>NC_135613.1:16182500-18682500 GCF_053574225.1 Canis aureus | reverse complement strand
CTCACTCAGTCTCAAAGGGTAGCATCTCAGTGGGGGCCTCCGCTGTTGATTTGTCTCAGCACTTTAGTGCTCACCTTACTTCAAGGGGCATCTGATCTGTTCATCCCTTTGTTCGGGAAGTCTCCTTGCCTTGTCCGGCTGCCTTCTCCAGGTTGGTGGCTCCTTCTGCAAAGGGCCCAAGTTTATGAGCAACCTGTAAAAAGGTTCAGCTCCCTAATTAATGTACAGCTGCTCTGCAGTGTGCATGGCTGGACAGGTGACAGCAGTGGGCTTGAATCTAGGGTGCTGTGTGCTTCTGCCTTCCTGAGTAGCTAGGGGGTCTCGTGGAGAGGCAGGACTGACACAGCAGCTGTCCCTGCCTCGTGGAGGACAGACACGCCAAGACTCGCCCAGGGGAAGTCAGAGATGGAGCCCGGAGTGGGACTTGGGAGGGTGTCCATCCTGGTGATTCTAAGTCATCTGCAGAATTGGGGGAGGTGCTGGCAGAGTGATCCAAAAGCCATGGATCTGTTCTGCCACTTATGCTTGATGTCGGGCCGCAAGGGACCCAGCAACAGGGCCTGGAGGACACAGAAGGAGGCTCAGACCCGGGTCTGAATTCTGGCTTGGATGCACAGGGAAGGTAGTCTGAGAGTCAGTTTTCTGGCCTGTGAAAGGGGGATTTAATCCCCATGCCTCAGTGACACTGTACGGCCCAAACAGGACAACACAGGTGAAGTGGAGGGAACACAGTAGGCACTCAATAAATGCCTATTGCTGTCTGCCCTTTCTTCAGGCTACTGTAGCAGCTCTCCAACTTTGGTGGGCATCAGGATCACCTGAGAACATTCACAATTACGAGACAGAAGATTTACACGTCTATGAAATTTCCAGGTGAAGCAGATGCTGCTGGCCTGGGAACCCCCACTTTGAGAACCACTGGTCGGGCACCCTTATGTCCACTGTGGCTGGGAGGCCTGGGGGCAGATGTAGACGGTGACAATGACTTCAGAGCCAACAGACACCAATGGGCTGCCTGGCTAACACTGACTTGGCCCCGGACTTCCTGGGTGTGCTTTTCAGGGTCCACACATTCCTAGACATCTGCTCCAGGTGGAGGTCAGGTTCCAACTGCTCTGCCAGGGGGTCTTACCCGAGCATCTGCCTGGCGCCTGCCATTTCTCTGGCTCCCACCCGGCAACAAGCCACCTTGGTCTTCAGCGACCACAGTCAGCAGGCTGTCAGGGTGGCGTCAGGTGCCTCAGAAAGGCACCAGTGTCCATGTCAGGGGTTTCTGTGCAACCATCTACGGGTTCTAAGAGGGCACCAGGATCCCCCGGGGAGCAGGACGTGGGTGACGGCACCAGGTCTGCAGTGCTTCTGCCCAGGTGTCCTGGTCAATTAGCCTTTCTCCAGAACCTTTCCACCCAGAGAGTTGAGCTGGCTGCCCCGCTGGGTATTTTATGATCATCAGGTGAGGAGAGGCCTTGATTCCTCTGTGGGGACAGGTGCTGCTCTTTTCCGTGTCTGTTTGGCCTCGTCTCCGAGCCAACAGAGCCAACAGTTGGGTAGGAGCCTCAGAGGCGAGCAGAATAGCAGGCCACCCTCCCCTTGGGGGCCCGACCACCCGCCACGGCCCCGCCTCTCAGGGGCTCACTGCCCACCACCCAGCTGCTCAAGGGACCCACTGCAGATGCTGGAGAACAAAAGGTCTTGCTAGTCAAGATGTTGCCTCACATTTCTGTTTTAAAAGCTCTTCTTTAAAGAAAAAGAAAGAGAAAAAAAATCTGCCTTAAAGGGCAGAAAACAAGTTCACCCGCAAACCATTTACGTGAAAAAACTTCCTTGTATGGTTCAGTGACTCATCAACCCCCATCAAAGCGTGCGTGGGATGACACACCAAAGCTCTGGTCCCCCCTTCCTTGTCTGGGGGAAAAAAAAAACAACCCACGAATGCACTTCTTTCTCGGCCATTTGGAGATCTGGCTGTCATGTGCCATTCCAGAGGCCCAGGGAAGACCTTCCTGCACAAGGCGTGGGGGGGTCCTGGATCTGGATGGCCAGAGCCCAAGGCCAGCCTTCTGGTGGGGGCTAGGGAAGCCCTTCTTGGGGCAGGAGGAGACAGGGAAAGGCTTGGGGTCCCGGAGAGGTGGTGCAAACCCAGCTCTTCCATTTCCTGCTCTGTGGCCTGGGGCAGGTCCTTATACCCACCCCCACCCCTCAGCTCAGGTTCTGGACCTACCAACTGGGGACAGCTGGGGGTGTCTTGAGGGCTGAGGGTCACATAGCAAGAAGCACCTCTCACTGCTTCTGGCCTGTAGACAGTAGGTGCTCAACACATGCTCCCCCACCCCATCCACTGTCGCAAACTCTGGTTCCTCATCTATACAACAGTGTTTTACTCAAAGATCTAAAGTCCCTAAGTTTGGCCCTTGCTTGAACAGAATACTATAAAACCAAAAAAGGGATGAAGGGGATCTGTATGTGCTGCTACAGAGAGATCACCATGATATGCAATGAAAGGGTAAAGAAGCAAGGAAGGGAATAGTGTGGGTAACATGGGCTATGTGGTGTTTAAAGAGGAATATGCACAGAACCTTCTGAAAGCCCCTATGAGAGGCTCACAGGACTGCCTTGGGATATCGGGCATGGGGAGGAGACAGCTCCTCTTACACCTTCCTGTGCCTTCGAGAACTGCCATGTGTACCCACGGCTTTCATTCTCCTTAAATGTTGCCAGAGGTCATCTGGGGGAACAAGGGGCATGAGGGAATCTTCTGGGGTGACAGGAATTTGGATGGTGGCTATTCGTGTGAATACAACAGCCCAAACTCACTACACCCAACAGTCAAAATGTGTGCATTTTGTTACATGTAATTCTTAGCTTCTTTTATTTTAACTTAAAATGTATTAACTTAAGGTTTATGGGCAGTGGGAATTTTTTTTTAGATATTTTTGTTCTTTTTAGTATCTTCTTTATTATTATTATATAAGTTTTCTTATGTATTCATGAGACACAGAGTGAGAAAGAGGCAGAGACACAAGCAGGCTCCGTGTAACGTAGGAAGCTCGACACGGGACTTGATCCTGCGACTCTAGGATCACACCCTGAGCTGAAGGCAGGCACGAAACCGCTGAGCCACCCAGGGATCCCTGTTCTTTTTATCAAAAAAGCCTTAATAGGACAGCTGGGGTGGCTCAGCGGTTTAGTGCCGCCTTCAGCCCAGGGCCAGATCCTGGAGACCCGGGATCGAGTCCTACGTCAGGCTCCATGCAGGGAGCCTGCTTCTCCCTCTGCCTGTGTCTCTGCCTCTCTCTCTCTCTCTCTGTGTGTGTGTGTGTGTGCGTGTGTGTCTCTCATAAATAAATAAATAAAATCTTAAAAAAAAAAAGCCTTAATAAATATAATCTTTAAGTGTCCTGTGCCTGAGGGCTCTCAGACATTGCTGGCAGGTGGGTAAGTTGGTATGACCACTTTGGAAAACTTTGGGGCAACTAAAGGGGGATGCAAAACCAATCTGTGTCAACAGAAGATAGGACAGTGGTCTTCTGTGGTGGTGGTCGGGGAAGCAGAGGGGTTTGGGGGCCCAGGAGATGCCTGGGAGGCAGCTGCTGTTTCTCAATCTGGGTGACTGGTTACTCAAGTCAATTCTCTAAGAACTTGGGAGAATTTATCCAGCATACTCTTTTGATCTGTGTACCTTTCTGTATGTATTCTTTCAATGGAACATTTATTTAGCAAGACCAAACTGTCCCATGTCAATGCCAGAGAACTCTGGTCAGGGATAGTGGAGACACTCTGCAAGGGCCTCACGCTTGCCAGGCACCCCTCTGCCTCATTGGGTTCAGAGACGGGGCTGCTGAGCTCATGCCCCCACCCTCTCCAGGTTCATGGTGGTGCCATCTCCTGCTGGGAGGAGGAGGATGCTAGGCTTGGAAACCAACTGCCCTGATTCAGACCCTGGTTCTAGCTGTGTAACTGTGGACAAGCCTATTCCACTTTTAGCTCCTCCTCTGAGATGGGCCTAATCAAACCTGGGGAAGATTTCAGGAGTGTACACACACACACACAAGCCCCCAGCACAGCTCCTGATATTAGGAGGTACCTAACTATCGTTCTGTCTCCTGTAAAGAAAGCCCACAGGGCATGAGATCTTCTCCCCAGAGCTACCCAGCCCTCTGCCACTTGTTAGTTTCAATCCCCGAGGCCACCCTTGTTATTACTTATAGGGCCCCGATGGCCTGGTGAAGGGCATGAGTGGTGGCGGCTGTGTCTGGAGACTGTGTCCTCCTGGGAGCCGGCCACTTGAGCCCTGGAGGCCTCCATTCAGCTCCATGTAACACGGGTGCCAGAGAAGCGGCCTGTGAGGGCCTCTGCTCCACCACGCTGTCCCTCAGCTGAGGTTCCTACCCCAGCCCTGCTTCTTGGGAAGGCTGCCCCTTTTACCATCTCTACCAAGTCCCTAGGACTCCCTGTTAAGAAGTCACAAAGCCGTCTCTGACCCAGGGCCACAAATGAATCTGGATGGAATTCAGGCCTTTCTGACCTGGAAAGGCATGAAGCAAATGTATGCGTAGGCCCAGAAGAGGTCTGAGGCCAACTGCTGCCCATCCTTTCCCACCTGTTTTACCTCCTTTCTTGGAGGGAGGCAAGTCACACTCGTGCCTTTCCCAAGCAGAGGAGAACCAGACCCAGGGCATCAGTCTGGAAGCTCAACTACTCCCATGAACAAGCTCCAAAGCAGCACAGGCCAGAGCCAACATGACTAGGTGTAGATCCTAGCAACGCTCGATGTACTAATGGTCCAGAAGGTCACAGAGCAGGGGGGATGGAAGCTTCTGCTCCCTCCATCAGCTCAGGCCAGCCAGCAGGAGCTCTGCTGAGCAGAGTTCTGCCTTAGGGGAAAGCAGCACAGTGA
This sequence comes from Canis aureus, assembly GCF_053574225.1. Lineage (NCBI taxonomy): Eukaryota > Metazoa > Chordata > Mammalia > Carnivora > Canidae > Canis > Canis aureus. The sequence goes on along the minus strand of NC_135613.1, from coordinate 18,677,603 downwards.
CTGACCAGTGAAGCCTGTCATGGGCCCCCTAAGGGCTGATGGCAGTGCCTTACAAATGCCACCTTCTTCTGGAGCCATCTGCCAGGACCCTTCTACATAAAGGAGACAGAGTAAGAATAATCAACATTAATCTAATGCTTACTCACATGGTAGGTGCTCTTCTAAGTTCTTTATTGCTACCGACCCATTGAATCCTTACAAGAACCTAATGAGCTTGGTCTTATTGTGAGCCCCACTTTTTGTAGGAGGAAAAGCAGGCTGAGAGAGCAAACTAAGTAGTCCAGGGTCATACCACCAGTGAGTGGTGGCACTGGGATTTGAACCCAGGCAGTTCAGCCCCAAGCTCTCACCTTTAGGCACTGCAGAAATTATTCCTTTGCAAGCATATTGGCAAATGTGGTAAGAGCCACAAAAAATACCCCTTCTCTTCCAGAACTATAACCACAGTTCTGGAAATGTGCCTTACAAAAGTAGCTCCAAAGAAGTGGAAGCTTAGTTTCAGGGGAAAGGCATGAGCGCATTATCCGTAATTGAGGAAACCAGAACAGCCTGAACCACAGCGAGTCGTGTGGTAACTCAGGCCACAACCTCCTCACAGATGTTATGTAGCCATTAGGAAGCTCATGCATGTTGGCCTGAACACGTCGAAAGGTTTCGGTGGCAATGCCGTGCTGAAGCTAGCAGGCCGGTCTGTGCTGTGCACCCAGCCACAGCTACCAAAGCATCCGCACTAAGGTAGCCGAGGTTCGCAAGGACTTTTGCAACCAGAGAGGAATCTGAGGTGGGGTGGGAGCTGGCAGGAGCACATGGACTTTGCCCTTCATGCAGTTATAAAGGTGTTTTCAAGGCGGTTATAAACAGGATGGAGGGAGCAAGCGGAAGAAGAGAGAGTAGGGTGGTGGGGGCAGAGGCGGGTGAGCAGGGGTCACTGCCCTCCCTCTAGACAAAGGGACATCCTGGCCTGAATCGGCCAGCCCAGCCAGGAGCCACACAGGAGAGCTGTGGCCCAGGGCAATGGGAATCCAGGAGCAAGGCTGGGTCTGGGCACGCAGAGCCTCAATGCTGGTGTCTGAGGACACTGGGGATACAGCATGTTTGGGGCAGATGTGGAGGTGGGCTGGTCCTGAGCTTGACCTTCTGGGCCCAGGACAGGTGCCAGATGGTGGTCCTAGGGCACCAGGACCCCAGGACAGGGTAGGGCAATCAGCCCTTACCCATGAGAAATGGGACTGCCAAGTCAGAGGCTAATTCCCATAATCCTTGTGCTGACGTCTGCGAGACCAAGAGAAAAATGTAAAGCTCTCATGAAATGTTGCACAAAACAGAAACACTGAGGCCCTGCACACTCCAGACACCAGAACAGAAAGGAGACGGGAGATGGCCAGGCAGTGTCAGCTCACTGTCCAGCGCGTGCACCGCGGTCCCGGTGGTCCAGACCCACCCCAGGTTCTGGACTCAGAGTTCTGTCTACACTCCAGCTGACTGACCCTGAGCAAGGGGTTTAACCTATCAGCCTCGCTCTCCACATCTGTGAAATGGGAAACAGGGAGACAGGCTTCTCCTCAGGTTCATGAGGGTTCAAAGGGGTGACGATGGCCACCTGTTGCCTTTGCTGCGGGGTGGGATGGGTAGGGGGAGCTGGATGAACACTCGGAATACACAGGCTGGGAGGGTTTGCAGCTCTGGGAGGTGTCTGGGCCACAGATGCAGGACCGGAAGTGGCTCTTCCCTAGGAAGAAAGACCCAAGAAGGAAGAGGGAAGTAGCTCTAGGAGGAAAGTCAGAGCTGGGGCAGGGGATGGTACCTACTGTGGGGTCCACTCTTCCCCCGAGCTTCCCTCTAGGGAAGGGGCATCGGCTCTAGGGCCCTTTGTCCCTCTGACCTGGTTGCCTGGGAATCTGGGCAGCAGCTGGACCATCCCCCCTCACCGTGTGGAAGTAGGGTGGGGGTCCAGCCCTCACAAGTCCCCAATAAGGGAAGGGACTAGGTTTCTAGCCGCAGTCTTCACTTGCACACTGAGGACCCTGATGGTGGTGGCTGTGCCTCGGTGGGGGCTCCAAGCATAGGATGGGCCACCCTCATGTCAGATTCAGCCAGGGCCCAACGTGGAAGCTCCACTGTGACATCATTAGGATCTGGCTGTTCTTGGCAATGTCCTTGGCCCCTCATCTAGGAGATGGAGTAGTGAAGACCTGGCAGGACCATGAAAGGACTAAGGGAGTGAATGTGTATGAGTTGCCAGGCACAGCAGTGCTCAAAAGCCTTTAAGGAATGGTCAACCAGCCACCCACTACAGGTAGGGCCCTCCTGAGGACACTTTCTACTCATCCCCCATACTAAAACATGCCTTGCAGGGGCAGTGCAGGGGTTGGGGGGGGGCGGGCACTGAACCACACAGATGGGAGTGCCTGTGATGCTCTCATACAGCCATGCCTGCCAGCCCCCTTCTAACTGCCTCACATGCAGCAGAGCCTCCCACCTCACAACGACCCAGTGAGCAAGGTGCTGGATCACCCCCGTTTGACAGAGGAGAAAACTAAGGCCCAAATGAACACGCTCTATACCCAATGCACTCCTGACATGGTGACCCCTCATATGCAACATTCTCTCTCTCTGTCTCTCTCTCTCTCTCACACACACACACACACACACTCATTCACTCACACAGGCACATGCATCCCACATTCCTTTCCACTCTCCTGCTGTATAGAAGAGGGACAGAGCCGGAGAAGGGGTGACCACAAGGCAGTGGTGAAACCTGCCTGAGGACAGGAGGCAGCCTGGCCAGAGCAGAATGCCAGAGGACACACACCTGAGCTGGAATTTTGCCAGAGCCCAGGGCATTCCTCTGTCCCGCAGCTTTGGGACAGGAAGACAGGTCAGCTTCTCCTCTCACACAGAGTCTGCTTCTCCGCCCCCAGCATTTGGGACAGACCTCAGGGACTGTTCTTAGTAATGCAACTTCCCCTTGGGGATAAAACCATCTTGGTTTTCAAGACTTCTGTGCCACGGCCTACAATGGAACCCCTCTCAGGAAGTGAAAAGGCTGTTTTTCAGAGCTGGAGGCACCAGAAGCACCAGCTATGTAAAAACATGTATCTTGCTTCTTGGGGCTCCCTCATGGGGGAGCATGTCTCCTCCCAGCTGGGTGCTTGTCCACCCGACAGGCCTGACCCTCACAGCTGTGGACAGCTAGGCGTCTTGCCTCAAAACCTGGGACACAGGGCAGCCGGATGGCTCAGTGGTTTAGCGCCGCCTTTGGCCCAGGGTGTGATCCTGGAGACCCAGATCGGATTGAGTCCCACATCGGGCTCCCTGCAGGGAGCCTGCTTCTCCCTCTGCCTGTGTCTCTGCCTCACTCTCTGTGACTCTCGTGAATAAATAAATAAAATCTTAAAACAAACAAACAAACAAACAAAAAAAAAACCTGGGACACAGAAACAGGCCAGTCTCCTCGCAGCTCCATAAATGCACATTGTGCCCTCACGTGCCTTGCACACAGGGACAGGGCTGTCCCCTCATGGCCTTGTGCAGGTAAGCAGGTCTGTCCCTTCCCAGTCCTGCACACACAGACATGCCTGTCTCCATACGACCTGGCCTGCAAGGTGCATTTCTCTGACTCAGAAATGAGGCTTCATTAACTCAGTACAACTGTTTATGCTTCCACACCCCTAGGGATTGGCCTCAGGGGCCAAACCACCCAAACCAAACAGGACTGGCCTCTCCAGGGAGCCCTCAGGACAGCATGCTCTGCTCCAGAGGATCCTGGGAGCATTAGCACTGCTGTCCCACTGCCCAGAGTAAACCCCATCCCACCCTCCTTCCAGGGACTGGAGATGCTCGCTGTCCAGTCCTCCTGCGAGAAAGATCTCCCTGAACAGTGCTGGCCAAAGGCAGGAGGCCGAGAGAAAGAGTGGAGCTGCTGGGGGGCAGGGGTGGGGAGCAGGAAAGGGAATCTGGGAGATGGGCTGTGGGTCAAACCCCACTCCCCTTCTGGGGAGTGGTCTTGGGAACTCGGGCCGGTGACTTGGATTTCCTCACATGCAAGCATCAATAATGGACTTTCCATAGAGATAAGACAATGCTCCGAACAGAGTCTGGGCCAAGGAAACTCCGCAAGTGGACGGTGACAGCATGAGAAGGCAGAGGCCTAGCTCTGAGGCCACTGAACAACAGGACTGCTGGGACAGAGCGGAGGTGGCAAGGATATCACACAGATGTCCTATTTACACTGTCTTGTCCCACAACATCACCTGGGGCGGACTGAGCATTTCCCAGTCTTTTTCTAGTTATCCTTGGTCCCCCTCCCCCTGGAGCCTTTGAAGGCAGTGCCCTCCTATTTCCCTTCCTCCCTTTGAAATTAAATACTAAAAAAAATAAGATTTTGATGAATGGGGTTGAACTTTGGAGGGCCACGTACTAGTGTACTACCTTAATATTTTTTAGGCCCCAAAGAACCAATCTGGCTCCCCCAGGAGCAATTCTCTGTTGAGAATGCCCCAGAGATACCAGTACAACTCAGTAAAAACTAAACCAATGGGGATGTAGTATTTAATAGGCAACATTCTTTACAAATAAAAGAATGGGTTCTCCATGTGCATGGCAGCTATAGTTTGCACACACACAGTGTAGGGGAACAGTGACAAAAACAATATTTATAATATTTTAAAAATCAAGCTGAGGTTGCAAGAATTTTGACAAAGACACTGAAAAGAGGAAGAGAAGAAAGCCAAGAAGGTTGGTTATAAATATAGTGAAAATAGAGGCTCTATCAGGAGAGGCAGAAGGTCTGATCCTAAGTGGGCTGAAGAGTTCAGAGCTCAGAATCAGGTACAGCTGGATCAAATAGGAGGCAGGGCAGCCCCATAGATCTGTACTAAAATCTGCTGTGTGGCTAGGGTAAGTCATTAGACCTTTCTGAGCCTTGGTTCCCTCATTTGTTTAATGACAAGGGACTGGAAAGTGCACAGCCCTGCCTGGTATGGTGTAACTGCATCTGAATTAATGAACACTTGCCAGAATCTATGCAGACCCTAAGAGTAAGCCAGAGAACCAGAATTTGATTCCAGGTCTCTCAGTTCATTTTGCGAGCTGGACATGCCTCCAAAACACCTTAGATGTCCTCGCCATTTTAAAAAGGAAGGAAAACATGCCTCCTCCAGTCTCATCAAAACCGAAACCAAGTTGCTGACACTAAGATACCGCTGCCACCTGGTGGCAGCCTACCTAAATTATTGTGGGGTGAGGCGATGTCAGTTGTTAAAGGGGGAAATCTGCCAGTTTTATACCTGACAAGACACAAGTGAAAACTTATATTGTGGGAACAAAGGCCACCACCTACCCTTTGGCAAAAGGGCCATACACTGCCAGGCATTTGCCAGTTCCATGAAGCTCTGACTCGGGTTTCCTGGATGCTTTTCTTTGTTTTGTTTTGTTTTGGCAGCGGGGGGCGGGGGGGGGGGGAGGGTTGTTTTTTAAATTTAACAACCATAAAGAAACCAAATGGCACCAAAATTGAGTGTAGATATCCAGGTCTTCCTGAAAACTGCAAGAAGCAGGGATCCCCAATTCTGTACTCGTTCAATCCACAATACTTGATGATTAAATTTGTATGTTTATCACTATGTTTTTTTTTTTTTTAAGATTTTATTTGTTTATTCATGAGAAACACAGAGAGAGGCAGAGAGAGACGCAGAGACACAGGCAGAGGAAGAAGCAGGCTCCATGCAAGGAGCCTGATGCGGGACTCGATCCTGGGTCTCCAGGATCATGTCCTGAGCCAAAGGCAGATGCTCAACCACTGAGCTACCCAGGCGTCCCAAGACTGTCACTTTCAAATCATCTTTCTAGCCCGTCCGTCTTCTAAAATTCAGCCTCCTCTGTCCACCTTCTTGGTCATCCCTGCTAGCTGCACACCATTCCCGAATTCCCCAAGCCTTGCCTTTTAGGGGTTCCCATAGGCTGCAGACAACAGATGAAGAACAAGCAGACCGGGCACGACCGAGCTTTGTGGAATACCACCCAAGACAGCCAACCTCTCCCTTGACATTGGTCTTGGCCCTCTTTGCAATGAGGCCTTTCCCCCGCCTGTCAAGGAGGCAGGATGTCTCCAAGTACTTCCTGCCCCTTCCTGAGCAGAGGAAGCAAGGCGATTACCTACTTGCCACTCACTGGGAAAACACCTTCGGAGAACAGAAAGGGGAGGAGCCAAGCGGCTGGGGTCTACGGCGATGAGATGGCCCCTTCCATCGGAGCCCCCAACCATACCATCCCTCTCATCTTCCCTGCCCCTGGACTGCTCTGGCATTTGACTCCCAGACGGCCCTCAGAAGGTCCTGACGTAAGCCCTGCCTGTCTGGGGACGCGTAGGGCCACAGAGGGCCGCGGAGAGCCAGGCTTCAGGGACGAGGAATAATCACACTGGGGAAACTGAGCTCTCAGTGGCTCCTGCTGACTCTGTGGGCAGAAATGTGCCACCGGGCCTTCTTGGCTGCCACCTGCTGCCTTCTGCCTGCATTCAGAAACCTGTGGGCGTGAGGGAGACCTAGGTTTGAACCCTGCCTCCAGCCCTGACAAGCTATGGGAGCTGGGCTACAGCCTTGCCTCACCTTTCCTGTGCAGAAAATCGGAGCAGTGACAATAACCAGCTTTACCAGGCTGGGGCGAGGATGAAGTGGCCGTGATGGGCCCAGCTTCAGGTTCCTGGCATACAGTAGGTGCTCAATAAATTCTAGTCCTTTCCCTCTGCAGCTCCAACGTGGAGACTTCTGGTGAGCTTCCGAGACTGCCACACGGGCACAAAGTGAGAGGACCTGCAGCTGTCAGGGGAGAAGGGAGGGGTGCCCTCTTTGGGGCTAGGAATGTCACTTTCTGGGGTTGTATTTCCGTCCTGGGGCTGGCTGTGACCAGAGTCCCTTGGAGGCACGGGAGGAATTCCGAGTGTTCCCCGGCTCAGCCCAACATGGCATGAGGCCTTATACCCTGCGTACAGCCAGCTGCTCACGCTCCACAGCTCTCCAGCTAACTGTAACAATGACAGCTCAGGACATGCACCGGTCATTCCAGCCATGCCCTGCTGGCCCTGTGAGGCCACAGGACTGTCACAGCTTGTTCTAAACTAAAAGATCAGAGGGCGGGAGGGCCAGGAAGGCGGGGCATAAAGAGAGGCTGACCACACAGTCCACACCCTGGGGCAGAACGTGGATTCCCTGGGGGCTGGGAGGATCTTTCTCAGTAGATCTGGCCCCTGGGTCTTGACAGTGACCAGCAGAGAACTCATTTCCTGACATGCTAAAAGGCTGTGGACGATCCTATGAGGAGGCTGAACTGGAAAATTAGGCCAAAGAACCAGGTAATTGAGAGGAAGTGGAAATTATGGAAGAATGTTGGTTGTTTGAAGCAACCTTCAGAAGTTACTTTCAACCCAGCATCTTGAGACCTCAAGCCCTGCCTCACCCGGCCCCCTAATAAAGCCCCTCTTCTGAGAGCAAATGCTTCTATGATCCTTTGGGAAGTGGCAAAGGCTGCAAAGCTCATGAGCAAAGTCAGCGGCCAATGGGGCAGGAATGCCATAGCAAGGAGAAAGGCCCCGAGCATCAGAGACAGAAGGGGATTTACACAACCCATTCCACGATGGGGCAAGGCTCCTCGGCTAAGCCGTCTGGAAGGCAAGGGATGTCCACCTTTACACCTCCAGGTAACAGATTAGTTTTGAGCCAGGAGGCTGCCCAAAACAGAGGCGTCCGCCTTCAATCAGAAACTGAGTCAGGACTTACCTTCCACTGCAGAGAATGAAACCACTGGTCTCGAAGGTAGCTGTTGGCAGCCTGCAATGACAAGAACAGGACAGCAAGGTCTAGTCACCAGTTTGCAGCATTTTAGAGCACAGTACCGGGGTCCCAGCCTGCTCTGCCCAGCGGGGTCTGCTCTGCAGCCCTGACACAGGGATCTGCCCAGTGGAACCTTTTGGGTACAAAACAGAAGTGACAACCAGGGGGACTTTTCCTGAAATGAGACATCATTCCACTGTGTGCGTGTTTTGCTAGGTAGGAGTGACTCTGGACACTGGTGGCTGGAAGAGTGCTCACTGTACACAGATCTTGGCTTATTTAGGATCATGGGAGGGGCTGGGAGGAAAGGAAGCAGGCATGGTGGTGGGACAATGGGGTGGGACCGGTTCAGGTGCCTCTTTCCCACCAGGCACTGCTCCAGGTACCTGGCACTTGTTATTCACATACTCTGTCATCAGCCCTCACAACAGCCCTATGTCCGTTTCACAAAGGGAAAACCGAGGCTCCAAGATCTCACATCAACTAGTGTGTTCACAGCAGGCAGGCTGGCTTCAGAGCTTGTGGGTTTAACCTCTTGCCAGCTGCAGAAAGGCAGGGAAGCATCCAGTCTTGAACTCAGGCAGACCTGAATTAAAAATCACCACCACACAGGGAGCAAAACCTTCCCAGATCCACACCACCCTAGTTCACAGACCTTGGCAACTTGGCTTGGGTTTTCTCATCTGTAAAATGGGGCGATTAACCCTGACCTTGCAAGAGTGTTGTGAGGACTGGGAATGATTCCCGTGGAGCAGAAAGAACCAGGCCCAGCACACAGTAGGTGGCCACCAGAAATGCAGTCATCACTGCCATCACCACTGTCATCAATTCATCTCGAACACATCAGGGCCCAGGGAAGGTCCAGCCAACTCTCCTGCGTGACGCTGCCGCTGCTCTCACTCACTGCTCTTGGTGGCAACTGCAGTATTTATGGCACATTTATTGTGTGCCAGACACAGCACGAGGGTCCATGCATGGACTGGTTTGTTCAGTCCTCGCAAGTCTACCCTGGGAAGCTGGTACTGTCAGCATTGTCACGCCTGTCTGCTTTTTTTTTTTTTATTTTTAAGACTTTATTTATTCATGAGAGAAAAAGAGAGAGAGAGAGAGAGAGAGAGAGAGAGAGAGACATAGGCAGAGGCAGAAACAGGCTTCATGCAGGAAGCCTGATGTGGGACTCGATCCCAGAGTCTGGGAATTATGCCCTGAGTCAAAGGCAGATAGATGCTCAACCACTGAGCCACCCAAGTGTCCCACAGTGTCTGTTCTTGCCTGACCCCACAGCCCCACGGCCCTCTGCCCCAAGTTTACCCTGACCTTGTCGGTCCAGGGACTGATAAAGGTCGGAGCCTCTTTCCAAGCATGAGAGTCCAGCTTCCATGGACCCAACCTATACAGACACACACAAACAAGCATGTACAAGTGGTTACAATTTCAGGGGTTACCCTCTGCCCAGGGGACCCAGGGGATCCAAGTACCCCACCCAAAGTGTTGGTGAAGCTCAACCACTCTCCCAGGGCAGAGTTTGGGGAAATCTCTAGGCTTGAATATGAAATTAATCCGCTCAGTGGCCAGTGCAGAGGGTTATCAGGCTCCTGTGGGCAAGTTCAGGGACTCATTCCAAATCTCAAAGAGGCTGATACCAGCCCATGGATGCAAAGCAAGTTTGCATCTATCTCTGCCCCGAGTGGGGAACAGGCCTGGGGATACCTTCTATGTGATTTAGGGACCTCCGCAGTGACTGAGTGTCCAACAGCCCTGGGTTCCAGTTCTCTAAAGATGCAGAGCCTGTGCCACCTGACCGAGGAAGTGGAGGCCAAAGCAGAGTCTGCCACGGGACCGGCAGCACCCTGAGAGTCTGTGGCTGAGTCACCTCCTATCAGCGCTGACCTAGCTCTGTGGTCTTATGACAGTTCTTGTTCATTAGGATGATAAAATACATCCCATGCTTAGGGAGACCAATGCAAAGATCCCAAACAATGAGATAATTCCTGTAAAATGCTTACTTAGCTCAGGGCCTGGCACGTGCAGATGCTCTACAAACAGCAGTGATCAGTATCCATGCGGCCACAGCCAGTGGTGTGTTGATAAATGTGGAACAACAGGCTTTCCAGAATAAAAAAAGGCCCTGATCACAGCACATGCCACCTTCTGTGCTGTGAATAGTCCCACCTTGGAGGATTCTGTGCCACCAGCAGGGACGTCCCTGGACCACGATTGGGAAGACGGGTGTAGGACTGGCTCTCAGGAACTGGTACAAGCTGGGATGAGCTGGCCCCAGCACAAACCCAGTGTGTGCTTTTTAGCACACCACGTGGGCCAGAGAATGGGGCAGGCATGCTGGGCCAAATACAGGACCCTCAGACTGTCCACATGCTAAGCCTTGTGAATATGCAAAGGGGCTTCGTAGATTTCAGTGAATTAAGGACCCTGAGATGAGGAGGTTATTCTGCATTATGTGGATGAGTCAAAGTCATCAAAGGGTCCTCACAAGAGGGACGCAGGAGGTCAGAGAGTCAGAGATGGAGCAGAGGCTGGAGTGACATGGCCATAAGCCAAGGGGCACAGGCAGTCTCTGAAGCTGTAAAATCCATTGTCCCATGAGCTTCCAGAAGGAACTAGCCCTGCTGACACCTTGATTCTAGCCCAGTGGGACCCGTGACTCTAAAACTGCAAACAAATAATACATATGTGTTGTTTTAACTGCTACCTTGTTGGCAGTTTGTCACAGCAGCAGTAGGAAATGAGTATGGGAAGTCTGGCCACATTGGTCTAGGGCCGATGTGGGCTGTTCTACTGGTTCTGTGGGTGTGCACTGGGCCCAGGCAGTGCCCATAAGGTGTCACTGGCTGGACTGAAAGACCAAGTGAGGACAAGAAGGAAGAGACAGGAGCAGGAGGAAGGACAGGGGAAGAAGGCACGTTTCCCTGTTTGTGCTCACTGGCTCCAGCGTGATGCTCCGGAAACATGTGCCTGTGTGTGACTACCACCTGCGTGACCAAGTGACACTTGCTGAATGAATGAATGAACAAATGAATGAGGGGGCTGTGAGCTCCTTGAGGGCAGACTTTTATTCCCAAATCCTCAGTGCTGATTAGCAGTGCCTGGTACCATTAGGGCTAGTTGCACAAGCAAGAATGAACACACAAAGCAAGAGAGACCGGAAAGCAGACCAGTGGTAGTGAGTGGTAGACGGTGACTCCCTTCCTTTGCCTTGGCAACCAAATCCAACACAGACCTGACTCCCTCATGACCTGGTGCAGTGTGTCCCATTCTGGGGACCTCCCCACCATGCAAGCCCATCAGGGATCTTTAAGGGGGCCCGGCCCCTCTCTTGGTTGAGTGTGAGCAGGTGATCTAGGCTATATCAGTCTGGAGCTCCTGCCCAGGACTCGGGGGTCTTGAGCAAAGTTAATGTCAGGATGAAGGAGGAAAGAATTCATTATGAGGCAGAGCAGTGTCTTCCTGGGCAGGTGCCTTTAAGGCTAGGATATGGTCCCACCACCTGCCTCAGCTCCAGTCCATTTCCCAAGCCTGTTCTCCAGGCTTCCATCAATCCTTCAAGCATATTCCTCTTTTACTGGAGACTGCCTGAGTCCATTTTGGCTGCTTCCATCTGGGAATCCTGATTGATCTGCATGGCACCATTGGACGCTTCTTCCTTCTCAAAAATGGATGTTCCACAGAACTTTCTCTGCAATTTTTCCTCCCAAAGGAGCCAGCCAGCTCCCAGAGCTGCAGCTTCTCCTGGTTATACCTCGAGCCCTCCTGACATCCCTCACAGGCAGCCTGGCTCTGCCCAGACCTTAAAGTGGCCAGCTTGCTGTGGAGCGGGAATAGATGCGGAGACGTCTTCTCCTGCCCTGGCAGGTCCCAACTGGGACCTCATCTTCAGGTCTCAGTTGGGTTCACTATGTACTGCCTTTCACAGTGGCCTCATGGTCTGGATGGGGAGGAAGGTGTCTTCAGGGACACAATTCCATCTCACCTGCCCTGGTCACCTCCGCTTACAGCCTATCCTTCCAGGAGGAACACCCTACACATTCCCAGTGCTTGCTCATGTGGGAGAATGTGAACCCCCTTGCTATTACAACCCAGCTGCCCGGCCATATCCATCCTCCTATGAGTGTTTCAACGGGAGGAAGTCAGTGTCGTATTCTGGGAAGAAGGCTGGTTTGGGTTCAGCACAGCAGTCTGTAGATCCCAGCTGAAAACAGCTGTGTGACTCTGGACCTCCCTGTCTGTAGTTCAGGCTTGGGAAGCCTGCCTCTCTGAGGCACGGGTATGAAGCAAGATCCCACAGGAAGTAATGCCGGCTGAGGTGACCCACCAGGCATTGAGCACAATACTTTGTATACATCACTCTGAGGTGAGGAAAGGAGGCTCAGAGCAGGCGGGAAGGCCGTGCCACCCACCTGGGAGCTGACCCAGCCTTGCCTCAACCTCACCATCACCCTCACGGCCTCGTCTGACACAAGCCACTGGCCCCCTTCTTCTCTGATCTCGAAACCCCTTGCCTCCCCCAGAGCCTTGGTCGGGGCCACCCTGCCTCCTCAACTTCCTGGCACTCCTTCCCGCCACTCTCTGAGCCCCATCCCCACCTCTGTGGTTTATCAGTCCCACCCACAGGATCGGGAAAGGAGGCAGAGTCTGGGCGGGTTAACTGCCACCTCCCGGGTGAGGCTGGTGTCACGAAGTTCCCACGAACTTTGCAGAGGCAGTAAATGTCTCCCAGCCCACCTGCTGGGCTCATCGTTACCCAGCAAGAGGGGGAGGAGGAGGGGTGGCCACAGTCGCCCCTCTGCCCCCCAGGCTGGCTACACTTTGCAGGAAGACAGTGTCCATCCATTGTAATGAGGCTCTTTGAATCGAAGGTTCAAAGGGATTTCAAGGATCTGACCCAGTCCAGGAGTTCTCAGTTTTGGGGGGGATTTATAGAAACCTGAAGCCCTTTGAGAGATGGAAAAAAAGCTGTAGAATCACAGCCAAGTGCACATCTGTACACCACACACACATGCAGGTAAACGCACACGGTGTGTAGGTAGTTTTGGAATACACCACGGATAACAGGTTAAGGACTCAACCTGAGCCAGCCCAACCTATCCCTTCCTGCCACTCTTCTGATGAGCAAGCCAAGTCCTGGACTTGCTGCGGTGTCATCGGTGTCCACTCCCCAAAGGTGCCAGCTCTCTTCCCAGCATGCGGTAGGGACTCGTGGCCATGGGGCCTGCCCTGGCCAATGAAGCATGAGCTGATGTGACCTGTGTCACTTCCAGTGGAAGCTCTTGGGAGCTGGTGCTGTATTTAGCAGGGCCCTTTGCCCTTGTCATGGTAACCAGAAACATTCCCGATGGCGCTGGCTCCGTCAGCAGTGCTCCCAGCCGACCCACGATGGATGTGTAGCCTGAGTGAGAAATAATCCCTTGTTGTTTTGAGCCACTTGGAAGTTGGGGCTACTTGTCACTGTAGCACGATCTAGCATGACCTGGCCGGCCTTGCTTTTCATCTGGCTTTCACACAGAACATCATCCTACCAGGGACACTGTGCCTTCACCCTCTCACTCACTGCCTGCTGAACTACTCACCCTTCAGGTCTCACCTGAAATGCTTTCCCCTCGCCATCCCTGACCACACCAGGTGATGCTGCCTCGCCTAACAGAACTACACTGCCCTGCAATTGCTCATCTCAATTGCTGTTCTTTCTGTCAAGGCTATGAGCTCTGTGAGGTCAGGGACCATGTGTGACTTATTCACCATGGTGTCCACAAAAGCCATAGAGAGAGATGTTGTTAAGTGAAAGACTGGCTGACTTGTCGAATCAATGACCAGATGGATACATGGATGGATGGATGTTCAACAGAAGCAGAGCGCCTTTGTCTGGAGTCTGGAGGGATAGATGGGTGGACAGACAGATGTACAAATGGATTGGGTGGGTGGACAGCTAAATGGATGGATGAAGCATCACCCCTTCTGCTCACTGAAGAAAATTTCACACGCAGTAAAACTTGAAAGGAACTGTGCAGCCTGGAACCCTCTCTTCCCCAACATGTATTTGCTTAAATACATGTGATGAGGCACAGTGCAAAGTATTTTATGTGTAGTAACACTGATGATCCTCACATTGTCCAAGGAGGCAGGTCTCATGACTTGAGCTCACAGAGAAACCAGCCGTCCGGGGAGGTTATCCCTGCTTGCCTGAGGCTACAGAGAGAGAGAGAGAGAGAGAGAGAAGAGAGAGAAGAGAGAGAGAGAGAGAGAGAGAGAGGTGGAGCTGGGCTGGGACTCAGGTCTGTGTGACCACACAGGCTGTCCACCCTGAACATGAGAGCCACGTGCCTGGGCTCTACCAGGCTTCCAGGAACTGGGCTGGGAAGTCTGAAGGCATGATGCTGGTGAAAGGGGAGGAGGAAGGCTTGGCTCCCGTTCCAATCTCCAGGAGGCCCCACCCCGCAAACAAGAGGGTGGGCCAGAACTTTCTTCTGGAAGAGGGGAGGTGCATCTCTCACTGAGGGAGCCAGAGAGGGTGGGCCGTGAACCGTTCCTTCCTTTGGTTTGTCTAGTTTCGAAGGAGGAAGGAGGACGGAGCCTGCTTGCTGGGGGACTTCCAGGATCCCGGCGCAGGCATCTCTAAGTGCCTTCCAATGAAAGGGAGAGTGGCCTGGGCTGGGCCTGGCCCGGGGGACTGGGCGAGTTTCTGCACAGGGATTCCATGCTGCTGTGCGGGCGGCCAAGCCAGGACGACTCGGCCCCGCGGGACACGGGGCAGAGCTCAGAGTCCCGAGGGTCACTCGACTCAAGCATGGGAAAGAGCCCCTGGAAGCAGGCAGCCCTGCTCCGGCCAGCGCCAACTTCTCCCAGCGATAAATCTTTCGAACACTGGAAGGGCCTCGTTCCAGGCAAATTCTGCCTAATTTCCTCTTAGAAAGTTGCCAAGTTCTCTCTCATTGTTGTATTGTCTCGAGAGGTGAGAAAAACAGCCAAGGGTGCACTGTGGGTGACTGTTCCCAAGTTCTCCTTCCTGGCCCGACTTCTTAGGGAAAAAACAGCACGTGCTTTTCAGACCGGAAAGCTCTTTCTCGCCAGCTTCCAGTAAGAAGGGAACCCACCCTGTCCCTGCCCCTGCCGCCTGGCCTCGGGAGGTCCCCTTGGGAGAAGAGCCAGCCTCGGAGACCATCGGAGGAGGACAGTCTCCTTGTTCTGGCTCCGTCTGAAACCTTGTTTTAGGAGCAGGGCGCTCTGTCTACTTCTCACGGATGGGCGGACGCCCGACCGTGAGGCAGAAATGCTAGATGATCAGCGCCACAGGGCTCTCGGAGGCCGGCCACCCCACCCCACGGCTGGCAAGGAGGGCCCCGGATGCTTTCATCGCACCGTTTATGTTCTTATGTCGTTACGTTCTCACAATGGAACGGGAGCACAAAGGGAGTTAAGGTGGAAAGAAGATAAATAGGCCCTTTCCGCACCCGGGGATTCTAATAACATGGCATTAGGGAGCTCACGCTGAAAAACACAAAGCATCCAGAAACACACCAATTGGACCAGGCTGGGAGGCTGGCGCCTTTGTCTGGGGACTCGACCTGCTGGCAGAGCGCTCGGTGTCCCTGGGCTGGGAGAAGGCGCGCTGGCCCGAGAGTAGCTCTGAACCTGCCCTGAACTCAGATAGGTCAGCTCCCGGGGTCTGAGGGAGGCGCGATTCCAATTCTAACAAAGCAGCTTTGTAAGGAGGTCTCTGGGAGACAGACAAGGGTGGAGAGGGAGGGACAGAGGGAGGGGGAGATACAGAGGGAGTGAGGTCGAGAGGCACAGAGAGAAGGGCTGGGGTGGAGAGAGGCCTGGAGGAAGACATCAGAGAGAGAAACTGCAACAGAAGCAGAGCGAGACACAGCCAGAGATAGAGAGAGAGGAAGAAAGAGGGGGATGGGGGGGTAGACAGAGAGAGGAATAGAGGGCGAGAGAGATGAAGAGAGGGAGACAGAGAGGGAGGAAGGAGAGAAGGACAGAGAGAGGGGGGAAGGGAGGGAAGGAGAGAGAGAGGAATAGACAGGAATAGAGGGAGAGAGAGGGAGAAGGGGAGAAAGAGATGGAGACAGAGAGGGAGAGAAGGAGGGAGAGAGGGAGGGAGAGAGAGAGGGAGAGATGAAGAGAGACAGGGAGAAGGGGGAGAGGGAGAAAGGGAGAAAGGGAGAGAGAGAGGCAGAGAAGAATAGATGGAGAGAAGAATAAAGGGAGAGAGAGGGAGAGATGAAGAGAGGGAGAGGAATGGGGGGAGGAATAGGGGGAGAGAGAGGGAGGGAGAGGAAATAGATTCACATGGATACAGAGCCTGAAGAAACTGGCAGGTGAGGGTGGGGACCCCTGCAGCCCCAACGTCACTCCTAGGTAAGGAGGAGCCGTGCTCTTAGGAGGACACGAACCTCTTCAGTGATGCTAGAACACTGCGGACCCCCCAGCACTCTAAGACTAATTCCTCCAGCAGGAAAGGGGTGGGTGGAGCACGGGGTCAAAATGCAAACTGCTAGGGTCCAGGCCCGTCCAGCAGAACCTTCTGTGATGATGGAAGTGTCC
Source organism: Canis aureus (assembly GCF_053574225.1). Classification (NCBI taxonomy): domain Eukaryota; kingdom Metazoa; phylum Chordata; class Mammalia; order Carnivora; family Canidae; genus Canis; species Canis aureus. Next base: position 18,661,209 of record NC_135613.1, on the reverse strand, counting down.
TTTGTCTGGACTGTCCAATAAGGAGCCACTAGGTCCATGTGGCTTCTGAGCACTGCAACTGTGGCCAGTGGCCCAGGGCTCTGCATTCTTAATTTGATGTAATACACGCAGATGCAGATAGTTGTGTGGCCAGTGGCCGCTGTCGGACAGCATGGCTCAAGGCATTTTCATCCTCTGCTGACCAAGAGCACCCAGACGAAGCTCGTCCAGTTAGCCTTGTCCCCCAGGCACACCTGGCTGCTTCTCAGTTCTTCCTCTACCCACAGCAGGGAGGACTGTGGTGATGCCACAGCTCCGGTCCTGCCATATGAACCAGGACAAACCCAAAGCATAGGATCCTGCTGCCTGTCACAAGAGCACGTGAGGGGCACCATGCCTGGCACTGCAGGGCCCCACCCTGGGCTTCGGGCACCCCCCAGCCATCTCACCACCACACGGGCCCCCAGCCCAAAGCCCATCTCCTAGATGACTCGGAACCCATTTATATAACAAGACGGCCACAGCTATCCGTGAATCATGGGAAGGGGGAGGAGGGTGATGATAAGAAGGAAGCAAGGTAGAAGCGGATGGAAGGGGCAAAGGGAGAGATCGAGGCGTTGGGGGGAGAGGGACTACACCCACCTGGGCTCCCGAAGGAATGGGGTGGAGGGCTGTGTCTGCTTCCCCGTCCTAGTCCTAGCTCTGAGTCCTGCTCTCCTCCTCCTCCCGTTCTCCTGCTCCGGCCTCTGTCCACGGAGCCAGTGGGGTGGGGGGGGTGGGGGGGGGCAGAGACCAAACAAGCAAGCAAGGGGGATGCTGAAGCAGGCCCGCCTGTCGGCTCAGCAGGGGGAGCTCTGACGTGAGGCCACTGCCGGATGTGGCCCCAGCCAGGCGAGTCATCACAGCCGGCCCGCAGCCACAGCCTGGGTTAAAGGGACATTCCACTGCCCAGCAACCTACATCCCTCCAAGCCTCACTTCCCTCCAAGCCTCACTGATGTTTGGCCTTCCTTGGGGGTACGCTGCCCCCTCATGCCCCAGAGGCCCTCTTGCTGGCAAAGCAGCAACTACTACACACCCAAGGAGATGGGGGCTCCTCCAGCTGGAGGTTTCCCTCCCTTCTGCCTCCCTCTGGCACTCCCACATTCAGCCCTCTCTGCCTTCCATTGTCCCCTTTACCCCTTAGGAGCTTTCAGTGGCTCCCTACTGCCCTGAGGATATAGCCTTGGCTTCTTCACTCAGCTAATAAGACCTATACGATCTGGCTGTGACCCCACGGCTCTGGACACATTCATAGGCGCTGAACCTGCCTCTCCTTCTCCCACGTTCATGCTTTGTACTCACATTCCCTCCACCCTGAGTATATGCGCCCCCCCTCAATCTCAACTCCTACTCACCCCTCTATACCCAGCTGTAACGTCACCATCCCGGGGGAGCCCTCTCTGGAACCCTAGGCCAAATGAGTCACTCCCTGCTCTGGGCTCCAAGTCCTCTGGGACATGCCTCTATTTTAGCTGTTGTCTCTGTAGCCATGTGTTTACAGCTTTGCTCCCCAGAGGGCCCTGGACCTCTCAAGGATGGGGCCAAGGAAGGGCTTATTTACCTTCCTCCCGCAGCACAGGGGACAGACAGATATTTCTCTATACTCCTCCTCTTAATTTCTCCACAGAACCCTATCATTGCCCTCCTGAATCTTCCACGGCTGCTCAGGCCCCAGCCCACAGGGGCCGGAAGGACAGATAGAGGCTGGAGGCAAAGAGGGAAGAGGTGAGAACACATAAAAGAAAAAAAGACGATCCAGCATGGTTTTGGCGTTCTCCAAGAGGTGACAGTAAAGAACAGGATTTTTAGGAAGAATTAGCTGTTACAGTCAGCTTGTGGCACCCAGCATTCCTCAGAGGCTGAACTGTGTGCCTCTTGGCTCAAATGCTGTTATGCAATCTAGTGGCCACTTTGGAAGCACGTTTTAGGGAGCATCTCTTTGGGCTCAGGGCAGATCTCCCTGGAGGGGCAGAGTTAGAAAGAAATTGTTCCTAAAAGAAAGGCCTGTTCTCCCAATGATGAGAGTGTGCATTCTCTCTAATTAGTTTCTGAGTTGGGCTCCCTGCTGGAAATGGGGATGGCTCTGCCTGAAATGAAACAGAACATGTCGTGTGTATATACTCCAGCAATTTTTTTCTGCCACAGTTCTTTTCTTGGTGGACCTACCCTAAGGTCTTGGTAGGGCTATGGTCAAGAGTGGGTATGTAACCTAGGGTAAGGCATTCCCTGGGATGTGTGGGACTACAGCAGAGCCAATTAGAATCGTCTATGAGATTTTATAGAAAGACATTAGAAGGAAAGTGGGCTCTCACAATGTCTAAAGGACAGAAGTCCATCTTTCCCAGGCATAGAGAGACCCTCCCTGACAATGAAGCCAACACACAGAAGCAGAGCCAGGTGATGGGAAGAGAGAGAGGCACTGAATATTAGCATCATTTGACTCCTGGATCAAGCCATTCCTGAAGGTCTTTACTGCCTAGTTACCCTAATATATTTACAGCATCAAGTTCTCTTTTTGCCTCAGAGTTTGAATGTTTGCGTCATTTCCAACCAACAGCCCTGACCAATACACACGAAATGCACCCTGTTCCAAGGAGACAGCTCATATTTCCATCAGAGTCTCCAAAGACCAACAAGAAGAACCTCCTCCTCGCTTACTCACTTTTCCATAGCCTTTTAAGGCCTAACAACATGCCTTTGTGCCTCAGTTTCCTCATCTGCAAAATGGAAATCAGAAGACCTATGTCTCAGGTTTGTTCAGAGACAACAAAGCCTGAGATCTAAAGCTCCTGGGCTGTAGCAGGCATGCAGTGGGAGCTCAGTCTGTGCACATTCCCTCTTCCTTTTTCCCAGAGGGCCCCAGTTTATACCTTTCTTACGTCTGAGAAAAAAGCACCCCCTAAGCTAAACAACCTTTCCTCCTGGTAGATGGCCGTCTTCCTCTGAGGGAAAAGCGGAGGGTGAGAGCACGGGGGGCAGGGCAGAAGAAACTGCTTGCTCATGTTTGCTTCTCCTACCTGCAGTAAGACCGTCCCCCCAGGAATTGTGAGCTGTAAACAGTACTTCGGGGCGTTCTCCCAGGACAGCAGCTGAACGTCTTCAATAGCGCTGTAGGAGACTGAGTTTTCCATGTACCCAGTTGGCTGCAGCAGAAAGAAAAAAAGAAGAAGAAAAAGAAAAGATTAGGCACGATATCCACATCTCAGAAGGTTCCAGAACACATCCCCGCTCCGGCCACCAGCACACTGTACAGACACTGGGCAACTCTGGGAACCAAAGGAATTCCATCTTTCCTGGCTGGCAGCGTCCCAGCTGGCGGGAACGGGCTGTGGTGGAAGCTTGCCCACGTGTTTGGGGGTGTGGACTGGGGGCACCTGGAGGGCAAAGCCTGTACATTGTTCCTCGGGGTGTCCATGGGGCTCAGCATAGGGCAGAGCCTGCATCTCTCCAGTCCTCACTGCGGCCGAGCCACCACCTTCTCCAGCCCAGAAAGCAGTCACAGGCCCCACCGGTCTCTCTGTCTTGTCTCCCTGCACAGATGTGCACCTCCCCACTCTGCGCCCAGGGCCATGCTCCAAGTCGGCACACTCAATACCCCTCCTCCCTGCTCAGTATTCTCTCACAGCTCCCGGTGGCCCAAGCACGAAACCCACACTCCCGTCCACCCTTGCCAGGCCCACAGGTCCGGTCCTTCTCCTTCCTCCAGCCCTGCCTGCTTTCTTTTCTTCATCTGTGCTCCCCAACGGGCCTAGCTGCCCATGGCACCACAAACTCAGGCTGGCCCAGAAAGGTTGTGGCCCAATCCCTGGCCTCTCCACTTCTACTGACCAGGCCTCAGCTCTGCAGGGACATCTCAGCTACCCTTCAGGCGCTATAGACCACCTTGTCACATCCTTCCCCATACCCCCAGTGCTCCCCACACCCCATTTAATTATTGTGGACTTATATGGTGTGCCATCTGCGGATATCTGTCTCCTGGCCACACTCCAGCTTGGAGGTGTCAGGCCCCTGTCTGTCCTGGTCCCTGTCCTCTCTCCCCAGTGCCTGGCACGTGGCAAGGGCTCAACCATTTGTGTGGAAAGAAATAACAGTGACAGCTATCATTGGCCAATGTTGGGGTGCAGATGGGGACAGAGAAATTCATAGTCCCTCTTCCCTGTTATAGAGACAAGGCACCAGGAGCCAGGGGGAGGTGCTGGCCACCAGCTACCAGCGGTGTCCTTGTCACTCTGACCCCAGGAAGCTGTACTTCAGCAGAATCAGAGGCAAGTGTAACCCAGCCAAGAAGGTAGAATGTAACAGCTAACCTCTCCCAAGCCAAGCACTCCCCAGATACATGGCAAGTGCTCTCTCCTTCCATTCTCACAAGAGTCCCACAGACGGGTGCCAGGGCCATCTCATTGCATAGATGAGGAAGCTGAGGTGTCCTGTGACGTGCTCATGGACAGCCAGCTGGGAAGGGGGCTGGCCAGGGCTGAACTGAGCTGGTGACTCAGGAATCAGTGTTCTAACCAATCAGTAAGAGGGGATGTGATCTAAAATCCACAGCCTGATGAGTTCATTGTACCATCAGGATTTAGGACCCCTATGAGCTCTTAAATGTCCATTTCTGTCTGCCAAAGTTGAGAAACAGTGGTGGTGCTGGAGGTGGAGAGGATTGAGGGCATAAACTGACTCAAATTTCCCCGATATGATTGCCCACCAGGCTCAGGAAATAAGAGAGATTGATCAATCGATTTGTTCATGTACTCATTCATTCATCTGACGTATTTATTGGGCACCTATTATGTTACAGCCCACACGTTGGGTGCTGGGAATACAGCAGTGGCTAAGACAGCAGCCCAGTAGCACAAAGAGGCAAAAAACAAAATAGGCAAATAAATAGCAAGTGCTGCACCAAGATTCAAAAAAAAGTATGCACAGGGCTAAGAGCTGCAGTGCCCTGGAGAGGTGGAGGGAAAATACAACCTGGAGCCCCTGGTCTGTGCAAAGGCCCAGGGGTGGGAACAGGCGGGGCACGTTCAGGGAGGAGGCCAAAAGGAGGAAGGCTCAGTAAGACATGGCTTGGGAAGAGGGACCTGTGGGTCCAGCTGGGGTTCCTGGTGAAGTGCTGCAGGGGGACCAGTCAGGAAGAGGGGACAGAAGCAGGGACAGCCTGGAAGTTCTTGCATGAGTCCAGGCATGGAACAAGGCTGGGACCCAGGCGTGGTGGTGAGGGGCAGCCAAATTCATCCTGCCTTTCTCTCCAGCACCAGGCCACCCTTCAACACCCATCCCTGCAGCTGCAGTGTCTGACCCAGACGGTTACCCTGGTGCATCCCGGAGGCAAATGTGTAGGCTCCCCTTCACCCTTTACCCTATGCCAGCAGCCCATGCACTACTATGTTCTCAACATCCTGCCATCAGTGACTCAGCTCTAACAGCACATCTTGTCCTGAGAATATCAGTGAAACCAGGGGTTTGGAGGATTGGTTATATGTTTATTTTCTGAACCCACATTCAAATATTTATTGTTTGCTGCTGACTGTCTGTCTCCCCTGCTAGTGTTTCAGCACTCGGGAGCAGGAATTTCCACCTGTTCTGTTCCAAGTGCCCAAACAGACCTTGGCATCTAGAAGCTAATAGTTATTTTCTTAATAAATGATTATTTTCCTAAATAAAAAAGTGTTTTAAAAAAAAAAGTGTTCATCCATGTACCACTTATAATCACTATATAGAACATCCTTGGGAAGATGAAAGGTTTTGATTACTTTAAAATTTAAATTTAAAAGTTAAAAATTATTTAATAAATTAAAAAAATATATATCCTTTAGGAAGCAATGGCACCTGGGTACCAGATGTGCTGGAGGCCTTCTTATATGGCTCACCCACCTCTCTCCCTCTTTGAGGTCCAGTTGGCCTCCAAACTCCAGCCCGCTGACCCCTTGGTACCCCCAGAAGACCTGGGCTAAGATGTGGCCGCTAGCACATCTGGAAGACTGCCAGACCATACCACGCAATATAAAGATAGAAAAAGGCCCATTCTGAACATCATTAGGACTTGATTATTCAAACCAAGCAAATGGCCAACCTCCTTTCTCTGAAAGCACACCTGTCAGTCTCCTCAGGGACCTGGAGCACGACGAGGCTTTGTACTGCCCTGTGACGGTGCCAGGCCCGTGGCAGCACACTTGGGGAGATGACCGCTGCTGACATGCGCGATTTCCAGGAGGCAGGGCTTGCTAACCGCCTGTATCTGCCTTTCTCACGACCCTGCTTCGGCTGCCTCAATGTGGCCTTGATTAGAAGTTGCAACACAGGCTTTTTGGGGAAAGGTTGGGTATAAATAAATACATACTGGTTTTTAATAGCAGATGTACTGCTTTCCCACTGTTGGAAGCAATACTGGCTAAAAGTAAAATTTGTAGAATCAACAGGACCTGGGTTTGAGCCTCTTACTGTGTGATGTTACGCAAGTTACTGTACCTCTCTGAGCCCATTTCATTCAACGGTAAGAATGAGAATTTAATATACAGGATTACTAGAAGCATTAAAGGAGATCCAATCTGTCGAGGGCTTTAGCACAGCATCTGGAACATTCTGAAAAGCCCAATAAAAGGAACTACTGTGAGAAATAATCAACTTTATCTTTGGGGTTCTCCTCCTCCAGACCCATAATTCCAGTGTAACCACAAGAAAAACATCAGATAAACCCCAATTGAGGAACATTCCTTAAAGCACCTGGTCAGTACTCATCAAAACCCAGAAAGCTCGAGCAACTGCCCCACTGTGAGAAGCCTGTGTCTACAGAGACTGACCACTCCATGCACTGTGGGATCCCTGATGGGGTCCTGGGACCAAAAAAGCACATTTGGTAGAAACGTAGGAAACTGAATAAAGCATGGACTTTAATAACGCATATCAGTACTGGTTTATTCGCTGTGACAAATGTAACCTGTTTCTGTGAGATGGTCACCACCAGGGTAGTGGGTTTGGGGTATATGGAAATTCTGTACTGCCTTTGTCACTTTTCTGCATGTCTCACAGTATCCTATGATAAAATGTTCATTATAAGAGGAATTAACTGCTGCCATGTTGTCACCAGTGTCACCTCCCCAGACGGAGCCTAGGCGGGAGCCCGGGAAGCTTGCAAGGAAAAGGGGACGGATCGGGCCTGAAAGCCCCTTGATGCTGCTCTTCAGAGTTAGGTGTGAGCCAGAACTGGCCACGGACCTCCTTCGTCCTAGGTACTTTCACACGGCTGGGACAATTTCACAGATAACTGATAATTCCCCAGTAATCTGAACACGATGATCAGAGCTACAGCGGAGGAGATTCCTACATGGGGTAAAGGCTGAGTCAGATAGAAAGGAAAAATGAAATTCTCCACCTGAGGGAAGCTAGGAAATCCAGCTCTGCGAGGTACATGTAAGAGGACAATAAGCAGACTAAGTTATTTCTACGTGTAAGAGCAGGACAAGGCACACTGCCCGATTCCTGTTTCTGTGACATTCTGGAATGAGCAAGGCTACAGGGCTTGAAATCAGACCAGTGGTCAGCAGCAGCTGGGGCACAGGTGGGGCCACTTACCAAGGGGCATGAGGGAACTTTCTGGGGTGATAGAAGTACTCTGTATCTCAATGATGGTGGTGCCTGGCTGTATACCTTTGTCAAAACTCAAATCTGAATGCCAAATGGATGAATTTCCCTGAATGTAAATTATAACTCCAACCTAAGAAAGGCAATGCATGAATATTATAGATAATCTGGAAGATGATGAATGGGAGGCAACCTTTCAGATAAAATGTCAAGACCACTCATTAGCACTTTGGCATGTACTACTTTCCTAAGGATTTCTTTATGCATGATCTTTCTTTACACAGCCCAAGTCATACGGTACATATTGATTTTGTAACTTGTCTTTTCTCTTTCTTTCTTTCTTTCTTTCTTTCTTTCTTTCTTTCTTTCTTTCTTTTCTTTCTTTCTTTCTTTCTTTTCTTCTTTCTTTTTCTTTCTTTTTTTTTCATAATGTTACATCACATGCGCATCCTATATCCTAGACAGTAATTTCCAGAACTATCACTTAGTGGCTATAAGACATTTGGCCACTATTTTATCACTGCTCTGCCTCCACCATAGACAGTGTGGTTGTTCCATTTTATGCTACTATAAACAACTCCACAATGAACATCCTTGTGAAACATGTTTTTCTACCCTATATTTAGGATTATTTCCTTAGGCCAGATTCCCAGAAATGGAATTACTGGGACAAAGGGTAAGAGCATATTTTACATCATTGCCAAATTGCTCTCATTAAAGAGATATTAAGAGACCTGGGGAGCCCTGGCTAAGGCTGCGGGGGTGGTGGCTTTCATCCTGGGCGCCAAGCCTGGCTGGGTCCTGCTAGAAGCCATGCTCTGGCCCATGTGAGTTCAGAGGGGCTGCCTGGCCGCCAACTGCCCACAAGGTGACTACAGCGCACCCAGAAGTCTGTAAGCCAGGGTCTGGGTTCCCAGGGATGCTTCCAGGGGCTGAGGAACAAGTCGGGGCAGGGGGGTCTCTGTCCTTTTGCTCTGAGGATCAATGAGAGGCCAGCCTCGGGGAGTTCCCGGTGTCTGCCCTCAGAGAGAGAACACTCTGCTTCTGCTTCTGTTTTTGAGATGAGCTTCATCTCTGGTGTCTCCTCCATGCCTGGATCTGGGCTCAATACAGCAGAGCCTAGAGGGGCTTCATCAGAACGCCCATTGGGCCCCCAAGGCCCTCAGAGCTGACATTCCAAACTGGGCACCTCGTCAGACTTCCCACGTCAGAATGGGCAGGGAGTAGGGTGACCAAAGGCCCCTGAAGCAGCACCCTCCACGAGGCCCCCCGTCTTCACCTCCCCCTGCTTTCCAGGGAGCCGGCTCCTTCCCACCCAACCTGCCTGCTGGTTTCCATGGGGATTTCTCTCAAAGCCAACATGAATCATGATGTCTGCGACCTCCCAGATGAGGCTCCAGGCTGACTCAAGGTACGTGCTGGGAAGGTGCCCAGCACCAGTCCTGGGAAGGGGAGTAGGGAAGAGGCTCCCAGGCCCCAAGAGGAGAAGCAGGTCTGGAAACACCCTCCATGAGCTACCTCTCCAGGCCTGGGAATGTGGAAGTTGAGGAACCCTGCCCCCACTGGGGACCTGGGTGGACAAAAACAGGCTGTTTGTCACGGGGTGGGGGCAGTGGCCCATGCCTCCTGTACTCTGCTGGGTGAGCCACACCACAGACAGGTCCCCTCTGTGCCCGTGTGGATGCTGCCTGAGTCATCATGTAGAGGGAGCCACTCCACACAGCCTGATGCCATGTGGCACTGCCCAGCTCGAATGAGGGAGGGCTTGCTCTTGCCACCTGCCCCCTCAACACACACCCTGGCCTCAAAAGAGAGATATCTGGTCAGAGGGGAGGGAAATTCTTTCCAGTCCCCATGGATGGTCAACAACGACGACAACAGTAACAATAACCACAGCACCATTCCCTCCATGGTGGTGCCACCAAAGTGCTCAGATGGGAGGAGTGGGTTTCAGCTCACCTCCCCCTGCTGCTTGTTAGAAAATTCATGTGAGATAAAATTTTGTCTCAGTTTTAACTGTTGTCAGATGTACAACTCAGTGGCATTTCATTCCCCATGTTGTGCCACTTTTGTCTCAGTTTGGTTCTAAGACATTTTCAGCCCTCCACAAGGAGACTCCAGACCGTGAAGTGGTCACTCCCTATGAGCTCTCCCCCATAGTGCTGCTGACCACCAGTTTGCTATGTGTCCCCACTGATTTGCCTGTGTGGACATTCCGTATTGATGCAATTATACAGCACGTGGCCCTTCTCTCTAGCTCTGTGCATGTAACATTTCAGAGGCTCATCTGTAGCGAACCACGTATCAGTACTTTGTCCCTCTTTATGGCTGAGTAGTGTTCCACTGAATAGATACGCCAGGCCAGGTTTACTTACTCATCAGCTAAAGGACATCTGGGTGGTTTCCAAACCTTTTGGGTATGGTGAATAATCAGTAACATATTTTTTTAGTGACAAGAAAGGACATGCGCTCTGCAAACCCAAGCCTCATGAAGCCCCTCCCACAGAGAAAGACACCAGTGCCCCCTGGTTGGCATGTATGGAGGAGGTACCATGTGGCCAGCATCACGCAGAGGACTTTACAGGCATGATCTCATTCCACTGTACATAACACTGCAGGGGGCTGTATTCATCCCTGTTGATCCACACGCTACAGACAAAACTGAGGCAAAGGGACGTGATGACACTTGTCACAGACTCCTGCTTTTAAGAGACAGAGCCAGGATTCCATTTCACACCTGCCAGGACTGCGACCTCCACCCCATGCTCTGCCAAGCCCTCCAGCCAGATCCACATCCCAGCGTGCGTACTGATGGGCATGCACAGTGCACACATGTGCTATGCACACAGGAGCCAGAGTCTGAGAGGGTGCCAGAACCAGAGCCCGGCACAGCCAGGGTGTCAGGATCTGCCTGCCTGTTGCCACCCAGCCCCACAGGTCCCCAGGCCACCTACGGCTCCACTCGGCCTCAAGGGCAGAAACCCACACAGGCTCATTTGGGCAAGGCCTGTCAAAATATTTTGATGTTCTCTTTAATCCCACAAAGGGAAAGCTGTACCGCAAAAGCAAAGCGGCGGTAACAATTTGCTGCTACGTGGGTCAGTCTGGGCCCCAGTCCCGGAGCAAATCTCCTCAAATGCCTTTCACACTCCCCTCCCCTTGTTTCCATAAACCAAAGATACCCAACATAATTTCAGCTTTTCTGGTTGCCCCAGGGCCACTGTTAGTACCGCCATCCACTGGTGAGCTGTAGCCCACAGAGCTGCCTGCTGCTCCGCTTACTGGCCTCTGACTTGGAGATGCTGTGTCTGTTTGGATGGCTTCTCCAACCATTCCCTTGGCACCAGATGGCTACTTCTTCCTGCTGCCAACGTACCTTCCCCTGTACCCTACCTCACAAAGTTACTGCTCTTCTGTTGTAGCCTGTGGAATCAGAACACCAAGAGTGTTAGAATTATGTGTCAAGTAAAAGCAACTTGGTTTTGAGCAAGAAAATCTCTCATGAGAAAAATACACTCTTGTGTTTTATGGTGTTTGGTTTAACTTTCTTTTCTTGGTTGTAGGGAACTTAATAATGAAGTTCTGCATGGCATAAGGAATTCTAGGTCAGCCCTGTCCAAAAGACCTTTCTGTGATGATGGAAATACTCTGTATGTGCACCATCCAGTGCAGTGGCCTCCTGTGGCCTCCTGAGCTCATGGAATGTGGCTAGGGCAATGGTCACCTCAGGACCGAATTCACATAGCCACTCAACAAGTGGAACCCCTCATGTGGGCAACCCAGTGCCAATATCTGGGGACACAGCAGTGAAGGTGAGGGACACAGCCCTACAATCATGGAGTCTTGGATCCAGGGAGGAGGCAGGTGACCCAGGAAAATGAGGGACTTTGATGGACAGAAATTTGTGTTCTCAGGGCATGGCACTTTTCACCTGTGCCTGCCCCTTGGCACCTCTGACAGCTGAGCAACTGACCAAGTGAGTCTAGAAAGGAGCCTGCATGGAGGGACCAGCCCTGGCTCCCACTGAGGCCCAGAGGAGCTGGCAGCAGGCCCAGGGGCCAGGAACAACCTTGCTAACTGCCCTGGCCCACCTCCCACCTCTGCATGGCCCTCCCCCCTCCAGCTACTGGGAGGCAGGTATTACCATCACCCCCCGTGATAGACTAAGTAGAGGCTCTGAGCCTTGGCCAACTGCACACAGCTATTCAGGACAGAGCTGGGAGGAGAATCGAAACCTTCAGGGTACACATCCTGGCTTATGTCTACAACAGCTAGTGAGTTAAACCTCAGAGGGGGTCTGCCACAGGGGGACACTACCACACCATCCTCAGGCAGAATGGCTCAAGTGGGAAAAGACGGTGACAAGCCTCAGCATACAGAGCAGTTGGAATGCTCTGAAACTGCTAAACCAATTTGGAAAACTGTGCGTTCACATGTGCTAAAGCTGGACACATGCACCCCATGCAGCCAGCTGTCCCATTCCTATGAAGAAATATTGACATATGTTCTCACGAAGACCTGTACACACATGTTGCCTAAGCACTCCGCAGCCCCAGACTAGAACAAACTGGAAGCTACCCAAACGTCCAGCAATGGAAGAAAAGATGAAGAATGTGCAGTATATTCACCCAATGGAACACAACACGACAAAGAATGATCTACAGCTACACACAGCATGCAAACTGCATGAACCCAACACTGAGGAAAAGAAACTAGCCACAGAAGTAACAGAGTAGCTGCTTCCATTTATATCAAGTCCAGAAGTGGGCAAAACTTACTCCATGCTGTGAGAGGTCAGAGTACTGGTTACTGGGGTGACCAGATGTCTCTTTACCTGGGCCTGAGGGGGTTTCTGGAGACACTGGATGTTCAGCACTAAAACCAGGAAAGTTCCGGAAGAACCAGGATGAGCTGGTACACTACTGGTTACCCCTGAATGGAAACAGTACCAGAAAGCGGTAAGAGGCCCCTTCTGGAAGTTCAGCACTGTTCCAGGCCTTAATTCAGGTTGGTAGTAGCACAATGTCAAAATGCATCAAGCAGGACACAGTATGTATACTTCTACGCATGTATGTTATGCTTCAATAAAAGGTTTTTTGAAAAGCCACAAGTTTTAGGGGTGCCTGGGTGGCTCAGTCCATAAAGCATCCATCTTCATTTCAGGTCATGATTTTGGAGTCCTGAGATGGAGCCCTCCGTCGGGCTCCCTACTCAGCAGGAGAGTCTGCTTCTTCCTCTGCCTCTGCCCTGCTCTTGTGCTTTCTCTCTCTCTCACACACACTCACTGTCTCTCAAATAAATAAAGTCCTTAAAAAAAAAGATCACAAGTTTTAGAGTCAAATCCAGGCTCTCTCACTTGCTGGCTGTGTGGCCTCAGGCAAGTGACTTGGCCTCTCTGAGCCTCCTTTCTCTCCCTTGAAAAAATGAGAATAGTATTCACATCAATTGGGATGGCTATTTTTAAAAAGGGAATCACAAGCGTTGGAGAAAATATGGGGAAACTGGAACCCTCATCCATGCTGGTAGGAACGTGAAATGGTGCAGGCATGTGGAGAAGTTAACCAGAGTTTCCACATGACCCATATGGGGAGTTTTATGGTATAATTACACTGTAATAAAAAAGGTAACAGCATACCTATCTTACAGGTGCTGCAGAGAATAATGAAGTGCCCTCCTGTGCTCAGCACCTGGGAGAACTTGCTAGTATAACTCCAAGGGGGATACCAGGGTGGCTCTAGAGGCAGCCAGGACAGGGCTGAAGGCAGGGGCATGATATGGTGAGGGCTCGTCTGCTTGAGCTCAAGGAATTCAACTCCCAACACAGTGCCAGGTGCCAAGCAGGAGCTCATTATACCAAGGTGATTATTTTCAAGCTTCAACAAGAAGGAAGAATGGGCTTTGTGCAAATGTTCTCCAAATTCCTCCCTTACCCACAGATGACTCCAGAAAGATGGGATGGAGAGGGGTGCTCCGGCCTGGAGTTGGCCCTGAGCACAGAGGTGATCAGCTGGCTCTGGAAGACCAATGACAAGCAGGACCTCGTGTATTAGACACTGCCTCCCCCAGACTCACTCGCCCACAGCCTCTTGGCTCCATCTCCACCGAGCCCTCCGTGCCAGAGCCGCCAGCCCCGTTCCCTGCTGCCTACCCTTGGCAGAGCAGTGCCTGGAGGCTGGCTGGGAGGGCAGGGCCAGTCGGGGCAGGCCAAGGCTGTTCTCCACCGACTGCACTCGGTGGAGACGGTCAGGAGGCATGTTCTGGCTCATTAATCATGAGTCCAGTCATGGCAGCTGCCCCCTTTTATGGGCAAATGGCTCATGAGGCTTAATGACAGAGGAAGAACTGATATTTCCATGTTCGGACTCTCCAACCTCAGTCACCACCGTGGGATGGAAATCTGAGTCCCCAGGGCGTGGTGCTCTGCATCTGTGCCCCTGGGTACCTCTGCCGTCCGAGAAGTTGATCGAGGCTCTTGGGGGCTGTGACACAAGTCAGCACATTTCCACCCACCAAGTCAGCAAATATTGTCAGGGAGCAGCAGCAGTCGAGCCAATCTCAGATGCCAGACCCTCAGGCAGTCCATAGGCACCATCCTGCCTATTCTGCACAAGGCCCCTGGGAAATGGGCACTGCTGGGACCCCTGTCTCATGGAGGAAGAAGGGGAGGCTTAGAGCAGTTAAATGGTGGCCCCAGGTCACCAGTGGTCAGCAGAAGGGCCACATTGTTGACTTAGGGGTCAGATCTGTATCCTCTATACCATGATGCCTGGTCACTCTGCTGGCCACTGCCCTGGGAGCCCCAGATGACCAGGGTGTGCCCAAGTGGGCCTCCTAATGGGAAGTAGGGGCAGAGGTGCACACAGGTAACAACAACACAATGTGATAAGCGCTGTAATAGAGAAACGTAAGGTACAAAGGACAAGGAACAGAGCAGAAACGTTGGGGAAGGCTTCTCAGAGTGACCTTTGAGCTGCATTAGGTGGGGAGGGGAGTGCCAGGCACTCCCAGCAGAGGGCTCAGAAAGTCCAGGAAGCCGCACATGGAGGACCCCCAAGTCTGGAAACAGGAAGTTGTGGGATGAACAGGAAGGTTCAAAGATTCCTGAGGGGGCCTGAGATGGGACCAGACCTGTGCACAGCCTTCCACCACCCAACTTTCTCCAATTCTTGGGCTTTCTCTTTCTCCTTTTTTTTTTTTTTTTTTTTTTTAAATTAAGGCAAACATAAACAGTGAGGGTGGAAGGGCACAGGTTTAATGTGTTTAGCAGGGTATATTTTGGGGGCAGGCTCAGCCCTGCACAACCACCACCCAGGTCAAGATAATGGGATGCCTCCAGCCGTCCAGCAGGCTCCCTCATGCCTCCCCCATCTGCATGACCTGGAGGTGCCTCTGTCTGTTTTCTATCACTATAAGTCAGTTCTTGAACTTCTTACACATAGAATCACACAATAGGCAACAGGCTTTTGTGTCTGGCTCCTTTTGTTCAGCGTGTCTGTAAATGCATAGGTTTGTGGCTTATTCTTTTTAATTCCAGAACAGTGTTCCTTTCTATGTACTACGGATATCTATGGATCCTTGGCTGTTCCCAGTTTAGGCTACTGTGTATAAAGCTGCTGTGAACATTTTTGTACATATTTTGGAGGGGAGGGGGCAGAACAGAGATAAAAGTATCTGGGTAAATATCCCAGGAGTGGGATTCTTGGGTGGCCACAGGGTAAAATGCTTATATTTAAGCCCAAGAGACACCCATTTGTGGGGAATCACAGGGAAGTTTCATGTGGCAACAAGCTCCTGTGTAGAGTGTCTAGCACAGGTAGTTATGCCTTAGAAAGGACAGAGATTCCTGAGTTTGGAGGATGGAATCAGGCCAGAGACAGAGCTCAATTTTCTTAAAAGGCAGAGCACATCTACCACAGAGGGGACTTCTTAGCCCCACAGGAGAGACAGCACCCTTCTCAAAACTTGACTCAGAGCCACAGAGGAAGTGGTAGCAAAACAGAAACTTTGTGGCTACAGTGGCAGAAAGGGCCAGCTCTGCTCCCTTGTGTGTCCCAGTGTCCTCCCCGTGCTCGGCACAGATGCTTTTACAAAAGGAAAGGGTACATTTGCTCAAGATCACAGCTCTAGAGCACTGAGTGGAAGGCTAAGGACAGCAACTGTATTTTTCTTTGTTAATATCAGTAGTAATTTAACTCAGATCACACACTGATGTCATGCAGGCCTCTCTGTACCCGTGTGGTGTTCCAGATGTAAGGAGACCAGCAGGGATCAGACAGTGAATTTTTTGGTCTTTAAGAACATATTCTAGGGGATCCCTGGGTGGCGCAGTGGTTTGGCGCCTGCCTTTGGCCCAGGGCGCGATCCTGGAGACCCGGGATCGAATCCCACGTCGGGCCCTCGGTGCATGGAGCCTGCTTCTCCCTCTGCCTGTGTCTCTGCCTCTCTCTCTCTCTCTCTGTGACTATCATAAATAAATAAAAATAAAAATAAAAAAACATTAAAAAAAAAAAAGAACATATTCTAGTTGATGGTTGTAATTCAGCTGGGGCAAAACTGGCCTGGGACAGCCTGGAAACAGAGGCATCTGTCTCTGTGTCCTCACAGGTGGGCACGCCTAATTCCTATGTATTAAGGTCAGCTGTTTGTGTGCCATGAGCTCCTGAGAACAGGGATCCTGCTTTTTCAATGTGTCACATTATTCTATGTCCAGGGTGTCTTGATCAAGGACCATCTATGTGCCTATGTGTGTCAGCCACTGGCAGATATTTTCCCACTGACTCCTTAGAATGACCCATGAGATTGGTGCCGTCAGGATCCCATTTTACAGCTGAGACCAGTGAGGCCCAGAGAAGAGAAATGACTTGTTCTCAAGCCATTCTCCCAGTGATTAACGAAGCCAGGACTGGAACTCTAGCCCTTTGTGTGTTTTTTTTTTAAGATTCTATTTATTTATTCATGAGACATACAGAGTGAGAGAGAGAGGCAGAGACACAGGCAGAGGGAGAAACAGGCTCTACACAGGGAGCCCGACGCGGGACTTGATCCGGGGTCTCCAGGATCACAACCAGGGCCAAAGGCAGCACTAAACCGCTGAGCCACCCCGGCTGCCCTAGCCCTTTGATCTAACCCAAAAGTTGGCAAGTATTTTCTGTAAAGGCTCATACAACATTCTGTAGGCTTTGTGAGTCATTCGGTCTCTGCTGTAATTCAACAGTGCTGTTGTGATGTGAAAGCAGCGACGTACAATACACAAATGACTGTGGCTATATTCTAATAAAACATTATTGAGGGCACCTGGGTGGCTCAGTCAATGAAGCATCTGCCTTTGACTTAGGTCATGATCCCGGGGTTCTGGGATCGAGCCCCAAGTTGGGCTCCCTGCTCAGCGGGGAGTCTGCTTCTCCCTCTCCCTCTGTTCCTCCTTGCTGGTATCCTTCTGCAGGCCCCCGAGCTAGACCCCAAGTGGCTAAGCATCACCAGTGGTAAGCAGACACAAGTTTCGGAAACATTCACCATGCTCCATGCTCCAAGGATGCGGTCATTTCCTCAGGGCCACCCACCTTACCCTTCAGCAACTCATGCTTCTCCAACAGGATTCGACACCTCTTCTCTGAGATCACAGAAGACCCTGGTCAGATGCCAACTTGCTGTTGGCCAGGCCTGTGCCATCACAGACGGAAACAGTCTACCTTCCATGAAAACTTGAGCGTGGGAGGAAGCTAGTTTCATGGAGCTTGAACACATGCAGGACTTCCTGAGCACCCGTTAATCTTCACAGGAACACCCTAAGGTGTGCAGCATCTTCTTCCCATTTTACAGATGATGTCAATGAGGCACGGAGCAGAAGAGTCACAAAGAAGCCATGGAGCCAAGACTTAAATCCTGCCTCACCCTCGCCCAACTTTTGTAATTACTGTGAAGCCCCATAATGATGGTAACGATAACACTGGTATCTGTGAATGGCACAGAGCAGCCCCTCGGCTGCAGGAGAGGGAGGAAGATGGGGAGAAGGAGAAAGAGGAAGAAAGGGGCCCTTGGGGATATAAAGCATATGGCGTCACTGGGCTTTCCTGTCCTAGGGGGAAAAAGCTCTAGTACAAACAAAAATGGCACTGATTAAAAATATATGGCTGACTGCTGGCCTCAACACACTAGAAGACCAAAGTGGTTACGGACGATGCCTTGCACAGGTAGCAAGTGCCATCTGGGCACAGGCCTGCCAGAGACCAGTGCCAGTCCCAAAGTGCTGAGTCCATGCAGATTCACTATTTCCAGAAGGTGCTGCCCTGCACAAATCACACCCAAATGGACGTGGCCAGATTAGGTCAGAGCTTCAAGGCTGGTCTTTCATATGCCACTTAGGAAGGTATGATGTCATTTCAAGGCTCCTAGGTGGGGGCACAGCGGTCGCTACAAGCACTTGTTTCTGTCGTGGACACTTTTCTATTTCTTCTATTCCACAGGATGCTGAATTTGGGTTGCGATCAGATGCTGGTATAAGAACTTGGGAAGGGAACAGGTAACATCTTGCAAAGGAAGACATATAGCAGCGGGTCATCCCATCCACAGCCCAAGGGGGTCTTTATGCTCTCACCTCTGGAATGCCAGTACCCAGCTGTCACTCTCACCAGTAACTTCACTCAGCTCAACAGGCATGTAGGGTACACCTACTGTGTACCAGCTCCATCACAATAATTAGAAATCACACTGATGGTGACTAGCATCACCTACCACACCCCAGAGTATAACAACCCATCTTCAAGGCAGACATCCAGACAAATTCATCATAACTTCATCCTGAGCGCAAATTAAAACCACCGTGTGATCACTACACACTTCACAGAATGGCTTTGGAAAAAAAGATACTTGCAACACCTCACACACAATAGGATGGCCGTTACCAAAACAAAAACCAAACCCCAGACTAACACAAGTGTTGGCAGAGGATATGGAATAAGTGGAACCTCCACGCTGCTGGTGTGAGCGCATCATGTTGCAGCTGTCATGGAAAACAGTGTGGAGGTGCCTTAGAAAAATCAAACACAGAATTAGTATATGATCCAGCAATTTCACTTACTGGAATATGCCCAAGAGAAATGAAAGTAGGGACCTGAATGGATATCTGCACACCCATGTTCATGGAGGATGATTCACAATTGCCGGAGGGTGGAAGCAACCCCAGGTGCCCATCAACGAGTGAGTGAACAAGAAAACTGAGGTACATACGTACGGTGGAATATTATTCAGCCATAAAGAGGAAGGAAAATAACCCTGCATGAACCTTGAGAGCACTGAAATAAGTGAAATAAGCCAGACACAAAAACACAAATATTATATGATTACACTTGCAGGAGGGACCTAGAGTGGCTAGATACCTAGAGACAGAAAGGAGAGTGGTGGTCGCCAGTCTGGAAGAGGGGGATGGGCGGTTAGTGTTCCTTGGGGACAGAGGTTCAGTTTTGCAAGAGGAAAACAGCTCTGGGGATGGGTGGGGGTAACAGCTGCACACAGTGTGATATGCTTAGTGACACGAAACTGTATGTTTTTAAAAACGGGTAGAGTGATCAGTTCCTTTTTTAAAAAGATTTTATTTGAGGGAGGGAGGGAGGGAGGGAGAGAGAGAGAGAGAGAGAGAGAGAGCAGTGGGGAGGGGCAGAGGGAAAGAGAGAGAAAAGTAGACTCCCTGCTGAGCAGAAAGCCTGATGTGGGGCTTAATCTTGGCACTCAGATATCAAGACTTGAGTCAAAGTCAGACACTTGGGATTCCTGGGTGGCTCAGCGATTTCACGCCTGCCTTCGGCCCAGGGCATGATCCTGGAGTCCTGGGATCGGGTCCCACATCTCCCTGCATGGAGCCTGCTTCTCCCTCTGCCTGTGTCTCTGCCTCTCTTTCTCTCTGTGCCTCTCATGAATAAATAAATAAAAAATATACATATAAAACAAAGTCAGACACTTAACTGAGCCACCCAGAGGCCCCTAAAGTAATCAATTTCCTGTGTATTTCACCATAATTTTAAAAACTAGGGGAAAAACATAGTATCCAGTAATGGCCAGGATGGGGAAGAGGCTGACACTCACACGCTGCTGGCGGAGTCTGAACTGGCACAGCGCTTTGGCACAGGACGTGGCGGGGTCTGCTACAGCTACTTCTATCCCTACCCTCTGTGCCCAGGAGCTAGCTCCTCAACAGGAAAGTGTACACTGATCGCACGTCGCCAAGACTGTCAGCAGCATTTCACAGATGCTCCTGGTAATAACATGCATAAAGAAGTCACACGCATTCACCCAATGGAGAACCATCTGCCGATGGTAGTAGCAAACTATGCCTATTCAGCAACAGGATGAGTTCCATCCCACAAGAGTACATGCTGCACAAGCCCTTTTATTTGACGGACAGATACTGATAAAGGTCAGGGTGGTGGTCACCTTTGGGGGAGTAGTGGCTGGACGGGGGACCAAGGAGGATGTCGGGGCGGAGGGGTCACACTCTGCTTAATCTGTGCACAGGTTACAAGGACATGCTCCTTTGTGCAAATTCACCAATGTGTACACTTGATATCTGTGTGCCTTTCTGTAAGGTGTTTTATACAATTCAACAAAAAATTTCCTTTGAAAAGATTACATTTCTCTGGGTCAATAGTTCCTGATCTATGGACAAAGACCATGGTGGAGCCTTGAGAATTGCTGTTTTGTTTTGTTTTTTCTTATCATGTACGCCTACATCGTTCCACAGAGAGAGCCCATGTGTGCCAGGCACGTGCCAGGCTGTGGGGATGCCATGGGGATGTCGTGGGGAGTGGGACCCATCCCTGTCTGCAAGCATAGCCCATAGACTGAGAAAACGGTATGTCTGCATAAACAGGCACACTGTGTCTCAAACGGAGGTACGTGCTGTTGTTATGAATATAAACTTATTGAAAAGCAATAGTGTGTTCAGAATATAAGGAATTGTATCTATTTTTCCAATTGTAATGGTAAAGAACTCAGGCGGGGGAGTCAGAAACCCTGACTTCACACACCGGCTCTGCCTCTAGAGATTCTGGGCCCCAGGGCCAGAGAACAAGTTAGTCTTCTGGAACCTGCTTCCTCATCTGTGATATATGGGGATGATAGCGGAGCCTCGCCGATTGGGTCACTACAAGGGCTGGATGAGCCCATGTGTGTGACTCACTCAGCACGGTGTCTAGACAGAACAGTGACACATTGTCAGCATGTGCAGCACTGAGGGCCTACTGTGTGCTGGGAAGAGAAGAGTCTTTGCTCTCCCGGGGCTTCCCTTGTGGAGGGGGGAGGGGGCAGAAAGAACACAGTATGAATGAGCAGAAGAGCTGGAATGTCAAATGATAAGCTCAAGTGGAATAAATAAAGCAGGTAGTGCCAAAGCGGATGTTGGGTTTTGGCATGGCCAAATAATTTCATAGGAAACTAGAGTGTAATTTAACCATCACACAGAGATAATACTAGAGAAGGATGAGGAACCACTGTTGGTATTTCCCAAGGTAAACCACCCCCGGCCAGAAATGAGACCACCAGAAGGTGACGTAGCAGGACCAAGCTAACGAGCCCCTTGCGTCAACGACTGGAATTGACACACAAGGCATTTTCTCCCTTTATAGACAACTGTGGTTGACAGGCCTACCTAGAATCTCCTAGAGAGGCTCCATCTGTGAGCGGGGGAGCAGAGAAGAAAGGCAGGGAAGGGAAAGGATCCATCCCACGAGAAGGATTTGTGTGGTTTTCCTGGTCAGAAAACAAAAACAACGTAAGCTGTGTTTCCCTCATCCTGCCTGAACAGAAAGCTCCGAGCAGCCAAACGAGGCCTGGGATGCTTGGGGCCCATCCCTGGGGATCTGGAGGGGCTTGTTCTGTGCACTCCTAATTGCCTCATTTCACGTGGTGTCTTGAGAAGCCACAGCCTTCTTGGAGGCAGGCAGAGTATAATCTTAAGACAAATAAACACAATAGTTATCGGGGAAGCAAATGCTGGCAGCCATTGCTGGTGTCTTTCAAAAAAGAAGTGGGAAATCCCTGATTGTTCTCGGCTCAGATCTTGCCTGAGGGGGCTGCAGGCTTCCATCCAAGGGTTCTAGGATGTGTAACAAGGGAACTCTTACACACTGGCTGCTTGTGTGACAAGGGAACTCTTACACGCTGGCTGCTTATGCACAAACCCATTGATCTTTCTCCAAGGAAGCTGGCCTGAGGTGGGATCACTAGCATCACCAAAAATCTGCTCTTGAAAACTCAGGTCCACACAAAAACCTGCACGTGGATATTTACAGCAGCTTTGTTCATAATTGCCCCAAACCCGGCAATCAAGATGTCCTTCAGTAGGTGAATGGATAAATAAACTGGTACATATACACAGTGGAATATTATTCTGTGCTAAAAAGAAATGAGCTATGAAGCCCTGAAAAGACATGGAGGAACCTGAAATGCATATTACTAAGTGACAAAAGCCCATCTGAAAAGGCTATATATGCTGTATGATTCCAACTCTATGACATTCTGGAAAAGGCGAAACTATGGAGACCGTGAAAGATCAGTGGTTGCCACAGGTTCGGGGGGAGGGGGGGGGCAGATGACAGGCAGAGCATGGATGATTTTTAGGGCAGTGAAACTACTTTCATGATACTGTAGCGGTGGATACATGTCACTGTGCATCTGTCCAAACTCATGGACCCTAGGTAAAATTATGGGCTTTGGGTGACGATGGTAAGTCACTGTAGGTTCACCAACTGTACCAAAGGTACATTCTGGTGAAGATGCTGATATATGGGGACTGCTATGCAAGTGTGGGGGGCAGGGGCATATATGGGAGTACTGTGTGCCTTCCCCTAAATTTTGCTATGAACCTAAAACTGCTCTTAAAAAAAAAAATCTAAAAAAAAACAAAAAGCCCCAAACTATTCCCCCAAGGCAGAGAGGGGAAAGACAGGCTCAGTCATGTCAGGAAGCCAGGTGGAAAGGCAAAGTTCTGGAATGTGGACTCAGAATGCCTTGATCCCCACTAGGCTCTACAGCCCCCTCACCCCTGGGTGCCTTGGCTTTGCCACTGGTTTAATTATGATGGGTATGATGGTCTACATGGAAGCTGGGAAGCCAAGGACTTTCTAAGTGGTGGTTCTGGGCATGGAGGTGAAGCAAGCCTCCTAGTCCAAGTCCCCATGTGTGCATATGTGACACAGATTAACCACTGCATCAGTCCTACCCACAGGCATTCCACCTTATAAAATCCTGCCTAGAACAGAAAACAATCTACTTATGACACAATGAGAAGAGGTGAGAGTGAAAATATTTAACATCTGATACAGCATAGGACAGACAGATAGGAATGAGTGCTAGTTGTACAGAGCCACTCCAATCGTCCAGGTGCATTCTGCAGGACCCCTGCTCATGGTTATGAGTCACAATGGCCCCTTTTTTTTCATAAACAAAAGACCCCGTGTTTCTGTCCACCAGCATTCCAGACCAACGCCACATAACTGGTATTGTCAAATCAAATCGCGTATGTTGTACTGAAAAACAAAATCCAATAACCAACCCCACAGATTCTCTCTCATGCTTCCTGTTGTTTACAGTTTTCAAAATTAGGGTAATAGCTCATGGGTCCCAACAGATATATGTGAATGCCTAGGATTCTGGAAATCCGCAGATTTGAATCCAAAGATCTTTCCTCTCTTGAGTTCTCTACTACCCTTCCCTCTCTACCCAGTGTTACAGACCCACACAGATACCTTCTCATTCGCTTGTCAAGAATTTGCTCCAAGAAAAAACACAGTCCAGAATCCCTGCCCTTAAGGACCTCTCAGTTGATCGGGGAAATCAGACATGCCTATCGATTATCAGAATTTTGTGTGTATGGTATCTGCAGATGTGGAACCATGGGAGCCCAGGGAGAGGTGAACTAACTCAGCTATAGGGTCATTCAAGAAAACTTTGGAAAGTTACACGATGTTTGAGATGGGTTTTGAAGGGTGAATTGAGAATAGCAGTTTTATCAGGTGGAGAGACAGAGGTTGAGGGGGATGAGTCAGAAAGACTGGTTAGATCCAGATTATGGAGAGCCTTAACACCCGGCTGTTATGCCTGGATTCCCACTGGATAACTGAGGAATGCTGGGGGCTCACAGGCTTTGATTCCCCGAATACACGAGACATCGAGTAATCTAAAGTGTAAGAAGTGACTCACGGGACTGCCAGCAAGGATCGGGGTTGCTACGTGTCTCTCAACTAGGTGAGCCTTAAACAACCATGTCTTTCTGTTATCAATGCTGCTCTCACTGAATGAAGGAAGAGCCACACTACACTCCTCTTAGCTATCTCCTCTCAGGGACACAGGCCACAATGTGTTTTCTGCTGTCTGTGAAAAGCACTGCTAAATGTATGTTATCCAACAGAGGTCCATTTCTACACGCCATTTACTCAAGAGTCAAGAGGTTCCAAAACCCATCTCTTATCAAGCCTCGATGAGTTAGGTCCTGAAGTTGGGAGGGTAGGTGTGGAGTGATGCCATTTGCAGAGATCCAAGCAGACCCCAAACCACTTCTGCAGAGACAGGAGCACATGTCAATGACAATGTGACAAATCACAGAAGCTAGCGAGAGAAGCAATGGAGTCTTAGTGTGAGAATGTTGTTTGTTTACTCACTGGATCACTCACTTACTCAACAAACACTCACAGACAGGGTTCTGTGCTCTGTCTCCCGGAGATCGTGGGGAATGGGGGGGCACGGTGAGCACAAGGAGACAAAGTGCTGACTCTCCCATGGGGAGAAAGACAATCACTGATTTTGCTCCAAGTTGACTCTTGAGAAGCGAGTCGGAATTTGCTGGGCCAAGGAGATGGAGGGGGATCTGGGGGGCAAGAGGAAGACCTTATATAGGGAATGGTGGGAAGTGAGCCTGGCTACAGCTTGGTACACACAAGGGAAACAGCTGGGTGATGAAATCTAGAGAGCTAGACTGGGTTGGGACAGGCTGGGAACGCCACGCTAAAGGTATGTGCTTTGTCCCGTGGCCTTGGTCAGGTCAAGGGGCAGGCTGGAGATGTGGACACAGGAGAGGGACAGGCGGGGTTGTTCCCCAGCCAGGGCCACCTTAACAGGAACTGCTGAGGTCTGGGGAAGAGAGCTGAGGGCTGCTACCTCATGGAGCAGAGCGTCTGCAAACTCTAAAGTCTGACATGAATCTTCCTACAAAATAGGACGAATTTATACTGACACAGGCTACAACATACCCAAACCTCGAAAACACAACACTAAATGACAGAAGCCCAACACAAAAGGCCTCACAGTGTAGGACTGCACCTACACAAAACATCCAGAAGAGGCAAGTCCATAGAGACCCAAAGCAGGTGAGAGGTGGTCAGGGGCTGGGGGAGGGGACAGGGAGCATCTGTGGCCTCGGGAGGTGATGTGAGTGTGGGGCGTGACACAGAAGTGGGGCTCGTGAAGCACTAAAGGCCACTGAGGTGTATACTTCACGCTGGCTAATTTCATGTTATGTGGATTTCACCCCAATTAAAAAGTCTAAATGCAGTGAATTCTAAGAATTTTACAGACATGAGGATGATGGTGGGTGCAGGGGCTGACAGCCTCCATTCTTCCTCAAGTGAGGGCCTGGGCCACCCAGGAAGGCTCCCATGTATGAGTGTGCAGGCCCCACAGACTGCACTCCAGGCAGCAGTGGCGTCCCCTTCCAGGACAACGAGGGGGAGAGCTGGGGTCTCAGGCGGCTCCCTCCTTCAGAGGCCTTTTAAGGAGCAGAAATCATCTCCTGGCTTCTAATCATGTGTTAATAATTCAGATGATGGATGACCCTGGGCTGGTCCACATAGGATGAAACAGAGTTCATGTCCAAGAGTGTCAGCCTCCCTCAGAGGAGGAGCCAAGCCATCGGTGTTACCAATCAATCGGTGTCCACACACTCCCAACCCCAGGTCAATAGCCTCAGCAATTTCCATGAAAACTTGATGACCACTTTAGGTAAAAACAGGGTCATTCTTACACAGAGAAAGATGATTTTATACACACACACACACACACACACACACACACATACACACACACAGCCTTTTACTCAGCTTGAAATAAATAATCCAGAAACAGGATTAAGAGTCTGCTTCCTGAGCTTCAGACTCAAGGTTTATTCATTTATCAAATATTTATGGAGCGCTTCCTGTGTGCCACAGAAGTGCTTCCAGCATGTTCTGGGTGTTGGGGACACGTCATCAAGCAAAACAAGGCTCCTTGCCTATGTGGAGGGCTCATGTTTTAGTGACTGCTTGTTGGTCACCACCACCCTGATGACCACCAGGCTCCTCCAGACCACCAGCCAAGCCACACTTACCCCGTGGGCTCTCCCACTGTCCTCCCAGGTCTGGCTGGTGGCAACCATGTCTACTAGTTGGCCACGTGCAAAACCCAACTGCTCTGTCATACACAGTAGCCTCAACGCCTGAATTTAGTGAGTCACCAGGGTCAAATCCAGCTGCTACTTGCCCCTTCAATTCACCCACACTTTCCTGTATCCTCTGTTCCGGTTCTGTCTCCTCTTGTTTTTCTTCTGGAATACTGCAAAGGCTTCCTGTCTGGATCTCCTGATTCCAGACATACTGTCTTCCAAACACTTCTTCCTAAAGCTTTCTTCCTAAAACACAACTCACTCACCTAGCTCCTCTGCCCAATGATTCTGGATGGCCCTGGTCTGCCTTTGAGAGAGAAGTCCAAGCCCTTTGGCCCTGGGACTTGAGCTTCCAGTAGGAAGTGAAGCTGCTTCCTGGCCTTCAAAATGGTGTGAGATAATAACTGCTGTTTTTAAGTCAATACAAAAGAATTACCAGATGGTCTTTCCCAGACCCCATGTGGGAAGGGTGTACCTGGAGGTACTTGCACAAGGACGGGGGTGGGAGGGGGATGAGGAACTGTGGATCCAAAGAAAAGTATCGCCAAGCAGCCCCAGTTCTAAAGAACAGGGAAAGGAGAGACTCGCTGCTCCCTCCACATCCTTGACCTGACTGTAGGAAGCTCTGCTGGCAACTTCCATTGTGTGGTGGTGGGCCTCCCTGCCCAGGGACAAATTTTCCCCACGATGTATTTTTACAAAGCAAAACTGGGCACCGATTGAGAAAGAATTCAGATTTAGCCTAGGACAGTTGCTCAACAAATAGTGAGAAGAGACGGGTGGCCGATTGTAGTCAGGGTCAAAGAACAGAGCTGTCTTTGCTGCTGTGGGGGACCGCAGCTGTACGAGGGGCCCACGGCCCCGACCTCGGGGGCAGGACTTGTGACAGCAGGAGGGTACGTTCACATAGACAGGGGGCCTGGGACCTTCCCAGTGCTGCCCGCCATCGGTGGGGAGACAAAGGGGCCAGGCAGCCCAGATGTTGGCAGGATCTCGTTCACTGGCCTGGGAACAATCCCCCCTTTCACTGCCCCGTCAGGCGGCCAAGGTCAGAGGCAACGCCAGCCAGAGCTTACCCTCTGAGTGCCAAGGCCCTTTAGAAAAATTTTAATAATTTTAGATAGAAATGTCTCCTCTTTCTGAGCTTTGACAGACCATGGAGAATACCCTTTGCCCTTTTCTTGATGACATAATCGCCACTGGGAGCATCTGTTACCGCACACTGCCACCGTCAGGAGCTCCCGAAGCAGTGGTGAGCTGCTGGCCCCCTGCCGTGACCGGCCCCAGCCGCTGTGCATTTTGCGTCTTCTCTTTCGATCATCTATCTTCCCCTCCTTCTCCCCAGACCTCAGGCTGTCAGGTATTCTGCTCTTCGAGGACAGAGTGTTGGTCCCTCAAAGTCTCCCTGCGTCCTCCTAACTCATGAGCTACACCTACTTCCACAGTCTCAGCAACCCCAGCCATATGCTCGTGGCCTGCGCCCAAGGGTGTGATGGAGTGAAGGGGGTGAGCTCAGCGTGAGGCAGCTCCCACCTCGCGGGGTGCTTCTTCCTGGGGTTCTGGGCTGTGTTTGGGATCAGTGTGGTCTCCGAGTAAGTGAGGCGTTCCTCTGTGGAGCGGTAGCAAGGTCCACCACTACCTCAAAGAAAACACTCCCACTGAGCACCAGGGAGTAATCAGGGCCACGGACCACCTTCTCAGGCAGGCCTCTGCGGGAGCCCTTCCTGGTACCCACCCCTCCAAACTTACCTGTCCTTCTCAAGCTCAGTCTAAGTGATTTTTAGAAACAGTGCCTCCGGGGTGCCTGGGCGGCTTGGCGATTGAGCATTTGCCTTCAGCTCAGGTCGTGATCCCGGGGTCCTGGGATCAAGTCTCGATCAGTCTCCCCACAGGGAGCCTGCTTCTCCCTCTGCCTATGGCTCTGCCTCTCTGTCTCTCATGAATAAACAAAATCTATGAAAAAAACAACAACAAAAAAAACAGTGCCTAGGCCTCGTCCAGCTCAGAGAAATGGGGGCTGAACCGGCATGTCAGCAAAGAAACATTCCAAGGAGGAACTCCCAGGGCCACCGCGCTGAGCCCTGGAGCATTCCTACAAGTGGGGAGCAGTCTCTCAGCTTCCAGGCCCTATATGGCAGAGGCAGGGAACAGGAGCTAAAGGCTCTGTCTGGGCTTTGGGGGTCAGACTCCCTGGGTTCTGCTGCTTGGATGCTGTTTGATGTGAGGTAGGTGGTTCCAACACAGTGCCTCAGTTTCCCCATCTGCACCTACTTCGGGGTGTTTTGTGAGGGTTAAAGATAACACTGTTCCTAAAAATACAAAGCTCAGCATTTCCCCTCCTAGGTATACAGCCCAAAGAGCTGAGAGCAGGGACTCAAGCACGACACTGACAGCAGTATCATCCACAATAACTCAAAGGTAGAGACAGCCCACATGCGCCAGTGCCAGAGGAATGGCCACACCAAATGTGCTCCATCCAAGCAGTAGAATATTAACCAGCCATAAAAAGAAATGAAGGACTCGCGACAACATGGATAAACCCTGAAAACGTCGCACTGAGTGGAAGAAGCCAATCACAAAGACCGTGTGTTTATGAGCTAAAGTATTTGGAGTTTCCAGAACAGGTAAAACCAGGGGACAAAACACAGACTGGTGGTTGCCAGGAGCTGGAGGAGGGACGCAGGGGGACATGAGCAGTGACTTCTAATGGGCACAGAGTTTCCTTCTGGAGTGGTAAAAATGTTCTGCAATCCGAAGAGGTGGTTGCACAACATCATTCACTTTAGGATGATTAATTTCACGTTAAGGGAATTTTATCTGAATTTTTAAAGCCTTAGCTCAGTGCCCAGCACAAAGCGCACCATGTCAGAGGTTCTGGTGCCAGGAGCCCTGGACATCCCTCCTCACTGAGTGCTGGGGTCCTGTGTGTTCTGGGAACTGGTCTGGTCATAGCTGTGCCCTCATGGCATTGCTAAGGTAAGGAAATGAGAAAATGAATGCCAGTGCCCAACACAGTACCTGGCACATGAGTAAAAACCCTCAGTTCATGATGGTGATGGCATCTGCAAAAGTGGGAAGAGGTGGGAGGCATGTGGCAGCTGATAAAGCAGGTGGAGGTGCCCCCAGACTCTAACCCTCTCGGCCTGCAAGGGCCCTAAGAGAAGGAACTCTTACGAACCCGAAGATCTTGACAAGTTGAGCTCTACCTGAAACATTTGTTCCTTGGAAAGACAACCAATGACACATCTATCTCAGCTTTGTACTTCGGAAATCTTTTCTTTTAAAAGCAGAATACTTTCTTCAAGAGAAATATTTGTCTGGAGTCCCAACAGATTAAACATAAAGCCCCCTCAGGGGGCAGGGGTGCTCAGTAGGGCCTGGGACTCTCCCATTCTGCTCTGGTTTAGGAATAAGCCCATGTCTCCTCCCATCGTCCCAAAATAGGACCCAACCCTAAAACAGGCCCAGCAGGTTTCTGTTGATCCCTTCAGTAAGGAGGCTCAAGGTGAACCATTTTCCCTAAGGAAAAGAATTGCTTTCAAGGCAGAAACTGCCTTCCAGAGTCTGGAGGGCTGTCCTGGATGACGAGAGGATACTAGAGTTGTGGGTGGCTCAAGTGAAAGTCTGGAATATCTGTCTCCCAACTCCTGGCCAAATGCTCTTTTCCCCCCATTCCACCAGCCAGCATGGAGAAGGGAGAAGGACGCTGCAGGAGAGGTCAGCTGATGCTGAGTGACGTGGGACCTCACAGGCGGTGGGTGGCTCCAGGGCAGCAGGTGGCTTGAAGGGCTCACCTCTGTCATCATCCTTCCCCAAGGACCAGTGTGGAGGGAGATCTGGCTTATCTGCAATGGCACATGCCTGCAGCCAGCACAGGCAGGGAGCAGGTGTTGCTGCTTCCAGGTCTCAGCCCCCAGAGAGGGCTACCAAGCATGCCTGCACACAGCCTTCTGCAACATCTCCCATGTGGAAAAGCCCAAGGTGTCCTTATCCGACTGCTCAGGAAAAATATCCTACACAGTAGCCTATCCATGAAGACTTCATACTTTCTGGGCTGAAGGAACTGGGGGAAGGGATGGGGAAATCCACAAGGACAGCTCTAACGTGGGTTCCAAAAGGAGATCATTTTTTGGATGAAAAAGGAAGGAAGGAAGGGAGAGAGCCCATGGACAAATACATTTAGAGAACTGCTACTCCCCTCACTGAGATCTACAATTCACAGTAACATATTAAAGGCACTGAGAAGTCCTGCAGCCACAAAACCTGCCTATGCTGTTTCTACGTCACACAATCTTTGGTTGCATTTGTTTTGTCGTGGTGCTGGTAGTTGTTATTTTTTACTTTCTGCTAGCACCCCTATTAACATTATATAACAAAGCTCATTTTAGGAGATACTAGTTTAAGACATTCCCGGCACCACCAGGAAGGCAGGGGTTGGAGATGAGGGTGGTAGTTCATTTATTTGGGAAGAAGTCCTTAACAGCATGAAAAGACCACAGCCCTTCTTAAGAAATTCTGAGGCACTACCTTAGCTCTTGGAAAATGTCCAAATCCCTCTGGGTGGTGTTGGAAGCCTGGATTATGGGGTGCAGTTCTCCCCAGGAGTGTCACACCCACCCAGCCCCACTCCCTGCTGCTCTCCTCTCCTTTCACAGGTGAGGACCTGACCTGGCATTCCATGCTAAGAATCCACTGTGTCTCTAACAATGTCCCTTCAGAAAAAGCCCTTGTAATAATTATCTAAGCTCACCACACGTGCAAAAGTTTTCAGAATTAAGAAAAATCACACATTTATTTCCCAAAATTGGTATATGAAAGGGGAAGTGCAGCATTACAGTGCCCACATCACAGATGAGGAAACAAAAGCTGACACATCTCAGTGTCATTGGGATTTCCCACTCTTGATCTCTCCTGGACCCTCACCCTGAGTGGAGCCCCTGGGCTTGCTGGCAGATTGGATCAAAGGACTCACACAATTGTTCCATCTTGGTGCTCCAGAGAGAATTCATCAAGTGGTGTCTCCTACTCCCCCGTTATATGTACACAACTCCAAAATGCTCTCATTTTCCAAATCAATGTTATGGCCTGTTATTCCCAGGATAGCGGTTGAGAGCAATTAAAATATTCCCCTGCCTTTCCTTTCTGAAGACAGGCATGACCTGTACATTGTATGGACAATGTGAAGGTTAATGCTAGGAAAGACCCAGTACTCATATGACTCAGGGCTGGGATGGTCACTGACTAGGTGAGATGCTGCATCTAGTGTGCCAAAGTCCCCAGGGAGAGCAAGGAAGAGACTTTATATGCAGCGTCCTTCACCTTGAATGAACGAATGGTAGTGACTACAGTGGTGCAGGTGATGGGCATGGCAGTGACGGTAGTGGTGGAGGCAACGGGGATGGTGGTGACAGTAGTGGTGGAGGTGACGGGCATGGTGGGGACAGTAGTGGTGGAGGTGATGGGGATGGTGGGGACTGTAGTGGTGGAGGTCACAGGGATGGCGGTGACGGTAGTGGTGGAGGTGACAGGGATGGCGGTGATGGTAGTGGTGGAGGTGACGGGGTAGTGGTGACTAGTGGTGGAGATGATAGGGATGGCGGTGACGGCAGTGGTGGAGGTGATGGGGATGGTGGGGACTGTAGTGGTGGAGGTCACGGGGATGGCGGTGACAGTAGTGGTGGAGGTGACAGGGATGGCGGTGATGGTAGTGGTGGAGGCGACGGGGATGGTGGTGACAGTAGTGGTGGAGGTGACGGGCATCGTGGTGACAGTAGTGGTGGAGGTGATGGGGATGGTGGTGACGGTAGTGGTGGAGGTGACGGGGATGGCAGTGATGGTAGTGGTGGAGGTGACAGGGATGGCGGTGATGGCAGTGGTGGAGGTGATGGGCATGGGGGTGATGGCAGTGGAGGAGGTGAAGGGCATGGTGGTGATGGTAGTGGTGGAGGTGATGGGCATGGCAGTGATGGTAGTGGGGGAGGGGAGGTGATGGGCATGGCAGTGATGGTAGTGGTGAAGGTGACAGGCATGGCAGTGACGGTAGTGGTGGAGGTGACGGGGATGGTGGTGACTGTAGTGGTGGAGGTGACGGGGATGGTGGTGATGGCAGTTGGTAGTGATGGTGGTGATGGTGATGGTAGCAGTGGTGGTAACTGTGGTGGTGATCACAGCCTCAGTAGAGAACAGCCTCCACTGTGGCCAAGTGCTTCTTGAGCTTCACCAAATTTAACCCATGCTATCACACTTCAATTTATAGCTGAGAACACCAAGGCTGAGGGACACGGGGACCTCTCAAAGCCAAATAGTTTGTAAGTCATGGGAGTGGGACCCACAACTGTACCCAACTCTAGATCCTGTGCTCTGAGTCCCTGTCTACACTATTTCACATAATTGTACAGCACAGCGCAGTGGTTATGACATCAGGCTCTGGTAAGAGGCCACTAGTGTTTGAATCCTGGCTCTGCCTCTCACTAGCTGCATGCTGAGCAAGTTATGCACCTCTCTGCCTTGATTTCCTCATCTAGAATGGACATAACCACATTTCATCAGTTCAAAGATACACAGTTGAACCTCCCTTAAAGCTGGTTGGGTAGCAAGGCTCTGGCTGC
Organism: Canis aureus; assembly: GCF_053574225.1. Lineage (NCBI taxonomy): Eukaryota > Metazoa > Chordata > Mammalia > Carnivora > Canidae > Canis > Canis aureus. The sequence goes on along the minus strand of NC_135613.1, from coordinate 18,628,600 downwards.
ATTCTTTTCTCTCTCCAAGGTACATAAAAGAATGGGGAATCTTACAAGCATCAGGGTCGCAGATCTGGTGGAAGACGGTAGCACCGATCCCAGAGGGTTGTTACAGGGACTAGGCGAGGTAACATACACTGAGTGCTTAGAATAGCACTAAGTACAAAATAAGCATTTATATTTGTTCTTATGTTTTAGAAATGAGCTGTCAGTAAAATTTATTCAGGTGTTCATTAAGGGATCAGAATGGTCAGACCTTGAGTCAGACCCTTTGCTGGAAACATGTCCTTCTCTGAGACTGGCACAGACCCCTCCCCTCACATGCGCAGCTCCCATAGCTAGGATGTGCCAGAGGCAGGACTTGAACTGAGAACTCCAAAGCACCCACACAAAGCTCAAAACACTCTGGCTGGGGCTGCACTGCTGTCACGATGGCAGTAAATCAGGCATCCCTGGGGGCACCGGGCGAGTAGGGGAGGGAAGCAGGGAGGGCGTGTCCTCGGGCCCTGGCTGCAGCCTCCAGGGCCACTCATCGTGGTGTTTATTCTGCACTCATGGATGAAGTCAGCCGCCGTGTGGGACCTTCCTTCCTGGGGCCCCGATCATCACCCAGGAGACCCATTGGCTTAACTTGGAGAAAAGTTCCCTGCAGCCTCGAGTCACTGCTGCCTCAAGCCTCCTGGAAAAGCTAGATTGGTGACAGCTTTGTAGTCGTCTCTGCAGGCAGTGTGGAAGGTGAGGGCTAGGGAGTCGGTGCCAGGGTCAGTTCAGTCCAAATCAGCATCACAGGAACGTTCTGAGCCTGGAAAAGCTGGAGAGGAAGCTCAGGGACCCTGTCCCACTGCTGTGCAATGCGACATGGGCTCATGCCTGGCTATTTCTGTGCCTCAGTTTCCTCCTCTGTCCCCTGTACATTTGTTGTGCAGATTAAAAAGATAATCCAGGTAAAGTGTTTAGCATGTGCTCAGTACATCTTAGTTATCTTAAAAAGAACTCTCCTTGAGTACATTCCAGAATTACAGGGCATGCCTCCTTCAACTCTATAAAATGGGAGCAACAAATATCCCCCCTCCCAGAGGGTGGGATGAGATGGGGATGAGAAAGATCTCGGCAGATGGCGACAACACCTTATAAAATGTTTCTCCAGCAACCACTTAATGAGCACCTACTGTGCACTGAGTCCTGGGGACCCCAGGGGACGATACAGTCCTTGCCCACATGACCTTACACTGGGTCCATTCTAATACTCAGTCGTACTAGAGTAAGTTCCAACTGTGCTGAAACGTATTTACTCGTATGTCTGTGAACCCCTAAGAGTAGGGATGGTGACAGAGCCCTAGAGGTCACCTACGCATCCCTCACACCGAACAGTGTCTGGCACATCAAACCTACTCGCAGATGGGTAAGTAGATGAGGCAAATTGAGGGGCTATTTCAGTTCAAAATCAAAGCCTCTTTCTTAACCTGACCTCCCCTTATCTGCTCACCACCCCTTCAGTCCCCTGTCAATTTTTTAGTGCCTGAAAGTTTCCCAGTATGTCCAGGACAAAAGCCTTCAGTGGCTTCCCACGATTCACCAAACCATCACCTTCTCCTGCTGGATTATAGACACCACGAGCCCAGGATGGGGCCTGTTCCAGTCCAGCTGAATCAACAGCAGTGCCAGGTGCTGAACCTGCTGGCCAGTGGGAGGTCTCCCAGGGCTGGGAAGGGTGTCCAGGCCAGGTGGCGGGCAGCATGGGGCAGGGCAAGCAGTAGGGGGGGTGAGTGGTCAAGGGAGAAGCTGGCAGTCTGGACAAAGGGGCTGCGGGGTTACAAGGAGACTCTGAGATGAAGGCAGATTCGCAGCCTCCAGCAGGATGCTAAGCATGGGGAACTGAGACAGGTGGGCTCCTCAGGCTCTCAGATGGGCGTCCCTGAGCTGGGCAGCCCTGGCGGTGCCCACCCTCTAGATCAGCGCCGTCCAGCTGACCTTTCTGTAGTGATAGAAAGGTTTTGTACCTCCGCCATCCAATTATAGTGGCTACTGAGCACATGAAATGTCACAAAACCTGCATTGGGGTGGAGGGGGCAGGGTGGTCAAAATGCTGATTGGCCTGGGACAAGGGGTTTCCCAGAAAGAGGGCCTTCTGGTGCTAGAACAGGGAAGTCCCAGCTGGTCACCGACCTTGACTATGTCACTTTCCATGAGAAGCATTAGGTTGATTTCACAACCATCCACTGGGAACCTTGGGCCCCTCTGACTATGGCTTCAAGTCACCAGGCAAGCCAGGGCCACAAAGAAATAGCCTGGATTTGAAATCAGACTGAATCGAGTTTGAGATCCCAGCTCAACCACTGTCAGCAGGCACCAGTAACAGGTGCTCCATGGTACCTCAGTTGCTTGTCTGTAAATAGGGGCAGGAAGACTCCTTCCCGGGGCTGTCGTGGGGAGAACGATGAAATGCAAGTGCCTGCGCACAGTAAGTGCTCTAAACACTGGTTCCTGCCCCCTCACTGTTGCCACTATGAAAGGCCCAGAAGAAAAGCAAGTGACAACTTAGAATAAATGGAAGAACTCAAAATAACTCACTTAACTAAAAACCCTGCCCCCACCCCATCCCATGAAATTCGCAAGGGGGTAGGGGGGCTCTTCCCAAGACTGCGCCCCCAGAGTCTGGCCTCGCAGTGGGAGGGCTCCTCCCACAGTGCTCCTGCCCACTGAGCGAGAGTGCTAACAGGGGCTGCGTGCTGCTCTGGGCAGGTTCAGGGTGGACTCAGCAGCCCAGCAGGAGGCTGATGTGATGGGCAGATGGGAAGATGAGTCTGAGGCGGCTGCCAGAGTTCACCATTCTGGAGATCCAAGAAAGAGATAGCCGCTTCAGATGGTGAGCTCAAGGTCTCTGAAGCCTTGAGAAGAACATGCAAAAAAGCCCTGGGCAAAGAAGGAGGGGAACAGCCCGAGGACCAGCCAGGACACTACATCAAAGTGTCCTGGGCTGGTGCCCAGGGTCGGGCCAAGGGCGTCCTGGTGAGGGAGTCCACCAAAAGGCTAATAATGGTGGAGCTCTTCCCAACACCCTTCCTCCTGAGAGATGAAGGCTGAGGGGGCTGGGGCAGGGGAGCACCTGGCAGGTCATGTGAGCACAAGTCTGCTGGTTCAAGAAGAGGCTGAGATTGTTGCTGGGCATCAAGGAGAAGCTCCGGGGGCGGGGGGGGGGGGGGTGGTGGTGGCAGGGTATGGCCAACCAGGGCAATGAGGGGGGCACACGCCAGCCCACACTGTGTGCCCACTAAACTCTGCACTCTGGGTCACCAGGAAGGGAGCCACATGAGCCCACACCTCCCTGCAACACCTTTTTTTTTTTTCTTCAATAAATATTTTTAGAGCAATTTCAAGTTTACAGAAAAATGGAAAGAGAGCATGGAGAGTGTACCCCATGCACCATGCTCCACACCCCCTTTTTACACCAGTGTGGTGCATCTGTTCACTACTACGGAAATAATATCGATGCATTACTATAACCTAAGTTCACACTCTATTCTGGCTTTTACTGCACATTCCTTTTTGGTTCTAGGATCCCATCCAGGATACCCCACAACACTTAGTCGTCATATCACCTTAGGCTCGCTCCTCTGAGCTGTGACAGTTTCTTAGACTTTTCTTGTTCTTGATGGCCTGGACCGTTTTGAGCAGTTGCGGGTTAGGTGTTTTGCAGAATGGCCCTCAACAGAGATTGGACTGATGGTTTTCTCAGGATTAGATGGGGCCTGTAGTTTTTAGCAAGAAGGCCCCAGAGGTCCAGCACCCTTTTTCCTCACATCATAGCTGGGGCACACGCCCTCACATGACTTGTCACCGCTGCTGATGACTGTGACCTACTGGCTGAGGGATGTCAGTCAGGTTTCTCCACAGTAACATTATTCCTTTCTTTCCCTTGTCCATACTGTGCTCCTTGGAAGGAAGTCACTAGAAGCTTCTTAAGGTACAGCCAATACTAATCCTACCTCTTTACCAAAGCAAATGGCTCCAAGCTGTTAACTGCGGGGGTGTGGGGTGGGGTGGCGGTATGTAAAGAGCTCAGCATCTGGAGGGAGGTAAATCAGGCTGCCAATCTGAGTCCGACCATGTCCCTGTGAGCAGGTGAGTGACCTCAGCATCCGACTTCTGCTTCGCACCCACCAGATGGAATCACAGGAACATGCTGCAGGGTGGTCACAGGGACCGGAAGGCTCACCTTCAGAGCACCTGGCACCCGAAGGGGTTAGAAAATGTGCTCCTGATTGCTGTGGCCGTGGGGGTGGCAGTGGGGGTACGATGACCTGAAGACCCGTAGGGGGCACAGAAGGGGGCTGGGAACCATTTCCTCCAGAAATGGCGAGCAGATGTCTTCCTCAGACATGGGTTCTCACCACAGAAAGCCTCTTCCCTCCTCCCCACCTGTCCTTCCCCAGGGGCCAGTCCCCCGCCAACTCTGGCCGACCCAGCCTGATGAAGCAGTGTGCCTCACTCACTGGAAACACACCATGGGAAAGGGCCTTTTGGCCTCAGCCTCTTCAAAACCAACCCCCTCTCCCTCCTCAACCAAAAACATTCTACAGATGAGGACACTCAGGCGTGGAACAAGGCATCACCAGGAAGTGGTGGAGCCAGGTTCATTGTGCCTGCCCCAACGACAGTCGCTCCTGAAGGGCCAGGTCATGACCTTGGCATAGACGACATGGGGTGCAGGGATCAGCTGTCAGCACATGTGCAGCTGGTCACACACCTGGGTGCCAACTGTGGGCCCTCCTGACCCTCACCAGCTACAAAGTCGGGTGGCCACACAAGTAGAGGTTTCTAACATGGCTGCCCTCAGCTCAAATCACAGCAAATGAGGGTCAGGCCAAGTCCACCTGCAGAAGGGGCTCAGTTTCCCTGCTGTTGATTCTCCTAGGAAGACAAAGGAGGATTCCAGCATGGGCCTGGGTCACAGTAGGTCCTCAGTGAACGGATGCTGATGGACTGAGGCAGTGAGTGAGCAGTTACACGCACATAATAACAAACACTGACAGAGCACCTGCTACGCCCAGGTGCCACACCCGGCATGCTGCACATATTCAGTCAGTCACGTCCTCACCCCAAGCCTGTAAAGCAGGTTATCATTCCCACAGTGGGGGCGCAGTGGAGCAGCAGTGGCATGTGACAGATATGGCCCTTCCTGGTTGCCGGGAGCCAGCTGTGCACATCTCTTCCCCATTCTGCATGCAGTGGTCTTGCTCTGGCCATGGTAGGAGTATTTACACTGTAGAAATTGGTATCACTATGGATCAAGGCCTCTCCCCACCCCCCTAAAAATGCACCACTCCCCAGAAAGCAGATGCACAGCATACCACTGACTCAGATCCAGGTCACCTGAATCCTCATTCACGTTCTCTACTACCTGGCCACACTGCTCTCCCTGAGTGTGTGCATGATGGGTGTGCACGCATATGCACATGTCTGTGATGCTCTGTGCTTTGGGACTCTCAGGCTTCAGGAGAAACCCACACTCCCACGCTGAGGGTTCAGGTCCTTATGGGATAATTTGCTCCAATAAGCGAAAGCATTAGACGGCACCTGGCCCAGATAGGGATGTGCCTCTGTAACCCACTGGCCTCCCTGGCAGGACTGATCCTGTCTAATTAGCTCCTGCAGGCTATGACTTCTGGAAAGAAAGTCAAACTGAAGACCAGAGATGCCAGGAACGCCTGGGCCCCAGTCAACGTCCTCTCCTCTGCGACAGCCAGGGCTCAAATGGTGGTCTGAAGAGAAGCAGGAAGGAGAGCATGAAAGGAGAGCATGGCCTCAGGGGCTCGTTATCTCTAGATTCAAATTCTGCCTCCACCACTCAACATGAGATGTCACTTGAGCCCCTTCACCATTCTGAGCCTCCGATTTCTCACCTGCAAAATGGAGCAATAAGCCATCCCACATAGGTTGTCCAGATTGAGAGGAAACGTGCAGGAAGCCTGGCACACAGTAGGTGCTCATGAGTGGCAGCTGCTAACATTCTCAGTGGACACAAGGTGACGGCAGGAGAGAGCAGAGAAGGTCACCCAAAGAGCAACCAATTCAGAGAGGGATTACAGACCCAGGAGGAAGAGGCCTCACAAAAGCGCTGCAGGCACCTCTGTTCCTTGGAAAATGCATTATCATATTTCAATCTTTGCCAGTTTTCCAGGCGAGAAATTGCATCATATTTTCTTTTTAGTGCACATCTCTTTGATCATGGAGAGGCTGTTATTTTCTCATAGTTATTGGCCACAGTACTTCTCCTTTTGTGCTTTGCACACACCCCCACCCCCCACCCGGAGGCAGTCAGTTTCTCATTGATTCATGCAAACCTTTTGCGTATTAAGGTTATTTAACTCTTTATTTGTCAAATATGCTGCAACTGCATTTTCTCAGCTCATCATTTGCCTTTCAAATCGGTTTATGGTAAGGCTGATTTGTCTGTTTTTCCATGCCCAAGGGTCACTTTTTTATGTAGCCAGATCCAGTTCCCCTTTCCTTTGTGGTTTCTTGAACAGAAAGAGCCAAGGTTCAGGGCTCGTGTCGGCCTGTGAGGTTGATCCCCACTAATGTCAAAGTTTCCACTATCCTCCCTTCTCCGCTGGCGAGCTGAGGGCTGTGTCTGGGCCTCCTCCCACCAGGCCTGCAGCCTGTGGGGTCATTGCCCTTTCCCCTGGAGCTCCTGCCTGGCATGGACAGAGAGTGACTCACCCCCGAGACATGGGGCCCTCGTTCCGGGCCCTAGCCCAGTTGAGACGGGAGACACACGGCCCACAGGTTGCAGGGTGTCACCGAGCAGCCCCTCACCTGCAGATGGGGACACAGCTCCCTTCTGATGTCCACACCTCCAGTGGGCAGAGGACAGGCATTGTGGCCAGAGCCCCAGGGAAGAGCAGGGCGGGGACAACAAGCTGGAAGTCAGAGGCAAAGTGATCGTGTCACGGTCCACAGCAAACACCAGGGGGCAAGCATAGAGGTTCCCTCGCTCTCCTTCACTTGCCCTGGAAGGCAAGTCCCTGGCATGTCTCTGGGCCTCAGTTGACACATCTGTAAAATGTCCTCTCCTAGTGACTTCCAGCCTTAAAAAAAAAAAAAAAAATTTGAACCTGACACCAAACAACTCAGCATTCCTGAGTTGAGTACATTCAAGTTTTCTGGCCTCAATTCCACCCCAAAGAAAGCCTTGGACATGGAAATATGAGGAGGACCCTTTACCAGTCACTAACAAGTCAGTGCTCATGATGTGCCAAGGGCTGGGGATACAGCAGGGAACAAAACAGACGGAACTCCCTGCCTTCAGGCAGCTGACAGGGAAGCAATGAGTCAATAAAACCAACAAACTTAAACCGTGATCCAGTGTGACACAGGCTTCTCCTGGGCGACCTTCACACATACCCCCACAGCCTCATCCTTACGGAAGTGGAACCTGAGGCTCACAGAGGTGTTGTGAAGGGGTTTTCAGGGCAAGTCAGTCTGCCTTGCCTCCAACCGTGGGGCTGGAACTTCGGGGCAATAAGTAAATGCTCCCAGGGTCAGTTTTCTTGAGGCCCAAATATGCCTTACACAGATGCCACATGCAAGGATGAGGGGGTCCTGGCCTGCAGCATCAGTGCCTCCACCCCAGGCATGACACCCTTTGAGGTTAACGAGGACCCTCAAGGCCCTGTAGGCACAGCAAGAGCACCATGGCTGCTGCAGCACTTCCTCGGTGGGCTCTCACACCAGGCAGCAAAGATCTGAGAATGTAGCCTGGTGTTTCCCCAGTGAGCATCTACAGGACGGTTATGGCTGCAGGATCCTTCTCTCTGGGAGTGATAGGAGGGTTCAAGGTGTTACCTCCATACGTTCCTGTGCAATGATGGTACACAAGCCTGATGAACATTTGGGTATGAACACGTACACGGGACCATCACCCTGCACCCAGAAGGCTCCCTTGTGCCCCTTCCTGGTCAGTGTCCCCCAGAAATCACCATTCTTGTGACTTCCATTACTATAGGCCAGTTTTATCTGCCCCTGAACTTCATATAAATGGAATCGTGTAATATGTACTCCTCTGTGTCTGGCTTATTTTGCTCAACACCTTGTCTGTATTTATCATTGTTCACTGCTGTATAGTATTCCATTGTGTGATTATGCTATGGTTTTGTTTATCCACTCCACTACTGATGGGTATTTGGGTCATTTTCAACTTCAGACTAATTACTAAGGCTGCTTTGAACATTCTTGTTCGTGTCTTTTGGTGGATAAAGCACTCAATTCTCTTGGGACTATCATTAAGAGCAGGATTGCTAAATCCTAGGAGAAACAGGAATGAATGCATTTGAGCCTTGCCAAGACCTGGTAGGCAAGCAGCATGAGCCTCGCTGTATAGAGGAGGAAACAGAAAGGTTAAGTAACATGCCCAGGGTGATACAGTTAAACGGCAGCAGAGCTGGGACCCAAAGCTAGCTCTGCGTGGCTCCAGTTCCACGCCTCCTCCCAGCCTCACACGGGTGGGCGCCTGGAGTGATAGCTACTGGGGAGAGAGAGGACAGGGGAGGATAATGCTCCTTAACTCCCTGGAAGAACAGCGAGGCCCCAATCTGTCCCCAGGAGGCTAGGAGACCAGGTATGGGGGCCTGGCAGGCTGAGCAAACAGACATGCATGAATGAGGCCTAAGTCCACTCAAACCCCAAGCACATAATTTCATCTGGAAGCAAACGCATCCAGCCGCCCCGGCGCGCCCTCCTTCTTGGGGAGAGGGCAGCCTCCCATCAGAAGCGCCTTTGTCTCCCCCAGAGTGTCTGAGACAGAGTGGCAGAAGCCTCGCTTGTCTAAACAAATGACAGTCAACGGTCCCCCACGTCTCCTGCTGCCCGATTTCAGCCTCAAAGGACCAACTATTTCTCTGCTGCTCTAGTTTCTCTCCCGAAGCCTCCCGCTGGCTGTAGAGTGCCTGGAGCTGGACACACTCGGGTCCCAGTCCTGATACCCAGAGGAGGGAACGAGGTGGCACATCCACCCGTGTGACATCTGTGTCCATTCACTGCGCGCCGGCCCCAACACAGGGCTGTGGGGAAAAACGGGCGAGGCCGGCACATCCTGACAGAGCACAAGGTCTCCAAGGGGGATCAACAGAACCGCAGGTACCTGTGTGCCGAACACTACCTTCCCACTGAGCATGAATCAGAGGCCACGAGGCAAGTGAACTCTTCCTGGGCGAGGGGCACAAGCTGTGCAGCTACTGTCACCGTCACTCCCCCCATGAATGTCCCTGCCCCCCACTGGCGGTGGGGTCACCATGGTTACCATAGGAAGCTGCGCACACATACTAGAACCCTGTCTGGTAACCATGGTGACTGGTCCAGCGGTCGGCATGTACCCTAAGCCTGGCCATATGGGGTGCTTTCTTGGGAACCTGGAGACGAGAGTGAGAAAGAGCAGAGTCTCCTTCCTTTCCAGTGTGGAGCCAGGCTTCCAGGCCCTGCCCCAATCGCCTTCCCACAGCTCCCCCCAGTTAGGCTGTTATGATCTGCATGTAGAACTGGGAAGGTTATCTGGAGGCAGTACACTTCGGTAGGTCTTGGAGGATGCATAGGAGTTTACACAGTAAAGACTAGGAAGAAATGTTCCTCTCCTCTGAGTAAGCCCAACGGTGCCCAGAAGAACCAACTTCCCTTTGGAAGGTGGGTCATGAAGTCAAAGCCATCTCTCTATGCTCAGATGGGGCCCAGACTCTGGGCTGAAGTTCACGGTACTGCCCTGATGTTGGTCCCAGTAAGGACTTTCTACAGATGCCATGATTAACTGTTCCCTTTCCACCTGACTCCCAGAACTGAGCTCAAGAACGTCTTGAGCTCCCTCCTGGAACATTCAGGCCCTCACCAGGCACCCCGGAGCACCACTCTTCACTGAACCCACTCTGAAGGCCCCTGCTCTACCCCTGCTGTCCTGGAATTCCCAACCTGCAGCCAGGCACCCCAGCACACACGCACTAGTCGTTTCTCAGACACTCTCCTTCAGCACACTGTCATTTGTAAACTCGTTCTGCGTATATTTATCCATTAGCTCTTTCATGTTTTATTCATGCCTATGTGACATGCCTCCATTCATCAAATATTTATTGAGCACCTATTATGTGCTCAACTTGCTGATTCTTTCCCCAATACCCAATCCTAAAAGTCTGATCTGTAGTTCAGACATCAGAATTACCTGGGTTTGCTTGTTCAAAATACAGAGCAGCCCAGCCAACTGCCGCCACCACCCAGGAACCACCCTCCTGGAACAGATGTCCATGCAGCTATGTACACTTGGGTTCAAGAGGGGCTGGTTTCAGAGAACTTGCTCCTTCTTCTTGTTTTCATCATCGTGGCCCCCATCAGCCCTCAGAGGATGCCAACAAGGGGCTCAGAACCACAGTACGTAGAAATGAGATTCCTAACAGCATTGTGGTTTTACTTCTGCGAGAGCATTAAATACATAACTTGCACACACACAGATACACGCGTGCACTTTCAAATGGAGTCTCGAGGATCTTCATAAACGCATCTTAGGAAAGTTCTCCCAAGGAAGGCAACTTACACAGGGGTGCAGAGGGCAACACGGACGAAGGCCCAGTGCAAACACATCTTTACTGGCAATCCCTCTTGGGCTGCCCGGCACCCTGGCCTGTGTAAGTGCTGCATTCTTTCCTCTCCTGGGAGATTTATTTAGCCCACCCTGACGGGGGCTCCTTCAGACCATGTATCGATCTGTTCTAAAATTACAAAGAGAGGAGAGAAGGCCCAGCTCAGTGGCTGGCCCGTGGGGCCTGGGCTCAGTCCTACAGCTCTTCTGGGCTCTGCTCTCAGAGCCAGGCGGCAGCACTGGTCTCTAGTCCGTGCTCTGCAGTAGAGTCTGGCTCTTCAAGGAGCAGTACATGGCCAGACATCACCGACTCACAGCAGGAGCAAGGCCAAAGGCAGAAGGTTTTCTAGGTATCGATCTGTTTTCCAGGGCACCTCATCTCTGCACCAGGAAGTGCTGTAATGACAAGAGTTCAGAGTACGTGACCAGCGGTGGCTCCAGATGACATTGCTAATGAGGACACGGGACATGGCTAGCAGGAGCAACGTACTGCTTGTGCTCAGTGGGGCCTGAAGCACCTCATGCCATCCGCACCAGCACCTCCTGTGTTTAAAGTATAGAAGATGGCCTGGAGTATTTTGTGAAAATCCAGACAGGAACGCAAAGAGGTGTGGGTAGGGTCTGAGAGCCTGCATCTCTAACTGGCTTGCGGGTGGGGCTGATGCTGCCAGCCTGTGGACTGAAAAGGGCTGCTCTACCAGGTAGAGGACGTTATTATTACCGATATTCCCATTTTAACAAAAAGGAAACTGCACTTAATAGAAATTTATAGGCTGCATGAGTCACAAAGGCAAAAGAGGCAGTGTTGGGATCTGAACTCAGGACCGTGAGTTCTAAGAGACAAGCTCATAACCACTGAGCCAAGATGCCTCCCCAGCCAGTCTTCCAGGTTTTGCTATGTTCTCGCTATTTCTTTGTGTCCACCATGCCAGATGCCAGCCATCCCGGGTGCCAGCCAGGCTGTGGGAATTACAAAGTAAGCACAGCCCTCCCACCCCTGCCCTTAGACAATACATATCATGGTCTGGTGAGCTGGGGGGAGTCTTTGTGCAAAGAGCAAGATGCCCTTTTCTCTGGGTGGGTCAGTGCCCTGCTAGGGCACATACGATTCCAGCCCACTCAACGCATGGCTGGGACCAGGTCTGAAATTAAAACTGCACAACCCTCCACAGGAGGCCCCACTAGCCAGTGCTTCAGCTTGAGGCAATGGATCCCAGTGGTGAAGGGCAATGGCTATTTGGATTCAGAGAGCCCTAAGTTCAAATTCCACGTCTACTGCATTGTGGCTGTGTAACTTCCAGCAAGTGACTGTACCTCTCTGAACCTGTTTCCATAATTGGGAAATGGGGAAATGCCTATTTCCCTCACAGACTTGTAAAAGTTATGACCTTGGAGCTCTTCGGTGCCAGGAGAGTCAGCCCTGGACAGATGAGTGAGCCATTCAGGGTGCTCAGAGGCCCAGCTAGAGTAGTCTGCCCGTGACAGGGGAGGGCAGGGGATCGCTGGGAAGGATGGGGCAGGCATCCTAGCAGCCTTGCTTTGCTACATGACCCACTCTTTCCGGCCAGAGCCCAGTGAGCATTGCTGAGGCCCAAGAGGCCTGCCAAGCATGGCCAACACCATAGATCGGTCCCTAATGAGTATGCTTGGGGGCGGGAGGGTCTGGGACCTCATGGATGGCTTCTGGGATAAGAGAAGTGCTAGTGAAACATTCCCTGTGAATAGCATCGAGGTCAAGAAGACCAGGGTTTGAATCCTGGTGCTTGAACCTTGAGCAGGGTGAGGGTGAGTCCTGCAGGTCACGCCCCTCTGTGGAGCCCCACTGGCTCTCCTGGAAAATGGGGCCGGCATAGGGATTGCAGGAGGCCCACGTATGGCCTTCAGTCGGTGCCTGGTGCATATCACCTGCATAGTCACATGAGTTACCATTATCCTCAGCCCATAATGGCCTCTCCAGCCAACAATCATCCAGCTGCCCTCGGCTTTCCCACAATGCACCTGTACACCCAACCCTGTCCTCTGTACCTCCACGTTAGTGCCGAGTCCCCCCTACCTGTCATGGCCTTGCCCAGCGCCACCAAGTGGCGAAGTATCAGCCTCCTCTCCTGCCTGAACTGGCTCAGCAACTCCAGCAGGTGCCTGGTATACAATGCTCACCTCCCTCCAACAGCACTGCCCTACAGAACTTTCCATGATCCTTTAAGTGTTCACTATCTGCACTGGCTGGTGAGGACTTGGAAATGGCAACCATGCTGAGGAACTGAATTTTCAACTTTATTTCCTTTTAACTAATTTAAAATTTTAAAAGATTTTATTTGTTTATTCACAAGAGACACACACAGAGAGAGAGACAGACAGACAGAGAGGCAGAGACACAGGCAGAGGGAGGAGAAGCAGGCTCCATGCAGCGAGCCCGACATGGGACTTGATCCCGGGACTCTGGGATCATGCCCCAAGCCAAAGGCAGACATTCAGCCACTGAGCCACTCAACCACTGAGCCACCCAGGTGTTCCTCGATTAATTTAAATTTAAATTTAAATGGCTACACACATGGCAAATGGCTGTTGGATTCGAGTTTTAGACTATTCTCCATCCAGCAGCGAAGTGATGCTTTTTAAAGCCAAAGTTGAATTGTGTCCCTCCTCTGCTCAAAACCCTCTAAAGACTCCCTTCTCACTCAGAAGAAAACCCAAAGCCCTGGCGATTGCCTGAAAGACACTCTGTGACCTGCTGCCCACCTCTGCCCTCTCTGGCCTTAGCTCTTGCTATCCTCCTTACTCACTCTGTTCCAACCCTACTGGTTTCCTTGCAGCTGCTTGAATCTGCCAATCCTGCTCCTGCCACAGCACCTTTGCACATGCTGTACCCACCCACCGTGCGCGCGCGCGCACACACACACACACACACACACACACTTCCCCTAAATATCTTCATGGCTGATTCCCTTAACTAAAGGCTCTGTTCCAATATTTCCCCTGGCCCCAGGAAATGACATCCTGAGTCCTCTGTATGTCATCTTACCCTACCCTGTTTCTTCAGAATACTTGTGACTACCTAAAATATTATGTATTTGTTCACATATTTATTCTGTTTCCTTACCAGAATGTAGGATTCATGAAAACATAGAATTTGCCCATCACGCTCACTGCTGTATCTCCTGTGCCTAGCATATAGCAGGCCCTCAATGAAGACAAACAAAAGAACCATGAGCAAGATACCCCAGTACACAGCAGGTGCTCAATAAACGACCACTGTTGCTATTGCACTAATAAATTGTCATCATTATTCCTTCTCCAAACCCAATCAGTCATGTTCAGGGCCAGGTGTGGTGTTCTCTTTGACTATAAAACAATAACACCCTCCCCCCTGCCCAGCATGCCCTGACTTGGGTACCAAGAAGCTGGAAACCCCACAGAGAAGGAAGTCCTGGAGGCAGCAGGGCAGCAGGCAGGACTCATGGGCCTGGTTGCCAGGTAACCCCACCCCATCACTCACAACCACCGGCTGCACAGGTTCTGCTGGGAGGGGCTGGGTGTTTATATGGCTGTCTTATCTGCTGGCCTGACCACCAGTGTTTCTGTCTTGCTTTCCTAAGGACAAAGGACGTGGGGGAAAATGCTGAAGGGGAACAGAGTCACAGTCTACAGTGGGCAAGGAGGGTGACCTCGGGTTCCTGAGGTCCTACTGTGTGCGGCCCACTTCCAACGTACTCTCAGCTGCTCTTACTGTTGTGTGGGTTTAGATGAGATAGTGCAGAACACAGGCACTTCCTGTGGTGCCCGCCATACTGAGAAGTGCTCAGCAAATACAAACTGCTGCTATGGTTATCATTTTTCCTCTTCTGGGACATGCTCATCACAATTTTCATGGCAACATGCCCGCATAGACCCACCCCCACCTCTGCAACCCCATTCTGTGTCTCTCTCTGCCCCTTGCTCACTCACACCCAGGGTTTCTGCACTGTGACACTGCTGACACGTGGGGCCAGATCACTCTTCATGGTGGAGGCTGCCCTGGGCATGCACGGTGTTGAGAAGCATCCCTGGACTCTCCCCGCAGCTGGTGGGAATGTAAAATAGTGCAGCCGCTATGGAAAACAGTATGGAGATCCCTCAAAAAGTTAAAAATAGAACCACCATATGATCCAGCCATCCTACTTCTGGGTATATACCCAAAGGAACTGCAAGATCTCAAAGAGCTATTTGCACATCTATGTTCATATAAGCATTATTCACAATAACCAAAAGGTAGAAGCAGCCCAAGCGTCCAGAGAGATGAATGGGTAAAGAAAACAGGGCATATACATGCAAGGCTAAGCGAAAGAAGCCAGTCTTAAAAATACAAACACTGTATGATTCCACACAGGTGAGATACCTGAAATAGTCAAGTTCGCAGCTATAGAAAGTAAATTAGGGGGCATGGGGGTGGGGAGCACTTCCCTCAGCAGGCAGGCTGGGCACCTCTGCCCCGTTCACCTGTCCCCTGCCCCCCCCCCCATGTAAGGATGGCTTCACCCCACCATCAGGTCCTAACTCAGAAGGAACATTGTGGGGAGAGAGGCAGGCTTTCCTTGATCACTCCCACCCAGACCAGACACTCATCCCTCCCCTTTTAAACTTATTTTCAAACTGTTTTAGGTTAATGAAAAAGTTGGAGAAATGGTAAAGGGACTTGTGGTGACTTCCGCTATACTCTCACCCATTGCCCTCATATTAACATCTTTATGACCGTGGACACTGGTCATAATCAGAGAGCAGCGCTGGCACTGACCTTGACGCTTCATTTGGACTTCACTGCTTCCCCCCAGAGCCCTCTTTCTAGCCCAGAATCCCAGCCAGGACCCCACATTACATGTGTCCTCATATTGCCCTAGCTCCCTCTGGTCTGGAACAGTGTCTCCCTTTCTTTTGTCCCTGAAGATCCTGACAGTTTTGAGGAGCACTGCTCCCGAGTTTTACAGAATGCCGGTCAACTTGGGTTTCTCCAGTGTGGCACCTCCTTTTGAAAAACAGAAACTAAAACTGTGATAAAATGTATGTAATATAAAATTCATGATCTTAACCATTTTTAAGCATATAGTGCAATAGCATGAAATGTTCCCACACTGATGCCAGCACCATCACCATCCGTCTCTGAAACCTTCTCACCCTCCCAAACTGAAACTCTGTCCTGTCACACACTAAGGCCCCACTCAACAGCCCCTGCCCCAGGGCAACCACTAATCACCCTTCAGTCTCCAGTAATGCAAATCACAACCACAAGGAGATGACACTTCACACCCATCAGGATGGCTACTGTCAGAACACCAGAAAATTAACAAGTGCTGAGCAAGTGTGGAGGAACTGGGACCTCGTGCATTGCTGGTGGAATGCAGGAGGCAGCCACTGTGGAAGACAGTTTGGTAGTTCCCCCCAAATCAAACACAGTTTGGTAGTTCCCCCCCAAATCAAACACAGTTTGGTAGTTCCCCCAGCAGCTCCACTCCTAGGTACATGGCCCAGAGAATCGACAGTGGGGACTCTAATAGGTATCTGCATACCTATGTTCAGAGCAGCATTATGCATCATAGCAAGAAGGTAAAGCCCCCTCAGGGCCATGGACACATTCTAGAGCAGACACCCTCCTGCAATAACCATTAATGCCTGTCTCCCCACCCCACCCCTACCTTCTACACTCAGCTGCATCTGCCCTGCTCCCCGAGGAGGCTGGGCCCCAGTGGGGTCCAGCAAGTAGGATAGGCCCCTACTGGCACACTGAGGTGGCCTGTAGCCAGGTAAGGGGCCAGCTTCACTGCTGAGGCCCTGGTCTAGGTTTTATCAGAAGGCAGGGCCATGGCAGAGATGCCACAGCAAGACACTCCTAGCCCCTGGGCAGCTCCTGCCTCCCTGAAAGGGCCGTGGCCCAGTGACTGGCAGCACTAGGCCAGATCCACAATTTCCTGACCCTCTAGATGGCCCTGGGCACTACTTACACGTCTGGCGGCTTGAGCAAAACCAGAGTGGGGGGGAGGGGCAGCGGGTGGGGGGCTCTTGGAGCAAGAGCAGGGAAAGCATGAGAGCTCTGACAGGCAGCCCTTCCTCCCCAACTTACACACACCCTAATGTAACAGCAACAACATCTATTGAGATATCTGTAGCATCCTGCTAAAAGCCGTCCTCACTGGGCACCCCCAGTGCACCAGGCACAGGGCTAAGTAAGCAGGTGATGAGGTTTTGTTCAGACTTTGAAACAAACCGTGAGATCGGTGTTATAGTGATTCCCCATTCTATAGCACTGGAAACAGAAGCTTGGACAAGAGATGGGACTTGCCCAAGGTCAGAGGGTGACAGCATGGCCAGTGTGACTCCAGAACCTGTGTTCTGACCCCAACAAGATGCCTCCCCCAGCTGGAGGCATCGGGAGCTAAGGGAGCCCATCAGCATGATTTCCAGCTCATCCTGGGTGTGTGAGTCTCAGGGAAACAAAGATAAAGGCAGAGAAGATGGTGATTCTATCTGGCAGCGACTGTATTCAAGCTGTATGAGAAATAATTGACAGCCACGAAGAAGTTCCTATTTAGTGAGCACTTACTGCATGACAAGGCTGGTAGGCATTACTACTGATCCATTTTAGAGACGAGGAAGCTGAGATCCAGGGAGAAAAATCACTTGTTCCGGCATCAGGACAGGGGACAGTCCCAGGAGCAATACTGGTATCGAGGGGTTTCACTCCCTCTAGAATGCACGATCACGGATGGATTAAGGGAAGGGGGGTTCTGGACCCTGCAGGACAAGAGTGGAGGGTCTGCAAGGTGGAGACGGCTCCTCTAAGGCCATGGGGCTGGAGGGAAGGGCCAGGAAGACAGTCCTTCTTTCCACACTGACCCACATCAAAACTACCTCCTGGATTTCATTTCTTGCCTCTTAAGTTTTGAGTTTCTTCCCTACCACCAGTTTTATTTATTCATCCATGGAAAGTTCCAGCCGAGGTCCAACATGTGTCCCAGGGAGGCAACACAGTTCCGCTGCACATGCACCAGAATCAAGGGCCAAGTGCACATTCCAGCTCTGTCACTTGGAAGCTGTGTGACCTTGAGTCAGGGGCTTCAGCGCCCTGAGAGTCAGTCTCAGCAATGTAGGGTGGCAGGTATGGCATTCCCTGCCAGGGTTGCTGGGCTCCTTGCACTAAATTGTGGCTAAGGGCGTGCCTAGAGCCACAGCAGGCATATGGAGCTATGGAGGCAGCTGGGAGGAATCTGAACCCAGGGACAAACAGAGGAAGAAGCTGCATGCTCCCAGCAGGGGGCAGGAAAGATGAAACACACCTGCCCAGGTAACACACCTGACAAGCTGCACAAAGCACAGAAGGGCCCCCACCCCCCACCCCCACCCCAGGGTCCTGTTCCCAGCTGGGTGCCCTCTCCACCCACCTCCTGTCTGGCAACCTGGGGCCAGCAGGGTTGTGCTCAGATCTGCCTGGGGGAGGCCTGGCAGTGATGTGAACAAGTCTGCAGGGTCCCCATGTCAGTGTGTACACCCGCTGGGGTGTAGTTCTGTACCCTAGAGCTAAATCAGGAAGGAGACAAATGTTCCCCTTGGAAGCCCAGGGGAGCCCTGATTTCTCCAGAGCCACAGCGACCACTCTGGAGAAAAAGGAACTGGGGGAACTTTTTCCTGCATAGCTCCAACACATTTCCCCTCCCTGGATGATGCCTGCTGCTTATTATAACTATGACAACATTGGAAATATTTCTTGTGGATTTCTGCAAGAAAGGAAATGACAGGCTTTTTTCTCCTCCTGGCTTTTCACCCGATGCTGCCGACCTGAGGTGAGGCCCTTTGGTGTGGGGTGGTCCCCTGGGGCTATGAATGGAGGGGTGAGGCACCAGGGCAAGAGAAGGTGTCCCTCCTGATGCAGGAGTGAGCTAAGGAGGGCTTGCCAGAGGCTATGGATGGGGCTAGGCCTCCCTGGGTGCTTCCAGCCCAGTGCCACCTGCTGCCAGGGGCTCAATCTGCTGTGGATTTAGGGGAAAGACAAATGTATTTTTAGACTGCGATCGTTTCTTGAGTGCCCACTAGGTGCTAGCAGGCACTGCACTAAGTGCTCTATGCCCTGGTTGGGTCCTCATGGAGTCTTGCCAGGGCTTACGATTACTTTCATTCTACAGACAAGCACCGAAGGTCCACAGAAGAATAAAGTGGCCTGACCAGAGTTACTCAACCAGTAAAGTGGCTATAGGAGGGACACTTGCTGATGCTGGTAAATGAAGAAAATGAAAGAAGTATGGCATCTATCCTGAGTCAGGAAGAAGGAATTTGAATGGAAGGTCTGAGATAAATTAGATTACATAGGGATATTTGCCAACTTGGGATTTGCAGACCTCTCAATGCCTGGAAGTGGCAACCTGGAAGTGTGCTGGGGAGGCTTCTGCAGCTGCATTGAAGCTCAACAGGAAAGAGCTGCAGTTGATCAATACTGTCTGCCCCGCACACAGTTGTGGAAAGTAGTGAAACAGCACAGTGATTGTCCCTAGGGTACTGGACATGCACCTGGTGCAGGAGATTTCCCTTCCATTAAATGAGCTCAGATACAGAATAACAGGTAGAAATACCTTTTGGAAAAAAAGAGTATTTTCTCTGATGTCAAACTACACACCTAGAATTTGTTAACTCAGGCAAAATTCAACTCTTACAGCAAAGGCAGGTTCCATTCAATGTACACTTACTCGGCACCATTACGTCCTAGGGTCTTTGCCCTCACTGAGCTTAGTGAGGAAGACAAACATTAACTTACTCACTACAGTTGCTCTAAATCCCTGTTAAGGATCTGATTCTGACATGGAAACTTATCCTTTCTGCTCATAGCCCATTGGAAAAACTTGTCTATTGGGTCCTGCTCCCAGAGGGTACTGGAACACCGAGGAATGGGGGCATGAGAAAGGACGGTGATTCAGGTAGACTGCAGCCCAAGGAGCTGAGGGTGCCCCCCCTGGCAGCAATCTATCTTTGTTAATTAGAAGCTCATGCCTCATTCTTTGATTTTCTTTCCACCCCAAAGAGGAATCCTGGCCATGCCATCTACTGCTTTTGGCAAGGGGCAAGGACACAGGAAAGAGAAGACACAACGGCATCTCCAGGGCTGAGAGGGGAGGTGTGCTGGAAGCTGGTGGAGCGTGCCTGGCCTTTATCTCAAGGCTGTTCTTGAGGTCCTGCCCTCCCCTTGGCCTGAGCAACCTCACTCACCACCGTGATGGGGTGGCACAGCATGTCACAGTTACCTTCCCTGTTCCAGGATGGCACAGCACTGGCAGCAGAGTTTGTTTGGAATAGATGTTCCTCATCAGAGGAGTCTTAAACAATCTCCCTTTCTGGTCGGGGTAGGAGGAAGGCATCTCTGAGGCCAGCGCTTCCCCCAGTGCAAACAGCTGAACCCAGCCTGCCCGCCTGCCTTTCAACTTTGTTGCCTTTGCAAATATGGTCCTGGGCCCTATGTCCCACATCCCTGCAGCCAAGTCCAGTTGGCCTCCTGGAGGCTTGGCCTGCTCCAGGGCCACAGACCAGGGCAGGAAGGGAGCTGAACCCTCCCATCTTCCAGAAAAGCAGGGGGCAGAGGGGTCTGAGAACAAGACAGGGTGAACAAAAATGAGGAGTGACTTCCAGAAATGGAAGCTCAGGCCCTGGGCGCTTAGAGCAAGTGACCAAGGAACCCATCTCTATATCCCTACTCCCACTTCACTTCCCTTACTCTTTCTTCAGACCATTGCTGACAAGTCACTTCCTGCCCACACACCCCCTCAAAGGAGGTGGCTGCGGTGCCTGATAAAATTTGCCTGCCGTGGAAACTCCCCTTGATGCCAGGTCCCCCTCTGGAATGGACTGGAAACTCCGTGAGGGCAGGGACTTGGTCATCCCCAGCCCCAGCCCAACATCTGGCAAATGGGGGCATAGG
Organism: Canis aureus; assembly: GCF_053574225.1. Classification (NCBI taxonomy): domain Eukaryota; kingdom Metazoa; phylum Chordata; class Mammalia; order Carnivora; family Canidae; genus Canis; species Canis aureus. Next base: position 18,608,063 of record NC_135613.1, on the reverse strand, counting down.
GTGGGGATGGGGGTGGGGACTTGTTTCCTCCTACTAGGCCTGGCCCACTGTGGTCAACAGAACAATGGCCCCCAAAGATGCCCACAATCCAAATCCCCAGAACGTGTGAATATGGGCCTGCTAGGGCACATGGGCCACTTGCAGGTGGGATTACATGAAGGCCCCTGAGATGGGGGATGAGCCTGGGTTATGCCACGGGCCCCACATCTTCACAATGTCCTTGTGAGAAGGAGACAGTAGGGGCAGGGGCAGAGATGTGATGGCAGGAGCACAGGCTGGGCGGTGTCCCCATGAGCCAAGGGACTCAGGCAGCCAGTGGAAGCTGGGAAGGACTGGCCACCCTGGATCTTCCAGAAGGATCACAGCTCTGTTGATGCCCTGGTTTTAGCCCAGGGGACCCATTTTGGACTTCTGATCTCTGGAGCCATAAGATGATACATCCGTGTGGCTTTTAAGCCACAAGGTTTGTGGGAATTGGTCATAGCAGCCACAGGAAGCTGCAGAGCACCCATGGGACCTCTGGCCAGTGACGATCAGCCCTACTGAACCTACATCTGTGATATGGCAGACATTACTAATAGCCACTGGGACCTGGTTTCCTCCTACTTCCCAGCATGTGAAAGATGAAGATCCTGCCTCCCTGAAGCCAAGCCATGGTGACATGACGGGTTTGGGTGGAACAAACATGGTGAAACAAACAAACAAACATGACTCATGTCACTTCCGAGGTTAAAGGACAGCACTGCTGGTGGTGAGCGCCCCAGAGAATCCAGAGGCTGCGTGTGGGGGTGACTGCATCAGCGGCCGGGAGCACCTCCACCTGGGCCCCTGTGCACTGCCTGTGTGGAGCAGGTCCCTGAGGACCCTCCATGGACATGTCTACAGAGTTGGGAGAAGCCATCCTACACCCATGGGACTGGAAGGCTGGGGATAACACATGCCATCTCGGTAAGGCACGTGGGGACTGGTCCTTGGAAGCAGCAGCTGCCACTCACATACCTGGTGGAACCGGCCACTTGAGGGGTCTCGGCTGCCTCTGGAAGCAGATGCCACCTTGCCCAGAGACCCCTACGCTATCCCCAGGGTCCCCTCCACAGCTTCCATCTTGGACAAGGGGAAGTCCACCTTCGTCCCTGGTGACCATGAAGTGAAACCACTTTCTTCCAGACAGTGGGGGGGAGGGGGGCAGTTTCTGCATGTCCTACACATGTCCCAAGTATGTCTTTGCAGTGTACACCCACAGCCACCTTCCCAGCACACCCAATGCAACGTGGTCCTTTGTGCTTCTGTCCTTAGGACCCTCAAATGTCTTCTTTCTCTGCCTCTTTGCCAGGCCCTCTACCATGACTCTGGCTGGGATTCTAGGATGTCAATGGATATTTTCAGAGGTTTACTGTCCCATTTGTCACTTGCTAATTAGTTAAGAATGACTAATCAGAAAGCGGTGGTAAGGCAAGGAAAATATTCCCATTTTCTTCGCTTTTGGTTGTCCGTAGTTATGGAGAACCCTCTGGATCTATTTGATGGAGCTGGACAGCAGGCGGGGCAGGCAGCGTGTACAAAATGGGGTTAGGATGGTCTTTGTCCTCTCCTGGGCACATATGGACAACGCTGCAGGCTGTTGCCAGGGGTAAGGGCAGCAGCTTCACGTGAAGAATGGTAGTGTGGGTACGCCTGGGTGGCTCAGTGGTTGAGCGTCTGCTTTCAGCTCAGGGCATGATCCCAGGGTCCAGGGATCAAATCCCACATCGGGCTACCTGCGAGAAGCCTGCTTCTCCCTCTGCCTATGTCTCTGCCTCTCTCTTTGTGTCACATGAATAAATAAAATCTTAAAAAAAAAAAAAAAAAAAAAAGAATGACAGTGTGGTGGTTATCAGTGGGCAAAGCCAGGATCTCTGACCTCAGCCTTCCAGTAATTTCTCACTCTGACCAGGCAAGCTATGGAAGCACCAACCTCCCCACTGAATTCAGGCCTCCCCTGGCACCAGTGGCCACAGGACTGGGCCACACCAAGAGCATAGCTGATGGGACAAGACTCATCTATGCAGTTCTGCCCAATGCTGCCAAAGTCCCTGCTGTTCTCCTGAGCCTCCGGTGGGCAAGGCCATGCCTTCCCAACCTGGGGGGACATGCCATCTGCTGCCTGACCTCTCCCAGCTGGGCCCCCAGACACATGCACACGTGTCACCTGTGATCCTCACTGCACCTTCTCAAAGTTGCTTTCACTCTCCCCTTTCACAGAGAAGAACGCTGAGACTCTGAGAGCGAGCATCACTAGCCGTGGCTCACACAAGTAACTGGCAGAGCTGTGTGTCCAGCCCAGCTGTGTATCCACCGTGTGTGAGAATAAGGGGAGAAGGGGATGGGTCAACAGGGGCATGGGCCAGGCACCTGGAGTTGATTCCCTCCACCCTACAACCACGGCACGGGTGGGTCATACCACACACGTGCAACACATACAGACAAGCACACACATGGAAATACACACATGGGTGCACAGAGCTCACACTGGCACGTGTTAAATCCAAGTATACACACACAGTTTCTCAACACGGAGGGGAAGAGGACACGCAGTGACCCATGAGGGAGCCCCTCAGCACCCGGTGCCCCACTAGGGCACAGGCCCTGCTCCAGGCTTGCTGGCCCAGACTGCCAGGTTTAGCAAAGGCCAGTCCCTGCCACCTCTGCCCTTTGGGGATGATTTCATCACTGATGGTGGTTTCCAAAGACAGTAAACAAACAAGGAGGCCTCGGGCCTTCCTCTCAGGGCTGCTGCCCCAATACCCCCACCACACACACATGCACAGATGCATATGTGCCCATTACACAAAACCCAGCCTTGCAAGGAAGAGAGGGAGAAATCCACTCAGGTAAAATCTCGCAGCGGTCCTCTACGCACTCCTGACCTTGTGGGGCAGCACAAGTCGGAGGGAAGAAGAGCAGGTATGAAATCAGTGGCCCCACGTCAGCAAGGCTGGCATCTTCCAGGGTAAAGTTCTGGCCGTCCAATGATTTCCCAGCCTGGCCAGGTTAATCATTGCCTGTGAAGCACAAATGACTCCCTCTACCCTCAAGCTGGCCCCCTGGTGCTATTGTAGGTCAAGCTAGTCAGGGAGCAGCTGGGGATTGGACCCTGCCCTCTCGACCCTGTGTTGCCAGCATGGAGGGTCTGGTTTATTGACTGAATAAGCCAGTGCTGTGGATCACTGAGATTATCAGAAAAGTCCTCTTCACTGACCACCTACTGTGCGCCTGGCCTTGAGCTGTGCTCCCTCTACCCAGACCAACAGTAAAATGAAGTCAATGGCCGAGTGCCCAAGCCCAAGAAGACAAACTTGGGTTCAAATCCCGGTGTCAACAGTTTAGCTCTGAGGGCAGCTGGCTCCGTCTATAGAGCAAATGTGCTGCTATGGGAATGAAGAGAACAATGCATGGCAAACAGGGGTTTGCAACCATAGGCATTTGTCCAGAAACACTGCCAGGCATCATGCTGGGGGTGGATGCTACTAGCATCTAGTAGGTGGAGGCCAAGGGTGCTGCTCACACCCTACCATGAACAGGATAGCCCCCAAGAGGGGAAGAACCACTTCGTGTGTCAGCAGGGCCTCTGGTGAGAGATCCCGGCTTAAAGCCCTCCATAAAAACCAGCGGCTATTAGTACCTTGAAATTGTCCCAGTAGCCCTACAGCATGACATTATTGTCACCAGACTGCAGAGAAGGAAACTGGACCAGTGGCTGTGACTTGCTTTGGTGACAGGAGAGAGCAGAGCCCCTTGGCTACCCGACTGCACTTGGGTTCCCTCCGCCTGCAGCACCTGGCACCAGGCAGGACCAATCCCAGGCCTGGGGTACTGCCTCCCCGTAGAGACATCCCATCTATCCTAGCTGCCCCAGGGTCACAGCCTCTGCCTCGCCTTTTTTCTGCATCCCAGCAGGGGAGGAGGGGCTACTTCCGATGTTGTTTTCTTGGGCACCAAGTGGACAGACACCCTGGTTTCTGGAGCCTGCAGACAGCTCAAAGCAGACACTTCCTTCCCCTTCCTCTCCCTTTCTCCACCTGCTACCCTCAGCTTCTGCCTGGCAGGGCAGTCTGTCTCAGAGGCCCAATGTGTCCCTCTACGCAAGATGTCCACCCTGGCCCTGAGAACCAGACCCTACTCCAAGGGTCTGGCTGACCTTGTTGTGGGACCCTCTGCTCACATGCCCAGGAAGGGGGTCAGTCTCCTGAGGTGAGCCTGTGTGGCCTAGTCTCTTCCACCTTCAGCTGGCCCTGAGGCCAAGTCAATACAGAGGGTATCTACAATCAGATACACTAAGATCCTTCTGTGTCTCCAACCTCCTCCTGATGGCCAGGCCTGCACACAGGCTTCCCCCTCCCTGGGACACCCTGCCCCTCCTCCTTTGCCCTGTACCCTCTTCACATGACTTAGACTTCACTGAAACATCCCTCCCTCCAGGCCAGGCTTGGCTCAAACGCCCTGCTTCTGTGTGTCCCCATCTCTGCACCTGTCACTCTGTCTGGTAATGGAACACATGTTGCTCTGTGTCCAGTGCGGTAAGATCTGGAACTCTGAGGGCAGAGAGCCTTTCTGAGCGCCTCACCTTTGCAGCAGAGTCTCGAGCCTGCACTGTGCAATACAACACTCTTTGATGCTGGAAGCAGTCTGTATCTATGCTGGCCAGTATGGGAGCTGCTACCCACGTGTGGCCATGGTGTATTTGAAACCTGACGAATTGAATTTTAAATTTTGTTGGCTTTTAATTAAATTTGAATAGCCCTCTGTGGCTAGTGACTACCATACTGAGCAGCACTGGCCTGGAACATTGCCCGGTGCATAGTAGGTGCTCAACACCTACTGGCTGAACGAATGCGTGATGTTCATTATCCTACTGTATTACCCCATATTACAATCATCTGGCATCAATCTTCTCCAGTAGGCTGAGACCTTTGTGAGGGCAGGATACAGGTAGACTTTGCCCGCCACTGTATCTCCAATGTTTGACATGCTTCCTGGGATACAGACCCTCAATAAACATTAATTAAATAAATGAACATATGCATGAACGAATGGCCTGCAGCTCGGAGCCTCTTTCCCCTCGCCACCAAGCCTACAGAACTGATGAAAGGGAAAATGTGCACTGAGCTGGCTTCGGAATGGATTTCCAGCCCAGTTCATCCTCACTAAAGTGACCACCTGGCTTCTGCATCCTGGGCTCTGTCTCACCTGGTGCTGCCAGCAAGGGAGGCTCCTCCTTTCTCGAGTGTCTGTCCCTCTCCCCCTAATGCCAGGGAAGAAGCAGGGCAAGTCAGCTTACTCTAGCCTCAGAGGAAAAGACTAGGGCTCCTCATTCCCCTGGGTCTGCTATTTCCCGACTCCCTGCTCAGGCAGCAGGGTCCCCTCAGGAGGTTTCAGAAAAATTAGAACTCCTAGGAATGAGGATGAATGTGAGATTCTATTATCAATCACTGCCTTTCATCCCCAACTGGTGACGGTGATGCTCGGCAACTCTCTCATTCACAGCAAGCATCATCTGTGCCTCCCCGCCCCCCCCCCAACTGCCTGCCCCACTTCCTTCCGATGTAGGTCACGATGGATTCTCCCTGCAATCACTAGGTATGCCTCCGGTTGGGGGGGGGGGGGGGCCACTGCCTGAAGCAAATTTAGCAATTCTCTTATGGGCACATAGGGACCCTGTGCTCTCATTCAGCTGAGACCCAGACTTGTAAGCGCACGTGGAAATCCTGAGCAAAGATCCTAGGGCACGTGGGAGGGCAGGCAGGCAGGGTGGTTCCTGGGGCCCAGAAAGCTGGGCACCTGGGGCTCGAGAGCTGCTGTCACGTGGAAGCAATGCCAAGGAGAGGCTGGTTTCCAGGACAGAAGCAGATCAGCCGTGCGATACCTGGCCCTACCTCAGGGTGAGCATTCTGGACACACCGCACAGAACCCTGCGACCTGCTGCAAGCTGCTCCTCCTTCCTGAGCTTCCTGTTTCCATTTGAAAATGGGGAATAATGCCAGCGCTTGCCTCACAGGATGGCATGAATTAAGTGTATCCAGAGAGAGAAAGTGCTTAGCCCGGGACCCAGCACCAAAGCAACACTCAATAAACACAGACTATTATTACTGATGTTGTTTGCAAGGATCTCTTAGCCACACAACATAAGCATCTGTTCTTTCACTCTGACCAGCACCGAGCATGGACACCCTGTCAGGCACTGTGCTAGGTGTGGTGATGGCTCAACTCTACCTATTCTCAGGTAACAAGACATTTGCTGGGATAATGGATGTGTTAAATGCAATGGTGCACGTGGAGAGCGTGTCCTGAAAGGACGTGGGAGGCCAAGTTGTCCAGAGGAGGGAGGATTGGGCAGGCCTGGGAGGTTTCACACCATATGAGTGGGGCCAGGAAAGAGGACAGAATGGGGATCCCTGGCATCCTCAAACGCCTAAAAGTACCCAAGATCACGGGCCCTTTGGGCAATAGTAGAAAGCGGTCTGTGGCTGGGGCACAAGGTGCCTGGTAAGGAACTGGCAGGGGATGAAAATGAAAAGGTTGAGTTTGGGCCAAATCCAGTCTTCTCCGCCAGGAAAATAAGGAGCTGAACTTGGTCCTGTGGGTGACAGGGAGTTTTAAGTGCTACTCCTCGAGTTACTCAACTCTGAAGATGGGGAGCACACACCTCCCCCCCACGCATGTATGTAGACACACAACACGCCACACACATATATAAACACATCCACATACACGCACATTATCACAGGTCTGGCTCCCCACACTGGGCCCAGAGCAGAAGTGGGAGCCTCCAGACCCCAAGACGCAGCAAAAAGGGTGTGTTCTAAAGCCACATCGGAGCCTTGGAGCCACTTTCAGGCTGCGCAGAGGAGGAAGTGTTTATAAACGGGAGGTTTCCTGGACACCTGCATACAGACGCACATGCCCACATGCATGTGCACACAGACTCACACCTGGAGGGCAGGAGAGCTCAAGGGGTGATTCTTAAGAGAATACCCTCACAGTCTAGGGGTACCACGCAGCCCCAGAAGTGCTGCCACAAGCCACTCTTTCACTTGCACCACGTTCCAGCCTGGGCCCTGTTTTAAAAGGAAACTTCCTCCCACATTTAAAAGGGAAGTGTGGGTCTGTGTCCACAAACTCAGAGCTGTGCCACAGGAGGTGGAAGTGATTGGGGAACCCCAGGGATGGGTGGAATAATGGGGGGCAATTTCACCCTGAGAGGTCTGCACCGGGCTCGCTCCTTGCTCCTCCCGCCCCAGAGCTGACAGTCTCATCACCCCAAGGAGGCTCATTCACAATGGAGATTTCTTACAGCAGGTGGATGGATGCAAATAAAAATGTGCTAAGGTTCCTTAAAATAGTTGCCTTCTTCTAAGCAGGATAAATCCTCTTCCCTGCAATATGGTTCATACCAGCAATTAGCTCAGTAAACCCTTTTCTTTAGAGAGAAAGGGGTAGTTTTGAAATAGAATGGGCTTCAGGGGCCACAGCTGGATTGGAGGGAGTAGATTTTTAAACAATGAACTCAAACTTCCTTGGAAAGAGACCCTGTCTGGGCCAAATAAGGCTTTCTCTTTGTCCCACAGAATTAAACTCCCTCTTTGGGAGGCCTGATACAGAAGTCAGGCACTGTTCAAAGCCCATAGCCTGTTTTATCCTGTTTTAACCACATGGGGAAACAGAGGCATGGAGGGAAGAAGTGACATGCCTGAAATCAAGCAAAAGCCAGAACTTCAACTCAGGCCTTCTGCCTCCAAGGCCCAGACTCAGCCCATGGCTGGCCTTCTCGGCACATTCAGACCTACTGCTCCACTAGGACGAAGCAGGGACACATGCAGATGCAGCAGGGCCCAGGGGAACAGCAGTGGAGTCCAAATAGCCCTGAACTTTAATGTGGGGTTGCTGCCTAGTGCCATCATAGACAGCGGTCAGCAGCAATCCATGGGGATGCATATGATTGCTACCAAATGTTCTCCTGGTACCAATGCAGGCAGCTCTTGGGCTGTCGTGCACCCTTGGCTATGATGGGGAAGGCGACGGGAGGGGATTGGTCGCTTGAGGCAGAGGTGGCCACAAGGCCTGGCCACAGGTGCCACTCTATGTCATCTCAGGACCATTCTGTCTTCAGATTCCCCAAGCCTGCCCTAGCCCACCTGTCAGATACTGAGGCCCAGAGAGGTGAAGCAATTTCTATAAGGCCACAGAGCAAGCAACAGGCAGAACCAACAGGGACACAGGGACCCACAATGCCAGACCTTCACCCTCCACATCTCACAGATTCCAAGTGAGCAGGGGGTCAGACAAACACTCTTTGGAAGGGGCCCCTGAACTTACCTCTCACTAAGCGTAGAACAGAAAATTTACATCCCCCTAAAGAGCAAAGCTACAGGTCAACCATGTATATTTTGCCCCATTGTAAAACGTCCCTCCTCTCACCATTTCTGTGCTGGGGCTGGTGTAATGGGTTGAATGTGTGTATTTGCAATAAACCTCCCAAAATTCACGTCCTGAAGCCCTAAGCCCCAATGAGATGAGACTGGGAAGGGGCACCTTCAGCGGTAATTAGGTTGAGGTGAGGACATGAGGGTAGGACCCTTGTGTTGGGACTGGCGTCCTCACAAGAAGAGGGAACCCAGAGCTCACTCTCTCAGCCACATGAGGACAGGGCAAAGGCAACCATCTGCCAGCCAGGAAGAGGCTCTTACCAGGAGCCGACCACACTGGCACCCTAAGCTCAGACTTCCAGCCTCAGAACTGTGAGAAATAAATGATCAAGCCCCCTGTGTGGTATTTTGTTGGGGCAGCCCGAGTACTCGGAGACAGGTGGAGAGCATTCCCCTCAGACTGAGGTCCAGAGTACTACACTTATGCAGTCTGTTCTCCCACACACAGAATGATTCCACCTGCTTCCCAAGACCAGGCACCCTGGGCCGGGGATCTCCCCTCCCCCTCCCTCCCCCGCTGCCCCGGTGCTGACCACAGCCCCCTGCACGCCCGTGGGGCTCAAGAAATGCTTGCTGAACAAACAGACCTGAGCACTGGCTGCATACCTGTACGTTTAAGATCCAGCCCGTGTGCAACCCTCCGCAGGTAAACACCTGCTCCTGCCTTCACAGAGCTCCCAGCCTGACGTCTTCAGCTTTGGAATCAACCAGTGCCAGCTTCCCCTCAAATGAGGTCGGCCTGCACCCAGCAATTCGGTGTCTCAGCATCTACCCACAACTGATTTGTGCACGGCATCTCAGAAGAGCTGTTTGCTCCTGTACCGCGTTGAAGAGTGAAAGGTGACAAATGACCTTCACATCCGTTGACAGGGGCAGAGCGGGAGGGACAACCATTCTAGGGAATCTGGGGTAGTAAGTGAACCAGGACCAGCAGCTGGGTGATGAATCCAGAAGAAGTCAGTCATTACTACAAAATGATATGGATATCTTATCTTTCCTGGCAATACATAAAATGTGTTATTTGTTCTCCATCTTTCATGGTAGGGACACAACGCCTCTTCCTTGAAGATGGCCCTGCCTCTTACATGCCCACTGTCTGTCTCACATAAAGCCCAACACTTTGCGATCCATACCAGCCAATTCCTGTCCCCTTCCTTCCTGGGGCTGTCAGAGTATGAACAGCCTCCCCACTGCTTCGCCCACAACAGCTCCTGGATTCCAGTAACGTTTACTGGAAGGCTTACTTTCTTAAGCCTTCCATTTGGCTTCCGTAAAAACGACCACTCTCTCCTTACACTCATATTGCATAGGTTTACATAATCTTCAAGTAAATTGTGCAATTATGGCAACACCCACAACCAGCGTGTTCAGGTCTGGAAAAAAGTACAACTGGCCCCCGGTAACACAACTTGAAGCCACAGAAAGCCCGTTCTCCCATCAGCAACACACCAAGGGAGGGGACAACAGGGTGCCTGCTACCCTAGCCCACCCATTCAACCTCCTGACATTTACAGTTAGAGGAGCAAGTCCAGTGGGCACGATTTGCATGGTTCTACCGAACTAACACAGGCACATCTCCACAAAGTCTTATTAAGTGAAAAGGCAAACTACAAAAAGATACTTACAAAAGTCTTCCTCTTATATCTAAATAAACTCTTAAATAACATTATACTACATAGTTTCTATAAAACTATCTGCTTGGATGTAACATACAGAAATGTGTAAGTGCTGGGATGCACCTCGGTGGCTCAGTGGTAGAGCATCTGTCTGCCTTTGGCTCAGGTCATGATCCTGGGGCCTGGGATTGAGGCCCACATTGGGCTCCCCACAGGGAGCCTGCTTCTCCCTCTGCCTATGTCTCTGCCTCTCTCTCTGTGTGTCTCTCATGAATAAATAAATAAGATCTTTAAAAAAAAATTTGTAAGTGCTGCAAGAATGGGATGTGGGACGGGAAGGGGAACTTCTATTATTTTTCTCTAAGGCATCATTTTTCACAAGAAGAACATATGTCCATATTAAGTAGATAATGGAGTTTTATCTTGTTTTAATCAATAAGATTTAACAGAAGAGTTCAGCATATAAAACAAACAAGCCTAGAGCCTGATAAGTCTGCAGCTTAAAAAAAAGAAGTCAAAATAACACTGAATATAAGAACCAGTTACTGGCTTCACAGGAATGGCCTCTCAGCTAGGGTGAGCAGTGAATGGCGTGGTCAAAGCATTTGTGGGCTGGAGAGCTTCATTGGGCAGGACCAGAAACAGTTGGTAGATTCATCAAACCAGCGTGTTCTGAGCAGACACCAAGGTCAACGTAGGCACTAAGCTGCCACAGCAACCAACCACTCTCGGGCCTTGACTGGTTTCTCCATTTAACCCACTGTGCTGTGTGTCTGGCAGATTCACCAAGAAGGAGCAGTAGGAGGGCCCTCCCCAGGTGGCTGGGATTATTTCGCAACTAGATGACTACTGCCACCCCCTTCACTACAAATGTTTGTTTCTCCTTCATTTCCTAGTGGACCCCCACTAGTGGATCCTGGTCAACTGCTGGCACGGTGTTTGGAGTAGGGGACAGAGCTGTGAACATGGCATAGGACGACTAATGGATGAGTCATGGTTTCCTGTGAAGCCTGTTGTGCTGATAAAGCCCATAAAGAGAATTACCTATCCCATCCCAGGTCAGAGGTCAGGTAAAACCATAAAAGGTCTCTGGTGGCAGGTGGCCCCCTGTGGCGTTGGCCCTGAGGCTGAGGACAAGAGGTGGGTTAGGAGGGAGAGAGTGGGGGTGGAAAGGAAGTCTTTACAAAGAGGACAGTAAGCCAGTGCACCCCGGAGGTGGTCAGTGTGGCCTGGCTGAACAAAGGAAATGGACCCTGTGTGGCTAGAGCCGGGTAAGTGAGCTCCATGGTGCCTGAGGAGGGTGGGAAACATAGGTCCAGATGGAAATCATATGCAGCCCCAGATCAAAATCCGAATGTTTCCTAAAAGCACTGGGAGTCAATACAGGATTCTCTGGCAGAAGTGTCCTTTGCACCTGAAAACACTGATTTTGCAGCCTGTGCTTCCAAAAGGGCCCTCATTTTCTTCCATCCCTGTGGGCCCCGCAAACATCTGTGTTAGGCGCCTGGGGCAGCCAGACATTTGGCAGCTGCCCCCGCCCATCACTATCAACCCCCAAGGACGTCCTGTTGAGAACCCTTTCAACATGCTGCATAAGCCCTGGACTGCTGGGCTCATGGAAACATTCCCAAGATGTTTTTCTGTGCCACTGAGATGCCTGCTTGGAAAATCCCTGCTGCAAGCGCTTCTTTCTCCCAGGCGGCTACACCCGACTGTTTTTGCTGCAGGATCCTGCGTCACAAGAGGGATATCCCCAGCTACTAAGACATGCAAGGGGACTGCAGAGTCCGGGCTGCCTGGTGCTGGGTAATCACGCCCCATCAGTCTGTGCTCTTCCTCTGTGTTATCTAATCGAGTGTCCTGTGTATATGAATATAAATACTGTTGTTCTGACCCATGGTGAACTTGTAAACAGACTGATCATATCAGCTTTAACAGATGAAGGTTTCCCAAAACAGATGAACGCCATTACTTTTATTTTAATTCAAAAGGAACACAATTTTCACTGGATATGGATGAAATTAAATGACCTTACAAGGAATCAACTTGCCAGTGGCAAAAAAAAAAAAAAAAAAAGGGTCAGATAATCCTATCACTGCCCGAGATCATATAACACAGATGTCATGTGCCACTTCCTCCTTGACCCTTCTGTATCTTCTTGGAATGAGGCTACTCTCATACATTCTTCTGGGTGCCGCTGAATGCCAGTGTGACTTGGCTTATATGGCAGAGGACAGATCACCACCCAGAGATTACCAAAACCGAGAGAAATCCACAGAATCAAGACCAGACCAAGAAAATCTTATAAAACAGTAACTGAATCAACTTCCTACCAAAACCAGACTCTTCTTAAATTGCAGATATCAACTTACTCCGCTTATGAAGTAAGAATATGGGGATACACGCCAGCTTCAAGCAAATCCACTGACAAAACTCCAGCTAACCCACAGCACACTTACTCATGACAATGAAACTGGTTTGACGGTGTTTCCACTGTTCCAACAAAAGCCCGTGAAGTCAGATCTGGGATCTTTTTCCTGCAAGCAGGAGACCCCACTGCTGGCTCTCCATTTCTTGGGCTTGCTGACTTCTAGGTGTCTGTGGGGAGACCACAGAGCGTGGTGGTCGTGGGTGACGTTCTGGTAACACTGGCCCCCATCCCTCTCCTTCTCACCAGATACCTTATTGAGGGCAAGGCATTTCACCTGCCCAAGCCTTGGTCCTCCCCTCTAAAAATGGGTACAATGGTACTACCTACCTCGTGGGAGGGGTACAATAAGATGTGTAATGAGCTTGGCACAGGCAGGCCTCTGGCAAATGTCAATTATTACTGTGGTTGTTCTGTCCAGAGCATAGCTCTCTCCCCGACTCCCTGACTCCCACACTCATCCTACACCCCACCTGCACAAGACTCTGCACGCTGGGTTTTGCTTCTCCCTCTGAGAATTGTCAGTCGCTCATTTGGCTGACCTTTGTCCTATATGTCAACTTGCAGCTCTCATGGCACAGGTGTCTTATGGTCCCTTCGCTGCTCAAGACAAGCAGCTCCATGAACACCTACGTCTAATTCCTCCACTGAACATTCACAAAACCCCTGACCTGGCCATTTGTATCTAACTTTATTATTGGGATCTGCCCAGGCCCCATGTCCCCTGAATGGCAGTATGGTGGAACAGATGCAGTAGACCCGAATCTGTGTCCCAGGTCTGCCCCCGACTGGCCCTATGGTCTCTAGCAAGTTACTTGTTTGTATAAGTCACTGCGCAGCCGTACAGTATCTGTGCACCCTTCCAGATTTATGTTTCAATAATATCTACCCCACACACAACAACAACAATATGTATCTTAGCTTCATCATCTGTAAAATGGGAGGTACTGGGGAGGTAGTCACCCTACTGCAAAGGTCTCTCTGCTCACCACCTGCCCTAAACTCTACCCACCTCATCTAAAGGTCAGGAACTAGGTGCTCATCCCAGAGGTGGCTGCAGGACTTCATTCAAGACCCACCACATATGGGCACCTGGATGGCTCAGTGGTTGAGCACTGGCTTTTAGCTCAGGTTGTGATCCCGGAGTCCTGGGATCAAGTCCCCCATTGGGCTCCCTGTAGGAAGACTCCCTCTGCCTGTGTCTTTGCCTCTCTGTGTCTCTCATAAATAAATAAAATCTTAAAAAAAAAAAAAAAAAGGACCCATCACACAGTTACAGAGATTGGTTGCACTACAATTTGAATATACTTAGCACTACCAGACTAAGCATTTACAAATGGTTCAGATGGTAAATTGTGTTATATGTATTTTACCACAACTGGGGGGAAAAAAAGGTACTTTAAGTGAATATTCTATTCCTGAAGGTCTATTTATAATGCCCCAGAGTTAATGACTGGTGAGAAAGGCACCAAGTTGTACCCAGGGCTTACATTTTTAAAATCTTGCCATAAGGCATGGAAAGCCGACCAGGAAGCAATAGTTGTGAAGAGAGAAAAGAGGACACAAAAAGTAATGTATTTGTGAAAAACACGCAAGGATCTAGACAAGTACTAGGAGAGGCAGCCATGAATAACAGCAATGATTGTTCTGGAGAGCAGAATTCCTGAGGGTTTTCTATTTTTCTACACTTTGAATATTTTACATTCACATTTCTTCATCATGAAACTAAACGAAAATAAACTCGTGTCTGTGCTTTGTGTCCTCCCTCCTCCTCTGCAAAGTGTCTTTCTGGCTTCCTGGTTTTATTTGGTGTCTGGTCCTCTCATCATGGAAGGAGACTTCAGCCCTTTCCTGCTGAGCTCAAATGCAGCCTCAGAATCCTTCTCAACCCAATGAAACACACCTGCCATCCCTAATTACACTTGCCCCTCACCTTGCTTTCTGCCTCTTGGGTACATCCTAATCCCCTAGTCCAAAAGTATGTTCCTGGGGAGAAGGGCCGCCATTCATCCTTTTTCTCCCCATCTAGGTCCTAAGGTGCTGAGAAGCTCAGCAATCACACTTAGGATGGACCCTGCTCTCAGATAACACAACACTTTTCCCTTTAGCTGCGAGTTCATTCTCTGCCGCCACCCCCCTACCCTGGCAACCCCCCGAAAGCTCACTCTTGACTTCATTCTAAAGCAAGACCACCTATTTCCAATTCAAGGAACAACTAAGTATAGGTTCCTTCAGAGCATGACCAAGGCTGCTTACAACCTGACGGTTTATGTGGGCACAACTTGGGCTCACCGCTCATCACCCCCCCCGCCCCCATGCCCATGTGAGTGTGACAAGATGGTGACACCCGATTTCTACACAAGGATAGGGGGCTCTCTTCCAAGCTCCCTTAGTCGTCACCCTCCAAATGGATTCAGTGAACCAATCATTAGCTTTCCCAGCAACCAGATCTCTTCTGCTGTAATTCTCAAGTAATTAACACTTATCTCATTTCCAAGTTTTTACAGGGAAATTTGTCTTTCTGTTGCCTGGTCTGCTCTGCAGACTTCGGGGTGGGGATGCTGTCTCTATCTCAGAGCTTATACCACAGACAAGGATCACACTGACCCAGAAGTGCACACTTCAGTGCACGCACAGGACACTGTAAACTTGGTGTCCCACATCTCTGAGGTTCTCTGGGCCCACAGGGACACAACTCCCTGGACAGAGATCCAAGACACTCTCACCCTGAAGTCAGAGTGTACAATCTTCTCCAGAAGCCCAAGACACATGAATTGACCTAGAGACCTTGTGGCTATAGGAATATTCAGGAGTATATAACTTCTAGTTACTGTAACAGTTTGTCAGCACTTTTAGAGTGTGGGGCTAGCCCAATAATTTATTCAGTGGAGGGAGTGGTGAGTAAGAGAGTCAAATATTTGCCATTGGGAATATCCGGAAAATTCAAGGACATGTGACTACAGTGTATTTACTGTGCATTCTGCCCAAAGGTGAAAGGTACAAAGTGAGGACACACCCTACAGAGAGTCAATAACGTTGGCCAATAATAATAATTGTTATTAACAGATTAAATACTTTTATGTGCCAGGTATAGTACTACCAAATTCTCATATCTAATCTCATTCTCTTTTTTTAAAGATTTATTTATTTACTTTAGAGAGAGAGAGCTGGGGGAAGGCAGAGGGAGAGGAAGAGAGAGAATCCCAAGCAGACTCCCTGCTGAGCATGGAGCCCAACGTGGGGTTCAATGCCATGACCTGAGATCATGGCCTGAGCCAAAACCAAGAGTTGGACATTTAACCGACTGAGCTACCCAGGCACCCCCCTCTAATCTCATTCTTGCTAATAACTTTATGTGGCAGATACTTATAACTAGTTCTACCTAGACAAAAATAGAACTTACCACCGCTGCTTAAAAAGAAAAAAAGCATCCCAGTAATACACTGTAAGCAAACATGACACAAATGTAAGGAGCACAGAAAGGAACACCAAGATGTCACCTATGAGAGGGTCAACTATGCTGGAAATTATATGCATAGGAGCTCTAGAGCCCTCCATCAGGCTGTGTGACTGGGCAAAATAACTGACTTCTCTGTGTCTGTTCCTTCATCTGTAAAATGAAGGGGTTCACCTTTCAAATACCATGAACCTCGAATAAATAACTGAAACAGTACTGTGATGGGGCAAGGATAATAAATCAGCATTAACTGACAGAAAGCACAGGAGAGACTTTAGCACGTATTTGGAAGTTTTAGTACAGGAGAATTGTGATTTTTACAGTATTGGGAAAAGGGAACATTATTCAGTGAATACTACTAGACAATCTTCTTACCTGAGAAAGAGGGAAAGAACAGCATTATGCCTTGCCTCACACTTTATACCAAAAATTAATTCTAGACTAATTTTATAGTTCCACGTTTTAAAAAAAAAGCACTACCAAAAAAGTGGGGAATGTTTACTCTGTCTTGAAATTTGGAAGAACTTTTTACACCACTAAGACATTTCATTACGAAGCCACTAATTAAGACACTCAGATATGATCATGGAAAAATGTAAAACTTTTATATGTCAAATAAAAAACCCGATGCAAAACTGACTGAGAGGCTGGAGAAAAGACAACGCTGGATCATGACCTGTGATTTGAGGAAGGATTCACAATTTTTTATCTCAAAAATGAAACACTTCCCAACTACTTAAAAAAAAAAAAAAAGACACATGCCCCAATTAAAAATGAAACACAAAGAATCTGAACACGTACAAAAGAAATGCAAATGGTTAAGGAACCCATAAAACCGGGTGGGTAAATGAGATTTAAGGCGACAAGTCCTCACTGAGGGTGCTGTGTGAGACTCACACTCCTTTAAAGAGTTCAGAGTTCACTACAATTGGGCATGTGTGGCCTTGCTTGTGTGGTCAAGAGGGTGCATTCCTGAAAGTCCTGGCCATGAGACGCAGCCTGACCACAGGCTGCCCGGGACGTGCCCGGGTGCAGGAACCCCGACGGAGACCAGGCCCTGGCCCCAGCCTGGTGGAGACACGCAGACTCACATTGGGGTTTGGGGGTGGCAGCAGAGCTGTGAGCCAGGCTCCCAGGGCACCCCTCTCCTGTCCTGCCTGGAATCAGACAGCAGGGAAAAAAGAAAACACTAGTCTCCAGGATCTTCCTTCCCCGGCTGCTCCCTGCACTCCCCCTACCACCACCACCCTGGCCGCCCTGAGGATGCTCACGGATGACCCTGCGGAAGAGGGTCTACCTGCCATCTCCTTCAGACTGGAGCTTCTCTGCACCCTGCACTGACTCAGCCCCTGCTCATGCTCTGGGGACCTTTCAGAGGCAGTGCCTTGATTTTAAAGATGAAGCACATAATAATAATACCAACAATAACAGAAGCTCTCACTCAGTGTATCTACCAGTGAGTGAGTGCTATCCTCGTCAGGAGGCAGACTTCATCCTCTGACGAGCAAAGCGGGGCCCTCCAGAGCTAAACCGATTCACTTATTCATCCATTAAGCTCACTCAGCAAGTAGTGAGTCTGTACATGGAGCAGGCCCTGTTCCAAATGCTGGGGAGACGGTAGCGGGAGGGCCAGAAAACAAACAAAGATCCCTGCCTTCCTAACAGGAGGAGACCATAAACAAAATAAATAAGACATGCATAGTCTGTTAGACTCTGGGTAAGCGCTAAGAAGAAAAAAATAAGGCAGAGAATGAGAACTAAAATAAAATACCAGGGGGAGGGCCAACATTTTCGGTGGGACAGCCAAAGAAACCTTATTAGATGACTTCTGAGTAAAGATGAAACAGAAGTGCAGAGAAGGCAGTGTGGACAGCTGGGCAGAGACATCCCAGGAGGAAGGACCAGCTGGGGCAAAGGCCTCCAGGTGCACCACTGGGCAGGTCCTGTGCAAGCCATGAGTTGAACTCCCAGGAGGCTACACTGCCTTTGCAGGTGGCCCAGGAGGTGACACAGTGTGCCCAAGGTCGCATGGTTAATCATTGAGAGATCAGCCGGGCATCAATCACGTTCTGGGAGAAGGGTACAAACTCACACCGGTGCCACGCCTCTGCCCTCCTTTGGGGGTGGTGGAGAAAAGGAAGGGCATCCTGCCAGCCCACTGTGCAGCACCAGGTCCCCCAGCTTCACCTCCCACTTTCCTCTGGCCCCATGGAAGCTTCTCTTGGCTTGGCCACAGGACAAGCTGAGGGAGTCTCCTGCGACCTGGCCTGCAGGACCCATCTGAGGACAACCAGCCCTGACCCCTGGGGAGGTGCAGAGCTATCTTCAGGATTTAAAAGGTTCTTAAAGGGATCCCTGGGTGGCGCAGCGGTTTGGCGCCTGCCTTTGGCCCAGGGCGCGATCCTGGAGACCCGGGATCGAATCCCACATCGGGCTCCCGGTGCATGGAGCCTGCTTCTCCCTCTGCCTATGTCTCTGTCTCTCTCTCTCTCTCTCTCTGTGACTATCATAAATAAATAAAAATTAAAAAAATAAAAAATAAAAAATAAAAGGTTCTTAAAGAGCCCAGGAATAAGCCAGGTGATTTACCTGGGGAGCTCAATTTATTGGCCTGGCAGGAAAGGTCATTTAGGCAATGTTTCAACATCAGTGATGGTCAACTTTCTGAAAGACAATGATACAAATGCACAGGCCTTCTGCACAGGCATGTACATGCATGCATGCACACACACGTTCTTCTACCAATCACATGTATTTGTTTCTCTCCGTCGTCTGATTATGAACGTGTTGGCAGTTAGCAGGAAGACAAGCAGGACAGAAAAGTATCTTGAGTCTGAAGAACACAGTGGGAAAGCCAGCTCCCACACATATGAGCTCTGTGACCTCTGGTGTCCCCCGCCTCGCTTTCCTTGTCTGTAAAATGGAGCTCACCAGATTACTATGCCAACGACAGATCATGTAATGTAAGCAAAGCACCCGGCTCCGAATCTGACAATTGGGGAGCTCCATTAAATGGAAGCGATTGAGCCACAGTATGGTTCTGGAGTTATTGGCTATGCAATCGCTTCATTTTAGAGGACAAACCAGACCCACGTAAGCAAAATTTATGAGCCATTTCTAAATACAAATAGCAACAGAGGTGAGATAATCAACAACCAGCCACAACTAGTAATTTGCAACAGAAATGAATGTTTCTTAGTCAATAATCCCACCCACCCCCCTTTCCTGGCTGTGGCAATGGTTTGAATCAGCCAGTCTAGGAAAAAACAAAACACACAGTTTGACCTCTTGAAATCAGTTAATTTGGAAGCAAAGAGAATGATCTTGAACCCAATGAACCCAGTTCTCCAAGCAAAGGTCGGACCGGATTACACTGATGACATGTGCAGGCATCCCAGGCCAACTGAGGTCACATTTCCGGGTCCTGGAAGTTAGGACTTGAACATATCTTTTGGGGGGGCACAATGCAACCCATGATAGCGACCATCCGAGACAGTATTAGAACAATGGCAGGGTGCCAGGGTGGCTCAGTCAGTTCAGCGTCTGCCTTCAGCTCAGGTCATCATCTCTGGGATCAAGCCCTGTGTTGGGCTCCCTCCTCACTGGGGAATCTGCTTCTCCCTCTCCCTCTCTCCCTGCTTGTTCTCTCTCTCAGAGAAATAAAATCTTAAAAGAAAAATAAAAGAAAAAAGCTAATGGCAGAAGAAGAGAAACGGCAGTGAGGGGGTGAATGTGCTGGGTGCTAGGTTTAGCTCTTCCAGTGATCAACCCTGGGATGTCAGAAGAAAAAAAAAATTTAATGCAGAGGATGTAATGATCAAATAAGATAATATATGTAAAAGAGAGCAGAGCGCCTGCACACAGTGCTACTCAGTGATGCCGCCCTGGGTAGTATCTGGAGGAGGCTCCCGGCTGTACCGCTGGGTGTTATTTCCATTGCTGGTGACACACCAGTGTCGGAGGGAGCAGTCACACAGGCCCCCAGCTCGGGGAGAGTGGGAGTGGGGCGGGAGAGGCTCCCGCTCTGCCTCTGGGGAGGGAGGGGAGGTGAATAACTAGCAGGCTTGGTGAGCTGGAGGCAGGAGAGTCAAGTGGATTGTCAGGAGTGTCAGCTGCAGAGAGCGCTGGGTGAGTCGCTGAGTCAGACAGGCTGCACGGATCCCACAAAGAGGAATACTCCCACCAAGAGAAATCTGTTTGACTTTAGAAAGTACAGGTTACAGTGATACTCACTAAACACCCCACCTTCCCGCCCAACAGAATGGGAGAAATGAGTAACGGGAAATCCATCAAGGGCTCTGAGGGATCCCCTCACTTTTACAGGGATTCCCCCCCAACCACCACCAAAAGCGGGGCTCTATTCATATCCTGTTGTGTCTGGGGATGATCAGGATCTCCTAGGAAGAAGGCTCGAACGTCGTCACACACGGGGACCTGGGTCAGAACGGATCAGGACCAGAGAGTCTCCTTGAACCTAAATGAGATTAATTGTCCCCTGGCCTTAATGGTAACAATCACTTATCTATGAAGAAAACCATTTTACAGCTGCCTGAAGGGAAGATGAACTCTTGACGGGGGTTCTCCCGTAATGGTGACAGTACAACCATCCCTGGCCCAAAAGCCTCACACAATGCCCATCCTTACTCCCAGCCCTAGTACACAGGTTCCCAGATGCGCATCAAGCACCTACAGCCACTGTAACAAGGGATACTGTAAACTTAGTGCTTAAAACAACACACATTTATTGTTTTACAGTTTTGGAGGTTGCAAGTCCAAGATGGGTCTTACTGACTGGGCTGCAGTCAAGGTGTGGGCAGGGCTGCATCCCTTCTGGGGGCTCCACAGGAAGACCTGTCACCTAGCCTCGTCCAGTGTCCAGAGGTGTCCTCATGCCTTGTGTTGTGGCCCTTCCTCCCAACTCTGAAGCACACTGCTCCCCTCTCTGCTCTGGTCCTTACTTCTCCTCTTCTGTGGCTCCCTGTGACTACAGGGACCCTACCTGAGTAACCCATGAGAACCTCCCCACCCCAAGATCTGGAACTCAGTCACATCAGTGTAATCCCTCACCATGTCAGGCCATGGACTTGCAGGTTCTGGGGGTGAGCCCTCAGTCTGAAAGCCATGCTGTGTAAAAGTTCCAGGGCCCCATGGCTTCCCAGCCCACAACCCTTGCAAGGTTGTGCAGGCCCCACCTGGTGACCTCCCCAGAGCTGGATCTCCCGCCTGACCTCGCACACTCAGCTCACCCACACTTGGTGACAGAGGTTCACACTGAGTGTGCCGGGGACCACTCCCCTTTATGTCTCCCACCATCAGGGGACCCAGGTGCCCACTTTTCCCCATTATCCGACCTCACGGGGCCCATCCCACAACATCCTTAAGACACAGCATCAGCATCATGACCTCCACGAAACCTTTCCCGATCCTTCTAACTTAGTGGGGATACCTCTCCTTTTCCCCCTTGCTCATCCCATGATACACATCACACTGTCTGACAAGGATATGTTTACTTATCTGTCTTCTCAAAGAGAAGGTATAGGGAGCAGCTCAGAGTCCAAGAGCACAGTCCATTTATCGTGCTAGCCTCAAGGCCTGACTTACAATGAGTAGTCACTAAGGGCTGGTGGATGCATGGGTGGATGGATGGATGAGCAGACAGAAGGAAAGGATGGAGAATGGGTAGTGCATGGGCACTAAACACCTGTTGAGTAAGAGCAAAGAGGGAGGGACAGAAGGTGGAAACAGGCCTGAGCAAGGGTCACCATCCATGCCAGGGGAACTCAGCTAGGCCATGGCCAACATATGCCAGAAACTCCAGACAGAAGCATCATTTGTGCTAGATCAGAGAGAAAAGCCCTAGGGAGCAGGGAGCCATTACCAGGAGGATTAGCAAAAAGTCAATGAGCTATTTCAATTTCCCATGCTGACTCAAAAGTAGGAGGTATGAGGCAGGACCTCCTCCACGCCTGAGCCCACCTCTGTGCCATGCATCTCAATGCAGGAGCTCAGTTACAGGGTACCCCAACCTCATGTGGGGTCTCTGTCTATACTCAGCTTTTTAAATTTTATCCAGGACTCATCAGCATGGGGCCTGTGGCAGAGGTGGGAGCCACAGGGTCACAGGACATACAGCCAGCCTGTATGAAGAGACGTGTCTTTACTCCCAATGCCAGGTAAGTGATAATTTCAACATTTTCCTCACAAATACTATTTTTCTATAAAGTTGTTATAAGACTGTGAAACACACTTTTTCCTAAAATTCTATCATTTTATTATTCTATAATTTTTTTCAAGCATAAAGAAAAGCTGAATGCTGCTATACTCCCACAAAGATGGCTAAATTTTTAAAAACTGACAATAACAGTGGCATTGATGTGAAGTAACCGGAAATTCCATGTACTGCTTCCAGGAGCAGAAACTGGTACAACCACTTTAGAAAACCATCTGGCATCATCTACAAAAGCTGAATCTACACAAACTCTGTGATTACCAGCTCACTCCAAACTATAAGCCAACAGAATTTCACGCACACATTGTCAAGAGGACTATGCAAGAGTGCTCCGAGCAGTATTCATAGAAACCAAAGAATGTATGCAATCTGAATGCCCACCATCAGTGGAGGTACATATTTTTAAGACAGACTATTTTCTAGCAAAAAGAATAACTGTCAGCTATACGCAAAATATAGATGAATCTCACAAATACAATATTACACTGAAAAGGGCAGGCATGAAGGAATATGCACGGTGAGATTTGATTTCCATAAAGCTGAAACCTCAGAAAAGCTAACTATAGCCACCCAGCGGTCAGGAAAGTTAACTCGAGAGAAGCCCAAAGGGGGCTTCTGGGGCACAGGCAACATTTCAGTTGATGGTCTGGGTTGACAGGACATGAGATGCGATGACTTACTGATCTCTTCATTTTGGGCAGGCACCTCTGTAAATAAGTGATAGGGCCAAAAAAGAAAGAAGAAGATGGCTGAAAAGCTCTTAAGGGGGAATCCACACATTTGTCACCCATATTCTGCAATGAACATTTATCATTCTTGCTTTTTCTGATACCTATCCGTTCCTGAAGCCAACCAACAGGCCTTATCGTTATTCTTATTGATGATGATAAATGATAAACTGACATGCAGGCTATGAAGCCAAAGTTGTGCGAACAACTCAGCCTGGCTTCCCCCTGCCAAGCCAGGGTCAGCCACAAACCTACCAGCCCCATCATCTGGTTCCCCAGCACCTGCCATCATGGCCCCACTTTGGGCCAACCAGCTAAAGAATGATCTGGGATTGAGTGATCTGGGATTGTTCTGAAGCGGGCAAACCCAAGGAAGCACACTCCTCTTTGGGTTCAGAGCTGTGTGAGTGCATGGGTTTGAACTGCACCACCACCCTAGGTACTGCTTCCACCAGTAAAAAAAAAATCAGCTCCTGAATGGCAAAGTTCACAGCCCCATGTGCTCACTCCTTGAAGCCCAGACAGACTCAAGACACATCCAAGGCCATCCCAGAAACAGAAAAGGTGATTACAAAGTAGAACTTCTCTTCTTATTTGGGGGCTGGCTTAAAAAGCATGGAAGACCCCAGACACCCCTTCAAAGAAACTCTGACTCTCCTCCATGGAAATACCTGGGAGCAATGATGCAAACCTGCTCTGGTGGTTGGTTCTGCACCTTTGGGTCACCCAGGTGCACCCAATGAGATGCAGAAGCCTGCATGTCCTCGCAGGTAGGGGAAAGATGGTATGGTCTTCTCGACCTTTTGTGTGTCTTGGAGCCCTTGGGTGGTGAAGAATCTGGATCTTTTCTTACAGTAAGTTTTTTTTTTTTTTTTTGAAAGTTATATCTACACCAACTCACCAACTCACGACCCTGAGATCAAGAGTCACACACTCCACCAAATGAGCCAGCCAGGTGCCCAGAGAGTAAACTTTTTAAATGCATAAAATAAATTCGTAGTATTGCAAAGGAAACCCATCACACTGAAGTATAATAATCAAAATATTTCTTAAAATGTATGATAGAGTGGAAGATGACTTCTTTACTGCATCAAGTAACAAGATCTAGCTGTAAGTCTGACAACTACCACCACCTTGGAGTGGTGACGAATGTGAAGATATTCGAGATGACCATAAGAGTGGGAACAGGGTATGAAGAGAGATCTGTGCGTACGGTCCTCACCAAAGGAAATGTGACATTCCAGGTACATGGTAGTGACCATAAAAGTGTCTTTTTTCACATCCAAGCTCACAGATTCCCTCAACTCTATCCATAGACCTGAGGATGAGGACTCTTGGAAGTCAGGAGCTTTCTTTTCATTCCCTTTATTTTACTCCTGATGCTAACATGCTCCCTGCACCTAGGTGGAGACCTGGACAAAGTGAGAGCAGAGATTCAAAGAGATCCTGCACACCCTCATGCACAGCAGCACTAGTCGCATCAGCTAGGAGGTGCAAACAACCCAAACGCCCTCCAACAGATGGACAGAGGAGCTAAATATGGTGTGTACACACACAGACATGGATCTAGAAAGGAGAGAAATTCTGACACACGTTACAGTAGGAATGAATCTTGAGGACAGTGTGCTCTGTGAGATAAGCCAGCCACAAAAATACAAACAGTCTATGATTCCACTTATATGAAGTACTGAGAGGAGTAGAATTCCTAGAGACAGAAGGAGAAGGGGTGGCTGCCAGGGCTTGGGGACAGGGAATGTGAAGGCAGCATTTATTGGGGACAGTGTTTCAGTGCGGGAAGACGGAGAAGTGCTGGAGATGGGTGGTGGTGATGGGTGTAGAGCAATGTGTGTGTCCCTAATGCCACAGAACCGTATGCCAGAATGGCCAATTTTATGTTATGTGTATCCGACCAAATAAAAAATAAAGCAAAAAAGGTCTCTGTGGAACATGGAAGACCGTCACCGTTAAGAAGAATGGCCTCCCTTGTGGCCGGGGATAACCTCCTGGTGGCTCTGAGCTGGGCTGCCACGTGAACTGCCATGCCACCACGGGCATGTCACTTCACCTCTCTGGCCTCACCTCAGTTCCCACCTCTATAAAAGAGGGCCATGCTCACCTGCCCAGCACAGGGACGAGCACGTCATCCCACCGGGACTTTCTGATAACGCTGTGAGGTAAGTGGCAGCGTGACATCACTTTACAGCTGACTCAGTTAACCCTACACAAAGTCACCCACCTGGACAGGGCTGGCAGGCTGGGCCACCAGATGAATTCTGATGTCCAGGTCTGCATGCGTTTGCTTTTCCCCAGATATGACCGTCTCCTTCACCACACTACCCCCAGAGCCGATGAGCTGGAGGCTTGAGATGCCTGCTGACAACAGGAAGAACCAAGCTCTGTCTGGCCCCCAAACAGACTTCTCTTACAAGCAATGGATGGTGGCACGGCCTCAGCAGGTCACAGGGCAGTGTTCTCCATGAAGCCATGGACAGAGGTGGGGTCAGAGGAAGCCACAGTCAAAGGGATGGAAAAAGGACCCAACCCGTGGTGGACGGATGCCTGCATGCTGTCACAAGTACACACACACACACACCTGAGGTCCCAATGACTCAGGAACTGGTAGCTGCGAGTTTCTGCCAGCATGCCAGGGGTTCACTTTTGGTTCAAGAGGCCCCCACGCTGGGAGAGAGCTGAGGGATGAGGTCAGCCTTACGTCCCCACTCCCTGAGCAAGGAGGCTGTCTGAGCTCAGTGCCACTGGATGGGGACTCCCGGTGCTCAGCTGAGCCAGGTGCTGAAGGTAGTTGGGGAAATGGGCGCAGCACTCCTCCAACAACAGCGCTGTCAACACGTTTCCTTTTAAGACTGCATTATAGGCCATGATGCCCTTTGTGGAGGCGAGGGGTTGGCAGTGACTTAATCAGGTAAACATGGCTGGGCTGGGTGACTCGGAAACCTGGATTCGACAGACTGAATTAGTCAGCTGCTTGGCCGGGGACCAGGCAGGCCTGAGGTGCTCCTGCCTCTGGAGTCCCACCAAAATGGGGGCAGGGTAGGGTGGCTATCAAGCCCACCAAGCAGCTGAGTGATTGTGGGCTCTGCAGGACCACTTACAGGACAGGGTGAACCTGTCCCCCATCTGTGGCTGTTCCCCAAGTAGAACAAGAGGGCAGACACAGAGGTACTCTGAAGCAGTGAAAAGAAAGGGCTGGATCTGTATGAATCAACAGACGCAGATCTCAGACACAGAAACCAACAATGCCCAGTGGAGAAGCCAAGTTGTGAGCACATTTTAAAAACATACCCAAAACAAAGCTACGCACTGTTTACAGTATGTGGAAGTGTTTAAGTCTAATGGAAATACCCACACCAAATTTACGAAGAGGGGTACCTAGAGGCAGGTAGTGAACTACAGGTGAATGTCAAGGTAATCATAACTTCTCCGGTAATATTTTATTCCTTTGCTTAAAAAGACAAAGCAAGGGGATCCCTGGGTGGCGCAGTGGTTTGGCGCCTGCCTTTGGCCCAGGGTGCGATCCTGGAGACCCGGGATCGAATCCCACGTCGGGCTCCCGGTGCATGGAGCCTGCTTCTCCCTCTGCCTATGTCTCTGCCTCTCTCTCTCTCTCTCTGTGTGTGACTATCATAAATAAATAAAAATTTTAAAAAAAAAGACAAAGCAAGGAGAATAAAATATTAACAGTGGTCAGTTCTGGGCAGGAGAAATGTCTTTTTTTTTTTTTTTTTTTTTTTTTTTTTAAGTACTAGTGTTTCTTGCTTTCTATTTGTGTTGCCTGACCTGAAAGTGACTTTGACACCTGTATATGGTCACCTGTATATGCTCGAATTCTGCTATCTATCCGTCCATCCTAAATTGTGAATCTTTTTTAAAAATTCTCAAATTCAAAAAGAAAAAGTGTCTCAGAGCATGGAGTGTGTGCTCCAGTGCTAATTAAATGGGATCCCTCCCCGACGGAATCCAGAATCCTGGTGCCACATGCCTCTGCTAGAAGGCACTCCTCCACCTCTGGCTGTTTCGGGGGGGAAAGAGGTCTTCCCACTTCCTTAGACAGGCACTTGAGGGGGCCTGGGTGTCCTGCAGGGGATGCATGAGCACAAATGTCCGGAGAACTAGCCATCCCTCTTGTTTCAATCCAGGTATAGCCACCTGGCGCTTGGCTCTGATGGTAGGATCCAATCCACCAATCACACGCCCGGAAACCCAATGACATCACCGATCACCAATCGGAGCGCCTGACCAACATGAGTGAATTGTGTTGCCACACTAGGTTGACAGGATTTCAGCAAGAGGCAGAGACACTTGACATTTCTTTTCCCTTGGGAAGCCTTATCAAGTGTAAATGTTGGGCGTTGCCCAACACTGACACCAGCCAGCAGCCCCCATGTCCGCCCGCGCGGCTCCTAAATTTCAGATTTACTCTTAAATTGTAACAGTACCCCTTGAATCCTGCTTACACACTTTCCCTCCCTCATTTCTAGATAAAAAAGAAACATCATTCTGCATGCTACATTTCACTGTATCACATATTCACCTTCCTAGAGGGAAATTCTGTCAGATTTGGGATGACAGAAAGGAAAAAGAAACATTCAGAAGGCTTTTTTTTTTTCCCTCTCTCTGATCTCATCAACCCTCAACTGAAGAGCAATATCACCTGCTTGAAAACCAAAGTGACACACACACACACACACACACACACACACCCGGCAAAGTGTGACCATTTGGGGAATCTGAATGTAAGGTATGACGAGAGTTTTAAAAACCATTTGGGTTTCTCTTGGGAGTCCACCATCCCACAGCTGCCTGCAAACAAAGGTGGCCTCCCCTTCCGGGAGCCAGAGAGATGGGCTTTCTGGGGAAGCTCCCCACACACCCTGCCTGCTGGATGCAGGATCCATGCACAGTCCCCTCCCCAGCTGATGTGCCCCTGGAGACACTTGGGCCCCTTATCTTCTGGAAGCAGAAGCAGAAACGCCCCTGCACAGCCCTGTCCTTCCAAGAAGCAGCGGTAGCATTTCGGGGAGGCAGCAACCTCAATAGTCACCAGTTTACGGAGCAGAGCGGCAGTGGGGGCAGCTCATGTTGCTCTGTTCAGGGGGCGGCGAACACGGAGCCACCACTTAACTGAAACCTCTGCTGTCTTCCTGCCGCTGCCGACCATCACCATAGGAACCACATCCTGCTGCTACCATGGCAACCGCGCAGTACCATCCGCTCCGTAAGCAATGATGCAGCGGCCACTCAGGAAGGCTTCCTGCAAGGCCAGGGGGCTGATGGGGTCCTGTGGTCCACAGCTACAAGGACTAGGAAGTGACAGAGAGAACCCTTCTGAAGCAAGCAGTATTTTGGTTTAAAAGCCCATCTCCTGCTCCTCAAAAATTCATTTGCCCCCAGATTAAATCCTTTTGAAAGTGCATTCCTATTCTTGGGATGCAAAAACCTCCAGGGCCAAACACATCAGGTAAAAGCCCTCTACAGGTACCTCTTTCAATACATGGCCACGGCTCAAGGGGAGACAACGGACTGTGTCAGCACAGGCTCCTAGAGTAAGAACCACAAGCTCACTACAGCAGCCCCTGCGGCACACCAGGCACTGGGTAAGGCCCTTCCAGAAAAGGCATCTGATTCCATCCTCACAACCATATTCATAAATCTAATTCCCTACTTCCTACTCACATCTCACAGAGGAAGGAAGCTCAGAGAGATTAAGTGAGCTACCTGGCATCACACAGTACACTGGGCAGAGCTGTCTGAATCTCTAACTCATGGGCCCGGAGAAATTCTGGTCACCTTTATTATTCCCAATGCAGTGTTCCATGAATCAGGCCCTACATGTTAATAAGAGCTAATACTGATTTTTAATAAGCATTATTTTAGGTAAACATTCACAGCTACTCCATAGAGACTGCTTACTCTATGCCAGGCATTATATCAGATCCCTTACATGGAGCATCTTTTTTGTGTCTTACAGAGTCAGTGAGGTGGAAACCTGTATAGATGAGAGAGTGAGATGCAGAGAGGTGAAGCAATTTGTCTGAGGGCACACAGCGGGCAAGAGGCAGACTTGGGGCTCACAGCTGACCAGCTGGACTCCAGGGCCCAGGCTCTCAGTCACCTGCTACACTGCATCCTAACAACACAGCCAGCTGAGACACAAACAGTAGACCCTGGAGACCTAGCACGGCCTCCCACCCCAAAGGAGTCAGCTATGCTTGGACTCCACGAAGCACACACACATTTACTCCCCAAACAGCCTAGGATGTGCCTGTCAGCACATGACACATTTAAAATGACACTGCTTGGCCATATAAGAGCACCTGTGGCAGCGCCCATGGCTGCACCCCTGCAGGGCCCACTCCCCTCCACTGTCCAAATCTGGCATAATGACGGCTTTGACTAATGGCCCCCTTCAGCACAGAAAGAGCCTCTCGGGGGGCGGGGTCACAATTTCAATGCTCCCTCTTCATCCCGAGGCAGACACTTCCCATCCACTACTGTCCAGGAAGACAGAGCCCTTAACCTTGAGGGTTTGTGAGGAGGAAACAAGAGTCCAACAGGCCGCAGTCCCTCACACAGGCAGTTCCATGGCGTATAGATATGCAGAGCCACATGAAACTGCCATTTTGTAGATTCAAAGTGGTCAACTTCTGGGCGACCACATATGGTTTATTCTAATGTCTCAGCTCCAGAGCAACTACACTTTATTAATAAGGAAACTGAGGCTCAGAAAGGCTAAGGGATTACCCAAGGTCACAGAGCCAGGAAGCAGGAGGCACAGACAGGAGCCTGGTCGAAGTACCATCTGTACCATGCAATGTTGTTTCCTCGCCTGCCCGGGGGGGCCGGGAAGCCCAGCAAGGGTGTGGTGGAGTGGGAAAACAGACCAGAGAAACCACTTCCTGCACTGTGTGAGTTGAGGGGGCCAGGAGGCTAGGACTTTCTCTGGGGGCCCAAGCTCTGCTCTCATTTGCTGTAGCGGTTAAGACCGGTAATCCAGGGGTTTTGTTTTACATTTTTTAATCAATACCAATAGGCACAGAGCACAGGAAGCAGGTAGACAGTGGGTTTGAGCTCAGCTGGCTGGCACATACTACACAGGGCTACCTGGGAAATAAACAGGGTCATGTGAGCCAGGAGCCCAGCACCATGCCTGGTTCACACGCAGTGCACTGCAGACATTCCTTCCCTTGTCCACAGCCAGTCTCTGAACCTCTCACCAAACTGAAGGGGTGCGGCCCAGCCTCATCACTTTGGGGACTCTAGTGGAAAGTCTCTCTCACATCTGTCCCCTCCTCCTTTCCCAGACAGGTCCGGGCATTTCCTGTATTCCATTCTCCACGATAAGGCCACTGTTTTCATTCATGACCCTGACACCTCTCTTCATTTCCCAACTCGGTGGTGTCAACAAGCCCAGAGGAGAGCCAGCAGGCCGGGTGAGCTGACCCCTTGGCAGATGGCAGGTCAGTTTTAGAATTGTGACAAATTTTCTGCGCTCAGCTATCTTTCAACCAAATAGAGAGCCAAATAGGAAATGGAGGGCTGAGATCATCCATAGGCTTTAGCCACGGGGGTCTCGAAGGGAACTTAGGAAACAGTATCCCACTGACTGGAGCCTTCAAAAGAGCAACTAGTCCCCTAGCTGCATTACCGGCTTTCTCTTCCACCCCACCATATATATACTTGCACATGTGTGTGCATACTTGTGAGCACACACGTGCACACCTGCACATCCAAGTAATCAAGGTGGAGTTGGGAGAGTAGAGTGGTGCTCAAAAAGACTCCTTTCATTGACTTTGCCTGTGAAGAAATTCCACAAATCTGCTGGTGTCCAATTTCCTAGAAAATCCGAGACTATAAAAGGTTCCCATTGTTGTGGCGGGAGGTCAACATTGAAATAGATGTTTCAAGCCACTGCCAACTTTGTGCCATGGCTGAATCTTCCAAGTCTCCAGGAAATATCTAACTCCAAAAATGGCATTCCCAAAGGGTGGGATCGTTTCTGATATGTTCCCAAGGGAGTCGCTGCTGCTCTTTTGGAAAGTGTTTTCCAGCCTCCCTGGTGTCTTGAGGGGAGATTCCTTGGACACAGTGGCTCAAATGTGAGAATGGGGGAAGGGGTGTTCTTTCTCTTGAGAGCCCATCACTTATTTTACAATTATGCAGCTAACATGTGGATGGAATGTTGTCATAAAAATTCGAACAATACAGAAACATAAAGAGCAAAAAGCAGCAAAGTCCCCGTTACCTGGATTTAATCTCACTCACCTTCCCCAGAGATAATCCCTTTTATCAATTTGGGGTGTTTCCTTGGAATCATTTTTCTAGGCATTTATGTACATGTAAAAAATATACTTTGTGTTTTATGTGTTTGTGTAACAATGTGTCTTACACATCTTTCCACAGCTACACATTGGACATTGACTTTTCTTTTTCACAGCTGCATCATAATCCACAGAATAAATGTACTAAAATTATTAACCTAGTCCTTCACTGATGAACTTGGCCACCATCTCTAGCTTTTCACTCTGTTCCCTTACACGTCCTTGGGCATGTCTCTAGGTGAGTGAAAGAGAATTTCCTTAAGACAGACAAACACCTAGGTGCTTTGCTATTTCCCAATAGGCCCCTGGATTCGGCAATGAACAGCCAGACCTGGTGCCGGCTCCAGGGAGCCAGGAGTCCAGAGTACCCAGCCATCAATGAGACACCTAGGCTGGGGAGGCAGGGTCGGCCTCTTCTAGAGGGAACACAGAGCTGGGTCCTATGTTAGAGCTGGCCAAGACAGAGGGACAGATGTCACAGTGCCCAGGAAGAGCACTAGGTGGAGATTCCAAGCCTAGGAAGAGTACATGCCTGCAAACAGCAGGCAGGAAGAGAGCGCGTGTGCTGTAGGGAGAGAAAGCTGTGTAGCATGACTGAGATCCTACAGGAGATTGGTGGGGAGCAAGCAGCAGACTGGAGGTTAGAAGCCATGATTCGATGTGTACTTCAGCGAGGGCCCAGGGGTGCCAGAAAAGAGAAGTGGCTAAGGGGACAGCCCAGACTGCCTGCGGGCCGCAGCAGGCTAAGAGTATGATAAGTAGCAGAGAGTTCCCTGCACAGAAGACCACAAAGGGAAAATGAACTATGGCCCAGACCCGCAGCTGGGTGATGGGACTAGAAATCACTCAGAAGCAAGGACTATGGGATCTTCACCTGCTGGATCAGTCAAGGTCTTCACCAAGACAGAAGTCCCTGGAGTGTTTGAACCAAGGGCTCTCAGGCAGGAAAATGGATGCAGAGGCATGGCATAGCTGAGACACCAAATGGGGGACAATGAGGGGACCCAGAGGTCAGCACCAGCAAGACGCTGCCATCACCTCTTGGTGGGAGGCACAGAAGGAGAAAGCAGAGCTCCTGAAGCCCAGGGGCTGGCGACAGAACCACAGGGCCTGTCCGGTGGCAGGTGGAGCCACAATGGAGTCGCAGCTGCTGTCAGAATTCCGGGGACAGAGGCAGGGGGAAATCCCCTAGCCTCCCACCTGCTACCTCCAGTGGCTGAACCCAGAGACATGGGCACCTGGGACAGGCAGTCTGCCCAGCTCCCCAGCTTCCCCCATCCCCGCCAGAGTAGAAGAAGGGTGAGGAACCAACCACCCAGGGGGGGAACTGGTTCAGACACGCAGAGCTGAACATCCAGGACCTGGAATAGCGCCTGGTGCAGGAGACACGTTTGCTAAAAGAATAAATAAAGCCAGGCAGGGATGGTTTCAGAGCCCTGCCAGGCCGACAACTGATTTCCTGATAGCTATCGAAGCTGTTCTCAGACTGACGAAACACGCCTCTCATTATCCCCGATCCTGGCCCTGCACTCTCAGGCACTCAATAGAAAATCGATAGTGTGTTCTCTGAAGCAGCAGCCAAGTGGTGCCCGCCTGCCCGGCCCTCAAAGCCAGACCGGACACACCCCGCCCCTCACATCCCCACACACGTCCGCACCACCCAGCAGTGATCTATTTCCACATTTTAAAGCAGGAGGGACCCGGAGGTTCAAGGACAGGAACCAGGAGGCCGAGATGCTCCGCTGGGCTGTGAGTCACTTTGAAGCCTCCGAGCACAGAGGGAGAGGATTCAGTCTCACCTGCCCAGTTGATCCTGAAATCCTGGTCAGGTTCTCTGGCATGTCCTGGCACAGAATAAAGGCTGGTTGCCAGTACATTTCTCTCTGCTAGTGTCGTGCTTCGGTCCAGCTGGGAGAAGGCACAGGGAAAAGGCTAAAGGCTTTGGGGATACCCGGCTCTGTTGGTGACTGGCTGTGTGGCCATGGATAGTCTCCAGCCTCAGCTTCCAGCTCTGGGAAATGGGAAAGACGTGGCCTCCTTCCGGGACTGTGGGAGATTTACGAAGATAGCCCCTGATCCTCTGATGATGTTGCTCTGGTGAGCTGTTCCTGGCACCTTCTGGCACTGGAGTAAAGGGCCCCCCATTCTGGGTTTCTGGTCATCTTACCTGATAGATATTTGTATTAACATTAACCAGAATGATAATGCCCAGCATTGACACAGCACACACACATGCCGAGCATCTACGGATTTCATACATATTTGGTCACTTATACTTCACAGCCCATTTTATCAACGAGGAGACCAAAGCGCAGAGAGGTTTGGAAATTAATCCATGGACACGCAGTTAGTTTTTAAGTGGTGGAGCCAGAGCCCACACAAGTTAACCGCAAGTACCTGGTTACGCTAGCACTACCTATTACAGCGTGCCCACTACGTGCAGGAACTATATGCTACAGCTTCACACGGGTTTTCCCATTTTATCCTCACAATATCCCCACTTTGTGGATGTAGAAATGGCAGGTTCAGTGAGGTCAAGCCACTTATCCGAGGTCACAGACTAACAAGTAGCCACACATGGTGCACTTGTTCTAGAATCACACTCCTGCCACCCCCACCCCACCCCCAGGGCCAAATGTGTTCTTAAGGTTGACTTCAGCTGCCTCTTCCTCCCTCCTAGTGCCATTTTGGGAAACTTCTCTTACCCTAATCCTCCAGGGGTGGTCAAAGCCTTGCCAAAGGGGAAGCTTTCCTGGTCCCTCACCTCCTCCCTGCCCACCCCACCCCCTAACCACATGGGCTGGAACACCTGCCCTCCTCCCAACAAACCCAGACACAGACCCACCCCTCAAACAGATGGGAAGTGTCACCGGATGTTGTGTAGTAAGTTCATGAAATCATCCTCTACAAACAAACACATTATTTTGGGGATGAGGATTCTCTGGGCTTCAACAAAGCTGGCAGCATTTTGTGTGTGTGTGTGTGTTGTGTTGTGTTGTGTTGTTTTTTAAACTAGCAGTAGCAACCAGAACAGAAGCCCCATGGTCCATTTTGGGGCCAAATCACAAAGCCTTCCTTCAGCCCCTGATTGGGCTGGGCTGCAGAGGCAAGGATGCCTGGCCAGGGCTAAGGAGAGCAAAGCCAATATTGTTGGAGCAGAGACAACAGTGCAAAGGCTGCGAGTTAGTGGACTGAAAACCAAACCCGGAGATTTTGAGAGCTGGAATTTTAAAAATTCGCACCAGCAAGGAGTCTGGCAACTGAGTTGGGGGCTGACTCATGCCTGTGCCCCCTGCAAAACAGCTTGGTCTGGGAACGGGGGCAGCCCCATTCTGAGAAGGGTCCAGATCCAGTGCTCATCCCACCACCTCAGTGTGACCCTGCAGGCTTAATCCCAGCTCTGTACATGCTCAGCCCCAGAAAGGTGTCCTGACGCTCAGAGAATCAAAGGCCAGCTCTATCTGCCAGCCAGCCTCCCTGGAGAATCCCAGGGTGGAAAGGAATCCAATCCAGCCAGGTGGTGCGACGGATCAGCTTGCAGTCCCTTCATTCCCTGGACAGCCGTTTCCGGAACACCTACTATGCGTGGGGCCTGAGCCAGCACTGCTGGCCTCTGGCTGGGACCTTGGCAATGAGGCCAAAGAGAAAGGTGGCACCTAGGAATAGCCTGCTGGCAGGCAGCCCCCATAGCCTGGGCCTGATGAGCAGCCATGGCCACAGGCCTGCCCCACTGAAAGCTTCTGTCGAGGGGGACTCTCTGACTGGCTAACTAGATGAAGGACTCAAGAGATTCGTAAAGGATTTAGGCAAGGAACAGAAACCAAAGTAAATGGCTCCCTCCAACCAAAGGTGTGACAATCTGAACATCAAACAGAATAGGTAACTGCAATGAATTTTGGTTACAACTCAACAAATATAAATGTCAATCCATGAATTCATAGGAGAGTAAAAAAACTACAAAACAAACCTTTGGAGGATCCTAAAAAAACAGCTCATTACCATAAAACTTGGTATAAAGGGGAAGAAGCAAGCTTTTCTCCCCCTGCCTTTCCTGTATGCACTGAGCATCAGAACAACCAAGTGGCAGATGAAGAAGCGAAGCCTCTTTCAGAGTAATTCCATCTAATGAATAAAGTGAGAAAAGGTAGACTCAAACTACGTGCGCTCCGCGCCCTTGGTGTGTAACGGCTGATGACCACTATGCGAACAGATGGGCTAGGCAGCCAGCGCCTGAACCGCCTCATGAATCATACCCACCTGGAGACCCAGCCCCAGGAGGTGCGGGAAGCCCACAGAGCCCCTACAAAGAGTACATTTCGCTTCTTAACCCTCTGTGTCCAACATATCATCACTTCAACAGGTGATCCACATAGCACATCACCAGTGAGATATTTTAAATTCTTCTTTCCATTCTAAGTCTTCAAAATCTGGTGCGCACATCACACAGCACATTTCAACTCAGATTGGTCCTTTCAAGTACTTGGTGGCCATCGTACTGGACAGCACAGGTCCAGAATGAGCTAGACAGCCACAGGATGTACAGCAAATGTACATGAAGGACAGGGCACAGAGGAACATGATCAACAACACCACAGGGAAGCAATCAACAGAACGGGAACACAGAAGCCATATTAAGCAAACATAATGTACAGACGGTATTTGGATTCTTATTTGAACAATTCAACAAAAATCATTTATGAGACAGCTGGGGAAATGTGAACACTGACCGGGCATCTCATATCACGGATATGGTAGTTTATTAAGCATTGAGAATGGCACTGCATTTATATTTCTTTCTCTTTTTTTTAAGATACCTCATTTCTTAGAGAAACCTACGAAAGTAATCTCTAATGAAATGACAGGATGTCAGGGACTTACTTCCAGGTAATTCAGTGGTCAGGGGAGAAGGGTGCAGGGGAGGGTAGTTCAGTGACAAGAATGGCTGTTGAGTTGGTAACTGTGGAAGCTGGTGACAGGCACACAGGGGTTCACGAACTCTTCTCTGTGGTCAAATGTGTTTTCTCAAATTTCCCAGAATGAAGGTCTGATTTTTTTTTTTTAACTAGAGAGAACCGTCAGTCTCAGGCTGGACTGAGACAGTAGCAGAGAAGGGTGGTGGAGGGTAGCTGAGCAGAGGGAGCTCTGGAACTGCACCTCTGAGACCTGAATCCCCGAGCTGTTGCTGGCTGGTGACAAGTCTGTGTCAGTCCCTATAGCTGCCAGCCCTCAGTTTACTCCTCTGCTCATCCTGACAGTGCTTCCTCACAGGGCTGTCATAAGGATTAAATAAAATAACCCACACTAAGTGCTTAGCCCAGGGCCCTTGATAACATCAGGTGGTCTTATCACTATCCCTACTGGTTTCGTCATTGTTATCAGGGGGTGAGGACACCGGAGATGGGGTGTCTGTCACGGGTACATCTCCAAGCTACGTTCTGGTGCTCACCCAGGAAGTGAAGGCCCCAATACTCGGTCTGGGGTAGCTCTGGGGCAACTCTGAGGAGATGTCTCCCTGTCCCCAAATGGGCCATGAGAAACACAAATTACAAGAGGAAGGAGAAGGCAGTGTGGTGGGAGGATGCTTTGACAGGGTGCGCACAGGGCAAGAAGCCAAAGCCAAAGCCAGTCGGGCTTTTGCCAAATGTCCCATCAGAGATAAAAGAAAAGCATCCTCGTCCGAAAGTGTAAATGTTAATTGATCAGAAAATGAGGTTCTATTTGCCAACCAGAATCAATTTAGACACAGGCACAGGCCTCCAGGGCAGGACTTCTAGATGGAGAGAAGGACACCTGGAGTTCCACCCAGAGAGGCAGGGGGAGGCCCGTCCACTCCATGCCATCCATCACACGGTCATGCTCCAGCCACCAGAGGACATTGCTCCTGCCCATCCTCTGACCAGGGAGACAGGAAGACAGGAGTCTGGAGGTCCTGGGTCCCAGGTAAGACCCAGCCATGGAGACGTAGTTGTGGCACAGGGCCAAACAGATGGTTGGTCCGACCATGCCCTTGGGGGGCCCAGGCAGTATTCAGGAGCTGCTCCAATATTTAAGGGAAGAGTTCTGTGTTGGGGCTATACTCGCCCGACCTGCTCAGGATGACCAGAGGGAGATGGACAGACAGGGCAGGAGCAAAAGGCAGCCAGCCATGACTCCAAGAGCACCCAGCCTATCATGAAGGTCATTCCCATTCTTAGTGCTGCAAAACCTCAAGTTCAGCGAGGTGCCAGAGGTGATACAGCCAAGAAGCAGAGGAGCCCCTATTTCAAACACGGTGACTACCTCCAAGCCCCACTCCCTCCATGGCATGCTGCAGGGCGCCTGGGCAACAGGGATGAAGGCATACAAGATGGGTGGTCCTGCCCACTGCTCCTCTCTAGTTGTGCTTGCTCATCTGTAGGATGGACCTAATAAGAGTAGTGAGGACAATGACCCAGGATCCAGGAAGAGGGCCTGCCACGCAGGGAGCTTGCATCACCTTCAGAGACCTGTATGAACCTGCTCTTCATGGGGACTTGCTGGTTTTTCTCCCTGAAGAGCGGTCTTTATTTAAAAAACAATAAATCAATGATTCCCTTCCCATCATGAAAGCTGCTGCTCTTGAAGCCAAGTGAAAGGGAATCTACATTTTTAGTAAAGAGTTGAATTCCTGGAAACAGGGACCCTTCCAGCCAAGCAAGAAGGGGGCTCAGCGCTCCAAACATCCAAATTCCACTTCTTCCCAATGAATGCGTCATGTGCTTCATTTTGCAAGCAAGTGGCTGGCAAGGCCAAAGGAGGCCGGTCCTGGGCCAGTGACACTTGTCCTCCTTAGCATTTCCCAGCCCGGGCTGCATAGTTGCCGAAGCACACGGCATAGAAGGCCCAGGTATACAATGGCAATCCCCATCCTGGTCCCTGCTCACTCTGCGTGCCAGCCCAGGCCTCCAGGACCCTTCTCAGGGGGCACCCTCCCAGGGCAATGCAGTTTGGAAATAGCTGTTGATACTCCAGAGGCACATAACCTTTGAACAAGTGATTCCGCCTCCAGGAATTTATCCCAGAGATACCCTTGCTTGTCTCAAAGATGTATGCATGTGGCAGATGACTGCAACATTACTTGGAAGGGCAAAAGGCTGGAGACACACCCATCAGAAGGGGATGGTGTGCAGTTCCATACGGTGGCGTACTCTGCAGCCACAGCGAGAAAGCGATCTGTAACGATCTCCTATCACTGTTCGGGGGAAA
Source organism: Canis aureus (assembly GCF_053574225.1). Lineage (NCBI taxonomy): Eukaryota > Metazoa > Chordata > Mammalia > Carnivora > Canidae > Canis > Canis aureus. The sequence continues at coordinate 18,569,580 of NC_135613.1, read as the reverse complement.
AAGAATACAGGAACCTGTGTGCAGGATTCTGTGACTTGTCTACACAAAGAAGGAAATACACATACGCATGCATCTGCTGGTGTGGACCTAGACTATCTCCGGAGATGAGACAATGCCGTCCTTCACAGACAGACACAAGGCTGGCCTGCTATCCCAGGGAAGCCCGGGCGCACGCAGGCACAGCAGTACTGGCGTGGTCACAGCAAACCCTCCCGAGAGCCCAGGATTCTTCTTCCTGCAACAACCCCAAAATAGAGAAGGCAAACGCTCAGCGACCCACATCTACCCCATCTGGAAACTTCACTCAAGTCATGTGTTTAATCTTAATAAGCCTTGAGAATTTTTCTATCCCACTCCACATCTGCATTTGCTCTAATAACAAAATAGTATTTTAAATGACTCCCTAGTTAGATTGTTTAACCTTTCCCCCCCTCACCAAATCTTCTAAAATGGACACTTCCAGAAAGGGGCGCCATGTTATCAATTACCCCCCAGTTAAGGTACTTAACCTTTCCACCCCTCACATAAAATGCTCATTCCAAGAGGCTGGAGCCATATTTTAAATTACTTATTAGTTAAATGACTCAATCTTTTCCCTCTGAATCGACAAGCCAAACAGATACATGGAGAAGACACGCTGGGTGAGCCTGTGCTTTCTGGAGCTCCTGACATCCCCATGGGCTGAGATGAGGAGTCTGTGGCCTGCCTTCAGTGTCTGCAGAGGGCAGGAATCCAAGACCCCAGAGAGCTAGGGCCAGCCAAGTGGCCTCATCTTAGGGTGGGGAAAAGGATGCAAGTCATTTCAACATCAAAGACACGCTTTAGAGGCATCTAGATGGCTCAGTTGGTTGAGTGTCCAACTCTTGATTTAGGCTCAGGTTATGATCTCAGGGCTTCAGACAGAGCCCCACATTTGGCTCTACATGCGTGTGCGTGCACATGCACACGTGTTCTCTCAAGTAAATAAATCTTTAAAAAATAAAATACACGCATGCGCACACACAACGCACTTTATTTTCTTCCTGCTTCATAATCTTTGTATTTGGAAAACATTTCCCCACCTCGACCTGGTGTTCCAAAGCCATTACTAAGTTTTGTTTTCATCTTCATTTCCAATGTTATTTCCATAGCATAAGAACAGTTTTTAAAAAACAGTAAATATTAATAAAAGGAAGGATGGGTTTCCCTGTGTGATATAATGGTTGAATTGACCCAGGACCCACATCTCAATAATAAATGTCAAGATTTCACTAGGCTTTTAGAAGGACTGAACCTTTCTCTGGGGACCCTTCCTCACTATGGTCTCCTCAGACCCCAACTCAGAAAGTACCATAAGAGCAGTTCAGGAGTACAAATTCAAAACCACACCAGCCTGGATCCAACCTCAGCTCAACCAGCATCCCGCTGTGCGACCTGGAGAACGTTCTTAACCTCTCTGAGCTTTCGTTTCTTCATCCATAACAAGAGGCTAAGGACAGTCCCACCTGTTCTGGTTGCAGGAGGATGAATGGAGCTGTGTGTAATCTGCTGAGCATGATGCCCATTACATAGTAAGCACCCAATAAAACCATAGTTTGTATCATTCCTGATTTAAACTAGCCACTATTTCACACCAAGGAGAAACCCAAGGTCCCAGGAGGGAAATGATCCTGGTCAAAGTTTCAGAGTAGTTTTCTGACATGGCTCATAATTTCTCCCCTCACACAGCCTGATGGAAGTAGACAAGACTTGCGGTTCCCAAACCAACAACACTCTAGAGTTCACTAGGGACCAGAAACCCAGTGCCGAGGCTCCAACCTGATGTTCTGGGGCCCACGGGCTCTGCCACCTCTGAAAACTGGAACGTGAATGGCAGGACAGAATCAGCAGCCCTAAAGCTGTGGGAGTCGTCCGGACCCAGAGGACCCAACACATCTGGGAGCAAGAACAGGCATGAGTGTGGCAGCGCCACTGTCCCTAAGCAGGCACAGCCTCCTCCTTTATCTGGTACATGATAGGTTCCTCCCCACCCCTGCTCCCCACCACCCCCTAGCTCACAGGTGTGCCTGTATGGCACTCCGGCCAGTGAGACATAAAGTGAGGTGTGCCACCTGCACACATGCATCCCTGGTCCTCACCTTTGTGACAGCAGAAGCAAGTGCTGAGATGGGACCTCTGTGAGTCTGGGTCCTGGGGTATTCCAGAGACGAAGGAGAAATAAACCTGGACTGTGTAAAGCTATGGGTGGGCAGGCTCCTTGTCCCCATGGCAGAGCCTCACCCATGTGGTCACTGCAAAGGTTCAAAGAGCAGGGCCCAGGGCAACGCTTCTCAACCCTTCTATGGCAATAGACCAGATTTTTTTTTAAATTTGTAATTTCTAATCCAATACTTCTGAAAATACAATAAAAATATCACTGTAATGTCAAATTAGAAGTTTCTAGACCTCACTCTCTTTCACTGGACTTGTCTCTTCACAGATAGGCCCCAATCCCCAGGCCACACCTGTAGCGCCATAGTCCGTGGAGAGAGACAAATGCAGCTCCAGTCCCAGCTCTGCATTTTCTAACATTGGAGATAAAATTTACCTGCTCCAAGCCTTGACTCTGTAGACTGAGAATTTTCAGGTGAAGATTTATATAGAAAACGCATAGAACACAATGCCAGGTGTGAAGAAGGCGCTCAATAAATGTCAGCAATTCAGCCCTGTCCTGTCCTACTCCCAGGTGACAACATCTGTCACTCCCAGGCCCCACGACTAGCTCAAGGATCTGGAGTGGGGCCACAGGCTTCAAGCGGCCTCAGAGATCCAGGCACTGGTTTGAGACTCGGAATGTGCTTCCAGACACCCACTATCAGGTAAGGTGACCAGACTGGCATCTAAAGAGGGCCTTGGCAGACTGCCTCGTGGTCCACTGAGATCAGAGCATAACATCTACTGCCTTAGCTCCATGATGAAAATCTTACAGTAATTTATAACCATTATGAAACCAGTGTTTATTGCCAGTTGTAAGGTGCCTCTGTGCTCAACACTTCTCAGAAACTACTGCCCCTCACAATGCCCCTGTGAGATAGGAACAGGGAAGCCTATCGTGCAGGAGAGGAAACTGAGGCACAGCGTGGTTGGGTAACGTCCCTGCAGTCATGCAGCAGAGCTGGGTCTTGTGACTCAGGGCTGGCTTCACTCCAGAGTAGGGTGACCAACCGTCCAGTTTTCCTGGGACTTAGGACTTTTGATTTTAGAATGGGGACAGTTCTGGGCCAACAGGAATGCGCTGGTCACTTACTCTAGACCTATGTTCTTTAGTCACCATGTTTAGCGTGTGCTGAATGAGGGCAGGTCTTTAATAAAATATCTACCAGGAGGCTGGAGCATGTCTTTGCTGAGCAGTCTGTCTGGGAAAGCCACGTCCCATGACATCCTGCAAACATAGCTAAGGACAGAGAGACAGGGCATGATGGATGTACACCAAAGATAAACCGATTACCTGGCACCACACAGCCTGGGCGCTGGCCCTGCCCTGAGGCCTACTCAAGAATGGAAACTTCTAAATACCAGCCCTTAACCAGAAACCTTTTCCTGACTTGGTTTTTTTTTTTTTTTTTTTTTTTTCAAACAATAGGTAATCAGAATACGCTCAGCTAGTGACATACTGTCACAATTTGCCAAACAAAGCAATGGGAATAGGATCATAACGGTAATACTTTGCATTTCTTAGAAGGGCAGGTCTTGGGTGTGACTTCATTTCCCAGCACTGCAGGCTGTGTCTCATCTCTCCCTCCTCACACCACCCCAGAGCGATGCCCAAATGCCTGGCATGGGAGAGATGCCCAGGGGACAGTCGGTGAATGGGTTGATACAGGCAGACCTCTCCATTCTGCAGAAACTAAGGCATCCCCAGGCTACACAAGCTGGATCCTCTATGGCCGTCACCTTTCCCTCCATCACTCCCATGAATTGAGCACCCACAGAGTTGCCGGAACTGTCCTAAGTGCTCCATACATAAGCCAACCATGTGGTCTCTCCTCCAAACCAGGAGAATGAAGTGAAACGGGCACGGCTGATAATGATACCAGTACTATAAATAGGTATGAACTGCAACTGTCCCGAGCAAACAGGATAAGTGGTTACCCTGCTGCTGCTCCAGAGGAGCTCAACTAACCCTACCTAGAGAAGCGATGTAGCTCAGTGGGGACAAGCCTGGACTCTGGGGCCAGGCTCCCTGGTCTAGAGCCCAGTCCTGCTACCGACCAGCTGGGCATCAGTTTCCTCATCCATACAACAGGGCTAGGGGTTAGCTGTCTCCAAGGGCCATTGTGAAGATTATATAGTTCATGTTTGCAGAGCCTAAGTACAAGGCTTAGCATGTGGTGGGTGCATTATGTGTGTTTATTGAATAAGAAGTCCTCCAGCCATCCCCAGGGGAGTACTAAAATCATTGTTTTACGCACAAGGAAACTAAGGCATAGAGAGCTTATGTAACTTGCTGGTTGGTGGCAAAATTGAATTCAAGTCTAAGACCCAGGGCCCATTTCTTGACCACCTTGTAGTCCTGTCCCCCACCCTCTCAACAGTTGGCTACTATGAATGGCAAGCAACAACATACTCTCTCCCCATTTCGAAATTTATGACACGGGTCAAGTAGGAAGTGCAAGGAGCCTTGCATCCACGTTTGGCACAGGGTACTGCTGGAGCTCATCCTGGGCCCAGAGAGCTGGCTGACTCAGGAGAGGGGGTCTCGGTCCCTTGAGGCAGTGTGGCATTTGCAAGACCAATAGGCACCAGCCTGGATGGGGCGAGCACTGCTGCCCAGGAGGCACACGCCAAAGTTCCACTTTTTCTCTCTCTCACCAAATTACTCGATCTCAGACATTCCTCTGTAAGACAAGACTGAAATGCAATCTCAACCCTACGGGGCCCAGTGGGATTTCACCAACACAAACTGCCGAGTCCTCCAGGAAAACGGAGGAAGCTTGCCTAAAGTTTCAGATTCTCGGTAGATCTTAGAAAGCTCAGGCACTCGGCAGCTCCTGGAAGCGGCAGGAAGTGGTTTGACTTTGCTTATTTTCCAAAGGATAACCACCAGATTTGCTCATAAAAACTTTTTAACCGATTGGCAGAGGGCACCTGCGTAATCAGGTGGTTTCTCATCTCCTTGGAGCTTTCTTCCTTTGTTAGCTCAATCTGTGGGGCTTTCAAAGAAACGGGTGCTCAGGGCTCAACACAGCACAGTGCTTGGCACATGGAAAGAAAAAAGGAAAAACTGCAGGGAAGGGAGGAGGAAGGGGAGGGAGGGAGGGAGGGAGGGAGGGAGGGAGGAAGGAAGGAAGGAAGGAAGGAAGGAAGGAAGGAAGGAAGGAAGGAAGGAAGGAAGGAAGGAAGGAAGGGCATCTTGCTGAAAAGTCAAAACTAACGGAAAGAAAAGTTACTGAGGCTCACTCCAGCCGGTGGCTCCACACCCAGTGGTCCTCAGGCAGCACCGACCATCAGCTGAAGCTGGTAGCACACACCAGAAGGAGGGGCAGAGATGAGGAACGGCTCAGGTGGCAGAAGGCAAAGGGGGGACGCGCTTCCTCACTGGAGGCTCGGTATGTTTGGGAGAAGGAAAGCAGAGGCTCCTCCAGCCGAGCAAGGTGCGGAAATGAGTCCAGACAAGGACGTGCTGGGGAGCCCAGCAGGTGAGGGGCCAAGGACACGGGGGTCGTGGCCCAGAAGTCCGTGGACGCTTCTGACGAGGCCAAAATAGAAGAGAGTCTCACCCAGGCCAACAAGCCCAGACCTGCCTGTGAAAGCAGAGACAACTGCGGGTCCCGGACAGGACAGGACAGGACTGGGCGCCGAAGGCGTGGTGCAGAGTCAGAGGGCCCTGCCGGGGTGGGGCTGGGGGTGGGGAGGAGCAAGGAGCTCGGTCAGGAAACCAAGGACCGGAAGGAAACGCGAGCTTCCTGCCACGGACTCATGGGAAGCCTCTGGAGCAGTCATTTCTGCTCCCTGGGACATGGCCGTGTCCTCAGCCCAGTCCAGTGCCAACGTTCACAGATTCCTGGGGGCTTGCGGGGCTGGGTGCTGGGGTCCTGTGCCAGCTGAGAAGATGGATAGGAAGGAGGCCAAGGGAAGGCCCTGACAGAAGGAAGAGGGGCGCTGGAGAGGCCACAAGCAGGGGGAGGGTGAGCATGGGTGGCCTCAAGTGAGCAAGCCTAGACCTGCAGAATCACTTCCCTCTCCAGCCTGGTGAGCAGGACTCTGGAAGGAACCCGAAACAGGGCAAAGCGCAGGCTGTGTGAGACTGAGGAGCATGTTCTCAGACGTGTGTGCTGTGTGTCCTTCCACACATGTGTGAGGTATGTGCACCCATGACCTTAAGAACGCATGCGCAGTGGTCACATATATATGCTGTGAGGGGTGTGTGTCATGCTCACACATGCTCACGGGGCAACGGCGTCATGCCAGGGCTCCAAGCCGGGACTGGAGCCAGGATGGGACTGAATCTGGGCCCAGCCCTATACTAGCGGTGACCCTGAATAACTGACCTGACTTGTCCACCTCTCAGCTTCCTCACCTAGAAGATGGGGCTAATATGGTCACTAACTCATGATGCTGTCAGGGGGATTAAATGGATTGTGTTTATAAAGCACTTAGAGGCGGCCCTATAAATGCTACAGATGTGTACTAAAAAAAAAATAAGTATGTGAGTGTGCGAGAGTGGTTACAAAGCTGGGCAGAGACGCCTGTGTACATCCAGGTGTGCACAGCACAGAATACATGGGAATGTGCACACATGCAGGGCCTGGGAAACGTGGGCTGAGTGTACATGCGTGTGCAAGATAAGGTGTATTCGGCTGTTCCAGAACATGTGTGCTGTGTGTAACCACGATGCCTGGAGGAGGAAGTATATGCAAGTGCTCAAGACACATACTGCTCATGGACCAGTGTGGCATGTGAACACGTGTATGTGTGTGTGCAGGGGTGTGCAGGCATGTTCTGAGAGCATGCATGCATGTGGGTTAGAACCACTAGGAGCGAATCATGGTGAGCACAGGTCTAATGACACCACTGGGAAAGGCAGCTCTGAGCAGCATGGGTGATCATGGCCAGAGACCCAGGGGGACCCCTCAGAGCTGCTGGGAGCCTCCAGCAGAGTGTGAGTGGAGAAAAATCGAGGAGAAAACCCAGACCAGCAAGGCTGGGGACACGAGCCACATCTGACTCAATCCTGTGCTTCAGGAAGGAAGGGAGGAAGGAAGGAAGGAGGGAGGGAAGAAAGAAAAGAAGGGAGGAAAGCAGGAAGGGAGGAAGGGAGGGGGTAGGAGGGACACAGACACATGACATCACAAGGGTCATCCACTGGACACATTTGTGTCAGGGGCTGCACACCCATTATTCCAGTTCACCCTCTCAACAGGTCAAGGAAGAGGACCAGCTCCATTTTTTCAGACAAAGAAACAGACGAACTAATTTGCCCACAGACCCACAGCTGGGATTGCGGGCTTCTGGGCCAGCTTCATTTGACTCTAATTGTCCTCTCAGTGACCACCCTGGTCTGAGAATGAATGAATGAACACCAATGACGAATGAAGAACGCAAGCACGCACAATGAATGAACAAACAGACAAACAAACAACAATGAAAAGGAAACTGAAACTTCGTGCCCAGAGAAGGAATGAAGCAGAAGCGCTGGCGGACGCACTGGGCCCACGCCACATTTGGGAAAAGGCCAACTCAGAGAGGTGTGAGCAGTGGTAATAGTGGTGTGCCAAGGACCCAGGCCCCCACACTACAAAGCCAGAAAGAGCCTTCTTCACGGGCCCCGAGGCGCCTGCGCAGAGGGGGAGGCCGGGTGTGTGTGGAGGTTTCCAGGCCGGCCTCTGTCAGCACAGAGTCAGAATGCAGGCCTGGCAGCTCCATAGAGGGGCCTTCAGTGTCAATTCTGAAAACTGGCATTCCAAGCTCTGCTCTAGTCCTGTGGGATTTTAGATTAGCTAGATCTCCACTGCCAAGGCCTGGACACTCTTGGAGAGCCGCACTGCCAATGCTGGACGTCACCAGCAGGATGACTTATCACTGTGACTTCTCAAAGCAGCCTGTGTCGTAAGGCCCGGTAGTGCTCAAGCTGATGACAGTGAAAGTCCCCTTCCCCCCCACCCCCGCCAAAACCCTTCCAGAAGCTTCCAGGAGAGTCCAGGGGCTCTTCAGAAAAGGATCCTCAACCCCCACCTTGACATGCTTAGCAAACCCAAACTCCAACTGGGCAGCTCTGAGCAGCCTTGGACAAGTGGCTCAAGCTAGCCAAGTGCCAAGCTCTTCCTCTGGGGTAAGGAGCCATCATATAGTGGGTGTTATGGAGGGAGAGGACCCTGCCCAAGGTAGAAGGTCGTAAGACACACAGCAGGTCTTCTCACAGGATGGTTGTTCTTAGAAATGGCAGCTATCGGGGGCCCAGAACTACCTGGGCAGAAGGGAGCCCCCAATTGCTGGGTCCCATGGCTACGGGAGGCTGCCAGGCAGGGCTGGAAGGGACTCAGCGTGATGTCATGGGCTGTGTTCACTGGCCCTAAGCTGTATCCTCCCCTCTCTCTACAATGAGACCCTCCCACAGCCCAGAAACCCCACTGTGTCTGCAAATCCACCTCAGGCCCTCTTCCAATACCTGAACTCCCCGCCAGTACAGGGTGAGCCAAAAGCCCCACTGCCAGGATGCATGTGGGCACCCCCAGGGCTGCTTTCCAGCTGGTGCTGGTTGCTCCCACCTAAACCTGCCCTTTGTCCCACTCTCCACCCCGTTCTGTTTAACAGAATGTTCTTCTTAGACTCGGATTGTTTAATTGGGAAGAAGCCCATCAGATGGAGCATGAGTTTCCCAACTGTGTTCCCTGGGACGCCCAGATGGGCTTTCAGGGGTATCTGTGGGGGCTGACCCCCACCTCAACCTGGATGCCACGCCTTTACAAACCTTCTCTTCATGATGTTGTTTGAGGATCGTTGTGATACCAAAATCATGAAAGCATGTGCACAAAAGTTCACCCAATTTGACAATGAAAACCACTCCCTGCTGTACGCCCTGCCCCGATGTGCTGCTTAACCCCCTCCATGGCACCCACCATTACCGTAGGCATGTTTCATGTACTTTAATCTGTTTCCCGTCCCTCTCTTCCTGACCAGTAATGCCTATGAGGGCAGGGTGTTGCTTTGGTTCACCACTATATCCTCAGTACAACAGCAGGCACAGAAAAAGACTGCCTTCACGTTCATTTTTTAACTGACTAAGTGCAATAATCGGCAGCAATAACTAGAGTGCTCACTATGGGCCTGACTCTTGACACGTGTCACATGTGGGAAATCACTTAGGGCTCACATCTACCCTTGGAGGTAGGGCCCATTATTATCCCCATCATACAGATAAGAAAACTGAGGTACAGCTGAGCTGACAACCCAAGCTCTTCAACATCTTTAAGGCTTCCCCCCTTGGTCACCAGCTGTTCTACTCCTTCCATTCCTCCTGGTGTGGTCACTCTGTCCAGGGAGGGTGGGGATTATGTCACAACCATGCATGTTTAAGGCATGAGATGGAGAAGTCAAAAACTTCCTGTCTAGGTCAAGGAATAAGGTAGAAGGAGAACAAGAGCCAACAGTGAAATAGCTGAGTGGAGCTAGCCGACATCCTTGAAGGATGGGTGCCTGCCACTTGAAGAATGGGTGCCTGCCACTGAGCATCAGGGAGGACTTCCAGGAGGAGGGGACAGTTCTCACAGATGCCATGCTAGGGCTGCTTCTCCTCTACCAAGCTAGCTCCATGGCCTCAAAACAACAGCAGTCAACAGCTTTGATGTGTCAGTGATTTCTTCCATAAAACACAAAGGAGGAGGGACCCAGAATATCCCAGATTCGGGGATACATCTGTCTGCCCTCTGATAAGCATGTCTGTGACTTCAACCAGCTCCGGATCCAGGCCCTGAGCTGGGCAGAGCCACACCAGCATGGTGAGTGCGGGACGCTTCCCCACTGTCCTCCCAAGTGGACCGCACCCAAGCAGTCAGTCCCATCCTTCCCTGGACGCCAGGGCGGAAATCCATAACTTCCCTCCTTGTGGGAAATGCAACAGCAGACAGGCTGGATGGATCTGCTCTCCTGAAGGTCCCTACAATGCTCACTATCGAAGGCAGCTCCTCTACATGTCCACTTGACCCCCTCAGGGGAGCCTCATCCCTGCAGACCTGCCTGACTCCCACTGGCCACTGTGCCCAACCTGCCTGGGGTCTCACCCACAGGGTTCTTCCTCTGCTTCCCCCAGGCCAGGAAGGTGCACTTTGAGCCTCAGCATCCATTCCTCATGAGACCCTGTGTTATGGGCCAGGCACTCTACAGTTAGTAATTCTCATTAATTCAAATCTTTCCCATAGGGAGCATAATAAGGTCCACATAGAGAAGTTTTAAACTGGAGTTCAGAGAAGTCACCTAACCTGCCCAAAACCTGGAGTGACCAGGTATCAGGCTTTAGTCACCAGAACTGGGTAGAAGTCCTGTCTGCCATCAACTCTATAGTCTACAGCTAATTATATAATTACTCTGTGCCTCGGTTTCCTCATTTGCAAAGCGGGAACAACAGCGCCCATGTCATGGACTTCTTTAGCAGGCTAAACAATATAGTGCAGGGAAGGGCATGGCACCTAGAGGCTCTCAGTCAATGGTAGTTACTGTTAATTCCTCTTTTTAAGGACACTCATGATAAAAATCACTTCTGTGTACAAGAGCTCCAGGTACCCAGAGGCCCTCAGGCAGTGCTAGGGAGTCAAAGGAGCCCAGGACTGGGGTCAGCCAAAGGAGTCTGCATCCCAGCCACATCACATCTGACCACGTAGACGTGGCATCACAGCAAGGCAAGTAGGGCAGCCCCTCTGCCCACACCGTGACCCCCGGAACCGTGCAGAGAACCGCGTGTGGCACTCGGCATGGGGAGCCGCCTGAACACTAGTCCCGGGAAAGGAACCTGCCAGCACTTCTCTCCAAACCTCCTTTTGATGTCAGCTTCCTGTGGGAAACATGTCCTGCTCCACTTCCTCCCCAAGGTGAAAGGAGGGCTGTCTGGCCTTCCCTTGGAAAGTTCCTAAGAAGGCCCAGAGCAGTTGCCAGCACTGAGTAGGAGGTGCAGCCACGTGGCTCCTCCCCACGCCCCCACCCAGTCTGTGTCAATAGAGGCCACTTCTGGGGAGCCCGCACCCCGGCATCTACTCCGTTCTCAGCACAGATCGGGAAACACCCTCCTTGGACTGATACCCAGTCTGGGTGCCCTCAGCCCTAGCGAGGGACGGACAGAGAGGGGAACGGTGCTGCGGTGAGCAAGCAGGGGCATACATGCCGTTGGGCAGCAGTGGAGGTGCACAGCACTTCCCTGAGGCCAAGGCACAGACGAAGTGGGGCCTCCATAGGCTAGAGACCCAGGAAGAGGCAGCTCCAACAGCCTGATGCCAACCTAACTTTGCCCCCGCTTCACCAGGTGACCAGTCTGTGCATGAGGATGGAACCTAGAGGCAAGCTTCTGGAACATTCTGAACCAAGGACTCTGGCTTCAACCACATAGATCACATATAGAATCACAGTTCTACATACTTATACAAAAAAATTTCATTAAGAGATTTTTTTAAAAATCAGCTAATAAATAAATCATCTTTCCTAAAACTTCTGAAAAGCTCCAGTTCATCAACTGGGCCTGAAAACTGAAACGGAGGCCGGGCCTGGCCTGGCCTCTGCCACAGGGGGTCTGCGTTCAAACTGGCACTGCGGCCCTGCAAGCCCCATGGCCCTGAGCTGCCCACTGCTCCTCCTCAAGCTCATCTCCTCATCGGTCAGGCCCACAGTCTGGAGGCTCGCGGCTGGCACATGTGCCTTGTGCACATCAGGGCCTCATGAACGGTTTGCTGCTGCCATTGTTCCCGTCTTTGTCGTCACCAACTCTCTGAGCCTCGGTTTCCCCAAATGTGAAGTGGGAATGATCAAATGGAATCAGCACACTGCTGGGGGATATAGTGGGAAAGGCCCTGGATTGGGGCTCCCTCCAATGCTGGCCGTGGGACTGCTGCCACCATGGGCCTCACTACAGAGGGCCGCCCCTCGGGCCACACGGACATGTGCCCTGCATGACAGGCCTGCTCCCAGGGCCTCGCTGAGCCAATTGCATGCAATCCTCTGTCCAGCCAGGGAGCAGGCAATGGTACTGATGCCTGCATCTGAAGATGCTTGCAGGTGCAGGAGAAGCTAGTACCTGTCGCGTCTCCCAATCCACCCTACCACCCCACCGCTGGCTATGTCCCGGCACCCACAGCCCCATCACGTGGACACCTAGCCCGGCCCCAGGGAGGACTGGACAGGTGGCTTCTGCACTCTATGGTGGTGTCCCCCTGTGTGCCAGGACCGTGCTCTCACTCTGTGGGGACACTGCCACCTCCAGAGGCAGAACTGGGGCCACCTCCCTGTCCCTGTTGCTCACCCTGGTCAGGAGCCCCTCTCTGCTGCTGCTCCTTGCCCCCCGGCCCTAGCTGGAGGGGACTCCAGGATCTTTGCTGTTAAGAGCGGTGCTAATAGCTGAGACAAGGGGCAGAAGGAAAAAGGACAGCACAGGCTGAGGACATGTCTCAGGCATGTGTCTCAAAGTCAACTGTTGACTATGACACTTAACGCCACACCATTTTCAAGCCACAAAGTCAATTTAAGAAAAAGAAAATCCGTGAAACCCAAAGCTGATTGGGCTGTGTGAAAATGAGGGCATTCTCATGCTGCCCATGGCATTCCAGATGGATTCACCTATTCTGGAAAGCCATCAAAAGCCAACAAAACGTTCATACCCCTTTGACCAACCAATCTCCTTGCTGGGAATTTCTCCAAATAATCATCCATCACCGTAAGGAAAGGGGGAAAGAAGCCACGAGCACACAGATTCTGCTATGGCTTCTCTACTACAGAGGAAAGGCAGGGAATGGCTTCAGTATCTGACCAACAGGCGACACATCCATAAAACACGGTGTGGTGGCTTATCATGCAGCCACTAAAAATAGCGCTTGCGAAGACCACGCAAAAGAGAATCCATGCTGATCACAGCAGAGGGGAAACAGAAACAGAACCCTGTAGAACCATAAAAATACCTGCATCTACAGACAAAAACCAAAAGGACTAATTAGAAAACCAGTACAAGTCAGTCTGAGTAGCCAGATCCATTCAGCTCAGAGAGCAAAGGACATCAAACAGTCCAAGTCTCTGTGGTTCTCGAGTTCGGGGTAGCAAGTGGCATGGGTTTCGGAAAGCACAGAACTTATCCAAAGGTGCGCTCAAATCCGTTCAGCTGGGGTGTGTGTGGGTAGGGTGGGATATCTGTGGTTATGTTATGGAGTAGAACTGTGAGTAAAGATTTTTCCCTCCTTCTCTCTTCTTCTTAAACTGCCTTTAATGTTGCTTTGATAGTGTTTTTGCAACTAAGTAAAGGAAAAATTGGGATTCTTGCATACAGGGCTTAGAGCTGACAAAAGGCTACCTCACATGTAATCTTACATGATCTACCAAAAGCTACGGAAGGAAGGTAGGGCAGGGAGTTTAATGACCCCATTTTCACCAAGATGAAATCTAGGAAGGGGGGCGGGGAGGGCTTCCTCAGCACCACAGCCATGTGGTGACAGAGACGAGACTCACACCAGGCCCTCTGGGAAGGAAGTTCCAGGCCCCACATCAAACCCTCTAGGCCCGTCCTCCTGGGCTCATGTGAGGCCAACACTGGACGCCAGAGCTCCAAACCCCTGGACATTTGGCCATGGCCATCTGCCCCCACAACACAGGACACACATCAGGGCCCTATTACATACTGGCCACCAGGCTGATAGCCGAGCACCTACAAAGGAGAAAGCCCTGACCTGCTCATCACCACACTTCACACAGTAACAGGACAGGAAGACCCACAAACGAAAACCTCTACTCCTGGTCCCTCATCCAACTCCTGCGGCCAAATGAGGATGAAGGTGACTGCACAAACACATGAGCCAAGGCTGTGTAGTCTGCCCCAAGTTTGAATCCCGACTCCTCCACTTACTGGCTGTGTACTGACTCACCCTGAGCTTCAACATGACCTACCAGTAAAATGGGGATTGTAACAGGGCTATAACCTCTCGGAGTTACTGGGTAAAAGTGGACAGTGTGTGTCATGCACACAGTTCAGTACCTGGCCATATCAAGTGCTCCTCCAAGCCTGCCGTGTTCCCCCTCAGGGCCTTTGCACTTGCTCCCTCTCTGGGACGTTCTACAGCAGATACCCAGGTGGCTCCCCTGGTCACTTCCTTCACATCTCAGCTCAAGCGTTACTCTGGCAAAGCCTACTCTGTTCACATGGTGGATATTCCTGCCCTCTTACCCTGCTCTAGTCTTCTTCGTGGTCCTTACCCACACCTGCGACATACGACATATTTATCAGGTCAGGAGCAGGGCCCCCCCTCACCATGAGAAAGAGACTTTGTTCACTGCAGTGCCATTTTCTTAGCATGTAGTAGGAGCTCAATGTTGAACTAATCAATTAATAAATGGGCTGATGCTTTTGCCAGAGGAACAGGAGCCTTTGGCCACACTTAACCAAAGGCCAACATGACCTTTCTCAGCTCCCACAGGGCGTCAGACTCCCCAGGCCACTGCAGGCCTTTGGCCAGGCCACCACAGTATCCATAAGCTCCACACCCTCTTTGCTGTCCTGCCTGCTCCCCTGGGACCAAAAGGCTGGCGCTGAGAAGACACTAGAATCCTGTAGGCCAGAAGCATGACGGATTGCCTTGCTGAAGTGGGAACTACAGATTTCAGTACATCTACTGGATTCTGGAACCCCTGGAGGAAGCAAGCCAAATTCCTAGCACAGAAAGGCTGGGAAAGTTCCCAGGGTCTTTCCTCCCCGCCCCCCCCCCGGCCCCCAGGGTCTCTCTCTTCCTCCCTCCTCCCAGGGGCACATGCCACCCCCCACTCAACCCCCACCCCAGCCAGGACTGGGACCTTGGATGCCTACAGAAAAGAGCTGCCACCTGCAGAACCCTCTCCTGCGCTGGGCACTTCATGCACATGGCTCAGCTCTCTCCCTGACCATAAGCTAGGCATGGTAGTGCCACTTCACGGAGAGGACGGGGGCTCCAAAGCCCAGATGCCTACACCATGGCTCCTGAGGGGCTGGGGCCTAGGGGAATGGTGGCCTCGTGGGTCAGTTTGAGGATCATGTGTGCTGGGTCCCAGCCTGGTCCGAAGGGCTCCTGGACCTCCAGGTACAGCAGCACTTTTGGAACGGGGGCCCCCAAAACAAGACCTGTACTGCTGGTTTCTCATCTAGGCCCCTGCATCCAATGATGCAAGAAGGAAGCACTACCGCCCCCGCCCCAGGTTTGGAAATCCACTCCTTGCCTCGGTGATTCTGAGCTTCTGCAGGTAAGGTCCCCTATACAGGGAACAAGCCCCAATTCTCCCTTTCACCCAGCTCCTCCTCCAAGCATCCACTTAGATATCACCTCCTCTAGGAAGCTTGCCCTGACCCCTCAAGTCAGCCTCTGAGAGCCCCCCCACCCCAGCAGCATCAGTACAGTCCTTGCTCAGGGCTGCATCTCTCACGCCTATGAGGCCAGGACATACCACACATTGGATAAAGTGAAAAATGAATGAATGACAGCAAAGAGAATGGGAACACTGAATGAAAGACTGAGCTGTGAATGGCGCACGCAAGGATGCCTGGGAGGCCGGCTCCTGCTCGCAGTGACCGCCCAGCACCAGGAGTCACATGACAGCAGCACGCAGCTGACTTTCCCATCACCACTCTGCCCACACTGGCCATTATTCCTCATCCCATCAAGATCACGAGGGGCTGCAAGACAGCAGAGGGAGTCAAGGGGTGGACAAGAGTTCCCAGAAGGGGGTCTGGAGGCTCTAGGGTCCCAGTAGCCCCAGAGCTGTGATGGGGCAGAGGAAAAGTGAGGGAAGCGGGTGACCCCAGGGGTGGCCACCAACAGGAAAAGACTGGCAGGTCACCCTCACAGCAGCCCTGGGAGCCTGGTGTTTCCCACTTCCTCCTGGAGAGAACCAGACACATAATCAAGACTTCTCGAAGAATAAAGGAATGATCACGGGAATAACAGCCAACACAGCACTCCCCTGCGCACCAAGCCCCATTCTAAGCACAGAACACATAGCACCTCACTTAATCCTCCCACTATCCCTGAGGCAGACAGTGTTATCCCCACTTTACAGGTTAAGAAGCTAAGGCACAGAGACTCAGAAAGTGGCCCAAGGGTACACAGCTCGTGAGTGGACAAAGGGAATTTAAAATTCACACAGACTGGCTCTGGGATCTGAACTCTTAACTACTGATTAATGTCTCTCAGCTTTAGTGTGCTTTGATCATGTAGCCAGTAATTAGTTAATTCATTAGTTAATTAATACTCTCAGTTTTAGGATACACAAGCCATCCAGCCCCCAACAGTAATAATAATGAACAGGGCATACCAATGGCCTCTCCAGAGCTGGTACAGAGGAGGAGCTGGGGGCACGGATTCAGTGAGACAAGGGGCATCAGCAGATTCCCTAATAACTGCCAGCAGAACTAGCACATCTTTTTTTGTCCAAGCTGCGTGTCACTGGGGGTGGCTCTGACATGGTGATGGGGCTAAGTCCTCCCAAAGCTACTGTTTGGTACCAGTTTGAAGCCAGATGCCAAGCTAATCATTGCGTAGGGATTATCTCCTATGATCCTCACACAGACCCTCTGAAGGTGGTGCAAAGATGCCCCCGGTTGCAGAGAAAGCAAGTGGAGGCTCAGAGAGGTTAAGTGACTTGCCCAACGTCACACAGCTAGGAAGTGACATTTGAACTCGGCTTCTCTCTGACGCCCAAGTCTACCCCTTGCCCTCCAGGTCTCTGGCTTCCTTCGCCTTTGGAGAGGAGGAGCTGCCCGGAAGCCAAGTAGGACAAGCCTGCCTGGCCTGCCCATTCCCGCCAAGTTGGCTCCCTCAGCCTGCCACAGGCCCCGGAACCCCATCACTTCAAAGTGATTCACCCTTGAGGTCTGTGTGGTCTGGTCTGGACCTGGGGGGTGGAGGAGTCAGCACCACGCTTGCTCCTGACCACCCAGCTTTGAACCGGGTTCCCCAAGACCTCAGGAATCCAGGTGCAGCTCTTGGAAGGGCCCCCAGCACTCGGAAAGCTGGGATGGTGCCCTCCCACAGGGCAGAGACACTGGGGGGCCAGAGGGGTGCCCAAACCAGCCCCCATCCCAACTGCTCGGCCAGTTTTGCCTCTCTCCTGGACCCCCTCATGCTGGAGGGAGCCCCAGCCCAGCAAGCATCCCGGCTGTTTCTGCAAGGACTGGCGGCTGGAGGAATGCAGTTGTCTCAGCTGCCCCCAAACCTCCACATCCCACGCTCCCTCCAGAATGCTTGCCCTGTCCCACTCTATGCCCCCCAACGTGCTCATCTCCTGTCGTGGGCCCTGGAACCCCAGGAGGCCAGGGAAATGCTGGAATGTGTGATGCCTGAGGTCAGAGCCCGACTCTGATCTGAGTTGGGTTGAGATGAGGGGAAAATCGCCAAGAACAACTCGCTCATTTACTTCATTTCCAGACTTGGCGGCTGCCGGGGCCGGGCTTCCAAACCAAGCTGGCTGTGGCCAGGACATGTGCAGCTGCGCAGCCACAAGGCACATCTGGATCCGCTTAGGGAGTTAAGAGCCATAAAGTTCTCTTAAGAAATTAGTTCCTGGGGAGCTTAGGTCTCTCTGGGGACTGGGTGAGGGGCCCCTTGGGCTAAGGACACCCGGAAACTGTGAATGGGGCTAGGGGACATCTGGGTCTCCCTGGAGAGTCAGCTCATATGCTCAAATGCAAAATGGCTGGGGAGGGCACACAAGCCTGGCCCTGGCACTTCTGGCTGTGTGGCCTAGGGCACCTCTCCTGAGTTCTCCAGACCACTGGGCAAATCATTTCAGCTTCCCTGGAGAAGAGGGAGCCACAGTAAGGACTCAAAGTGCAGTTCCTCAAGTTGCCACTGTGTCCTGGGGTCTAGCGCAGATCTGGCCCGTGGGAGGCAAATGAGTGAAGGAGCCCACGAATGAATGAATGAACCTCGTCTTCCTGAGCTATCAAATGAGGATGATGGCATCTACCCGAGGTTGCTCTGAGGACTAGCCAGTAGAAGAGAGGGGAGGCCCTGGCACAGAGTGTGTGCACACTTCGCCCTCAATTTTCAAGTCCATCAGCTACAGACCTCACAGCCCCAGGGGTTGAAAACTTGAAGAGTCCCCAAGAAAGCCCTTCCGTGCTAGATCTGCCTCTTTTTCCTCCTGTAGACGCACACTTGTGAAGTCCAACACAAGCACTCACTCTGACCAAGGAGGTGACACATGTGCTAACAAACATGCAAAGAACACAGGGTGATGGCCTTGAGTGTGGCCTCGCTGAGCCCCCTCTCAGCCTGCCAGGCATGGCGCCAGGTTTACACCTAACACCTCGCCATCTGGCAGCAGGCCTGGGGGCTCGGGGTCACCAGCCCCATGACACAGGCTCAGAGCAGCTAAGTGACGCAGTGAAGGAAGAAGCAGAGTCCGGGCAAGAGACCAGGTTCCAACTGCTCTATGGGGTGGCACGAGCAGGCTATGCAAGTCAAGCCCCCGCTCTGTCTCTCATTAACCATATTATCTCCAGCAACTTCTCTTGCCTCAACTTCCCCATCTGCCCAGGGTGGGGGAGGCTAATAAGACTGCCTATTTCATCAAGTTGCTTCTCATCCGTATGAAATGCCACTTGCATAACTAAACAATAATAAAAACTCTCATAAAGTGTCTGGCAATATATTGTAAATGCTCAGCAAATGCTAGTTTTCTTTTTACTATTTTGACTGGCTGTCCACACAGTGCTAACTAAGCCATCCATTCCCCTGAGTGCAGAGGAGACCACCAGAGACAGGTTAGAAATCTCCTAGAATTTTTTTTGTAAAGATTTTATTTATTTATTCATGAGAGACACACAGAAAGAGGCTGAGACATAGGAAGAGGGAAGAGGAGAAGCAGGCTCCATGCAGAGAGCCCAATGCGGAACTCGATCCCAGAACTCTGGGATCACGCCCTGAGCCAAAGGCAGACACTCAACCACTGAGCCACCCACGCGTCCCTCTCCTAGAACTTTCTAAGCCAAGACTTCCACCTTGCTGTGTGTCAAAATCACCCAGTGTTACAAACTGTGGTGTCCAGCAGCAATCTTAACTGGGTTTGCAGGCACAATTAATGGGCATTTTTATGGACAAAAATAATTTACGTTATTATCGGCTTTCTACAATGGAAGTTGTAAAACAGCTCAAAGACAGCGAAAGGCAGAAATCAGACAGGTGAGCTAAACAAGGCATGCAGGGATCTTTCCCCCACCCATTTCAAAAGCATTTATAGTATCTCCTGACTGACAGGATCTCACAAAAAGATGGATGGAGAACGTACTATGGTAGGAAAATTTAGAAACAACTCAAACATCTGTCATAAGACCATGGTACACGTGTGCGCTAGAACACTCTGCAGCTATTACAATAGACAGTGTTATGATAAAGAGGCCAGGCCCCCCACCACCCCATCACATGAACCCCAAACCCCAGGCGTCAGAATATCAGGGTTTAGGCTCCCACATTACTGTGATATGCAGCACAGGATGGGGACTGCTACTCGAAAGCCACCAAGCAAGCCTTGGACAGAAGAGAGGTCTTCAGGGGCTGCCTGAAGACACAGAGGGAGGGAAGAGGGTGCTGCTGGGCGGAGCATGTTCCCAGGATGGGATAGAGGAGTAAGGAAGCCAAAAGTTAACCTCAGACGGCCCCATAAGCTGATAGCAGAAGGAGGACGACCTGGCACCTCCAGCCCTGTCCAGGGCCTCTGGGTACGGGATCTGCCAATATGCCCATCTCTTGAGTGTCTGTGAAAGTCTATAGCCAACGGTCAGTCCTCAACGAGCTGGGTCTGTGTGCACACTGGGAGGTTGCACTCCTGCCTCAAGCAGGGACCAGGGGCAAGTGGTGAGGTTTTCACTGCAGGGATTTTTATACCCGGGTAATCTTTCTCCATTAGTGTCAACATACACTAGCACCCCCCTCGGGGAGGGGGCGACCGTGGCAACACTGCCAGGGCCTGCTGAGTGCTGCACAGCCGTTTTTGCTTCCTGTACCTCCCAGAAATTTCCCTCAGACTGGCAAGTGGAACCCCACCACTGCCAGGGCCTTTTCACAAAAACTGACCTTGCCAGAAGGAAGTGGGACCAGCAGGACACACAGTGAAGGATAGCTTCCACCTTCCACCAGGCAGTCCTCCAGCCTGACCTGAAGTAACCTATGGAAAAGGATGACGTCCAAACAAGTCTGAAATTACTTTTGACTTCTGTTCTTGCTTTCTGTAAAGGTAGAGAAGGCACCTGTTTCATTCACCACCAAATTTGACGTCTAACAGAAAACCCTACACAAGGTAGGTGTTCAACAAATATTAACTAAATCCGTAACAAATGCTCTCTTACACAAGATCCCAATGGGACTCAACATTTAAGGGAAAATGTAGTGGGTGGAAAACTTGAAATGCAGACAATTCTATCTACAGCCTTAATTTTTGTCCTTTGATTTGGATAAAGATCACCATTATTTGCCTGGAGAGATAATGCTCTGCAGGAGAGGTTGTGAAATTCTAGAAGCAGGGTTTGTAAACCACTGTGCTGTATAAATAGCAAAAGCTGTATCTGACCAGCACCGAGGCTGCCTGGAGGAGGGGACAGTTAAGTCAAGTCCCCAGATCAGACTGCAGGTAAGACTGGGGCCTGGGCTCAATGTGGCACACCCCAATGGGCCAGCCATTCCCACAAAACAGAGTGGGCAGTGCAGGAAAGGAAGGGGAGGGGGAGAGCAGGAGGGAGAGAGGGACGCATTTCAAGCTTAGGAACTGCCATATTCTTGAATGTTTGCTCTAGCACAGCTCTCTTCTTCAGAGTCAAAACCTAAGTTCCTACAAGGTTCTATACCATTTGGCTCCTCACTGACTCACTGACCTCAACTCCTAGAACCTCCTCAAGTTGACTTGCTGTGCTCTGACCATCTCCTTGCATTCCTAGGAAACACCAAACTCGTGCCCCAGGGCCTTTGCACATGCTGATATAACTACACAGCTTGCTTCCTTACCTCCTTCAAGTCTGTGCTCAAATGTTACCTTCTCATCCAGATCTTCCCTTGGCCACCTTATTTAAAGTACCACCACACACAGACACTGCACTCCTCCCCACTCATACCGGCACTCCTGTCCTCCTTATCCTGTTTTTCTCCACAGAATTTATCAGCAGTTGACAAGATTTTCTATTTCCTTATCCATGTTCTTCCCGCATGGGGCCTAAGGAGGGCCAAGACCTCATCTGCTCTGCTCTGTGCCCAAACCCTGCCTGGCACACAGAGGATGCTCCAGCAACACCTGCTAAATGAGCAAGTGAATGGGCCTGCTCTGTGCCAGGCACATTCCATGATTAGCCTCGAGAACAGGCTCAGCTTAGAGTGTGGTGGAGACTGGATCCACTCAGCTCCAGTGACTTCAAAGCCCAGGTGTCCACATGCAGTTATGTGGGGCCTGCCTGACTCCACAGAGCCAAACTCCCTCCTGTCTCAGAGTTCACTGGATCCTGAAGGATGTTAATACTTCCAGTTCTGACCAAAACTCCTGTGTGGGGTTGGGGCAGGGGCCTCCCCACCAGGCTCCACCCTCCTGGGACTCACAGAACTTCCTGTGCCCTCACATCTCACAGGAGAAGAGGTACTTTCTTCAGAAATCACTTAGCGGGTGCCTGACTCCCTGTCTGGACCATGGCTCATTTGGCCTCCAGCATGCGCTCCATTGCCCTATCTGGCTCACCGCGCATCCTGCTGGTCCTCACTGCAGGCAGACAGGGAACAACACCCCCAACTGCCATGCTCTCACCTCTAGGACCCCAGCCAGCCCCACTCTCCCGTGCAGTGGGATATACAACAATGGCCCCCAGAGATATGCTAGTCCTAATCCCCAGAACCCATTAATATGTTCCCTTAGCTGGTAAATGCAACTCTGCAGATGTGGTTAGGTCAAGGCTCTTAAGATGGGGAGACTGTCCTGGAATATCTGGGTGGGTGGGCCTGATACCATCACAAGGGTTCTCAGAAGAGGGAGGCAGGAGGGGCAGAGTCAGGGAAGGAGATGTAACAGCAGATGCAGAGGGAGGATGAAGCGACCACAAAGCCAAGGAATGTGGGCAGTCTCTGCAAACTGGAATTCTGCCCCAGAGCTTCCAGAAGGAATGCAACACCTTGATTTCAGCACCATATTTTTGGGCTTCTGACCCCCAGAAGTGTAAGATGATAAATATGTTTTGTTTTAAGCCACCACGTTTGTGGTGCTTTGCTATAGCAGTTATAGGAAACTAACGTGCTGCCTGCACCCTCCACTCAAGAGGGGGCCTGCCCTGGCCCCAGCATGGTCTGACCCCACGCAGATGCTCCTGGGACTTCCTCTTTCATAATTATGTCAGGGCCTGAGAGCTTGTACTCTGAAGCTGGACAGCCCCGTGCAGCTTTAGCCTCCACCTCTCAGGAGCTGTGCAACCTTGAAAACGTTTCCTAACTTTTCTGTGTCACCTTCTCCTGATCTCTCCCAAAGGGCTTGCCACAACTGCCATGAGGCTGGCATGAGAGCACCCACGGACCCACAGAGCCTGGCATACTCAAGTAAGGGTCTGCCACTACGATCTGACTTCTGTGCAAGACCTCAGGCCTGTGGAGAACGGAGACCATGCTCGTCTTGCCCACCACACGTCCACAGAGCTAGGCCATCAGGTCTTAGTAACAGTTGTTGAATGAATGAGCCCTATGGCACAAAATATCTCAAACACAGACATGAGGAGCAAGGGACAAGCCATGGGACACGATGTTCCTGAAGGAAGACAGAAGCCAAGCCAAAACCCTCAAGGATACACAGCTTCTCCCATGTCTGGCATCAGGTCTGGTCCTCAGACCCACACCCCATTGGCTGACCTTCCCTTTCCCCTCACCTCCACACCACAATGACTGAGGGGAGACCCCTGGATGATGGCTGATAGAGCCCCACCTGTCTCCCCAATCATCATGTCCTCTTCAGGGCCAGCTCATGGAGAAACATATGTCACTACCACAGTCCCCTGCATGGGGTTCCTGCAGAGGTCAAATAAGAAAAGGCGAATGAAGTATATAGTGCCTGGCATACAGTCAGCACTCCATAAATGCTAGTTAGGTAGTCTGTAGTTAGTTTGTCCCACAGCATACATTTGAGTAGCTATAAGCCCCCTTTATGCAATCACATACAAAAGAACTATCTAGAAAAGTAGGAGAAAAGATCAGGTCAGGGCTCTGGACTCAAAGGTTTGGAAGCTGTATGAACTTGGACAAGTTGCTTAACCTCTCTGACCTGTTACTTTAGCTATGAAATGTAGATACTATTACCTGCCTAGAAGGAGCACTATAGCACAAGAAAAATAATGCATATCAGCCATTCTCATACTGGAATCACTTCAGGAGCTATATAAAAAAGGCTAATGCCCAGGCCACCCCTAGACCAATGCAATCTGCATCTCCAGGCTGGGGCCCGGCATCAAGGGTTATGAAGATCACTTGGTACAAGCAGAGCAGAAGCACAAATGCTTACACACACCTGGCACACAGCAGGTGCTCAGGAAATCCAAGTTTTCATCATGATTTCAGCAACTGGCAATGATTTTCTCTCATTCATTCAACATGTATTTGCAGAGTGCCTAAGATATATAAACTCACGGGTTTCAAATCATGTGCCCAGGCAGCCCCGGTGGCTCAGCGGTTTAGCACCTGCCTTCGGCCCAGGGCCTGATCCTGGAGACCCAGGATCGAGTCCCACGTCGGGCTCCCTGCATGGGGACTGCCTGTGTCTCTGCCTCTCTGTGTCTCTCATAAATAAATAAAATCTTAAAAAAAAAAAAAAAAACACCATGTGCCCAAGGGCCAGAGGTATGGGGGATGGGGAGCAACTGTCAATGGGTACGAGGTTTCCTTCCGGGGTGAGGAAATATTCTGGCACTAGACAGAGGCAGGACTTGCACAACACTGTGAATGTACTAAATCCCACTGAATTGTTCGCTTTAAAATGATTGATTTTATGTTAAAGGAATCTCACCTCAATTTAAAAAAAATACAGATACAAAAGAACAAATACTGTATGATTCCTACTTTTAGGAGAAGTCTGGAGCCGTGGAATTCAGAGAGCCGGTAAAATCAGAATGGTGGCTGCCCGGGGTGGGGTGTGCGGGGAAAGAATGTGGAGTCAGTGGTTAAAGGGGCACAGTTTCAATGTGGGAAGATGAGAAAGTTCTAGGGATGGATGATGGTGATGCTTGCACCACTGAAATGTACTCAGAACAGCACACTTAAAAATGGTTAAAGTGGCAAATTTACGCTATGTGCATTTCCCCACAATTTAAAAAGTCAAGTGCTGACAGTCCAAACGCACCACTGTCCTCATCAGCAGAGCAGCCCAGCCCCATCTGAGCTCACTCGCTTCTATCGGGAGACGACAGCTTCCCAGTTTTTCCAGGCGAGCAACTTCGAGTAACTGAACGCCCTCTTTACAAACAGGATGGAGACTGTGCGTCTGTTTTCTCTATGGGGCAAGGCCAGATTAAGCAAAGAAAACACAGCAGGGCCCCTGCCCCTCCCCCCAGGAAAAACCCTGCCGGGTCAATAGCAGAACTAAAAGGCCTGGCGTACACTTTCACTTCCTGCCCAAGTCCCCCGACTCCCGGTGTCCAGCGAGGCCCAGACTGGGGATGGGTGGCAGGTGCTGCTCTGTGAGCCTGCTCCCAGAAGGGTTTGTCTGTGCTGAGCTCCGGTCAGCAGGACGCAGCCACGCTGGTTCCAGGAGGCTCCGGGCGTCGTCTGCAGGAGGTGAAGGACCCACAGGAGGGGTACTGGTGTGGCTGAAAGGGACTGGACTCTGGGAGCCCTGGGTCCCCTGGCCACTCTGGCAGTGCACCTCTGGGTACATCACTTCCCTGTCTGGCCCTGAACATCCTCACCAGCAGAAATGAGAGAGCTGGATTCATTCAGGAAAGATAAATGGGTTTATCTCATGAGCTGACTTCTGTCAACAGGGAGGCTCTGGGTGCAGCAGGGCACCAGGATGGACAAGTGATGTCCACCATCAGCAGGATGGGGGGGCGGTGACAACTCATAGTCTGTGTGTCTGCCACCCCTGGATGGGATTCCTCAGAGAGCCAGTCCTTGACAACGTTCCATGAGCGTTCCTTCCAGGTCTAGAATACACTCAGTGGCCTCCCTGACAGACACACGTCCATTCAAACCTCTGCTCACACACTTCCCCTTTCAGAGAGCTTACTACCTCTCCTATTCCTCCACGTACAGGGAGCCAGTATTTCTGCCCTCAACACTGTCCCAGGACTGTGGTTCCAATTTCTGGTACCATGAAAAGTAAGATGGTTCTTTTTTTTTTTTTTTTTAAGATTTTATTTATTTATTCATGAGAGACACAGAGAAGGAGAGAGAGGCAGAGACATGGCAGAGGGAGAAGCATGTTCCATGCAGGGAGCCCGATGCCAGACTCGATCCCAGGACTCCAGGACCATACCCTGGGCCGAAGGCAGGTGCCAAACCACTGAGCCACCCGGGATCCCCAAGTAAGATGGTCCTTTGTTGTACCTTACAACCTTGCTGAAGAAGGCTCACTCCTTATCCCAGCTCCTATGAAGAGACTTATAGCTCCTTCCACCATTCCACATGTGAACAGGTTTCCAAACGATGGCCTGTTCTAGAAACACAAGGTTCTATCTGTGCTCTGTTCACCATGTGTCTCCCTGACTACATTCCCCAGACTCCCTTGCAGCTAGGAGTTGCCATGTGACTTGGTCTGGCCAATAAGATGAAAGCAGAAGTCTCCTTAAAAGGGTAGAAGTCCTCCTCTCCCTACTCTTCTCTGCCACTCCCACTTCCTGCTAACTGGAATGCAGACATGGTGGCCAACAGCCCACTTCCCACCAACTGGCATATCGATGCAATGGTAGGAATCTGAGCTGCTACATGGACCATAAGGCAAAGTGCTAAGAAGAGTGGAGCAACAAGATAGAAGCAGCAGCTTGGGTCCTTTTGAAGAATACAGACCAACCACACTAGTCCTCATATGACAGCCTATGCCCCAGACCTCTTTTATAGGAAAGAAAGAAACTTTTGTTTAAGCTGCTGGGTTGTTTTTTGTTGCTGTTATTTTTTCTTTTCTTTTTAATATTACATCAACCCTGAACCCAAATGCAGGATAAATCAAGTCTGACTGCAGATGATGCGAGCCTGGCTATCTCCACACAAGGCACTGTGCCATCTTCGGTAGGAATGGACATGACCCCAGTGGCGAGGTCCTTGACTTCAAGAGCCCATACCATGCCCTAATATCTGCCCCTTGAGAATTCAAGGCCAACAATTCCAAGGTTGATGGTTTCTGCACACTCAGTGGATGGATTAGCTTTACCAGTGGATGATTTACCATTTATTTAGTAGCTACCATTTATCAGGCACCTACTCTATGCCTCAGGGGATCAGCTCAATTCTGCACGAATGATCACAGCCCTACCACAGATGAAATCCAAAGGCATCCAGCACATTGGTGCTAAAACTCAGGACTCCAACCTGGTGTTCTCTCCTTATGGCTTTCAGGAGACCCACGGGATGAGAGCACTGCCCCTGGGAAGTGAGGGCAAGAGGAAGCCACGGGTGGCAGGGAGGATGAGAAGAGGAAAAGGAAGGAAGGCAGGAGCAGGAGAAACTCTCACACTCCAGCAAGGGGAGACATCTGTGAAGACTTCAGGGTCAAGAGAAACACAGAGGTTGAAATCAGAGAGAAGCACACGTGGAAGCATCAGAAATTGCAGCTGGAATGGTTTCTTTCTTACACTGGGTGGTTACAGTTACGCAGTATTTTATATACTGCTTTGGATGGCTGACGTCATTCAGCATTCTAAAAGGAAGACAGAATATGCAGTTTACTGTATGTCAAGCACACCGCAATAAAGAGGGCTTTTTTAGACGCACCTAGAAATGGGGGTGGGACAGAGGGAGAGAAAGAGAGAGAGAGGAAGGAGAGAGGGAAGGGTTAAGCCTCCCAACATGGTGGCTTCTCTCGGCCCACGCTCCTCTCTGCTACAAAGAAGGGCGGCCACGCTGACCGCAGCAGCCCCATCCACGAAGCCACAGCCCTCTGTGGAAAGGGCCACTTCACCTCCACGTAGCTGAAGCCTCCTTAGGTGAAATGACGTCTCAAAGCTTCCAAGTGAGTCACCCTCCAGCCTGGCCACCCCAGAACCACGTTCCACCCACCAGCAATTCTGACAAAGACAAGCAGAAGCTGCGCTCCCCTCGGTGCTCCCTCCACAGCGTGGTGCAGGGCTGGGCCAGGCTGGCGGGGCCTCAGCTCGGACACCGTCCTGGGCCTGCTCCCCAGTGCAGGGCGGGCGCTGGCAGGAGGGGCGGGGCCGGGGCAAGGGAAGCCCCACAAGGAGGGTGCCTGGGGCTGGGCACCCTTGGCAGCTCCTCCCACACGGGGGGTAGGGGGGCCTTGTGTCTCTGCCTCAAAACAGGAGGCTGGGGTTAGTCTTCTCCTGTGGCCTAACTCAGTTCACCCCTGGGATCCTCCCCCTGGAGGTCTGGACCGAAATCAGGGAGCCGGCACAAATCCGCCCGCAGAGCACAAGTGGGATGGGATCTGCCCAGCCCAGGTGCGCCTGGGTGAACAGGAACTGCACATGGGGGGCGTAGGGAGGGTAAATCAGCGACAGGTGGCTCGATCAAAGACCAGCAGCTTTACTCCTACCACCCATCTCGACCTCTCCAGGCTCAAGAGGGCCTGAAGCCCGATGCCCCCGGCCCCAGGCAGGCCCTGGGCCCGAATAAGCAGGTGAAGTGCAGAGCAAGTGTCCAGCCTCTAAGAGGCGGCCGCCAGCGGCTCCAGCCCACAGCCACCAGACAGGAACGCGGGCACAGCCAAGGAGTGCGCTGGTCCACGCTCTGCCTCGGTGTCCCTGGCCGTGGAGCAGGGACAATAATAAAGGCCCCGGCATCACAGGACCATTCTGAGAATCAGAGGAGCAGAGAGAACCATTTAGAACAGCACCAGGCACGTAGTAAGTGACAATGTGTTTGCTTTTGTTATTATTAGAAAATGGAAATCCAAAATTTTTTTTTTAAGGGCAACTCTCCCGATTTTTAAATGCAGACAACTTACTAAAGGATTTTTTTTTCCCCCAAAACACTGTGTGGGCCAAGGAAAATATATGGGCAGACTGGACTTGGCCCGTGGGTCACCCGCCTGCAACCTCTACTCAGCGTGTCCCTGCCTCCCTCTGAGGCAGACCCAAGTCCTGCAGGCATCGCAAATCACCAGTCGGGACTTGAGATCACTCCACTTCTAATGCCAGCTTCCAAGCCCATGAATCTCTTAATGGGAAATAAATGTTTAAATCAACCCCCACTGACTCCCACACCAAAGGGACAGGAACTACTACTTCTTACCCACCACATCCAAGTCGCCAGCTTTATTTCATAGGAAGGGGGAAAAAAAAAAAGACTTATTTGAAAAAGAAGACGGAGAGGAGAAGAAGAAGAAAGAAAACCAACAAAGGCAATCTCGAGAGTGCCCCGCTGTTGACTTGGGCACCAGCCGCTGCCGGTCAGAGGAAAACAGCTCAGCTCTGAAACCCGTCCCAGACACGAAAATTACAGAGCAGCGTCGCTGACATACCCCTGCCCTTTCTGTGTCATTCACTCAGGAGGAATGCAATTAAATACCCCTCCCCCACAACAAACAAGCTGGGAAACGTCAGCTGCTGGTGCTGGTGCTCTGGGAGCTGAAAGGAACTGACCTCGGAGAAGGACACGGGGAGGCAGGGCCACTAGGCAGGGCAGTGCGGGGATGAGGAACCCTATCCTCGGGTCCATTGTACAGATCAGGTCACTGAGGGCATGCACAGCAGACAGGACATAAGCAGACCTGACACCCATGGTGGGTAGCCACTATGTGGCTCAAAGGGACAAGAGAAGAACAGGACACACAGTCTGTCCTTGACCCCTCTCTCACTAGCCTTTGCAAAAGGTCACGAGATCTTATCATGCCCCTGTTTCCCAGGTACTCAGAATAAAAAATCCAAGCTCCTTACTGAGGCCGCCATGGCAGTCATGATTGGCCCCTGACCACCCCTCCAAACTTCTACCTCAGGGCCTATGCACTTGCTCTGTCCAAATGTTCCTCCCCAGATCCCCAAAGGACTGGTCCCTCCATCAGTGCCACCTGCTCAGGCCCCTCCCTGGCTGCACTACCTAAAATGTGCCCCCAGCCCACCTGTCTCCACCACTTTGCCTGTCTGACCTGCATGCTGGCACTTGCCACCTCTGAAGGCCTTATGACTGCTGACTTGTTGGCTGTCACCTCCCTGCCCCCATGAACTCTAAGTTTCCAGAGAGCAGAGGCCGTGTTGGAATGCCCTAGAACAGTGCACAGCACAGAGTTGATGTTCAGCAGTGTGGAATGGGTCATGGAGTTCACCATCTACTCATAACCAGGAGAATCACGGGCCAGATGGGTCAAATCCCCAACCCCTGGGCCAACCAAGTGCCGTGGGAACACTGAAGATAAGACACCATAAAGGACACCAAAAATAGGAAGAGCTCATCTTAATTAGACACCTTCAGGGTCCTGAATCTTGTCCTAGCTTGTTTCATGCATTCTCTCATTTCATTCTGACCACAATCCCAGGTCACAAATGCTACTGCTGGGGTGCCTGGGTTGGTCATGATCCTGGGGGCCTGGGCCCAGGCCTCTCATGGGGCTCCCTGCTCAGTGAGGAGCCTGTTTCTTCTTCTCCCTCTGCCCCTCCCCTCAGTCGTGCTCACACACACACTCTCTCTCTCTCAAGTGAATAAATAAAATCTTTTAAAAATAAATAATGAAAAAATATTACTACTGATTTCATCTTAGAGATGAAGAAACTGAGACAAATTATATGACTTGCCCAAAATCACACACACACTTAGTAAATTTCAGTGCAAGGAGTAAAATTCCATTGAGTGAAATGCCATCGTTTTCCCCTTCCTATGAAATAAAGCTGGCGACTTGGATGTGGTGGGTAAGAAGATGTGTATATACGTGTATATGTATATGTATATACACATGTAGTATGTAACATGTACTTGTGCGCATGTGTCACTATACACCATATGTGTACACTGTGTGCACATCACGTGTGCCTACATACATGTGTTTGTATATGCGTGCATCTCTACACGAGTGTACAACTGTATGCATACACCTGTAAACCTACACTAGTCCTTATGCTCCCTTTCCTCCTCAGGAAAAGGTTTCCTTTTGCACTGATCTTGGGAGTCTCAGGGCTACAGCAAAGAGATGACATCATGAAGTCAGGAATTGTGTTTACTTACAAACTAGTAGTTCCAAGTACTTAAAACCAATATTTAATCATTTCTGACTTACAAAATCCCAGTTCCCTGTGGTTCCCCCAAATCTAGCCCAAGAGTCCACTTTCGTGTGGCATCTTAACAGGCAGGCTGGTGGAGGAGCAAGCACCCAGCCCTGACTCCCCAGGTACCATCAGCAGCTTCAGGTCAGGCCTTATCTTTAGTGCTTTGTCCAGACACATTTCTCCAGAGAAGGAAAGAAAGCAGCTCTGAGGTCAACAGCTCTGAAACATCTGGCTCTGCGACCTGGCCTAGGTGCAGACACCCCCTGCCACAATGCACATGCCAGGAAACAGCAGGCAGAGGCTTGGAGCCCCAACTTCGTGGCCAGGGGTGTATGCCAACAAAGGAAGTTCCCACGGTGAGCCGCCTCTGGAACCTGCACACCCACTACCTCTGCCAAGCACCGGGGGCCCCCCGGACAGGCCTGGTCCCAGCTGGGGAAGAAGCAGAGGGCAGAGGCGTGAGGCCACTTTGT
Organism: Canis aureus; assembly: GCF_053574225.1. Lineage (NCBI taxonomy): Eukaryota > Metazoa > Chordata > Mammalia > Carnivora > Canidae > Canis > Canis aureus. The sequence goes on along the minus strand of NC_135613.1, from coordinate 18,538,569 downwards.
TTATCTAATGCTTCTTGACATCTTTTTTTTTCTCTCTTCAAACTGAAACTGTCAAAAGTTATGCCTGATAAATCTGAAGGCTGTAGAGGAAGTGGTTTGTCCTTCCTCCTGCTCACGACTTCTGCAAAAGATAACACAGGGCTCTGGGTAAATTGTCAGGCCAGTCAGGGCTCCCAACAGGGCTCAGGGAAGCACTCTTTACCTGCAGACTTCGGCCAACTTCCTGACAAGGTCACAGGCCCTCCAGGCTCCTGCCCACACCTGTCTGAGGGGGCTCCACGGGAAAGGAGAAGACCTCCCCACACCACCTCCCAAGACTTGCAGGAAACTTGATCTCGGCAGGACCCCTGACCTGACAGCTCTTACACCCCCACCACAGCCTGAGAGTTGAGTGTTACTATCCCATTTGCCAGGAGGGACAACTGAGACAGAATGAAATTACGTACTCAATTTAACTGCAACAACTTGCCCAGCATCACACAGAGCCAGAGACTGGCAGAGCCTGAATTTAGGAATGTGTGACTCCAAAGTTCCAGGTCACCTGCCCTGGGAAGCCCTTTCTGGCCACTCCTTCCCCTGGGCTCACTCGGGCCCCTCCTCCTCTGCAGTCTTGGCAATACTGCTAGTAACAGTAGCAGTAACAAGAGCTCTCTCTTTCTCCTGCACTTTCTCCGTGCTGGGTACAGCGCTAATGCTGGACGTGCATTTTTCCCACTGGATCCTCTCAGAAGCCCAGGGGATTGGTACCACTATCCACCCCATTTTACTGATGAGAAACGAAAGCTGAGAGAGGTAAAGCCACTTGCCCAAGGTCACACAGCTGGTGAGGGTGGAACCTAGGGTGAAACTCCGGCTTACCACTCTGATCACTGGCCTAGGGTTCCTTTTGCCATGGCAGACTGATCCCAGCATCTCCAATACCAGAAGGTTCTCTCCATTATCTTGGATTTAGATGCTTCCTGCCTGAAATGACGTCAAGGGCCCGCCCCTTTGGGCCTCTCAACCAACACCAAAGGTTGAGGGAGAGAGGCCATTTCCTCACTGGCAACGAACTGAGCCCCACCCTCGTCACCAGTTCAGCCTTTCCTAGGTTCTCAGACCCAACGATGATCAAGTCAGGGCAAAGAACAAGGCTTTTTCAAGGCTGAGCAGGAAGGAACGAGGTGTTCGGGGGCATTCCAGGGAACTGGTTTCCATGTGCAAGTCCGAAGTCCTGAGCCCAGCATGCAGGACAGCTCACCTGGGCCCACCCCACTCAACACACTCCGGGCCCAAGAGCATTTCCCTCCCACAGATGTACCACCCTGCCACACCTCCGGGCTCAGCCAATGCCGTTCTTGGCCTGCAATGCTATTCCCTGCCTTCCCCACCAGCCCGAGGTGACCCCTTTTCTGCTCAGCAGCTGTCTCCCGGGGAACCCCAGCGCTTCCACCAGCTCCCCTGTCACCCTTACATATGTCGGAGTCTCTGCATCTCTGTATTCCCAGCCCTTGGCACAACACTGGCACCCAGTAGGTGTTCTGTAAGTGCACGTTTCAAGCACAGATGCCTAAACGCTGAGTGCATATAGGAGATGCAGGCACGGGGTGCATCTTCTCGTTCCTGCCCTACTTTCTGGCAGAAGGCTCCACTATGTAAGGAACCAAGAGGGCTGGGGCGGGAAGCCAGGCCCTTCACACTTTGTACTCCTCACTTGTAGGACATACACGTGCCTGAGTGTGTGAGTGGGGTGGAGGGGGAGGGAATGAGCCCATTCTAACTGATTTTGGAGGCAGAGCCAAGCTGGCCCCTGGGGGCAGAGGAACTGTGGCTTCCCCTTCCTCCCAAATCCACCAGTCACCTCAAGGTTGTCTCCTGTTCACCTCAGCCTCCAAAGGGCTACAGAGTGCCCCCCGTTGTGCATTTTATGGTCTTGTTCACTGGAACCCAAGCCCACAGGAACCAGAAGGAAGAGCTGAGAAAGATAAAACACTACATTTCTGTTCTTTCCACACCTGAACCTGGGTAAAAATGGCATTTTTGAGAGGACAGCAACTAAATCCTCCTGCCTTCTCATGGCAGGGGGAGGGAAGAAGGTGGAGGGGCGCCCCTGTGGAGAGGTGGGGGGGGGGGCAGCACTGTAGGGGCTGCCCTGTGACAAGCCCCAGCCCTGCAAGCACCCTGGCTCTGTCCCCACCCCCATCAATGGCCAAGATGCCATGGACCTGAGGCCCGACCCTCCAAGACAGAAGGACTGCCCCGGCCACCACAGCGAGTGGCAAACACAAGCCCAAGTACCCGACTCACACTCGCTCAGGCTGGGCCCACATGGGGCAGGAGGCATCGTTGAGCCCTGTGCCTAACAAACTGGAAATTTGTCCAACTAAAATCAACCTCTCTGTGCCCAAAAAGATCCCTGCCCCTGCCCTGTAAGGACAAGAGCACTTCAAAGGGTAGTTTGAGGGTTTCTCTTTGTTCATTTTCCTGTATGCTCTGGTCATCACGATCATCCAACCAGAAGGCTCCAGCCCCCAGTGAGGCACAGAGGAAACCCAGAGTCTGGCCTGGCCACAGCACTCCTGGAACCGTCTGCTGAAAGTCGCCTTTGCCTTTCCCGAACTTGGTGAGGGAACAAGGGCCTCTTTCAGAGCAGGGCCCTTTTGTTTCTGTTCCCAGGGAGGAGACGACCTCCCGCAGGGAGGGGGCACTGGACATTTGTTCGTTCAGCCATGGCATCCAGGGAAGTGATGCTGTGCAGTGTCCACCTCTCCAGCTGACCAAGCAACTGGATGGAGTTGGTCTGGTCGTCTGAAGACCACGCAGCCAGCAGCCTCACGACCCAACACTCGCCTCCTCTTCCCGTGACCAGCACAGCAAGCCTTGAGAACTCGGAGCTGCCAGGCACTGTGCTAAGTGCTTCCAAAGTGTGTCACCATCAAGCCTCCTCAAAAGCCTAGGGGCAGACACCACTAGCTTTCTTTATATGGACAGGAAAACTGAGGTTCACCACATTTAAGGTCACTGCCAAGGTCATCGCTAACAAGTGGCAGAGCTGGGATTCGAACCCAGTAACCACACATACATCCCTGGCTGCCAATCAACCAAGAAACAGCCAACTGAATTAATTTTTTTAAAAAGAGATAGAAATGAAGGGAAGGGGGAAAGAAAGAAAAAAGATGTCTGTAACACTTAGTAGTTCCATCTGAAATTAGCACATGCAAGAGTGACCCCTCTCTGGAATGTAAGGTCCTTCAGGGCGACCCTGCTTTGGTCACCCCATTGCCCAGCCGCTAGCTGAGTGTCCACCACACAGGAGACCCTAAGCAAACATTTGTGTGGTAACCCGGTCACTGTGAGTAAATTCCCACGCAGCTTTGCAGGGACAGCCTCTGCTGCAGGGACACTCTCCGCCTTTCCCGCAGATGTGAGCAAGGACTCGGCAGAGGGACAACTTACTGTGTTCACATTGCTTTGCCCAATGGGCCCCGCTGCATGCTACAGGGGAAGGACACAGCCTGAGAGGACCCCCCACCACTCATTCACCCCAAGCCACACATCTCAGCTGTTCATCGCACTCATTCATTCTTTCACTCATTTCTTTATTCCCTTGTTTGACAAATGTTTGCTGAGGGCCAACATGCCGCCAGGCGCTTACTGGGAGGCCCTCCCAGACTCAAACTGCACCCGTTAGGGATACTTCATGGAGATGGCGAACCCTCAGCAGGGCGGCAAAGACCGAGGGGCGCCTCCCTCAGTCCCAGGATCTTCACAAAGGTTTTTGTATTTCGAAATGAAGATCCATCCCACACCACTGAAGACTGTGGGCACACAGCATAATCCTGCATGGACAGAAACAGCATGCACAAGTGACCACCTGCAAAAACAGTAACTGGCAGCATTCCAGGTAAATTTTATTTTCCACATTATTTGTGCTGTCTGATTTTTCTACAATGAACCCAAGTTCTCTATGCAATGAGGGAGATGGAGATGAACATCTTTAGGAGAACGATGTCCCCTCCTGGCTATACATCCAAAAGAACTGAAACCAGTCAACCTGACAGCTGTTTGCCGCCACATGCGTGGCAACGTTACTCACAGGGCCAAGTGTCCATCCACAGACGTGGCCATACCCACACAACGGAATACTACTCAGCTATAAAAAGGAATGGAATTTGATACATGCTACAACATGGGTAGACCCTGAAATTATCATGCTGAGTGACATTAGCCAACCCCAGAAGGCCAAGTGTTACAGGATTACACTTATGCGAGCTACCTGGAACAGGCAAATTCATATAGAGAGAAGATAGAAGAGAGGCTCTTGGGGGAGGAGGAGAGGTTAGTATTTAATACAGGGTTTATGTGGGAGACGAACAAGTTTAGATGCAGTGAGCAGTGAGGGTAATGTAACACTGCAAATGCATTCAATGCCACTGAATTGTACACCTACAAATGGTTAAAATTTTAAATGCTGTGTACCTTTCACTCCAATTAAACCAAAAAAAAACAAAACAAAAAAAAAAAAAAAAACATTCAGAGCCTCAAATACCTAAGACTGAGGGAAGACAAAGTGAGAGAACCAGAAGCTGCACTCAGGGAGGGATGTGACCCAGTAGTGTCTGCCCCCTGGCCTTGGTCCACCCAACCATAAAAATGAGAGCACTGGTCTAGATGATGATGAGTCCCCACCGGACCAGACATGGACTCAGTGACCTGCTCTTTCACTTCCTGACACAGGGAGGATTCTAGGAAGATGCTGGCAGGTGAACACCTCCAGGTCGTGATGCCAACTCCCAAGATGCACCTCCCCCAGGTAAAGTAAACGGGCAGTGAACACCTGCTCGGAACACCTCTCCTGTTATATCTGAGTGGCCATGCTCAAGCCACCCGCCCCTTGGAGCCTCAGTTTCCTTATCTGTGAAGTAGAGAGACTGATGAGGTTACTTTCTCTGCACTCTCCCTTCCTGTACATATGGCCAAGGCTCTTGTCACACAGGGGCACCAACCTTGCCTCTGAGCTCGCAGCCTGGAGAAGACCACCTTGGCCAGTAACCGAGAGGATGGGGCCAACCTTGGCTGCATCTGAGCTCAGCAGGGAGGCTGTTGAGGCTGGAGGCTGGAGAAGCAGAGTTCTCTCTGGGCCTTTCCTTGCTGGCCAACCAATGCCTACTCAGTTTTCCTTAAGTGGAATCTTACAAGACTGGGGACATAAAGATCACCCAGGAAGTCCCTTGAGGTCACAAAAGCTGGGGCTTAGGGAAAAGCACAAGGGCTCAGGTCAGCCTGACCTGGGTGTGAATCATGCTCTGAGACCCACAGCTGTGTGACCCTGGAGGCCATGGACATGACCCACTGCAGGAGATGGCTGTGAAGATGAAACAGACGCACCAGCGCTTGGCACACAGTAGGTGCTCAAGAAATGGTAGATTCCATTATTACGCCCAGCCTAGCACATGGCAACCGGGACCCAGCTGGACAGAGAGCTGGCTTGGATCGCCCTGCAAAATCCTCAGGGAAGGGAGAGGCTTCCATGCACACAGCACACTTTTAAAAAAGAATTTGAGCATCATAAAAAAACACAACCGCATCCCGCCAAACTGCCAAACGTGGTGGGAGTAATGAAGCAAACAAAAGGGAAAGTTCAACTCCTTTTCTTGGCTTCAGAACATGCAAATGCAAAATCCAGTGGCAAAGCAATCATCCCTGCAGAATTCCAGGTCTACATCTGAAATGGCCCCACAGAACCCTCTCTCTGTCTCTAATCACTTAAATCATGTTTCACTCCAGAATGTGGCTAAAGATGGGTGCCCGGCTCTTGTTGAAAGAGTCGGGGACACCTGGGTGGCTCAGGGGTTGAGCATCTGCCTTCTGCTCAGGGTGTGATCCCAGGATCCAAGTTTGAGTCCCATATCGGGCTCCTTGCGGGAGGCCTACTTCTCCCTCTGCCTGTGTCTCTGCCTCTGTGTGTGTGTGTGATGAATAAATAAATTAAAATCTTCAAAAAAAAAAAAAGAGTAAAACAGCGAGGGAACTCATTTATTGGGGGTCTTCTTCTATGTTACCCACCAAGGAAGACACTTGGTTTCTCTTAACTATGCTGGTCAGCCTCCTTGCTGTCCTAGAACCGCGTGCATCCTGTACCTTACAAAGGGACTCAGCTCACTTCAGCTCACTTTGCCAGCAGCCAGCATAACTCACTCAATAAAAACAGCAGCCCTTCACAGCACAAAGGATCCACGCTTCTGAGTCAAGTTCAAGGTGATCAAACACAAAGTCCACCGTGGCTTACTTGGACACTCTCCGGGCCTATTTTTTTATGATTAGTCTTTAATCCTTGACTGCTAGGGGTTAGTGGCCACTCTGTCCCCTAGCTCTACAGGTCAGAGAGGTGAGGCGGCCCAAGGTCACTCTGCGTACTGAGCGGGGCTGAGCGCTGCACCACATCTGCGATGCCGGCGGAGTCACCCTGCACCGACTACAGCGCGGCTTCGGTGATGCGCTCGGCCTTATCGAGGAGAGAAGAACTGTTCTAAATCTGAAAACAAACATTTTAGGGGCAAGAAGTACCAACCTTGAAACTCCAGACTAGGATAAAAGAAAAAAATACTTCACCATAACCAAGAAGACTAAACACAGCTCTACAAGCACAGAAAATGCTGTGTGGACAAACCCACTTCTGCAGCCAAAGCAACAGAACTCTGAATGAAAATCTTGATCTCTCATATTTAATGAAACTTTTTTTTTTTATCATTTACACGTTTATTTCTGTACAAAGTTCCATTTCCTGCTCGTGAAGTGTCGCAGACCCCTGGGACTGGTTTATGACCTGGGAGTCCAGGCAGGATTCCCCAAGAATGCCTACATTACGGATGCTAAGTCCCACGAGCCTGTTATCTTATCATTTCATCAGCAGAAGGGTCTGTAGCTTTCATCAAATTTTCAAAAGGGGTGAGTTGTTCAGAAAAGTCCAAGACCCAGTGTCCTGGCACACTCATTCAGTTGGGTAGACCTGTCATTTCCATTGCCTGTAACTGACAAACAGACCTACTGACTCTTCACTCCACTGTGAGGATGGAAACGAAACCAGGAATGAAAGAAAGAATAAATCACTTCCCAAAGCAAGTCATGCAGAGCACAAACAGGCCAAAATTTAAGTGGATGTGACAGAGGAGTCGTTAAAAATTAATAATAACAGTACGATTTCATAGGCCTGCAGAAAGGAAAGAGGAAGAAAACCAGCATTACTTGAGTCAGGCCTCATCTTTATGAGGCAGCGGAGCTCCCTAGGGTGGAGCGTTGTCCACGCAGTGCACTGCCACAGGACACGCCTACAGGGGCATCCAGCACACACTAGGTCCTCAATTAGTATCTGCCAGATGCTGAAGAAATACTCCAGGCCACTTATTTCTCACAACCGTGGGATGCAGTGATTACGATTTCCAGTTTCACAGACCAGGCTCAAAGAAGTCACGTGACTTACCCGCAGTTACAACCAGAAAGAGGCAGAACTGGGATTTAGACTGAGATCCATGCACTGTTGTGCAAAACCCAGATCATTCCCCCTACACCACACCTTGTTTTGATGTCAGACTTTTAACCCAAAGTCATCTCTCAACAGAGGGTCATCACTACAGTCCTGGGGCTCCCCAGAGGGTCATTTAATGTCCTTGGGTCTCGGGTTCCGAATGGGTACAGTGGGAGACAGGTTGCAGGCCAACGATTGATTAGTAGTGGCCATCTCCAGGCTCACTAGCAAGGATTGATCATGCCAGGATTGATTAGCAATGTCTACCAGGGGTGAGGGAATTAGGAGTGGCAGCACGTGTGTCATGTATTTGCTATCCCAGAACTAGATGGCCTGCAGGTTCTCTCTGCCTCTGATTCTAATTATAAAAATTTAAAGGGAGCGGGGGATGGAAAAGGAAAGAACAGACTAACATTTTCCAGCACTGCCCATGGCTGAATTCAGCAAAGCCAAAACGGCCGACCAGCCCGTTCTGCATGCTTTGTGCACACAGCCCTGCCACATGGGAGGAAGTGGAAAACATCAGATCTGCTGCCTGCACACCCAATAAGACACCCCATCCAAGCCAACAGCGGCCCAAGAGTGGCTTTTGTCTAGTTTGGCCTGGGTCGTAAAACACCTCATCAATCAGTAAACATACCAACCTCGAAGATTGCTCCACTGGGCTTTGTACCCTGGCCTAACCTCTCACCCAGCCTCAGCCTCGAGCTAACTCCTTCACCTCACTCAGCCTCAGTTTCCTGACCCTGGAGAGCCCTCACAGAGTTGCACAATGATTAAACACAATGGCGCATCAAACTTCTTAACACGGCAACAAGCCCGCAGTGCCTGTGCCCCTGGGATGATCATCACCATTCTGTGAAGGCAGCGTATTTTCAGAAAAGAGTCCACGTCCAAGAGATTGATTTCATTTTCCCATGTTTAGAGTATGGCCCATTTGGTTACTGTGAGCGCTAAAAGGGAAGAGCACTGAAAACTACTCCATCCTCCTGAAGCTCCTGGTGTATCAGCCGGGGCCCCAGGAAGAAACAGATGGCAGACACAAAATGGTGTAATTTGGAGAAACTGTAACAAAAGGACGACATACCAAGGTGTGGGCAGAACACAGGGAAAGCACGAGAGATGGCTTCTCTCCCCAGGGTGACCAACTGTCCCATTCTGCTTGGACTGCGGGGTTTCCCAGGACACAGCGCTTGAGTGCAGACAGAGAGAGGTTCCCTGGGACAGTCCCAGGCAGGCCAGTACAGCTGGTCACCCCATTTCTACCACAGGTGTTTCCATTACTAGGCTGGGGGGGGGGGGCGGTGACAGGACAGGAGCTGTGACTGAGGGACCCTGACTGCCCACAGCAATCTTAAATTAAGGGGCCGACAACTATCATCTCTTCCAGGGTCCCCACTGGTCAAACCCCCCTGGAAGCCAGACGGCATGGAGGCCACTAAGGCAGGCCACATGGCCAGGTCCTGGGTGTAGAGAAAAGCCAAGAATGGAGCAATATCTTGGGATCGCCAGGGGACCAGGACCCATGTCTGAGAAGGCTCGCCAGGGAGGCCCATGGGGACTCAGAGCTCCCAGCCCTCATCCAACAGGAAGGACAGCAATCTCCTCCTCCTCTGGGATGGGAACATTGGGATAAAACAACCAGACTCAAGCTCCATGAAGCCAGTGTGTACACATTTAATACTCCACATTCAAATGTGGGCACAGCAGGGCTCTGAGGAAGAAGCCCCTCCCCTGGCACCACCGACAGTGTAAATAGAGTCACAATGACACAACGAGCTATCACAAAAAAAAAAAAAAAGGGAGGGGGGTTTCGTGACTCTTTCATCGCAGATCTAAGGAGGTGGAGGAGACAAAAAGCCTGCTAGGGTGGGGGGAGGGGGTGGGAGGAGTGGGGATGGGACACACACAGAGGTGTGCCTCCTGGAAGGGCCATGAGTGGTCTACCACGGGCACACTCGGGCCAGACATCACTGTGTCGGCCCTGTGCAAGTGTCAGGGGCAATATCGTTGAGAAAACAAAAGTGACTTTCAATTCTGTTTTTAAATCATATTTTCCAAGATCAAAATCTTATTTCCCAAGCACTGCTGCTGAAAGCTAAGGTGAAAACCACCAATAATACCTCAATCCTCCCAGCTGCGGGTTTCTATCTTACTCAAGTCAGGGACATACATGGTGGCTGGTGTTGAGGACAGGGCCGAGGTCCATTACACGCTCTGGTGCCTGAGGTCACAGGACAGGGTCAGGGGCAAACCCTGAGGTTTTCCTGGACAGCTCCAAGGTCACCAGTCAGCGCCAGAGTTTCTAAGAAAACTTTAGATGCTTTTAGTCCCTTCCCAATCTATGATGCTGGGGGCTTTTGATGCACTACAGAGCAATTGCATTCAGCCAAAGGCCTGCATGACATCAGGTGTCACTGGATTAAAAGGATGCTGCCTTCAGGAAGCTGACAGTTGAGCAGGGAGCAGGAACACATGCAGGGGAAGCAGCAGCCATGATAAAACGGATGGGGCCGATGGAACAGGCATCCACTGAGCACTTACTATGCCGGCACTCTTCTAAACTCTTCTAAGCTCCCCATCTATGATCTTCTTTACCCTTAGGTCAGCTTGGGAGGTGGCTACTATTATCCCCCTCTTATAGATGTGGAAACAGAACTGGACCATGCCCTTGGCCACAGGCCCTAATATCAAGCGTCTGAATCCAACAACAGTGGCCAGCACTTGCAACTACGTTACTTGATGACAGTGAGGGCCCTGTTGGGGACCGACCTGGGGAGACAGGGTCTTTAGCGTCTCCATCTCCACCACGGGTTCCATAGGGGGGGTAGGGTGTGTGCTGCTCCCCAATCCTCAACATAGATTCCTTCAAGCAAGGCTGCCCTGAACGTGGACGAGGGCATGCCGGGGCTGGATGAGGGCTGAGATCCAGCCAGGGCTTGGCTCTCCTGGCCCAGAGGGGGCCCTGCTTACCACCAGGGCATTAGAAGAGAGCAACACCTAACCTAAGCCCTAACCTAAGCCCCTCACTCCTGCAGTGCACCTGCTGGCAGGACCCACACATACACCTCCTGGTGTAAGAGCATCTTTTTTATATCTTTTCTGGTGGTGTGGTTCAACTAGCTCCAAAAGGCAGACAGACCCAATGCATGGCCCTGGGTGGGGCTTCAGTCAAGCAGAAGGAGGCCTTCTTAGAAGAGCGCTGTAGCCAGGTAGCCTCCCCACCAGCCCTCTCTCTCTCCTCGCCACATTCCCGCCCCCCCCCCCAAAAAAAAACGCTTTACTTCTGACAGGCTGCTTCATTTTCCTCACACCAAAACTTTCTAATGCTAATTTTTCTTTCTTTATTTTATTGGCATGATGCAATTCTCCTTTCAACAACCCAGATCTCTGAAGTCCTGAGTCATCAAGGCAGGCACAGCAGGGGGGCCGATCTAGGGATCAAAGGGGTGGGAAGCCTGCTAATGGTCTGGCCAGCGGGATTTCCTTCCAGGGTCCCTGCTGGAGAGCCCTGCTACTTGGCCCCATGCCAGGCCAGACACAGGCATCTGGGCTCCTGCAGCCCCCACAAAGTTCTCCTTACTCCCTCTGTGCTGGGTTCTGGTGGATCCAGGTGACCAGCTCCCAGCTCTGCCACGGGCCAGCGCACAGCCAGGGCTTACTCTGTCAAACAGAGCCCCTCAGGGTGGGTAGGATATTAAATGAGCTAACTGGGGTTTCAACCAGGACTGGTGCCCCCAGGGGACACGGGGCAATGTTTGGCCATTACAACTATGAGGAGCATCTAGTGGTTTGAGGCCTGAGATGCTCTACATCCTGAAATGCCCAGGATGGCCGCTCCACAAAGAATGATCTGGGCCCTGATATCAATAGGCACAAAGTTGGGATCCCTGGGTGGCGCAGCGGTTTGGCGCCTGCCTTTGGCCCAGGGCGCGATCCTGGAGACCCGGGATCGAATCCCATGTCGGGCTCCCGGTGCATGGAGCCTGCTTCTCCCTCTGCCTGTGTCTCTGCCTCTCTCTCTCTCTCACTGTGTGCCTATCATAAAAAAAAAAAAAAAATAGGCACAAAGTTGAAACACTTAGAGATAATGGTCCTAATGACTTAGTCTTTACGAACAAGACCTAATCCCTGCTTGCTGTGCAAAGGATCTCATGGGTGCCTTACATACTCATCTAGGAAAAGCACAGAGGCCAACCTCCCCTCAAATGTTCATATGCATGACTTCTGGGAGGCTGGGATCATGGGGAGAAATTTTGCTTCTTTGTTCTATAAGATCATCATCCCTGAGTGATTGTTTTCATTTTACAAGTGCAAACATGAACAGCCAGTAGAGAAGGCTGATAGGCAAAGAGGCAAGGGGCATCAGGCTGGGAAAGGGAGCCCTCACTGGGGGGTCAGGGAAGACTCCAGGGGCTGCTGGCCTCCACCGAGGCAGAGAGAAGAGGTGCTGTGCCAGAGCTCCGAGGTACAGGTAGTGGAGCCGGATAGCAGGCAGGGCAGGGCAGGACGTGCACTCCCAGTGGACCCTGGACTTCACGCTCACCGTAGTCAGGTCATCACAGCCAGCTCTGATGGACACCTCCTCAAGGCCAGGCCATCTCAGGCTAGGAAAGTAAGACTCCCCAGGGCTCAGTCCACCATCCTGAGATTGGGATGGGGCATGTGAGAATGTCCACCTGGGCTCTCCCACAGACAGGCCTGCAGGAGATGGCTGCACCCCCCCAGGGCGAAGAAACACTGTGCTGTCCCCAAACACACACCTCTACTCCACCACTGCAAGGCCCTCCTCTCAGCGTGGAACCCCAGCCTGGCCGCTCTGGGTCTTTCTCACCGTTGCTCTTCAGCCCTGCTCCCAGGATACCCACAGTTACTTACACTCTGGAGCCAGACAGCCTGGGTTCAAATCCCGGCTCCAACTATTACTAGCTGTGTAACTAGTGATATCATCTCCCTGGGCCTCAGTATGCTCATCTGTAAAACAGGGGAAACAGGAGCAACACCTCACAGGGGCATCATGAAGATTAAACAAGCTCACCCTGCCCAGGAGGCATGGCAGCACGTGGGGAAGGTCTTCAGCTCTGAATGTAGGTTGTCTGGGTTCCAGATGTATAGCCTGAGACTCTCAGAGCTTCAGTTTCCATGTATAAACAGGAACCCCGGAGGCTGATGTGAGCATAAATGCACAAATACATCCAAGGGACTCTGCATGTGGGACTCTGCATCCATCGGATACCACAGACTGACCCTGCTTGGGTCCCCAAGCCTAGCAGCCACCAGAACACAAGGACAGTTTAAGTGCTTTCAGCTTCCCCACTCTCAAAGCAAGCCTCAGTCACAGGGCCATGACACATGAATCAACCAGAGCAAGAGATGGATGTCAGCCAAGTCACTGTTCCCCTTTCCAAAGGGGCAGCCCTGCCCCACCACCTCATAGCCCGCCAGCCCTAGACCCCACTGCAGATCCAAAGCAAACCACCACTCCTGCCCCAGGCCTCAGCCTGACAGTGCTACCTTCCTAAGAACCCCAGGACCAGGCTGGGGCTGGAGGGAAGGTTCCAGAAGGGTAGCCTTGGGAGCTAAAGCTGACAGGGGAGGTTTCAGGTCCAGGGCTTAGAAAGTATCAAAGGCCTCTGATGGAAGCCCATCAGGAGCTCCCGGCTGGCCAGCTGAGCCTGGCAGCCTCACGGGTAAGGCAGCAGGCCAGGAACCCTTGGGCCTGTGTCCACCCCTGAGGCTGGCTGTGCACACCATGTGCCACATAGGTCCACTGCACACACCATCTCGTCTGCCTCGGCAGTCCTGGAGGGGAGAGCAGTGTAAGTGTGATATGCCTGTCACGCAGAGGGCCAGAGACACACAGGGTCACAGGGGTGGAGGGTGGAAGTCTAAGCACAGCTCTTCCCTCTCCCCTTCCAATAAAGAAGAACCAACCAACTATGAGCAAAGTCATTCCCTCGCTCCTTCACTCGCTCATCTGCTCATCTAGCCAAAGAATATTTGCTGAGAAGCCAGGCCTCAATGTCCCCATCTGTAAACTGGACAGAGAAACGGTATGTCATTGGGCTGCACAGGGATCACCGATGTCACCACCTGGCACAGCACCTGGCAAAAGGAACACTCACAAGTTCTTGCCACCATGGTCACTATTGTGACAGACACCTGGCCCGGGTGACTCAGATCCCTGCACTCACAAAGCTTCCACTGGGGGCGATCCCAGACTCCCAGCTGGCAGCCAGTCTCCTGTCTCTCTGCAATGTGACCAGGGCGCTCTTGGCCTGACCATGCCCTGGTGAATCCAGCACCAACCTCGCCCTGACCTGTGGCTCCCACTCTGTAAAGTGATCCCGTCTCCACTTCAGTCTCCTACTCTCCAGTGGTGCACGCTGCTCAGGGAGAATGACACAGGCCACCCAGAATGTGCCCCAGGGGGTCTGGCCTCGCCCTCCTTGCTTACCTCTCCCCTTGTCGGTTCCCAGCCTTGGCCCCCACCCCCATCTCTGCCCGTCTCAATCCTGGGTCTGTCTAGAAGTGTCTCTCCTGCAAAGTCCTTCCTGAAAACACCTGCCCTTTTGACGGCACTTCCTCCTCCCTCCAAATAGCAAGACAAGACACAGACCTCTCTGACTTCTAGTGCATCAAAGTTTGTAGTGTACCCCAGTGTAAGTGAGCCCTGGGGACCGAAGACGAGATCTGACTCTGTAAGTGCCGTCCCTGGGAGCACTCACTTTGTAAGCACAGTACCAGGGAGCACTCACTGGCAAACGCAGTACCCGGGAGACTCCCTCTGCACACACAGTGTCTGGTACTCGACTCACAAACTTAGTGCCTGGTGCTTACTCTACAAATACTTGGCATTCACTTCCCAACACCAGTTCCCTGAACTCACTTGACAAATTCACAAAGGAATGTCTGCCAAACACCAGCAAACACTAAACTGATAAGCCCACTGATTCTTAACTAAGATGTTTCTGCAAGAGTCTGAAATAATTTTATATATATATCCGCTGGATGTGCATAGATTCACGGACATGCACACCCACGCTGGGGGCACACACCTGCCTTTGCTTCTTCGCTCAACTCTTTGCACACAGTAGGCAGTCAATAAATGTTACTGTAACCATGACTGCACTGCTCCATTCTTTGCAATACATTTGCTTAGCCTATTTTATTCTCTACCAGAGAGAAGACTGCAAACTTCCTGACCCACCACTAAGCTCAAACCAGGAACAAGAAGAGCTCATGGCATTTGCATTTCCTTTCCAGAGAAGCAAGACCTCCAGACCTTTGTGGCATCCCAGCAATTCTGGGGGGAGTCCTCATCATTCCACGGCCTCCTTTCTCCAGAACCCAGCTTCCCTGAGCTCAACGGCTGTCATATGAGAGGTGTGAGCTGCAGAGTGGCCAAACCTACCAACAGCTCAGCCTGGGACTCTCACCCTCTCCCCATCACCCATTCCGTGAGGCCCCCGAGGGCAGCCAGTGACACCACAAGAAGTAGCCAGGTGCCGAGTAGGCCAGAATCCCCCACCAGACTGATGAGAACAAGAAATAAGCCATGCTGCGTGAAGCCACCCAGATTTGGGGGCTGGTTGTTACAGCAGAGAGTGAACCTACCCCGACTGATGCCCAGCCCCATTCACACGGATGGCTCCACTGGCCCTTGGAGCCTCACGCTAGCATGTGCCACTGATCACATCCACCTGGCCCAGACAGTGAGCCAAAGAGGGGCCAGGCAGGCTGGGCCTGAGTTTCTCCAGATTGTACCTCCTGTCTGCAGCTTTTCCGGGCCTTTAAGAGCTTGGGACTGGCTCAAGACACCTGGAAAACAACCATAAGTTCCAGTGTTATCTTCCCTCTCCTGATGACCCCACCTGAGCTAGACCCAACCAGCCCAGGGACTGGAGAATCCAGCTCTTCTGCTTCCCTCCAAAGGGAGTTTACTCAGCCTAATCTGCTTATATGCTTTCTTGATATCATTTCTGATAGCAGCTTGAAAACAGCAGGAAAGCAAAAAAAAAGGAAGACTGAAGGCACAGGAAGGTTCTAGAAGGCACTGGAAGGTGCTGGGAGGCAGGAGTCCTGGGTGTGAATCCCGGTCTTGCTGCTGAGTCATTTGTAAGGGTCTCTGGGCAACATACTTCCCTTCACCACTTCCCCCGATCCCCACCAAAATGCCAGAGGCAAATTCAATAATTCACATGCTCTAGGTCCTCGGACCTTTGTAACTCAAAATGGACAAAGGCAGCTGGCTTTTAAGTTTTGTTTTATAATTTAAGAGTCTCTGACAGCACTGCTCCAAAGCTATTCGCTTTTGAGAGGGAGCTGGGCTAACTAACACACACACACACACACACACACACACACACACACACCCCAGAAGCACTAAAATGAAAGTTCCATGGGGTGGGGAGCTCCCTGTATGCCTAACACCTAACACTAGATTCTGGGTGTTCATAAATATTTTGAATAGATGATAACAGCTCCTAGAAAACAGGGGTAATAACAATTGCACAGCATTTACTAAATGCCAGCCACTTTACTAGGTGATTTCTAAGTATGATCCAGCCTCAGGGCCTTTGCACTTGCCACTCTCTCTGCCTGGGATGCTCTCACCCACTTCCCTGACTGCCATGTGCAAAGCAGCAAGGATGCCAGTCCCCAGGCTCTGAACCCCCAATCTACCTGCCTGCTTTGTTTCCCCTAGGACCTCTGTTACCACCAGCCAAATTTTGTATCTCCTTGTTTAGTGGTTTATTATCTTCATCCATCCCACCAACAGGCAGTTCTAGAGGGCAGGGTCTTGTTTTCTTCAAAGTGCCTAGAGCACTTTGTTGAATAAATGTGTGAATGAACTATCATGACTTACCTCACTTAACCTCACAGACATCAAGGCTAAAAGGAAATCCCCACAATCTGAATTTTTCAGGTAAATACAGACTGTTAGGCGGGTCACCTCCCAGCTAGGAAGCTGCAGGGTGGGGACTCCAGCTCATCTGTCTGACCACTCCACTGGGTCTGGCTGCTCCCCTGCAGCTACCACCCTGCACAGCCCAACACTGACACACCTGCACGTGGCAGGTATAACTGGCCACTGAACACAGGCACCAATGTCTGCACCAGAAATGTTTCCTCAGAGATCTCCTTTGCCTCAGTACACAGGGACACCACACACACACACACACACACATACACACACACACACAGGCCTCATCACCCTTCGGTTATGGCTCTGCTGATGTCAGCAAAGCTTCCTTTCAAATGGTGCACCGCCTCCCTCGGCGCCCCGTTGAACTCACTGGGTGCTTTGTCACCAGGGCCAGGAGTGGGGAAGAGACATTCTCACTTCCTCCCTTTCTCTACCACGGGGCGGGCAGCCTGGCTCCCATCCTGGGGAAGCAGGAAGTCTAGGGATAGACACGATGCTCTCAGGTGGAGCAGGAAACAGCCAGCCTGGGCCACACAGACTCTTGTCCTCGAGCCATAGGTCAGCGTGACTGCTCAGAGCACCCCCCTCACCTGTGGTGAGGGGCGGGGGCCAGGTCTCTACACCGTGGCTCGTGGCTGGTGACTTGAAGCCAGATGGAAGTAGGGCTGTAGGCAGCAATGACCCCAGGCAACACTCCCTTTCCCCCTCTGAGGGAAAGTCAGCTCCTCCTTGCAAAGATTTCTGGGACTAAATATTTGAACACCCACCAAAGAAGCAAAACACATCCAAAAAATCAAAACGGGAACAACTCCACTGAATAAAAATGGCAAGTGTCTTGTTTCAAACGGCAAAAAATTGGGTCTATCCTCAATGTCCAACAACAGAAGATGGTCTACCAGCATCATGTCGCACTTCAACAACAGAGCACTACACAACCGTGACAAAGAATCAGGCAGCTGTGCATGCACAGATCTGTAATCATCTCCAAAAAATGCTGTCCAGTGACCAATCACAGCCTACAACGGTATGTAAACGCCCAGAATGATCAGCAAGGATACATAAGAAATGAGGAACAGGGTGAGCCTACAAAGAGGCGAACCAGGGGACTAGGGGGGCCTGAAAACTCGTTTTTTCCTGATATGCCTTGTACCATCTGCATTTGATGCGCACATTATTGTTGCAATTAAAAAAAGAGAGCTTTGTGGGGTGTTTTGTTTTGTTTTTTTAAAGAAACTAGACTGCGTTCCTGAGGAGCCTTCCTTAAATTGCTTTCAACAATCTCAATGCCTTCAAATACACCAGATCTGCTAAGTACCCCTAACTTTCCCAAGCGCACTGCTCATCGAAGGAGACTTTTCTCTGGAGACTGCCCACTTTTAAATAGCAACAGTCCTTTCTACTTGTGCAGAATTTCAAGAAGCTCTCTTGGGGCAATTAAGAAAACGCAAATTGGAATATTGGCCCCTGCTCACATTCCTACCCTATGCTGGCTGTCCTACTAGGTAGGACTCTGAATAATCTCCAAAACTTACAGAAACTCTACAAATGAGGTAGGATTCCACCATCCCCCAGATGGAAAGAAAGCAAGGCCCACCAAGGGAAAGCAACGTGCTAAATAAAAGTCACACAGCCAGGAAATCACAACCTCAGAATTAAGACCCAGCTCCATGTGACAGCAAAGCCCAGGCTGGTTCTGCCCCTTGGTGGGGACGCCCTAAACCATATCACATTGCCTCACTTAATCTCATTTAATCCTTTAATCGAAGGCATAATTCAACCACCTCAAATGTCTATTCCACCAAAACACCACGAGGGTGCCATCCACGTGGTCTAAGCCTGGCCGGCCTGGAGAAGAAGCCACCCTGGTTCCCCAAGGCTGGCCATAAGGAACCGTGAGACAGCTTGGGGTCTCAGGACAACACACCGCCAGGCTACCCTAATGCCCTCTCCCACTGCCAGGAGAGTCGGCGGGTGCAGGAGCAGGAAGTGCCAAGCCAGAAACCACTTGTAGGCCAAGGAGCCCAAGCCAGTAGCACACGCCTGTCTCCATCGCCAGTTTGGCAGCAAAGCCCAGCCACACGCCATGAAACCGTCCACCTGGACTGGCACGATTTTGCTCATGGCCAGAGAGAGCACCTCCACATGTACTAGGCAAATGGCAGCATCAAAACTTACTCCCTCCTTAAAATGCATTTATTTATTATAACCTGAGAAAGGCAGAACATGTTTGCTGTTTACGGAGAATTTAGATTTTTTTTCCTCCTCTCTGTCTCCGGCCCCACCCCTCCACTGCTCCAATCAGACATGTTACCCGGGAAACAAACTTGATAGACTCCAAAATCTTATGACAAATGGTACTGCAAGAAAAAAAAAAAATTATTTCTGTTTACTCACTGCCACAGAAAACATCAAATAAGCCAAAGGCGGGAAGGATGGACAGAAAGGAGTGGGGCAAGTGACAAAGTGGAAAAAAACCGAACACGCGTGCGCATGCACACGCAGACATGTCCCCGTGGGACCTGTGACTACCCTGGAGGACACAGACTTTAATTCTCAGGCGGGAACCACACTGTGGGGATGGGCTCTCCATTCAGCACTGAACACCCAGCAGGTGCTTAGTTAACAAAATCCTCCAGGTTCAGAAGGTTGCTGTCCCCGAGAGAACATCCGACTCTAGAGACCGACAAGGACTGAGGCGACTTCGCTTTTCCTCACCATGATAAAAAGCCCAGAAACATTGCAATCGGGGCTGCAGCATGGAGAAAATTTAAAAACAAGTCACTGAGGAATTAAGGCTTGAAAAGAAAGAAGGCCACTGTCACCTGAGCTCCAGTCCCCGACCTGTTTGGTCAAGGAATAAACGACTTTTCGGGCTGGACCCACCATTCTGAGCTGCCATGTGCTGCATGTAATAAAATAAGGTGAAAGAAAAGGTAGGCAGCTTATTTGTGCTTCTTCGGTGCAGAGAAACAAAGCACGCAGACAAAAGCCCTCTTCCAGCGGACAAACATGTCTAGCAGGTGATCAAATTCAACCCACACATGAGAACAGCAAAATGGATTCTGGTCTTGGGGACTCGGCTGCTTCTGCAGAACTCCTGGCCCTTGGCTACAACCCACACTACAGTCAGCAGCCACGAAAAGCCCAAGGAGGCTGGGGGAATGAGAAGTCTGGATGCAAAAGGGGAATGAGGCACCACGTCTAGGCCGTGGTCTGGGCAGGCCTGCAGGTGTGGTCGTGTGTACCCCGGGGAGGAGGCCGACGCCTCCCCATCACCCCTCACGTGTCAGCCAGGTCACTGTAGCCTTTGTGTTTCCTTCTTTGTTTATGAGCACTGGGGATCCAAAGTCTCGAGCAGAGTGCATCAGGCCCAGCGCTGTCACAGGCCGCGTCAGGCACTCTGCTGGCTCTGCAAGGATTTAATCAGTAACTGGCCCGGGAGACTGGCACAGGGGCAAGCTCCAACCTGACCCCACAGAGGCCAAAGTTTACGGCCAGGCCAGGGGGCTACGAGGCCAGCCCCCAAAGGCCCCAGACGGAGCCCATCCCCCCAGCGGGGAATCAACTGAGGTCCACCTGGGAGGGTGTACCCAGCTGGAGCAGCCTACCGGGGCGGGCTGGGAGCTCCCCATGTGCTTGCACCCTAGCCTGATGCAGCTGTGGTCCTGGAAGCCTTTATCTCTGACAACGATCCAGTTAATTGGATCAGTGTAGACAGACTCCAAAGATGGTTTGGGCAGGAGTGTATTTGGTTTGTTTATCGGTTTGAATCCAGATCAATCACTCTGAGCCTTGTTCCCGAAGCCCACACAATTAACTAGATAATTACCAGATGGTTCTGAGCTGGGCTGTGCAGACGGGTTAATACATGGATGATGTACATTTCATGGAACGATAAGGCCTGATAAGGAACATACCGGATCTATCGGCAGCTTGAGGCTGGGCCAGGGGACTCTGCAAAGCCACTGGGCTGCCCAGGGCTTCTGTTGTAGTGAACTACACTCAAATTCACCTTTGTTTCATTTGGGCTAATATTTCTCAACAGTGTGCTTGGGCCACAGTATAAAATGCAGACAGATTACATAATGCCCAGGCCTCAGGGAAGCCCTTCAGGGGCTGCTTTGCTTCCCCAGAGCCTGGACACCAACCAGGTGTCTCATGATGGGACAAGGGCCCTGGTGCAGTTCCAACCCCACCTCTGCCCTGGAGGCCACCGCCACAGCCGGGACTGCCCTCAGCAACCCCCTCCACACTCACAGGGGCTGGCACAGAGAGCACCTGTGCCCCCGGGGGAGCCCACTATCGCAAAATCCAAGGACACCCCCTGCTCAGAGGGGTTGGTGGCCACAGGCAGAGGAAGGCAGATTTGCCAGCCCACTGGACACTTGCTCATAGCTCCTCCTTCCACATTTCCAACACCAGAACAGGGTTCTGCTGAGACAAATCTGCTCCACGGATGGCCCTCAGTCCCCCGTCCTGAAAATCACAGCTCCTCTCCAGAGAGGCCCAAGCCATGAAGGTGCCACCCACCTCAGTGGGTGAAGGTGGTGCCGGGGCCTCTCGCTGCTTAAGAAACCAGTGGCCAGCCTCAGTCTCTGTTCTCTTCCTCTCTCTCTCCTATATACCTCTTGAGCAATCAGAGTAAGTTGGGGGCGGGGGGGGGGGGGGCTCCAAGGCTGGCTTCCCCCAGACCACAGCCAGCAGCAGCAACAGCAGCAGCGCACACTCGGGGCTTCTCCCATGGAGGGTCCCTGTGCCTCTCAACAACTTCCTCCCTCTCCCAGCTCCCCTTCATGTTGGGGGGAGAAGGGTGGTGGTGGCCAGAAAAACAACAACGCACCCCTCTCCCCAAAGCAGGGGAAAATTCTGAAGCCAGAACTGGGGGCTCCTGATCCCAGGCAGGGAACTACTGAGGGCACTGCTTCCTCCCTGAAACACTGCGTGCTGGTGAATTCTCTAAGGTTCTCCCTCCATCAAACGAAAAGCCAAACGCCAAGGCCTGTGGCTCCGGACGGGTTTAAGAACATGTATGAGCCTGAACCCGGGACAGACCGCTTCGCGGCAACCAGCGATCCTCCCTGAGGAAGAAGTCTTTGCAGATACTGCACCAACCTGCCCACAGGAAAGAAAAAAAAAAAAAAAAATAGGTGTTCTGAGCACGTCGGACCCAAAATTCAGAATAAGAGTCCTCGTGTGCTTCAATGCTTTCGGTAGGGGGGAGTGGTTTCAATGAGTAGGGCTTCTTCTGCTAACTTTTCCCCCTCCCCATTCCTTGGAGTGTATGTCACGGCCTGTGACATACTGCCAAGGGAACATGGATCCCGGGGAAATGTCTACACACGCTACACGTTTGTGACATGCCATGTAAGCGACACCCTGTTTCCTGGCTGGGTTTTCTTGGCACAGGTGTGGGCAGGCATTGGATTCTGCTGCCACCACCACCACCGCCACCGCCGCCACCACCACCACCACCACCACCACCACCCCTCCAACAACTGTGCTTAGTAAACAGGATCACGGCCACTCCAGGGGGAGTGTGCATTCTGGGGAAGACCTGCCAGCCATCCGGGGGACGGGATCCCCTCGGCAAGGCTCAGGCCCGAGCAGAGCTGGTGCTTTAAACTGTCCTTGTTGCAAAACACAAAGCATCCTGCTCAGGCTCCTGCCGGCCACCCCCCATCCCCTGCGACCCCACCACCGCTGTCTTCCACCTTGCAGACTGGATTTCAGAAACACAGGATGACTTCTCTCCTTCTCATCCAGCGGACCCAGTCCCAGCCATATATTCGAAACAATAACAATAACAAAATAAACCCGGCAGCAGAGCGCACGTATACACACACTCCAGACAATGCGAGAGCCGGGCCCCACAGGCCAGCTTCCACTCCAGAACTTGGCCGCCCCTCGGCGGGGAGGGGGGTCCGGGACCCCTGCCCTCCCCTGCCCTCCCCTCCCCACCTCCCAGCCTCTCAACGTGCCCAAGAGATTTTTCACAGAAAGGGAAGCAGCCGGTCTTGCCTCCCAGCCTGGGCAGGAAAAAGGCAGTGGAGCCCAGAAAGGGACGGGCTTCTGGAAATCCTCTGGGTTTGGGGGTTTCGAGGTTGTTAGGTTTTCCTTCTTTATTTGCGGGCTTGTTTCGTGCCCCCCCCCGCCCCCGGCGCAGGTCGAGACGGGCCCCGCGGGCCTTGGGCGAGCCCCCCGGGCCCGGGCTGCGGCGGGCCGGGTGCTGTGCAGAGTTCGAGGTCCGGGTCCCCGAGCGCGGGGGGCGCGGGGGGCGCGGGGGGCGCGGGGGGCGCGGGCGGGGGGCGCGGGGGCTCCGGGGGCGCGGGGGGCCGGCGCGCGGGGCGACTCACCGTGGCGGACGCCAGGCTGTTGTCGGCCAGCGTTAGGTGGTGCGGCTCCCAGCGCCTCAGGAATTTCGAGGTGAGGATCTTGCTGAGGAAGGTCCGCGGGTGCCGGATGACACAGACCTGGATGTCGCCCTCCTGCAGCAGCTTGTACCTCATCCCGTTGCACAGCAGGAGGGCCCGGCGGCACGGCACGGCGCCCGGCTTGGCGCCCTCGGGGGCCGGCACGTCGCCCCCCAGCAGCGGCTTGGTCTCCTCGATCTGCCGGGGGTCGCCGCCGCCGCCCGCGCTGCTGGTCAGATCCATGGCCGGCCGGGCCGGGCCGGGGGCGGGCAGAGGGGGCTGGCCGGGGCTGCCGGGGCGGCGGGGCCCCCGCGCGGCGGCCCGCACCCCCCCACCGCCCAGGAAGGTGGGGGGCGTGGGGCTGGGGGCGGCGGGCGGCGGGCAGCGGAGGGCGGCGGCGGCGGGGGGCGGCGGGGAGCGGCGGGCGGCGGGCGCTTCCTCGCGGCTCCGCTTCCTCCTAGCTCGTCGGGTGCATGGTCGCGGCGGCGGCGGCGGCGGCGGCGGCGGCGGCGGCGGCGGCGGGGGCCGGGGCGGGGGCCGGGGCGGGGGCCGGGGCCGGGGCGGCGGGGGCCGGGGCGGCGGCGGGCGTGTCTCGGCCCCGCCGCGCGCTCGTGTGTACAGTACGTGTGTCTGGGCGGCCGTCCGCGGGCGAGTGTGCGGCGGGGGCCGCGGGGGCCGGCTCAGTTGAGAGATTGCAGAAGCCGCTCGGCGCCCGCGCGATTGGTCCCCGCGGGGTCATGTGCCCGCCCCTCTGACGTCAATGGCGGCAACGGCGGCGGCCGCCGCGGCTCCGGCCTCTCGCAGGCGGGGTCGGCCGCCGGGCCCGGCCGCGAGGGCCCGAGGGCGGCCCGACGGGAGGGGCGGCCCCCGGGGAGGGGGCGGCGGCGGACGAGCCCCCGCGGCCCCGGCCTGCCCCGCCCCGAGCGCGGGGGTGGGCGGGGGCCGCGGGGGCGGGGCGCGTGACGTCACGGCCAGCCGCGCCCCCGCGGGTGCCCGGGCGGGGGCCGGGGCGGGGGCCGGGGCCGGGGCCGGGGCCGGGGCTCGGCGGGTGCGGAGCGGAGCGGCCCTCCCCGGGCGGCCAGGACCCGGACGGCCAGCGCCCCGGGACGCACGGACGCGGCGGCCCGAGGTGCGGCCAGGTGCAAGCCCGGGGCGGGCGGCGGGACTGCGCGGCCCCCGACACCCCTCCACGCCCAGGCTGTCCACCTGGCTGGCTACAGGGGGCCAAGGCCACGGATGGTTCCTCCAACTGAGACTGTCCTCTCAGTCATCCGGACAATGAGCTCCCGCTGCTGTCTCAGCCGGCGAGACCCCGCCAGCGCCCCCCCACCCCCACCCCCCACCCCCCCCGCCTCTTTACAGAGGTCCGCGGGGCCCTGGGCCTTGTGGTCCCCAGGCGGCCCGGGGAGGGACAGACTGCACCCCCCCCCCGCGAGTCTGACCCCACGCTAGGGACCTACACAACGGAGTCCTCTGCCTGCGCCAGCAGCGCCAGCTCTTTGCCTCTCCCCTCAGACCAGGCCCCGCACGAGGCTGGGAGAGAACCCTACTGGAAGCACCCTGGTGTCACCGAGGACCTCCAACTCTGCAACAAGGACATGTCCTTTCTGTCTTCGGGAGAGGCACCTAAAGCCACCCAGCAAATGCTCAGCTTCCCCGCCAGGCTTTCTCACAGCCACACACGTCTGCAGTTAATACCATTGAAACCCCCAGATGTTTGCCTTTTTTGTTAAGTGAAGGTGCCTCCGTAGTGAATATGTGAGCGTGTGAGTGTGTATTGAATTGCACGGTGAATGCTGGCAGTTGGCCCACAGCATCCCTGTCGGGGGAATTAGACCCCCACCCCCCACCCCTCTCCCAAGAACAGACAAGATGGAGGGGCTCCTGGCAAGGATCCGATCCCTGGGCCTGGCCGGGGCTGCAGTGGGGGTGGGGAGGCACATAGGGCCTGTGTCTGGAGAGGGGTAGAGCTGTTCTCTCCTCCTGGCCCCCTGCGGAGGCAGTTAGGTGAGAAAATGGGGAATTGGTCAACCCTCCACCATTTGCTGGCAAATTCTGATCTTCGAACTCTAAAGTTTACAGCCTTGAGAAAATAAGCAAGAAAGGGTCAAGCCCACACCCCCACCTCATGATATAGATGTGGTTTCAGGGCATGATTGTGACCAAAACCTCCAGGCCATTAAGGGGTGGGGTTAGGCCAGTTGTTCAACCCTTTATTGAGCTCTTCCTGTATGTTAAGTGCTCTGCATGCATACAATTGCTCCTGCTCAGAGCAACCACAATCTAGGTGCCATCACCATCCCCTCTGGCAGGTGAGGGTACAGAGAGGCTGAGTAACTTGCCAGGTGCATTTAGCTCATCAGGCTGAGTCTAGGACAATGTAAAGGCAATGACCACGCTGTGCTTAGGCTACAGGAAAAGAGAGGGGACACCTGATCCAGCTATACTGTGGCCCCGGGGTACATGTACTGACTCCAGGAGGTCTTCAGGAATCAGGTAAAGAAGGGAAAAGGTGCTTCTGGAAGAGGGGATGGCACATACAAAGGTAAGAAGTCGGATAACACTCAGCCTGTCCAGGAAACTACATGCATTTGACAAGGCTTGCAAAGTGCCCCAGGCTTGCAGGGCAGAAGGCTAAAAGGTGACCTGGGGCTGAGTGCCCTGAAATGGGACCAGACCAAGAGCAGTGGAAAGCCGCCACATGGACCATACAAGGGAGTGGGTTGTGGATATCACCTTCATCAGGTCACTGGCCACAGCATGACATGGTCAAGGTTTGCAGAGGAGCAACCTGGAGACAGGGAAGTCAGTGAGGAGGCTGTCAGAGTACCCAGGAGGGAGATGATGGGGGCCAACGTGGAGTCACGGGGTAGGATGGCTCAGAGCAGCTGCTGTCCACTTTAGGGACATCCGCAGACCCTCCTCTCCCCATCCAGGGGGCAAACTCCAGCAGGATGAGATTTACCGGGGAGCAAAAATCCCTGATTTCTTCTAGGACCATTCCAGACATCCTCAGCTGCTGCTTGGGTTCGGTGGTTGATTTGTAAACGTTACATAGGCTTATCACGGTAACAATGAGCAGCATGCCAAGTGCCAGGTACCATGCCAGAGCTTTCATGTTTGTTCTTTCTCCCCCAGGGAGCCCAGAAGACACAAATCATTATCATCCCCCTCTTAAAGGTGAGGAAGTTAAGGCTCAGAGATGATCAGACACCTGGTGGGAATCCAGCCAAGGTGTGAACCCATAATTCCGTTTGACCTAAAATTCCATGCTTTCCCTCCACTCCTTCTTTGTAATGTTTCCCTGTGCAGGTGCTCAGGGGAAAAGTGTTGAATTGATGTCATCTTTAAATACTACTTCTTGGTTTTAGTTTGAAGTGAGTGACACGGAGCCCCCAAGATGCTGCAAGAAGAGTTCCATGAAGGCAGAAGCTGGCAGTTCCTGGCTCACGGCAGAGCTAGCTTAGCGCCTGCACGTGATCAGGCTTAACAAGTATGCAGTGATTGATCAATTGATAGTCACACTCACCTATTCCCCAGTGCTTAGGAATGTGCACGCAATAGGACCGGGTCCGTACACTGGGCAGCGTTGGGACTCGGTGGGTGCTTTGCAGAGCACCTTGCCTCCCACTGTCCCAGGTTCCTGACCTAAAAACCAATGAGTCTAACTGCCAGATTCCATCAGAAGCCCCCCTCAACACCGCTCCCCCCAGCTCCCCAACCTCTGTAGGAGACATAGGCCCAACAAATTTCCATGGATGGATCATGTGCCCTAGTGGTCCTTAAAGCCACCAGACCCAAACTCTCCAAAGAACAAGCGAGGCCCTTCCTGGGCCACATGGGTGGAGAGCCCACTCTGTGGCAAGCACAGTTCTAGGAGCTGAGGTTGCAGTGAACGGCAATAAACTGCCCTCATGCGCTCACATCTCCCCTCCCAGGTGCCTGAAGTCTCCCCTTGAGCTAAGAGGGAAAGACAGAGCTGGCTGCCCACAAAGGAATGTGATGAAGTAGCAAAGTCCCTGGTGGGGGAGGAGAACATGGGGCTGATGGCCAGTCCTAGGAGAGGTCCACCTCAGCCCCCTCCTCTATCACTCCTGCCCCTCCTGGGAGACATGCCTGTAGCTGGGTGGTCTCTTCCTTGGGGTGGTCTCCAGTGGAGATCCCCACCAGCCTTTGCATAGCCCCTTTCTTCTCCTCGCCAGCATGAATGGTGCACAAACCCAACACCCTGTACCCTCTAAGAGGGCAGGGTTCATTCCAGTTTTGCCCATTACTGTGCCCAGTGGTTTACTAGTAAACGTTTAACAGTCAACTTACTGAAAGACGAGAATCTGATTTAGAGCATTTGACTTCCCTGGTGTAAATATTCCCAACATGGCAGTCTTCAAGCTACCAAAGTGCATCACTGAACAAGGAGCTGGGAAGAGATGCATCCATCCCATCATAGTGTATGTCCACATACAGACACAATATCCCAGGGGTCACACCAGCAAACCATGGCTGAGGGGCCAGATTCAGCTCGTGCCTGGCAAAGCATAAAATACCATCTGGCCCTTACAACAGAAAAAATTGGAGAGCCCTGCAATAGGCATAACCTTCAGAACAGAGATACTAATAAAATATAATAGAATGATTAGGAAATGATGAGGTTTAGTACCTTTTAAAAATATAATTTAGGGGCACCTGGATGGCTCAGTGGTTGAGCGTCTCCCTTTGGCTCAGTGTGTGATCCCGGTGTCCTGGGATCAGGTCCCACATCAGGCTCCCTGCAGGGAGCCTGCTTCTCCCTCTGCCTGTGTCTCTCTCTGCCTCTCTGTGTCTCTCATGAATAAATAAATAAAATATTTAAATATACATAAAAAATTTAATTGTAACATTATATAACATAAGCCTGTTTAGTAGCTGTTTGACAACCAACTTGAAAAATTTCTGAGAAACCAACAACCGGCTCTCATGAGCCAGTATAGGGTCAACTCCAAAATGCCCGTGTCTCTAGGGTCCAGCCCAGAGGAGCTACATAGTGATTACTGGTTGACTGGTTCAAAATCAATACCAATATTCAAACTACTAGGCCACACTGCCCTGCTCCATTCTTTCAATTCCATTAAACACCTATCTAGTTGTGCCTCCAGAGTGCCAAGGACTTTGCTAGATAAAGTTAGTTCTCCTTGGATACGTTCCAAGATCCCCAGTGGATGCCTGAAAACACAGATAGTACCAAACCCTATATGGACTGTTTTTTCCTATACACAGATATCAATGATAAAAGTTTAAAAATTAGGCACAGTAAGAGATTAACAACAATGACTAATAATAACATAACAATATAGTGTAATAAAAGTTATGTGAATGTGGTCTCTCAAAATAGCTTGTTGTACCATACTCACCCTTTTTGTGATAATAAGAGATAATAAAATGCCTACATGAGATGAGATGAAGTGAGGTGAATCACATAGACATGTGCTATAGCGTTGGGCTACTTCTGAACTTTTTTTTTTTTTTTAATTTTATTTGAGAAAGAGGGAGAGCACAGATGGAGAAGGAGAGGGAGAAGCAGGCTCTCCACTCAGCAGAGAGCCTGACGTGGGACTAGATCCCAGGACCCTGAAATCATGACCTGAGCTGAAGGCAGAAGCTCCACCAGCTGAGCCACCCAGGTGCCCCTACTGTTGATCCTCTGAAAAGATGTCAGAAGGAGGATCATCTGCTTCTAGACAGGGTAATCTCGAGGGTGATCTCAAGTAACGAAGCACGGATAAGGAGGACTTCTGTACTGCAGATCCACTCACACAAGATACTGCCCTCCCAGGGCTCATAGGTGAATGGGGGGAACCTGACACCCCTCCCTTCCAACCACCTGCCCCCCAAAAAAAAAGTATTCCAGGAGAAAAAAAAGCTCTCTGCCATTCCCTTTCCCAGCTGTGTATATTTTATTGATTTATTATAAAGTGGGGTCCTAACTGAGCCTTTTTCCAGGTCGTAGACATTAAATGAGATCATCAGCATTGGGCTCACAGCCTGGCACAGAGCAGGTGCCCTGGATCCGCGGTAGCCACCTGGCATGGCTACTGTCAGTTTAGAACCGCGCTGACCCGGCCCCGAGCGCTGGCTTTCCATCTATTCCACTCGTCCAGACCTTCCCCACTTGCCCAGTGACTGGCACACTCTCACGAGAGCATCTCTGCAGGGTTTCCAGCCTTGGCACTAGTCATGTTTGGGGCCGGACAGTCCTTCCTGGCAGGCAGCTGTTCTGTGCACCCTGAGGTACTTAGCAGCATCCCTGGCCTCTACCCACACACACTAGTAGCAGCCACAGGCTGTGACAACCAGAATGTCTCCAGACAGTGCCTCGTGTCACCTAGAAGGCTAAATGACCCCCCAGTTGAGAACCTCTGGCTTGAAAGAAGATGTTTTCCCGCCCTGCAGCCGGTACCTGCTGCTTCCCAGGCCTCCTGTGGGCTGCCGTCTGCGGGAGCTCATATTGTCCACGCCCAGGCAATCCATGTTCCTCCTCAGATGCCACTTCCCCAGGGGCTGGAGCAGACACAGCTGGCTTCCTCAGGCTGTCAAGGAACACGGGGACCCACAGGATAGAAGAAGTTGCAACCTGTTTGAAGTCGTGTTTTTGGAGCCTCTTTAATGGCATGAGCCCATGCCTGTAATAAAATGCCAAGCACCAAAAGCAGGCAAGAAAATTGTTCTTAAGTGGTCCCAATTTCACACCTACCCATGGCGCTATTTCTTTTGGGGGAACTCTCCGGAAGCTTCGTCTGAAAACTCCGTCTCAAAATTACATCAGCCAGGAGAGCATTCCCAAACCTCATTTTTAACAGGCATGAGACACCAACATAATGGAACACACACTCCATCCTGGTGGCATTTAATGTACTGATCAAATAATAAAATGTGCTTATTCTTCTGCTCTGAGGAGAGGAGTCGTGTTTTCATCCTCAAGTTGATGAACATCCTCCTCCCTCTCCTCTTCTGAGCTGATGTGAAGTCAGCTTATTTTCTAGGCTCATGGTGGGGGGCTGGGAGCAGGTTTCCTCTTCAGCAGTGTGTGATACTGGGTAGCTGAATGATTACTGCACATACCCCCCCAAACTTCTCTGCTTTCAGAGGGCAAAGCTGAGCACCAAAGGAACATGAAGTACCATCCTCTTCCCCCTCCTCTCCTCGCTTTCACTAAATAATTATGTCTGAGGTTAATAAAAAGTATTACAGAGGATCGAGTGTTTACCTGGAACTAATATTTCTTTTTTTTTTTTTTAATTTCATTTATTTCTTCATGAGAGACACAGAGAGGGGGTAGAGACTCAGGCAGAGGGAGAAGCAGGCTCCACGCAGGGAGCCCGACGTGGGACTCGATCCCAGGTCTCCAGGACCACGCCCTGCGCCGAAGGCGGCGCTAAACCGCTGAGCCACCCCGGCTGCCTGGAACTACTATTTCTAACACACAATCAGCCGATTGATTGATTGAGTTACCCACGCACAACAGAACCTTAATAGCAGTTATCTCTGGAGTGACGGATCACAGGTCATTTTTTCCACTGCTTAAATCCATGTTATTGAAGTATAATTTACATGAAATAAAACACACCCACTTCAAGGGAACAGGTTGATAAGTGTCAAAGAATGTCTACACCCATGTAACCACCATCTCCATCAAGATAGCAGCACAGGACATTCCCACAACCCCAGAAAAGTCTCTTTGTGGCTCCTCTACGGCGGACCCCAGCCACCCACTTCTGGTCCCAGGCAGCCCCTGCTCTGCCTTCTGTCACTAGAGATAGTTTTACCCCTCCTTGAGCTTCATATAAAGAGAGTCAAAAGAGGGGCGCCTGGGTGGCTCAGTTAAGCATCCAATTCTTGGTTTTGGCTCAGGTAGTGATCTCAGGATTCTGGGATTGAGCCCCGAGTCAGGCTCCTTGCTTATCATCGGTGGTGTTGGGGGGCGGTGTCTCTTGCTCATGGTTGGCGGGGTGGGGGTAAGGTTTGCTTGAGATTCTTTCCCTTTACCCTTCCCCTCGAGCGCACTCTCTCCCTCTCTCAAATAAATCATTAAAAAAATAAAATAAAAACTAAATAGAATCAAAAGTTACATACTCCTTTTGGCCTGACCTCTTTGACTCAGCATGACACTTCCGACACGCATCCACGTTGGTGTGGGTATCACAGTCTCTTTCATAGTTGACTTACTACATCCGTCACATGGGTGTAACACGGGTAGGGGTTTCTTCTTTATGCTCTCCCGACCCCCAATATTTCTACAACACACATGTGTTGATTTGCTTTAAATTTTTTTTTTTTAGGCGCCATTTGTTTTTTTTTAAAAATTCACAGGGACTTTAGGAAGAGCCCAAATGCCAGGCCGCTGTTGATACGCGGAAATGGATGCCTGGCACAGCTACACAGAGGATTGAAGGCCATGGATCATATTTTTAAAAATAAAAACCACTGTGTTTTTCAGATTAATTGCATCTCTCTCCCACACCAGCCTTTGCGGTGAGCTGCTCAAATTGACCAATTTAAATGTGACCTCACTTCTTTCCCCTCCATCCGCTCTGAGTCAGTTGCTAAGAAGCAAAGAAAGGAAGTATCCGGGGGGGAATGTGTTACATGCGCAGAGTACCTGCCGCCCTCCCAAAACTTGCCCACATTTCCCTTCACACTTACCCCTCCAGACAATGCTCACATGGGTAAGGGTGATGGTATCACCCCACCTGCAGATTAGGAAGCTGAGGCAGGGGATTCCTGGGTGGCTCAGCGGTTTAGCTCCTGCCTTTGGCCCAGGGCGCAATCCTGGAGTCCTGGGATCGAGTCCCGCATTGGGCTCCTGGCATGGAGCCTGCTTCTCCCTCTACCTGTGTCTCTTCTTCTCTCTCTATGTCTATCATGAATAAACGAATAAATAAATCTTTTTTTTTTTTTTTTTTTTAAAGGAAGCTGAGGCAGAGCCAGGGTTTTGTCTCAGACCCCACGGCAGGAGAGCAGGAGGATGCCATGCAGGGGCTCCAGGTAGGAATGCACAAACTTGGGATTTATTTTTATTTTTTAATTTTTTTTTTTACAAACTTGAGATTTAGATCCCAGCTGTCCACCTTTCTTAGCTGAGTGATGCTAACCAAATCTCCTAACTCTCTGCCCCTCACCCTTCCTCCGTGAAACAGAGATCCCATCGTGATATTCACCACTGAGCTAACTAACGAGACAATGTGCGTAAGTGCTCCAGGAGGGGCTTAGGAAGAAGTTGGTTTGCTCAGTCAAAAGAGTATAAATCAAGGGTGTCCCACTGAACCCCAGTGACATAAAGGTAGCCAGGTCTCAGAAAAGACCAGAAACCAGGGCCCAGGGCCTTCTTTCTGCTTTGTAGGTCTGGTCTTCTCTGCGCCAGCCTTCCCTCTACCCTGGCCTTCTCTGCTATGTCATCTCAGCATCACAGAAGGTGGCCATTGACGAGACCAGCTGGGATTGAACTAGGATCTCTTTGGCCCAGTTCCAAGGGGAGGACTTGGTCAGCTCAGCTTGAACCAGATGCCCACCCTGACCAATGTCTGAGCCAATTTGTGCCAATATGTTTGTTGGCAACCACTCCCTAAAGGTGAGAAGGATGGTCACATGGGTTGTTGTGAGCCAGACACAAAGAAATGTCTTACTACAAGTAGCAACCACTTCTTTCACTGTGTTCACCAACTGTATGCATCTCTTTATTTTATTAATAATCATAGCAAATAACCACATAGGGCTTACCGTGTGCCAGCCACTGGTATAAGCACTCTGCATAGGATGACTCTTTAAATTAATTCTCACAAAAGTGCAGTGAGGTTTATTTTGTCCATTATACAGATAAGGACACTGAGGTACAGGGAGGTTAAGCAACTTGCCCAAGATCATGTCTGCACTCGGCCAATCTGGTAACAGACCCGCTCTCTTACCCACCGTGTGTGTTATCTATTTTAGCCACAGTCGTGCTTATTTTTTTGTCTTAGATTTATTTTATTTTTTAAAGATTTTATTTATTTATTCATGAGAGACACAGAGAGAGAGAGAGAGAGGCAGAGACACAGGCAGAGGGAGAAGCAGGATCCCAGCAAGGAACCCGATGTGGGACCCGAACGTGGGACTCCAGGATCATGCCCTGGGCTGAAGGCAGGCACCAAACTGCTGAGCCACCCAGGGATCCCCTCACAGTCATGCTTTTTCATAATTCCTCTCTTAGCCCAAGTCTCTCAAAGTGAGAGAAGAAAGAAAAATGAGGATGGAGAAGAACGTAATACCAAATATTTCACCAAAGCATTAACCGGTCGACAATGGAAAACAGCAATTTCGCTGGCTGTCTCCCGATTCCATTCTGAATTGGAGCTGGCGGAGCGGGCAAGGTGGCCTTGCTGTTGCCTCTCTGCACAGCCCTGTGACCCTCTGCTGGCCTGGGACCACCCAGGACCAGACCTGCAGCTTCTTTATCCCTTTACCCTGTACCTGTGCACAGCGAGGCTTGCTGTTGTTGAGGAAACATGTACCCCACTTCATGGCCTTCAAAGCACTTCTAAAAACAAGCAAAGAGGGCAGCCCGGGTGGCTCAGCGTTTGCGCACTGCCTTCAGCCCAGGGCCTGATCCTGGAGACCCGGGATCTAGTCCCACGTCAGCCTCCCTGCACGGAGTCTGCTTCTCCCTCTGCCTGTGTGTGTGTGTGTGTGTGTGTGTGTGTGTGTGTGTGTGTGTCTGTGTGTCTGTGTCCCTCATGAATAAATAAAATCTTTTAAAAAATAAAAGCAGGCAAAGAGATCAGTTCAAATATTGTCCCTGTGAGACCTCAAGAAAAAGGGGTTTGTGGAAAGAATGTACACATGAAAACCCAGCCAACGATGAACAGCCAGGCATTGGAGGAACAGGAGTCGTGGCAGGGTCTGCACAGAGCCCTTTCTCGCCCCTCTTTCTCATCTCTGTGGTGCATCACAGAACACGCCCTTGCCTGTGAGCCTGGCACCAGGCCTCAAATGGCCACCTCCCCCCAGTCCCGGGGCTAAATGGTCACCGCCTCCCACTTTTCCACCCCCCACAAGTGTCCAGGTAAAGAATCCGATGACCTGGCTCTACTTAATCCGGCCAGGCCCTCAGGCCTCAGGTTCCAGGTCCCGGGCTCAAAAAAGGAAAGCAGCTTGCTTGGCGTCTCCCAGAGAGGAAGTGCCAAGCCAGGATTCTGGTCTGTCAGCACCTGGATGAGTTTTGTGGGGCTGCAGTAACAAAGTACCACAAACTGGGCGGCTTGGACAACAGGAATTCTTTCCCTCAAGTTCTGGAGGCGTGAAGCCCCAAATCAAGGCGTCAGGAGGATCGGTGCCTTCAGAGGGCTAGGGAAAGGATCTGTTCTTGTCCAGCTTCTGGTGGCTTGCTGGCAGTCTCTGGTGTTCCTTGGCCAGTAGATGCATCACCCCCTATCTCAGCCTTCATGGTCAAGGCATTCGCCGTGTGAGCCTCCATCCAAAATTCCTTTTTTTATGAGGACACAGTCATATTGGATTAGGGGTCCACCCTACTCCACCATGACCTCATCTGAACTTAGTACATCTGCGACAACCTTATTTCCAAATGAGGTCACAGTCTGAGATTGGTGGGGGGGGAGGGGTGGTTAGGACTTTGACATCTTTTTCAGGGATACGATTCCACCCCTAATAGAGCCCAGGGCACACCCCTCCCGCCCACAGAAGGGCCACTCCATTCCGTCCCCAGTTTGCTTACCCCACTGCACACCTCACTCCCCAGGCTTCTTTCAGCCCTGGAGGGCGTCACTCTTCCTGTTTTCTCTGGAACAGGCCAACACAAGTCTGCCCTCCTGTCCTCACGCTCACAAGCATTCAGAGGGAGCAGTGGTGGTGATTCAAGAGAAGCCACTCCGGGTGCCCTGGGCGGGGCATGACTCAACACTGGTGAGGCACTTGGGGAGGCTTTATTCAGATGGACAGTCCATTGTCTGCACCTCTGCGCCAGCTCGGGCTCCAGTTGGCAGTTTTAGCAGCATTAAACCTGCACAGCACATGATGGGCACATGAACCTCTTTCTGAGTGGACAACAACCTGTGAATCAAAGCCAGCCGGCGTGACCCCTGACCACATGGCTTCACAATGGTGGTGGTTGACAGGTGGCTGGGTTCCAGGCCAGGCATTCAGGCAAGTGGATTGGTTCCATATTTATTCACTCTCTATTTTGTTTGGCTAAAAATCTCAAGCAGATTCTACCCAGAGGTTAAGGAGCCCAGTCTACCCTGAGGATTAGTTGCATTTCAGAAGGCCTGGATCTGGGATCAGGGAGGGAAAGCTGGCCTTGCCCATTTCCTCAGTCATGACAGACATCACCAACCCGCCGTAGAACCCTACCTGAGATCACAGGCCAGGAAGCGGCAGGGTGGGGACTGGACTCCAGGATGGTGCATGCTGCAGTCTGTGTTCATTCTGTACTTCGATTCGATGATTCATAGTTTTGAGCCCGTACTTGGTGTCTGCCTCCTTGGAAGGAAAAATGCTCAAAGGGTCATGGATGCATCCAAATCCTAGCGGGCACGATCGCTTCCTTCATCGCCAGGGAGCATCAGTAAGATGGAACATTTGCCTTGCCAGAGCTGAAAGAAACCCCTAGAGACCTTCTGTCCACCCCTCCTGTTTTGCAGGTAGGGGAAGATAGGGTTCCTAGGAAGTAAGGAGCTCCAAGACCACAAAACCAGGCTCAGACTCCTGATCCCTCACCCCAGAGCTTCCTCCCACCAATCTGCTTTTCTTCTCCAGCAGCTGATGGAGGACATGGAGTATTTCTCATCTGGCTGCTTGCTCTCTGGTTTATGGTGTCAAATTCCTGGGGAGGCTCACCTTCCTCTTGTTCCATCTGTCCCAGCCCTTCGAAAGCAGGCTGTACAGTCCCCTCTCTATCCCTAAGGTTGTATGCCTTTGCCTCCACCCTCTCCTGGGATTTCTACAGCTTTTCCCACCCCCCACCCCCCCCGCCTGTCCTCTGAGCCCCCATCCTGGTATTGCTCCCTCTGCCACAGGGAAGGAGCCAATCCTGGTTCCTGCCCCCCCACTTCCACTGAGCCCCCTGGCTCTGGTTCCCACCACCACAGCCCCCTGGTTCCACCACCTCCCACTGCCATGGGGTCCATCCAGGGGGGCCTAATGGTCAGGCAGGCCCAGCCAACAAGGTGACACACCCTTTTGTGTGGCCACAAACTAGCACAGCTGTGAAAAGTCCTAACAGTCCAGAGACTTTGGAAAACTTTTTACTCTTTTTTTTACAAAAATGACATATTTTCCCTTGGAAAAATAATTAGATACATATGAGTTTTTTTTGTTTTGTTTTGTTTTGTTTTAAAGGTAAATTGGCGCAACTGGGTAGCTCAGCTCAGGTCATGATCTCAGGGTCGTGAGCTCAGTGTGGAATCTGCTGTTCCTCTCCCTCTGCCCCTCCCCCATCAAATAACTAAATGAAATCTTTAAAATAAATAAATAAACAAAGCAAACCATAATGAATATTAATTCAGTACCTACTATTTTCTAAACACAATACACATGTTAGCTCATGTAATCCTCAAATGAGAAATCCCACAGGACAAATGACACAGTTTCTTCAGCAAATAAATGGCAAGGAAAAAACATGAGAGGAAATAGTATTTAGATTTAAAAAGATTTAAAAGTGTTATCAGGGCAGCCCAGGTGGCTCAGCGGTTTAGTGCCGCCTTCAGTCTAGGGCATGATCCTGGAGACCTGGGATCAAGTCCCACGTCAGGCTCCCTGCATGGAGCCTGCTTCTCCCTCTGCCTCTCTCTCTCTCTCTCTCTCTGTGTGTGTCTCATGAATAAATAAATAAAATCTTAAAAAATAAATAAATAAAAGTGTTATCAACTGTAGGGAGATGGGATGGGAAGACATGTGACAAAGCACAGTAACAGGTTAGTGGTTGAGTCTAGGGGATTATGCTGGAGCCCACAGTACAATTCTTCCTCCTTTGCTGAATGTTTGAATATTGTCCTAATAAAATGCTGGGAAAAAGTATATATCAGCCAAATGTAATGTGTGGATCTTGCAGATCCTGATTCGAGCAAATCAAGTTAAAAGGCATTTATGGGACAGTTGAGGATGATTTAACACTGGTTAGATATTAGATGATCTTAAGAAATTGTTTTAAAAGGGCTGCCTGGGTGGCTCAGTCAGTTAAGCATCTGCCTTTAGCTCAGGTCATGATCCCACGGTCCTGGGATGGAGCCCCACATTAGGCTTCCTGCTCAGTACAGAGTCTGCTTCTCTCTCTCTCTCTTTCTCTCTCTCTCTCTCCCTCCTTCTGTCCCTCCCTACTGCTCATTCTATCTCTCAAAGAAATAAAATCTTTAAAAAAAATTGTTTTTAAAAAAATTTAGGTGTGATCACGGTATTGCAATTCTCTCTCTCTCTCTCTCTAAGATTTTATTTATTGGGATCCCTGGGTGGCACAGCGGTTTAGCGCCTGCCTTTGGCCCAGGGCGCGATCCTGCAGACCTGGGATCGAATCCCATGTCGGGCTCCCAGTGCATGGAGCCTGCTTCTCCCTCTGCCTGTGTCTCTGCCTCTCTCTCTCTGTGTGACTATCATAAAAATAAAAAAATAAAAAATAAATAAAGAAAGAAAAATACGATTTCATTTATTTATTCATGAGAGACAGAGAGAGAGAGAGAGAGAGAGAGAGACATATCCAGAGGGAGAAGCAGACTCCCTGTGGGGAGCCTGATGAGGGACTCGATCCCAGGACCCCAGGATCAAAACCTGAGCTGAAGGCAGACTCTCAACCACTGAGCCACCCACGTGCCCCATAGTGATTCTTTTCTAAAGAGTCTGGGGTTCACTTTAAAATAGCCAGCAGGAGAAAGTACAGATGAAACACCATTGGCAATTATACTGCAGTTGATTAGTGGAGGTCCATTGGATGATTCCTTCTTTTGTGAGGGGTTGAAAATGCCTATAATAAAGAATTTTTAATAGGTGGGTACTATTATTTTGCAGTTAAGGAAACGGAACTGAGGTTTAGAATGCCAAGTTATTCGCCTGAGATCACCCAGCTAGTAAATCCCTTAATATGGATTAAAGAATATTTCCTACCTGACATCCCATCTCTCATTCTCCACACCCTGATAATATCCATCTAAAACTTCGATACACTTAAAAGGATTTTGCATACTTTAAAATATATATATACTGTGTGACTCTACCCTTGTGTAACACAAATTATGTCAGTGTGTCCTTGAGCAGATATTTCTGATGCAGAGCTACGGAAAAGGAGCTAAGCCACGTAGTGCACCTCCTAAACTGAGCACTCTCACCTGGGCCATTTAGAGGACACTCGCTGGTCCTCCACCTTCATTATCGCGCAAATTATTGTCCCCATTTTCACAGAGAAGGAAACGAACTCAGGAAGGAGAAGTGGATCATCCAAGGTCACAGAGCTAATCACTGATAAGAAATTCATGCATGTATCTGATAGTGTGACTCGAGAAAGGAGTCCTCACCTGGAACCCCAGGAAGGCAGCAATCTTGTCTGCTTTCCTCACCACCTCACCTGACAGGAGAGACCAAGACTCACTAAATGGACAAAGGAACTCAGAGAGGCACGCGGCTCTCCGCCAGAGGGCTAGACACTCTTTAAAAAAAAAAAAAAAAAAATTGTGGTAAAATACACATGATCTAAAATTTGCCTTCTTACCCATTTTTAAGTGTACAGTTCTGTAACGTGAAATGTTCACATTGTTGTAGCACCATCACTGCCATCCATCTCCAGAACTTTCTCATCTTCCCAAACCGAAACTCTGTTCCCATTAAACACGACCCCTCCACCTCCCAGCCCCTGAAACCACCATCTGACGGCTCGAGTGCCTCATATAAGTGGCCTCATACAATATTTGTCCTTTAGTGACTAGCTTGTCTCACTTAGCCAAATGTCTTCAACATTGATTGAGTTGTAACATATGTCAGAATTTCCTTTCTTTTTTTTGAGGCTAATGAATAATAGTCCCTCATATGGATATACCCCCATTGGATTTATCCATCAATGGACATTTGAGTTGTTTCTGCCTTTGAACATAGGTGTGCACACATCTCTTTGAAGCCCGGTTTTTTCCGTATGGGTAGATGTCCGGGGTAGGATTGCTGGATCATACGGAAATTCTTTTTTTCTAGGACCCTTTGGAATCCATTTTTTTATGCTGTATTCTTCACCTAATTACGAGCCTTTCTGTGTTGCCATGTTTTTGTCATTTGGGTGGCCAGTTGTAGGTCCCAGTGAGGTGAGTTCCTCCTGTACCCTCTTTCCTGTCTCTGCCTGGTCCACCCAAGTTAACCTAGCCCTCATGACTCAGCTTCAGGGACTCAGACTACCTTAGGGCACCCGAAAGCAACTGGGATTTCCCTTTGAAACCCCTTCCTAATTTACATTAGGTGATTCTTTGGAACTTCATGTTGGGAAAGTTTCCTCCTCACTCTGGAGCCAGCAATGGCTGCAGTCTTGTTCTCTGCCCTCTCCTGCACCTACTGCTAAGTCTATCAGCAGGTTTGCATGATCAAATATATTGAAATAGTTAAGTAATTACCTCCTCTCCTGGGGGCTATTTCCAACTTTTCAATATTATTAACAAAGCAACTACAAAGAGAGGATTTTTTTTAATGCTGTTGAACCAGTTCCTTAAGATTTATTTCCAGGGATGTTTCCAGTAACATGTCACCAGATTTGGGGTTGGGAGGAGGAAATGAAAGAAAATGGCGGACAAGGTGCCAGTCACGAACCAGGGAGCCGGAAGGAAGTATACATGGTGAGGGAAACCAGTTTTGGCCTGCTCCTTTCCCATCCCATTTCAGATAATCCCTGTAGTGGGTAGAATGTGTCCAGAAAATGTGTCTACCTAGAATCTGTAACTGTGACCTTATTTGGGTAAAGGGTTTTGGTAAATATAATTAACTTCTGAATCTTAAGATGACATCATGATGGATTAGAGTAGGCCCTAAATCTAATGACAATCCTTAGAAGAGGAGGGGAAACAGAAACAGAGCAGAAGGTAGACAGAGGCAGAGATTAGAAGGATGCGTCTTCTGGCCAAGGAATGCCAAGAACTGCTGATAGCCAGCAAAGCTAGGAGAGAGGCATGGGACAGGTTCCTCCTTGGAGCCCCAGAAACAACCAACACCTCGACTTTAGACTTCTGGCCACCTGAACTATGAGAGAATACATGTCTGTTATTTCAAGGCTCGTGCCTGTGGTAATTTGTTATGACAGACACAGGAGATGAATACAGTGCCCATCTCTGCAGTCCTTCTGGAAGGACACAGCTACCGTTCAGGCTGAAGTTGGGCTCATGCACAGGTGTCACTGTGTTGGGTGCTCTGCTCTGTCAGAGGGAACCCCCCAGGTATGCAGTGGGTGTTGATGTTGGGGTCTCAGCCCACTGGGGATACCAGGGTGTGAAATGCAGTGAGTGTAGCCACTGGCAATCCATCTGGGAAAACAAAATGATGTTCTTTTCATACATCACACACAAATTCATACATCATGCACACAGATGAGGCCCCGGTCTTGAGAAACAGAACTTTGAATGATTTAGTAGAAAATATAAGCCATTATTTCTATGACCTTGGTGTAGGGAAGGATTTCCTAAACAAGATAAACCTTAGTGCATGAAGCATTTGACTACATGAAAATTAAAAGCTTCTGTACATCAAAGGATAAATAAGTGTAAATGCAAGCTGAAGACCCACAGAAAAGCCTTGCTGTGCAGGCTAGGACCTAGGATTTACAAAGAATTCCTACAAATCAACAGAAAGATAACTCTTAAGTCCAACTGTAAAATGGACAAATGTATGAATAGGGAATTCACCAAAGCACAATCAATAACCTAGGAAAAGATGTTCAATTTCATTAAAAAATTGGAGGTGGGAGGACAAATTAAATGGCGGTGGTGTGCCACTGCTCCTCCGTCAGGTTGTCAGACAGTGAAAAAGTCAGGAAGCCATGAGGATGGTGGAGAAGCAGGAAAGCCTGCGTCCTGTTGGCAAATGTGCGTTGGTGCAACCTGCATGGAGACCAAAGGCCTCACATATGTCATGGGGTGAACCGTGCCGCCCTCCTACCCAAATCCATACATTAAAGTCCTAATGCCTCTGAATATGATTCTATTTGGAGGTAGTTCTTTAAAAAGGTGATTAAGCTAAAATGAGGTCATGTGAGTGGGCCTACTCCAACATGACTGGCGTCCATATACAAAGGGTAACATTTGGCCACAGAGACAGAAATGCACAGAGAGGAAGCGATGAGAAGACTCAGGGGGAGAATGGCCTTTGCAAGCCCAGGGATGCCAGCCTGTGGCTGTCAGAGGCTGGGAGCAAACTAGACACTAGGCCTGGAATGTATTCTCCCCTCCTGGCCTTCGGCGGAACCCATGTTGACAACACCTTTATTTTGAACTTTAGCCTCCAGAACTGTGGGAAGATAAATTTCTGTTGTTTGAGCCATGCATCAGTGATGCTGTATCATGGTGGCCCCAGAAAACCAATACAGCCATCGACCAAAGAGTGGCTCATAGACTGTGGCCTATCCATTTGGTGGGATATTACCTGAGAGTGTCAGCAGTCGACAGAAGCAAGCCGCAGAGGGATGCAGATGGCATGATACCATTTACGTAGATGTGGACACACAAAAACGCTGTGTCTAGTTTCTCCGAGCATAAATGAATAGCAGTGGCATCAAAACACGCATGAGAAGAGACACACAGGAGAGTGGTGACATATCCCCTTCTTAAAAAGGATTGAAGAAAATAAGGTAAAATTCGTGCATTCAACAAACACTGCCCACAGGTGAGGGGCAGGAGTGGGCTCCATGCAAAACTGTACACAAGAGTCTGGGTTCATGCTCCTTAATTCACGATCCTTCTCTGGCACTCGTCACCCCTTCTCCCAGCAGACATCCTGAGGGTTTCTTCGTTTACAGGGTGAGTTTCACAAAGCAGTATTTTGCCCATATTTCTGAGCATGCACACACACACACACACAGACTCCAGAAAGAGCAGCACGACATAGCAATTTTCTTTCCCTATTTTTTTTTCATAAAGAAACACAAAACTTC
Source organism: Canis aureus (assembly GCF_053574225.1). Classification (NCBI taxonomy): domain Eukaryota; kingdom Metazoa; phylum Chordata; class Mammalia; order Carnivora; family Canidae; genus Canis; species Canis aureus. Next base: position 18,496,603 of record NC_135613.1, on the reverse strand, counting down.
AGATACACCTTTCACATCATGGTATTAGGAAAGAAAAGAACTAAAATATGCAGAGAAAGAAGCTGCCAGCAAGACAAAAACAAACTCAGTTTCCAGCAACAAAGGCATGCAAATCCCAGAGCCTGTAAGCCTAGGAAGGCCCAGGAGGAGATGCAAAGAGTAAACAAATTTATGGAAAATGCTGAATCTCGCCAGTGGCCAGAATCCCACCTCCCACCCCGCACAGCCACCGGCTCCTGTCAGGGGGCCCCTGAGGGTTCTGAGAGCAGGATCTGAATCAGCCAGGAGTCTGCTGTGTGCCGACTCAGTGAGCACCTCCCTGGGCACCAGGGTGCTGGAGGAGGAGGATGCCTGGTGTCCTGGGAGGAGGCATAGCATCCTCCAGCAGCCGTGTGGCAGGAGGGGCCCCAGCCTTGCATCCAGTCAGCTGGTCTTCTACTCACAGCACGTCTCTGGCGGGCTGGTGGGGGTTTGGGAACAGGGATCCTCTGATTTTACTAGACTTACCGACTTGTCCTGCCCGGGATAGGCTTCACTTTAGCCCTGGAAATCCCGCATCTCAGGGAAACGGGGATGGTGGTCACCTTACATCTTCCAGATGAGGAAACAGGAGAAGAGGGGGGAAGTGAGCAGACTGAGACCAAGTCGCTGTGCCGGGGTTGGAAGCCTGTAGGAGTCCACAGCAGAGGGATGGTGAAGATGGAGAAGTCAGAAGCATCCAGATCAAAGCAACTTTGAGGAAGCCCACACATGTGTTCCTTGAGATAAGAGTAGTTAGTCCTCAATGCTGGGTCAGGGCTGGTGAGGCGGGCAGGCCTGGCTACCACCTGAGTCAGGACCGGGCAGACTGTCTCCTTGGGAAAGCTATTTGGCAGCCTGTAGTTAACACTGCAAAATTGTTCATACCCTTTGACTGAATAATATTATGCTTGGAAAACGATTCTAAGGAAATTATCCTTTTTTTTTTTAAGAATTAAAAAGCTATTGGAAAGAAAATGTTCTCTGCAGAATTATCTGGAAGGGAAAATAAACCTGAAGAGTCCACACAGGGCAATGGCTTCGTACATCATGACCCATCTGGCCAGGGACATGGTCACATAGCCACAAAAATGTAACTGATGACTACACAGCGACACAGGAAACTCTTATGATGTGAAGTAGTATCTTATGGAACAGAATAACAATCCTAAATGTCTTGTACCTGCAACTTTACAAAATGCTTCCCATCAAGGACCAGGCTGGAATGGGAATAGGTGGGTTTGGTGGGGATAAAGCAAGATTCTGCTTTCTTTTTAAGATTTATTTATTTGCTTGAGAGAGAAAGCGAGAGCGCATGTCCACAAGTGGGGGCAGAAGCAGAGGGAGAGAATCTCAAGCAGATTCCCCGATGAGCATGGAGTCGGGCAAAGTGGGGCTCAATCTCCGGACTCTGAGATCACGACCTGAGCTGAAACCAAGAGTCAGATGCTTAACTGACCGAGACACCCAGACACCTCAGGGAAGATTCTTTTACAATTTAAAGATTATTATTTTTTAAAGATTTTATTTATTTATTTGAGAGAGTGACAGAGCAAGCATGAACAAGGTGGTGGGGGGATGGGCAGAGGGAGAGGGAGAAGCAGACTCCCCTCTGAGCAGGGAGCCCATGTGGGGCTTGATCCGAGGACCCTGGGATCACGACCTGAGCCGAAGGCAGACGCTCAACCACCTGAGCCACCCAGGTGCCCCTTAAAGATTATTTTTAGTCCCCTTATATCATCTTTTGCAAATCAAGGGAAGGAAGCTAGGAATTTTCTGCACAGATAGGGTCATGCACATTGTCAAAGACACCACTTGCCAAGATGGTCTTTGTGGCTCTGGTGGAAATAGCAGATGATTGCAAGAAGCCTGAATACTCATCAGGAGGTGAATGCTTCAATAAAATGGGTATATCCATACAAGGAGGACTACATGGCTGTTAAAAAAAATAGGGCAGCTGTATGGCTATGGGATGATTATTAAGATGCATTAAGTAAGAAAGGCCGAGTACAGGAGGGTGTAGAGAATGCTGTTTGTGGGAAAACGACACACATACATATATGCCTATATTCCCATGCAGGCAGAGAGAGACTGGTGCTGAACGGACATGCTAGAACTCCGTGGAAGACAAAGATGGCAGGGAGCCTGGGTGGCTCAATCAGTTAAGCATCTGCCTTCAGCTCAGGTCATGATCCCAGGGTCCTGGAATCGAGCTCCCGGTCCAGCTGCCTGTTCAGCAGGGAGCCTGCTTCTCCCTCTCCCTCTGCTGTTCCCCTTGCTTGTGCTCCCTCTCTGTGTCAAATAAACACATAAAGTCTTTTTTTAAAAAACACATAAAGTCTTTAAAGAAGAAGAAGAAGAAGAAGAAGAAGAAGAAGAAGAAGAAGAAAAAGATGACAACAAAGATGAGAAGGAGGTAACTTCCATTCTGTGCATTTGGTACCTGTAGGGAGATAAATGGTGAATCCGAAAGGATATGTTCTCGTCCTCATCCCCAGAACCTATGAAAAAGTCTCTGTAGATGTAATTAAGTTGGGAATTTCCAGATGAAGTCATACTGGATTACCTGGGTTGGCCTTAAATCCAATAACGAGTGTCCTTATAGATGACACACAGAGGAGACACCCAGAGAAGAGGGGAGGCCATGTGAGGATGGAAGCAGAGATGGGAGGGATGTGGTCACAAGCCAAGAACACCTGCACCTCTGGAAGCTGGAAGACAGGAGGAAGGATCCTCCCTTAGGGCCTTCCAAGGAAGCCCACACCTTGATTTCAGACTCTCGCCTCCAGAACTGTAAGAAGATAGGTTTCTGTTGTATTAAGCCCACCAGCTTATGGTGATTTGTCATGGTAACCCTGGAAAACAGCCTGGCCTGCTTGGTGAATGACCTGCTGGGTGGGTCAGAAGGGGGGTTACCTTGGAGGTACTGACTGGGAGGGAGATGGGGACTTGGGGTCAAGTTCTGCGTTTTGATCTAAGTGCTAGTTTCTCAGAGTAAACATGTAAAAAGCCATGGAGCTGTATACTTAAGATTTTATGGTATATGTTACACCCTAATTTTCTTAAAGATTAAAATGGAATGATGGGTCAGGAGATACTCTACAGAGAGCTAGACACCTCATTTTAAGGTGCTTTCATGTGGAGTGACAAAAAAAAAAAAGTTTTGTATTCAGCACAAAAAGTCGGTACATGGGGATTCCCAGGAACCTTCCTTCCAGCAGCAGATGGGATTTGGGCAATGACATGCACGCCTTTCCCCAGCAGGTCGTTCACCAAGCGCTGGTGGCTGGCCAGCCTGCCTGCCTGCTGGGGACCTGCATCGGCCATGCTTGCCATGACACTGATTTGCTTTCAGCCTCCCACCCATCTGGAAGGCAGCACCACCTGCCCTCCAGGAGCTCCCAGCCTGGTGGGTGGACAGCAAGTGCCTACTTGGTCCTTCACACAGATGCTGGGCTGGAATGGGCGGATGTCCAGGATGCTGCAGGGAGGTCAGAGGTAAGGTGCTCGTTCCACAGGATGTGGAAGGAAGAGCACTGCTGTGCCTGACAGGGGAGGGAGAAAAGATTGCCTGGAGAAGGATCTTCCCAGGCAAGGGGAACTTCACGTGCAAAGGCATCAAACATGAAAAAAAAAAAAAAAAGATACAGAACATCTGGGGAACTGCTTACTGTGGCTGGGAGGGTGGGCTGTGGCAGCTGAGGAAGGTGCCAGCATCCTGGAGCCCCAGCAGTGCTGAGGCTGCTCACTTATGGTCTAGGGGCTGCTTTCCTCCTCTGGAAGGCAGAGCTAACCTGGCCTGCTGCAAGCTCTTATAGGTTTGAGGAGGCGCCAAAGAGGTAACAGGAATATCATGTGGATCACCACCCGCTCCTAAAAGATGGTTTTCAGGAGGTGGGTGAGGGGAAGGGGTAACTGGGGGGTGGGCATTAGGAGGGTACTTGATGGAATGAGCACTGGGTGTTGTATGCAACTGATGAATCGCTAAATTCTACCCCTGAAACTAATAATGCAGTGAATGTTAATTAAATTGAATTTAAATAATTTTTTTTTAAAAGATGGTTTTCACTGTTGCTGTCCTTGTGAGCTTGTACTTTAGATTCATACAGCTCATTCGACCCAGGAAACTGTTCATATGTTCATCCACTCATTCAGCGTGTACTTATTGGGTGCCTACTATGTGCCAAGACCTGCTCTTTTTTTTTTTAAATTTTTTTTTTATTTTATTTATTCATAGAGACACAGAGAGAGGCAGAGACACAGGCAGAGGGAGAAGCAGGCTCCATGCAGGGAGCCCGATGTGGGACTCGATCCCGGGTCCAGGATCACGCCCCGGGCTGCAGGTGGCACTAAACCGCTGCGCCACCAGGGCTGCCCCAAGCCCTGCTCTTGATGCTGCAGACAGAGATGCTTGGCAAAGAGGACAAATTCACGACATCTAAGGTATTTTAGGCGCTGTTAAAAGCTAAGAAGAGAAATAAAGTGGGGATGGAGGATAAGGAGTGGGGAGGGTTTGATTTTAGGTAGGATGGGCCCTTTAGTTTGGTTCTGGAATGCATCTCACTCTCCAGGTACACAGTAAGTGCTCAAAACATTTTGTTGTGGTTGTTGGATGAATCCTAAAACACAAAGAGCAAAGAGACCTTGAAGGTCATCTGCTCCCAAACTCAGTTTACAGATGAGGAAGCTGAGGCACGGGGAGGCTAAACCGCCAGCCACTGGTCACTGCAGCCATGGAGTGACCCAGCAAGGAAGATGCCCAGGCCGTTTGCTGTGTGACCCACGGCGCTCCTGCTCCGCACACACTACAACAGACACAGGGCAACCCCTCATCCACTTGGGGCTGGAAGCTCTTCGAAGCCTATGGAGCCAGCCCTGTTCTGGATGAGGGGGACACAGGGTTGGCTCGGTGCTGGCACTGGACACTGAGCCTTGCCTGCGCCCCAGTCCGGCTGGGTGACAGCAGCCTCCTCAGCAACTTCAAGACCATGAAGGATGCACCTTGCTGCTCCTCTGCTCCCTGCCGTGAGTCTGTAGCTTCTTGGCTAACAGGGAGCCCAGCCAGCTGTGAGCATCCACACGTGGCCAGCACCCACGGGCTCCAGGCCTGGCCCTGTGGTGGCACCCAGGGGAAGGGCTCCGGGGTGTGCAAGGCATAGGTCCCACCCTCCAGGCGCTGCTGTCAGGGGGGCCCGGGAACTCAGGCCTGCGGAGCAGGGGCAGGAGCGCAGGGTTGGGAGCGGGGTGGGGGCAGCAGCACTGCAGGTGGGCTGTGGAGGGGGCTGAGCTGGAGGTGGTGGGGAAGGGACAGGAAGGCCGGCAGGAGGATGGGCAGGTGGGGTGGGCAGGTGCCGTCCGTACTCCCCAGAAGGGCAGCGTCACAACCCCCGTCGTCGTGTCTGTGCTGAGCAGGGCAGCAAGGCGGAATGAGGCCAAGATGCCTCTCTAGGGGCTTTGAGATTCCACATTCGCATCCCAGGTCTCCGTGTCACCTTGGGCCTGTCACCTGACCTCTCTGAGCCTCAGTCTCCTGCTCTGAAACAGGATAAAGAGCCCTTCCTGGGCTGTTGGGAGGATCCAGCGAGCACAGCACAGAGGCAGGAGCCGCTCCCAGGATCGTGAGCTTGACAAGGACTGACTGAGCAAGGGGAAGGGCCGTGGCTCCCGGCTTCCTGGGGGCGGACGGACAAAGTGAGGTGCGTGGGGCTGGGGGGGGCAGGGGGGCGTTCACCCAGCCTGGCAGGGTCCGGGTCGGGGGGCTCCCTGGAGGAATGACAAACAAGAGCTGCAGAAAGAGGGGCCCCTCTGTGCGGAGGCGAGGGAGGGCCGGCACGAGCGAAGCCTGCTGGGGTGCAGGGGGTGGCCTGCCTCACCGGCTGTTGTCCTGATAACAGGTGTGGGGAGCCCCTGGCCTTCGGTGGCGGCAGTGGGCAGGAAGGCTAGACGTCCTGTGGGGGCCGGCCGGGCCTCTCTGACCAACCTGGACCCACATCCCACATACCCCCCCGCCGCCAGCACCCCAGCGTTCACATAGGCGAAACCCTGCCTGACGTTATCTGCGTCTAGAATCTGACTTCATTTTACATATAAATGCAAATGTCCCTTCCCTGCCCAGTTTAATAGTCCCTGAATTTTCCAGAAGTGCAACCACCATGTCAATAGAGGGAAAGTTGTTCTTTGTTTCTTTTGGACAGTAACTAACAGCTGGTCACCACTTCTAAAAATCGCATCGCCAATGGCCCCATCCAGAGGCACACCTGTGACGTCTGTGCTTGTGGCCATTGCCTTCCTGGGGATCCTCGAACGGGGCAAGCTTCTCATTCCTTCTCTCTATCTTTGAGAGGGTCCAGCATCCCCACATATGATTTTATGACAAATGACCTTCCTATTAATCTTCCCCTTCCTATTATCACTAGGGCATTATGTTGATGTTGTTGGCAGTCACACGCACAGGTGAATTCTCTACCTGTGAATTCAGCTTCAGGATAGAAAGTCACATTACAAAATACTAGTTTATAAACGAAGCGGCAGGTCTGAATGTTTTCGAGCCCCTGAGTCAGGAGCTGGGGAAATGGTTTTGTGACAGTGAGCCAGGGCTGAAAAGACAGGCGCCAGCCCTCAGGGCACCCGCCAAGAAACATTGCACACCGCGGAATGAAGCAGTGGCAGGGGGATCTAAACGTCGCCCTCAGGTGGAAACTGAAAAAGCACCTTTGCCTGATGTTGACCCATCTCTGTTCTGATATGTGCATCCCGTGTGAGGATGCAGCTCTGAGACCAGCTGTGCGCATGTGGCTGCCCCTCTTCAGGTGAGAAAGGTAGAGGTTCTTTATGGTGGATGAGATTTTTTAAGATTTTATTTATTCATTCATGAGAGACACAGAGACAGGGAAGCAGAGACATAGGCAGAGGGAGAAACAGGCTCCCTGCGGGGAGCCTGATGCAGGACTCGATCCCAGGACCACGGTGGGATCACGACCTGAGCCGAAGGCAGATGCTCAAGCACTGAGCCACCCAGGCGACTGGGTGGATAAGATTTTGAATTGGAATCCACCTCACATGCAGTCTGTGGGGAATGTGACTGACCCACTGAATGAGGGCAGGAAATGCCAAATGGAAGACACTTCTAGGTTACTCGGATCGAGTGCATGTTCTTGTATTCGCCAAAAGAGAAAGAGAGAGAGAGATGTCCTTTATATTAACAAAAAATGTACTTTCCTCTGTGGAAAAGTGCACATACTTAAAAACTATCAGGAGGAGTGTCTATTTCCAACCTGCCTGGACCCCCCATGGTTGTGCCCTGTCACCTAGAGGGATGAGGCTGGAGAGTCGGCCGTTGACCAGATGACCAAAGGGCTTGTGAATCATGTCGAGGAGCCACAACTTAATCCTACGTTAATGGGAAGCCGTTGGTGGATGTTGAGCAGGAACCTATATGATCAAATTTGCATTTTAGAAAAGTCATTCTAGGGATCCCTGGGTGGTGCAGCGGTTTAGCGCCTGCCTCTGGCCCAGGGCGTGATCCTGGAGACCCGGGATCGAATCCCACGTCGGGCTCCCGGTGCATGGAGCCTGCTTCTCCCTCTGCCTGTGTCTCTGCCTCTCTCTCTCTCTCTCTGTGTGACTATCATAAATAATTAAAGAAAAAAAAATAAAAAAAAAAAAAAAAAGAAAAGTCATTCTGGCTACGGCTGGACAGTGGATGGGGGAGGCTGAGACCGGAGGCAGGGAGGTTATTCAGGAGGCTGGGGGCTCGGGCAAGGGGAGAGAATGGTGGCCCAGACTATCTAGGGGCAAGAAATGACAGCAGGGGCCATGCAGGGGGCAGACGAAGGTGGCCAGAGTTCTCTGGAGGGTGGGGGTGGGGGACAGAGCTGGCCTGTCTTGCTGGGGGTGGGCAGGGGACAGCGGGCTGGATTAACAGCGGGCATGGAGGAGAGTGGTCCTGTGCAGGCACCGCCCACACAATCCTCCAGCAAACCCCTTGGGCAGGTCCATCAGGATTGGTGTCACCATGAGTACAGACAAGGAAACGGGGACTTGCACAGGACTGACCGCCATGACCAACGCGCAGGAGTGAGCGCCTCGGCCAAGGTGTGGGGGTGACGGCCACGGCCAATGCGCCCGCCTGGCCTGTCGGAGGTTGCAGAGCTCCTTCAGAGGCACCTTGCCAGGTCGGACGGCTGATGCGTGCTGAGGAGGAGAGCGCGTCTCGGGGACTGCCCGGCCCTGCTCACCCGCTCGGGAGCACGGAGCAGTTGCTCTGCGGGCCGCAGCCCCGGACCCCCTGGCGTGGACGCGCTGCCCCAAGCAGGGGCGGGCCAGGCCCACCCCAACCTCCCGAGGCCTGGGCTAGCCCGCGTGTCCGCGTGTCCGAGCAGGACTCCCGCTCCGCGGCGCCTCCAGCGTCACAGGAAGAACCCCCCGGGCCTACCCAGAGGCCGGCCCCAGCCGAGACCCTGCGCCCGCCCCTGCCTCCCCCGCTGCTCCCGACGCTGGACCTCCCGCTCCCTGGGGGCAGGAGCCCTCGGCCCGTGGGGTGGGCGCCCTCTGCCGGCCGCTCGCTGTGTTTGCCGGCGCCCGCCGCCTCGGCCAGGATCTTTAGGGGTTGGCGGGAGGAGGGTCCCATTGCTCCTCGCGCGGGGGGGGGGGGGCGGGGGGGACAGTTCCAGGTTATTCTGATGAACAGAACTGCTGCTGCTGCTACTACTACCTATTTCACTGGATCTTACTTACTGGATTTTGGATTCACAGTAGCCCACAACAACTAGTATTAAAATGATTTTAATGGATTTAACTATTATCCCAATGTATTTATTGGGAATTATGTGAGGGGATATAACCACTACTCTTACTTATTATGGCTATTTTATTCGCTATTGTTAGATATTGGATATTATTTATTGGATATTGGATATTATCAGATATCAGCTACTATTTATTGGCTATTGCATTCACGGAAGCCCACAATAATCTTTGTACAAAAGTTATCTTAATGACTAGAACTCCTCCTCTTAGTTATTGGACATTTATTTGATAATTATTTGAATAGACAGAACTACTAGGGTGAATAGTTATCACAGATTGAGTGGCTGTGATGTGTCCCATGCTTCGTTACCTAGCTCATTCCTCATTTCTTTTTCTTTCTTTTCTTTCCTTTCCTTTCTTTCTTTCTTTCTTTTTTTTTTTTTTTTACAGATTTTGTTTATTTGTGAAAGACATACAGAGAGGGGTAGAGAGTTAGGCAGAAGGAGAAGCAGACTCTCCGCGGGAAGCCCAATGCAGAACTCGATCCCAGGACCCCGGGATCACCAGCCAAAAGCAGATGCTCAACCACTGAGCCACCCAGGCGCCCCCTCAATCCTCATTTCTATTATCAAGCCCATTTCCCAGATGAGAAAGCTGAGGTTCCCAAAGACCATGCCATGCCCGTAGCCCCACGGCTCCGCAGGTGCCTCAACCCCGGGCCGGACCCTGGGGTCAGTGCTCTCTCCTATGCCTGGCGGGCCCTCTCAGCTGTGGCCAGAGCACAGGCCTGCCTAGGACGCTGACCCCAGAGGCGGTGGGCTCACGTGCTTGCGAAAGCTACTTCCGGCTGCCATCCCCTGGAGCAGCTCTGTCCCGTAGCTCCTTCTTTGAGAAGCAACAGAGGCAGGGTTGGTGCAAAAGACACAGGGCCTGGTACCCATGCACCCCGAGTTCCTGCACCTCAGCACTGCCAAGTGGAAGGTCAGGGATCCCCAGGTGGTTGGGAACCCATCACTCCCGAGAACGATGGGCCCATCCACCTCCCTGATCGGGAACGTTGAGTAAGGGAAGATCCTTTCTTGGCTGGGGAAGAGGAGCCTCTTCTAACATCTTTCAAAGCTCTGTGGGGTGAGTCCCAGGCTGGCAGCGCTTCACAAAGATCCAGGAGGTGCCGAGGAGCCTCTTGAGGGTTTTCTCTCTGAGGAGGCACCAAGGTGGACATGGGGAGGTCAGGGAGGAACATGCAGAATTCTTCCCTACTGAACACCCTCCACCACATTCGCCAGGCTCCGTGTTGGGTGTTTTCCATTTGCCATCTCACCTGCTCTGGAGGAGGTGGGCACTCACTCACCTGTGGGGAGACTGAGGCATAGATGTGCTAACCTCCTTGGCCAGGGCCATGCAGCTGGGGGGTGACAGGTGAAGGATTCAAACTCAGACCCTCCCCCCCGCCCCCCGGGCTCCAAAAACACCCATGCTTTTCCTATTAAGGGGCCATATTGGCCTGTGGCTCACTTTGACTTCCAGATCTTCTTCTTGTCCATATTTTCAGAGGCCTGTCCTATCTCATCTGGCAGCAGTGTGTGGTGTTTAAGGGCACAGGCTCAGTGATCAGCTTATCTGGGATTTAATACTGGGCCTGCCACTCACTAGCACTGGGTAAACGACATCACCACGCAGTGCCTCTGTTTCCCCATCTGTAAAATAGGGATAATGGTAATAGTACCTGCCTCTGAGGGGCCTTGCGAAGAGTAAATGGATTAATATTTACAAATACAAAATTCCTGGAGCCTGGTACAAGATGAATGCTCAACACCAATGCTTTTATTCATTGGTGTAGCAGCTCTCAGCCCAGGTTGCAAATCAACCCCGGAGCTTTAGAAAAATGCCAACGTGTGGGTCCCAAGCCAGAGGTTCCGATTTAATTGGCCTCAGGTGGAGCCCGCGTGCAGGTGTCAGGGCTCCCCAGGCGATTCCAATGCTCAAGCAAAAGCAAGATGCACCAGGCCAGAGTTTCCACGGCAGGGGCAGTGTCTCGGGCACCAGGGCCAGGGGGTGGCACCCAGCAGGTGTCAGGAAATGCTGGAGGGCGGCTCAGAAGCCCTTTGGGTCGAGGTCACTCTTTATTCAGCATCAAGATCCTGGCGAGTCTGGATCTCACCTCCCAGCAGGTAGGAGGGAGGTCACCCACTCAGACCGAGGTCATCGGCCTGAAATACGAAGACAAGCCTTGTCCCGTCCTGAAAGCGTCTAATGCAAACATGAAGTCATCCCAGCCCTGCCTCTGCCAAGGGCTGTGGGAGATCCGCCCGGGGCTGAGCCAAGTTCCTGAGAATTCCCGAGAAGGGACGCACCCTGTTTCCTCCTAAGTCACATGCTGCTGGCCCCCCGCTTCCCGGGGATGTGCCAGGAGGAGCAGTGCAGGGCCAGTGAGGATGTGGGGGCAGGCGGAGGACTCTGAGCTCCAGCCTGTGGCCCTGCTCTGGGCCCACCCCTTCCATGGCCCTTGAGTCTCTCTCCCATGAAGGATGACACATTCTGGCTCCTTCTTCCATTTTACAGATGACTTCAACTCTCTGGGTCTTTGTTTTCTCATCTGAAAATCCCTCACAGGTTCTCGTGAGGATAAAAGATGGAAAAGAGTATGCGTTAAGTGGTGGCTACAAGTCAGTGGTCGGTCACGCCGGCTGTTGTGACGGGGTGGTCAGGAGGTGGCCCCCCACCAAGGAGGGGCAGCTGGCAGAGGCTCAGGGCCCAGGGCCCTGAGGGGAGGGGCTGGAGGCTGGCAGAGAGAGAGAAAATGCAGTTGGCACCAGGGCCAGACCCATCCCCTGCTGTCTAAGATGCAAGCACAGGGACGCCTGGGTGGCTCAGCGGTTGGGCGTCTGCCTTCGGCCCAGGGCGTGATCCTGGGGTCCCCGGATCGAGTCCCGCACTGGGCTCCCTGCGAGAAGCCTGCTTCTCCCTCTGCCTGTGTCTCTGCCTCTCTCTGTGTCTCTCATGAATACATAAATAAAATCTTAAAAAAAAAAAAATAAGGGGCAGCCCGGGTGGCTCAGCAGTTTAGCGCCGCCTTCGGCCCAGGACGTGATCCTGGAGCCCTGGGATCGAGTCCCATGTCAGGCTCCCTGCATGGAGCCTGCTTCTCCCTCTGCGTTATGTCCCTGCCTCTCTCTCTCTCTCTCTCTCATGGATAAATAAATACAATCTTAAAAAAAAAAAGTCAGCCTTTGACATAAGGGTTTGTTAAAAAATTTTTTTAAAAATAATAAGATGCAAGCACAGACACAAATGGACCAACACTTCTGTGCCCCTCCATGGGCCAGGCTAGAGGGGCAAGATGCGTACACAGGCACCGTGTGCGTGTCGGGCAAGCCTCCTGGCAGTCTTTCAGGAAGATATTAGCCTCTGTTTCCATTTAAAGACAACGTGATGGAGGAGTGAATGCTTCAGGATCCATGCCCAAATCTGCCAGAGTGTGAAGCCTTACCTCTTCCACTTTGCATCTTGGAATGGGATGTGGATGAAACATCAGCCCGAGGTCTAAGGGACCTTTCTAATTATTATTATTAGTTAGAGAGAGAGAGAGAGAGAGAGAGAGAGAGAGAATCTCAAGCAGTTCCATGTCCAGCATGAAGCCCGATATGGGGCTTGATCTCTTAGATCCCTTAGATCACGACCTGAGCCAAAACCAGGAGTTGGACACTTAGACTCAGCCAACCAGATGCCCCCCATTGTATCATTTTAAATAGATAATTTAGGAGGACACCTGGGTGGCTCAGTCAGTAGAGCTTGAGACTCTTGATCTCAGGGTTGTGAATTCAAGCCCCAAGTTGGGCACAGAGCTTACTTTTAAAAAATAAATAGAAATAGAAAAGAAAAGAAGGCGATGGAAGATAAGCCATGAGTCTAGGAAGCTAGGAGTTCCCTCTGGAGGGACTGGGTCACCTCTCATGTCTAGCATGGTGTCTTGCAACAGGAGGCTGGCATTATAAATGTTTGTTGAACTAAACACTTATTCATTCCTTCAACAGATCGTTACTGGACACTGGGTTCAGCATGGGGGTATCATATAAGGCTCTAGGACCCCAAGAGAGACCAGGACAGACAAGATCCGTGGGTTAATGGAGCCACATCCAGGGAGTGAGTGAGGAGTGGGATGCACAGGGAAAAGAGACGGAAAGTAAGCAAAGAGAGTGAAAGCCTGTGATAAGGACTATGTGTCAGTTATCTGTTGCTGCATAACAAACATCCCCAAACACAGGACTCCTCAGAACTACCATTCATTTCTTACAGTCCTACAGCTTGGGCTGGGCTCAGTGGGAAGGTTCTTTCGCCATTAACAGGTGCCATTAACAGGGCTGCGGGGCTTCAGAGGATCTCACCATGCCTCCTCCCTCTCCACCTGGTCTCGCTATCTGAGAGTCTAGCCTGAGGGCTTACATGGTGGCTGGAGGGTTTCAAGAGAGCAAAGGCAAAACTGCATGGCCATTCTAGGCCAGGCCCTGGGACTAGAACAATGTCATTTCTGCCATGTTCTATTGGCCAGCAAGTCATGGGACTGCCCCAAATTCAAGAGATGACAAAATGAACTCCCAGGTTTTGGTGGCAGCAGCCACAAAATATCATGGCCATGTTTTTTCACTTATCCTTGACTAGGAAAGATATAAACCAGGTGATGAAATAGGGTAGAAGTTAGAAATCAGGCCCACAGGCATATTTGCTTGGTCTGAACAGTGTTATAATTCTTTGAAAAGTTGAGTTGACTTTAAATGCAGAGATCAGAGTCTTTCGCTTAGAATTGCAGGCTTTCCAGCTTCTTTGGAAAAGTCAGAAGGTCTGGCAACACTGGGCCCCCATTTCTGCACGGCAATAGGGCAACAGCTAGAGGTGGCTGCCTCCACTAGTTGGGGGGTTCCTCTCTGGTCTGCAGTTGTTCTTGCCTCTCCCTACTGACTTCTAACCCTGGGGCTGAGCACCTCCCCACTTAGGACTTCTTCAGCTTTGCTGCTCTGACAGTAGGGATGAGGAGGCAAGCGAAACATCACCCCTACCTGGAAGATGAACTGAGAAGACCCCATGTTTGGATGTTATTTGTATTGGTAGAGAATCAGCAGTTGATTCTCTGCTTCACTTTGGCACCTCTTAGGCTTTTTTTGGCATCCTCAGTCCTTCTGATCCAGAGCTGGGGGGAGAGGAGACGAGAAGCTCTCTATAAAGAGGTGTCATCAATGCCACACCCTGAAGGGTGAGGAGCCAGGATTGGTGGTGGGTGAAGAGGCACAGCATGTGCCAATGCCCTGTGGTCACAGAGGGATCCTGTGCCAAGGGGAGGTGTCAAGTGGTGTAAAATGAGGCTGGAGCACTGGGTGAGGGACACCTTGCAGTGGTTCAGAGCCTACAGGGAGAGGGTTAGGTTTCCTTCTCAAGGTGTGGGACAGCAGCAAAGGATTCTTAAGCTGGGGAGGAACATGGTGGGATTTCCAAAGACTGAGAAAGTAGATTGCAAATGGTGGGGGCTAAGATTTGGGGGTGGGTTTTCCAGTGGAGTTGGGCGGGACTGGCAGAGATCAATGATGCAGACAGGAGGGGTTGTCTGTTGAGATTCCTGGTCCTCAATGCTGTCCGAAGGAAGCCTAGGCAAGGAGGGGCCTCCAGCAACTCAGGAGGGCCCAGGGGCTTCTATTGTAGCCTCTGGAGAGTAGGAAATCCGAGTGGCTCAGATCTAGGGGGAAGTAGGACCAGTGAGCTCTGTCCCATGAAAGTCCTGGCCACATCGGGCCAATAATGGAAGCAGGTGTATCATTTCCAAGATGTCTGAAGATGAATGGTTTGTAGCTCTGGCTGCACATGGGGTCCCCGGGGTCCTCCTCCTGGGCCCCTCCATACGAATCAAATTCTAACTTCTAGAAGGTGGGGCAGTGTGAGTTTCCCACGGCTGCTGTAACATAGGACTGCAAACTGAGTGGCTTTGTTGAAGTTCTGGGGGCCGGAGGAGGTCCAACAAGGGTCTCACTGGGCTGCAGTCAAAGGGTTGCGGGGCTGTCTTTCTTCAGGAGGCTGCCGGGAAGAACTTGTCCCTTGGCCTCTTCCAGCTTCTGGAGGCTGCTCATACTGCGTGGCCTACGGCCCTGAGTCACTCCAACCTGCTTCCGTTGTAACGTCTTCGGTTTGCTCTTCTGGCCTCCCTCTTATAAGAACCCTTGTGATGACATGGGGCCCACCTGGACGATCCAGAATAATCTCCCCATCTCAAAACCTTTAACTTAATCACATCTGCAAAGTCCTTTCACCACGTCAGCTCACAGGTCCACTGGTTTGGGGATAAGGACATGAACAGACTTGGGACATGGGCTGGGGGTGCATGGATACCTTCCCACCTGCCACAGGGGCTAAGTGTCTCAAGGCTTTGCCACATAGCGAGTGCACCCAAAGGGAGCTCCCCCGGCACAGCTGGCTCTTCTGGCCATGTCTTGGGGCCAGGTGCCGCTAGGGACCACTGGAGGGGACACTCTGTTAGCGCCAGTTCCACTGTACTGTGTCTAACGACAAAAGGAGACGGCACAAAGGCAAAAGGACAGTTGTAGAAAGAACACAGGCCCAGGTATCAGAAACCTGGGTTCAAATCCCAGCTCTGCCTGAGACCAGCCACATGACTTGGACCAAGGGACTCAAATAGCTTGTGACCTTCTCGTCTGTTACGTGAGGGTCATGATCTTTAAGAACGTTGGGAAGATAATCAGCTGCTAAGGACCCAGCATGCGGTGGCGGGTGTTCAGTGGATGCCGGTCACCACGCCTCTGGGCTGTGTAGAGCGTGGGGGAAGACAGCGGACTCCCCAGGCAGGTGATGTCTCCTCTTCCTCCTCCCTCGCTGTCTCTCGGCTGCATCAGGGAGACAAAACCCTTGCAGCGGCTCTAGAATCTGGAGAATGTGGCCAGGCTGGAATTGTTAGTCAGTTTCCCCTTTCCTGGCCCTGGCTGATAAGTATATCCTGCTGGATAAAAATATATCTACCCTTACGGTAAGATCCCCAGGCTGGGAATTCTGTGAGCACCCCGCCTCAGCCCGGGGGAGCGGGCATTGCCTCTCCTACAAACAACCTGGCGGTGGCTCAGCTTCCCAGGCGGCCGTGAGTGGGCCGCCCTGCCCGCCGCGCTCTGGGACGGACGGGGCGCTCGTTGCCACCGGGGAAGAGGCAGGCCCGGCCCAGCAGTGGCGACAGGGTGCAAAACACGGCTCCTTCCCAAACCTGTTAGCAGCACCAGGTAGCAGTGCTGACCGAGCTCAGAGGCAGAAGGGCAATAACCAGCACGGGGTCTTCCCGAGTGCGGCCCGCGGCCTAGTACTAGCTCATTTAGTTCGCCCCATGACCTTGTGGCCACATGTCTTGTCATTGTCCCCAGGAGACCTGATGCACGGGGGGGTGGGGGGGGAGCACTCGGCCCAAAGAACGAGTGGGTGGTGGAGACTGGATTTAAACCCAGCAGTCTGGTGTTTAACAGGTAGACTGGCTCCTCTTGAATCTAATTTAGAAACGTAGTTCAGAAGGCCCTTTCCGTTCCCCGATGGTGCAGAAGGCATCTGCGGATCACCCCAAACACTGGCAGACCTGCAGGGATGCCACCTTTGAGCGGCCTCCCCACACCTCCCTCCGTATCCGTATCCGTATCCCGAATCCGGTTGGCTCAGGGGCGTCTGCAGCCCACGGTGCTTTGTGTAGGACACTGGACTCCCTAACTCCTCGGTCTGCCCAGAGAGGCGGCCTCCGTGTTGATCTGTTTTCTTAATTGTGCTCTCTATCCCAGCCCTCCTTGTTTTTATTGAGGTGAACTTAACATAACACAAACCACTGAAAAGTACACATAAGCCGGTGGTATTTTGTAGAGTCACAATGGTGTGCAAGCATTTCTACCTAGTTCCAGAACATTTTCATCAGCCCATGCCGGTTAGCACTCAGCCTCCACCGCCCCCTGCCTCCAGGCCCTGGCAACCTCAGATCTACTTTATCTCTAGGGACGTGCCTTTTCTGGACATTTTGTATCAGTGGAATCCTATGTGGCCTTTAGTGTCTGGCTTCTTTCACTCGGCATCGTGCTTTTGAGGTTCGCCTGCGGTGGATGGACCATGTCAGTGCTCTGGTTCTTTTCCTGGCTGGACCTATTCCACTGTATGGATGGAGCACAGCTTGTGTATCCATCCGTCCGTCCATCCATCCATCCATCCATCCATGGATGGTCATCTGGGATGTCTCCACCTTGTGGCTAATGTGGACAATGCTGCTGTGAACACCTGCGTACAGATGTTTGTTGGAGTCCCGGTTTTCGTTTCTCTTAGGTGTATTCACCTAGGACAACTGCTGGGTCACCAACTCAATGCTTAACATGTCGAAGAGCTGCCAATCGGTTGTCCACAGCAGCCGCACCGTTTCACATTCCCACCAGCAGCACCTGGGGCTTCCCATTTCCCTACACCCTCAGCAACACTGGATACCTTCCATTGTTCTGACAGCCGTCCCGGCATGTGTGTCGAGTGTTGATCCTCCACTTTGAAAGCAGAGCGGAGATGCCACCCGGCCCCACCTCGATGATCCAGCCCAGGAAATGGATTCCCAAGGTCATCCTAGAACTCTGCCCTCTGGGGCCCTGGCCCCTGCACTGCTCTCAGCCCAACCCCACCCCACCCCCGGGCGACTTTATCAGCAGGGAATGCACGGCATGCAGAGCAGGAGCCTCGGGTACAAAGGACTGGGGTCTGTGGAAGCAGCTGATCCCGCCCTTAGAAAAAATCCAGTGCAGATAACTCAGAGCACACCCCTCTCACACCCAAATTTCAGAAGCTGCTCTGAACCACAGGCAGGTCACGGGAATGAACTCCCTTGAGTTTTCCAGAAAGCTACAGTTTTTTTCTTCTTTTTTTTGTGTGTCGAAATACAGGAATGAACCAGTACAGGTTTCTTTTAAAATAAAACAAAACACACACAAACCTACTCAAACTTGGTGTTAGATTTTTAAAGACCTTTAAAGATTCTTAAAGGTCTTAGACCTTGGCTCTTGTCAGCCTTTATTCCAGCTAAAAATGGTAGCAGTGGGCAGCCCGGGTGGCTCAGCAGTATGGTGCTGCCTTCAGTCCAGAGCCTGATCCTTGAGACCCAGGATCGAGTCCCACATCAGGCTCCCTGCATGGAGCCTGCTTCTCTCTCTGCCTGTGTCTCTGACTCTCTCTCTGTGTCTCTCATGAATAAATAAATAAAATCTTTTAAAAAATAAATACAAATAAAAATGGTAGCAGCAGCATGGACCCTCCTAATGGGCTCTCATCTGGGGGTCTCCCTTGACTGACTCCTTCAGCCACAAAATGTTTTGATTTTTCTACCCTTGGCCATTAAGAAAACAAATGAGTGCTTTCAAAAAGGTCTGTCCCCTTCCCAGAGAGACAGGATGCTGGATGGCCTGGCCTTGGATCCCAGCTCTGCCTCTACCCCAGTCCTGGGCCTGTGGGTTTGGCAGTGACAAGTTCTCTGGGCCTCAGTCAATCTGCTAATAATATGGGTTGTTGGAAGGATGAAGTGAGTTAACATGTGAAATGCTTAGCAGCCCCGACACAGAGCTGGTGAACAAGATATGTACTCCTTTGTAGCAGCCAACAGCGTGAGGGTGACGGGGTGACACATCCCCACATCTCCACCTGCGTCAAAACCAGCAAAGTGCACCTCCCCCATTTATAACAGGCAATCTGGGGTATATTCCTCTAGGATTGGGTTTATACACACACACAGATACACATGTACATATACCTATATACACACATTCCATTATAGCTGTTCCATTTCTTCTTCTCTTGCTGTGATTTCAGGAAGGATTCTATCAGACTTACATAACTTTGATATTACTGGTGGATTCTCTAAGCCCCTGACCTTTGGTGGACATCTCCCTTTGGCATGTTTTCAGTAGCACTGGCCATTGTAGGCTTGCTGTCTTTGGGCACGGCAGCAAGAGGAAATTAGAGAGACTTCTATTTGCCGTAGAAGGAATTATTCAACACTTAACTACATTATCAGTATCAAGATCCTCTATTACTCGGAAGTGTAATTTCTTTCTCTCTTCCAAGGAAAGGAAATTTGAAACCGCTTCTGGGGGAAGGACAGAGTAGAGATTTATTCTGGTAGGGCTGGAAGCCACCAAGGCAATGACAGCGAGTGGCCGTCAAGGAGTAGACCTTGGATCAAGAGTCAGGATCCAGGCAGCTGAGACCCAAACCATTTCAGTTGTGGTGCGAAAAGGACAATATTCTGTTTGGAAATCAAGTCAAGTTTTATCGATAATGCAAATTTACTAGGAGCTGCTGTAAAAATTCGAACCGATCAGAATGCCTTCCCCATCAAATTGTTTTATTAGGTTAATTAAACAGCTTAAAGACAATTCATTTTGTTCAGTACCCTTCTAGAAAATATTTCAAGTTTTAAGTGAACTTCCAATACATAAAACAAAATTACTTTACCATAGACAAATTTCAGATCAAAATACAACACTCTGTTTCTGTTTTCTTACAGTTATAAAATCCAGTCAATACAAACTACATAAAAAAGATAAAACACTTTCACTGATCCTCGGTACAAGAGAACAGCACAACTGCCGTATGTTCCCAAAGCACAAGTCCTGTGCTTGTTGAGAGGGATCGACCCAGTTACCCCACAACACACTGAAGCAGGCGAACAAAGTGCGTCCTACTGGATTTGACAAAATGAACAAACTCTTTTTGCATCAGTATCACTTGTAAACCATAAAGCAACTCTGTAAGAAAAGTTACTAATTCAAAATTACTTCCACTTTGCTAAATTTCATACCAGCAAAGGAATAGAAAGTTACTCCACAGAACAAACGAGTACATTTGGACCATAGGATGTTTGAGACATGACATTTCAGCAAAATCAAGTTAGCACAGTTTCTCTATTTGTCCTACTGAGTTTGAGGAGTACAATTCTACAAGCTGCAGCTTCCCAGAACTTCAAATATTTCCAACTGTCCATATAATGTCTTTCATTTAGCTTCTGTGTATTTCATTGCAAATATTTTTTTTTTTTTGATTTTTAATTTTTAGCAATATGTGCTTCCTGAAAGATCAGGATACCTATCACACACAATACAACCTCAGCTGAACACACATCTGAGCAGACTGCTCAACTTGGAATCTTTGCAGGTTATAAAAGTTGCAGGGTTTGAACTAAAACAATTCTCTGTATGTGCCCTGTCAGAAAACATAAATATGTTAATTAAGCGTTCATACCAGATGAGTTCTGATATGGTGTCTTCTGAACTTGGTATTTATGAAATTTTCCTTTAAAAGCATCAAAATGGCAAATCAAGAGTGTGCTAAAAACCAGTTCTTGACCAGTTAGGCCAGCTACTACGCAGGCGACCAGCCAACAGGACCGTCACCAGCAATTCTGTGGGTTCGGAGCCCACTGTGAAGATCAGCCCTGAATCTTGGAGAGTCAAACTGAATTTACAGTCCTGTTTTAAGGAATTCCCTTGATAGCTTTCTTCTAGCAGGAGATCTGCATCAGTGATTAAAACCAAATGAATCTACACGTTTATAATGAGTTATGGATGGATCTCATTCACAGATTCAAGCATCCCTGTTCCCAGCAACATACAGCAATAAGACGACGTCGGCCCGAGGCTGCCTGTCACGCTAAAAGCACAGTAGGCTGCTGTGAGTGCTCGACATTTCTGCCGAAGCCATGACTCCTTTTGTGTGGTTGTCACAATTCAGGAATGGTAGGATTCGAAACAAAACAAGTATCACTGTGTCCCTGGTGACACGGAGGGGTACAGGAGTGAGGAACCAAACAAAAGCTGTGTTATAAATGAGTCAAAATGAAAAGAATCCCATCAGCAGAAAAAGCCACGGATTATTTAATTAGGCAAGTGTTGCTAAATAGCCTGTGCTTTTCTCGACTAAAAGGCCACTTGGTATATCTCCCACCATAAAATTACCTGCCCCACGGAATTTGGCTGTTTTCATGGAGACCTTGAATTCTGAGGTCCCACGGAGGGAAAAAGATGCTGTGAACCCACAGAAATTGGTTTGTTTTTAAGCTGATGATACCCTTTTGCCCCATGTATCAGATCCTACATAGTTTTTTTTTTTAATTTTTTGTTTTGTTTTTATTTTTTTTTACAAAGCCTAAGAGTCAAATTCAATAAGCACATGCTAGGTTAATAGTAATACATTTATTTTCCGGAATTTCTTTTGAAGCAAAATCTCTTTTGAAAAAAATATGAAGAAATGGTCTCTCTCTGATTGTAAACGAGCAATTCTAATTTCCGATTCTACTCACCATTTGAGTGGCATGTGTTTTTAAGTCAGAGCTAACTAAGAGAAGGAGACCATGGTCTTGTTGCGCTTGAACAAACGCTCACAAGGACGGTGCGGGCCGAAGCCCACGGTCCCGGTCCTGCGGTGGGTGTGCAGGTGGCTGGGGTGCAGGCGAGCCACCTGGGCCCCCTGAACACGCCTCGCCAGGCAATGTGGGGCCCGCACAGTGCCTTGTGGCTGGGTGCTGAGGTAGTACGTGTGGCATCTGGAGCCCCTTCTCCTGGCTCGGAGAGGAGCCCCGAGGACCTCCAGGCAGGTGTGGAAGGCGGCCGAGCTGTGCCCCAGGGAGGCTGTTCTAGTCTCCAACGGCTTGGGGAGCCTCAGCTCTGCAGCTGGCCATACCTCAGAGGGAGGCTCTGGCCCTGAGCTCTAACCCGGGAGGAGCAGGGTGGCAAGGACTCTGGGAAGCTCCCCGGGGCCTAGGGGACAGGTCTGGCTCTCTTGCAGCCAGCCAGGGCCAGCTGGCTGTGGAAAGTGCTAGTCACAAAGCTTGGGTCAGGAGCTCCCAGAAGAATGCCTTTTCAATAAATATTTTTAGGCTAATGGTCTGGGGAACAAGAGGAGGATTTTTTCTTGCCCCCCTCCCCCCCATTCTTTTTGGGATACATACTTTGTAAGTAGTTAAAACCCTCGGCTGGGACAGGTATGGGATGAGGAGCAGAGGGCAGGGTGGGAAGGCCAAGCAGAGTGTGTCAATAAGATGACCCTTGAAAACAAGACCAAAATAACTTCTTCCACAATGACTGAAGTCCCTGAACTGGTACAGAGAGACATGCCAACTGAGGAGGAGCCTGTTTCCTGGTCTTTGGGCAGCCACGGTGGGATGTGGGGAGGAAAGCCAACACCGGTTCAAATGGAGATTAGTAAGTGAAGACAACTCAAGAAATGTAGAGAAAAGCACAAGAGGTGGGAGAGCACAGATGACTCCCTCCCAAGGACTCAAGTGCATGCCCCAGCTGATGCCTGTTTCCTCTATTTTGGGGCAGATCTTTGCCAAAGCCAGTGGGGCCAGAAGAGACACGCAGAGTGAGGCGCAGCCTCCCACCCCTCCAGGACTAAGACTGCCTTAGGCTTTCATAGAAGAGGGAAAGTAAAGCCACCAGCGGAATCCGATCCCTTAGAAACTCTTCTCAAAGGAAGACAAGAATCCATCAAGCTGGAAGGGGCCTGAGGTGGTAAGCCAGCCCAACTGGCCCAGCACGTGAGCCCCCTTGAGAGCATCCCAGGCCTTGGCCACCTCTAGGCCCTGCTCAAAAGAATGCAGTTTTTACTTATTAGCTTTCTTAAATCTGCAGAGGTACTGACAGATTTCAAGCAAAAAGGAGATAAAAAGCAATAATCGCTGTACTAGTTGACAATATGGTTTTAGGCAAATCTCTAGAACTGTGCCTATTTCTGAAAGTTCAGCTGAAGAAGGCCATGGCTATTGGCCAGAGGCCACAGTAAGGAGGCTGTGGATAGGTGGTGGGCAGGAAGGGAAGAGAGAGAGAACAGGTTGAAAGGGACAAAGACTCTTCTCCTTAAAAATCAATGTGCAAGTACAAGCCCTCCCACCCCCATGTTTTACTCAACTGTTCTTCTGCAAGGAGCTTTGGAGATCGTGACCAGTATCCTGCAACAAAGCAAGAACCCTCTCACTGACACGATCATGCTGCAAGAACTCTCCTAGGGGCATGTCCAGAGATAAATGCTCAGAACCAGGGAGGGCACCCATTTTACCATGAGGCCATTCTGTCTCCACATTCATTGTCGGCCTGAGCCATGCACATCTGCTATGTTCTAAAGACATCCCCACAGGCCAGAGCCTCAGGCCTCCAGAGCCCCCACCACCTACCTCGGGCTTGCTCTCCAATGGTGGCACCCGGAACTGGGTCCTGGGGCCCATCCAAGGGCAGCCCGTGGACAGAGTAGCAGAAGAGGTTTCCTTTTCTGGCTACCAGTCCCCCACAAAAACGCTCTTCATTTTTTGTTGTTTTTAATTAATTTTTATTTTTTAAAGTATGCTCTACCCACAACATGGGGCTTGAACTCACGACCCTGAGATCAAGTCACATGCTCTACTGACTGAGCCAGCCAGGCGCCTGCCTCTATTCTTATTTTTAAATAGCTGGCTTATGTTCAAATCATCAATAATTCCTGCCCCACCCATTTTCTTTCTTTTTCATTTAGGAACTATCTTTTCTGAACCTAGATATGACTCTCTATTTAGCCATTTATTAGACTGTCACAGCGCTGCAGACCCTAACACCCAACACTTCATCCTTCTCAGCACTTTTCTCAGCCTTCTTTTTTATATGTTACTAAGAAAAGCGTTACAAACCTCCAGCCATTCTGGGCAGCACTGTCAGGCACGGCTGTTCCATACATTTCTCAGCCTTGTCGGCTCTGTTTCAACTGCCTTTTCTTATTCACAGAGAGATCAAGAATGATTTTATAGAATGCCTTCCATGTTGTTACATCTGCCAGTCCCAGGGTGTGAACCGGAGAGGAAGTGACCGTAGGAAAGGGTTAAGGGGCTCACTTTCTGTATCACTTTAAGTAATCCTACTTTATTTGAAGGTACAAAAAAGCTCTACACACACACATACACAAAAATGTATTTGTAACACAAATTTTGTTTGCTTAAGTTTCACATAGCATCCAAGTTAAGAGAGAATAGGTATACTGATCTCAAATAGAGATGTAAAATATATCGTTTATTTGACCAGTAGAGCCCACTACTTGTGACATCTTAGGGTAAAAAGAAAGATTCAACTTTGATAAAGAGTTTTAAGTATTATTAGAGGACTTCATTAGGCAAATTCTGATTTGAGGGTTATTTAAAATAACTCTAAATATTCTAAGTACATATTATGGGATGTTTCAGTTCTACAGAATCATCCTGAATTCAAATATTAGAGCAGCAGGAGAGCAATGGCATGGGTCCAGAAAGTAAATCATTTTATCAACACAAATATCCATTTACTTATAGATCCTGTGGCAGCAGACATTGGAATGGGGAGGTGCTAAGGCCAGGACATACCACGAGGGCAGTGCTGCCCCCCAACTAGTGACCCGAGGCTGTGGTGAGTGGCCATAGCAGCCACGGTTACAGCTCAAGCATGGTGGTGCTAGGTTCTCACCTTCAATACGTATCTGATCTTCAGAGCAGCCCAAAGAGGTAAACACCCCCATTAACCTACATCTGTAGGTAAGGAACTGGGCTTCAGGGTTAAAGGGTCCCGAAGGGTCCCCAACAGCCTGCGGTGCTAGTCTTCATCTCACCTACACCTGGCACCATGGCCTGTGTGTGCCTGAAGCCACTAGGTTTGCTTGGGAAAAAGTACATCAAGTGTTTATACATGTTTTCCTCAAAATAACTGAAAAGGTTGAGGCTCTAAGGCAGAAAGTCTCAGTTCTCTTGGAAACCACTCAGGGAAAGGTCTCACACCTGCTGCCAGACCCACATGGTGCTGACGTACTGTCATGTGGGGAGAAACTCTGCTCTCTGCTCTAGAAAGCACAAGCTGAACAGCGAGATTGTGTTAGAGCATAGTGACCGTTCCATTGTTAGGTTTTATCTGGTCCGTAAGTTATTCCAGGTTGGCTAGGTTTTTAGGAACGGGCATAACTCTTCTGGGCACTAGCGATGCTGGGTAATTCCCATGAGAAACCACCCCAGGAGGGGAAGGTGTGACTGCAGGGCATCGGGGGGCCTTGCGGCCCCCCCGCCCAACTTACTAACTGGGGAAGCTGACAGATGCGGGTGCGGACAGAGCCCACGTATGCCACATGGACAAGGCACATTTGACTGATGTCCAATACAAATCCAATTACTCATGAGTTTAAGTATAATGCAATTCTGTGCTGTTTGGTCAACCTCAATCAACTCTGTACTTCCTTTCACAACCCCAGCATGTCAGATCAGAACGAAGAGACGACGAATCTACTAATGAGCCTCTGTTTTCATCAAAATTAAAGATTCCTGGGAAACAAATTCATGAAAATACACTTCATAGCTCCTTAAACTGCTCACAGTAGCACCTTGCAGACCATGAAGCACGGTAGCCCCAAGCATCTGAGCTCCATATTCTGGGTCAGATTCCACAGACACCTCCTATCTGACCATAGCAGGATAGGGAGTGAGTCCTCTGTCTTACACAGCAGTGCAGTTTAAATATACTACTTTCCTATGTTATGAAAACATAGTCTCTTAAAGACTCTTTAAAGTTCAAGTTGAGTTTCAAGTAATCATTTTGCAGCAGCTCTAGGAGAATGATTGTTCCTCCTGATTAAAAGTGCCTATTTAAAAAAAATAAAAAGGTAGTAAAATGGAAAACATGCCTTAGAGAATTGTATTCCTCAAGGCCACCCGCTGCTTGCTTCCAGGCTTTTGTTAAAGGACAGAATGTGTTGAATTCTCCTAAATTGGCAGGGGATCAAGCACAACACTACATAATGAGGTAGCTGAGAACAGAGTTTTTCCTATAAACACAAAGAACAAGGGAATAAGTGCATGTAATTCTCATCCAATTAAACAGGAAACATGATAAAGTGAGCTACATATAGTCATATTTATACCAAGTTCACAGGTTTAACTGGAAAAAATTAAATCCAAGGTTCTAACATATGTCTTATTTGTAATTGATGAGTAGGAACAATAAAAATAAGGCATTTTAAAACCTATGATTTTTGTGGAAACACCAAAAATAAAGGTCTAATAAATATAATCTGCTGACCAGAAAGAAAGTTGAACCTGCATCTACTTGGGATCTGAATTATCTTAAGTGGCCACGTATTTATACAAGTCACATGGAAGGCCTGATCCTTCTCCTCGTTACCTTAATGCAGTGTATACCCAGGCTGTGTGCACTGCCTTCCTCCCTCCGGCTGATCACTTCTCTAACGCAGATCACAGTGACTGAGGAATTTATGGCAGCTAGGTTGGACCACAAGGACGCCAATATTAAAAATTATAATTAGCCCAAATTTCGGCTGAGCAGCAATTTTAAAGTATTAGTTTTTATCTCAAAAAAAGAAAAGAGAAGGCGACAGGTATTTCCCTCTAGGTAATTAGGCAATGTCATTTTATCTATCAGGTATATGATGTGGTGAGGAAGAGGAGAAGCTTAAAGACCCAATCACTTAGAGAACTTCAGTATTAGAACCAAACGTGAGCAAGCCTTCCTCAAAGGTATGCCCTTAGACAGAGTCATAACTGAGCTCCTCAGATATCACATAAACACAATGACTGTCATGAGACAAAGCTGAGATAGATTTAAGATTAAAAATAGAATCACTTCCAAAAAATAGAAAAGTTTAAAAAGTTTTACCAGTTGGTGTGCAAAAAAGGAAAAGTCTACCTTTAAATACTATTGATTTTACCTCCAAGAGGCAGCAAAACCTCAACCTGATTTCATATTCTCTGGTTATGGGCAAGTGGGTCATCCCTCACCTTTATACCATACATTTTTGTAATTCCTGAACTGACTAAACAGAGTACTTCAGGGGTTGTTAGAAGGTTACCAAAATACTTTCTCCAACATTCTAAGACACAATCTCTTCTCCCTTACTGATCAGATGTGGTAAGAAAAGCAGTATAAAATAAAGCTCCAGATTTTTAAAAGTAAGAACTGCTTCTCCATAAAATACACTTAGTACTTCTGTTCTCACGACCTTAATAAATTCTTAAATTTCCTATAGCTAACGGAAAGAAAACCAAAGATCTTTCAGCTGACATCTGTGTAACTTATAAAAGGACATATCTGGAGGCTTATGTTATGCCACAAATGATTATTTTATGACTAAAAATACTTGTATGCCTAGAAAATTAAGTGGTAGTCTCAAAGGCTGAACGGTGAAATGATAATAGAAAGACCCAGATTCTACTTCTGGTTTCTACTCATGTGAGAGGTGGGAAATGAAGCCGTATCTACTGGGCCTCAGAGACTGCTCTCTGTCCAATGAGGGGGGCAGTGGAGGGCACTGCACCCATTGCAGGAACGTGAGGATCAAAGCAGTTTATTATGGGAAAGGCTTGGAGCCATATATAAAAAACAATAAAACCCAACATTAAATGCGATAAATGGCATTAGATGTGCTAAGTACAGGATCCCCCCCCTCCCCCCCCAATCCTACAGAACATTTGGAGACCACCAAATTCTGAGTCCATATGTCAGGCACTTTTTGCATTTTTTAAATTCTGTATTAGTTCCTCACTCTATAATATGAAGCCAGTCTGTGTACAAAGTTTTTCATCTAAAATCCAGCAAAATAAGTCGCTCATGAGAGAACTTCTCAATCCTGTGAAGAACACTGCTTTGATTACAAGGGTACTATGCACTGGCCAACCATTTACTGACTACCTGCTGTGTGCCAAGCACTGGGATTAGCAGATGGCCAAGACAGGGTTGCTGCCCACAAGGAGTTTATGATCTAGAGGGATGGCAGCATGACAGCTCCCCAGAAATCCAAATAGAATTCTTAGTGGGTGCTCTAGAAGCATTTGCTGATTAAATCCAGGGCAGCTTTTTCACACTAATTGGAGTCTCCACTCTCCCTGGTTCCCCCCAAGGTTCACACACATGAGGGGCAGCTGCAGAAAGAGAGCAGTCTCACCCTACCCTTCCACCAGGTGCTTTTTAAGGGGGTTCCAGTGCCTTTTAAATTCATGCAAAGGGCCACCTCATTCTTTCCCCAGATAATCAAATGTCTTCATCTGACCACAGGAGACTCCTCTGGAATTAAGAAGACCAACAAGAAGGTAACACTGCAGTGTTTTTAGTACTCCTTTGAAAACTTTTTGGTTTGGTACACTGAAGTCAGAATGCACCAAATGGAACCCCAATGGACCAAGGCAGCTAAAGAATTTCTCTAAAAACCTAGCTTACTACCATGAATAAGAAGGTACCATAGCAAAGACAGCCCTATCTTTACCAGGTCAATATAAGGATGTGTTTCCTGTATATTGCCTGAGGATACCCCCCCCCCCATAAATTATAAAAATGGCACCTTCAAAGCATTATTGAAGTGGTAGTGCAATATAACAAGACACTTCAGTACAAAGAATATCATCACTCATATATTCTGTCTGGATTGTTGCAGTTTGAGCAAAGCCTACTGTTAGCTATCAATTCCTCACAGCAATGAAATAAAGAATTAATGAAATAAACAATGAACTTAAAAATTTCTTAGGCCAAATCTTTACAGTCTACCAACTGTACTAGTTGGTAAACACTGTTTTTAATCCCAGTAAAGAAATGCAGACATCAAGTAAAACTTACTACAAACCACAACGCTATGGATATTTACACCTGACGTGAGCTTAACACAGTAGTATAAACTGAAGGGCCACGGGCTCAAGAATTTATCTGAAGCACCAGGAGACAGTAATATATGTAGTTTGGAACTACAATTTAAA
The DNA here is from genome assembly GCF_053574225.1 of Canis aureus. Taxonomy (NCBI): domain Eukaryota; kingdom Metazoa; phylum Chordata; class Mammalia; order Carnivora; family Canidae; genus Canis; species Canis aureus. The sequence goes on along the minus strand of NC_135613.1, from coordinate 18,468,057 downwards.
AAGTAAACATATATAAACAAACTTACCAAGACACATAACACACACATTCTCTCCCTCTCACAGGATATACACACTATCACACGCTCACAAAAAAAAAAAAACCACTTCATTTTAAATTAAACACTTACCTCTTCGAAAAATCTATATTTGGATGCATTAAACAAACAAACAAACAAGCCTACTGTAGACTGTAGCCTAGGAGAGATCCTTTAAATATTCATTGACTCTAACCTGAGACAACTTTCCTTCTGTTGGCAGGTTAATGAAAATACATTGCACTTCCCCCAAAATTATTTTATTTAAAATTTTAAGATCTGTTCTCAACTGCCAATTCCAACCTACACCCGGTAAAAGTGCCTATGATAAAGAAGTATTAAAAATTTATCAAGAAAAGATGTTTCAAGGCATAAGTGGAATGTTAAAGCGAACCTGCATGAAATGAGTTAAAATTTATTTCACAATACTGAAGTAAATATCATTTACAAAAAAAGTCATGATTAATTTTGGAACATAATAAAATTAAATATATTCCTACACTTCAACATAATATATATATATATTTTTTCATATATATTTCACATATATATGAAAATAACAGTTTGGCACTTAGCAGCTTCTGTTGGTTATAGCATCCCATATTATGTGGCAAATTTATTGTAAAAAACATTACTTAAATTTCTGCAGCTACCGTGTCAATGAACAGAATAAAAAACTAAAAATGAACTGTTTTTATAAAATGAATTGACCAAGTCATGCAGGCACTGTAAATATTGCAGTAGCGACCCATTCACTCCTCAACAATGAATTGTCTCCTTGGAGAGGCCTGGCGTAGACTGGAAAGTTTTAAACTTCAGAGATTAAACAGAGAGAGTTGCTGACTGTCATGGCTTTCATAGGACATCAGTCACTGCTTTCATGTACCTCAGCTGCAACTTCTGAAGGCCAAGGTTCTGTTCCACACAGGATAGGTTACCCAAGATAGTTAACTTTTCCAGCAATTTGCTTCCCCTAGAAAATGAGTATCTAATTGAAAAAAAGAAGTTTCCTTTCTTTGCAGTGGCCATATGGCTTGCTTTGATGAAAAGATACCCCAGGCATTGCTGGGACAGTGTGCAGACTACAGCTGACTGGTACACAATACAAAGAAAAAAGGTCAACTTTGCTTTATACATCGAATTCGACTGTGATACATGAATGTGTGGCAAATCTGGCCTACTGCCTCTGATCTAGAAGATAAACACTGCATGCCTTCTTTTACCAGTACTTTCTGCCACACATAACAATTTTTAGAACCCCCACAGGCAAGGCTTCTTCCAGCAACGTTTATAGCATTGTACTGACTCCTAACAGGTGTAAGAAAAAAAACTGCAGATGGGGGTTATCCTTTTTTTTCTGTTCATGGGTGGGGAAATATAAGCGATGTTTCATATGCATGTTTTTAACAACATACAAGCATTCCATCTAGGAAGTTTCCAGAAGAAACTCCTATTCTCAAATTTATAACCAAATGATACATTTATACATTTATTAATCATTAAGACAAAATACTGCTTCTTCTAGCCATTTACCAAGAGGGGGGGAAAAAGCTGTAGAAAACAATCAGAAATGAAGAGTTTGGTATTAAATTGATTAGAAATCTGATATTGCATAAAATTCAAATTATGACATCATCAAGCACTTTGAAGTCCCCGAATGCACACTAAGGTGGCATAATTTGAATGGAAAACAAAGTATCTTACAAGGTAAGTGCTACTAATGACAGACTTTTTCCCTCAGTGGGAAGTGGGGTAGTGTGGGGTGACACAGGAGAGCTGTAGAAGAGCAGAGGCGGAGGAAGAGATGAATTTGCTCTACTATGAACAGAATGAAATTAAGTTGAGGTAGTTTATTCTACCAGCCAAACTTTACTTATAATGTAATTTGTCTAAAACTCTTGCTAGTGAATGTCATTGAGAAAATTCTGTTATAAAGACTAGATTCTTAACACAGGTATGCATTCTAAGACAAGTTTTCAATCTCAAACAGGAGTAAACAAGACTTTGTGTGCTTTCGGACAGATTGAAGGTTTTGATCCCTATATATTTTGTCTGGACAGTTTTTGTAGTCATAGTAGATCTTTATTATTTGTCTGACTTAGGTCTTTCTTCTAGAAAATCTCCTATTCTGCTTAATAACCTCGTGTTTATAAAATGGTTCTAATTATTTGCAAGGAAGAATGGCACTGCATGAGATCCTTCACAACTCCAAGAGAACTACCCCAGAAACTATGGCAAGACCCACCTGAATCAACACAGAAGTTAGCAACTTCCCTTCAGTTCACAAGAGGGCTGCAACCTGACTCATTAATTTATTGAACCTTTAGATGACTAAGATAGAATGTCATAAAAGAGAAATTTTATCTTAGTTTCAATTCATGATAATATAGTTTAAAAAAGATTCTTAGGACACAGTACTAGTAGTAAATGGAGACTAACCGGCATACAGTCCAATCTAACATTTTAGGCACAAACCTTAATTTGTCGGGCAGGGTTAGGCGTGATATTTCCTTCCAGGTGCAGTAGAAAAGCAATCTTGGCATGTTTGGATATGTTGATTTGCATATATGGATTTTTGTTTGTTTACCAAAGCCAGGTACTAGAACACAGCAGTCACTCAGATAGGAGTTCCCTTCAGGAAAAATGCACCCTAGTATTTTAACTTCACTATTTTACATGATACCGATTCCCATTTCCCTTCTCCTTTTGACATTTACTAGCCTGTTTGTCTGCAGACACATCTAACTGGAGGAACGGATTCCTCCAAGTTAGCTTTTTCAACAGTTACAGGTTCTCCCAAACGAGAGTGGAAGCTCAGGCTTCTAAGCATTATAGTAAAACCACCAGAGTTACCATACAAAGCCCGGCACACAGAGCAAGTTTCGGCTGCCACCTCTGTTCCCCTCGCAGAAAGCCGTGTTATGGTGCGCTTGGTCAGGAGCTCTGCTTCTGCTCTGTTTTCTCCTCAAGGTGAATGAACACGAATACGGAATAAGCCTTGCTGAAGCTGTAGGCGGAAAAGCTTGCAATTTGCAATGCGTAAGGCTGCACACCCCGTGCGGCGAAGGTCAGATGGAAGGAGTGGTTTGGTGTGGTGCCAGGTTCCTGTGCTTCTTTTAAACTCACGCACATAGTCGTAATTGGTACCTAGACCATAAGAAGCGGCAAAGGTGATGCAAGGCGCCTTGGAGTCACCAGGAAATAGATCCAGCAAAATCACCACAACGTCCTTACCTGTATCAAGATCTCCAATAACATAAATACTGGCTCCTATGGGTACAGCTCCATAAACGAAAGAGGAACTGGCAGGGATGCATAAGTTCTGGTCGTTAAGATAGATCCACCTGAAAATGAACAGATGGGCAAATCCAAGGAAGTCAAGAGGATGACCACAATATCCAGGGAGACCATCAAACTTGGGGAGCCAACAAACAGCACTAGGAACTGCACCAGTTCAGCTCGACCTGCATTCCCATTGCCAGGTAACTGCTGAGTTCTCTCCCGTCACTATGGATACTAGTTTTGCCTGTTCTAAAATGTCACATATATTAAAACGTAAAGAGCATGCACTTTTCAATCAGCTTCTTTTGCTCAGCACAATTCATCTACACTGTTGTGTGCAGCAATAATTCGTTTCTTTTTAAGTGTTATTCCATTATATGGATAGACCAGAACTGGTTTATGTGTTGACCTGCTCATGTTCATTTGGGTGATTGTCAGTGTGTGGCTGTTGTGAATAAAGCGGTTTTGGACACTGGAGTGCAAATCTTCTTTGTGTGGATGATGTCATGGAATTGACTGGTTTTGTGGCTTGAGGTACATTCTACTCGATAAGAAAATGCCGCACTGTTTTTCCAAAGCATTGTGCCATTCTGCATTCTAATTTGCAATGTCTGGGAATTCCAACTGCTTGGCATTACCAAGCCTGCTCTCAATACTGCTGGTTTTTCTAACTGTAGCCGTGTTAGTGGTGTGGGCTTCCCCAAGAAGGGTGCTGGCTATCTCCATGTGCGCTCACTGGCCGTTTTATCTATCTTCTTTTGTGAAATGTCTGCTCCAAGAGTTGCTCATTTTTAAAATTGGGTTCTCTGTCTTCCTACTGAATTTTAAGATTCTTTTGTGTTGTGGGATGCAAGTCCTTTGTTAGATACATATATCATGAATATTTTCCCCAGCTTGTAGATTATCTTTTTGTTTTCTTAATTGAGCCTTCTGAAGAATGGTTTTTAATTCTGACAAATTCCTATTTGTTTATTTATTTAAATAGTTCATGCTTTCTGTGCCCTTCTTGGAAATCCCTGCCTATTCCAAGGTTGCAAAGGTCTTCCTCCTATGCTTTTTTCTGGAGATTTCACAGTTTCAGCTTTCACATTCAGGTCTTATCATACATTTCAAGTTGAATTTTGGGTATGGTATGAGGTAGAAGTTCACTTTTCTTCCATACAGATATCTAGTTGCTCCAGCATCATTTGCTGAAAAGACGTTTCTTTCTCCCACTAAATTGCCTTGGCATTTCTGTTGAAAATCAATTTAATAACCACAAAAAGGATCCAGGGCTCCACAAAGAGGTAGCTGATTCCCCAGATGAGACAGAAAATACAAGATGAGTCTGGAGCATCTTGTGCTGCCAGACAGGAAGGGCTTAAGAAGGGTAGGGTGTGTCCAAAGGACATGGAGCTAATAGGGAGGTTCCCAGTGGCCAAAGCTGGAACAGCTGAGCAACAAAATGAATAATGATAGTATTGGATTTATAACTTATAAAAAAAAATATCTGTGAGTTCATACAGATACAAATAAGTAACTGAATATGTTAAAAAAAAAAATAGGGAGGAGAGAACGGTCTTTACTGAGTTCCAGTTAACAAATGTAGACAGAATGAGGGAAATAGATCAACATTAGGAAACCACCACAGTTGTAACTACTGCTGGTGTAACTACTCCACTGATAGGTGCTTAATTAGTGGTGAAAGTTTGAGAAGAAATGGTGTATTTGCACATTCTCATTTATCTCTTCCAATGTATTTGTAAATTAAAAGGGAAATATAGCAACTTTACAGTGGAGAAACCCAAGAGACACTACCTTAACCAGGTAATCAAGGTTACTGTCACCAGTAATAAGACATGGAGACAGCATGTCCTCCTTGATGGAGTGTATCACCTCTGTGGTGCTCCTGCCAAAGATGCCTATCCTCAGCCTAATCACGAGAAATTATCAGACAAATCCAAATTAAGAGATATCCTATAAAAACACGGACCAACTATCTTCAAGAATATCCTGGTCATGAAAGGCAGGGAAAGACCAAAGAACCATCACAGGTTAAAAAAGACTAAAGAAACACAACTCAGTGTGTTGTCAGTTCCCACATGGCATCCCAGAGCAAAGGGAAAAGAGAGATTAGTGGATAAGCTGGTGAAATTCGAATAAAGATTAGCGTTTACTTAATAATACCGTGCCAACATAAATATCTTAATTGTGATATCTGTACTATGGTTATGTAAGATGTTAACACGAAGAGAAGCTGGGTGAATGGCTTACTGGGGATTCTATTTTTGCAATTTTTCTTTAAGTGTAAAATTATTCCAAAATAGAAGTGATTTTTGTTTAAAAAGCCACCACCACACAACCGTGGATTCCACTATATAATAACATTCACTTAAGGTAATTGGAACAAATAATTTCCTTTCAATAGCTAATGACATAGCTGGGGTAAAGCAGCTCTAAGTCAGACCCTGGGAACATATCTAAACCCTAAGAACTACCAAGGTCCAGGCTGACATGCATTATTGGAGCATATGACATACAGATGTTATTCCTGTTCTCTCTGTGCTATGAAGTGTCCAAGAAGCCAGCAGCTCAGACCTAGTGCATCTGGATGTCAAATATAAATGTGAAACTGTTCCACTAAGAACAGTGCTTTTATTTCAAAGAACTCTTCCCAGATTGTTATAAAGCAGCAGCTTCCATATTTTGAATTCTAAGAAACAGGGAAGCAAAATTATCTGTCCAAGATCACATAACAACTCAGAAGCAAGCTAACGTAAAGCTGCTATATTTGAAAAACCTTCATTCAACACTTGATTCATCTTATACCTGAATGTTGACTGGTATCCAGCAGTTTGCTGGAACTGGGACTACAGCTTGGCTCCTGGTTTCAAAATGTCTCTAGGAAACAGGGGAAGGGAAAAATTCAAGAGCTCTCACTGAAAAGTAAAAATAGGGACGTGAACAGGCCTTTGAAAGAAAATGTTTGAAAATATCAAACTACAATAACTGGCTAATTCACATTTTATGTCTTCAGGGCTAAGCATCGCTATCTAAACCTTGACATTTAAATTCTTCCCAGGTTCTGAATCAAACGAATCCAATGACTGTCCCCCAGACCTTGTCTGTGGCTGAACCCTACACCCAGGCCCAAACTCAGGGGAGAGGCACACCACTCTTCTGGGCAAACTCATGATGGGGCCATGTGTGTCCTCACAAGAGTAACTGGTACTTCTATTTTTTTTTTTTAATTTTTATTTATTTATGATAGTCACACACACAGAGAGAGAGAGAGGCAGAGACACAGGCAGAGGGAGAAGCAGGCTCCATGCCGGGAGCCCGATGTGGGATTTGATCCCGGGTCTCCAGGATCGCACCCTGGGCCAAAGGCAGGCACTAAACTGCTGCACCACCCAGGGATCCCTAACTGGTACTTCTAAATGAGCATCAGTGACTAGACTGTTTACTGAAAAGCATATCAGAATACAACAATATTTTGGCATAATTTTGTAGAGTTGAGAATCTCACATTATTCCTCCCAGGAATAATTAAACAGAGCTCAAGAAACCAGTCTATGTAGATGATCTACCAAATTTGGTCCAAAGCAGATCAATGACTCAGAGTTCCTGAGTTTCAGAAAAATAATCCTAGCTGATCTATTTCCTATAATGCTAAGGGTTCAAATGAAATGAAACTAACATAAAAACTTAACTGCATCATGTATTTAGCCGCTGCTTTTAAAGCAGGTATAAAAGGTATATGGCTTTGCCTTCTTTCTCTGCCATCTATCACCTCGCTGACCTTAGACAATTTAGCTGTCATCTATAAAGTGGGGATACCAAACACCACCACTAACATCCAGTGACCTGTGGGGATGACATGACATGGCCAGTGCAAAATACTTCACATACTATCTAGCACCAAGTGGGCATCAGTAAGTAGCAGTCATGCTTGTAACGGATGAAAGCAATAGTATCCCCTTAGTTCCAATGTTTCCAAACATGGCCTTATTAGGACCTGAGGCTACAAGACGTGTCCTCTGGTAACTTAGAATTAGCAATGTCCATTGTGCAGGAGATTTTTAGAATATAGCCTGGTTTGTAGCAGCGAGCTTTGGCAAGAGCAGAGCAGGAGGGAAAGACAGGCAAGGAGAGATTGGGGTAGGGATAGCAATCAACTGGAGAGGAGAAGGAAGGACAGAGGTTTCTGCTTCTGGCCGGGGAGAAAGCAACTCTCCGCAGGCTGACTGTCCTGCAAGGAGCAGCTACAAACTCTGGACAAGATACAAAAGACAACTGCCTGAGGGCTCTGAAGACTGAGAAAAAGCAGGCAGGTTTGAGATAAAAAGTGAAAGTTGAAGAAGCAACACACACGAAGGGAGTTTCTGCATCTTCGGTAGCTTTGACCAAAGGCAGGGTGACACTGGCAGCTCCAGGTGGCTGAAACCCCTGGAGAAAAATCCTGCCGTCTTTGTGGTCACTGGAATCAGGGCAGAGTGTCTTGAGGCAACCAGAATCTCCTGAGTGAATACAAGTCTCAGAAAGAGGAGAGCCAGAGAAGGATGCCTAATTTTATACATATGCACTTGTCTCAAGTCTTCGAGCCCAGAGTCATGAGTGCTTGTAACTGAGGCTGGCTTATAGAACTGAAGAGAGGTTGGAACCGCCATGTGCAGCAGTGTGACAGCCAGCCAGGAGCCTAGGCAGGTGCGAGGGAGGCCTGTTGAAACTCTCCGTGTAATGCTCTGAAGTGCCAGAAGAGATGTCAGGGCCTCAGCAATGTGCCATTCACGATGTTTGGGATGTAACCCATAATTACTCAACAAAAGAAAAGCCAGAAAAATGAGAACCCATTCTCAAGAGAATAAACCATAAACAGATGCCAACTCCAAGATGACCAAATGCTGGGATTATCTATCAGGTGGCAACTCGAATGTGGCTACCAGAACTACATTCAAAAGAGAAAGGAAAACATGTTTATGATGAAAAGATGGGAGATTTCAGTAAAGAAATGAAAAAATCTAAAATTCTACCTGAAGAAGCTGGTAAAGGAAGAACAGAATAAACCCAAAGAAAGTAAAAGGAAGGAAATCATATGGACAAGAGCAGATGCCTGTGGAAGGCAGAACAAAGTGGAAAAACAGCCTTGAAAAGATAAATGCAGTGGTAGGCTTTGCGAATAGAGGGCACCGGAGGGACTGCAAGGCCAGGCAGCACGAAGGGTTTCTTTCCTGGGGTTGGTATGCCTTTGTCCTTCCTCCCATCAGCTGCTGCCTGCAAGTGTGCAGGAGACTCAGAGGTGCGGGTCCTCAGTGAGGTTCTCTGCCACCCAACACGCAGCGTCCTGCATGCACTGGCCACACCACACCCTTGCAGGGTGGGGGGATGTCTCTTCACAATTTGCTCCTTCTTAGGAGATTTCCCTCAGCTCTAAAGACAGTAGTAGCTGCGTTTTCCACAGTAGCAATTTTTGCGTTCATCAGAGCTCTCTTTCATCAGTTAGCAGTTAACCACCTCTTACTAGTTTATAATTACGTGAATTAAATTTTCCCTGTTCAGGGTACTGATGTGGTTTCTGTCTCTTGACTGGACTGTGGCTGAAACAGATTTGTCAGGAGAGTGGTTCAGCTCCTCATCTCTTACAAAGGCATCTGTAGTACCTGCTACTTCCTAACCATCGATCCAAACACCATAATGTCAATGGGGAGATCAATATGATGCTTTAAAGGAACACGAAGGTGATCAAAATGTTCCTGGACTAGCATACAGTAGACAGTAGAACCAACATAGGCCTGAGGCCAGACAGTGCAGGGGTACTGCTGGCCCTGCAGGGCAAACTGCTTCTGGTGATCCTTGCAAATTGGTGCCAAAACAAAGCATTAGCTGGGTTAATAGCTGCCTACTCTTGCATTTTCAAGTTTTTGATGGTGGCACTAATTACTCTAACTTCCTCAAGGATGTGGAACTGTTTCTGGTTTTCTGTCACGGTAGGAAAGGAAAGTTATAGTGATTTCCATGCTATCCTTCCTACTGTAATGGCCCCCAAGCCTTGGGTCAGAGAACCACCACAAGATTCTACTGGTTGTCAAGTGTGTCTGCTCAATTATACCTTCAGGGATCAAAAGATGAAACTGACAGGCCTTGACTTCAACAGTCACCATGACTGTCCTATAGAAGCAAAAGGTGGGAATCCAGGCTGAGCAGGTGCATGGAGGCAGTCAAACACAAGATGGGTTAAGAGGTGAGCTGGAGTGCAGGACAACAGGAAGGAAGAGACTGGAAAAGACTGAACATTTCTCTTAACCTCAGACAACAGAGGGCTCCAGCAGGAGGCTACATACTATTATCTTTGTTTGGTAAGCAATGGGGGAATACCCAGAGTTTCCAAGAGGAGAATGAAATGACCAAAGTCAGATTAATCTTTCAAAAACACAAACAGGCCAAATGCACAGGAAAACAGGTTATAAGGCTAATGCCATTGCACACATGAGAAAGTGAACACAGTAGGGCAGGAGCAGAGAAATGAAGGTGGGTGACGTGGAAAATATTCCAGAGTCTAAAAAAGAAGACAAGACTTGGCAGCTGATAAGACATGTAGCATGGGAGAGAATCAACAATGAGCTTTTTTTGAGTATGAATAACTAGGAGGATGGTGGTATCAGTGAAAGAGCAGAGACACCGGGAACAGAGACTGCCTGTCATTCTGGGTATATTAAGTTGTTACTATGACATGATGTAATTTATGGCAATTTCTTTGCTTTCCTTCAAACCATTTTGTTTTTAGTCAGAAACACAGAAAATAAGATATGGCATTTTTCCAGGAAAGTTTTAACCTAAAAATAGGGAACAAAGACAGGAAAGACAAGAGATTACTTAAAAACAATAAATGGTCTCCAATCTAATACAGATTGCTCATCTGGCAACAGTTTCAACAGTACGCAAATATAACATACTTGGAAACATCTGCTCTTTTAAGAAATAAACTACTGCTGTATGTTATTTTCTTCCTATAGATATTTACAGGAAAGCCTGTATTTTTAATGCAATGTAGTGTGGTGGCTGAAGAGATGGACCCTGGGGCCAGAGTTCAAACTCCTTGCTACCTTTGTGTCTCTTGGCACATTACTTAACCTGTGTTTTGGTTTAAAGTAGGAATAAAAAGAGCACATAGGGACTCAGATAGTTGTTTTGAAGACTGAATGAGTTACAAATAAGTTAGTATGTGGCACTTGGTGTTTATGTCTGCATCATATAAACAAGAATCCTATATGTTATATTGACAAAAGAAATATAGCTTTCTTCATTCTATTACCTAAAAACTAACATTGGTGGGCACCTGGCTAGCTCAGTTGGTAAAACACATGACTCTTGATCTCAGGGTTGTGGGTTCCAGTCCCCACACTGGGCCTACAGCTTACTTTAATAACTAATACTGGATCCAAAAAAAGAAACTAATGATCCATGAATTTATTTGGAAGTGCTTTTAAGTAGCAAGGAAGGAGCCATACTCTTATGTCTAATACTTATGAACTGAAAGCAAGTAATAAGCTTATATTTAAAGCTTATCAACTATTAATTTGGAACAACCTGACAGAAATATAAAAGTTCTAGCAATTTATTGCACGTCAGGGGCAGACTGAGAAACTCTGCAGCCAGATTTTAAGTCCTATATACAAATGGGGACAGGGTAGGGTGAGGAATACCTAAGTGGCCTTGATTACTCCAGCAAACAAGGGGCAGCCTCTAGTTCACACTGCCCAAACAGTAGCTCAGTCATTGTGAAGAAAGCACAAGTCAGTATTTTATGGGAAACCAAACACACTAACCACTGCTTATATTTTTAATTTTTTAAAAAGATTTTATTTATTTATTTGAGAGAGAGCGAGAGAGAGCGTGCTAAGCAAAAGCAGGGGGAGTGGCAGGCAGAGGGAGGGAGAAGCAAGACTCCCCACTGAGCAGGGAGCCTGCCAGTGGGGCTTGATCCCTGGATCTGGGATTACCACCCAGCTGAAATAACCACTGCTTATAAACGACGCTGAGCAGTCTTGAGATTCGCTTGGGGAGGAGTTAACATGCCACTTTATACCTTGGACAGTTAGCACCCACAGTAAGGTATCAAGAGAGATGTAGAAAAGTCCAAAATTCTGTCCTGCCCCCACCATAGCAGACATTCTCTAAATTGCTCTCATACTTTGTCTAATAAGTTCTCCTAAGAGGGTCTACCCCTGTAATTCATGGGGGAGGGGCTAGAGAGGCTATACAAATATCCTCAATTTAAAATACATTAAAAGTTAGATAACATTTACATATATTTCTAAAGTAACTGTTCATGGTTTGCCCTAATGGAAAACATGAAATTAAACATTGCCTTCTAGCACCCCCTACTGGTGACAGGGTTGAAATACTGTAACAAGATGAATTTTTACATGACCATTTCCCTGTAGGGTTTAAATAGTCCAGTTTAGTGGTTACCACAATAAATCCTGTGGGAGGAGAGAAGGGAAGGAGGTTGGTGGGAGGGTGGCTACTCTACAGGACGAGTACGGCAACCAGTCAGATGTTTTAAGACTCTGTGCTCTGTGACCCCACACTTCACCCACTGAATCAACTTTCTGTCAAGCGTTTAACACAGGCCAGGGACGATGCTGGAGATAAGGATCTGTGGACAGCTGAGCTGAACCTTGCCCTCAAGAATCTTATGGTTAACGATTGCAATGCAAGAGACATGAACTGAATGTTAGGGGATCACAGATGGAGGAGCCTAAACTGGACTAGGAGATGTTAGAAGGCTTTCTCTAGCAATGGTGATTAAGCATAGTTTTGGAAGAGGCTGTATTAACTGGATAAATATTGGAAGGGAAACTTTAGACAAAAGGAGTAATACAAAGACATAGAGCTAAGATCATCATAACATGTTTTGGGGAAAAACGATGCTCAGTATAACTCAAGTGAAGCATCTGTGTTGAACAGTAGCAGAAAGAATAGAGAAAGGCCCTATCACAGAAGGCCTTATATACCAGGTTAAGGAGTTAGCTTTCTCCTTCCTAAAAGCCAGATGGAGCCAACAACGATTTCAAACAACCAAGGCTCAAGGTTTGATATACATGTCAGAAACACTTTCTTATGGTTTTAAGCTACAAATACTTCTCAAGTCTCTGATTAAACCTCTAGTAGGCATTAGGTATAATGTCCTAAATAGGATAATTCAGTCAAGTAACTTGAAAACAAAACTAATCTAAGACACGACTTTGAAAGCAGAAAGGAAAAGTCGCACAAGTTATGTGAAACTGCTCATACTTACCTTTTAAACTCGTCATGATAGAATTCCGACTTGCACGTGACCATCTCACTCCCCTGGATGTCCTCACGACTTCTGACTCCCCCAAACACATACAGTTCCATGGCCACTCCACAGGCCACAGCTCCAAATCTGAAAGGCCACACGGAGCATATTAGCTGCTGGATTTATAACTCACAGCCTGATTCCCAAACTCCTCTTACGCTGGTTTTAACGCTGCAACATTCAGGGTTTCATGAATATGTGGGTCTGCCTTTTTAGGAGATGGACTATTCATTTACTTTTATAGAAACCAAATACCAAGTCAAGTGAAAAGTTTATTTGAATGAAAGAGGGCACCTACAAAGTCCACATCCACATTCTTGTACCTTCTCTCCTTTAGCGGACAGATAGCAGTCCACTGCTGGGTCCTTGGGTCATAACATTCCACAGATTCGAAGAGCTTTCCATATGATCCTCCACCCATGGCATAGATTTTCTTTTTCATAGCTGCATAGCAGCCGATCTGGAAGAAGAAAGTAAGAAGCAGGGAGGCAACACTTAATTATTCATATTAGACAAATACTAACTCTAGTCTGGAGAGCACCGTAGAGTGTCTGGGAAAGGATTCGATTTCTAATAGTAAATCTATGGTGCTTTCCAATATTACAAACACAGGATTTTAAAAACAAGAAGAGGAGGTAATACATGTATTGTTCGTTAACTCCATCTGACACAAATGCATTCAGTGACATATGTAAATGTCCCTATTTTTTTTTATGTCCCTAATTTTTAAGGACTTCTCTAGTCTCTCCATTCTTTCACCACTATTTGCAGATTCCAATATTTAGATTCTGTTGAGCAACATGTCACTCAATTCCTGCATCAACTGAGTTGAGAGAGAGAGCAGGAACACAGTAGCCGAAGTGTAAATCCCCACAGGACTGGACGAAGTTTCCTTGTGAAGAAGAGCCCCTCCCTCCCACACCAGAGAATGAGAGTAAGACAGATCACTCTCTAAACAGCTAACGGGAGCCATGTCTTCACTCTACTCCTGGTGCAATGGCCATGTTTACCTGTAGACTGTTTTCTCCTCAGGCCTGCATGATGATTAAGAAAATAGGTTTGGAAGACCTGGCTGCTTCCCAAGTGAGGGTGTTCACAAAGCATTTGTCAAGCACAGGCGTGTGGCAGAGAACTTACCATCAGGATAAGCTCTCACACACACTCCATCTCCTATCATGGTGTACAGCTGATGATAATGAAGGCAAGCCACTGACAGGGACAGAAATCATGAGTTCTTTTAACACTATCGATCGTACTAAAAGGCTAATGTGGGAAAGGAAGAAACGCTAATTTCAAAGCCCAATTTGTAATTACAAGATATGGTTCTCACCTTTCTAACCATGGTCAAATCAGGTTGCTTTGTCCAGGTTTTGGAATAAATGTCATAACACTCCATGGAAATTAGCTCTTTTTCACCATCCTCTCCTCCTAAAATGTACAGCATGCCATCTATCTCCACAATTCCAAAATTATGTCGTGGCTGAAAAGACATCAAAGATCTCTGTATACAAAAGGCCAACTCCCAGACTAAAAGCAGATATCTATCTATCTATCTATCTATCTATCTATCTATCTATTTATTTATTTTAGATATCCATGCATTTAATAACAACGACAGGTATTCCAGAGTTCCAGCAAAGAGGTGCCATGCTCAAAACCATCTCTCTCTGGTATCTGTGATTGCCCTAGCGGCTCACCCTTCTGCCATAAGAGACAGAACCCAACTCAGGTGTGTTTTGGAACAAGGGAATCACCTACACGATAAATTCACTGGTGGAATTATAATTTTCTACTCACAACAGCTCAGAACAATAGGAACAACTATTACCTTCTGGTTCAATAAAACTATCTGCGTTTAGCAGTGGGCTGTAGTTGAGTGTTTCCCAGCTAGTGTGTGAAAGGAGGAACCACAGCTCAGGCACTGCCTGAGGCTGGGAGAGGCATGGGGAGGCGGGCCAGGCTCCTGCTACAGCTATCTAGAATGACGGAAGCCTGAGGGGTCATTTGTTAATGAATATTTGCTTAGAGTCCTTCCCCTTGGTGCCCAGAGCTATTTTCGTGCTGAGAGCAGAGTCCTCAGCGGACAGACAAAATCCCCCGCCATCAAGGAGTTTATGTGAACAATTAAAAAATACCCAGTATGTGAAAGGTGCCATGTGACGTTAAGAGAAAGAAAGTGGGCAGAGATGGGAGAGCACTGAGGGGCGGGAGGGAAAGCCTACCTGGGAAGTGCCCCATGCACACACACCAACAGAAGGAGGGAGGGAGCTACGATGGTGTCTGGCAAAGGTCCCAAAGCAAGTGTGTGTGTAGGTTTGAGGAACCATTGGAGGTCTGATGGAGCAAAGGCAGGCACAGAGAGGAGAGCTAAGGCAGTGGGTACAAGCATGGTGGGCAGGGGCCTGTGGCAGGGCCTACACTTCTTTCCTTACATGAACACAGACACAAAACAAAAGTGCAAAAGGAAAGATACACTACCAAACTAATGAAAAAGAACGTCTTACCTCATTCATTGGTGGCAATGCCGTCCATGTATTTGCATCCGGGTCATATTTTTCTCCTGAGCTCAGGGTCTGCTTATTTTCATCTTGGCCCCCAAATACGAACAAGAATCCCTCTGCAAAAATAGAACAAGACACAGGAAAGATGAAACTTTCTTCAATTTCCATCTCCTGCTGAATATAAATGCCACAGCTGTAGGGAGTTATGTGGAGGCAACTACTCTAATTATAAGAGTGGATTTGAGGTCTTCATCACAATTCATTTGATCCTTGGTGAGAGAGGCTAATTCACGTTTGTGAGTCACTCTGGCCATTTTATATCACTCCACATCTGAGTGGATTCCTACTACCCTACAGTGTACAACCAAGATTGGCACTACCCACACAGACACCAAGCAGCTCCATCTATTTCTATTCTCCCTGTGATTCTCAAACAACTTCTGATCCACAGCCCACATCTGTTCATTCAAGACCCAGGAGTGCTCAGATCCAGGGCACCTGTATGTGCTTCAAATTCAAAACAGGATCTAAGAGTCACTGTTGCACTTCTTATTTTAGGTCATGGTGGATTAGGTAGGTTATTTGTACCAACTCTTGTGCAAAACAGCTAAACTGTAGGACAAAACATTTTGAAATAAAATAATCTTAAAAGAGAAGAAGCCAACAGGGCAATATGATAAAGCTGAAAGGAAAAGAGTGAGCCGGAGAGGTTACCACCCATGAAAACCATTTTGCTCTAAGTACATTTGCCAATCTGGGAGATTTCCAACCTTTCTTATAATTTCCAACCTTCCCACCTTTTGAAGGCATGAGAGGGACAAAAATCAAAACCCCAGGCCCACAGGAAGTGTGACTTCTGGTAGCAGAGCCTCTCCAAAGTTCAACAGGAACCAGAACACCTAGATTTAAATCTCCTTCTTGTCGAGGAGACCCTCAAGGTTTGAATTTAATTTACAGTAATTCAATTCCAAATTTTCAGTGTTTATAGGCAACTGGAAGAAACAAATATAAAACCTGTGTGGAAGAAAGTATTTTTATCTAATCTTTAGATTTTAATATTCTAAGATTTTAAAGTATCAAATTATTCATACAAATAATTTTTAATAAAATGATCAATACCCAGCCAAAGATATTAGGACACAGAAACTAGACTCTATGAAGAACTGGCAACAGCAGACAATAGGAAGCAGTCTTGCATCGACTTCAAATTTCAAACACTGGACTAACCAAAGAGATGATAAAATAACAATGCTTACTATGTTTACTGAAAGAAAAAATTTTTTTAAAG
This sequence comes from Canis aureus, assembly GCF_053574225.1. Taxonomy (NCBI): domain Eukaryota; kingdom Metazoa; phylum Chordata; class Mammalia; order Carnivora; family Canidae; genus Canis; species Canis aureus. The sequence goes on along the minus strand of NC_135613.1, from coordinate 18,451,630 downwards.
ATTTTATTTATTTGAGTGAGAGATAGAGAGAGAGAGAGAGAGAGAGACAGAGATACGGAGAGAGAGCATGAGTGGGGAGGAGGGACAAAGGCAGAAGGAGAAGCAGATTCATAACTGAGCAGGGAGCCCAATGTGGTGCTCAATCCCTGGACTGTGGGATCATGACCTGAGCTGAAGACAGATACTTAACTGAACTGAGCCACCCAGGTGCCCCCTGAAAGACAAATTTTTAGAGAAATCTTGGAAAAAGGAACTGCAGAAGTGCCACAGGAGATCTGAAAACGATTTAAAGAGAATCTCTAGGAATAAAAAAAGAAAAAAACATAAAATTAAAAAAATTCAATAGATGGGTTTAATGGCAGATCTGTCACAAAGAGAATTCATTAAATGGAGGGTAAATCCATCCAAAAAAAGAAACCATCAAGAAGGCAAAACATGGAGAGGCAAAAACATGGAAAACAAAACAAAATGAAGGCAGGAGGAGAGAGGACAACAGAGCAGAGGCAATATCTGAAGATGTAAAAATGAGTAAGAATTTTCCAGATTTGAGGAAAGGCCAAGCCAGAGTCAAGATGCCCTACAATTCTGTATCTAGCACAGGTATCCTTTAAGAATGAAGGCAAAACAATGACATTGTTAAAGAAATCAAAGTGTTTGCTACCAATAGACCCAGAATAAAGGAAATTCAAAAACATAGACCTCAGAGAGAAGGAAAATAATAGAAAGTCTGAGGAATAAGAAGGAAAAACAAAGAAACTGGTGAATGTGTGGGTAAATCTAAACACTCTATAGATATATACATATTCAAAACACAGATGAATAAAACATGTTCATATGCAGATACTTATTCATAAATAGTCATACATTTTAATGCTGCAAGCCTGTGAAACATGAAAAAGAGTAGAAATGCACTTAGGCTTTTGTAACTTAAGAATACAGGCTATGGTATCTACTATGACTTTCAAAGGAATACAAAGGATATAACTTCTAACCTGTAAGAGAGAGAACAAAGTGAATAACCAAAAAAAAAAAAAAAAAAAAAGTCCATCAATTGGAAAAAAAGGCAGGAAAGCAAGAAACACAGTACAGGCAGGATAAGTAGGAACCACTAGGTCATGTCACAGTTTCAACTCACTACAATTGGACACAACCCCATCCTCACTGTTCAATGTTTTTAAAGTACCAACTCCTGTAGGAAATCTTGGAAAATCTGTGACACAGGAACCATTGTGGTAGGAGTGTGCGTGTGGAAATTATGAATAAATGCACATATTATGGAAATATAAAATGTAAGAAAGCTAATTCTGAGAAGAGAGAACAAGGAAATCAGACTCACATTCTGTTGGCTACACAACTGCATCCCGTTTATTACTGACAATAACTTTAACAATCTTGGAACCAATAAAATGATTCCATTTCTGTACTACAGTATAGCTTCAGCCATTTCTATAATATGGAATGGTATGGTATAGCTTTCAAAATCTTTAAAATAACATTAGTGGGAAAGCAGAGACTATAAAATATAAAGGATTCCAGGAAGACTATTGATAATAGTTGGAAGACTACTGAGAATAATTAGAGTTTAGTGAAATAGCACTTGTGGGTGAACCCAAAACAAGACAGCAAGGTGAAGAGAAAGGCAGCAGTCAGAAGGCAGCAAGTACAACCTTTTCTATCACCTTCTTGAGTGAGAGCTTTGGCTGATGTGGAGCTGTTTCCTACTTGCGAAGGTCAAGAGAAACAACTTTCTGTAGTAAAATAACCTGAAGAAATTGCTAATGTAAGTAGTATTTTCTAAAGTCTCACATGAAATGTCTGCTTTTACATAACGCTTCTATTTTTCATACAGTTACTTTAAATTGCACGAATTTCAAAAACGGGATTATCAAGGCTCAAAGGAATTCTGTGTTCTAGGTGTGGCCATACAGCTAACAGGTTGTAAGAGTCACTGAATACTGTTCTATCAGTTAAGTCATCAAGTAAAATGCTCCTCTACTAAAGTCTTAAAAATAGCTACATATTAAAGATTCAGGAACAATAAAGACCGGCAGAAGACATTCTTCTCCTCACAAAGTCCTGAAAGCTAGAGCCACACAGAAGATGTCATCATAGAGATAATATTATTTCTTAAAATTAAAATCAAATCTCTAAAAAGGTTTCGAGTCATTCTGTACAACCCTAAAATTACATATTACTCGATCTTGTGTTTAAGTAAAATTGACCACAGAATGGTACCTGCTGAGAGAACTCCGTGGTTAATTCTTGGCATGCTTAAAGGGGCCAGTTCAATCCAAAGCTGCCTATTAGGGTCATAAAGAGGGCACATACATCGCATCGCTGCTGTTGGTTTCCGTGAACTAAGGAAATAAATAATTGATTAGCAGTTAATGTGTTTTATATAGTTTTGCTCATAATAACTATGACTAGTTTTACTGCTCTAAAAATGTTTAAAACATTTTTAAAAAAATCTATTGCTATTATGCTTAGATACCAAAAAATACCACGAATTCCTGTTTACACGGAAATAGCTCTTCCCTTTTATGACTTTTGAAACGATTCACGTCCATACTTACACTCTTTCTTCTCCACCAACAGTCACAATGCACTCAGAGTAGCCCCGGGGCTTGAAGTTTGCCAGCATGGCCTCCCCTTGCTGTGGCTGGCTCAGTGGTATGTTGTTGCACTCTCTGACAATTTCTCGTACTAATGGTTCATTGAGCATCTGTTCCCGTAAGTAGCTGGAATCTAACCCTGAAACCCACAGTGCTGACATCACGTCCTTCATGTGGACCTGCACAAGAGGGTTGGAAGGATGGGAGAAAAAAATGTAGGACATAGCACACAGTTCTTAGAACATACATTTTCTGACTCATGGAAAGCTAAAATTGTTAACAGATTATCAGCAGGCAAGTCACAAATGCCAGTACTGCTTGAATATGCCTTACTGGCCCTTTCTACATCCCCATAGCCTCGATAAATACAAATTTAACTTAAAAAATAATCAGATTTATATTTGATGTATCATGGAAAAGCTTCAAGCAGCTTTCTTTACACCCTAAAGGGTCACCTTAGCAATAGGAAACCTTGGAACTCGGCTGCAGTGGCCTTATTTCACATAGCTGGATGTGCTGGGCGTTAAATCACATTCATGGGGACATTATACGTAGTAATAGCTATGTAGAACAGATAATCAAAATGGATCAACATTAACATTACAAGAAAAATACAGAAAAGCCAAAGTTCAGAAGAATCCTGAGTACTATGTATTTCTTCAAATATTATTGTTAAAAAATATCTAACACATATAATATGAATTATGTACCTTTCATGATCAGTCATTAAATTTGAAATAATGGAATACAACATACTACATACATGAGGTCAAAGTCCTAGGGACTAGCTTTTCTTGGTTTTGGAATGGTTATTTTAAGGTATACTATTCCATATCCTGAGTGGCAAAAGCCAAGAGGTCTTAAGGCATGAAGTTCAGATTAATCAAAGGGTGAAGAACTACCTCTTGTTTCCCTGGCAACCTCATCCCTAGAAGAAAGGAAGAGACAGCTAGTGACCGTGGTCTCTATGAACAGCAGTGAATCCAGAACTCTCTTATCCTCTTTCCTTATCTACCCAATGAACGTGGAAAACCAATGCTAGCTGTGCTAACTATGCCAAGACTACTATCATATGGGAGTGTGTATTTCTATATCACTACAGATCTAACAGTTTCCATCTCTATTACAGTAGCTCATAGTTCCTAAATAGGCTGATAGAATTTTAACAGTTACAAGATATTCACTAAAACCTACATCAACAGCTGCTGAGAATGATTAACAATGCAATTATACATTTTAAAACTACTCTAAAACCTTCTTATTTTGAATATAGTAGTTGAAGCTGGTGTCTATAAATACCAGACTTAAAGGTCTGTGATTTTGCCCCCTCCCACACTGTAGTAATAGTTTGGCTCTAAAGCCTGATAATTCTGAGACCCTTCCTTCCCAGTTGTTGCTCCCACAACCTTCCCATCTGGAAATTGCATTGCCACATTACAGAGTGATCTCCTGCTTTGTGCTGAGTGGTATCAATCACTCCCGGGAGAGCCCATACCACAGAGGTTTCTGAGGTCCACTCCCCTCACTCCTCTGCCAGAGCGGTGTGTGCCCCCTCTCACTCTGCTGCCTATATCAGAGTTCCTGCATGGGTCACCAGTAATGATACAGGGATGGATGCTGAACAAGACAGTGGGGACAATGAATTTCTATAATCCACACCTCAAGCTTGAAATTAATTTTCCCACTAAAGGCAATGCACAAACAATATTATGTTCCTTACAAGTATTAATATTTTTATTGCTATGAGTTACATGAGCTTTTATAGTCTGGTCTGAAAAAAACAACCACTTCAATGATATTATGCAAAGATGTACCACAGACATCTTTTATTTTCTTAAGAGATTTTATTATTTGACAGAGAGAGAGAGAGAAAGAGACATCACGTAGGGGGAGGGGCAGAGAGAGGAGAGAGAGAGAATCCCAAGTCGGGAGGGTGGGGCCTGATGCAGGGCTTGATCTCATGACCCTGAGATCATGACCTGGGCCAAAATCAAGAGTTGGAGGCCAGTCGACTGAGCCAGCCAGGTGCCCCCAGACATCTTTTAGATCACAACTTTGTAAGCCTTTCAAGTTGAAGGGGAGAGACAGAACATCTATACTTTGGACTAAATAAATGAAGGAATGAATGGAATAAGTAAGTAAAAAGGCAAAGTCAGACCATGTTATAAACCACAGGTACCTTTCTTAGTTCTGTATCATGTGCTATCCATCGAATTACTGCTTCAAACACATATCTTTCGTTGCCAACATTTAACTTCTCGAGAGAAATCACTTCTTTAAGCTTCTGAGGACTGAGTTCTAAGAATTCTTCTGTGCTGCTGACATCTCGGAAATGAGTCTCCAGGTATTCTGTGGCAAGGTAATGGACATGGTGCAGGCAGTAGTGGAGTGCAAAGTCGCGGATGCCAATGCAGTTCTCAGCGGCGATGCAGCCTTCCAAAAACTCACAGCACAGAGTTTTAAGATCCGTCAGCAGGAGCAAGTCTGCTGCCTGTACAACATCTTGGATTGTATCTTCATTCAGCCGGATCTGCAGGAGTATCACAAATACTTTACATTTCAATATATGTATTAAAGCCCAAACTGCTAACCTATTAGGTGGAACTACATGAAAGTTCCACTTTTGTAGGTCAAAGATGATCAAATATTGGCAATTTCACACAGTCCAACCTAGGTCATCTTTTTCAAAAGGAGTTTGAGGGCACCGGTGAATCTTCAAACAATGTGAACAGAATATGGCCGGTTGAGTTTTCCCAGCACTTTCCTTGCTTTACCAACATTAACTATCATGAACCCTTCCTGGGTACACTGTCCATATTGTTTACTTCTAGGCCTTAGTGCCTGAAATGCTTATTAGGAGGTGGACAGTTCTCCTTTCTGTGGTAAACTAAAGGGAGTTCTTTAAATACTAGCACTGGAACTGTGGCAAATCTTGCCTCTAGATATATACCACGTTCCATCTTTTGCCAGATGGCCTGCCAGACACACCACATCAGCCCCTTGGAGAAGGGAGGGCCATGCTGCCCAAGGACCTCATTCCAAATGCCAAACTGCATTCAGTGCAACACGTACACTCTGGTCTCAAATCTACTTTCTGGAAGGAACTCCTAAGGTAAGATTTCTTGTTTATCGTTATGAACTTCACTTTTCCTTAATCTTCTAATGCTTCTTCATCCACCCACTTCAGTTTTTGCAGGCAACACTAAGGCAATTTAAAGAAACAAGCCTCTAGAATATTACCACAATCACAATGGTCAGACTCTTCTTTCCCAAAGAATGGGCAGTGTCCTACACTTGAAAATGTGAAGGAGAGGTTCCAGGGTACAGTACAGCAAGAAACATTTTGCCACATTTTATATATTGTGTACCGCAGATATAGAAAAAAAATGTATGACTGCCAATCACCTTATAAACTGAGCAACAAAACTGTGGAAAGAAGTGTGTCGAGTAAGTCACAAGTAAGAAAAAATTTCTTGTTTACTTGACATATTAAATTCAGCCACAAAACAGTGATAGCTGTACACCAGTCAGGTACAGGCATGTGAGAAAATCACTACATTCCATCCTGATAAAACTAAACTGCCAGATAAGGAGTTTGTTATAATTTATGTTGCAACTACGGTTTTAAACCATAACTAATTTTTTTGTTTATTTTTTTCTTAAACCATAATTAATTTAAATTGGGAACAAAACACAGAAGTCAACCTGTAAATAAGGTTTCAAGATTCAAATCCAAGCCTGAACAGGTATATGCAATTACTGGCTTACGAGTTGTTATAGCTGCTGCTGAACTGATTTTAAAAGTTAGATAAGAGGATTGGTCCTCAGTCTAGTTTCCTGATGCTTCTGAGTATCTTCAGTATTTTAAGGACTGTCCCAAAATTAATCTAAATGCATTCATTTTTAACAATCATACATATAACCTTACATGCACCACCCACCACCTAGTGTTCAGAGAAAAGGAAGGAATAGTGTCATGAAATTAACCCAAAAGCTTCAAAAAGAATGACAATCACCAAAGTTGACTGAATGAATGTATCCAGAGAAGGCAAGCAGTACATTTAGGATACTTAGGAAACACGTAGGATGAGGCTCTCACAAATGAGAAAGGTAAAGTAAGATGAGGAAGGAATAAGGGAGAGAACAGGAAAGAAGCTCTCAAAAAGAGTAAAGATAAAATGCATTCTCACATCACCACACGTAAGATACACTAACCTCTTCCTGTTAAAAAGCTAGTTCTGGTTCAACCTAAGATTATTCTTAAGAGCCCTCATGTTATACTTTAAATCATAAAATCAGGGGTTGGGGGCTTGAGGATGGCAAAGAAAAAGAAAGTCTCATTATTTATAACCTTCTTCCCTGGGTTTCATTAAATCCCCAGCAAAATAGGTGGGCACAGAGAGTAAAGGGACATCAGCAAGAATGGGATGCAACCGGGATATTGGTCCTACTGAAGCAACAGTACCCAGGCATCACAAATACAATGCAGGTGCCTGTCATATGCGCGAATCTCAAACTCTTTTTTTTTTTTTTTTCTATAAAACAATTCCCTCTGCCCAAGGAAGCTCCCCTTTCCAAGCTATGGGGTACAGAGCAAGATGGGAATTAAGGTTTAGAGACAGCTATGAAAGGTGATCCCAGTTCCTTTCTATCTCATGATGGAAGGTGGAGCTTGGAATGATAAATACAAAAACTGGGACTGGGTTAAGATTTTACTCAGTCAGCTTTTCTTTTAAGAGCAGAGCCCTGGAAGAACAGTTGGGTGCCATTCCCAGCAGGAGATATACATCACGCAGACAATGACAGATGAAGAGGACGGTGTTGCTGGATCATAGAATGGATGAAGGAGACCCTCACCCTGAGCTTGAGAGGCCTCTACTTCGTCTTCCTCCCTGTGTGTCTCATCATACCTGCCCACTGAAGATGTAATCCAGGATCTCTCTCATAACCATTACCGATATCCCTTCAAGTTCAATCTTATATGTTGATCCATCATCTTTTGGAGGATTATAGTTTAATTTTGTCCTAAGAAAGGGAAAAAAATGTAAAATTTCTATGAAAGAACAGAAATAGCTATAAATATTTATGCACTAAAACTCAGCATAAGGTAGATATTTATCAGCATATAAACCCGGCCTAGGAAATGTAGTTAGTTTATAATATTTTATAACTTCTGACTACAAAACACTTGTTCTAGGATTCAGAATACTACTTCTTAAAAAACAAAACAGACAACCATAGAACTAAGAGCCACCTAAGCAAGGATCTCTACTTCACCTTGGGAGTCTAGCTCTGTTAGGCTTTTTTTTTTTAAATTATTTCATTATCTATTTTCAGTAATGTAACAAGGACCCCACGAACCTCCCACCCAAAACAAAAGCTAGGAAGTTGACAAAGAACCTGCTTCTACCCAAACATACCCTCTCACTATTCATCTCTCTGCTTTTCCCCATCTGAAGTAATTATCATCCTAAATCCTATTTGATTTTCCTTTGCTTCTTGATATTACTGTACCCACGAAACCACTCTCCTTGTGGTTGTGTGCACTGCCCTGTCATACAAGTGTCAAACATCTCTTCATGTCTACAGTCACATGTGTTTCCTCTTCTGTGAAACACATGCTAAGTTCAAATCTCTTTTTCATTTTTTAAAATTGAGTTATCTTTATATGGAGGTGTATGAGTTCTTTATCATATTCTTGGTATTAAATCTTTGGCAGACTTGGCACATTTGTTTAAGGCATGAGTAATTTGAAGAATGATTTTTCATGGTGAATGTTTTTTGTGTCTTGTTTAAGAATTGGTCTTACCCAAGATCTGAAAGATGTTTGTAAATTAGCACTGACTAAAGCTAATACACAATCTAAATTGCACTTAAGAACCCCCCCACCCCCGACACCCTCAAGGTTGAGAATTGGTCAAATCAGGCAGCTGTGGAAGGAGGGTGAGAGATGAGCCAAAAAGACACAGGTTGACCAGTGGTAGTAAGGAGCTGAATTCCCAGGTCCTGCCTCCACATATGTACGTGACTCCCTGTAAGGCCCTCCCCACCTAGCTCTAGTGCAAGATAACGGATTGACATCCTGAAGAGTTAAAAACAGAGGGTAGGTCACAGGAAGATAATCAGGCACATTCAAGGATGGGTGTATGGTACCAAAAACAGAGCAAATATAGTGTTTACACACTGGATGCTGAGACCATCAATTTTTCCCCCTCAATTCTGCTCTTCTTACATGTTGAAAGCCAGACCTATATTCTCCAGGCAAGAAACTGGAAGACTCTTTGGAGGATGTAATCAGCCCTAAAGGGAAAGATCTAAAGTTATGGATATAGGGCTGCCCCAAGAACACAGGACTTCAAACTTCTGAAGGAAAATTCTTTCCAACCTAGATTTTTAAAAAAACATTTTATTTATTTATTCACGAGAGACACACAGTAGAGGCAGAGACACAGGCAGAGGGAAGAGAAACAGGCTCCATGCAGGGAGCCCGATGCAGGACTCGATCCTGGGTCTCCAGGATCATGCCCTGAACCAAAGGCAGACACTCAACCACTGAGCCACCCAGGTGTCCCTCCAACCTACATTTTTATAACCAGCCAAACTACCAATCAAATGTTAGGATCCAACAGATATTTTCAGCCATACATGGTCTCAAAACAAACAATCTCCCATGCAACCTTTCTCAATGTGCTGCTACAAAATGTGCCCCCCAAAACAAAGGTGTACATCAAGAAAGAGGAAGATTTCAGGAATGAAAAGACACGTTCCAACATAGGAAAGAAGTGAAGTCAATGCAGGGAAGGGTGCAGAATGGGCCTAGGACAGCAGCTATCTACAAGCAGAAGAAAGCCAGTCCATCCTGCTGCCAGTAAGGGCCTTGGGAGACTCCAAAGATGAAATTGATGGGATAATGTATCTGGAGGTAGGAAGAAGATACAACCTTGTTTCTTTCCTTATTTCATGTCTGCTATTCCTGCCTCTACAGTTCCTATCGAACTAAATAGTTTTACTCGAAAGATACTTCATTTCTGCTTGCTGCACTCCAGGGTTTATCTATATGCTTGACACTTTTAATAAGTGAAGAAAAAAATTTTTTATCAATTCCCGACCAAGAGAGAAAAATCATGTAAGTGCTAAGACTAAGACCAAGTCTGAAATGCACTGTGGTCTTTCTGGCAGCACACATGGTATTTTTCACTTAGGATGTCATAACTATTTATATTTCTCAATCACTGATTCTTCCTTTTTACATGCTCTGTGAAATGATCTGAGCCTCTTAAATAATTTTCTTTTGTCAACTGGTATGATGTTAAGCTTTTCAGTAGGGAGTGCTGGAAAGACAGTGCTTCTTGGTTCTGGTCTAGCAACTTGGAAGACTCCTATAAGGCAGCCAATCTTTCCAGCATGAAGCTCCTACAGTGCTCCGCCACCAGCAGCCCGTTGCAGTTTCCCCTGGAATTCCCTCAGGCAGTTTTGACACTTCTTATGAACAGTTTTCCCAGGCACCCGAGGGGACAGACTTCTGGCAAGTTCCAGCTGTGCCATCTCCCTGCCATGCAGGGAGTGTGGCTGTGCCCTGTCTAAAACATCTGGAGCTCAGCCCACGGTGGTGGCTGCTTCTTCTATGGGTTATTCCTGTATTTTTAAGTTTTCCTTTCTTCTTACTAGCTGATCTCTCATTACTCCAAATCTCTTGTTGTAGTTTACAATTCTTTATATTAAGCTTTCTTTGCTGAAGTTACTGCGTGGACTTTTTTCTCCAGACAAGACCCAGACTGAGAAAGTGGCTAACTATTTTAAGGCTGTAACTCCAGAACATATTCAGGTGGAAGAGCCTCAACCTGGAACTGGAGCTGTTCTTGTTTTAAAGTAATCCATGTTCACACAAGAGCTGGCTGTGCCTGCCTGTGCGTGTTGTGGATGGTGGAAGGAGGAGGAGCCTTCTAGACTAGGGGCAGAGCTACAAGTAGACCTTTCCTTGCTGTCTGTCTGTCCGTCCCTTTTCAGTTTTCAACCATGTGACTGGCTCACTGCCATTTTTTTGGAAGTTGACTATACTGTCATATGTTTTTATAATTAAGAGTAAAGTTTTCTCTCTCAGCGAGAGATGGCTAAGAGGACAGAAAAAAGATGCCTGTATATAAGTATGGACCATTTCAGACTTCTCTAAAACCAGACCTTTTTCAAAGCCCATGAAAAATCAATCACTGTACCATCAAGTCTCTAAACATCTGAAGCCTAAATTATAAAACCTAAAAGTACAGTTTAAATTCAGATCCCTACACCTGCCCCCAAACTTTTCCCTCTTCTTATCCTGGTTCTGATCTTTCCTGGTACCATCTGTGCACACTCCATTCCTACCCATCTTGTAAAGAATGGCTTACATGCCAGTTCCACACAAAGTTATTCTTTATCGCTCCACCCTGCCACAGGCTGCACCTCCACCCTTACCTCCATGTAGGTAAAAATAATTTCTCTGCTACAGATTTCCCAAACACTTTATATTATGGGTTTGTCAAATTCTGTTTTTATTGTGGCATTTAAGTATATATCCCATTTCCTAACTCCCTTATTTAACTGTTAAGTTCCTTGAGGCCAGAGTCCTCTTTATCATGGTAACCCTACAGTGTAGCCCAGTGGCTCACAGAGAATAGATGTTCAACACTTATTTGTAAAATAAGCATTTGAATTGATAGTGGTCTTTATCTCAAGCACTGTCACATGGTTTCTTTCCTGCATGACCTCAGGTACAGTGAAACAGAACCAGAAGCAGCAGGAGGAACTTTTATAGTCTCACATGTCCAATGCTGAAAGGACGAAAGCATGGGCTTTCTCAAACTCCAATGTTCATAGGGATCATCTAGGGCTCTTGACTCAGTCTCAGTGTGGCCTGTGTTTCTGCATGTGTAACAAAGTCTCAGGCAGCACAGAGGCTGCTGGTCTCCAGACCCCTCGGAGTAGCAAGGGGTTAATTGATGCTTCCCAAATCACCCATGATATGTTTGGTACTTTAATCCATCCCACATGAGTATTTTTTAAAACGTAGTAAAAATATAATGGGGATATAATGTACCAGATGGTGACTACAGTTAATAATATTGTACTGTGTATTTAAAAGCTGCGAAGAGAGTACATCTTACAAATTCTCATCACAAGAGAAGAAGTTTTATAACTATGTCAGATGACAGGTTAACTAGACTAACTGTGGTGATTGTTTTGTAATGTAAACAAATACAGAATCATTATGTTGTATACCTGAAGCTAATACAATGTTATGTCAATTATACCTCAATTAAAAAATGGATTATTAGAAAAATGAAATAAAAAAGACACATGAAATGCAGGCCCTGATTGTTTTATCATCTCATTCAATAAGCATAAAATTACTTTGTCAAATTGCTACAAGTGTCTAAACTCTTAACTGCCACACATACACTTATATTGTGGCAGATTGCTATCCAACCATCAGCAGTGCGCAGGTGATGTCCCAGTAGGCTGGATGACCAGACCACCCATCTGTCAAGAATACAGTGAAAGCTGATTGAGTCCCTTCCAATCCTAGTTGGTAAGAGTCACGTCACTCAAATTTATTTTGAAACAGTCTTGCTTTAGAGCCTACCATCATTCTGTTACCTCCCATTTCTCTTATTCTACCATTTCTTGGAGACCTGCCATCCTTTCCCAACTCAGTAACCTCCACTGTGTCTTATTCTCCCTCCTTTTGTCTTCACTTTTTTTTCTGATTCCCCAGCTAAGTCTCTTGGTCCTTTTAGCTTTTGTAGCATTCTGTCTTTCATTTCTTTCCTTCAGGAAATAACTTAATTTGCCCAAGATCCACCAATGAACTGTCCTCACTCTCGAGCCCAACACATTTTCTCCATAGCTTTCCCCTTTATATCTGGAATTTTCTCATCTTGCACATCATTTTTCCTTCCTTTGCTAGAGAATTCAGTGAGCTGGACTAAATGAGTTAAATTAAAAAGAAAGAAAAAGCAAGCAAGCAAGCAAGCAAGCTAACCCAAAGTGTTAATAACTGACAGCTCTGTTTTGAAAGTTAACCCGTAAAAAAAACAGGAGGTAAATCAACCGTTCCTTTCTGTGTTCATCTTTCCCCTAGGAAGCTATAGGGTCATATGTAAATTTACTGGAAGTCACAGTATCCTTGTTTTTATTATCATGTGACGTCAACTTATAAACTCTCTCTTGGAAAATGCAGTAGTCTTAAAATACCATTTTGAGAATTTTATCATACGCTGAAAAAACTAGAAATAATTGAGAGTATTATAAAATTGGGCCTCAGGTGTTCAGATATAAATATCCATGCCAGTTGCATTCTTCCCCAGTTTTGTTTCTAGGGCAAGACATTTCCCCTCTGTGCCCATTTTCTCATTTGTAAAAAGAAGAGGTTAGATAAGGTGATTTGAGAACTCTCTCACCCCTAAACATTTTTGGACAAAACTGCTGAAACAGACCAATGAGTTAGCACAGAGACTTGACTCTAGAGGCGTCCTGTGGAGTCCTAGAGGGTGAAGTCCCGCCAACTTAATCAGTGATCTAGGATTTATAACACAACTTCTGTGGAATATGCAGTGCAAGTTTATTTTTCTTCCAATCACCTATCCTCTGGGCAAGCATTTATTTTCTGTCCTATTAAAGTTGAACAGATGTGAAACAAAATCAATTTTTCTTATTCTTGGCAACACTGAAAGAGATTTTGTAAAACAACAACAACATGTTGTTGGCCAGTAGCTAATAAAGAAGCTGGTATTACTCAAAATTTTACATCCCTGAAAGAGGCCTACAACTTTTAAATGAGTATAACAGAGCCCAAGTAAACTGCTGGGTTATAAATAGTTCTTTTCTCATTGGCTTCCAATTGCTGAGAAAATTCAATGTGTCAAATTGCTCAGGTAGCCAGGACTGATTCTACTCTTCCAAGAACCATCTTAGACATCATTGAATGGGATCTGATGTAACACTGACAGAGAATACATTTAAGTGACTTTTCTTCCTCTCTGATGCAAAAGCTCCTCTCCAATAAAAGCAAGGAAATGTACTCAAATAGAATGCAAGAGAATGTAATGTTTAAGTCAAGATTTAGAGAAATTCTGGGGTGATTCATGGGCATTACTCATATGGTTTTAAATGATTCATGTCGCCTCAAACTATGTAGCTACTGACAGCAGGCTCTTTGAGATGTGTGCAGAGGGGCTTAGGTTCATCACTACATTTGCCCACTTAAGCCAAACTCCTATTTCATGTTCCCGGAGCAGGGGTGGGGTAGGGAAGTGGGGGTGGGGATGGGAATCTGTTTTACAGATGCTCCTCCCCTCCTCTTTCATCTTCATGAGCTCCTAAAAACTACATCAAAAATGGATAGTTGGGGCAGTGAAACTACTCTGTATGACACTGCAGTGATGGAGACCTGTCATCATACTTTTGCCTAAACTTACCTACATCATACATTTGCCTAAATTTACAGAATGTGTATGACCCATAGTGAACCCTAATGTAAGCTACAGGCTCTGGGTGACAGTGATCTGTCAGTGTAGGTCCATTATCTGTAACAAATGTCCCACTCTGGTGGGGGCGCTGATTACGTGGGAGGTGACGCATCTGTGGGGCCTCGGGGTATATGCAACATCTCTGTACCTGAACTGAATGGTCAATCTTGCTGTGAATCCTCCCCAATCAGCTTAGTGAAATATAAATTTGCAAGTAATATTTCTGTCAACAGAAGGCACCATCCCATGACAAGGCCTTTTATGGCCTATTTTTTATGGGGGGAGGGGGACAGGAACCCAGCTTTCCCATGGTTCCTGCCACACAGGAATGCCACCTATGTGAAAGAGAAGCATTTACATGGGTATCTGAGACAGGAGCAGGGATCCCAGAGGAAGGCCCATGGAGCCCCCAGACTCCCCTGGGGAGATATGCACCAGGTGCCACAGACTGCTAGGTGAGTCCCCCCTCAACCCCCCCACTGGGGCCAACAAAGGCTCACGAGCCAGCCACCAAGATGCTCTTCCTACAAGACCAAAGTCAGGGAGCAATGAGGAGAGGAAACCACAGGAAAGCAGGGGTATGATTGCTGTGGACCCAGCCAGGAACTGCCACCAGCTTAACACGGCACACCTAGGGCCAGGATTACCAAGTGGGAGGTGGGTAAAGGAAAGATAATGCAGAGCTGGGACAGGGCTGCATTCCTCCTATTACGATTCTAGGAGGGGAGCCTCACTACTGGGGTGGCATGCTAATGGAGCTTCCATACTACTTCTCCTTCATTATTTCCTTCACTCTCCCTCCATTCCTTTTTCTTCACTTCCAGCCTCCAGCTCTTCTTACCTAGACGAATTAGTTTTCACTTCCTTACCATCAAAACTTTCCGCCTCACACACATCCTGCAATGATTCATAATTTGAATAGGTTTTAAGAGTACCTCCTGAACCTGGCTTCCCAGAATCTTGGGGCAAACTCTTAAGAGGAAAGCAGATCCCTGGGTACCCTCCCAGACCAAATCAGTCAGGTTCCAAGACTGTGTACTTTTAAAAAGCATTCCAGCTTATAATGACACATTCCCTCACCCCTGGAATATTACCATCGCCCTCCACCCCCCCTCATCACATGGTTTAATACTTTACTCCTAGTCTCTGCTCTAAAGAGCAGCCCAAGTACCACACTATCTAAAATGACACCTCTAGGGGCACTTGGGTGGCTCAGTGGTTGAGCGTCTGCCTTTGGCTCAGGTCATGATCGCAGGGTCCTGGGATAGAGTCCTGCATCAGGCTTCCTGCAGGGAGCCCGCTTTTCCCTCTGCCTATGTCTCTGCCTCTCTCTCTCTGTGTCTCTTATGAATAAATAAAAAAATCTTAAAAAAAAATAAGATGACATCTTTACTTCCTTCCCTGCTTTATTTTTCTTCATAGAATTTATCACCATCTCATAAACTACATCTATTTAATGTCCATATCCATGACAATGGGGCTTTGTCTTGTTTACCATTCTATCTCCATACCTCATGAAGAGCCTGGTACCAAACAGGCACTTGACAAATACGCATGGACTTAAGTTAGTAGCAGCATACAGCCAGGCTGGGGGAATGAAGAATTTCACCACTGCAATGCCAGTTACTGAAACAAAACAAGCACAACTGTGCAGATGGTATTACTGACCAGTTGAACAGTTGTGAGCTTTTCCACACTGCATCTCCCCGGTTCGCCCACACTGAGGGAGGTGATGCTTCCCCCAGCACCCAATCCACGTGTGCTGTATTCAGCAATTCAAGTACTGAATGTTTCCCTGCTGCAAAGCTATTTGAATGTCCATGGTGCCATTACCTGCCTTTGTGCTGAGGGCAAATGTAAACTAGACTCAGGGTGCCTGGGTGGCTCAGTTGGTTAAAAATCTGCCTTTGGCTCAGGTCATAATCTTGGAGTCCTGGGATAAAGCCCTGCATCAGGCTCCCTGGTCAGCCGGGAGTCTACTTCTTCTCCCCCTGCCCCAGTTTGTGCACGTGTGTGCGCACTCTCTCTCTCTCTCATGAACTCCCTCTCAAATAAATAAAATCTAAAAAAAAAAAAAAAAAAGTAAACTGGACTTTAAGGTTGGCTGTAGGGAAGGTTTGTGGTCTGTGAATAAACCTGCCTAACTGGCCAGTACCCCATCTCTGCTTCATTGCTCTCTGTTCACCATCACTAGTGCACTGAATGGAAAAATGCAAAGATTAGGAAAAATTTCTGGAAAAGCAAGAGTTTACTGTTCAGGTATCATGCCACCAAGATGCCCCACAGTAATGAAGCTGAAGCAGAACCAGCTCACCATAGAGGATGTAGGAACAAGTCTGAAGAGGCCCTGGCCATTCCTGACAACCTCCCTGCTCCCCCACCGACCAGGCAGCACACAAGGAGTTATAAAAACATTTTCCTTTTTCCTTCTGATAGCACATCATCCACTCTGAAGATGAAATACAGTGTTCCTATTTAGACCTGCTCTGAGTTACCATGTCCAATTACATCAATATCTGGAAGAAATATGAGAACAGAAAGTGTATGCCTTTGAGGCATGTGATCTGAACAAAGGAAAAATTTATCTAAAGGGAGATAATGTTTTCAGAAAGAGAACATGCAAAGTATGAACTACCTTCAGCAGGAGGACAGCTTGAGAAAACCCACAGTGTGTGCGTTTGGGGGATTGGGGGGGGGTAACACACAGCACATCACAGGGACTGTGGACATGCACACCTTTAAGTGACATCACTTACACATGCAGAGGCACATGATCTCTGAAGGGAAAGAGATGAAGTGTGACCAAACCCATAAAAACTATAGCCCTAGGCCAGTGACCTTGCTATAAGTCCCTCCACTGTTCTAGGCAGAGCATCAAGTACCAGGTACGGATTCAGAAATCAGATCTCAACTAGTTGGTGGGCCCTGATCTCGAGGGACTGACGAACCATCACTTGTAACCATGGGCTTTGGATCAGTAAAATGAAATGCCACAAGTTATTTCTACAAGTCTGAAGCCTCTAGCATTATGTCCCACAAGAAATCTCTTTCCCAGCCTGCTGAAAGCCTATTTTCTCCCCCAGGCTGTCCCCATCTTAGGACGCGGTGCTATTCTCTACCCAGCTGCATAAGCCTGAGACTCAGGAGTCTAATAACTAACAGAAGGAGTGACTGAGTTACAAAGCACAAGTGGATGCTAGAACTGGCAAAAATTGATGAGGCATGGAATACTTTCATGATCTCAAAGTATAGCCCCATAATTTTTTTTTTAATTGGAGTTCAATTTGCCAACATATAGCCTATCACCCAGTGCTCATCCAGTCAAGTGCCCCCCTCAGTGCCCTTCACCCAGTCACCCCATCCCTCTGCCCACCTCCCCTTCCACTACCCCTTGTTTGTTTCCCAGAGTTAGGAGTCTCTCATATTCTGTCATCTTCACTGATATTTTCACTCATTTTCTCTCCTTTCCCCTTTATTCCCTTTCACTATTTCTTATATTCCTCAAATGAATGAGACCGTATAATGTTGGTCTTTCTCCAATTGACTTATTTCACTCAGCATAATACCCTCCAGTTGCATCCACATTGAAGCAAATGATGGGTATTTGTCATTTCTAATTAGCTCCATAATTCTTAATTACAAAGAGAAAAACAGTGGATTAAACCAGTGGACACCATCTTTAACCATGTGATCAACTAATGTTATCTAAAGCTGGGACAAATCAACATCATGGCGCCCTGACACGGTACATGGAGAGGGGTGCCACGTCACTTCTGTGGTCTTCTCACCACAAATGCATAACCTCAGTCTAAATTTAAGAAATCAAACAAACCCAAGTTGAGGAACAGTCTACCAAATTAAGTGATCAGCACCCACCAAACGTACCAATACCAAGAAAGATAAAGGCAGACAGAGGAACGGTCACAGGAGACACAAAAAGATACCAAGTGGGCAGGACAAGTGAATCACTGTAAAGACTGTGGAGGAGGTGCTGTGCTAAGTACCATGGAGGCAAAATAGTTCTCCAGGGAGACAGGTCAGAGAAGGCTTCACAGAAGTGGACCTGAATAGGACCTCGGCTGAGTATTTCACACTGAGAAGCGAGGACAGCAAAGGCAGTAAAGTAAGTACTGTGGCACTCAAGGAATGGCGGGGGCAATCAGCTGAGCATGGCTGGAGAGAGTAGCACATAGGGAAGGAGGACAGGGGCGAGCCAGCTCCTGGAGGATCTATGCAAACACACAGATCTGGACTTCCCCTTGAGGGAGATGGAGCTATACGTGAGGACTTACTTAAAACTTTTTATTTTGAAATAATTTTAGATTTACAGAAAAGTTTGTAATCATAGAGTTCCTATATCCCCCTCATCCGGCTTTCACTAATGTTGATATCTTAAATCATCTTAGTATACCTATCAATACTAAGAACTAAATATTTATTGGTATAATACTATTAAATAAATTATGGACTTTATTCAGATTTCACCAGTTTTCCCCTTAATGTCTTCTCTCTGTTCTGTGGTCCAATCTGGGATTCCAAACTTCAGTTGATGATTGTCTCCAACTCATGACAGTCCTTCAAATCTTCACCTTTTAAGGCCTTGACTCTTTGGTGAGTTGTGATCAATTATTTTGTACAATGTCCCTCAAGTTGAGTTTAATTTCTTATGATTAGACTGAGGTTACACATTTTTAGCAGGAACCCTACAAAAGTGGTATCATGTCCTGTGCAGCATGTTGTGATGTTGATGAAAAGGATGTTAACCTTGGCCACTTGGCTATGATGGTGTCTTCTGGGTTTCTCCATTAAGAAGTTACTATTTATCCCTTTGTTAAATCTATTGGAGGAGATAATTTGAGAATATCCAAATATCCTTTCTCTCCCCAAACTCTTGCCCACTAATTTTAGTATCCACTGGTAGATCTTGCCTGTAATAATTATTATTATGATGCTCAAATAATGATTTTTTATTATTTTATTCCATCTACATTTATTAATGGAAATTCTTCAGTAAGGAAGAGCTATCTCAGAGTGTCTGGGTGGTTCGGTCAATTAGGCGTCCAACTCTTGGTTTCAGTTCAGGTTATGATCTCAGGGTCGTGAGATCAAGCCCGTCAGGCTCTATGCTGGGTGTGGAGTTTGCTTAAGATTTTCTCTCTCTCCCTCTGTCCCTCTCTGCCCCAGCTTGTGCATGCACATTCTCTCCCAAAAATTTTTTTATAAAACTGAGAAAAAAAGCTATCCCTTTTCCTCATTTATTTATTCACCCACTCAATTCACTTACTCATGCCTATACATGTGGATATGTGTTCTGTTCTGTGGTATATAACCCAATGTTATTGATATTCATTTCCTTGCTCAAATTGCCACAGCCTTGGGCACTGAGAGTTCTTTCACGTTGGCTCTCTTGTCTTTTGGGCACCTCCTTACTTTCTGGCACAAATGCTCTAGGCTCATGGTGTATTTTTCCTGCTCCAGTACCTGCATCAACCTCATCTCGGAAGACATTAGCTTTATGCATTATCTAATTACCTTCTAGAAGCATCACTGTGGCAGCAGCAGCAAGTGTGGAAGACTGATGGGGATCGAGCATGGAGACAGACAGACCAGTTCTGTCACCTTCTGAACTACAGCGGCTGGAATGTGAGCAGCAGTAATGGTGAAGCAGAGACAGGTTGTGGAGATCTGAGATGTGTCATTTAGATGTGTGTGTGGGGTGCATCCCTAAGGACTTCCAGTTTCTCCCAGGGAATCTGGCAATATACTGACCAGCGAGGTGAAGGGAGGACTGCCCACCTTGGGGAAGGGAGCTGGCCTGGTGTTCAGGAGAGGCCAAGGTGGCGGTATCTCCGGAGTAGATGATATTATGAGAGAGTGGAGGGGGAGGGACAGACCTTGTGCCACATCACGTATAGTGAGAGAAAGGGAGGAGAGCCAGAAAAGCTGGCTGTAGGGGAAATGGGACAAGAGGGGTCACAGGAGCCTGCAGAGACCAAGTGTCAAGAAAATGACCAAGAGTGATAAATACAGCAGACAGGCCGAGTCAGATAAACACTTCCAAGTTTTCACTAGATTTGGTCATTCTATTTAGCAATTTTTAAGAACAGTTTTAATGGAGTGATAAGACAGGAGACAAGAGAAGGAAAAAAAGAGGTGAGACCATGGACAAGATAAAGACCCTTATTTGAAGAATTATGTGCTTTTGGGGCGCCTGAGTGGCTCAGTTGGTTAAGTGTCTCTTTTTTTTTAAAGATTTTATTTATTCATTCATGACACACACACACACACACACACACAGAGAAAGAGAGAGAGAGAGAGAGAGAGAGGCAGAGACACAAGCAGAGGGAGAAGCAGGCTCCATGCAGGGAGCCCGACATGGGACTTGATCCCGGGTCTCCAGGATCACGCCCTGGACCAAAGGCGTGCTAAACCGCTGAGCCACCCAGGCTGCCCAAGTGTCTGACTCTTGATTGATCTCAGGTCTTGATCCTGGGGTCATGAGTTCAAGTCCCAGGTTGGGCTCCATGCTGGGCATGGAACCTACTTAAACAAACAAATAATAACAATTTAAAAAAGAATCATGTGCTTGTTAGCAGAGGATGCAGAGATGCATCTGGACATTTGTATATCTCCCATGTACCAGGCACTGGAAGAGACTCAAGCATGTCTCTGTGCCAAGGAAGGAGCCAGAAGAGAAGGGAAAAATTGAAAATACAGAAGGAAGAAGATATGCAACAGAACATCCTAGAAGAAAGAGTAGAAGATGGGAGGGTGGGCCAGGGAGAATCAGTCTTGACTGTGGATCTCTGTTCTACTCAAGGCTGGCCTACAAGTCATCATTACATGATTTAAGTGGCTTTAAAGATGATCTTCAGGGAATCCCTGGGTGGCTCAGTGGTTTGGTGCCTGCCTTTGGCCCAGGGTGTGATCTTGGGAGTCCCAGGATCAAGTCCTGCGTCAGGCTCCCTGCATGGAGCCTGCTTCTCCCTCTGCCTGTGTCTCTGCCTCTCTCTCTCTCTCTCTCTCAGTGTGTGTGTGTGTGTGTGTGTGTGTGTGTGTGTGTGTCTCTATGAATAATAAATAAATAAATCTTTAAAAAAATAAAGATGATCTTCAGGGTTATAGTTTCTATGTCTGAACTTAAAAAAAAATTAATACTCTAGGGTCAATGGTCAACAAACTACAACCTACTGCCTGTTTCTGTAGGGTCTCTGAGCTAAAAATGGTTTTTATATTTTTAAAAGGTTGTTAAAACAAAAACCAAGAAGACTATGTGTCAGAGGTCCCCTGTGGCCTGAAAAGCCTAAAATATTCGACTCTGTACAGAAAAACTTTGCCAAACCCTGTTCTAAATGTTTTTATAGTAGAAAGCATACAACATTTAAAAATCCGGTCTAGGGACACCTGGGTGGCTCAGCAGTTGAGCATCTGCCTTTGGCTCAGGGTGTGATCCCAGGATCTGGGATCAAGACCCACATCAGGCTCCATGCATGGAGCCTGCTTCTCCCTCTGCCTGTGTCCCTGCCTCTCTCTCTCTCTCTCTCCTCTCTGTGTGCCTCATGAATAAATAAATAAAATCTTTAAAAAAGAAAAAAGAACTGGATATTAAAATGTCAAAGGGGAATGATGAAGCAAGTTGCATCACACAGCAACATGATGTAATAACAACTGGCTATTAAAAAGGATGATTAGGGCATGATATTGAACTGTAAGAAAGGAGAGGGAAAGATGAACCGTAAGTGAGAGGTCCTTCTGGATGACAAGTATGCTGTCCAGAACTAGAATTTAGGGTGACATAAATAACTCCTGTGTGATCTTCTGTGATTATTTTTGTGTAAAAAAAAAAAATCTTAATATTTAAATCCGGTTCTTGTAATTTTGCAAATAAAGCAGTCAATAAAATTTACCTCTTAGAAGACAAGGTTTGAAAATGCATGTTAAAGTTTTAAGATGAGTTCAAAGGCAGAATCATGATGCAGCAAACTTGTGAAGCAAAAAATTCCTCTAGAATGAAACAAGCCTGAGCCCTCACTCTGGTCACACCCTGACCTTCTGGAAACACACATAAAAGACAGACATTCATGCCACAACCTGTCAAGACAGTTCCAGATTTTCTACTCAGAATGCATTTTCAGATGCTATTTAAAAGAGGCTCCTTCTGTGCCCTTTGAAGACCCCATGAACATGGTCCTCTCAAGTGCTATGGCCCTCTGATTTGGGGGCACTTCGGACAAGGGTTCTTTAACTGAAAACTAGCTCCTCTGGTTCTTTTCCACTGCAGCATACAAATGGCACGAAGAACTACAGAACTTCCGTATTTCTATTCACCTTCTATTCCCTCGTTGCCAATGTAGAGAGTCAGAAGGAGGACTTATGCCTTTTCAAAGGCAGAGCAAGTGAACTCCTGAATAAGCTCAACGGAAAAGTAAGAATTTATATGAATATATTATTGTGTTCATATTCATCCTTTCAAAGCAGTTCAAACCAAAGCATGAAATGAAGGTTAAGAAATGGGGTTTTGTTTTTTTTTTCTTTTTGGGAAAGGAGATAGTGGGGGTAGAGAAAAACAGAAACAAAAACAGCCTCAACATAGCCTCATGAGCTCCCTTTCAGAAAGGATGTGCTGAGCGCCTCTCCAGCAGCTTCAAGCCGCCTTCTTGCTTCTGGCGCCTCCGTAATTTACAACCTACCGGTATAAACTTCTCCAAACAACTTGAAGCTGAAAGTGCCTTCCAAAATGTTGTCAAGGGAATGAATGCTCCTCAATTAATTCTTTAGTCATGTTGTAACAAAAGCGCTCTCACTGGAGCTGCTCCTTCTGAATAAAGAATTTGGTCCCTTCCCTAGGTTTCCTGGCACCAGAAATGGCCTGTTGGGTTGACTGTGCATCTCAAACAGAGCAAATCCAAGACTCTTGCAGGAACCTCTGCTGTAGGATGGTTTATTCTTGTCCCTTTGCCCCGACCCCAGCAGATGTTCAGCTACTCAGCAAAATGTTATAGCAAGAAGTGTAACCTTGTCTGGAAGCAGCGTGTCCAGCATCCTGAACTCTGATCTTCCAAGTCTTCGTCAGTCCCTATAGACAGCAGCCAACCCACTCCTCTTGTGGATGGGGCTTCCAGTAGTGGGCTTAGTGCCTCTGGCTCTAGAGATAAAGACAAGGGCTCTGAAGCACCCAGTCCACCTATTTCTCCCCACTAAATGATAGACAGGCAGGCAGTGCTGAGGGCACGCATAATATGCTAGAGGACCTGAAAGGGAAGGATTACTAGGTGGAACTGGGGAAATAGCTATGGGAACCAGGTCCTGAAGGATGAGCACAAATGTATCTGCCAGGAAAGAGGAGGTTGAGAAAGGCAGAGCTAAGAAACACGTGTAAAAATAAACATACATATTCACAGATCTGCGAAGCACTCGTAGAATTTTCAAGAACCAGAAGAGAATTCAACACAAAGCAAAATGTTACGTTCCCCACTTTCCTTAGGCAGCCAGGCTGAAAACCCGCTACCTCCCTCTTTTCCTTCCTCATCCTTGGTCCCCACATTCAGTGAATGGCAGGCTGCTTTCTTCCCGAATCCTAGATGCTGGCCACCCTCTGGTGCCCAGGATACTGCCACGGCAAGCTGTCCACAGCAGCCAGCAACTCCAGTGTCCTCCCAGTCCTGTGTATGTACAACTACTAAGTCATCTTCCTGAAGTGAAGCTCCATTCATAGTACTAGTGTTTAATGAGTGAATAAAAATCACAGCTAATTAGCTGGCACTCTTGAATATAGCTCTTACCTGCCTGTCATCCACACCTGCAACCATGCCTATTTGAGCCTCCAGTCCAGTGAGTCTACTGACTACGTGATGCACATCTTCTGATCCTGAGCCTACCCTTCTCTTGCCTGAATGACCCTTGCCCCTCTGTGGGCACCACCACTCCCTCACTCCCTAGTCTTTCCTCTTCAAGGCTTTGCCCAAGTTCTGTTTCCTGCATGAAGCCTTAGGTGATCACCTAAGTACTCCTTCCCCTGCACAACTCCTATAGCCACGGGCATTTATACAATTCAATTAGTTTCTATCCTATGCTCTGTCTTTGCGTAACTAAGGTGTAAACTTTGAGAACAGATTCTCTAAAGCGGTCCCTAATTTGATACAGTAAGTGATAAGCACGGTTTCCTGGTGATCAGGAGGATGTAAACTTAGACTCTCTTTGGTCCTTCCCTTCTTCTCACTGACAAGTCCTATTGCCACTATCTGTAATCCAGATAGTTCACTCTGACTCACTGACAAACCCTAGTTCAGGGCCTCCTTATTTCCCATCCCAACAACTGCAGCATCCTCCTAAATAGGACCACATCTTCTCCTTCTTAAAACCTCAGTGTCTATCCATACATAACCCTTAAAATAAAACCTCAACTCTTGTTTGAACTAAACTATGTTGGAAGATTCTACTGGGTTCCTTGCCCACCCCCCACTACCTCCCCAGTCGGCTCCCAAACTCAGGGGAATGCTACAGTGAAAGTTTAATCTTACTGGAGCACAGAGTGAGTGCCAACCCAGAACAATGGGGTCCTGTCCACCCTGCTAACCTTGTTTCATGCCATTCTACCCAGCACTCACCATCTTGTGTTGGCATCCTTCTGCCCCTGCCCCCATCTGATGTGCCAGTCTGTTCTCGTCCCTGGACCATAGCCCTTCAGTTTCCTGTGCCCCCTGAGCTACCCCTGCCCAACCCCATCCTCCACCCCTGCTCATGTCAAATCCTCCTTCTCCTCTACCACCACAGTCAGCCCTCCAGACTGCAGCAGCACCCACGTCCATCCCTTACATCTCCCTGGGTTGAGCTTCTTCACTGCCTGCCTCCTCAGATGGACTCACGGGTGCTGGAGCCCCGTGTGCCCAGTGCATGGCTGTGCAGCACAAAAACACTCAAGAAAAGTTTAGTGAATGAATGGGCATATTAGGGAACTTTGAGCAAGAATCCATGTTCTCTACTTAAAGACAGGTGTTTCTGTAAATGTGATTAACTGGGGTCACTAATGTAGTAGTGAATGATCAGATGAGTCATTTCAATATACTTTTACAGCTGACTCTCAGAATGATCTACTCTAAAAATAAAGTCAACGTATCCCTTTCTCATTCTTGAAATGGATGGTACCACACAACATCAGGATACACAGTACTAAAAAATTAAGCGAACATCAAAACTCAGTTGAAAAGTCTTTGGGTCAATGTTTATTTCCTTTACTAGCCCCACAGAGGTAGAAAAAATATGAAGTAATTTAGCCTCCACGTACTTAGTCTCAGTTTTGACACTGTTTGTGGGAGATGCACTCAGGTAGCAGCCAGCACACAAAGAAAACAAAGCCTTGGAAAGTGCAATACTCTGTCAACTAGTGAAATGTGTCCTTGTCTGTCACCTGTTTCCATGGTCTTCCCAGCAGCTAGCTGTCAGAGTATCTTCAGGAGTATCTGAAGAACAAATGTCTAAACCTACAGTCAAGCCCTGAGACCGTTAACACTAATGACTATAAGGTCCCTTTACTGCCAACTCAAGCTGTGATGAGTTAATACATAGGACATTTCAATACTTTAAGGCTACCATCTGTTGCCATACAACTATTATAATATTACTGACTGTATTCCCTATGCTGTGCCTTCTATTCCCATGACTTACTCATTTCATAATTGGAAGCCTGTATCTCCCCCTTACCATCACCCCACCCCCCACCAGCTCCCAGCAACTATAAGCTCGTTCTCTGTATTTCTAGGTCTGAGTTTTTGCTTTTTGTTGTTAGTCATTTATGGCTTTTTTTTTTTTTTTTTTAGATTTTACTTATGTGTGAAATTATATGATATTTTCTTTCTCACTCTGACTTATTTCACTTAGCATAAAACCCTCTAGGCTCATCCATATTGTCTCAAATGGTAGGATCTCATCCTTTTTCATGGTTGTGTAATATTCCACCATATACATATAGCACATCTTCCTTACCCATTCATCTATTGTTGGACACTCAGGTTGCTTATATGTCTTGGCTATTGTAAATAATTCTGCAATAAATGTAGGAATATATATATATATATATATATATATATATATATATTTCAAATTAGTGTTTTCATTTTCTTGGATAAACAATAGTGGAATTATTGAATATGTTATTTCTAGTTTTAATTTTCTGAGGAACCTCCATACTGTTTTCTGCAGTGACTATACCAGTTTGTATTCCCAGCAACAATGTATGAGGGTTCCTTCTCTACATCCTTGCCAACACTTGCTATTTCTTATCTTTTTTATTTTAGCCCTTCTAACAGGTATACAGTAACATCTCACTGTGACTTTGATTTGCATTTCCCTGATGATGAGTGATGTCGAGCACCTTTTGATGTGTCTGTTGACCATTTGGATGTCTTCTTTGGAAAAAAAGACAATGTTAATTCTTGAACTGTAGTTTATTATTGGTTAAGTGCAATCCCACAAGTGTATGGGTTAAGGCAGGGATGACATTTCTAAGAATGTACCAACAGGGCAGCCAGGGTGGCTCAGCAGTTTGGCGCAGCCTTTCGGCCCAGAGTGTTACCCTGGAGACCCGGGATTGAGTCCCGCGTCGGGTTCCCTGCATGGAGCCTGCTTCTCCCTTTGCCTGTGTCTCTGCCTCTCTCTCTGAGTCTCTCATGAATAAATAAATAAAATTTTAAAAAAGAAATAGTGTACCAACAGCTGTGACAGTGGTGCATATTTTCATAATTCACTTTCCTATCAATAGCAAAGGAGATGGTAGGGAAAGGAAGTCAATCTTTGTTCTTTCCCCTCCATCCCCCAACTGCAGGAGGTGAGAAAACTGAAATTTTATTCCCACCCTGCCAACCATAGGGACTAGCATTTTCAGGCAGGGGATAAAGTTGGTATCTCTGTTTACACAAGGCAGTACAGGGGCCAGGCAGGAAAGCCAACAAGCAAACAAAGAAACCAATTAACCAATCACACCCACAATGTCCCCTATCTGCTAGGGTAGGTCTAAACTTTGCACACTAGCTTTGGTGTCGGAAGAAAACTGGGCATTGGTAGGAAATGCTTCCTTTTACTAACCAAAAGACTATATAGGAAGACAACAGAGCATACTGGCCTCCAATTCCACCCTGAAAGAGAAGTGGGCAAGGAGAGAAGGGGAACCGAGGATTCTCTTGGCTCTTCACAGGGCCACTTTCCCAAACTTCCGACCACGGCCACTTCAGAAGAGGCTCATACCAACCCCATACTCCAATGAGACGTTTCCTCCAATTCAAGGACAGATAAGATTTAAGTGGCAAAAGTCTAAAAATAATTTGAGCTCAATAATAATAAACAATTCATAATTATTCAGAAGTACAGGCAACCAGTTACTGAAGATGCTCATGTGACTATGAAACCATGTTCCACGGTATTTCTATTCATCTTACCATGCTAAATACAAAAATCACAAGTATCAAAGGATCTTTCAAAATATTCCTAAAAAGAAAACTACAGAAACGCTCAGTAGTTGAAAAGAATCACAAAATATCTGTGAGCAAAAATAGACATTTAAGGTTCTATACCCATCAGCACGTTAACTTGACAATGGATATGAAGGACATTTTATTTGTCTATATCCCATAACTCATTTTATTTGTCTATATCCCATAACTCATCAGTCTATTTTTTAAAACCAGACCTTCCATTTCCGATACATGCTGTCTCTCAAAGCCTTAATGTTTAAAGGCTGTCTCATTTAACAAAATTTTACCAAGACCTTATCTTCCATAAGTATTCTATTTTTTAAATCTCTCTGAATAGAGGGGAAAATATTATAATTTATTCTCACAGAGGAATGGAATCAGCAAACATTAGACCATCATTTTAGAGCTAAGTCACTTTTTGGCAGTAACTACCAAGAAAGAAGACTTCACTCTCTGCTCCTCTGAGCACAGGGGTCAAGAGCTTTGGCTGAGCACTATCGGGCATTTAGACACACATGACCTTTGCCCTCCAAAGAACTACAGATGCCACTCTGTCTCAGCCTCTCATTTCCTTCCTTCTTTGGACCCAGCATGTCTCAGGGGATGGAGAGCCCACAGGAAGTACTTGAATTCAAGGTTGCAACCACAGTGCCACTTGTCACACCCCATACCTCCACGTCTCCACCCTTAACCTAGAATTCTAACTTACAAATTATTCATTTATATTACAGCTTCAGTGGACAAAATGATAGACTTGTCTTCTGCCCAAGGATCATGCGGCTCCCTGAAGGACTAACCTCACGGTACTTATAAGCCAAATGACTCCTTATTTGTCCTAATTATGTTTTCTTTATGGATTATAAATAGATTTTAAACCTCACTTTGATATCATGAGACAAACTGATGAACAGTGTAAACAATAGAGTGGCTTTGTAATCCAGACGCTTAGACTGTATTATCCAAATCTACATCCTAAGAACCAGAGTTTGTGGAAAAGCACTTTGCTTGACTCTCTAAATTACCTAAGAGAAATTACTTTAAAAACATTGAAGAGGACTTACAGGGAAAAATACAAACTGTAAGAAGAGGTAGAAGTCAAAAGGCATAGGTTAAAGAATAAGAACTTATCTGTGTTCATTAGAGCTACCTTTTACTTCTATCACATATACTGTTACTCAATAATCCTCAGGCAAGTTCTACAGTTAAGTCTAAACACTCAACATTTCACTTTATGTCAGACTCATTAGTGTAATGAGTACTGATTTGTTTCATCATTTGAAACCTTCCAAAAACCTCTCCAGACTTAGAGCATTCATTGCTACTAGCAGGAGGAACCACTGTTTCAGATAAATAAACAAATACCTTTAGGCTGAAATGAGTAATCTATGTTAAATGTGGAGCTCCAACTCGCAAGTGTTTAGTTTCCTTAGAAGCCAAAGAAAATACTGCTTTGGTCTTCTGAAACAGAACATACTTTAGTATCAGTTCTGAAAAACTCACAGGGTTGAATCAAACACAAATGCAAACACTAAAAAGGGAAGGAGAGGGCAGCCCCGGGTGGCTCAGCAGTTTAGCACCGCCTTCAGCCCAGGGCCTGAATCCTGGAGACCTAGGATCGAGTCCCAAGTCGGGCTCCCTGAGTGGAGCCTGCTTCTCCCTCTGCCTGTGTCTCTACCTCTCTTTCTCTGTGTGTCTCTCATGAATAAATAAATAAAATCTTAAAAAAAAAAAAAAGGGAAGGAGAAGTGGGAGAAACACAAAGAGGAGAAGAAGAAAAAAATCATTTTGTGTGATGTGACTGCAAGCCCTTCAGGACAGATGTTATTTTGTGAAGTAGTTGTTTGGGATGCCTTACAGCGGCTAGACACAAACAAGGCCCAGATCCATTACAAGATATTCAGGCCCAACTTATTTCCCATCACCATGAAGAAGAGCAAGAGGCAGGTGTCACCATTTGAATTGAAGAACACTCAAGATTCAGTTAAGAGTCTCAGAACAGAAGCTTCTTCTAGCTGAACCCTTGGGCACTAACTAAGCAACTAAACAGGCTACAGTCACCATTCACAATCCCATGACAGTTAGGAGCAGCTGCATGCAAGGGACCTCAAACTCAAAGCGTAAGTCTCAGAAAAGGGACTTGGGTACTAGCAGCATGCTCTGCACACAGTAGACAACTAATGGACCTTAGGGCCTATCAAGCACAGGACAGGTTTCAGGTGCCCAAAGAAAGGATGATGACAATTTCTATGCTGTTCTGAAACTTGGACTTCCGACAGAGATCATATTAGTCTCCATAAGTAGTTCATCAGCATCATCTATGAGTCAAAGTTTAGATTTAAATGGCAAAACAGACTCATCGATAATTAGGCCTTGGAATACATCCAGATTAATAGCATAAAGTAAATGCTTGTTACAGAACAGCTCTACGAGGCTGGGTTTATATAGAATACCCAACCAAATCCTGTATGACAGGGCAAAGGAAATGCTTTAATGTCAATGCACAACACAACTTTAAATGATACAATAAAGCTGTAAGAACAGAAACAGACCCCCTCTCCACAACATATACACACAGAGCAAAACAAAAATACCATGGAGCTGCACAATTCAGACTTAAAGGGGATCTGCCATTCATGGGGCCTGGCTAACCTCACTTTGCAGATGAGGAAACCAAATCCCAGAAATGCAGTCCAAAACAATGTAGGCTGGATTCTGGGCCCAATGTCTCTACTCCACCCTTGCAAGACCAGCTTTGTCTGAAAAAAATAAGGAAGGGGGACAAACTGCCATTCTTACTGTTCTCTGATTCAAGGGATCTAAAAATCTTGAAACTCTTTCTTCCCTTTACTCTCCTGGACTTTAGCTCCAGGAAATGCTAAATACATTAATGTTCCAATAGATCCTCTAGGGAAAAAAAAAATGAAATTCTCAAAATGAATAGAGGCTTTTTTGGGTCCATGTTCGTGGAGGTGACAGTAGGCACATCCTCGATGTGCAGAAGGATGCAGGCAAGTTTGTGTACCTGTCCATGCTGTGGCAATGTTCCGCCAGCAACTACTTTGTCAGCTATAAGGACCACGCATCCATGCAAGTAAATGTAGTTGAGGCTGACAAGGTGACAGGCAAGCTCAACAGCCAGTTTAAAACCAATGCTATCTGGGAGGGCATTAACAGGTTGGGTGAATCAGACGACTCCATTCTCCAACTGGCCAAGGCTGATGGCATCGTTTCAAAAAACTTCTGACTGGAGAGGATCATGGATGTGGAATATATGTCATAAATAAATAGCACCTCTCTCCCCAAAAGAGAGTGAATAAAAGACAGGAACCTGCACATGGCCCCGCAGATTCATGCAGCAGTTCTCTGCAAATCCTTTTCACATATCTTATTCCCAAAGAACCACAGCTCACAAAAGAGTCTGAACTCTGTATCAGATCAATGGGATTGTGCCAGAATCAGAAGAGCCTCAGACATGAAGCAAAGCAAACTTTGCAATATTCAAGAGAAAGGGAAATTTCCTATAAGCCTCAGGGAATCTTTCCCAGAAGGTCTCAGGGTTGCTGAGAAAGGAAAGATTCTGTGGGTCATTATATCAACGAATTCAATTTTGCCACCCTTAGAGGTCATCGGCTACATTTAGATTTAGTTTACCCAACAAACCAAAGGAAAACATCATTCAGAGATCAGAATGAGGAAAAGCTGGGTAGAGGGAGTACTGTGAAAGCAGCATCCCACTTACTGAGCTTAATGATGGACAAGGGAAGGTCCTGCCTTTCAGCATCATCTGTATCCTGACGCTGCATGACACGTACTCTACACAAATTTTCTGTTTCTTCCCTTTTATTCTGAAAGTCTTTCTAGTGTATGATAGCTAAGACTATCAGGCGGAAAAATAAATCCTAAACCAAAGATAAAGCACAGGAAAAGATCAAACCAATAAGTTAGGTTAAAAAGCTTTTCTATATTAAGTAGAAAGTATACCAAGCTAACTGCTTTAATTCCTACTCTGACAAAGCTGTATTGGTTCCCTTTGTTGAGCATTGAGAAGCAATATATAACAGTTTCTAAATCATACAACTTTATGCTTCTTAGGATAGTTACTTAAACTAGATTACCTAATGCCATTAAATAAACAAAATTCAAATGTTTATAAAATTTCAGAGACTACCAAACTTTGGAACACCCACTCCAGATAGATTAATGACACCACAGACCTAAATGCTTAAGCTTCAAAAGGGAAAGAAATATCAAGTGCTAGAACATGCGAATTCATTTTGTTTCAACATAATTCTTTAGAGTTCCTTTCAAACAAAACAGATAAAGATAAAAGCCCAAAATCATAGGTGTCAAATATTATTAAACAGTTTATTTCTAGGTAGTAATACAGATCAGTCAAATTACTTTGAAGTAGTCTTGAGATTGATCATTTTAAAAGATAACCAAGACATCAAGAACATTTTACCACGTCTACAAATAAACCTAAAATAATTAATCGGTCACTGGCAAAAAAAACCTATATTGGCTGATTCATGTTTATCTATAAAAGGTCAAAAAATATCCACCCTACCTACAAAACAAGATGGTTGAAAGTGAAAATGAAAATGAGACAGTATATAAAAGCACTTGATAAGCATTTAAATTACAACATTGTGAATCGACTGACAGTAGAGTTTACAGAAAAAATAGTTAAGTATGAGTTAAGGTCGTAACTTGGTATGGCTACAGTAGAAGATGAGGCGTCAGTAACTTGGAGTCTGATCTGAGTTCATCCACTAAGCACTACTAACTTCATCATAATACAGATCACTAAGGCCCACTGAGCCCCATTTCCCTATTTGAAAAGTAACAGGATCAGACCAGAGAAGATCTAAAGTCCCTTCCAGCTTAGCCACTTTGGTAACATTTCACGCCTTAGTTACTGCTATTATAAGTAAGTAACATTTGACATTACTAAATATTCTCATGATTTGCCACCTGTCACAAGTGGATACTACACCTTTCCTAATACAGCATATACAGCAGGGAATACCACCACTAACTTTGGAGACCCATGTGCTCACCTGGAGGAGTTCAAAGCACTATTACATATTCCTGCGAAGGTCAAAGATTAAATGAGATGAAGCCACATTGTCTCTCTCGTTTATCAGACAAGTGAGCTGAAGTCAAGAGTAAGTCATCTGCCAACAGCTCACAGCCATAAAAGCAAAAAAGCTGGAAGGAGAAAATAGGTCTAGGGCTCTTCTCAATTAGGGATAACTGAGCATCTGAAATGAAATATAACAGAGCCAATCGTCTAATGTCCAACCTGCTGGAGAAGAAGGGCAGGCAATCACGCATTCAACACATCCGCTGAACCACGAGGCTCCGTTCTTTCTGGCTGCCAGGGATACAGTAATGGACAAAAGAAAAATTCCTGGCCTCACAGAGCTTACACTGTGGTTGGGGAAGATGGACAAAGTCAATGAGTAAAATACAGAGCACATTACAGTGATAAGAGGTATGGAGAAAATTGAAGCGTGGAAAGGAGATAGAAAGCATGGGCGTGGTGATTTGTAATTTTCTTTTGAGCCTGCTGGATGCCTCCTACAGGACTACAACAATAACGTGTCCAAAGTGTTTCCCCAAACAGAGAATACTATGGATACAGGGA
This sequence comes from Canis aureus, assembly GCF_053574225.1. Classification (NCBI taxonomy): domain Eukaryota; kingdom Metazoa; phylum Chordata; class Mammalia; order Carnivora; family Canidae; genus Canis; species Canis aureus. The sequence goes on along the minus strand of NC_135613.1, from coordinate 18,418,398 downwards.
AGACTCCGACCTGCTGATTCCGATTTGACATCGATTGCTCAAACCTCTGAACTGGCAGCTAGGAGCGGGCTATCCTACTGGCAATCCAAATTCCATACTAAGACTCTCTCCGCTCCCCCTTTAACTCCACAAAGAGTGCAAGCGGATTTGCAGGAGGCAGTCAGGAGAAGTTCCAAGGGCGCCTGCACTGCTTGTGACTTGGCAGAGATAATGCAAAACTGCAAATGGGAGTTTGGGCGCTGTATTGGGCCGGGACACAGCACTAAAAACACGGTGCACATCATTTTGCTTTCTCTGATCTGTCGATTCTACTGACAGTCTCTACTATTAGTCTATATTTAACCAGCTTAGTGGACAGTTTCTCCAGCTTTAGGCTTTTTTTTTTTTTTCTTTCTTTTATTAAAAGAGCAACCCAGTTTGCAAGAAAGTTGCTGTAAGAAAATAATAGCTTCCCCGCAAGATCTGATAGGCTTGGTTAGGCACGATCTTACCAACCTCAATTAACCCGGTTAAGTTGGGCGAGCATATCAGGTCAAGCTTTGTTTTACCTGAGTTTTAAAATGCCCTCTGAGTCTCTAGAATCTCAGGATCCTCGCCTGTAACCGCATCCTGAGAACGACAGTAAGTGCTCTAAAATTAGCTGCGCTTACTCCGACGTGTGCCTACCGCCCAGCCCTGCTTCTCAGCGCAGCTCCCACCGCAAGTGAAGAGAAGGCTCGTCCGGCGAGAACGCGGGCCTCGGGGGTCGGACCGCCGCTCCGGGGAGAGGACCCCGCGGGGTTTCCCGGCGCCCCGGGCCGGCGAGGAAGCGCCTGTCTGGCTCCCCAGCGGGAGGGGCGCGCCCGGCCCGACCCGGTCCGCCGCGCCCGCCCGGCCCACGACGCGAGGCGGAGGCGAGCGGCCGGCAAACTTCAGCCGCGCTCGAGGGCCAGGCCCGGGCGAGGCTCCGCCCTGCCCGCCCGCGGGTGCGGGTCCCGGGCCGGCCGAGGACGGCGTCCGGGGGGCCCGGGCAGCTCGGAGGCCCGGGCGGGCGGCGGGCGGCGGGCGGCGCGGCAGGGAGCGCGGGAGGGCTGCGGCCCGGGCTCCGGGGGCGCTCCGGCGGGCACAGGCCCGGCCCGAGGGTGACCGCAGCTCAGGGGCGGCCCCGGGGCCCCGGAGGGACGCGGCGCCCAGCGGGCAGCGGGCAGCGGGCAGCGGGCGGCGGGGCGGGGAGGGGAGGGGCCGGGGGCTCCGGGCGGCGCGGCCCCTCCTCACCTGATGTACGGGCTGGCGGCCGCCAGGATGTTCTTCTGCACCGGGATCTCCTCCCCGTCGAGGACCAGGTGCGCGTCGCAGAAGCGGGACTCCTCGCGGAACGAGCTGAGGGCTCGCAGCAGACGCGCGGCGTGCTGAGGGTCGGACACGGCGCTGCCCTCGGCCATCGCGGCGCCGGGTCGTCGGCGGACTGGCCCCGCCGCCCCGCCGGACCCCTCGAGCTGCCCGCGGCCGGCGCGCTCCCCGCCTGCCCAGCCCGCGCGCGCGCGCCCGTCCGGCCCGGCTCTCAGCGCTCGGAGACCAAGCGGGAGCCCCCGGAACGCGCCTGCGCCATCCGCGGCGCAAGGGGCCGGCGCCTTTAAGGAGTCGCGGCGTTGCGTCATTTCTCCGCGACGCCCCCGCGCCGTCGGTCCCGCCCTCTCGCCGGGGGTCGCCGGAGGCGGCCAATCAGAAGCCTCGCTCTTCCTGGGGACGCGCGGGGGGCGCCGCCGAGGGGCGGGCGGCGGCCCGGAGCGCTCGCGGCTGAGGCGCGGGGCGTGCGGGCGCCCGGGGCTGTGCGGCTGGGCCCGCGGCCTCTGGCGCCGGGCGTCTGCGTCCGAGCCTCGGCTCTTCCGCTGCGTGGCCGTGGTAAGGTGCCCATCCCCAGTTTCTCCATCTGCAAAGTGAAGCGGCTGACTTCGTGTGAGCGGCGGCGCGGCCCTGATGAGAGAAGCGCAGAGACCCGAGAAACCGGGCCCTCAGGTAGAGCACTTGGCCGCAGGCTGCGGAGGAGAGGCGGCGGGCGGGGCCGAGAGGTAACCCACAGGCCCGTGTTTTGCGGAGCCTCCTGATCCGCGGTGACGGGGGTTGGCCTTGTCCCCGCAGGGGTTGGGGACTCTGAAAGGGCTTTCAGCAGGGTGTTTGTGAAGATCACCCAGTGGAGGCGAGAGCAGGAGGAGGATGGTGCTAAAGGAGAAGGATGCCTAGATAGTGCAAGACTTGAGGGCGCCGGCGTCCTAAATTGAGGGATGCTGTGGACGTGGATAACAGTGGGTGGCTTTACTTATTTAGGTTTTAAAAGATTTTATTAATGAGAGACAGAGAAAGGGAGGCAGAGGCACAAGCGGAGGGAGAAGCAGGCTCCCTGCGGGGAGCCGGATGCGGGACGCGATCCCAGGACCCCGGGACCCCGGGGTCACGCCCTGGGCCGGAGGCTGACGCTAACCACTGAGCCACCCACGTGCCTTCAAAACAAAACAAAACAAAACAAAACAACTGTGAGGGAGCCCAGGACTGGGTAAGTGCTGGGATGTTGGTACCTTCCAGACGGATAGGAAATGGCAGCGGTGTGGAGGGTGCCAGCTGTTCAGATGCGACTAAGACCAGGGTTGTGACAGGAAGCAGCGCTGGCCTGAGGTTTCCCTGGAGGTTGAGGGCACACGGAAATGTGGGACGTGACCACCATCCTGGACAAACACTAGGTTGTTTGTACAACCTGATTGCACAAACATCAGTTGGTTTGTACAACTAATAAGCTCTTAAAGAATTGGCAATTCTTCTGAAGATTTAGCAGTTAGAACCCAGGACCCCAGGAATGGTCAGCCTTTCAGAGAAGGTAGGAGGGGGTTTTCACTGGATCAGTTCAGTCTTTTCCTTCAGCCAACCAGAGAAGTCCAATAGCGAAGGCTTTGGAGTCACTGCAGGAGGAAGAGTATATGCCTATGGCAGAGTCCTCTGCAGAGGAATAGATGGGGGAAAGGAAGTTAGTAGTGGAAGCTCTAGACTTTCCCAGTTCCTTCTTCAAACTCCGCTCAGCATTTATGGGTGAAACGATAAAGATGTCTAGGATTGGCTTCAAAACAAAATGAAGGGATGGAGGGAAGCAGGGGAGGGTATGGATGAATCGGAAGTGCTGATGAGTTACTAATTGCCAAAGCGGGTTGTGGGTTCATGGAGTTTCATTGTACTAGTCTCTGTATTTTTTGTGTATGTTGTAAAATGTCACAATAAAAGCAAAAAAGCAAAAAAAAAAAAAAAAAAAAGCAAAAAAGAAACAAAAACAAGATAAGCGGCTCAAACTTAATCTTCTCCGTGCTACCTGCCTAGTACCCTGGGGGCAGTCAACACATCTCTCTTCAAGATGTTGCTGTGCTTTGAACATTGCTCTGACCGGTAACTCATTATAAATGGGTTTATGTATCCATGTCCGCGGCTAGCTTGTATATTTTAGTGGCTCAATTTCCAGGTGCAAAGCACAGTGCCGGGCCTTAGAAGTGCTCACTGAACGTTGGATGGATGAAGAAGGACCAACAAAATTGTGAATACCAGGCACTTAATAAATGTTTTCTGAATTTTATCGTCTGTTTTTAGTTTTTGTCTTCATTCCCAACTCGCTTGTTGGGGTCAAAAATGACGTACATGACAGAGAAATAGTATTTTATATACAATATAGATATTTGGTAAATACTTATTAATTGCATGGAATGCTGGTCGACTCTTCAGCTCTCAGGAGGTTCCAAAACAAAACAAAGTTCAAATAACAGAATCACCCTCAGGTGACCAGTTTCCCCGGAATGGGAGTGTTACCTCAGTTGAAATAACCAGAGGTGACTGGGGATTAGTCAGGTAGGCTCTTCCTGGTAGAGGTGAACCGTCTCTGGCATTTTGACAGAAGGAAGGAAGGGGCAGGCTCTGCCCCACAGATCCTTCCTCCCACACTTGGGCCCTCTTCTTTCCTTCCCTACAGCACCAGGATGAGTTTTCTTGGGGCACCTGAGCTGACCTCAACACTTTATTGCAAACCTAGCATCCTTTTGTCAACTCTCTTTCAGGAAACCAAGATGATTTTCTGATTATCAGGGGACACCCAGGCAGAGAGCTGTAGACAGACCTGCACTGATCAGCAAAAAGGTAGTTGCTGGCTCTGAGGGTCACCTGTGCACCAGGCGGCTGATCAGCAGACCTTATATATGCTTTCAAACAGCCCCACTATTTGCAATATTTCCCAGTTGCCCACTCGCCAGAGTAACTCATCCTTCAAAACCAAGCTCAAACATGACCTTCAAGGAATCTGGGCAGCCTCTCATGGGAGAGTCCCTGGGCTATGTCATGTTTCTGCTCTCCATGCTGCCCTTACTGCACTGTAATTAGCCAGTTCCTAAGCTAGTTTGCAAGAGCTTCTCCAAGGTAAGAGCTGTGTTGTGTTCACTCAGTGTTCCAAGGAACTTGCACAGTGCCTGGTACTTAATAGATGCCACTTGAGTGCTTTTGCATAATTAGAGGTAGCAAGTTGGGTAAATGAGCACAGTAAGCAGGATGTAACAGTGGGATTGGGGGATGACGGAGCTGAGGAACACTCTAGAGCAGGAGGCTCCCCCTTGGCTCTAGCTGATTGCTTCATGGGATAATGGGTAGTGGTGCCGCCAAATCCAGTGATTTTTCAAGAGATCTGTAAAATTCATGTCCACATGTCAAATGTCTCAGTTTTTAACATTAGCCACTCCTTCCATTTGGGAGAAAAAGATGCACCATGGGTGTGCAGCCAGGTTCTGGCTTTAATTCATTTCCAGAGGTAATCCGAAAATCATCTTGGTTTCCTGAGAGGGGAGTTAACAATCAAAAAGATGCTAGGTTTGCAATAAAGTGCTGAGGTCAGCTCAGGTGCCCCAAGAAAACTCATCCTGGTGCTGTAGGGAAGGAAAGATGAGGGCCCGAGCGTGGGAGGAAGGATCTGTGGGGCAGAGCCTGCCCTCCCATCAGCTACAGGAGCCACTCCTGGTCAGACCTTGGACTGTTTTGTAGCCTTTCTTGTTGTTGCTCAAACTGAGCCACCCTTGATACTGTTTACAGCCATCAGAATGATGTATTTGGTGTTATTGTTTCCCTACATGACATAGATTTCAGATCTCAGCTGTTGTGAAACCAGTAATTTGAGATCCAGTAGGCTCCCAACTGTTTCAGTCTCTGGTGACTCTAGTGGCTAAACAACCCCCCAGAGAAAGGATTTTCTTCTCCTCCTCCTTCTTTTTCTTCTCCTTCTCCTTTTCTGATCTGAAGACTAAAAAGGATGTTCACAAGGTATTAGAAATGGTCATTCATTCAACAAATATTCAGCATCTGCCATATGACACGTTGCAGATACAATGATGGTGAAAACAGACATAATTACCTCAGTGGTATCATTGTAGAGACTTCCTACTCTCTGTGCTTTTGTGATCATGGATCATTTTTACGGTCAAAAAAATTTTCCAGTTGCAAAAAAGGAAAAAAAACAGCTTTGTTTTGCTTTGAAAAATGAGCCCTCATAGAAGAGAAGAATCACCTTGGAGTTTGGGGTTTTGTTTTTTAATAAATGTTGGAAAGAGGAATGAGAGTCCTGCAAGAGAAATAATGCAAAGAAAGAACTTAATAGTTTGGAGGCTTTTTAGAAAACATTGACTCTCAGATTCAATTTATTGAAGAGAAAACTGATGCAAGATGAGTCAAGGACTCAGTCAAGGTCATACATGTGATCTCGTTGAAACAGAACACACAGGCCCGGAGCTTCTGCCTTCCAGCCCTGTAAGCTTTTCCATTACACTAGGTTGACTCTTTGTAAACATTAATTTGGTTGAGACAGTCTCTTCTGATTCATTTTAAGGCGGTCTTCGCATATTTTATGGGTAAATCTGTCATTTGTCCAAATCTATATATAGCTCCTTTCGGAAAATCTAAGCTCTTCCAAATTGCTGAGTCAGAGAGCATCTGAGTATTTATAACTTTTGAGAGTTGATTTCATATATTTACATAATATTCAGAGAAGTGTCTCAGAAACCAGTGAACTAATTAAGTTGTAATGAAGATAGTGACTGTTTCTGACCAAATGCACGCTGTACTCCCCAGCACCTACACACCGTAGGTACTCAAGAAGTATTTGCCGAGTAAGTGTTAGTAACTAGGGAGAACTGAGATTTTTTTCTGTCCGTAAGATGTCTGTCAGATGTTTTCTACAATTCCCTCACTGAACACCAAGCAAGAGCTTGCTAACAACTCCAAGTGAGTATCTAACAGCTATCTGCAACTAACATGTCAGAAATTCAACTCGTGGTTTACCCCTTAAACCTAATCATTCCCCAAATCAGTGGAAGCATCGTTCATTGATGGACTGAAGGACTGGAGGACATTAGGGACATCCTTGACCTCTTTCTCTCACACCCTTCTTACCAGCAAACCTTGCAGTTCTTCCTGCAGACAGTCTCCTGAATCCAGCCTCATCTTACAGCCTCTGGGAGTACCACCCTGATAGAGCCACTAATCAATGCCCCCTACCTAGACTTTAGCAATGGCCTCCCAGTTGGTCTCCTTGCTTTTTCTCTTGCCCCCTTATGAGTTCTTTCTCCCTATAAGCTAATCAGATCAAGTTGCTTCTCAGTGCAAAATGACTTCCCTGTGGCTTATGAAGCCCTATGTGAACTTTATTTCCTCTGCGACCTCATTTCCTCCCACTCTCCTCTCCCTCAGTGTGCACTGACCAGGATGGTTCTTTTTGCTTTTCAACCAAGCCTCAACCAGCCTTTGCGCTGGCTGATTTCTGGGCCTGGAAGTCTCCTTCCTCGTGTTCTCATAGCTTGTCTTTCATTCTACTTAGATCAGAGCTTAAACATCAACTCCTCCGAAAGCCCTCCATTTAGCTAATTTCATTCTTCCTCAGTGCATTTGATCACTACCTTTAGACTACCTTTAGTTATATATGTTTGTTTATTGTATGTTTCCTCTGACTATCATACGGGTTTCATGAGGCCTGGTAGGAGCTTCCTATTTTATTCGTCACTGTATCCTCAGCCTCTAAAATGATGCATGGAATATATTATGTGTGTAATAAATATACACTTATCAAAAGAAAGAAATGTAAAGAAGGAAGGTGGGGGGAAGGCAGGGCAACCTCCCTGAACCTTTTCATCCCTTGCTGTCTGACCTGACATTGCCAACGTAGAGGAAGATGAATTATCAAGAGTGACCCAAAGGATGCAAAATGAAACTTCCCAGATCTTAGGAGGTCACAGTATAACAGCTCTGGGCATAGGGTGTCCTAATAACTACTTTCAAACCAAGTTCCGTGCAAGAACCTTACCTTCCCCCTTCAAGCCACACCCTTTTGCACATCGTACCCTTTAAATGTAGTTTAGGTATTATATGTTTAAATACCTGAAAACATAAAAAAAAATACTCAGTTTCTGCTCTTTTCCTAGGATTTTGGTCAATACACTGCTGAGTGTACAATGAACTCGTGTATCCTGCAGAATTTGCATTGTGTAAGTAATCCATCTGCTCCTCAGACCTGTTCAAATGTCTCATGTCATCTGAATTCCTTTAATTCATTGGATTTCGTACCTGCCTGCCCTCTTTCTGCGACCCTTGGAGACCCTGGGGAAGTTACTGCAGTCTGTAACTTGGCAGAGCCAGAGTAACTTCACAGAGCGGTCAGGAGGATTAAAGGAAAGGACCCCAGTGAAGTGGTGACAACAGGGCCTGGCTTGTGGTCAGTGCTCAGTAAATGCTAAGTGTTAGGTTGGTTGTCGCTGCCGCCTCCATCCTAATCCTGGTTTTCAGTTGCATCCTTGCCCATCTCAGGAATGATTAGCTTCTTTTCTCTCTTTTTTAAAGATTTGATTTATTTACGTAGAGCGTGGGTGGGCAGAAGGCAGGAGAGAAAGAATCCCAAGTAAGCACTTTCCGCGTGGAGCCCAGTATGGGGCTAGATCCCATGACCCTGAGATCATGACCTGAGCGGAAATCACGAGTCAGATGCTCAACTGAGCCCCCTAGGCACCCCAGGAATTAGCTTCTAGTTGACTTCACACCAAAATCTAGTCTCTTCCCCTGTGCAGTCAGGGCCCTACCCACCAGGTCCTCTGCGGATCTGGGTTGACAACCTCCCTGGGCTTTCTCCCTGGTGCTGGGCTCTAGGTGGGCACAGCTGGTCTTCTCATATCCTCTAACACTCCCTTTTCCTGCTCCAGCTCTTTTTTTTTTTTTTTTTTAATTTTTATTTATTTATGATAGAGAGAGAGAGAGAGAGAGGCAGAGACACAGGCAGAGGGAGAAGCAGGCTCCATGCACCGGGAGCCCGATGTGGGATTCGATCCGGGGTCTCCAGGATCGCGCCCTGGGCCAAAGGCAGGCGCCAAACTGCTGCGCCACCCAGGGATCCCTCCTGCTCCAGCTCTTAAAACACCCCATTCTAGTCCTTTTATTGTTTTAACATTTAAATTCATTTTTACGTTTTCTGAAATATGTCCAACCTCTTCTCCAGCAAGTTTTGAAACTAGCACTGTCATATATTTATTATCAAACCATTTTTATTGAGGTATAACATACGGTAGAGTGCACTAATCTTAAGCATACAGCCCAGTGAATTGGTCCATATGAGCAGGCCTGTGGAATCACCAGCCAGATCAAGATAAAGGACATTTCCAGCAACCCAGAGGCTCCCATAGACCCATGTCCAGGCAACACCTCCCAGAGGAACCCACTGTCTGACTTCTGTCACTGATTGGTTTTTCCTGTTCTTGGACCTTTGTGTCCAGCGTGTTTCACTCACAGTGTCTTTTGAAATTCTTCTATTTTGTTATATATATATATATATATATATATATATATTTTTTTTTTTTTGTAAATGTGACTATACCAGTCACATTTGACTGGGCCACTATATGTTTATCCATTTTCCTGTTGATGGATGTTTGGATTTTTTCAGTTTGGGGCTATAACAGAAGCACTGTTATGAACAACTCTTTGGGTGGCCTATTGGCACTTTTTTCTTGTGTCAATGTGCCAAAGAGTTGAATTGCTGGGTCATAGGGCAGGCATAGGTTCAGCTATAGCAAATACTGCCAGACAGTTTTCCAGAGTGGTTGTACCAAATTATACTCCCACCCATCATGCATGAGAGTTCCAGTTGCTTTGCATCCCTCTGTAATTGGTGGTGTTGGTCTTTTAATTATACCCATTCTGGTGGGTGTGTGGTGGTATATGTACATATGTATGTATTTTAATATATGTATATATGTATGCATGTGTATATATTTATTAAGTCCATGTGTATATATATTAAATACATATATTTAAGTGCTTGTTTGAGTTGTGCCTCATTTTTAAAATTAGTTCTTCAAAGTGATATTTAGGAGTTCTTTACCGTATATGTGGGAACACACATTTTTTCACCCTCTCTGTGGCTTGGCTTTCACTCTCTAAATAGTATCTTTGATGAACAGACATTCTTAATTTTAATGAAGTTGAGTTTATCACTTTTTCCTTTTATGGCTAGCGCTTTTCATGTTCTGTTTGAAAATCTTTGTGACCACAATGCTATTTTCCTATGGTTTCTTCTAGAAGCTTCTGTTTCCCTTTCACATTTAGGTCCATGATCCATCACCTCAGCTTACATGCATTTTCTTAAATCCAGCTCACAACTCAGTTCTTCAGAGATTCATTTATTTGTTCATGCTTGTAATCACTCATTCATCTGATTCTTCAAGTACCTAGATTTGCCTGACCCTTATGGGAGAAGAAAAGCAGTTAGAGTCAACATTTAAGGAGCTTACTGGCCAGTAGGGGAGAGGGGAGACTTGCACACACATAATATCTAGAAAGTAGTAATTTAGTTAGAAAATGTGATATGGGGACACCCGGGTGGCTCAGTGGTTGACTGTCTGCCTTCGGCCCATGGCGTGATCGTGGAGTCCCGGGATCAAGTCTCGCATCGGGTTCCCTGCATGGAGCCTGCTTTTCCCTCTGCCTATGTCTCTGCCTCTTTTTGTGTCTCTCATGAATAAATAAAATCTTTAAAAAAAATGTGATATGACCTGATTATTCTAATAGACCACCCAGAGTCATTTCCTCTCTGAACCTAGCAGACAGGTGCATTCCCCACATGCCGTGACCCCGTCTTTCTCATCCTTCATTGGTTCTGCCTTTCCTTCAGGTAAAAGTCCAAGTCCCTATGCCTGATATTGAGATATCCTTCCCATCCGCCCCCTCTTCATCTTCTAGATCCCCACCATCCTCATCCCAAACTCTTGCGCACACCCACCTGAATTCCCAAATAGAACAAGCTGTACTTCCCACCAGCTGTTTGCATCTGCCTTTTCCTCCTTCCTGGGCTCCTTTTCCTATGACTGGTGCCTGAAGTATCACCTCTGTGAAGCTTCCCCTGGTTTCTCTCTCTCTCTCTCTCTCTCTCTCGCCTTGAAATCTCCCTCTGGAGTCAGATTGCTGGGTTTAAACCCTGCTTCTTATCACTTTCCAGCTCTGTGCCCTTGGGCATGTTCCTTAAAGTGCCTCTGAGCCTTACATTCCCCATGGGGAATAACTGTGGTTCCTGCACAATAAATACACTTATCCAGCTACAATGTTAAACACAGTACCTGGCCCATAGTAAGTGCTCAGCAGATGTTCACTTGAAAAATAGTCACACCCATCACACTAATGGCATTTGTCTGCTAACATACTGGTCTTTTCACTAGATGCGAGGTTTCTTGAAATTAGACATCACTTCCTTAATTTTTCCACAATTCCCACTTCTTGTGCCCATCCGTGGAGTCGTCAGTGCAGTCCCCTGTGTGGAGAGCTTTTTGCCCATCACCCAAACTAACCTTAACAACAACCTGCAAGATAAGTATTAGGTTCTCCATGCTGTGGTTTAAAAAAACCAAGGCTCAGAGAGCTAAAAACTCTGTTCCACATTCCCTCAGCTGATTCATGGAGGAGCCAGGATTTTGACTCTGTTTTCTTGCCAAGTTTGTGAGCTCTCCATCATGTACCCTTGCTTCTCATTGCATGGCGAGCACTAACAGAACTCAGTAAATATCTGATGAACAGAATTCAATCTAATAAACCTAGAACCTACCCGTGCTTGTCAGAAAGGGACATGGATTTATTTGTGAAGTTGTGAATGTGGCCCTCAAAGGCCAAGCAATCAGAGACTGAGACTCTTCTGGCAAAATAGCATCTAGAGTAGGTGACTGCTTTCAACTTTTCCCTCTTGGGAAACACTCGTTTCGTCACCAATAATTTGTACTTTGCGACAGCAAGGTGTGCTCTCTAATTGACACAATGCTGTCTTTCCAGAGAAACAGGTTGTCACTTTTCACAAAATTTGTCCTATTTAATGACACTTTTTGTTTGGTGTTTAATTACCTACCATTTCTTCTATTGCTACAGTACAGTCCCAAGGTTTTAAAATGTTGTGCCAAGAGTCTTGGGAAGATCTTTTCCTGGCAGATTCTGGAAGCCCGGCCTTTCCAGCTCAATTGTAAATGTCTTGAGAGCAGTGATCACATCATATCCGACTGAATCTCCATGGTACCTGAACTTGGTTAGGCAGGCTTGCAATAAATATTTGCCAAATTCAGTATCTCTGTGCTTTTTCATGCTGCATGCTGGACTAGGCCTCAGGAGGGAGAAAGGAGGAATCAGATTCAGCTCTTGCCCTCCAGGAACTTCTAGTCCAATGCAGGAGATAAGTCTTGAAAATAATCAGCAAACATCTGACATGGAAAATGCAGTTTGGGATGCAGATTGTAGCAGAGCTACATGGGGGTAAACCCCCTTCCCAGAGCATTATTTGTACTTAAAGATTGCTGAGAAATTCTTTGATATTTAAACAAGCATGGGCATAACATGGAATGCACTATATAACATATGCATGCATTTTAAGGTAAAACACAGATTTTTTTTTTAAAGATTTTATTTATTTATTCATGAGAGACTAGGCGGAGGGAGAAGCAGGCTCCCCTCAAGGAGCCCAATGCGGGACTCAATCCCGGATCCCGGGATCAGGACCTAAGCTGAAGGCAGATGCTCAACCACTGAGCCACATTTCAAGGTGCTATATTTGGTAGATTTGTCCTCCTGCCTTCCTTCTGGGAGCTAGCTCCCCTCTCCTCTGCCTTCAGGAGTATTTCGATGGGTGATGATGGTGAGCACTGCCATTGCAGCAGTCAGAATTAGGCTTTTAATTGGGCTCTGCTCTATCACTTTCTAGATTTTGAGAACCTGAGCTTTCTGAACCTCGGTTTATTAGAGATTTTTAAAAAGCTTCTGTCACATACATGGTAGCTTTTATGCATGTTGTGAGGAAGCAGAGATTTATGGGATGGATGGATGGCAGGCAGGCAGGCATAGGAAACAAGTCAGTTTTTTGCCTCGTAGCAAAAAAAAAAAAAGTACATATTTTCTTTATCATCAATACTTTGTGATTCTACAGCATTTTGTACCCTCAAAGAATTTTCATACTCATAAAAATCAAAGAAAGTAGAGCAATCCCAATTCTACTTGTAAGAAGAAGTGGGGCCTTAAGAAATGCCCAGAGCCTTGCAAAAATTGAGCCTGGCTAACTTGAGATTTGAACCAGTGCTTGGTTCAGCATCTTTAACACAATAGCTTGGGGACTTATTAGGGGGTAGGGGTGGTTAGAAGGGGGCATGCCTTTCCTCCCAGAGCTGTGTGTAGCCTGTTAATTTGGGCTATTTGTCATGAGTCACAGAATCACAGAATCCTCATGGCTGGGGCCCAAAGTTCTCCTCTTTTCCTATGGAGAAGCTGATTCAAGCAATAGACTCTACTCTCCTTAAGAACATACATTTACACAAGAGTTCACATGCAGTTGCAGGAAGCTCATGGGCACCCTGAAGCCCCTCCACCATGCCCCCTCAGGTGCTCAGGACCTCTCTATAGCCAGCCTCTTAAGCTTGACCAACTACAGAAACACAAACTCATTATCTCCAGGAAGATAGTTAGAAACAGTATAACTCAACAAATCCCAGCAACTTCAGCCAGGGACCACTTACCTTCCCATCTCTGTATCATCTGAATTCTCAAAAGTTTGCCCTTCAGTAAATATCTAAAGCCAAACCATCCATTGCCCTCCCAGACTTTTGCAAGTCTTGGTAGAGATAAGAATTGAGGTTATATGTATTTTAGAGATCAAAATTACCGGTGTGCTAATGGAACGGGGTGGAGACCATGAATAGGATAATACATAGGTTGCCTAGAATCGATTGGCCTCACTACAGGCAATGCCTTCGTTGTTATGAAAGCCACGATCAACCACAGAAGATAAAGAACTAGATTCACAGCTGACAGAAACTTGGTGAGGCCATGCAGGTCATATATTCATTCAACACTCATGTACTGAGCACTGGCTATGTGCCCAGGACTGCTCTAGGCCCCTAGGAGACATAGGAGATGAAAACAGAAAAGTCCTTGCCCCGAAAGTAATCCTTGAGTTTCTATTCCATTGAGGAAGATGGACAAATACCATGAACTATGATAAACACGTAAATTTTACAGTGTGCTAGAAGGCCAAAAGTGCTTCGGGGAAAATGAAGTTAAAAGGGATAAGGGGATTAGGAGTGTGTGTGATGACGGAGTTAAAAAGTTGCAGTGTTAAGTTGGGGTCAGGAAATCCACACTGAAGGGGAGAATTGAGCAGGTTCTGAAGTCGAGGAGGCCATGTGTGCTACTGTGGTCATTCCTGGAGGGGCTGAGCCAGGTGATGCCGGTGGCACTGTTCAATGTCTAGCATTTGTGCATTCATGCAGCAGGTATTTACTGAATACATTAGGAGCTAGGTGCTTGGGGTAAGCTGGATAATAGTCTCCAAAGATATCCAGGTCCTAATCCTTGGAATCTGTGAGTATCACCTAGATGGCAAAGGAATTTGCAGATGTAATAAAGTTAAGGATTTTAGATAGGAAGGGTATCCTGTGTTATCTGGTGTGCTCTAAATGTAACTGTAAGTGTCCTAAGAAAAGGGAGGTAGGAGGAGATTTTGACTGCAGATGGAGGAACGTGATGGGACACTGAAGCAGGGGGACGAAGAAGGAGGTGGTATGAGATCCCAAGCCAGGGGATGAGAAAGCTGGAAGAAGCAAGGAAACAGACTCTCCTTTGCAGTCTCCAGAAGGAAGCTGCCCTTCTGCACCTTGATTTTATTCCTGTAAGACTAATTTTGGACTTCTGACCTCCAGAACTGTAAGAATAAATCTGTGTTGCTTACATCATCATAGTTGTGGTGATTTCTTCCAGCAGCTATATAGAAAACAATCCAATGTTATTTCAGACAAGGATATAGTGATGAACCAAACCGATGAAAATCCCTGCTGTGTACACTCCCCGTTCTTGACCACTCAACCTGTGCTGGGCACTGGCCTGTGCCCTTGGTATGTAGTATCGTATGTAGTATCCCCAAGTAGTTGTCACATCAACCCCAGGAGATGGCTGTTTGAACTGAAACCAAGTAACTCAGAGACCCTGCTCTCTAACCATCGTAATTGTGTTCTGCCCATGCCCAATTAGACAATTTGTTGTGCAGTGGCTATTTGGGCCATGCCAACAATCTGCTTATGTCATTTCTGATGCCACTGGCCAGCAGGGTGAACTGGAACACTCTGGTGCCTGGGAGGCTGACCCTTTGTTCTTTCACCACAGCAGGAGGAAGGCCTTGCTCAGAGAGAGGAAGATCATCCTTCATTCAAGAGTTTATGAGTAGCAGTCACTGCTTGAATTGCCCACATAACCTCAGCTAACTCAGATGATGGTAAGTGGCAGGCACATCTCCTAAGGACTTTAAGAACACTGATTTATTTAATCCTCACTGTAGCCCTGTGAGCTACATTCTGTTACTATCCTCATTCCATGGATGAGGAAAGAAGCATAAAGAAGTTAAATAATCTATCCACTTTGTCCCAGGCACTGTACTAAATCCTGAACGTGGAAAAGTGAGTAAAATTCAGGCAATAAAAGTAGTGGTTAAGAATTTGGACTCTGGAGTCCATTTGCCAAAGAAGAAATTTTAAAAATTACATAAATTGGACTTCATCAAAATTTTAAAACTTTGGTACTTCAAGGCACCATCAAGAAAATAAAGACTACCCACAAAATGGGAAAAAATATTACAAATCATATATTTGATAAGGGATTTACATCCATAATATATAAAGAACTCTTACAAATGAACAATGAAAAGACAAATACCCCAGTTTAAAAATGTCAAGAGAATGGTGCATGGGTGGCTCAGTTGGTTAAGGGTTCAACTCTTGATCTCAGCTCAGGTCTTGGATCTCAGGGTTGTGAGTTCAAGCCCCTGTCAGGCTCCACACTGGGCATGGAGCCTATTTAAAAAAAATGGCAAAAAAAAAAAAAAAATGGCAAAAGACTTGAGTAGGTATTTCTCCAAAGAAGACATACACATGGCCAGTATGGAAGCATATGGAAGGATATTCAACATCATTAGTTATTAGGAAAATGCAAATCAAAACCACAAGATACCACTTCATTGTATCGAGGACAGCTGAAATAAAAACAGCAGACAATAACATGTTAGGAAGGATGTGGACAGATGAAACTCTCATATATGTCTGGTGGAATGTAAAATGGTGCAGCCACTTTGAAAAGCTGCTAGGCAGTTCCTCAAAATTTTAATTAACTGTGTTAATAACACAGTTATCATATGACACAGCAATTTCACTCCTAGGAATATATGTAAGAGGAATGAAAACATATGTCCACATAATGTTCATAGCAGCATTATTCACAATAGCCAAAGAGAGGAAACAGCCCAGATGTCTATCACCTGATGAATGGATAGACAAAATGTGGGCTATTCATACAATGGAATATTATTTGGCCACAAAAAGAATGAAGTGTTGATTTATGCAACAGCATAAACAAACCTTGAAAACATGCTAAGTGAAAGCAGTCACAAAAACTCCATACCTTGTGTGATTCAATTTATATGAAATGTCCACAGCAGGCAAATCCACAGAGACAGAAAGCAGATTTGAGTTGTCTTGAATTGGGGTGGGGACACAGAAGGCGGAGAGACTGCTAATGCAGACAGGGTTTCTTTCTGGGGTGATGACAATGTTCTAAAATTAGACCATGATGTTTGTTACACAGCACTGAATATACAAAAACCACTTAATTGTGTATTTTATGAGTGAATTTTAAAATTTTTATTTAAATGTATATGAACAAATTTCATGGTATGTGAGTTTGATCTAAAAAAAATATTATTATGAAGAATGACTATCAGGGCACCTGGGTGGCTCAGATGGTTAAGCATCCAACTCTTCATTTTGGCTTAGGGTCATGATTTCAGTTTGTGAGACTGAGCCCTGTGTCAGGCTCTGTGCTGAGGAGTCTGCCAGAGATTCTCTCTCTTTGCCTCTGCCCCCACCCCCATGCCTGCTCCCTCTTTCTCTCTCTCTTTCTAAACAAATCAATAAAATATTTAAAAAAATAAACAGAAGAATGACTATCAGTCCTTGATTGTCCTCGAAGAGGCCACTGGAGATTTCTGTTTAGATAGTGCTAGTTCCATTTCTTACAGATAAATTGGGGATCTGGCCCAAACCTGTCTTCTCTGCGCAGTTTATACCCCATGGTTCAAGTTTTTTAAATTTGCCAACTTCTCTCCTGATTCCAAGCCTCAGCACAGGACTGTTTCTTTATCCAGATCACCCATTTCCCCTGGTTCCCTACTGCCATCCTTCCCGTATGAGCCATCCCGGGTTTTCAGGGCAGCATTGGGCACCCCCTGAGGTGTTCCTTTTTCTTACCACCATTTCCCCAAATTGTGTTCCTCTGTTTCCCTGGTGATGTGTCCTTCACTGTGCCATATGTTCCCTGAGGACAGCTGAGGTTGTGCTCAGCATTAAATGCCAACACAGTTTTGGTAATCACTGAATGGATGAATGAATGAGTGAAATGAATATAGACCTGGAAAAGTGGGAGCATCTGCACAGAGTGGAAAGATATGGAGGAGATGGAATAGAGAAGAGGAGAAAGGGAGGATTTGGATGAAAATTATATTACCAAGTACCCCCTTTTTCTATGACCTATAGCCGCTTTGACCCTGCGAGCCTCTTGGATTCTATAAAGGCTTCTCAGTTTCCTCTGAATCAACCCAAAACCTTAGGTCTTTCAAAGAACACCTCAAACGTTGTTTTTCTACTCTTTGGCTCAGAAATATCACGTTGGGGATCTAGTCAAAGAAAATTGCAATAATAAGCAGTTGAATAGAGCAGGGGCGAAGGGTAAGCTCTAGAAATGTGTATGCAAAGTTACTAATCTGGCATTATTTATAATAATAAAAAATTGGAAGCAACCTAAATATCCAGTGGTAGGATAGTATACATCATGCCATGTCCCAAAGATGAAATGATGTGCTCCCATTAGAAGAATTCAGTACTTTGAGAAAATACCTATATCATACGTTCAGTGAGAGAAGCAAGTTATAAAATGGGGTAGGTTACTGGTAGGTAGCTTACCAATTGCTACTCTATAAGCTGTGCACAAAAATATCTTAAATACTGAAAAAAAAAAAACCCACCAGAATGATTTCAGGGGTTTTCTCTTGATAGTAGGATTATGGGTGTCTTTCCCATTTCTTTTTTAATGTAACCAGGTATTTGATGAATATATATGATTTTTATAATCAGACAAAAAAATCACCTAATTCTCTCACTCTTTCAACTGCTCTTTCTTGGGGAAGTCACTGCTTTGTTCAGTCAACCCACACCTGTCCCCAAATCCTTTTCCTAAGCTACACTATCAGCCTGCAAGGACCAGCACTTTGTCAGGGGCTCCATCCACACACTGAGGCAGCGCTTGAAGATGCACTCCTCCAGGGAAGCCTTTCCTGATCACCAAGAGGAAAGAAGACTGGCTCATCCCCACCCTGCCCAAACACAGTGCTTCCACATCTCTCTCTGCTCACCTTGTCCAAGAAGGCTGGACAAGCCTCCAAGACACTGGTGCTTGACCTCAAGGGACTCTTTCCTGACGTGGCCCAGCAGCTGGTGCAGCCAGGTGTGTGTATGTGTCTGTGTCTGCACCTGGTGGCTGATCCAAACTCCTAGAAGGAAGTTGAGGTAGAAGCCACAGGTCTTATCCCTGTTGGGTGATGAGGAAGATGATAATGACTCTTCTGTCTGCATGTCCTGATTTGCCATGGGTAAGACTTCTGTTGGCCATTTTAAAACCGCCCAAACAGTCTTTAAACAACTTAAGAAGTGATCAAAGGTGTTTGGACTTAACCTGGACCAGCAACGTTCTCAATGGAGTCAGCTCCGTGACTTTGGTTGGGAGGAAGCAAGTGTGAACCAGTAATGCAGATGTAGCTCGAAAGCACTGAGATGTTTCCTAAGTTGATCTGTCCCAAGTATACATCCAGCTTATTCCTGAATTGGAATCAAATTAGAAAAACCTCTGAAGGAAAAAGTGGGTGAGCAGACGTTTGAGGGCTTACCAAGTACCTGACACATCTCAGAGCACTTGTGAAATGCTGTGGATTTATGAAAGCAATAAACAGGTCTGTGTGATTGATTGTTCCCGTCGCACTTCCTGGTCACATGTCACACCCACATGAAGCATAACAAGGAAGACTCAGAGAGGGTAAGACGGAGGTCTTGTGCCTTCAAGACAGGCGCATGCGTCTTAGCTCCCATGGCATTTGGGGCTGATTACCCTGGCCTGTGTGTAATGAGACACGACGGAGTTAAGGATCAAGATAAATCAGGTATTGTCATCGACCTTTGGTGTTTTTGAGACTGAGAAAGAAAGATTTGGCGTGCCAGCCTTCCTCATCAGTCTGGTATCTCACCTGTCATCTTAAACACGGTAAACAAACCACAGACATATTTTTCTTCCTTGCAGAACTGCACCCTTTTTTGTGAGTAGGTCTGGATACTGTTTGGCAATTGCAGTTGAGTAGAATGGGGGTGGGGAAGTGTTCGATTCCACCCTCTTCTCAAATACCTGAAGTAGAGTAATGAGTAGGTGTCACATTTGTCGCCTCTTTTCCACTCCTACTATCTGCATGCAGACCTTAATCATGTTTTCCTTAGGCCACCATAGCTGACATTTCCTTCCAATTGATCTCATGAAGGCTGGAGGTGCTGGGACACCCAGAGGGAGCAAGATGCTCTTCATTCTGCCATCGCCAGGAGGTCAGAGGCGTGGGATCTATAAGCCTACAGTGAAACGGAAATGCTGGGATGGGAGAGAGGATTTGAGGAACCAACAGGGAAAGAGAGCGGGGAGGGATCGTGGATGGCAGGGAGAGGAATCTGCTTGGGGACTCTTGGGTGCTGTCACTAGATTCCATGTGAACGGTCTTCCTTATCTTCCCAGGAGATCACTAGGAAATACCCATTTCTTGGTGGTACATTATCAACCAACAATCTGTTTATTGAAGGAATTCACTCGTGCATTCACTCAGCGAATATTGAGAGCCTGTTATGCACCAGGTGGTGTTCTAGGTACTGAAGATACAGTAGTGAACAAAAACACTCAACACAGAACAACATGGATGAATCTCCAAGCAGTTCTGCGATGAAAAGTCAACCCCCGAAAGCTAATACTGGTGATTCCATTTATAGAAAAATTTTGAAATGGCAACATTTTAGAAATGGTGGTTGCCAGGACTTAGGGATGGGGTGAGGGGTGGTTCATGGTGGGAGAAAGTTGGTATAGTGGTAAAAAAGCACCATACGGAATCCTTGTGTTGACATGCTATTCAGTATCTTGACCATGAGGGTGGTTACAAGAACTTACACATGATAAAATCACATAGAGCTAAACACACACACCAATGAGTGCAAGTAAAACTGGGGAGATGTGAAAAAGATCTGTGGGTTGAATCAATATCAGTATCTTCTTGGTTGCAATACTGTACTATAATGCTACTATTGGGAAAACCGGGTAAAGTCCATGCAGGATCTCTTTTGTATTATTTCTTAGAACTGTACATGGATCTATAATTATTCCAATAAAAATGTCCAAAAAAAAAAAAAACACCCCCAAAACAAAACCCAGCTCCCAGACCTGATGGAGCCTACATTTGAGTGGGAGCTAAGTGTGGCTTCGTGGTGGCCACAGGGTAAAAGCCAAGACCACACTCAGAGGTCTACCCCTTCTGGGGTATTCCATGTTCTCAAGACATGTCATTGGATCCCTACTGGTGACCGAAGGAAATCCAGACTTAGGGTAGGAGGCAGATGCAGAATAAGGGTGGACTCCCAGCTCCCCTGACCCTGTGACATGGGCATGTTGGAATTATCCAGTCTGCCTTTGGGTCTCTAAACCAGGCACCCATTAGACTAAAGGTGGGACTCAACTATCCATGGAGCT
This sequence comes from Canis aureus, assembly GCF_053574225.1. Classification (NCBI taxonomy): domain Eukaryota; kingdom Metazoa; phylum Chordata; class Mammalia; order Carnivora; family Canidae; genus Canis; species Canis aureus. Next base: position 18,397,989 of record NC_135613.1, on the reverse strand, counting down.
CCCAGTGCTCATGTGAGACCCTTCGTGGCTTATTCCCCACTTCCGCCATCCCCACCACCAACCTGCTTTCACCTCTGTGCAAACACTTGGTCCATCCTGGCAGCACATTCAGCTTGCGGAACCTACTTTCCCCATACAGGTACTAGCATGGCTCACTGCCCTAGTTCTCACCATTAGGCAAGAACTCCTCATGCCAGCCCTGGGCCTTGATCCTAGATTCTAGCCCCCTAGCCATGACTAGGAGTGAGTGTCCAGCCCCTTAACCCCCTCCTGCAAAGGGGAATGCCCACACCATTGCTGTCCCAGTGGTTGTACAGTGGGGCATCTAGCTGGCTACAAACTGTCCAGCTCTATTTTATTGCCTTAGAAGAACTTCAGAGGAAAGAAGCCACGTAAAAATTAAATAAGGTTGGAACAGATTTTAAAGTTTTTATTATTTTATATCATGCCATGCCTTGCATGGAATGACCACAAAGCACTCTGCCTTCCTGGCCACATAATTTACTAACAGGGCTCAGTGGAGAAAGCTAGGACTCTCAGATGCACTGTCTAGTCTCCTGGAAAGAGGGAAAGAAGGGGTGGCAGGACGGAGCAGCGAAAAATACTTACTTGTCTCTTCTTTGACAAGTCAGTGGTTGCTTATTCTAAGAAGGATGATTATATGACTTAATACAATTTCTGGTCATTGTCATTATAATAAAGGAAAAAGGCTTTCTTAGAAGTGCTTGAGCTAATCAATAAATATTTGATCCACTTTTAAACAAGGTTTTTATGGCCAAAATAAGTTGAAAGAAAAGATACTGACAAGCACTATTTCCATACCTTCGTCTCAAATCAACCACAGAAAGAATAAGTGCAAAACGAAATGAAGGATGTCCCCTTCACCCAGAGAAGAAGCAAGCCTGGAGTCCTTCTTCCCAGGGAGGGGCCCAAGCCCCAGCCCAGTCAGATCTGTGGGGCCGCGTGGCAGTCCGGAGCCCTGTCCTGCTCTTCCTGGGAAGGGGCCTGCTTCCCGGTGTTGCAGTCTGTGTCCGGGATGAATAGCCCATGGAGATCCAGGTGCATCTCTACATCAATAGATGCACGGGCTAATTCTGTAAAACTTTTGGCATCCAGAATAAGTAGAAAAGGCAGCTTTTGGGGATCAGTAGAGACGATGGCTGATAAGATAATCCCTTTGGGGAAACAAAGAGAGACACTTTGTAAAAGTGCACACTTGAACTTCCTCTAGCTGGAGGGCTAAGTCTCTCAGCTATGTCTCCCTGTCCTCTTTAAGTATGGAATCAAAATAAAAGGAAAACAAATTTGAGATTCTGTGCGAGAAGGGAGAGGCCAGGGAACTAGGAATCAGAAGACTTGGTTCCAGCCCTGCCAGGGCCAGTCCCTCTGCCTCTCCCAACCTTAGTCTATTCATCTGCAGAGTAGGGATTATCCTCCCTACCCCCACAGGGTTACTGAGAGAATCTCTTGCATGGCAAACAATGAAAGCTTTTTGGAAAGTATTGCATATGTTGGAGAATGGTTATTTGGCTATTATTTAGAAAGTCTGATTATAGAGAATCGGTTTAGATGCTGTATTTAGGCTAATATATGGCACTTAACTAAACTCAGACTGGCTGCACTCAATGGCATTTGGATGAGCCCAACTCACTTTATGCACATGCAGCACGCTAGTAGCCTCAGCCCTCCCCTCTATAAAATGGATGTGTGTGTGTGTGTGCACGTGCGTGTATATGTATTCTAAGGACTCACTCTCCAGGGATATAGGATTAAATGAAATAAATGCCCATAAACTTCCTCCCAAGTCCTCCTGGGTCTCAGGGTGATTGGCTTAGATTAAAATCCTAACTCTGTAGGCACGGTGTGTGTGGCCTTGTAAGTGACATCATTCCCTCAGCCTCTCCTTTGGTGAAGACATTGCTACTCCCTGCCCACAAGAGAATGTAGGGGAAGCCCTGGTCCAGCCCAGTGGGAGGCCAGCTTCAGCAGGAGGTGCTTCCCCCCCATCCCCTACCTCTGAGGTGACAGTAATGTGGGGTCCCCTGCTTGGTGTGCCATACCATGCCACACGTGGCCAGTAGGTAGACAGGACCCAGGCAGAAAACCACTCCTCACCGAGGGAAGCAGCTAGCAAGCTCAGTGGGGCAGCCCCACCCATGGTTCTAGTTGCCCTCCTTAGCATCCCCAGGAGTATATGCATTTACAGGTGCTCCATGTAGAAGACACATGCTTAGAGATAGTTAAGAATTCTCTCCCAGCCATTGCAATGAATTTTTTTTTTTCATTGCAATGAATTTTAAAGTGGAAAGGAACTGGGCTTTTGTGTAGTGAATAATTTAATGTCTCCCAAAGGGAGGTCTGAGCTTTGCTCCTGGGAAGTGACCTCTAAGCCCCTGTACTGTCCTCCCTCATAAGAGTGTCTTTATTTACCTGGGGCCAGCCTGATAATCTGTCCTCACAAAGTGATTTAGATGTCAGCTTGACCTCCAGAGTGGCTGAAGGCTGAAGGTCAGCCACATGGCCAACCAACCATGTCTACATGACCAAGCCCCTAAAAAGCTCTGCCTTCCTGGCTTGGAGGAACTTCCTTGGTTGGTGATACCGCATGGATATTGTTGAAGGAGTTGGGGTGGGCCATGACCTCCAGGGACAACCAGATACTCCATGCACACAATTCTCCTGGATTCTGTCCCATGAGTATCTTTTCTTTCAATCTGTATCCTTTCACTCGATTAACCGTAACCATGAGTAACAGTAGTTTTTAGTGTGTTCTGTGCATCCCTCTGTCGAAACCCAGGGTGGTCTTGGGGCTGCTCAACTTGTAGTTGGTGTCAGAAGTGAGGGTGCTTCGAGGGACTCCTTAACCTCACAGCTTTGGACTCGGACAGACCTGGGTTTCAAAGCCTGGTTCCACCAGCTATGTGCTGTGGGGGTCGTGGAGGGAGGTCACTGCCCTCCAAATGATGTCTCTGTTTGAGGGGTGATTGCAAGTAGAGCGCAGCAGGCAGGCTCCCTTTCCTGGAGTCTTACCATCATCCTCGTCCTTGGCACCCGGTGTGGGTACAAACAGGGGTTCTGCTGGCCAGCAGTGTTCCTGTCCCCATTTTAAGGATGACTTTGTGAGAACATCATATTTCAGTATCTATACATCCAAAGAGGAGAGACACATGAGTGACCTGTTGGAAAGCAGGCTCATTCCCTGGGAACAGATGACATCAATGCCCACAAACAGGATTAAGCCCCTCCAGTGTAGACTCCAAGTGACATCTACTTAGGATCAGCAGCAGAAATGAAAGCAGCTAGCTTCTTCCTCCTCCATCTTTAAGCAAAGGTCCTCCTGCCCATCCCCCCCACATAACTGACACTACATACTGAAGTTTTAAAAATAAAAATCCTGAATTTATCTAGTAATTGGAGCTACGTTGCAATTTTTATATGTGTTAAATAAACTAATATATTTGATGCAAACATTTAAAGTGTAATACTATCCTTTTGTTGTTTTTAAAGTGCAAGTCCCTGGATTTCTCTTAATCCTTAATAGACCTGTTTCCCCTTAGGATGTGAGATTAGTGGGGAGTGGCTTGGGTGTGTGTGTGTGTGCCTGTATTTATGTGTGTGTGTGAACCTTAATTTTTTGCTTTGTACATTTCTGCACTGCTTGCATTTTTGAGAAAAGATATTCCATTTATTATTAAAAATGAAAACATTAAAGACAAGTGATGTCTGTATACTCAGCATAGTCCCTGGGATACAGTAAGTGTCCAACAAATAGTAACAAGTAACAAAATAAATGCTTCAAGTTTCAGCCCTCTGCTTGAAAGGGTGAGTTCCTTCAGGGCAGGGACTGGGATCACTCTGTTCACTTCCTAGCCTCACTGCTGCCATGTTGTAGCACATGGTCGGTGCTCAATAAAATGTATTGAATAAAGAAATCAATGGATAAACTACAGCTGTGACTTCTTTGCTGAGCTTCCGTCCATCAGGTATGGCTGCCTCTCTTGGATGACTCATCATTGCTTCCATTGTATACTGTCCCAACTGGACTTCACTCTCTGATATGCTCCAAAGGGACCTCCCTTTTCTGATCAAGGTCACCCAGTCTGAGAACAAAGGGTTCAGCTTTGCAGGCAGACACAGTCATTGTAGGGAGCACCAGCCCAAGTCACATAGGGATTGGTACCTTGGTTGGGATGGGACTCCACTGAACTTCAGCAGCAAAGATATAGCGGTATTGCTTCCCATTGTGAGCATAATTGATCCGAGGCAGCTCTAAACCTGGAGAGAATGACACCGCTGATGAAGCCCCCGTCACTGAGGACTGGGAGCATCCACCCTTCATGCTATGTTGGGCATCCTGTCCACAAAAACTGCTCCCAATCCAGGATCCCTGAACTGGCTTCAGGCCCTGGATTAGATCAAGGTTGGTAACAGGGCAGGGGGAGGGAAACTCTGATAATTACCCTGGCTCTATTAGAAGGTTCAGGAGCAAAGAAAGATAGACCTAGTTTTTTGTGTATAAGCATCTTTAATTATCCAAGATAGAAATCAAAAAGAATTGCATGATTAAAATCAGAGGCTACTGCAATTTTTTTAAAGCTCTTTTTAAAAAAAGTACTCATGTGTGCATGCACGTGTATGAGGGCGTGGAAAAAAACTTCTAAAGCTGTGGAAAGGGGTGTCCATGGGGAATAAATAAATCTGGGGAATTCATATAATAACCTAAGTAAAACTAATGTTTACAAAGAAATTTAATCACACGGGAAAGTGTCCATAAGACAAAGTATAAAAGGCTAGTTACAGAATTATCTCTACTATGTTACAAATGTAGAGAAAATTGCTAGGATAATAACTTCCTTGTAGTTTATGATTTATATTGTACACTGTACAAATTATGATAAATTTTTGTTATGCCTATTACTTTTGTAATCAAAAAATACCTTAAAATTTTGTCCATGTGCATGTATACATATATGCCTGTCTTGTCAAATTAAATTTCTAAGTCTGAGTGCTAAAATGAAAATCACTCCCCTTCCCCCGCTCTTATGGAATATTTCAGGCAGTTAGAGCCAACTGCTATGAAAATGTCCAAGAAAAGAGGAAGCAGTCATGGAAAATCTGCCACACAGAGGCCTCCTAAAACGGATGCAAGGCATGAGTGGTGATTAGGATCAAGGGAAGTGCAGGGGAATGGCCTATTTTTTTTTTTAAGATTTTATTTATTTATTCATGAGAGACACACACACAGAGAGAGAGAGAGAGAGGCAGAGCCACAGGCAGAGGGAGAAGCAGGCCCCATGCAGGGAGCCCGATATTGGACTCGATCCTGGGACTCCAGGATCACGCCCTGAGCTGAAGGCAGATGCTAAACCGCTGAGCCACCCAGGCATCCTGGAAATGGCCTATTGAGGTAGAAGATGTCCAGTCCCACAGACAAATAATCACGAAAGTTCCAAGAGACAGGTCACAGTGACCATGAGCAGGAAGGACCACCCATATACTGAAATCAGAAAAAGGTGCCCACAATTGGTGCCCACAATGGTAGGTCTGAGACTTCGCATGGTGCTCCTGGTCCTCAAACCTGGTCTGGAGATCACCCTCTTCCCCTTTACCTCCACCTTGTAAATGACCAGCCTCAGGTACTTGGTTAAGTAAAATAGTACAATTCATCCCTGCGAATTTTGTGAGGCTACTGAAACCATGCTCTTGAAGAATCTTCAGGAAATGGGGAAATTCCCAGGCTATATTCATTAAGTGGAAGAAGCCATTTCAGAATATTCAAGATGGTATGGTACGTACACCTTTTGTAAAACTATAAATGCAGAGGTTAAGGGTTTTTGAGTCTAAGAGACATGCATTCAGATCCTGGCTCTGCTCCCTGTCTTTGGGAAAGTTATGGTATTATCTTCAGCTTTGCTGTCCTCAGCTCTAAAACAAAAATGACACATGCTGACACCTGCCTCCCAGAGAAGTTCTCCCACAACTTTTACCTTGTGCTGGACTCTCACTATGGGCCAGGCCCTTGGAGCAAACTCATCTAATGTCCAAAGATAACAGGGTGAGACTGTCGGGGTGAGGTCTGGAAAGCTCTAGAAGAGGGCCTGACACATGCCAAGCAACCCATACACTACAGAAAGATGATGCATATTTCCAAAGAGTTGCCGGGGGTGGAGGGATTCCGAGGGATATACCTATTGCCATGTTTTTCAGCACTGCCCAAGACTGCCACAATAAGCAAGAAGTCTCTCCTCAGATACAAAAAAGACCATAATGTTTTAAGCTTCCATCTACCCACACAATGTGCCAGGTGAGTGGGGATGCAAGTTGATCCCTTAAGAACTGAGGCCAAGATCTATATATTCACTTGTAAAGACTCCCAGTGCCTGGGGTGCCACAGATTCTGTTGTACAGCAGTGGTTCTTATGGGCAAATATCTGGGGTTGTCCAACAAAGTCTCTAGGATGGTGTCCTTCCAGATGCCTGAACCTGGCATGGGGCAGCCAACATGGGGAGCAAAGCAGAGCCACGCCTGGCCACCCTCTGGCTGAGTGTCCTGGACAGCCCATTCATTCCACACCTGTGTTGAACAGAGACCCCTCTAAGCCATACTTCTGTCACATACTGGTGATAACACCGAGCACAGAAACATGGTCCCTGCCTCACAGGCTTATATTCTAGGGCAGTGGTTCTCCATCAGGGTGATGGTGCCCCCACCAGACACTGACAATGTCTGGACAGGTTTTTAGCTGTTCCAATTCAGGGTGTGGGTGCTACAGGCATCTGGTGGATCAAGGCCAGGGATGGTCAATATCCTACAGTGCCCAGGATGACCCCCGGTACAAAGCATGACCCAAACCCCAAATATCAGGGGTGCCCAGGTTGAGAAGCCCTGCTCTCATGGGTGCAACTTTTATTGAAGGTGTTTACATTCTGTGGGGGGCACACCTTTTCAAGCCATCTCCTCCTCCGTAAAATGGGGCTGATGGCCTCTATTCTGTAGGATATTCTGAAAGTGTAGAAGTAGAAATGCAAACACACTGTCCCTGTTCAGTAAGTGAGTATTCAATAAATCAGAGTGTTTATAGAGGCCAGCCATGAAAGTCACCCGATCCAATGACCACCCCCACCCCTGGCCACCCTCTGGCTGAGTGCCTTTCTGGGAGGTGTTCGAAGATCTATGAAAGAGAACTGTCCCCAAATGCTTTCCACTGGGGCACCCCAAGAGCCTTCCTGTTTGTCCCTTGTCTGTATGCAGCTCCTCTGCATCAGAAGGAGGTACAGCGAGGCCTCGGGAATTCACAAAAGCCTGCCTCTTCCCTAAGCATCTACTATATTTTTATTTTTTATTTTTGTATATTCTTTTATTGGAGTTCAATTTGCCAACATATAGCATATCACCCAGTGCTCATCCCGTCAAGTGCCCCCCTCAGTGCCTGTCACCCAGTCACCCCAACCCCCTGCCCACCTCCCCTTCCACTACCCCTTGTTCATTTCCCAGAGTTAGGAGTCTCTCATGTTTTGTCACCCTCTCCGATTTTTCTCATTTTCTCTCCTTTCCCCTATGCATAGAAAGAGGATGCATTTTACCTTCATAAAGCAACTCCGGCTGGCAGTAGACTTGGTCATCCTTTTCCTTCAGGGCTCTTGCTGTTGTAGATGCCAGTTTGATTAGATTTGAGCCCACCTCTGCATTCTGAAAGAATCAGTCAAAAAAAAAAATCGAAAACTGGTTATCCAGAGCAGACACTTGCTTTACTGAATATGTTATAAAAAGTGCTTTGGTGGATGTCATCTTGTTCTGGCCTCACGTGAGCCACAGGAAGCAGCCAGCATATTGTCGGTATTTTTTACTCTTATTCTCAGAGACAACATAGCTATGGTGGTAGGATGGGGGTGGGGGTCTCTAAACTCCTGGCTCTTTTCTCCTAGCTTATCTTTCACAGGTGAAATTAATGTACTGGTAGGTTCTCACTTTTTAAATACTGGCTGATTCACCTGTATAAGGCTGCATCAGTCATTAAAGGGATGTTTATAAAGAGTTCATAATGACATGGGAAATGCTCATGATAGAATCCTGAGAAAAGCAGTAAATTGCATACGCTGTCTGAGCTCAATCAGGCTGGAAAAAAAAAAAAAAAAAAAAAACCTTACACCTAAAAGAGCCTGGGGGAAATACACCAGTTATTAACAAGACAGCAGGCGGTGGGATTATGGGACTTTTTTTTCTATGTTCATCTGTATTTTCGGGATTTTCTCCTATGAAAATGTACCATTGCTGAAATGAAGACAAGCAATAAATAACTGCTTGGAGTGAAAGGTCTAGGGAGGGCATACCTTGGTTTCAACTTACAGGCTTTGTTCAGGGCCTTACCATCGTCATTGCAATCCAGGAGAGGGACTTAAAACAATTGATTAAACATTTATTGGGCTTCTATTGCTCACTGTTTCCAGCTATAGGGCTTCGAGCAAGTGATTTAGTAACGCTGAAGTTCTGTGGCCTCATGTGTGTAAGGTATAGTAGATGCCTCATGCAAAGAGTATATGCATCTCCAAAGTATTGTGCAGAATAAATAATCCATACAAATGGTTTACAAGAGGGCCTGATTAACAGTCAGTACTAAATAAATGTTAGCTGCAGTTGAAAATGTTGTTTTTAAAGATTTGAGAGAGACCGGATGTGCATGCGAGTGGTGTGCATGCGAGTAGGAGGGGCAGAGGGAGATGGAAAATCTCAAGCAGACCCCGTGCTCAGCGAGGAGCCCAACAAAGGGCTCAATCTCACGACCCTGAGATCATGACCTGAGCCAAAACCAAGAGTCATATACTTAATCGACTGCAACACCCAGGTGCCCCTACATCATTTTTATTATTTTTTTATTATTATGTTGCTACCACTGAGGGGAGTGCAGGTTAGGCAATGAAGGAGGAGAAATAAGACCGAGTCCCTGTTTTCATGGAGTTTATAGGGTGAGAATTATTGTTATGGTTGACTTCTTCTCATTTAAACTCTTCTCTACTTTCCAAATTTTCAAAAAAAGGATTTTATCATTAAAAGATACCTATTCAGGGGCACCTGGGTGGCTCAGTCAGTGAAGCGTCTGCCTTTGGCTCAGGTCATGATTCCAGGGTCCTGCTTCTCCTTCTCCATTCACCTTCCACTCTCCCTTGCTTGTGTGTCTGTGCACACTCTCTGTCAAATAAATAAATAAAATCTTAAAAAAAAAAATTAAAGGAAACCTATTTGAATGACAGCATCAGGCAGCCTGGGTGGCTCAGCAGTTTAGCGCCGCCTTCATCCCTAGGCATGATCCTGGAGACCCGGGACCGTGTCCCACATCAGGCTCCCTGCATGGAGCCTGCTTCTCCTCCTTCTGCTTGTGTCTCTGCCTCTCTCTCTCTCTCTCTCTCTGTGTCTCTCATGAATAAATAAATAAAATCTTAAAAAAAATAAAGGAAACCTATTTGAATGACAGCAGCTTTTTGCTGGGAAAGAGGGTGAATTTGCTGCATCCTAGCAGTTGAACTGCAGGGGCCCTTTGAGATTTGTTTAGTTCAACTCCTCAAGTGACAGAAGAGTAAAACAAAGCCCAGAGAAGGAAAGTGACTTGCCCAAGGCCACACAGAGGAAAGGAGAGTCTAGGCCCTTTGCATCAGAATTCTTTTGCTTAGAAGCAAGAGCATTGCAGGCAGAGGGCAAAGCAGGTACAAAGGCCCTGGGACTGGCCTGTTCCCATCCTGTAGGTCTTTGCCCAAATAACCCCTTCCCTAACTGCATCTACAGTGTCTCCGAGGCATTTGTCCTGAGCTGTAATTATCTCCTGCATGGAGCTGCTTCCTTCATGTTGTCTTCCTCTTGAAGACTGGAACCAGATTTTGTTCAATGCATGGCACATAGCTCCCAGGAAGTAACTGCTGAATGAATGAGTGAATACATGATTCAATTAGTTTTCCTTCCACTGTCAAGGTGCAAAACATGTACTGTACAGGGTAGTTGTAGGAATTAAATGAGATGAAAGGCATACAAAAGTCACCTGACACCCAGCACATCCGTGGGGTCTTGTAAACAGAAGGTCTGAAGGCCTCCACCTGCACCACACCACACACTGGGGAGGCTCGGCTCAGTGCTTGCTAAGTCACCTGACAGCAACAGGCCTGTTGTGCATGCCCTGGGCTTGTGTCTCAGGGAGTATGTCTGCAGAGACGTCTTTTAATTCCAGCCTAAAACTGGTCAGACTGGTTGAGGGATAAACTGAATTTTTCCACACAGCAGTAATGAACATGACTCGGCTACTTTTGGTGGCCAGCATGCTCAGCATTGAAAGAGCTTTCCAGCCCAAAGTCAACAAAATCCTACAGGTTTACCTTGAAATCCTGGGAGAAGCAGCCATCTCGATATTTCCCTGAAACATTGGCTTTGGGGTTCAGAAGCCCTGCATGTGAAACCTGACTCGAGGGGTTTCTATGTGAACTTGAGCAGCCTCTCCCCACCCTCATCCCCAAGCCTTCCTTGAGCCTGTTTCCTCATTTATAAAATATGAGGGCGACTCATAACTTTTTGACGGGTAGTGACCATAAGTGGGGATGCTTTGACCTGTGTCTAAAGGCTATAGTTACAATGAAATAATAGTTATAAAAACACCGTGTTGAGGGTCAGATACATCGTAGTTAGTAACTTGGACCCAGACAGACCTGCATTTAAATCCCAGCTCAAATCCCACAGATGTTCCTGCGATGTTGGGCAAGTTACTTTCTCATCTGTAGTCATGAGGATAATAAGCAACTCAGAGGAGTGTCCTACTAATCAGGTGAGAAGCATGGAAAGCATTAACAGTTCCTAAAATTTGCAGGACCCAAGACAAGAGTGGAGACCCACCAACCCTATGTCTAAATACATTGAGCAAATACATAGACCTTCCTAATGTGGAACCGTGCTGTCCAGTATGGCAACCACCGACCACATGTGGCTATTTACACTTAACTTAAAAATTAAGTACAATTAAACATCCAGTTCCTCAGCTGCATTGGCCACATTTCAATGGCACACGTGGCTAGTGGCTACTGCATTAGATAATGTTTCATCATTGCAGTGGATTCTTTTGCACAAGGCTGGTCTGGAAGGATGTGTGAATTTGGAATTCTAGGACTCCTTGGAGTTCTGAGCTGGAATTGGCAGAATGAGGATCAGCCTCCGGGCCTGGCCTTCTTTGTCTCTGCCCTCTTTTCTCTCACTGCACAGATACCCCAGCCAGTATGACTGAGGCAATTGCCAATCCTGGCCACCTCATGGGTCTGAGGCCAGTACTCCAGTGGCACAGCCTGCTCTCAGGATGAGAGAGGCAGGTGCTGGGAGCAGTCTTAGGGCTATTTGGGCAGGGTATCCAGGGACCCCAGGTAGCTGGTTCATGGTTGGGGCAGGGGAAGGCCCCTCTCTGGGTAGGCACAGCCCCTCGAGCCCTGTGAACTCCTCTGAGGAAGGGACACTGCCAGAGAAAGCCTGATCAGGCCATCCCCTCTCCCCCCAAATGCCAGGTCCAGAGCAGTGGCCCCTCTTGCTGGGGTCTAAGAGGAAAAAAGACACCTAACACAGGCCCTGGTACATACTGAGCACTCAGTAAATGGCAGCTTCTTTTATTACTGGACCTTTGTTTTTGCACTTGGGGTCAAGACAAAAACCAAATCTACTCAGCCGGTTGACACCGCTCCTTGTAAGTCCATAAAGCCGCCTTCCCTGATGGCACCTTGTGCATACGTAGCTGTCGCTGTCGGAAGGGAAGGCCGGTGCTTACGAACCCACCTGGAGGCAGCGCTCCGAGCCCTGCAGGACGAGGGCAGGGCGGCCGCCTGAACTGTCTGTACTTGTCCACGCCCCTCCCAGCCCAGCTCCGCCTTAGACAACCCTGAGCCACCCAACATAAACAGGCCGAGGGTGCCAAGGGGCCCCACCTTCCTTTGACCCTAGCTGGCCGGAACACAAGAGAATCTGGGGCAGCTGGGAGGTCCCAGACTTTTAAATATACTTCACTATTGCACATTCCTTCCATGTGGGAAATGTTCCAAATGCTAAAGAAACACCCGTGTCCTTTTAGAGACCCCCCTTCACACATTTCTCACTCACCTGTCACTCGTTCATTGATTTAAAGTAGTTACAAGCTTGCCCTGTGACAGGCACAGGGGATAAATGGCTGACAAGACCAATGGCTCTGGCCCTCTCAAAGCTTTCCCAGGGCAGGTGACTAACAAGGCCCTTTACCTGGGATAAATGTTCAGCAAGGAGCTGCAGGGGCAGAGCACAGCATACAAACTTCACTAAAGACAGTGATGATCCTGACATCTGAAGGGTGAGCAGGAATTTGCTAGACTGGCTGCAAATTAGAAGCCCCTGGGGGCTGAGACCCTGCTCTACCCTCCCCACCCTCCTCCCCACCCCCACGCCCCAGGACCTAGCCCAGGTGTGGTCTCAAAGCCCCCAGGTGAGTCCAACCTGCAGGCAAGACTGCAGTGGAGGCCTGATGGGAAGAGGGCAGGGTTGCAGGCAGAGGGACAGTGACATGTGAAGGCCCCAGACTGATGGGTGCCAGAGAAACCCACAGTCTGTCCTAAAAAGCCTTGGATAGGATGGAATTAGAGGTGCCAGATCTGGACATGTCCACCATGTCCATCCGCTCAACTTTTTGATTTCATATGCAGCCAGGGCAACTTGAAAGTGAAGCAAGAAGACTTTTTAAGGGATAATAAATAGCAATTAAAAAGCGTGGCCAGAGCTACTCTTCCCAGGGCTCACACTTCTTTGCTAGTTTCAAAGCAGTAGGTGGCTCACATGGCAGCTTTTCAAAATATACGTGCAAAACATCTTAGCTTGGTTCCAAGGAAGCAAATCATTTTTCAAGCACGATAAAAGGTTATAAAATCCCTCGGTGTGTGGGCAGTGGGAGGAAGCGTTTCCTCTCTGTTTCATCCCCAGGCTGAGGTCTGCGTGAGGCAGGGCCAGGCCTTGGGATTTGCCACCTGTGTGCTCTGTGACACCGCCGCCCCCTCACCCCCCACCTCCCACTACTTCCTGGAACCAGGAGACCAAGCATGGCACTGCATGGCATTGTGGTGCCGCCCAGAGCACGGGCCGCAGAGGGCAGGGGCCCTTGTGATGACTTCATGGAATGTGGCTATTCATTCAGCAGCCCTGAACTACGAGGGGAGAAAGTTCATTCCCTTTTCTCTTCCAGTCTTCCTGGTTGGGTCGAGGAGAGTCTCAGTGAGGTGCCACTATGTCTTTAATACCTCATAGTTTTAGAACTTTCTTTTTAACAATGAGATTAAGTCTTGAAAAGCAAGAATATCTGGCTGGAGCTTCAGACCTTTGCTTTATCTCCAGTGCTTTATGCCCATGCCTTATGCCTGTGCTTGTCTTCTATTTGCAACAAGCAATGCTAGCTTTCCACTGGCTGGTGACAGGTTTCCTTTCAAGAGTGAGATGGTTTGAACAAAACATGACTTTGTGAATATTAAATTGAGGTGATAGGAGATATGGTGAAAATCATGACAGAGCTACACCTATGACTGCAGGTGGGGAAATGCCAGGAAGATAGGAAAGAACCTTGACTCCAGAGCCAGACAAACCTGGGTGCACATGCAGAGCCCTGCTTACTGAGTGGGAGCGTGCCTGAGCTTCTGCATCGAGGAGCCCAGCAGTGAGACTGGGGGAAGGCTCCCTGGGCCTTCTGGAGCAGAGTCCTCCATTCCCGAGACCTGCAGAACCCCGAGAAGGGTCAGGATGATCTCTGTGGGCTCCTTCCATGAGTTAGGCCTGCTGGGGAGGATGGTAGAGTTGTACCTTCACACCAGCTACAAGTGCTGTTGGAAGGTAGGCTGTTGCAGGGGCTAATCATGGCTCTGCCCCTGGAGGCTGTGTGACCTTGGGCATATTCCTTAACCTCTCTGAGTCTCAGTTTCTTTGTAAAATGAGGCTAACATGAGGACCTCTCCCATAGGTTGTTCTGATCGTTAAGTGAGGCAAGGAAAATAAAATGCTTAGCAAAGTACCTGGCACATAGAGTGCATTTAGTAAATAGGAGCCATCAAAATTGAGTTGAATTGAATTTGCTTTCATTTAAATTAATTAAGTCATGAAGTCAGTGAGTTCTGGAGCCAGAAATCTCTGTAGCCTCCAAAACCAAGCCTGGAGCCTTGGTAGCATCACCCTAATTGAGGATAATATCTGGCCTACTGGTCATTTTTAATGCAGGAAGGGAACTAATCAACAGGAGGGCATTAGGTAAGCGAGTAGTTACGAATCCTGGTGGAGACCATCAGACAAATATCTAAAATGATGTTGGAGAACAATATTGGAGGTCATGGAGAGATGTTTAGATATACACATAAGTGAAAAAAAGCATTTGCATATTCTGCCATGAAAAGGAAGTAAGGGCTGCCACACGCTGTGGCAGAAACAGACCTTGGGAACACGAGGCAGAGGGAGGGTGGCCACCGTGGGAAACCGCCCTGCGCGTATCTCCACGTGTGTGATGTGTCTGGAACAGGCAGGTCCTCGAGATGGGAAGTGGATGAGTGCTGGGGCTCGGGGGGGTGGAGGGCGGAGGGGGTTGGTGGAAGGGCACAAGGTTTCTTGCCGGGGCAAAAAAAGGTTTTAAAATCCAGTTGGCGGCACAACTCTGCTAAGTCACTAAAAGCAACTGAAATGGTGCACTTTAAACGTATGGTATATGAAATTATGTCTCAATGAAGCTGCGAGGGATTCTGTGATTTCCTTCTCTGAAATTAAGCAATATATAAAATATACATATATATTTCTAAGTTTTAGAGAAGTTATATTACACAGAATTTTTTTACACAGAATTTTTAACAGCTTTATTGAGATATGTATTAATTGTATATATTAATAGTATATAATACATATATATTATCTATACATATATACAGATACATCAATATGTGTATCAATATGTCTGTCTACCTACGGAGAGAGATGTTGGAGAGAATATAAATATATCCATAATAGGTTCATGGGTTTTTTTCCTTTTTACCTAATCTCTATTTTCTTAGGTTTCTATGATGAATATGCAGCACTTTTGGAAAAACAATGAAAAAATGTTTTGTCTTTAAGAACAGCTCACTTTGGATTTCAAGGTCAATTAAATGAGTGCCAAAGTCCCTCCCACGAAGGCTCATGGCTCCCCAGGAATGAAATGGGTCCCCTTCCAAGCCATTACCTTGTCCACATTGAGAGGCACAGCAAACCTCCTGAGGGTGGGGATGGAGGTTAGCCTTGAGTTCTCCTCAAAGTCCTGGTTCAGGTTGGCCAAGTAGAAGAGCTGGTAAAGGCTGCTGTCCTCGTAGGCAATGACGTCAAAGAGAAGGCAGCCATCCTCCTCGTAGGCATTGACGTGATGAAAGACCACCATGGGGTCCGTGTAAAACTTGGTGGGCACAGGTTTCCTGGTCCTTTGGTCGATGATGTGAATATAAGTCTGAAAGAAGATGCTCACCAAGGGGTCAGCTTTCCTTCAGCAGCCTGGCACTATAGCATTGGGCACAAGTCAAGACCTAGCCCTGCCCTCCACCAGCTAGTGACCCTGGAGCATCCCTCTCCCCCAGAGCTCCAGCTGAGCGAGGCTAAGAAAATGAGAGCTGCCAGCTGGTGCATGTCCCGGATCATCTCCATCAGATGGAGCAGAGGGAAGCTCTGCTGCTGGGGCCTCTGCATCACCAGGAGGACAGAGAGTGGGAGAGACTCTGGAGGGTACACTGTCCCTCTACCCCCTTCACTTGACTGTGACTCATGGTGGGCCATGACAAACTAGCTCCCTGGCAATGGCCAAGTCGGGGAGAACTGACCAGTGTTCTAGCCCTCCTTGGTCTCTAGCCACAGCTGGAACCCCTAAAACCCTAAAACCACACCAGCCCTTCTGAGACCCTCTCCTGACCTCCACCCACTGCCTGTTTTGCCAGGATGCAGTTGTCACGGCAACCTCCCTTATACTGGAGGCTCTAGTGTGCAAAGACCTGTTCTAGCTAAGGAGCCCACATGGGTATCTGCACACACCTCTGGGTGTCACAAGGCAGTATCACTCTGAGTGGTAATTAGCCATATCTGCAACCCCAGTTGCCTAATTCAAGGTATGTGTGGGGGTTCTTTCTTTTGGCATTTCTGGCCTAACCACCCTCCTTCTGAAAGGCAGGGAGGGACTCTCCAGGCTGTCCTGTGGCCGTCACCTCCCAGCTCATGTGCCTCTTTCTCTCCTTCCCCAGAATCTAGTTTTGAATGCTAAGTGGGAATGCAGAGGAGGAAGGCTTTGACAGTGTGGGGGGTGGGCGATGGGCAGGTTGCTTCTCTGTGATCCCAATCCCTGAGTCAGGTGCAGGAACTTTTCAGAAATCTCTCTTCTAAATGCATCCCAAAGTCCTTCCCAGGGCTTTATGCCCTCCTCCTGGCAGCCAGGTCTTCTCACTGTGGGATTCTCTGAGGGCCAAGGGATCTCCAGGGGCCAAAGAGCAAAACCAGCTACAGCTGGCTTCCCTGATGGCCCCCTTGCCCCAGTGCGTTCATTCCAGTGTATTCATTTCAGGAACACTTTTCCGGGAAATACAGAATAGAACCAAGCCCCTGCTTTCATGGAACTTATAGTTCAGTGGGGGAGAGGCCAGCAGTGATCAAATAATGTGCCTTGGACAATGAACATTACTGAGAAAAATGAAGCCAGGTAGGGGATGGAGAAGCCTACGGCAGGGTCTGTTAGAGATTGGTTCATCACAGAAGGCCTCAAGGATCTGGATATTTTAGCTGAGACCTGGATTAATTGAGGGAGGAAGACTTCTGGGAAAGAACATTCCAGGTGGAAGGGATAGAAAATGCAAAGGCCCCAAGGCAGGAACATGTTAGGCTGGTTTGAGATACAGGAGGCCCAAGAGGAGGCTGAGTGAGCAAGGAGCCAGTGGTTGGGATATGGGCCTGTGAGGATTTGCAGGCTGGTCAGTGAAGCCTTTGGAACTTATCCTGAGGAAGATGAGAAATCACTAGAATGTTCTGAGCAGAGGAGGGACCTCACTCTCCTCCCTGAGAAGGACAGGTCTTAAAGTTGCATAGTGGTGGTTACCTCTGGAGAGTGGATTGGCAGCAGCAAGGGAGAGGAGAGGAGACTTGACATGTTACTTTCTCTACTTGTGTATTGTTTGAATAGAGGACATTAAGAATTACTTGATATTTATCACACGTAGAAATTTACTCATTTCAACAGGAAGTAAACACACACACATATCCATGCATAGATATATCCATACACATACATATGTGCACATACACACACCCCTGAATATACAAGCATGCATGTACACAGGCAGGCACACACACATATGCACACCTCCACACTTTGAGCACTCAGGTGTGCCTGAAGATGTTTGGCTGTGCTATCTGGTGAATGCTCTGTCATTATGATGTCTAAATCATATATAGAACCTCTTCCCTGACATTACCGGTGGCTGCCTGGATGCTGGAAGGGCCTTGTCCATGGATAAGGCCCATGGTGGAAGCTGCAAGAAGCCCAGATATAGGTCAGCACTGATGAGTAGCCCTTGGCTGCTGGGCTGGTGTAGACTGCCTGGCTGATGAGAGCTGGCTTGCCCAAGGTCACTCGCTCTTCTGACAGGGACAGTCTGCTCCCCTGACTCATTGACTTGGGGCTCCGGCCCCCTTGCCCTAACCTGGGACAACTCTGCAGGACCATCCAGCTTCAGAGCCCTCTGGAAGTTTGGATGATGCCTCTGGGGAGACTGGATGGTAGCTCATTTCTCCCTCCCTAAGAAACCTCCTGCATGCCAACCTCCATCTCAGTCTGCTTCCCAAGATACCTCACTCTGGCTGTCCTTGTGCTGAGGGGTCTCCTGGCCCAGTGGGGCTGGGGGTCCCAGCCAGGCCTTACCTTGTCTTCCTTGTGGAAAGCCATGCAGGAAGCCCAGTTCACTCCCCGGATGTACGCAGTTGACATTTTGAGGATATCCAGCTTGAAAGGCTGCTCGAGGAAAATGACGTAGTTCTCCGTGACTCCGAAGCTGTGGTAATAGCTCGGGGAGAGGAGGGAGCGGGAGGTGATGGAGCAGAACACCTCCGTGTGCTTCAAGGGGTTCTTCTCCTTCTTGTCCTCTAGAGAAAGGCAAGCCTCAGGAGCAGCACAGGACCTGGCTGTCCGCAGACAACGCCACCATCACCTGCAGCTGAGCCTTTCAAACTGACCTGGCCACTAAGAAGAACCTTTGGATGAGAGCTGACAACTAAACCAATGAAGGGCTTGCTGCCTGGCTCACATAGGGGCTCTGAGTGCTTCCCACCTAAGCCCTCCTGCTCTGTGAGACCTGGTGCTACGATCTGAAAACACTGAGCCACAGAGCCAGGCCTCTGGGCTAGGGGTCTGTACCACAGCCTAGGGGCTGAAGCCAGCCTCCCCCTGCTTTTGCATCAGGGTTTCTTTGGAAACATAGCCACACTCCTTCCTTTATGCAGAGTCCATGGCCACACTTGCTCTCAGGCTGCAGTGGCATTGCTGAGTAGTTGCAACAGAGACCGTGTGTCTGCAAAGCCTCAGATATTTATTCTTGGGCCCCTACAGATAAAGCTTGTTAGCCCCTGTTCTGGAACAACACCTCTTTATGGACACAAATCATTGGGGATCATGATCAAAGTGTGAAGTTTGATTCAGTATGTGGGGCTAGGGCCTGAGGTCTTTCATTTCTATCAAGCACCCACAGGATGGGCTGGCTTCACAGGCTTCGACTTTAATATTTTGCTGAGGACCACCATTTAAGATGTATCTCATAGGGTTTCCATGAATTTCTCTTCACTCTGACCATTGTGAAACACCTGGGAGTGAGACTAAGTACCCAATGTGATAAGGGGCTATTGTACATCTTGTGACAATCGAAGTAGACTGTATGATCCCCATTTTACAGATGGGAAACTGAGGCATAATGGAATGGTCTATCATTATGGCCAAAGGCAAAAGGTTAAGCCAAGAAGACATGGCCCCCTTAGCCTGGCTACCTCCTCTGTTATTAGGGATAATGACACAGAGTGGAGAGAGAACAGAATGAAATCATGAAGTAGTCCAAGTAGCTCACCCAAGCATCTAGACAGCAAAGGTGCTCGGTACATGTTCGTGTTCTTATTCCTCTGTAAGGATGAGTCACTACGGGCCAAAAGGCCTCCCCACCCAGGCCTGGGGCTGGTTTATAATGAGTTATCTGCAAGCGTCCCCACCTTTCTTGTGGCCACCTGTGCACACTGTAAACAGCTGGCTGGTGGGAGGGATGCTGTGGGGCTTGGGGGTGGTTCTTTTATTCACAAAACAAATGGAGCACAAAGCAAACTGAAATGAAAAGCACCCTGGCCTAGGAGGCAAGACACAGGCGTGAATCCCAGGGAAGCCACTAGCAGAGAGCAGGTGCTCAGTGGGGAGCCGGTGGCATGATGTTGGTGGCTCCTGTGACCAGCATGACCGTGAGCATGTCACTTGATTCCCTTGGGCCTCATCATCATCCTTTTGTAATATGAGGTGACAAACTCAAATGCCTAGACCATCCCCAGGGCTGACATTCTAGGATCCTGGCTAGACCCTCTATTCCTCCATTAGCTTAAGTCATGGGATTCCATTTAACAAGAATACTCATTGTGCCTTCTGACCTTACGGGCTCACCTCAGCCAACAGAGTCTAGTAATTAGCTCAGGAGGTTCTCCAGGACATGAGGGAAGGGGCCAGCAGGGTTCACAGAAGGAAGCCAATTTCCCTAAGCTGGCAGGTCAAGCCAAGCACCCTCATAGTTCTTCCCTGTCTCCTAAGCCCTGTGCAACCACCCTCAGAGGCCTGGTCTCCTGGGCGTGCTTCCCAGGAGGGTCCTGGACAAATAAGGGTCAGGAGCCTCCTCTTCTCAGGAATATGCAATCACAACTGGCCTGGGATTTTCTCCAGTTTCCTGGCCTTAAAAGGAGAAGGTACAGAAGGTCCTTAGAACAGAGTGGGGTGGGGGGCGGGGGGAGTGGTGTCTGAAAGGCTGAAGGTCTGAAGCAGGGCTGAGCTCCCATATCGACACTAGGAACCTGGGTTCAGGGGCTGGGATGAAAGTGGGCAGCACAAAAAACAAAACAAAACAAAACAAAACAAACAAACAAACAAAAAAAAACAGATGGAACGATGAATGGAAGGAAGGATGGATGGAAGGAAAGATATTTGATAGGCAAGTGGATGGATGGGTGGACAAACTGATGGTTGGACGGATGATGAATGGATAGGTGGATGGATGATGGATAGTTAGATGGATGATGGGTGGATAAACAGACGGATGGACAGGTAGATGGTGGATGAATAATGGATAAATTAATGAATGAATGAACTAGAGCCTAAAGAAAATCAGGTTAGGATAGTAAAAGAATTCATTCTTCAAAAGGAAGCCCAGCAACATCTCTTTCCTCCTAAAGGAAAAAAGTATGTTCATGGTCATTCTGAATCACCCATGAGGGAAAGTCTCAGATTGTGTCTTACGTCATCAATAAAAATCAGAAATCTTTGGAGGGAGCCACCCTTGGTGTCTGTGCTTCATTATATCCCCAGAATGACCTACCTGGGACTGTGGCAGGGATTTTAAAGATCACATATTTTGTCTTCCCCTTGTCCATGATGGACGTGCCCATATTAAGAACATTTCCAGCTTCATCATAATGAGGATGTGCTGTTGCCAGATTTACAGCCACGAACTTGCGATAATCAACCTGCAAAATGACAGCCACCTGGTTTTAAAAATGGGAGCAGGTGAAACTTGATGAAATGCAACTGCTCTAGGTTCAGAGAGATGATGGCTACTTTTGCAGATCTTCTGATCTGAAAATAAGACAGATTTCACCTTTAAAGAGGAGGTTTACTCATGTGACCTGATAGAACCTCACGACAGTCAGCCTCCTACAGCATAGAGCTTGCAGGGGAGTTGGTGAGCTGTATATGTTTTCTGTGGCTGTTGTGTTTCGGCCCTGCTGCCCCTGGTCCCGCTGGGTGTCCTCAGCATGGCAGCAGATGCCTCACCACAGAGCAATGACCTGGGCAGAGAGGCAGCCTTTAGCTCTAATCTAAACTGCTGCTCTGGTTATGTCATTTAAATTCTCTCCTTTTGCATACCACAGAGGCATAAATCTCTGGGCCTCTCTCATAGCATTATTCTGGGAACAGAGTTACAAAAACACTTGGTCAAAGCCAAACGACTAACAAGCTCAATAATGACCACCCCCAACAACTCCCAACAGGGCACAGCCACAGAATAATGCATGGCCGGGGAACCAACTGTCCTCCTTTCCTCCCTCAGAATAGCATGACCTCCAGCCAAAAGTCAGGGAAGGCTTCATTCTCTCTTAGTATTTCCTCTCTGAGGCTTTGTGGAAAGCATACATCAGTTGGACCGATGCCGCTCAGCTTAAAAGGTGCTGGACATAATTTCACAGCTAAGAAAAGCATTCCCTTTAACAGATCATTAAAATGTATGGAGAAGACATTGAGGCTTTGAATAGCCAGCTGGAGAAAAATGAGTGGGTCTATTGATTTTCATGAAAATGTTGACTTGCTTCAGCCCAGGAAAGATATCTGCTTGGACATTTATTTTTGTCTCTTTGCTCTCTGCCTAAGACCTCCCTCTTCAGGTCAATACAAGGTAGGGCTACTCAACTCCAGACAATTTGGTACAATCGTTCAAACTCCCATTAAGCTCCCACTCTGTGCCAAGACCGTGGACACTGTTAAGGGTTGAATTGTGTCTTCCAAAAAGATATGGTGGAGCCCCAATCCTTGGTATGTATATTTGGAAACAGGGCCTTTGTAGATGTAATCAAGTTAAAATAAAGTCATTCTGGATGGAGGAGGGCCCTACTCCAATGATGTGTATTGGAGTGATGCATCTATAAGCCAAGGAACATTGAGGATTCCTGGCAGCCATCAGAAGCTGGAAGAGGCAAGCCTGTATCTTCCCTTAGAGCCTTCTAAGGGCTCCGTGAACACCCCAAATTCAGATTTCCAGCCCCTAGAACCGTGAGAGAATAAGTTTCTGTTGTCCTAACAGAACTTTGATTCTTTGTTTTTGGTACTTTGGTACTTTGTTTTAGTAGTCCTAAGAACAAACACAGACACAGAAATGAAATGACACAGCCTCTGCCCTAAGGGAGCTTAGAATATAGTGCTAAATGCTGTACTGGGGAGGCTCAGGATCCAATGGCATTAGAGGAGGGGCAGCCCCTCATGAGTTCCTGCAGGCCACATGGCTCCACCCGGGGTCCCTTTCACAAGCCAGGAATTAATGCTGGTTGTAGTAGATTCACTAGTACCTTCTCCAGGGTTTCCAGAGTATGTGGGTTGATTTTCCTGATGTAATTGGTCTCTGTGGTCGCATAGAAGTCTTCCCCACACTTCATGATGTTAATCAGGCAATTGTCTGTGAAATCAGGGATGGTATGGGACAAGTAGGAGAAAGCTCTGTGGGGGAAAGCAGATCAATAGCAAATCAATGGCTGTGTCTACCCAATTGGAAAGCTCTACTTAAGATGGCTTTAAGTTTTCCTACCACTTAAAATACTCTACTTCAATTAAGGGAGAAAAGTTTGGGGTCCCAAAAGATCACTTGAGGAATCTGGAGGACTCCAGTATCAAGTTGTCCAAAGATACCACCATGTTGAATTAGCTAAGAAGTGAGTCATCTGGGACAAGATGGCCACCAACTGAACCCTCCTGGGCTCTCAAAAATCCAAAGGTCTCCCACACGAGAGACACTAAGAGCTAGTGGGTTGTTCCAAAGTATTTTTTTTTGTATTTTTTTTTATTGGAGTTTGATTTGCCAACATATAGTATAACACCCAGTGCTCATCCCGTCAAGTGCCCCCCTCAGTGCCCGTCAACCAGTCACCCCATTCCCCTGCCCACCTCCCTTTCCACTACCCCTTGTTCATTTCCCAGAGTTAGGTGTCTCTCATGTTCTATACCCTTTCTGATATTTCCAACTCATTTTCTCTCCTTTCCCCTTTCACTATTTTTCCTTTCACTATTTTTTATATTCCCCGAATGAATGAAACCATATGTTTGTCCTTCTCCAATTGACCTACTTCACTCAGCATAATACCCTCCAGTTCTATCCATGTTGAAGCAAATGGTGGGTATTCCTCTTCTCTAATGGCTGAGTAGTATTCCATTGTATATACAGACCACATCTTCTTTATCCATTCATCTTTCGATGGACACTGAGGCTCCTTCCACAGTGTGGAATCAATAGCCAGGGGAATATTGAAAAAGAAAACCAGAGCCAGGGGCATCACAATGCCTGATTTCAAGTTGTACTACAAAGCTGTGGTCATCAAGACAGTGTAGTACTGGGACAAAAGCAGACACACAGATCAATGGAACAGAAGAGAGAACCCAGAGATGGGCCTTCAACTCTATGGTCAACTAATATTCAACAAAGTAGGAAGGATTCTCCACTGGAAAAAAGGACAGTCTCTTCAATAAATGGTGCTGGGAAAATTGGACAGCCATGTGCAGCAGAATGCAACTAGACCACTCTCTTACACCATACACAAAGATAAACTCAAAATGGATGAAAGATCTAAATGTGAGACAAGAATCCATCAAAATCCTAGAGAAAAACACAAGCAACACCCTTTTTAAATTTGGCCACAGCAACTTCTTGCAAGATACATCTATGAAGGCAAGAGAAACAAAAGCAAAAATGAACTATTGGGAATTAATTAAGATAAAAAGCTTCTGCACAGCAAAAGAAACAGTCAACAAAACTAAAAGACAACCTGCAGAATGGGAGAAGATATTTGCAAATAACATCAGATAAAGGGCTAGTATCCAAGATCTATAAAGAACTTATTAAATTCAACAGCAAAGAAACAAACAGTCCAATCATGAAACGGGCAAAAGACATGAACAGAAATTTCACTAAAGAAGGCATAGACATGGCCAACAAGCACATGAGAAAATGCTCCACATCACTGGCCATCAGGGAAATACAAATCAAACCCACAATGAGATACCACCTCACACCAGTGAGAATGGGGAAAATTAACAAGGCAGGAAACAACAAATGTTGGAGAGGATGTGGAGAAAGGGGAACCCTCTTGCACTGTTGGTGGGAATGTGAACTGGTGCAGCCACTCTGGAAAACTGGGTGGAAGTTCCTCAAAGAATTAAAACTAGAACTGCCCTATGACCCAGCAATTACACTGCTGGGGATTTACCCCCAAAGATACAGATGCAGTGAAACGCCAGGATACCTGCACCCCGATGTTTATAGCAGCAACGTCCACAATAGCCAAACTGTTCCAAAGTATTTTAAGAAGCTCTACAGGAAAAAAAAAAAAAAAAAGCTCTACAGAAGTCATACATATTCATCCATAATGGCCTCCTAAGACTAGCAAAACAGATAATCTTTACTTTTGGAAGGAATAAGAGTCCACAATGGACATTTTGAATTTATCCAGGAAATTAGTTTAATATTTTTTTTTTCTTTAAAGGAAAGCAAACAAATTATGGGAAAAAAAACTCATCATTGTTTTGATCAGAAGATCCTGGATCCATGTGTTGGTTAGTGCCCCCCCTGCTGGCGAATAGTGAAGCAAGAAAACTGCCCTAGGAGAGCCTTGGTTTTGTGTTCCTTCTCTCCCCCTCCCCGCTTCCTGCTTGGCTCCTCCCCAACCTGCAAATGTGAATTCAGTGCTTGCTGTGTGCCAGCCCCAGCACTGGATCCTGGAACTAGAAAGATGACGTCAGTTACTGAAAAGCAGGAGCACTCTTCCATCTCTGGGCAGTCTACTGCTAGCACATTTCATAACTCTTCTATATCCGAAGAGTATCAAGCACGAGATCCTGACGGTGGGTCTGATTCCCCAGCCAAGAGTTTAATCATCAAGTGTGTAATATATTCATAGTCATCCTAGCCCAGATGATTTGAAACGTATCCAACTAAAAATCTCTCCCTATCTCTTTCTCTCATTTGCCAATTTCCCACTTTACAGACCCTCCCACTTTCTCTGCACACATACAACCAAAAATAAATCCAGATTTCCTCATGCTCTTCTAACACAAAACATATCATATGCTCTTTCTACACCTTGTTCTGCCCTGCGCCCACCACTCAATAAGCTATCTGGGAAATCTCTCCATTCAGTGCATAGACAGGATCCTCATCACTTTTGTTGTTGTTATTGTTCCTGCCTGATATTTTCTTGTACAGTTTCACTCTTATGAACTACCCTTGTGTTGATGAACATTAGGGTTATTTTCAGTTCCTCATTATAACAAATGATGCAGCTATGGATAAGGTTATAAGTTTGCCATTCCAGCCATGAGCAAGCCTATCTCTAGCCTGAAGAGAACGTGTGTTTATAATTTTGAGAGATAATTGCCATATGGCTCTCCTACCAGCCACATGGAAAAATACCTAATAATCTGTCAGATGCTCTTTGCCACTCTTGCTATCAGTGATCCAGAACTATGTGGCATATACAGGGAAAGCCCAGCCAGGTGAAGGTTTTCATGTGCCCTAAAGAGGATTGTCAGAGGAGCACATGCTGGTGGATATTGAAAGGCATGACTAGATTCAAAATGGACAGTTACTTAGAAAATATGTTTTTGCAGGGGTCTGGGTAGGCCATCGTTCCAAACTCTGACACCACAATCCTGTTGGCCTCGATGTTGTCTTTGTAGGTATCACTTCTCAGGTATTTGCTCCTGTAATAAACTTCACCTGAAAGAGAAGACACAGAATCATCCTGTGCTGACACCTTTACAGAGCTTTAAGGTCAATCTCAGCAGTTCTAGGGGTATTATGGGAAGGGGAGTCGAGTCCACTAGGACAATCTCCTTTAATAGTGCTGGATACAAGGAGTATTTGCGATGAGCTTTCACACACATTTCCTCACTTGAGACAACAAGGTAAGGTAAGCATCCCTAGAAGCTCCATTTTACACAGCAGGGACTGAGGCTCAGACACGTTCAGTTGCCTTGCCAAGAGGTGCTGAGGCCCATTGACCATCTCTTCCAATATGCTAGCATCCCTCCAGAGAAGGTCAGGTTTGGAGGACTGGTCCAGAAGGCCTCATACTTTGCCTAGTTTTCCCCAGGAGCTGGTTCAGCCTTGGAAACCTTCCATTGACCATTTCAGCCCCTAGAGTAACATTTGATACCTACTCCAACCAGAGGGTGACCTGGCACCTGATTCTGTATATGGGAGAGGGCCAGTACATGTGTGGGTGTCTAATTTATGTAGACTCTGGAGAAAATCTAAGTCATTGCATAAAAGCAGGGACTGTGGACCAGTTCATCAAGACCAACCTGAAAATGTGCTGGATGGTTCTAGATCCATATTAGGTTCCTATAGTTGCTGTAACAAATCACCACAAACTTAGTGGCTTAAAATTATACAAATCTGTTATCTTACCATTTTGGAAGATATAGCCTGAATGGGTCTTACAGGGCTAAAAAGCAAGGTGTCCATCTCTGACTTTTCTAGCTTCTAGAAGTTGCCTGCATTGCTTGGCTTGTGGTCACATCTTTTCTGAATCCGACTTTCCTCTTTCCCTTGTAATGACCCTTGTGATTACACTGAGCCCACCTGGATAATCTCCCCACCTTCAAGGCCCTTAACTTAAAGACACTTTTGTAGTATATTCACAGGTTCCTTCTGGAAGAGAATGGCGGCAGGGGTGGGGGAGAAGAAGAGAGAGCTGAGGAAGCCCAGCTGGGAGTGGATGGATCAGGAAAGACTTCCTCAGGCGGGTGGCACTTGAAATGGCCCTTTGAAGACGAGTAAAATTATTGCCCACAATAGATCAAGGAGGTGCCAGTAGGGGAGAGAGTAGAGCATTTCCACTCGCACTTCCTAGAAACTCTGAAAGCAAAGGCCTGGAGATGGAAAAGCAACCCCACCTCCTGCAAGGGCTGAGTCAAGATGGGCTTCAGCATGAGGTAGGGGCTTGGGAGCAGCATGAATGAGGTGAGGTTAAGGACAGGGCCCAACTGGAATACATGAGGCCTTTAAACTTGATTTGGCATACAATTTGAAATCCGTACTTAAAAAAAAATTTAATTTAATTTAGCTGTTAATTAGCAAGTGACATGTTGATTCCCACCCCTTCCCCTCCACAAAGAGCACATACCTTGCTGTAGTCTAATACATGCTTCCAATGTGGGTACAACTATAATATGCAAAAAAGGAGGGCCGGGCCATACTGACATTTCATTCCCATAAAATAAGACTTGATCAGAAAAATATCCTTCTTGTATCCACTGCCACAATGATGGGCTTAGGAGAGAATACCTTCCCAAGAAATTCTTGTCTGGTGACTTTATATCTAAGAAAGGAAATAGTGCTAAGAGCACTATTGAGCATGCATGTGCTAAGTACTGTGTGGACACTTTATGTGTATTTTCTGGTGAATTCTAAAACATTGGAAGTGTATAGAATACACCAACTAGAAATGCATTCTTTAGGAGACAAAAATCAACCTAATGTCATTTGCTAATTAACAGCAAAATAAAACAAAATTTAAACAATGCTTGAAGGTTTTACATTTCTTACCAAACGAAGTACAAAGGGCCTAGGCACTCGTGGCTCTGCAGACCCATTTTCAGTTGGTAAAATGGAGGCACAGAGAGGTTAAGCACCTCACTCTAAGCCACACAGCTAGGAAGGGCATTCAAAGCTGCATTCAAAGCTGACACAGCCACCACCATCCATTTGACCAGTCTGTTTGATCATTGTTAATAAAAACACATCTAAGGAGATGTGCTGCTGTGACTGCATGGCTTGATGAAGCTTTGCAAACTGAACAGACCCATATGAAGAACTACATCCTAATGAACAGAACATGAGAACCCCTGGAAGCCCCACACAGCTTGTCCAGTCACCAGCCCACCCTCCCCACCCACCCCCTGCTGACCCAGAGAGCCACTATCTTGACTTGGAATAGCCTCAACTAGTTTTGCCCTCAGGATTGTGTTTTCATGTCCGTCTCCAAAGGACGTGAGTGTCTGTTTCCAACCTGTGCACCTAGATGGAAATAATAGCAATAATGGTGATGCTGGTCTTCATAAAATTGGAAAAGACCATGAAAGACCTTCTAGTTCTTTCTCCAGCCTTTGGGAGGCAAACTGTGTGTGTCCAGGTGCAGATAACCATCTATCCTCTTCTCAAACATCTTTTCAGAGGTGGCTGCTCTGAAAATAAGTATCACTGAGATATTTCAGGAGGCGGGGCTCTGTTCTGGGGCAACAGGAAGAAATAGGTAGGAATGGCTTTGGGTTAACCTGGAACTGGGTTTGTGCATTCAACTAGTGTGTATTAATCACCTCAGTGGGCCAGGAAGTAGGGGTGAGCAGGGCAGGCATATCTCTACTCCTGAGGGGATTCAAGTCTCCATGTAGCTATGAATCCTGTTCTGGTATCTACAAACCATGCAATTGACCTTGTGTCCAAGGCAAGACTTGGTCCTCTCTGCTCCGATGGGAGGATCATGACACATTCCTTATGGAGTTGCTGTGAGGTTTAAGGACTATAAAGCACTCAGCATATAGTAGGTGCTCAATAAAAGCTACATATGCTCTCAAGATGCAATAGGTAGAGTGGGCAAGGCTTTGGTTCTGGGGTTAGTCCTAATCCAAGCCATGTGATCCTGGGTGAGTCTCTTTATGTCATTGAACCTCATTTTTCTCAACTAGAAATTAGGGATCACACAGCCCTCCCCAGATAGGACTGGCAGTTTTAAATGAGATGGGATGATAAAAGGAGTTTGGCCCATTGACACACAGCATGCACTTGCTAAGTAATGGTTGTGGGAATTTTGAATTGTCCACCAAAATCCTGGAGGCAGGAAGACTCAGCTGGGGGTTGGTGAGGGCATACAGACTGGTCTTTGGTCACCTGCTACACAGAACCTACTTCAGGGCCCTCCTGGTCTCCCCCTGAGCCAGCCTGTCCTTCACTGGTCACTTACTCTGAGGTTCGCCACCTCCAAGCACTGGCTAAGCTGCTTTGCCTAAAATGCTGAATTATGTTCACTTGAAATGTAAACACCCATCCCAGGCAGGCTGTCAGCAGGCCGCCCATTTCCTATAAACAGCCAGCCCAGAGCACACACAGAGGGCTCAGGGCCATAGGAAAACATGCCTCTGGAACAGCTCAAGGCTGACACTAACTCTGAAGCTGAGATTAGAGGACAACAAACATTCCCCAGAAGCCCCCTCCCTGGTGAGCCCCAATTAGCTACATTCCTTCTAAAGGGACACAAGTAAACAGATGTGCTCCTGCCTGGAATCTTCTAGAACTGGGTCGAGTTTGATATTCTGGGGGGAGTGGGAAAATTTAGAGGTAGATCTATATCTATCTCCCTTTTAAGCAAACTTCCAAAAAGCTACTTTAAAGCTATAATAATTGAAAAAGCTTCAGAACAGACAAAGTTCTGGAGGGCTTTTGTCTCTAAACCTTGGTGATGCTGGCTCTTGGAATTCACATATTCAAATTCTCGTGAGACAATGACCTTGCCTCTTAATAAAAAATTACCGAGTGTACTGCTGAGGGAGACTTGGGTTCATTCATCTCTATGCGTGCTTTATAACAAATTTTTAATTTTGAAATAATTTTAGGGGCACCCGGGTGGCTCAGTCGGTTATGTGTCCGACTCTTGATCTCAGTTCAGATCTTGATCTCAGGGTCGTGAGTTCAAGCCATGCATTGGGCTTCATGCTTTAAAAAAAATTGAAATAATTTTTGACTTAAAAAAAGAACATTCCTGTATATCCTCTGTCCAGCTTCTCCTCCACTCAGCCTCCTTTAATTAAATCTTTGTTAGGTTTTATATTTTATTTTATTATTTTTTTAAGATTTTATTTATTTATTTTTTCATGGGAGACACAGAGAGAGAGGCAGAGACACAGGCAGAGGGAGAAGCAGGCTCCCTGTGGGGAGCCCGTTGTGGGACTCAATCCCAGGACCCTAGGATCATGAACCTGAGCCCAAGGCAGACACTCAGCCACTGAGCCACCCAGGCATCCTTTTGTTATGTTTTTAAAACATTAAATTTCACTGGCTTCTGCTGAAGGCCACAAACAATTTTTCTATCTTTTTGCTTTCTTATTTCAGTCTTTTCTTACTGGTTTGGCACTGCCGGTTCTCCATGCTGGCTGTACACTAAATCACCTGCTGCTTTGAAACAGTGACAGAAGCCTGACCCCCACCTCCACGGCATGCTGATGAACTTGGTCTTGGGTGGGACAGGACAGCTAGGCTGGAGGCCTACTGTGAAGGTTTTCTGAAACCTCAGTGCTCAGGGCCATCTAGGAAATGTGTTAGAAACACCGATGCTCAGATTATGATTCACTCAGCTCTTGGTGGGGTCACAGGATTTGCAGCTTTAATCCTAGGGGATTCCGATATAAGAGGTACACAAACCACCTTAGAGAAATATTGGCTTTGTGTTATCTGTAAATCAGAGAACACTGCTTACTCTGTGCATTTCTTCTTGGATCAGGTATAGTAGTACTTAACATTTTTGGTTTATGTTTCTATTTTATTTTTTTAATTTATTTATTTATGATAGTCACACAGAGAGAGAGAGAGGCAGAGACACAGGCAGAGGGAGAAGCAGGCTCCATGCACCGGGAGCCCGATGTGGGATTCGATCCCAGGTCCCCAGGATCGCGCCCTGGGCCAAAGGCAGGCGCCAAACCGCTGTGCCACCCAGGGATCCCTGGTTTATGTTTCTACTTGAGGAGTAGAAAGGGGAACCATTGAGAGTTCTAGAGGAGAGGAGAGATGAGGCCAGGCTATCCTACACCAATGTTGGCAATCTGATAGCCTGGAGAGGATTGGGCTGGAGAGACAAGGAGAGAAGGTCGCCAGCAGGAGGGGGAAGTAGAGCAGAACTGCATAATGCTTACATGGGATTCTGGATTTAGAGAGCTTTGGGTTTATACCTGACCTCCACCACTTCTTAGCTGTGTGTCTTTGGGCAAGTTACTTGGCCTCTCTGGGCTTCAGACTCATCTGTAAAATCGAGAAGTACCTTCCTCAGGAGCTGTCGTGAGGACTGAGTTGTGGGTGGGCATGCAGCACTTGGGCCAGTGGCCGGCAAGCACTTCCTGTAGTGAATTTGAAGAGATCAACTGGGATCATATTGCTTCCTTCTCCCAAAACAACCTTCACCTTGTTTGGGCTCCATAAATAGTTTTCTAGTGCCGCTCCGGGCCAGGCCCAGTGCTGGGTAATGAACACACAACAATTTGAACAGAAACCCTGTGTTCTGGGGCCTCCCACACCAGGCTGGAGAAAGGCAAGCTGACCATTGAAAGCGGAGTGGGGCATGTGCCTTCGACATAGGCCAGGTTCAAGAACAGGATGGGGAAGGGCAAGTAATTGAGTGGACTCTCTGTACTTCCTATTTTCCAGCCAGTTCCAGATCACACATAGAATTGAGTCTTTCATGCTGTTGCATATGGTTTTTAAATTTTCTGTATATTATGTTTTGATATCTTAAAAAACCTTTCCAGCTGGGGGAGATGGTCCTTCCCTGGATTAGCCAATTCTTAGAAGTAGCAAAGGGCCCAGCATGTCTCTGAGATGAAAACTAACCAATCCACAGCCAGATCCCCTCTACCTGGCTCATGCACTCCAGGAGGCAATATTCCTCTGCCTTCATCACCCCAGGGCTAGGTGCCAGGCAACCAGAGACCACCCCTGGAGCCCAAAGCCTGCCAACACTATTCACACTAGCTGATCCTAAGTATTTAATCTGCCCCATCTTGTCTTTCCCTTGGAAACCCTAGGACAGGCTACGGGCTATGTGCTCCCTCTGCTCCTGTCTTCCACCTCTGGAGCACCCTGGTGCTATCCACTGTGGGCCTGTGTGAGATGCTGTGCCTCCTAGGACCTGTGAGTATAATAGGCTTTGTTCCCACGCCTCTCTTGTCTCCATTTGTGGTCACATCTGACTGATCATCCCATAAAAAAAGACAAAATGGCTACTTACCTTTGACAATGAATTTTTAGTTTGAGAATCTTCTAGAGACTTTCAGAAAGTCTAAACGCTGTGGGATAACTTTAGTCACGTGCCTGTTTAGCCCACTCAAGGCTTTTGGTGGATGGCAGCCATGCTTCTGCAAGACAGCCATGGCTTGGTTATGCCCTGCTGGTTCTCCTGTCTCTGGAGTCTCTATGGAAGCATGTGAAAGCCACCATTAAGTAAGCTGAGAAGGGCCACTTAAGCTATCTGCCGTTTCTGAGGGGGATGTGTAGGGATCGGGAGAAGAGAGCAGGGATGGTTGCAAACTTGAACCCTAGACAGCACAAGTCAGATTTCAGCCCTACCTCAGTGACCTTGCTTGGGTAAGTCACTAAACCTTTCTAAAGTTCCCATTTCCACATCTGCAAAGATGGGACAAGCACACCTCCCATGCAGCACTAATGTGAGCACCTGAAATGGACCACAAAGGAAACTGGGACCAGCCCAGTGAAGCAGGGACTCATGGAAAGGAAGCCAGTGTACTTTTACTTTTTGTACATGTCATCCAAAACAGCATTATTTCCCCATGAATCATTGGTAACTTGTGTCTAGAAAAGGAGGGGATTATTAAGGCTTAGGGCTGTCAGGAAACATGGACCCACCCACTCTGTAGCTGAGTCTCAGTAAAATCTGTTGGGTTTTTGCAAACTCAGAGCTCATGGTTTTCACACATGGGGTCTCTATTCATGAAGTCTTAGAGCAAGCCACCGGTATAGAGTCTGTATTCAAAAAAATAATTGCTGACTGGCTTAGAAGAGAAGGTAATTAAGAAAAAAAGGGGGGGGGATGCTTATTAAGCATGTATTATGTGCCAGGCATTATACAAAGCTCCTTACTCATATTAATGCCTTTAAATTCTGCAGCAACTCTGATATCTCTATTTTACAGATAGGGAGACAGACATAGAAAGGGTCAGTAACTTGGCCAAGGTCACACAGCTTGGGTACACGTTAGCTCAGATAAAGATGGGATTTAAATGCAGCAACAATGATGGTGGTTTTTAATCTATTCTGTGCCTACCAGGTGTCAGGCCCTTGCTAGATACCTGGTCCTTCTAACTATCAGACAGCTCTCCAGAGAGGATCATCAAGCTCTTCTTACTGAGGAGGAAACAGAGGCCAAGGCAGGTGAAGTACCAGTTTTTCATGGTGGAACACAGAGGTTTTTGTTTTTGTTTTTTTAATAATAAATTTATTTTTTATTGGTGTTCAATTTGCCAACATACAGAATAACACCCAGTGCTCATCCCGTCAAGTGCCCCCCTCAGTGCCCGTCACCCATTCACCCCCACCCCCCGCCCTCTTCCCTTTCCACCACCCCTAGTTCGTTTCCCAGAGTTAGGAGTCTTCATGTTCTGTCTCCCTTTCTGATATGTCCTACCCACTTCTTCTCCCTTCCCTTCTATTCCCTTTCACTATTATTTATATTCCCCAAATGAATGAGAACATATAATGTTTGTCCTTCTCCGATTGACTCATTTCACTCAGCATAATACCCTCCAGTTCCATCCACGTTGAAGCAAATGGTGGGTATTTGTTGTTTCTAATGGCTGAGGAATATTCCATTGTATACATAGACCACATCTTCTCTATCCATTCATCTTTCGATGGACACTGAGGCTCCTTTCACATTGGCTATTGTGGACATTGCTGCTATAAACATCGGGGTGCAGGTGTCCCGGTGAGGAACACAGAGGTTAAAGAAAAATGTCACCAAGCTGAAGCACTGGGACACGAACTTCCCCAGCATGTGACCCTGAGCCTCTGAAAGCCTCATGTGACCCATCCTGGACTTCTCTAAGAACTCAGAGCATGCTGTTGTGACATACACCAGCTCAACAGCCAACAGCAAAGAGTTTACAATCCACCTCATGAGCCAGTCACCTGAACCCAGAATTTTGCCTTATTCAGCCATTCAATCTCCCCCTAGGAAAGGCACTGAACTTGTTGCTTGAGTGATTGGCTCTCCCTTGCCTACTGAGCAACATACTGTTCCTTTCAGCTCTGTGCTCTTCCTATTTTAATTTGAGGCACGTCTGAGTCCAAAGCCAGTAATCTCCTCCTGCTCTTGCTCATCTTACTGAGAATGTGTATCATTTGCAGGTTGGACTCTTTGAAAGAGAGCCTTGGCTGCCTTTCTAGGGGGGTTTGTGCCTATGGTTGGCTGAATAATGGTCTCCCCAAGATGTCCATGTTCTAATCCCTGAAACTTGTGACTTTGTTACCTTACAGGGCAATATAGATACGATTAAAGATTTTGAGACAGATGTTCCTGGATTATATGGTTGGGCCCAATCCATCATAAAGGTCCTTCTAAGAGGCAGACAGGAGGGTCAAAGAAGGAAATGTGATTATGGAAGCGAGGGAGATAGGGAGAGTGAGAGAGAGAGAGCAGGTGTGCAAGAGGCTCGGCTGCCCTTTGCAGATGCAGCTGGGGCCACAAACCAAGGAATTCAGGCAGCCTCTAGAAGCTGGAAAAGGCAAGGAAATGGACTGTCACTCTAGAGCTTCCAACACCATGATTTTAGCCCAGTTTTGACTTCTCACTTCTACAACTATAAGAATAAATTAGTGCTGTTTTAAGCTACTAAATTTGTGGCTGTCTTTACAGCAGCAATGGCAAACCAAGACAGTGCTCTTACCATCTCTGATTGTGAAGCTATGGAGCAAGGCCAGGCCATCGAACCAATGGTTGTATCTGGTCTCTCCCACTGTGTGCATTCCAGGCCCGTTACGGAGCAGGGTGCCCTGCAGCCATGTTGGAATCCTGCCTGTTAAGAGAAAGGAAGTTTTGTTTCCAAGTTTTCATGTCCCAACCAAAAAATCTCTGAGACACAGCCATGGAAAGGAATTGAGGCCACCGTCCCAACACGACTCACTGTACTCATTCATTCCTTTAGCAGTTATTTCCAGAAAGGGTGGGATATGCCTGAGTTGTGCCAGCACTGAGGATACCAAGATGAGCCAACGTCATCCCTCTCTTCAAGTTGCTCACCATCCATAGAGCAGATGGATGAACAGACACTCAAACCACAACACGGTAAAGGCAATGTGACAGGCTCAGCAAAGGGGGCTGCATGGAACAGAATCTCATCCCCGGGTGGGGTGAGAGCTGGAGGGTGGGGACTGTGTCCTGGAAGAGCTACTGAGTCTTGAGGGGGAGTAGGTGTTGGCCTCAAAAAGGCATGAGGAAATAACATTCTAGAACTGTGCTATCCGATACAGTAGTCACAGCCTCATGTGGCCACTGAGCACTTGAAACCTGGCCAGTCCAAGTGGAGATGTGCTGTAAATGTAAAATTCACACTGGATTTCAAAGGCTAAGTATGAAAAAAAATGTAAAATATCTTATTAGCAATTTAAAAAATATTACTTGTTGAACTTAAAATATTTTGGATATATTGCTTTAAATAAAATATACTCTTACAATTAATTTCACTGGTTTGTCTTTTTTTTGTACATAGAGGGATCACTGTATATTTTTCAGCTTTTTAAAATTATATAAGTAATAGGTTTGTTTACTTTTTAGAGTGTGGCTATTAGAAAGTTTAAAACCACATGCATGTGGGCATGCATTACACCTCTGTTGAATGGCACTGCTCTAGGGGTAGGGTCTGGAGCAGATGCTGTTGATGCCTCACTTTGTCTTCTTAACAATGACCTCTCCTTGAAAGTTGCTTTCTGCAACTATCTTCAGCTCTCTGCTTGAGGGCTTTGTTTTCATTGTGGGAGCTACTCTGCCCATACGCTGGGCAAGCTGGAACACCTTGGAGGTAATGTCTCTGGAAGTGGCTGTCAGCCAAAGATGGATGGGGAGTTGGGCATCACATGTCACCACTTCCTTGCCCTCAGCTGAGGCAATATGAGGCATGTTTTACACTATTCCCAGAGGGTTCTGCTCTGATGGCTCACAGTGGTCAGTGGCTTGACAATGCCCCTTTTATTGGTTTCCCTCCCAGGGTTTCTTGGGATCATGTCCCAAATAAACTACTTACATCTGAATCCTTTTTTTAAAAAAAAAAAAGATTTTATTCACTTATTCATGACAGACAGAGGCAAAGGCACAGACAGAGGGAAAAGGAGGCTCCTCTCAGGGAGCCCGATGCGGGACTCAATCCCCAGACTGGGATCACACCCTGAGTTGAAGGCAGACATTCAACCGCTGAGCCACCCAGACATCCCTATATCTGAATTCTTATCTCTGGAGGAACTTGAACCAAGAGATCAAAGACCAGCTCAAAGACCAGCTCAAAGTCCAGCTCAAAGTCCAGCTCAAAGTCCAGTTCAAAGACCAGGAGATGTGTCAGTTGTTTAGCAAGCCTGGTCTGTAATTTTCAAATGAGGAAGCCATAAGTATTGAGGTTGGAGAGCTAGGCAGGGACCAAGTGAAAAAGGTCAATGAGACAACACCAAGGGCTTTGATTAGATGCTCAGAAGAATGGGACAGCTTGGTCAGTTAAAACAGGGAATGAGAGGATCAGATTTTTGTGCATGTGCAATTTTTTTTTAGATAAAATTCACATAGAAAAATCCGCCATTTTAAAGTATACCATTTGGAGGTTTTTAATATATTCACAATGTTATGCAATCATCACCATCTAGTTCCAGAACATTCCATTACCCCAAAACAAAGCCCTGTCCTCCTGACAACTGCTAATCTACTTTGTCTTTTAGGATCCGCCTCTTCTGGACAGCTCGTATTAATGGAGTAGGCTTAGATTTGGAGTGACAATAGTTGTCTCTGACTGTGGTGCCGAGTGTGGAGAAAGGAGGAGCCAAGAGGAGGTGGGAAGACCAGAGAGAGGATGGAGAGAAACAACAGAACAGAGAGTTGAAGGATGTGGAATGGATAGGACTGGGAGTTTGAATGAATATGGGGAAGAAGGGAGGGGCACCCCGAAGTGTCACGAAGTCTCCTGCCTTGGGCAACTAAGTGAATATGGGACTATTCAGAGACCCAGATGCAGGAGAAGGAGCAGGTGAGGCAGAGCAGAGAGAGATGAATCTGAGCACACAGTCAAAACCCTAGATAGGAGAACACATATTGAGCACTGGCTGCAGGTGCATTAAATCATATAGTCATTGCAGCAATCCTATGCGGCAAGTCACATGTGGACAGTTTGATATAAGAGAGAATTGAGGCAGGAAATGCTTCAGTAACTGGCCAAGGAGGTCTCAGAGCCAACAATGCACAACCCAACATGAAGCCTGGACATGGCCTCTGTGGGTAGACGTGGCCACATAGGCACAATCTTTAGTTAGCAGTTGGTTAATGGACACAAACCAACTGATTAGACTTGACCCAGGTCTGGAGGCCTCAACTGAGGGTTGGGATCCTGTCTTTCACTGGCTGCAGGCAAGTCACAGCCCCTCTCCAGCTTCCCTCAAGGAGGGAGGTGTGATTTACAGCAGTGGTTCTCATACTTGGAAGCAGCCAGAGGGCTTGTAGAAACACAGATTGCTAGGCTACACCCGCAGCGTATTTGATTCCATGGGTCTGGAGTGGACCCAGGAATTCGTGATTCTAAGCACCCAGGTGATGGTGAGCCTGCAGCTGTGAGATGGAGGTGGGGAGAGCAGCTGATCTGGATCTAGAGGGTCCACTCAAGTCTGCAGGTGCTAGAATTCCAGGTTTCTAAAGTTTCCAAGGATTTCCATGCAATTATTAAATGTAGGGCTTATGGGCAACATGTTCATGACATCCCAGAGCATAAAAGGATAGGTATCAGAGGCTTCTTTTAAATAAAAAATTAGGGATCCCTGGGTGGCGCAGCGGTTTGGCGCCTGCCTTTGGCCCAGGGCACGATCCTGGAGACCCAGGATCGAATCCCACGTCAGGCTCCCGGTGCATGGAGCCTGCTTCTCCCTCTGCCTGTGTCTCTGCCTCTCTCTCTCTGTGTCTATCATGAATAAATAAATAAAATCTTTAAAAAAATAAATAAATTAAAAATTAAAAAATATACATTTATTTTTGAAAAAATATTTGTAGCCTATACTATATCTTTTAAAAACTTAAAACTACTCCAATATTAGGAGTGTTTGAGGTGGAAATACAGCTGATTTCATTTCCCTCTGTGTTCCCATTAGCATTTTCAAGTTTTTATATATGCACATGTACATAAAAACACATATACATACAGATCATGTTACCTTTGTAATCAGAGAAAAACAAACATAAAAGCTATTCTTTCAAAAGCCTTCTGAGACAATTCCTTGGTTGAAAAGCTCCAATCTAACTTTGCTCATAGAGAAATGCTCACTCAGGAAAAAACCCAGGTCCAAGTTTCTGAAGATGAAACCGCCTGTGTGACTGAGCCAGCCCACTCACCCATCCTCAGAGGCAGCACACAAGAGGAGAGAGACAGAGAAAAAAA
The DNA here is from genome assembly GCF_053574225.1 of Canis aureus. Lineage (NCBI taxonomy): Eukaryota > Metazoa > Chordata > Mammalia > Carnivora > Canidae > Canis > Canis aureus. The sequence continues at coordinate 18,359,533 of NC_135613.1, read as the reverse complement.
AGATGAAGAAAACAAGACACAAAGCCTGTTAAAAGAATTTTCTCCTAGAGTGTCCTACTCTGGGTCCATTTGACTTACGGTTCTGCAGGTACTTGAAGGCCCAGATCACAGTGAACACCTGTGAGGAAACCAGGGCGTGCTCTGCATGCCCTCCAGCATGTGCATGTAGGAAGGGCAGCACAGGTACGCTTCTCACAGCACAGGTATGGCATGAGAAGCGTACCTCCCTCTCCTTAACTTAGGATGCACATATTTGCACAAATGTACCCAAAGCTTGGAACGGGCCACGCTTTGCAGAATAATTCCACTGTATGTGTGCCAGTTGTAGTGTTCCCGGGCTCTTCACCCGGAAGTAGTGAAAAGGACTCTCTCTCCCTGGAAACAGTTTCTGTGTATAAAAAGCACACCTAGATTTTCACAGAGAATATGTCTTGATTTGTGGATCATTCCCCACTATATATCATTTGCCAGATTTTCCAAAAATAATTTACAATAAATGTTACTTTTATGACCAGAAAAAAGGTATGTTTAAACATATAAGAAGAGGCAGCCATCTATATGGAACGCTCACCTGTCACTTTGGCCCGCACAGGTTCCAGCTGCTCCTTCTTATTTCTGCCAAATATTATATCCATGGCATGGGGCGCTGAGCAGGAGTGATGCTGACAGTGAACAGACACTCTGCTGTGTTCAAGGCAATTGCTCTTCGGCTCCTCCTTTTTTTCCTTCCTGCTCTCCTGCAGCTTCCTTCTCTTGCATCTCCTCCTGATGCTCTGAGAACCTGGTATCTCTTTGCACACACGAGGGGAAGCTGGTGTTACTTATCTGTGGTCAAAGGTCAATTCCCCAGCCATGAGTCCTGGCTAATCTTTAACCCTCTTATTGTGTCCCCCCTGCCCCCCCCAACTCCCTTTCCAGTTCCACTTCTGGCTTAAGCTAGAAAAGCTAGTCTTTTGCTGGGTTTATATTGGCAGGATAATTCAGTGGGTGCATTCTGCACAGATATGCAGCCTGAAATGATCCAGCCCAGGAGGTGGAGATGATTTATCAGAGAAGAGAAACTATCCGGACCTGGGATTAGGGGAGCCGAAAGTGTGTCAATCAGTAGAATTCCTTCTGCACATGGAACTTCTTGAGCAGAGAGAGGGTTTTGGTTTGGTTTTGAATAAAGGTCCCTGAGCCTCCCTCTCCTTAAAAAAAAAAAAAAAAATCAGATGCAAAGAGCAACTTAATTTATTATATTTCTTTTTTGGAGAAGTAAACATAAAATGTTTACCCATTTAAATAAATACAGGGAACCAAAAACTCTACTCGAGAACAATGAGGAATTGTAAACAAAAAACCCCAAAAAAACACACAAATGTCAATTCGACTTCCTGGTCTAATGGGAGGGAGAAAGGACGTCCATCTGTGATTTCAGAGTTCCCCTGTATCTGTGTCTCTCATGTGATGCCATTGCCTAAAATCCACATTCAAGCCTATAACGTTGGATGACTAGTTAAAGGACTCCTCTCTACTTCTCTTGCTAAAAGAAAGCAGCTGTTTCGTCTCTGGGTGGAGGAAGACAGGGTGTGGCGCTGGTCTTTACGTGGCTGCTGAGTACAGTTCCTGTCAGGTCTGGGCCGGGACTGCGTTCCTGGATCTCAGGGCCCAGTCTGGACAGCTGCCTGGTCCGCCTGGTCCGGCTGGGCGCCCACCCCCGGCTGCGCTCCGATCACCTGGCTGCAGGCTCTCCGGGGTCCAGGGCTGAGAGTCACTCCACACCCACTGATGCGGGATCTCTGAAGGTGGAGCCCAGCCCTGGGTATGCTTAAAAATGTCTTGGATGATTCTGATTCTCAGCAGCTATTGAGGATCGCTGGTCCAGGGGAAGATCCTTTAGATTCTTCCCTTTTCTATGTGTCTACCTCATCCTCTCTGAGCCTCCATTTCCTTAACCATGAAATGGGGGTGTAATGCTATCAAAGTCTCAAAGTATTATAAGTCAAGCGTCTAGCAAAAGCACCTGGCCCCAACAGCTACCAGTTATTACCCTTTCTTCCCCATTCACTCAGAAGGCAATGAATTCCCTTTGACCCACATTTTCCATTCCATCCCATAACTTGCCCGCTTATTCTTCTGTCTGGTCTAAACATGTGTATCCATGTCAGGGTTATTATTCCTAGGTTGTGAAAGCTGTGTCCTTGTGGGGATTAAATGAGAATGTCTGGCGTAAACTATGGGATCAGGAAAAAAAAATTGCACCACCACCAGCAGCAGGCTCTAGTGCAGGAGAAAAAAGAAAGAGCTCAAGGCTTAGAGGTCAGAAGACCTGTTGGGATCTCAAGGCTGTGATTTAAAAGCTGTGACTGTTGTCACAACCCCTCTGAACCTCACTTTACTCTGAGAAACAGGATGGCAATACCTAGGCCACACGGTTTGTGGGGAGGGCAATACTGAAATCACAGAAGGGAAAACATGACCGTGTCTCCTTTCTTGTCCGTTCTGTACATCCAGCAAAGCAATGACCCCCATCCATCAAGTGCCTTCTCTGAGTCAAGCGCTTTGCAAAGCACTCTACGTGTGTCGGCTTGCTCTGACTTTATATAATCCTATGAGATGAGTATTCTTAGTATCATTCTAGAGATGCAGAAAGTCAGGAAAGATTACTAGCTTGCTTGCCTCAGGTCACACAGTGGCTAGGAGATAATTAGGAAGCCAAGCTGGGCAGCCCGACTCCAGAGTATACACTCTGTGACAATTCCGCTCAGTGCTGATACATGATGGATGTTTGTTAGATTTTTGTTGAATGAAGTAACGGGTGGATGTGTCGATGGGTGGAGGACCTGAGAGGGCCAGTCTTGGGTTGATATCATTGCCTTGTTATATAATACTGAGAAACCAAGGCCCCAACCATACCCTGGGGACAAATACATGGTGAGGTCAGGATTTTTTGATAATGGGGATAATAAATTGATCATAACAATGGGTATCTGTATTAGCTTTCTGGGCTACCATAACAAAGTACCACTGGACGGCTTAAATAGCACAGGTTTGTTTTCTTACACTTCAGGTGGCTAGAAGTGCAAGATCAAAATGTCTGCAGGGCTGGTTTCTTCTGAGGCCTCTCCCCTTGGTGTGTAGATGGCCATCTTTTCTCACTATGTCCTTACATGGTTGTTCCTGGTTGTGTGTCCAAACTTCCACTTTTTATAAGGCTACCATTCAGGATGGAATAGGACCTGCCCTAAATGGACTCATTTTAATTTAACCATCTTTTTAAAGGCTCTATCTCCAAATGCAGTCACATTCCGAGGTACTGGGGCTCCAACATGTGAATCTTGGGGTGGAAGGGAGGCACAGTTCAGCCTATAATGATATCATGAAGGTTTAGCAAGTTAATGGAAGATGCTCTGGCTGATAGTAACAGAATATCTGCAGAAACCCTGAGGATGCGCATTTGTCTCAGACATCAAGTCATCTGGGGGTCCTAGGTGGCCAGGAAGCTCATCTGGCCCATCTCATCAGGCACCACCATGCCATCCTCAGAGGGCTGGCTTCTCATCCTTGGGCTCAGTTTTGCTTATGAGTGATTGCCTTCAACCCAGGAATCATGTCTTACAGAATACTGTGCTAAAGCCGAGACACAAGGTAGGGATAAAGGAGGCATTTCCTTCTTATAGCTCCCTCTCTTTATGCCAAGGAAAACCTTTCCCAGAATCTGCCCAAGCAGATTTTTCTCTTAATCTCATTGGCTAGGGACGCCTGGGTGGCTCAGCAGTTGAGTGTCTGCCTTCGGCTCAGGGCATGATCCCGGGAGTCCTTGGATCAAGTCCCACATTGGGCTCCCTAAATAGAGCCTGTTTCTCCTTCTGCCTAATGTCTCTGCTTCTCTCTTTGTGTGTCTCTCATGAATAAATAAAATCTTAAAAAAAAAAATCTCATTGGCTAAACGGTATTGCATGACCACTCTTAGACCAATTCCTGACAAGGAGGAGCCAGAGTGCCCTGATTTTCTTAAACCCATCAGGAGGCTTCCTGGGCAGCATGTTGCCACCAGACTCACACAAGGAATCCATTAGCAAGGAGCAGAGGCAATGGCTTGGGACAGGTAACCTGTAGTGTTGGCTACAGGCTGTGCAACATTCATTCATCCCCACATTCATTTATTCATTCAACACATTTTTACTAAACACCTACTATGTGCTGGAAATAAAACAGTGAATGAAGCAGGAAAATAATTCTGTGCCTTCTTTGAACATACACTAGCTAGTTGCCAGGCTCTGGGGTTATAGAGACAGTTAATGAGACTCAATCTCTGCCTTCTTCACTCCTATGATGTTCTTTTTGTTGGGAGGCAGAGTCTTCATATCCCAAAGGACATACATTTCCCAAAGGGGTTGAGGGGCCTGCAGTGGTTCACAGGACAGCCTTCATGTTGAATGTCCATCCTCCTTCTTTGTAAACACAGATAACAAGCAGCAGCTGCTCTTTCTCAGGAAGCTCTGGCATTGCTCTGGCCCCATGAAAGCCTGACCTCTGCTTTCTAGGTCTTTGCTAATAAGGGAAGAGTGGGACAAGAGACTTGTCACCAGTAGGAGCTGTCTCCTGGCCTGTTCTCCAGCCTCTCATAAACATCATTCACTGGATGCTTGACATGTGCCAAGTACCATGCTAGGTGTCTGATTAGCAGTATGTTATTTAATTCCTACACATCCCTGCCAGGGAGTCATTGACAACCTTATTTTTACAGCCTCAGAGATGTGAAGGAACATGATTCAGGTCAACAGCTAGTCAGTGCGTATTCCTCCGCATTACATAGTAATGCTTACCACTTGCTGAAGTCTCTGGTTGAAGAATAGATGGAGGTAGGAGAGCAAAAATGGATGTCCCACAGACAATTTTTATAATGCATTGCTGCCTTCAAGTGGACCGAAAACTGGCCAGTGCAAAAGAGAGCAGGACAATGTGAACATGTAGCTCATCTTAAACCACTCCAAAACTTAGTGGCTTAAAGCAACCGTCATTGTTCTTACCTCTCTGGGCTCCATTGTGTGGGCTCATTGGCTCTGCTGGGAATGTTTCTGTTTTCACCACTTGGGGTTCCTTATGTGGTTGCAAGTCAGCTGGCAGTCAATTGGCATGCTATGAGGGCTGGGGCTGGCTTCTCTCCCTCTCCATGTGGCCTCAGGGCCTGTCCTTGACCCTCTCCTTGGGATCTCTCCAGCAGGATCGCTGGACTCCTTCCATGGCAGCAAAAGCCTCCCAAAAGTATTTCTTTTTTCTTTTTTAAAAGATTTTATTATTTACTTACTTATTTATTTTTATATATTTTTTTATTGGAGTTCAACTTGCCAGCATATAGTATAACACTCAGTGCTCATCCCGTCAGTACCCATCACCCAGTCACCCCATCCCCCCACCCAACTCCCCTTCCACTACCCCTTGTTCATTTCCCAGAGTTAGGAGTCTCTCATGTTTTGGCACCCTCTCTAATTTTCCCCACCATTTGCTTTGATGTGGATGGAACTGGAGGGGATTATGCTGAGTGAAGTAAGTCAATTGGAGAAGGACAAACGTGATATGGTTTCACTCATACAGGGAATGAGTGGGAAAAATCCCAAAAGTATTTCAAGAGAGAGGAAGTTGCCAGTCTCCTGTAAGGATGAGCCCAGGACTGGCATAGTTTCACTTCACTGCCTTCTATTGGTTAGTGCAAATCCCAGAGCCAGCTGAGGGTGGCTGAGTAAAGGTGTGAACATGGTATCTGGCTGGTGTGGTCCCTTATTGGGCCATCTTTGGCCCCAGCAACCTCAAGGGACCCATTTTCATTGGAGCCATAGCTCTTCCACTTACTAGCTGAGTGTCTGTATTGCTTGCTTCTTGCTTCAATCTCAGACCCTCAGTTGACTGATCTTGAAAATAGGAATTATAATACCTAGCCCACCAGATGGCTGCCAAGTTTAAATTAAACTATAAAAACTGTCATCATATCCACTGTGGTGCTGAGAATAAGTGAGAGCTTAGAGTATGTTCCTCTCCTTTCTTTTCTTGGGAAAGAGAAAAATCAGAAAAATCAGCTAACATGATAATCAGAAATGCTAATTTTTTTCCAGTTACAATGCATACATATCTGGCCTGTCCCTATAAGTAAAATAGACATTCATGACCTAGTCTAGGATTTTACACAGTAAGTAATAACTAGTTGCCTATCACAGCTGCTTTAGAAGAGGCACAGATAAGAAGTATTATGGGAGTTCTGAGGAAGGAAAGTTTGCTCAGGCTAGGGAAGGTTGGGAAAGAGAGCTTCCTGGAGGAAGGGGTGCACTTGAGAGTGGGAAGTGTTTGGGTAGGCAAAGAGGAGGACTAGTGTGAATGATGACATGGAGCTGGACAATTTAGTGAGGGGACAGTGAGGAGGACAGGCTGGCTGTGCCAGGGACACAGAGAGAAATAATGATATTTATAGGTGCCATTTTCTGAGAGCTTCCTATGTGCCAGGCATTCTTCTAAGCCTTTGGCACATAGGAATGCATGTCCTCCTCACAAAAACCCTAAGTATAGGTATTCTACCCCATTTTACAGATAATGGAAGTGACCCTCAGAGGAGTTAAGTAATTTGCCAGCACCCTGAGGCTGGACTTCGAACCCAAGCAGCTTGACTCCAGAGGCCATACTTGGAATCACTAATCATCTCTGCTAGCACTGAGATGAGGGCAGAAAGTGGTTTAGGGACTAGATTGTGCAAGGATGCAAGAATTTGGGCTTCATCCTGTAGACAATGGTGTCCTAAGTCAAGAGATCATGTCCAACGAAGGCATTAAAGTGGGAGATTAGCTGTGCTCCCCACTACAGTAGCCACAAGAAGCATGCAGCTGGCTATATAAATATAAGTACAAATTAATTACAATGAAATTATATTCCTTGTTCATATGAACCACATTTCAAAGGCTCTATAGGCACATGTGGCTAGGAGCTGCCATACTGACATGTGCAGATAGAACATCCCCATCATGAGGGGAAGTTCTACTGACAATGCTGAGCTAGCAGGAGAGCTGCTAAGATGGCATTTATATATGACTGAGGTGGAGAGAGGCAGCTATGGCTACACTGCAGGTCAGTTTAGAGGGTACAAGTGTCAGAGAATTCCATGGTTGGCAATGGTAAAAATGTGAAATAGCTCATGTATTCATTCATTCACTCATTCATTCATCTGTCCCTCAAATATGGCATACCACCCATCCAGTGGGAGCAGATGCACACCAGAGGTGACACAGCCTGCTGTGGCACCAGAGAGGAAGTGGGGGAAGTCCTCCAGGGCCAAGGGGCATGGTGAAGACAGGGAATGTCCATGCTTCCTGAAAATGGCAATGGTAAACCAGAAGCTGGGAGCTGGCCAAGCAGAGAACCTGGGAAGGTTGCAGATCCAGAGGCATCATACCACATGGCCACCCCACATGGCTCTGGATGATTATTGGAGGCATGAGGCTGGGACAGGAGAGAAGCGGGAGAGGTGAGCAGGGGCCAGATGAAGATGGCACGTAGGAGATAGAGAGAAGAAAGAGGTGAATGTTTGCAGACTTGGGGCCTGGAGGCTGGGGTTGCCGAGAGGGAAGCAGCAAGAAGCAGAGAGCCAGTGAAGGGTGGGAGTTCCATGGAGGTGCTGCCTGACAGGGCTCTTCCTCAAGTCAGGTCAAGTATTCCCCAGGCTTCTCCCAAGTCACACATGTTTGCACAAGCTGGCCATACTGCCTCCAGCAGCGATGCAGAGACTGTAGAAGAGAGTTCACTTCCAGAGGGTGCAGGACTTGGTATGGAATCACACATAGTCTGCCCTTTGGAGGCTTCCCTTGCTCCCTGGGCAAGCAGGAAGCCTTCATCTCCTCCTTTTGGTGGGGAGAAGTTGAGGCATTCACAGACAAAGTCCCCTCCTCTGTATTTTGCACACACCGTATCTTCTAATTCTGGCACAGACCTGGCAGGTACTATTATTACCCCCTTTTTTATTGAGGAAGCAGCTGAAGTTTGGTGAGGTTGTGTCCTTGGGCCATAGATCACACAAGTGGCAGAGGGGTGGAAGATATGAGCGTGGGATCCTCTTACCTTATAATCTGGGGAAGCAGCAAGGAAGAGGAGGCTGCCTTTCCAGAGGCCACTTTTTCCATGGGATGTGCTGCATCCATTAAGCAGTCATATGGTGAAGAAGTAAAACTGAATTCGAAAAGTTTTTCTGCTATAAAAAAAATCACAACACAACAGCCTTATTTTGTAATTCTGTATCTCCTATTTCAAAGTCACTGCCAAAAATGAGTTAATATTTCCCTTTATGGAGATACTGTTATCATATCTAAATTACTTTGCAGTTTTCCAATTAAGTTAGCTTCTAAATGGTGCCTTTAATTAGCCAGCATGACAAACTGAGCAGACAATGTGGAAATCTTAGATAGCAGGGTTCAAGGTATAGGCAAAGTCCTAGCAGAGGTGGCAGCTGCCTTCCCAAGGGAGAGTATCAGTGGTGAGCTCCAGAACACCACTGCTCTCCACAGGCCTGGACAGGAAGCAGGACGTAGGGAGTGGCAGGGGGGCTGCCCTAGGACTCCTGGAGGGCCAACTTCACCACCAAAACAAAAGACCACGACTAACCCAATTAACACATAGGAGGGTTCATCAATCCCACAGAGTCCTACTACCTGTAGATCATATTGGGTATGAGAGATAGAAAGATGGAAAAATCAATAAGCCCTGAACTCAATGAACTCACAGCCTAATAGGGAAGAAAGGAAAGCAAATAATAATTATTTAATAATTATTTAATAAATTATATTATATAATATGCTATACCTGGGAGGTAGAAGAAACAAGACTGAAACACAGAGGACATTATTGGTAGAAAAGGAAGTACCTTCTAATGCCTGAGCTGAAACACTCTAACTTCCATGGTGTTGTACTCAGGGCTCAGTCAGTGAAGTGTCACAAAAATTCAACTTACAACTGTAGACCTGACATTTCTGCCTCCTAACTAATCTTCAGATTGTTCCTTTTTTCCTCCAGCCCCCTAACTACCATCCTCACTACTGCTCACCTCTTGGGAACAGCCTTCTCCTGGCCTCCCTACCTCCAATCCCACCTACTTCAATCTACCTTCCCTGCTGCTGCCAGGTGACCTGCCTGAAATGCAAGCCTGATCATGTCATTCTCCAGTTTAAAATCCAGGGTTTAACACAGTGGCTAGCATGTAGTGGCGGCTCAACAAATATTTACTGAATGAATGAATGACAGACACATGGCCTCTCAGTGCTATATCATCATCATACTGGTTTTCTAGGGCTGCCATGACAAAGTACCGCCACAAACGCTTATACAGAAATTTATTGTGTCACAGTTCTGGAGGTCAGAAGTCCAAAATCAAAGTGTCAGTGAAGCCATGAGCCTTCTGAAGTCTCTAGGGGAAAATCCCTCCTTGCTTCTTCTAACTTCTGGTGTGGTTGCCAGCCGTTCTTAATGTTCCCTGGCTCCAGTCTCTGCCTCTGTTGTCATGTAGCCTTTTCCCCTCTGTGCTCAGATTCTCCCCTTTCTTATAAGGACCCTGTCACTGTGTTTGGATCCACCTTCACCCACCATGACCTCATCTTGATTACATTGCCAAAGTCCCCATTTCCAAAGAAGGCACATTCACAGGCACCAAGGCTTAGGACTCCAGCGTGTCTTTCTGGAAGACACAATTGAGCCCACAATAGTCATTAAGCAAAAACAGTTTAAAAGTAGAAATTTTAAAGGCTATATATACATGGACTTATTTTTACAGCCAAGCTCATAGTTCCTCTCTTGCTCTTGCTCTCTCTCTTTTTTTTTTTTTTTATGGCTAGAGACTTTTAAACAGTGCTAACATGGAAGTAGGTTAAACTGCTATGAGGACATGGAAGACAGGGCAGTTAACTCCTGTAGGCTCTGAGAAGGCTTCAGAGACGAGGTTTATAGCTGAGCCATACTTGAGAAAAGGATGCAGATGTATGAGCAAATGTATAAGAAGAGGCATTCGTTTGTTTTTTAAGATTTTTTTTTATTTAAAGATTTTATTTATTTATTCATGAGAGGCACAGAGAAAGAGGCAGAGACATAGGTAGAGGAGAAGCAGGCTCCCTGCAGGGAGCCCACGTGGGACTCGATCCCAGAACTCCAGAATCACATCCTGAGGTATGCAGATGCTCAACCACTGAGCCACCCAGGCATCCCTTTAAGATTTTTTTTTTAATTTTAGAGAGAGCATGAGCATGCAGAGGCAGGGGCAGAGGGGGAGTGAAAGAGAACCTCAAGCAGACTTCCTACTGAGACAGAGCCTGATGTGGGGCTTGATCCCATCACAACCTGGGCTGAAACCGAGTCAGATGCTCAACCGAGCCACCCGAGTGCCCCAAAAAGAAGCACTCTTGTAAAGAAACTGCATGAATGAAACTGGAGGCAGAACACTGTGTGGGTGATAATGCAGGGGATTGTAGTTTATACTGATTCTGAGGTACTGACAAGAAATAAGGAATTGGTATTATAGGGCCTCTCCCTGAGGCACTCTTTCTACTAGCTCTCCCCCCACCTCTACCTCTATCTCCACCCCATTCTTCCTGGCTAGCCCTTCAAGATCCAGCTCTACCCACCTGATAGAAGCAAACGGCTTAGCAAACACAGAGGACTGACCTACATACACGTCTAAAAAACCAAGAATAGGGGATCCCTGGGTGGCTCAGAGGTTTAGCGCCGCCTTCAGTCCAGAGCGTGATCCTGGAGTCCCGGGATCGAGTCCCACGTCGGGCTCCGTGCATGGAGCCTGCTTCTCCCTCTGCCTGTGTCTCTGCCTCTCTCTCCCTCTCTGTGTCTCTCATGAATGAATAAATAAAAAATCTTTAAAAAAAAAAACCACCAAGAATACAGTCCACCATCCCAATGCCCTGAGGTCATTATTAGCTGCTCAGAGATGGATCCCTAAGTATAAAATTGAAACCATCAGGAAAGTGTGCAAGACACAGCTCAGCTACGTGAGCCTGTTTCCTGGGATTTGACCTGGCAAATGGACTTGAGTCCTCAAGTGGGATCAGCAATATGAAAAACTAAAAGATAATTGATCTGGTTTAAATAAACACTGAGTTCATAGCAAGAATCATGAAGATGTTTGTATCCTGTGGGCCAGGCAAGGATTCAAGTGCAAGTGGCTTATTTGAGAGGGGAAGCCAGGAAATGCCAGGAAGAGTATGGGGAAGTGAAACAGGGAGGGAAGATGTTAATGGTGCATTATCAAGGCTGTTACCATCATGGGCAATCAAAGCTCAGTCTGGCTGTTGGGCTGTGGGTTGGGCTGTCAGCGGGCTTTAGAGTTATCTTGAGGGATCTGGGGAATTGATCCACCAACCCTGGCCAATCAAGGGTGAAAGTTTTTCACAAAAGGCACAAACTTTCAAGCACCTCCATCCCCTCCCTTGTGTGCACAGGGAGGCAGAAAGCTGTAGAGGCTTGCATTTAGAAGCCTCACGTGGTAAGTGTGAGGGGTTAAGATGGGTCCTTGGTAATGCCTGCTAACAACCCTCAGGAGATAGCTTAGGCTAAATGGCAAGTGCAAAAAGATGTTCACAGCAGTGTTGACTACAATTGCAAAATTGAATATGTAACAAGTGACGAAAACCGCACAAAGTATCTATCACTGTGGGAATGGTGTAGTAAATGTCCATTCAGGGAAAGGGAGCACAGCCCCCACCATGCCAATTCCAAAGCCCTTTAGCAACATGGAAAAGTCCTACCATTGAAAGCTAAGTGGGAAGCATCCTATGAACTAATTATGTGCACACCACAGTTGTGCCTGAGCAAACACCCATCTCCAAGGCAAGAAGCACTTGAAGGAACCACAAAGAAATGAAACTGTCTTAGGGTAAGGGGACCATAAGGATTCTCTTGTTATGTTGTCTTTTCAGTTGAATGGAGGGCAAAGATTCAATTCATTTATGGCCAATAAAAACATCAATTCATATAAAGCAATGTACTCCCTTCTCCCCTGCTACCATTTCCTGCATGCCCTCCCAAATAAACTGCTTGCTCTTGAATTCTTGTCTCATTAACTTCTGGGGGAACTCAAACTAAAATGGGTCCATTCCCAGAATTGGGATATCTGCGCCACAGGGCATGAACATTTTTATGAAGATGTTCATTGACTTGAGACCCCATTTACTCCAAATTTGCTCTCTTTCTGTTTTCATTTGATGGTCCTGAAAAGCAGGGTTTAGAGGCTCAAGCAGCTGGGTCAGATTGCTGGGGACAGGCTCACACAGGTCAGCATGCCCTACTTCCTTTCTTCATGTACACAGATGCTAAGGCACATTGCATGCTGACTTCACCAAGATGAATTCTGTGCCCAGGAGTCTGCAATTTATCAGAATGTAAAGAAAGCAGAAGTGGAATTTAGCCTGCAGATTTGCATTTGTTATCAAATGTCTCCAAGCATGTTCCATGGAGGACGTAAATTAAGCTTTTACTCAGGAGATACATTATCACTGTATGCGGCCTTCCACATAGTTTTCTAATAGAAGTCATTAGGCGCTTGGCCCCCGGAGATAAGAGACCAGTGTTCTCTGTATTCCAGCCTATGACTCAGCGATGACATCGAGTCCTGCTCTGGGCTACTGGCAGGGCTACTCCAGAGGGCTTGGAAGGGCTTCTGGGAAAGGGATGGGGGTCAAGGGTCAGCCCTGGTGTTGGTTGGAAAACTGGCCTCTGTACAACTAGGGCAGGAAGAGACCTAAGGAAGAAGCAGATCACTCCAGACTAGTAGGCGGCAGGTTTAACAAACAAGGGAACTTAACATACAAGGCTAGGTAGATCTCCATACTTGCCAGCCAAATCTTAAAAGTTTATATAGAGGCTTTAACTGGGTTGAGTCATGTATACTGTCCAAATGATTTCCGCACCATATCACTATCTCAAGGCTGTGTCCTTGAGACAGCTTCTGGGAGTGAGGAAGGCAACCAGAATGCACATTCTAAGGACGGGGAGGGCATGAGGAGCTGCTAATTGCCTGGGTCCCACTCATGGGTGGTTTAGCAATCACATCCTCTCAACCTCTCCCAACACCCAAGGACCTGAGAGATGGCGCCAGGCTGGGAAATGTTCATTGAGTCCTACTGTGTGCCAGTCATGGTACAAGCAGAGTTTAAGAGACTATCCGTTTCTTGCAAGAATAAAATAACCAAAATGTCCATCAATGGATGAATGGATAAGCAAAATGTAATATATCCATATACAGGACATTATTTAGCTATAGAAAGGTATGAAGTACTAATACACCCTCCAACATGGATGACCCTGGAAAAAAATAATGCTGAGTGAAAAAAGGTAGACACAAAAGATCACATATTGTACAATTCCATTTACATGAAATGTCCCAAATCTGTAAATCCATAGAGACAGAGAGTAATAGTTGCCAGGGACCGGAGGAGGGAATGGGGAGGGGGGAAAAGTTGAATTATGTCAGAGCAAGTGAGTATTTTATTTTTTAAAGATTTTTATTTATTTACATATTTATGAGGAGAGAGGGAGAGACAGAGAGAGAGAGAGGCAGACATAGAGGGAGAAGTAGGCTCCCTGCAAGGAGCCCAATGTAGGACTCGATCCCAGACCCTGGGATGACGCCCTGAGCCGAAGGCAGATGCTCAACCGCTGAGCCACCCAGGTGTCCCGCAAGTGAGTAATTTAAAGCCACGTATTAGACCACTGTGTTCTGAAAGTCTTTGGCCACCCTGCTGTAAGAAACTATTTCCCTAATACCTTTTTCTTTAAAGATTTTGTTTATTTATTTGAGAGAGAGAACGCATGAGAGAGTACAAGCAGGGGACACAGGGAGAGGGAGAAGCAGGCTCCTTGCTGAGCAGGCACCCTGGGATCATGACCTGAGTATGACCTGAGCCAAAGGCAGGTGCCCAACAAATTGAGCCACTCAGGCACCTTGCCTAATATCTTTTTTGAATGTTCTAGAGTCCTACCCCATGTTATGTAGTCTTTTCTCCAACCTTGAATCACTGACTTCTTATGCAGGCCAGTCATCCAGTGCTGTGCTTTGTTGTAATAGTACAAACCATACCCTTGCTGTCTCGCCTGGCCCAACCCAAGTGGCCTATCTAGGAAAAGTGCCCAAGAGGAACTCTGGTGTTAGTAATTACAATTTTTCCCACCACCGAAGCAACTTTGTAATTGTGTCAAAATCAGTTAATTTGGAAAGTTCTCATGAACAACAAACATTGCTCCGCAAACAAGAAGCTAAGGTGGGGGAATATATGAGTTCTGGAAAACTCTTCATTCAGTTTTTGTTGTTGTTGTTTTGTTTTTTTAAGATTTTATTTATTTATTCACGAGAGACACACAGAGAGAGGCAGAGACACAGACAGAGGGAGAAGCAGGCTCCCTGCAGGGAGCCCAATGTGGAACTCGATCCCAGACTCCAGGATCACGCCCTGAGCCGAAGGCAGACGCTCAACTGCTGAGCCACCCAGGTGTCCCTCTTCATTCAGTTTTATTCTATAAACTTTTATTGGGTGTCAAAAGAAAACAAACAAACAAAAGGAGTAAAGTAGTGAAGTAATGGTCCACACTATAAGATGGAGGAAGCTTGAACACACTATGCTGACATGAAAGGAGCTGGTCACAAAAACCACACATTTGGAGATTCTGTGTATATGAAATGTGCAGAGGCTGCAAACCCACAGAGCCAGAAAGGAGATCAGTGGCTGTCAGAAGCTGCGGGATAGAGGTTTGGCAGTGAATGCCAACGGGTAAAGGGTTTCCTTTTGGGGTCATGCAAAAGTTCTAAAATCAATCATGGTGAAGGCTGCACAACTTTGTGAATATACTAAAACCCACTCATCTGCATATTTTAAATGGGTGATTGTATGGTATGTGAACTCTATCTTAAGTTTTTATTGAAAGAAAGAAAAAGGAAAGTCAGAAGGGAGTGGCATATTATATGAGGCAAGGTCTACAAAATCCACAAAGGAACTGATGTTTGAGCTGAATCGGGAAGGTCGACAGGGCAGGACCAGAGAGAAAACCGTTCCTGGCAGAGGGAATAGCACAGGCATAGAGAGGCATGAAAAAAACGTTGCTAGCAGTGAACTATGGTAGTTACAAAGAGCTGTAACTTTGAGCTGGTAGGGGAGTGATGGACCCATGGAATGTTTTTTAAAAAGAATTTACCCTTTTGAACAGGTAAGATATTCACAAGGTACAAGATGGAAAAGTTTCAAAAGTGAAGTAAAAGTCTTGCCCTCTCCTCTCTCCCACTCACCTAACTCCCTCCACTCCTGACCCAGGCAATCTCTATTGCCAGTCTCTTTAAGTCCTTTATGAGATCTATTCCACACATACAAATAAATATTCATAGATGTTTTTGTGTAAATGGGATTGGACCATCAACAATGTCTCTCATACGTTGCTTTCAATATTAGCAAAAATCTTAGATATCCCTCCAAATATTTATATAAAGAATTTGCTCATTTTTTGTGCATATGGAGAATGTACCATGTTTTATTGATCACTTTCCAATCAATGGACATTTAGATTGGATCACTTTCCAATCAATGGACATTTAGATTAGATCCTTTCTTCTTAAAAATTCTGTAATAAATAACCTATACATATGACATTTTGCACATGTATGAATTTATTTGTAGGTAAAATTTCTAGAAGTTGAACTATTATATTACAGAGCTCATGCTTTTAAATTTTTGATAGATATTATCAAACTGCCCACAATGGAGGTTGTACCAATTTACACTCCCATCAGCAATGAGTGAGTCTATTTCTTCACATTTGGAGTATGTGTTTGGAAATACTGTCAGTGGCCAGTTCATACAGAGCGTTGTATACAAAGCTGAGAAGCTTGAACTTGATCCATAGACCATGGACACCCAAATGGAGGGTTTAGGCAGTGGGTGAGGATGAGCAGGTTTGAAGTTTTAAAAGCTTGTTTTCATAATTATATCAAAACAATTTTATAGAAAATCTGTTTTCTCCAACAGGCATGAGTAATAATGTGATGAATCAGAGAGAGGGAGACATATCCATTAGGATTTAAGCCATGCTGGGGAGAATGTGATTATCATTTGGGCACAGCCACCACTCTAGACAATAGGATTGGAGATGAGTGTAACTTGGGTTCTTTACTACCCCATCACTCTCACTTTCCTGCCATTTTTCTTTTATCACATATTTTCCACATGCTGATGACTTCTTGTGAAACATGTGGTCCTCCAGGATAACAACATGAAACCAATAGCAAGGAATTTTTATCAAGAACTAACAGTTGATCGAATGAGAAGCAGACAGGTGCGATAGCAGCTATATGTTTCTCTCGAAGGCCGTTTTGCAAATTAATTGGATTTGGAACAGACATTGAAAAAAGAGCTGGGCAAAGCAAAAAGGCAGACAACATTCATCCTGAGCCTTTTGTTTCTTAAAAAGAGGTAGTTGCTATTATTTGATGCAAAGAGAGAAGGAAAGATGAATGGCAGATGATTGTGAGGCACCAGTATAAGAAGGACCTGAGTGCTGGCTCCGTCCAGATGCTCCAGGAGTGGTTCAAGGATGAGCGCAGCAAGTTTGGTACTCTTGGGGCTTGCTCTGAGGTTTAGGGCCACAATCTCTAAGCCAGAGGAGGGAAGCTTTTGCTCCAAAAGCCAAGTGGCCTTCAGAGACTCTTGCTATGAATTTGTGCCTTTCACTCAAACCTTCTATGGTGCCCAGAGCTGGTGCGAGGAGCAAGGGGGCCATTTGGTCTTTATTCATGATGATGACACACAGCAGTTCCTGCAGAAGCACATCTCCCAGGACAGGGAATGGTGGATTGGACTCGTAGGGAACTCGGCTCAGAATGGAACCATAGGAGGTAGGTGCTGTGAAAACTGTATTTCATGGGAAGCTTGTGGCTGTGTTTCTCACCAATGTTTCTTACCCTGAGCCTCATGGAACAAAATTAAGATATCCTAATTTTCATGGTAAGGATATCCTCCTCTTTGGTTGCTGTGTGGATCAAATGAAATCACTCGTGTACAATGCCTAGCACAGAATCCAGCACATAGTTGATGCTCTGAAAACATTCATTTGTTTGAATGTGCCCAATACTAATAATACTAGCTATGACTTCTTCTAAGGCACTATCCCTACATACTTCTAGTCCATTATCAGCTTGCATCCCTATGACAACCAGTGAAGTAATATTGCTGCTTCTATTTTACAGATGAGAAAACATCTGTAAATGTTTTTCTTTTCTTAGTAAGTATTTCTCAGGAAATACTTACTAAGCTATTTTCAAGGCACTTCTAGGGGTGCTTGGGTGGTGTAGTCAGTTAAGTATCCAACTTTTGGTTTTGGCTCAGGTTCTGATCTCAGGGTTATGAGATCAAGCCCCGCATGAGGCTCTGCGCTGAGTACAGTCTGCATAACTTTCTCTTTCTCTCTCCCTGTGCTCCTCCCTCCACCCTCTCTCTCTCAAATAAATAAATCTTTAAAAAAAGAAAGAAGCAAGCAAGCAAGCAAGCAAGCAAGCACTTCCACATGCCTTTCCCCATTTCTTACGGGATTAAAGCAAGTTAAAAGCATAGCACCACTCCCTCCACATTAAATGGTCTCATTTTAATGGTCTTCCTAGAAACTTTTCCTTACTTTTTACTCTGTGAGGGCTTCTTTCTCCAACCCCAGGACAGTCAGGAAAGTCCTTCTCTCTGCACTTGTAGGTCTTACAATACAATACCCTCTGGGAGGGTATTTTCGGCATGACTTTAATTTTTTAGGTGTCTGTCTTCCTTCCTAGACAATGAGATCCTCGAGGGCAGGAAACAGATTCTGGCCATTTTTTCTGGTGCCTGTACATAGCAGAAAATGGAAAAATGAAGATTCATATGTAATCCTTGCACCTGCCCCATGAGGTACACATTGCTACTCTTATTTTATGGATGAGGAACATGAAGTCTAGGGGGACGAAATGGTTTGCTCAAGAGGACGCTACTGGTGAAAGGCAGTGAAGACTCTCTTGGGCCAATGTCCCTCCACCTCACATTGCCCTGTCAAAGCTACTGGGTTTAGAAATAAGCAACTCAGTCTTGGGCTAAGCACTTATATACCAGAGTCGATGGAAAGGCTTAATTAGGGAGCAGTTGGGCAAGCTCCTTTTAGGAAATGCATAGCCTTAGGATTTGAATTCTAAAAGTGTATCTTCAGGTAATATCTAGTGAATGGTTTCTTGATTTGTAGATATAGCAATTGCGGATTTCTGTATATTGAATGTCCATTCATATGCAGCTAAAGGAGTTGTGTCTATTTAAAAATCACCAAGGGATATCACATGGCTGTTACAGAACATGAGGCAGATATGTGTAGGCTGACGTGTAATCACCTCCAGTACTTAATGTTATTTACGAAACAAGGGACAGAGTGCCATGTGCAATATGATGGCATTTGTGTAAATAGATTTCAGGCACTCACAGATGATGAATGGGTACAATTCAGTCTGGATCAGTTCACAAGAAACATAACAATAATGCGAGTATCCCGTTGGTTGGGAAAGGGGAGATGTTTTCATTTTACTTTTACACATTTTACATTTCACTCCAAAAATTTCTTAACCACTTGTATGGAGTTGTTTTATTTTTAAAAATGAATATATACACTTTTAAGTCTTCAGTAAATATTTTATATTTAGTGTTTTCTGTTTCTGTCCTTGAAATGCCTTTGTAACACACACACACGCACACACACCACTTCTTCAAGAGTGCACCAGGGACTGAAGAGTCCTGAAGTAAGGAAAACTGCTTCCATTGTAACTCAGCATAGCCCATATATATCTGACAAGGGGTCCTGCCTCTCTTTGAACATCCCAAGACACACTTCTGTGCTTTTCTTTAGATTATGGTAACACAGAGCTGGAAACATCATGTGCTCAATCAAGCCACTTTGTTTGGGCTCCCTGACTTGGCACCCTGGTTTTTAGGCTGAGTTCTTCCTTCCGGGTGTTGGACAATAACAGCCAGCAATGTCCCTTCATCGTTGGCATGGGAAAGAAAGGTCCTCAGCCTCTTGGCCTTGACTGAGCACCTCCTGCATACCAGGGAGCTGAGTTGAGGCAAGCCCTGTTCATAAAAAGGGGTCAGAAGTATGTTTCCAAGTCCTGGTGGTTGTGTTTCCATCCCAGGGCCAGGGATCTGGCTGGACACCTCCAATGTGAGCTATAGCCACTGGCATGGAAAACAGGCCTCTCCTGTTCTCAACACCTGTGGTTACATCAGGAGAGACGCTTCCTTTGGGTGGGCGGCTTCAGACAACTGCACACAGCTGTTTGCCTTCATCTGCGAGTTTGGTGAGCTGGCCTCCGTTGTGGGGCCTCCCTCCTTGTCCCTCTGTGTGTGTCTGTCTCTGCATCTCTGTCTTTCTCTGTGTCTCTGTCTCTGTGGGGTCTCTCTGTGTGTGTCTCTCTGTGTCTCTAATTCTGTGTCTCCCTAAATGTCCACCCATCTCTATCTGTGTGGCATTCTGTGCCTGTCTCATTTTGTCTCCCTAGCTCACAACCTGCCTCTCCCCATCCACTTACCTACTAACCTGACTACTAGTCTCATTCCTACCCTCTTTTCCTCTCAGATATCTGCATCTAGTGGCAAATGCCCAGCTCTATTTACTCTCTTTTTCCAATCTTCCAATGAAGGAGACATGACCCAGGAGGCTGTTCTCACTCACCCTTGATTCCTGCTGCCCTGACCAGACTGGGTCTGAGTCTCACCACCCATCATCCCTGATTCCTAAATTCCCCCACACTCTGCTCTTGTGTCCTTCCTAGCTGCTGTCCATGGTTGACCCCCTTTACACCCTGGAGACCCTTCCCTGGGGCCTCTGTGTAAAAGCTTCAGCACGAGCAACCCGTGGCCCCATGCTGGGTACTGCCTGACATGCAGGGTCCTGGCATAGTGCCCTGGTCTTGCACCCAAGCTGCCCCATGACCCTCTGACTTTCAAGCCAGGCTTGGCAGAAGTTTCCAGGCTTCCTGGGCTCAGCCCCCTCCCTGTCTCCAAACCCCTCAGTGAAGAATCCTAGCTCTTAGGGATCGTTCTGGGTTTGGGCACCTACAGGGCCTCCTACCCCATTTCCCCCATCTGGGTTTAAATAGATGCCATGTAGGCCCCCAGCCTGGCTAATTATGAAAACTTGCAGCTTCAGGGACCTTCTTGTCACAGTCCTCCCAAAGTGCCACCCCCTTCTATGCCCCAACCTGAAGCCTGTCTCAGAATCTGTCAGCTTCCAGGACCTTGGAGCCACTGGTATGAGGTCACACCATGAGCAGCTAATATGTATCAAGCCGGTCCTCTAGGCACAGAGCTGTACACTCTGTGTGTATTCATCACAGTAGAAGCACCTCTGCTATTCTATTGTAGGCCCATTATAGAGCTAAGAATAGTGAGGCTCAGAAAGGGTAAGCTCCTTGCCCAAGGCCACGTAGCTGGGAAGTGACAATGACAAGACCTGAACCCGGGTTTGTCCATGGTCAGAGGGAGATGGTCAGATGCAGTGCTGCTGGCTTTGGAGATCAAGGAGTCACAATCCAACAAATGTCAGCGTCTCTGGAAGCTGAAAACGGCTAGGGAGCATTCTCCCCCCTCCCCCCCAGAGGCTCCAGAAGGAACCAGGCCTACCCACACCTTGATGCTAGCCTATTTAAGACCCATTCTGGACTTCTGACCTTCATAACTGGAGGATGATAGATTTGTACTGGCTTCAGACATTAAAGTGCTAGCAATTTGTATAGCAGCCATAGGAAATGAACACAGATTTTGGTCTCATTCCCTACACTGTGGCACTCCCACCAGGCAGACAGGCCTGAGTTTGGACCCAGTTTCCTACTTTCTGGCTATATTCATCTGAGCCAGATTGTTCTTTTCCAACAAATGGTTACTGAACGTGGACCCCATACCAGGAGCTGGCCTGAAGTCTCAGCATAGTGACCCCCATGAGCCTGATGTTCCTAGTGGAGAGGTTAGTAACCCAGCTTCTAGGACTGATACAAAGACTCACTAAGTCACTCATCCATTCTACAAATGCTTGTTTAGCATCTATCATACGCCAGGCATTGTTTTCAGATAAGGCTCAAGGAAGGTACTCAAAATAGGAGAATATAGTGGCTACTGGTATCGCCCTTACTCTGCACGTAAAAACTCATTTAATCCTCCTAAAGACCCTACACGGTATGGTACTGACCCTCTCTCGTGCCAAGGGGGGCACAGAGAAGCTAGGTAATTAGCAGCGGGTCACAGAGCCAGGGCGTGGCTGGCGGCATCTGAGCCCAGGCAGTCTGGCTCCAGAGCCATGCTCATGCCCACCACGTTCTATTTCTCATCACTGTGGAGCTGGCTCCTGCTGTGGCCCTTCATCTCAGTCCCGACCCCTGACACCTTCCACTTTCCATCAACCAGGCACTTGTCCAGCCATGACCACAGCTGGTCCCTCCTAAGGTGTCCCCTTCCCTTTGTCACAGGGGTTGGCCAGAGTCTGGCCTGTGACGGCCTCAATGCCACCATGCACTGTGGCTCAGGGGAAGTCATCCAGATCCAGGACGCCATCTACGGACGCCAGACCCCTCATTATTGCACTCAGAGTGCTGCACGCCCCTTGGAGGAAGAATGCAGCTGGACCAGTGTCAAGGATGAAGTGGCAGGTAGGAACCCAAGGACAGCTCTGGCTGTGGGGGCAAGGCAGTTCCTGGTGTCCGGTACCCAGAAAAGGGGTCTGGAAGACTTGAACAATCTTCATATCTGGGCCTCCCACATTAGGAAAACAGGCCAGTCTCTGCCCACAGAACCATGTAGGGAAGCAAAGAGGACATGGCTCGCCTCCTTAGCTGCTAGCAAACCCACCTCAGTGGGCCAGGGAGGCATTCTGCTCCCCACTCCACTTGGGTGCAAGAAACATTGCTTTCTTTTTTAAATTTTTAAAAATTTCTAAATTCTCCAAGCATGTAGACAATAAAAATATTTTATTGACCTCCCATAGACTCACTACCCATTGTTCTTAAATCCTAACATTACGTCATATTTGCTTAACATCCCCTCATTATAGCAGTGAGTATAGCTTTAAATCTCCTATTATCCATTTTGATACATGTATTAGTCTATTCACTTAGTCCAGTTTATAACTATATCATAATGTGTCTCCTTCTCTGTTGAGAGTGGAATGGGTCATGTCTCAATCCTTGCTATTATGAATAATGCTGAAATACACATTCCTAGTAGCATCGATTGTTCATGTGGGAGAGCTTCTCCATGGCCTTGCTTTTCTAAATCAGATTAAATTTGCCTCTGAGCTGCATTTGCCTCATGACAAGGGTTCAGTTTCAGGGGTTATGGGGGCTCCTGGCACCCTCCTGGGGGGTGCAAAGTTCTCAGAAACCTCTATTGTCCAGGACACAGGGGCCCTCCTTCCTCTTTGCTGGGTTAGTAGAATCAGGCCCAGAAGGTCCCAGGAAGGCAGGTGGTTTGTTGCTTCTTGGCCAAGTGAGGACACAGCAGTCTGTGTCCAAGCTAGAAGCTCTGGGGCCTCAGGTTGAATCTCCTCTGTGACCCTCTGCTAATGACTTAGCTTCTCTGTGCCCCCCTTGGACAAGGGAGTGTCAGTACCACACCATGTAGAGCCTCTCGGCAATTCACTGAGTGGCTCTGCCTCTGCCCAAAGGGCCCATGGAGATTCAGGGAGGAGTGCCCTGTACTCCCAGGACCTGCCAAGCAGCCTCGACCCCAGTTTGGGAAAGTGTACCACGTCTCCCTGGGACAGTGATTTGTTCTTCTCCATTCCACGTCTGGCCCACATTGTCCCTGGTCTCCTTAGAGCAGATGTGAAGGAAGGAAATGCTGCAATCAGCTCCTTGGTTCCCATGCACTCTTCTTGTTGCACTGACATTCCTGAGGCTATGGCCCCTCTGAGGGGGGAAGGTCTGGGTTAGGTGGGCTGATGGATGTGCCTCCCTCATGGAGGCATTGAGGGGACCTAGTGGGCTATTTCTGCAAAGGCCCAGATGCAAGTTTCCAAACCTTGCAGCCACCCCCCAGAAAGCACATTGGAGAAGAACCCTGCATCCTTCTGGGAGGGGTCAGAGGAAAAGAGCTGGGCAGGATCCCAGGGAAATCTGTTTGTATCTAAGTGCCACACTCACTCATTCACTGTCAGTTGGCCAGTAAACATTCTTTGAGCCCAACATCGTGCCAGGCTCTATCCTGGGCTCTGTGGATAAAGGAATCAATCAAATAGTCTGTTTTTCAAAGAGCTCGCAGTCAAATGGGGAGAGAGATATGAACACAAGCAATCACCTAGCACTATGCTCAATGCCACAACAGAAAGGAGCAGAGGTGTTATGTGTTTACTTATGCAAGACTTACTTTGTACCTGCCATGTGCTGGGTACTGTTCTGTGAACTGGAGTGGAAATAGAGCAGTGAACAAAAACAAAACAAAATACTTCCTCTCTCTTGGAAAGTGTAGTCTAGGGCTGTGAATGCAGATAGTAGGGGTACAGAACTCTGATTGAGGAGTGTATCAGGCTAGATCCCTTTAGGAAAACAGAAATTATGCTAGGTCTTTCAGCAGAGGAAATTCAATGCAGGGAATTGATTATCAAGCATGGAAGTGCTGAGAAGTCAAACAGGGGATAAAGATATAACTCTGAGATTAGCAGCAATGGAAAGCCACTACCACACCTAAGGGCTGGAGGGATGACTTAGAGGGGATGATCTTATAAAAATCAGAAGTCAGGACCATCCAGGAGGTGCTAGGATCATGGTCCAGGCTGCCCTGTGTAAGTGAGGACCATGAGAGGGCGCTTATCCAGAGGGAGCTGCAGTCAGAGAGAGGATGAAAAGCACTCTGCCCTCTTATGGTTAGGGATGGGCAGAAGTATGGCCCCCAAGATTTGCCACCCTAATCCCTGGAACTTAGTATGATGAGATACCATGCCTGTGAATATGTTACTTGACACAGCAAAGGGACTTTGCAGACCTAATTATGGGTTCCTAGTCTGGATTATCCAAATGGGCACAATTTAACCACATGACCCCTTAAAAGCAAAGAAATTTCTCTGGCTAGAAGCCAGAGATGAGGCTGATGGAGAGATCAGAGTTCAAGTGTGAGACAGATCTGACACCCCATTGCTGGCTTTGAGCCATGTACAAGGACCAGAGAATGGCTGTAGGAGTTAAGGGTGGGTTCCAGATGACATCCAGCAAAGAAATGGGAGCTCAGGCCTATAACCAGGTGTGCAGCACCTACCTGTCCTCCACCTAGGCTTCTTTGTAGGCAGCCACTCATCTGCATGGGCACGAGGGAGAGGTGCTGGGATGACCTGAAGTTTCTGGCCTGGGCTCTCCACATGTCTCTCTCCTGTGGGCACCTAGATAAGATTCCTGATTTTTTTTTCCCTTTTTGCCAGTTCTCAAAATCTAAGTTCCCACTTAGGCCATCTGACTGGATGCTACTGGACCAGTGGTTCCCAAAGTGGGGTGCCTAGGCCAGCAGTATCAGCATCACCTGGGAGCTTGTTAGAAAAGTAAATTCTTACACTGTCCCCCATATCAACTGAATCAGAAGCACGGGGGGGGGGGGGGCGAGGGTCTAGAAATCTGTGTCTTCCAGAGCCCTCCAGGAGATTCTGGTATATTCTAAGATTTGAGAACCCCTGTGCTGGACCCTGAGCTGCTTGAGGGCAAAAACCCTACTTTTCTTCCCCCCAGTACCTAGCACAGTGTCTGGTCTTCAGTAGATACCAGCAGATATCCACTGGGGGTGGGGGGATGGTGGGTGAATAAATGAATGAGAGGTCATTCATCTCTGTCTGAACCTGTCCCTTTTTTGTCCTTCACACTGTTCCTGCTCCTGCTGGGATTCGGGCACTTCCCAGGCCAGTGCCAGGGGCTGCAGGTATGCCAGGTGGCAGCAGATGGGACCTACTTTGGAGACCTGTGCCCTACCCAGGGCAGCTACCTATGGGTGCAGTACCAGTGCCAGGAAGGTGAGTCCCCATCTTGCCAGTACGTGCAAGTTCCCTTATTTCCACACCAAGTCCAGCCCCACTTGGAACAGAGGGAGCAACTACCCTCGGGGGCCAATCTTTCCTCACTATTGATTCCCTGCAGCCTGACCTCCCCACCTGGCTTAGCCTTGTGGGGTAAAGAGTTTGAGGCTCCTATTGCAGAAACGAGCTATCAAGCCAGAAGTTTAAAAATATATTTAATATTTAATATATTAATATAGAGATTAAAATTAATTAATACTATAATATATTAATATGTTAATATTGTAAATATAAAATATATTATATAATATTAAATATATGATTTAATATAAATATTAAATATATTAATACATATTAAGAAATATATATATTTTTAACTCCCAGGATGCTTCAGATTAAATTTCATGGAGTGACCCAATAAATATCCAGAC
This sequence comes from Canis aureus, assembly GCF_053574225.1. Lineage (NCBI taxonomy): Eukaryota > Metazoa > Chordata > Mammalia > Carnivora > Canidae > Canis > Canis aureus. The sequence continues at coordinate 18,334,061 of NC_135613.1, read as the reverse complement.
AAGACCAACATTGCTTGACTCAAAAAAATCAAAAGATGTCGCACTTACATACCCTACACCCACTAAACATCACCCTGCCAAGAAGTTACATCTTAGAACACCGGGGACTTCTTAAAATAACAAATTTTGAAAGCTATAAAAATAACCCGTATTACTACACTTTATAAAAGTTTGTCCAAATCAAGAAGATAGAGCCCCTCCCTTCAGTTCTACAGTCCTACTCTCCTTATGGAAACCACTGTTCAATGTTCAGAATAAGTTCTTCTCTGCTTTTTAAACTGTTTTTACACATGACTGTGTATGAATGTATATGCGTAAAATATAATGTTAAATGCATTAGTTTATAGCTCAATTTCCTTAACTTAATAGCATATCCTGGACATCTATCCAAGTCACTACCTTATTCTTTTAATGGCTGAATAGGATCCCATCATAAGATTATGTCAAATGTATTGGACCAGTCCTCTGGTTGCTTCTGATTTTTTGTTGTTAAATACCACTCTGCGGCACTCATTCTTGTGCATATATCTTGACATGTGCCTGATTATTTTTAGAGGACTGATCCCTAGTAGAGGGAATGCTGGGTCACAGGGTGTACGCTTTTTATATGTTAATAGATACTACACTCCAAAAAATGGCTGCATTGATTTATATTCCCACTAAGAGTATCTGTGAGTGCCACTTCCCCTATGCCATTGTCCAATTAGTCACAACAGCACCCTCTATTGAGGGCATGAGTGATGGGCAGGGAGCTCTGAAGGGAAAGAGTGAGTCAGGGACTGTTGGGGCCTCCAGGGGCCATCTGGGAGAGCAGGGTCTATGGATGGAGAAGGGAGGACCGCACAGAGAAGAGGAGAGGACAGCTTTCACCAGCAGCATTAGTTTACTAGACACGCTTGGGTGAAATGAGAGTGACTGAGATGTCTTCATTTGTTTTCTGGGAAGAGGAGACCATGTGATTTGGCAGCACTTTCCATCTGGTGGTTTTGCTAATGAACAAAGGGTGCCCTCTGGAGATCTGCCAGTCACAGTGTGGCTGACACTGGACAGACGCATTGCTTAGGCCAGGGGGTATATTGGGTCTGGAGACCCTGAACTAAATTTTTGCCCCAACTTTGATTTCAAAAATCCTGCTCCCTTGTGAATTGGTGTGTTCTGAACTCAATGTTTCTGATTTGTAAATGGAGAGACTTATCCAGCATCCCCCAACCCCGTGCCTGCCGCCACAGTGCCCAAAAGGGCACTAGCCATGGTCCAGGTTTCCTCAGGTAGCTGTGAATCAGGATGGCAACAACTCAGGAAAGTCCTTTTAATTGCCTTCCTTGTCTGTGCTTGGAAACGGAAAGATCGTGCTGCACAAATTAGCCCAGGGCTGTGTGAAGCCCCAACAAATTCTATTCCCCTCCTCATCCTCCATGCCAACTTTGAAAGGTCAGGTTTTGTAAAATTTAATGTCTGCTAAATGGCTTACAATGAATCATTAGCCACCTTAGCCAAGCAGATTTTCCTAAAGGAGCTTTGCATTTTGTATTTTTAAACATAATAAAAATATATTTAGATAATCAATAGAATCCTGGTTAAATAGGGTACGTTGTGCAGCTATTACAAAGAACAAGGCAACTCTAACTAAATTCATATAGAACAATCTCCAAGATACAATAAGTGAAAAAAAAGGAAAGTGTCAAAGTAACTGTATATATCATGTACCACTTGTATAAATAGGAAAATATGTATGTGCTTGTGAATATGAAGATATCCCTAGAAGGTGACTCTGGATACTGGTAACAATGATTGCCTCTGGTGGGGAGGGGGCTGAAGGAAGGAAGGGAGGGAAGCTTTCTTTTCACTCTACATCCTTTATAAAAATGTCAAATTCTGTACCTTGGTCACCTATTACCTATGAATGAAAAATAAAATTCAAAAGAACTTAAAAAAAATCTTTAAAAGCCCCACCTAAGGATGGACAGGTGGATAGAGGAGACTAAGTTTTAAACAAAAACATGCAATTTTGCTTTCTGATGGCACACAGTATTTCCCTTTTTTGGTCTGCAGGCCTGCAGCTGATGGTGTCCAATGAGAGTTTCATCTTTGACAATGTCACCATCTCCCTGACATGGCTCCTTTCTCCCTACATTGGAAATCTGTCATGTATAATTAGTACGGGAGATGGCCACACTTTCGATCCCTACTACCCCCCCAGGTAAGAGGAATCTCTGAGTCTTGTTTCAGGATGTATCAGTCAGTTTCTACTGCATAACAAAACATCCCAAAACTTAGTAGCTTACAATAATATTATTTCTCATGGTTCTTTTGATAAGCTAGGTGGCTTTGCTTATGTGGGCCAGCTCAACTGGGGCTGGATGGCCTCAGAAGTCCTCACCTGCATGTCTGGTGGTTAGCTGAATATTGGCCAGGGACATGTGATGCTTATCACCCAACAGGCTGGCCTAGCCTCACTGGCATGGTGTCTGAGGGTTTCTAGCAGCAAGCAAGAACAAGACCTAATGTGCAAGCATTTTTCAAATCTCTATTTGTGTCACATTTTCTAATGTCTCATTGGCCAAAACAGGTTCACTGGCCAAGACCAGGTTCAACAGGTGAAGAATGGACTCCACCTGTTGATGAAAGGAATGGCAGAGCCACTGTACCTTTGGGCAAATGTATAAGAATGGGAGTAAGTGGCACTCACAGGTTTTCTTATTATAGAGGCTACATGAACAGTCATGAAGAGCTGGGTCCTTACGTCTTGGCTCTGTGTAGAATCTCTCCTGGGCCACTGTCCAAGGAGTCAGTTTTAGCAGATTTAGCAGATGAGGTGAAGAAAATGCTCACCTGAGTGTAGGAATGTTTTCTGTTGGCAAGAATAATAAAAAATAATAGTAGCGATATTAAAAACAGTCCAGCCAAGGAGCTTTCACATAAAATCTCATTCAACCCTCACTACAACCCTATCGGCTGGAGCTATGCTTTCCAATAGAACAGCCACCCACCACATGAGCTACTGAACACTTGAAGTGAGTGTGGCAGGTCTTAACATATGATGTAAATATAAAATACACACAGGATTTTGAAGATTAAGTTTTCCCCTCCAACTTCCCATAAAAAATGTAAAGTATATCACTAACGTTTTTATATTGATTATATGTTGAAATGAAAGTATTTTGGATATATTGGGTTAAAGAAAATAAGGTATTAAAATTAATTTGACTTACTCTTACTTTTTCAATATGGCTATCAGAACATACACTGTATTTCTGTATGTCTCACATTGTAGTTCTATTAGATGGTGTTGAGCTAGGTAATTATCATCTTGTTTTTACAGACAAAACAAATGAAGCTCAGAGGTATATAGCAGCACTGCCCAAGCTATGCAGCTCGTGACTGGCAGCATGGTGGTGCAAGCCAGGATTGTCTGGCATCAAAGCTGAGGCTCTGAAGCCCCTGGTGGATTACACAGGATGCAGCCTGTACTCTGCATCCTCTAGGGGCCAGAGCTTCCCCAACCTGATAGTAGCCGAACCCAATTCATAACATTTCAAAGTCCTACCTGGGTCTGGGGTAAGCTCCATTCTGCTCTGCAGAATGTTTCAGAATTTCCCCAAATGTTTCAGAATGTTCCCCAAATGTTTCAGAATTTCCAGATCCTCATTGGGTTTGGGGGCTTCTTACAGGGGTCCTCAGTTCAACATGAATTCCCAGGGAAATCATAGAGGCCCATAAGCCCCTCTCCTAACTCCAAAATACGTGTAGCTCTACCTTGTGGGAGCCAGGGGGTCCAAATCTAGCCCCGTGCAATCTCGGCATTGCTAGAAGCCCTGAGTGGGGTGAGGCCAAGAGAGGGCCAGCCTTGTGTATGGCCCAGATCTGCCCCAGTGTACGCTAGTTTCAAACCCAATGGTACTCTGAAGTCTCACACATCCTGCCATGCTGCCAAATAAAATGGCATGTCCGGAAGCTAAGGTTCTTCTAGTCCTAGCTGCTGCTAACACGTGCAAGACGATCCCTGGTCTTGGGTTTCCATTTCCTTCCCTGTCACATTTATATGGATGGCCTTGATAGTTTCATGGAGTAAAATGAGAAATTACATGTGAAGATGATTTGGGGAAGAAAATGTTTAAGTGACACAAATAGCCACGGCCTTGCTCTGCAGGTTTCTTCTTGCTTGCTATCATTTCATTGAATAAACAATAAATGCTCAGTTACACAATCTTCCAGCCCCCAAATTTTAGACAACTTGCATTTGGCATTAATCAAAATTGACTGTCAGTAACCCTGCTAAGACCTTCAGTTACACAAGGACATTCCAGTAATAAACAAACAGTAGCTAAAAATGGGAGCATGTGGGACAAAATGTCAGTATTTGTCAACTCTGGATGGTGAGGTGAAGGGTGTTTGTCATCTTGCTCTCTGGATTCTTTGTGATTAATTTTTTTTTTTATAATCAAAGAGAAACAATAATCAGTGTTTTACACTTGCAATCCCTCTGGGCATTAACTTGAAGCCAAAGCCACTGGGATTTGTTTTTGTTTTTGTTTTTTTTCTCTCCAAAAGAAATAGATGGTGATACCCTCTGCCATCACTCCTCTCAAATCGTCCAATTTCATCTAATTTTTAAAAACTTGTTGGACCTTAAAACTACCTGCCCACCTTCTTCTATCATTTTTGTTAGCTTTCGGAGAGAAATTTCTGATACTTACCAGCACTAGCAACCTCAGGTAGAATATGAGATTAAAAATGGCATGAATTTTAAGTACAGAGAAGTAACATACCTTGTGTGAACGTCCCCGTGCTTTTATGTGTTTGTACAGAACCCTTCTTTTGCTTAACTCCTTGTTAAGCTAAGACCTAAATCAGACACTTCTGCTCTGTTGTAGACAAATCACATGAGCTGATGGGGGGAATCCAATCTCAAATAGAAACAGTATAATAAAAGTCAAAGGATTTCTCCTTTAGAAGCTCCTTCTTGCCTTGCCCTCCCCATGTCTTGTGTTCATTTGAACGTCAGGCTGTTTTGCTTTACTGTTTGTTATGGGAAAAACTTTCTAGGTTTCTGAAATTAATTATGTGCCTTACGGGACAATTCGCTAAGGTGAACTTTGTCCTTGTCCAGCGTTGGGTAACGCAGCACCACCTACCGACAGATCTGGGAATTGTCGTTCTTGGGTCTGTTCAGAGCTGCCTCTGCACATAGCTGAGTCTGCAGGAGGGGACTTCACTGGAAATTGATAATTCTCAAGACAACACAAAAATTAGAGTGGCCTAGATATACATAGGATGTTGGGAGGATCAAAGGAATTATGTGGAAGGTGATGGTCACAAAAGACTGAAGTCTTTCAGGGGAATCAGGCAGGAGCAGTGGAAGTAGAGAAAATGAAGTCAAGGATGTGAAAGGGTGTAAATTCCTCCCATAACACAGAGCAGCTTACTACAACGGGAGTTCAGGGGTGTGTGGAGAGTATGAAAAATGATGCTAGAAAACTCAGAAGGGGTCTACTGATGAAGAGCCTTGATGCCAGCCAGTTTAGAGAAATTGTTTTTAAGAGAATATGTAGTTTGGGTACCAGAAAATTGTTTTGGGGTGCAGCAGGTTTCCTGCTGGATACCAGGATGGAGCAGGGGCAGAAGGTGGACTGGGATGCACTAGCAATCCAGGCCCCTCCAATCCCTACAGAGAACTTTAGAGCTGGGGGACCTGTCTCCATTGAGAAAAGAGAGCAGAACCTTTGTACTCTGGCATTGGGCTGCCATTGGATGCAGGATGACATCTTAGGGGAGGCAGCTCCCTTTGGCTAAAGGGGAGATAGATTCAGCTGTGAGCCCTCCGCCACTCACATGCCAGAGTGCTGGGGGATGCAGCCCTCAGTCTTGAAGGGCAGACTCTGGGTGACGTGCATCCATGACAGGGGATATATAAGAATCTTCAGGCCATTCCAGTACATGATATGTGATTGTTAATATTATTCTAAGTGTTGCTAATAGTCACTGGGTAATTTTAAGGGCTAAATGGGACTACAAAGAAGAAAAGAACTGGCACAGAGTTGATTCTTAGAAATGGGTAACTGTTGCCATTACTTTCATATTACATAGAAGTAGATGGTATTTTTAAGAGGCTAAGTAGGATAAATGTCATCCTATTATACAAAAAACCAACCAACCAACCAAACAAACAAAAAAAAACCAACCAAATATTTGAATCTATTACATGCCAGGTACTTACTCAGCCATAGTCTCATGTAAACCCTATGATGACCCAGCCAGGAATGGCTGTCGCCTCACTGCATGGACAAGGGCGCTGAGACATTAGGTCATGCAGGTGATGGAGGAAGCTTCCTTAGCCTTTCCATTCCACCACACTGCCTGATCTGGTCGGGGGCTTCATCTACCAAGATGGCTAGCAACTTGTGAGTGCCATTAACAAAATGACCCAGACCTTGGTATTCCTAACAATTGGACATTATAAGCAAAGATAAAAAAAGGGGGGGAGGGGAGCTTCTTCTCCATTTTATTTTTTAAAGAACAGCTGCATCCCATTAATATCAACTACCGAGCAGCATGTACAGATCAGTGAGTCACAGTGTCTTAAACTAATTTTTAAATTTTCTATTGAAGCATAAGATACATGCAAAAAACTACACACACACAAAACCAGAGCTCAGTTAACTTCTATATGGTGAACACACCTATGTAACCAGCACTCAGACCAAGAAACAAAACATGACCAGTCGCCCAGGAATCTTCCACAGGCTCCCAAGGGTACTGATTCCTACCACTATTGATCAGTGTGACCTGTTAGAAACTTCTAGAAATGGAATCATAAAGTGTACTCTCTTTTGTATCTGACATCCTCTCAATAGTACTTTTTTCAGATTTATCCATATTGTTGTGTATAACTGTGATTTCTTGTTTCTCATTCCTGTGTATGATTCCATTGTATGGACATTCCTCAGTTTACTTATCTATTCTAGTGTTGGTAGTCCTTTCGAATGCTTTTCCATTTGGGTAATTACAAATCGTGCAGCTGTGAACATATGAATGCATGTCTTTTGGTGTGCATATGTACATATTTCTGTTGGGTTTGCACCCAGGAGTGGAATTGCTGGCTCACAGCATCATAACAAAATGTTTAGCTGTTGCCTCCGTTGCTTTGTACTCTGAGAATATCTTCCCTTCGTTGGCAGCAATTTCTAAAAGCCACTTTGTTGTCTCCTCCCTTGGGTGAGCTCATTGGGAGACAAATCAGGAAAAATCTGCTTCTCTGCCTTTTAGTTCTGGGCAATTTCAGTTGGCAGCAGAGTTCAGGGAATGGAATGAGTTGCTTCTTCCAGACAGATCCCTGAAAAACAGCCCAGATTTTGCTATTCAAAACCATCCTTCACTTTCTCTAAAGAGTTAGTGTTTTCTTCTGAAAACTATATAATCTGATATTAATAAAGCCTAATCCAGCATCCTTTTGATTAGTGTCTGCTGGCGTGGCTTCTATACTTGTACTTTTAACATATCTATATCATATTTAAAGTGGACTTCTTGTAGAAAGTCTTTGGTTGAGACTTTCTTTTTTTTTTAAATCCCATCTGGCATAATAATTAGAGTGTTTCAACCATTTACAAGTAATGTAATTACTGATATAGTTAGATTTAGGTCTACTATTTTGTATTTGTTTTCTCTTTGCCCTTCTGTTTATTTTCCCTCTGTTCCTCTCCTTTCTTGTCTTATTGGAGAATTTAAATATTTTTAGTATTCTATTTCAACATATCTATTAACTTTTTGGGTTATAGCTCTCTTTACCACTTTTTTAGTAGTTGCTTCAGGGATTACAATACACATATCCAACCTCTCACTATCTACATGGAGTTAATATTTGACTTCAGTAAAATGTTGAAGTCTTACTGACATATAGGTCCCTTTGCCCATCCTCCTTTATATAATAATTGCCCTAGGTAGGACATTAACATACATTGAAAACCCCTTTCAAAAGTCATACACATTTAAAGAACTTCAGAGGAGAAAAGAAATCTATGTATTTACCAAAATATTTAACCATTACTTGGGCTCTCCCTTTATCCCTGAAATTCCAAGTTCACCTCTGGTATCATTTCCCTTCAGCTGGAAAAACTGCCTTAACCATTTCTTTTATGGCAGATTTTCTAGCAACAAATTCTCTTAGAGGATTTCTTTATTCCTGAGAATGTCTTGACGTCTTTATTTTGCTTCACTTCCTGGAGGACATTTCTGCTAGATATAGGATTAGGTGTCAACAGGTCTTTTCTTAAAGATGTTGCCACTAGTTTCTGCCTGCCATGGTTTCTGAGGGACAAATCTACAGTCACTCACATCTACGTGTAATGTGCCATTTTTTCCAGGCTCATTAATCTTTGATTTTCAGGAGTTTGATTACTATATGTGTAGGCATGGTTTTAACTTTTTTCCTTTTTTTTGGGGGGGGGGGTTGCATGGAGCTTCGTGAATCTTTAAATATATGTTTTGCCAAACTAGAGAAGTTTTCACCCATTATTTCTTCAGTATGTTTTTCTACACCAATCTCTCTTCTCACTGGTACTCCAATGATACAAATATTTTATCTTTTGATATTGTCACACAGATTGCTGATGCTCTGCTCATTTTTAAAAATTTAATATTTTGTTAATGTTTCCAGTTATTTAATATCTGTTTTTCAACTTGGAGGTTTTCTCTTGCTCTATGTTCAAGTTCACTGACTTCCCTCTGTTGTGACTATTCTGCTGTTGCAGGCATCCAATGAATTCATCTCAGGTATTGTTTTTTACTTCTAAAACTTCCATTTTAAAAAAATAGTTTGTTTCTCTACTCAGGATGTCTAGCTTTCGATTCATTTAAATAGGGTCTACTTTTATGTCATGGAGCATGGCTATAATGGAGGATTTCAAGTCTATCTGATAATTCCAACCTCTGAGTAGTCTAAAGGCTGACATTTATTATGTTTTCCCTTGAGATTGGATCACATTTTCCTCATTCTTTATATATCAAGCAATTTTTGGATTGTATTCTGGACATTTTGATATTAGGTTCTGAGACTCTGGATCTTGTTAAAATCCTCTGTAAAATGGATTTTTATTTTGTTTCAGCAGGCAAACTACCCAGTTAAATTCAGACCACACTTTATGACTTGCCTTCTGTGAGCAATGGTTCCCATGTCGATTCAGTTTCCAAAACCGTTTGGGTCTGCTCCACTCATGTGCCACTCAGAGTGGTGTTTATATTGTAGTTTGATTCAAACAAAGCCTTGGCTGTGTGTCTTTGAGTCTGTTTTGCACGTGCATAATTTATGGGTGAGCTCATGGTTCGTGCTGGGTTGTTCATAGAAGTTGGGGATCCTCATCTCCAAAACTCTCTTTTTTAGAGTTTCCCCTACAATCTCTAGCTCCCACAGGTCTCTTTTCATTGCTCCTCTGGATAGGAAGATGGGTTTTCTCTTGGGGATGTGGTGTCTGCATCACCTTATGCAGTCAGTGCAGCTCCAAGAGAGAGGACAGTCTGGATTAGGGCCACGAGAGAAAAAAGAGAAACAACCCAAAACAAAAACAAGTATTTTTCCCTGTGCTCTTGGGCTCACTAGGTCTCCTTTTCTTGGTTCTCTGGCTAACCAGAGAGGATTTCTCTTGAGGTTTTTGTTTACCTCATTCATTGTGCCGTTTCATGACTCAGGCTACCCTAGGGACAAAGCCAAGAGATAAAGGAGGTTAAAAAAAAAAAAAAGAAAGAAAGAAAATACATGAAACAAGAAAACCTCATCTTTGTAGGTAATTCTTAAAGTTTTTATTTTTCTCCCCCACCTGTATGCTGTTGTTTACTTTTCAGAATCCTCAGAAAGTTTCTTTTTTAATTCTACCCAGGTTTTTAGTTGTAATCAATGGAAGCAATAGACTATGGTGGGCTTACTCCATGGTCAGCACCAAAAGTCAGGTCACTGTTTTCTAAGCTTTTTCAAAAATACATTCACTTGTCAAATTTTTCTCAGCATCTACTATGTGCCAGGTGCTGAGCTAGATGTCAGGTTTATAATAAAAAATTAGACAGATACTGTCTGCGCTGACAACCTAGTGGGGGGAGAATGAGAGTGACTGAGCAACCACACAAGGGATGAGTGTCCCCCAGGAGAAGCAGTGAAGCTATGGCATTTCCTTTTTTAGGGGACCTAAGGAAGGCTTCCCTGAGGAAGTGATGTTTAAGCTGAGAACAGAAGGGGCAGCTTGAGTATGAGCAGAGGTGGGTAAGAGCCTTCCCAGCAAAGACCAGCAGACAGGAAGTGGCACATCCCAGGAACTGAAAAGGTTTTAGTGGACATACAATTAGAGGGGCATGGCAGGAGATAGGGGTGAAGGCAGGAAGGCAGATCATGTGGGTCTTTATAGGCCATGTTAGAGATTTTTAATTAGTCCCCTTGGGAAAGTGAGAAGCAAAACATACCCATAATTCTGATACATTTGGAATAGGATCCCACTTTACACATGGGGAAAATGTGGTAGGCTGAGGCATAGTATGCAAGAAGACCCAGAGAGGGGATTTAGGTGAGCTACTGAAGGAATAAATAGCAGAAAAAGGACTTGTAACCAAATATTCAACTTCCTGGTGGGCAGTGCTATTTCTTTCATTCCCACCTGTTCCAGACATTCATGAACACCAAGACCTTCATGAAAACCAAGAGCTTGGTTGTGTAGTATCTCTTTCTTCATCTATTGTCTATTTGTCTTTGCAGAGCAGGAGAATGTGAGGTGGGTGAGCGCATGTGTGCACACATATGTGAATGCATGTGTTTGTGTCCTCAACACTGGTAACACTGAGTTTTGCCGGCAGTTCATCCAGCAGTGTGATCCACAAGTTCACAGCCCCTGGGGAATTCACTGTGTTTGCTGAGTGCACAACCACTGAGTGGCATGTGATGGCCCAGAAGCATGTGACAATCCGAGACAAGATGGAGAGGCTCAGTGTGACAGGGTGCTCCAGCCTGTCCATGTCAGGAGCCAGCCCTCTCTGCCGCACTGTCTTTGGGGACCCATTGTGGGTTCAAGTGGTACTTGATGGAGGTGAGTCTACAGAAATGGTCAAGGTCAGGGCCACCTTGATTTTCTCCAAATCTATCCATCCAATTCCCAGGCTTTAGTAAATACTAACAGCATTCATGTATTCAGTCGGCTTTTTAGCTATCCATTTATTAGCACCTAGTGTGTGCCCAGAACTGGTCTAAATGCTTTATTACTAGCCCACCCAGTATGTACTACTGTTATCTCCAGTTTACAGATGAAGAAATGGAGGAAAGGTTCAGAAGTTTGTTCAAAGTCATAAGACGAGTAAGCTAGTGAAGCTCTCATTCTTCCGAATGCTCTTTTTGCATGCCCACAGTCCCATCAGAAGAACTGAATTTCCAAGTCACTCCTTGTTGGGGGAACTTGGAGAAGACCGGGAGAGCTACCAGCTGGGCCTGAGCCCATCTCAGTGTGGCCAGCATTGACCAGCTTGGCACAATGATGCTCCCCTGATCAGGACTGCTATTTGGTGACACATTCTGCTATAGCCACAGCTGCTGTTATGGCTGGTGTCTGCTCTGATTGGTCAGTTTCTTTTCTGATTGGTCACAGAGGCCATTCTGATTGGTCATCGCATCCATTTTGATTAGGCAAGGTGTCCCTTCCGATCAGTCAGAGCATCTATTCTGATTGGTCACAGTGTCCATTCTGATTTATCAGAACATCCAACCTATTTGGTTGGGACCCATGCAGTTTCAGTTGTTGAATATTCTGAATATCATCCCTTTTCTCAATGGAGACCCTACCAACCCTATCCTCACCAATGCAGCATCTTTCCTGCAGGCAAAGGTCTAATTTGAGATCTGGACAGAAGCCTGTTGAGGTAAACCACGTGGCAGAGAGCTGCAGAGGTGAGGACATGACTCAGTCTGACCTCACAGCTCCTGGAACCTCAGTCAGCAGTGACTTGATAGAGCCATCGCGGGTCCTTAAACATGGCACTCCTTAAACATGGGCTCCTCTCTGTTCTGGTGTGCTTGTTGGCTGAAGATGGCTGCTATGTACCCCTGGGAAGCCTAAGATAACCCTTCATTTATTTTTTCATTCCACAAATATAATTGAGTGCCTGCTCTTCACCAAGTGTGGGGAGAGGGAGCAGTAAACATGAGAGTCAGAGGGCTAACATCACTCTTGGCAGCATCAGCTACATCATCATCATCACTCAAACAAGAAATACATTGCTTGGTTTCTATTGGAGAGAATCCTAATTTGGTAGTTTAAATCAGATTTAGGAGTCAACCACAATATTTAGCATCCAGTTAGGACTGTCAGTCCCGACCTATAAGGGAGCCCCATCTTACTGTGGACAGGCTGAGTGCTCCTGTTGAGCAGGGTTGCAGGCAGTCTGCCATGGAGGTGGAAGGAAACTTCACCTATTCCTCCTACTTAGAACAAGACTGGAGGCTAATTCTTACGCATAAAAATCAGCCATGCCTCAGGAGATGCTCCCTTTTTAGCCTTCCTCTCTCCAAGGACAAACCTGTCAACAAAATGTTCTCATATCTCTATTACAAACCTTTAAGTTTATGGTTAACACATGCATAGTATAAATTAGAATGTGCAGATGAGCAGAGAGGAGCCAAAAAGAAAAATCATTCACATACACAATACTCAGAGATAATCACTGTTAATACTTGGGGTTGGATCTTATCCTTCCATATGTCTTTATGGCAATACCATGTCCCTATCTACATCCAAAAATCTGACCTCAGAGCTTGAGTCTTGACTATCTCGGTACAATCTATGGCATGGTTGTTGCCAACATTCTCAAATATTTCTTGCCACACATAGGAACAGGGGTAACTTACACTGTGCTGTTGGGTAACACAACCCTGGCTGAGTTCACCACGCCGAGGGGCTTGCTACCCTACAATCTGACCCTGGACAGAGCAGCCCAACAACGGATGGGCCCAGGGATACACCACCTGGAGATCCGAGCCACCAGCAACACCACCACCGCTGCACCTTCCAGAAACATCACAGTCTACTTCATGGAGCCTCTGTCAGGGCTACAGGCCTCCTTGGGTTCTGACCACTTGGAGCTTGGACAAGACCTACTGGTCAATGTCTCGGTGGCTCATGGCATCCCGGAGGGGCTGACCTTTGAAGTGGCAGGACTCAATGCAACCTTCTTCCATGAAGAAGCAAGCCTCGAGGGACCACTTGGGATTTACCATGTAGCAGTTCCTTTTGAAGGTACTTGGGGTTGGTGGGCCCCCTTCTAAACTTCCTTCCTATTCCCTTGACTTGGGTGTCCTTGATCCTGCCAGCCAGTTTTGATGTGTTCTTGTCGCAAACCTGGTTCACAGCATTCAGCCTGGGTTACAAAATAAGGAAGATACATATTATCTGCCCTTATAGAGCTTAGAGTCACAGGAGTTTTCAATTCTGGCACTTCTGACATTTGGGACTGGATCGTTCTTTGTTGTGGGGGCTGTCCTGCACAAAGTAGGATGTTTAGTGGCATCCCTGACTTCTATCCACTAGATGCCAGGAGCCCCTGCCCCCTTAGTCATCACAACCAGAAATACCTCCAGACATTGCCAACTGTCCCTTGGACAGCAAAATCTTCCCCCTGAGAACCATTAAAAGGGAGATGGAGTATTCCAACTATTCCATCATTTTTAGAGGAGAGTGTGGTTCAGGAAACTAGTCCATGCCCTTGGGGGAGACAGAGGTAAAAACAAGGGTAGGAGGGGGAGGGACAAGAGAGGAAGTGTCACGATGCTGGCTGGAACAGAAACAGGGTGACAGACTGGCTGGCACCACTAGGGGAGGAGACCATAGCAGACATCTGCATTTAATCTGGAGAGAACAGAGAGTCCTTCAGGGCAGTGCGGTGAAGTCAGGAGGCAGGAATGTGATGAGGGTCGCAGAGTCTCCAGCCCACCTGGCACCCTGTCCCCCGCAGGTATGCAGGAAATGGGGCAACATTGTGCAGGTGTGGGGCTACCAAGCGCTCCTCTGGAGCAGATCTGGCAAAAGAAATAGCAGGTTAAATGACAGATTTGAGAAGAAAAACATTGGAACTTTGCCAGGTATCAGAGGTCTAGCTTGAAACAGGGAGAATCCAGAATGAAATAAAATGAAATGACAATGGAAAATACACACAATATATAGGCTATAATTCAAACACAAATTATTATTATTTTTTGTCTTCTATAAAAGTTGCTTGGCAGGGGATAATAGATAACATCTCTTCAGGCCCTGTGAGTTTTTGGCTCACTCTTAGATGAGAAGTAGTCTTCTCTCCACAAGAAAAACAGATTTGGAGGACTCCAGGGATGAAGGGGGTGAGGAGGAAAGAGAGGGAACCAGGTAGGACAGGAAGGCCCTCACTTGATGGTATTGGCCCAGTCCTGGCCGGCCTTGCTTTCAAGGCCTAGCAGATGTTTGCAGCTGCCTCTTGTGAGAGCTTCTTTGGGCTTTTGAGGTCCCTGCAATGTTCCTCAGCTCCCAGGATGAAGGGTGATGACTCTCCCTCAGCTGGCCACATGTGCCCAGCTGCTGCCTCTTTTGGATCATCAACAGGGTCACCCTCTGTTCTCATTCTCACTACCCTTTCCAGCATACCCTCTCCCTGAGACAAACATCTGGTCTATAGAAAATTCTTACCTTTTCTTTGGTCTGCTACCAGCGACTGTAGTTATTTCCAAACAATTGCAGGAATGTAGACCTTTCCTCCCTCCCTCTCTCCTTCTCATTCCACCTACCCCTGTCAGAAAGCATCCTTAAAGGACATGAGTAAGGAACCCTTCCATGGGAGTCCTCAACCTCAAAGAACACATATCCACCTTCCCAAGGGTCCCTTCTAATGTTTCCCTCTAGATTTGAGAAGAGAAAGTAGCACCCATCACCTTCCACCCTGAGGGAAAAGAGGTGGGATACACACATACCCCAAATAAATCTTACAAATCCTTCTCTCCCTTATCTACCCTTCAATCTTATTTATTTATTAGATTTTATTTATTCATGAGAGACACACACACACTCACAGAGAGGGAGAGAGAGAGAGAGAGAGAGGCAGAGACACAGGCAGAGGGAGAAGCAGGCTCCATGCAGGGAGCCCGATGTGGGACTCGATCCTGGGACTCCAGGATCATGCCCTAAGCCAAAGGCAAATGCTCAACCGCTGAGCCACCCCAGCATCCCTACCCTTCAATCTTTAAAAAAATCCTGTCATGTCTTTCCTTCTGCTGGAATCTCTTCTCTAACCTGACTAATGAGCACTACTTGTACTTTGAACTCTAGCTTTAGCCCTGCTGTGAACCATGATCCATGAAGTGACCTCTGCCCTGTGTCCACAATGCCCCTATGGCAATTCCTCCTGTGGTTTGGCACTTGGTCTCCTGCATGTCTAGTAGACTATAAGGACCCTGAAGACAAAGACCACATTTCATTTATCTCTGTGTCCCCAAAGCCTTGCACCATGCCTGGTATACAACAGGAGTTCATCAAATGCTTGAAGGATAGAAGATTCAAATGCTGCCATCAGTGGGCCTGAGAAGCATATGCTGAGAGAGCTGTCCAGCATAAATTAAACAATTTATTGCAATCCCCATAATTTTCCATCCTTTGCATTGCAGGCACCTTTCTGGTCACTGTGATGGTGAGGAATGCCTTTTCAAACTTGAGTTTGGAAGTCGGAAGCATCACTGTCACAGGCAAGGAATTTCTGCATGGGAGTATAAAACTCATGACCAGGAGTCTGGGGCATTGCACTTGCTTGGCATCCAGTGAGGGACTCTTCAAAACAGAGCTCTGAATACTTACCTTGCTCTATAGATGTTAAGGGGAAGTGATACATACAGTAAAACATTCAACCATTGTTACAGAATTCTAAAACATCCAAGTCTGCATTATTTATGCTACTTTAGCCTCCAAGCAGCAGGAAGCCTAACCAAGATGGCTTTAGGTTCAAGTCTCCATTACCCCACATACTACGAAATTAGGGGGTAAGTAGTTCCAGTAGTTCCAGTAGTTCAGTGGCTCAGTGACACCAGCAAGGACCCAGGCTCACTCTGTTGTCCATCCTGCCATCCTCAGAGCTGCTGTTTTGTCCTTAGGCTTGTGTCTCATCAACATTGCTGCTGCAGCTCCAGACATCACATGTCAGCCCAGCACTATCTAGCAGCTGCACAAGCCCATTCCCCTCTCTATAGCTCTTATTATGGGGTGGTGGGGTGGGATGTTTTCCCCATTAGACCCCAGCAACCTTCCCCTCAGATACCTCAGCGGGGTCATGCACCTCAGCTATAAGGGATGCTGAGAAGCAGGTATTCAGCACCTCCAGCTCTGTGGGACAAGGTGGATTCTGGGAACAAGAATAAGGGTGGGGTATTAGCTGCTGGGAAGGCAGCCAACAGTAGCAGTCACAGAGCCTAAAGTTCACTGCAGTTTTGTTTGCTAGGACTCTGAGTAGCATGGGATAGAAAAGCAGTTCAAACTGGCTCAAGTCAAAGAGAAATTTTATCAACTCAGAAAAGGAAAACTTCAGGCTTTAGGCACAGCTGGATCCAGTCACTCAATGTCATCAGAAATCTGTCTCTTCCCATCTCTTGGTTCTATGTTAGCTTCATTCTGATTCCCTCTTCCCAAGCAGCTGGAGGACCCCAGGCTTCAGTCTTTAACCCC
Source organism: Canis aureus (assembly GCF_053574225.1). Classification (NCBI taxonomy): domain Eukaryota; kingdom Metazoa; phylum Chordata; class Mammalia; order Carnivora; family Canidae; genus Canis; species Canis aureus. Next base: position 18,317,367 of record NC_135613.1, on the reverse strand, counting down.
AGATAAGGAATGCCTCTTTGTGGATATTTCCAGAAGTCCTGAGGTTGCCTCTTACCAGTCCAAGCTCAGTTGACGTTCCCTCCAGGAACGTGCTGAGGCCAGGGGAAAGTGGTATTCAGTTTGGGCAGATCAGAATCGCATGCCGACCTGGAACACGATGCAGGCTTGGCTTCACTCAAACCAAGGATTGGGAATGGGGGAGGGATGGTTCCCCAGTGAAAATGTCACCTGTTATCAAAAGTGCTATTACCAAAAGAAGGGGGCAGAGATGCCTGGATGGGGGAAAAAAACATCAAATGTCCTTGCTACTGTCCACAGGGCTCCTTTTCCAAACAGGGAATTTCAGGACCAGAGAGATTAACTGACTTTCCAAAAGCCACTCATCTAATTCATGGCAAGATCAGAGGCAGCAATTATTTCTCTTGATTTCTTCATTCAGGGTTACTGGACCATCTTCCTTCTTAAGATTAATAAAGGCCTCTGTGTCTGGCATCTTAGCTTTACTTTGTATATAGTTTTCAGACCTTCAAAGTTAGAGTTCTCCAAATGAGAATGCATTGGAAAGAAATTTTTAAAAAATCAGGGAACCCAGATCTTAAAATAACCAGGTTACTGAGGCCTAGAGACTCATGTAGATCTGCCAGTGCAGATAAAACATATTTCTATTTCAATTACTACACTTTAATTAGACACTAATGATATTCACATTATGGTATTTTTCAGAGCATATCAATTGCATGCACATTTTCCATTTTTTAACTTGATACACTAATACTCTTTACATATGTGTACAGATTACAAAGCAATGGTATATAAGCACAACATTCAGGTCTCCTGGAGCCTTGAGAAATAGGGATTGCTTTTCTGTAATGGGTGAGGAACCTAAGACTCAGAAAGAATAACTAACCCTCCCGGGTTCACATAGCTAGGAAGAGGCCAATAGAAGGACCCAGAAATACACCATGATGTGCTGAGGCTGGCTCCGAGCCACTTGTCAGAGCTGGTTCTGTCCATCTCTTGCTCTACGTTCACTGAGGTCAGCTTGGTAGCTTGAAATTTGCCTTAGTAGGAATACCAATGCCACAGAAAGTAGCAAACACAACAAATTAGAGTTCCCCACTCCCCGCCTCAATTGATAGTTAACCATTAATAGCATACAGTCACATGTCTGTCTCTACATGTGTATTTTATCTGCATTGGCAACTGCCTACCTCTTTCTTAACCAAAGAGGTGTCTTTAGTCCAGTTGTGGACATGATGGTTTGATTTTTTACCCATTTCTATGACCTGAATGTTTGCTAAATTTCCCTAACTCACTTCCAAGACAGGTGGGTCCCCTGGGGCATCTTGCATACCCTTTGACCCTGCCCTTTAGCAACCTTATAAACACTACCAAAGTCTGATACCTGTTCCCACTGTGTTTATAGCTCCTTCTAGTCTCCAAGGATCATTTAGAACAAAGGCCAAGGAAAAGAATGTGAGTATTTGTTTTTTAAATACTTAACCTCACGAGAAAAAAGATGTCTAAATACTTTGCTTTAGTTTTGAGTTTGGGTTTTCTGGTGCTAATAGCCAGAGTACTAGGAAGCACAGAGGTTTCTTCCATTTGAAAGGAGATCCAGAAGGAATGAAATCAAACCAGCATGTTCTCCAACCAGAACAGTGTTATATTACAAATCAGTAATAAGATATCTGGAATATGTACATACCTTTTAGACATCTTGGAAATTAAACAGGACACTTGAAAAAAATTAACAGATCAAAGAAAAAATTCACAAGGAAGATTTAAGAATATTTCTGAGTGATGACAGTGCAACCTATCCAAATTTGTGGGATGCAACTAAAGCAATGTTCAGAGGGAAATTTATAGCTATTAATGCTTAACTTAGAAAACAGGCCCAGGTTCCACAGTTTTCACAACAAGACTGAGTCTTCAACTCTGCTGTTGACATAGAGTGTGCACGCACTTGTTCAATAATGAAGACTGTGCATCTACAATGTCCCAAGCTTGATGTTTGGGACGAGGGCTACAAAGGTGCATAAACAGTCATGTCCTTGACTTCTTGGGTCCTAGTCGGTGAAGTCACCAAATTAGCATCTCATTAAGAGTTGTGATAAGTGTCTAACTAGAAGCAACAGGGTACAGTGACAGCAGCCAATACAGGGTGGCCTAGCAAATGTGATCAGATGAGGCCTCTCGGAAGGTGATGTTCCAGTGTAGACCTGAAGATAAGACAGTCAGTTATGCCAGAAAGCAGAACAAGAGCTTTCTGGGTGCACAGATATGAAGGCCCTGGGACTAGAAATTGGCCTGAGATTTATAGGGGAGAGGGAGCATGTAGGAGATTACAGTGGGATGGACCTAGGCCAGATCACATGAGGTCTTAGGTAGGTTTGGGTTTTATTCTCAGGACATGGGAGACCACTAGGGATTGAGTTGTTCTATGCAGCCTCCTGTTACACCAAACTAAGCCCTCTAGGCCTGGCCATTTAATAGGTCCTACCAGGAGTACACTTTATACCTGCCAATCTCTCCTAAAACCCGCAAGCTTACTCCTCCTTCACAACAGCTCTGTGGTCCTGTCCTCTGGCAAAGCTTGCCAACTATCTGCTTTGCAGAGTCACAACTCTGTGCCTTCCTCTGCACCAGACACAATAGGAAGTATGTCACTGGCTTCTCTCATTTAATCCACAGCAACCCAGGAATTGAATGCTATCAAACCTTCAGAGGAACACATGTTCTCAACTCACTGCCTCCCTCTTACACATTCTCATAATCCTCTGCCACTCCCCCCCCCCCCCCCATAGCAGTTAGCAGTCTGGGTTTTAATGGTCTGTTGCCTTGTCTGTCTTCCCTCCCAAACTTAAGGGCAAGACCTAGGTCTCTATTCCTGTATCTCTAGGCATCAAGCATGGAGCTTGGCCCAGAGCAGGCTCTGTTAATAGTTGGATGCATGGTGGACCCTTAGCACTGAGTCTGAATTCCGATTAAAGTTAGTTACCCTATGAAACTAGACCACTCTCTTGCACCATACACAAAGATAAACTCAAAATGGATGAAAGATCTAAATGTGAGACAAGATTCCATCAAAATCCTAGAGGAGAACACAGGCAACACCCTTTTTGAACTTGGCCACAGTAACTTCTTGCAAGATACATCCACGAAGGCAAGAGAAACAAAAGCAAAAATGAACTATTAGGACTTCATCAAGATAAGAAGCTTTTGCACAGCAAAAGAAACAGTCAACAAAACTAAAAGACGACCTACAGAATGGGAGAAGAATTTGCAAATGATGTATCAGATATCTATAAAGAACTTATTAAACTCAACAGCAAAGAAACAAACAATCCAATCATGAAATGGGCAAAGGACATGAACAGAAATCTCACAGAGGAAGACATAGACATGGCCAACAAGCACATGAGAAAATGCTCCGCATCACTTGCCATCAGGGAAATACAAATCAAAACCACAATGAGATACCACCTCACACCAGTGAGAATGGGGAAAATTAACAAGGCAGGAAACAACAAATGTTGGAGGATGTGGAGAAAAGGGAACCCTCTTACACTGTTGGTGGGAATGTGAACTGGTGCAGCCACTCTGGAAAACTGTGTGGAGGTTCCTCAAAGAGTTAAAAATAGACCTGCCCTGCGACCCAGCAATTGCACTGTTGGGGATTTACCCCAAGGATACAGATGCAGTGAAATGCCAGGACACCTGCACCCCGATGTTTCTAGCAGCAATGTCCACAATAGCCAAACTGTGGAAGGAGCCTCGGTGTCCATCGAAAGATGATGGATAAAGAAGATGTGGTCCATGTATACAATGGAATATTCCTCAGCCATTAGAAACGACAAATACCCACCATTTGCTTCGACATGGATGGAACTGGAGGGTATTATGCTGAGTGAAATAAGTCAATCAGAGAAGGACAAACATTATATGGTCTCATTCATTTGGGGAATATAAAAAATAGTGAAAGGGAATAAAGGGGAAAGGAGAAAAAATGAGTGGGAAATATCAGAAATGGAGACAGAACAAGAGACTCCTAACTCTGGGAAACGAACAAGGGGTGGTGGAAGGGGAGGTCGGTGGGGGGGGGGGGGGTGAATGGGTCCCGGGCACTGAGGAGGCCACTTGATGGGATGAGCACTGGGTGTTATTCTATATGTTGGCAAAGTGAACACCAATAAAAAATAAATTTATTTTAAAAATAATAATAATGTTAGTTACCCTGTGATTCATCTCCAGAGGTGAGCCAGGTGCATCATACAGGGTCTGTTCCCATTCCATGCCCTATGCTGTGACTACCCTTGGCACAGATTGCTGTGGGGTGGGCGGCGGGGTACCAACTGTGGAGGGGCGTCTCACCAGCCAGCTGCTTTTTCTGCAGAGAGAGAAAGGGGATGTGCAGGTGTATGTGGAACCTGGTCAGTATGTGGATCCTTTCACGACTGTGACTCTGGGCTGGCCAGACAGAGGCAAGGATTTACGATTCCAGTGGTCATGTGGTAGGTGGCTGTAGAGTTCTAGAACTGTCCTAACTCAACACAAAGTAATGGATAGGGGTCAGCTTTGCTGTTTTTTAACCTTCAGACAGGCATTACTTATGCCTGACATTTTGTGTACCTTGCATGTGCAGGGATTAAGAATTCCATGGAAATGGGAGGTGGGGGGAAGCAGTGGCAAACCGAGGCAGAGGTAAACCTGAAGGCAGGCAACAAGGAGGTGCATGACTTACAGAGAATCAAAGAACAGTAATTAATCCTAAAAGTCAATCTGCTTTATTTTCACCACAAACAACATCAGTGATGAAATAAAACAACTCCTCCTCTCTGGGTGGATCCCTCCTTTCATTTCCTTCCCCTTGGTATGTCACTGGGAAGAGAGTCTAGAAGTGAGGAGGTATTTTCAGACAAACCAAAAGGGTAGCACCAGTACCCATTATGTAGAAATGGTTGTCCTCCTTTCTATAGGGTTATATCCTAGCTAGGCACAAGTTCTTTTGGAAATGAATGCCATGCCTACTGTACATATTATTTTAGTTTTCTTTCTTTGAACAATATATCCTGTATATTTTAATGCCATCCTTTCCATCTTGATTTCACAATAACTGCATAATAGACTAGTTGGTATCCGATCATTTATTTACTCGTGCCCTATTTTTAGACACTTAGGTTGTTTTGCATTATTTGCCTTTATAAACAACATTGTAATGAGCATCCTTGTAGTTCTATCTTTATTTGCCTCTGTAGTGAACTTTCATAAGTTTTGAGAAAATAAAAGAATTTTGAAAAAGGGTCAAAAATCAAGTAAAATTTGAAGCCTTTCGATAATCCATTGGTAAGTGCTCAGGACATCCTTTTGAATATTAATTCTCATTATCAGAATTAATTCTCATTATCAGAATTCATAGAGGATACAAATATAGAGTTACGGTGGTTGAGCTGATGGCCTGACCCTAGATCATGTTCCATACTCTACTGGGTGGAAGAGGAAGCAAAGTGATTGATGGATAAACATCAATCAACAGAGATGAAGGGCAAAGGATACAGGGATTTACTGAGCTGGTATCATAAAGCAGGAGATAACATGCAGCCTCCCAGATGGAGATATAGCCCCCAGGTCCCCAAGATACCCACAGAGACACACAGCTGAGGACAACTGCTTCCATGTGGAGTAAGAGTTACACAAGGGACAAAAAACTGCCCTGGATGCTCTCCCAGGCACAGCTGTTTAATCTCCTGGCCTCTCTCCTGCTATATATGCCTGCCCATTCATTCATCAATACAAATTGCTGGGGCAAAAGCAGCTGACATATGCTGCAGGTGTGCTCAGACTCAGAGTGAAGTGCCACTCATCTCCCCAGAAGCATCCTTCCCAGTAGCATTCCTGCACCCTGCAAGTGAGAGTGTTTTTAAAAATCAAACTCCCTCTTTGGAGCTGCTTTTCTAATCTATGACTTTTCTTCCAAAAACTCCAAATCACAGAGGTCCTTGGATGGATAACAGCATTTGCTCTTCTCTCTCAGGACGTTGCTGGGCCCAGTGGAGCTACTGTGTTGAGAGGCAGCTGCTCCGCACAGACCAGAGGGAGCTGGTGCTTCTTCCATCCTGCCTGCCACCACCCAATTCTGCCATCACCCTGCGCCTGGCCACCTGGAGACGCAGACAGCTGGAGAACCAGGAGGAGCAGTGCCTCTATGTGTCTGCCCCCCTGGAACTCAGGCCTCGAGTCAGGTGGGGGCAAGAGAGCAAACTTCTGCAGTGCTGCCACCCTTTCAGCCTCCATTTACTGAAGAGCCGGCTGGCACTGGTGTAGGGGTTAGGTCTTAACAGTGGTGGCCCAGTAGACTGGGTCACAGTTCTCACAGGGAGCACTCCCTGGTGGTCAGCAATGATCCACCCCAACAAATGGAGGGAGATGGTTCACCTCTATGACAACTTCCCTGACTCAAGGTCAAGGAAGGCCATTCCCCAGATGAGATGTGAACAGGGAAGAGGAATTAACTTGGCAGGGAAAGGGGGCTGCAGAGGGAACTGAACGGCAGAGGGAGGGAGCATAGAATAAGCTGGAAGTGAAAGAGATTGGTGTGGCTCAAGTATGGAGGGAGAGAGAGAGGGGCAAGAAGAAACTAGGGGAAAAGGCAGGGCCTGGCTCTGGTGGAAACTTGTGGGTTGTGCCACAGACATGATTTTGAAGAGTTCTAGAAAGCCATCCAAGAGTTAGTTGCAAGCAGGCTGGGGACGTGACCACGTCTTACTTCAAAATGCTGTGATAGCAGAGTAGAGAGCAGGTTGGAGGCAGGCAAGAGAGGGTTCCCAGAGATTGCTGGAGCTCTTGCAGTAGTCAAGGTGAAAGCTCAAGGTAGCTTGGTCTATCAACTAGGTCCCAACAAGGAGATGTCTCCCTCAAACTGGGAGTTGATGAGAGGTGGACGAAGGGTCTATTTACAGATGTGGGCAGGGATGCTATAGAGAAGGCCCAGGATCTGAATGTAGACAGTCTGGTTCATGTTCCCTTCCCCCACTCAAGAGTCATGTCACCTGGGACAAATCACATTGGCACCCTGAGCCTGATTTGCTTGTCTATGATAGGGGATTCTGATATATCACTCACAGGGTGGTGGTAAGCACTGGATAAGTGAATAATGAAGCAAATAATTTATAACCTGTGGCTACATGCGATAAAACCATAGCATTCCTTTATTATTGTTAGAGCTAGAAGGAATCACGGAAATATCATCTGCGTTTATCCCTTCACTTTGCAGGTGAGGAAACTGAGACTCAGAGAATTTAAGTGACTCATGCAAGGTGACCTTTCATATGAGGCAGGATCTGAGGACCCTGGGCTTCATGCACTTTCCATACCATTGTCTTTCATAGGGAATGAGTGGGAGTTGGGGCAGGCACAGATCACTCCATCTCCATGACCAACACTATGTTCTGGTTTTGGTTGGGGCATTGGGTTGCTTTTATTCTATTTTTCACTTGAAAAAAAGGCCCTCTGCCACCTTTGCAAAGGACCTGAGAAGAACCAGACAAAAGAGCAAGCCACGAGGCTTGAGTGAGCTTCTGCACTCCATTTTGTCTCCCTCTCAGCTGTGAGAAGAACTGCAGGCCAGCAAATACCAGTGAAGACATTGTTCTCAGAGTCACCTTGGGGGATGACTCCCCAGTGGCCATGTTCAACTGGTATTTAGAGGACACTTCTCTGGAGAAGGTGAGGACACTGGCGATCACATGGCCTGTGTCACATGGCCAGTACTGAGCTGGGGGTGGGTCAGAGCCCGCAGAGTTGGGGAGGTGGGATGGTGGTGTTCCCCAGAGGAAAAGGAGGGCACTGGTCATAAGGGAGAACAGATGCAAGGCAGCAGAAGCAATGGAGAAACCTCACAGCAGATGCTGCTAGTCCCCAGCCCAGCTCCTGCTAGTCCCCAGGCTGATGCACCTATCCTCAGCTGCTGGGCAGTGACTGCCGGCCAGTAATCAATGGAGGTTGGGTCTAATGGCCCAGCCACCCTGCCTCTGAATGAGACAGCTTCTGTGGTGGGGCTCACACTCCCTGCTGGATCCAGTTGAGGCTGGCTGGACACCTCCTGAAGCCACTTCTCTCCCTAGTTTCATTCTCTGCCCTACTGTACTTCCTTCTCCCCTCTGATTTTCCTGAGAGGCCTCTCTCAGTAAAGGACCTGTGCACAAAAGTCACAGGCTTTCCAACAAGGGAAGCTGACCTCAGACAAACACCTAAACAAGGCTGGAGACTGGGTATTTGGTGTGTCCCAGGTAAGCACTCGGTGCCTTTGTAGCAGAGACAAATCTGGAAGGCCTCCTAGGGGTCTGAAGCCACGGCCCTGCTGGGGTCCAGCATCAAGGTGGAAGTCTTAGGAGCTCTGGATGGTGTTCTCTTTCAGGCTGAGCCTCTCCCAGCTGCCTGCAGATTCCAGGGATTTTGGCCAAGTGCTTTAATCCTCATTGAGAGCAACACCTCTACACTGCAGCTGAACAGCTCCTTTTTGCAGACCTGGGGCCAGGCCATCCGGATCAAAGCCACAGGTGTGGAGGCCTCCCCTCAGTCTCCTGTCACAGATCCCATTTGCCCAGAAAGTGAACCAAGACAAACATGAAGCCCTGAAATGTGGGACTTCAGTGCAGGGTCAGGGGCCATACACAGGCTCTGGTGTTAATCCCATCACCATCACTTTTTACCTGGGAGGCAAGGCATTTAAACTCTCCATCCCTCAGTTTCCTGACTCTGAATGGCATTATGCAGGGTGGATGTGACATATTATTCTGGGGTGGTGCATGTCCTGCCAGGAAGATTCTCACTTTAAACAAGCCCTGTGTGGTGGGAAAGGTAGATTATCAAAATGACAAATGATGAGTGATTATTCTCTTCCAGATGGGTTCACTTGATCCAGTTTTTCTCAAAGTGGCCCAGAGACCACCCACATGGGGACAACCTGGGATTCCAGTTTAAAATGAACACTCCAGGGGTGCCTTGGTGGCTCAGTTAAGCATCTGACTCTTGGTTTCAGCTCAGGTCATGATCTCATGGTTGTGGGATCGAGCCCCCCATTGGACTCTGTGCTCAGTGCAGAGTCCACTTCAGATTCTCTCCCTCTCTCTCCCATTCATTCTTTCTCTCTCAAATAAACAAATAAAATCTTTAAAAATAAAATCAGATAAATACCCCAAGGCTTGCCCTTGCCCTAAACCTTCTGAATTAGGTCTATGCTAAGGAATCCATTTTTAACTGATTAAATTCTCTTTATGCCCAGCTCTTCCAGGTATATACTGTTTTTGAAACACCAGGTGGTGTGGGATGCTGGTGCAGGTGGAGGCCTGGAAAGAGCAAGGCTTTGGGCAGGGTCACCTTGTTTCTAGATTCTGGCCATGGCCCTTCCAAGCTCAGTCATCTTGAGCAAGTCATTCTGTTTCCCAATATACTTCTTCCTCACCAAAGCTGCGAGGAAGCAACTAATATTAGCCCTGTTCTACAGAAGGACTGACTCTTAAAAAGTGAGACCCCAGGATACCCTGCATCAGAGGGAATTGTTAGATATTCAGATTACTGAGCCCCACCCCAGAACCTCCAGGGAGGTCGGGGTCAGGAGATCGGCCTGGGAATCTGCATGCTTAACAAGCTCCCAGGGCGATCCTGAAGCATGGTGGTTTGTGTGACTCACACGGTCCCCCAAACACTCTGTCTTCACTCCTCAGCAGTGACCAGGCATGCCTATGGGGAGGACACCTACGTGATCAGCTCTCTGCCTCCCCCGGAGGTGCCCAGCTGCACCATCACTCCAGAAGAGGGTACCATTCTGACGGGCTTCACCATCTTCTGTAACACATCCTCGGCCCTGGGTCCCCTGGAGTACTGCTTCTGTCTGGAGTCAGGTATTGGCCCAGGGCTATGCATTCCCTTCCACTGCTAGGCGCCATCTCTCCCAAAACAGGGGCCTGTCTCCCTGTGGGAGCTACAAAAACCGTGCTCCATGTGTGAGAGAGGTTTGCAGAATGAAGACTCCCCTAGCCCCAGGCACAGTGTCCCAGCCATCCACTTCTGGGAGAGGCTGAGGGTGGGGCTGGGGGAGGCTGTTTAGATCCACCAGCCTGGGAAGGTCTTGGTACAGGAACTGACTTGTGAGTGAGCTTGGATATGTTTTGAGCTAATTTTAAAGATCTCTTCTTCCTTTTTAAATTTGGTTTATGACCTTGAATTTTTTTTAAGCCTGCAAGGAGGAAAAGTTTTTAAAATTTTTTATGGATACTAGTAAAATTATTCCCAAGTCATAGCAGCCTGCAATTACCTAGAAAGGCTGGTGGATCAGTATAGACGGCTGTCTTCTCTCTGAAAGCATGGAGTCCCCGAGTGCTTGCCATGCCTTCATGAGCTGGGTCTTTTGTGCCCTTGTCGTCAGGCTCTACTTCAATGGGTTTCCAGTCTCCCTGGGGTCTGGAGATGCCCCCCTAACTGTTCAGTTTCCATTTACTAGGTTCCTGTCTACACTGTGGCCCTGAACCTGCTCTCTCATCAGTTTATCTGCCACTTGGGAAAGTAAACAATGACTTCATGCTGGCGGTGGTCATTTCTGTTTCCAATCTCGCAGGGGACAAACAGCAGGCCCATGCAGTGGTGAAGGTGGGTGGTGGCTGTCTTTTGTTTCTTTATTGAGAAAACTTGTTGACCCAACTGAACCTCACCAAGAAGGTGGCTATGTTGAAGGAAGCCAAGGGCATGACCACATTGAGTCACTGATTCATTCATTCCTTCAACTAGTATTTTCAGAGCATCTGCAATGTGCCAGGTCCTGGGGACACAGCTGTGAACAAAACAAACATGGTCTCTACCTTTGCAGATCCTATATCTCAGTGGCCAGCAGAAGGGTAGGGCCCTGGAGGTTTGGAGCACAAAGATCCAGGGATGAGTCTGACCAGTGTCATCAGAGTCCAGAGGAAGGAGGACCAAAATCAACTATCAGGGTTACAAGGCAGAGGGGTTGAACAAAATCTGGGTAAATTTCAAGGATGGGAGGTCAGGTGGAGCAGAAAGGGACTGGGGGCCTGATGAGGAGGGCTGTGAGGGAGAAGCAGTGACTCATGTAAGGCTTGCTTTCAGTGGGGCTTGGCCGCCTGCTACAAGTGGGCCCAGCTGCCCTCAAGCCTCAGGAGAGACCCCACACTAAGTGTGAGGCCTTCCAGCCTTGCTCTGATTTGCCACATGATACCGTGACTTCGGGCTCCGGGTTCTGGAACAAGAACTGGAGAGCCAAGGTCTGCCCTGCACTGAGCGTGCTTCTGGTTTCCCTGTTAGGTGGGACTTGGAGACATCTGTGTTGAGAACGTGGCATTCCAGGCCGCAGTGCTGGAGAATGTCACCGTCACTCTGCAAGGCGAGCGGGACCCTGAACGGCTCTTCCAGCTGGCCACGGCTGTGTCATCCATCCTGGACCTGGAGAGCCAGGGACAGGGCTGCAGGCAGCTGCTGAACATGGATGTCAGACAGAAGGTGCTCAAGACGGGCCCCTTTTTAGGTTGTTACTGGGGCCCCAGGGTCTGTACAGCCATTCAGGGTGGGGAGTGGAATTCACGGAGCTGTGGAGAAGCCTCAGTATCTGCCTAGCTGTTGACATCACCTCCCCCTCTGGTCCTTTCTTGGTGAGTGACCTAAAATGATGGGAACCTGTTTTCCCTGCTCTGCCTCACAGCGTCAAAGGCTTCCAGGGCAGGAGGGAATTTAAGAGTATCGCTCCAGTCCTTCCTGTCAAAGATGACAACAGAGGAGAAAAGTGGCCTGGCCACTCTCATATAGTTCATGGTTTGGGGTTAGACCCTGGATGTCATTGCACCTCTGTCATTTGCCATCTATACCATCACAGGCTGGTGAATGAACTTCTCTAAGCCTGTTTCGCCATCTGGAAAATGGGATAATAAATAGTGTTTTCCTCATAAGGTTAGGTCAAGCCATTTGAAATTACCAACATCCAACCAGTTGTAATCCACAGAATGGCCGTTTCATGTGTTACAACCTGACATGACAAACAACTATGACAGAGCGTAGGACTACTTCCACTCCTGGTACCTGCTATATGAACCTGTGTGGGTGCAGGTACACACACATGCACACACACACACAGCATCACATACACCTGCTGCGCATGGAGAAGAAAAGATGGACTTCTCTGGTCCCTGAAGGGTTTGCATGAAAGTACTTAGCATGGTATAGGACATGTGGTAAGTACTTAATACAAAGAAGTGGTGGTTGTCATAGTAACTACTTATAGATAAATAGCTAACATTTATTGAATACCTACTATGTGCTGCCAACCCCAAGATCTTCATGGATATGTAATTCTCACTAAAACCCTACGAGATAAATGGTGAGATCCCTGTCTATGTCACATAGGAGGAAACAGGGTTAGAGAATTTTAACAGCTTGCCCAGGCCCACATTTCTAAGGTGGAGGTGAAGATGAGGTTCCAACCCAGACGAGCTCTTCCCCCATCCACCTCCTGCCCTCCAAGACTCTCAGCCCTGCCCTGTTTCATGTTAGCCCCTCCATACACCCACCCACCCCTTGTTCTCAGTCTTGGTTGCTTTCACTCTGAACATTAGCTATGGCAGACTTCCATTTGGAATCCTGTGGTCCCTGAGCACACAGACTATGGCAGCCTGATCCAAGATCTCCTCGTGAAACACTGGGGTCCTGGCAGGAGGCAGGCGTAAAACTCTAACAGGATAACTGAGAAGAATTTAAGAAGAGTTCTGTTGATTCAAGTTGGGGCTTAGCCTGAAGTGACCAGAATCTGGAGGGGGCAGCTGCATGGAAGGGGCTCCATGGTGGAAGCAATAGCTTCTGAAGAATGAGGCAGTTGACTCACCAGTGGAGGGAGGGAAGCACCAGAATAGCTTCTCGCTCTCTCTCCTCCTGCCCTCTCATTTCCTGCTGAGTGAATCCACTGGCCAGAGAGTCAGGAATTGTGGCATCTCCATGGAAGCTGCCTTCAGGACAGTGAGGAAGGAGGGAGGGAAGATTTGTAAAAGCAAACACAATTTCTCCTTCCAGAACATTCTGACAAGAGTCCCCTCATACACTGGCCTATTCTCTCCTCCATCCTAGCCAGAGCCTAGATGCACCCTGAGCTAACAGCAGACATGCCCAGACTCTGCAGCTGCCAAGACAGGCTGTCAGACAGGTAGGCTGAGTGAGCTGTCAGGAAGAGGCTGCAAGATGGGGACTGTTCACTTGGATCTGTGCTGTGCCAGGTGGTTGCCATTCGCCGTATCTAGGTACTTACACCTATCTTAAATGCATTAATATGAAATAAAGTTTTAAAAATTCAGTTTTCTGATTGCACTGGCCACATTTCAAGGGCTCAATAGTCACATTTGGTGAGTGGACGGTGCAGAGATAGGACTGTTTCATCAATGTGGAAAGTTCTGGGCAGTACTGAAATTATATTCTTAGGTTTCCTCTGCAGCTGCCAACACCAGCCCCCAGTGAGCCCCTTGTTAGGGCTCCATAGCTCAGAGAGCACGGTCCCTAGGGTCCCCAGAAGCCTCCACACTCCTCTCCATCTCCAAAGCCAGCAGCTCAGCACCTTTAGATTCTTCCTCCTTTCCTTCCTCTTCCCTCCACTTCTCCTCCCTCCCTTCCTCAAATTTCCCCTCCTCATTTCCTTTCCTTTCCTTCCCCAGCCTCTTCTTCACCTCTGCCTCCATCCACACATCTTCTCTGGCTCTGACCATCCTACCTCCCTCTTACAGAGACCCCTGTGGTTACATAGGTCCCACTTGGTTCATCCAGATCCACTCCTATCTCAGAACATTAACTTAATTAAAATTCCAAAACAGGGGCACCTAGCTGGCTCAGTCAGAGGAGCATGCAACTCTTGATCTCAGGGGTGTGAGTCAAGCCCCACACTGAGCACATAAAATAAAATAAAATAAAATAAAATAAAATAAAATAAAATAAAATAAAACTCCAAAAAAGTTTTGGCAAAGTCCTTTTTGCCATGTGAGGTGACATATTGACAGGTTTCAAGGATTAGGATGTGGATATTTTTGGGAGGCCATTACACTGCCCAGTACATATCCTATGAGAGGTCTATGAGGTTTGGAAAAACTCCAGATGAGCCTGGTCACTTGCTCTGACCCCAAATCTTTCTGAAATCATTTCATCAAACCACTGAAATTACATTTTCTCTCCCCATCTCCCTCCCTCTGCATCAAGGTCAGAGAGCATGTGCTGGGGTCACTATCTGCAGTCACTACCACCCTGGGGGACATGCAGAAGGTACAAAGGTTGGCCCAGGTGCTGAGAGAGGTGACCCACCACAGTGAGGAGCTCACACCCAAGGCCCAGGTAAGTGAGGCCCATCTGCTGTCCCAGGCCAAGCCATGGGACACACACCTCTGCCCTAGGTAATTGACAACTCCCCCCATGTCAAAGGTCCCTCAATCTCAGGGCCACCAAGGTTTCCACTATCTTCTTTCCAATGATCCTGCATGAGTGATGCCGAGAGAGAAGATGTCCTCCTGCAGCTCCTGTGTCTCATTCTGGGTGTCATAGCCTGTGTGCTCACATACCTTACTCCCCCACCTGCCAGTGGCACCTCAAGGGGGTACCTGACTCTAATCACTGGGTGACACTAAATGTGTCCCCAGATGCTGCTGCTAACCTACCCATGTTCCCCACTTCATACATACTCAAGTTCACTAGTACATATCAGACCTATGTCCAGTTGCCAGTTCCTGTCTCTTTCTTCTTTGACCCCCACCCCCCACCTCACCAGCTACTCTGCCTGCCAACATCTTAAACCCTTGCCTCAGGCTCTGCCTCTTGGAGAACCCAAATTAAATCACCATATTCCCCATGTTATAGTAACAAAAGGTTAAAAAAAGAAGCCCTTAGTCAGTAAGAGGGGAAAGCCATCCTGGCTCTGCTCCACCTATTCTCAGGAGGTTGTGCCCCTCACATTCTCCAGCCTGAAGCCAGCAAGGCTGACCTTTATTTCTGGGGCCATGATGCTGTTAACATCACATTTGCCATTTATACACCCATTTGCTCATCCATCCACTCCATGTACATACATCTATTCAGTGCCCATCTATGTACATCCATCACTCTACCTTTCCATTCACTCATCCATGCATTAATTTATTCATTCATTCAACAAATGCTTCCTGAATGCCTAATATATATCAGCTACCGTGCAAAAACTGTGCATCAAGAATTCAGCAAGTCACACGACATAGTCTCTGCTCACAGCACTTTCAGAGTACGGGGAGAGCAACACTTTACACAAATAATCTCACAAATACATACATAATTACCAAACTGAACAAGTGTCTTGTCCATCTATCCATCCATCTGTCTACTCATCTGCCACCCAACCATCCTTTCATCCTTCCACCCAAGCCCATCCCCCACTCAGTGAACATTTACTACTATGTGCTAGGCATTGTGGAAGGCACTCTGGGAAGACTCAGAGATGGACAAGGCTACTCTCCTGAAGGAATTTAGCACATTGTAGGGAAGGAGAACCTACCTCAAGTCAGTGACACAGGCAGCCTGTGCAATGGGCCTAGATTTCTCCTACCTTGTTTCTCACCTTGCTCCCTTCTTGTCCTTTGAATGGTGTAGGGGATAGTCTATCAGCAAGGGCTCATGTTGCTTTTCCTTCTCCTTTGGGGAATCCAGTGGGAGGCCACTTGGGCTCTGCAGCATGCCAGTGAAGCCCTGTTGGCACTGTGTTCCAAGGCCCATCCTGAAGACCAGAGGCGCCAGGCGGCCACCAAGGACCTGTTTCAGGCTGTGGGCAGCGTGCTGGAAGCTTCCCTGAGGGAGGGACCAGAAAAGCATGCAGAGGCCAAGGGCAGTCAGGTAGGTGTCTCAGCCCAGCTGCAGACCTCCCAGCTACCACACACCCAGCGTACACCAGCCTTTCTAGATCTTGCAGATGAAGAAAAAGAGGCAAAGAGGTTAAAACCATTTCTAGGGAGCTAGAAGAAAAGTTACAGAGACCAGAGGTTCTGGGAGGCAGAGCACAGGCTCTGGATCAAGGCAGCCTGCCTTCCAATCCTGCCTCTGTCGCTTTCAAACCCTGAGACTTGGGAAGGGTACATAACTTCCCTCAGTCTCACCTGTCACCTGCAAATCAGGGCATTCCGTCTCATCTCAGATAAGCCACCAATGGAAGAGATCACATGTCTACCCCACACAGTACATTTTTAGAAGAGAGGCAGCCCCAGCGTCCTTGATGGGGGCACAAGGGGAAGGGCCTCCTAGGATGGTATCATGATGGAGTGGAAAACCCATTTCTTGCTGCTCCATAGTCCTATAGCATGTGGGGAACACACACACATACACACACACAGTCACACTCAAACATACCCATGCACTCACACACACCAACAAACACTAACATATTCACTCACACACACTCCTACACTAACACACACTTATAAGCACTCACACTCTCACACATACATGTAAGCACACAGTCCTACACATACTCACAGAGATGCACGTTTACACTTCTATCTTCATACATGGCCACATGATTGCACACACACACACACACAGACATATGGTTACAGTCACACACAAAACCACATACGCACTCACTTATGTTCCAGCACATACTCACACATATCCTCAAACCCACATTCACATTCAGACTCATAATCACACACTTATGCTCAGATACTCAGATACACATACTTAATTCATTATATTCACAGGTCACCCTCAAACACACACATATTCACATTCACATCCACTCAGTCACACACACACACACACACACACACACACACACACACACACAATTCATGCAAACATCTAGCCCGTCTCAGATCCTCACATTTTGGCTTCAGCGACACTGCATCCTCATCGGGGGTTGGGTGTGGTGAGGAGCAGTCCAAGCCCAGGTGACCCAGTGAAATGGCTCTGCCTGTGGCTTTCTATTTGCCCACAAATAAGACCTGGATTATGGGTGGATGTCAGGGTCAAACAGCGCAGCCCAGAGAGGCACGCAGTGTGACAGCTCAACACACAGACTCAGGAGCCAGATGCCTGGCCACCTCACTGTGAGTCCTGGCACTAGTCTTTATCAACATGTGACCTCTGCAAGTCACTTATCCTTTATGTGCCTTAGTTTTCCCATCTGCCAAATGGATATAGTGAGAGCACTTGCCTTCCAGACTTGTTGGATGAAAAGGGGTTCACATTCCAAAAGGGGTTGGAATCTTCACGAGTGCTTACTTTTCACTCCCCACAGAGCCGGGAACTCAATAAACAGTAGTGCTGTCCCTTCCTCAACTCCTCTGCCTTCTCCCAGTCCCTGCTGAGGGTCCCACGCTAGCCTGGTGACAGTAACCAAAGGCAGCATACAGAGATGGGTCCCCAGCAGTTACCCCTGTTTTCTTTTCCAGATGGCCTCCGTGCCCCAGCTGCTCAGAGTTGTGGAGCATGTGCAGGCTGCCCTCCTTCTGGGGACACTGCCTGGGGGCCTCCCAGCCACTCTGGCCACCCCTTCCATCTCTGTGTATACAAACAGGTAACCAGCTGCACTGAGGTCCAAAGAGAGCTTGTCCCCTGACCTGGCTCGGTCCACACCCACATCCTAAGACCCTGTGCCAGGTAGAGCCCAGAAGACCAGCCTTGGAAGTGGGGGACCTGAGGGGAGCTGGATATGGGAGGGCTTTTCACTGAGATGAGGTCTGGGTATTTGCACAGCATAGGAAAGGAGCTGTTGAGTGCCAAGTCCCATCTTGGAGCCACCCAGGAGTCCTGAGAGATGGATCATGTTGGAGCCGAGCAGGCAGGGAGGCTGAATGAAGGGGGCCCGCCCACTTTACACCACGTTCTATGTGTGCCTGGCCAACCCCATTGCTCCACAGAGCTATGGGGATTCAAGATACACTGGCCTTGGGAATTCTTTGTGGAGGGCCTGCCTCTTGCTGCACCCTAACAGTACCTGAGAATGCCCTCCACCCTGCATGCCTCCACCCGACAAGCAGGTGCTGCACCACCCTGCAGGCACTGCTGCAACTCTTGTAGTGAGCCCCCTTCTTTGATTCCTCATGCCAGGGTTACCCTCTTGGGTGCCAGGGGCAGTTTTCCGAAACAGCATTCTGATCAGAACTAGGGTCTGAAACCAGGTCCCCAATCTAATCAGATGGGACATCAAAGGCCAGAGAAGATGGGGCTAGAAGCCCATGACATCTGAGATCAAGTAGGTAGAGGGGATAAGCCTGGAAAAGTGTCCACATCAGCTCATTTATTCATTCAACAAAGTATGTGTTGACCACCATCATATGTCAGGTGCTCTTCTAGGCATTGGGAGCGCGGCAGCAAACAGAGCTGGCTAATGCCCTGTCCTCATAGAGCCTCCAACCCAGCGCTGGGGCCGTCAGCTGCTCTTGTGCTGCTCCTACTGACATGAGCATGCAGAACCATCTAAGGGGACTGAAATAGAGCCATGTACTCTGATGGCAACGCTGGGGTTCCCTGCAGTGCAAGAGATGTTCCTCTGACACTGGCTTTCTTCTCTCTCTCCTGACACCTATGTTCTCACCTTGTGGCCAGAATACAGCCCCGGAGTTGGCGAGGCTCCTCCGTGCATACTAAGGCTGCCAGCTCTGCAACCTTTACCCTGCCTGCGGCCTCCTCCCTTGGCTCCATGGAGGATAGCTGGGAGCCTGTGGACATCAGGGTAACAACAGTAATAACCTCCTTGGGAGCAGCCCTTTATAGCTTATTTGTCACTTTTATGTGTGTTTGCTCATTTAGGTTGATAACAACCCTCTCAGTTACACAGTATTACTACACCCATTTTGCAGATGAGGTTCAGTGATTCACCCAATGCCACAAGCAAAGTGGCAGAGCTGGGATGCAGACTCGGGCCTTCCAACACCCAAATCCATCCTTCTTCCACTGTGTTGTGGGATTTCTCCAGCTAATTGGTTCAATTAGTTACTGGAAATAAAGCTTTTTGGACTTCATTCCATAACTAGGAAATGGTGAACCCAGAGTTCTTTTCACTCCCAAGTGAGGGCACATCCGACTCTCAGTTCTTTGAGCCCCAGTGAAGGCAAACAAGTATATCTCTCTTGGGGGCTTGTTGGCCTTGCCAAGAAGAAAGACTTGGAGGGTTTCATGGTCCAGTAGTTGTATAGCTTTATGGGCCTGAGTGGGTCCTCAGCCCTGGAGGACAGACACACCCCAGGAAGGCCAGACACAGCTAACAGCCGGGTTCCCCACTCACCCCATAGGACAAGGCCACTTGTCTGTCCCATCTTAGGAAGCCTTATCATTCACATAGGGTTGCAGTCACCTTCCAGCCTTCAGGAGCCTTAGCCAGCACTTCTTGTTCTTGGTTTCAGGTGATGAGTTTCCCCAAGAGCCCCTTCCCAGCCCGAAGTCACTTTGATGTCAGTGGAACTATTGGTGGCTTCTGTTTGACCAGCCCTAGTGGACATCTCATACCCATGAGGAATCTGTCGGAGAATATCGAGGTAGAAGTTGGGGGTGCTGTCAGAAGTCCATTATCACTTCTGTTTTCTTCTTCAACTTGGTTGAGACCAAAAGGTGATTAAAGAGGAGAGTAGAATGGTCTTTTTTTTTTTTTAGATTTATTTATTTATTTATTTATTTATTTATTTATTTATTTATTTATTTATGACAGAGACAGAGAGAGACAGAGAAAGAGAGAGAGAGAGAGGCAGAGACACAGGCAGAGGGAGAAGCAGGCTCCATGCAGGGAGCCCAACGTGGGACTCGATCTTGGGTCTCCAGGATCGCACCCTAGGCTGAAAGTGGCGCCAAACTGCTGAGCCACCCGGGCTGCCCTAGAATGGTCTTTATGTTACACATCGTATTTTAGCTAAAAACTACAAATGTATATCATTGCCAATCTTTGGCTATACAATCAAAACATTTCTTTATATCTGTTGATTGGAATTTTAATCATCTTCATTACATAAACCACCCTTACCATCCAGGCTCTAAGCTGTCAGATTTTCTTTAAAAGCCTTATCTGATGACATAAGCAAGGAGTTGGAGTGATATGAGGAGAGGCCATGAGCCAAGGGACATGGATGCCTCCAGAAGCTGGAAAAGGCAAGGAAGGTATTCTTCCCTAGAATCTCCAGAAGGCATCAGCCTACCAACTTTAGCCCTATGAAGTTGATTTTGGATTTCTGGCCTCCAGAACTGTAAGACGGCAAATCTGGGGTGTTGTAAGCCACCAAGTTTGTGGTCATTAGTTAAGCAGCCCCAGGAAACTGATAGAATGAGCACAGCACAGTGTGGATCTCAATTCCTGGGGTGCTCACTTTGCCTTGCTCTGTCCAGCAGCCCTGACGCTCCCTGGCATTCCCACCCCACATACCCTTGTTTTGACTGTTTTTGATAACAGATCCTGCTGCCTCGGCTTTTGGAAGGGCACAGTGAGCCAACTGTGTTAAACCTGACCAGTCCTGAAGCTTTATGGGTGAACCTGACTTCAGACAGAGCAGCTTTGGGGATCCAGCTGCACTGGAGACCTGCCATCCCACTCATACTCAGCCTGGGCTATGGCTACCACCCCAATAAGACCAGCTATGATGCAAAAGCTCACATTCCGCCAATGGCTGCTACAGGTAGTCCATCAACTGGACTAGCTTCTTGAGCTTCTTGGGGGTGGGGAGAGGGTGACCAACTTAAAACTTGAGAATCAGAAGCCATAGAGAAAAAGAAAAAAATAATGTCACATTCAATGCTGATTTTTTGTGTTATTATTACTACTACTATTATTATCATTTGGCAACATTAAGTGAGCACTTACTACATGCCCTGAAGAAACTGACAAACACTTATAGAACTAACCTTGTCGTAATCTTCATTACAACCCTCAGGATGGGCATTATGGGCATTTCCTCTTGCCAGATAAGAACAGAGAGGTTAAGTAACTGATACAAAGTCACACAGCCAAGAAGGGACAGAGTCAGAATTTGGCCCTCATCTATGTGACTTGGCAGCTGTGCTCTGCACACGGACCTGGGAGTGTGTCCTCTCCTCTGCTCCAGGTCTCAGGAGGAGAGGGCTTTCCTACGACATTAGGGAGATCACCAAAGTGAGCTTCCCTGCCAAGTCTCCTTGGTCTCTCTCTTCCATGATGTTAGCCCCAGGCTCCATGAGGCTTCCAGCTGACCTGGATCCCTATTTCTTGCAGATGGGCTGTCCACGTGGATCCTGAACCCAGAGGACCTGCATTTTGGAGAAGGGGTCTATTATCTGACTGTGGTCCCCGAGTCTGACCTGGAACTGATCCCTGGCAGGGACCTCACAGTTGGCATCACTACCTTCCTGTCCCATTGTGTGTTCTGGGATGAGGTCCAGGGGACTTGGGACAACTCTGGGTGCCAGGTAAGGAGAGGATACAAAGAAGAAGGCAGAGCAACATGGTTGGGTGTGTCCAACTCACTTAGGGCTTCCTTCCAGTGTCTCTGCTGGCCATTTTGCACCCCACCACAGCATCTCTGCCTACGCTGTTCCCTGTGCCTGGAATGCCCCTCTTCCTGGTCTAGTCAACTCCTCCTTCAGATCCTGCTGCAAGTGTCACTTTCTTGAGAAAACTGTCACCCTGGCTACATCAGATTCCCCCTGTAGGCTTTCCTGGTACATACATCTGCTCCTCCATAGCACTAAACACAGCATTATGCCATTTCATATCTACTCAGGAGGTCCCTGAGATGAGGTCTGTTCCCATGGTGCACTGAGAGCCCCATAAGTCAGGAACAGTGGGCTTCGCTCACCACTGAAAACAAATGGCTCTTGAAGGAATGGACAAATAATTGGGAAGCCCTGTTGACTCTGGGCTGCTAGGAGGCCAGGCCAGGGTGTCTTCTCCAGGGGACCAAACTCAGAGCTGAGCCCTTTATTCTCTGCCAGGTGCTGTGTTCCATGCTTCAGCTGCATTACTTCATCAGATCTCCACAGTAACCTCTAAGACAGTAGGTACTCCCATTCCACAGGTGGTAAAACAAAGGCTCAGGAAAGTAAACACATTTAGCTCAAATCCCTTGCCTAGTAGGTAACAGAGTTGGGACTCAAACTCAAGTCTGTCTCCAGAGCAGGAGTCTTCAGGGATATGCAGTGCTGTGTGTCCAGCTCCCAATCCAGTTTTGCCAAACACCTGGATGGCATGTGGCTCTATTAATTGCAATCAGATCCCTATCTCAGGTCAGCTCAGTTCTGTGCATGACACATCCAGACATTGGCTTTGAGGCCACCAGAGGCCATCTCTGGGGCATCGGTGTTCCTCTTCCTTCTTCCATGCTCTTCATACTCTGGTCTCTCCCCAGAAACAACCTACCCTGCCCAGAAAACTCCTATTCACCCTTCAATTTTCCCATTCTAATGCCATCTCCTTGGGAACTTCCAGACATCAGGAGCCTCTCTCTGCTGGACTTCCACAGCTCTTAACACCCTCCCCAAGAACAGCAAACCTCCACATCTAGCTGAAATTTATCACACTTCTGCCTCCATCTACTAGACTACAAATACCTTCTTCCACTTATTTAACAAATAATTACCATGTGCAAGGCAGTGGGGATATAATGGTTAGAGAAATCAATGAGCTTTCATCTAGCAGAGGGCACAGCCAAAAAGCAAATAGCACACATGATCAAATGACAATGGTCACAAGTAGTGTAAGAGGCCAGGCCCCAGCAGAGCCACAGAAGGGGGCTCAGAGCCAAGTTCCTTCTGGGTTTATTTCTGCCACAACTTCAGCCCCCTTGTCAATTCCTACCCTGGCTTCCGGCCACCACACAGAGGGAGTTCCCAAAATGCCAAGAAGAAACCAGTGCATTGACATGTCCAAGAGACAGTGTGTTCCCCATGCCCCATGCTTGCAATAGAGGCCTTTGTGCCTCATGAATAAAATGCTGGGTGTGTTGCGACCTTCCAGAGCCTTCACTCCCAGCAGCTGTCTGATGCCATGATGCTGGCCTGGGATGCCTTGCAAGGCTGTCCTCAGAAAGGGGGATGCTGCAGCAGCTAGGGGCACAGCTCTGCCATCAGACAGACCTGGGTCCAATCCTACTTCATCAATACTAGCAAGGTGACCTTGGACAAGTCACTGTACCTCTCTCAGCATTCTCATCTGAAAATGGGGATAAATGATGGATACCACTTACTGCTGGGGTGGGACCTTGGCAAGATTAGGGGAGAAAGTAGTTAGCGAGGTACCGGACACACAGTGAGTGCTCCACAAAGTGACTGCTATGTTGAACAGTGAACACAGAGAAGACAAAACTACACATGAAATCAAGGAAACAATGAACATGGGATTTGGGTGGTCACTGGGTGGGGGAAGTTTGAGGGAAGATGGGGGGAAGACCACTTAGCTAGATGTAAGTTATTGGAACGTTTCTAACTTTTGAGTAGGTAGGGGTTTTCAGGTCCTTATTATGTTGTTGAAAATACACACCTACTAATACATGCATCCAGGAATGTGGGACATACAAAGGTGGTATGTCAGAGACCAAAAGTTATATGAATCCAATATTGTGTACTTGATGCTCATTATATAGATGTAAATACAGATATAGGTATATAGAAATCACTGAAGAACCATAAATAAGCAAACACGATCAAGTTCGGGTGGAAAACCAGCACCAAATTCTCTACATGGCTGAAGAAAGCTCCCAATCTATGGTCTGTAGATTTTCTTAGCAGATAAAGGAAGAATTATTGCAAACGGTCTGAGAACCTAGATTCTTGCTTATATATTTTCTCAAAGGTTACTAAAGGTACAATTGCTGTCACGAGGGTATGAGCAGATTAATTCCCGGTATTCAAGAGCCTCTCATGCTGAGAGGGTTGTGAAAGCCAAGGGAGGTAGAGATGTAGACATAAAAAGTCTGGTCCCTGGGCTCCTAGCACTGAGGTGGTCTCATTACCAGCACCTGCTTGGGTTTCTTCTCTGAAACCAGCTCCACCCTCTCCGGGAGTGCCAGGTGTTCCCATAAGCCCCACAGCTGCAAACCAAATTCTGACCATGATTGGGAAGCAGAAAAACAATGGAGCAAACACGGAAGTAAAATCTGTCAATAAACATTTGGGGTCATGCCCATGTGGAGGGGTCAGCCTTTGCTGGGTGGCCTGTTAAGGAAAAGAGATAAGACTTACCTTTTGGGACAGTTTGGGCTGCAGCAGCTTCTTCCTTCTTATGTGCTGAGCAGAGAAGAACTTCTGCATGCCAGTGTTTTCTGCTCTCTCCCACCTTAACACCTCCTGGTAGATCCTGGGATAAAAAGATGGTGCTGAGTCGTGGGGCTGAATGAAAGCTTAGCCTACCAAATGGCCCTGATGGGGTGGCGGGGTTGGAAGTCGACAGATCTAGAGAAGGCCCTAAGTGCCAGGTGTGAATTAAGAGCACAGAAGGGGTTCCCTGTCCTGGCCTATTCCTGTTCCTGCAATCCCAACCTCATTATCCTATAATACAGGGGACTGTGTACCCAAGCTCCATCTACACACCTTGCCCCCCATAGCCACATCTTGCCACCCTTGTGCCTAGAGGTGGGAACACCCATGGCCAGTCCACCAGGGAAGAGTGATCCTGAGGAACAGGTCTATACAGGCCCTAGAAGCAAGGAGTTCCAGATCCAAGTCCCTAAACCATAGTCTAGAAGTGGGAGTCCCCGAGCCAGGACTAGGGTAAGGTAAGTGAGGCATCTATAGTGCAAAATTTAAGGAGGGCCTCATTCTTGGGGTCAGCTAGGGCCTCACCCTAGACACAGCTGGGTGGCATATGCTGTGATGGGCATGTCCCCAGGGCCCCCTGACTCCCCATCTTGTGCAGATGTGCACAGCCTGAGGGCAGCTAGAGTGACACTCCTCAAAGCATAGGCCCAAGATAGGGGTCCCTGGTACATAAATCTAAGGGGTAAAATTTAGGGAATGCTTTCCTGGTGCTGAGACAGCAGCTTAGGATTTAAACATTTTTCCTTCCCATCTCTTTATGTGATTCCCCCCGTCTCCATTTTTTTGTTTTTCTGTGAGATGACCAATCATCGTAGTGTGGCCAGGACTAGGGGCCTCCAGGGCACAAGACTTTCATTTTTATTTTTTTTTAAGATTTTTTTTTTAAATTTATTTATGAGATACAGAGAGAGAGGCAGAGACATAGGCAGAGAGAGAGGCAGAGAGAAAGGCAGGCTCCATACAAGGAGCCTGATGTGTGACCTGATCCTGGGACTCCAGGATCACACCCTGGGCCAAAGGCAGGAGCTTAACCGCTGAGCCACCCAGGCGTACCAGGACTTTCATTTTCAGAAGAAGGAAAGTCCCTGGGAAACTGAGATGATCTAATTATCCCAGATGTCCTCCCAGCACCTAACCTGTTGTCTGGCCTAGAATTAGCACTCAACATGTATCTGTCCAATGAGTAAGCATCAGGCGGAGAATATACTGGAATGATACACACCGAAGTTGTGATAATGACTGGTTATGGAGGGTGGAGAGCAGAGGAGACTTCGACTTCACCCAAAATAGCTCTTGAAAAGGATAAATAAGACTGACAAGATATACAGTTGCCCACTGAGAATGATGGGTACAAAGATAGTTGTTATAGATAATATTCTCAGCATTTGAAAATTTTTAGTTAAATAAAAAAGCTAAAGCTCAAGAGAACCCTAAAGCTGGTCTCCCCAGCCAGCTTTATGGGGAGACTGTCGTGGTGGTGTCCATCTCCCTTGGGCTCAAGCAAGCCCAGGCAGATGTACTGCCATTCTAGCACGGCCTCTTTGGGGTTGCAGGTGGGGCCACGGACCACCCTCTCCCAGACACACTGCCTCTGCAATCACCTCACCTTCTTTGGAAGCACGTTCCTGGTCATGCCCAACACCATCGATGTCCGCCAGACCGCTGAACTCTTTGCCACCTTTGAGGACAACCCCGTGGTTGTGACCACCGTGGGCTGCCTCTGTGTGGCCTACATACTTGTGGTGATCTGGGCGAAGAGGAAGGATGCTCAGGATCAGGCCAAGGTGAGGCTGCATGGCCCTTAAGAATGGGAGGAAGGAGTAGGGTGTTCCCTTGCAGTATCTCCAGGGGATGGAGCCCAGCTGGGAAGCCAAAGGACTAGTGGCAAATCCAGGTCATCCCAGGAAACCCAGCTCCTCAGCCTCATTATATGTGAAATGGCTTTTGTCATCAAATTGTCAGGAGGATTGTGTTACTGACCATTTATTGAGGATTTACTATATGCCAGGGATTATCCCATTTAATACTCCCCACAGCCCTAAGGGAAGATACTGTTTTGAGAGTCCTCAAGACCATTCTTAAGTTCAATGATTTATTAGGAGGACTCACAGAATTCAGAAAAGCTGTTATCCTCATGATTATGGTTTAT
This sequence comes from Canis aureus, assembly GCF_053574225.1. NCBI lineage: Eukaryota > Metazoa > Chordata > Mammalia > Carnivora > Canidae > Canis > Canis aureus. The sequence goes on along the minus strand of NC_135613.1, from coordinate 18,290,954 downwards.
TACAGTGAAGGAAGCAGATTAAAATCAGCAAAGGGAAGGGTCCAGGAGAGATCCAGCAAGAACTTTATACTCCCCAGTGGAGTTGTATGGACAGACTTCATTTTCCTAGCAATGGCATTTGACAGTACATACGAAGTATTGACAATAGGGGAACCCCACCTGAGGCCTGGTGTCCAGGGTTTAACTGGGGGTCAGTCACATACATACAGAGTGGCCGTATGACTCAGTTTACTCAGGCTCCAGCAAAGCACTTTCCCATCACCACCTACACCCAGAGGTCAGGCTCTTACTGCATGGCCTGAAGCCCTTACCATAAACCACATTGTTAGCAGACTACCTGGATGGACCAAGGTATTCAAAGACACTCTTATCATGCTGGATATTCTGAGGACATAGGGGTTATCTTTTAGGTGCTGGCCAAGAGCCAGGCCTTTCTTTGAAATGTGTAGGGTTTGGACAGCCCAGGCCTTCTGAGGCCCCCCTTTACTGCACAGTACCTCTATCATCTTACAGAGGAAGAGACCAAAGACCAGAGAGGGCAACTAACTGGTCCAAAGCCACCTCCCTGAAGCCAGAATTCAAACCTGGATCTGCCTGACCATAAGACAGATCTGAAAATAGAAATGAGACCAAACCTCAACAAATTGCCAACAACAAAGTTCTGATTATTTTTCCAATATATGCGCCATGTCTGACATTTAGTGAGTGAGCCTTCGATAAAATTCTGTGTCTTGAGTGAGTACATCAGTGATTACAAGGATGTATCACAAAGCTCTGAAATATCCTCCATTTCCATCCTCTCCCTACACGGCAACACCTCCTAGGATGTTAAGGTGGCATAAAACTTAGTAGCGGTTGCAGCATTTATATTGCTGTCTTCAATTCACCCAAGGGATTAAACATTAATACTTTAAATGCCTCACCTGTAGGTTGGTTCTCAAGAAGCACACTCTGAAATGGAGTTGAGCAGTGTTTCATAAGGGATGCTAAGGATCAACCGCTGGGAAGGGAGAGAAGGAGGCAGGATGAGCAGAGAGAGAAACTGAGCTAGGAGCTCCAGAGATGACCAAGTTGGGTCAAGATACCCAGGTCTCGATCATGCCCAGACACCACATCAGTCTGCCATTGTGTGTCAGCCTCCCCAGGTGGGCACATGACCTCAAGAGAGGTGGATGTTGCATCCCTGGCAACAGGGGCGGGGGGCGGGGGGAACGACAACCCCTCCATTGGCTAATCCGGGCAGCTCATCTGCCCACTGTAGCCTAGAGAGTCTGGCTTTGTTTTGTTTTGCTGCTAAACCACCTTAACGTTCATTCCCTTTAAATTCCCTTGGAGTTGCAATCTGGTCGCCAATGTTAGAAATTCTATATAAACAGAGTTTGTATCATTCACCAGATCAAACATTGAACATTCTCAGCTTCATACCAAGTTCATTTCCAGTCTACTTTTGAACTGTATTGAATATTAAATGCATTTTGTACTTTTTAAAAAAAGGTTTTTATTTTACTTATTCTCACCTGGTGGGATGAATAAATGACATACATAATTTTGCTCTCTCTCTTTGTCATGAATGACCAGCTCACTCTTGGCTGTTGTGTAGTGGATGAACCCACTGGACAGGGCCCTCCTAATGTCATCCTTCTGTCCAGGTGAGGGTCACAGTGCTGGAGGACAATGATCCCTTTGCCCAGTACCACTACCTGTTGACAGTCTACACTGGACACCGGAGAGGGGCAGCTACTTCCTCGAAGGTACCTGATCATTCAAGACAGCCCCCCTCCCCTGCTCTGCGTTGATTAGTGTGTCCCACCCCACAAAGCGCTTGCTGGCTCATTGTCAAGTCATTTTAGCATGGTGGATTTAGTGTTGTAAGGTGTTTTGTTTTTTTTTTTAAAGGAAAGAATCTTTTTGCCAAACAAAATATCCCCCCCAAGCCCTAATATTTAAAAATATAGAGGAAAATAGGTTAAGGGAGAGTTGAGGTCTAGCACTGTGCCTTTGGTTATCTCCCTTATCCTTACCAAAGAATAACTCAGATGGTTAATTGGTAACCTGCTCACAAATCTGCTCACATATGAAGAATCAGTAAACTGTTATTGGTGAATAAAGAGAAAACAGAATTTTTAAGAGAAAAGAGGAAATGGAAGGAAAGAAAAAAATGCCTACCATTTGAAAACAATGAGTCTTGAGTTACATTTTTTTGGATAAACTGATGAGCTGGCATCTAGCTAAGAGGTCAGGCTGAGCCATCTGTCCTTTAGCAGGCTGGCTAGAGGTAGTGAAAAAACTATCTCACTCATAAATTCTCTGAATTTCTTGAGCATTTAGCTGTGGAGCATTCAGCAGGTTGTCTCTGTAATGTCTCAGCATCCTTAGCTAAGTCTAGCCTGTGCCACATCCCTCATCAGAATATACTGTTCTCTGTGGTAGCCTTTACTAAAACTGAGGGCTCCATGGAACATAGTTTGAGAATCACTGGCACTGTGTATATTATCCTGGAGAAAGCTCTATTGTTTGTTTGTTTTTTCAAAAATGACATTAAGCTTCATTAGAGCAGAGTGTTTACTTTTTACTTTTTTTAAACTTTAAATTCAATTTGCCAACATATAGCATAATACCCAGTGCTTATCCCATCCAGGGCCCTCCTTAGTTCCCATCACCCAGTTAGCCCATCTCCTCACCCCATCCACCCCATCCCTCCCCTTATGCAACACTTTGTTTCCCAGAGTTAGGAGCCTCTCATAGTTACATTTTACTTTTTAAATTTTATTTTATTTTATTTTATTTTATTTATTTATTTATTTATTTATTTATTTATTTATTTATTTATATTTACTTATTCATTCATGAGAGACACAGAGAGAGAGAGAGAGAGAGAGAGAGAAAGGCAGAGACACAGGCAGAGGGAGAAGCAGGCTCCATGCAGGGAGCCCGACATGGGACTCGATCCCAGGACTCCAGGATCACGACCTGGGCTGAAGGTGGTGCCAAAGCTCTGAGCCACCCAGGTTGCCCTTAAATTTTATTTTTATTTATGTATTTATCTTATTTTTATTTTAAAAATTATTTTATTTTGATTTATTGCTGTGTCTTTGGTCCCCAACGAGCTGTCTAACATGGAGTAAGTGCTCAGTAACTACTTGTGGAATAAACATAGGAGTTAACTTCATCCATCTAATGAAACATTCATCTCATTTCCATTTGATACTCAAAAGTCCACCAGGAAAGGAGTGAAAACTTGTTATCCACAGGCTAGTTCTCTTTCTGGAGAGTTGTAGTCACATTTCAATTTGATATTGTCTTAGTTTGGGTATCTGGCACAGGCCAGGGATGCTGCTAAACACCCTGCAATGCACAGGAAAGCCCCCAGAGTAAAAAATTATTGAGTCCAGAATGTCCATAGTGAAGAAACCCTGCTATGGAAGCAGACTTGAAACTAGGATTCCAGTGTAAGAAGCAGTGTAAGTGTAAGAAGCTGATTTGAGGGGCGGATCCTAGGACACCCCAGTAGAGGACAAGAAGCCTACAGGGAACAGAAGTAGACAATAAAGGCTGCCAAACTAGGCAGCTGGAGCTAGTCCCATGATGGGACTTTGGAAAACAGTAACCAACGTGGGCCTCAAAGTCATCCCAGCTGATGGCTGAGGGAGCTGGCTTATTTATGCACCAATCCCACCAGTCATTGGTGGAGGACAGCTCACAGTACCCTTCATTCTCTGGCTCTTCCAGTCTCTGCTCTCACAGCCCAAACCCACCCCCCCCCCCCGCCCCGGAAAGTGATGCAGCTGCTGGCAGTTGGATGTAGGTGCAGGGATTGCTATAGCAGTGAGGCTGAGGGATGTGGGCTGAGCACAGGTGGTTGAGTTGCAGCTGTTTGGCTAGGAAATCAGCATCACCTGGATGGCTACAGAAAAGCAGATTCCTGGGCCCTGTCCCCAGCATTTTTAGTTGGTAGGTCTGGAGGAGGGCCTAGGAATATGTACTTTCAAGATAATGGGCACTCATGATTTATATCTCAGTGCCAGGTGCTTTGGGAGACTGTGGGAATATAATTGTTGCCAGCGGGGGAGGGGGACATTTCCTACCCTATAGCCCTTACAAATAAATATATGAAAAGTTTAAAAAGGTTACCAAGAAATGTTTTATAACTCGTGCTGAAGATATAAATGTAGATAGTGTCATCCCAAATCTTCATACACTGAAAAATAACTCAGGCAGGTCCAAGATGGGAGGAGGAGAGAATGAAGGGGGCATGCTATGTTGGTACTCATAGGTTTTTGGGAAATTCCAATGAAACAAATCCACTAGGGCTTGGTTACCACGTGGAGTTGGCCACTCCTAGTCTCTGGATTTCAGGTGACTGTCACCCTATATGGCCTGGATGGAGAGAGTGAACCCCACCACCTGTCAGACCCTGACATCCCAGTTTTTGAGCGAGGAGGAGTGGATGTCTTCTTACTCTCCACCCTGTTCCCCCTGGGGGAACTGAAGAGCCTGCGGCTATGGCATGACAACTCAGGGGACCGGCCATCCTGGTAAGTCAGGGGTGGGCACACCATGAGAACCCACTAAATACCACACCAGAGCTGGGCACTGTGCATTTGCTGCCTGGCTGATCCTCACATGTCTCTGCAAATACATAGAATGGATTCCACTTCATAGATAGAGACACTGATGGTCAGAGAGACCTACCCATCCACAAGCCACACAGACTGGATCAATACCTAGGAGAAGGACTGGCAGTGGCAACCCTGGGGTCCAGTGCTAGCCCCACCCTTGGCATATGTGCAGTATCAACCTTCATTTAGCCCCCAGTTTCCCATCTGTAAAATGGGGATAGATGCCCATTGTAAAGACAAATCTTGCCTACTAAGAGGACACTAAATGAGACATTGGGCTGATTCTTTAGTAGAAGAGCTAAGAACACCTGTCACAGCTGAGCACTAAGTTAAGCCTTCCTGTTTCTGTGCCTTTTCTCATTGGCTCCTCAAGGGCAAGTACTCTCATTCTTGTTTTATAGGTGGGAAAAATCTAAACTCAGAGAAGACAAGTGACTTGTCCAAGGTGACACACCTGGCAAACTCCGAGCTAAGCATCCACCTGAGGATTCTGTGTGAGGCCAAAACTAGTGACCTAAAGGAGTCATTTCCAATCTGATCACCCATCAGTGGCTTGCAACTTAAAAACAAAAAACAAAAAACAGAGCATGGGACGCCTGGGTGGTCAGCAGTTGAGCATCTGCCTTTGGCTCAGGGCGTGATCTCAGGATCTGGGATTGAGTCCCACATCGGGCTTCCTGCGAGGAGCCTTCTCTCTCTACCTATGTCTCTGCTTCTCTCTCTGTATCTCTCATGAATAAACAAATAAAATCCTAGAAAAACAAAACAAAACAGAGCACTTACACTGCTGACATACCAGCAGAGGAGAGATGATTTCATTTCTTCCCTGGGTCTCCAAGACCTAAATCAGGTTGGATGATACCCATGAAATCCTGAGTCCAAAATAGATGGTTTACTCTCTGGGTGGAAGCCTGCAGGAAGATCAGGTTGTGTGCCTAAGTTTGCACCTCCCTGAATGCATGCAATTTACACAACTTGGCTTTCCTCACTTGCATCTGGTTACTGGCCGTGGGCTTACTGCCCTGCACCAGAGTTAATAGTTTCAGAATGTACCTTCTTGCAGCATATCTGCGAAAACATGGCAGCCTCCAAGAGCTGGCTCTCCACACTAGCTGAGCTCCCACATGAGGCCAATTCACCCACTGATTAGGGCATTTTGGTCAAGGCACCAAATAAAAACAGTGCAGAAAAATACGAAATCTCTCTTTTTAGGAGTTTTTGTTCTTAAATGCAGGTTTGCAAAGCTGTTACCTTCATGGTATCCAAAGAAGCCTCAACCCCTAACCTTGTCCTCAGAAGTATGGGTCTCTTCTCCAGGTATGTGAGCCGGGTGCTGGTGCATGACCTGGCTAGGGACCGGAAGTGGCATTTCCTCTGCAACTCGTGGCTGTCCATTGATGTCGGAGACTGTGTCCTTGACAAAGTATTTCCTGTGGCCACAGAGCAGGACAGGAAGCAATTCAGGTACTTTTTTTTTCTTTTTAAGGAAATGCTGTTTACCTTGTTGTTTCATCTCTAGGGAAGTTGCACTGCAATCCAATCAAAGCAAGATAAAAGCACATTTTGGCTATTGGAACTGGGTGACATTAATGACCAATTATTTTTTCTTGTTGGGATTGAGGGGCCCTGGAGGGACATGGACCCTTGGACATAGATCTTTGAGGTGGTGAAATTGTTGAACAGTTATCCATATTTCCTTACACATATTTTAGAAAAATATATTTTATATTAGTGAACAGATGGATTTGAATGGTGCTTCCATGTCAGGTCATCTGGGGCTCCTTCTTCATGCAATTTTACCCTAGATGGGTATTTCAGCATGTGTGTCCTTTGGCTTTCCTTCTTTCCACATATGGTTAAACACATAAAAGCAAGTACAAATATATACACACACACTCATGTGTACACACACATAACACCACAGACTATTTATTTTCTATCTTTTAAAATGGCATTACTCTAAATGTCACCTTTTTTCTTTTTTTAATATTTCATTTATTTATTTGAGAGCAAGAGAGAGCACAAGTGGAGGAGAGAGGCAGAGGGAGAAGCAGGGAGAAGCTTAGCAGGAAACCTAATGTGGGGCTCTATCTCAGGACCCTGAGATCATGACCTGAGCCTAAGGCAGACACTCAAATGACTGAGCCACCCAGGTGCCCCTGTCACCTTTTTTCTTTGATGATAGACCATAAACATCCTTCCAGGACAGTAAGTTTAGGTCAAAGTTTTCCTCACTGGCTGTGCAATTTTCCACAGACTAAATGTCCCACAACTAATTCAACCATTCTTCTATCAATGGACATTTAGCCTGTTCCCAACCAATATTAAAAAAGTCAAGAGACTCCACAAAATTCTGACAAGTATGAAGATGCCAGGCCAGTGTTCCTGCTTGACTCCAATCTGCTGGAGCGGAGTACCAGCCTTCTTCTAAGAGCCATGTGTTCTCTGTGTTGCCACAGTCCTCACCTACTCCCTAATACCTTACTCCCAACACACTTGATTTAACTTGACTTTAGAGGTCCCTCTAGGCATTTGACTTTGTGACCTCTACTTTTTTTTTAAATTTTTATTTATTTTATGATAGTCACACACAGAGAGAGAGAAAGAGAGAGGCAGAGACATAGGTAGAGGGAGAAGCAGGCTCCATGCACCGGGAGCCCGACGTGGGATTCGATCCTGGGTCTCCAGGATCGCGCCCCGGGCCAAAGGCAGGCGCTAAACCGCTGTGCCACCCAGGGATCTACTTTAAATGGCTTCTGAGTTGGGTTCAAGAGCAAAGTCTGTTTCCAGTGAGTTTACTAAAAGGTGACTTTTCCTCCTTGCTGCCACTGTGAACAGTTCAACCTGCAAAGGGAAGAAGTTGGAGTCACAGAGACTTGAGCCCCAGGAGAAGCAGAACATCGATGTGGGCACACAGTGCACAGTTCCACAGGCCTCCTTCTGACTGGCTGCATGCCCTTGTAAAAGTCAGCTCATCTCTCCAGGCCTCAGTTTCTACATCCAAAGAATGACTTGTTCAGTGTGCTTGCCCCAAGGGGGCCTGTGCAGGTCCTGTGAAATGATGTGGGTAGCATACTTAGCACAGTGAGTGGCTCAGAGTAAGTGCTCCATTATAAGAACAGATATTATCCTCTCAATGCATCAAATGTGTGATGCCTAGAAACCAGACAAAGAGCCATCTGAAGGCAGGGCTGTGTCATTCCCCCATGAATCCTGGTGCCCAGCAGAACATGTGGCACACTGCATCAGACTCACCAAATATTTGTTGAACTGTCAGTAGTACGATGAGTAGAACAATCATGTGGAAAGTCACTGGTGTTGGTACCTGACCTTTCTCCTACGTACCTTTACTCTGCACAGCAGAGAGATGGGTCAAAGTACTTTGCAAGCCTGAAGGGTGTTGGCATTAGCCACCAGAACAGGCGCCAGCTGGAGATGTCAGTTCCACACACTCTCAGGAGAATCTGGGCTCCTGTGCAAGTCCTGTGGTTAGACTAAATTCTAGACTAACTGAATTCTAGTCTAAATTCTAGACCAACACAGATGCCTAAGGACAATATGGTGCCATTTTCAGAAACTCTGTCTTGCAATTTTGATCCTCTCAAACTGAGCCTGAAGTTAGAGCCTAGGATTTTTAACCAGTATCCTCTAATTCACCGACTATAATAAACCTAACAACATTATAGTTACATTATTATTTTGAAATTATAACAAAAATAATCATTGCTAACACTGATGAACACTCCCACATATGCCAGCTACTTTGTCAAATGCTTTACAAAAATCATTGCTTAATCCTTTCAACAATCCCATGAGGCAGGTTCTGTTATAATCCCCATTTTGCAGATGAGTAAACTGACATGCAAAGAGGAAAGGAACTTGTCTGAGGACACACTGTGAGTAGGAGGGCTGCCTAGGATTCCAACACACTCCGTTCGGAGCCCACATCATTAGCTCTAAGTGATCCTAAGATGCTACATGTCTTCCACATTAGAGAACATAGAGGATAAATCTTAGAAACAAACCCCTCCCTCTTATGCTAAGATTGCTCTGAAGAGACCAGTCTTCTCCCATCCCTGCCCCCTACCCCGCCTTTTCACAGCCACCTGTTTTTCATGAAGACCTCCACGGGCTTCCAGGATGGACACATCTGGTACTCCATCTTCAGCTGCTCAGCTAGGAGCAACTTCACCCGTGTCCAGAGGGTGTCCTGCTGCTTCTCTCTGCTTCTCTGCACCATGCTGACCAGCATCATGTTCTGGGGTGTTCCCAAGGACCCAGCTGAGCAAAAGATGGACTTGGGTAACTCACAATGTCATGACAGAGCTAGTGGCCAGTGGGTGCCACATAACTCCCAAGGTCCCAAGACCACCTTCAGGTTCAGTAATTCCCTAGAACTATTCACAGAAGTCAGAAACACCATTAAGCTCATTATAGACATAAGATAGAGATTAAAACCAGGAAAGGAAAGAGGCACATGGGGCAGGGTCCAGGTAGGGACCAGGTAGGACTTCCAGTTGTCTTCTCCCAGGGGAGCTATGACAATGCTCACTCTTTCTGACAATGATGTGTGAAAACATGCATGGAGTATTGCCAACCAGGGACGCTCACCTGAGCCCTAGTGTCCAGAATTTTTACTGGGGCTTGCTCACATAGACATATCTGACCCCCACATGGCTGACCTTAGCATCCAACCTCTCCAGAGACTGAGGTGATACTGTGTGGCCAAGGCCTACATCATAAATCACTCTTAACATAGACTATACAGTGTGGCCCAAGATCTCAGGTAAACAAAGGTGAACCTACCAGACAGAACATCTCAAGAGCTTAGAGGTCACCTCCCAGGAGCCACTCAAGGGCGAGACCTCTCTCTGGGCAAGATTAATCTTTACTGTGCAGCCACTTTCTGGAAGCAGTGGAGGAGACTTTCCCATGGACCCTTTCCTTCCTCTGTTCTAGGTAAAATTGAATTCACCTGGCAGGAAGTAATGATTGGACTGGAGAGCTCTCTCCTCATGTTCCCTATCAACCTCCTAATTGTTCAGATCTTTCGAAACACCCATCCTCGGGTCACTAAGGAGCAGAAAACTGGGAAATGGGACAGAGGCCCCCTCAATCTGGCCTCCTCACTGCAGCCCATGGAGGATGGTCTTCTGACACTTGAAGTGGTGACCAAGGCATGTCTTCAACCTTGGCGGTGTGAGGGTGCTTGGGCCTGGGCAGAAATGGTGGGAGGGAGTCCTGGGGCTTGAGGCCCGGCAATCCACCCCATGATGTCTGACAGCATCAGTCACCAAGGTTCATCAACAGGCACACACGTTCAGTTGTGCACATATATACATGTGTACACACACATACACATTGTGCAAGTGCATGTGTATACATGCACATATATATACAAAGACATACACACATATATACCTTTGTATACCTGTACATGTACACACATGCATATGCACACACACCATACACATATACACATGCACACATACATACACACAAACACCTACATATATATACGCGCACACACTTTTTGTGTTCCTAGTGCATACAAAATATTACACTTTTATCATAGATCCCAGCTGGATCCCTGGATCCCCACAGAAGGGACTTTGCATTCATTCATTCATTCACTTAATAAACATTTACCGAGCACCTAATACATGACATACTTTGAGAAAAAGAGCCTGGAATGAGCCAGTTTGAATCCTAGAAAAGGGATTTTATAGGTGACAAAATGGAAGCTTGGGATGATCCAACATGATATCTCAGTGGGCAAAGCTGGGATTCAAACCCAAACTGCCAGGCGCCGGGGTGAATGCTCTTAACCACTATGCTGCCCCCTCACCTTTAGCTCACCTTTCCCTTACCCAACCTGGGCTGACTTGCAGGATATGTGGAGACTTGTCAGCAACCTGTTTAAAGCTCTGAAAGTGCCACCACCTGCCTCTGGCTGGGACTCAGCAACCTTAACGGACATCAATCAACTGCTGGTCTTGGTGGAAGATGTCATCTGTCTACAGAACATGGAAGGGCAGGAGTTCTGGGAGGAAGCCAAACAGAGAGAGGACCCTTTAATACTGCCTCTTGGGTCTCTACAAGTGAAAGGTAAGTCCTGATGTGTCTGAGCTGAGAAAGGGGGCATGTCTGGGCCAGGTGGAGGCAGGTCTGTATCACTAGGGAGTGAAGTCCTACTTGGTCTCCCTCACTGATCTCCACTGCAACCACTTGCTATCACCTCCCACTGTGCACACAGGCAACCCGCTCTCTTTACGATACCAAGCTGCCTTGCCATTAAAGACCTTTACTCATGTACCTGTCCTTTCATTGAGAATATTCTTTCTCTTCTCCTCTCTTAGCTAATTCCTAATCAGACTTTAGTTTGTAAAGGAGTGTTTTAAGCACTCCTTCCTCAGAGGGGCAACCCCATACTTCAGGCCACAACAGATCTCCAGACACATACTGTTTAGCCCCTAGGTGTCTCTTGCATTGCTTTTACACAGCCTGCTGCCAAATCATGACTTGTGTGACGAGCTGTTTAAAATCTGCAACCATCCTGGCCCCATGTAGCTACTGAGCACTTGAAATGTGGCTGGTGTGATGGGAAAACTACATTTCTTATCTTAATTTCAATAAATTAAGGGGGCCAGTGGCTATCATACTGGCTGGTGAGGGTTAAGAATGCTGCCATTTTTAGCGCACCAGGCTAACCACTAAACCTTGTTTAGAATACAGACATAGGGTCTACACAATGGGGAATTTGAATTCATAAACTCTTCATCCACCCCTCTGATATAGTGGATTTCATTTTTGTAGCTAAGGCCAGAATCTGCAGTTTGAACCAGTCACTCAGGTGACTTAAAAGCACACTGAATGTTGAGAGTCAATGACCTCAAGACAAGATCATATGTCCTTACTGGCTGGGCCCATGCTGACTCTGTGGTCAGCCCAACCTTGACCCCATGCTCCAGCTACCCTGCAGGATTTGTCCCAGAGAGCCGGGCTTGGGCTATGAAGGCAGTTCTGCGGGAACTCTGCTCATACCTGCACTGGACATCTGGCCTTGAATTTGGGGGCTTTGGTGTTCATAGCAGAGGCCTTAGACTATGGACTCTTGAGTCAGTCAGGCCCTGGGACTCCCCCAGCTGCAAAAACAGCTGTGCAACCTTGGACAAGTTGCTCAACCTATGACTTAGCTTATTCCCCTGTAAAATGGGAGTATTGATCCACCTTGCCTCTTGGCTCATTCCGAGAACTGAATGAGGTCATAAGACACATGAAAAGTTTAGACTCAGCCTGATACAAAGCAGGCATTCAGTAGGTGGTGTTACAATTGATCGGGAGTGATGGTATCTTCCAGAAACATTGCCAGAGGGCTTGCAACATAAAGGCTGCTGATGTCAGAACCTGCAGCTGTGGCTTCTGCAAGGAGGCTGAGGGAGGAGGCCTGAGTCAGAGGGAGGCCCCAGACCTTCACCGTCATCTAGCCCAAGCCTAGCTGTACCCTTCACAATGCTGGTTACCTTCCCACTCATTCACTTCTCACTGGTGACCTTGAGGAGCTGTGGGAGAGGTGATCTCTCCTGCCACTTCCCCTATCTAGCTTCACATACCTCTTGCAAATATAAACACTGGTCTGATCAACCTGGGCCCTTACTGCTCTGGGAGAAGGTGCCCCTGGGCTCCAGAGTCCTAGGCCTGGTTCTGCTGGGAGAGGCCAAGCTCCCCCATGGTCTCTCCAGGTCAAAGCATGGGGAATAGTGGAAATGTTCAGGTTTGTTTTTTTTCTTGCAATGAGTAATTTAAAACAAAAAAAAAACCTTTGTTTTAAAACTTTTTAGGAAGCTAAAATTAAAAAAAAAAAAAAAACAATTGTAGGGAAATATTCATGAGATAATTGGGGAAAGAGGTGACCATGTGTGTATTTCATCTGATTAAGGGATTATTGTTACTGAAAAGTTGAAAATGACATCATGGTTTTATTTTTAAAGAGTCCCTATCTTCTGTAGAAGCCTACTGCAATATTTAGTGACATGACCTGGGCCTTGGAATTTGCTTCAAAATCACCCATGTGTTGGGATCCCTGGGTGGCTCAGTGGTTTGGTGCCTGCCTTCAGCCTAGGGCATGATCCTGGAGTCCCAGGATCAAGTTCCATGTCGGGCTCCCTGCTTGGAACCTGCTTCTCCCTCTGTGTATGTCTCTGCCTCTCTCTGTCTCTCATGAATAAATAAATAAAATATTTGAAAAAAACAAAAAACAAAATCACCCACGTGGAGAGAGTGGGCTGGGTGCCGGGGAAGCAAGACTGGCCACGAGTTGATAATTTTTTTTTTTTTTTTACGAGTTGATAATTTGAGTGGTGGGTGTGTGCAGGTTTATCTCATTATTCCATTATTCTACTTTTAAGTTTAACATTTTTCATAATAAAAATAAGTTGAAAACAAAAGATTAAGACTAAAACAATCTTTGTCACCAGGCAAATCTTGTATATATTATTTGCTGATGAGATAACACCATGTCTAGGATTTGCTTTAAGGTATTCCAAAAAGAGAAAAAAGTTGTGTGTGTGTGGGGGGGGTAGTTTGCAGAGACAAAACAAGATTGGCAAAAGGTTGTGGCAGCAGGTGATAGGTATTTATTCTGTTTTCTTTTGTCGATATATTAGGAAATTGTGAGAGTTGAACATACGAATCCTAACTGGCCATGGCAGCCTGGCACCTTTCCCCATCTTTCTCAGCCTAGATCTCTCATGGCATGGCACATAGTAAGTGCTCAACATAAGGAAGCTGTTACTAACACCACTGTTTTTATGGCAGGCAGTCTGCTCCGTCATTCGGCACCAGCTGATGCTCTCTCTCCCTTGCCCTCCAGAACGAATGCAATGCCTGATGCCGGAGGTAGTCCCAAGTGACTCCCTGAAGGACAATGCCTACAAACAGTGTCTCTACCTTCAGCTGGAATACATGGAGCAAGAACTTCAGCTGGTGGGACCCCATGGCTTCCCGCAGGGCCAGAACCACACCCGGGCCCTCAGCCAACTGCAGATGCTGAAGGGCCGCCTGCGAGGACAGCTGGGCACCCCACCCCCAGCATACACTGGGTAATCCACTCCCCTGGGTGCTGAGTGGGCACCTGCCCCCAGTGGGGGAGCCTGCAGAGAGAGCGTATCCGAGGCCACCTCGGAAGGATGTTCACCCAAATCTCCCCAGGCAGAAGTGATTCAGGATTCCTGTACAAATTCAGGGAGGAAGGATTTGAATAGGGCTATTTGCCAAAGGCAGTTGTAGTTTACAGTTTAGAACCATATTCATGTGGGCTGTTTCCTAATTGTGCACCCTTGGACAAGTCCCTCAACCTCTCTGAGCTGCAGTGTCCTCATCTGTAAAATGGGAATAATTCCTACCTCCTAACTCAAAACACATTTTTAAACATAATCAGTGAAATCTGAGTACACAGGCTATTAGATGACACTGAGGAATTACTGTTAATTTTGATTGGTGTGACAATGGCACTGTAATTCAGTAAGAACATCATTTTTGAGAAATATTCTGAATTAGGGATGATTTCACATTATGTCTAGAATTTATTTTTAAATATCCCAGCAAAAAATAAAATAAATAAACCCAAAAACCAAAATGGAGAGAGGGAGGGAGAGAGACACTGAAGATAGATGGGATAAGCCTAACAGGGAAGTGATGGCTGTTGAATGGCTGTTGAGCTAGTTGTTGGAGGTATGTAGTGCTCACTGATTTTTGTATGATGAGAAATTTTCATAATAAAAACTTTAGAAAAAATTATAGAGTACCAGCCTTCTAGGCTTCCCATGAATAATCTAGCACTTTCTATATTCAATAGGTCTTCTAAACCCATGAATAACAGAGCAAATCTGTGCAAAGCACTTCATGTGGGGACTGGCTCTGAAGCACTGAATAAATGTGACCTCAACAGAACAAAAGTCTACCTGCCAGATAGAATACAGAACAGCCCTTTGAGTAGGATATGAGATACAGAGGAGAAAACTGAGAGTCTAAGAGGTCAAAGAGCTTGGCCCCAGCCAGAGAGCTGGTGGGGGTGAAGTGGGATTTGAACTTGAGCCCAGAGGGTGCCACTCTGATCACACCCACCCTGCTTTACAGCTTCCGGATGGCCAGCAAGCCTCCTCGTGGCCTGCCCTGGTGGTGCGTCCTAGTGGGCTGGCTCCTGGTGGCGGCCACAAGTGGCGTGGCAGCCTTCTTTACCATGCTCTACGGCCTGCACTACGGGCGGGCCGGCTCCCTCAAATGGCTCATCTCCGTGGCCATCTCCTTCGTGGAGAGCGTGTTCATCACCCAGCCTCTGAAGGTGAGGCTGCCCTTGACGCCTGTGCCCACACTCTCCTTTCTCCCAGCTGCTCTGTCCTTAGGCTCAGCCATTCTTTATCTGTTCATTACAAACCTACACAGTACCTTGTCTGTGCCTTGCTGGGGGGAAAATGATAATGAAGTTAATCACCATAATAATCCAAGCACTGGGATTGGGGCTGGGGAGGGGGGTGTGTACAGAGACTAGGCCAGGCCAAGCAGCTCACCAAGATGTGGTAAGTCAGAGTCACAGTCACCCTCAAGAGGGTCCTCATCTCCGTACTAAAAATGATAACCTGAGATTAGGAAGGTAAAGTCACAAACATCTTGTGCTAGGTCACATGTATAAATATGAATAATACCATATTTCCTCAATTCTAGAAGTCCTTTTAATTGTGAGGTAGGCCAGCAATTTGTAGGAACTTTATCTTCAGAAAAAACAAAACAAAACAAAACACCAAGTCATTAAATACGTGCATCATTTGGAAGATGCACTCCTATCTCTGAAATGTAAAGTTACTGTCAGAGTTGGAGAAATACTGAGCCACAGCTCCCCCTGGAAGGAATCAGGTGGTAGGAATATATCATTGCACTGGGGTAGGGGGTGGGGGCTGCAGAAAGGAGAGGATATTTACAGTGAATCTGGACGCCTATGAGACTCTCCAAATCTCACCCCCATCGCATCCATTAGTTCCCCAGTTCTGCCCCCAATAGCCTTTATCAGAAGATTTAAACAACTCCTGACATCTCTAATCTAGTCTGAGAATAGTAAGAATAGAGTCACGAGCCATTTTGGTCCCAACCAAAGCACAGAATCCTTCTAAGCTCATGCATTTAGGTGCAGAGATGAAGGCATGGATGGAATGAATTACTTAATACAGAAGAAAGGGAAGGGACGGAGGGAGAAGGGAGATGGAACTCAGCACTAGAGGTAGTATAAGACATAAGAGGGTCCACCAGCAGGGGGGGCGCAGGTGGGAAAGCTGGTATGAGAAGCAGGGGGAGCTCAGGATTCACTGGCTCTGCTTGGTGGCCAGGTGCCCTGGCCCTCTCCTTTCACAGCCACATCCCTTCTCAGCACAGGATGGGCTGGTTCCCATCTGACTTCCCCAGAGCATGGCTTCTGTGCCCAGGACACAGTTGATAGTTTCCATCCCAGGCCTGGGTTTCATAGCAGGTGTTTTCCAGGTGCTGGGCTTTGCTGCCTTCTTCGCACTGGTCTTGAAGAGAGTGGAGGACGAGGAGGAGCCCGTGGCCTCCCTCCCAGGACGTCTGTCTAGCCCAGGTAATGGCGCACAGGCAGAGGCAGGGTCCTGGAACCCAATGAAGCTAAGACAGTCCTATAGAGCCCAGCTGCTGAGCTTCTTGCCCCATCAATCCTTCACCCCTGATTGGAGAAGCACCCCCAAACCATCCAAAACCAAACGACTCCTTCCTGTCTCTAGAGCAAACTTGTTCCTTCTCTACCCCAGCCCTTCTCTCTGGTCATGCACCCAAGCATGACCCCTTGGCCAGAAGAGGCCCCTTGGGGGCCGAGCTCTGCATGGCTGTCATTCTCTGTGTAATCACAAGCAAGGAGCTTTCTCCTCCAAGGCTCAAGGCCCTGGTCTTAGAACAAAAACCAAAACAGAACATGCTTGAGGTGAGCTGCAGAGAGTTCAGGGACAAGGGTCTGCAAACCACAGCCAGGAGGCCAAATCTAGCTCACTGCTTGTTCTCATAAATGAAGTTTTATTAGAACAGCGCCATGCTGACCCCTGTCAGAGGAGGCCACTGAGCAGCCCCCTGCACCCCAACCTGGTTTCATACTTCCCAACCTAAACTCCTGAGAATGCCTACAATAAGACAATCATAAAAACTAGCAAACAGAACAGAATCAACACTCTAGTACTCTATGCACATATTCTGACATTCAGGGAAAATGAAACGGGAGCAAATATACAAAAGGCACACCGACATTATTGCACTGACCTTATTATATAGTGTGGTTACCTCCTCGATGGGCCTGTATTCTTCCACTCTAAGATAGGGTTTGGGTTTGTTTTTTGTTTTGGCTTTGCAGATCCAAAAGGTCCATTAAAATATTCTTCCCAAGACAAAAGAGTAATTTTTGTCCAAAGAGACGCCAGCTTCCAGAACAATTAAATATTCATTCAGTCATTCCTCTGGCAGCCACCCAGGGAGTACTTGCCGTGTGCCAGACAGTTTGATGGCTTAGGAACATGATTTACATAAAATCCACTCGCTGCAAGTGTACAATTCATTGATTTTAGTAGATTTCTACAACTGTGCAACCACTGTCTTAATTCAGATTCGGAACAGCTCCATCACCCCTCAGAAGGTTCCCTCTTGACCATCTGAAGCCAATCTCTGCTCTCACCCTAGGCAATGCAGCACTGGATAATGGAGCAGGTTGCCTTTGGAAGGTACAGCCCACTTAGGGAGACCCATTAAACAAGTTAACAACACAAGTGTGAAATGTAAGGAGAACTTGGAGAGAGACCAGGAGAATGCAGGCTCCTCTGCTGAGGTGGTAACTACATTGGCTCCTGGAGCCTGGCAAAGGGAGGGACTGCACCCTGGACCCTTGCAAAGGCCCCTGAGAAAGGACAGAGCTTGTCATTTTACAGTGATTACTGACAGTGTAGCCCAAGCATAAGGAATTAGGAGGAGAATGGTTCAAAATGAGGGCAGAGAGGTAGGTGGGGAGCACAGCCTTGAGGCACCCGGGAAGTGCTGGGGTTTTGGAGGGCTGCTACATAGGACAGAAGCATGGTCTATCTTGTGCTCTGAGAAAGATTACAGAGGCTGCTCTTAGGAGACCAGAAGTAGTGGGTCAAAAGTAAAAGTGGGGAAAAGACTACTGGAACGATCCAGACAAGAGGTGACATGGGCTGGCCGTGGGGGATGGAAAGAAAGGCAAGGATTCAAAAGACAGTTGGGACAGTACACCCCTATCGGAACGGCTAAAGTAAAAAGTGGTGATAATACCAAATGCTGACAAGGATGCAGAGAATATGGGGCACTCACACACTGCTGGGAATATAAAATGGTACAGTCACTCTGGAAAAGTTTGGCCGTTCCTTTCAAAACTAAGAATGGATTCACCATATGCCCCAGCAAGTGCATTCTTGGGCATTTATCCCAGAGATATGAAGACTTATTCCCATGCAGAGAATAAGTCATGTTCACAGCAGGTTCATTTGAAATAGCTAAATGGCCGCTCCTAGGAATCTACCCAAGAGACATGAACATATATGTCTATACCAACATCTGTACATGAATGTTCATAGTAGCATTATTCATAACAGCCAGAGCTAGAAATAATTTAGGTGTGAGTGCATAAGCAAACAGGAGTGTATCCATACCAAAAAAAGGAACTAAATACTAATTACACAACAACATGGATGGACTCCAAACCATTATGCTAAGTGAAAGAAACCAGACACAAGAAACGAGGCACTGTAGGATTCCATCTAAATCTAAGATCCAGAAAAAAATCTATAGAGACAGAAAGCAGATTAATGAGGCTGAGGGTGGAACAGACTGGAAGTAGGAACGGACTTCACAGGGACGTGAGGGAACCTTCTGGGTTGATGAAGATGTTCTAAAACTGGGTTGTGGTGATGGTTGCCCAACTCTGTACATGTACTTGAAATCACCGAAGGAGGTAGCCTTCTAATGGGAAAATTTATGAAAACCATAGCTCGATGAAGTGACTTGAAAAAGAAGATATTTAGAATTAGACATGACAGGACTTTGAAATATAAATTACCCTCCTTCTTCCATCTGTTATGGTTTCAGGAAGACTGAGACCTGTCCTAGGGTCCAGGAGCACAGGGTGGGGAGGGCCTTGTGCTTTCAGTACTAAGAAAATCCTCCAGCTGGAGGAGGAACAGCATTCTGAGCACTGGGATGGTGGGGCAGAGGCATGGAGGGCAGCCCCGGAAAATGGCTCCTGAGGAGGAGGGATGATAGATCCTGATGTTCCTTGTGCGAGGGGACACTTCTGGATGCAAAAGTAGAGGCTGGTTCTACTGTCCTCGTGCCCTTGCTTTCACAGACCCTACTGCCTTGTTCCGAGCACGAAGATGCAGCAGAAAGGACATTTACCAGCCACCTTTGACCACTGACATCGAGAAGATGAAAACCACCCATCTCAAGGAACAGAAGGCATTTGCCTTCATCAGAGAAATCTTGGGTAAGCAACCAACGTCACCCACAAGCAGTCTCCCCACTCGCTGGTTGTCAGCACAGAACTGAAGAAGCCCCAGCTTCTCCCCTACACTTAAAATCCCTTGGTGGCCCCACGTGGCCCTTAGGATAAAATCTGAACTCCCTACCGTGGCTCTGCCCACCCTGGGTCACCTCTCCCAGCCCTCTGTGCCCTGAGCTGTGGTCACACCATGTTCTGCAGCTCCTAGGACTCCTTGCACTCTCTGGACCCCAGGCCCTTCCCCAGGCTAATCTAATCTGCCTGGAAAGTACCTTCTCTCCTCCCTGTCTTTTCTTCTGGCTAATTCCTTGTTTTTTAATTCTCAGCCTGAAGGCTTCAGAAAGGCTCTCCAAGGCTACTGACCAGGGGCTTCCAAACACCACAGTGTATCTTAGTCTGGGTTCCTCCCATAAGCAGATTGGGGTATAAGTAGTTGGTTTGGGAGGTGATCCTGGGAAACACAGTAGAGTAGAGGAAAGTACAGGAGAAAGAAGGGAAGCAATAGAAACTGAGCTGATGAGTGGGTTCCATGTGGGAACTGGAGCTCAGTCCTGTGGGGACCTCTGTGGGGGCATGTAGTACACACCCCCAGGTTGTCACTCACAGGTCACTGGTGAGGGCTGCTCCCGGGGAGGACATTGACCCTGTAGCACTCCCACCTTGCCTTCCCAATGTCTGAGCACATAGGGCCAGACAAATGCAGAGAGCAGGGGAGCCTGCATAGGAGTAGCAGCATATTACAGAATGAAGAGAGCCCAGGGGTGTGGGCAGAGCCCCAATTCATCCCAGGGAGGGGGTTTTTGGGATGCATATTCCCAGGCCCTGGATCCAGAGATTCTGGGTAAGGGTCTGCATCCCCCACATCCTGATGGCTGCATCCTAAACTAAATCTTTGTATGTGAAGGGCCCTTACATCATACTCACCTGTCCATAGGTGAGCTCCATGAGGGCAGAGAACACAACTGTCATTTTCATTGCTCCATCCTCAGCATTGCACCATGACGGAGCCTCATTTTTAAAAGATTCTTTTCCAGAAGCATTTATGTAGCATGCATTCTGGGCAGGCACTATTCTTAAGTGCTTTATAAATATTAATTTGTTGACTCACCATCACAACTTTGTGAAATAGAATTATTACCCCCATTTCACAGAGGAGGAGAGTAAAGCAGAGGGGTTAAGTCACTTGTGAAAGGCACATGGCTTGGAAGTGGCAGAGTGAGGATTTGAACCCAGGCAGGAAGCTCATGATCTGTGGACTTCATTCATTCCCACTAAGGATTGGTTCCATTGTCACTAGGGGGTTGAGTAGCTGGTCTGCAAGACCTCGACTATTCCGAGCCACGTACCACTTCATTTCTTGCCTTTGGCTTGGTGGAAGTTGGGGACCCTACCTGACCAGGGGCTATGCCTCCCTTCTCAGCATACCTGGGCTTCCTGTGGATGCTGCTGCTGGTTGCCTATGGGCAGAGGGACCCCAGCACCTACCACTTCAACAGACACCTGGAGCACAGCTTCACTCAAGGCTTTTCAGCTGTGTTAAGCTTCAAGGAGTTCTTCATGTGGGCCAACACCACCCTCGTGAGCAACCTGTACAGTCATTACCCAGGTCCTCTCCCCTCACCCCAGGACGTGTGTCAGCCCCCTTGTGTAGACTCCTTTCTAGGAACAAGAGTGAGCCACTGTCACCATCAGCCTTACAGAGAACTGATAACCACAAGGCCATATGCTTTGAAGGAGAAACCCTCAAAAGGGTGTGTGTGTGCATGAGAGATGGGTCCTAACTCTTCCCTGATGCAGAGTGGAGGGCTTCGTAAATCAGAGATAACCAAGCATGAATCGGCTAGGCAGAAATAGTATACCAGACAGAAAGACAATGTGAGAAAAGGCAAGTCTGAAACATCACAGCACGTTCCTGGAATTATAAAGCATTGAGTGCGGCTGCAGTATAAGGTATGAGTTGAGGACCAGTGAAAAGCAAAGCAGGAGAGAGAAATAGGAGCCAATCATGAAGGGTCTCAGAAGTTCATATTTTATGCTTAAGGAAATGAGAAGGTATTGAACAGTTTCTCCATGAGGGAGTAACATAATCAAATTTGCATTTAAGAAGGATCATTCTGGAATCATGGGGAAGTTGGAAGACAGAGTTGTTAGGATGCTGGGGAGAAACGATGGGGCTGATGCAGGGATGAGGGGCAGAGGTGATAGAGAGATGGGTACGGGTGCAGACAACACTGAAGAGAGTTGATGAGCCTTGTTGACCATTAGTATGTAGGCATTGAGGGAAAGGACACAAAGAGTCTCCAAGTTGATGACTAGGTGGTGGGGGTACCATTCCTCAAGATTATGTAGGAAGTAGACCACACCACACCTAAGGTGGGAAGGTGGTGAGGAATGCAGCCTGTGGTTGGCCATGAACTACTCTTGACTGTTTCTACAATAAAGTAGAACTTCTACTGAAGTTCACATTAGCATCCAGGCCAGGATGCTCTAAGATGACTTTGATGTCTAAACTGACCCACTTGTTTTCCATCTCCAGGCTTTATCACTGATGGGAACTCTAAGCTGGTTGGCAGTGCCCAGATTCGTCAAGTGAGAGTCCGGGAAAACTCTTGCCCTCTTGTCCCACACCTGCAGGCTTCTCTTGACAGATGTCATGCACCATATTCCCTGGATATTGAAGACCTATCAGACTATGGGGAAGGCTGGAATGCCTCTATCCTCAATAACAGCAGGGGCTTTTCCCAGGCTTGGCAATACCAGAACCAGAGACAACGCCGAGGGTATCCCATCTGGGGCAAACTCACTGTGTACGGGGGAGGAGGTTACGTGGTCCCCTTAGGGACTGATCGCAAAAGTACATCAAGGTAAGACTCACTTGACTCATGTGCGGCCAAGGAAAGCCATTTGTTAGAGTCCAGGTCGGTTTAGCGGATGCAGCCAAGCTCATTTATGTCATTGTAGGGCGTGACCAGGGGATTTGGAAGTATTCAGATTGTATTTCCAGGCCCTGGAAACTGGGGTCTCAGGGTCTCTCTCCAGCACTCTCAGCCTGGTGGGCCGAGTCTGGTGGCTTCTGCTAGAGCCAGTGTAGGGATGGGGAAGTCCACCACACAAAGCCTCCACCATCAGGCAAGTGGGAAGTAGTTAAGGCTCTTAACCTTAGCCAAGAATCATGCTTTTATTTGTAGTGACTTACAGTACCAAGGAAGAAGAGTTTGGAGTATTCACTGTTTCTATAGTGGCAGAAGCAAGCCTGCTCTTTGTCTGAAGGATGTCACCTTATCTCCCGAGATTGCTCACTACAAACACAGCTTCAGCAAATGCCTTGGGTAAAGCCCAGCCAGGACCTTGCATTCCTGGAATACCCAACATGATTGTGCATGGATATCCAGAGCCCATGCAGACTGCCTCTCCCAGCACACTCTAGGGTTAGAGAGCCCTAGGCCTGAAACCCTGGCATTGCTCCTGTTAGTTAGCTGTGTGGCCCCAGGCAAGTTAGTGAGCCCATATGCACCTCAGTCTTCTCCACTCTATTATCATAACACCAAGGAACACGGGTAACAAACTCCTAGGGAGAACAACTGGCAGGGGTCCCCTGGGATTAAGGACAGGACAGGAATAGTCAATTTCAGCATAAGAGGTGTTTTCCTGTCACTTGCAACAACGGGTATTATCTCTTCTATACTCCAAGCAGGAACATAGACCCAATGGGAAGGGGCATATTTTAAAACAGGCCCATCACTATTGCTGCCAGTAATAACAGCTGTCACTTTTACACACACACACACACACACACACACACACAGTATTGCATTTTCTCTTCACAACGTTCCCGAGGCACTGGAATTAACACCATTGCAGTTGAGGAAACTGAGTCCTAGAGAGGCTATTAGCTTCCCCATGAGGCAGTCAGGATTTGAACCCCAGTTCTTCCAGCATATACTCTTTCCACACCAGTGGGCAGACCTCCAGAAACTGGTCTCATGTGAACTGCGAACCCAAGAGGGGTCTCGACTGCTGCTACTGCTGTCTGCCTAAGCCCCTGATTTTCTATGTGGTTCCTCTCACATGGTGATCCTCAAACTTTAAAAGGCATCACAATCCCTGGGAAGGCTCATCAAAATACAAATCCCCAGGCCCCATCCTCAGAGGAGTTTGTTTCAGGAGACTTGGGGTGGGGACTGAGAATCTGCATTTCTACGAAGTTTCCAGATGTGGATGCTGGCAGCACGGGGACACACTTTGAGGACCTCTGCTCTAACGTCCAGGAGACCATGGGTGCCATGACAATGCACCATTGGTGGGAAACTATGATCACTTGCAAGGGCAGCCCCAAGGCCTTATGGTCCAGGGCATGAAGCAGAGCCAGAGGGATACATTTCTATGGGAAACCCTGGCCTCCTCCTGGGCAGAGCGGGGAGGGAGCCGCTATAGATGGAGATGTCGCTAAATATCCCTCTTCCTACAGAATTCTCCAGTACCTCTTTGACAACACCTGGCTGGACAGCCTGACCAGAGCTGTTTTTGTGGAGTTTACTGTCTACAATGCCAATGTGAACCTGTTCTGCATCATCACTCTGACCCTGGAGACTAGCGCCCTGGGTGGGCAGCCTTGCCTGTGACCTCATCTACAGTGTTCTGGAAGACAGACACCCCTCCCTCTGGGCCAGAGCTCCTGACCAGGCTGGGCCTTGCAGCCCCGGGCCAGAGTTCTGGGGCCAATGGTTGTTTGGGGGGTGGATCTTGGTTCTCCGTAGGCACCTTAAGGCCAGGCTCCAGGGCTGTTCCACTCTTATTCCTAGTTGCCTCCACTTCTCTCTAGACTGTCTCTCAAGATACCCAGAGGGAACCCAGTTGCAGTCTGAAGGCAGCTTATCATCTTGAGCTACCCACTCTGGGGAATGTGGGTTGGGAGGCTGGCAGAGAAAGGCTGGGGAGGGGGCGAACTGGTAATAGATAATTTCACTTAAAACAGCATTTTACAACTTGTACCTCAAACCTACAGTACAAAGTACATTTCACATCATATTCTAACACACAAATATATATAACTGAGGCAAAAGCTTCAAAAATATTTCCTTTCACTACATGTAATGTACTCCAGTATTTTGTGTTCTGTTCCACTTTTCTTCCCACTTCCTGCCTCTGGCCTCTTTTATCCCGATCAGAATCTATGGAAAATACTACCTAAAGCTTCCTCAGCTAATAATTAATTTTCCCCAAATTCAACCACCTCTCCTTTAAATATTAAGCAACTTTTAGTATCCAATTACATTTTTAATAAAACTAATACATGCATATAGTTCTTTAAATTTCAGAACACTGTAAAGTGAAAAGTAAAAGGCCTTCAACTTCCATGATTACTGGCCACTGTCAAGAGCTTCTTTCAAATCCTTTGGTGGGGAGGCAGTTATTTTGTATTCCTGTGTTCCTCTACTTCTTTTTGCCACCTTTGTGGCTCTTAAGGACCAATTAAACAGCCTGTCCCCAAACACCTCTGATTACATTACGTGTTTCTACAAATGAGAAGTGAGGGTGGGTTTCAGGTCTGGTTGGTTCAAGCAGTCCATTGATGTCAGCAAGGACCCAGGTTGTTTCTGTCTCTCCATTCTGCCATTCTTGGGTTGACTTTGTCTTCAGAGGCAGTAGCCTTATCAAACTGTTTTTTTTTTTTTAATAATCCTAAAACATCTTTACAATACCACCCCCCAAAAGAAAAGACACAGAAATGGATGAAAGATGATCCAAAAAAAGGCTGAATTTTAGGCATAGTGGTCAATTGATGAATTGATCTTCAGTGAACCCTCTTTCGCTGAACCAGCCTTGAGTAAATTAATGTTAAGTGGGGAGTGTGCTTTGGCTGGAGGTAACCAAGTGCACGAATGGCTGACACCAGATGCAGAGTATAGGGAGTGGCTCTTCCAGTGCAGCTCCCTGCATCTCCTCTCATATGTCCATGGTCTTTGGAATCCACTATGTGTCCAGTCCCTTGAGTCTGTGGGTCAGAAGGGTCTTTATCTGCTCTTCTGCTCTGGCCAGCCCTCAGAAGGGTCTGAGCTTACATCATGCCACTGATGACTTCCGGTCAGAAGTGGTGGCTCTGAGTGGGCAGGTAACCAGGAGTGAGTAGAACATGTTTTGCTTCCCAGGAACCTTCTTCCCACATGCGAACCTGCAGAGCCTGCGCCTGTACCCCTTCACTGATGGCTGGCACCCCTTCGTGGTAGCAGCAGAGGCCATCTACCTCCTGTTCCTTCTCTACTACATGATTGTGCAGGTGAGGGGTGGACTATGACTCCATGGGGATGGAGGCGGCAATGTGTGCCTGTCCCCTCTCACACAGCTTCCCCAAAGTGAGGCCTAAAGAAGGGAGAGGGAAACATTCTGCTACCCTCTTGCCATGGCACCCTTTTGGTCCGTCTGTAGTCCTGAGGGACCAGCTCAGGGACCAGCTTTTAGTATTTCTCAGGAACTGAGACTCAGAGGGTAGTCTTTCCAGGGTGAGGAAGGGAGAGGAAATGAGAGATTCCAAAAAATGTCAAAGGTGAGAAAGGAGAGAGGTGGCTATGCCCACAGCCGGTGGTTCACCTGTGGTCCCTGGGAATTAGGAAAAAATCCCCTTTGCCACCTTTAAATGACACCATGTTGCAAAATGAAGGTGCAGATGTTGACAATGTTGGTGGTTTGAGGAAGCTGGGAACTCATCTAAAGCTTGGTATATGCTCTCACCCCTCCCCACAACAAAAATGCAAATCAGACATCTTAAGAGGGCATCCCAATCCCTTAACAGCCACAGCCACTCGAAAGTGAGGATGATATCTTGAGTGTTTTCACCACGTGATAGGCATTATGCAAAAAACCTTGCATGGCTTTTCTCTTTTAATACCAGGAGAAAGGTGCTATTGGCTTCATTTCACAGAGTAGGAAGCTGAAGTCCAGAGACATGAAGAATTTATTCAAGGCCAAAATTGAACCCAGAGAGTCTGACCCCTGAACTTGACACTCAACCCCTCTGTGGCACCATCAGACTCATAAAATCTGGATCCCGTGGGGTCTCCGAGTGTCACCAATGCAAACCCAACAGGGAACAGTCATCAAATAACCACCTACGAACATCAAAGGAGGACCATCCACCACCCATCGCCATCCTACCCTCTGGATTGTACATGCCCCCACAACACTTCTTTCCAAAGCCCATAAATTTTTCTAAAAATGCCACTTCTTAAAATCATCCCCCCTTTCTCCATCCCTTTATAATGGAGGCAAACTTAGTCTCTAAGCAGCCAAGAGTAGGGAGGTGGAAGGAAATGACCACAGAAGCTTCTCTTTAGTGGGAGGGAAAAATGGAGGGAAGCCTAGAACTTGCATAGCATAATTCCTTTGACTTGTGACACCTGATGTGGAAACAAGGTTAAATATAAAATCTGCCAATCTAGAAAACCTATCTATCCACAAAGAAAAAAAAATGAGTTTAACAAAATTATTTCTTTTTAATTGCGGTAGCTAAATATACATAACATAAAATTCGCCACTTTAAACATTTTAAAATGTACAGCTCAGTGGCGTTATGTACATTCACATTGTCATGCAACCATCATCACCAGCCATCTTCAGAATTTTTTTCCTCTTACAAAACTGAAACTGGACCCATTAAACAATAACTCCCTCCCCCCAAAAACAACCCCACTGCCTCCGAAGAAAACAATGTTTCTTATTGAATCAGCATCACTACAATGTGATGCACATCCCAGGAAATCTGCTAGCAGATTCCAAAGACAGAAAGGAATCTCACCCTTGCATATTGCCAGGCAAATAGGACTCATTACATATTCATTCTTAAGATAAACACTAATTAATCCTCAAGAGGATTTACGGCAGCATCTGTCCCACTAGTCTACCCTAAATTCACCTGGTAATTGGGGCTGCCACTTGTGTTTGCCAACTGCCTTTATTAAAAGGAAAAATAAATGTACATGTTCACAATAGGAGGTAATTTTGCAACCTGGAGGTAGGTGCCTACCATTTGGCTCCTACCCTCCCAGGGAAACTGAGAGTGAATGGAACTATCTCCCTTCTTTTTTTTTTTTTTTATATATATATATATACATTTTTTATTGGAGTTCAATTTGCCAACATATAGTATAACACTCAGTGCTCATCCCGTCAAGTGCCCCCCTCAGTGCCCATCACCCAACTATCTCCCTTCATCATAGCACTTCAAAGAGAAAGCTTCCAGGTTCTTTAGAAAAACATACCTGAGGCTAGTTTAACTTTCAAAAAGGATTTACATACATCTCAAAAGGGCAGAGAAAGAATATACAATTACAAGTTTTCTAAAGTAATTGCTCTATGAAAGGGTGGGAGGGTCTTTCCCATTCCCCAATTTTTTGCATCAGAAATTATTAAATGTTTTTCTTATCAGATGCTGTATTTACTCTTATGTACCTCCAAAATTCTGCAGCCCAAGTTGGTTATGAAAGCAGATGGCTGCTTTCATAACCAGTCTGTGCACAAGGCTGGGGAGAGGGGAGAGGCTCCAGGCCCTCCATGCATGTGGGGCTAGGGCTTTGAGAAGCCTCTCCAGGAGACAGTAGGCCCCTGCTGGAGGGTCATCTGGGGTGGTTCGGAGAGTCATGGTGGAAGGGATGGGGAGGCACAGTTCTGGGTACAGCATTTGGCAGAACCTCCAGCTCCTTTCCCAGGGCAAGCTCATGAGAAAACAGAAGTGGTGCTATTTCCATAGCAAGTGGAATCTTCTGGAGCTGACCATCATCCTAGCCAGTTGGAGTGCCCTGGCAATGTTTGCGAAGAGGGCCATCCTGGCAGAACAGGACATCCAGCACTACAGGAGCCACGGAGAGGAGTAAGTGGCTCTGCCTCAGCCCTCAACTCCCACACTAGACCTGCTTCCTCCAGCTCCATGGCCCCAGGGTCTGGGAGAGGGGGGAAGGAGGGCAGCTTTTGAAATCTTACTGATCCTTAGACGATCCGGGTCACTCTTTAAAAAAGGAACTATAACTACCACTTAGATTCAGGTTTGGGGCCTGTCACATATACAGTTGGAAAGGGCTTTTTGAAGACCAAATAGAACAATTTCTTACTTTTGCAAATCTGACCCAAACATAAAACCATGTGACATGCTGTTAAGGTTCCCTCCCAAAAGATGTAGCCCACCAGTGTGGACACATCTGCTACCATTTACAAAGTGTCTACTCTGCTGGTCATGATGCACTAGCTTCTCAGATGCTTGCAAGAACTCAACATCGTGGTAGACGCAAATGTGGGTTTGCCTCTTGGTGGGTGTTGAGCCAAAAGATATGACCAAGCAAAAAGAGCAGGAAAAAGAAGGATTTTACTTGCAACAAGTAAAGGAGAACACTGAAGACCTTTCCCAAAGCATTGTCTCCCCAAACAACAAAATTAGGGAAGTTTTAAGGTAAGGATCAATACATATTCATCAAGGCCTTGTGCACACAATGGGAAATACGGCATGGAATTGAGGCAGAAGTCACCTTGGGGTAACTGAGTCCTGGTCAAAGTCACTAGGAAGGCAAAGATCATCATTATCAATTCTCTGGCTTTAGTTGGTTTGGTATCTGAGTACTCAAGGGGGTTTAGATCCTGCAGAGAACTCAAGAATGCACATCGGGTCAATCTTGGCTTTGTTTTATTACTGACTGCCTCTGATAGGATCAGACTATCTCCCATCCCAGCCTGATAATGGCTGTTTTATTCTTACATTCATTCTCAAGGTGGATGAGGGCTTAAGATGACTTCCTTTGTCAGGAAAGCTAGGTCTGTCTTTCTGTTTCTGGGGTTCCCTAAACTCTTTCTGCTTACATTATCACTACTCCATTTTACAAATAAAGATATTGAAGCTCACAGAGGTAATGTCCCCAGGGTCACACAGCTAAAAGGTGACAGAGAAGTAATTTAAACCTAGCTTACGTGAGGGACTCAGTCAGCAGAATGTGCAACTTTTGACTCTGGGGTTGTAAGTTCGAGCCTCTTGGCTCGAGATTACTTAAAAATTAAATCTTTAAGGGGTAGCTGGCTGGCTCAGTCAGTAGAACATATGACTCCTAAGATCATGAGTTTGAGCCCCATGTTGATTGCAGAGATTACTTAAAAATAAAATCTTAAAAAAAAATTTTTTTTAAACCCCAAATACCTAGCTTGTGTGTCTCTAGGATCCCAACCCTTCCATTAAACCATTGTGTTTCTTAACTCATTCACTGATTTTATTGATATGGATAACATTTATTTATTGTTGGATGCTATACAGTTATAAAAACACCACTTTAACAGTATTATCTCATCTGCTTTAATCTTCCCAAAACTTTTAAAAGATCAACATCCATTTCTTACAGAGAAGGAAATTGAGGCTCAGAAAAGATGTCTGTCCGAGGTCACACAATTTGGAAATGGAAATACAAGGCCTTTAATTTGAACTCTGCATTCCTAACCTCCCACCCTATTGCTGGCTCATTTAGCTCACAAACCCTAAGCTCTAAATGGTATAAGAGTGTTAGATGTTTTAAATGAGGCAGGAGAAAGGTGCCACAGGAGCCAAAGGAGGAAGCAGCAATCCATACCAGCTGCCCCAGTCTGCTCAAAGGGAAGGATGATGCTGGAAGGCAGGAGATTAGGTAGAAGGATAACTTTCATTCAGGCACTCAATGCTTTTACAAATTTAAGATCAGGGCACCTGGGTGGCTCAGTCGGTTAAGCATCTGCCTTCGGCTCAGGTCAGGATCACAGGGTTCTGGGATAGAGTCCTGCATTGGGCTCCCTGCACAGTGAGGAGTCTGCTCCTCCCTCTGCATCTGCCCCTCCCCTGGCTTGTGCCCTGTCTCACTCACTCTCTCTCCAATAAATAAATAAAATCTTTAAACACACACACACATAAAAACTAGAGATCATAGAATTCTGTTCCGTAATGATGGATAGTTGGAAGAAAGGCAGGCAGAGACAAGGGGCCCTGCCCTAAGAGAAAACCACCCTTAAAAGGATTTTACACCACCCTGGAAGGAGCCCTCCACCCTTTCACAATGATGGATAACAAAAGCCTGATTGGATGACAGGCTCAGGGAGGGTTAATCAGATTACAAGAACCCAGCCAACAAGCCCATAAAAACTCGGAGGTTTAGAAATTCTGGTGTAAAAAAAAAAAAAAAAAAAATTCTGATGTCAAGCCTCTCAGGTTCCCTCCCTCTTCAGGAACTTTGTACTATCACATTACTATTGCTCAATAAACTTTGATTTGCTGCCCACCACTTTTTATCTGATCTACCTCTTCACTCTTCGAACCAGCATGACCAAGAACCATGGGCACCAAAGAAAAGGAAATCCTGTAACAATAGCCTGTTCTCTATCCATGTCACTAGATATATATAGGTCTATTCCATTTTATTTATTTATTTTTAAGTAGGCTCCATGTTCAGTGTGGAGCCCAACACAGGGCTTAACCTCCCAACCCTGAGATCAAGACCTGAGCTGAGAACAAGAGTGAGATGCTTAACCGACTGAGCCTCTCAGGCATCCTTGATTCTATGACATTTTAACAACACACCAATATTAAGACTGAATTAAAAGTACAAAGGTACAAAGGGAATGAAGGGTAGGATGGAAGGGCAGGAAAGACCCGGACTTTGGGATCAGACATGCCTGGATTCCAACTCTCATTCTTCTACCACTAGTTATGTCACTAGCTCTGTGACCTTGTGCCAATCTTAGTCCATATCTGTAGAGACAGCAGTACTTAACCTCATCCAGTGGTCTGAGAGGTCAAATGAGACAGGGCAGTTGAGGTTCATTAGGCCCTTACTTGGCACAGAAATTAAATGGTACTTCCATCGTTCTTTCAAAGGAAGATATACACTCAGACAAGTGTGAGGGAGGACGTGGCATCTAGGGACCCCAAACCAGGAAGAGAGGCTCACAGAATGCCCTCACTTCTATCTTCTTGATGCTGGAAGGATTCCTCCTTTCCCATTCTTCCAAAGCTCTTCAGCCATAAACCAAAAATGCTAGGTAATGGTCCCATGACTACCATCAACATCATCATACCTGTCAGAGGCATCATCCCACCATCTTCCTTATTACCTTCACCATCATCCTCACCACCAGCATCACCCCTATCATTATCACCACTATCACCTCCCTCATTATCATCATCATTCATATCATAACCATCATCCCCACCATCACCATCATCACCAGTTCATCATCACCTAGCTGGGGGAATTGGACCAGTTCTACCTCCTAGACCTACTGTGGGACGTGATGGGCCTCTGAGATCATGATAAATCCAATCCTGCATCCTGGACTCAATTGAGCCCAAATGAGCTCTGGGTGAGCTACTCATAGTCTCTGAGATCCGGTCTCCCCTTTTGGTCCCACAGGGGGATCAGTTTCAGTGAGACAGCAGCGGCTGATGCTGCCCTTGGCTACATCATTGCCTTCCTGGTACTGCTGTCCACAGTGAAGCTTTGGCATCTGCTCAGGTTGAACCCCAAAATGAACATGATCACATCAGCCCTGCGCCGTGCTTGGGGGGACATTTCGGGGTTTATCATCGTCATCCTCATCATGCTTCTGGCTTACTCCATTGCGGTGAGTCGTCCCTTTGGTAAAACCTTCAGGGCTGGTCTCCTTGGAAGCAAAGGCTTTTCAGTGGTGGGGAATTGAGGGTTAGGGTTAAGAAGATTTTGGTACCTGAGGGAGATGATGGATCTTCTGAGTCCAAGGCTTTTTAGCTGGAGCTCATAAACTGGCCACCCCACATGGCAAAGGCTGGAGACCTCAGTTAGGTAAGAGTGAGGAGGAATAATCTCTAAGACTAAAAGGGCCAACTACCTCCAATAAAGGATTCTTTTCTGTATCTAGATCCTACCTGGATATGCTAGTTCTCCTGACATCCCAATTGTTCAGACATGCACAGAATATTCCCTTTGTGGGGGGATGTGGAGATGAATTGTGAGGACAGATACATCCACAGGCCATGTCACTGCCTGATGCCTTACACTTGAGGCATGAACTTAGTAGGGCCAAAAATCATTCCATTCAGTCCCTGGACACTAAAAGCATTTTGGCAATCACAACTCCTTTGTGAATGAAAAAAACATTGCACTGTCAACTCTTTTATTATCAATTAATGTGGGAACAAACGCCTTCTACTACATCTTGATCTCTATCTAATTATACCCTCCATCCTCTCCAAGTCCACATTCCCCATAATACCATGGCTCCCACTCCTCTGTGACCCTCCCCTCAATCCTGACCCACTTTCTACCCCAACCCCTCCAATCTCACTTTCCACCATCCCTGACCTCCACACAACCTGATGATCCCTCTTATTCTGGTCCCCACTCCCTGTCTAACCCTCTCCTCCCATTCCTCATCCTTTTCCTGTCCCTATCATCTCAACCCTGACTCCCTAATCTCTGACCCTACTCCATCTTCCTCTCTCACCCTTAGAAATGGGGTGAGGCGCATTGATGCAGTGGTGGAGGGTATATACTAAAAAGCTGGAGTCTGGTTTTATCAAAAGTACTCCACCTGACCCCTTAATTCATGTGGATTTATTCAGTCCTTGATCTGCAGTGCAGGAGCTGCAGGGACACTGCAGTGTCCCCTGGGACCAGAAGTCACTAACTCAGAGCCAAGGGAGTGCTGGGCCTCCCTGACACAATAGCAGAAATCTTTGGGGGGAAGGATGCTGTGCTAAGGAGGAAATACAGTGGCAGTGGGGAAAGCCCTGCCCAGACAGAAGCCTCTTGTCATCCAACCCAACGGCCCCAGAGCAAAGATGTTAGGGCCTCAAAGAGCCCAGTTTCATCCTTGGGGCTTAGAGCAACCATCTGAGTGAACACAACAGTGGCCTAGTGCGTGATGCCTGAGCCGCAGACGTGCATACACACCCCTTACAGAGCTGGGTATGTACACACACCCACTAGCAAGCCCCTGTAAGGACAGACGGCTTTGCCAGGCCAAGGATATGGCTGACCCAGGACACTGACTCGACTGTCAAACAGGCATCGGGCTGGGGTGGGGAGGTCACTTGGTTTCCTTCTGTGTTCATAAGGACTCTTTCCATAACAGTCAAACTTAATATTTGGTTGGAAACTCCGTTCCTACAAAACCCTCTTTGATGCAGCAGAAACAATGATCAGCCTTCAGCTTGGAATCTTTAACTACGAAGAGGTAATGGGGTATGG
The DNA here is from genome assembly GCF_053574225.1 of Canis aureus. NCBI lineage: Eukaryota > Metazoa > Chordata > Mammalia > Carnivora > Canidae > Canis > Canis aureus. The sequence continues at coordinate 18,257,559 of NC_135613.1, read as the reverse complement.
TGGGGTGAGGGACATGGACACTACCATGTATACCAAGCCTTTGTGAAAGTTAAAAAAAGAACCCTCCTCAAGTGCCTCCTCCTGGGTAGATGTTGCCCCTTGGGTCCATGGCCTGGCAAGCACAGGGCAGCTTTGAACAAATAAAATCGTTCCCCTTCCTCTAGGCAGACACGTGCACACTAGGGCTATAGCTTGCCCTGGGGACCCTGCTTACTAGAGAACATCAGGTACTGGCTACTCAGGGGAGGACTGTGCTGGGAGGTATCTAGAAGGGAATGTTCCCGGCCCTAGCCAGAAATGGTAGCCATATTTGAAAATGGTAGCAGTAGGGAGTAGGGGGTGTTGGCTTTTCCCTCTCCTGGTAGCTCCAGATGGACTGCCCATACTTTCAGCTGCCACGCGGCAGGGGGCCTTCCTGGTTCCAGTCTCTGCCTAGTCTGGGAACCAGTTTCCCCTCTGAGAGTGCCTATGGGGAAGTGACTGCTAAGACACCGGACTCCTGGGGATGACTCTGGCTTTCTTCCTGACAGGTCCTGGACTACAGCCCAGTGCTTGGCTCCTTCCTGATTGGGTCCTGCATCATTTTCATGACATTTGTGGTGCTGAATCTATTTATCTCTGTCATTCTGGTGGCCTTCAATGAGGAGCAAAAAAATGATCAGGTGAGTCCCTCTGGCCTATTTTTCAACAGTCCCTGACCTTGAACTAGGAAGATACTGAGTAGCATTAGACATAAAGGGGATTTGAGGGACATTGTAGCCCAAAGCCCTCATTTCATAGGAGGGGAAACAGGTCCAGAAGGAGGAAATTACTTCTTGAGACTACAAGCAAATGAAGGACAGACCAGAATTGGGTCTCCTGATTTCCAAGGTGGCAGTCCAGTGATTCTCAGCCCTGCGTGTACATTAGAATCTCTGGGTGAATGAGTCAAGCTCTGGTATTTTTGATATCTTCCCATGTGATTGCAATATACAGCTGAAGCAGAGAACCTGTTAAAAATTATTAAAGCAGATAACTTAAGTGATACAAACTTTAACACTTCATGAAGTAGACAGTCTCCATTCAGAGAAGTAAAACAGGGTGGAAGGCAAGAAGCTTTTATAGGATAAAGAATAAAGAACAAGGAAGAGAAAAAATTTTTTAAAAGATCTGATTGGCTGGAGCCACAGAGTCAACCTTGTTTGGAGTAAGATAGAAAAGAAGTATAGACCCCAGAGGTGGCTTGGTGTTTAGGTCCTGGCTAGCCTGGCATACTGCATTTTGGGCAGGGGAGCATTTATAGAGACACAAAAGTTCTGTAAACTTCAGTTTGCTGACATGGCACACCAGGCAGGACCAGCTCCATCTTGGGCTTAGAAATTTTTCCTTTAAAGATTTTATTTATTCATGAGAGACACAAAGAGAAGGGCAAGAGATATAAGCAGAGGGAGAAGCAGACTCCCTGCAGGGAGCCTGATGCAGGACTCAATCCCAGGACCCTGGGATCATGACCTGAGCCGAAGGCAAACACTCAACCACTGACCCACCCAGGTGTTTCTTGGGATTAGAGATTTATTGCAACAAGTCATATGGTAACTAGTTTAAATTTTGAGAAGCTGTGGCAAACTACTTTGCAAAGCAGCTGCACTCTTTCACATTTCCAGCAGCAATGCACAAGGTTCTTTGTACATAAATTCGTTAAGAGCCTCTGCTGGGGGTGGTAGAAGGAATTTTATTATTCTCATCAGAGGGAAAAAAGGAACTTCCTGGGGAATAAGTGGGAGCACACACTCTTGGAATTCCCAGAAAAGGGAGAATCTCTACAAAAAAAAAAAAAAGAAAGAAAGAAAAAAAAAAGACTCTAAAGAGTGAAGTGACTTTGGCAGAGACCTAATTGGACAATAAAGCCATGGTTTCACCTTAGAAAGAAAAGCCCCCAAAGAGGATGGTTCTAGGTATGTCACATGGGCTTTTTTTCCCCCCTCTTCAGCTGTCGGAAGAAGGAGAGATTGTTGATTTGTTACTGATGAAAATACTCGGTTTCTTGGCTATTAAACGTAAAAGAGAGGAGCCTGGAAGCAGCAGTGAGCAGCCCAAGTAGCCATCAGAGGCGGGGACCCCCTCCACCTGCATCAGCTGCGCTCAAAGTTCAAACTCTTCATGCACACATGAGCATCTTAAGAAGGAAGATGGCCAGAGCCTTGGACCTATGCTTACTGGTGATTCTATAGTCTCTATGTTCTCCCGTGTGCATAGAAAAGTCACCAAGTCTGACAAGTGAAAAAAATAAATATATATACAGATACACGCAATTACCACTACTGTGATAGACTGTTTGTTTAAATGTATTTCCTTCTAGAAATAAAACAAATATTGTCTGGAGTTTGGGTAAAAATCATCTCTATAGACTATTTAATCTTCTTGGTTGGTCAGGGGTTGCTTCTGAATGATTCCAGTTCAGGGTTTCTCAAAATCTATCCAAGAGATGTTAATGGCTGTTATAGAAGTTGGCTACAGTTGCCAGAACAAAGTACCACAAACTAGTTGGCTTAAAACAACAGAAATTTACATTCTCTGTTCTGGAAGATAGAGCCCCAAATCAAGGTGTCGAGGGGGGACATCCTCTATCTGAAGACTCTGGAGAACAGTCTTCTCTTCCAGCTTCTAGTGTCCTTTGGTGTTCCTTGGCTTATAGACGCATCATTCTAATCTCTGTCATCACATGGCCTTCTCTTTGTATCTGTCCTGGTTTTTTTCTTCTTTTTTAAAAAAAAAAAAAAATTTTATTTATTTGAGAGAGAGCATGAGGGGGGTGAGGGGTAGAGAGAGAAGTAGACACCTCAATGGACAGGGAGCCTGATGCAGGGTTTGATCCCAAGGCTCCCAAGCTGAAGGCACTTAATCAACTGAGCCACCCAGGCGCCCCTCTTTTCCTCGTCTTATAAGTTTTCTCGTCATACTGGATTGAAGACCCATCCTACTCTATTATGACCTCATCTTAACAAATTACGTCTGCAACAACCCTATTCCCAAATTAGATCACATTTTGAGTACTGGGGGTTAGGACTTCAACATATCTCTTTAGGGAACAAAATTCATCATAACAGGCATCATTCCCCCAGAAATGTTTCTGAATCAAATAAATGTGAGAAACGCTAGATTATAAAAGGTCACACAAGTTCTTTAGCATGGGAATTGTCAGTTTTTAATATGCTAAATGGGCACTGTGAGTCTCCTGGGATGAGATGAGCACAAGAGATAAAGAGTATAATGACTCCTGAACCCTTCTGAGGCATCCAGTACTGCAGCAACCTTAGTCAGAGTTAGTGTTCTTTAGACAATACTTTGGGAATTGTTGATCTACATCAATGGTTCTCAACCTTGGCTGCATGCTAGACTCCCCGGACTTCATTCCAATGCATCAGAACCTTTGGGCTAGGACCCAGGCAATAGTAGTTTTAAAGTCTCCCCAGGTGATTCCAATGGGCAGTCAGACTTGATAATCAGACTCAATAACCATGCTCTAAATTCTGAGAACCACAGACCTAAATAAGAAAAGGCTTTCAGGTGTCTGTGTGGATAAGGGCACATTTCTCCTCCCCCATGCAGGGGACGCACAGCACATAGCCTCTTCAGCTCACCCATCTGGTACCTCTTCCTCACTCACCTGTGGTAACAGATTCTCCAGTTTGCCTGCCCTGAATCCATCCCATGCTTTCCTCATTGCAATCAGAACCCAACTTTGTGCTGAGTGAAGTAAGTCAGTCGGAGAAGGACAAACATTATATGGTCTCATTCATTTGGGGAATATAAATAATAGTGAAAGGGAAAATAAGGGAAGGGAGAAGAAATGTGTGGGAAATATCAGAAAGGGAGACAGAACGTAAAGACTGCTAACTCTGGGAAACGAACTAGGGGTGGTAGAAGGGGAGGAGGGCGGGGGGTGGGAGTGAATGGGTGACGGGCACTGGGTGTTATTCTGTATTTTAGTAAATTGAACACCAATAAAAAAATAAATAAATAAACATGGTAGGAAAAAAAAAAAAAAGAACCCAACTTTGTTCAGGGAGACATCTATTCCTTTCCCACATGACTCATGGGAAGGTGACCCTGTTGCTACCTAAGGCAAATCCTGATTTGTCTTAGTAATAGTGATCCATTTCCCTTGACAGTGAGGGATTCAGGGTAGTCACAGGACCCAGTTCCAGCAAATGAAAAATGAAGTCTCCAGGATACTTTCTGGAAAGGTCTACTTGGTAATAAAGAGACACCACAGACATGGGGCCTTATGCTGCTAGACATTTTCTGGTTTAAGCAAGACACCTGGAACTTTGGCAGCTATTTTGAGACCACAGGGAATAATCTGAACATAGCAGAATAGAAAGTTGAGAGGAACATGGATGTTTGATGACTGACTTAATCAACTCTGGAACTGAACTATTGCCTTCTATCTGGATGAGAGCTTAAATGTTTTTGTGACGGTTAAATCAGGATCCTACCCTGATAATTAAAAAAAAAACAAACAAACGGATCCTTTATTATAAAAAGGATCCTTTATTATAAAGACCCATACAGCATAGAACATATGCAAAACCTTGGGGATTTCATTGTCTTCTATCCAAGTAAAAGTCCATCATCCATTCTTTATTGTGCCAGGTATGAACATGAGCTATATGGGCAGAGATATTCATCAAATACCCCATAGCAAGGTGTACGCACATGTCCTGATAGACTGGTACAGAGACCAGACATGTATAGTTTATTTTTTAAGATTTTATTTATGAGAGAAAACATGTGAGTGTGTGCACCCAAGTGGGGGTGTGTGGGCGGGGGAGAAGCAGACTCCCTGCTGAGTAGGAAGCCCAATGCAGGCCTACCCCAGGACCCTGAGATCATGACCTGAGCTGAAGGCAAATGCTTAACTGATTGAGCCACTCAGGCACCCTCATACAGTCTGTTTTGCTTTTTTTTTTTTTTTTTAAGATTTTATTTATTTATTCATGAGACACACACACACACACACACACAGAGAAGCAGAGACACAGGCAGAGGGAGAAGCAGACTCCATGCAGGGAGCCCAAGGTGGGACTCGATCCCAGGACGTCGGGATCACACTCTGAGCCAAAGGCAGATGCTCAACCGCTGAGCCACCCAGGGGTCCCTACAGTCTGTTTTAAATAGGAAAAGTTCTAAGATTCTGAAAATCTTAGAACAAAAGGTTCTGGAGAAGTTGTAAGTTCTTCATCTCTCTCATCTTTCCCAGCTACTCTTCCCTCTTTTACTGACTGTAAATATCAGACTGTCAGCTCATCCAATTGTATTGCTATGAGAGAGAAAAAAAAAAAAAAGAGATGAGTGGGTCCCTCTTAAGACACTTGAAAGAGAAAACCATGTGCAAGTTTCCGGCATCTGTATGTACCAAACATGCTGAGATGACCTTTCAAATCTCAAGCCATGGATGTTACAAAGATTATCAGTTACGAAAAAAGAGAATTTTTGATTATTCTAATGCTTATTAATTTTTAAAAATGACACATTTCCTATTGTTTTGGTGAAGAGCATGCGATATGGTCCACAGACTGATATGTGACCTTGTTTTTTCCCACCAAATGCTTTAGTAGAGCTGGGAATAAATATTTTAGGGCATGTAGTATACTATGTTGGTTTATAAAAAAACAACAAAAACGGAATGTTGACATTATAGAAGCTAGCCAGGATCTGGAGTTTGGAGAAGACCACTCTGAGCCAGTCGGCCTCCCAAAGGAGGCAAGTACAGCAGGGCTTAAGAGCAGTGCACCGTGAATCCAACTAGAGGTGAAGTCCTGCTACTTGCCACCTAGTAGCTGCTTAACTAAGCCATGAATGCTTTCCCCACTCCTTTCTGGGCAAGTCTTTTAACCTTTCTAAGCCTCCAGCTCTTCACCTATGAAATGAAAGTAATAGGTATCAGAACGGGGTTTGGAGAGGACTAAAAAGGTAATGTTTGCACTGACCTAGGCACATAGCAGGGGAACGGAAAATGCAGCACGACAGCCCTTGCAAGCCACTGCACAGACGTGCTGACGACAGTGCCCGTTTTGTGAGGGACGTGGAAGCTCGGTGCAACAACACGAGTCTCCCAAACAGCCCTGCGTACACACACACACACACAAACACACACACACACACACACACTTTTAGGTGGCCACCCCCGAATAATGAAGATCTGGAGCTTAAGATGTTTTTCACTCTGGGGTTTCTTTGCTGATTCCCGCCCACTCCAGTTAATTTGTGTTGAAGTTGAGGCCTTTCCCAGAACTTATTTTCTGTCTCCTTGGATGGGGACATGCCTTCGGCCTTTCTGGAGAGGCCCCGGTCACAGGGCTGGCTAGGTAAGCAAGGACCTGACCACGCTGCGTTTCAGCCTTGCCGTCTGATTGCTCCTGCATCGGCTGGCTCCCACCTCACCCCATCAGGCAAGTCCCTGCACCATTATGAGCTTCATGATTCGGTCTGTCCGTTTGGGGGACCCAGGCCTCTTGGCATCTGTAAAGTAATAACGTGGGTTCCCGGACTGTCTCCAGCATTTTGAAATGTCAAAGAGACACCCCGTGTCTGAACTCCTTTGGCCAATGCCCGACTGTCTTCTTTGGAATGACTCCGTTTAGACCTGGCTCTGAGCCGTGCTCTGGGTGACCTTGATCCTCTGACAGGCCTGGGGACACCCTATACCTTCCTTGAGGCCTCAGGGCCCCCCTGCTACAGGAATGCGCATCCCGCGAAGCCATCGCTGCCGGGAACCCCTCCCGCGCTGCCGGAGCGGGAGGCCGACCTCGCACGTTCACTCCCGGGCCCAGCGGCTCCCGGGTACGAGGCCCCGCCCCCGGCCCAGGCCCCGCCCCCCGCCCTCAGCCCCTTCCGGCCGCGGCTCCTGCTCTTCTGCATGTCCCCGCCCCCCGCGCGCGCGCCGCCCTATCCGAGGCCGCGCCCGGCCCGGAGTTCCCGCCCCCCCGGCCGGGCCCCGCCCCCCGCCCCCCGCCCCCCGCCCCGGCCCAGCCGGCTGGCTCCGGCTTTCTCCGGTCCGCGGCCGCCGCGGCCCCGCCCCCGCCGGCCGGGGCGCCCGAGCCGCTCGCACAGCGCCCTCCGCACCTCTGCGAACATGGCGCTCCTGGCGGTGCGGGGCGTGCGGGCTGCGGCGTGCGGGCTGCGGGTCGCCTCGGTGTCCGCCGCGCCCGGCCTGCCGCGGCCCTGGGGGCCGAGGGCGGGCGCCGTCCGGACGCTGCGCACGGGCCCCGCTCTGCTCTCGGGTAAGCGCGGGCGGGCACGTGGGGGCGGGCGGGGCTGCGGGGGGCGACGGGCCGACCGGACGGCTCACGCTGCGTCCTCCCGCCGGGGCGCGCCCTGCAGCCTCCGGGTGGCGTGGCCCACGCCGCAGCCCTGCTCCTGCGGGCCGGGGAGCCCGGGGCACACGCGCGGCCGCCCGGGGCGGGCTCCTTCGCTCGCCGTGGAGGACCGGGCCGCGTCGCTAAGCCGCCGCGACCTCAGGTGGTGAGCTCGCGGGTGTGCATCGTTAGGCCCTGAGAGTGGGGGCATGGTGGGCTTCGGTTCGCTACGTGGACGTCACTGGGAACTCCGAGGTAAAATCAAAGCAAGGGCACTTAATGAAATTAAAGCACTGGAGCTAGAGTTTTACTAGCAAAAAAGTGAGCGTGACGTTGAGGGCTCAGCTATTTCCTAAAAACAGTGAGATGAAGTCTTTTGGACTCTCAGACATTCTGCGAAAGTCTGTATTGAGTCCTGGATGTGTTGGGACAGAAATGAGGGCTCACACGGACTTGGGGTTGGAATAACCGGGGCCCTGCCCACGCCCGCCCTGGCCATCTGTGCTACTTGACGCTTCAGCGCAATTGCTGCAGCAGAAAAAGTTTTCTTACTGCGTGCCCGAGGGCATGAGACGCCAACTGCGCCTCCAGGAATTGAGGCTTCTTAGGGATGCATATGGGTCTGTGATGGCTGTTGTCTCATTAATTTCACTGTTTTACAAACCTGTTTGGAAGTGGAAGGTTTGATAACATTTACTCCAGTCCGAAACATAAAGATGCTTCTCTGTCGTTGCTAACACATTCCTTTAGTTCTGTTGGTGACACATATCAATAATTACCAATTTGAATACAAAGGGAAAGCATATCGCAGAGAAGAAGTGAATTTCAAGGCATCTTTTTTTTTTTTTGGTAAGTGTGACACTACTGCTGGGTTTTTGCACTTTCCAGTTACCTAGTTAAATATTGTCCAAAATATCAATACCCATGATCTGGTGTTCAACCAGGGTTTTTAAGAACAGAGGCCCAAGTTCCAATTTCAGCCCTACCTCTTACTAATTATGTGATCTTGGGCAGAGTCACTTAACTTCTTAGTCTGTTTTCCCTCATCAGAAAAATGGAAATGATAATACCTCTACCATACAGAGTTGTTGGGCGGATGAAATGAATTTGGTAAATGTTACTAAATATTATAGAATCAAGTAGGTAAAAATTGGCCAATATTTGTTATCCGACTAGTGACTTTATTTTCTTTTATTTTATTTTTTAAGATCTATTTATTGATGAGAGACAGAGGCAGAGATAAAGGCAGAGAGCAGGGATCACGCCCTGAGCCGGAGGCAGATGCTCAACCACTGAGCCACCCAGGCGCCGGTGACTAGTGATTTTAAAACACATACTTTTTAAAGTAGGCTCCACACTCAATACTGAGGCTGAACTACAACCCTGAGATCAAGAGTCATATGCTCCAACTACTGAGCCAGCCAGATGCCCCCTGATGACTCTGAAAGGAGGAAAATGCAGACTTCTCATGAATTACTGAAAACACCTCATTATGAAGCCAAATATGATGTTTTTAAAGGCTCAGTAAGAAAGTAATTATTTACCTGACCTGTCCACTTTTATCCTCTTGGGCTGAGGAGGGTTAAAGGAGAATTAAACTAATCATTGTCTTTAGCCTAAATAGCTTGGCCTTGTAGAGTCTTGCAGACTTTTTAAATTAAGTGGACTTGCAGGCATTTACCTTACTAATCTTGCTGTCTTTCATTCTAAACTTGTGGTTGCTCAGTTGCTAAACTGAGTGTGAGCAACCTTATTCCTAAGATTATCTTTACAATTAGGCAAGATGGCAAGGCTCAAATTGATACAGCAGTCTCAGAGAAGTCATATTTATAGTTGTCCAGTTGTTACTTTATTTTTTTAATTTCTTTTCTTTTCTTTTTTAAAGATTTTATTTATTTACTCATGAGAGACCACAGAGAGAGAGAGAGAGAGAGAGGCAGAGACACAGGCAGAGGGAGAAGCAGGCTCTATGCAGGGAGCCGGATGTGGGACTCAATCCCAGGTCTCCAGGATCACACCTGGGGCTGAAGGCGGCGCTAAACTGCTGAGCCACCCAGGCCGCTCTAGTTGTTACTTTTAAAAGGTATAGATTTAGGGTTGCTTTTAAAAGGTTTAGATTTAGCCATCCCTGGGTGGCTCAACCACCTTCAGCCCAGGGCGTGATCCTCGAGACCTGGGATCAAGTCCCATATTGGGCTCCCTGCATGGAGCCTGCTTCTCCCTCTGCCTGTGTCTCTCTGCCCCTCTCTCTCTCTCTCTCTCTCTGTCTCTTGTGAATAAATACAATCTTTTAAAAAAACTTTAAAAAAAGGTATAGATTTAAACTTTTCATAATTGGTATTGTAATCAGCCAATTCTGGAGTTGTAACCATGATAGGGAGAATTAAGTGTGTGTAGCCACATACCTATATAGATATTTTGGTCAGAATCTCCTTGACTTATTTAAAACAAAGAATTACTTCACTCATTAAACTTCTGAGTGGTAAGCTCTGAGTTAGAACTGAGAATACAAATAAAAATGAAATAAGCAATGCTCTTGCTTGCTTTGTGCTTCGTCTCCTTCCTGGGGAGAATGGACAAAAGGACTATATGTGTAGCTCCTTAAGTGCTGTGTGTTGTAGGGCCACGGTCCAGGGAGAGTGGTGCAGAATGCCGTGGGAGCCAGCTGGAGGGCTACAGAAGGATTTTTGGCAGAAAAGAGCTTCTCAACTTGAAGTAGTCAAGAAAAGGCAGAGGGGTGGGGGGTGGTGAGAATTCCAGTCAGAACACCAAGTAGAAACTTTGCAGAAAGATCAGATTGACCTGAAGTATTTAGTATTTGAAGTGGAACGAAGCAAAGCAAGTTCCTTTGTGACATTTTAGAAATTCTTCCAGGGAAGACTATGAAATTAAGATTTTTTTAATGATTAGGGGGAAAAGAAAGTAGTAAGTTACATTCTGCTTCTAATAGCTATGTGATCAAAGCAATTTAATGCTGTTTTAAGTATAACTATCTTTTGGATAAAGGATAAGAGTGAACCAGAAAGACTTACTCTAAAACAGCATTTGAATTGATGGACCATTGTCCTATTAATTTCTGATGCATTGGTTTTGGAAAAATACTTGGCCTCATACCGTGATACGTATATTTAAGAAAATAGCATATGCTTTTTAAAAAATATTCTTTTATTATTTTTAATTTCTAAAAAGATTTTTTTAAAATTAATTTGTGAGAAACATGGGGGAAGAGAGAGAGAGGGGCAGAGAGGCAGAGGCAGACACAGGCAGAGGGAGAAGCAGGCTCCATCCAGGGAGCCTGACATGGGACTCCTGGGACTCGATCCCGGGTCTCCAGGATCACACCCTGTGCTGAAGGCAGCGTTAAAACGCTGAGCCACTGGGGCTGCCCCAAAAATTTATTCTTTAAAGCAAGTACTCTGACATTAAATTCTAAATAGCTTTTTTCACATCTCTCGAACTTTGGTCAGTCTTTTTTCCTAGCCATTGAATGTTGAGCAGAGCTTGACTTTCCATCAGTTAATAATGCCTTAGCTCTGAGGTGACTGTTGAGTTCTGATCTTAAAGTTTCTTTAAATGATAGTGACCACTTTCTTCACTGGCAGGTTTGAATTCAATTAAAATGGAATTTTAGGGGCAGCCCGGGTGGCCCAGTGGTTTAGCGCTGCCTTCGGCCCGGGTCCGGGCCTGATCCTGGAGACCCGGGATCGAGTCCCACATCGAGCTCCCTGCATGGAGCCTGCTTCTCCCTCTGCCTGTGTCTCTGCCTCTCTCTCTCTCCCTCTCTCTCTGTGTGCCTCTCATGAATAGATAAAATAAAATCTTTAAAAAAAATGGAATTTAAAGAACTTAGTCAAATTATAATTGTTCCAGGTCAGTTTCAGTTATGTAAGATTCCGCTTTATAACCAAGTTGCAGTGAAGCCCTCTTCTGTCAATTTCACCTAAACAGGCACATTTTTTTTTTCATGTTAAATCATTTATGAGCATTATGAGCATTTGTGCTTCCTCAATCCAAGTCTGTCTACAGAGGGACAGACTACCTTCTGTAAGACAGACCAGTAATGAATAAGTATACATAGTTTATATGTGTAATTTACACTAATGTTGGAATAACCATATCTCCAAAAGATACACAAGGTATCCATTCACATCAGGTCATCTTTGCCTAAATGATACTGTTGAGAAGATATTTTGTCTTTTCATGTGATCTGGTTTTTCCTCAGCAGTATGTTACTAAAAGTCGGTGTCAGTGAGTCAAACACAAATACTAGAGAAGTCTTGCCTTTTGACAGTATTGATATGAAAAGTGCTTTTTAAGAAGTGATACCACTGCTTTTCTGAAATATTGGTCTTCTATTTTAGTGCGTAAATTCACAGACAAACATGAATGGATAACAACAGAAAATGGTATTGGAACAGTAGGAATCAGCAATTTTGCACAGGTATTGGATTGTTTTGAAATACTTAAAACAGTCTGCTCTTGCCTAAATTGGATTGTCTGCCTTTTAAAAATTATTATTCTGCCCCTTATTCTTTGTTTTGATGTTTAAAGAACATCAATCAAGTAAACAAGCAAAATATAATTTAGGGCAGTATATAGTGTTTTAAGAGATTATTAAAAGGTTAACAATTATAAGTAAACATACCTTATTCAAGAAAGAAATATGTTTAATGGTGTTGGGGCAGTTAAGGGAAAAATAAGAAAAACAGAAGGCCTGGGATGTTGACAGTGTTTTGTGGATAACAAAACATGCACAATCAGGGGGCATGAAGAAGGAAAACCCAGATTGGCACAGACTAGACAAAGGCAAACCTTTTATTTAGCCAGTCTTTTTCTCTTAATTTCGCTATTCCCAGTGATCCCATATTGTATCTTCACTGGCCTATGTGTGGCCCAGTACATGGTACTGTGTACAATACTGTACAGGCGCTGTCTTCACCTCCTCGGTTTATTTATAGGAGAATCACCTACATGGGAAATTATACACAAAATAGTACATGATGGATGATGATCTGAGTAGTACAAGGGTTGTAACTCCCCTGATGGAGAGCTGACTTCTTAACTTGGAGTCAAGGTCTTCAGGGAGGACCAGGCCTGAGGACGATGATTTACAGATCAGTGGGTAGGATTTCAGCAAATACAGCAGGGTAAATGGCCTAAGCACAACTGCAAAGGTGGAAGAGCACAAGGTGTGTTTATTCTCAGAGGAGCTAGAATATTGATGGGATGGCTTATGACAGGAATGACTGCTGCTTGTGGGCCAGGCTAGCTGGCAGCCTGTTTTCTTGCAGGTCCTGAGCTAAGAATAGTTTTGCATTTTTGAAGAGTTGTAAGAAAAACAAATGAATGTGGTCCCTCGAGTGTAAAATAGCAACTATCTGAATTATAGAAGGTTAGTGTTTGGCTTGTTCCTATTTACTAGGAGGTTTGATTTGATTTCTTAGAGGTCTGTGTTTTGTTTGTTTTAGGAAGCTTTGGGAGATGTTGTTTACTGTAGTCTGCCTGAAGTTGGGACAAAACTGAACAAACAAGGTGAGTATTTTTCTCATCTTGGCATATTATTCATGCCTTAAGTATCTTTACTTTGCATAACAATCTGTTTACACTTAGGATCAATTAGAGTGCTTTTTACTCAAGTAATAGAAAACTCACCTAAAAGATTGAACAGTTGGAGTTTATTTTATCTCCTTCAAGAAGTCTAGAGATAGATGGAAACAGGATTGTCTTAGTGGTATAGTGAAGAGTCATCAAGGACATGAATTCTTTTCATACTTTTTCTGCCTCAGTGTGCCAGAGGTTACAAAATGACAGCAAAATCTTCAAGCATCACTTTCTCAAATGGCCGTATCCAACAGTAGGATGAGAAGGTAAAATCTGTTTTTCCTTGGAGGCAGTAAACAATCTGTTTTTCTAAATATCTTTGACAACATTGGTCATGTTTTTTTCTGCTTAAACTTTCCCCATCATTTATCTTGCTTTGAACTTTTTTCTTCTTCCTGGTTCTCAGTATCCTAGCTGGATATATTATATATTAGGTCATATCCTTTTTGAAGGTTTTCACAGGAACCTTTTCCAATGTCACTATAAGACCCTTGTTGTGATTGATAATCTTTATCTGTCCATTTTTCTTCTGTTAGAGAACAGTTATTTTCTTTTCTCATGATGTTTTGTATCCACTCTGCTGCTCTCAAGCAGGAGATCTCTTCACTGAACATTTTCTGAATATCTCTTAATAGCAAGTGAGCAGCATAAACCTGCTGTGTTTAAAAAACTTACATTAACATAAATACATCTAAACTAATGAATGCTCTAAACTTTCTGCTAAGGCTTTTAGAAAATTGATGTAAAATTTACATACAATGAAAATGCCTGAAGTGTACAATCCAATGAGTTTTAACAAACAAACACTTTGTAAACCTTGCCGATTGAAAAACCCTTCTCAAGACAACCTGTTCTGATTTCTGTCACCATAGATTAATTTGCCTATTATTTAACTTCATTTAAAAGGAACCACACAGTTTTTATATTATATCTGGCTTCTTTTGTCCAATATCATGATTATGAGATTTATGTTGAGTGATGCTGAAGAGTGTACTATTACATAACCTTTTAATCTTTTGTTGATGGATTTGTGTTATTTCTAGTTTTTAGCAGTTAGAAATCTATAAACTTTTTTTAGTAGAAATCTTTCTGTAGATGTCTTCATTTCTCTTGGGTACATACATATAGGAGTGGAATTTCTGGCATCTAGTATAGTAGTTATATGTTTAACTTTATAAGAAACTGCCAAACAGCTTCCCAAAGTGGTTATACCATTTTACATTCTCACCAGCAGTATGAGAGAGTTCTAGGCACTGCAGATCCCACGGTGAGATAACAAATTGTTGTTGAGCAGCCTTCCATGTGCTTTTTGCCACTCACATCTTTTTTTGTGTTTAGTCTCTAGTCAAACCTTTACCAAATTTATTTGAGTTGTCTTTTTACCATTGATTTTTAGGCATTCTATATATTCTAGATACAAATCTTTTCAGATCTATGTATATTTTTTTCAGATCTATATCTTGTGAAGTTTTGTCATAGTTTATGATTTTGCCTTTTCATTTTCTTAACTGTTTTTTGGATAAACTTTTAATTTTTAACATGTCTAAGTTATTAATGTTTTTATTTATGTATAGAACATTGTATATTTTCTAAGAAATCTCTTATTCATTGATTCTTAACAGTCCCTTTATTTCATGTTTATATCTTTGTTTTCTTCCTTCAACTTAGACTTAATTTGCTCTAATTTTTCTGACTTCTTTAGGTAGCAAATTGGGGCTTTAATAAGTACTTTCTTTACCCAAACTGTAAATTGCATCTCCCTTGTAGTGAGTAGCAGCTAAAATCTAAGTTTAATTCTTTTAGCCTTCACTGGGATGCCAGCCGTGCATGCATGGTTCAGGCATCATTCAGGGGCCTAGACAGAGTTTATACATAGGATTTGGGGCTCTCCCTTTTAGTCTCTCTCCTTAGGATTTCCCACCTCACTTTCTATTAGTTATGGTGGCCTCAATTCGTCTTCTGGTCCCTTACACCAATTAAGACTGAGATTTCCTCTTAGAACTTTGGCTGCCCCAAATGGCATAGATTGGTGTCTTGTCTTCAGGCTAAATGCCATTTAAAAAAAAATCACCACTATTGTCCCTTCTTTCAAGTGTTATCTCCTTTCCATGAATTGACTGCTTTTGTTCATTTTCTAGTGTCTTTAGAACTCAGAGGTCATTGATTTTTTTTTTTTTTAACATGTTCTTTGTAAATGAGACCTAAAGATAATGATTTCCTTCAAAGCACTATTTTAGCTATATCCCACAAATTTGGGTATATTGTATTCTCAGTATCATTCAGTTCAGATCACTCGATGTTGTCCCACAGGTGACTAAGGCTCTGTTAATTTTTCAGTCTTTTTAAAAAAAAGGTGCTCTTTGTTCACATTAACTGACCCTTTTGCTGTTATTGCTATCCAGTGAATTTTATTTTAGATGTTATACTTTCCAGTTCTAGAATGTCCACTTTTTAAATTTCCATTTTTTTCAAAATTTTATTTATTTATTCACGAGAGACACAGAGAGGCAGAGACATACATAAAGGGAAAAGCAGGCTCTTTGTGGGGAGCCTGATGCTGGACTTGATCCCCAAGACCTCAGGATCACAACCCGAGCAAAAAGGCAGATGATCAACCACTGAACCACCCAGGTGCCCCCCCCCCCCCCCCCGCAATTTTTCATTTCTTTGCAGGTATTCCCCCATGTGTTTATACATGATGAGCTTTTTAAAAATCTGAAGATAATAGGTTCTCTGCTTATCCCAAAATGTAGGTCTATGGGTCATTTTGGGATCTGTTGACTACTTTTTCTCTTAACCATAGCCCCCTTTTTTTCTAGGATTTCAGCCCTCAGGTTCTAGCCACCTTGGCAGGCCTACATTCCGTCCTCTGACCCCTCAAATAAGACTGGTTTTACTCTGTGTTCTATTTTTTTTTTTTTTTTAATTTTTATTCATTTATGATAGTCACAGAGAGAGAGAGAGAGAGAGGTGCAGAGACACAGACAGAGGGAGAAGCAGGCTCCATGCACCGGGAGCCCGACGTGGGATTCGATCCCGGGTCTCCAGGATCACGCCCTGGGCCAAAGGCAGGCGCCAAACCGCTGCGCCACCCAGGGATCCCATCTGTGTTCTAGTTAACACTGTGCATTTTAAATGGGGTTGTTAGTACAAATTATATGAAGGAAGATCTCACCCAG
This sequence comes from Canis aureus, assembly GCF_053574225.1. Classification (NCBI taxonomy): domain Eukaryota; kingdom Metazoa; phylum Chordata; class Mammalia; order Carnivora; family Canidae; genus Canis; species Canis aureus. Next base: position 18,241,439 of record NC_135613.1, on the reverse strand, counting down.
TTTGCCCCCCCCCCCCACCTTTTTAAAGATTATTTATTTATTTATTTATTTATTTATTTATTTATTTATTTATTCACGAGAGACACACACAGAGAGGCAGAGTCACAGGCAGAGGGAGAAGTAGGCGCCATGCAGGGAGCCCGATGTTGGACTCGATCCCAGGTCTCAAGGATTACGCCCCGGGCTGAAGGCAGCGCTAAACTCCTGAGCCCCCCCAGGCAGCCCTGGGCCCCCTTTTAAGGATTAAATCCACCTTTGGTCACTCTTTACAGCCTTCATATGGTTGTTTTTCATTTTGTTTAGAGTTTATAATTGCTATCTACAAGAAGGCTGGTCTCATGAGGTACTTCACCATTACTGGAATCTCCTGATACTTGCTTTTTAGGAGCCACAGTAAATTAAAAGAAAATTGAGTTTTATACTGAATGAAAGCATATTTGGTATTCAGATATGTCACCATTTGTTGTTCATTCCTAAAACAGGTCCACTTTATTGAGATATTTATACCCTTCTCATAGGTGATGTAAGCAGTGGTTTTACTTTTAAATTAAAGATATTTAGAATGTGATATCATCCTGAATCAAAGGTGACTACTTCTGTATTTTATATTTTCAGGTCATTGACTTTTGATATTTAATGTTTAAATTTTCTCAATTTAGATGAGTTTGGTGCTTTGGAAAGTGTGAAAGCTGCTAGTGAACTCTACTCTCCTCTATCAGGAGAAGTAACTGAAATTAATGAAGCTCTTGCAGAAAATCCAGGACTTGTCAATAAATCTTGTTATGAAGATGGTAAGTTGTTGCTAGAATTTTTTTCAAAGGATTATTGCTGCAGTTAACATTTAGAATTTAAAGCAAACTTCAGCAGATTATAACTTCATCTTTTTTGCACTTTTGATACTAAATAGTGATGCTGTGCTTTAAAAAAAGGGAAACACAGATTAACTGAATATATAAGGTTAGGTTTAAGATCTCAATAAAAACGTCGCCTTATTCTTCAGAGTTCTTAGTACTAAGCTGTAGTAGACTCTTCATGAACACTTGCAAAGTATTCACCTCTTCAGACATAAAGTGTCCAATCATATTGTGTGATGTAGGTGGTAACAGAATAATACCTATTCAATCAGTTTTGTCACAGTTTCATCTTAATAACTCGGTGAAATGCAGTAGCAGCAGTTTTCTCCATTTTGTCCATGAATTGCAAAATTAGGATTAGCTTGTAGTTCTCTGTTGCCTCACCTAACCCTTCTAACACTAGTAGTGCTTATCATAATAAATGTATACTCTTTAATCCCCATGCCATATTTAACCCATCCCTCCACCCACCTTCCCCTAATAACCATCAGTTTGTTCTCTGTACTTAAAAATTTTGATTCTTAGTTTCTCTCTCTTTTTTTTCTTTGTTCATTTTGTTTTGTAAATTCCACGTATGAGGGGTGCCTGGGTAGCTCAGTCGGGTAAGCATCCGACTCTTGACCTCAGCTCAGGTGCTGATTGGAGCCATGAGTTCCAGTGTTGGGTCCATGCTGGGTGTGGAGCCTACTTTAAAAAATTCCACATATGACTGAAATCATATGGTATTTTCAGTGTGGTATTTCAGACTGACTTATTTTGCTTGACATTATATACTCTCTAACTCCATCCATGTTGTTGCAAATGGCAAGACTTCATATTTTTCTTTATGCCTGAGTAATAATCTGTTTTACACACACACTACATCTTCATCTACTGATGGACACTTGGGCTGCTTCCATAGTTTGGCTATTGTAAATAATGCTGCAGTAAACCTAGGGGTGCATATATCCTTTCAAATTAGTTTTTGTATTCTTTGGATAACTACTCAGTAGTGCAATTGATGGATCATAGGTTAGTTCTATCTTTAACTTTGAGGAAGCTCCACACTGTCTGCCAATGGCTGCACCAGTTTACATTCTCAACAGTAGTGCACAAGCGTTCCTTTTTCTGCACATTCTCATCAACACTTTTTTTCTGTTTTTATTTTAGCCATTCTCATAGGCATGAGGTTAAGCATTCTTAATCCATTATAGTAGAATCTATTCTGGTTTTCTTTTCAATTGTGATATGCAACAATATTAACTGAATTCTTAAGGCTAAAATATAAAGCTCCTTGAATAAATAATGAGTGATTTATATAAAGAATACTAGATCAGTTTTGAGGCACTCAAAAATTTTACATTTTGAATGAATCTGACTTTTACTCTTTAAAAAGGTAATTTGGAATATGATACTTTTTTTTGGTTGCAGGTTGGCTGATCAAGATAGCACTCAGTAATCCTTCAGAACTGGATGAATTAATGAGTGAAGAAGCATATGAGAAATACATAAAATCTATTGAGGAGTGAAAATGAAACCCTAAATAAACTAGTATGAAACAACTTAATCTAGCATAGTTGTCTTAAATTAGTGGTGCATACAGGATTTAAAGAGCAACTATTAGCAATATCTGTGGAAAAAGAAACTACTTGCAATAATGCTAATGGAAGAAAACACCCTTAATTTCACAATGATTGCAGATAAACACAATATGCATCTTTTTTGCAACACCTTTGGATTATGCTAGGCTCCAGTTACGATACTCAGAATCCTGAAATTATCTGTGGTTAAAAACTAGTTATAAAAAATTACGTAATTCAAGGATTTGGGGTCAAAATAAATAATCTTTCCATTGGAAATAACTGGCAGTAGAGAAAGGTTTGTTAGTCTTATAGTGTCAGGTAAGGAACAATACTACCTTAATTTTGCAGCATACTGCACTTGCTGGTGCTATTTTTATACAATGAAGCAACAGCCTTGCAGGAAGAGATATCGTTAATAATAAAATCTTCAACTTTGTTAATCATGTTTTTTTTTGTTTTGTTTTGCTGTTAATATTTCATTGAGTGACTCTGCTAGTATTTGTGAAAATGCTAATTTTAACTTATGGAAAGTTATTTTTTAAAAGGAAATTTAAGCCATAACAATGAAAGGTTTCAAGAAAATGTTTCCTTTTAATCACAAATCTGGTTTTTCTTAAAGACCTAATTGCCTGATAGCATCAAGTACCATTTTTGGTCATCTTTAATCAAAAAGAAAGCACTGACTTTGGTGGTTTTTGTTTTGTGTTTTGTTTGTTTGTTTTTAATGCTGCCAAGTTAAAAGACATAAGAGGAAAACAAGGAAAAGTAAAAGTTTGATAAGCATAACATATGGCATCCTTAAGAAAGTAAACCACATTCATGTTTAAGTAATGGGAACAGAAATGGGCATAGTGAAACTTTTTAAGAGCTCACACACTGACTTAGTAAATATCCGCTTAAGCAAATTTACAGTGCCCAGTGGTATTTTTAAGTAGCTAGATACCATATTCTCTAAGCCAAGTGTAATAAGCTGATATTTTGAAGGGGATATGAGAATATACTCACACACAACTATAAATATATATAAATACATATACATAGCAAGAGCAGACATACTTGTATCATTTTTCCCAGTTAGTGCCAGAAAAGGGATATATTCAAATACCACCACCTTCTGATGGTGAATAAACTGCAAATGTGAAAACCTAGAGGAAATATGTAAGTAAATAGCAAATCTTTCTGCTCAGTAGAAACAAACCATCCTTTAATGGCCATGTCACTGCTGAGCTGTATTTTTGCAACCTTATCAAAGTGTTCAAAATATTTTCGGTAACTATCTCCTTGTTTAATTATTAGTCAATTTTTAATTATTAAAAATTAATTTGACTCTCCTTTGGAGATAGAAAAGAATGAGTAACAATTACATAGATTTACTCTTTTGAAGTACTCTCATACATTACTTCATGATGATTAAAGCAATATCCAGGGGCACCTTAGTTGCTCAGTTGGTTAAGTGTCCGATTTGGCTCAGGTCATGATCCCAGGACCCTGGGATCAAGCCATTAAGCCCTGCATTTGGCTCCCTGCTCAGCAGGGAGCCTGCTTCTCCCTGCTGCCACTCCCCATGCTTGTGCTGTCTCTCAAAAAATAAAATATTCTTTTTTTTTAATTCTTTTTTTTTTTAAGATTTTATTTATTCATAGAGACACAGGCGGAGGGAGAAGCAGGCACCATGCAGGTAGCCTAATGTGGGACTCCATCCCGGGTCTCCAGGATCACGCCCTGGGCTGCAGGCGGTGCTAAACCACTGCGCCACTGGAGCTGCCCAAAAAATAAAATATTCTTAAAATAAATAAAGCAATATCCAGAGCTAGGTAGGACAGATCCATAAATACTACCATTTCACAGAAAAGAAAGGTAGTGGGGAAGATAAGACACTTAAAGAAAGCTGGGCAGTCATGGTTAGAATTTTCACATTTCCTGGTGCATTCTCTAATTCCTTAGCTAATGTTACTACAAAAATACTTAAATTGGAATAGGGGTGGAAGGGAGGGAGGAGGAAGGTTCTTAAGAGGGGAAGCAAGCAAAAATGGCAATTCTAGAATGAAAGTTCATCAGTGATTATAATCTAAAAAAGATGGTCAGTTTTTTATTCTTCCATCCTTTCTCAAAGACACACTTGCACTGTTAGACTCCCTCTGAACTTTTTCAGAGCCAAACAGTATGGCAACGTGTTCTTTTGCTATTTAGAATACAGAACCATTTCAACCCTCATTTCTATTATAATGCTGCCAAAAATGTCAGGCATTCAGTGGCCCTCCAAAAAGTAAATCAACAGAGAATTTAATTTCTCTGACTTCATATTCCTTTTGAATGGTTTTGGTTCTAATAGAGCAGTTTCATAAAGGTTTAAAATAATGCTTGCTGATAATTTAAACTCAAGAAATGGAAAAGGTTACTCTAAAGGTATTAAATTTTTTTGATGATCTTAAAAATTTTATCACTTTCCCGAGTTTAAGGACGCTGACAGCCTTAAGTTTTAAGAAGAACTATGGGCGCCTATCCAGGGGATGGCTCAGTTCACTGAGTGTCTGATTCTGGATTTTGGCTGGGGTCAGGATCTCAAGAACCTGAGGTCAGCCTGCATTGGCTCTGACCTCAGACCTCAGCAGGGAGTCTGCTTGAGATTCTCTTCCTCTCATCTCTGCCGCTCCTCTTGTTTCTGTGCTCTAAAATCTTTAAAAGAATTATGCTAATTGTAACTGTTCTTATTACTGCTTAACATTCAGACCCAAACACACATGCCTGCCTCAGAGAGGGCCTTCACTTTACAAGGAGATTAAATTCTTTATTCCGTGCAAAATGGCTTTACAACTCACCACCTACCCCCATCAGTATTCTTTGTAGACCAGATTTAGATTCACAACAAAATTAAATAGAAAATATAGTTTTCATATATCTCCTACCTCTATTTTTCTGTTTTTGAAACATTTCTTGGCTAACTCTAGGATCTTACTCTACTAGAACTCCTGATATCCTGATTCAGCCTATATTGGCTTTTTGTAAACATGACTAAACAGTTGACCCTTAATATTTCTACTTAGTCATGCTATCAGGTTTTTACCTGCTAAACTACAGCAAAGAGCCCATTTAAAAGCAAGGTGTGCAGGCACAGTTCTTGTGAAGGAAATCAGTTAACCATCTTCCAACTTTCACATGTACTTAATGAGAATGTGCTTACAGTCAAGCTTATTAAGAGTCATTTAGTAAGGGGGCAGCCCCGGTGGCTCAGCGGTTTGGCGCCGCCTGCAGCCTGGGGTGTGATCCTGGAGGCCCAGGATCGAGTCCCACATCAGGCTCCCTGTGGAGCCTGCTTCTCCCTCTGCCTCTCTCTCTCTGTGTCTATGACTAAATAAATAAAATCTTTAAAAAAAAAAGTCATTTAGTAAAATTCTTAAGTTTTTTGGTATACTTCCTAGAAACAAAGTAGCCTTCATGACTAGGTAACAAAGCCTTCTGTTAGGTGATTTCAAATTTTCTGTTTTCAAAATAAGTGAAGGAGGACCTAACCCAACTATTAACTTATCATTAAAATATTTTTTGTTAACTGTGATTTCTGTTTGGAAAGGAATTTTTAAGAAGTTGAGAGACTGCTATAACAAAACCTCTTTCAGGGCGCCTGGGTGGCTCAGCGGTTGAGCCTGAGCCTTTGACTCAGGGCATGATCCTGGGTCTGGGATTGAACCTGACTCCTCCAGGGAGCCTGCTTCTCCTGTCTATGTCTCTGAGTCTCTGTGTCTCTCATGATTAAATGAATAAAATCTTTAAAAAAAAAAAAAAAAAAACCAAAACTCTTTCATACGCATCTTCGTATGACAAGGTATTTCAGATTCTATATATTTAGAAAATGAATAAAATGGGGTCTGAATCTGTCTTATTTTGATATTTATCCACAGATACAAGAATTGGGAAGGGGAGGAACAGCGTCACCCATTTCATTGATACGCTTCCAGTAACATTGTCTAGTATTTATCAACACATGTAATACATTCCTGATGTTTGTCAACTGAGTATTGATTGAATAGACAATTCTCAATCTGGAAACACTGGATTGTTTTAGCCTTATAGTCTTTAAGTTTTGCTTTCAATTTTTTGTTGTTGTTGCACCCCAAAGTGACAAGGCTACTCAATAAGTCTTTGACCATAGATATGTTAGAATGAAGTTCTGTGTAGGAAGTAGAATAAGAATACAATTATGAATTTAAGGAGAAAAAGCAAAAGAATTTCCATCTTTTAATTATATTTTTAAATAGATGTTGATGAGTATCAAACTCATTAAATTTAGATTTCTTCCAGTACTTTTCAAATAAGGGTTCAACATTTTTTTAAGGTTTTATTTATTGGAGAGGGAGAGAAGGTCCAAGCAGACCCACAGCGCAGAGCTCAGTCTCACAGCCTATGAGATCAGGAAATGAGCAGGGCCCTCAGCCGACTGTGCCACCCTGGCGCCCTGGGGCGAAACATTCCTCAACGCCAACATTTATGATACTGCGGATGTCAATACTTTACTACCATTTACATTTATGAACGTTTTGTAACAAAAATGTGCAGTGAAGTAACGCAGTTTTGTACTTTATTTTTTTATTTTTATTTTTTTATTTTTTTTTTTTATTTTTTTTTTTGTATTTTTTTATTTTTTTGTACAACTTTTTAGAAGTATGCAGGCATACCATTTCTTCCAGGTTGTGGGATATAACATACAAATGTGCATATTTTAGGTAAAGAAAATGACACCTAAAAAAGTGTCCAGAAAAGTACTTTGTTCTAATATCCCAGAGAAATGTTATACAATAGTTTTTCCAGGCTTTCTAATTAGTACCGTGGGTTCTGTATAAAAAGCATTAATGGCTATCTTCCCAAGTGCCTCTTAATCACAGTGCTATAAAAGACCTCTAATGCTTTTATACAGCAGAAATACTCACAATGGGGGGGGGGGGGACCCTAGAAAGCAGACGGGCTTTCGAATCCGTTGTGAGCCGGGTCCAGGCTCTGCCGCAGGCCACCTGGCTGCACCTCCAGGTGCTCAAAAGTGCGAGGCCCAAAGCAGGGGAGGAGTGGGCAGCCCTGCACGGCCTCCCACCAGCAAGGGCGCGACGCTACTTGCCTTCGGGGTCCCAAGGGCAGGGAGCGCGACGCCGTGCCGCCGGCCTCCCGCAGGCGCTGGGCTTCCGACCACGCGCTCGGCTGCGCCCTCTCGCCCGACGGCAACGGCGGGACCTGAGGAGAAGCCGCCCAAGGGCCGTCGCCTTCTAGCGCCAGAGTCCGCGGGGCATCCGGCCGCGCTCGGCCTCACCCCTTCCCGCAACGGCGGGCGCAGGCGGGCGCAGGCGCTCCCCCGCCCTCCCCCGCCCTCCCCCGCAGGCGGCGGGCGCGCAGCTGCGCAGGGCCTGCCGGGAGCACGTGCCCACAGCCTCCCGCCCCGCGCGCCCTAGCTTTGTTACGAGAGGCGGGGTCTGGGTCACTTCCGCCCCCGCCCCGCGGGCCCCGCCCCCGCCCCGCAGGCCCCGCCCCCAGCGCGTCCGTAACCCAAGGCAACCGTCGCCCTCGCCCGCCCGCGGGACTCGGCTGCCGGGGGCCTTCCATCCCGTGGGCCCCACAGGAGGGTGTGAGCGGCCGCGGCCGCTTCCCCGCCCCCAGGGCAAAGCCCCAGACTCCGCAGGCGGCAGAGCGAGAGGCCCTGCCCGGTTCGGAGCTGCCTCTGAGGAAGGGAGGCAAAGCGTAGAGGTAGTTAGAGGCGCGGGGGGGCGGGGGGGAATGGGTGGGGCAGTGGGAGGAGCTGGCGGGGCGGGGCCTGCGGGGCGGGGCCAAGGGGGAGGGGGCGGGGCCAAGGCGGAGGGGGCGGGGCTTGCGGGCGAGCACAGCGCTTGAGAGGACGGTGGGCATCTCTGGGGCCCGGCAGGGACTGCTGGATGAAGAGGACGAGGAGGGATCTTGGAAGAAGGGAAGGAGCCTCAGGGAAGGGGAGGGGCTGGTCTAGGAGAGGGAAGAGCGCCGTGTGGAACACCTGGGCTTTAGGAGCAACAGGTGGAGTGCGTGCTTGAGGACTTGGGCTTTCCTGCAGACTTGGCAGCTGTGTGACAGCTGAGAAGACACGCGTTACTTTACTGCTTTATTCCCGAAGGGCTGGAGACAGGCCTGCAGTAAAAACAGGTCTGACCTGGAGGGATGGTTGCATAAGCCACGCCCCTAGGGTTCCTTCTTTGGGTCGCCAAAGCTGCTGTGCTGTGTGGGCAGGTAATCGGCATAAGGCACGGATAATGAACTTGGAGAGATACAATTTATATTCCTGAAAATGGGAACAAACTGTGCAAGTTGAGCGGCGCATGTGCTTGACTTTGAGGCAAAGATTCAACTCCCTGCGGAGTTGTGTCCAAAACTGTAAATTAGATCGAAGTCTTCATATCATTTTCCTTTAGAACCTATATTAACAGGGATCAGCATGCCCAAGACAATCTTCAGGACTTAACTACTTCATATGCCTGAAGCGTGGCTCTGCATGAAGAAACTTCCACCATCATTAACAGTGTTTCTATTCCTGGATTTTTCTTCATTCAACACACGTTAAAGATCCTCAGAAACATCCATTCAGAATTCCAGTTGAGATTGCCAGAAACCCATCTTTCCCTGGCTGATTTTTTTTTAAGATTTTATTTATTTATTCATGAGAGCCAGAGAGAGCCAGAGACATAGCAGAAGGAGAAGCAGGCTCCCTGCAGGGAGCCCGAAGCAGGACTCAATCCCCAGAGCCTGGGCTCATGCCCTGAGCCAAAGGTAGATGCTCAACGGCTGAGCCACCCAAGCGTCCTTCCCTGGCAGGAATTCTGACATGGATTCAAAATTCCTTTAAACCTGAAACTCCAAGACGCCTGGGTGGCTCAGCGGTTGAGCATCTGCCTTTGGCTCAGGGCGTGATCCCATGGTCCCAGGATCGAGTCCCATATCAGGCTTCCTGCATGGAGCTTGCTTCTCCCTCTGCCTATGTCTCTGCCTGCCTCTGTGTGTCTTTCATGAATAAATAAATAAAATCTTAAAAAAAAAAAAAACCCTGAAACTTCCAGGAAGATGGGGGTGGGTGTAGGGCACGGTGTAGGGCCAGGGAGGTGGCAAGGAGTTTTGAGGGATCATAGCTTGCTTTTGATTTAAATGTCCTGGGCTTTTGACCTCTCCTGGTCCATCAGCATTCCTCCCACCTCCATTAACCTAAACCTGGGAATGTGTCAACCAGGTGTAGGAATCTAGAGTATGCCATTGGAATCTGACTTTTTATATAAGCAATGGCAAATAGGTGGCATGTGTGCTAGCACTCTTTATTCTCTGCAGACATCATTAATCAAATCACAACTTTTTCCTGCAGTGGGCAAGTCTTAACATCCTTCCCTGTCTCTCTTAACATCCTTCTCTCTCCCTCTCTCTTTTTAAAGATTGTATTTATTTATTCATGACAAACACATAGAGAGAGGTGGAGACATAGGCAGAAGGAGAAGCAGGCTGAGAGGAGCCTGATGCAGGACTTGATCCCAGGACCCCAGGATCATGACCTGAGCCAAAGACAGACACTCAACCACTGAGCTACCCAGGTGACCCTTAACATCCTTCTCAACACAATACCCTAGTTGTGTTGGGACTGATTTGAACTGACAATTGGCAACCTATTCTTCATCCCTATTTTGGACAGTAAATATTTTAAGAATTAATAGACATCAATGTAAATATAAATTCATTTAACTCTTGGTAAGAGTCCTTTTTTAAAAAAAATTTACTTAAATCGACAGATCAAGAATCCTGTAGATGAGATTTATATGCATAGGCCAGATAATTGTATAATGAGGTGAGTTTGCAGCCAGTTGGTAATTAGTAAATGCCCCAGTACAAGGCATATCCACATGGCATTGTCCTTTACCCTCTCCTCACCAACATTTTATCAGCGACAGATGATGTTACAGGAGGTATGCCCATCAAATGCAAATCTTAAAGTGGGAATGAATGGCCAAACTGTGGGGTGTCAGAGTCAGATTGGCAAGTATCTAAGCAGGTTGGAATGATAGTCCAAAACTAAGAGAGTCCAAAACTAATTTTAGAAGGATCTGATTCATTCAGAGGTCTATATCTAGTGCAAAAGAAGAAAAAACAATTTTAAAGAAAATTAACAGCATGGATATGGAATGAAGAAGACAGGGATTATTAACCATTCATGTGGGAAAAAATATAGAATTTATAGTTGACCTCCATCTCAGTGTTCATCAAGATTGGGATATAGCTTTAAAAAAATGTAACAACCTTTGTTCAATTAATAGCTGTAGATTTCAGATCAAAGGGAGTCAGACTTAAAAGACATTTCTAGATGACCACATTTGAAATATTACCCCCATTTCCAGTTACTATATTTGACCGGGAAGTTGTGCATTCTTAAGATGAGGGAATTTGAGATTCTCTTCTGAAGTAATCATAACTGTCTTCAATTATTTTCAGGATTATCATATGTTGTTTTTGGGGGGAACACCAGGAATTGAGGAGCATAAGTTTCAGGATTGCAGATGTTTTTGAGAACATTCTAATCTTCAGAGCTATCGGTGGAGTGAAAAAGGATGCTTGTAAAGTAATGAGCTCTCGATCATATGATTGTAAAACTCCATGGAAATCAAGAAGTGGAATAGTATGACCCATTGATTTACTTCAAATCTGTAAACTAGGCATAATTTACCTTCAGAAAATATGACTATCACATCCATGCAGATTTTTGCATTTCAACATAAAAGTAAGAATGCATACAATTTGTAAGAAATCACATATCCACTCTTTTAGTTGATCTTAATAGCTTTTTGTATACTTGTATTTGTCATCTCTTACATGAGTTGGAAGACAAGAATGGGCAATAGAATTTGAAGGCATGATTATTGGAGAAAAATTTAAAATTAAGACAGTTTTCCAATAACTGAATTCTTTTTTTTCTAATTAGGAAAAGACCACCAACATTCTATTTTTGTAGTGGAACATCTTATCCAGCTTGAACAGTATTCCAGAGAAGCACCTCACAATCTGGTATGCAGTAATCTGGCTATTTGACTAAGAATACTGTGTTTACTGACTTCAGAGATGATTCTTAGTTTTTGGTCATAAGGAGTCAATATGTTCCCATGATCCTCCATTAAATGAATAAAATACTTATAAAACACAATATTTATAACATGTAAAGTGCCCATAAAAATGCCTGGTGCACAGTAAAAGCTGTCATGCAGCTCTTACTTCTATTATTTAATGTTATCATTACCTGGGTTTCTTTCGACACTTTGGAATATTATGAGATTGGAACTTACTCTGGTACCCTCACTGGGTCCAACTTCTATTGACTCCAAAATAGGGGCTTCCTATTGGAAGGATAGTGGATGGGTATTGGATACCTGCCTCTTTGGCCTCCACTGTCTGTCTCAATATAGAGTTAATATTATCTTCCTCTCAGATTTCATATATTCTCATGACATGTGAGAAGTCATTGAAGTTGCTGGAGATGGTTAACCTGACAGAGAGAAGAGTACGTGGAACCTTTTCATAGGGCCATTGGAGAGCTGAGGCAACAGGCAATCTTTGAATCAATGATTCTTCAACCTTTTGCAGTGACAGACAGCTTTGTACCTCTGATGCAAGCCCTTTTCCTGAAAAAATGCTTGAGCATTTTCCAAGGTGTCCTAGATCTCCTGAAATGAAATCCATGCATGGTTGGGAGGGCTTCCCATCACAGAGCTTAGCTCTGGAGGGCAAAGGAGGACAACAAGGGTGGAGAATATTGAGGGGGCAGGAATACCTGTGTTGGGGTCAGTATAAGAAAGATCTTCCTGATAGCTCTGCAGGATTGTGCAATCACGTTAAGGTGGTTTTAAAAGTAATGATGGCCAGACTTTGTCCAGACCAATAAGAATCAGAATCTCTGTGGGTAGGGTGTACAGCCAAGTTGGAGAACCAGTAAATCAGAAAGTTTGCTATTGGAACAGGCTAAGTAATGAGCGCTTTGCCAGCAGAGATACTTCAAGTGCAGAACTTTTTTCTTAATGATTTGAACATTCTAACTATACTTAATCTCTCCTAAACTGTATCTGTTTCTTTGCTATACTGACCTCAAGTGCACATTTATTTTATTATTTAAATAAACGACTTTCCTTTTGATTCTCTACCTTTTTCCTTTTGAACTGTACACTTGTTAAGTCTTTGGGCTCTTGTGGGACAAATGTATTTGTAATTCAGGAAAGTGCATGACTGAGTTGGGAGCTTCTTTGGCCTGAGCAGTGACTGAAGTGAAATTTCATAAGATGAAGGGATCAGGCTGGTTTGCACAATCTGGTCCTTAATCATGTTTCTGTTAATAAACAGAATAGCACTCGTGATTTTTAGTCACTTCTAATACCATTTTTTTCCTTTCAGATTTCATTTATTTCCTCTGATGTCATATTGGAAAAGATTAGGATGTACAAAGATATGTGACCTTCCATAGGTAAATGGAACTTTATTAACATCAAAATGCCACTTTAAGCGTATGTGAAAAAGCCAAAATGGTAATTAAACAGATGTGGTTATAAGAAGTTACAGATCTTTACCTCAACAGAAAATTTAAAAAGTGGGTTTCTAGTAGGGATCATGTTAGGGTAAGAGAACACAAAGTATGTGGTCCCCAGGGGGTGTCATTATAAGCCAGGAATCCTGAAGAAGGCACTGGCTGTTCCTTAGCATACAGCTGGACCATTGGAGGTCACTGCCTAGGCCCTGGGATTCATCTCTGCAGCTTGCATGGTGCTCAGGGGGAGCCTCTGTGTGTAGGAAGGTACTAAAATCATGCCCGTCTTATAGATAAGCAAACAGACTTGGACATGTAACTTGCCCAAGGTCGTACAACTAGTAATGGGATTGGAACCTCGGCTGTTTAGCAACCAAGTCTGTGCTCCTAATCAGGATGAGAACTTTCCATAGGTGGTTTAGTTGGTTAAGCATCTGAGTCTTGATTTTAGCACAGGTCTTGATCTCAGGGTCCTGAATTCAAGACCCACGCTGGAGCTCCATGCTGGGTGTGGAGCCTACTTTAAAAAAAAAAAAAAAAGGATGACAACTTTCCTAACTCTTTGACTGATTATAAAGGCCAAGCCCCATTTTTCAGCCTGGGAAAATATCATTAATGATAGACAATATCACCCCCATCATCACTGCGACTGCTACCATTACCACCACATACGGGACTAGTATGCTAAGGCTGCCATGATGTAGTACCATAGACACTGGACAGCTGAAACCACAGAAATGTACTGCCTCACACTTCTGGAAACTGGAAGTCCAAAATCAAGGTGTGGGCAAAGTTGGTTTCTTCTGAGGGACATGAGGGAAGGATCTGCTCTAGGCCTCTCTCTGTGGCTTGCATTCTTCTCCCTGTGTCTTTTCACATGGCCTCCCTTTCTGCGTGTCTGTGTCCAGATTTCCCCTTTCATAAGGATCCAGTCGTCCAAGGTGGGTAGGATTAGCAGAGTGACCTAGCCTAGACCACATGCTCTCCAGCCTTGGCTGGTATCTGGAGTTGCCAGGAAGAGAAAGAACAGAAAGTGGCCAGGTCACCCATGCTGACCACAGTTCCCGTGGCGTTAGCACAGTAGCATCTGGCCTTTCTTTGGAGTGGAGGGCAGGGGGGCTCAAACCTGCATTCCCTGCTGCACTTTACCCCATCACGAGGGATAGAGCATCCACTAACATCTTCTTATCCTCTCTTCTTCAGTCCCAACTTCAGTCCTTAATTAGATCCATTAGTCTTTCCAATTAGCTGTATTTTTTATAATATCAATGGCTGGCAATGGCTGATTTTGTAATATTCTTCCAGTCTATTCTGGAATGTGTCTTGATGTTATTTTACCTGGGTTATTGATTTGTTTTTTAAAGAAATGAATATTATTATAACTAAGTCCAGCCCGCATTTCATGCTATAGGAAGAAGATGTTAAAAACCCTTGGCCACAATCACAGTAATGGATCTCTGTCAGAAGAAGGAGACTGAATTAGAAATCAGTGAAAATAATGAAATTCAAAGCCCAGAAGAAACGGAATTAACGTATACTTGCTCAGATGAAAGAAGTGAAAAGAATCATGTTTGTTGTCTTCTCAATATCAGTGACATTACGCTTGCACAAGATGAAAAAGCCAACGAGTTTGTCATCAGAACTGGATGGGAAGAAGCCGTGAGTATTTCCTCAACTGACCTCAGTCACGCATCTGTGTTTTGGTTCAAGCTTTTCCTTTTGCCAAAAAGAGTTATTACAAAAAAAAAAAAAAAAAAAAAAAGGCATTGAAATCTAGGAACCTTAGGAATAGAAATGAGATATAAATAATGATAACAGTACCTTTTATTGGGTATTTGTGGCCATTTGGTGTTGGCAAGCTCAAATGCTTCACATATATCCATTCATTTAACCTCTCAATAGCCCTACGAGGCAGGTATTATGAACAGCCTCACTTTTCAAGCAAGGAAAATGAAGCATCCAAAAGGTGAAACAGTGTGCCAAAGATCACCCAGCCAAAGGCCAAGGCAGGGCTTAAATCCAGCTCTTCTGGACTCTAGAACCCAAGCTCCTTAACTGCTGTGCTAAGCTCCCCAAGAAACCTGAGATTGCTGTCCTAGTGGTTCCACTCAGAACACCATGGGTTTATTCTTAAACTCTTCCTAGAATTAATAATGGAATCCTAAATTTAGAACTATAAGGAGATTTGATCGAATTCACTGATTCTCAGGTGATGCTTGTCAATGTCACACAACTGGGGGCTCGGGGAAGGGGATGCTACTGGCATCTATTGAGGGTGAGGGGAAGGGGAAGCTAGTGGCATCTATTGGATAGAGTCCAGGAGTGCTGCTCCAAATCCCACAGTGCCCAGGACGGCCCCCACCACAAGGAATGAGCCAGCCCTGTCTTAGTTTGGGGCTGCTATAACAGAATACCATAGACTGGGGGCATATAAAAGACATTTATTGCTCACAGTCCAGAGAGTGGACATTTGAGATCAAGGTACCGGCATGGTTGGGTTCTGGTGGCGGAACCTCTTCCTGTTTTGTGCTCACATGGCCCTCATTGGTACAAGTAGATCCCTTGTATCCTCTTCCTCTTATAAGGGCACTAATTGCATTTTGAGGACCCCACTCTCTTGACTTCATCAACCCTAATTACCCCCAAAGATCCCACCTCCAAATACTACTTCGGGGATTCAGGCTTCAACATGGGAATTTGGGGGGATGCAGTCATGCAATCCATAACATGCCCTAAATGTCAGTAGTGCTGATGTTGAGGAACCCTGATCTAATTGGTTTATTTTATAAATATGGAAACTGAGGCCAACACTTGGCAGAGCAACTCCCCCAAGTCTACTTGACAGTTGAAAGAGTTGTGTCTTGAGGACCCTTGTCTTGTACTCTCTGTTGTACCACCCCCACCCCACTACCTTGTGTGCACGCAAGCTCGTGCCAGCTAAGTTAGGATTATAAACAGTTCTATTTGACTATATAAAACTTTCCAAGTTTAGAAGGTTCAGTTTACTACTGAAAGTAATGACTTTCAAGTGTATATATCCAAGGGCTGTTGGAAAAGAATTTTCTTTTAATTGGAAGAAATGCCACATGTGCCCCATGCTTAAAGCATGTTTGCTGTTCACAGTGGAGGATGATCACACCGTGCCATCTCCTCCTGCCTGCTGCCTGTTGCTCTTCACTTTCTCTGCCAACCAGTCCCCCACCCCGTGTCTCAGGTGGCCTTGTCTCAGGATGGGTGTCAGGGGCCTCTCTTCCACCAAAGCTAGCTTCCTGCACTGGCTTGTGGCCCTTTGATACTTCCTGTGCTGGTGTCAGGGACCTATGGGCCAGTATGTATATGAGGACAGAGAACACTTTCCTGGCAGCAATTAGTGAGAATTTCCTATGTTGCAGAGCCAAGGGGCCTCACAGGATGGGTTTCCTCAGGGCCATACATGTTTGACTCAGACCAACCCAACCAACATGTAGCTTACCTGTGACAGCCTACCTGTGAGAATCAAAAAATCCAGGTATCATTGATCTCTGGACTTGGATCCCCTGTCAGGCCACCTGAACACCTTGGAGATATAGATCTTCTGTAGCAGCCTCAACCCAAGGCTCACCTGGGGTGTTATTAAAACCATCTGCCCAAGTCCATCCTGTGAGTATTGGCATAGGTTGGGGGGGGGGGCTCAAGAATCTGGATTTTTAAGCAGCAGTGCAGTTGACTCTTAAGGTCAAACAAGCAGAGAACATTTTCTGAATCAACAGGTGCATCTGTTTAATAGATTAAATGGGACATCTGTAAAAAGATTAAAGTTCCAGAATTTAGGTTTCTCTCAAATATCCAGCTGAGTCAAAGTTGGTGTGCTCAATAAGCATCGCCAGAAGATGAATCCCCTTGTCTGGCTGGAGGAGGACGGGATGTGCAGGGGTATAGGACTTGTCTCATTCCAGCTGAAGCCACCTTCCATAGAGAGGCCAGTTAGCCTGAGGATCTGTTAGCTAACGTGCTGGGACCCTTCTTTGCAAAAGCTGGAAATTCACCTGGGAACTCAGGGTCAAGAGCAGTGAGGTCTGAAGCAAGGAATGTGGTCCTCTTGAAGACCCAGCACCAACTCCACAGCACATGAAGGGACAGGGTTCCAAGACAGAAGCTGGTGGAGGATGCTGGGAGAGGTGTCTTTTGGCTATCTCGAGTGTAGCACAGGGCAGCGACCTTACAGCTCCCACATATCATTGCCATCTAAGAATTGGGACCTAACTATACAAAAGAAAATAGGAGTTTTTTGTTGGAATAGATTCAAGGTGTCTACTTGAATACCTTGAATTCCAAGGAATTTGGAATAAGAAAGACCAGATTCAGATTCAGTACTTACAGGCCGATAACCTCAGGGAGGGCTCCTTCCTCTAGCTCCAAGTTCCTCAGCTCTAAATTCTGGCCCTAAAGGATGTATGAGGAGGGCAGGAATGCCTAATTCAGCGTCAGGCACTTACTAGACTTTCTGAAAAAGGGATGCCAAACACGATTTTTTAACTGGAGGAATCTGGGGAGCTGAGCATGTGCAGTGAGAGGGTGCAGAGATCAGGAGCGAATGATAGTAAAGGGATGTTTTTGTGCAAGACAACCAGAGGCTGGCCTCCGGTGGTGGCCCGGGAGACACTGCGTTCCTCACAGCCTCTCTTTGTCCCCTGTGTGAAAACACACAGACCTGAATGTGCCAGAACCTGCCGTGGGCTGTAATGATGTTTTTGTTTGTTTGAAGATTTTATTTATTTATGAGAGACAGAGATAGGCAGAGGGAGAAGCAGGCTCCCTGTGGGAACCCCGATGCAGGACTCAATCCCAGGACTCCTGGGATCATTCTCTGAACTGAAGGCAGACACTCAACCACTGAGCCACCGAGGTGCCCCTGTAATAATGTTTTGAACGACAGTTTCCACCTCTGTCATCTGGGCGTCAGAATACCTGAATTAAAGTGCTGTGGTGAGGGTTAAATGAATGAATGCCAATAGATCCTTAGCTCAGTGTCTGGAAGATAGTAATAACATGGGAACTATATTTGCTTTTTTTTTTTTTTTTTTTTAAACATATAAGGACCAGATTTAGCAAATGAAGACACAGGATGCCTGGTTAAATTTGAATTTTGGTAAATAGTACCTAGTATGTCCAGTGTTGAGTATATCTCAAATGTGGTCCTGTATTTTTATCTGGCAACTCTATTTAATGGTGAATCTGTTGCAAGCTCAGCCAGGAGACTCTAGGCGTGTACAGGTGGAGAGTGGCGCAGGGGTTCTGGGATACACTGACTCCAGGACCTGCCTCTGCTCATCCTCTCTCCCTCCAGCCCGTCCAACACAGCAGTGTCCCAGGGGCTGATAACAGAGCCTGGTGGTCTAAGAGAACCTGGTAGGGAGGCAAGTACAAACAGTTCTGATTTTATATTAAGAGTTCTGACTTTAATGTGCATCTGAAAACATATAGAGCCAGCACATCAAGATGGCCATTTACAGATATTTTTGCTTAGTATTTTAATATGAAATCCAATTGCTAGTATTTCAGATTAAAAAGCACTATTACAAATGCTATTACTTACTATGAGGCTAAAATAGTATTAAAATTAACAACAGCAAAAAAAAAAAAAAAAAAAAGGTGAGTCAGTTTTAAGGAAAATACCAGTTCCCAGAGGATGGCCCCCAATGGGGATGTGGTCACCCCTGGAGCAGCTGGACTGTAAGCAGCTCAGCCGGGAGTAACATGCTACTTTATTTGCAGGTTCAAGCCTGGGGAAGGACTTTTCCAACTGCCTGCATCTGGCCCAGGAAGAAGCCTAAAAAGGCGAGGGTGGGAGAAGTTGCCAGCGGCTGCTTACTCTGTGGCAGCCTCTCCCAAGGCAGCACTGAGGCCAGGCCTCAGGCCGGGAAATTGGGGTCAGGGGTTCCTGCTGAGGTAGGTCCAGAGAAGGATCAAGGAAGCCCCTCCCAGACTCAAGGGACCCCTCAGGGTCCCACTGCTGCCTCCAGGGAGATTAGCAAGATCTGCTTTCCCACCTACAGTCAGGGAGAGAAAAAAAGTCTGCAAATAAAGGAATTTGTTTGGTGCAAGGAAGACTGGGCCACCACTGAGACTATTAGGGGCAAGGACCCCAGAAGTGCCAGCAGAGGTCCCTCCATCTCAGACTCCTTGACTTCCAGGGCTCTTTTTGTTCTGCCTCCCCTGAAGGCTTCACCCCCAAACGGCTTGGATGTTCTGGGTAAGAAGAGTAAGAACTTTTTCTTGCAGCCGGAAGAGAAGGTGCTGGGTGTGGAAAAGGATGAGTGTGTGGCTTGTACATATGGATTGAAAACAGTTGACGGGAAAGGTGAAAAGAGACCCGTTGAGCTGGCCAAGCACCCCAAGGTCAATGACACACTGCCTTTCCCTCCCCGGGTGGCCCCAACACCCCTGCTGGCCAATGTGGAGCCGTGCTGTCTGCAGTGGTCCCTCCTGCCTGAGAGAAACCTGCTGTGCCCTCCCAATCCCAGCAACGTGCACTATCTCACCACCGTGCAGCTTTTGCAGAAACAGGGAATGCAAAACTACAAAGCCAAATTCAGAGCCAGGGAGCCAAGACCTCCCATCAACACTCAAAAGCACATTCTCACGGAGGCCAAGCAGGAAAACAGGCTCCAAATGTTGGAGACCAAAGTGTTCCCGAGAACGCTCTTGCCATCCCTCACAGTGAGCAGAGTTGTTATTCCGGTCTCCACTCACAGACTGCTCTGAGCTGCCGCAATAGAACTCCCTGGGAATAAGTACTGTTTGAATTCTTTCATCCTCTCCCGGTCTCTCCCCCTCCATCCCATCCTGCTCTCTTCTCTTCCCTTCTGCGGTGCTCTTCCCGGCCACTGGCCCTCCCCTAGTCCTTTTTCTTTTTTTGCTGTAGAACCAGAGGAAATGGAACCTCACTGTATGGGTTTCAATTCATTCTCAAAACCCCCATGTTTATGTGTCACCTGCTTCTGTTGCTTAGCCATTTACAAAATGCAAACTGGTAATGCCAGTCTCAGCCTCTGCCTGCCTTATCTCTCTACTCCCCCTGGAAGCCAAGCGGATGGTGGGGACTCTGAAGGACCTCCCTCAGTGATGCCCATGTCAGCCTGGAGCCAACCGGCTGGGGTTCTTTCCACCCCACCCCCGTGCCATAAGCCAAGTGGAAGGGCTTGTTTAGACCAAATTGTTTCCTGATCTTGTGAACCAGGCAGTTATCTATCATATATAGTTATCTATCCTGCTTCATTTTCTCTTGCAACAAAGATCTGAAACATTGCTTTAATAGATAACCCCAGCCTGTGTCCAAATAAACATCCTTGTGTCTGAGGTGTCATATCCTTATATCCACGGATATACCGCATCCACTACATGCTGCACATCCCAGGGTTTCCTATACTTAGGTCATAGCCTCATGCTAGTCTCCATGTCTGGAAAAGTTTTAGCCGCAGCTCCGTAAAGTCCATCTTGGGAAGCAGGTTAAGAATAACTATTTGGAAAAAAAAAATGTCACTGTGATTATGACTGTCACCCCTCATGCTTCCTCCAGTCTGACCTTGTGTCTAATTTTTGGGAACTCTCAATCCCAGACAGACACTTACAGAATAGGGAATACTTTCTCCCTTCTTCCCTCATTTTACCCCAAAGCATATTTCCTAACGTTGTATATAAATTAAACATTTGTAAATGAGTTATATTTTAAGTGCTAAGTGACAATGCTATGTAGAGAAATGCTCTGAAAAACCATTTTGTAGTATGAATAACCATTTAGCCGCTCTGTAATTACATAGTTTGCATTTGCTTAAGATAGGTTGTACTTGATCTCTGGACTTCCTGTCCCCTAAATTATGGGTAGACAGACGTAGGACTGTGTTTGTAAACATCTGCTTTCCACAATTGGTCTTTGTAATGTCTTGTCTCTTAGTTTAGGTTTTTTTTTTTTAATTGTTTTGTGATTTGTTTTTACAAAACACTAGAAATGCAGAAATGAATATAGTACAATGGTCATTAAAAGGTGTACTTTGCCTATTGAGGTCGGACACTTCTTTTTTATAGTCTAAAAGCAATTTTTAGGTTCTGCCCACCTCTTATTCTCTGAATGAAGAAACCATCTAGGTTCTGCCCCCAAGAAGCTGTTGCTCTCCCGCTGCGTCAGGACCGTGAAGTGTGAGACCTGGTGTTGTGTGAGGACCCAGCTCTGGCAGCCTGCCCTCCTGCGTCAGTGGTTCTTCAAGCTTCATCTCAGAAACAGCAAGATGATGTCTAAGCTCAGTATGGAACATAGGCAGGAGTGTCGCTGGGAGGGAAGCATGTCTACCAGCGTGAGCAAGGGACAGAGCCCACCTACTTAGCCTCGGGGTGCTTACATTTTGAGATCTGGAGTCAGTCGGAAAACATTGATCTAAGTTAGAATATTTTTGTAAGAAAAACCCTTTTGTTGTGATAAGGGTCATAAATTCTACAGATTTTGAGGGTAATGATTTAGAATTAAGAGGAGGGCTGGTCTGAACAAAGAAAGGGCCCAGATTTAAAGCTTTGTTGTATCCTTCTCTTTGAGCAAATAGTTTGGCCAACAACACACTGACTAGGAGATTCCTCTATGAATAGATACAAGTATTGTGCATTTGGCATCTCTCTCTCTTTTCTTAAGATTTTATTTATTTATGAGAGACACAGAAAGAGAGAGAGAGGGGCAGAGACACAGACAGAGAGAGAAGCAGGCTCCATGCAGGAAGCCTGGTGTGGGACTCGATCCTGGGACTCCCGGGATCATGCCCTGAGCCAAAGGCAGATGCTCAACCGCTGAGCCATCCAGGCATCCCAAGGAAAAATATATAATAGAATTCAGTCCCCATTAGGGATCTAGGTCACCAAAAAAACTTTCAGGGGAAATCCCGCCATTTAAGGGCGTTAAGCACATTATAACTATGGCAACAGCCTTCTTCCTGCCTCAAGGTAATGGTCCTAGTCAGGTTTTGGATCCTCTTGTCCTCTCTAAGCCACACGTGGAGGGGTGTGTTTCATCCCTCATTCTCATTAGATGTCTCATTAATAAAACTCTCCAAACTCCTATTTTCCTCCAAACTTTAAAAATCACCAAGTGAAACTGTGGCAGCACCTGACACAGGGCTCCTGCAGAGCCTGAGGTCACCCTCTGGATGAGGCCAGGCTGAAGCCTGGGGTGCTGTTGTGTGTGGGTCTGGGTTAGGCAAGAGGGTGCCTGGAGCAGCGGGAAACCCGGACAGACAATGTTTCCTGACAGAGCCATGAGGCCTGGCTACATTTGGACACGTGTGTAGGATTTTGGCTACTCAGGGAGACTTCCCCTAATTTTTAGCTTTATTCTTTTTATTCTGGATGTGGCCTCCTTCTGTGAAATTTACCTGTACTTCAAGGACCATGCTACTTGAACCCAGAACCAATTTGGTTTTCATTCCCTCCAAGTTCAAGAGTTTTGAGGACCCAGAGAGCCCACAGAAGCCCCGCCCATTTCTCTCTGGCTATCCCCAGCTGTCCAGGAAGGCCAAGATGCATGACCTGAGGCCTCATGTCTGGGCCTTGGTAGGGTATCTGGGTCCAGTGCAACCTTGGTGCTGCAGCTTAGGGGCTTTTGAGAAGCAAGATGGAGAATAAACAGAGGGGCTCCTGTGTCTATGACCAAGGGCATATCAGGACAGTCGCTGGTACCCCAGGGAATACTCTACCACCGTCTGCCAAGCTCACTGGGACGCTGGTGCCAGGACTCTGTGCCGTGCTCTTGATGTCCAGACTAGACTGCCCCGAGCTCTGCCAAAACCAGCCACACAATACAGAAATTCCTTTGAATTTACAAGGCACTATTGTAAGCCCCTTCTGGGTATTATCTTTATCCTAAGCAAATACATGAGTGTTGAGGATCATTTTCTCCTTCCTTTGTTCAGGGCTGGATAATTCTTTGTAGGGACTGTTTTGTACAGAGTAGAATATTTAGCAGCATCCCTGGCCTCTATCTGCTAGATACCAATAGTATCCCTCAGTCGTGAGAATCAAGAATGCCTCCAGACATTACCAAGTGCCACAAGGGCAAAATCAGGCCAGTTGAGAACCAATGCTTTAGGGACCCAATGCCCGTGTTTGTGGCTTCTCTGAGCACAAGCCCCGGCACAGGGACAAAGGAAGAGTGGTGATGTCTGGCTTGCCACATCCTGGAAAGCACAGGTGCTCTGGATCGAAAGCCCTCTGGTGCTCTCAGTTTTGTCTTGGTCCTTCAGGGTCTTCTGGTGGTACCTTCCCAGATACCCCCCAGAAGGAAGCGACCACAAGCCTGCTTTTTCTCTGAGATAATTCCTAAGAAAAGTAGGCCCGCTTAGCCAGTGCCCAGAAAAAAAAAAAAAAAAAAAAAAAGCTGTCAATATTCTCATATTCATCTTTTGAGAACGTGCATTATTGCTTTGGCAAGGTTCTCAAGGAAATTCAATGATGTTGACATGTTTACATTTAATGCCATCGTTCAGAATTCCCTACTGTTTAAGCAATACTCTCAACATTCACTGCTTGTGTTAACTCAGTGTGAATATTAAGAGGTGGCCCACATGGCTATCCCACTCCTTGTAGCCACTGGCAAGTTGATACATCATATGTATATATGAAAATAGCTCTTGTCCCCGATTTAGCACAAACTACAAACCTTTCTTCCCTGTGTATCTTTTCAAATAAAACAATTTCTCTGCTTCTAAAAACTTTCACTGTTAACTTGAAAACATACCATAAACTAGTCATATTTTTAGTATCACAGGACTGTTAGCAATTTTATTTTGGTCTGCATGTGTTCTGAAGAAAACTAGAAATCAAACATTTAATGCGGGATAAATACCACCAGTACTGAATCTGTTCATGACTCTATGAAGGCTTTGTTTCAATCCTCATGACTGATTTCTCTCATGTAATTTCAGGAAAATGTAATGTCAGATCCTTATAATAGTAGCTAGAGAACATTAAATCCAGACTTACTACTTAGGTGCGTGTATCTCGTTAGAGAATGGTGATTTAAATGTTTTTTTTATTTTTTTAAAAGATTTTACTTATTCATGAGACACACACAGAGAGGCAGACACAGGCAGAGAGAGAAGCAGGCTCCATGCTGGGAGCCCGATGCGGGACTCGACCCCGAGACTCCAGGACCACGCCTTGGGCCAAAGGCAGGCGCTAAACCGCTGAACCATTCAGGGATCCCCGATTTAAATGGTTTTAAAATGGGGCAAATATTACCAAAAAGGTGAAAAAGAACAAACTGACAGCAACTTACAATTAATAGCATTACACTCTCAAATATAGCTAAACAAAAAGTATTCCCATGAACTGAATAAGCCAATAAATCTCGAAAGCAGAGTTGGCTAGTATCTTAAAAGTGTACTCTAAGGGGCGCCTGGGTGGCTCAGTCGGTTGAACATCTGACTTTGGATATCAGCTTGGGTCATGACCGGGGGGTACCTGGATCAGGCCCTGCGTCCAGCTCTTGTCCCACCAGCTCCTCTCCCACCCTCTCTCTCATGCTAGCATGCTTGCTTGCTCTCTAAATAAATCTTTTAAAAGTGTACTATAAAATCGTAGTTTCTGAAGGCTCACTTTAAATAGGGAGATGTTATTGCGGTGCATTGGAAGGTTAAATACCCTTTTAGGATTACTTAATTCAGATGCATTTGACTTCTGCCACGTTTTTATTGCAGCACAAGCTCTACATTTTCTGAAGTCACTAAATTTCTTGTTACAGTACAGGAAAAAGGTAAAGGGGGATGACCTTCAAATTCAGTCCTAAACAGCAACATGTTTGAGAGGCAATCATAAAACCAAACAAGGACATGGATAGAGCAGTGGATCACCAGAAAGCAAAGTAGAGAAGCTGCAGGCATAGCAGTAAAAAGGTCTTACTGACACATACCATGCTAATAAGCTCCTGCCTTTATGACAAACAAAAAAACCCAAACAACTTTGTTCACATTGAAATGACATATATACTTTTGAAGGTAACAAAGTCACCATGGAGATACATTTTTTTTTCAAAAGGTAATTTCATTTTTTTCACACATTTGACCGTTTCACTGATAAACTAAAAGAGTATCACTTTTTAAAAAATACTTGGCTGTTTCTTTTTTGTAGCATTCTGTCCCATAATATTAACTTGCTCCACAGTCAAGTACCAAAAGTTAGTGGCAGGGCCTTGGCAATGAGTTTCTGCTATGCCAGCCTTCACTATTTTGACTTTGTGGATCTAGAACAAAGTTACAAATGTGTGCATTTTATGATTAGTGAGGTGATACAAAATTTAGAGATTCTTTCCTGAAGTTTGTTGAAAGAAATGAACGAATATTGGTACTCTTCCAGTTCAAGTGTTACAATGCTTGAATTTATTCACATCTTTCCGGCATTTGCTCCTTCAAAGACACACGTTTTTAAATGTAGTGCCACGTTTGTTCGTTTGAGAACACTGACAACCTGGGAATCCCCTTCATCTTTAGCCTGCCTCTCCTGATATGTAAGCTGACACATCAGGGTGTCTGCTCATCAATACTATTGACACAACTGTGAACCCTTTGAATCAAAACACTGCAAAGGAAGCGTTACTTGACTAACTTCTTGGCCATAAGAACTAGCTAACATCTTGTTGAAGAAACTAGATGAAAATCTGTCATTTAACACAGTTTTTGGATGTTGGGAGCATGAAGCCAGAAAACCGACATGCTCTTTCCAAGTGCCGAATCTGATCAGCGACACTTTAATGTACTATTGATGGGAACACGTACATCTATTGTGAAATGCAAGGAAAATAAAACCACATAAATACTTGAGACTTCAAGTCTTTGTCCCTAAATGCCCAAAGGTACACATTTCTCCTAAGAGCCTCCTGAGGACCGGAGTGAGAAGCACTGCTTGAAATAGAGCAGAGTATTTAAATGGTCCTTGGAGTCAATATTAGATGGCAGGTTTGGTGAGGTTTGGACTTGAGTTAAGATAAACCTTCCAAAACTGAGGCCATCAAGGATTACAGGAAAGTATCACCCTGTCAATTTGCCACTACTAATAAAACTTCAAAACTGGACTGATACGAATATATTTTCTTCTGGTCAAAATAGCCTCAAACCTTACTCAGCATCTTTCAGGTTAGTCTACAAAAATTTTCTATTTTTATTTCTCTTTTGTATCAAGAAATCAGAAACACACCGATTGGGCTTTTTGCAAATTAGTGACTGAGCAAAGAACTACTCGTATTCTAACCTTATTTTTGTTCATAAGCTAGAATTACCTTATTTACAAAGATAAAGGGGACCCCATTATAAAATGGTCACCTTTGGCAAATGCATGAATTGGGAGTAAGTTCCTTTGAAATTCTCCAAAAACTTAAAACTAAGGTGTATCAAATAAAATCAGTTCTACCAAATAAAAACTTCACATCAAAATACAAAGTTTAGTAATGGAGTGTCTTTTCATTTTCTTCTAGTAGGAAATTAGTATATTTTCATGAACAAAGGTAAAACGGTAATGAAAATAACTAGGCACAACCTCTCCTTTATCAGAAGATGATGGGTTTGTGAAAAGTCAAGGCAACAAAATAGGTCACTTTACGTCAAAGAATTCACAAAAAAAGGTAGAATTCCAACTTCTTTTTAATCACTGAACTTCAGTTTTTACGAATAATCTTAGGACAATTCAGGGAACTAAGGTTTTGGGAGGAAAAACAGTTCTTACTTGTACATGAAGAACTATGACATGCTCAACTATTCTGTAAATAACTCTATTGGCTGGATTAACATTTTCACAGAAACAAATTTTTTTTTAAAGCCAAAGATCACTGCGTTTGTATTTACAAAAAGCCATAAACAAACATGCATTTCTCCTTTACTAGGAGAACTTAAATGTTTGAACATTAAGGCAGTGACGATTCTAAAACATAATGAAATTCTAAGTTAAGGCTTTATGTTTGTTTTGAAACCCATAATCATAGGCCACTGTGACCAAAGCAAACTCTTATCTACCAGGTTGGGTTCATCTGTCCAGGATTTGTTATTCACTACCAACTATTCTTCTATGGGATAGGAATTAGTAATATTACTGATTTATTAGTTCACTCCTTAGGTTTTATTTTGAGGACTTAGCCTTCAGCAGCATAAGCATGTGCCACAGAAGGAATTTTTAAAAATAAACTTAGAAAACGTACAGACTACATCAATTTTTCCTTGACTGAAAGTTGGACAACAATCCTAAATACAGAAAACCTCCAAAGCATATTTGACTTGCTCCCATCTAAAAAACATGGATGTTCTTGATTACTGAAGTAACTGGTCTTCACCTCCTATTCTTTGAAGACTGTGATAATGCTGTCTAAACAAATAAAGCAACAAAATGCAGAATGCCATATTTTAGGTGGAATTTGTTCTATACTTGCTATCCTCAAGGCACAAATAACATCCTTGCTAGGCCAAAGTTTCTCCTTATTCAAATAATATGAGGTGGATTAAAAGATTCACTTTAGAGTAACTGTTGATTGCACTCTCGCCCTATTAAGTTTACACAAAGTACTGAAATTTAGGGGGAATGTCCTTTTCTCTTTCCCTTTTTTTTTTTTTTTAAATAAACACTTAGACAAAACTCAGATCCAGCCTACGGGAACACTCTGAGAAGCAGCTGTGGAGCACCACCCTTGCCTACAGGGGAGAGCAGTAGGGATGTTCCCCAGACACAATGCATTATGAGCTAACGGGCACAATTCCACACCCAGTGTTTCCACAGCTGGGATAATGAACAGTTACGTAGACTAGAAGGATCACTATTTACACTAAGTGCTTGCTGCTACTTCATGAAGCAGTAATTTTACAGCAACACATCCTATGAGGAAAGTACGTACACTTAGGTTGGTATCAGCAATAGTTCATACAGAGGAAGAATGGCATGGACTACACGAAGACGGTCTCAAAAGCTAAAGACAGCTGTCATTTTCCTTTGTCTTCAAGTCAGAAAAAAGTGAGATGTCAAAGCAGATGAAGCTGCATGCAGCATGAGTCCCATGCCATCTAAGCATTGGTGCTTAAATCTGATGTGTGGCATCCAATTTCTTTAGATTTACTATCAGGAAACAGGGATTTCTAACAAGCACTTTCAAATATTTTAGGTGCAATTTAAGTTAAGCAAGTCACATTTCCACTGAAATGTTTTGATGATCTGAAAAATCTACCCTAGTACCTGGTAAGCTTGGCTTGGCTTCAGTTAATTGCTAGATGGGTTTTAAAGGTGTGAAATACACTTGTGTTCTTAAGATGGGAAGACTAACTGTGAAAGGGCAAACGTAGGCAACAAAGAAACAATATTTTTAGATCAACATCTTACACTTTATAATACACTCACATTTATACACAAATTTCATGTTTACAAGTACAAAAGGCAAAAGACCCTCCAAGAATAGAAGTAAATGCATCAGTAACTACATTCAATAGTGTTAACACTGTTGTCCCACTCTCCCATTTTCCCAAACCTAGAAGGAAATTGTAACAGCTGTTGCACGCACGGACATCATTTTCAGAAGTTGGAGACTGTGTGTAGTTCCGCACATGTCTGGGTTTCTACAGAGCTAAACTGAGATTCCATTGTGTTCCAGGCCAAATCGGCCAGAAGAAAGTCGTCCATTGCTGTTTGAGTTTCGTTGCTGGTGAAGAACAAGCTCCCCAGGGTTTCGAAGCCGGAATTCATGGTTTGTGTTTCTGTACTGTTCAACTGAACTTTGCTCTCTATAGTAGGTATATTTTTAGCAGCGGAGATTCCTTCAGTTTGGGTCTCTGTGTCAGATGAATCAGTACTCATGGAAAAGCTGGAGTGTTTCAGAATACTTCCCAGAGGCAGATGGGGGCTACTGTCTAAAAAGAAGTTTAAGTCTGTCTGTGTCTGTGTGTCAAACATTTCAAGGCCTAAAAAGTTAGAATTTCCCCTACAACTATAGGACTGAGCAGAGGTGTCTGCAAGGAAGAAGTCTGTTTGGGTTTCTATGTCCAGCGATTCCAAGACAGGCTCAGTGGTCATGGTGTTAAGCTCACTCTCTTCGGTTTGAGTCTGGATATTTGAGGCCGACAAGAACTCTTCAATATCAAAATCGATTGCGGGATTCTGGGTCGGGCCAGATGGAAGCTGGGGGTCAGGTCCAGTACTCGTGTCAGACAAAAGACTACGATTGTCCAGTGTCTGACTGGGCAGATTACTTGACAAGATGTTTTCCAAATCACTTAATAAATCTATAGTTTGGGTCTGATTATCTGTCATGTTCTGTGAAGGAAGCATACTGTGCTGTGCACTGAAGTTTATAATTGGTGCAGATTTCTCAAGATCTTGATTTAAAGTCTTAGGGTGGTTCTGAGGTAACAAATCATGAGTGACAGTCTCTGCTACTAAGCTGCTGCTTATAATACTGTCTGTAGAAACACCATAGGATGGATGGACGCTCTCAAAAATGTCTCCACCCATTACAGCTTGGTCCATCTGTACTCTGTCATCTGTCAGATTATGCATTCCACTGGTCTGGGTTTCTCTGGAGATCCCACCTGACTGGTAACAGGCATCTATAAATGCATCAGTCTGAGCAGCTATGGATGAGGTCACCTTAGAACTGGGCAAAAACGTTTGCGTATGAACGCTAATGGGAAGGGAGACTTGAGAACCAAATGTCAAATCTGTTTGAGAACAAGAAGATACAGAGGAATCAGGGCCAGCCCACTGTGTGGAAGGTATGAAGTGCGGTGTGGCGTAAGACAGGTCCGTCTGTACGTTGATGGAAGATATGCTGTTCTTCTGACAGGTGTTCCCTAGTTCTTGTGAAGGATCAGACAGGCTCTTACCCAAGTTCACTTGAACACCTGTACTAATTGGCTCCATGGCCACAGGACTTACAATTTTTGAAAGAGGGAGACTCTCTTTAAGACAGGCAGCCTCTGAATCTAGGCCAAGGATGAGGGTTCCTACTGACAAGGGCAGTATGTGCACAGCGCCTGGGGCAGAACCTTGATGATCAACACCCAACACCACAGGCTGAGCTGAGGAGTCGGCTGTAGGCACGAAGACAGGCACGGGAGAAAACTGCATAACAGGAAGTTTCACCAGAGCCACCTTGGGCTTGGGTAAAAGCAACTTCTGAGGGTATCTTGGAGGTGGTGTAAGAGTCTGCTTTCCGGCATTAGAGCTGCAAGAGTCTTCAAAAGACGCGACCAGCTTTATTTCTGAAGTTTCCAGTTCCTGAGTGTCTGGTTTTGTAGCTGGTTGGGTACTCAGGGACTCAGTGGTCTTACTGGACAACTTTTGGCTGTGCAGGCAGCTCTCCATTTTCCTTTTTTTACTAGGTGGATCCCTGAAAACAAGGACAGAGTAAAAAGAAAAGCAAGTTTAGGCTGCAGCGTTCTTCAACCCTGATGTTGCATCTTCAATTACTTATGCATGCTGCTCCCCACACCTACAGCAGAGGTCAGACTACCTGGTGAAGAGAGATCCATCCTTTTGTGCTCTTCTGGGCCTACTATATGGTGGGCAGAAGTTCAGGAACATGCAAGTAGGGAAGGAGGAAGCACATCTTTTTTGGGGGCAGACCTCTGAGTATTCCAGAACTCAGCTTAACTCTGCATGCACGAGGAAGCTACCAGATTACATAATGCAACTTTTACTGTTTCTTTAAGTAGGAAGCTATTACTCCAAATATAAATCTGACCTTTAAAATGAAGTAGAGTTTCATGATAAAACTTAACTCTTCAAGAACATAACATCCCTCTGATAGGAAATGCTGGAAGTTGGGATTTTCAATTGGGAAGAAATAAGGAAGAACAACTGGGTTAGGTAGATCTGGGTCCTCTGCTAGTACTGCTCACTTTTCTGAAAGTTCCCCTCTTCCATGTCACATCTATTTTCCATTATCCCTCCTTTCTTTCTCCTTGCACTAATGGCTCTCCAGAAGTTTCATCTGAAACTCTTCCCATAGCCACTGACTTCTGTACCACCATGTCTTCCCCTTTACCTGTGCTCTGCTGGGATCTCATGGCCAGTGCGGTAGATGTGGGACTGTAAAGCAGTTCTACTGGCATAGGGACAGCCACACGTGCACTGGAAGGTCTTGCCACAATCCTCTGCATGCCTTTTCAAGTCCCACTCCGTGCCGTAGGAATTGCTGCACTTACTGCATTTATGCTTCTTTTCAGCATGCATTTTCATAAAGTGCTAGGAAGAACACAGAAGGGACCAAAGTGGAAAACTGCATTTGCTCAAAACATTTCACGTACCCATGTTAACAAGGAGTTTACATGACAAACTAAAGCAGTCTAAATCAAAAGGATGGAAAAGCAGGCAAACTGCAGTGTATCACATGCCCCTTCTCCCTGCCACTCCTGCTTTGTGAAAAGCAAGGATGCTGTTTTGGAAATAATTCATAGCACTCACCGTTTAGGTTTTATAAATTAGTGCTGCAGGCAGGAGAACATCTGCCATGGTTTTCTCAGGACCCCTCAAGCAAAGCCTTGGACAAGTATTATAGCTGTCAGGCTCTGTGGCCCTATGTCACCGCTTTCCTCACTCGCTAGACCCCTCCCTTCTCCTAAGGCAGCTGCTTCGGAAACTTTTCCTGACTTCTGCAGCTTCGTACTTCCTTAGGAGAAGGAACTTTTCCTTTGTGCCTTTGCTCCTCTGGCCTTGGAGGCACACAGATTCACAAAGGATCTGGAGGACACAATTCTCACTTGCTGAACCAGTCTTCTTGTCTTTCTCTCCAAATTCACTTCTGTATGTCTTCTCCCCCAAACAAGCCACGTCTCCTTCACTCGTTTTATATCTTACCCATATTTTCCCCAACAGGGAGACTCTTGGGAGGCTATTCTCACAAGCAGCTTTGAGAGTCTTCCAGTTATGTTTGGTAAGTGATTAAAATGCATGTTAGGTTTATATCACCTGTATTTCATCCTCAGAGAAGTATACTTAAGACAAGTAAAATACCTGTTTTACGAGAGAAAATTGAGAAAATGGTCTGTCAGGGCCTCTAGGGCATCCTTCAATTGGACAACAGTAGAATTTCGGTACGGTTTTCAAGTCTTTTCTTATTGTTGGATTTACTATGCCATCCTGCAAAAGAAAAAATGAATTATTAAAACAAAACAAAACAAAAAAACTGGTTGGGAGCAGAAACAAGGAATGACTAAAGACAAGAGATCTTTTTAAGGGAGATAAAGATGTTCTAAAATTAGATTGTAGTGCTGATGCACAACTATGTAAATCTAAATAATTATTGACTTAAAATGGGTAAATTTTATGGTGGATAAACTGTAGCTCAATAAATCTGTAAAAATTTTTCAAAACAAAAACACTCATGCTGTTTAAAAATCTTCTATCCATTCCTTTGAAACTCCTCCTTCCAAACTTAAAATCTCTGTCCTTAAAGCCAGCTTTCTCTGTAAGTGATATATTCACAGTTTCTCAGGCTCAAGATTTTGGTACTCCAGTTGTTCCCTTCCCTTTTATCCTACTCTCAATTTTCGGGAGCTCCTGAAAAAACCTTTGACTATGGTCTAGGCCTTCCTCCTAGCATTATTACTTTCTCTGATCGTTGTACCACTAAAGTAGCTGAAGCTGGTCAACACAACTTTTGATATAGTAGCTTGAATATAGGCACCATGCTATGTTTGACATTTTAATAATCATTACAGTAACCAGTACTTATATTGCTTTTATTTCTGTGTCAGGCATTTATATATATTAACTCATATAATCCTAATCATCCTTTGTTATTAAGCATGTGATTGACTTTTTGGTTGGGAGTTTAAAATAAGTGGTGACTTAATTTAAGCCTGAAGTGCTCTGTCTTGGTGCCCCTGAAGAGCCCACATACTGCAGGGGTGAGAGGCCTATGACCTCCAGTGTAATTTCCATCTGCCCTAAAGGAAGGTAGTGGTGGTGGTGAGGGGGGTGGGTGGGGGTGGACCTCTCTATAGGTCACTGGAAACATCAGGACATATATTCATGTAAGCAGGGCTCAAGGGTACAGGAGCACCTGACTCTGGGGGTCCCAAAACATACGAAGTTTGGCCACTCACCACTGACAAAATCCAAAGGCAGTGAGATAAGTGGTAGTGAAACAAGAATGGGATTTATTTCAGAGAACATCACCAAGAAGACAGTGGACTAATGTCTCAAAAATGGTCTGCAAAGTGCTTAAAATACTTCCAGGTTTATGTAAGGGTACGGTGCAAGTGGGCAGTGAAGGTCAGGTCAATCACTGTCTTGAGTTCAACCACCTGGGTCTTGCTGGTGTAAAGGCAGTCCCTGTTGCTTGAGGGACTAGTTTTGAGTCTCCATCATGGGATGCTTTGCCTCCTGGGTCTTTTGGCTGAGTGAAGAGATAAGCTGGAAAGAACATAATCGAAGGAAGTACAGACTGAGGTCAAAGTGGAGGTAGCAGAAGAAGTCCCCATTCACTCAGGCCTCAGTTGCTACTGCAGCACGTAGCAGCTATTCTGGTCATCTAGTGTTCTGATGAGAAAAGAGTCATTACTTTTCGAACACGTCCACTTCCTTTTCTACCATAAATGTTTCTGGAGAAGTGAGAAATGAAGAACCATGTGGCCAAGGTTCCTTCCCTTTGCCTTCCCAATGATCTCAAGAGGAACATGTTGATCTTGCTGAGTCTGTGTCCACTCAGAGGGGAAAAGAAGGTATTCTTGTTTTATTTTTAAACAATGTAATTTATCTTTCCATATCACATTCCATTAGTCCTCCATGTTTTCCACACTGGTCCACCCTTTTATAATCCTACTGCATTATACTGCCTAGATATTCATAACCATTTGGGGTATTCAAATGGTCTCTTAAATACCAAAAACTTATTTGTAAGGGTCACCTAATGGTGTGTTACACCTCCAATCTCCCATTATAACCCTATCTTTTTTTCTGTTCCCTTTTCATACACCACCCTGCTCAGTCTCACATTCTTCCTAATTACAATTGCACCTTCTATCAAGGCCCAATTTGTCCTACAACCTTCTGGCTCTCTTCAGGCAGAATACAATGGTGGAAAAGGCACTTGGCATTGCAAGACCTATAAACCACTTCTACCACCAACTAGTAACCTCTCTGAGCCAGTTCACTCATTTCTGAGACAGATACAATAGTTAACTCTCAGGATTATTTTGTACTGGATTATCATTAAACTGAACCCAGAACACATTCTCAGTAAACAACACTCCTTGTTCTGCTTACCACCATCCATATCTAGAGCTCTATTTCCTGTTTGAATTCAAAGATAGTAAAACTTAAGCTATTTTACATATTACCATTTTTTCTAGATTCCTGTCTCTCCAACTAAATTTAAGGGCAGAAACACTTTTGCTCTTTTGTACACCTCTTGGTATTGTCTTAATGCTTAAAGAGAGCAATTGCCTGCTAAATGCAGAGCATTTTTTGAAAGGCAGGGTAGGGTAGTGGTTTTCAACCCGAGGGTCTGTGAAAAATTACCAGACGCTTAAAAAAATATCTCTGCCTGGTTGCAACTCCAGATATTCTGATATCATTAGTTTGGGTTAGGGATTAGGGATCCATATTTGGTTTTTAAATCTCCTCAGAAGATCCCAAAGTGCAGCCTAGCTTTGGAACCTCAGGGATAGTGGTTAAACCCCTGGATTCTGGAACGTGGACTGCCATAGTTTGAATTTTCTACCTTGTCACTTTCCTGTGACCTTAAGAAGATGAACTGTCTTGGTTTCCTTATCTGAAAAGTAGGCAAAACAGGATCTACTTCAGGGCTGTTGTAGGGATTTAGTCAAAATGTATAGGGTTTAGAATAGTGTTTATCACATAATCAATCACTCAGTTATTATTGCTGAGTTATTTGCTGTGGAGAGTTTTGTGTCTTCTTTTGCTTTTTGCCAACAACTTAATGCCAATGATCTAATCTAAACCAGTGCTTTACATTAAATACTGTCCTTATGAAATTCTGACTGAAAGGCTCTTCTGTTGATACACTTGCAGCTGCTAGCTTTAATAACTGCCATGGTCTCATCACCAAACTCATCCTATTCACCAAGTCATCTAGTGTTTGTTTGTTTTTAATGAAATACTTTCAGTTAACTTCTATTTTTCCATTTAGTGTTATCAGCAAGAGAGAGCAAAATGTGGGAAGAATATCAAGGGAGACTCAGAAATCTTTCATTTACCTGACAATTAGAAAATTCCTCTTATTGATGTGCCAATGACATGGCCCCTTTCTGTTCCAGGTTGTTCGGATGTTCCACAAAACTGCCTACAGGGTCACTACAAAATTCACACTCCCTTCTAATATACAGCTCTGCTTGGCATGCCTCTTATGATCCCTTTTCAAACTCCCAATCATATTCTCATATACCTGTTCACTTCACTTTTAAAAAATTAACAAACTTTATTTTTTTAGAGATGTTTTAGGTTGATAGGAAATTGAGTAGAAAGCACAGAGAGTTCTTATGTATCTCTCCCTCCGCAAACAGGTACAGCCTGTTCCACTGTTAGCAATTATCCCCTACCAGATGGTACATTTGTTACAATCAATGAACCTACACTGGCACATCATTATCACCTAAAGTCCACAGTTCGGTTTATTCTTGCTCTTGTACATTCTTTGCTTTTGACAAATGTGTAATGATATGTATCCACTGTTACACTACCACACACTATTTTCACTGCCCTGAAAATCCTCTCTGCTACACCTATTCATATCATTCTTCCCGTTAAACCCACCCTGGCAACCACTAATCTTTCTTGCCTTTTCTGGAACGTCATATAGTTGGAATGATACAGTATGTACCCTTTTCGGATTGGCTTCTTTCATTGAGTATATACACCACACCTAAATTTCTTCCATGTCTTTCCCTGGCTTGATAGCTCATTTCTTTTTAGTGCTGAGTAATATGCCGTTTTCTGGAGGTACCGCAGTTCATCTATCCATTCACCTACTTTGAACATCATGCTTGCTTCAGAGTTTTGACAATTAAGCACTTCTCTTAACGTGGCTGCTACCACTTCCCTCACCCTTCCTTTCTCACGGTTACATCACTAGTTCAAGTCATCCTGACTCTCTGGGCTTTCATCATTAACCCCTTAACATCTCTAGAATTTCAATCTTTTTCATTCATACTTTGCCAGATTCATTTTTCTAAAGTATAGCTCTGATCATGTCATTACCTCATTCAAACATTTTTGGTGGCACCCCAAATCTACCCGAGTCCAAATTTCTCTAGCTTGAGACATTCAAGTCCCTTACTATATAGCTTTGAATTGCCTTTCTCTTCTGTTATTTACCTGTTTTACCTAATGGAACTACTTAAAATCCCCCAAACCTTTTCAAGAGGAGGAATGTATTTATACCTTCTGTTGCATTTGGGAATGTCTGGATGGAGTAAATGTTCAGTAAAAACCGGGAGCATTATAGTGAACATGTTTGAGTGGCCATCTAAGCCAAAACCGTATCATGCACCAAGATTAAACACTAAAGACTGCCATGCTGGACATCAACAGTCCCATTGTCCTGTTGTTGCCTTTATCACATGGCATGGCAACATGTTTATCAGGCATGGCAACAACCTGAGGCAGTTCACACTTTGCTTTTCTAAGGGCCAATTGATTCCTCAGCCTCCCCATCACCATCCCTCCACCCCAGTTCCGGGGCCTCCCTCCATCCCATTCTTGTCCTAAGACAATACACTCAAAGGATAGGATGGGTGAAGATGAGAATGGGGAGATAAGAAATGGGGATGGCACAATACCACATGTGAGAAAGTCATCTTTTGTTCAATATGCTCAAGAACAAAATTCACCAGACTTTTTGTGCTTTATCTTTTATGTGCGAAACTAAAAAGAGAACATAAAGGGATCCCTGGGTGGTGCAGCGGTTTAGCACCTGCCTTTGGCCCAGGGCGCGATCCTGGAGGCCCGGGATCGAATCCCATGTCGGGCTCCCGGTGCATGGAGCCTGCTTCTTCCCTCTGCCCGTGTCTCTGCCTCTCTCTCTGTGTGTGACTATCATCAATAAAAAAAATAAAAAATAAAAAGAAATAAAAAGAGAACATAAAAGATACTTCATGTTTTGCATTCCTTTTTGGGGTACCTGTTACTTACAAAATGTTTCAAAGCAAAAAACATTTCAAAAATGTTTATGAAACATTTTAAGTAAAAGAATTTGGAAAAAAATCTAGGAGAGAAAACAATCAAAAAACAAGATGGAAAAAAGTAAATAGAAGTAAAGAAAAGCAGGAGTACGGACACACTAAGGAGAAAAGGTAAAAGGAAAGGCTTGGAGGAATAGTGGCAAAAAATGGGGAAAAAAAGGCACCACACTCTACACTTGACTGCCTTCATAGAAAGCAACCAAAAAAATCAGTTTGCTCTGTTGTCTTCTCATTGTAAAATTTAAATTCAGATGTCTTTATACAATATGGCCTATAGAGTGACTTGGAGCCTTTCTTTTCCTTTTTTTTTTTTTTTCTTTAACAAAACAAAACAAACAAAAAACTTCCTGGCAAATCATTCAAAGCAAACCCTGGACTGAACATAATACAAAAAATCCTTTAAGCCATGTTTTAAAAATATAAATGCTGCTGGGTAAGAGGTTCTTTAAGGGCCCTCCTGTTCCCTTCACTGCTTTTAAGCATGAGGAATAAAAGAATCTCTAACAACTGAAAAATGTCCATTTACTCCTACTCTTCCTTTCCCTTAATCCCCAGCTTTCATTTCCCCAGGGATTCCCCCTGTAGGCAAGGCTAGACAGGGTTATTTCCAATTTCCTTATAGGAGATGGAATATAGACATATCTCATAAGAACCCACATAAAACCAAAAGGCAGTATGTCCTTACACCTTACAATTCAATCCCCATTCTTTCCCATCATCCTTCAGAAAGGTTATTTACATTAAGAAGGGAATATTTATTTGGGGGCAGGGTAGTACCTTGTGAAGAAAGTCTAGAATAAAATAAGGACCATACAGCAACTAATGGGGAAGGAAATAAAAGATTATCATAACCTAGAAAAAATGAAAACTAGGAAAGAAACTATAATTTTGCAAGTAGTTGTAATCAAGAGAATCAGAAGGAAAAACTCCCACTGAATATTATGCAAATCTGCCAAGCAGATATACTCAGACCACCTTCAGAACAGAAAGTAGGCACACACTTGACTGGTACCGGAGTCTCTCCAAACACCTTTCAAAACTACCCAGAGCTCCCAGTTGGCTCTTGTCCCCAGGCCACCTCCTTCTAATACTTTGAAAACAAGTGTCAAGGGTAATGTTTGAACTCAAGAGCCTTCTAATCAGGATGCAGACCGAAAGCAGAGGTTCACCACACTGGGGCATCACTGTATAGGTATGTCTATTTTGTCACAGAAGTCACCTTCATTAAAGAAAATGAACTCCTTTCCTCCAATACAGCAGAGGCTCAGGGGTTTCTAGGTGCTATGGTTAAATTAAAAAGGCAGAACAAGGGGGGCATCCCTGGGTGGCTCAGCGGTTTGGTGCCTCCCTTCGGCCCAGGGCGTGATCCTGGAGTCCTGGGATGGAGTCCCGGGATGGAGTCCCAAGTCAGGCTCCCTGCATGGAGCCTGCTTCTCCCTCTGCCTGTGTCTCTGCCTCTCTCTGTCTCTCATGAATAAATAAAATCTTAGCAACAACAACAACAACAACAACAACAACAACAACAACAAAAAGGCAGAACAAGGCAGGAAAGTGAGCCCCTTGGTCAAGAAAAATACAAAACAATGATGGTTCTGGATGATTTAATTCCTGCTGAGATAGGTCTCCCTAATGACCTGCGAAGGAAAATCAGGAGAGTCCACTTTTCCCTTCAACATTTTTAGTTGAGAAAGGGATCCTGAGTGCACTCACTGTGCTGTCTTCACACAAGAGACATCTGAAAAATGGCTTAGAAGTGGGAGAATGACTTCCCACAGGTTCTAAGCAAGGGAGGATACTGCTGCTTTGAAACGTCCAGGTGAAGATTTGACTATCAAAATTTGTATTTGCCTCAAACATACTCCTCTGTGTTAAGCCTATTATACTTTATATTTTGTATATGTATTGCATATTGCATGTGTTTGTATATTTTGTATATGTATGGCTATCTTCATTATTCTTAAACTTTACATATTTTAAAAACACAATTAGAAATAAAATTCTTAATATGCTATCAAACTAGTCCTGAAGAGTGTCACAGAGTCTTGAGAGAGAGAGCATGCTCCAGATAGCAATTCCAGAGAAAAGAACAATAAAACTCTCACAAAGTGCTTGTTAGAGTGATCTCTGGGCTAATACAGTCCTGGTCAGGGCAGCAGCTTCTCTTGTGCACAGAGATGTAAGGTGTCCTGGCTGTTCCTCATTGAGGACATGATACTAAAGGTGCGTGTTGGCCGTTGTATATGAATTGAGAGAACCAAAGGATGTACAGTTCCTACAAATACATAGTTCAATTACCTAGGTTAAAATATAAAGAAAAGGAAGGATTTCGTTAACAATATGAAACAGAAAACCCAAGACTGAAGCCCATTCCCAAAGACCACGGAAGAGTTACTGCACTTGGGTCCTGAAAGAAAGG
The DNA here is from genome assembly GCF_053574225.1 of Canis aureus. Classification (NCBI taxonomy): domain Eukaryota; kingdom Metazoa; phylum Chordata; class Mammalia; order Carnivora; family Canidae; genus Canis; species Canis aureus. The sequence continues at coordinate 18,201,879 of NC_135613.1, read as the reverse complement.
GAAACTATTCTGAGGGAAACTGCTGGCCCACCTGCAAGGCCGTCCTCAGCACATTTCCTAACAGGGCTCCCTCTTCTTTATGGGGAAACGACGTTGCATCTGCTCAGCTGGTGCCAGATGGGGACTGTCTCTCATGGGAACACGTCAGCCCTACTAGAGACTATAACCTCACACCTCCTGCTGAATTCTTATCCGAAGCCTGATTCTTGGGCAGCCCGGGAGGCTCAGTGGTTTAGCGCCGCCTTCATCCCAGGACGTGATCCTGGGGACCCTGGATCGGGTCCCACGTCAGGTTCCCTGCATGGAGCCTGCTTCTCCCTCTGCCTGTCTCTCTCTCTCTCTCTCTCTCTCTCTCTGTCATGAATAAATAAAATCTAAAAAAAAAAAAAAATCCTGATTCTAAGGGAATCTCCAAGGAGGCTTTACCCGAAGGGCAGACAGAGCAGGCACCATGCCAGGGTCATTCCAACTCATTCCTGAATCAATTCAGACCGTCAAAAGCTGCGTTCACAGGCCGCTCTGCGTGGCATGCTCTGGCATTATGTCACCGCTGGCCTAGGGAGAAGTGAGTGACAGGCGGTGGAAGGAAGCCTCCTATCGTAATGACTGGGAAGTTGTAACCTAACAGGTCTAGGGTGGCCCCGACATCTGGATTCTCAGGGAGCTTCCCACACACACACACACACACACACACACACGCACTAAGGGTTAAACCCCCTGCCCCACCTTACAGAGGGGGGAAGGGACGTCGGCACTATCGTCCTGCTGGCACACGGGTCCCTCTGGAAGGGCCTGCGGGAGAAATCTCCCTTAAGGCCTCATTCCTGAGCAAACCGGACCCTACCAACGCTGCGGGAGAACTTTCCGACGGGGCTTCGAGGCCAATCTGCGGCTCCTTCAGGCTGAGCCCAGAGGCCTGAGCGCGGTCCCGTGCGTGGGCCGAGGAGCAGCCAGCGGGGTACGGCCCCGCGCAGTCCGGCCGCGCAAGCAGGAGGAGGGGGACGGGCCCCGCCGCGGCCGGGAACGACCGAGGTCTCAGGGCGGGCCGCTGGGGCGCGAGGCCGGAGCCGACGGCGAGGCGCGGCGCGGCGCATGACACAGGGTTTTCCGGCTGCGCGTCCCTGCGCGCTAGCTCCACGCTGCCCCGCCGCGACCCCGGCCGCTTGGACGGCGGCCCGGGGCTGCACGCGCACACGCACACTCACACGCACACTCACACGCACACGCGCAATCACGGCCGCGGCGCCCCGCACGCCCGCGCCCGCGCCCCCGCCCCCGAGCGCCAGGCCCCAGGAGGCGCCGTTCGGCCGCGGGCTCACCTGCAGGCGGTGGCTCTTGACCAGGTGCATGTTGAGCGCCGGGCTGTTGGGCAGGATCTTGCCGCAGCCGCGCACCGTGCACAGGATGTTGGTCCGCACGGCCCGGGACAGCTCGCTCACCGACGGCTGGATCAGCTCCCGGGCCGGAGGCGCCGGACCCGCGGGCTGCTGCCTCGCCGCCGCGGGCCGCGGCCGGCTGCCTCTTAGCCGTCCGGGGGGCCCCCACGGGCCCGAGGCGGCGGCGGCGGCGGCGGCGGCGGCGGCGGCGGCGGCGGCGGCGGCGGCTCCCCTCGCGGCCGTCGGGACGGTCGGGGCGCCCGAGGCCAGAGCCGCGGACCCCGCCGCCGCCGCCTCAGAGGCCGCCATCGCTCCCGCACGGCAGAAGGGCCGAGGGAGCAGGCCCCGCCTCCCGCCGCAGCCACTTCCGGCAGGGGGCGGGGCTTCCAGGCTCATTAGCATCCGGCGGGCCGGGACGGCCGCGGCGCCCCCTGCCGGCCGCGGAGGGCGCGTCTGCGGGAGGCCGCCGCCGGAGGCCGCCGCGGGAGGGGGGTGGGGGTCCCTAAACGCCCCAGGGGTTCCCGCGAACAGGTCCAAGGATTGGTCCTCGGATCCACCTTCATCTTCCCGGAAAACTTAACCTGGGGCAATAACTGGACAGAAGAAAAAGCAGTATGTCCAGGAACTTTATTTCCCCAAAGGTTAGAAACAACCCAAATATTCAGCGGCAGGAGAGGCAATACGTGTTTTCCTCCATTTTGCAGAGAAGTAACTAGCCCTAGGTCGCATTATACAAACGAATGAGTTGCTATGATTGAGTTAATCATTTTAAGAAGGCTGGATTTACTTGCCCGTGTCTTTTTCTTCTTCTTCTTTGTTTTTTGGCCTGGGACAGTATAGCTCAGAGCAGGGTTCCAAAGCCTAAGAACTTGGAAGGACTAGCTAGACCACGTAAATGAGCATTGGAGGCCAGGTGTAGACAAAAGGGAGAAGGGGGGACTGCAGTGAAATGGAAAATTCATCCTTTGTTTAAAGGTGGGGGGGGGGCAGCTGCTATTCATCTTTGGTATCACTAGATCTATTTTTTGAAGGTTTTTGTGTGAAAACTTCTGACTTCTAGATGAGCAGCTGTACTAGTTTTCCATTGCTACAGTTACAAATTACCATAGTCTTAGTGGCTTAAAACAACACAGATTGGTTATTTTACAGTTCTGGAAGTCAGAGGTCTGACCCGAGTGTGAGGTTAAGGTCAAAATGCGAGCAGGGTGGCATGTCTTCTGGAGGCTCTGCAGAAGAATCTGCTGATTTGCCTTTTCCAGCTTATCAAAGTTGGTAATGGTGAGTGGAGTCTCTGTCACATCACGGACTTCTCCCTCTGCTCTCTCCTATTCCTGTTCCACTTTTGAAGACCCTTGTGATTACAGTGGCTCCATTTAGGAAATCCAGAATAATCTCCCCTTTGCAAAGTCCATTTGCCTTGTAAGGTAATATATTTATAGATTCCAGGGATTAGGATGTGGATATCTTTGAGTAAGCGGGCATTATTCTGCCTATCACAGAAGCTAATTCTGATTTTAAAAGTACTGTGAGACCAAAAAACCCCCAGGTGTGTGGGAGAGCACCCACAAGCTATTGTGTCTTTCCACGTGGCGTCTAAGAGTGCAGGCTCTGAAGTCTGATTGCCTGGGGCTAATGTGGGCTCAGCCACTTACCAGCCTAAGCTTTGCTATTCACTTCAGTAGAATAAGACTAGTAATGCTGCCGGCCTTATAGGATTGTTATGAAAGTAAGATAAGGCACATAAAATACTTAGCACCGACATAGTAAGTACTACATAAATGTTAGCTATTCATTTTTATAATAAATTCCTTTGGCTGTAGCGGTCTTTGGGTCTGCACTTACTGATCCATCTGTTCCCAAGACTGCATCTGGATGAATGCAGTATGTGTTTCTGGATCACCAAGTACATAAAAGAAGTTCTAGTGTAAGTCAGCGACATACGAAGAAATTGAACTCCCCTCTTCTATAGAATTGCACCAAATTATACCTTTAAATTTAAAGAATAATTCCTCTTAAAGAAGAACTGAGGGCTGACTAAACATCAGGTACATAACAGATAAAGAGTTCCACATATTCTCATTTCCTCAAGCAGGTGCCTGTCTCGGACGGCCGCAAGGTGCAGCCTCAAGTGATTCCACTGTAGGCTGGATAATAGAATTAGTGTCTTCTTTGTTCAGGCTCCAACTGCACATCACTGCTAAGCACCAGGGAGGGCAGGAGCCTGTGAGGAACCATCTCCGAACCAGCAGGGCCTCTGTGCAGAACTAACAGAGGCGTTCAGGCACCGAGCAAAAGTGCCTCCCACATGTGTGCACACAGGGACAGGTGCTTGACACCATGTCTATGGTCTACAAGGAAATTAGCATTACTGAGCCCCTGCAGACTCAGTGCCTCACTGAGATAATGGAAGTGTCTATACCATTTGCTATTTAAGTCAAAAAACATATTTTTTGCATATCTATAATCTGTAGATAGTACCATCACAGTATAAAGTATTCTTCAGCCCCACTTCTCTGACTGTATTTACATATCTGCATATTAAGCCTGTTTTTGGTTTTCATCAAAAGTAATTGATGTACCAGTTTTTAAGTATCTTCATTCACAAATTCATGTTTTCTTCACTGCTTTGCCCACTGGCTGACACCATTTCAATTATTCAAACTTATAGCAGCTGGAGGTACCTGTATGTATGTGTTACATGGCTATTTTATCATCATAATATCTGTTTTTATACCCCAAATCCTTTGTGGAACAAAATAGGGACTAGATTTTGAAACATAATTAAGAAAGGACCTGCTACTTAGTGATAATCACTGAAAAATTTCCATCAGAAGTAACCGATATACCAGCTTTTCAATCTTTATTTATAAATCAGTATAATATGGTGAGTCTTAATATATGATAAAACAGATTATGAAAAATATCATATTTACAATGAAACTATTATTTTATATTATGAATCATTTGATATGCTACCTCCTGCAATAGCATCATGGAACCAACTCTACCCTTTGAATGGACCAATTTTATGATTTTCCTAGGAAGTTTTGAGTTAAGGATAGTTTCTCGCTGCTTCTTTCCAGGATCCAAGTCTTCAGACAAATCCCTGGAAACAAGCAATTAGAACCTGATCTCTCCAGGATGGAGGAGAAAAAGGACATGTTGTCACTTTTTAAAAGCTCACAGTTGCTATGCTTTGCAGGATATGGGAGAGAGGGGTACACAGTGGAGGAATACAGAATCAATCCCAATAAATATACTGAACATTTGTGAACTGTCAATATCAAGAATTAATTTCTAAAACACAAGTTCATACACAAAAGCTATCCTGCTAGCTGTTAATTAAATGCATAGAAAATAGTCAAAGAGATGCTGTGCTTACAAAAACCACATACATCTTATTTATCTTTAATTTTAAAATAATTCATCCCCTTATTGGGTATGCAAGTGAGCAATGGAGAAAGTGGTGCATCTGCAATACCTGAAATTAAAAAAGAAAAGAAAAGAAAATGAGTCAGTTTAACAATGGCCAAGATTTGATGGCAGATTATGGACCCTCATGATGTACAGAAGCAGAACATGCAAAATAGGGCATGAGGGGATAGCAGACGAGAGCCAGGAGAACACTTAGAGGTAATTAGCCAGCCAAGAGAGAGGATCGAATGTAGTCTGCTGTTAATTCTTCCTGCCTGTAAAATAAGCTGACTACTTACCAGCTGGTGCTAAGGATTTCAATGCTTCTAGAAGATGCGGGCTGGAGAACTTTATTAGGCACCGGAGGGGCTCTTTTCTCTCCGCCAAGATGTCTCCATTGAAGTCACTTTTGAATTTTGTTTCAAGCTGTCAACGAATATATTTATAAATAACTACTAAATATATCAGCTGGAATGGCAAACTATAATGGAATCAGGTTATGCATTTTATTAATTCTTGTCATCAAGAAATACAGGGATTTTATTTTTATTTTTATTTTTTTATGATAGGCACACAGTGAGAGAGAGAGGCAGAGACACAGGCAGAGGGAGAAGCAGGCTCCATGCACCGGAAGCCCGACGTGGGACTCGATCCAGGGTCTCCAGGATCGCGCCCTGGGCCAAAGGCAGGCGCCAAACCGCTGCTCCACCCAGGGATCCCTTTTTTTTTTTTTTTTAAAGATTTTATTCATTTATTTGAGAGATCCAGCAAGCATGAGTGGGGGGAGGGGCAGAGGAAGAGGGTGGGGGAGAAGAAGGCTCAGGGAGCCGGAGCCAGATGCAGGGCTTAATCCCAGGACTCTGATACATGACCTGAGTTGAAGGCACATGCCTAACCCACTGAGCCACCCAAGTGCCCCCTAGTTTGCATTCTTTTTTTTTTAAAGGTATTTTTATTTATTTATTTATTTATTTATTTATTTATTTATTTATTTATGATAGTCACAGAGAGGGAGAGAGAGAGAGAGGCAGAGACACAGGCAGAGGGAGAAGCAGGCTCCATGCCGGGAGCCAGACGTGGGACTCGATCCTGGGTCTCCAGGATGGCGCCCTGGGCCAAAGGCAGGCGCTAAACCGCTGCGCCACCCAGGGATCCCCCCTAATTTGCATTCTTAACGGCAAATTAGCACCATCTTTTGTAATCTGTCATCTTGATGCAAAAGTATGTCTTTTGAGTCACTACCACTATTTATTTTTACCTAATCATGTAAGATTTCAAAAGTACACAATAGTAAGGAACACAATATAATGAGCCCCGTGTGCACATCCTGCAGCTGAAACCATTATCAATTCACGGCTAGTCTTGTATCATCTACAACCGTACCTCCCCGTTCCTTACTGACCATGGCAATTGGATTATTCTGAAGTAAATCCAAGACATGATGCTAATCCATTTAATATTTCAGTGTGTATCTAAGAAAGACCTGAGAAGGACTCTTTTTAAAAATTTCACCATAACCACATCAAAAAAATTAGTAACAACCTCCCAATCCTTTAATAGCATTAAATATGCAAATCGACTGCTTCAATAGGTACTTGAGTTTTAGATTCTAATTTCAATTTTTTTTTTAGTTAAAATGACTCTTAAAATTTATTTTTATTTATTTACTGTTAAAGATTTATTTATGTATTTATTCATGACAGACCTAGAGAGAGAGGCAGAGACACAGGCAGAGGGAGAAGCGGGCTCCATGCTGGGAGCCCGAATCGGGACTCGATCCCGGGACTCCAGGATTGCGCCCTGGGCCAAAGGCAGGTGCCAAACCGCTGAGCCACCCAGGGATCCCCGACTCTTAAAATTTAAAGGCAGTATCCTGAAATATTTAGAGGTTGAGTAATGTCTGCAACTACCTCAAACGGTTCAGAATAAATCAACAAAAAGAAATTAAGTAATTGTGGCAAAATGTTAACAACTGGTGAATTGAAGCAAAGCGGAAATAGGTGTTCATTGTAATATCCTTGCAAGTGTTCTGAAGGTTTGACATTTTTCAAAATAGAAAAAGTAGGGAAAATTAAAAGCTTATAAGAATCAATGTGTACCTTGACTTATAGAGTATAGCTATTCTAAACTGTATATACAAACTGAGATTTGTGGATTCTTACTTATTCCTGATTAATGGTTCACTTTAGTGGGCAGAATCAGCCAGAGGGCTTGTAAGAACAGATGGTTGGGTCCCATCTCCAGAGTCCCTGATCCAGTAGGAGGACCACAGTGGGGCCAAGAATCTGCATTTCTTACCCATTCCCAAGTAATGCTGATATGGTGGGTCCAGAGACCACATTTGAGAACCAGTGTCCTAGAGTATGGGCTGTGCAAAGGAACTGGGTTAAAACTGCCATTTAGGGAGCACTAAATGAAAGATATCAATCACCTTTTCCCACTAAAAACAAATTAAAGAAAATAGGTGTCAGGCTTGAGTGATCAGATGAATGGCAGATTTAAAGTATTGCCTGTGGCTGTAGGGGGTGCTACGCAGAAAGAATTTTACTAGACGGGGGAGGGTGTTGAATGCCAAGTATTAGATTAGGGCAATCATCATATGAACCTTGAATTCTTCTATTGGGGGCACTGGGCTTGCCCCTAAGCTGGCCTTCTTGGTGGGCAGTGGCACACTTCTGGAATGAGCTAGATTCGCAGTACTGACTAGGCTACTGGTTTTTCTCCTGTGATGCCAACTGGGTTATGTCATGACTTATTTTTTTCATTTATTCTTTTGTTCAACAAGTATTTATGAGCACCGACTATGTGTGTTGCTCTAGGTGTGGATGGGCTAGAAAGGTAGAACTTACAATTTTCTCCCCTCAAAAATATAGATTGTGGCCAATTATACATAACTAAATTAATATGTAAGATTAAATAAAGGTAAATTCATAATTTCAAAAAGTCCCCTTTGCTAACAGAGGCACTTAATAAATATGATAAAAATGTCTATCCTAACTCATAAATTCATTATGCAAAATTAAAGTGATACTATACCTATTGTGCTAAGTAATGTATAGAATTGCTGCATCACTGCTGTACACTTAAAACTGCTATAACATCGTGTGTCAACTCTATTCAATAATTAGAAAAAATTAAAAAAGAAAAAAGTGATAAAGGAAAAGAAAGTTTCTTAAAGCTGTCCACTTAAAGTTTTTGTTCTTTTAAAAAAATATGGATAACTCGTAGTTCACATTTAGAGCAAAGTCCCACCTTATATTGTGCGAATTCTAGTCTTGGTTGAGAATAGTCTCCAAAAGTTTCTTGAGTCACTCTCTGGACTCTCTCTTTTTCTATTCTGTTTTCATGAATGATCCGAGAATCCACTAAATATGGAAGATTTCAAAACAAAACAGATATTAGAAATGTATTTCATCCGTAAAGTATCCTCTTTTCATTCCTTTCAACTTGCTCGTGTCATTTAAAAATAATGTTTAGTTTCTTCTCTTGATTGCAATAATTCCTTATTAAAGGAAAGTTGCAAAGCACAGGCTGATAAAATAAAAATCCCCCATTCTACCAATGCATAGAAAGCACTGTTAACACTTTAATGTATTTCTGTCTAGCCTTTTCCTTAATGAATAGAAAGATAAGTATTTTCTAAACTGAGATGATAAAATACACACAATTTTGCATACTGCTTTCTCTACTTAACATGAAATTAACGGCAGTTCCTATGCCATTGGAAAGTCATAAAAATGTTTATTCATAACTGTTGTACCATTTCATTTTATTGCCAAATCATTGCTGAGAGATAGGAAAATGTTCATTTCTATAAATCTAGATTGTATCCCACCACTCTTCTCAACTTTCTAGTTCACTTCAGTAGTTTCTTACTCTCTTCTCCAGGGTTTTTTAGGAGAGACTCCTGCCATCTTCAAGTAGCAACAAAGTCACCATTCTGATTATTCAAGGATCAGTTTATCCAGTGCATTTGGAGACAGGGCTCCAGGGCTCCACACTCAAGAGAGATTTGGATTTCACACCTGGCTTTGGTGATTACTAGCTGTGTAACTTTGCCTAGCAAGTTACTGAACCCTTCTGAATCCCAGCTGCCTAATGAATAAAGGACTGTTCAGGAGACCACTATGAAGATGAAGGAAGTGATACCTATAAGCATCTGAGTGTGGTGCTTGGCACAACAGAAATGCTTGACTATAAGTTAATTTTTAAGTGTTATTATTTGATGTTCTGGTAAATTCTAAAAGGAACCTATGGTAGCTTAGTTTCCCTTTTCATTAAAAATTTTTTTTAAAAGATTTTATTTATTTATTCATGGGGAGACACAGAGAGAGAGGCAGAGACCCAGGCAGAGGGAGAAGCAGACTTCCCATGGGAGCTCAATGTGGGGCTTGATCCCAGGACCCCAGGATCATGACCTAAGGCAAAGTCAGACATTCAATCACTGAGCCACCCAAGTGCCCCCCCCCAATTTTTTTTTTCTTAAAGATTTTATTGAGATAGAGAGAAAACGTGAGTTGGGGGAGGGGCAGAGGAAGAGGGAAAAGCAGACTCCCTGCTCAGCAGGGAGCCAGACATGGGATTGATCCCTGGACCCCAAGATTATGACCTGAGCCAAAGACAGCCAGCCTCCCAACCCATTGAGCTACCCAGGAGCCCCTTAGTTTCCCTTTTCAACAGAAAGTTAATTTTCAATTTTTCTGAAAGCAGTAGATAGTTTTGAATCCGGCTCCTAGGGAATCCCTGGGTGGCTCAGTGGTTTAGTGCCTGCCTTCGGCTCAGGGCATGATCCTGAAGTCCCAGAATTGAGTCCCACGTCGGGCTCTCTGCCTGGAGCCTGCTTTTCCCTCCGCCTGTGTCTCTGCCTCTCTCTTTCTCTGTCTCTCATGAATAAATAAATAAAATCTTAAAAAAAAAATATCTGGCTCCTAATGATTAGATGTTTTACCAAGTGACAGAAATCTAAAAAGGAATGATGTGCTTCCAAATTTCGGTTTTATCTTAAAACACACATACTGTGTATATCCAGCTCCAGGGATTTTTCCTGCAGAGGTGTAGTGGAGTTGTAAGTTTCAAAGGTCTAAAAAAAGAAAAAAGAAAAAAAGTGAATCTTTTCCTAACTTTTAACATCTTGAAATATAAATAATAAATGGTTTTAGTACATAACAGCTTGTCAAATCTTATCTTTATTTATTTATTTTTTTTCAACAGAAAGAGATTTGAGGCCACATCCAGGCTGAGTTAAGCATTTCTCCCAGAGCAGGAGGCTGGCAGAGGCTGCTGGGCCAGCAGCATGTCTGTTTTGAATGAGAAGCTCTGTACTTTGTTAGCATAAAAATGATTCTGGATGAAGCCTGGGTGGTAAGTGGAAAAGCTAGAAGAATCCCAGGCAGAATTTGCAATGTGATGCTTCAGCTTTATAGCTGCATCTTCATTACTGTAAAATATTCCCTGAAGCTCCTTTTGGAAAAATCATTTTGCTACTGAAGCCAATCTCTCAATCCCATCTTACTTGCAGTTGATGTTTTTATAATTAAGCATGTGACAGTGTGAATATTCCTAAGAATGCAACTGTCATAGCAGAACAGGTGGGAGGGTGGAGGGTAAGAGGGGAGAGGGTTACTGTGGGCAAAAACCATTAACTTAGTGTTAGATTTTTTTTCCATAGAATGGCTTGCAGAGAGCCATCACTTCTTTCTACTTAAAAGAGATGAAAATACACATAAATATAACATATCTAAGGGCTCAAAGATATACCCAGAGCACTAACAATCCATCTACAGGAGTCTAAACATATGAGCACACTGTTGCCATGCAGAGAAAATAATCCCGAGTCTGTGAGTAAAGCCAGATCTCTTATCATGAAAGGAAACAATGCCTTCAAATAATTTCAACAAACAAATAAACTGTGGGATTTAATAATAAACCAGTGCTTTCCCCCTTCCTTGTAATTCCTATATCACCTGCTTGACTAATGGGACAAAAAAATTAATTCTACTTCTCTCGGGCATAATAGAATAATATAATTAGCTTTGAAAGACAGTGTCAAGTTACTCCAAAGATAAATTCTAATTGGAATAGCTGATTTGGAAACTGGGATCTGTAACAAACTCTAGTGAATAGTGAATAGTATAAAACACAATGCAATTTAACAAAGAGGACAGTGAGGCACTGTGGTTTCCTTTTATGTTAACTCACTAAAGGCTTTTCTCCACTTCAGTAATATCAGAAATAATCTCCTTCTGTTGGAGGTGGATTTTCCCACCTGCTCAGATGCTTCTAACACAAGTGTGAACGAGAAAATGGAGATGTGCTTACCTGATTATACTGTTTAAAAACAATAGCCTTCAGAGAGTCCAGATACCGGCTCCTCAGGTCCATTTTCACAATTTTATGGTGATTGCTAGCAACTGTCAGTGCCTGGAAGTGAAAATTGGCAAAACTATTAGGATTACCACATTTATCCCCCAATATCTGTAATAACTATAATATTTGGTTGAATTTTTGTATTAAGCACACATTACTTCTAGATTAACAGACAATAAGAGAGAACTCCAAACTCATGCTTGTGCCATGCTACCACTTGTAGAACACTTTCTGCTTGTTTTAGGAAATCAAGAATTACATGTGGCATTTTATATAAAATGCATATTGAGCAGTTTAACCCTACCTAAACCTCTGAGATAAGAGTAATAAGAATATTATAGCTTATAGTAATTGGTTCCATACCTGACCCAGAAGAGGTATATTGCTCCTCAGTGGGCAGGAGGAAGTGAAGGCATAGGGAGTCTGGGAGTAATATACCACATAAACAGGTTTGTACTGGTTTGGCTTTCTATACTGCGTTCCCCAGGCAATTCGAATCCATACTGCATTCTCCTCAGCATCTCTGAAGCTGACCATCACCTTAAAAATAAAAAAAAAAAAAAAAGAGTTAAGTTTCCTAATTAAAATCTGTACCAGGGGTACTGGCTGGCTGAGTTGGTACAACATATGATTTTTTTTTTTTTTCTTTACAATGTATGACTCTTGATCTCAGGGTCATGAGTTCAAGCCCCATGTTGGACATAGAGCTTACTTAAAAAAAAAAAGCCACACACACACAAAAATCTGGGGCGCCTGGGTGGCTTAGTCAGTTAAGTGTCTGCCTTCAGTTCAGGTCATGATCCTGGAGTTCTGGGGTCGAGGCCCATGTCGGGCTCCCTGTTCAGTGGGGAGTCCACTTCTCTCGCTCCCTCTGCCCCTCTCTAATAAATAAAATCTAAACAAATAAACAAAATCTGTGGCACCAGCAAGTGCTCTTTAGGGGTGAAGGATGTTACTATAACCTTGCACACAGGCTGAGATCCAGCAGTCTTTTCTACTTTCCATTACAGTGTTTAGGAATCTTTGGAAAAAGATTCTGTGGTTGTTTTGGAAAGATACATTATGCCTTGCCAGGTCTTTTGGAAAGAAAACAAGTTTTAAATCCTACAATCAGGATATCCCAATTTTTCAATAATTTCTTGGGCTTGTTTAAAAAAAAAAAAAAACTGTTCCCTGACATGTAAAAATTTATGAATGAAGGCAGCCTTGCAAATGACATACCTGTTTCATAATGAAGCCGTTTCAGCATCAAGCACAGACCTAGTGTGCACTATAAAGTTTAATAGTAAGATTTCTATGTAGTGATGGGCTCTAATATATTAATCCTAATGCTCATATGCATTTAACTCAGATGCTAATAATTACTCCAAAGTAATGTGGTAACAATATAGAAAATTCTATTTCATTTCCATTTCATGGATAAAACACAGATTTTTCCAAACTTCTAAATATAACTGCCAGTTGGTTTGGAATTTAATAGCCTGTTCCTAGATACTTAGGCTCCCCCTCAATTCAGCTTCCCCTGGGAGGCCAGATCCTGGTCAGGAGACACCCGAGACAGGCACAGTTGGCTTGCCCACATCTCTTTACTTCCTCCCTCTTGTATCCCACTCCAGAAGAAGCAGGCTGCAATGTGGCTGCTGGCATTAGCAAAGAAGGCAGTTATTCTGACTCTGCCCACTCTTTATCTGGCTGCTTTCCTGTATTCCGTTGGTGTGTGATACAAGGAACCTTCCTTGTGTGGTGTGGAGGGTGTGGAGCATGTGGAGTGTGAGGAGCTTTCCTGTATTCCCTTTCATGATAAGGGATCTGGTCTTACTCACAGACTCAAGGTTATTATTTCCTCTGCATGGCAACAGTGTGCTCATGTTGAGACTCCTGCAGATGGATTGTTAGTGCTCTGTGTATATCTTTGAGCCTTAGATATGCTATACTTATGTGTATTTTCATCTCTTTTAATTAGAAAGAAGTGATGGCTCTCTGCAATATTTCCTGTATTCCTGTACTTCCTGTTTTCCTGTATTCCCTTGGTGTATGATACAAGGAACCTTCCTTGTGTGGTGTGGAGGGTGTGGAGCGTGTGGAGTGTGAGGAGCAGCCTGACCTTCTCGAGTGAGCAGCACAGTGCTTGGCCCTAACAGGCGCTGAGTGGACCTCTGCTGGCTTAAATGGAAGAGGACAGGGTCTAACTCTGAATAGCCTCTTTGTGTCACATTACAAAAGCAAAGCCTGTAAAATCAAGATTGAATGCAGTATGTGGAGGGAACATTTTACCAGAGGGAGAAAATTGGTTGTACTCAACATATTCAGGTAATCTCTCTAGCCCAGAGTGAGGATAATTTAGGTACAGCCTTGTGGAGAAGCTTAAAGATGTGTCCTCCCTACATTGGATGTATAGTTGGGCATACATGTTTAAGTATACAGTTTCCTGGAGGTCCTGTATCACTTCTCAAATTTTTCCTAAGGGTCTATGATCCAAAAAAGATTAAATAAAGATCAATGGACTAAGAGAAAAGGATATTCACAGAACCAATATAATCTTGGCCAGGTAGCTTTCAGATATTAGGTCTCACATTCTTCTAGTAAAGATGATATTCAGATACCTGAAGAGGTAGGGCTCAAATGCAGACCGTTACTATTTTCCTAAGAAACTACCTTAATAGATATCATCCTTTAGTAGTCAGGACAAAGCATTTTTTATCAAGGATAGCTCAGATAAATATTGTTCAAGCCTAACTGGCCATGGCCACAAAAAAGTTTAGTGTGGTAATCAAATGTAACTTACAACACAGAGAATTGCTACATATTTAATTATATTAGTATATTTAGCATAGACTATCATTATTATACCACATGATCTACAGGTATTAAAAGGAGAGTAAATATGCTACCTTTTTACAATTGAAATATATATTTTAGTTTGTCTTTTCTTTCTTTGTAAGAACATACTGTTTTGAATAGTTTTACATGGTAAGATAAAGAGTTAATCTCTCTCTCTCTCTCTTGCACACAGAGATACACACACTCTCAAAGGCTCTGGATGGGATGTCCTGTAGCACAGGCTCCACCCATTACTCCCCAGTTAGGTTCCCAGCTCCCTCTCATACCAGCTTCTCTACCCAATTGGTTCAAGGGCGGGAAGTTCTTTTTTTTTTTTTTTTTTTTAAGGGCAGGAAGTTCTTGACCTGAAGTCCCTGGTCAGAACTCAGAGTGCTTAAGAACTAACTGAAATTTAGCATCTTCTTTAATTGTGAAGGTAGGCAACAAAATGTGGAATGTTAGGACCTGTTTGTTTTTTGTAGAAACTGTCCCAAATATTTTCTCAATTGTTGGCACCTGCCTCAAAAATATAATTTACGACTTTGAAACTGTTTTTTAGACCTACTATGAGAGTACTTACTGTGTTAATTAAGAAACACATGATGACTACAGCACAACTTAGTATTTTAATGCCTTAATAATGGTCTTTTAACATATCTTGTTTTTCTTGTAATTCTATGTATTATAGCATTTAAAAATAATCTTCTGGGGATCCCTGAGTGGCTCAGCAGTTTAGCGTCTGCCTTCAGCCCAGGGCATGATCCTGGAGTCCCAGGATCAAGTCCCACATCAGGCTCCCTGCATGGAGCTTGCTTCTCTCTCTGCTTGTGTCTCTGCCTCTCTCAGTCTGTGTCTCTCATGAATAAATGAATAAAATCTTTTAAAAAAAATAAAAATAATGTTCTAAGAAGTGGTGTGTAAGTTTCACTAACAGCAAAAGGTGTCCTTAGCAAAGAAAGGTTAAGATGTCTGTCCTACAGCAGCGGGCAAGTTTATTTTCACTCCAGGAGTCTCTACATGGCATGATATCACCATTGTCAGCCTTTAGGAAAGTGGGGTTATCCAGCTGCTAGTTAAGTTATGAAGAGGAAAGTAGGAAGTTGAGTTGAAAAACAGGGTTAGCACATGTGGGCCAGCTCGCAGCAGGGGAGCCAGGGAGACAGAAAAGACACAGGGTGGTGGGCGTCTGCTGGCCTTTCAAGCAGGAAGATCTGACCAATAAAAAAGCTCCTTTGTTCTCCCAGCCTTTCCCACTAATCTGCCTGAAATTCATTCAGGAGGCAAAGGCTTTTGGCACACTGCAGTGACAAAAGAAGAAATCTAACCACTGAAATACATGGCCATGGAAGTAGGAAGATATGGGAGCACATTTCACTCTCCTAGAATGGTCAGGACAGGAGGCGTGGGGTTCAGACCACAGAAGTTCCTGGTGCTGGACGGAAGGGCAGGAAAGACTGTCAAAAGGGAAGAAGACACTGAAAGGGAAGGACTCTGACAAACTCTGAACTGCAGCTAAGAGCAGCTCTCTCTACGCTTTTGGCATGGGGTGAACAGGGTGGGAACATGGTTTCTCAAAAGAATTTAGCCAGTCGTGTTTGTCTTCATAAAAAAGGCTGCTTCCAGAAGGGTCCAGACCAAATATCTATATTTATGGACAACTGGCTAGGGATTCTGGGCCAGTGAGGCTGGTTGTTTAAAGAAAAGCAGGTGCACATGCCATACCCACGGTCCATATGGGACTCTCCTTTAATCTCTGAAAAGTGTATTATCTCATGGTATGAATATCTTTCAAATATAATAAAACATAACAAGAACAGAGTAACAAAGAGTAATTATTCACAAAAGACAAAAAACACCCCCCCACCCCCGAAAACCCAAAGAGGAGACATACCTTCTCTTGGCTCACAATTACCCTTGAATTAATTTATAAATTAAAGTAGACCCCCACTCAACATGATGAAGATTTCATTTTGTAAACCTGATAAAATGATTCTAAGTTTCTTCTTGAAGAATAGCCAGGACATTTTTGGTAAAGAAGAGTAACTGGGGGTAGGGACAGTGCTGACTTGTTTTAATGGTTATTAAAATATTTTACAAACCACAGAATTAGAGGAATGAGCGATTTGCAGAGAATGTGCTCAATCCATTCATCCCCAGCATCTGTTGCACACTTGCCTGTGTCAGAGAGGGGCAGGATGGTCAGTTTTCTCTCAGGGGAACTATGACAATTAAAGTAGGAAAAGGGAAGAGTATGGTGACAGTAGCACAGGACAGGGGAATTGCCATGGGGGGAGGGCAGAGACACTCCCTGAGGGAGCACTAGTTAAGTGGAGGCCAGAAGGATGGGGAGGAATGAGCTGTGTCAAGGCCAAGTAGAGGAGGTTCTTCCAAGGAGGAGAGGGAACATCCTGTGGCAAGTTCAAGAACTGGAAGAAGACTGGCTCAGTTTGGCTGGAGTGTAGAGTACAGGTGTTGGATGTAGGAGTGCACAAGGAGAAACTGATCAGAAGTAGAACAGACTCTAAAAGCATGAATGAATCTGAAGAATCCAATGATGATGAACCAGTAGAAAAAGCTCAATTAGTCTACAAATGGCACTGGGACAACTCATTAGCTTCTGAAAGGGAAATGATGAACGACTCCATCACCACCTCCCTCCTTGCTTCCACTAAAGTAAGTTCCCATGGCCGAACCTCACCGGGGGGCAGGCTGAGTGCAGAAACTTGGGGGGTGCTCTGGCAAAGGACAGAAGGCAAGGAAGGGAGTCAGTCAGAGACAATGAAGTGCACTTTCGGATGGGCAGAAGACAACCAGAAGACAGAGATGGAGGATCAAGAGGGTCTGCCAATTCTTGTGACCTTCCTGAGCACCAGAAATGGATGTTGTGCATCTGGTGCAGGGCAGAGACTAAGCTGTGAGAGCCTGCCAGTGTCACCATGAGGAGCATGAGCTCAGAGTCACCTGCCTGGGTTTAAACGCCAGCTCTGACGCTTACCACTGGGAGACCCACCTTGTTTTATCAGGAGGGTGCAGTGAGTTAGTGACTGGCAAGGGCTTAGCCCAGGGCCTGGCACACGTAGCTGTTTGCAATCAGCATTACTGGGGAAAGAGAACCATGGGATTTTATGATATCACCAGTGCTGCCAAACAGGGAGGTTCTCAAACTTGACATTAGTATCACCTGGAGGGCTTTGGCCCACCCCTATGGTGTCTGAGGGAGCCCAAGAATTTGCAGGTCTAATACGTTCCCAGGTGATGTGGATACTGCTGGTGTGGGGATCATACTGTGAGGAGTACGGCCTTTCAAAACCCAGTTTCAACACAAAGACAAAGAGCAGTGGCCAGAATGCAAGGGGCTTAAGCACGAAGCCGGCAAGGGTATATTACCCTTTCAGAGGGTCTTTTTGGAAAGGTTTTTGAAGTCGCCAATAAATACCACCCTTCCAGCCTGTTCTGCTAGACCCACTGCTACACATAAGGCAAGAGTTGGTAGGTGGAGGCCAAGCATGTTTATACATAGCAGAGTGGGAAGCAGTAGAGACTATAAACTTGAAACAGAACAGAGAATAGCAAACCTGCGGTCCTACGAGGCTGCAGGAGATGGATTCCAACCTTTCACAGGAGGGGTGCTATAAGAACATGCTCAGTGACAAGCAGGTAGGTACAAGTATGGTGGAAGTCACAAGGGGTGAGCTGAGCAGATGGAAAGACCACTGTGTATGGAGAGGGAACGCTACCATTCTGGAAAGGACAGCCAGAGCACGGTGACTGCAGCAGGTTTTTGGGAATGTCTTGCCATGCAAGGAGAACTAAGGCAGATCAAGGTGGGAAGAGAATGAAGTAAGGGAGGCCATTAAAAAAATGACTGCCTGAACCTACGGGACAATATTCGGTGGTGGGTGCCTGGGTGGCTCAGTTGGTTGAGTGCCTGACTCTTGATTTCAGCTCAGGTCATTATCTCAGGGTTCTGAGATTGAGCCCTGCATTGGGCTCTGCGCTGGGTGTGGAGCTTGCTTGAGATGGTGTCTCTCCCCCTCTGCCTCTCCCCTCACGCTCTTTTTCTCTCAAAAAAAAAAAAAAAAAGGGGGGGGGGGACGCCTGAGTGGCTCAGTGGTTGAGCATCTGCCTTTGGCTCAGGTTGTGATCCCAGGGTCCTAGAATCAAGTCCTGCATCAGGGTTTTTGCATGGAGCCTGCTTCTCTCTCTGTCTCTGCCTCTCTCTGTGTCTCTCATGAATAAATACATAAAATTAAAAAAAAAAACAAAAAAACCTCAGTGGTACTTGTGGAATGGCAGCTGAAGATTCACGGGTGCTCTAGAGCTACACTGCCAGTTCTGTAGCCACCAGCCACCCGTGGCTACTGCACTAAAATTCACTACAGTTATAGAAGATGAACATTACACTTCCTCGGTCACACTGGTGGCCACATGTGTTACTAGCTAGTGTACCAGACAGTGTGGATTTAGAATAGTTCCATCATTGCAGAGTTCTACCCCCCAGTGCTCCTCTGAGAAAGAAGCATTTGGCCCTGAATTGACAGGTGAGGGGAGAGGGAAGTTTTCATAATTAAGCAGGATTTGTCTTTGATCTGGCTTAGCATAGTAGGGGATATTAACAATTAAAATCCTTACCAAAAAATATTTTTTTAAATTTTTTATTTTATAAATGTTTATTTATTTATGATAGTCACAGAGAGAGAGAGAGAGAGAGGCAGAGACACAGGCAGAGGGAGAAGCAGGCTCCATGCACCGGGAGTCCGATGTGGGATTCGATCCCGGGTCTCCAGGATCGTGCCCTGGGCCAAAGGCAGGCGCCAAACCACTGCGCCACCCAGGGATCCCCCCTTACCAAAAAATAAAAAAAACCCAAGGTAGTAGGTAAATTTTAACTGCACAGATGTCTTGATATTGCATTTCATGGAAATTCAGACAAATTTAATTCTTACATTTTTCAATGCTCTCTGAAGAATTTTCTTAAATGAACTTTTGAATTGTTCCATATCAAAAAGGTCAATGTCTTCACCTGTCAAAGTGAAAAGAAAAAGAAAGACAAATCAAGGGAGTACAGTGTTCTAGAAATACATTTGCAAAAACTCTGAAGGTAAGCATTCTGTGTAACCTCGAAGAGCTATAATGATCAAATCAGAACAAAGCTGTCGGGTACCTCAGACACAGCATCACCAAATATATTTTTCATTTTTCCCACAAAAGAGTAATTTTGAAATTACTGATTTTGAAAGAAGAGACATTTAAGAGGAACATATTGCTATTCATTTTTAAATTGCCAAAATATAAAATCTAAGTGTTCAGTTTAAAATGGAAAACACTGAAGTCCCTGGCTGGCTCAGTGAGAAAAGCATGTGACTCTTGATCTCAGCATTTTGAGTTCAAGCCCCGTGGTAGGCACAAAGATTACTTAAAAAAAAAAATTAAAGATTTTATTTGTTTATTTGAGAGAGTAAGCAAACAAGAAAAAAGGAGCAGGGGAGAGGGGCAAAAGGAGAGGGAGAAGCAGACTCTCCACTGAGCAGGAAGCCTGACATGGGGCTTGAACTCAGGACCCTGGGATCATGATCTGAGCTGAATGAAGGCAGATGCTTAACTAACTGAGCCACCTAGGTGCCACAATTTTTTTGAAAATGGGAAACATTACCTGGTCCTTTACTCATCTGAAAAACATCCCAAACTTTCCGGTGCCGATGAAATTGAGTATCTGAGAGAGGAAGGAAGAGCTTAATCCTGTTATATCCTAGAACTCTTAAGTAATGTGCTTATAAATACATATCTCAAATATGTATTTAACATAACATGACACCAGAGAAATTAGGTCAGACACATTTTTGTTCAAAATATACCTTTTATATGGATTAAATTTTCTCCCCCCAACTATCATCTCACCCAGGCTATTTTCCTCCCTTGCTTGGATGCTCCAACAGACTCCTATAGGTTCTCTCCCATCCTCCCCAGTCTCTGTCTCTGCACTGTAACCAGTGAGCTCTGAAAAAACAAGAACCTGATTCTTTCTTGCTCATAATCTTCACTGCTCATAAGGCTTTGCATTATTCTTAGTATAAAGACTGAAATCCTCCAAGTGGCCTCTAAGGCTCTGTATCATCCGCCTATCCATGCCTCATTTGATTTGACACTTCCTATATCCCAGAGTTCCCATTTTTAACCTCTCCACTCCTCTACTTCATCCTCCTGCTCCAAGACTTCCAGCACTGTGCCCTTTGCTCTTCTGTTCCTTAATCTCCCATCTTCCCTTTGCCTAGTTAATGCCACCCATCCTTTGGCTCTCAGCTCATGTCCTCAAGGAAGTCTTCCCTAAACCCTCTGTGTGGCAGATCCCACTCTGCTCACACAGAGCCCCTCTATGTTATCCTTCATAGCATCTGCTATAGTCTGCAAGAAGGCATTTGTGTGATTAAGCAACCTGCCTCCTCCATAAGACTATGACCTCGTAAGAATGAACTAACCTGTTTGACCCACCAGCACCTAGAATACAGCCTGCCACTTAGTAGTGCTTAATGAACATCTGAACAAACATGTGAGAAATGGGAACTACGTGGATCCACCATTTATAGTCTCGATGTAATCCAATCGCTGAAAATTAGACAGACTTAACCAGAGGTTGATGTGTAAATGAATTCAGCTATTTCATAGTTGGAGCAGAATACAAAGCTAATATTTGTTATGCACCAGGTCATAAAAGGAGTTAATATAAGTTGATAATAATTAATAAATACCAGACTATGTTCTAAGAACTTGACAAGGACTCTTTATTTTATCCTCATCATAACCTTATGCAATGTTATTGTTATGATGTAGGTCTGTCAAATGATAATAGTAAGGCATAGAAATTCTTCCTCTCTAATAGACTTACTCATTTATTGATCCCATTTACTATCATCTCTGTTATGTTCCCAATGGCCTCCCCCAGGACTCACAGGGAAACAATGATAGAGCCATGAACCGAACCCAAAAAATCTGGCCTACGCTCTGTTGCCTCTTGACGAGGAAAGTAGACATCTTAAAAAAATAGAAAAGAAAACTAGGACACAAAGGAAAAGACCCAAAGATGAGGAAGGAGAGGGGAGGTAAAAAGCTACATTGTAATAAGAACATTGTCAGAAATATATTTTCAAATTCTGCTAATAACAAACCCTAACACAAGTATCTACTATGTGCTCCTATAGCCAGTGACCCTGCTAAGAGCTTTCCAAGAATCTGATTTAACTCTCCAAGCCACCCTGTGAAGTAGGTGCTACTGTTTTACTCCATTTTACTTAGGAGGAGTCTAGGCTTAGCAAGGTAATGTGACTTCTCAGCCAAGTCACGACTGGTACATGACAGAAGAGGGATGGAAACCAGGTCCACCTGACGGAAGAATCTGAGCCCTTACATACAAAATGGCCTCTCTGATGAAATGGGACTGGGAAGTGTAAATACAAAGCACCGACACTCACAAACGATGTCTAAAAGGGCTGCATCATGGACACTTGCACGCTTCTTCTGAAAGAGAAGATAAAATATTTAGTGGTGATAGTTTGGTTCTGCTCCACTTGCAGTACATTTGAGGGTTGCTCAGAGCAACTGTGTCCAGTTTATGCTCTCCTGACAAGTGTCTCAGTTCAAGCACTCCCCACTCTTCCCCCAGTCTACTTCTTGTTCATCACTTTCAGGCTCTTGTTTTGTTTTTAAATCAGCTCTATCCTTCTCAACTTTCTCTACATCGGGGTCTCCCAAGAGGGCACAACTGACATTTATTAGTTGGATAATTCTTTGTGTAGAGGGCTGTCCTAGGATGTTAAGGAACATTCTGGCTTCTACTCACTACAAGCCAGTGGCATTCCCATAGCTCTGACAACCAGAAATGTCTCCAGACACTGTGTCCTCTGGGAGGTAAAACTGTCCTAGTTGAGAATCACTGCCCTATACATTTATATTTACATACACATATATTATATAGTGTTTTTCAATGTTGTACATAAAGATCTAGTTTATCCTTTTCAATCACTGAAGAATATTTTGTTATGTGGATGTATCATTATTTATCTATTCTCCTAGAATAGCTGTCTCCAACTTTTTTTTCCAACTTTTTGTTTTTTTAATCAAGGCTACTTAACATTTCTATTTATATATATATATATATGTACATATATATATATATTTACATGTTCATACCTAAGTATATAAACGTTTACCAATTATAATACTTATATATATATACACACACACACCTCCTTGTTTTTTTATTAATTTTCATTTAAAAAAAATATTTTATTTATTTATTCATGAGAGACACAGAGAGAGAGGCAGAGACACAGGCAGGGGGAGAAGGAGGCTCCCTGTGTGGAGCCCAATCCCAGGACCCCAGGATCACGACTAGAGCCAAAGGCAGACGCTCAACCACTGAGCCACCCAGGTGCCCCATTAATTTTTCCACAAAAATTTCCCACAGTGGAATTGTTGAATCATAACGTGTATTTATTTAAGAGTGATTGAGGGAAGAATGTACAGGGATATGAAAGTTCTTTGTACTACACTTGCAACTTTTCTGAAAATCTGATATCTTTTTAAAACAAAAGGTAATAAATTCACATGAAAGAGGTCTTTTTTCCATACAACTTTAGTTTGATTTGTCAACATATAGCATAATACCCAGTGCTCATCCCATCAAGTGCCCCCCTCAGTGCCTGTCACCCAGTCACCCAATAAAATCTTTAAAAAAAAAAGGAAGAAAGAAAAAACCAAAGGGGTGGTGTGATGTGCAAGTTTCATCATTTTGAACACTGTTACCTCGCAGAGCAGAACCAAGTCCTGAACAAGAGATTCCTTTCTCTGCCGGAAGTTTACATTCTGTAGTTGCTTTTCAGACAAGAAATCCCAGGCTTTGAGGATTGTCATCATTTCAGTCATTGGGATTTTCAAGATAGTCCTCTTGAAAAACTCGGCCACAGTTTCATCCATCTCTTTGGCACTTTAATAAAATAAAAACAGCACAATAAAGTATTAACCAAATATAAAAGTCTGACTTAACTGGGGGCACCTGGGTGGCTCAGTGGTTGAGCATCTGCCTTGGGCTCAGGCCGTGATCCCCGGCTCCTGGGATTGACTCCTGCATCAGGCTCCCTGCAGGAAGCCTGCTTCTCCCTCTGCCTGTGTCTCTGCCTCTCTCTGTGTGTCTCTTATGAATAAATAAATAAAATCTTTAAAAAATAAAAAAGTTTAACTGAACTGAATTTTTCAGCATGTTTTTAGCCAGGATTTTGATTTGTAGGTCAAACACCCAAATGTTTATCTTCTTTCAGGCACTCTGCAAAGTGTTTTTCAACGGGAGGATTTATTTATTTTCTCCTTAAGCCGTATATTTAAATATACTTTGGAGGTTTTAAAAATTAGTGCTCTCTTCTCCTTGACTGGCTAGAGTATTTTGATCTTTTATGGTAATGATATGTAAATCATTCATTCATTTACTGATTCATGTAACACAATTTGAGCACCTGTGTGTGCCAGGCACTTCTAGAGGCAAGGGGGATAGTTCCATCTTTTTTTTTTTTTTTTTTTCAAAGATTTTATTTATTTATTCATGATAGTCACAGAGAGAGAGAGAGAGAGAGAGGCAGAGACACAGGCAGAGGGAGAAGCAGGCTCCATGCACCGGGAGCCCGATGCGGGACTCGATCCCGGGTCTCCAGGATCGCGCCCTGGGCCAAAGGCAGGTGCCAAACCGCTGCGCCACCCAGGGATCCCCGGATAGTTCCATCTTTAACTGTAAAGACAAAAGTCCCTGCTGGTATGGAGAATCCATTCTAGTGGGGAGAGAGAGGCAACAGGAAAATCATAAAATGTGTTAAAAGTGGTAAATGCTGGGACGACTGGGTGGCTCAGCGGTTGAGCGTCTGCCTTCGGTCAGGTCATGATCCTGAAGTCCCAGGATCAAGTCCCTGCATGGAGCCTGCTTCTCCCTCTGCCTGTTTTCTGCCTCTCTCTCTCTGTGTCTCTCAGGAATAAGTAAATAAAATCTTAAAAAAAAAAAAAAGTGGTAAATGCTGCAGGGAGAATGGAACAGTGCTAGGAAATGATCAGTAGTTAAAATAGAGCAGGCTGGCGATGAGGTGGCAGTGGAGCAAGCAGGCCTTGTAGAGAAGGGGACATTTGAGCCAAACAAGGGGACAGAGTGAGCCACATGGCTAGCTGGTGGAAGAACTCACTAGACAGAAGGAACAGCAAGTGCAAAAGCCCCAGGGCTTTCAAGGAACAGGGCGAAGGATGCCTCCAGTAAGGCCGGAGTGAAGAGAGAGAGAAGGCACAGAGGAGCAATAAGGTCAGAGAACATGGAGGCCCAGGGATCACTGCAAGGATCATGGCTTCTACTCTGACAAACTGGGGACTGGAAGATTTTTGAGAAGAGGTGGGATCGGTCTGGCTACTGTCCTGGGGGCGAGGGTGGAAGCAGGAGGCCAGCCAGGAGGCTGCTAAAAGGCAAGTAAGAGATGAAGGTGGAGAGAAGCAGAGGTGGCAGGAAGAGGTCAGACTCTGGATATGCTCTTAAGGGAGAGCCCACAGGAGTTCCTGATGGACTAGATGTGGGAAATAAGAGAGAGGAGTCAGAGGTGATAACAATGTCTGTAGCAGGCAGCTGGAGGAACGGAGCTGTTACCTGAATTAGGGAAGACTAGAAGTGTGGGCAAAAGAAAGCTCAAGAATTCTGTTTTGAACATGTACATTTTGAGATTAATTGTTCAACTCCAAGAGGAGATACTGGAATAACCTGTGGGATGTATTGGTCTAGAGGACACAGTAAGAGATGGAGGTAAAGAGGACGGTAGTCTCTTTCTCCTTTAAGATGTCACCAATTAACATAGTGCTGCTCTCTCACTTTTCCTGCCCGGTGCCTGAAGGGGAGATTCTTTTAACTGTCCAACAAGTCTTGAGCCCCAAATCTGGGCAACTGACAAGGGCAATGATCTTCATGAGCATTGCTCAGTGGCTGTCTCACAGCTGTGGCCCTGGGAAGGGGGTTTCTGAGCCTTTTTATTATTTTCCTCGGGGCAGAAGCTGTGGGCCAAGGGTGACAGCTGATCTTAACTCTGCTACTTCATTTGGAGACCCTGATGCACATCTCCCTCCCCCACCCCGGGCCCCTTTTAAAATATGGCACATAACAAGCAAGCAAGTGTGATTTCTAAAACAAGATTAAGGATAGATGCAGAATTTAAATTTAAATTCTCTGCCTTTCTTGCAATACAAGAAAAGAGCACACGGAAGATGCAGAAATCAGCCTGTCAGTCTCCTTTGCTTCCACCATGCCTACGAGATTTGCGGGGACACAGAGAGACGTGCCCCTCTACAAGAATCCAGGCTGTGATTTACTCCTACCATTTGAGTGTTTGTTGAACACTGTACAAAATCTACACAAAACGCCATTGCCAACTTCCAAAAAAAGATACTGATAGTCAACAGGATTTTAAGAAGATAGTGAAAACAGCAGTTAAAGCAAAAATAAAGCGAATTATTAGGAGTGGTTTAGAAAAACAACTGAATTAAGAACGTGAGAACGGAATCAAGATCATGAGAACTGAGCCTGACTTGTTTTCTTATCCAGATACAGGACCAACCTCCCTCAACGTCAACACTAAAATCCTCACCATGGTCTACAAGACCCTGTGTTTGCTTCTTGCCTCCCTCCCCATCACCTACCCCTCTCTCCCTGGCTTTCTGAGCTCCAGCGATATTCACCCTGAGTTCCTCTAGTACGAAGGGATCTTTCCAGAGAAGGGCCATTGTACCTGCAGTTACCCCTGCCTAGAAGGTTCTTCTTGCACCTGTTCACGTGGGGCTCTTGCAATGGAGAGCTAAGCTATCTCAGCTTGGATAGCTTCTAGTCTGACTTATTCTGACCACCCATTCTAAGGGTATCTCCCCACCTTCTAGTGCATATGGTCTTTAATTATCTTGCTTTAACTTACTGATTACTATATTGCTTTACAATATTAGGAACGATGTCTGCTTTCTTCATGGCTAGTCTCTAACTGATCAATACACACGAAATGACATTTTAGATACTCTCTGTCAGCAGTGTGCTGAGGAGATAAAATAACCTGGAAAAAATCAGGGTCCAACAGTCAGTGATGTATCAAACCAACGTCTCCCATCGAAAACACTGGATCTGGGGGTAAACTTGTAAAACCGCAGATTCCCGGGCCCCGCTGATTTGAACTAGTAGGTGGGCGGCACCGAGCGGGGCGTGAGACCTTGCATTTTTTTTTTTTGGGGGGGGGAGCCTGATTCTCTAGAATCCCTCGGAAGACTCCATTCTGGGTAGAGTTTGCAAAATGCCTTTCTATAGACTTCTGGTAGATTCTATGGACTTCAATCTCACCCATAAGGTTGATAAACCCGAGTAAACGCTTCTGGTTCCCCGTGACTAATTTCTTTTTAATCCTAGCTCTTAGCACAGGGCCTGGCATATAGCAGGTGCTCAAGTCACTGGTTCAATGAACGCAGGACAAAAAAAAAAAAAGAGCCCTTTTAGGTGAACTTTTCTGTAGATTTACGTGGAGGAGCTGCCACCGGAGTAGAAGGAAAAACACAAGAGGCCCACGGATGGAAAAAAAAAACCCGGAAGCCAAGCCTGACTTAAAAGAAAAAAAAAAAAATCGAAACACCGAACTCCGCGCGCAGCCACAACCCTCGGAGAGCAGAGGCGGGTCAGGTAACCCCCCGCGGGAGCTCCCGAGCTGACGCACATCCGGGTAAGGCCCCGCCCCACTGCGGGCGGACGTGACGTCACGGCCGAGCGTCACTGCCCTCTGTCGTCCCAGCCTCAGCCGTGGTTCCCCACCTCTCCCCCGAGGCCAAGCGCCAATCCAGCACCTTGGGACGTGTGGTAGTCGCGGAGAAGTCGCCCCGCAGGCCCGGG
The DNA here is from genome assembly GCF_053574225.1 of Canis aureus. Taxonomy (NCBI): domain Eukaryota; kingdom Metazoa; phylum Chordata; class Mammalia; order Carnivora; family Canidae; genus Canis; species Canis aureus. Next base: position 18,174,978 of record NC_135613.1, on the reverse strand, counting down.
GGGTGCCTTCCTCTGGGCTCCCGCCGCACTCAAGGGCCCGGTCCCACGCCGCGCGCGGGTCTCCTGCAGCCGGTCATCGCCCGCAGAGTCTCTCAGCAGCCGTTCCCGCCCGCTGCGCCTTCGAAGCCACCAATTGCAGTTCCCGCCGTCCCCCAGCCCCGCCTCCCCGGAGCTCCCCTTTGGACTGTACCCTGGGCACGGGGGGCCGCGTCGCGAGCGGCCGAAGTGAAGCTCGCCGAGCGCCCGCATCACGCCTGTCAGCGGCGAACACTAGCTCAGCGCAGCCGGCCGCGGCCCCTAGAGCTGGCTGGCTGGCTCGGCTAGCCGCCCCGAGCCTTCGCGGCGCCTCCGTGCCCCCCCCGCCCTCCTCCGCAGCGCCCGGAAATGGGCCGGCCGGGCCGGGCCGGGCGCGCATGCGCCGCAGTCGCCGCGAGCCGCCGGGGCCGCTGGAGCCCCGCGGGGTCAGCCGTGGAGGGCGCGGGAGCCCTCGCCGCCCGGAGCTGCCCCGCCCCCGGCGTCCCGGGGGCCGGCCTTTGGATGGGGAGGCCTCGCTGGTGACGGCGGCTTCAGCCGGCCCGGTGCGGCCGCAAGGCGGGTGAGTCTGGGCAGGCCGGCCGCGCCGAGGAGCCCCCCAGGGCGCCCCCTGGCCCCGTCTCCTGCCGCGCTCCAGGTTCCCCGCGCCGGGCCTTGGCCGCGCGGTCGCTGGAGGCGCGCCCCGGGCTCTCCGCCCGCGGGCACCGGCCGAGGCCGCGCCGGGGGTGGGGAGTAGGGAGCGTGCTGGGCGCAGGCCTGGGGATGTGGGTGGGCCCCTCCCGTCCTCGAGCTTCCGCTTCCACGCCTGTGAAATGGGTATAACCCGCCGTCCCGTTGGTGAGAAAGGGAGGCCCTTCCCGGTGTTCGGTGCGGTGAGCGCGCAGAGAATTGTACGATTGTTCTTGTCGTCGTCTTGGGAGTCTTCGGGCGCATCTCGGCTGCAGTGAAAGTTGCCACCAGTCTGTGTTGCAGAGTGGGAATCCGGGGAGATCCTCAGCAGTGCACTTTTTTTTTTCTTTTAAGATTTTATTTATCCATTCATGAGACACACACACACAGAGAAGCAGGCTCCCTGCGGGGATCCTGATGTGGGACTCGATCCCCGCACCCCGGGATCACGACCTGAGTCCTAGGCAATCGCTCAACCACTGAGCCACCCAGGTGCCCCAACAGTACACTTTTTTCAAGGAGAGGAAACATTGAGGTGCCTTTTACTGGGTTTAAAAATTGCCGTGCTTGTAGGTGCACAATAGATGCTTTATGAAGACTTTTTTTTTTTTTTTTTTTTTTAATATGAAGAATCTTAAGTAAATCCGAGTTCTGGAATCCTTCAGTTAAAATCTTAAATGCATTAAAGAAGTTTGTGCTGGCAAACTTCTGTTGTGAAACGCCTTTATCTCCTTTCCTATACGTATAGGTTTCTGCACTGACTTATTTTAAATGATCTTCATTTTCAGCCTTTAAAAAAAATGTTGGGACGCCTGGGTGGCTCAGCGGTTGAGCCCTTTGGCTCAGGTTGTGACCCCGGGGTCCTGGGATCGAGTCCCGCATCGGGCTCCCTGCATGGAGCCTGCTTCTCCCTCTGCCTGTGTCTCTGCCTCTCTCGCTCTCTCTTTCTCTCTCTGTGTCTCTCATGCATAAATAAATAAATCTTTGAAAAAAAAAAAAAAAAACTATGTTGAGTTGTGAACCGATTCTCAGATTTGTTGTAATCCTAAATTCAGCATTTGGCATTTATTGGGCGTTTACTATGTGCATTTACAAGAATACTCCCTCACTGTGCGTTCTTTGGGTTCTATGGGCTGATTTTTTTTTTTTTTTTTTTCCCTCCCAAGTTCAAATGATTTGGCAGATGCCCAGCAGCTGCTGAGTGCCGATAAATGTTCAGGGACAGCTACAGCTTGTCCCATTCCTTAAGAAACTGTGTGGTGGAACTACAAGTCCTTTTCCCCAGGCAGCCTAGGGATTGTTCTCAGTAGTGGTGGGCAAGGTCTGTATTTGGGAGTAAGAGTCACTTAGTAGCATATGTTTAGATTTGGTCACTTTGTAACTGCAAAGGAAAGGGTAGGGTGGGTAATACCCTGCTGTATCTGGTACCTCTGGGGACTATGGTGCATAGTTTGAAATAGTTGCAGAAATGCTAATTTAATTCCATTGCTTTCTGAAAAGTAGACTTTAAAAAAGGATGTGTTTTGGAAAGCATTAAGTTTACAGTTCTTCCTGGAGAACAGCTTCTTCAAACTTGGAACAGGAGACTTTCCTGAACTTGCTTTTTTGGTTGTTCTAAAATGATGCTTGAAATTGCAACTATAGTATAAATTTCTGGTGCAGCCACCAACAACAAAATCTTTAGAAAGAAAATCCAAGTGACATTAAAATCAAGGGTTTCCTCCTTGTGACTCTAGATTTGCTGAAGTGTTACTGGAATGCTTACTCATTTTGCTTTACTACAGTTAAGGTATTGTTTACTCTTGGTTTATTCTCTAAAATTGTGCCACCTGGTGGTTGAAATCTGTCTATCATGGAATATTTATTATGAAAATTTTACCTCAGTCTTGGTAGAATAAGGCGAAGAAGTGACCTGAGTAAGACTATAATTTTTATGTCTTTAGTGAGAGTACCATACTGCTTCTGTACTCCCAGCCTACCCTCAAGTAAAAGTTAAAGTTGCTTTGCAGGGGCCTGTCACCTAGTTATCAAAACATCCAATTGTCACAGCTGAACATTTCTAAGAGTTAGTGGCTGTTTTGGTATTAATGTGTGCACACTTGAAGCAGTGAGTGGAGTTGAGGTGGAAAGGGAAGCATTGTAACTGTGACAAGTTAACCCTTCTGATGTTTTCTAGATGCCAGTGCACAGGTGGGACTGAAGTTTTGTGTTTAAATGATAACAGTTTGAATGGAATTTATTTATTTATATTTATTTGTTCCTCTTTCTCACTGTGAACATCCATGCACGAAGTCTTAACACAGATGAATGTTCCCTTCAGCTTTGTTCAACAGTGTGGTCGATGTTCAGAATTATTTCGGCCCTACCCTTTTGAAATTCTTTCGTGTGTTCTTAGTGGTAACAAGTCAAGTCCATGGACAGAATTTTAGTTTTGGAAATAGGTTAAAATCATTTAATTGTGGATTTAGATTTGAGAAGAAACTTAAGGATGCAGTGCAAGAATACAGTGTGGCATCCTCATTGATGTAGCCAGTCTCCTTGGGGTATGTGAGGACAGATAACCGAGAACTTCCCAGAGCAGCCAGTTTCCTTGTTGGACAGCTCCAGGAAGAGGACTTCTGCCTTTGTTAGCATCCACCCTTTGGTTTCCAGTCCTGTTCTGGAAAGCACCTTGGAAGCACCACTGTAAATTTTAGTTCACCCTTTCCCATCCAGTGACAGAGCATTTCAGATATACAAACACTACTTTACATGTGTCACAGTCACTGCTCACTATTTCAGATGCTTCCACGTATGTTATTTTAAACCTCATGACCACCCAGAGATAGAGGTCAAGAGCTAATTCCAATATACAGAAGAAGAGACTTAGGTCTCAGAGTAAGTAACCAAAGTGTTAGAACTTATGGACAGATAAATCCATAACTTTTTATTTCAAATCCATTGATTGTCCTACTGAACCAGATTGTTTCTCTTATCTGTCTCCTCTGATGTGGACTTCCCTATATTGGTGAATATTCCCAGTTTCATTAATGGCTTCCTGTTTAAACCTAGAGTCAAAGCCATGTTTATCCTGAGCACTGTCTCCAGATACTCACATTGTCAGTATTTTGGACTTTGTTGATCAGGACAAATGTAGCACTGTTCTTTTTCTTGAGGGAGACAAGCCCTCTATTTCTAATAATATAGGATTATTACATTATCACATTTTTGGAAGGTAGGCCTAGAATTAGTGTCTGTAGAACTTGTAGCCAGCCAGAGGCTATTTGGGAAATAGTTTTTTCTATCTGTATTTATTTCATCCACAAACTGCTGGGAAGGCATGCCTTTCCTATTTTGAACATTGGAATAATCTGTCCTGGTGAGAAATTGCATTGGGTAGTAACTGTGCCACTTACCATGTGACTTGAGGCTCAGTTTTACTCCGAAAATATGAGTAATGCATATTTGAACTACAAAAAGTCAATTTCTTATGGTTTCACTGAATTTATGAAGTTACCTACTCCCTACAGTTATTGGAAGGATTATAAGACTTGTGCCTAGTGTGTGGTAAGTGTTCAACAAATTATTTTCTACACTAATAATGTAGATATATTCTTATGGCTTTGATGGAATCTTCAAAGTAAGAATATGGAATATACATTTAGTTTTCTTCAGTTCATAAGTTACTTTTGAGTTATAATAATGCTGATTAGAATTCAGGCTTTTTAAAGATGACTGCTGGGCGATATCAGCACTCACACCAGCGTGTTCTAAGAACAATGCCATTGTTTTATAGCTGTGCTTTGTGAATAGCGAAAGTCTCGCAGAACACCTGTGTATGCACCAACTGTTAATGAAGCCAGACAACACTGGGCGCAGAAAGAAGGAGAGGGTATCTCAGTAAAAAGAGGGTGGAGGAAAGAGGGAGAAGACTGGTAAAGCAAGGAATTTGTTAGATAAGGGATTTGGTCACTGTTTAGAAGTGTAGGGTAAGTAGTAGCTTAGCTTTTTACCAAGAAGACTAGGAAAAGGAAACTGTATGAAACTATTTTCTCACTGGACATAGTTACCTAGGATAAGTAAGTAGAAGGGAAGACATCTCATTGGTACCCTGGCTGGGTCTATAGTAGCATAAACTTTTGTAATGGGGGGAGGAAAAATATACATTATGATATGTATGCATTTATACTTGTGTAAAATGTGCATGTATTTATCTCAGCAGCCAAGTGTCTTCTAAATTCTTTGCCAACCAAAGAGATCATTTCACTACATTGTAAGCTTGTTTCTGAACTGTAAGAGCACTCATCTGAGGCTGATTGATAGAAATATGCAAACATTTTTGTCAAATATATTTACAAAATAAGACATTTTCTAGGTGGCTAAGGCAGTATACATCTTCTTTCAGAAAAAAGTAAGTGAGGCAGAAATCAACCAGGTAACTAATAGGTTTAGATGCATAATATTGGTTATAATATTAGATGATCTAAATTGTTAGACTATGTGAAGTCTCATTTTTCTGAGGTAAAAAGATTATGTCATTAAAGGTTTTGTAGTCAGTAGCAGGCAAACCAACTTGAACTTGGCTGCATTCTAGTTTCCATTTTAAACCCTTTGCTGGCCACAGTGGCCTGATATGTGATCTTCAGCTGTGCCATGCTGTGTGTGCATGCACACTTAGTAGTCACTCAGTGGACCAGTGATCTACTAATGTATTTTTATAAACTGAGTTTTGCAGTAGTAGGAATACTATAATTCTCTGGAGTTATTTATTTAGATATTTTTGAGGATTTTACTTGTGAGTGGAAGGTAGATAGGCAGTTTGAATTTCTTGAACTTTTTGATATTAACTCTATTAAGGTACAATTTACATATCATAAGTTTACCCATCTTATGTAAGTGAACTCTAATTTTAGTGAACTGCAATTGTGCAACCATTACCACAATCCTATTTTAAAATGTGTTTATTATGTAAAAATATTCCTTTGTGCCCAATGGCAAATAATCCTCACTCTCACTTTCAGGCCCATCAGCCTTTTTTCTCTTCAGTTTTGCCTTTTCTACACATTGCACATAAATGGAGTCATGCTGTATAGTCTTTTGAATCAGGCTTCTTTCATTTAGCTTAGTGCTTTTGAGCTTCATCTGTGTTGATATCTGTATCAGTGCATTCCTGTTGATTGCCAAATAGTATTTCATTGTCTAGATATACCACATTGGTGTATCCAGTTACCAGGTTATTGGGTATTTGGATTGTTTCGGTATTCGCTATAATGAATAATACTGTGAACATTCACATACATGCCTTTGTGTGCATATGTGTTTTCATTTCTTTTGGATAGATTCTTAGGAGTTGCAGTTTCGTGTTCTGGGTCATTTGGTAAGTTTCTGTTTAACTCCTTAAGACACTGCCAGAATTGTTTCCCTAAGTATGTACTATTCTACTAGAAATGTGTGAGGTCTGTTTGCTCTGCATCCTAATCAATGCTTGTTATTGTCTGACTTTTTGATTATAGCTATTTGGGAGGATGTGTAGTGGTATCTCATTGTGATTTTAGTTTGCATTTTCCTGTGACTAATGGTGTTTAGCATTTTTTGTGTGCTTAATTAACCATTCCTGTGTCATCTTCTGTGAAGTATTCATTCAAATTTTTTGCCAATTTTTTGGGTCCATTTTAAATGTTGGGTTCTTTGTAAGCATTCAACAAATCCTCTTTCATATATGATTAGCAAATATTTTCTCCTAGCCTATAGCTTGTAGGATATTTATTTTTTAGAGCAGTTTTAGATTCACAGCAAAATTTAATAGAACGTATAGAGAGATCTCATTTGCCCCCCTGCCCCATACATGTACAGCCTGCCCCACTATCAGCATCCCCCACCAGAGTTGTATGTTTTGACAGTTGATGAACCCGCATTAACATGTTGTTATCACCCAAAGTGTGGCTTGTTTTTTTCTTTTCTTTTTTTCTTTTCTTTTCTTTTAATTATATACATTATGAGATGCTCACCATGATAAGTGTATGAACAATATTATTGACTACATTCCCTTTAGTTGTATTTTACATCCCTGTGTCTTTTCATTTTCTTAATGGTGTATTTTTTTTTAAGATTTATTTATTTATTCATGAGAATACACACAGAGAGAGAGAGAGAGAGAGAGAGAGAGAGGCAGAGACACAGGCAGAGGGAGAAGCAGGCTCCTTGCAGGGAGCCCAACATGGGACCCGATCCCAGTTCTCCAGGATCACACCCTGGGCAGAAGGCAGGCGCTAAACCGCTGAGCCATCCGGGCTGCCCTTAATGGTGTATTTTGAAGTGAGAAAGTTTTTTTTAATTTGATAAGATTTTACCTTTTTTTTTTTTTTTTTTTTTTTAAATGAATTGGGCTTTTGGCCTATTTAGCTAAGAACTCTTTTCCCAAACTAAGGTCATTATTTTCTCTTAGGCTTTCTTTCTTGAAACTTTTAAAAGATTAAAACAATTAATTGGTTCTTTTTTCAAGTTAAAAAGAATACGTTAAAAAAAGAATAGGTGAATAATGCTACCTAACTTTGGCAAACACTTCAAAATAATGCTTTTTCTTTGAAAGTTGGCTGCTAATTTACTATTTTGTGAAAGAACCAGTTACATTTAATTTCTGGGATTTCAGCTTCTTGATTTCATAGTAATAACTGCATTATGGATATATCTGCTAAATTGAAAAACGTTTTTCCCATCTGCTTTTTGTTTCTCTTCATTGTTTAAGTTGGATTTTCTCAGCCAGATGTTAGGAAGAAAGCAGTCCTTATGTATTCACAGTAATGTAGGACTAAAGAGCTTAACCTCTCAGAGGAATATGCATTTTAAAAGGATTAATAAACCAATTATTTTATGGAATTTCATCTGAACAAAATGAATTGTGATCAATTTCAGGAATGTGGGGAAAATACTTGAAATTAGGTTTATTAATACAGGCTAGCTGTTCTTCTGAAGCACTTCTTTCCAGGATTGGGTCTCTTGTGGAGTCCTGCCTTTTTTCTGAACCTGCAGTTCTTCAAACAACATCTGATGACCTGCTGAATCTGTTAAATTGTTGGATAAGGAAGCTCAGGGTCAGGTTTAATAATTTGCCTAAGGTCAGCATTCTTTTCTGATAAAGCTCATGGCACGTTTTTGCTGAAATAGTGTTAGGTCGCATTAACAAATACAGTCACGCGTATTCAAGACACTCTTGTATCCACAGGTTGCCCTGCTGTGCTCCGTCACCTCCTAAAGATGCATCCTGACTTATCTCCACACTTGCACACTGAAGAATGCAACGTCTTGATTAACTTGCTTAAGGAATGTCACAAAAATGTAAGAGTTCAGAAAAACGACCAGAAAGCAAAAATGAAACTTAGGTACAATACACTGGTGTAAAATGTTACCTCCACTAATGGAAAGGAATGGATCTTAACTTCTTAAAGATTAGTAACTGATGCTTGTGATTTTTCAGACACCATTCCCTTTCATGATTAGTAAGAATGCAGCATGTGGTAGCTCGTTAGGGAACTCGTTAGGGAACTTCTGAAGTGGTATGTAATAGTTAGAATCCACCTTCTTACAATAAAACACTTTCCTTTTTTTTCATTATAGGGCAGTAGAACAGTTATGTTGAGTTCTGACTCTTCTGATCATAATGGAATGATTTTAAGATTTTTCTAAGATTTTCTTTGATCTTTACCATTCTGTGTTTAAAGAAGTTTGAAACATTTTTAATAATTAGATGTTAGCTAGATTTAAATTATAATTGGTCTAATTTGACAGGTTTACTTATTTGTTAGTGGGATGGAAGTAAAATTCCATGGTTTAAACCAAAATAGAAAGGAAGCCCAGTTTTGGAAAGCATTAAATTAAGCTGGTATTTTTACAAATGTCAAATACTTAGCTTTTTTCATATATTTGCTACATGAGATAGCTGTAAGGAGCATTTCTATTTTTCTTTAACTTTGCATGATATGTTATTTTCCTTCTGATAGTCATAAACTGTAGACATAACAAATTATAATAATAGCATCATTTAAATGAGTAAACTTTAAAGACTAATAGTAAGGTAGTGAGTAATACCTGTGGCCTGTGAAGTTAGGTATTTTTGTTGTTATTGCTTGACAATATACTTCAGGCAGACTTTTTTCAGCCTACATCTAGATCAAGAATTGATACTGTAAGTCTTTTTAAGGTTAGTCATTTTTATGGGTGCCGTAGTGTCCTTTTTTTTTTAAGATTTTATTTATTTATTCATGAGAGACACAGAGAAAGAGAGAGCGAGAGAGAGGCAGAGACACAGGCAGAGGGAGAAGCAGGCTCCATGCAGGGAGCCCCATGTGGGACGACGCCCTGGGCTGAAGGCGGTGCTAAACTGCTAAGTCACCCCGGGCTGCCCCTCATTTGGTTTTAGATTGTGTTTCCTTGATGGCTGGTTTTTGAGCATCTTTCACGTGCTTATTGGCCATTCATATAAAGTCTTTTGCCCATATTTTATTTTATTTAAAAAAGTTTACATTTTATTTATTTCTTCTTTTTTTTCTTTTGCCCTTGTTTTAAAATTGTGTTGTTTGCTTTATTATTGAATTTTAAGAACTCTTTTTTTTTCATTTGACATACAAGTCTTTTGTTTGATGAGTGTATTGTGAATATGTTCTCTCAGTCTGGAACATTCTTTTTCATTTTCTTAAGATTGTGTTTCAAAGAGCAGTTTCTAAGTTGATGAGGTCTAATTACTAGGTTTTGTTTTTTTTTTTTTGTGGTTGGTTTTTTTGTTTTGTTTTGCCATCTAAGCATCTTTGTTTCTTGGTCACAAAGATTTTCTCTTGTTTTTTCTTCTGGAAGTTTTAGAGTTTTAGCTTTTACATCTAGATCTGTGATTCATTTCAAGTTAATTTTTGTGTATTATGTGAGGTATGAGCCAGTTTTTCTTTCTTTCTCTATGGATATTGTTGTTGCAGCACCATTTGTTGCAGTGACCATCCTTTCCCTACTAAATTATCTTGCTGTCTTTGTCAAAACAATTGACCATATGTGACTGGGCCTATTTCTGGGCTTTCTGATCTGTTCCACTGATTTATGTGTTTATTAACACCAGTTAATTTCAGTGTTAGTGGGGCCACCCTAGTCCCCTGTTTTGTCCTCTTTGTCCTCATTCACTTGCACTGGAGTGATTGTTGAAATGTAAGTTGAATCATTGTTCCCCTCTAATGGCTCCCTTTGCCTGCAGTTATCAAATCTAAATTTCTCACTTTGTGGTGTTTCAGGGCCTTCATGAACCGGGCCCCCACTTATCCCTTGGGTCTTACCACCCTCCTGCACCTCTTCTGCGCTTGCTCCTGTGTGCTCCTCTGCAGTTGTTTCGGAACATGCTTCCCTCTTCTAAGCCTTTGTGCTTTTTCCTTGTTTATCTTACAGCTCTCCACTATCTCTACTTCCGGTGCACTAGACCAGGTTTCTTCATCCTCCAGGTTTTATTCATTTGTCATTTCCCTTTCCTTTCCTCCTTTCCAGGCCTAGATTCTCTTGGTGTGGTCACTCTGTACTCCAATAACCACATATAATACAGTTCCTACTGTAAGATAGTTCTCACACTTTCTGATCTCATGACTCCTTTATGCTCTTAAAAATTACCGAGGACCCTAGGTAACTTTTGTGTATGTGGACTATATCCATCGATATTTACTGAATTAGAAATAAAAACTGAGAAATTTTTTAAAAATTAATTTGTATAAAAATACAATAATAAACCCATTATGTGTTAATGTAGTAGTTTTCCATTAAAAAGGTCTTATTTTCCAAAACAAAAGAATGAAAAGGATGACATTGCTTTTGCATTTTTGCAATTCTTTTTAATACCTGGCTTAATAGAATATAGCCAGATCCTCCTATTTGCCTCCTGTTCAGTCTTTGGTGATATTGCCTTTTGTGTAGTGTTTGGAAAGTTCCACAGTAGCCTTGTGAGAGAGTGGTAATGAACAAAATGAGTAAGATCTTTGATTATCGGGAAAATAGTTTTTATTGTGTGCATCCCCTGGAAAGGTCTTGGGAACTTGTGGGTGTCCCTCGACTACACTTGGAAAACTATTGCTTTACAGCAGTCACTTTGTTAGCTGGCTTCCCTCTGACTGTGGACTGAGAGGAGGGCCCAGGTCCACCTTCCTCATGCTGTCTCCCTAGTGCTTGGGACATTGTCTTTGAAATACCAATTGATTTCATTTTTCAATCAATTGCCCAGTCAGTGTGGTGATAGACATCACACGCTAGAGGCTTATGCCATGTGTATACAAGAGAAGTGTAGACCCTGGCCATTTCATAAACCAGTTCCAATGGAGCACTTTGGGATGGTTTTTCATGTAATGTCACAAGAGTATAATTCTTCATTGGGTTTAAAAGTTGAAAAGGCAAAAAAAAAAAAAAAACCTTTCTGTCTTGGATTTAAAAATAAGATGTATGTCTATGGGATGATATGAGTCGACGTAAGCCAAACTGAAATATTGCCTTCTGAAAGTCTAATCCTTTCTGTTATTTCTCCTTCAGCAGAAGGCATGTAAAAATGCATGGTTCCTGTTCATTTGTTGTCAAGGAAATAAAGAAAAATACACAGGGAAGTTATTCTGCAAAGGTCCTTAGGTAACCAGTAGGAGATCTTAGTTTACCTTAAATGCTTGCCAGAAAAACTGACCCATTTATTCATTGTGGACCAGAAAAAGACATGTACAGTGATGGTGAAGCAGGGAAAGAAAGGACTAGCACGAGGCATAGCTTATTAATTACGTGTTGTCTGGTTTCCATGAAAGCCTTAATTAGAAAAGGAAAAGATGCTTATTATTACAAGTTTAAGCACTTTTAGCATGTCATTATAGGATATCACCATGCTCTCCTACCCACCCTTAAAAATTGTGATATGCAAACACTAATTATGGCCTGACTAAAATTTGTGTTCTTGACTTCAATCTTCATCTTATTCTGCTCTGGAGCATTCATACTTTTTGTCGTGATAATCGTCATAGGCCCTGAGACCACCAAGAGATTTTTATTTTTGCTTTGCAAAGAAAGCAGACTTTGAACTTCAAACATAGGTTTTCTTATATTGTGGATTAGTTGCTTACTTATGTGGCCCATATAGGCCATTTAATAATAGTGTTATGTGTTTCTGATGTATTTTGATGACATTTTGGATGGAGGCAAATGAGAAAATTAGCGTTGGCACCCAGCATTTATTAGGTAATTATTCAAGGAACAGAATGTTTATTCGTGAAGAAGTCACTGGTTATGTTAGTATGGCCATATCGCACTTTGGTGTTACTCTCTGTGATAGACGATGGTTGTACTGTGATTTTCACATGTCCTTAAAGAAAAGAGTATTAGAAAACAGAATGATTTGCACTCTGTCATTGTGAGTTAATAGGTATAGGTTACAGGTTAATAGGTTTCTCTCTTATCAAGGAAAAGTCTTTATATTTTCATTTCTACCAAGAGAACATTTATCCCTCCTTTTAGGAAGGCCAGGATAATTCCGTTTATTTGTATGTTTTATACCTGTATTTAACTGTTTGCTTATTAACAAGGTGGTGACACATTAAACTCATTTCTGTAGGAATAAGTATTTAAATTCTTTGTGCCAGAGACCTTTGTATATGGGATAAAATATTTACCCCTTTTCTTCCTTTTAGCACAGCATTCTGAAATTTTTTGGTCGTTGCAATGATCTTGATCGGGAGATGAGAAAATGCTTGAAGAATGAGGTAAGAAAAGTGTTAGAGGATGAAAAAGGTTGAAGATTAGAATAGAGCATTTCTGAACAATATTTAGAATACTGCCATTACTAATTTTTATTCCAAACTTTAGTATAATAGAGAGGATTGACTGCATGTGTATGTTCTCCTCTAAAACCCAGAGGAGAAATGAAAGCCTCTTCTGGGAACAATTTTAAGACTTTGCTGTTTTTTTGTTTTTGTTTTTGTTTTTTTCATGCACATAAATGAAAACAACTTTCTTACTACAATCATTGTGACTCCTCTGGATGAATCATGAGGGCCGGGAAACTGAATTTGTTTAGCAGAAAGACTTTGGTCAGTCAGCTATTAGCTGTAGCAGATAACACATCTTGGGCTTCTGCTTCCTCATAGAACATGGCAGGTGCTGGACTTGGGCTCTTCACACGTTTAAAATTGTGAATTTCTTTATAACCATGGCGTGTATGAGCCACACGGGTCTGGTTTGACTTGGTCAAGACGACTCATTTCCCGAACCCAGTTTTAGACCATGACTTGGACTTGGGCATACAGCAGAGTGCTTTTGAAATCTTTGAAAAGAAATTTGATTCCATTTCTGTTTCGTACATCAATTGTGTTATGTCCAAAACCCTTAAATATCTCTTAACTACTAAAAACCTGTCTTCCAGTTTTTTTCTTTTTCTATATTTTTGAATTTTTTTTTCTATTAGCCTCATATTGAAAGGTATTAGTTATATATTTTAAGCTGTCTAGCATCTATCGTCAACTTTTGTATTTTTCAATCTGAAGTTTTTTTTTCTTCCCAGAATCCCTGTCCAGTGTCTTTACTGTTTGAAGAACTTTCTGGAGTTCTGAATTCAGGGTGATAATTTTCTTGGCACAAATGTGTACATGTAGAAGTGTTTTAAATTGATTTTTGAAGAGTTTTTCTTCTATGCAAGGTGGTTTATATGAAAACTGAACCCTAGGGCTCTGTTCCTGTTTCAGTAAGAAGATGGGAAAATGAAGCCTACCATATTTTATTCAGTACAACTGTTTATTTCTCACATGCTTTCAGTTGTGTCAGATCGCTTTTCCCCTAAGTTTAGATTTTTTTTTCTTCTTATGGTTCAATAATTTTTGCCATTGGTGTGGTGGTTAGATCTTTATACAAAATTTTCTTCCCAGGTGGTCCTGAGCTGTTAGTGACTGGTAGAACGTCGGAGACATTTTTCATACTTTGAGTTTGTTTTCATGTCAATTCTGGATTTTCTCCTTGACTTATTTTCTAAGTCCTTTGTGTGGTTTTTATGTTGCTTCATTACCTGATTTATAGATGTTTTTCTCTCTGTTCTTTCCTCCTTCAGTCTTCTGAACCTGTGCTCATTTATTTTCTCTCTGCCTTTAATGCTTTCTAGTTGACTGTTTCCCGCCTCCATATGCTCCTCTAACCATCTCCTTCACGTGCCATTTGAGTGCTTCATTGCTTGACGCTTTCAACTAGCAAAAGGGTCTGGCCAGTTCCATTAGCCTCTCTTTGCTGCCATGTCGCTGCTTTTGTTTTTTTCTAATTGAAATAATGATTACATTAATACTACTTTTGTAGCATCCTCTTTTGTCCTTCTTAGTTGTTTTATTTGTTTTGGTTTGGTTTGGTTGTATCGTTCAGTGAAGTTTTGTGAATAAAATCACATTCATTCTTTTCTTCTTTTATTCAAAGGCCACCTTGCCCTTTGGGGATATCTTAACAAATATTTTAACATAGACTATGTCTTAATTTGCTCTTTAACTGTTTTTTTGGCTGCCTATGAAGTGTTATCTTCTGAAGATTTACCCTTAAAACCTTCTCCCAAACTGATTGCCAGAGGCAGTCCAGTATATGTGATTAAAGATAGAAACCAAATATTTTTCTCAGATTAGGTATCCCTCCATGTTTTAGAACAGTGCCTCTTTTTAAAAAATAGTTTTTAAAGCGACAAAATTCCCTTTCCCTCTGACAATCTTAAGAGAAAAATTAATGTATGACAGATAAAAGGAATGATTTTGGTTAAAGGGACCTGGTGTTTCATCTGTAATTTGGTTAAAGAGACCTGGTGTTTCATCTGGCCCTTTGATGAAGAAGAAAAAGTTTGAAAAATGATTCCAGAAGCGATGTTAGAACTCTTCAATAAAAACTTTAGATCTAGAAAACTTCTTAGAGATAATCTAGCCTAGCTCCTCTTATTTGAGGTTATAGGACCCAAAGATGCAGTGAGCATAAACCTTCACAGCATTGTCTCTCAGGGGTCTGGGGCAGGGGACCCAGTCAGGCCCCTGGTTAGCTCTCTTCCACTGATTTTCATTTCTGTGGCCTTTTCCTGTACTTCTGGCTCCTGAAAGATTTTGATGTCTAGCTGTTCACATATACTTAGTGTTTTCAACTTGAATTTACTTTTACTTTTTCCCCCTTTTCCATAAGGATCCTTCATTCACCTTTAAAATATGCCTATTGGTCTATATAAAAACACTTATATCCAACTTTCTCTGGTTTAAACAAGTGCTTTTTCTAAGTGCCAGGCTGTATATTTCCTGTTACTTGTAACCTACTGGCCAGATCAGAATACTAGGCTGAAAACCTCCAAGGTGAAAACTGCATTTAGATCTAACTGATCATAAAAATGTAGGATTTGGAGAGCATCAGGTTTGATGAATATTCATAATAAAAAATCTTGGGAAGTTCAGCAGACTATAGGTTTCTATGTGAACTAATGGGTTATATATAATATGGTTGCCAAAAGCCAATTACTTTTGAAAATATTTATAGAAATAAAATATCTGTGTCATAAGAACTAGTAGGTCCACTGTAGTTCATATCTGTCAGAGTACATGGAGCACTGTATTTAATTCTGGTTGTGATATTTTTTATAAGGGATGTTGATAATAAAGCACGTTATAAAAGGTACTTAGTAGCTATTAGAAGGCAGAAGCCATGTTCTGTTAACCTTTGTAGAAATCGGCAATGCTCAGCCTTAGATGACTTTGATAGATTGTGAGCTCCTCCTGTAGAACAGGGACGAAACTCACTCATCTTAAATATTTACTGAATTCATATTTTGGGAGGAAATTAATTCCATAAATATTTGTGTATTTATTAGTGTAGGTGTGCTGTACTGTGTTTGTGATTTCAGATTCAGTGAAGTAAAAGTCAAATAATTTTATCAGCAAAAACAATTTATTTTGCAAATATTTTAAAATATTTAACTTAGCTGGTACAAATGGTAATATAATGTGCTATCTCTTTTCTCCCCCCTTCCTTTTATTTTCCAGTACATGGAAAAGAGGACCAAGAGCAGGGAGCATGGCAATGCGATGAGAAAAAGACTTTTTAATCCCGCAGAGGAATCTGAAAAATAAATTACAGGCATACCTTGTTTTATTGTGCTTCGTTTTATTGAACTTCGCAGATAATGCATTTTTTTCAAATTGAAGGTTTGTGGCAACCTGGCACAAGCAAGTCTATTGGCGCCATTTTTCCAACAGCATTTCTCACCTTGTGTCTTTGTATCACATTTTGGTAATTCTTACAATATTTTGAACTTTGTAATTATTATATTTCTTATGGTGATCTGTGATGTTACTATTGTGATTGTTTTGGGGTGCCACAAAGTGTGCCCGTATAAGACAGTGAACTTAATCAGTGTTCTATGTATTGTGACTGCTCACCAACCAGCCATTCCCTTGTCTCTTCCTGTCCTTGGGCCTCCCTACCCCCTGAGACTCAACATATTGAAATTAGGCCAGTTAGTAATCCTACGATGGCCTCTAAGTATTCAAGTGAAAGGAAGAGTCCTTCATCTCTCACTGTAAGTCAAAAGGTAGAAGTGATAAGCTCAGCAAGAAAGGCATGTTGAAAGCCGAGATAGGCTGGAGCCAAGTTGCCAAATACAAAGGGAAAGTTCTTGAAGGAAAGTAAAAGTGCTACTCCAGTGAACACACAAGTGGTAAGGAAGCAAAACAGCCTTGTTTCAGTGGTCTGGATAGAAGATCAAACGTTCCCTTAAGCCAAAGCCTACTCTAGAGCAAAGTCCTAGCTCTCTTCAATTCTGTGATGGCCAAGAGGTGAGGAAGCAGAAGAAAAGTTTGAAGCTTGTAGACACTGATTTGTGAGGTTTAAAGAAAAGAAGCTGTCTTTATAACCTAAAAGCGTGTGGTGACAAGTGCCAATGTAGAAGCTGCAGCAACATCGAAGCAAGACCTTCCAGTACTTTATTAGCAATAAAGTATTTTTAATTAAGGCATGTACATTGTTTTCTAGACATAATGCTATTATACACTTAATAGACTACAGGATAGTATAAATGTAATTTTCATACGTGCTGGGAAGCCAAAAAATTCATTTGACCTGCTTTGTTATATTTGCTTTACCGTGATGGTCTGGAACCAAACTTGTAGTATCTCTGAGGGTTGCCTGTATACTTTCCCTGGATGCCTTGGCTGAGAGAAGATGTAAAGACTATTGGTTGATAACCGAAAGAATCTTACCTGATTTGGTCTCCAGAATCCTTTGACTGGAAAGTGACCCATGAGAAGTCAAGCCATGGAGAAATACAGAAGCCCTGATTCTGAATATTTGTTGGGTGGAGCCTTGGTTACTCTCTCTCATCTGCGAACACACCTGACTTCCAACATGTCTCTTCCCTTTGCCAACAATGGGCATTTGCTTATCTCCTTCAATAAAATAATTGGTTTTAATCGTATTTTTTCTTTTCTCTTAGACTTTCCTGGAATTAGAGCAAAATGGTCCCATTAGACTTAACCTTTTTGACATGTGGCAATTCTGGATCTTAAACATTGAAGACACAGGCTAGGACAAAAGAGGCAAAAAGAGTTTGGAAGTCCCAGCTGTGTTCACAATAATGGAAATGACCCAACTTTATTGTTCCCAGACTCATTTCTAGCAGGCACCCCCCAGTGCTTTTTCTGCCAGGTGTTCCTGAAACCAGTGTGGATCTGGAAGTTAGCAACTTCTAGCCACAGCCACAGCAGGGCCTTGATCTTCTTGTTGGATGAGGTGTCAACAGACGGTGAGCTGGTGAATTCTGTGTGTATGTCCAGAATGAGAGCTTGCTGATGTCAGTGTTGAATAAGTGATTTCCCCGTCATCAGAGGTGTTCAAGAGGCTGGACATTCACTTAGCAAGGTGGTTACACAGGACAGCAGGTATTTAATGAAAGCTCAGAGGATTTGGAGGAAGAGTAAAATTACTTCTGAGGACCCTTTCAAGACTGAGATTTACGAATATTTATGCAGCCCCTTCCTCTGTGTCAGTCATGCAGGTGCAGAAATGAGACATTTTGCCTTCAGCAGCTTGTTGTAAACTGACAAGTTGACTAATACAGGAGTGTCATAGCACCATGATGAGGTAGCTGTCATAGAAAACATAGAAAGGGCATCCATGCCCTGCCTTTAGAAGGAAGCAGCTATTCCAAGAAAGCTACTGAGCAAGGTAACCTTTGACAAACAGAGTGAAAATGGAATATATTCTGGGGAAGCTTCAAGTTGTTTAGCATGACTGGAATATGAGAGCTGTTGGTGGAGGAAGATAAGAAATGACTTTGAATTTAGTGGGAGTTTTTTCCCCTCCATGCTGTTGCGACCAGTTGCAGATTTTAATATGGTGATTAGGGATTTGTGGAGGGGCCTTACTTGGAACGGTGATGTGTTTCTATTTGTATTTTAGTAAGATTTTTTTTCTGGTGATAGTTTAGGAGATAGATTAGAGAAGGGAGATTACACCCAGGGAGACCTATTTGCTTTTTGCCCTGATTTGGGTAGTAAATAAATGAAGGCCTGAAATAGAGACCTGGCTTGAGGATCCAAACAGGTGTCTAGATTTGAGGGGAATTTGAACACAGTCAGCATGGCTGACTAGGAGGTCTCAGGTACTTCTATCTGCCTGCTGCTGGAGCTCTACTCCAAGTGGGAGGGGATGTAGCATACGTGTGGGGTACACTGCTGGGTTTGAGGTGTTATGCAGAAAACCCTGGCTTTCCAGCTTCTGAGGATGCAGGTCTGGAATGTAATTGCTGTCTGGACAAGAACAGAATTGGGAGACAGCAACTTGCATGTGGCTAGTGTTGATTGGTGGGCCACCGGAGGTGTTTAATAGAGCAGGCTGAAACTTTGGGGTCACTTGATTTTTTAAAAAATTCCACATTTTAGTTGAACATCTGGACAATCTGTAAGTTTTCTAGATGTTGTACCTTAAAGCCCCTCAACTCTCCAGAAGTATGGATAACTGACAGGTGGGTCTCTGTGCATTCACATCACTATTTTGGGACAAGAAAAGGAGCCCTGTATATGGAGAAGGAGCAGACCTGGAGAGGGAGGGCAAACCATAGAGAATGGTGCCGCAGAGTTCCAAGAGGGCTCCAGAGGAGGAAATGTCACTGGATCAAATGAAGGGCTGAGGCACCAGTCACTTTAGTTCCTCTGTCAACTCTGACCTGAGAGCCGCTTCCTGTGGTGTGGAGTGGGTGGGAGCTTAACAGGGAACTGGAGGATGCCAGCGTATTTGGAAAGTTTTGGCTCTGAAGGGAAGGACAGAGTAAGGTTGAGAGGGTCTTACAAAATCAAATGGAAATGGTGAGTGACACTGGGAATGGGTATATTTGAAGAGAATGCCGGAAAGGAGGGAGCAAGTGGTTTGTGGAGGGAAATCTTTGAGGATGCATAAGTGAGTGAGATTCAGGGCTTGTGCTGACAGGGTACTCTTGTTTTTTTTTTTTTTTTTTTTTTTAGTTTTCCCCAGAAAACTAATGAGAAATTAAAAACTTGAAGCACCATAGGAAACAAAGTATTCCTTTCAGAGAGCAGTAAACACCCGCCTGCGCAGGTGCACTGCTGTCACACAGGCTCTTTTTCTTCTCTTTGAGGACCCAAATCTCAGACATGCTAACATGTTTACCAAGAACTAGTTATCAGCTAGTAAATGTTTAATAACTGGTCCTGAGAAATGAATATAAAAGGCACTAGCTTGTAGCGTTTGCCCTTGTCTGTGGTGTACACCTTCCTGCCAAGGCAGATTTCAGACACTAGGCTGATGTCATCGAAGTGGAGCTGTGAGGATGTGCTCTCTGGAGCTGGTCCCGGCTGCCTCCACTTCCCTGTGGCACACCTCTACTGCACAGAAGGAATGCAAGGAGTCATCACTGCCCACAGATGGTCACCTTTCCCATTTCTAACATTGTGTCAGTTGAAAGTACCTGTTACCTATGATGTACACTAACACAAGACTGTTGTGCCTTCTGCGACAGAGCACCTTCAGTCCAGGACTGCTGGAGTTCAGAGAGTCTACAGGGGTGTGTCATTTGTGGAAGACTGAGGAACCGTATGCCAGGTAGATTAGGGAGGAAGTGGGACCTGCCTGTGCCTTGATGATTGGATTTGTGCCCCAGTGCTCAGCTGTCTGCATCTCTTTCTGTCTCGATACCATGACCTGGTTTAGGATATGTCATCAGTTGCCTGCTTTCCTCAGCCCTCTGTGGTCAACGTGAAATCTCACAGTTTTCTCCTTGGTGGAGCAAGCACACTTTCCTTCTGGGGATTTCTGTTTTGTTTTTGTTTTTAATTTTTAGTTTTTTATTGCCACTTGTAGTAGGAGCCTAAGAGGCTGGAGGGAGATGGGGTGGGAAGGAGCAGAGGTCCTATGTCCTCTTGACTTTATCAGGCACCTGGTACTGCATTGAGTGCTGGTGCTATAGTGATGAACGAGCTGGACATCGTCCAGGTGAGGGCTCATGTCACAAAGGACCACTTAAGTCCTGGTAGAGAATTTGGGTTTCCTTTGGAGGGCCCTGGGAAGACATGGTTGAGTCTATGCAGGATGCAGAGTGAAGTGATAGATGTACTTCACTTAGGATTTCTAGTGGTTTGGGGTCATAAAGGACCATCTCTTGAAGTTGAAGAGCTCAGGCCAACGTTTTCCTGAGAAATCTAATTTTGTAGACCGCCGTGAGCCCTGATTTTCTGTTCATGACAAATTTATTAACACTTTACTGCAAACAGCACAACAGTTTTACTAAAGGCAAGGTTAGAAAGTTGACCCTTTTCTGACCCTTCATAAATGGAGTTTAAAATCACTTTAATGTCCTTGGGGTTTTGGCTCAAAGCGCAGAGTTTGTTTCCTAAAAGAGAGTTTGGGGTAAACCAATAGAGGTAATGTCATTGGTCTGCCAGTGGACACACCAGAGAGCTCTCTATGCTTAGCAGAACAAGTCTCCAAGTCCCAAGTGAGCTGCCTTTGCCACCAACTCAGATGGAAATTGGTGCCCTTTAAATGATGTTATATCTGGGGATTCAGATATGCCAGATCCTGCCTAAATCCATGATCATGCCTGCCTCCCTCAAGGAAGTCACTGAAGGAGGCTGGTTCACAGTGGAGAGCACAAGGGGAGGCAAGAGGAACGCTTGTTATTAGTCTGCTTCAGTGGTATTCCAGGTGGGGCAGGTGGCCTAGGCTGGAGGCCTGGGGGTCAATCTCCTTCCTCCAAGTACAGCTAGTCCAGGAAGACAGGATGCTTGAAAATGAGACTGGTGGTAGAGAGGCGGGGTGGGAAAGCGAGCTTGCAGAGCTGTGCTCACTCTTGTAAGACACCCAGTTCACCCAGTGTGAACCGCTTCTGACACTGTGAGGGACGAGAGTGCCACACTCATGTGAGTCATCTTTGGGAAACCAGCTAACATTGCATTCTCTTTGTAAAGGAAACTTGTCAAATTCACAGAAGTATGCAGACTGTATGAACACTCATGTACCCATTCTTCAGCATTATTAACTGACATTTTGACATGTTTGTTTCAGGTTATTTTTTAAAAATAAATAATACATCACAAAGGTGGGTGAAGCCTTCTTGTGTGTCTCAGCCCAATCCTATTCCCCTTTCTTCCTTTATCAGAGGTAACTACCACGCTATTTCATGCGTGTGTATGATTTTACACTTCTAAGATAGATGTAAGTATCCATAAACTATATTATTTTGTATGTATAAATATTTTACTTAGAAGTTGTCATGATGTGTATAGCCTTCTGTAGCTTACTTTTTTCACAATTATACTAGTAAATGAAGTTGTTCTTTATTCATTTTAACTGCTATGTAATATTCCATTGTATGTGTACCACAGTTTATGCATTTCCTATTGATGGTCTTTTTTAGATAGAAAATTTTTGCTGCTATTAAAATGCTTTCATTAACATTCTTACATGTCTTCTGGTGTAGCCTGTGAGAGTGTCTCTTGAGTATAAACATTGGATTTTGTTGAGCTGTAAGGATACATCTGCAACTGCACTAGGAATTTCTAAATTATACCACAAATAGTTGCAGATGTAAAATTAATACATCTTATTGATATTGAATTGTTTAAATCTGTGAACATAATATATATGTCCATTTTTTCAGGTCTTTTATGTTTTTAAATACATTTTTATGATTTTTAAATGACAATCTTATGCATCTTTTGCTAGATTTGCTCTTAAGTGGTACTTTTAAAATTGCATGTCCTATTTTACTATTATTAATGTAATGCAATTGATTTCTTTATATTGATCTATCCAGAAAGCTTACTGAATATTCTTAATTCTAATAGTTTATAGATTATTTTAGATATTTCTATGTAGACCGTCATGTCTCTTGTGAATATATTAACAGCATTGTTTCTTCTAATGCTTATACTTTAAAAAAAAAATTGCACTTGGTTCAGGCATCTGGAACAGTGTTTAATAGAAGCATCAGACTGGTTTTGTTACTGAAACAAAATCCTGAAAGACACCTATGCCTGGTTAAGGACGTTCCTCTATGTGGGACGTGAACTTGCTCAATGTTTGTTCCATGTGCTTCTCCAGACCGCCGAAACAGGAAAGCCATTTTCTCAGATTCTCTTACAGTTAGGATTTAACGAATTAGTGTGCATTAATCACTAAGACTTGAATTTGAAATGGGCTTGAACCGGGGAGAGCAGGATGTCAGGTGTTTGTCTTGCTGGTGTGGATCATGGGGGACATGGAGTGGCTATAGGGCCAAACGTTTGTGCTGTGGTTTACCCCTGTTTTTGCCAAGCAGCCTCTTAATTGTGTCAGGAACATAGATTCAGCTCTGCAGATGGCTTCAGGAATTGTTCATGAAGTTTCTTCATCCCTTCCAGTGCTTAGATAGCTTATTCAATACCTTGTAGTAAAATGTAGTAAAAATGTTCTGCCATTATGTACATTATATGCATTATACTTTCCCTTTTGACTTTCTGTTGCTTTACGTTTCTGCATGCCTTCTTGGTGATTTTCTCAGATCTGTTTTCCAGTTTATTATCTCTTCTGCTGTGTCTTCTCTGCTGTTTAAACAACCATGAAGTTTTTAATTTCAGTCATTGTTGAAATCCCAAATAAAACCAAGTTTTATTTGGTTCATTTTCAAATCCACCTATTTTCATAAAAATTAAAAAAATACTTATTATTTGTTTTATTTTTAAATAGTTTTCCTTTGATAGTTTTTATCTAATAGTTCCAGTACTTGAAGTTTTTGATATCTAACACTTCTGCTTGTTTGCTGTCTCTTCCTTATGGCAACTAAGCTAGAGACGTGTTATGTGGGTTTTTTTTTTTTTTTTTTTTTTTTTTTACTGTTAGCGTATCTCTAGTGGGTTTAGTTAACTGGACTTTGTGCAGTGTGCCCTGAGGGTGTATCTCTAAGCCCTTCAGAGCTCTTGTATTTGCCTCTGCCAGGTGCCCCAGAGGTGCTACTGACTCAGCCACCTTTTGTGCTAATTGTGTTGTTTAGGGATTCCTGGACCCCTTGAGTAATGAAAATTGCTCAGGTTTAGGTGAGGGAAGACTCATGGTTGTGAATTCTGGGTGATAATTTTTTTTCTTCTCAGAGCCCAAGAGAAGTTAGGTTTTACTCTGGTCTCCCTATTGCTGGTGAATGGATGGCTGTTTTCTAGTTGCCTTTATTTAGAGGGGGTACCCTTTGGTGGTCCTGGCACTACATAGTATTCTTATTTCCCATACCACTCCTGCAGACCCAATGTCTTTCATCTTTGTCCCGTGTGTGAATGAAAAGGTTTGCTGGGATTGGTCTAGGATGCACAGCATCTGCTGACACTTTTACTTTTTTGCTTTACAGCATTGTGTTTTCAGCCTCCAGAGATTTTCTGTACTTTCCCGTGAGGTCAGCTGTGCCTTAAAAATTTCATTTGAAATATGCACTTTTTATTAGGAAAGTTTTAGGTAATCTAATCAGCCACATTTCCAGGAGCAGGTGTACCTTCCATAAAATTTTAACCTGCAGAGATGGCTGCTTGTGAGGAGTGGTTGTACTTTGAACAGTTAGAGGACTAAGTCTTTAATCCTAGAGGAATAGTGAGTGGGGAGTGAAAGGAGTTGGGAGGATATGGGGAGGTGGGAAGGGCATGGCAGAAAGGGGAGTTGTAAGGGAGCATTCTCTCCATACGCCTTCATCTACATCTGCACTCTGGCTGCTTAAACTGGTCCACGGATCAGCAATTTCAGCATCACATGGGAGCTTGTTAGAGATGCAGAGTGTCAGGCCCTGCCTCATACCCACTGAGAATCTTCATTTTAATAAAACCCCCAGGAGGGGATCCCTGGGTGGCTCAGCGGTTTAGCGCCACCTTCAGCTGGAGGCGTGATCCTGGAGACCTGGGATTGAGTCCCACGTCGGGCTCCCTGCATGGAGCCTGATTCTCTCTCTGCCTGTGTCTCTGCCTCTCTCTCTCTCTCTCTGTGTGTGTGTCTCTCATGAATAAGTAGATAAATAAAATATTAAAAATAAATAAATAAAATCCCCAGGAGAGAAGTAGATGAAAAATTTGACTTACACTATCTCCGATGTAACTACCTTCCATAAAGTGACTACTTCTTTAAGGTTAAAGACTTTCCTACTCTTGTTGGCCACGTCTCTAGCTTAGTTCTTTTCCTCCAGTTAATTTTTTTTAAAGATTTATTTTTTTGAGGGAGAGAGAGTGAGCGGGGTGGGGGGTAGAGGGAAAGAGGGAGAGAATCTCAAGCAGACTCTGTGGTGAGTGTGGAGCCTGACAGGGGGCTCAGCTTCAGGACCCTGGAATCATGACCTGAGCCAAAGGCAGACGCTGAACCACCTGAGCTACCCAGGTGCCCAAACAATTTTATTTTTAAGTAATCTCTGCACTCAACATGTGGCTCAAATTTACAGCCCTGAGATCAAGAGTTGCATGCTCCACCAACTGAGCCAGCGAGGCACCCCTGTACCGAAATTTTTGAGAACAGTTTCTATTGGTGGTATATTGAGAGGATGTTAATATGACATATTGTCATGTCGAGTATAACAGCAAAATCTTACTTAAGAGCAAAGCTATTATGAAACTCTCAGGGCATTTGCTCTTAATCAGCTCTTCAGGGTAAAGAACTGAGAACTTGAAGCATTCTGTGGAGAGCTTTAGACTTAGCTAAACTGAAGTGTTGGCATACAGAGCATTTGCAACTCCCAATATCCCCAAGTGTCAATATCCTCTTTTGTCCACGTTCTCTCTAACACTTATTCTTATCTTTTGGATGATGGCCATTCCAACAGGTGTGAGGTGATGTCCCATTGTGGTTTTGATTTGCATTTCTCTGATGACTGGTGATGTTGAGCATCTTTTTATGTACATATGCACTTGTATGTCTTCTTTGGAAAAATGTCTGTTCAGGTCCTCAGCTCATTTTTTAATCCAGTTTTTGCTTTTGTTTTTGTTTTGCTTTCAAGTTGTATAAATTCCTTATATGTTTTGTTTTGTTTCCTTATATGTTTTGGATGCTAACCCTTTGTCACATATATGGCTTGCAAATATTTTTTCCTGTTCTGTAGATTGCCTTTTCATTTTGTTGATTGTTTCTTTTGCTGTGCAGAATCTTACTAGTTCGATGTAGTCCCACTTGTTTATTTTTGCTTTTGTTGCTTGTGCTTTTGCTGTCATCTGCAGAAAATTGTTGCCAAGGCCATTGTCAAGGAGCTTTTTCCTAAGTTTTTTTTCTAGTTTTATACTTTTCAGGTCTTATGTTTAAATGTTAAATCCATTTTGTGTTCAGGTTTGAGGGTGGTGTAAAATTAAGAGACTGAAGAAACATAACCAAATGCAATATATTAATCTTGCTTGGATTCTGATAGGAACAAAACCAACTGCAAAAAAGACATTTTGGGGGACAATTGGAGAAATTTAAGTAAGGTTGGGTTTCAGGTGATAAGAGATTACTGTAATTTTGTTAAATGTGATAATGGATTGTGATTACCTTGAAAAAGGTGTCCTTATGAGTTAAGGATGCATTACTAAAGTATTCATGAGGGAAGTGATAGATGTGTGGGATTTACTTTAAAATACCAGCAAACATAGTTGAGTGCAGGGGGATTAGATGAAACAGGATTGTCCGTGAGTGGATAACTGTTGAAAATAAAAGGTTGATTCATTTGGGGAATATAAAAAATAGTGAAAGGGTATAAAGAGGAAAGGAGAAAAAATAAGTGGGAAATATCAGAAAGGAGACAGATCATGAAAGACCCCTAACTCTGGGAAACGAACTAGGGGTGGTGGAAGGGGAGGTGGGCGGGGGGTGGGGGAGACTGGGTGGCGGGCACTGAGGTGGGCACTTGACAGGATGAGCACTGGGTATTATTCTGTATGTTGACAAATTGAACACCAATAAAAAATAAATTTATTTAAAAAAATAAAAGGTTGAGTCATAGGGTTATTATACTTTTCTCTCTAATGAATGCTTGAAATTTCCGTAATAAAAATTTTTTGGAAAGTCTTAGATTCTTTGAGTCAAGAAGCAATTTCATTAGAATTATAACTTGTCATCAATATGTCCTTTTCTGAGAAAAGGATTCAAAACCGTTGATTTTTTTCCTAGATAGGATTTATTTTTATTTTTATTGATTCTAATAGGTTCTAGGTTTTTCTCTTAAAGACAGAGGGTAGCCTAAAAAAAAAAAACAAAAAACAAAAAAACCAACCCAACAGACTTTGACAATATAAACACTAGGAATGAAATTAGGAGTATGTTCAAAATATGAGGTATATGTGTATATATACATATATATGTACACATCCATCTACATGGAAGCCTACTTATAACTATTTTGGAGGCTTTTTTCCTCCTCAGGCCTTATTTTCCACGACAAATTCCTATAAATCCAAAATGTCTATTTCGGACTTTGTAGAGAGCCAGAGTACTGCTGTAAGAAGGAGTTTAGAGTCCGACCTTATATTCAGATCCCAGCTCTGTTGCTGATGAACTGTAGTGATGGAGGGAGGACAAATTTACCTAAACTGTCTGAACCTTGGTTCCTTCCACTGTGAAATGGGACTAATTATAGTACCTATTGCATAGAATTGTGGTGAGGATAAAATGATCCCATTTCAGGTGTGGTGAGATTTAAATTGTGTTCTAAGAATACTAGGAGTGTCCACAGAATCCTAACACATGTGCGCGTGTGTTAGAAAAAACCTCCAGAATGTTGGCCACATGACAAAAATGCCTGCTGTCTGCCCTAAAAACCCTATCTCAATTGTGGCATGTAGCTTTCTGTGTCAGTATAAGGAACTTCTCTGAAGTGAATTTGTACAACATTTTGGGATGCCTAGGTGACTCAGTGGTTGGGCATTTGCCTTTGGCTTGGGGCGTGGTCCTGGAGTCCCATGATCTGATCCTGCATCCTGCGTCTATCTCTGCCTGTGTCTCTGCCTCTCTCTCTTTCTCTGTCTCTCATGAATAAATAAATAAAATACTTAAAAAAAAAAGAATTTGTATAACATTTCTCTATTTCTGGAGTTGACTATTCAGAGGTACATTTCCAAGTTATTTGTCTCATTTCCCTTTGGACTTGATTTGCCTTAAGTTTTCCCTGGGGAAGAGTGAAATGTGAAAACCAAGCTTAAGCATTATTGGATTGAGGAAGGCACTGCTAGATATCAGGTGAGCAAGACTCAGTCTGTGTTCTCAAGAAGGCCTAGGACATATCTCTGTATCTTTAGGGAAGAAGGAAGAAGAGGTGGTGGTGTGAACAAGTTTTTAGAGTTAGAATTTTTCACTAGAATCTTGGCTTTTCTGCATATCTTTGGCAAGTCGTCTGTCTTCTTTGAATCTCAGTTTTCTCACTCATAAAATGGAGGTCTCTGCTTCACCAGTTATGTGGATCAAAGGAGACCATGGCATTGCTTTTGAACTCTGAAGGGCCACACATGTATTCATTGATATTTTCTAGAGTGCGTCAGACTTCTCTTGGCATCCCAAGAGGTATCAGAACAAATTAGGAGCAGCCCCTGAATGCTTTCTAGGCTCTTTTAGGACATGACCTTGGTCTATGAGGGTTTGAAACAGTCTAGCCCCCTTGTCTTATTCTTGGCCTCCCTGTGCTGCTCTTGGGCCTAGACAAGAAGCTGTATGGGGTGTGGTGGCACTTGGCCTATGTTGTAGTATCCCTCAAAGCCAAGAGGAAAGCCCTACTCAGCAAGGAGAAAGTGTAAGAGGGTCACAATCCCTGATGTCACTCTGCACCTTCACATAAGTCTTTATGGGTTCCCAAGCAGGCCAGCCAGTGCACTAGGTGTTGGAAATATAATATGAACAAACAGACATGGAGTTTTTAAGTTTGGTGAGAAGTTGGCTGGGTGTTCTGTGTGTCAACTCTAGCACTGTCCAGGAGAACTTCCCGTAATGATTGAAATGTTTACCTGTGCTGTGTAATTCAGTAGCCACTGGCTATCCATGAGAGTAGTAGGGCCCTTGAAATGTGGCTTATGTGACTAAGGGACTGGATTTTAAAGTTTATTTAATTTTAATGAATTTAAGTAGCCCCAGGTGGCTAGAGGCTACCATATTGGACAATATTGGACAGTGCCGGAAATATTCTGAGAAGGTTAGAATGGCACCCAAGCAGGCTGGAGGCTTGAATTCTTTCTTTAAAAAGAGCTATGAGACTCATAAAACCTGGTCGTAGCTCTGCCTCCCAGTATGTGTGGATTTACCATGGCACTTGGCCTCTTCTCTGATTTAATTTCCTGGTCTATAAAATGGGAACAGAGGGAGGATGGGATTAAATTTTCCCATAAAGTATTAAATTTTGACTCTGTTATGATTTGTGTTTTATTTTTACAGTACATTCGTATCCTGTGGCCACTGTAACAGAATGCCACAGACATAGTGGCTTAAAATAACAAAAATGTATTCTCTTAGTCTTGAAGGCCAGAATTCCAAAATTGGTGTCTTTGGGCTGAAATCATGGTGTTGGCAGGATTATGTTCCACCTGAAGCTCTAGGGAAAAATCCATTCCTTGCCTCTACAAGCTTCTAGTGACTGCTGGCATTCTTTGGCTGGTAGCCACATCCTTTCAATCTCTGCCTCTGTAGCTACATGGCCTCTTCTTTTTGCTCTCCTTCTAACTTCTTATAAAGGACCCTTATGATGGTATTTAGGGCCCACCAGATAATCCAGGATACTTTCCCCATCTGAAGACCCTCAATTTAATTACATTGCAAAGACCCCTTTTCCAAATAATGTACTATTTATAGGGCCCAGGTTTTGGGACCTGATCTCTTTGACCATTATTCAGCCTCCTATACATAGTAAAATTTAATGATAATGGGTTTGCTTTAAATCTCTATAATTGGATGTGTGAAAGTTGCTGCCTGCCTACATGCTCTCCCAGGGAGAAGAATTTCTCAGCTTTCTGAATAGGGACTTGAGTTTCATTAAAAAAAAAAAAAAAAAAAAAAAAGCCTTCCCTGTTCTACCTTGATTTATTTGTGCCAGAGCATCTTCACTAAAAGGTCAGTTAGCTTATGAATGTGCCTCAACTCGTACACTACACTATGGAGATATTCCTCACATCACCCCTCATCTCTAAAGGTGTGGAAGGGGGCTGTGACTGGGAGTTGAGTCAGGAAGATACAAACTATTGCATGTGAACGAGAGGGGAGAGCATTTGTTGGATCAGCTGGGTAAGTGGTGTTTCTCTAGTAGCATACTCATAAATTTGAAAATATAAAGGATTGGCCCCGACACAGCCCAAGAACAGCTTGTTACTCTGATTTGGAATGTCATGTTTTTTTGTGTTATTTAATCAAATCTGAGAGCAGTGGTTGGGGAAAGTAGGCTTTGTAAATATTTCTCTGAAGCTTTCACATTTCAACAGAAAACAGATGCCAAGTGTTTTCATTATTATCAATGCTCAAAGTTATTGAAATAAAGCACACATCTATTCCTTCGTACAGCAAAATGCCAGCAGTGGCCCTGAGTTGGGAAGGTGGAGGATGGGGGAAGATAAATGAATTTTGTAAAGTTTGAACGAGGAATAAGTTGTCTGGAAGACCTTCATTTTTTGCAAAAAGAGGCCTAAAAGTGAAATCTTTATTATCAGAGGGATGTAGAAACACAATTATAATTTAATGTGAGTCACAATACCGTTGTTCAACCAGGGAACAGAATGACTTGGAAGCAGAATAAAATTTCTTCATCTGTGTCTTTTAAGAACAGGGTGTTCTGTTGGTCTGCTCATGTCCTTGGGTTAAATGGTCGAGTGTCTATTCTGTTCTGCAAGGCGGTCAATGGTCTTATTACTGGCTATTTGGGGTTGCTTTTCAAAGAATTAATAATAAAATCATAATGTGTTTATTAAGTGCCAGGCCCTGTGCTCTGTGCCCTACTGACTCTCTCATTTAACCCTCATTGTTACCCTGTAGGGTAAGTATCATTATCCCCAGTTTATAGATGAAACAGGCTTGGAGAAGTTGGCAGCTTACCCAAAGTCTCTTGGCTATGGGGCGCCACAGCAAAGTTTGAAACCCTTGCCTTCTGATCTAGAGCCCAGCGCTCAGTCACTGGCTCTCCCCTCTCCGAGTACGACAGGCTTGGGAGCTCCCTTCACTTTCTCTGAAAGCCCATGTAAGTGCTCTGGCAAATTTAGTTCCTCGATGTTCATTCATGGTGACTGTCATATGGTGGTGAGGGGGCCGGGGAGTGGGGAGGGGATTGATGTGCATAAGGTTTTTGGCTGCTTTGTAATGTCAGAGCATTTATGCTTTTTTTTTTTCTTCCTTTTTTTTCTTTTCTTTTACTGTGACTGTATCTTTTCAACTCCCTCATATTTCTAAGTGGGAGAGGAGACAGGATTACATAGCTTTCCAGGGATAGAGAACACAATCTTTTCCCCACATTTAAAGACTATTTCACTTACTTCCTGGCAGAGAGGATATTTTCCCTTCAGATTCCTCATCTGTTTCAGACCGATGAGTTAACACTCTGGTTTTCAGTGTGTGCTTGGAGCAGGCACTTGAGTTCTGTGAGCTGGTGCCATAGAAGACTGCATTCACCCATTCGTTCATTCAACAAGGATTTATGGAGCTTCCACTATATGCCAGGCTCTCCCAAGGACATACTTGTGAACATGACTGGCCTCACCCTCAGCCAGAGTTCCTTATTCTGTAGGCCTGTTCATTGTGCACATCCTTGGCCCTGACCCACTAAATTCCCAAGCAGGGAGATAACTAAAAATGCCGCCACGCATTTCCAATGTGCCTCCAGAGGGCGCTGCTGCCCCTGGTTGAGAACCACTGCCAAGGGCAGAGACTGGTTTTGGAACAAACAAGAAGTTTGGATGCAGTCCCCACTGTCCTGGGTGTGGTGCACACTTGTCTTTTTCTAGGAATTTGGCCCATACTAAATTAGGACAGTAGAAGGAGGTATTAGAAAAAGCAGAGGGAAAACCAGATCCAATTATGAGCTCAGAAATTTGTGTGTTGATATGCTCCCCACCAAGGTGGGACCAGGAAGGCTGGTTTTCTTTTCTTTTTTTTTCATCCCTTCCTCCCTGTTCACCCACCTACTTCCCAACCCCCATCTCCATTAAAGGGTAAATGGGATGGATCTGAACAACTAAGCCTGAGCCAGAGCCTGAGGAAGACGCTGGCCAGGAGGTTTAGTGCGGGCTTAGATACCCGGAGCACCCCGGGAAGGAGAGAAGAAGACTTCTGACTGATAGGTAACTTGAGGATAAAGGTAGAGACATCTTTTGTCCACACTCCAGATCCCATGAGTGTGCTGAGTCGGCTAATTGCAAGATTTTCCCGGTAACTCGATTAAACCCTCCCTTCCTTCTTATTGTTAACAACACAGCAAAGGATTTATGCAGAGAAAAATAAGGCTGGGAACCTGCCCTAAAATAGTTCAGCATCTGCCACATCATTTTGTCACAAAACCTACCAAGTGCTAAGCATTGTCTGGGGTCTGGGAGTGAATGGGGTAAACACAGTGGTTGGTTGCCCATCCATGTGGAGTTTGGAGACTAGCAAGAACGACAGACTATTTAAAGAACATTTACAAGACTAACACATTTTAAGGAGGGCTTAGCATGTATTGGCAAGGGTGTGGAGGGGCAAAACCCTCAGACATAGCTGGTGGGATATGATTTCGTTTGGCATTTACTGAGAACAGTGAGAGTTAAAGATATAACCTTATATAACTCAGTGCTGGTACTTCTATTATATACTCGTGTTCCTTTTGAACATGTACTGAGAATGTTCACAGCAGCTTTCTTTGTAGTAGTTAAAGAAAAAAGCGTCAGCCTAAATGTTCACTGACAGGAGAATTAATCCATTCATTGGAATGCATCCACGGAAATGTGAGAACTGAAACTTCACGTATTTACGTGGACGTGTCTCACAGAGCCGATGATGAACAATAAAAGCAGGTTGCAGAATAGTATGTGCGCATCCCACGTGTATTAAATTTAAAAACATACCAATGAATGAAACATATTGCTTAGGCACACAAACACATATAGTAAAAACAGAATGAAATCTATGGGAACGATAAGCCCTAAATTTAAAATAGCAGGTAACTCTGAGGAGGAGGAAGGAATGTAATTATGCAGGGGAATGCAGAGATCTTTAACCATAGCTGTATTTTATATTGTAAGGTAGATGGGATAGTGGGCACATTGGTATTGTTGCATCATCATTTATATACAATACTTACCCATCAGTGTCCCCTTCCCGGTCCTTCCTTAGAGACCTCCATTTTGTTTAAATATCTACTCCCCATTTAACGCATTCTGAGGTCATGGGGAACCTGACCCACTTCTAGTTCAGAGTTCATGGCCTCCTTAGTTTTAGGATGACCCATTATTCTTATTAGCAATCAGTTTTAAAAAAAGGCATGTGGTCCAATTTTGGCCAATTACCCTGGAAAGGTTTTCTTTAGTTTTCTGGAAAGTACCTTCTCTAAGGAGAGAGCTACAGAAAACATCTCTCTCTGTCTCTGTCTCTTATTCTATGACTCTTCCTGGACCTAGAAGAGGACACATGTAGCCATGCTTGCCTATGACATCCTCCCTCCAACAGTGAAGGGGACAGCCTTAAGAAGTAACCAACGCTGTAAATGGCAGAGTGGAGAGACGATTAAATCTGTCAACTTTATCTCCCTGGCTCTGAAGTCCATCCCACCTTTGCTCTTCCAGAATGTGAGCCAGTAGTAAGTGTTGTTGAGGTCTAAGCCACTTTGGTTTGGGTTTTCCATCATCTTGCAGCTGAAAGTATTCTAACTGTCCCACCTAGGTTGCTATGGAAGCACACAACAATCACTCCCTAATCAGCAGGAATATTGTCTCTTAATTTCTCAATTTTAAGTTTTTCTCCTATTTTGACTTAAACATTTGTAGTCTGCTCTGATGGCTGGCTGTCACTACTAGCAAGATTTAGTCATTGAAGAAATCCACCAACAAGCAGGAAACCAAATATTAACGGAAAAGATATTTAAAAGTCCAGTGTGGTTAGTGTATTAAATTTGCCTTTTTCTGTGAACATCTAAGTTTCCTGTGCCCACTATAACAACTTACTAAAACCAGGAGTCTTAAAACAACAAAAATCTATTCTCCCACAGTTCTGGAACCCAGAGGTGTTCTATAAGGTATACATATATATACATATATACACACACATACATACATACATATGTATATATATATTTTTAATTCTTCCATTCAACCCACTACAATGTTGTTGCTCTTTGTTGTGATTCTGTAGTGCAAACAGATAATGTAGCTCTGTTTTCAAACTAAAAACTGGTTCCTGAGTCATAAAAGTAGGAATAAGTAGATCGGTATTCACTGGTGCTCTACAGACAGCATTCAGTCTTCTCTTTCCCAAATTGGTTAACTGCTTAGTTAACACTTGAGAGATTTTCTTAAAAAAGATTTTAACAGAGGAGGGGTGCCCAGCTGGCTCAGCTGGTAGAGCATGTGACTCTTGATCTTGGGGTTGTGAGTTTAAGCCCCACGTTGAGTGTAGAGATTACTTTAAAAAGTCTCAAAAGATTTTAACAGGAAATAAAGTTATGTTATATAAATGTTGGAAAACATTTTCTTGACAGTGTAAGTTCCTGGATCCCTGGGAAAGAGGCAGTGTTTAGCCTCAGATATATCCCAGGACAAATGTGGACAGAGAGGCCCAGCACCAGATACAGGCTTGCCAGAAAAGGAAAGTATGAATGAAATTAGCAGAAAGCAGATGAGTGTGAGAAGGGAAAAACCAGTCATGTTATGAGGCCATTTAATCTCCTCTGAGAGGTGGTGGATAGATCCCAGGAAGACAGCTGCAGATGCTGGAAAGGAAAGAAAGGACACTGGACTTAGGTTCAGAGAGTCCCCCTCATGTTTCTGATGTGTTTCCATATGATCCCTGGATCTGTTTTATCTCCCCTAAATTTTAGGAAAATTACACTTCCTGACACAAGTTTATGTCATAAAAACAGGGATGATGATGCACACCTCTCAGGGCTGTTATGCAGATAAATCCAGTGAACCTCATCTACAAGAGGGCTCAGTTCATGTCTGTTGAATGAGAATCTGAACTAGGAATGTCTTCAGTGAGTAGCTGGTTGGGAACACCTACAGTGGGTATGTTATCATAGTTATTCAGATTCACCAATTTCTATAAGGTTTTGGTTAGAAATGGAAAGGCCAAGATGAACACACTGGACTTCAGTTTCTAGCCACAATGGAGTAAAGATACGGATTAGCCCTCTCATCATAAATAACTTGGCCTGACAAACTATGGGGGGTAACTTTTGTCCAGCCAGTAGACAATAAGTGTGACAAGACTGATCCTCAGAAGTGGGAAACTTGAATTGAGTCCTGTAAGCATTCGGCTCCCTGCTTGGGGATGGTGTTCTACCCGTGGCATAAGGAACAGGAATTTGAGCAGAATGCAATGGTCCCACTGGCTAAAGGAGGCATAGATCAGAGTTCAGGGCAACTGAAGACGCTAGAATCCATGGGGCAGGGGGGAGATATGTGTGGTGGTTCCCTCTGAGTCTGCAGCTGAGAGACATGTGCAAACAAGACTATCAGAGGTTCAGAGCTGCTGAACAGGTCTGAGAGCAGAGTTTAGGTACTAGAGGACCAGCAGTTCTGGTCTGGGACTCATTGCATTTTCAGCCCTGCCAGAGTGGAGAAAGTTCATTAATGGCTTGTTAATGGCTCATTAATGGCATCTGGCTTCTAGGAAGGCCATGCCTTAGGAGAAAGATTTGTCCTAGAGTAGGATTTCTCAGCCTTGGTTCTATTGCCTATTTGGACAAGAGAGTTCTTTGTTGGGGCGGGGTGGTTGGGAGGCTGTCTTGTGCATTGTAGGATATCTAGCATCCTGACCCCCATCT
This sequence comes from Canis aureus, assembly GCF_053574225.1. Lineage (NCBI taxonomy): Eukaryota > Metazoa > Chordata > Mammalia > Carnivora > Canidae > Canis > Canis aureus. The sequence continues at coordinate 18,139,862 of NC_135613.1, read as the reverse complement.
CCTAGATATCAGTAATGCCACACCACTGACTTGTGACAGCCAAAAAGTGTCATTTTTCCAGCCATTGTCAAGTGTCCTCTCGAGGCAGAATCACCCCAGTTGACAACCACTGCCCTTGGTTAGAACCTAATTTGTACTTTCCCTAACAGAACACAAAACTAAGTCATGATAAGATTTGGAGCAGAGGGTCACCTAGGTGGCTTAGTCGGTTAAGCATCTGCCTTCAGCTCAGGTCATGATTTCAGGGTCCTGGAATGGAGCCACGTGTTGGGCTCCCAGCTCACTGGGGAGTCTGCTTTCCTTCTCCCTCTGCTTCTTCCCCCACCCCACTCATGCACTCTCTCTTTCTCTCCCTCCCTATCTTTCAAATAAATAAATAGATAGATAGATAGATAGATAGATAGATAGATAGATAGATAGATAGATAAATAATCTAAAAAAAAGATTTTTAGTAGAGGCAGAATTTTCCATACTAATGGTTGAGTCCTGCCAAGTTGGAGGAGCTTGGGAAACACTGGGCTTTCCACAGATCCGGAGTAACAGCTCCTAAAACTAAACCTACACTAGCTCAAGATGATCCACCAGGAACTGAACTGCAGAAGCAGTGCCTTTGAGAAGATAAAATCCAAAAAACAACAACAAAAAAAGACAGCCATGAGTGCCCTATCATGGATTAATCACAACACCCAGTGTTCAGTCAAGAGATACTAGATGTACTAGCAAACAGAAAAATTTAATATTTAGTCAAGCAGAACTGCAAGCAATAAAGACAAAACCCACAATGGCCCAGATGTTGGGCTTGGAAAAGGAAAACTCTAGGGCAGCTATTATAAATGCATTCAGAGAACTAAAGGAGTGAACAGGCGACCTAGCAAACAAGTGAAGGCCACAAAAAAAGAACAAATGGAAGTTCTAGCAGTGAAAGTAAGAACTGAAATGAATAATACCTGAAGTGGAAGTACTTACTGGTAGATTGAAATAGCAGAAGGCAAGATCTGGGAACTGGAAGGCAGATGAGTAATAATAGTCCAACTGAAGAACAGAGAGTGAAAAGATGTCAAAAAGTGGCCTGAGCCTTGGTTTGTGGGACAACATCCAATAGTCTTTTATATGTATCCTTAGAATCCCAGAATCAGAAGGAGGCTGAGAGAAGTCACCTGCAGCAGACCTACACTATAAGAAATGCTAACAGATATCATTCAGGCATAAGGGAAATAATACTGAAATGTAAAGACCAATCCAGGGACCATGTCATATTAAATCAACAACAAAAAAGTTCATGGCCAAGGCAAAAAATATTCTAAGCTTCATCCCCCAATAATATTCAAGGAAATAAAAATCACAATCCACAGCGATATGCCCGTAGATCCTTCCAGTGGTTTTAAGATATGTCCAAAATTCATCTGCTCTCCCCCCTTTCAAAAGATGGAGGCCAGTTCTCTTCACCTTGAGAGTGGGCTGGACTTGGTGGCCCACTAGTGAACAACAAAATATAGTGGAAGCGATGGTGGGGATTTCCAGGGCTGGGTCAGCTCCCTCCTGTTCCCTCACCTGGCTCACTCCCTCTGAGGAAGCTGGCTGCCACGTTGTGAAGACACCCAGGCAGCCCTCTGGAGAGCCCTTGTGATGAGGAGCTGAGGCCTCCTGCCCACAGCTGTGTGAGGGGGGGCTTCCTTCCAGTCATCTCGTCTTGAGGTGACTTCATCCCTGCCTGATGCAGTAACTGCACCCCATGAGAGGCCTTGAGCCAGAATAACTCAGTCTCCCCAGTTTCTGACCTGCAGAAACTGTGAGATGATATAGTTGTATTCCTGTGAGCTGCTAAATTTTGGGAAAATTGATGCAGCAGTAGAGAACTAATCCATTCCCTTTCCTGGGTTCATCTCGGGTACCCCCTCTCTCCCACTATCCAGATAGCTCCAAAGTCTCTTGTCCCAATTCTTATTTTCCTCACTGTTCAAGCCCACTTCTCCTCTTTTCTTTTACTTCTCTCTCTCTCCTTTATTGTTTTCTTGTTGTTTTTGTTCTGTTTAGCCTTTTCCACTGCAAATCCGTATCCTCATTTCTCTCTCTTCTTCTCCCACCGATTAGCCAGATCTCCCCCCAATAAGACCCTGAAGTGGAGGGTAAGTTGTGAGAAGGGACAGAAGGAGAAAATAATGACCAGGTAGCACCAGCTTTTCTTGAAAGGAGGAGAAAAGCCGCAAATACACATATGTCCATCATTTTTGTCTCTCTTGTATTAGTTATTTCTAACTGAAGTCTGTTGTTTGCCTGCTGTCTGGTACAATGCTAGGAGTTTCGCATGTGTGTATTTAATCCCCAAAACACATCCCAGTGAGATAGATGCTATTGTTGTCCCATTTTTCAAGGAGAAAACTGAGGCACAGAGAAATTAAGTGACTCGCTAACAGTCACAGAGCTGTCACACAACAGGGCCAGGGTTCAAAGGTGTGTGTAACTCAGAAGCCCACCACCAAAGTCTCTATGCACATTGCACCAAACTGGGCACAAATTAGCTCAAACTCATTGTTAATTTCCACAAAACCCCAGGGCTGAGTGTCTCACACATTTAGTGTGTGCTAAGACATTTTTAAGCTCATGTTACCTACTCTCCTTTCTTGGGCCAGAAAGGAACCCGGAATTTCCAACACATACTGAACTCATGGTAGCCTTTCTCTTTCTTCAACCTCAAATTGGATCTGAGCAGAAAATTCTTGGAACATCTGGGTTGGGGATTTCCCCCATCCCGGCCCAAGGAAAAGCTTTTTCAGACCACCAGCTTTCCATTTGTCAGTCATTACCATAGGTGGCAGGACCGTTTTCCCCACAGGATTGAAATGACACATCCTTGGTGCATCATCCGACACATGAACCTTCCTTATCACCATGAAGTTTGGCGTTGGAAACCAGTTGTCTCTATAGCCCGTGCTCTTTTAGGCTTCAGAGGGCTCATGTCTTTAAAAATAAAAATGCTTATTTTTATAATTATGAAAGTAGCACAATGACTACAATAGAAAACAGACAGGAAAATTATTCAAAACCCAAGATAATGATTATTCTTATGACACACGCATCAGGCATTCCGTTGGGCCACTGTATTCTCATCTTTTGTGAATTCTCGCTTTGGGTTCCAGATGTTGAAAGACTTAGCTCTCAGGACTTTCTGTTTTTGCCACTGAAACCTGGACTGCCTGCAGCTGGGGCTCTGTCCTTGTTCAATTCACAAATCTCATTGCTTTTGCATCCTCTTCCCAGCAGCCCTGACAAAAGATAGCTTTGTCATGTGTTCTGTTGTTCCAGCCCATGCTTGTTTCTTGGTGTAATTGATTATGTTATTGTTTGCCACCATCTTCTTCCTCCCTATGAGGGTTTTTTTTTTTTTTTAAGATTTTATTTATTTATAAGAGAGAGAGAGAGAGAGAGGCAGAGACACAGGCAGAGGGAGAAGCAGGCTCCTTGCAGGGAGCCCGATGTGGGACTCGATCCCAGGACTCCAGAGTCATGCCCTGGGCCGAAGGCAGGCGCTAAACCGTTGAACCACCCAGGGATCCCCCTATGAGGGTTTTATATATCCACACCCTTTGCCACATGACTTCCAGCAGTGATTCCAGTGAGTAGAATATATTTCTTCCAGGAGTTTTTCCAGTAGGTGGAATATATTGTCAGGCTTGGCCATGTGACTTGGCCCTTTGTTCAGTCAATGTGATGATATAAGCAGACGTGATTTTATGCCATGTCAGAGCAGAAAATTTTGAAGATATTGCATAGTTTGGCTTGGCCTCCTGCCTTCCTGCCTTCTGCAGAATGATCGGCATGTCCCAGATGCTCCTTCAGCCTGAGCTCTGGAGTGAGAAGACATGTGGGGCAGGGCGGGGCAGAGATGAAGCTGACTGCAAACCAGAGTACAAGAGATAAACCTTGTTGTTGGAAGCCACCAAGATTTTCGGAGTCTTTTGCTGCAACACAATACTGACTAATACATTGGTTCTCTAGGTAAGCTAGGAAGTGTCCATCTACTGGGACAAACTTTCTTCACTGGAAGCTTCTAAACTACTTCCAGCTCCCTCCTTAGACTGAGTGAGGCATGACATCATTCTTTTTTCTTTTTTTTTTTTTTTTCATGACATCATTCTGCTTTCACTGACGGGAATCAAATGCTGGCACGCACTACACTTTCATCGTGGTGTTGTGACTCTGTCCAGGCTGTTAGAGAAATTTATGGGATGCAAAGAAGAGCTTCTAGAACTGGGAGCTGCTGGAGCTCCTGCTACTTGTCTCTCATCTCTTCTGGTTGCTGATCGATTTTATTCTCTTCTCTTGAAGATTAGTTTTCGCCAGTGCCCAAGAGGCAAAGGGCCTCCCGTGCAGTCTCCACTTACACAGTCCAGGAAGGTGGTGTGGACTTGGGTCATGTTTCCATCCCTAAATCAGCCTTTCTGTCCAGAAGATGTGACAGGTAGCTGTGCCTGGGTTCAAATTCCCCGTGGCTTGGGGTGAAGGCAGGGGTCCACTGCTAGAAGCATGTTGTGGTGGTGCATGGCGGGGCGGGGGGGGGGGTAATCAAGACAGTAGCACCGCAGGCGAAGTGACCACAAACCAGTGTGATTACCAGCACTTGGATGTGGGTTGTGGTAGTTGTTGGCCATGTGGAAAACACATGGTCTTGGAAGTCAGGCAGCTGTGAAACCCTGTGGAAGTTTCTTAGCCTCTATAAACCTTGATCTCATATAAAAAATGGAGATAATAATTTCTGTCTCACGTTTGTTAGGATTAAGTGAGATAACATATAGGAAAGTGCCTGGAACATGTGGTCAACAGATACTAGATACCACTTCCCAAGTCCTGCTGTACTTGTACCTGAGCTGCCTTGGATAATGCAGCCCCCCTCTGCCAATGTCCCTATTTCTTACTCGGCAGTGAGAAACACAGCTCTCAAGTGGAGCCAAGGGTCCCCCATTAGTGGCTCACTGCATCTCTCCCTGGAGGGGAAATGCATGGGACAGTGGATTATTGGAGAGTGTCCTGAGAATGAAACTGGAAGGTATAAAAGAATTTGGTGGCTTTCAGAAGAGTTTCTCTGTTAGAATGCCTGAAATACTTTCATGTACTGCCTTAGCAATTTGTAACCTACCTGGTGTAATGAACCCCCATGAGAATCTGAGATTATGGACATTCTTCTCTGAAAGATGTATAGTTGTACATACAATTTCAGGAGGTTCACAAAACTCCAGGAAGCCAGGCCATGGGACCCCAGGTTCAGAGCCCTTGCACTAGATGGGGAATCTTGCCAAGGGAACTCTGATACCTCTTAACTTGTATGGCAATTGGATGGGCATTGCCAACTCTTTCTCCTGGACTTTCCTTTGTTCAGGCATGCATGTCTAACCAACCCTCCTCCTCTGAGAGACATTTTCAATGCCAGGTAACTTTGAATCTAGGCACAACATCTGCCCTCAATAAGTCTTTCTTTGTTTAAGTCTTGCCAGCCACTGGGCCATTTCTGTCTCTTCAAGTTGATCCTATACTTACTTCTATTTTGTGGATTTTAAAGCTTTTCTCTCAACGGGTATTCTTATTTAGTGTTTTTTAGGGATATCAGGATTCTTCTGCTTGTGATAGATGGAAAATCCACATTTTAAATGGCTTAGGCAAAAAGAGGGAATGGTTTACACAATTGTTCAAGAGCTATGTCTGACTTCAGCCGTAGCTGCATCTAGGGGCTGAAGTGTCACCAGGGGAACTCAGTCTCATGGGCAAACTGTCTTCCTTTGTTTCGGCTTCATTCCCAGGCAGTGTTTTCCTCGTAGTGGCAGCATGGCTGCCAGCAGTTTCAGGCTTACTTCTTAGTCACTCTCAGAAATGTAAACCAGCTTCCCACAATCTGCCTGGGAAAAAAGCAAATGCGAGATTATCTCCTTTCTTCATCTCCAACCAGGATGTACTCATTCACTCATCCTACTCTGTTTGAGATGATGTGGTTGTTAGAAGGGCCAGATTGAGACAGGACTTGTAGGATAAATGCAAAGCAGTAAAACATGTGGCCGGAGTGGAACTGGGGAACAGTGTAAAAGCAAAAAAGCAAAGAATGTCCTGCATCAGTGAAAACTTTCATGTGAGTGGAGGAAGGTGCTTGGGTAGGAGTGTTGAGAGATAAGAAGAAATGGGACAGAGTGGCAAGGGATACAAGCCCTTATTTACCATGATAAGGAGCCTGGGCTCTACAAAGGAGCAAGGGACAGACTGTCAAAGAGCTTCAAGCTCCTGACACAACCATGTGGAAGATTTGAGAAAGATTGCCCTGACTGCAGCGTGAAAGATGAGTTAGAGGAGGAAGGCCCAGATATAGGAGGCATCTTCCTGGAGAAGTGATCACCATCTTCCAAGAGACAAAGGATGAAGGTCTGAACTGAGGCAGATGAAGGAAGAACGGGTTTCCAAGCTTTTACGAGGCAGAGTTGACAGGCCTGGAGACCAGATGAGTGGAGGATGAGAAAGGAAGAGTCTAAGATAATTCCCAGGCCTCTCTGCTGGGAAACTAGAAGGATGGCGGTGGCTTGCACTGAGAGGAGGAACATGGGAGAGGTTTAGGGGTGAGGGGGAGATGGAGAGTTAGTGCCCTTGGGATATCAGGTTGCGGCTGTCTGGATGTTAGCTGGATTCCTGCATCCGGAGCTCTGGATGGGCAGACAGGAGGCTTGTGGGCCATGGTGGTGGTAGTTGTGTTGGGAGCATTAATAATCTAGATAGCGCATCACCAGCAGAATGCCCTATTGTTGTTATAATTTTGTCGTTTTAATTAGTATTTTCTTCTGTCCTGTTCATTTCCATTGTGATTCCAAGTCTTGGGCGAGGGAGAGTCCAGTTGGCCAAGCTGGGCCAAAGAGTAAGCTCTTTGGTGTGGGGAGGGCAAGAGACTTAGATTTTTCACTACTTGGGACACCTGGGTGGCTCAGCAGTTGACTGCTCCCTCTGGCTCAGGGCATGATCCCGTGGTCCCAGGATCGAGTCCCACATTGGGCTCCCTGCATGGATCCTGCTTCTCCCTCTGCTGTCTCTCTCTCTCATGAATAAATAAATAAAATCTTAAAAAAAAAAAAAAGATTTCTCAGCTACTCAAGGTGGCACAGTGTAGATGAGGTCATTTCCCCAGAAGAAATAAAGATATTAACCATGAAAAGGGGGGAATGGATACCCTATGACCCCAAAATGACAAATGTCTGTTTATAACTCCACCACTTATTTCAGCCTGTTTTCTTTCTGGTGGTTGCTACTAAGAGGCTACAAGAGTTATTTCACCTAAAGCTCTGACACCCTCCATCTGGCTCATAGCAATTGCTTTTTAAGTGTTTATTATTTTTATACCAGTGATCCAAAACATAGTTCTTTAGGTAGTGGGCACAGGGCCAAAGTATTTCACAGGAAATATTTCAGAAAGGACACATTTCCTCAAGCACATGGTTACTTTAAACTGTCTTAGGGCATAGGTAACTCTGATGACATAAATCACTCTTGACCAGGTGTGGAGCACCGAGGCCGTGAGTGGTGCCCTCTACAAAGCAGCTTCCTAATGAGTGGATAAACTAACGTTTTATGTTGAACACATGGCATGTGTCCGTGGTCAGTCCAGCCATCATGACCCACGTTATTTATTTACTCTTCACCCTGACCTTGGGATGGAAATAGCATTCTCTGCATTTTAAAAGCAAGATAGGCCTCGGGGACTCGGGGCATCGTGACCGGCCCAAGGACACGGGGTGGAAAGTGGCCGAGCTGAGGTGACACTGAGCTTGTTCTACAAGTTCTGGGCAGGTGCTGGGAGGCCAGCTGGGGCAGGAGGAAGCGCGCGCGTCGCCCCGCGGGCCTCCCTGCGGCCTGGAGCGCACACATCAGCCGGGAGGCGCGGGCCCCAGGGCGCGAGCGCCTGCTCTCGGGCCGAAGGTCCCACGGAGCCACCCGGGTTTCACGGGCGCTCAAGCCTGGCCGCACGCGGCGTCTGCGCGGGGACCCCCTTCCCCAGGACCCGGCGGGGCGGACCTGACTGTGGGCGCGGGGAGGCGGCGGCGGCGGCGGGCCCGGGTTGGCCTCCTCCCGAGCCCGTGCGTGTCTCCGAGGCTCCGGACTGTCTCAGCAGGAGCCCTGGCCGCAAACACCGGGGCCCGAGGAAAGTGGGTCAGCGCGCGGCCCGCGGCGCTTCCTGCCCCAGCCCGCGCCTCCCTCGCGGCGCGGGGCTCCTCCTCCCGGAGCGCCGCCCGCTCCCCCGCACGCGCTGCCCCCGCCGCAGCCCCCGCTCCCGCCCCTCCTCCTTCCTGGACCGCCCCGCCCGCTGCCCGGCCCCGCCCGCTGCCCGGCCCCGCCCTCCCGCTGCCCGGCCCCGCCCTCCCGCTGCCAGGCCCCGCCCTCCCGCGGCCAGGCCCCGCCCCCTCCGTTACCCAGTCCCGCCCCTCCCCCTCCCGCTACACGGCCCCGCCCCTTCCCCCCTCCCGCTGCACGGTCCCGCCCCCAAACCCCTCCCGCTGCCCGGCCCCGCCCCGCCCCCGCCCGCTGCCCTGTCCCACCTCCTCCCCCTGGTGCCCGCTGCCCCGGCCCCACCCCCTCCCGCTGCCCTTCCCCCCTCACCATCCCGCTGCCCGGTCCCCGCCCCCTCCCCTCCCGCTGCCCGGTCCCACTCCCGCCCCCTCCCCCTCCCGGTGCCCGCGGCCCGGCCCCGGCCCCGCCCCTCCCCCTCCCACTGCCGGGTCCACCTGACACCTGCCCCACTCCCTCCTCCACCACCACCTTGGCACGTCCACTTCTGCTAGCCATAGGCTTCCTAATACACCCAAACAGAGAACGTGCTTGTTCTAAAGAGATCAAAAGATGCGCGGAAGTTGACGCAGGAGCAGAGGAAAAATCCCGCAGCTCAGAAATAACCATCGCTGACACCGGGTGAACAACTGCTCTAGATATATTTTTATGGATATAGGCACATGTTTTAATGTATTATGTATATGCGTACGGTTAGAGTATATATATAAATATTGTATAAAAGGCAGATGCTATTTCTTTTAAAGCATTCAATTTAATACTTTACTTTTATTTGAATTCAGTACTAGAGAAGAAATTGTAGCGAGAGGGAAGGAATAGTTGAAAAAAATTTTAAATATGTCTTTACCACAAGAGGGTAATAATTCCTTTAAGAAGAATGACAGGAGGTGAGGGAGGGAAGGAGAGATGTGGGTTGGGGAGAGAATGAGAATTAAGTGGAGATTTTATTTTTCTTTCTTTGTTATGTATATATGTTTTATTTATTTATTTATTTATTTATTTATTTATTTATTTATTTGATTTATTTATTATGAGAGCAGGGATAAGGGGAGGAGAAGAGGAAGAGAGAGAGAAAGTCCCAGGTAGGCTCTCCACTTAGTGTAGAGCCAGACATTGGGCTTGATTGCACTACCTCAAGATCATGATCAGAGCTTAAATCAAGAGTCCTATGCTTGACTAACTGAGCCACCCAGGTGCCTCTATTTTAAAAATTTTAAATTTTAATTTATTTTTATTAAGTGGTTGGGGATTTATTTTTATTTATTTTACATTTTTAAAATTTAAATTCAATTTGCAAACATATAGTATAACAGTGCTCATCCGTTCAAGTGCCCTCCTCATTACCCTTCCCCCAGTTACCCCATACCACGCCCCCCACTCACCTTCCCTTCTGCAACCCTTTGTTTCTCAGAGTTGGGAGTCTTTTATGGTTTGTTTTCCTCTCTAATTTTTTCCCACCCAGTTCCCCTACTTTCCCTTTTAATCCCTTTCACTATTTCTTATATTCCACACATGAGTGAAACCATATGATGATTGTCCTTCTCCGATTGACTTATTTCACTCAGCATAATACCCTCCAGTTCCATCCACGTTGAAGCAAATGGTGGGTATTCCTCTCTTCTGATGGCTGAGTAATATTCCATTATATATATAGAACACATCTTCTTTATCCATTCATCTGTTGAGGGACATCGTGGCTCCTTCCACAGTTTGGCAATTGTAGACATTGCTGCTATGAACATTGGGGTGCAGGTGTCCTGGTGTTTCACTACATCAGGATCTTTGGGGTAAATACCCAGTAGTGCAATTGTTGGGTCATAGGGTAGTTCTACTTTTAACTTCTTGAGTAACCTCCACACTATTTTCCAGAGTGGCTGTACCAGTTCACATTAGAAATTTCTGCAAAGAAGACATAGACATGGCCTACAAGTAAGTTAGTTCTACTTTTAACTTCTTGAGTAACCTCCACACTGTTTTCCAGAGTGGCTGTACCAGTTTGCATTCCCACTAACACTGCAAGAGGGCTCCCCTTTCTCCAATCCTCTCCAACATTTGTTTCCTCTCTTGTTAATTTTCGCTATTCTCACTGGTGTGAGGTGGGATCTCATTGTGGTTTTGATTTGTATTTCCCTGATGGCAAGTGATATGGAGCATTTTCTCATGTACTTTTTGGCCATGTCAAGGTAATGCTGGCCTCATAAAACAAGTTTGCAAGTATTCCCTCCCTTTCTATCCTTCAAAACAGCTTTAGTAGAATAGGTATTATTTCTTCTTTAAATAGAATTCCTCTGGGAAGCCATCTGGCCCTGGACTTTTGTGTTTTGGGAGGTTTTTGATGACTGCTTCAATTTCCTTGCTGGTTATTGGCCTGTTCAGGTTTTCTATTTCTTCCTATTCCAGTTTTGGTAGTTTGCAGGTTTTCAGAAATGCATCCATTTCTTCTAGATTGCCTAATTTGTTGGCATATAGTTGCTCATAATATGTTTTTAAAATCGTTTGTATTTCCTTGGTATTGGATGTGATCTTTCCTCTTTCATTCATGATTTTATTAATTTGAGTCTTTTTAATAAGGCTGGCTAGTAGTTTATCTGTCTTATTAATTCTTTCAAAGTGCCACCCTCTGATTTTGTTCTACAGTTCTTCTGATCTATATTTCAGTGAGTTCTGCTCTGATCTTTATTATCTCTCTTCTTCTTCTTGGTTTAGGCTTTATTTGCTGTTCTTTCTCCAAATCCTTTAGGTGCAAGGTTAGCTTGTGTATTTTAGATTTTTCTAATTTTTTGAGGGAGGCTTGTATTGCAATGTGTTTCCCTCTTAGGACCACTTTTGCTGTATCCCAAAGATTTTGAACAGTTGTATTTTCATTACTTTCCATGAATCTTTAATTCTTCTCTAATTTCCTGGTTGATCCATTCATCTTTTAGTGGGATGCTTTTTAACCTCCATGTGTTTGAGTTTCTTCCAAATTTCTTCTTGTGGTTGAGTTCTAGTTTCAAAGCATTGTGGTCTGAAAACATGCAGGGGACAATCCCAGTCTTTTGGTATTGGTTGAGACTTGATTTGTGACTCAGTATGTGGTCTATTCTGGAGAAAGTTCCATGTGCACTTGAGAAGAATGTGTATTCGGTTGCTTTTGGATGGACTGTTTTATATATCTATGAAATCTGGTCCAGTGTATCATTCAAGGCCCTTGTTTCTTTGGTAATGTTCTGCTTAGAATATCTGTCATTTGCTGAGAGTGCCTTGTTGAAGTCTCCTACTATTAGTGTATTATTATCTAAGTATCTCTTTACTTTGGTTATTAATTGATTTATTTGGCAGCTCCCACATTAGGGGCATAAATATTCATGATTGTTAGGTCCTCTTGTTGGATAGACCCTTTAAGTATGATATAGTGTCCCTCTTCATCTCTTACTACAGTTTTTGGTGTAAATTCTAATTTTTCTGATATGAGGATTGCTACCCCAGCTTTCTTTTGAGGACCATTTGAATGGTAAATGGTAAACCCCTTCATTTTCAGGCTGCAAGTGTCCTTAGGTCTAAAATGAGTCTCTTGTAGACAGCATATAGATGGGTCTTGCTTTTTTATCCAGTCTGATACCCTGCATCTTTTGATGGAATCATTTAGCCTGTTCATGTTCAGAGTAACTATTGAAAGAAATGAATTTAGTGTCATTGTATTACCTATACAGTTCCTGTTTTTGTGGATTGTTTCTTTGGGCTCCCTCTTTCTTTTACAGAGTCCCCCTTAATATATCTTGCAGAGCTGCTTTGGTGGTCACATATTCTTTCAGTTTCTGCCTATTCTGGAAGGTCTTTATCTCCTTCTATTATGAATGACAGCCTTGCTGGATAAAGTATTCTTGGCTGCATGCTTTTCTCATTTAGTACCCTGTATATATCATGTCAGCCCTTTCTGGACTTCCAGGTCTCTGTGGAGAAGTCTGCTGTTGATCTGCTATTTCTCTCCATATAAGTCAAGAATCTCTTGTCTCAAGTTTCTTTAAGAATTTTCTCTTTGTCTTTGAAATGTGCAAGTTTCACTATTAAATGTTGAGGTGTTGAATGATTTTTTGATTTTTGGCATTTGGCGGGGTCCTCTCTCTCTTTGTTGGATCTGAATGCCTGTTTCCTTCCCTGGTTTGGAAAGTTCTCAGCTATGATTTGCTCAAATATACTTTGTGGTCCCCTCTCTCTCTTAGCCTCTTCTGGAATCCCAATTAGATGTATATTCTTCCTTTTCAAGCTAACATTTATTTCCCAAAGCCTTTCCTCGTGGGCTCTTAATTGTTTTTCTCTTTTTTTCCTCAGCTTCCTTCCTTTCCATTAACTTGTCTTCTATGTCATTCACTCTCTCTTCCACTTCATTAACCCTAGTAGTTAGATAATCCAGTTTGGATTGCATCTCAGTTAAACTATTTTTAATTTAGGCCTGATTAGATCTCAATTCTGCAGTAACAAAGTCTTTTTTGTTTTTACACTTTACACTTTTTTTCCAGAGCCACCAGTAACTTTATAATTGTACTTCTGAATTGACTTTCTGACATTGCATTGAAATCCAAATTCTGTACCTCTGTGACAGACAGTATTGTTTCCAGTTCTTTCTTTTGTGGTGAATTCTTCCTTCTAGTCATTTTGTCCTATGCAAATTGGCTGTATGAACAAGCTGAGTCAAAAATATAAACCATAACCTTAGTAAAATACACCCTAGATGAGACCAGAAAATAAAAGAAAAAGAAGAACAGAACAAAATAAAACAAAAGGACTCTAAAGTGAAAGACAAATTCTAAAACAAAGTAGTAAAAATAAAAAACCAAAAATGAAGAAAAAAAAAAAGAAAGGAAAAAAGGATGGTGGTGGTGGTAGGGAAGTGGTTGTAGAGAGGATGTAGTCTCCCTGAGGGGACCTAGAGGGTGATGCTCTTGGTTCTGAATGTATTTTCTTCTGTATGTTAGAAGGTGCTGACTCCCAAATTTACATAAACCAGTATTACTTATATAAAGACCCAACATTGACCACAAAAACATGAACAAGATAAAATAGGGGGGCAGAATGGAAAGGAAGACAGAATATAATCTCACAGAATGAACCAACACATTGTTCCACTTGGTTCTGGGTGTATTTTGGTCATGTGTTAGAAGGTACTAATTTCCACCATTGTAAAACAAAGTGAGATGAAGAAAACAAAAAACAAAAACCCATATCTCGGATATCTATGAAAATTAAATTGAATGCTTTGAAGGTAATCCAGAAATGAAAAATAAATCTAAGACATGTACTTGTAGAAATACAAAAGTCAAAAAGGAAAAAAAAAAAAACTTAAAAATGAGAGTTGGTAAAATATTGAAGTTAAGGTGGGAAAAGAGAAAAAATATTGGAAATTTTTAGTCTGGTATAAAAATGAGTCGTAATGGAAAAAGAAAAAAAGATGCCCTCTAGTTCTATATACTATTTTCCCTCAGTTCTGGAGCTTTCCAGTGCTGCTTGGTCAATAAACTTGTTCTTCCCTTGTTCTTCTAGCTGGTCTTCTGGGGGAGGGGCCTGGTATGCTGATTCTCAGGTGTCTGCCTGGGCGGAGATGCTCCGCCCCTTGCCAGGTGCTGGGCTCAGTATGAGCTGTTTATCCTGGGGGGGCCTTTGTTCCCTAGACGCCCTGCCTCTCCCAGGCACAAAGTGAAACAAAGGGAAAAAAATGGTGGCAGCTAGATTTCTAGCTCTGGAGTGGAGCTCCCTGTGAGTAACTAATTGCAGTCTCCCAGTCCACACTGGCCCAGATGCTCTTGGGGACAGGTGTGGGTGCACTGATCTGGACAGCTTGCCAGGTGCCCAGTGGTAGGAGAGTTTTTGCTTTCCTGTGCCCTCCCTGCTTCTGCCTGTCCCAGGGTGAAAGGAGGATAGCCGGCTTTGTCCCCTTTGGCGCCCTCAGATCCAGGGCCTTGAGCTGCTGGACTCGTGCCCCTGGGGACTGCTTCTCCCAAAGGAAATGGAGGACAGCCACCTCCATCTGTTGCTGGGCTGTAGGGTAAAGCGTATTCCGGAGCTGACCCACGTAACCAGCAGTCTTCTCCCAAATACTCCGGATGGCTGTGGCGCTCCAGCCCTTTACCAAGATCAGACTGTGATTTGCGGTGAGCTTTCCCCTGGGTGCCCCTCCTCTTATTTGACTCTGGGAATCTTTTTTTTTTTTTTTTTTTTAAGATTTTTAAAAGTGTATTTATTCAGAGAGAGAGAGGCAGAGGGAGAAGCAGGCTCCATGCAGGGAGCCTGACATGGGACTCGATCTCGGGCCTCCAGGATCACACCCCGGGCTGCAGGCAGCGCTAAACCACTGCGCCACCGGGGCTGCCCCACTCGGGGAATCTTGATGCTTCACTGCCCCTCCTGCGATTTTGCCCGATTTCCCTGCTAAGCACTTTTCTGTCAGGGAAAACTCAGGCACGGATTTTTAAAGTTCCCGCTTGTCCAGGGGTGGGCTTTCCTGCTCCAGAGGCTTTCACCACTCCACTTTAGCCTTGGTAGTCACGGTTCCCCTCCCCTACTTCATTTCTTTTTTATTTTATTTTTTTGCCGTCCTACATTGTTAGAAGCAAAAACTTTTCTCTGTAGCATTCCAGCTCTTCTGTCTTTCCATCTCAGGTCAAATTTGTAGGCGTTCAGGATGTTTTGAATGTTATCTAGGTAAGTTTGTGGACCAGATCAGTTGAGGACCCCTACTCTTCCTCCATCTTGCCAGTCCCCCGGTTGGGGATTTTAAAAAGCTATGTGTTTCAGTTTTTAGCCAGTATAATTATTCTTGCTAAGAAAGATGAGAGGATTAACATGTAGGAGTTTCTTCCTATTACTTTTGTTTCTTGATTTTTAAAAATTACACTATTTTTAATTTTCCAGGTTTATAACATTCATATTCAGTTATTTAAATATATTTCCCCATAGTTCTTTATTCTTGGTTCTACATTGAAATAGATCTAGTGCTCATCATTAGCCCTGTTCACATGTCTTCTGCATTCCTGAATTATTTATTTAAGGTCATCCCTCAGTTGTCTGGATTTCAATAGAAGTCATTGTTTCCAGAATGATTTATAAGTCTTGTATTGCTTGAGCATCATCCTGGACTGGGTATGGCATTCTCAAGATACACTTTCTTTCATTTAGAACCTTGTGGACATTATTCCATTGTCTGCTGAAATTGAATGAGGCTGTGGAACTGTCTGAGGATAGCTAGAATTTTTTTTTCTTCCTTGTGGGTAATTTATTCTTGTTCCTGGGTATGGGAGGAATTCTTTCTGTATGATCCCAGCTTAACTGGGATATATTCGGTATTAAGCATTCTTAATAAAATTTTCCCTTTAGAGCCAAAAAGTCATTATTCTTTTTATATCAGGACAATTTTTTGGTATTATGTCTGTAAGCACATCTTCTTAAATCTTTGTTGGATTAGCAGTTTAAGAAATCAAATATCCACATGTTGGGTACCTTTTGTCTTCCATAGCTGTCAGCTTCTCTTGAACAGTTTTAAGATGTTTGTCATTTTAATTGTAATGCAAGACTTTTATTTCACTAATTCAGTTTACCACACAAAATCACTTCTTTGCTGTCCTGAAGTATTTAGTGTTCCAAAATAGTGTTGTTTTGGTTCTCAATTTGTTTCCTTAATTCTTTAGTCTCCGTTCAGAAAATCTCATTCTATTGTTTTCATTTTCTTGTTTGGAGCTCTTGTTTTATTGAGATTTATGTTCTTATTTGTTGCTGGTATGAAGTAGCACATAAGGGATTTCTTCCTTTCTTTTGAGTCATGTTTCCTTCTTGCTTCAGTTTTTGTTTTATATTTGCATGTTTTTTCCTCCCTCCCTCCCTTCTTCCTTCCTTCCTTCTTCTTCTTTTTTTTTTTTTTTTTCTTCAGTAAGTTTGCATAGTTTCTGTGACCTTTCTTTTCATCTTATGCTTGGGCAGCTCTGACCAGACATTCTATTTATAATTATATAGTGTGGTTGACTTCTTAACTCTCTTTCTACCCTATCTGAAACCAGATTGTTTCCTCTCCAAGCTATATTTCAAAGGCTAGGTAGTTTGTGTTCCATGCACTTATTTGTGGCCTGGGGGAATGGTGGAGGGAGGGAGAGAGATCCAGGGAAAAGTTGCTTTAGTCTACAAAGGCAAAAATGCTTTCTGTTACAATTGGCTGAGCCCTATTCTCTCTTCTAAATTATACTAGTATCCTGGATCAAGGTTCACTCCACTAGTGTGTGTGTGGGGTATATTCCTATCTCCCCAGGGGTTGGGCCAGTGTTTAGGTTTGGAGCTTTTTCTAGGTGTTCCCTTTCTCTGTTCCTGGATTCTCCCTATTTCTTCCCAGCAGCCCTTTCTCCTATTTCTATATCAGAAGAGAAAAGGGTATGAATTGGGAGATTAAGTAAAACTTCTCTGAACTTTATTTACTTAAAGGGACAACCTCTATGGGATAAGGGTGGTTTGAGAGCCATGCCATGTTGTAATTTTTGTTTTGCCCCAGAATTTTGTGTTCCTTTCTTTAGTTGACATTTCATTAGTTTATCCTGTTGGTCTTTGATTGCTGTTGATGACTGTTTGGTTTTGTACTGGTTTAGCTGTTTTGCTCATTTTATTAGGTGTTGGGAATGGGGAATTTTGAGACGGAATTTCAAACACTATCTTAAACCTCTAGACTTGGAATTTCTGAAGTTGTGTTCAGACCACCAATTGCCCACAGACCACATTTTGATTTTTAAAAATCCTCCCAGGCCCTTGTCCATATTCATTCAACTGATCATTGACTCAACAACATTTATGTTTAAGACACTGTGGTGATTATATTGTTTCTTTTTTTTTAATTAATTAATTTATTTATGATAGACATAGAGATATATATATATATATAGAGAGAGAGGCAGAGGCACAGGAGGAGGGAGAAGCAGGCTCCATGCCGGGAGCCCCATGTGGGACTCGATCCCGGGACTCCAGGATCGCGCCCTGGGCCAAAGGCAGGTGCCAAACTGCTGAGCCACTCAGGGATCCCGATTATATTGTTTCTTTACTATTGCTTCCAAATCACATACTGTATATCTCCACATTACATTATCCAAACAGCTTAACTGAGTTGAGAACATTTTCATACCAAAAAGGAGAAGGAGGCAAAGGAGAAAAAAGAAAAAAGAAAAAAGGAAAATTTAAGCAACTTTTTTCAAGTTATTAGAAGGTATTTGATTTTTAAACACATTCTTTCAATTTTAAAAACTCTTCTGGCAATGTTCACTCTAGAACCAGCTCATGAACAGACATATGCACAAACAAACAAACAAAGAAAAAACCCACCCCCAAAATCCTGGAGTTGTTTAAAACTTTGTCATCAGCCCTGCTATTTATTAGTCTTCCAACTTCCTGTTGAACCACTGTCTTAAATTTTTGCTATTTCCTGATACTTTTTTTATTTTTTAAACCACAACACTCATTACTTACCTCAATTTACATATGAAGGAACCAAGGCTTAGAAGGTGTGACTTTCCAACACTGCTGGTAAGGGTAAGGGGGAAGCAGATAAGAAATGGAGTTTGACACAATCCCTATCCTTGTTGTCCAAATAATACTGGCTCTTGCTGTTTTGAAATATATGGGATGTTTTTACTTACAGGGAATAAAATTTAGAACTTGCTTAAGGTGAAAAACCATTACATATATAATTTTGCACATTTTTTTTACCCAAGTCTACATCATTAGCATTTTTAATTCTCCTCAATGTTCCAGATGTCATTTTTAGTGGCTATGTCATAATTTACAAGCAATAGTCTACTGTTGGACATTTAGTTTTTAGTTGTTATTTGCCTGTAAAAGCTGAGAAAGTAATCAACATATTTGTGACATGTAGCTTTTGCTTTTGTTGAGTTATTTCTCTGGTATAAGTTTCCAGGAATGAAATTATTAGGAATGTTTCATAATGCTGCTTTCCAAAGAGGCCATCCTGATTTATAATGGCACCTGTAATGAATGAGGTTCTAGATTCTCTCCAACTTGGCCTGCATTACATATTGTTTATTTTGTGAAATTTTGCCAAATTGAGTAGGTTTAAAATGATATGTCAAGGTTGCTTTAGCCTGAATTAAAATTTAACAGCATGGATTTCCCCCCCTATGCTTCTTTAAGAGACGATTTATACTGGCCCATACAAATTACCTATTTCTATTCTTTACCTATCTATCTATTGGGTCTTGAAGTGTCTATATAAATCTGAATTACCTCAGGATTTGACATGTTTATTCTAAATATTTTCCCTGTTTTTTTTTTCCACATTTAAATTTTTAAAACTTGAGGCACAATTTGCATCCATCCAGCAAAAATCCATCCTTTTTGGGGGTTTTGATAAAGGCACAGGGTTGTGTCACTACAACATTCAAGAAGAATTCCATTACCCCCCAGATCCCCTTGCACCCTTTTGTAGTGAACCCCTTTCCTCTCTCCCAGACCCTGGTGACCACCGATCTGTTTCCTGTCCCACAATTTTGCCTTTTCTAGAACATCTTATAAATGGAAATATGCTCTGTGTAGTCTTTTGAGTCTGGCTGCTCTCCTGTAAATGGGCTGTGTTCCTCCTCCTTGTGGAGCCCTGCTCCATTCTGTGGCTGGAGCAACTCGTTCACCCCGCTGTCTGCTTTAACTCTTCTGTTTAGTTTTGTGCCTTCTCCCTTTCTAAAATTTTTGACTTTTCAATACTTATCTGTCAGCCAGTCCTTTCCTTTGCAATCACTTCTGTTGAGATTTTGATTCAGCAATTTCTTTTGCAAATAGGAGAATTCTAGGAAGTATAATCCATATGTTTGTCCATTGTCCTTTCATAGAATGGCCAACAGTTGTCGATGCCTCAACTCCCACCACCGTGGGCAAATCCATGTTGGGTAAAGTGGCCACAATCCTGAGGCTCCCTTGCTGGCAGCTTTCAATTTCAGTGGAATTTTAATTGGTTAGTGGCAGACATGAAAATGCCAAAAATTACACATGTTCTCCTGGAGGCAAGAATAGATGCCTGACACAGCATGGATGCAGTGCACTGAGGTATGTGAAGAAGTGGGGTGGCATCTCACCTGATTGGGATACCTTGACATGCTGGGAGTAAACATTACTTTAAATTCAAGGAGATGGTTTGTTTTCTATATCAGTTGAACACTCAATAGACATTCTCCTTGGCAACTTCTTTTTTTTAAGTTTTATTTATTTATTTGAGAGAGAGAGCAAGCACAAGTGGTGGGTGGGTGGGTACAGGGGCAGAGGGAAAGAGAGTAGCAGACTCCCTGATGAGCAAGGAGCCCCATGCAGGGCTCGATCCCAGGACCCTGAGATCATGACCTGAGCTAAAGGCAGATGCTTAACTGACTGAGCCACAGGTGCCCCTCTCCTTGGCAACTTCTTAAAGCAGCTGATAGATTGTCTCCAGTTCTTTACCTGGGTCATTTTAGGAATCCGAGCTTTCTTGGAGATCCGTGGGCAAAGTAGAAAGCTTATGGGACCTGATTAGTGTGAGGATTCTTGTACCCTACGGAGAAGGGACCATGTGATAAAGAATCTGGGTTTTTTCCATATCTCTGGTCATGGCCAGAGATGCATGAAACATCCTCCTGTTCCTCTTGGCAGGAGATCTTGCTGAATAGGAACAGCCGTTCTGGACCCTGGGGATTAGTGCCTGTTGCCATAACTAGACTGTAACCTCCATGAGAGCAAGGGCCACGTTCGTTTTTGTTGCTCTTGTATCCTCAGAAAATAGCACTTGCTAAATGTTTTATTAAATGGCTGAATGGATGAATGGAGAACTAATACGCTGAAAACTTTTTGGTCCATTTCCTGAAGCTACAAAGGCATGCATCACAGAAATTCATTCGGGAAGCTGACCATGTTCCCCTGCTGGTGCAGTCGGAAATGAGTTAGGAAGGCAGACCTTGAGATGGAGCCAAAGGAGCCACTTAACAGGCTTTGGCTATAGCATCTGAGACTCTGAAGATTTGGATGAAAAGTGAACCCAAACCTGTGCTGTGGTGGCTCAAAAATGTCCAGATTCTCTATGAGGAACTAACTCTGCAGGCTAGAAAGGCAGGGCTCATCCTGATAGGGGATCTCTGCCAGTTTTGGGGGCGGGTGGAGGGAAGATTCAGAGGAATGGACATAAGACAGCTCCTTGGCACAAGAAGGTACCCAAAGTAGGCTATGATTTAAGTAAAATACATCTTCTGAACCTGTTTCCTGAGCCCTTATACCCTCTGTCCACATCCTTAGTCTTCCTTTCTTCCTTGTAAGATACCTTGTAGCCACCACCAGGGGATGCATCTTCAGTCAGCTGTGGAATATAGGAGTTGTCCTCATGGATTGTTAATCTCAGCCTAATCTGAGTGACACTAATTTAACAGAATGATCTCAAGCCCCAGTGGAATGCAAACTTGGTGACATGGGTCCCGTTGATAAGGATCACGGCATGTCCTTGGGTTGGCAGGTGCTGTGTGGAGGGAAACTTTATAAACCCAAACATCTTTGTGAATCCACTAATTTTTTATTTATTTGTGTGTTTGTTTTCAGTGGTCATACTCTGTAGACAAAACAAGTTGTTTGACTTTTTCTTTTTGTAACCATTTGCTTCAGAATTAGGTATGGAACAGAGTCCAAAACCCTGTATCCCAGTAGACACTGCTAATTTCCAACATGGAGAAGTTTGATAGAGACAGATGCTATGCAGGGACTCTGAAAAACAGCCAGAAATGACAGAAATGCAAACTGCATTCACCTCCCCACTGTTCAGCTCCAGCTGGATGTCCCATGGAAACTTGGAGCTTCCTATGCAAAAACTGAACACATCCCATCCCCTGGTGTCCTCTTTTAGCGATAAATCCACAAATGTATCTACTTGTTAACGTGGATACTCGGTAGTCATTTTCAACTTCCATCTTTCCTTCACCCCCATATCCAGTCACCCACCAAGTCCTGATGATTCTACTTCCTAAATGTCTCCATAGTCTTTGAACTCTTCCTCTTCTTCACCATCCTCTAGCATCTCCAGCCAGGGTTACTTGAGAAGAACCTCCTGACCAGTCTCCCTACCTTCATTATCGGCTCTCCTTAAATCTGAGCGTACAAGGGGCCTATACAGATATTTTGCATTCTCCTAGGATAAAGGATAAAGATCCTTCATGATCTCACCTTTGTGAGGTAGTCTGGCTCTATGCCCTTCCTTGCAATCCAGACTCTGGCCATACAAAATTCTCTCAGTTCCTGCAATTTGTAGGCCACTCTCTACATGTAGGCCACTCCCCTCCATCCTGATGCCTGGCACCTTATTCCTGCTGTCTGCTCATTCATTAAGCCTACTTAGACATCTCTCCCTGGTGCCCCAATGTGGCAGAGCGGGGGGGGGGGGCCTTCCCATGCATCCTTCTAGTGCCCTTTATTTTCCTCACCATGGCAAGCATCAGGCTGTGTCATAGTTGCCCGTTCATCATTGTAGTTTCGTTACCTATGACAGAGCCTGGCACATAGTAGGTGCTTAATAAGTATTTGTACAATGAATGAATAAACAAAAACAAGAGAGACATTGGCTTGGCACAGAATGAGCATATTAAGACCTAGTAGGTGGGGCAGTTGGGTGTGCAATCAGTTGGGCGTCCACCTCTTGGTTTCGACTCAGGTTATGATTTCAGGGTCATGAGATCAAGCCCTGCATCAGGCTATGTGCTCAGTGCAGTCTGCTTGAGACTCTTTCTCTCCCTCTGCCCTTGCCCCCTGTCCTGCCCCACTATGCTCTCTTTCTCTTTCTAAAATAAATAAATCTTTTTTTAAAAAGACCTAATAGGCTACCAGGATATATTAATGAGAAATTTTGGCTTTGTGGGTAATGATAGGATTATTTCTAATTTCTTTCTTCCCTCTCTTTCCATTCTTTTACTACTCCTTCTTTTGACTATACATTTTCTAAAATTTCTACAGTCAACATGTATTTCTTTTCTGGTAGTATAAGAAAAAAAATGATTCACTCATTTTATTGCCTCCCAAAATGAATTTTGCACTCTAGATTTTGAATTTTGCATCAATAGAGGAGACACTGAACCCTGGGTGCTGCTCCTTGAAGGCCAGTAGCAACCCTTTACTCTGGATGCATTTTTCCCATTTAGCTACATTTCAGCATTTCAAGGATTTTCACCCAATTAAGATAAATGTACTTGGATGAAATGGCTTTTTTTTTTTTTCAAAAAGTCTTTAAAATGCTAAAATAAGCAAAATAGCAAACGACATTTAAAAGGAAGCGAAAACATTGAAGGGATGAAATGCTACGTATCATGGAAAAAGGAATTACTCTTGACTCATGATTGTTATAAATATAAAATTAAGGTGGACACGTCCTCGGACGAATGAGCAGAATGGGCTCAAGAATGGAAGCAGGGAAATGACTCCCTGGCGTATGCGCCATGCAGGACCATCTAGGTGACTGTACCACGTTCTGTTTATTCTATGTGGTCCTTCACTGTGGGGCCCCACCCATCCTACCTGCGGGTAGGTGGCCCTTGATTAAGGGAAACCATTCTTTCCAGGTCAGTCACCTAGGTGCCAGGGATTCCTTGGATAGGAAAAGGGGGCTGGAAGTTTTATCAGGTAGGGGAGAAGGAAGGGTCTTGTTCTTTGGATCTAAACTTCAGGGAATCAAAATGTCTAGGAAAGTGCTTCTTTTCTGCATCTGCCTCCCAGCTGGTTCCTTCTCCCTATATCCATTTGTTCCAGTTACCCAGCACTACACAGTGCATTCTCCACAACAGAGTGGTGTTAGACAAACAATATTTGCATTTGTGGATTCTGTGGGGGAAAAATTCAAACAAGACACAGTGGGGACAGCTTGTCTATCCACCAGTGTTTGGGGCCTCAGCTGGGACAGCTGCACAAGGCTGGTGGCTGGAGTCATCTGAAGGCTTTTTGACTCATCTGTCTCGTGGTTGATGTCAGCTATTGGCTGGGGGCCTCAGTTTCTCTCAATATCACTTCTCTCCCTGTGAGCTTCCACCTGGGCTTTGGTCATCCTTATAAGCAAGATGAGGGCTTCCACCAGAGCAAGTGTCTCAAGAGGGACGAGCTGGGCGGAAGCTGTATCCTTTGGATGACCTGTCTTTCAGAGTCACACGGTACCTCCTCTACTGGGGAGAAGAATCCCAGCTCCTGTCCTGACTCAGGGGTGGGAACTGGGACCCTACCTCTCATGTGGCCAAGTCATGCTGGAAGAGCATGTGGCATAGAAGATCTTGTTGTGGTCATTTTGCGACTACCTTGCTCCAAGACCTTCAGGAGCATACATTAGAAGCCTAGGATAAAGGTTACTCTCCCTGTATATAGACTCTCCCTCTCCCCACTGCCCAGTGAGCAGTCCCTCAGACCTACTTTCTGGTTCTCTAACATACCAAGATCCTGATCCACTCAGGGCTTTCACACAGGTTCTCCCCACATCTACAGTCTTCATTCCAGCTGTACAGGCTGGCTGCTTCTCTACAAGTCTTAGATTAAAGATTAACCCTCCCATGAGGTCTTCTTTCCTGGGCACCCTGAATCAGCTCAGATATTCTGTATCACTGTGTTCTCTTCGTTTCCTTTATTGGCGTAATTCCTTTGGGATTATGTATTGATTTCTTGGTTAAGTACCAGATCTATGCCTATTTTATTTTTATCCCCATTGTCTAGCACAGTGCTTGGCACATGGTATTCACCAATGGAGATGCGTTAAAGGAATAGATGCTACATGGTGCCCACCTCAGAGAGGCTGGCTAGGAGCTGGAACCTAGGGTTGGCGTAGATCCCCAGGTGATCGTATTTCCAGTTAAGTCCCTATGTTTAGATCCCCTTTGCTCTTCCCTGGTATTTGCAAACCTTCATAAACATACTTCATTCAGCCTTGACCCCGATGAGCTAAGGTTCCTCATTATTAAGGCCAAGAAGAGCGTTAAATGGGAAGCAGCGCCCCCTAGTGGCCAGAATGTTGGTGGCGGTGCCGGATCCCCATGGGAAGGCAGGGGTCTGGGCTCAAGAGCTGAGATCCAGCTGCCCCTACCCACATGGAGATTCATTGAGATTCGTTTCCCCATTCTATCCTTGGGGAATCTGGGTTTTATCGATATTAGTGAAGGTCACTTTTGACTACAATTGGAAAGACCCCATCACATAAGTGTGCTTACCAAGGGCTGCTGTGTCATGTGTGAAACGTCACAATTATTTAAAATGTGACTCTTAGTAGCTGTCACTAGGCGAACTGACTTACGGCAGCTGTGACTTACCTTTGGCTTATAGCTTCCATTAATAAAAAACCACATAATTACGCCCTGACCTCACTGCTAATCCTCTTCTGTTTGCACACTCCGTCCTCTTTGCTGATCTTCAAACCCATGCAGAATGCCCCATCTCAGGGCCTTTGTGTTTGCTGTTCTCTCTGCCTCAGGTACTCTTGCCCCAGAGTACATGGCCCACACCTCATCTCCTCAAATCTTTGTTCAAAGAACATCTTCTCCACAAGGCCTTCTCTGACCATCCTATTAACAGTTGCAAACTTCCTGCTAAGGTGGCCCCATCTCTTCTCCAAAAAACTTAGCTCCTTTTCATGTCCTGTAATAATGCTAATGGCCTGACTGTTCCCACCAGACTTAAGCTCTAGGAGGGGCAGGAATTTTTGTTTCCTTTCTTCGCCGATGATCTCCCAGCTCCTAGCACAGAACCTCGAACATAATTGTTCAATGAATGATTTAACATACTTGTTAAATGAATGATTAAACAACTCTGTTAATAACCATTCTTTATGCTGGGCATTTTACAAACCATTTTAATGATTCACTCCAGCAACCTATTAGATTTTTTTTTTTTTTTTTTTTTTTGGTCTCTGTTTCATTGAAGAAGAAGCAGGCTCAGGGAGGTCAAGTCATTTGCTTGGGGGAACACAGATACTACTTGGCTGAATTTGGAGTAGAATTGAAATGTGTCTAACTTCAAGGTCAATGCTCTGTTCTGTCCCTTATCGATGCAGACACCCAACCCTGCTCCGTGGTGGTGTGAGGAAGGGCAGGGTCCAACAAGAGCAGGCATATAGTTCTAGGGTCAGAAACTATGATCTGGGCAGGAAGTGTCAGGGATGTGGGTTGTTCTCCACATCATTCTACAGAGGCTGCATGCCGGAGGAAATGGCTGTGAATTTCAGGATAGTCCCGTCTGTAGCAGCCTGACCTGAAGGCCCTGGAGAGATGTATTCCACCTTGATTACACGTTGGTCAAACTTCCCAAAGAAACCATGGTTCTGAAAGAGTGGAATTTAGGGAGTCTGTGTCTCACATCGATAATCATGACTATAAATGGTTATGGACTATATGATGATAAATATGGGGAGTCTTTTTAAATACAAGACCTTTTTCCTTAACACAAGACATTTTAAACTAAGTGCCTGCCATGTGACTGCCCTGTCACATGTGACTGCAGGGATTCAAAGGAAGAGGCTGAAGGAGTCTGGTCTAGTACTGTGAGGTTCCCTCTCATAGCTTGGAGATAAGCTGGACTGAGAGATCTGAGTTCTGAATGGGGCTCTTCAGGGACCCTAAACCTGAGCAAGGGAGTTTGATGGTATAAATCCACAGTCCTCAAAGTGTGGTCCTTGGACCAGCAGTGTCAACATCGTCTGGAACCCTTTAGAAATGCAGACTCTTCCCTCTTCCCTATCCAGTGCTGATCTGGAGTCCAGCAGCCTGGTTTTAACAAGCCTTCCAGGTGGTTCTGAAGTTTGAGAACCACTGGTGCATACCTTAATCCAAAATAGAGCCTCAGTGACTCTCTGGTTCCTTCAGTAATATTTGTCCTCATGCCCCACCAGGTGTGCTGTGGGATCTAGAGTCAAAGGTGGGTTTGAATGCCACTTTGAATGCAAGGGTATTTAATTTCTCTGGGCCTCAGTTTCTTTCTCATTAAAATGAGGATAAGGAACACCTGCTTTATAGGGTGATTATATACATATATGAAAGGAGACAATGTGTATGAAGTTCCTGGCATATAGTGTGTATTTAGTACCTTTCTTTGGTATTTGCCTCCTGCCTCCCTCCTCCATTAGCTGGATGTTTTTGGTTATGAGCAATAAAAAGCAGTTCACAGTAGCTTAAGGAAAAAAGAAATGCTTGATGGGTTCAAGGAAGTCTTTGAATAATACTTGCTGCTTCTAGTTTCTCTCATCCCACTTATTTTGAACCCACTCTCATCAGGGTTTTGTACCTCTGCTCCTCCACTGAAAGTACACTTCAGGTTTCCAGGGGTGACCTTGAGGCTAAATCCAATGGCCTTTTCTGAGACCTTATCTGATAGTACTGAACACAGTTGGTCATGTTCTCCTTGATGTGCTTTCTTCTCTGGCATTGGGGACAACCTCCTCCCCTGATCCTCCTCCCATTGCTGGGTGGTCAGTCTTCTGTGCTGAGTAACCATAATTCTTTAGCTATCTAAAGGCTCACAGCCTGCAGGGCTTGGGCCTTGGGCCTCTTCTCCTTTCTACCCATACTCTCTTCCTAGGTGATCTCATCCAACTTCATAGTTCTGATGCTAACCATATGCTGCTGCTGCCTTGCCAATTTATATCCTTAGCCTGGACCTCTGCCCTGGATTCTACTCTGGAATATTCACCTGCCTTTGCAGTGTCTTTACTTAGATGTCTGAGAGGTTTCTCAAACGCTGACATGTCCAAACAGAGCTTCCGATAGCCCCCATTCCCCGCCTACCACCAAATCCTCCTCTGCCACAATTTTCCCATCTCTACTTTAATTGTCAGACCAGTGTCATGTGCTTACTTCTGGAAACGGGTAGTGGGTTAGGAGTGGTGGAGGTTATCCTCTCCCAAGTCAATGGATTGAGAATCAGAAAAAGCACGTCCTTCCAAAGGAAAATTGAGGTTGCTGTTACCACAAGAGAGTGAATGGCTGCTGAGAAAACAAAACCACAACTGCACTCTTCCCTCTAATTTTAGAATTATTTGAGATATCTGACAGGTGGAAGTCTCAGGAAGCAGAGAACAGCTTGCAGCATGGCACAGAAGCTGTGGCACTTGGTTTGGGAGTCTGAAAACAGTGCCTTTTCTAGGAGTATGATGAAAAGAAAATCCACAGGCCACCTCAAACCAACATCTCCTGCCTCTTGCATGGGAAGTGGGCCATCAAAGCCTGAGGCAGCTCCCAGCTTCACAGACTCATGACTCACACTCAGAAACTTCTAGGATGATAAAAGCTGGTGTATTAGTTATCTACTGCCATGTAACAAATCACCACAACTTAGTGGCATAAAACAACATGGCTGTGTTCTCTCAGTTTCTGTGGATCTGGAGTCTAGGCACTGCGGGAGCCCAGATTTGGACCTAAGCAGTTTTGTTCTTAACAAAGGTCATGTCTATTCATATTTTCTGAATTTTAAAGGAATCTATGACCACCCCCCCTGCACACACACACACACACACACAAAGCTAAGAATCACTGGACCAGTTTACTACTGGCATCCCATGTTTGTAGGACTCTTTCTGATGCAAATGATAAATGCCCAGTTCAGTTTAGCTTAAGCCCAAAAGATAATTCACTAGGTATTGTAACTGGGAAGGTTGGGTGTTTCAGGCATGGTTGGATCTAGAGGTTCAAGAGATATTTCAGAATATCATTCTCTCTCTCTCTCTCTCTCTCTCTCTCATCAACTTGGCCTGTCTTTGAATATTGGCTTAATTATGCAGTTAGGCAACCCATTGAGAGCCCATGGCTTATCCTCCAGCTGACAACCTCAGCAGGGGAGGGAGTTCCCTTTCCAGTGGCCAGATACTAATTCAGGAAAGATTCTTGTTTGGCCCCTGGATCTCAAGTCCATTCATGGGCCAATCCCTGTTCTTAGAAGATAGGTTAGTGTATTAGATTCCCATTGCTGTTGTAACAAATTATCACAAACTTGGTGGCTTAAAACAACACAAACTTATTATCTTATGGTTCTGTATTTTAAAAGTCTGATGCAGGTCCCACTGGGCTAAAATCAAGGGGTTGGCAGGCTTGTATTCCTCCTGAAGGTACTAGTGGGGAATCTGTTTCCAGCTTCTTCCAGCTTCTAGAGGCTGCACACATTCCTTGGCTTGGGGCCCCCTTTCATCTTCAAAGCCAGCAAGGAAGCATCTTTCTGACACTGCTTCCATCCTCACATCTCTTTCTCCAATTGTCTCCCTCTGCCATTTTTAAGAACACATGTGATTACATTGAGCCTACGTAGCTAATACAAGTTACTGTCCTTTGCTGAAGGTTAGCTAATTAGCATCCCTAATACCGTCTGCAATCTTTATTCCTCCTTGCCATGTGAGGTCACATCTTCACAGGTTCTGGGGATTAGGATGTGGCTCCTTTGGGAAGCCATTATTC
The DNA here is from genome assembly GCF_053574225.1 of Canis aureus. Classification (NCBI taxonomy): domain Eukaryota; kingdom Metazoa; phylum Chordata; class Mammalia; order Carnivora; family Canidae; genus Canis; species Canis aureus. The sequence continues at coordinate 18,111,138 of NC_135613.1, read as the reverse complement.
TGCCCATCATGGGTAGGAAAGATAGTTTGTCAACCTGGTTCACATGGGACGTGGGGCAGGGTGCCATGACGGACAAACCCACAAGTCCTCCTCATGGGCTGGGGACAGGTTTCTCAAAGAAACAGTGAGTGGCATGAGAGAAGAGGACATGCCTACTTCATGTTCCTTCTGAGGGTATAGGCAAGCTCTAGCAAGCATCTGTTTGCTGAATAGGACTCTCATATGCCCCCTTGAAGCTGCTTTATGTTAAAAGACTTGGGATTCCAAAGTGGAAGTGCCCCATTGTGATGGTTAATTTTACAAGTCATCTACTTCTCTGAAGAGCCCTGACTAATGTGCACCCATGGAAAGAGAGTCAGGAACCCTGCCTCTGTCCCTTGCTGAAACAATGTTGAAGGTTCAGTCAAATGTGGGAATTCTTGAATCCTCAGGCCTCACCTGGATGAAGTTGGAGAGACACCATCCTAGAGGAAGGAGTCAGTATGACAAACTTCTGACAGGCTTTCTCTTAGAGGGCAGCACATTCTCCAGTTGGAGGTAATTCTCACCTGTAACAAAAGAGAGCAATGGGTCAGAATCTATCACAGCAGCACCTTTTCTCTATCACCTGCAAGAGGCGAACAAGATGGTGCAGATGTTGGCTGGGAGTCCAGTGTTCCCTGGTGCTTTGCATAAGAGACAGACACTCCTTCTACCCCCAGAGTTCTTCTGTGGTCTGCTCTGCATTGGAGGGGAGAGGCATGCTTCCAGCTCCAAGCACATCTGTGTCCCCAGCCTCATTTGTCCTGGGTGGGCACCCACCCAAGAGTCTTAGGGTTCATGACACAGCTTAGATGTGGAGACAGAGGTGACAGGGGACTCCAGGCCAGGACACTGTCAGAGCACAGGTAGACAGACATTGCCTGCAATGGACTGAATGTGTCCCCCCACATTCCTATGTTGGAATCCTCATTCCAATGTGATGGCATTTGCAGGTGGGGTCTTTGGGAGGTAATTAGGTCATGAGGGTAGAGTCCTCATGAATGGGATTGGTACCTTTGGAAGAAGAGGCCAGAGAGCTAGGTAGTTTTCTTTCTATTGTGTGAGGATCCAAGAAGATGATCATCTGTGATCCAGGAAGCAGGTCCTCACCAGCCACAGAATCTGCTGGCACTTTGATCTTGGACTTCTCAGCCTCCAGACTGTGAGAAATAACTTGTTTATTGTTTAAGTCTGTGGTATTTGTTACAGTAGATTAAGACAATGTCCTTGATAGTCTTTCAAGGCCCAGAAGAAGGCAAGAGACTGATTTATTGCTAATTGGCCTAGGGCAACTTCAGCTCCCTGTTTCTGAAGTTTGGAGTTGGTTAGAGTCCAAAACTTAGAGGTTATATATATAGATAACTGTATTAGGATTTTTTCCCCTTTATTTGTCTAAACCCTGGAGGAAGAATAACCATGGAAATTAGAAGGAAGCATGGAATATTTCTTTCTGAGAGGCTGAAAACAAGTACCAAAGTCCACTTGAGTTATTTATAGAGAGAAAAGTTTGGAGAGAGCTCTTAAAAAAGTGGTAGATGGAATATTACCTTCAAAATGAACATGTCTTCAAGCCTGAGAACATTCTCAAGCTTTTGGGTGGCTCACAAAGAGAAACTGTATCTGGTAAATCTTGGGAAAACAAAAATAAGCTAATAGGGTTGAAAGCAATGAAAGGCTAGTTAGAAAGGTATCTAACCAACTTGGCCATAGGTCTTTGCATACCCTGAAATCCTGTTCTGAAGATTTCCATTCTGTTTATCTTACTTGAGGTTTTTGTTTGATAAAAATTTAATTTATAATTGTCCTTTTAATTCTTCATTTCTCCTCTCACCCTAACACCCCCTGTAAATTGGCTATTGTTGCCAAATGGGTCATTTGAGTTGGACACAGGAATTAATTCAGTTAAATGAATGTCCAGTTAACGTAGTGAAGCTTTGTCTTATCGGGCATATAGCACTCACTTCAAAGAAGGGTAGTGGATATAATCTATAGGATTACAAACTATTTTGCTTGCTTTGTTTTGTTGATTTATTTTTCTTTATTTAATGGAATGGAACATTTAGTGTAAAAGTGTCCTGGACAGTGAAGCCTTATCAGTAGATTATTTATTTATTTAAAATATTTATTTATTTGAGGGAGAGAGAGAGAGACAAAGCAGGGTGAGGGGCAGAAGAAGCAGACTTCCTGTTGATCAAGGAACCTGATGTGGGGCTCCATCCTGGGACTCTGGGATCATGACCTGAGCCAAAGATAGACACTTAACCAACTGAGCCACCAGGCATCCCTTGGTAAGTTGTTTAAACCAGGATTTCCTAAGTGCCACATATCCATTACTGGGTAACTTGGTAATCCAGATGCCTGGATTTTACTCCTAGAGATTCTATTTAGTGGCTCATGCATGAGGTCCGGAGATCTATGTTTTAAAAACCTTCCTTCACTATTATTTATATTCCCCAAATGAATGAGAACATACAATGTTTGTCCTTCTCCGATTGACTTACTTCACTCAGCATAAATAATAGTGAAAGGGAATATAAGGGAAGGGAGAAGAAATGTGTGGGAAATATCAGAAAGGGAGACAGAACATAAAGACTCCTAACGGGATCCCTGGGTGGCGCAGTGGTTTGGCGCCTGCCTTTGGCCTGGGGCGCGATCCTGGAGACCCGGGATCAAATCCCACATCGGGCTCCCAGCATGGAGCCTGCTTCTCCCTCTGCCTGTGTCTCTGCCTCTCTGCCTCTTTGTGACTATCATGAATAAATAAATAAAATCTTTAAAAAAAAAAAAAATAAAGACTCCTAACTCGGGATCCCTGGGTGGCGCAGCGGTTTGGCGCTTGCCTTTGGCCCAGGGCGCGATCCTGGAGACCTAGGATCGAGTCCCATGTCGGGCTCCCAGTGCATGGAGCCTGCTTCTCCCTCTGCCTGCGTCTCTGCCTCTCTCTCTCTCTCCTCTCTGTGCATTCTCATGAATAAATAAATAAAAATCTTTATATATAAAAAAAAAAAAGACTCCTAACTCTGGGGAACGAACTAGGGGTGGTGGAAGGGGAGGAGGGCGTGGAGTGGGGGTGAATGGGTGACGGGCACTGAGGGGGGCACTTGACGGGATGAGCACTGGGTGTTATTCTGTATGTTGGTAAATTGAACACCAATAAAAAATAAATTTATTAAAAAAATAAAGCTAATCTAAGACAAAAAAATATAAATAAATAAATAAAAACCTTCCTTCAGGTGAATTGACCATCCACTATCATCTGGGCAGCTTGTCAGCCTGAGAGCAGTGCATATAACACCAAGGGAAGAGAAGCCAGGAGGGATCCACAGAGTCCTGGGGTTTAACCTCATAGAACTACATCCATAAAATGTCAGGAATGTCCCAGATGGAAATTAGCAACATGGGACAGGGAACAGTGGCAGGAAGAGGAGTTCCATCCGGCAGGTGGTGAGGACCCTGGATTGTCCAGGTTGGAGATGACCAAGGGGCAGGTGCAGATAGGACTCTAAGCTACCAGAGTCTTGAGCTCACAGATGATGACATATGATGAAGTGAGAGGCAGGATGGATCAGTCCATCAGGGAGGGGCCCAGATGTGCAAGGAACAGAAGATACGGGTGAAGTTTCATATCTCAGACTCCAGAGATAGAGCAGAAGTCAACAGGGGAAGCCAGAGACTAGGTCTGCGAAATACAATGTCCTGAATGACCTTCAGAGGGGAACTTCCGGAGCTTTCAGGGAGGAGAAGAAACCCGGTTCAGAGACATAGTGTGCATATGCATGCAGATCACTTGTTTAGGAAGGTTGGTGGGGTAAGGAAGGAAGCAATACTATGGTATTTTTAGGTGGTTGAAAGGTCATTTTAAGTTTGGGGAAATGTGAGTAGTTTGTAGGCAGAGAAGGAGAGGAAGGTATTACTGACATGGAGGGAAAAAAGAAGGAAGTAGCCAAGAGCCAAGGAATCCTCTGGATTTGGAAGAAGCAAGGAATGGATTCTCCCCCAGGAGCCTCCAGAAGGAGCAAGACCTGGTGACTCTTTGATTCTAGCCCCATGAGACTCCTTGTGGACATCTGACCTCCAGAACTGTAAAAGAACAGGTCAGTGTTGTTTTGAGCCAGGAATTTTGTGGTCATTTGGTAGAGCAGCAATAAGGACTAATTCAGAAAGGGAGCCCCAGTGATGCATTCTATAGAAGTCAGCTTCCGGACACAGGACAGAGAGGGTGAGGAATGGAACAGAAAGGACAAATGGCATAAGAAAAGATGTCAACATCTAGAAATCATATTTTTCTGGAAAGCTACATTCCCTGTGCTGAAGGATATTGTGAAGAGCAGAGGATGACTGGGTGAGGAAGATATAAGGGATAGGAGGGAAACTGAGTGGGGAAAAAGTAGAAAGGAAGACAAACCATGAGAGACTCCTAACTCTGGGAAGCAAACAAAGGGTACAGAAGGAAAGTGGGTGGGGGGATGGGGTAACTGGGTGATGGGCACTAAGGAGGGCACATGATAAGATGAGCACTAGGTGTTATACTATATGTTGGCAAATTGAATTTGAATAAAATATATAAAAAAATAAAGTGTAAGGGGAATACCAGCACACATTGCTAAGTGAATGTACTTGATTTTGAGTGTAGTAAGATGAGGGGGGGCCAAAATTGAAGTGAGAGGCCAAGACAAGGCTGGTTGGGGAACCCCCAAACCCATGCCATCTGTAGGGAATTCCCAGCATCACTCCTCCACAGTAGTCTCTGATTTCTCTTTGGGTTTAATCTTTTTCCCCATTCTTAGTCCAGGTATTTGGGGGCCCATCTCCCTTCTACAGTGATAGGCATGCAATCTAGGACCACTCAAACAGCATAGCTCTGACCTTCTGGCCAACTGAAGGGTTGAGGATAAGCATGTGACTCAGGTTGGGCAATCAGAGTGAAGTCCAGGACTTGCCCAGGAGTTACCTGGAAGGGCATTTCTCTCTTTTCTGCTGGGCTTGAACCCAGGAGGGCATGAAAGCAAAGTGTGTCTGAGTTGTAGCCAATTCAGCAGAAGTACAAGACAGAGAGACACTGGCGACATTGTTCAAATCCCAGAATCCAGGCACACCTCAGTCTGCTATAACTCTGGTCTTTTTTGTGTCAATGAATTTTCCTTTTTGCCTAACTGTTTGTAGGCATCTCCAATTGAAATGCTGCCCTTCTGACACCAAGCCTATGCTTGGGACAAACCCCACCCTTCACTTGGCCTTTTGATCCCATTGTGCATTGAACATTTGCTCCCCTGTGGCTTCAACACCTGTGTAATCTATCAAAGAGGACTGTAGACAGGTCATTGATGATAGGTTTTCTGAGTGGTGAGAACTGTCCCCAAAATAGGATACTTTGTGCTGTTCTTGAAATGGTTTCACTGTCAAGTCACAAAGGAGGTTTTTGTCCCCTACATATGTAGGTATGTAACATCACAACAAAGGCCCAAGAAGCAATTTCCCTTTTTTGGGATGAGTAAATATAGAACTAGCCGTTGCCAGAAACCAATGTGCTAGATAAATGTACTCTCATAAGAGAACAATTTTTCTTATAAATGTACCAACTGAACCAGCATTTTTTTAGTCCTTTACCCTTTGCAAAATATCATCTGCCTGAATCAACTCAGATCAAGACCACCCCAAGAGGAGGGTATTACAATCCCCATTTTATGGATCTGGAAATTGAAGCTTAAGAGGTTAAAACAGGTCACCCCAGTTCTCTAGTGAATGAGGGTCAAAGATGGAATTGGAATCCAGGTCTCTGGGATTCCACAATCCTATTTAATTAACACCACACTGAGCTGGCTGAGTGAGAAAGTTCATGGCAATGTCAGGTGTATCTGAGCTTGGAGTCTATGTCATACTCTGCTGCCAGGACAAACTCTATGGCTTCCTCAGACCATTAAATAAAGGTCATAGAAAAATAAGAATGTACTTAGAGTTCAGAGCTTACTAAGTTGGTCTTCCTCTCTGATCTTTCACCAAGTCCTGTTGATTTTGCTTCTCAAACAGATCTACGTATTTCTGGCCATCTGCAACCCCCCAGCTTCATTTGCCTGGATGACAGCTGTTGTCACAGGCCTCTTTGTTTCCACTCTTGTCAACTCCAGCCCATTCTCCAAAGTGCACAGGAGTGAAAGAAACAGAAGTCAAGTTATATCCCTTCTCTACTTGAGACCTTTGAGGGTTCCATCTTTTCTTAGGATGAAAATCAAACATCTCATGAAGGCTTAGGCTTTTCTGCATGGCCTGGACCCCTCTGACCCCACAGCTCCATAACTCACATCTGCCCTCCCCATCTCTGGGGTCCAGCCACACTGGCGCTCTCCCAGCTCCCAGTGTCATGATCCCTTTGGTCCCGGAGCTTGTTCCTACTCCTGGGATACTCTAACCATGCCACTCCCTTATCTCCCACATACAACCCCTTCCACCTAGTTTATCCTACCCACCCTTACCTCTCAGCCTTCTGTATTGTTTTCGGGGGTCCCCAGTTACTGGTCCCAATAGCAACCTTTTCATCTCTTTTCTTTGTAGCACTTACCCCAGTTTATAACGATATGTTTACTTACTCTCATCTCAGCTAGACTCTAAGCTCCATGAGGATAGGGAATATGTTTGTTGATTGCTTCTAATGGGCACTGGTTGCCTGCTTTTTCCACTTCCCATTCACTTCCTAAGAGCATCCATGCTTTCTCTCATAACAAATATGAGCTTTGAGGGGGACTGACAGTGTAATCTCATTCTCGCTGTAATGACTGTTATCTGACAGAGTAATGAAGCCCTGAGATAGTCCACACGTGTCTTTACCTGGCCACAGTTGGTTTGTCTTTTCCATGGGCAACTTTGGGCCATTCTAGGATGATTGAGGGAATATTTTCTTATCTGTCTACAGCCCTCTTGCTACCATGAAGGGCATGAGGATGATAGAAAGCTGACATTCAGAAGAAAGGAGAGCTGTGAGCATTACAGAGAAACCAAGGCAGAGGGGATTCTTACCCTCGAATGAGGTTACATTAGAGATAATGTCCCAATTCAAAGGTTTCTTCAGTTAGTTTGGGTCATTTCCAGGGTGGAAATGTTTCTCATAGGTGCTGGCACAAATAATTATTGTTCATTCTCTGGTGGCCTCCTTATGCAACCCTTGTCTACCTTTATTGATAGAGTCCTGGTAGGAGATTCTCCACTCTTTTTTGCATCTACAACTTTGCAATGGCTTCATTATAGGTGGAGTGTATTCCCTCAATCTTTGACCATCTGGCTTGTGTTGTTCAATGATATATGTGTGGAAGTGACCTTAAGAGGGCTTACACATTTCTACTTGTACTCTTGTTCCTCTGCCATTGCCATGAGAGGAATGTGTCCTGGCTAGCCAAGTAGTACAAGGCAGAGGAGAACTATATGAAGCTGAGGTGCCACAGTGGATCCCAGCCTAGATCAGATAAAGTCCACCTGACTTCTAGACACATGAATAATAATTAGTGATTACTGTTTTAAGATAATAAATATTTGGGAGTGTGGAGATGCTTTGTTATGCAGAAGAGCTAACCAATACAATTTTCCATGAAAACACTGATCCACTAGACATATAGCTATTTCTGCTGCTGCCCTGTGGTCTGTGGCCAACTGTGTATGTGACTATCTTTTTCTCACCTCCCCCAAACTCTACCACATTATTTGTACAGACCTCCCAGTAGGATGGTTTATGCGTAACTTACCAATCTCTTCTGAATTCAACTCCTTCAACTTTTGGCCATCACCCCTTCTTCTGTGAGGCTCAAAACAACTCCTAAGGTTGGGTAGAGAGACTGTACTCATGTCATACCCTCCATCAGCTTGCTTTCACCAGTCCCTAAACTCTAAATCTCATCGTCTGCTTTCATAAAAAATAAAATAAATAAAATAAATGAAAACATTCTTGCATTGAGAGGCCTGCAAACTCAAGCAAACACTTGCCTTTAGACACCAGTAGCCTATTTAATTTGGCAAACTGCCAGTTTCTATGTGCCAGTGTTGATCTCCAAGAAGCAGACATTAAGATGGGATCAGACAAGTGGAAGATTTATTGGGGGATGGCCTGTGAAAGGCATGATAAGGGAGAGGAAGCAGGAAGAGGCAGGACAAGACTTCAGATTTAATCCATGCCTGACACCTGCGAAAGGAGAGTAGGAAGGAAAGAGAACAGGGCAAGAAAAGCCTCAGATCACAGCACAGATATAAGAACATTTAGGTCAGGCTGACAATGAGGAGTCCTCAAGCTAAAGTCACTCCTTAGAGGAGTCCCATGCTCTGAGGGATGGGCTGACGTCGTAGTGTGCTGTTCTCAATCATTGAGTGGAGTAGCCTAAGAGAAGCATAAGCCTCAGCATGAATGTGATGCAGCCAGACAGGTGGCAGCTGGGGCTGTCCATCAACTGTGTTCCCATAGTGGGGAAGATCTGAGCCATCTATGTTCATGGCTACCATGCTCTGAATCTCAGATTGGCCTTCACATGCTATGTCCTGGATAGAGAAATGTATTCAAATAAAGTATTGAGAGAATAGGAGGTGAGGGACGGGGAAGAAATCAGATCTCTCCAAGGAGAGAATCTGGCCTTTTTAGAATGTATTCTTATGGAACAGACATGTGGACTAGTTGTCTCAGAGACAGGCACCTAAGACAAGGCAGGCACTAACCAGATGGCTTTGGAACAGGTAGCAGGTCTTGTGGTTGTTCCATCAAAATGATATGGATTATCAAAAGGCACATGGTAGCAAGACAGGAGTATGAGAATCATTTCTGCACTTTCTCCTTCAAAGCAAAGGAGGAGGGAACACAAAATCTTCAGGACCTGCCTCTACAGACAGACTTGAGGCACAGGAGAGAAGGTTTAGGGGTCACGGTGGTCATTTACTTAACAAATACTGATTTCACACTTATGTTCAGAACTGTACCCAGGGCTAGAGGAATGTTCCAGATAGCCTCCATTTGCCCCTTCTACCAGACCCACTCTCCAACCTCTTTCAGCGTGCTCTGGCCCTGGAAGCCTGACTTGTATGGGTAGCATCAGGCTCCAGTGCCCTCTGGTTACTAGTTGGGCCAAAAGGGTGTCCTAGCAGGAGATCAGGAGGCGAAGGAAGGGTGGGATCAGTTACTTCTTCCTCTGGCTTCCTCCCTGTGGTCGCCTCACATCTCCATGACTGGCAATTACTGTTTCTCTCAAGGGGGCTGATTCGACACAACTCTCTCCTTTGTGGCTCCCCTAATGAGCCCTCCTTTCCTCCATTCAAGACGAAGGCAGTAAATCTGGGTTCCTGCCCCTACACCTACTCCTTTGTTTAAATAAACCCTCTTCCACTTCTCCAGTTCAGATGTGCCACCAGTGTGTTGTGAGGCTGTGTGATGCAGGAACAAGACAGACTTGGTCTGTCTTGGGCAACAGACATTAACTTGGTTTGCTCTGGCTGCCACAACAGAGTACCATAGACTGAGTGACTTAATACCAGAGACTTATTTCTCCCAGTTCTGAGGCTGGAAGTCCAAAATCAAGGTGCTGGCAGATTCAGTTCCCAGTGAGGACACTCTTCCTGCCACTTTCTCACTGTGGCAGAGGGCACACATGTAAGAGAGCTCTGGTCTCTCTTCCTCTTATGATAAGGACACTAATACCATCACAGGCATCCCACACTCATGACATCATCCAAACCTAATTATCTTCCAGAGACCCCCATCTCCAAACACTGTCACATTGGGGAATAGGGCTTCAACATGAATTTGGGGTGGGGGATACCATTTAGCCTATTGTAAGCATCAAACAAATTATTCCACAAACATTTTAAATTATAATACAATAAAATCTACAATGGAAAAATGTTTAGTGCTCCCTATCTGGGGTCAGGTGGGCATCAGAAAGGGCTCTCCCGAGGAAGTGATGTGTTTCATGTGCTCAACTTTTTTTTCATGGGACATGAAAAGAAAGTTTCAAGCAGAGCAATAGCATACATGAAAGCCTGAGGTGGGAAGGATCTGAGGGTGTTTCATGAATTGAGAGAAGAAGGCTTGGCAGCAAAGGACAGCAGCCTAGTGATGGCAGTGAGGAGAATGGCTGAGAGGAGGCTCTAGAGGAGGGTGGGGATCATACGGGAACCACCCTCCAGAAGTAAGGAGTGTGCATGGGAAGAGAAGCTCAGCCTTGCAAATCCCTTTGTTCTGACCCCTCAATGGGATATAATATTTCTATCTGGCTATCCCTTGTTTTACCTCCTTGAGTCCTGGAATTTGAGGGACTCTTGAACTTATTTTTCAATTCATGCTTAATCAGTTCATATGTCTGTTTTTTTTTTTTTTTTTCTCTCTCTCTCAAGAAAATAGGCTTCAAAAACCAAGGTTACCTGCTGATCCTGAAAAGGATATGGGGTCAGAGGCCTCATGGCTGAGCCAAGGGACAAGTCCCCAGGTTGAAACTGCTGAGGAAAGGCTGGGCTATTGCCTTCTGCTCTTCTCATCTTCTTCTGGGTTTGAGAGTGGATGGGAAGATTAACTCCTTGTGGTTTGGGTGGTGAGAGGGTCCAAATGGTTCAGAAGCAGAAATAGCCTAATGTGTAGAGGGCTGGTTATGAAAGGTTCCCAGGTGCCAGGGCATGTAAGACAAAGTACGCTTGGCAGGACATTGTGGGATCTCATTTATTGGGTCCATTATCTGAATTATGAACAATTTGAAATTATGACCAGGAGATAGAAATAAAAGATAAGAGTTTGCAATCATCCTTGTCCCTGCTTGTCTGTGTTGTGGGCATTGTGGGGCCTCTCATACCACTTCTCATGTTTCAGATCATTTAATTAAATTTAATTAGTTCTCTTGAGCCCCAGAAAAAGGAGGGAGCCAGCATTTACTATGGGCTAGGTACTGCATGAAGCATTTGATCCTGGAAACCACACACAGCCGTTCATTTCATCATTTGGTCTTCCCAGAAGCCTTCCATAGAAGGTATTATTACCCACATTCTGTGGATAGGGATGTGCTGGATCTTAGAAAGATTAGATAACTTAATTGTAGTCCCTTAGAGTTGTATTCCCATCTGTCCATCCATGCAACTATGCATCTAGCCGTCTGTCCAATCTATACATCCATCTACTTACTCATCACCACTTTTATCAGTAGTACTCACTGACCATGTTTTATATATTCTCTGCTGGGCAGTGGGGTATCATCAGGGAAGGAGGCACCTGGTCTCTTGCCCTTATGGAACTCATAATCTAGTGAGGTGGGTGCTCAGACCTCTCTGGGTCCCTTAAGTGGGATGTCTTGAAGATCTTCTTATTCATATCCCCATTTCCAAGGTCTCTTACACAGTTGAGGTCTGAACTTGAGTGTCTGAAGAACTAAGGGCTTTTCAGTGACACATGAGCTACCTACCCCCAGCCTTCAGAGGGAATGTGTTTTGGGTGAGCAGTGGTGTCAATTGCCAAAAACTAAGGGAATTTCCCAGGACATGGGACTTTTAATGGTAAATCCAAAAAGTCCTGGCCAAACCTGGTTGGTCACCATAGTTGAGTGGTTCTCAATGGGGGGGGGGGGGAGGGATGATTTTGCTCCCCTCTCAGGACATAAGGCAAAATTTGGAGACATATTTGGTTGACACAACAGGGGTAGAGGAGCTGCTCCTGGAGTTTGTGGGAGTGGCCAGGAGTGCTGCTAAATGTCCTGCAGTGCACAAGGAAGCCCCCTTTACAAACAGTCTTTCAGTCTAAAATGTCAACAGTGCTGCAGATGAGAAAATCTACCCTAGTTGATGGGGGTACAGTGAGATAAGAGGAGTGAGTACATAATCAGCAGATGGGTTGATCTGGGCTAAGATGGAAACTGAATGGCCTTGAGAGCTACCAGGTGATTTAGGACCACCCTCCCCCGACTTCTTGATCTGTGGTTCTGCTGGGTGATTGTTTCTCAGAATTACTCAGTTGTAAGTTAATGACCTTGTTTCTAGGATCAGTCCAGTCCTGCTGAATCAGAATCTGCAGCAAAGGAGACTGAGAATCTCTGTTTTTGTTAACTTTGGGAAACACCGTGCTAAGTCACCAGTGGGGTCAGTCAAAGCTGAGGGTGCTGAGGGACTTGATGTTGGCTTCCTCAGTAGTGGCCCCACCACACCATGGGACCTGGTCAGGTCCTCATGTTCTCACCCACAAATTACTGGACCCATGGGAGGCTAATTGGCCATCTGCTCTATGAAGTCACTCTGAACGGGTGTTCACGCAGCTGGAAGACTCTGGAGGTCAGATGGAGACCTCAACTTGAGGAAGTGGAGGTCCCGAGGTCCAGGAGGACTTGTCACAGAGAGAGAAGGAGTGGGGCCAAGGCTGAGACTTTGAGAACCTTCTCTCAGGAGATGATTGCTGAGGCCCTATATTTGGGGGAAGCAGGTGGGCTTTTGAGGCCTGACTGTAAACCCACAGTAGAATTCTCTCTACTAGCAGAGTAGGAAACTGTTATCTTTTTGTCTGACTTCATTTATATCCTGCCCTGTTCTACAAAGGATTTTAAATCAGCTTACAAAAAAACTTACATGGAATAGCATGGGAAAATGTACATAAGAATTAAAAAATTCACACCCAGAGGAATCATACAAAAGATTGGGAATAATCTTCAAATTTGACTTTGAGCTTCCTACTAACCAAAGGAAAAAGGGAGACACTGTTCATTGAGTAGCTTTTAGGTCAGAGATTTTAAAGATTATGTCATTTCTACAGAAGAACCTGGAAACAGGAGGGACCTTCACCTAGGGGCAGTGTGTAGAATGTTTTTGTTTTTTGTTTTTTTTTTTTTCAGCATCATTCCTGCTATGGCAGTGTAACCAGTTCTACAAGACGATTTCTTTTAACACTTGATGGAAGCCAAGAGTGTGTGTATGTGTGTATGTATCAATGATTTTAGGGGTTAAGGAATGTTTTTATGGTAGTACCAGTTACTTGGGATGGACAACTATTTTGGTATTGTTATAAGTGAGATATTTAAATTCTGGGCAGATGACTTAGGTAATTCTACTTCTAGAAGTCTATCCTAGGGAAATAATTGTGGGCACAAATTTATATACCAAGGAATTTGCTGTAGCATTAATTAATTCATTCCTTAAGTATGTATTATTTCTATAGTGACAGGTTCTATTCTAGGTGTGGGTGTGCAGTGGTGATCTCAAAGGTCAAAGAGCTTATAGTGTAGTCTAGTAGTATAGTTCTTATTAATGATGCTGTATTGACCTTGACATAGACAAACACAAGTGTGTGTATGTGAGTAGTAGTAGTAGTAGCAGTAGTAGTAGCAGTAGTAGAAGCCCTAGTATATGACAGTATTGAACCGAAGTTAATTAGTTTGAAAGGTCAGTTAATGTGGAGAACCAGTGCAGCTCACTCTGGGCAAGCCAAGATGAGTCATCTGATGGAGGTAGAAATGTGTGGGCACACCAGGAAGTTCTATATTAACCCTAAGGGTTTAGTCATCAGAATGATATACAGAAAGGATAGAGGGCACTGGTTAATCTGGAGAGTGGTAGGTGAACGTGGATTAAAATTTCTCCCTCATGTGAAGCAAATGCTATCATTGCCCTGTCCAAATCCCTTGGCCTGACTGTTCTAGTATGCACAGTAGTATCCTATTGAAATATCCATGCCTCTCCACCTGAGGGCCTGCTCTGGCCCATGCACAGGGGAACAAGCTAGAAGTGCTGAAGAGTTACCCATGCCAGGAGCAGTGTTCAGCCAGTGGTAGGCGGGACTTGCAGGGTAACTCTCCTGGCTTCTTCACGTCTCAGGTGGGAAAACTCTGATGTATATTCTGCGCAGACTCCCAGACTTTCCCAGTGGGACTGAGCCCTGCGTTCCCTATGGTGGCTGCCTGCCCAGTCACACACAGCTTCTTTCCCTGACTCATGCCCCCACTTTCCTATAGATGCTCTCCTCAAACTACTTGCACTCGGGTTCTTAACCCAAGGTCTGCTTCCAGAAGAACCCAGTTGTCTTTATGAATAGAACATCAAACACAATCTTATTTAAAAGGTAATGGTGTTTGGCCACCTTGAAACTCTGCCTCCCCCATTTCTGGCTCTTAAACTTGATTCTGGGGTCCTGCTGTGTAGCCAAATGCAGACATGTGAGAGTGGGTGGCCACATAACGCCAAGCACCTGCTCATGCAGAAGCAGCCACTGCATGGCTCTTTTTGGGTGGGCTCAGTTGCACACAGATTTGCCCAAAGAGACGTGGGAAGTGGGTGGTGGTGTAATGGAGAGACACAAGAACGGAGAGTAGAAGCAGTCAGGCAGGCTGGGCTTCCTCTGACCTTGCCTCATTGACAGAAAGACACTCATTTCTGTTGGCCTTGTGCTTGAGGCTTTTTGAAGCCCCAGTGTGTGGGGGTTAGTAGGTTGGGGTGGGTGAAGTTCCAGGCTCACTCTAGTTCCAGGCTCTAGAGTCAAACTTAGATGGGCTTGAAACCTGGAGTTGGCATTTGGTAGCTCTTTGACTTTGGATGACTTACTTAATCCCTTGGCTCATGTGATTTTCATTTCATAATGTGCACGAAGAATTGTATGCTTTGTACCTGGCATGCCATAGAGTATAGATATAGCAATTATAATATTGGTGAATATGTGTGTCCACACATACAATATATATGATATAAACATGTATGTGTGTGTGTCTGTATATCTGCAAAACATAATTAGAGCCTAGGAAATGGCATATGCTTCAAAGTATATACCTGTAGAGAGATAAGATCCATCAATGCAGGATAAAGACCTATTTTCTTCAAAAATTGTTCTCAATGTTAGAATTCCCAAATCTACACAGAATTGGAAAAAAATAATGTAATGAACCCCCAAATATCCATCAGCTAGCTTCAGCAATTATCAACATGTCACCAATCTCTCTTTCTCATGTCCCCCAGTGTTGGTTTCCTGGAGCACTTTGAAGCACATTCCAGCAACGAGTCATGAAAGCTGGCATCTCCAGTTTGTGCTGTGGTGGATTTAGCCCCTTCCTTCTTCACCCAGGGCTGGGGAGCCCCAGGAGTCAGCCGTCTTCCCCGGGGCTATGAGCTCTCAATTGTCCCTTCCCACAGCCCTGAGGACTGGTGTCCCCGCCCTCCACGTGTGAGCTTTTTCCTCCCAGGTGGTGGTTTGTAGCGCTGGTTTCCAGGTCGTATCTCATTTATAGCAGGTACCTGCCGTCTGCTTCTCTAGACTTAACCGGTGTCATTCATGCTGAGCATCTGTCTTGATTCTGGGAAGGCGCTGCTGCATCCACATTTCACAATAAATATCTTTTTAAATGGCCTGGTGTTCAGACTCATTTCTCATTGCCAGGGGGGCTTTTTGACTGGATGACCTAAAGAATTGCTTCCCTGTGACTGACAGGGGAATCCAGCATCACAGCCTCCTCTTCTCCCCCTGCAGGAGGCTGGGTGAGAGCCGGGACTTGAAGTGGCACAGGCTGCTTCCAGCAGAGGCATTTACCCTACTTACTGCCTGGCTCCCTTGCGCCCATGGGGCTGCTGGCTGCCAGCCAGGCAGGCAGGTCCATTTTGGGTGTGCTCCCATGGGACTCATTTTCACAGGAAATCAATGTGAAAGACCTCTGAGGGCAGGGTGAAGTAGGACTCCCTGCTCACTAGTCTTGGTCAGTGCCCTTGCCTGAGTCTACAGGTGGCTCACAAAGGCATGGTTGGTTTCATAGCGACCTTGATCTCCACGGAATACAAAGGCTCTACGAGGGAGGGAGTTGTGGTTACAATTCTCTCTGATGTGGACACCCCAAGCCGCAAAGCATGGTTATTTCAAGATCTTCATAGGCCCTGGGCACTCTTACTTTGTGAAGCTCCTCCTCCTCCTTCTTCTTTTTAAATTTTATTTATTTATTTGAGTGAGACGGAGAGCACACAAGCATGGGAAGAGAGAGAAGCAGGCTCCCCACTGAGCAGGAAGCCCGATGTGGGGCTCGATCCCAGGACCCTGGGATCATGACCTGAGCGGAAGGCAGACGCTTAACCTATTGAGCCACTCAGGCACCCCATGAAGCACCTTCTTACATCACATCCATCATAATAAAATGATCCCATGCCCAGCAGGATGTAATCCACAATAAATGCCAAGTTGCAAACAAACTAGAGGTATAGAACTGTGTTCTTTCCTAGAGTG
The DNA here is from genome assembly GCF_053574225.1 of Canis aureus. Lineage (NCBI taxonomy): Eukaryota > Metazoa > Chordata > Mammalia > Carnivora > Canidae > Canis > Canis aureus. The sequence continues at coordinate 18,094,937 of NC_135613.1, read as the reverse complement.
TTCAGTGAGAGCATGGTCCTGTGAATGTGAGGTCTTGAAGATCAGTGTTCCAGAACCATGAAGGGCCTGAAGAAGTCATCTAAATTCTTCAGTTGTACTTTCCTGTGTTGTATGGAGGAATATATTGCCCAAGGTTGGAATTTTTTGGCATAAAAAATGAGCTTACAGTTCCAGGTGACTCACTGCAGTGGCAAAAGCAAGCTGACCTTTTGCTTTCTAGGTGACCTGAGAAGGCTTTGCAGTCTTTAAATGAGAATGGAATACAGTTTGGAGGGGTCTGAGTTAACTCTGCTGTAATGATTGATGATGCTTCAAAGCCCATAACCAAATCTGTCTCAGAAATTGGTCACTAAAAAATAAAAGTGCCATGTAAGAGCAGGGCCTCAGGAGCATAGTTGGCTGGAGGCCACAAGAAGGTTCCTGAGTGGCTCTGCCTCTCAGGAGATTCATCATTATGTCGACCTGCTGCCCACACTTTGGTTCTCTGACTGTGTCCCTCAAATTCACATTGGCATTTTAACCCCCAGCACCTCAGAATGTGAGTGTATTTGGAGAGAAGGCCTTTAAAGAGGTAATTTAAGTTAAAAAGAGGGCCATTGGTCTGGTGCCTAACCCAAACTGAATGGTGTCCTTATAGCAAGAGGGGATCAGGACACAGACACATGCAGAGGAAAGATTAAGTGAAGACAGAGAGAGCGGACAGTTGTGTACAAACCATGGGCAGAAGCCTCAGAAGAACCAACGCTGCTGACTACCTTGAACTCAGACTTCCAGCTTTCAGAACTCTGAGCAAATGAATTTCTGTCCTCAGGGCCCCCACCGTGTGGTTCTTAGCAGTGGCCCCTCCAGCAAAGCAATACAGCTCTAGTTGTGTTAGTAGATGTCTGTCTCAATCCCTTGAGGTCTGGAGATTCATCGTCCTCCACCTCCGCCCAGGTCAATCTTTCCAACCCCCCTCCCAAGGACTGGTGTCTGAACTCCACCTATGATTGTGGTTTGGTTGTCTATGTACACTTTTCAGAAGCTAGCTCTCAATACCTGTGACCATCATGGCTCCAGACCCCTTCCTGAGATGCTCTTGTGTGCCTTGGTTGCCCGTCATCCTTTTGGGAGAATTCCTTTCTCCCCTTCCTTGTGTTTCTAATAAGGCAGTCAGTCATGGCGATTTAGCTGCCTTTCTCCACTGAACCACTTGTCTGGTGCACCCCCCTGCACCATTATTCTTGACCAAGAAATAATTCAGAAGGAGAATCGAACAGTTTTGGCAGCCAGCTGAGGAGAGAGAGTGGTAGGTGACACTGCTTTTCCGGCTTGGGCATCTGGATGGATAGTTGAGACGCTGACAACGTGGAAGGAAGAGCAACTTTTGGGGAGAAAGTTGCTCTCACTGGAGCTTTGGCTTTCAACAGCTATGAAGTCAGCTGGAGAAGATATGTCTTAGGAGGGCTGGTTTAGGACTGAAGGGAACAGTCTGGACAGACTCAAGGGGACTGGGGAAGAGATAATAATTGATCCTGGTGTGAGAGAGAGAATAATAAATATTTTTATTATTTTTTTAGAGATCTCTTTATTTGAGAGGAGGAGAGAGAGAGACAGAGTGCATGTGGGTGGGTCAGCACTCGGGGGACAAGGGAGAGGGAGAGAGAATCTCAAGCAGACTCCCTGCTGAGCACAGAACCCCCCACCAGCTTGATCTCAGGACCCTGAGATCACGACCTGAGCTGAAATCAAGAGTTGGATGCTTAACCGACGGAGCCACCCAGGCGCCCTGAGAACTGATATCATTAACCAGCCACTCCTGCATCCTGGACAGCAAATGCCAGGTTCAGTTGAGCCCAGTTTTCAAAGGTGGGCCTGGAGCTGTGTTGGGGGGTGGAAACTGGGCAGAGGTCATCATTTTGCAATAGAGAAGGAAGAGAATTTGAAGTTCCCAAGGGCTGTCAGGAGGTAAGGGGTGAGCGCGAAGTCTGGAAGGAGGGAGACAGCAAGAGGAAAGGAGGGCCAGAGATCTGCCACAGCCTGGAGGGTCCCACGTGGAGCAGGGTGATGGGTGAAGAGTCCCTGCTGAGGCAGACGCTGAGAAAGACTGAGCACAAGATGTACAAGGTTTAATTTTAAACTCTCTGCTTTGCTCCACCCCACCTCCGCTTTTGCTTGTCTCCTAAGCACACAGACTTCTTAGCGCAGTTTGTTTGGTTTTGTTTTTGGAAGGAAATCGAGGAAGGGTCTGAGTGTTGATATTTTCAGCAAAGTGAAAGCGTCCAAGGTGTGGTCTGATGTGTACCCTAAGGACCCCCAGCTGGCAGGTGGGTTTCGCAAGCCCGTTGTCTGCCTCAAGTCTAAACTCATGGACTGGTTGGTTCTGAAGCCTCCTTCCAGATCATTGTGTCCCACTTCACGGGGAGGTGCTCCGCAACATGTGTCGATTGGCCCATTGTCTCCAAAAGGCTCCCCCATGAGAAGTCCCCGAATGACCCACCTTCCAGTTCTGTCCAGTGGCCTGGCCTCGACAATGTTGTTCAAAGATAGTACAGAAATTGCCCATTGCCACTTTGAGATCACAGTAAGGGAATTGGCTGCACTAAAAGAGGCAAGGTTCACTCAGCAGCTTCAAAAACATTTTTTTCCCCCAGCCAAGTTTCTGTTCTGCTAGCAGTTCTTGCTTGTGACCTAAAAGCAGCCAGGGCCCCAGGGAACGATGCTGTCTAAACTTCCTCCTATTTACTGGCCTCCCCTCCCCCTCCCATCACCACTGGGCACTTGTGCTTCCCAGCAGCCTTTGCAGGCCAACCCTTCCTGCACCCCACAGCCCTGCTCGGACCCTCATCCTATCAGATGCAGGCCCGCAGCTGGATGGCAGCCAGTTGCAGCCATGAATGTTGGCACCGGGCTTAAATCCACACTGGCCTCCCTCCTTCCTGCAGCGGGTCCAGCCTGGTCTTCCTGTTCTAACTTCTCCCTCTGTTCTGGCCAAGGTGCATGTGCAGACATTCTTGGTCCAAATCATACTTGAACAGCTGGGATGTATGTTAGTACATGCATTCTGAGTTTCGTGGATATGTATTCTGGAAATGTCTGTAAATTAATTTCTCTTTCACACACTGGGTTTGTTTGATCCATTAACATATGTTCCGCTGTCACCCCCAACACACAACTTTATGAAATTCCAGAGTCCTCTTTTCCTTGTCTTTGAACAGAAGTGATTACTTGTCTGGTTGCCCAGATCCAGCTAGGAGCAGGGCCAAGAATCCCCTGTTATACACACCAGTCCGTGTGCACACTCATCCAAAATCCTCTTAAAGACTCAGATGCATTCCCTTTATATCCATCATTTATTCATTTGTAAGAGTATTGAAACCCACGGTGTGTCACCGACCATGCTGGGTCATAAAGGCACAATGCTGAAAACAACAATGGTCCCAGCACCCTGGAGCTTGGTGTCTAGTGAGAGATATAAATAAGTAAACAATTTGATCAACTGACATAATAGGAAAAGATGAGAACACCTAATCCAGACTTGGAAGTTCGGGGAAAGTTTCAGGAAGAAGTGCCATATGCATGGGGCCTACAAAATGTTGACATTAGGCAGGGAGGGTGGGTGTGTATTGGGATTAACTACAGCCTTAAGCCGTGTCATATGTCTGTCATATAGGCAAATGCCATAATAGCACCAGACATAAGGAAATAGGGAAAGACATTGGTTGGTGGTTTTTCCATTTCTTGGTTCAAAAGCTGTTTCTTGGCAGTCTCTAAAAATGGTATTATGGTTTTTCACTTGTAGAATTTGTATTAGGTAGAGTCAAGACATTAGACTCTGAAGAGTTGAGACTTGTTTGGTGTCCTAATAGACATGCCTATCACCCTGTAGTAAAGCTCCAGTTGGAACCTCTCAAGGTCAGCCTCATCCCTAAGCTCCAGTTTCTGGACACCTGGCCAAAGTGTCCAGAAACTTCCCAGAGGATGAGTGCCTTAAAAATATGTGTTGAAAGTAGGCAGACAGGGAAAGAGCACTTATTATTTTATATATGTGAAACCAAATCAGCCAGTAACTTTGGAAAATTCGATTAAATTTGTAGTTATTTCAAGTGACTGAAAGTAGATGACATTTATTGAGCATTTGCTGTATGTTCAGGGCTAAGTGCTTGATATGTATGACCTTATCTCACCCTAGAACCACCCTGGGGAATGGGAACCACTGACTCCAGTGTAGACATGAGGAGAATCCAGCCAGGCCCAGTGACTTGACTTCTGTCTCATGGTCAATCACCAGGCAGGGGTGAGCCTGGGCTCCTGCCCCTGCTGACTCTCAAGAGTACTACCCCCTCTTTGTTTTTTCCTGTGCAGAACTGAGCTCCCTTACAGGTCCTGGGTTGATTCTTCAGGTTATGGTGTGGTCTGGGGAATCTGAGCATGAGAAGAGAAGGAGGGAAGTAAGTGTGTGTGAACTGGCACTTCACAGTCACCTTGACCAGAGGGCGAGGCTGTAGACCAACCCATTCTCACAGCTTCTAAATCAGGCCTTCTACCTCAGGGCCACCCTCAGGGCGTGGATGGGAGCAGAAATCCAGCACAGCTGCTCACATCCAACCCAAAGTGGGAGGTTTTTTTCAGCTCTGCGAAGGTGCCATAGCTAGCCCTGGCATGCTCCCTGACATACCAGCACTGCACAACTGCCTCTCCCTCTTGGATGCACCACTGTGTCTTGTCTGCCCTTGGGTGCCCTCAGCACCCCAGTGCCCATTTTTGTCTCCAGGCCTGCCGCATGTAGACTTGAGACTTTGTAGGGCCACCATGGTTCTCCTTGCTCTACTGCAGACTCACACTCAACTGCTGGAGGCTAATATCAGGAGGTGGATTCCGGTTCTGACTTTCAGGGAGGGGAATGCTCACAAGAGCCGAGCATTAGGGAAAAAGGAAGAAAAGAAAAAGAAGAAGACGGAGGAAGAAATAGCATGGGCTGCCCATTTGAGGTCGCTCAATGAAGCCTTAGGAGAAAGAGGCCACACATCTCAGGCTGAGTATGATCTCTGCCCGTCAGTTCTTCCCAGCTAACTTAGTAGGTAAGTTGGACCTGTGGGATCAACAGACATTTACAAATAGACATAGAACACTGGGTTTTTTATTTCCCCCAAGTTACCTGAAAGAAATATTAGATGATAGATATGAAACCCACTGAATATATTGTTGGAAAGCTCACTTCTCTGACCAGATTAAGAAATAAGATGACATTTGTTTCTTTTTAAAAGATTCGTATGTTCCCACAATATAGGGGATCCGGGTCTGGGTTTGTGCCTATGTGTCTTTAGGTGTGCCTGCTGACATGTGTCTGTACCAGTGTGTGACTGTGTATGTTTGCATGTGCCCCCCACCCCTGGGCTCTCTGCTTGCAGCGTTAGTAAAGCACAATGTCACCGTTGCTTTGGAAACAGCATCCTTGTCCTGGCACACTTGGGGACAAGGGGACATGGCACGCTGTGACATGACTCCGTGTGGTTTGTGATTCCCTCAAGGATGTGGAGCTTCTCAGGTGTTGGTTTCTTTTCTTTAGTCTGTGAATACACATGAGCCATGTGGGGGAGATCCCATTCATGAAAGGTATAAAACCTTTATTTGGAGGCAAATCTGGGACAGAAAGCCAACTGGCTGTGTAGACATACTCTTGGATCTTTGTTTTCTGCTCCCTGAAGAATGGCACTAATTCCTCATCTCAGCGAGGTCTCTTCAAGAGGAGGCAGGTGGGGTGTGGTGGTGCCACACCCTTTCCGGGGGACACTATTTAGGACATTTTACAGAGCACCTATAGGTGTTTTACATAATGGAATGTTAGCAGCTGCATTATATTTTGGGGATAGAGAGGGTTTTTGTGAGTCCTGCTGGACAGTGAGGAGCCATCCGGTTAGAGGGGTAGCCACTGGGGAAAGCTTTAAGTACAGATGTAGATTCATACAGAATATGTGCTGGTATGCTTTTAAAATAAGGTGATTATACTCATATCTTAATAAATAATGTTATTAAATAATTTAAGAAATCCAGGAGCTAGACAGTAAAGATCCAAGGGTGAACAATCCAGCCCATGTTCTGAAGGAGTTCACAGAGAGTGGTAAAAGTGTTTAATTCAAGAGATAATTCCCACAAAGAGTGATTCATGCTAAGGAGAGGTTTCAGGTGTGGTGGAGCAGGTACCTGTTGTGTATGAGGGAGGGGAAAGCCAGTGGCAGTGAGGGCTGGCAAGTTCTCCCTGCCTCTCCCCAAGCCCTATCTTTACTCATACGAGCTTGGGAACTTGTTGTTCCCAGCCAATGAATCCGTTGAGAGAATGGTAATGAGAGAAGGAATGTCAATGTCAGTGTTACTTGGGAGGTGGGGAGAACCCCACACCAGCAGGCTCTGCTGGATTGTAATCTGACAGATAAAAGCACTGACTACAAATTGGTATGGCTGTTAGTGAATATTAACGCAGCTTCACAAGTGATCACCGAATGGGAGTGAGAACATGGTACTAATGATCATGACAAGAACAGCTGTCGCTTATTTAGTCTGCAGGATGGCAGCCACTGTGGGAAGAACCCTGCATCCCTCATCTCATTTCATCCCCACTCATCCTTGTCTCCAGTGTTTAGTTGAGAAAACTGTACCTCCACAGAGATTAACAGGTGGCGAAGCCTCCGGCCTCTGGTGTCTCAAAGGCCTGAGTCATTTCCACTGTCCCTCCACACCCATGGCAGACAGACAGACAGACTTTCCACTTACAGTTGTAATGTGCCTCTTGCAGTGTGATCAAAATCAATTCCTTTCCTTCTCCCCTCTGCCCACTCCTACCCACAAGATGGGACAAGTTCTTGTCTTACCCCTGGTGGAAGCTGAAATGAGCCCTATAGCTTTTCCAGGCACCCTCAGATAATATAAAATACTCTGTTTGCTTTATGTCGCAATGGGTTCTCATTACAGTAATGGGTATGTTCCATCCAATGTAAGTGTCCAAACTCTAGGCCTCCCTAACAGCGAGGCTTCTGGCATGCTCTCCTCCAGCTGAGTGTGCTGCTGGCAGCAAGCTGGTAGTGGGAGAGGCCATGCCATCAGCTTCACCCCCATTTCTCTGCCTTTTGCCTCACCCAGCTTGGTAAGTAGTTTCTGATACCTCCAGGGTCCAAATGGTGGAGGGTAGATGGTGAAGGGGTCACGAAAGGTCTTACTTGTTAGGTTGTGTCTTGAACTTGCTGCCATATCATAAAGTTGCATGAAGAGAATATCATTTCAGCATCAAAAAAGAAAAAAGAGGCAGATTTGTTTAGTTTTGGAGGAATAGGATCACTGAGAAATGTCATAATCACTAAAACTTAACTGAGCTCATCATTTTATGTGCTCTGCAAACACATTCACAATCAGAAGCGGCTACAATTACTTTTCACCATTTTACTGTTAAGGGAACTGAGGCTCCGAGAGATGATTAATCTGTTAAGGTCAGACAGGTCATTATGTGGTAAAACAGGGATTCTGGCCCAGAGAGTCTGACTTCAGAACCTGGTCTCTTAACCGCTCTGCTATCTGAAGTTGGAGATCTATCAGTGAGGAAGGTACTATTCCTTACCGACTTGACAATTTGCCTTCTTTCTTATTACCAGACTGGATAGTATTTCCTTTTAATAGCTGGTACTGAAGCAAATCTAATGAAAATGTGTAACCTGAAAAAAAAAAACACTTTCTGAAATTGTACTAATTTATGATCATAAAGGGAACTCTCATGTTTGAAAATAACCAACAACTCAATTGGATGGTGTGTAAAGAATTAGGAAACAAAACAAATCTCAAGGGAACTAATTTGTATAACTAGAAACTATCTCAAGAAAATTATTTCTTGCTTTCCGTGATACTTGGGACCATATTTCATACAATCAACAATTGCATACATATTTGCACCCAGAAATAATCTGTTGTGGGAAATAAGACAACCTCCCCTCAACACGTGGCTTGGAGGGAGAAAAGAATATAAAGGGTTTCACATGTAAAACTGTTATGTCAGCTGCTGCAATTGGTCCCTTTCCTGATGTTATAGTTTATTGGCACTCCCAAGAGCATTGAAACACTTTTTTACATATTACAATTTCTGGAAAGCATTTTTATTTCAAGAGATTGGGATATTTTGTCTGAAAGGAGAGGCTTTCATATGCCAGTCTTCACCCTTTTGTCCAAGCCACTCCCTCTGTACAGTCCATCTTCACTGTCACTACCTGTTGAACTCCTACTTATCATACAAAGCCCACATAGATTATCACCTCTTCATGGAAGCCTTCCTAATCACACCACAAACAGATGTGCTGTCTGCCTCTATTGGACCACAGAGAGTTTTATAATTCACCTTTGCAACATTTTACTTTATATGAGAGTTGCCTATCTTTGTGTCATGGTCCTAAACTAGAGAGGAGTTCTCACCTAGGTAGCATAGTCCAGCTCTGGAGCAGAGGGTGCCAAGCTAAGGCCCAAAGGCCAAATTCAGCCTGCTACCTATTTTTGTACAGCACTTAGGATAAGAATGATTTTTATATTCTTTAATGGTTAAGAAAAAATCAAAAGAATAACATTTCATGACATATGAAAATGATTTACAATTCAGATTTCATTGTCCATAATTTAATTTTTATTGGAACACAACCATGCTCGTTTGCTTATGTGTTGTCTGTGGGTGTTTTTGCATTAATACAGCAGTGCTGAGTAGTTATGACAGAGACTGGCCTACAGAGCCTAAAATATTTTCTATGTGACTCTTTACATTGGTTGACTTTTGCTCTGAAACAGGTATTCTCAAATTTCAGTGTGTATCTGCATAACCTGGAGAGCTTGTTAAACCACAGACTGTTGGGTCCCACCCTTATAGTTTCTGATTCAGAAGGTCTGAGGTGGGTCCTGAGAATCTGCATCTCTAACAAGTTCCCAGGTGACCCTTCTGCTGCTGGTTGGGATCTACACTTTGAGAACCACTGGTCTAGAGGTAAAGAAAGGTTTTTGAAATCACAGATACATATTTAACCAATTTGTTATTTATCAAGCAATTAACCTCTCTGGATCTAAGTTTTTTTCATGTATAAAAATGGGGCTCATGACAACCTGGTCAGGTTATATCAAGTCAGTCAAAGTTGGAATATGTAGTAGGGATTCAATAAATATCCATTTCTTTCTTTCCCTCCTCCCTTCTATTCTCTCTCTCTTTCCCCACCCTTCCCTCTGAGAAGGAACTGACTCTGAATCACCTTTCCTCTTGAGGCTGCTTAGGAATTTTATAGCACTGGGCAACTCTTGATGTGTCTTCCTCCAATATGGTGCTTGTCTTGTAACTCAAACAAATCAGACTGGGAAAACCATTCTTGCTTAATTTACTGAAGCATGTACAGTGTATAAGTTTCTTCACTAAGGAGCAAAATTAAGATCAAGGACTAAAAAAGAGATCATCTGTCTACTTCACAGAAGTTTTCCTGATAAAGGTAGAGGACAGGCCTTAAAAAATTAATGGTTGCCCTTTAGTTAATTGTAATCAGGTGGTTTTGTCTTCCTTCCTGGGAAGAATGATAAAGGGCAAATGCTTTAGAAACCAAACTAAGCTGAGATCTTTAAGGAAGCAGTTAGGAATGCACTCAAAGGTGATTTGAAAGGAGGTTTTTTTTTTTTTTTTTTTCTGGAGCCTGGTTTTAAAACCATGGTTAAATTAAGCACACAAAAATACTAAGTTTTCCCTGGGAATGTTTTTCTTTAAAACTTAGCCGTTCCTGCTTCCTAAACCTGTGATGAGAATCAAGTGAGATAATTAATATAATTGTATTTGAAAATTATAAAGTACTGTTTAAATGCAAAGGAAATCAGGTTTAGCACATTAAATCGCAATGTAATTAGGCGAGAAAGAGCCTAATGTATTGGATGAATAGCAGGGGCTGCAGAGAATTAGGGGGGTGCTGGAGGACCCCACTGCTTTCTGTCTTAGCCCTGGGGAACCCATGCACCTTAATTTACCTGTTAAGCTAATTATAGAGAAGGCCTTTTTACCTTCTTGCTCTCAAATTTCTTACTTTCTTTCTCTACACGTGGTAGAACCTGAAAGATGAATTAACCTCACGGTTTCCCTCTGCTAGGGCACAAAACCTCCATTGTGGGCTCCCCTTAGCGCCAGTTAGAAAGAGGTACATTTTCACTTTACCTTTACGTTTCTGCTTTAGTACTCCCCCCACCCCCCATGAGCTCTTCGACTTCTTCAGCTGTGGCTATATTTGCAAATCGTGTTTATCTTTGAAACCTCCTTTTACTGAGAAAACCACGTTTTTAGGCAGTGGTGTGCTGATAGTGCTTAACAACCAGACATATATGGAAGTTTATTATCAATATGACCAATTTAAAGGATGTATAGCACACAATTTACAAATGATGATAAACTACACAATACTTTTCAATTGTGGAGTCCACATAGCTGATTGGTTTTCACAGGATGCTTTTGTTTACTTGTGTCCAGTTCTTGTATCCAGAGCCGACCTATGGTTGCTACAGACCAGTGAGTGTAGTTTTGACATAAATCCAAAATTGGTTGGTGGTTGGTTGATACTTTCCTTTATGTTTACTAGTAAGATGAAAGTGACACAACCGAAGACAGATGTAGGGATATTTGTCCATGATATGAGTGACTCCTTTGCTGAATCAACTAATAGCATTGAATAGTGGAAGAATTTTTCCTTAATTTTTAATGGAATTATGATTACAGACACGACATACAGTTAATTCGCATTATTATTTGCATGTTCTCCATCACCTTCTTGTTTTTCATTGGAGCCCAGTGTGGAGTTTCAACTCACAACCCTGAGAGCAAGACCTGAGCTGAGATCAAGACTTGGAAGCTTAACCGACTGAGCCACCCAGACGCCCCTCTCCATTACTTTCTTAAGCCTAGATGATTAACAAAACAACGAATCATGTCCTCATTTGTAGCATTTACCTCTTTCTGTGGTTTAAATACTTAGGTTGCTATGTACTTGGGTGCTAAGTTGGGACTTATGCTATTGTTCGTCCATGTGGGAGAAGAGTCTCCAGATGGGGTATCCCTGGCTCCTCCTGGCTTGCCCTCACTTCCAGTGTCTATCCTCCAAGTTGGGAGTTTCAGCTAAATTTATAATGCTTGCTACCCATTCTTTGCTAATTTTACTTCTTTTTGCTTATTTGTTTCAACTTTAGGGATGGAATTTTGGAGATCTGCTTTGCATCCATCATTTAAAATATGTATCATATTTTAAACATTGCAGAGGATTTTGAACATTGTATAGAGGAAGAAAATGAAAAGCAGTCATAATCCAGTTTCTCGAGATGTTGATGTAGTTTTACTGATTGCTTTTTTTTGATGCACTCAGATATACAATCTCACATTTTCTTTCTTTAACCAAATCAGGACCATAGTATACATTCATGTTTAAAGCTTTCTTTAATCGAAGTATGACATATATGCTGAAAAGTGCACAAATCAATAAATTATTGCTACACGAAAATACCTACATAACCACCACCCAGATGATGTAGTGGGATGTTACTAGTCTCTCTGAACCCTTTCCTCAAGCCCCCTACAAATTTGTATCCTCTCTCTTTTCCCCAAAGTTAAAGGCTATCCTATCATCTATCATAAATTAATTTTGAGATTATTAGGCTTCTACTTAGAAGCATATGGAATATATTCTTGTTTCTCTTTCTTAACATTATGTTTGTGAGATTCATCTCTGTTGGTGTATGTAGAATTTACGCATTTGCACTAAAGATTTTTTTCCCATTATATGAATCTACCATAATCTCTTTGTCTACCCTACTTTTGATGGATGTTTGGGTTGTTTTCAGTTTGGGCCTATTTTGAATAATGCTGTTATGAACATTCTTTTGATATATCTGTTCAGACATCAACTTGCAAACATCAGTTGTAGGTTGCATACCTACAGGTTCAGGAGGTAATGCCAAGCTGCTTTTCTCAGTCCTCATGACCATTTACACTCCCATTAGTGGTGTAGGATACTTCCTATTACCTTACATTCTCACCAACACTTGGCATTGTCCTTGTGTTTTATACTCTTTTAAACACAACATCACACTGTGAGCATTTCCATGCATTATTGTTATGTGTTTCATTATTTTTAATGGCCACATGCAGTTTATTGTATAGAATAGGGATCAGCAAACTTTTTCTGTAAAGGGCCAGAGAGTAAATATTTTCAACTTTGTAGACCACATAGTCTTTTGCAATACTTAGCTCTGCCATTGCAGCTCTAGACAACATGTTAACGAATGAGTGTGTGTGGCTGTCTCCCAATAAAACTATAAAAACGAGTGGTAGGCCAGTCTTGGCCCTCAGGCCATAGTTTGCCAACCTCTGGTATTTATTTAGTTTACTAATTATAATACTTTTAAAACTTGTTTTTTAATCAGAAAAAAAAAAAACACAAAACCTACAATGAACATCATCTATTTGTTTAATACCTACTCTGAGTCAATAGCTGTGCTTAGTTTTGGGAACCTGGTTGTATATCACTTGCAGATAAATTCTTCATAGATCTTATGTTCTAGTTGGGATAGCCTGACAATTACTATCCCTGTCCACCCCCCAAAGTGAATCTTAACTGAAACTCAGTATTTAAAACAGATAAAAGCAGAACTATTTGACTCAAAAATATTTAACTCAGAGTCCTAACAACTTGACTACTTTCTGACCTCCGTGGTTATCCCTGTATTTAACTCTAGGTCTCTACTGATCACAGCTTGAAAAATATGACCAGACTATCAATTGTAGCATCTTGACAGTCTTTTGTTATTGTCACTGCTTTGAATTTTTTTTTGTACATAAATCTTTGATCACATTATTTTCTGCAATAGATTTCTAGCAGAGAATTTATGAGGCCAACGGATGCAACTATTTTGAAGGCTGTTGCTCTATTTTGCCAAAAATTTTTCAGTTTGTGCTACCATGGGCAGTATTATATGAGTTGTATCTTACCTTTGCCAATATCCAGTATTGGGATTTAAAAGGCATTTGCAAATTTGGTAGGTGAAAAATATTACCTAGTTGTTTCAATTTACATTTCTTTGATTAGTTGAGTGCTGAGCATTTTTTCATATTTATTAGTCATTTGCATTTTTCCTTCTGAATTGATGAGAATAGGACATTTTGAGCATAATTGAAATAGAGTTTTGAAAAGAGGTTAACAAATCACTTTTTTCCCCACAGATACAAATCTTTGAATTGGAAAGAGGTCATGGTCAAGAAAAGCAGATTTCTGTAGAATTCTCCATGGTGTCCAAGCCTGTATTTTATTCTGGTCACATTACTATTCATAATTTGATAAGCATAATATTATTTTTTGAAGGTTTAAAACACTATTTGAAATTTTACAGGTGCAGATTGACGTGTGAGGGAAACAGCATGGTGTTAAATGGTGAAACATGAAACTAGACATAATAAAAGTAACTAGGTGTGTGTGATGACCTGAATGTTTGTATTGCCCTCCCTTCTTCCAGATTCATATGCTGAAGCCTAAACCCCCAGGGTGATGGTATTTGGAGGTGGGACATTTGGGAGGTAATTAGGTCAGGGGGGTGGACATTCTCGGATAGTATAAGTGCCATTTTAAGAGGAGATATAAGAGAGATTATCACTCTCTGCTCTCCACCATTAGAGGATTCAGGAGAAACTTGTGTGCAGGGAAGGAGGACTGCCCTCACCAGACAGTGGTTGTGCTTGCACCTCCATCTTGGACTAACCAGCCTCCAAAACTGTGTGAAATAAATTTTTATTGTTTAAGCCATCCAGCCTATGGTATTCTGACTGAGATAGAAATCTGTATTAATCAGCATTCTCCAGAGAAACAGAACCAATTGGATTTTTATATATATCTTTCTAGATATATAGAGATTTATCATAAGGTATTAGCTTATAATAAAAAAAGCTAAGAAAGAGCTTTATCATAAGATACCAGCTCACGTGTTATGGAGACAGCTGAGTCCCACAATCTGCCATCTGCAAGCTGGAGACCTGGGAAAGCTGGTCATGCAGTCTAAATGAGGATCAGAGAGCCAAGAGTGGATGTTCCAGTCCAGATCTGAAGGCCTGAGAACCAGGAGCACTGAGGCAGGAAAAGGTTGATGTTTCAGCTCAAGCAGTCAGGCAGAGAGTGAATTCAACCTTCTTCCACATTTTTGTTCTAGTCAGGCCCTTAAGGGATCCGGGGTGCCCACACACAGTGGGGAGGGCCATCTGCTTTACTACAGTCTCTGCACAGGCTCACCCTCCATCCGAGGCACCCTGCCTGTTCCATTCCTGTTTCTAGCTCAGAGTTCTTGAATGTTCTCAGGGAAACCTCACCTGACCCCTGAGATTAGGTCAGAGTCCCAGTTCTGTGAACCCCCTGACCCTCAATTTCTCTGGCATCATCAAAAGGTAATTAAATAACCGGTTGTGTAATTCAGCCTTTGATGTCTCCATCACGGTTTCCATGTCAATGAGGGTAGAAACAGTTGGAAGGCAGAATCAGAGCAGAGTTATTGGCCATATGCCATACCTCATGCCATACCTGTCTGGTAACATCGCAGTCCAGATACTGAGGGGGAGAGAGAAAGAGAGAGGGAGAGGGACTCATGTACTTACTTTTAAGTTGCATTTCTCTTCTCTGCTCTCATTGATTCTGACCCCGATGGAGAAGACGTTCTCAAGGGGGACAGGATATATTACCTGTTATTGATACCTCTGCCCCCAGTTCTAGAACATCTCATCCCTCCAACCTTCTTGTGAACTTTTGGCTCTGTCTTCAGCATCTGCCCTGAAATGTTGAAGAAGCTGGGCTTTAAACATCCTACTGCTTGATTACCTCCCACCCATTATTTCTAAAAGGTGTGCAGGAAACAACCTGAGGTTTATCATCATCAAGGGAAAGGTAAAAAGCCAAAGGGTTATCACCTGGTGGCTGTGTTTTCCAGGTGAAAGAAACACAATATGGGTGGTGGGATAGTGAAACGTTACCTAATCCTGGGGTTGTTGCTGTGACCAAACCCCTGATACCTAACTGAAGAATATTTTTCCAGTTCCCTTGAAGTGGTCAACACACACCACCAGGCCAGATCTAGGCTGTAGATCCCATGAGCGTGGAGACCCTGGGGGTCTCACTTGCTGCTCTGTCCTTGTGTCCTCACAGCAGTCTAGCTCATAAATTTGTGCCCAGTAAGCATTTATTTGTTAGATGTGTGGAGTAGTTAAACTTTCTTCCATTTAGATTTTATTTTAGTGTATACCGTGATTTATTGAACTAGTCTTATTTCCCCCACCAATGATCAGTCTGTAACCTCAATGGCAAATGTCAAATAATTCATCCTTTTCCTATTGACTTAGAACACTGCACTTACTGTATACTAAAATCACATAGGTACTTGGTGCTCTTTCTGTACTTCTTATTCTGTTTGTGAATCTGTTGGTCTATCTGATCCCATTACCAGCACCCTTTTAGAAATTGTCCTTGATTAGGTTTGTCCAATGGCCAATAATAAATTTACTCATTTCGCTAGAAGGATCTTACTTTCATAAATGGTACAAGAAGATAGTACTTGAATACCCTTAAGGCTCAGAGCCAAAATCACAGAATATCATAATACTGCATTCTGTTAACACACTGCAGTTAATGTATATAGCACAGTTAGTCATTTTATTTCCAATCATAGTGTTCTATTTTAAAATTAAAAATACAGAATATATTAAATGTACGTTTTCCTGAAGGTGCCTGTTTACCAAGTTAAAGGAACTTTTAGCAGCTCACAACAGTGTCCTCTTCTTTCTCTGGACAGTTGTGAGTGAGCTGAAAGAATCTTGAACTTCTGGTCTTTGGAAGAAGACTAGGAAGTAAAAGACATTGTAGAACACATTATGTATTTCTGGAACTGCTCCTCCTTCTTCATTACTAATTTTCAAAATCTTCTTGGCTATTCTCACCCCTTTATTATTCCTGATAAACCTTACAATTATCATGCCAAATTCTGAAAGGGAAATCCTGCTGATATTTTGACTAGAAGAGAGTTACATTCAAGGATTAATTTGGGGAATTTTCAGGTCTTTGAAATATTGAATGTTTTCATCTGGGAGCATAATATGCTCCCCCCCCCCCTTACTTCATTGCCTTTCTGCCTCTTAATAAACATTTTCAGCTTCCTATGAGTCCCATGTCCTCCCTGTTGCTACCTCCCTTCTTCCCTCCTTCTCATCGGCTTCCTCCCCACTTCTCTCCCACTCTCCCTTCCTTCTCTCTCTCTCTTATTTCAATTGTGAATGGATTTCTTTTCCTCAGTATCTTCTTAAAACTGGTTACTTATTTAAAAAATAATTATCAAATACTTGTATAGTGTCAGTTTTATTCCAAGTAATCCAAGGCATTTAATTTTTTTATTATGGTGAAATAAGTATAATGTAAAATTGACCATTTGAAGCATTTTTAAGTGTATAATTTAGAGGAATTAGTACATTCATATTGTTGTCCAACTACCCCCACTATCCATCATCATAACTTTCTCATAAGGCCAAAATGAAATTCTGCAGTAAGCCATTGTCTTTCGAGTAACCAGTGTGATCATACATTACAGAAAACTCTATTAGTTTTAACTGTCTTGCAATTGATTTTGTTTGTTTGTTTTCAAGATATATACTTGTGTTGTATGCCAAGATGGATAAGCCTGTCTCCTTTTTAGTAGGTGCCTCATTTACTTTTCTTGCATTATTGCAATGGTAGATGGAACTTCCCCCATAATCCTAAATAGCAGAGGTGTTATGGGCATCTTTGTCTTGTTGTCTATTTTAAGGGGATTGCTTTTAGCATTTAAAAACAATGATAGGTATGCTGTTATTTGGTGGCTTACCATTTGCTATGGATATTCTTTACTAAATTATAGAAGTATATTTCAATCCTTATTTTGTTGGGAGATTTTTTTTTATTATACAGGGATGTGTATCCTATTTTATAAAACACTTTTCTGCCTTTATTGAATTAGACAAAATTTTTATTATTTAGTCCTAGTAATATCAAACTATTTTTTAAAAGATTTTGTTTATTTATCAAACTATTTTTGCATTCTTAAACTTCATTTTGTTGTAGCTATAAATCTCTTAATATGCTACTTTGTTAGGGTTGTTTAAATGTTATTTGGATTTTTATGGCTATACTTAGAAGTGAGACTTCTGAGAGAGGAATTTTATTTTTTTGTTCTTCAAGTTTCCTATCTGTATTTTTTCTCTTTCTTTTTTTCTTATTAAATTTGTTAAATTTTATCTTCTGTTTAATTGGCCATTTCAAAGAACTAGTTCTCAGATATATGAGTTCTACTATATTTTCTAGTGTATTAATTTCTCCTATATTGTAATTATTAATTCCTTTTCTATAGGCTTAGGACTTCCTTTCTTGAATGTTTTTTATTATTTCTTGTTTAATAATAAAAGCATTTAAGGCTATGAATATTTATTTGAATACAGCTTTGACTGCATTCTGTGAAGTATGCCATTTATTGTGGTTGGAGCAATTTTCTAAATTGTCTCAATGTATAAATTTTACTTCCAACCTGACCCAAGAGCTACTTTGGAAAGAGTTTAAAAATTTTTTTTGTGATAAAATGGCAAAAACACATGGCCTGTACAAATTCTATTTTTGAACATTTTCTGAGACTTTCTTTGTAGACAAATAGAAAATGGATATTTTTCTAGGTATACCTAGTTTATTTAACACACAAAGTGTGTTAGTTTACTTTTTTGTCAGTTCTTCCTTGAAATTTTTATAGCAATTGCTTTATGTATTTTGATGCCAGTACATAAAGGGTCTTGAGCATTGTGTGTATATTGGTTCTGCCTTTACCAGGTGGTTGCATTTTGTGTGAGGGAAGTGTTTCTGAAGACTTTGCAAATCCACAACTGATTTCGATTGGAATAAATGTAGAATGTGTGGGAGAGGGTATTCTTGGTGTGCATAAATCTTCAAGTACTACAGTATATTTTTGCTTTAATGAGTCCTTGTTTTTCAGTTTTCCTCTGCTATGTTTTTCAAAAGACGTTGTTTATCCTAATGACTTTTAAAAATCTTTCTTATAAAATTGTATCATATCTAACTTCTACTTAAGCTTTTGGAGTTACCATTAAGCAATAGCAATTGTGCTGTTATTTAACAAATATTCTTATAAATATTCAAATAGTTTTAACACTCAAGTTTATCAATTACATACTTTTTTTACTGTATACTATAGTAAAATAATAAGTACCCACCAAAATCATCTGCAGAAGTTCTAGCATTTAATAGCAACATGTGTCTCATGATACTGACTAAAGATAATGGGTATATTTGTTTTCTGCTTACATGGTGCCATCATGTGGCAACATAAATCATCATCATCACCATCATCATTGTCACAAGAAACACTTTGCAATACATACACAAAGTTGTGTTCTAAATATTTTTTTTAAAAAGATTTATTTATTTATTTGAGAGAGAGAGAGAGAGAGAGAGAGAGAACATGTGAGCAGGGGAGGGGCAGAGGAAGAGGGAGAGGAAGAGACTCTCAAGCAGACTCCCCGCTAAGCATGGAGCCCAACATATGGCTCAACCCCATGACTCTGAGATCATGACCTGAGCAGAAATCAAGAGTCTGATGTTTAAGTGACTGTGCCACAGGTGCCCCTTCTAAGTACTTTAAATATATTAACTCATTTAATTCTCATAGCATCATATAAGATGGTGATTATTATTATTCCCATCTCATAGATGAAGAATCCAAGACACAAATATATAAAGCCACTTGTCTAGGTTACATAGCTTGTAAATGGTGCAGCTTATAAATGACAGGATTGAAACACAGCCTGGCTCGGGAGTCCACACTCCTAAGTACCATGCTATGCTGTCTCTTCACAGTTTACAATTCACTTGGTTGGAAAGCTCTGTAATTTTGCTGTGTTTTTCATGAACTAAAAATGCTGGGCTTCGCATTATTTCAAATTTTGCACATAAAGTACAATTTTCTTAAGATGTTTATATCCTATTTTAACTTACCTAGTTCAAAATCACACACAATGTTCAACTATACTGTCTTGCTAAATTGCATTACAGAACGCTTGCCTGAGTTTATATCTATATTACAATCTTACTACCATTATTAAAAGAGATCTTTGTCAACAAGGGGAAATGCAAAATGACCTGTTGTTTTCATTTGCATCTTTTATTGAATTAAAAATAGCTTTCTTGACCTTACGTGTCTCTTCTGTCAATTTCCTGCCTATGTTAATTTTTCTTCTGGGGTTTGAATATTTTTCTCTTTGATTTCTGAAAATCCTTTTTTAAAGATATCAACTAATCTCTCGAATTTAAAGCACCTTGACAAAATGGTATGGTTGTGTTCAGTACGATTCTGAATTATGTTTGTTGTAATTTTTTTGTTTGCCTTTGTGTCCAAATTTTCTCTCTGAGACAGAAAGAAAATTTCTATTCAGTTGATAGAACATTTACACTTTCACGTTATCGAGTCAGTGGCTGGTTCTCTTTATGATTTATTACATGGGCATTCCTCTTACCTCAAGAGGTTGATAAATGTTTAATAATACTTGTCCTATTTTTTTAATGATACAATTTTGTTTCCTTTAACTCTTTATTCCAGTTGGGATTTCCGTTTGTGTGTGGCAAGAGAAATTCTTAAAGTGAATCTTTACACTCCCCTTGCAGTTGTTGGCTAAAGCAGTTTATTAAAATCAGTATCTCTGATTTTAGAGATTTTACATACACCTTTAATTAAATTGATATACCCAGTAGATCCCATTTCTCAATTATTAGTCTGTCCTACAAATTCCCTTTGTCTATTTTCATATAATATCACACTCTTTACTACACCCTGAGATAGACGTTAGGGCTAGTCCTTCAACATCCTCACTTGCAAATAATAGAGGTATCTTCTTCAGAAGGCTCTGGTGAGGGTTAATGGAGTTATAACAACCCCTGACCATAATAGAGCTGTGTACCTGCTCCAGTGAGAGGTAGGAGATTTCACTCATCAGTACTCCCAGGCTTATGACAACGGATGCAGTGATTAACTTGTACAGACTGTTAACTCCTGGCACCACTTTCTAGGAGCACTTACTGACTCCTATCCTTTATTCTACTCTGTCAAAGTTTGACACATTAGAAACTACAGCATTCTGAAAAGCTTGCAGACCAGCATAAGTTGGTTACTTCCTTATCAAGCACATGCTGTTCATGAACAAATTTGGAACTTGCTCTTCTTTCCTTATCTTTCAAGGCTAGATAACTATTAACAGAACTTACCCAATAAATATTTGTAGTTTTCTTCATATGCCACACATAGTTTTCATGTAGATGCTTTATAGACATTGTAATTCTTACTAATTCATTGTAATTCTTTTCACTATGAACTGGATTACTTTACAAAGTGTTTTCTAATTCATTATTACTAGTGTTAAAGTTATCTTTTTGAATATGTTTTAGCAAGGCACATCCCTCTTTTTCTTTTCCTTTCATAACTTCTACTGAATTAACTATTTTTCTTATTATCATTCCCCATTATTTGTCTGGTTTGAAAATTATACTTTCTTTTTCTCTTTTCTTAGCATCTTCCTTTAATTTATAATGACATATTTGACCTAGGTTTAAAGTTAATGAATGTCTTTGGCCTCGTCCCAAACATAGGATGAAGACCTTAAAATGGTTTAACTGTGTTCTCCCCCTGCAGTCTTCCATTTTTTATTATTTAGTGACTCCATCTTAGTATTTTTTAATGTTTTCTTTTGAAATGACTATAGATTCACAGGAAGTTGCAAAGATAGTACAGAGGTCCCTGTGTCTCCCCCTGCATTCTCTGTAAAAGTCATATCTTATATAACTATAGTACAGTATCAAAACCAGGAAGTTGACACTGGTACAATGTCTGTTTACAGTTCTGGGTCATTTTATCACATGTGTAGATTTGTGTGACCACCATCACAATCAAAATATAGAACCGACCCACCATCATAAATATCTCCCTTGTGATATTCCTTCTAGTCTTAACTCTCACCCCTCTTCTTCCAGTAGCCCCTAGCAACCACTAATCTACTCTCCATCTCAACAGCTATTATCATTTTGAGAATGTTGTATAAGTGGGATCTTACAGCACGTGTCCTTCTGAAATTGGCTCTTTTTACATAGCATAATGTCCTTAAGATCTATCCATGTTGTTGAATGTATCAATAGTTCATTCTTCTTTATTGCTAAGTAGTGTACCACTATTTTGTTTCTATTCCCCTTACATTTGTGGTTATTATACCAGTTTCTCTACTTACCATTATTACTTGCATCCCTCTACTTCCTTCTGAGTTCAAATTCCTGCTTTGTAAAAGTACTATATCTTTAGTAAGTTTTTCAGTGAGGATTTGTTAGTGCTAAATTATTTCCATCTTTGTTTATTCAAAATTATTCTTTATTCCCCTAACTCTGAATGGTGGTTAGTTGGATAGGTTTTTCTACATTCAAAGTTATTTTTTCACAAAACTTTGAGGATATCATACCTGACTTCCGTTGTTGTCAAAAAGTCCTATCAATCTTTTTTTTTTTTTTTTAAGATTTTATTTATTTAACAGAGAGAGAGTAAGCACAAGCAGGAGGAGTGGCAGAGGGAGAGGGAGAAGCAGACTACAGCTGAGCAGAGAGACTGAGGCGGGACTCTGTCCCAGGACCCCAGGATCATGACCTGAGCCGAAGGTAGACGCTTACCTGATTGAGCCACCCAGGCACCCAAAAAGTCGCATCAATCTAATTATTCTTTATCTACAGGTAATTTTATTGACCCTCCTTTGCCGAATACCCATACCCCTGCTCCTTCCATAGCTTTTTTTTTCATTATTTTTTATTTATTAATTTTTTTTACATATTTTTTTAAATTGGAGTTCAGTTACCTCCCATAGCTTTTTAAAGATTTTCTTATTGCCTTTTCACTCCCACAGTTTCATTACAATGCTTTTAATTTTGGATTTATTTTTATTTATATTATTCCCAAAACTCAGAACAAATTTCCAAAATAAAGCTTTATGATTTTTTTCAAAGTACAGAAAATTCTTAGCCAACATTTCTTTAATATTATACTCTTTCCTGTATTCTTTCTTTAAAGTCAGAAATAAATTATGTGCAGTAAAATTCACCTTATTTAGACAGAATGTTTGGTGAATATTGACATCCATAGTCGTGTAATCACCACTACGATCTATAGCAGAGTATTTCCATTGTTCCAAGAAGTCCTCTTGTCTCTTTATAGTTGATGTCCTATTTCCATCCCATTCCCTGACAACCATTCATTTAACTAATGTCCACAGTTTCACCTTTTCCAGATCATCATATAAGTGAAGACACTTTGTGTCTGGATTTTTTTTTTTCTCAGCATAATGCACTTGAGGTTTATTGATATTGTTGCATGTAGTATTTGCTTCCTTCTTATTCCTGTGTAGTATATCATCAGAGGGCTGTATCACCATTTGTTTATGTATTCACCAGTTGATGGACATTTCAGTTGTTTCCTGGTTTGTGCAGTTATGAGTAAGGCTGCTATAAACATTTGTGAACAGGCCTCAAAAGGAACATATGTTTCATTTCTCTTGGGTAAATATCCGGGACTGAAATTGCTAGGTCTCATATGGTAATTGTGTGTGTAATATTATAAGAAACTCTTAGACTGTTTCCCAAAATGGCCATGGCATTTTCTATTTCCACCATCACCTATGTGTAGAGATGTATTTGTTCCATATCCTCACCAGCACTTAATATTGACAGCTAAAAAAAAAAAAAAGGTCCATTCTAATAATGTGGTATCTCACTGCAGTTTTAATTTGCATTTCCCTAATGACCAATTATATTGAGCATCTTCTGATGTGTCTATTAGTCATCTGTATATCTTCTTTGGTGAAATGTTTGTTCAAATATTTTGCTCAATTTTTAAAAATAGACTTTTAAAATTATCGTATTTTGAGAGTTATTTAAATATTCTGAATGAGTCCTTTATCAGACATATGTTTTGCAAATATTTTTTCCCAGTTTGTGGCTCATCTTTTCTTTTCCTTAACTGTCTTTTAGAAGCAGATGTTTTTAATCTTGATGAAGTCTATCTTTTTATGTCCTTTCATCGTCTGTACTTTTTGTTTCCTGTGTAAGAAATCTTTCCCATGATCACAAAGATTTTCTCTTATGATTTCTTCCAGAAGTTTTACAGCTTAGATTTTATATTTAGGTCTATGACCTAATTTTTGTACTTGTGGTGAGGTAAGTAAGCATTAAAGTTCCTTTTCCTACTTCCAACAAATTTTGATATGTTACATTTTCATTTCCATTTAGCTCAAAACACATTATAATTTATAATTTTATAATTTCCCTGGTTTCTTCTTTTTATTTATTTACTTATTTATTTATTTATTTATGAGAGACACAGAAAGAGGCAGAGGGAGAAGCAGGCTCCCTTGTGGGGAGCCCGATGTGGGACTCGATCCCAGCGCTCCAGGATCATGCCCCAAGCTGAAGGCAGATGCTCAACCGCTGAGCCACCCAGGCATGATTTCTTCTTTGAGCCATGTATTATTTCAGAATTGTTTTATTTTGTTCTCACATATTTGGAGGATTTTCCAGATATCTTTCTGTTACTGATTTCTTTCTCTATTTTTTCATTTAAAAATATATTTATCATGGTAATTTTCAAACAAAATTAGAAAATTGATTTCTAATTTAATTCTATTATGGTCAGAATGTATTTTGTTATGACACAGATATGTTGAATTTATTGAATCTTATTTCATTGCTTAGAATATGACCTATTTTGGTTAAGTGTTCCATGTGACTTAAAAAGAATATAAAATCTTGCTGTTTTGCTAGAGTGCTCTGAGAATGTCAGTTACATTGAATTGATTTGGTGTTCAATCTTCTATGTATTTGCTAATTTTCTCTTTGTTCTATGAATTATTTAAATGGGCTTTGAAATAAATTCTAACTGTGGATTTGTCTGTTTCTCTGTAGCTTGATTAATTTTTGCTTCATGAGTTTTGAATATTAGTATTAGGCACATACTGTTTAGGATTGTCATGTGCTCTTCATGAATTGACACCTTTATCATTATGAAATGATTTTATTTGCCCTTAGTAATATCCTGTGTTCTAAAATATACGTTGTCTGATTTTAATGTATCTACCCTAGATTTCTTTTCATTAATGGTAGCATCCTTTTACTTTTACCTATTTATGTCTTAATATTTGAAGTGCTTTTCTTGTAGGCTGCAAATACATTAGTTTTGATAGTCTGTGCTTTTTAATTGGTGTACATAGGCAATTTACATTTAATGTGATTATTAATATAATTAAATTTAAACCAATAATTTTGCTATTTCTTTTCTCGTTGTCTCATATGTTTTTTGTTCTCTTTTTTCTTCTGCTTTCTTTTGGATTGAGGGATTTTGTTGGTGTGTGTGTGTGCGCTTCCATTTTGTCTCCCTTGTTAGCATATTATACATAACTCTTTGTTTTGTTATTTCAAATTTAGGGTTTATAATATAGATCTTCAACTTACCACAGTCTACTTTCAAGAATAGCATTTTACATATAAAAACTTTACAATAGTATATTTCCATTTCTCTTTTCTCTACCCTTGTGCTACTGTGAGATACATTTTGTTTTTACATATATTATAAACCCTATTCTACATTGTCATATTTTATACAGCCAATTATGCTTTTTGTAAAACCACTTTACTTAGGTATAATTTACCCATTAGAAACATACAACTGAATGGTTCTCAGTAAGTTTATAGAGTTATGCAATTATTACCATAATTCATTTCTGCCACTTCTCAAAGGTCCCTCATACTCATTTGCAGTTATCCCCATTACAACTTCAGCTCTAGGCAATAATTGCTTTCTGTCTCTATAAATTACATTTTCTGGCATTTCACAACAAGTCATCCTTGTGTCTATCTTTTTTACTTAATATAACGCTTTTGAGATCCATCCATGCTGTTGTGTGGATCGTTAGGTTGTTACTTTTATTACTGAGTAATATTTCACTGTATGGATGTACATAGTTCATTTTTCCATTTGTCCACTGAAGAACATTAAATTGTTTCAGTTTTGGGCTATTACAAGTAAAGCTGCTATGAACATTCATGTCCAGATTCTTGTGTGAACATGTTTTTAGTTTTCTTTTTTTTTTTAAGATTTTATTTATTTATTAGAGAGAGAGAGAGAGAGGTGGGGAGGGGGCAGAGACACAGGGAGAGGGAGAAGCAGGCTCCGTGTGGGGAGCCTAATGTGGGACTCTATCTTGGGTCTCCAGAATCACACCCTGGGCTGAAGGCGGTGCTAAACTGCTAAGCCACCAGGGCTGACCTGTTTTTAGTTTTCTGGGATAAACACCTAGGAGTTTGATTTCTCAATTGTATGGAAAATATATGTTTAACTTTCTAAGAAACTGCCATACTTTTTTTTTTTCCAGAGTGGCTCTCCTATTTTGTGTTCTAGACAGCAATATATAAGAGGTCCAATTGCTCCACATTTCTGTTAGCAGTTAGGACGGTCAGCATTAGTTTTAACCATACTAATAGGGGTACAGTGGTATCTCATTCTGGCTTTAGTTTATATTTGCCCAATGGCTAGTGAAGTTGAGCACATGCTTACTTGCTGTTTATTCAAATTTCTGCCCATTTTCTATTTTGATTTTTTGTTTTCTTGTTGAGTTTAGAGAATTTTCTATATATTATATATAGATACATGTACTTTCTAGGATGTGGGATTTGCCAATATTTTCTCCCACCCAGTCTATAGTTTATATTTTCATTCTATTCACAGGGTCTTTCATAGGACAAAGGATTTTTTTTTTTAAAGATTTTATTTATTCGTGAGAAACACACAGAGAGACAGACACATAGGCAAAGGGAGAAGCAGGCTCCCTGCAGGGAGCCTGATGTGAGATTCGATCCCAGGACCCTGGGATCATGATCTGAGCCAAAGGCATACACTCAACCACTGAGCCATCCAAGCGCCCCAGAACAAAAGTTTTTAATGTTCAACTTACCAAATTATTTTTAGTGGGTTGTGCTTTTGGTATCATGTCTAAGAACTCTGCATAAATCTGAGTCACAAAGATTTTCTCCAATATTTTCTTCTAAAAAATTTATAGTTTAACATTTGTTATATGAATGACCAAAAGATGGCTTCTGTTTATTGGCTCCAGGTGGTTTATTTCTTCACTGCAGGCTGAGACTTATTAGCTCCAAAGCCTACTGATGCCAAACCCATTGGTGTAAGTTTATACACACCCTAATATTTTAAAAAATAGCTCTAAACAAGCATATGTAGAGCCTGTTGGCTGTGCATACCCTGTGAAACCTCACTCGGCATTTGCTGAACATTCGTAAGGTTATAAAACCTAAAGGAGCTCTCTGACCAAGAGACTCTGTTGTGTGGCTGAGGGACAGTGCATAGGCATGCAAGCCTCCTCTCTGATTCTCCCTTTCCCCAGGGGTCCCTTTGCCCTCCTTCCATCTGATTGATGGTCTCCTCACTGTACACCTCTGTTTCACACTGTGAGAGAGTTCCCCTTGTATGCAAACATATCCAACTAGCATCCTATAAAGTGTGTTACTGCCTCTCTTGGTCATGACTTTTTCATTAATTAGCCCCCAGATTTCTTGAACTCTCTCTGTTTTATGTTTAGAGCTATGATCCCATGGAGTTAATTATTCTTGTATAAGTGTGATTTATTATTATTATCATTATTTTTACTATGAGTTCCATTTGTTCCAATACTATTCACTTAAGAGTATCAGAGAGGGAGACTAACCATAAGAGACTCATTATCATAGGAAACAAACTGAGGGTTGCTGGAGGGGAAGGGAGTGGGAGGATGGGGTAACTGGGTGATGGACATTGAGGGCATGTGATGTAATGAGCACTGTGTGTTATATGCAACTGATGAATCACTGAGCTCTACCTCTGAAATCAATAACACATTATATGTTAATCAATTAAATTTAAATAAAAAGGGTATCCTTTTTGCATTTAATTACTTTTGCATCTTTGTTGAAAATCAGCATGCCATACCCATGCAGGTCTATGTGTGGACTCTATATTCTGTTCCATTATTTTATTCTTTTTGATAGTATTGTGAATGGAATTGTTTTCTTAATTTCATTTGTGGATTCTTCATGACTAGTACATAGGAATACAACTGATATTTGTATGCTGATCTTAGATCCTGTGACCTTGGTAAACTTGTTAGATCTGATATTGTATTACACTGTTAAACTTTTTTTTTATTCCTTAGTATTTTCTACATACGTTATCATGTCATTTGCCAATAAAAACAGTTATATTTCTTTCTTTCCAATTTGAATGCCTTTCTTTTCTTTTATTCTTTTTTCTTTGGGGGCTTTATTTTAATGTCCAGACTATACAGAATGATGTTGAATAGATTTATTGAAAGACATTCATACCTAGTTCCTGATCTTAGGGGAGAATCAGTCTTTCACCCTTCAGTATGATGTGAGCTGTATATTTTTTCATATATGCTCTTTATTGCATCCTTGGGTAAACCACAAGATAAGAACACACTTGGTGTAATATATAATTTATTTATATATTGGCAAATTCAATTTGATAATATGATGTTTAATATTTTTGTATTTATATTTGTGATAGATGTTAGTCCGTGGTTTCCTTTCATCTTTGCCTCTGTTATAAGGGTAATTCTGGCTTCAAGGAATGAGTTGGGGAATGCTTCCTTCTCTATACCTTGAGAAAATTTGTGAAGAATTGATAGTATTTCTTCTTTAAATATTTGATAGTATTCTCCAGTGAGCCAACTTAGTCTTGTGTTTTCTTGGGTGAAGATTTTAATTATTAATTCAATTTCTTTACTTGTTATAGGTCTATTCAGATTTTTTACTTTTTGGTTGAGTTTTTAGAATATATTTCTAGGAATCTGTTAATTTCATCCAGGTTATCTATTTTTTTGGCCCTAATTTGCTCATAATATTATAATTCTCTTATTTTTTGTAGAGTTAGTAATATGTTCCATTTTTCAGTCTTGATTTTGTTTGTTTCCTTTTTCTCTGTTCTTTTCTTGATTGGTTATTAGAGGTTGTCAATTTTGTTGATCTTTTCAAAGAACCAACTTTTGGTTTCATTGTTTTTCTGTTTCCTGTCATTTATCTGACTCTTATCTTCCTAGTTTTTTTTTTTTTTAAGATTTTATTTATTTATTCATGAGAGACAGAGAGAGTCAGAGATACAGAGAGGGAGAAGCAGTTTCCCTGAGGGGAGCCTGGGACTCGATTCCAGGACCCTGGGATCATGCCTGAGCTAAAGGCAGATGCTCAACCACTGAGCCACCCAGATGCTCTCTTCTTTTCCTAGTTTCTTAATGTAGATGTCAATTATTAATTTGAGAATTTTTTCTTTTCTATTTTAGGCATTTAATGCTGGCTCTAACTGCATATCATAAACTTAAATATACTGTGCCTTTGTTTTCATTCAAGTCCAAATATTTTATGAATACCCTTGTGACTATTTCTTTGAGCTATTAATTTTATGTAACTATATTATTTAAATTCCAAATAATTGGGTTTTCCCAGATTTCTTTCTATGGTTGATTTCTAATTTAGTTCCATTGTGGTTAGAGAATACATTTTGTATAATTTTAATCCATTTGAATTTATTGAACCTTGTTTTAAGCCTAACATATAGGCCATCTTGGAGAATGTTCCATGTCTGCTTGAAAGGAATGTGCATTCCCTAGTAATTGGACTGATGTGTTCTAATTATGTTAAGTTGGTTGATAGTGTTGTTCAAGTCTTTTACATCATTATTGATATTCTGTATTGTTCTGTCAATTATTGAGAGTTATTGAAATCTCTAATTATTACATTGTTTATTTCTCCCAGTTGCATCATTTTTTGATTCATATATTTTGAAGCTTTTTAATTAGTTGCATTTAAACTTACAATTGTTATATCTTTATGGTATATATTGACACTTGTATCATTTTGAGATATTCCTCTTTGTCTCTAGTAGTATTTCTTGTTCAAAGTTTATTTTGTCATGGATTAATATAGCCACTCTAGCTGCCTTGTTACTTAGCATTGTAAATCTTTTTCCATCCTTTCTACTTGTTTGTGTCTGGATTTAAGGTGTGTTTTCCATAGACAGCATGCAGTTGGCTTTTGCTTTTTGAAAATATCTCTGCCTTTTGATTGGGGCATTTAACTATTCATGTCAGTGTAATTTATTTGTATGGTTGGATTTACATATGTCATTTTCCTCCTTGGTTCCTGTGTTCCCTGCCCCTTTTTGTTCCTTAGTGCCCGATTTACTGCCTTCTAGTGTGTTACATAAACATTTCAAGTTTCTATTTTAATTCCACTATTGATTTGTTTTTACAAAATTTTGTTTTCTTCGTGGTTACTATACAGATTATTATATGCATCTCAATTTATCACAATCTCCTTCAGATTAACACACTTTTAATTTTAATAAAAAATGGGAACTGCTGCAATTTGGCTATATTGCTATCCCTTCTTTATAGTACTGGTCATATACATTATATATATGTATATATATACATACATTAACCAATATATGTTAAAATGCAACAATATAATTATTGCTTTATGCAATGTAAAATTTTTGAAACAAGAGAAGATACAATATATTTATATATAATTAACATATATAACATTATTCTTTTATGTTGATTTACATATTTATCATTTCCAGTGATTTTCATTTTATCTGTGTATTCAAATAACTGACATCATTTCCTTTTAGCCTGAAAAACTTCCTTTATTGTTACTTGTAATATAGGTATGCTAGCAACAAAATCTCTCAATCTTTATCTGGGAATGTCATTCTTTCATATTTATTTTATTTATTTATTTATTTATTTATTTTTATAAATTTTTTAATTTATTTATGATAGTCACACAGAGAGAGAGAGAGAGGCAGAGACATAGGCAGAGGGAGAAGCAGGCTCCATGCACCGGGAGCCCGATGTGGGATTCGATCCCAGGTCTCCAGGATCGCGCCCTGGGCCAAAGGCAGGCGCTAAACCGCTGTGCCACCCAGGAATCCCTCATATTTATTTTTTGAAGGATAGTTTTGCTGAATAGAAAATTATTGGTTGACAGTTCTTCTGTCCACTACCTCCTGGCTTCCATTATTTCCGATGAGAAGTTTATTGTTAATCTATGCTGTTATGAGGGCAGCTGCTTTTGCAGTAGCATAAGGCTATGGCCAGGGTGATTCTATCTTCACTGCCAGCCTCCTGGAATTTTGCTTCAAGCCTCAGAATATGATCCTAAGCTGGTGGTGGCTGGAGCTTGGAGGAAATAATATAAAAGTGGCCTGTGCATGGTAAGCTGCAACCACATGACTGCAACCAGGACTAAAGTGTCTGTGGATCACCAGGCCAGTGACACATCTCTGGTTGGCTGGACACCTGGCCTTGTCCTGGTCTCCCTTGATATCATGTCATTTTTCTCTTATGACTTTCAAGATTGTCTCTTTCTCTTTGTTTTTTTTTTTTCTTTTTGAATTTATTGAACTAAATTTAGATTTAGTTACAAGAATTGGACAATTGGACTGTGATGTTTCTAGATGTAGATCTTTTTGTTTTCAACATACTTACCGTTTGTTCAGCTTCTTAGGAGTGTGGATTAGCGTTTTTATAAAAATGTAAATGTTTAATCATTATTTCTTGGAAAAAAATCTTCTGCCTCCCTCTGTCTTCCATTTTATGTATTTTGGTACGCTTGATGTTTTCCCATGTGTTTCTCAGGCTCTATTTATTTTTCTTCAATATTTTTTCTCTATTTTTCAGATTGGATAATTTCTACTGATCTATCTTCAAGTTCACTTAATCTTTCTTCTACAATCTATGGGTTAGTACAAATATGTAATGACACATATTCATCATTATAGTATCACACTAAGTATTTTCTGTGCTCTAAAAATTCTCTGTGCTCTACCTACTCATTCCTCCCACCTTCCAGCCCCTGACAACCACTGATCTTTTTATTGTCTCTATAGTTTTGCATTTTCCTGAATGTTATACAGTTGGAATCATATAGTATATAGCCTTTTCAAATTGGTTTCTTTCCTTTAGTAATGGCATTAAGATTATGCCTTACCTTGTCATGGCTTCATAGTTCATTTTTAGAGCTAAATAATGTTCCACTTTCTGGATGTATCATTTACTTATCCATTTATCTACTGAAGGATAGGCTGATTACAGTATATGGCAATTATGAATAAATCTTTTATAAGTATGTATGTGCAAGTTTTTATGTGGATATGTTTTCCATATAAAATACCAAGGAACAAGATTGCTGAATCATATAGTAAGAATATGTTTAGTTTTGTAAGAAATTGCCAAACTATCTTCCAAAGTGGCTGTTCTATCTTTCATTCCCATCAACAATGAATGAGAATTCCTATTGCTCTACATCCTTGCCAGCACTGGACATTGTCAGTGCTTCAGATTTTGGCTGTTCTAATAGGTATGTAGTGGTATTTCAATGCTGTTTTAGTTTGCATTTTCCTGGAGACATATGAGCTTATGTGCTTATTTGCCATCTGTAAATGTTCTTTGGTGAGGTGTCTCTTAAGCATTTTGGCCTATTTTTAGATTGGATTGTTTATTTTCTGGCTAGAATTCAACCTAGCTATGGAGGAAAGAGAAGCTTCCCCGAGAAAGCCATAAGCCAAAGAAGAAACTTAAATAGTGAGTCACAGTAGGATAGGTCAAGAGATAAAAAGCTAGAAGGAAAGAGAAATACATAGACAAAATAATTCCAATACAAGGAGTTAAGAAACAGGTACCACATTTGAAGAAGACTGGAGAATAATCAAGTAAAGAGGAGAAAAATGCTTAAAGTATACAGGATCTAGAGTTCTCTAAGATTATTTGAGATTTGAGATATTTTCTTAAAACAAGAACCAAAATGAAAAGTTTTAAATAGTTGTAAGTGGTGGGTAGATAGGTAACATGAAAGATCTCTCTGGTTACAGAATAATGAATGGATTTAGGTGTGGGACACAAAGATTGATTGCTAGGAAGCCAGATTTGAAGCTATTATAGGAGTCTTGCTAAAAGATAATTGTGCCTTCAAGAAGGGTGGGAGTGGTGGAGGTGGAGAGAGATATACAGACAAGAAAAATGCTCAACATGTTGAATCAACAGGACTAGGTCTTTGAGTGGATGTAAGAGAGAGAGAAGAGTAACAAATAGCTTTGAGATTTCTAGCATGAGAAGCCAAATAGATTATGGTGCTATTTACTGCACTAGGGAAGAATGGCACAGGAACATGACTGAGAGTGAAAGGGAGAAAAATTGTAATTCAGGCTGGGCCATATCCAGGAGATAAAATATGTGGATCTGGAAAAGGAGATGTGGAGACATGATTTGGGAGTTGTTGGTATATCCATGGTAATGGAAGCTCAGGGAGGAGATGAAGTTGCACACAGAAGCTGTGTAGATGGCATCAAGAAGAAAGACTGAGCCTTGAAGACTACCCAACTTTAAAGATGGATGACAGGTGGAACCAGAAAGGGAGAAGAATAAAATACTTCAAAATGGTGGGGAAGGAAACTAGGGAAGTTTGCTATCTTTCAAATCAAGGAAAAGGATGTTTTTCTAAAAGAATGGGTGGTGTCCAATGTTGCAGACAAGTCAAACAAGATGAACACTGAGACGTGTCCTTTGGATTTAGTTACAAGAAAGCATAAATTTTTCTTGGTGAGAGCAGTTTCTTGGTGATAGAAGTGGAATAGATGGAAGTCACAATGCGTTGGTTGAGGACTATGTTGGAGGTAAAGAAAATAAAGTCATGAGAATAGACTGCTCTTTCAGGAACCTTGACTATTACCCTGACTTCTGGGTTGTGTAATCCAAAGGTCACTTTCCAGTTCTATATTTTTCTTTGAAAACTTGACCATTATGTGTCTTGGTAAGGATGTTTGTCAGTTTTGCCTGAAATACCATTGGTTATCTCATTCTCAAAAGTTAAAAATGCTTAGTTTGTATAAATTTTCTCTTACCATGCTTTTGAATATTGCTCCAATCTACTTGCTCTTTCTCTGCCCAGACAGCCACTCGTTAGTTGAATCTTTGTAATCTATCCAGTTTATCTGCCAGCGTTTTCATTTTCATTCAATATTGTTCTAATAATTGGTTTTTTAAAAATGCCACGTTTCTCAAATTTATCTTCTGCATGATTTCATCAAGTTTTGACAGCAGTAAATCTGTTTTTTTCATTTTTTGTACAACTGATTTTTTAATCACAGATTTTTATATTGGTTGTTGGTTTAGATCAGATGGTTCTTATTTCATAGAAAATGTATGCTTTGTATCTTACTGAAATAAGAGGTGGATGTTCTTTGAACTATTGTTTCATGAAGTTTAGTTATAGCATCATTTATTCAGGAGTCCAAACATCAGAGTATATGATAGACTTATTATATGCTTGATAAATCCTTATATTTTTAAAAGAAAAACCATTGTCTGATTTAAAAAATCATTGATTATAATAACTAAGGAATGATTTCTTGATGATGGTCAGCTCTACTGAGCTGTGTCTGTGATAGTAAGAGTAGTATTGGGTGGATGAAGAATACCTTTATCTGATGCTATTTTATACTGTGAAAAGCTCATAAATTTCATGGGACCAATGTCATTTGTTACTGAGCCAGAGATGGCTCCCATGTAGAGGCTTAAAGAGAAACCTGAAAAAAGAAAAGCAGGGGAAGGCAAAGCAGATGATGGATCTTTTCCTCAATGCTGTACCACCATTCCATTCTTCAGCTTAGTGCTGCTGTGCTTATGTGCTTCAGCTTGTGTGCAGCTTATCAAATCCTGCTGATAAGGGACCCTTACACATCCCTCTCTTCAAATCAACAAGGATTTCCTGGAAAATAAAAACTTCATTAAAAACAGGAATTTATCATTTTTATGTATGTGTCATTTTTTTAAGGATATGAGTGCAAAGCAAATTCTTTCTGTGTATGAGAATTGATTATTAAAATGTATTTGCTGTGTTTCCATTGTTAGATATTTAGGTCTATGTTACCTTTTCCATCTCCGTGGTGCAGAACTTAATCCAGATATTTCTCATACATGCAAAATGGTGACTTGTGTTTAATATGTTCTTCAGTTACTTGGCATGAAAACATTTTTATTGGATAAAACTTCCAAGTTACATATCTCTTTTAAAACTAATTTATTTTTCTATGCCATAGGTCCCACATAATATTCTAAAATGCCTTTAAAAAATCATTGTGCTTAAAAAAATCATTGTGCTTATTTGAAGCTAAGATATCTAAATCTGGAAATACCACTTTATTCTGTAACAGTTCAAACCATGGACATTCTGGCCAAATGATCTTTCTTTGTAAAACTGTTTTACAGAAAAACCTTCTTTGAACCTTTCTTGAACTTTACTCCTTTCTCTTGAGCTTCAGAACATTTTATGATCTGTCTTGACTTCTATCATCTCCAGGTGGACTGTGCTATTTTTGGTGTGGCAAGGGACAAGAAGAGCAATTGATTACGCCACAATAGCTGGCATCACCAGTCAACATTCAGAAATTGTCAGACAAGTAATTTAATCATCTTATTACCTTCCCCCCCCCCCCCCCCCCGCACAGCACAGCTTTTAAGCAAGAGAGGTGAGTCAAAGTAGCTGTTTTCATGCTTCCTGTGTTGCAACCACAAAGATGGAGGACAGCAGGATGATACCGTACTAAGGTGCTCTCAAACACATAGGCTCAATATATCTGTTTTAATCATCCTGAAAGGAGTTTGTTATCAGTCAGCTGCAAACATGCCTCTCCAACCATATCAAACTTCTCCCCACCTCTGTCATTTACATTTACATTCTTCATCAGGTACGCAGCTCAATGTTTCTTGTAAGCATGAGTTTTTTTTTTTAACTGAGATTTTTGTTTAAATATGATACAGCAATTCACTTTCAGTTATTACAACAGTATATTCTAAGGAACCCCATACATTTATCACCAGGTACAGAACCTCATACCATGAATACTCTCCAGATTTTATATTTAATCAGACAAAAATGCCTTCATATTTAATGTACTGCTTCTCAATCTTAATCCTATAACCGATCAGACTCTACATTGATTTCTGTTTTCCATCTATTCTTTGAATGTATAGTAAGGTAACATATCAATATCTAGCACTGGAGAGCAATTAGTATCATTCCCAATCCTCTCAATCCATAGGGAATATGGGTGTTGTTGATACTCTCTCCTATACCTGAGGTTGACAGTGGGTTTTTTGTGTAGTGTGTCCTAGCTGTTACTGGTGCATAGCAAAAGTTTAATAAAGTTTCTCAAATATCCAAACAATCTAGGCAAGATTAAAGACCTTTGTAGAAAAGTAAAGTTGTGTTTTAGGAAGAGGAAGAACTGTGACCAATAGCTTTCAAACCCGACTGTGAGATTATTGAGGCCCTAGATCAAAGAAGGTGGAAGGAAGTATCAGATGAGAGAATTTCCCCCTCTTCGCTTGTTTAACTGCCAAATACAGACATGGCTATGGCTATTTTTGCTGCTGTCAAAGATGGTGGAATGACTGGATTCATTATTTTGCAGACATTACAGAATGCCTATTATGTGCAAGTTCCTGTGCATGGCAAGAGTGACCCCCACCTGCACACAGCCCATGAGAATTTTACTGCCTGGTGGGTGAGTGGGGAATGGGACAAGAAACAGACATGCCAACAAATGATTATGGCTGTCTCCTAGGTTTTCATAAAATGCCATGAGATATACAAATGTTCACAGTAGCATTATTCATGATACACAAAAAGTGGAAACAACCCAAATGTCCATCAACTGATGACTGGAACAAAATGGAGATTATTTGGCAATGAAAAACAGTTAAGTACTAATACATGCTACAATAGGGATGAACCTTGAAAACATGCTAAGTAAAAGAAGTCAGATACAAAGGACCACATATTGTATGACTCCATTTATGTGAAATGTTCAGAATAGGCAAATTTATAGAGAACAGAAAGCAAATTAGTGGTTGCCGCATGCTGGGGTGGGGAAGGATGGAGGAATGATGGCTAAGGGTAGTAGGTTTCTTTCTGGAGTAAAAAAATGTCCTTATATTGACTGTGGTGTTGGACGCACAACTCTCAGTATGCTAAAAGCCATTAAGTTATGCTCCTTAAGTGGGTGAATTATATGGTATATGAGTGATGTCTCAATAAAGCTGTTAGAAAATGGTATAGGAGCAGGGGCACCTGGGTGGCTCAGTTGGTTATGTGTCCAACTCTTGGTTTTGGCTCAGGTCATGATCTCAGGGTCTGAGATTGAACTCTGAGTTGTGCTTCATGCTCAGCAGGGAGGGAGCCTGCTTCAGATTCTCTCTCTCTCCCTCTTTCTTCCCCTCTTGCCCTACCCCCATGCTCACTCTCTCATAAATAAATAAATAAATAAATAAATAAACAAACAAACAGACAAAGAAATAAATAAAAAGAAAGAAAACAGGATAGGAGCAAAGAAAATGCATGGATTGCTGCCAATGTCATGGGGATGAGAACCAGCATTTATAGGATGCATAATCCTCACGACAGTCTGGGAGATGAGCACCATCCTCTCCATTTTCAGAGATGGATATAACTTGTCCTTGGTTATAGAGCAGAGCCAGGACTTGGTACCCAGTCTGTAGGACTCCAGTCAGTACTGTTTCTTAGCTACTTCACAGAGAAGGTGATACTTTCCTCCATGAAGTACCAGCAGGGGCCCATGAGACAGAGATGGCCCGAGAGGGGCATTTGAGTGGAGAGAAGCACATGGTCAGTGTCCTGGCAAGAGACAGATGACATGTGCCATATGGATCATTTGAAGAAAGATCAATTCAGTGACTACTTAGGGGATGGGTGGAGTTTAAGGGAATCAAACTGGAGACAGTGACAACCTGAAGCATTACCATCCCAGGCCTGAAGGGACAAGGCAAGGAAGCCATTATGAGAACACAGTTGGGTAGGTGTGTACTCAGGGCTGCCTTCTGTAGAGGAGCACCACAACAGCAGCAACCTGGCATGGAAGGAGCCCAGGAACTAACCTCCTTAACCCATTCTCCTTCCCTCTGATCTCCATTGGTCCTTGTCACTGGCTGCACCTAAAAAAGAAGCCAGATGGTGGAAGAACCCAGTGATGTAATCCACACAGATCTTCCTTAGGGGCAGAGAAAGGCATGCAGGGTAAACCAGAGGACAACACAAGTATGGAGGAGTAACATTATGGCATGTTCTGGGAATGGTAATTATTTCAAAATTATTTATTTTAATCATTAATTCCTTTAAATTTTTTCCCTTTTTTTTCTGATTCCATCAGATTGTTATTCATTCTATTTTTCATTATGTTTTCTCCTCCTTATGAATTTGGGTGCTCTATTGAAATTTTCTCTTTAATTCTGAAAATTTCTCTTTAATTCTGTTTCCTTTTCTTGAGTTCATAAGACATCTGTGTTATTATTTGCAAACAAGGTTCCTGTTTTCTCAAGAAAGACACACTCTTTCCCCAACATGATATTTTTCTGCTCCCCGCAAATCCTAATCCTGAGGGAGATGAAACCTCTAGAATGTTCCCTTTCCCTTTCTCCTCCTCATCACCTCCTTCCACTCCCTAAGATGAGATCTTTGGGGCATTTCACTTCCTTTCTCCCTCTCCATTTCTAACTGCTACATTTTCCTGGGATACTCTAGGACTTTTTTTCTCTAGGACTTTAGTTCTGGGTTATTATGAGTATCCCTTTTGTCATATGTCACTTCCATTTCCAAAGGACTTAAGAAGCATTTACATTGACAGTGCCCAATAGTCCATTAATATCCGCTTACCTTACCTATGTTGTGTTCACTGTTCATCACTGTTTTCTATCTTTTCCATTTTCCTGTGTCTCAATGTCTCTAATCAAATTCTTTCCTTTTTAAAACATTTTTTTAATTTATTTGAGAGATATAGATAGTGAGAGAGTGATGGACAGGAGTGGGAGGAGAGGGACAAGCAGACTCCTTCCTGGGCAGGGAGTTCAATGCGGGGCTCAATTCCAGGACCCCAGGATCATGACCTGAACTGAAGGCAGACACTTAACAGACTGAGCCACCCAGGCACCCCTCAAATTCTTTTCTTTTAAAGCCTTTGGTTGTTTTCCTCAGGTAGAAGTTGTGAGTGGTAAAATCTCCAAATTCTTACATGTCCACAAGTCTCCTTTCACCTTGGCTGGGGAATGCCATCTTGACTGGGTGGAGGATTTCAGGTTGGTCACTGGCAAATGTTATTGCATCGCCTTCTAGCTCCCAGTAATAAGTCAAATAGAAACTCTATGCTTTCCCATTTGCAGGTCATTTGTTCTATCTGGGAGCTTTTCAGGTTTTTGTTCTTTAATTTCATCCAGGAAGTTTACCAAGACATACCCGCATGAATGTTTTTCTTTAACAGTCAGGTCTAGAACTCTAGGAGAGCCTTCAGTGTTCTTTTAGTTTCAGGTCTACAATGTAATGATTCAACCATTCTGTACATTGCTCATTCTATACATTACTCATTCTATACATTACTCAGTGTTCATCGTGATGACTGTACTCTAAATCCCCTTCACCTATTTCTTTTTTTTTTTCCCTTCACCTATTTCATCCATCCCCCCACCCACTCCCCTCTGGTAACCACCAATTTGTTCTCAATATTTAAGAGTCTGGGATTTGTTTGTTTCTATCTTTTTAAAATTTTATTTTTTTACTGTTTTATTTTAATTCCAGTATAGTTAACATACAGTGTTATATTAGTTTCAGGTGTACAATATAGTGACTCAGCACTTCCATACATCACCTGGTGCTCATCACAAGTGCCCTCCTTAATCCCCATCTCCTATTTTACCCATCCCCCCACCTCTCCTCTGGTAATCATCAGTTTGCACTCATGAGTTAAAAGTCTGTTTCTTAGTTTGCCTCTCTCACACATTTTTTTTCCTTTGCTCATTTGTTTTGTTGTTTCTTAAGTTCCACAGAGAATGAAATCATATCATATTTATCTTTCTCTGACTGACTTATTTCACTTAACATAATACTCTCACTCCATTCATATCATTACATATGGCAAGATTTCATTCTTTTTGATGAATGGATAATATTTCATTATATATATATTTATATATATATAAATCTCGCATCTTCTTTATCCATTCCATTATATATATATTCCATTATATATATAATATTATATATTCCATTATATATAATAATATTATATATTCCATTATATATTATATATATTTATCACACATATATATTCCATTATAGTATATATAATATTCCATTGTATATAATATAATATATTCCATTATATATAATATTATATATTCCATTATATATATATTATATATATATATATCACATCTTCTTTATCCATTCATCTACTGGTGGACACTTGGACCGCTTCTTTATCTTGGCTATTGTAAATAATGCTGCAGTAAACATAGGGGCATGTATATCTTTTATTACACACTTTAAAATTATTGCCTTTTGTTCTTGGTATTCATATTATATAGTATGTCTTCTAGACCTAGCTCCAGGTCTTACCTTTTCTTTCATTTGCCCACCTCTTTGCTTGCTCTGTGCAGTGAGAGTTTTTTCCATGTGATTGCCAGTCACCAGTTCATATTGCTTCAATGACTAGCCTCTCTTCAATCCATCCACTGAGCTGTTCAATGGTAGGGCTGCCAGATAAAATACAGAACAACTAGTTAAATTTGATTTCAGAATTAATTTTTTTAATATAGCATGGGAAGAATATGCTAAAATTATTTATTGTTTATGTGAAATTCTGATTTAATGGAGCCTCCTTAAGTTTTTCTTGTGTATGTCAAATCTGAAACCCTATTCAATGGAGAAATCATTTTTTTCCTGAGGTCTACACATTTTGTGTGCTGTATTTGAACCTCCTTACCTGCCCTTGTTATTTGATTGTCCAGGTTGCTCTCTGTTGTTTCTAGAAGCATCATTTCACTGGACAAATGTTTTGTTTGCTTAGATTGGTCTTCCTGTGTCTAGTTGCTGAGTTTCCTTTAATGCATTATTTTAAAAACAGTCATAGATCTGCTTGTTACAGCTCTCCAAGCAGAGGCAGATCTCTGACTGGTGGAATATAAAGGGATTTCTCCTGCAGTGTAGGGATGCTGTGTATGTCAGAAGATGGGCAGTAGTCCCTTGCTGAGGGTGTGAGAAGGAGCATCTAAGTGTCAAGGTGTTTGTACTCTTCTAGCTTCAAAGTTGCAGAGGATTAAGCCCACCTGTTCAATATCCCTTTGGCCTTTCAGGGGCCATGGATACCAGATATAATCATATAGGACTGATGCTGTCTCTCACCTTAGGAGTCATTGTATCCCTATGGACCATACTCTTTCTGGGATCTGTCATTTGCAGTCCCTGCCTCAAGTTTCTTAGATGCTGGACTCATGGCTTTTGCTCTGCTCAGAATGAGGAAACTACAGATATCCCATTCTCCCTACCCCCAGTTGTACATGCAAGAAGCTTGCCATCTCAAGAGAGGAACCCGATGGGAGTGGAAAGGGGAGATGGGTGTTGGATGCATCAAAAGACCTAAAAGATACAAACTGCTGCAGAAAATAACTATCAGATTGGGTGTGGGTAAAAGACCAATAATTTTTTTAAGTATTAAAATTTAAAAGGATTCAATTCTCAGAATGTGTCACATTGTCTTAAAATTTTCATTCCATTTTAAAGAAACCCAGAATGAAAATCAGAAAGGAGGCATAGAGGTGTGGTTTGTTCAGGAAAGATAATGGAGGACTCTTATCCTGTGCTGTCCAGTACAGCCACTTTTGTAGCTGTAGCTACCTGTGGCTAGTGACAACTGCATGGGAGCAGGTATGGAGCATTTTCATCATCTCAGAAAATTCTGATTTTGCTCACTAGTGTATTCTTAGTACCTAATACATAACAGGATATCAATAAATATTAGCTGAATGGAAGACTAAATCAACAAAACATTTAGAGCCCAGTATCACAGGTGTGCATCAAATAGGTTTTTTTCCTTCAAGGAAGGAGAGATTGTCCCCCAGAGACAAGAGCATATTTCATTCACCATTTGACCCCAAAAATGTCACCAGATTTTACAACTCATTTACAGTGCTCTTTGGGAAAAACTACAGACTCATAAATAACCAGCCAAGTAAGGCTAAAGAAGAAAACAGTTGACGAATCTGTTGCTTGTTTTAAAAACTTATCTCATGATGCATTTTCTTTTTCTTATCAAAGAGGATTGAGGGTCAATGTCTTATAAATCTTTAAGGTAAGTATTCCCCTTCAAAATGAGGACAAGCTCTTAAACCTCTCTGTTAGCCAATTTCTTCATGAAATTTTATGATATATTGGGACTAGCGTGTGCTAATTTAAGTGGGATACACAGGGAAGGAAGAGCACTGTGGAAAGAGAAAACAAACCTCAATTTTACTTAATCTCAAATAATAACCATTAATTACACAAGAAATATTAAAGATCTTCAAAAATATAAGCAATTTTTTAACATTTCCATCGACAGCTTAAATGTATCTCCTAGCAATCAGAAAAAAGTATAAAGTTCATTTTCAAGGACTTGAAATAAAAAGGCAAATAGCAAAGCATATGCCAAAATAGGCAGCTGTGAGTAATGTCTTATCCCAGGACTCTCAATGCCTTTGTGAAATAAATATCAATAAGGAAACTTATTCTTACGTAAATAAACTGAAGGAAATATCTTGATTTATAGAACTGATAGGATTTCAAAACAGGAAAGTCTTCAAAGCAGATACAATTTAAAAGAAAACACAAAATATTTCTTCTCAAGGCAACGTTCGTTCTCTAGAAATAAGTGGGCAATCTCTTTGTTGACCTTTCCCCTTGTTCTGAAAGCTTTAATGATGACTTGGGTGCAATTTTTTTCATCTTGGTCTTGGGTAAATATGCCCTGAGTGTCAGTCCTTAAATAAAATTCTTTATTTTATTTTTTTTAAAGATTTTATTTATTTATTCATGAGAGAGAGACGGAGAGAGGCAGAGACACAGGTAGAGGGAGAAGCAGGATCCATGCAGGGAGCCTGATGTGGGACTTGATTCCAGGTCTCCAGGATC
Source organism: Canis aureus (assembly GCF_053574225.1). Lineage (NCBI taxonomy): Eukaryota > Metazoa > Chordata > Mammalia > Carnivora > Canidae > Canis > Canis aureus. Next base: position 18,052,704 of record NC_135613.1, on the reverse strand, counting down.
AGGCCCTGGGCCAAAGGCGGCATTAAACCGCTGAGCCACCCGGGCTGCCCTCTATATATTCTTTATAAATTCTCCACCTTGAGAATGAAATGTGCATCTAAATTATAATAAAAAATGGACATGATATCTTTGATTTTTCTAATTTGTGGGAATGAAGGAACGTTTATAACACCAACTATAGGTTTCCTCTACAAAACCCTTGTAATTCCTCTATTATACACTGTCTCCTTTCCTGAATCTTAGGGCTTCTGAAAGACTGAAAGCTATGTAAATGCAACCTATTAGTTGTTGGAAACAGAGTAGCTCATTGTCTTCTTTTCCTTGTCTTCTCACTGTTAGGTTGAGAGTATTGGTAGATTTGGCCACCTTAAAGCAGATGTGAAGTGGAAACAGTCATAGTGTAGCAGTTAACTTTGGGCGGGACCACATTCCCCTGTTGCCACTCTTCTTGACCTTCTTGGCTTTGACTGGTTTCCTTTGACACAGCTGATGGGCAATTTAACCCCTCTTCCTGATGGAGAAGAGCCCGTGAAAGAGTGTTGGAGATGCTTCCAATGGTCATCCTTTTGTGTCTTCAAGTAGAATTACTTGAGATCTTGGTGCAGAGGCAAAATTCCTGAGGAAAGGAGTGATTGATTATATAGTAACCCTGGCAATGCAGGTTGCTTTATCTAGGAAGCCTCCTACTTCTTCCTGTCTCATAATATGGTTAACCATTCTCTTTCATGTGGCATTGCTGTACTCCATGATATTTCTGCACTAGCACCCACCACCCTTGGCTGCAGCTGTCTGTTTTCCTGAGCTTCCCTCCCCTGACACATACCTAGTTGATTTGGAGTTCCCTGAGAAGAGTAATAAGAAATGTCATTATTATCACCATCATTATCTCTAATATGTATAGATCATTGACTATGTGCATTATAAGTGTATTATTATCTAATTTAAACTTTATAATACTTTTTCAGAAAAGTAAATTGAGATCCAGGAAGGGTAAATGACTTGTGTACATCTGTAAGTGGCAGAGCGAGGACATATCTGAAATATATATCAGATATATCTGGTGCTATGACCTGAGATCACCATGATGTTCTGCTTTGTCAAGACTTTTTCATGCTTGTATCTCCAGTCACTGATAGAGATTGTAGCGCAAAGCAGTCCTTGCCCAACGTTTATTGAATGGATGAATTAATGAGTGTGGCAAATTAGAAGGAGGAGCCCAGACAATGGGATAAAGAGAAACAGGGCTTCTCTTGGCCAAGAATGGAAAGAGGCCAATGTTTTCCTTGCCGCCCCCTCCACTGCCCAGCTTAAAGGATATCTCCTCTTATTCTATTGGACTGCCATAGTCTTTCTATTTTCTTTTCTAGCAAGCTTATTTTTATAGAAGATGGAATCAACTTATTGATGTGGTCAAGATTCAGGAGTAATGTCATTGTAATGGGATATCAAATTTTAAGGAGACCTGAGTATAAAAACCTAGCTTGTGAAGCCCCGTTAGACTCATCTATAGAGAAGGTCGTGGAGTTTTATGACCTGCAAAGCTACTCAATATAGATGGTAAACAGCCTAATTTCTCCTAATTCTGCCTCTCTTCAACTGTGTCCTCTTAGTAATACTGGCTTGCCAAAAATGGGCTCGGTGCAAGCCCCCAAATATGAGTGAAAGTGAAAAATTCATCCAATCATGGGGACTTGCTAGCATACTAAAGTTGGCTAAATTAATGTTCAAGTGGATGTTTTGGCTTTGGCCCACCAGACAAAATCAGTTTCTGTATTTGAACTGTTTAGGAATCTTCTTCTTGGAGTCCCGAGGAAGTACCTCATGGGCAGGCCAGTCTTCACCCAACTCCATCACAAGAGGCCAAAAATGAAGCCAACAACCCATCTCTCCTGGTTCCTTTTAGAGATCTGAAGCTGTTGTGAGGTGGTGTTTCACAGCACTCAGAAGCTAATAGGACCAAATGACAAGTGAAACTGATGTTCAGGGCAGCCCGGGTGGCTCAGTGGTTTAGTGCCGCCTTCAGCCCAGGGTGTGATACTGGAGACCCGGGATCGAGTCCCACATTGGGCCCCCTGCATGGAGCCTGCTTCTCCCTCTGCCTGTGTCTCTGCCTCTCTCTCTCTCTGTGTGTCTCTCATGAATGAATAAATAAAATCTTTTAAAAAATTAAATCATTTTCAGTAGACCAGTAGTGGCCAAGTGAGTGCCATTTTGCCTCAGGGGATATTTGCAATGTTAAAAGACAGTTTTGGGTGTTACAACTAGGGAGAGGTATTACTGGCATCTAGTGGGAAGAGGCCAGGGGTGCCCCCTAAACCTCCTAAAGTGCATAGGACAGCCCCTCATAACAAATAATTATCTAGATCCATTGTCAGTAGTGCTGAGGTTGAGAAGCCCTGCAGTAAAGAAGTCTAAACTAGGAAGCAAAAATCTGCCAGCGATGAAAAGGAATGACTATGAGGCTTAGAGTAAGAAACAAAGCCAGAAAGTCAGAACACAGGTAGGTTCTGAAGTATTGGAAGTGAGGATCAAAAATTAGGAGCAACATAAGAGATGGCAAGACCACTGCAATAAGCTATTTTGCAATGCCTAAAGTTCCTTGAACTTGTGTAGTGTAGGGAGTGGTCTTGCCTGATTTCTAGGCATGGGACTGAAACACATTCATCAGTGATAGCATACATAGTTCATACAGCTATGAACTATGCTCCAAGAATGTGGTTGACCACTGGGAGGCTGCTAACTAGCCTAGTGGTCTGGAAGGATTTGCACAAGGCATGAGCCACCACAGTCATTAAATAGTCATAGAACTGAGTCTAGGGCATCATCACCATATGTTGACATTGCACAGTTTCACGAATTCAAAGCATTTGAATGACCTCATTTAATTTCTGGGTGTTTTTTTCTTCTTCCTTAAAGCATCAATTCAATAGACTATAGAAGACAGTGAATTCATTGATGGTGTTTGTCTTGATATATCTTGATGGGATTATGATGCAGTATGGCAGAAAGAAAAAAAATTTATCAAAAAATTATACATATCAAGTTTTTGCCTTTGGGGGGAAGAACAGTATGAATATCAGAGGTGGATGGCTCTCTGATGGAGTAAAATACTTTGATGGGATTGTGTGGTTCAGAAAGATGAACCTCTGTCTTGCTCTTTTGCCAACTTCCATGCAAAGCCTAGACTTGTGAGAGTGAGTTGAAGGAACTTAAATCTTCCCACTAAGAAAGTAAGGATTTTAGTATTGGTGGGTTACCCAAGAAAAGGGGCTTATGAGGCCCAGCATGTGAGGAGCATGTCCCAGTAATATGATGGGAGGCAGCACCTTAGGTAAAATGGTGGCAGTGAGAAATTGCCTGTGGAGGGGGAATATTGGGGAACTACGCAAAAATTGTGCAGTTTTAGCTTAGGTGCTATTGTGAAGAAGTGGTTTTGAAGAAACCACCTCTGTTATCCCTAAAAGCCCCAGTAAAAGTTAACCATACACTATAGCCTTGGATAGTGTTGTTTGGAGGGAAGAGGAAGGAAGGAAGAGGAAGGAAGAGTGGTGTCAGAGGAAGCTAGATGACCAGGAGAAATATAAACCTTACTCCATTACTTCTCCTCCCCATTCCCTCTCTCTCAGATATGAGAAGAGTCCTAGGACTTCTGTTATAAGATGGTGGCTTTAGCCATGTTATTTGGGTAATAAAAGATGAGCCCTCAGCAAGCCAGAGTACTGGGAACATCTGGTTTACAGAGCTAAATCAGTGACAATTGTCAAGCAGTCATGACATAGTGAGTCCTGCCTTTCCACGAGTCTCCTTTGGCAACTGTTTCCTACATAGATATCTAGAAACTTTCCCATAGCTTTCTCAAGGTCTTTTGGTGACATGTGCAGCTTGAAGCTTTTCCCAGGAGCTGGAGTGTAATCCTTTCTTGCCTAGTCTGGCTATGTGAGGAAGAGAGATATGATAGAATATGGTTCTGAGATGGGGTGGCCCAGGGTTGCATGGGTTGGAGCCCAGGCTATCTGCTGGTTTCGCTTTCTTCAGAAGATGGATAAATCCCATGTTGATCTTCCAGAGCCTATCTCCTGGAGATCTCTTGGTTTTGCTGCATTGCAAGGATCGTATCTTCCATGCTTCCTTGCAGTTCTGGGAGTGCCCAGCTGCCAAGGAACTGTTGAAGAGGCTGTTTGCCAAAGATGAAGAGTTGGAGATGCCAAGGCATTTGCTGCAGTCACTTTTCTTGCCCAATCTTTGTCATCTTCCATTAGTTAGGAGTGCTAATGAACTGTCACAGAGTGTCCAAATGACAATAATTCACCTTTCCTCAATCCTACCAAGGCTGTTTAAATGTAGCTGTAGAAATCATGATGTCTGTGCATTTTTGCTGTGCTCTAGGTCCCATAAACTTCTCTTTCTCCTGGGTTTTTGCTCCCTTAATTAATTCTAACACTTTCATCTTCCCTCTCTCTCTCCCTCCTTTCTCTCTTGACTTTCCCCTGGACCTTGCCCCTAGATCCTCACTCAGTTGGTTCCTCCTTATTACTTACATCTTCATTCAAGTGTTACCTCTTTGGAGATACCTTCCCTGACTTGTTAGTGTAGATCATTGCTCTCCCATCTCCCTGCCATTCTGTAGTTGTTTTAAGAATAATACTTATCACTATCTGCCTTAGCTTGTTTAATCCCTTTTTGGTTATTGTCTTCTTACTTCTACTGGAAAAAAAAATCAGTGAACACCAGGATCTCATCTAACATGTTCATTCTTGTATCTCCCACTATCTCCCACTGTGCCCTGCATGTCATAGGTTCTCAATAAACAGCCATTTTTTAAAATATCCATTTTACAAATGAACAAATGAATGAATCTGTGAAACTACTCCATTTAATGAGTAACTTATGGTCTTTTCTTAGATCATGCTTTTCAGTGTTCTTGTTGGTTTCCCACCACATTCAGAATTACTGTTTATCTTTAAAGCATTCGAAGGCCTATTTAATTAGGGGCTGGTCTACTTTTCTGTCTCCTGCCACTCTGCCTTGTTCCAATTTCACTGTTATTCCTGTTATTTGAACAGGAAAATTCTTTTTTTTTAATAGATTGTATTTATTCATATGAGAGAAAGAGAGCAAGCATAAGTAGGGGGCAGAGGAAGAAGGAGAAGCAGGCTCCTTGCTGAGCAGGGAGCCCAATGTGGGACTCCATCCCAGGACCCCAGAATCACAACCCGAGCCTAAGGCAGACTCTTAACCAACTCAGCCAGCCAGGAAGCCCTGAACAGGAAAATTCTTGATGGTCAAGAGCACAGGCTCTGGTCTTGGCTGAATATAGGGTTTGACCACAGCTGTTTGTTGCTAGCTTTGTGGTATTGAACAAATTATCTACTCTGTTTAACCCTCATTTCCCTCAACTGTAAAATGGAAGTAATGATTGCACTTATCTCATAGGTGGTAACCGTGTGGGCCCACATACTCAGAGAATTAAGGAAGTCTTTGTGAATGTGAACTCTTATGAACACAGCAGGTTGAGTCAGAACTGTAGGTTAGGTTTCAGTTTGCAAGTTCTTTCAGGGAAATAAAGTCAGTTGTGGGTTTAGCTGAGTTCTCTATTAGGACAAGTATGGAGCAAGGATGTGAAGGTTCAAAGATTGAATTGTGTGTTGTGTCCACAACAAGATGGAAGAGACTTGGAGAGAAGACATCTGGAGAGGCTAGAAAGCAGACAAGTGCAGTGGTATGAGGAGCTGGGAGCAGCCTGGGTAGCTGGAGTGTGACTGCAGAAGATGAGGTCAGATATATGGGATGGTGACAGAGTCTCAAGGTCCTGGAATGTCATCCAGGATGTCCAGTGGCGTCATCACAGGAGCTTGGGATATCATTTGTTCTTAATTTTTTAGGGTCATGGATCCCTAATGGATTGAATAGTAACCCCTCCCCCCCATTGATGTTCATTCTAAACCTCTGCAACTGTGTATGGAAAGTTTTTTGTGGATATAATTAAGGTCAGGATCAAGATGAGACCATGCTGGGTTAGAGTGGGCCCTAAATCCAGTGAGTGTCACTTTAAGAGACAGAAAATGACACAGAGACACAGGGAAGAAGGTTTTTTGAAGACAGAGGTGTGAATGATGTGACCACCAGCAAAGGAGCACCAGGAGCCCCACTAGGTGCTGGAAGAGACAAGGAGGGATCCTCCCCTAGAGCCTGTGGAGAGAATGTGGTCCTGTGAACCTCTTGATATCAGACTTCTGGCCTCCAGAACTGTGTGGGAATGAATTTTATTGTTTTAAGCCTCCAAGTTTTAAGTAATTTGTTATGGCTGCTTTAGGAAACTAATCCAATCTCTTAGAGAATTTGATGAAATCTATGGATCCTCTCTCCAGAAAAAGACATGCATGTATGCATACACACGTATAATTTTTGCTTTCAATTTAATGGATGTTCTGAAGCTCATCCATGGGGCCCAAGGGTAAGCACTCTTCCTCTAGATAATGGGGCATCATTAAGCCGATTGGGTCTGAATTTCAGAACGGTAATCATGGAAGCCACATAGAGATGAATAGGAACTCAGAGATTTTAAATACTGAGAATTAGTGCAATCACTTCCCTTTTCACACTTTGGCAAAATACTGCATTATTTTTCTTCTGGAAACATTTAAATACAAAAGAAAATTAATAAGGTTGCTTATCATGTGTCCCAAGGCAGGATTCTTAATAAAACAAAAAGGAACAATGATTTTAATTTCTGCAGCATGCTTGAAAATGATGGTATTGCTACAAAGAGGAAAAACACCCAAGAGTAAATACTGTCTTGTCTCGATTCTCTAGAATTAGATGGAGAGGGGAGGAAAAAATGGGGGTGGGAGTATTGAATTTTGTGAATTCTGGGGCCAGAGATGAGGCTGGTACTGAAATTTCAATACCTGGGGCAAGGCATGTGTCTAATGAATTTGGTGGCCATGAGTGAGCAGCTCTGGCGAGAGGCAGGAAGAGCCTTGCTAGCCCTGAGCCATGGAGTAGGGACAGTGCATTGAGTAGGGCTTTCACCTCTTGGGACCCCACTCTCCCTCCAAGCTCTGTGGCAGTGGCCACTCTGCCTTTACAAATCGGGGCAAAGGTAAAGAATTTGCTTCTTGAAAGATTTTTTTGTATATTTAGGAAGTAGCTGTGCTGGGATGCAGGAATATATTTTCTAAATGTGAGTGGGGCTGGTCTACTTTTCCGTCTCCTGCTACTCTGGTATATACTCTGGGGGTATATATATATATATTTTTTTTTTTTAATAAATTAATTTTTTATTGGTGTTCAATTCACCAACATACAGAATAACACCCAGTGCTCATCCCGTCAAGTGTCCCCCTCAGTGCCTGTCACCCATTCACCCCCACCCCCCGCCCTCCTCCCCTTCCACCACCCCTAGTTCGTTTCCCAGAGTTAGGAGTCTTTTGTTCTGTCTCCCTTTCTGAGATTTCCCACACATTTCTTCTCCCTTCCCTTATATTCCCTTTCACTATTATTTATATTCCCCAAATGAATGAGAACATACACTGTTTGCCCTTCTCCGATTGACTTACTTCACTCAGCATAATACCCTCCAGTTCCATCCACGTTGAAGCAAATGATGGGTATTTGTCGTTTCTAATGGCTGAGGAATATTCCATTGTATACATAAACCACATCTTCTTTATCCATTCATCTTTCGATGGACACCGAGGCTCCTTCCACAGTTTGGCTATTGTGGACATTGCTGCTATAAACATCGGGGTGCAGGTGTCCCGGCGTTTCATTGCATCTGAATCTTTGAGGTAAATCCCCAGCAGTGCAATTGCTGGGTCGTAGGGCAGGTCTGTTTTTAACATTTTGAGGAACCTCCACACAGTTTTCCAGAGTGGCTGTACCAGTTCACATTCCCACCAACAGTGTAAGAGGGTTCCCTTTTCTCCGCATCCTCTCCAACATTTGTGGTTTCCTGCCTTGTTAATTTAACCCCATTCTCACTGGTGTGAGGTGGTATCTCATTGTGGTTTTGATTTGTATTTCCCTGATGGCAAGTGATGCAGAGCATTTTCTCATGTGCGTGTTGGCCATGTCTATGTCTTCCTCTGTGAGATTTCTCTTCATGTCTTTTGTCTGGGGGTATATTTTTACTACCATTGCATGGTCATGGAGAGAAGAGCAATAGGTTCAAATTCAAATGTAGCCTTGTGTGCATTTGAATAAGTCACATGCATGAGCCTCAGTTTCCCTATTAGAGTAAAAAAAATTGTTATTAGTGTCTTTTACCCCATCCATACTTTTTTTTCTTTCCCTAACAGCATCCCAATTTATTCAAGGATAATAGAATCTCAGCCTGGCAGCCTATGTCCTAGATCTGGATAAGGAGATGAAAGAGAAAGTTTGCCAAAGAAGGTCAATCTTCCAAATAAAAAGACAAAGTCTCACAGGAATATAGTCTTTGCCCTTTCATTCTGCTTTGAATGTTTGATGTGTTGTCTGGGGCTGCAGCAGCCATATTGTAACCACAAGGTTATAGGCAGTTTGTGAATGATGGCAGAGCAGTAAGAGAAAGAGCCCAGCTTCTGACAGTATCACTGAGAAATTGAACCAAAGGCAGTAATCACGAACTTCTAGACTTTTTGTTAAGCAAACTTTTGTTTTCTATTATAGACAAATGCAATTCTAAATGTGAAAATATATGTATTCATTGCAGTACTTGGCAATAGTGAGAGTCAATAAATGCCAAGGACTTTCCCTTCTTTCCTTTTTTCTGATTTAGTTTACACTTTGCTTTTCCTGTGTTATTTCCCAAGGACCCTGTTTCTTTGTTTTGTGCATACCTTCATTACACATTTAATTTTATTCAATAGCATCTTATTTGGCCAACTGTCACCTACCAACCAAACCTACCTTTCTTCAACATAGCTGAAAATCCAGGGGAAAAAAGCCAATTAGTGGCAATTATGCAGAAAATAAGATGCAAAAAACTTCATACTCTACAAGTTCTAGCTAGAAGTAGCTGGAACCTAAGCAGTTCATACTCCTAACGTATGTACTTTTACCAGAGATAGTTTTCATCCAAACTTGGCTAAATGGTTGGAAGTATGCTCAAATCATGGGAGTTATGACAACATAGGAAAAGACTTAAAAAACCTATAAAAAGCAAAAATATGAAGTGAGCATTATAGTAGCTCTAAGTCATTTAGTGTAGCTACAGGCACCCTCTGCACTTGAAAATTCCCAAGAGGATCCGTATATCACAGCACCGTGTGAAAGTTGACATTCCTAATTATCCAGAGACACATAGAAATGGTTAATCTATGCTCCATATATTCTACCTAAGGCAGGGAAATGTTTTAGCTTCTTTTGAAAGATTTCTATGTTTTTGTTTTAAGGCTTTTGGTTAAAATAGTAAGCTTCTCATATCTGCAACATTTCACTTTAAATATTTGGATAAACATTTTATCTTGTTGCCTGGATATCTCTCATGTTTTGAGATTGTCATCCTAAATCCTTAGCCTATATCTCTGCTAATACCTGCTACAGAGCTAAACCATTATGGACCTAATTATTTGACTTACTTTTACTTGTGCAGGCTGCTGGGCATTATAACTTCATTTGCTTAATTTTTCTGCTTTTACTTTTCAAGAGTTTGTGTCACACTTAGAAGATTTCAAGTGGCAGCTGTTGTTCTGGTTGGGTGGGTGATTTCAGGATCTCAGGAGCCTTTGGAATGCTTTGTCTACAAGGGAAATATGCATATTTTCAGAGTCCTGCATTATACAATGTGAACTGGCTAGATAATGATCCTTGGGGCTAACGCTGCTTTAGCTCTGGCATAAAAGGAGATAAACGGTTCTTTAGTGTGGATCTCAGCCATCAGTGCCTTTCAGATAGGGGAACACAAACCCTCCTTCACCCCACTATTAGAGAATAAGATGGTAAGAGAACAGAACAGGTGAAGTGAACATTAATACAGGACAAAATTCTTGGTGAGATAGCTGGAGCCTCACTCAGCCTGGATAAAGAAGTAGATAGATAATCCCAGCGTGGCACATGTGGAGGCTCAAACTTGGAGATGATAAGATCAGACCAGATCAGAGCAGAACATGTTTCTCCATTTCTCTTGGCTGTCATGCATGCCTTCAGGCAGTCTGAACAGAGATCCTGTATATATACTTCCTTCTATAATGTTTCTAATGATGGAGGACAAATGATGCAGTCCTCATGACAGACCTTGGAATTATTCATTCTCAACACATGCTTTGTCAAAGCAATAAAACACTAACTTGAACAACCTCCAGTCTTGTTCATTATAGATATTTGGACTGAGCACCTCTCCTCTTTCTATTTCTCTACCACTTAATTTTTCTTGAGGTTGTTCATGGTAACAAATAGTTCCCGAATTTCAATGACTTGTAATAGTACATATTTATTTCTCACTCACTTTATATATTGGCTGCAGACAAGCTTTGGTGCTCTTCCAGGTGTGCCTTTTTTAATGGGACCCACCCTAAAGAAGCAGCCTATATCTGTTTCTCCTGCCCAAGGGACAAAGGGTGATGGTGGAAACAGTTAATGAATGGCATGATGAACTTGTACTAGGATGTGCCATGTCTCTTCTGTTCACGTTTAATTGGCCAAATCAAGTCACATGGCTAAGTCTATGTCAATGAGGCATGGAAGTATAGTTTCATAGGAAGGGCAGTAGACAATTTAAGACCTAAGTACAATCAAATGTATATTTGGAGTAGGGTTTAACTTTATATTTTTCCAAGTGCCTGGTCAATTGTTTCAATACAATTTATTGATAATCTTATTTTCCACACAGCTCTGTGACCTCCCACTTTTATCACACACCACTTTCTTGTAGATCCTTCTTTTAGTTCCTGGACATTGGGTTGGGTTCTATTGATTTATTTTTCTAGTCCTGCACCAAGACTAGTAGTAATTTTAAAATAATTTCAGAAAAGGCCCACTTATTTCCTTTCCTAAAAAAAAGTCTTAAATATTCTCTGTATTGATTAGTTGTATTTTTGAAAACCTGTATTTATTTTCAAAAAGAAGTCCTACTGAGATATTGGTTGGATTATAGTATATGTTTGGATTAGTTGAGAGAACTGATTGTTTGCCATATGAAGTTTTCTCATTCATGGACACAGTATTTTACTTTATATGTCCAACCCATTTTGATTATTTTAGAGTTTTGTGGATTTATTTATTTTTAAAAGATTTTATTTATTTACTCATGAGACACACACACACACACACACACAGAGAGAGAGAGAGAGAGAAAGAGAGAGAGAGAGAAGCAGAGACACAGGCAGAGGGAGAAGCAGGCTCCATGCAGGGAGCCTGACATGGGACTCGATCCCAGGTCTCCAGGATCATACCCTGGGCTGAAGGCAGTGCTAAACTGCTGAGCCACTTGGACTACCCAGAGTTTTGTGGATTTAAAAGCATGTCTTAAACTTAAAATTTATTTCATGAAATTTCATAGTTTTTGATACATTTGTGAAATAATTTTCTCCCATGATATTATATAAATAATTATAACTAGTATGTAGGAAGGCTATTGTCTTGTTTCATAAATATTTTTAAAATAAAATTAGAACTCTGAACTCATTTTTAAAAATTATTGTTTTTAAATTTTAAATTTAATTCCAGTAGTTAATACAGTTATATATTAGTTTCAGGTGTACACTATAGTGATTCAACAATTCTATACATTATTCAGTGCTCATTGAAACAAGTGCACTCCCTAATCCCCCTCACCCATTTCACTCAGACTCCCTCCCACCTCCCCTCTGGAAACCATCTGTTTGTTCTCCATAGTTAAGAGTCTGTTTCTTGATTTGTCTCTCTCTCTCTGTTTTTCCCTTTGCTTCTTTACTTATTTGCTTTTAGTTGATTGTTTTGGTTTTTGAAAACAAATAGTTATATATACTACTGTAATTTGCATTTTATTTCTTTTTCTGACTTATTGCAGTGACCAAAAATTACAAGATAATATTGGATAGCAATGGTTATTCCAGGCATTGTTTTCTTACTCCTGATTTTAGGAGAGGAAATGTTATTGATGTTTATGAACTATTATTCTCACCCTACTGCAGTAGCATTGTTTAAACAGGCATGCATTGCATATTATTAAAGTGTTTTCTTTTTACCCTTCAAGATCTTCATAGAGCTTTTCTGTTTGGTTCTATTACCATGGTGAATCAGATTGATGATTTCATAATATTAACTATCCTTGCACATCTAGATGTAGTGCTCACTGGAGACCATATATTAGTCTTTGAGTATATGATTTTATTTAACTTGCTATAATTTTTTGAATGACTTTTGCTTCCATATTTGATAATTTTAATTTATCTGCAAATTTCCTTTTTTCAGGGGCTATTTTTGTCAGACTTTTTATAGTATCAGAATTACTGATTTTATGAAATTAATTAGAAGGTCTTCCTCTTTTTATATATTTTGGGACAGTTTCAAGAGTATAGGAATTAAATTCCTCTCTTATAAGTACTCACCTGTCTAGTTCTAACACATGTTGGGGAAAAATTATTTTGACTTACATTGTCATTTGTGTTTCTGACTTTTCTACCTCTTCTTAAGTCAATTTTAACTATAATTTCCAGCACATTTTCAATTCCATCAAGATTCTAAAATTGACATAGCCTCTAAGGTATCTTGTACCATTTAAATATTCAGAAGTTATACATTTAAAACCATTTTGAAATTTCAGTTTACAAGATTCTTAGATGTGAACAAAGCCAGAGCAAAAGTGTCAACTCTTGACTGCCACCAACAGATGGCGATAACAGTCACTATATATTAATTTCGATTTAAGAACAAATGGACTTTGAGTCTTCCCAAACCTGATCACTTTACAACTGAAGACCTTTTCACCATGCGTAGCATTATATAATTGTGCTTTGTGCATTCCCTTCCCTCCCTCCTTCCCTCATTTCTTTCGTTCCTCCTCCCTCCTCCTTTTTCCCTCCCTCCCTTCTTTCTCTTGCCTAGTCTTGGAATGTTATGATCTTTTAAAAGAATCAAAGCTTAGATTTATTCTTTGATTTCCATTTATATCTTTAATTCCTTGTTTTTAAATTTCATATCTTTTCACAGTTTTATACAAAATTAAATGCTTAGTTTATTTTCAATGTCATTTAATAACGAAGGCATTTAACTGCATAAATTCCCCCACTGGTAACACCTTGACTGTATCTTAGTAGTTTTGATATCACCTGTTTTTATTGTGATTAACTTCTAGATAACCTGCCATTGCAATTTTGATATCTTCTTACACCTAATTATGTAGGACAGAATTTTACATTCCATGAAGGGGAGAGACATCAGTATCTAACTCCCTAGTTATGAAGCTGTATAGGGGAGGAAAACTGTCATAACATGAAATGTTCACAGATGAATTAATCACTTATGAAATTGGTTTCATCCTAAAGGTCTCTTCACTAGTAAGACTAGGGTCTTTACCTGTCTAACTGGTCAGATCTCTTTGTCCAGTCACCTCTAGCTGGTTTGATTGTAGGATGTCTTCCTGACAAAACAAAGCAATCTTTTATCTTTGATTAAAAACAGAGCCTGTAGAATTTTGTAAGCTTGAGGGTGATATTGGAGAACTATTGGAATCACTCAGATTTCTTCAACAACTAAGGATGGGGTGCAATGCAAGAGAATAAAGAGGAAGCTACGAGGTGATAACATGACAGCTTCAGAGGAGAAATATCTAAATAGAAAAGCATGGGATGGATCTTTGGAAGACTGATAAAGCTTTGGTCTTTCTTTTCATAAAAACCACTCTTTTTATTGTTCAAACATGAAGGATGTTATATGAGATCCCAAATTTTCTCAGAACAAATATGCCAAAATCAATATTTTTGTTCCTTAATTTCATTAAATGGGCAATAAAATAAACTTACCTTGACATTTTTTTTTGTTTCATTTTTCATGATAAAGTTCCACTTGAGTTTTTATTCAATGCTTGTGAAATTTTGAACTTCCTTTTAAAGGGATTTACTTTTTTTTTTTTAAGATTTTTAAATTTATTCATGAGAGATAGAGAGAGAGAGGCACACACATAGGCAGAGAGAGAAGCAGGCTCCATGCAGGGAGCCCAATGTGGGACTCGATCCTGGGACTCAATCCTGGGACTTGATCCTGGGCCTCCAGGATCATGCCCTGGGCAGAATGCAGGTTCTCAACCGCTGAGCCACCCAGACATCCCTAAAAGGATTTACTTTAAAAGGATTATTCTCAGGATCAATTATTCTCAGGTATTGTCTGTTATTAACATGTAATTGTATTGAATTTTGCATTTTTATGTGTTCTATATCAGTTTTCTATCGTCAGGAAAATGTGCTCTCTCATTATCCCATTTTAAAAATTAAACTTATTAATTTTATAATTTAGATTGTATATTTTTTGTCTGATTTATCTTCTATTAACAATAATGGTATGTTGACGTTTCACAAAATCACAGTATTTGTGCTAGCTTTCTTTGTATTTCTAACAGTTTTTTCTTTATATATCTAAATGGAATATTGTAAGGAACAGAGCAACTCAAAAAAGTGATATGTATTATTTTGAATTGTAGTAGTATTGAGCAATGTTTCATGTGAATTTTTTTTTACCCCTGAAAAGCTGTGGGAATTGATAAGTACTTGCTGACTATTGCACTGTATCTTCTTCATTTGGAATGATGTCCATTTGTATGATAAAGTGTCTCCCCCACCCTTTTTTCATTTAATTTTCTTGCCTAGATTTATTTCCCCTCTAGTATTCATTTTACATTTTTACCATGCCTTCTTGTATTCTCTTATTTTTAAAACGTTATATCACATATATATGTTGCATCGCATGTATATACATTTTATGAAAAATGTGGGTTTTGGCTTAACATGTTTTGGGGGCCTGATTTAAGAGTTTAAGGCATGAATCAACATTCACTTTGGTTATTATAGTAAATATGATTACTGTAACCTTAACTCATGTGTTTTATCTTTTGCACTTCCCTAATATCTCCTTTATTTTCTATCTTACGTTGTGTGGATTATATTGACTTTACTGTTATATTTGTCTGTGTTTTAGAAGGTAATAGATTGTGTGAATTCCAGCTAATAGATTGTGGTTATCTTCAGTGTTTCAAATTTATTCTCTGGTTGTTTTTTTCTAATTGTAGGGTCAGGAGCAAAGGAATATCTTTGGGCTTCCCAACCCTCCAGCTCCCATTTGAGACAAAGTATTTAGCATAGTTTACTTCCCCTTTCTTCACAGGTTTTAGTACCAGATATTATTACATTGTGACTTTTACATTCACTTTCAGTTTTAAAACTATATTTAAAACAGCTATTTGGACTTAACTATGTTGAATGATTTCAGTGTTTATTGCTGGGTTCTTTATGGTTGCTCCGTTCCTGAGGCTTTTATTTTAATTACAGTAGCATATAGTATATAATAGTAATATTATATACTTAATATTAATACTTAATTATTATATAATTAAGTATTTTTTTTAACAAAAGTATATTTTCTGGGTTCTTGTTTATATGAGAATATTATTGTGTTACCTTTACGTGTAAATGACTATTTTCTTTGTATAAAATGGTTAACATGTTAGATGTTTATAAAGTGGTAAGTCTTAAGCTCACCACTGTTTTCTTCTTTTATATCTCCAGTTTTCCTTCTGTTCTAGTTTTCCAGTTTTTCAGTTGTACTTTTTATTTATTTTTATTTTTTTATTTATTTAAAAATTTTAATTTATTTATTTAGTTTTTCAGTGGTACTTTTTAAACATCATCTTTGTTCTCCATTTTCCCATGGTTATCATATTTTCTCTTTTCATTTTAATCTTTTGTCCCTTTATTTTAGATTCTGAGAGGTATTCTTAAGTTTGCTATCGACCACATAGTGTACTTTATTGTCTGTAATGCTGATTCTCATTCTACTACATTTTAAGTTTCCTTAAATCACTCATCTTCCTTTGCTTATTCATTTTGATCATTTCTTCATTATTTATAGAACCTATTATTTTTTGTCCTTTTTTGAGAATCCTAACCAGGTTCTTAAATTTTTCTTCTGGATTTTGGAGTAGCTTATCTTCAGAGGCAGATTCTTCCCTAGATTCCTCTTAAAATGTTTGTTTAGGTATGCCTTTCCCTCAGATAAATTCACTGCTTTCTCTCTTACTTGGTGATAAATAAGAGTGAAATCACTGCCTTATGGACATCTATTCAGAAAAATGTAATATTTCACTTTTCCCTTAAGAGAAAAATATTCCTCCACTTAGTATGTATTTTTAGCTGTGTGGTAATTGAAATTAATACAATATTTTTCTACAGAAACAACTTGGCTTTCCTCCTATCTATCCTGCAGAGATAATTTCTAAAAATGCTTTTATTGTATTTTATTACAGAACCTTGCTTTAAAAAATAACCTTGCTTTATTTCTTAGGATACTTTTACAGAAAAATTATAAAGATGGTACAGAGAGTTTCCATATACTTATCACTCAATATCCCCTATTATTAACACTTTACATTAGTATGGTGCATTTATCACAATTAGTGATCAACACTGATACATAATTATTAACTAAAAGGCCATAATTTATTTACATTACCTTAATTTGTACCTAATATCATTTCTCCCATTCCAAGATACCATCCAGGGTACCACATTACATTTAGTCATCAAGTCTTAGACTCCTCTCTTGGCTGTGACATTTTTTCAGACTTTTGTTGTTTTTGATGAGTTTTTGAGGAGTAGTTGTGGGATAATTTTGTAGAATGTCCCTTGGGTGGGATTTGTCTGATGCTATTCTCTTGATTAGACTGGCATCATGGGATTTTGAGAAATTCACAGGGCTAACATACCATTTTCATCACATCATATCAAGGGTGCATACTGTCAGGATGACTTACCATTCTTTATCTTGGTCTTTATTACCTGGCTGAGGTTGTGTTTGTCAGGTTTCTCCACTGTAAAATTACTCTCCCCTCCTGCTTTCCACACTGTGCACTTCTGGAAGGAACTGACTATATGTAGCCATAGCTAAGGAGTGGGAGTCATGCTTTACCTCCTTGAGCGGGGTGTATCTACATACATTATTTAGAATACCTCTGCAAAAGAAATTTGTCTCTTTTTACCCATTTATTTATTCAATAATTTGTTTATACCAGTACTGACTCATGAATATTTATTTTATACTTTGGATATAATCCGATACTACTTCATTTTTTTCATTGCTCAGATCATTCCAGCTTCAGCCATTGGGAGCTTATTTCTGTTGGCTTCCGTGACACTCTCATTATTATGAGCTTATTTATTAATTTTTAGCACTTCCTTATTTATTGATACTATAAGATTATTCCAGGCTAATTTTGTGTATTTCCGGTCTTAGTCCCAGAATCAGCCATTCCTCTAAAAAGTCCTATTCTTTTATTGAGGAATGGTATTAGAAACCAAGATCTGGGCATTTGGTGTGCTCGACACTACTGAGGTATCATTACTTCTAGACCCTCTCAGCTGACAGAGCAAGGAGATTTATGTGTATACTAACCTGTGCATAAACCCACATCTATAAATATCTCTCTGTGTAACTACTTGTATTTATATCAAGTTAAACATGAGTCCATACTGATGTCTCCAACTTTAGCTCATTACTATACAAATCATTCTAGCCTCTTCCCATTGTTGCTCTGTAAACTCCCACTCCAGAACCTTGCTTTACTTTTAAAATAACATTTTATTTTAAAAAGCCCTGATTCTATAAATATGCCTGTTTATGTGTGTACATAATACATACTTATTGTAGAACATTGAGAAAATTCAACAATGTCTATGGAAGAACGTCCAACTCTCCTATATTCAATCACTGTTAACATTTTACTCCTCTCACATTCAATTTTATGAACAAAACTGTAATCACATCAGATATACTATTTTGTGATCTGCCTTTTTCACTCAGCTTTTCCACCATGTCATAACTCTGCTTTTTTTTTTCCATAACTCTTCTTAAGGTCATGATTTTAATTACCTGTAGAATATTAACCTTTGGACATTTATATTTTAATAGTTTTTGCTGTTTAAATAATGGTAATAAATACCCCTAAAGATAAGTCATGATGCACATACCTGATTCTTATTTAGAATATTTTATGGACGTTAAATTACTGGGCCCTTAGGGTATGACCATTTTAAGGAGAATGATAAACAATGAAAAGTTTTCTTCCAGAAAAGATAGCAGCAATTTAGCTGATATCATCGTTTATGAGCCATTTTCTCTATATCATTAGCAATACTAGGTATTGGAATAATTTTTTAAAATCATCAATTAATTGGTACATCTGGATGGCTCAGTTGGTTAAGCATCTGCCTTTGGCTCAGGGTCCTGGAATCCCAGGGTCCTGGAATCAAGCCCCATATCGGGCTCCCTGTTCAGTGGGGAGCCTGCTTCTTCCTCTTCTGTTCCCCCTGCTTGTACTCTCTCTCTCTCTTTCAAATAAATCTTTTAAAAAAATCATCAGTTAATTAAAATGGCATCTAGCTGGGATTTTTTTTTTTACCTTGAATTTCTTTTTACTACACGCATGTTTGGATAGTTTTTTCCTAAGTTAGTTGCTCATTATATTTGTTGGTTTCTTTATTGCCTATTAATACCCTTGCTTATTTTTTTGACTTACTTATTTTTTTCATTGTTTCAAAATAATATTATATTTCAATGCAAATATATATTCAATGTAGAAAACTTTAAAAACAAAGAAAAATACAAAAAATTACCCATGATCTCATCATCTGCTCTGATTTCATTGCTGTTATTTTCATCTTGATGTGTCTATTTACCACTAGAAATCAATATTTTACATTTTATATATGGCTAATTAGAAAAATGGTACATTGACTCCTTTTTTTGTAGCCTGATTATTGCTTTGTGTTCTATCATTAATATTTCCTCAACCAACACACAAAGTCCTTTCTACTTAAAAGGAAAGACCTCTTGGGAATGAGTGTCCATGCATCTATAGGTCTTTTCTGCAGTCTTCCTTCATCAAAAAGTCTGCCTCCATTCCACAGGTTGATATGGACCCAAATCTGGACCATCTCCTATTTCCATGGCACTATTCTCCATGCCACAGGATTTCTATAGGATTAGTCCTCACCCTACTTCCTGGAATTGTGAGCCACTGTGTTCCCTTGTACTGCTGCTGCTGCTGCTGCTCCTCTCTTAGCCTTGGGGCAAGGGATAGGAGGGATGGCTACTTTCTGCTTTATCACTACATTCCAATCATGTATACAGGCTTGTCTCTGAATTTTCAATAGCACAATTAAGATACTGCTGTAACATTTCACAAAGCCTGAGTAAAGACCTTGTAATGAAATAAAATAAATTGAACAAAGAGAAAGTTAAAATCAATTACTGGATTATTCCCTAAGACCAGATATCCAAGTTCCTTCATCTGAGTTCCCACCTGGCACTACCAGGGCCACTTCCTAGAATGGGTAATTCTGGTAGTGGTTCACCTCTTTTGCCTCCATTCTCAATGACTTCCTGTAAGGCATTTCTCTTTCATGGAACCTAAAGTTCTCTCCTCACTGAAAGTACTCATTTGTCATCTCTAGACCAGTTCCTTACCATGATGATTGACAATTGCAGCAGCCACTTCTTTTAGAAATAGAAATAAACCTAGTGTTCTGCCCACAATGGTGGGCTTGTTTTGGATACCCTTTCTCCCAACATATGATAATGATTAGTACCTTTTTTGAAGTCAGGTTATTAAGTATAAAATTAAAATCTGCCTGTAGGCTAGCAGAAAATTAAAAAGATACAGGCATAAAGCTAATCATTGCAGTACAATTTATAATTGCAAGAAGCTTTCCATCAACAGGATGTACAACTATGATACTGACACATCATGGAGCATTATGCAACTATAAAAAGAAAAATTTCAAATAATGCTAAAGAATGATATTCAAGGTATAATGCTTAGTTAGAAAAGCAAAGAAGAGAAAAATGTGCATAGTATACTAACATTTGTCTAGGAAATGAGGATATATGAATGTATGTGCATATTTGTTTATATTAAAATTTCAGTAATAAACCATGAAATAAAATGGTTATCTACAAGGGGAAAGAGGGAACAGAGTGGAGAAAAAAACGGTAGAAGCTAGACTTCCCTAAATATACTTTGTTTGTAGATTTAACTTTGGAACCATATAACTATCAGTGACTGGACATCCCTTGTGGCATATATCCTAAGGGCTAAAAGACCTACAAAAAAATTCTAGCTCTGTCCACTGAAAAGACCTAAAAACAATGATCAAGCTATAGCTACAAGCTGATGTTCACTTCATGGTATCTTAATACCATTTCTCAGTAAGAAGAACCAGGAATCATTGGTGAAATGGTAGATTCCAGGTCTGGTGCAGGAAGTGGTTAAGATGCCTGAGCATCTTATCAAACCAGAAAGCAAGGATATGTTTGAAGTCTCAAGAACCAACTGGAAGTTGCTCCTCCTGACCAAACAGGAGCAATCAGATTAATAAGAAGAGGAACAATGGCAATGGGGTGAAACATATTAAATGCTTAAATTCATGCATTTATAATGACACTTAAATACATCATGATCCTTTGGAGATGTTAGAGAATCATGATTTAAAAGACTAATAAATAAAAGGAAAGATTTAAACATTTATCCAGCCTGTCCTGTACAACTGCATCTTAGGACAACCAAAGATTCAATCAGGAAAGATTTTGTATATAAGGAAGAAATGATAGATAATCACCATTTTGCAACACCAATGAAATGGATCTAGGCAAGGATTATCAGTGGCTGCTGAAATCATGAAAGGAAAGATAGATATTATGTGTTTTATGGTGGGAGTGCATAATACCAGCCAATAAGCAATCTTGCCCCCAAAACAAACCCAAACTAGATCTAGATACCCACATGTAGGAAATACTGGGGAGAGAAGCACATGCTAAGTGACACTGCTGACAGATAATCTAGTGTCCCTTAACAACAACAAAAAGGCAAATAAAATAAAATAAAAAATAAAATAAAATAAAACAATAAAAAGGAGATGCCTAAAGGTTAATAAAAATTTAAGAGTCATAGCAAACAAATACACATATGGATGTTAGGATCCTGATTTATACAAACCAGTTGTCAAAAAGTGTTTATGAGAAAGCTGGAGAAATTTGGGCATCAACTGAATATTTGATATCAAGGAATTAGTGTTAATTTACATGTGCTGGCAGTATTGTGGTTACATTTATGAGAACAGTCCGTATCTTTTAGAGATATGTATTGACACATTTTCAGAAGAAATGATATGGTTGTTTCAAATAATCTAGCATGTGGGGTGAGAAAATGGGGCAATAGAGATACAATAAGAATGACCTTGGACTTTTTTTTTTTTTATTTAAAGATTTGTTTATAAAGGGTTTCAGAAGGGGAGGAGGATGAGGGGGTGGGGTGACTGGGTGACGGGCACTAAGGAGGGCATTTGATGGGATGAGCACTGGGTGTTATATGTTGGCAAACTGAATTTAGATAGAAAAATAAAGATTTATTTATTTGAGAAAGAGAGAGAACATGGGGGAAGGAGCAGAAGGAGGAGGAGGGAACGAATCTCAAGCAGAATCCCCACTGAGTGCAGAGCCTGATGGGAGGCTTAATCTCATGACCTTGAGATCATGACCCCATGATCATGACCTGAGCCAAAACCAAGTTAGTTGTTCAATTGACTGATCCACCCAGATGCCCTTTGGACTGTTGTTTTTGTACCTGGTTAAAGAGTACATGTGGGCTCACATCATTATTCTCTGTCTTTTGCATATGTTTGGAATTTTCATGTTATAAAAGTGTAAAAAAGAAGAGAAAAAGGAAGAGGAAGGGGAGGAGAAATCTTCCTGTAGGGCTTCACCAGTACATTTAGTTGTGTTTCCTTAGGGTTCCTTCATAAGCTTGTGGTGAAGAAGGGTGCACTCAGGTCCTGGGCCTCTATTCTAGTCTTCTGTGGGGGAACTTTGTGAATAAGAACATGCACACTCATCTCTCAAAATATAAGAACAATGCAGCCTAAGTCTATTTAGTTAAAAAAATGTCCATATAATCTTCAAAGATGCAACTTTACCTATACAAAGATAGGCTTTTACATGATTCCATAGAACTACAATTCTCAAAGAATGGTCCAGGCAATCCTGGGGCCCCTGAAACCATTTCAGGAATCCATATAGTCAAATTATTTTTATAATAATACTAAGATATATTTGCCTTTTTCACTCAATCTCTCAGGGTACTGGAGA
Organism: Canis aureus; assembly: GCF_053574225.1. NCBI lineage: Eukaryota > Metazoa > Chordata > Mammalia > Carnivora > Canidae > Canis > Canis aureus. The sequence goes on along the minus strand of NC_135613.1, from coordinate 18,030,393 downwards.
CTTTTCTAGAAGTTATATGATTCTAGATAACTTGATTGCTCTGGCAGCTAACAGAGTGTGAGCTTGTGTGTTATTTTTATGTGGTTGAATTCCTGTGTTTTAAAATTTTTTCAACTTAACAAGTCCAAATTACTTCTTCTTATACAACACACACACATACACACACACCCTAAAACATTGATATTATTTGCTTCCCAGAATCCACTCACCTCCTACCCTAAGATTTCAAAGTCATAGGACTAATTCTTTATTAAAGCTCAAGGCCAAATACTTGGATTTTTTTCCTCCCCTGATAGTTTGTGCAAAAAGTAACTTTCCCCCAAACACATAGCCCACAGGGAGTCTGGGCTACTTTTTGGCCACAGAAGCTTTACCTGCCCTTTCCAGAGCATGTCCCCAGGTCATGGCCCTTTCTTCTTGCATCTATAAAATAGGGGACAATGGTTCTTACCTTGTTGAAATGATGAAATGATACAACGTGCCTATAATAACTGAGTTCTGCCTACACTGACTAGAAAAAAATGACTGCTCACTCCATTACCTGAAATCACTGGAGATCATGAATGGCTCAACACTTTACTCTTCCCTTCCTTAAGGTCTTTCAAAGAATATCTTGGTTGGGGTTCTGGAAGGTCCTTTTTTTTTTTCTCTCCTTCCTTCATTTCCCAGCCCTTTTCCCAACCCCAATATCTGTGGTCTTTTTCAACCCTCAGTCCTTATCCCAGATTCACCCCCTATTCTTAATGTCCTGTTACCATTATGCTGGGACAACAGTGGTCCTTACAGTGTGTAGAGGAAGCAAGAAAGAGGTGAAGGAAATAGGATGGTCATGTAGCCCAAGGTAGTTGCTCATGAGTGGTTAGCCTTCCTTACTGACTGCCCCATCAGAGAATCCTTACTCCATCAATTTTTGTTTCCATCCATTGACCAACACCTCTGTTTCTATCACCTCCAACCCAACCTTCCTGTTACCACACCCATCATTCTGTCATCATGATCACTTCCATACATATACTTTTTAACTCCGTTTCCCCTCTCTCCTTCCATTGAACACACATAGCTAATCCCATTAATCCCAACCTGGGTTAAACCCAACACCCAGCTTGCCCCTGAACAACTGAATGTGACTGGATAAATCATCACCATGCTTACTGGTCTGATTAACTTATGAATACAAATATCCAATAGACTTTCAGTACCACCACTCTATTTTCCTAGTCACTCCACTCTTCTCTCTGACTTGACTTCACATATTTTAAAATCTGTCCTCAAACATCAAACACTAGAAAAGCCATTCCTTCCTTGCTCTTCCAGTGGATGGTGAATTAGTTTCCTGTGGCTACCATGATAACGTACTATAAACTTGATGGCTAAAAACAACAAAAATGTATTCTTTCACAGTTCTGGAAGCTAGAAGCCTGAAATCAAGGTGTCAGGAGGCCACACTTCCTCCAAGAGCTCAATTCTTTCCACTTTTTGATGGTTGCTGGAAACCCTTGGCATTTATTGGCTATAAACACATTGCTCCAAACTCTGTTCTCATTGTCACTTTGAGGCATTCTCCTGATATATCCCTGATTTTCTCTTATAAGGACACCAGTTATTGGATTAGGGACAAGCTTTATCCTGTGTGATCTCATCTTAACTAACTACATCTCCAAGAAAGGTCACATTTGAGGGCTCCAGGTGGACATGAATTTTAGGGGGACACTATTCAACCGAGCACAGATGGACTTCTAAGTCTAACCCCTCCACTTCAGCTGTCTGCATCCCCTCCCCATTGGCCTTTCAAAGACTGTTCCAGCAGTTCTCTCTTCTCTCTGCTGCCTGGCCGTTTGCTCCTCTTTAGTGTATCATTCCTATCATGGCACAGACATGCTGTCATATTGTCTATATTAAAAACCCTTCCCACATGCAGGGCTCCCCTCCATCTACTGACCCACTTCTCTGCTCTTTATAGCAAAAGGCCTTGAATGAGTCACCTCTGCTTACCATCTGCACTTCCTCTCTGCCTAAATTCTCTTTAATTCACTTTGGTCTAAGTTTCAACGTTACCACTCCACTACAACTAGTCCTGTCAGGGTCACCAGAGATTTCCATGCTGCCAGGTCCCATGGTCAGTCCTCTTCTCACCCAACCTCCCGTCGACATTTAATGATCAGTGCTATCTCTCATTTGGATTGGGGACACAATGTTCTCTCGGTTCCCTCCTATTTTAATCCCCCCATTCTCAGACTCCTTTACTGGCTCCTCATCTTCTTCTTCCTGGCCTCTAAATGCCAAATGGCTCTAGGCCCTCTTCTCTTTCAGGTCCTTGCCCACTTCACCAGTGACCATCACTAGTCCCTTTACTTGCCATTGGTATGCTGATCACTCCTGCCACATGTCCAGTCTGAGTTCCAGACTCACATATTCAATACCCTTTCACCTTTACTTGCACATCTAATACACATCTCAAAATTAGCACATCTGAGAACTGAGCCATCGATTTCCCCCTACCCAGCATTTATGCCACCTCCAGAATGCACCACTCCTCATTTCCCTCACCTCAGTAAATGGAACCTCCATTCTTCCAGACCCTCAGACCAAAAATTTGGGGTTCTGCTTCTACACATATCTCCCTGTGTTCCCCCGTCCAATCACTCCCCTTCATGTTGATGCCATCCTTCTTAGGCCACATCACTAGGGTCTTACACCTGGACTTCTGTAATGGCGTCCAGCATCCCTTTCATCCCCGTCCATTCCATTCTCCACCCAGGAGCCAATCCAATTATGTCATTGTCTTCTTCAAAGCTTCCTCACTGACCTCTCATATCACTTAAGAATCCAAATTCTTTGCCTACAAGTCCCAACACATACCTGGACCTAGGTTAGCTCTCTGACTTCCCTCTTCCTATGCTCCCTCAGCTTTACCTATATTGGCTTAATTGCGGAACCTTGAACATACCAAGTTCTTCAGCCTCAGGGCTTTGCCTTTGCTGTTTTCTCCCTCTGACATTCTCTGCCCTCTGATTTGATTGGTGTTCTCACTTTGTTCAGGTTTTAGCTCAAATGTCATCACCTTAACCAGGTCTTGCCTAACCACGTGATCTAAACCAATTCCCCCCCCCCCCCACGCTTGTATACACTCATCTCAGTTCCTCTCTATCTTCTTACCTAGCTTCAGTTTTCTTTATACTTCTTATCAATACCTGAAATGATACTATATATTCATTTTGTTTTTCTTGTCCCTCTCCTCCACCATACTGTAAACATTGTGAGGGCAAGGCATTATTTGTTATGTTCAGTAAGAATAATACCTAGCATGTTGTACTGAATAAGTATGATGTTACTTCAATTATTATTACTGAAGTAAAGTATTTTTAAATTAATGCTAAAAATAAAGTTTAATTAGTAACAAGAGTTTCTGTATGCCTTGAGAAAAATATTAATTTTGAAGGTTTTATTTAATAGCTTTCTATAGGAATCTTGAACATTCAAGGATATAAGTGATACATATTGAGTTTGAAGCTAGTATTGGTAGTTTTAATAGTAATTATAACAAATACCATTATTCAGCCCTTATTACAGTGACAGGTGCTTTGTATGGATTATCTCATCTAATTCTTAAAACAACTCTATGGGGTATTTATCACTTTGATTTACAGATGTGGTGTAGTAGTTTAAAAATATGTCCACAAATTCTTTGATAGCTCTCCCTTTAAAAAGTGGGAGCTGATTTGCCTCCTCTTGAGTGGGGGTTAGGCTTAGTGGTTTAGTTCCAAAGAATAAAATACAGTGGAAGTGACAGTGCTTGGTTTCTAAGATTAGATGGTCAAAGCCATTGTGACTTCCTCCTTGTTCTTTCTCTTGGATCATCCAATCTAGGTCTTAGTTTTCTCATCTTTAACATGGGGGGCATGGACCTGACTTCCCCAGTCACACAGTCTGAATGTGCTATAAAATGCCTCTGCATTAAATAGCTTTAGCATGGACCAACACATCAGATTAATTAGGGACTTTGTGCTAGAAAGAGCTGAAGCTTTGACAGTTTTGCTCTATTTTGTTGGATTTGAGGGACTAGAATAGAATGGCATGAAGTCACTCAGGCAAGCCTATGAAGTGATCTTCATGGCTAGGAGCTGAAGCCCCCTGCCAATCAGCTATGTGTGCATGATCTTGGAGGTTGAACCTCCAGACTCAGTCAAACCTTCAAACAACTGCAGTCCTAGCCAAAATTTTAACTGCAACCCTGTAAGAGACTAGAAGTCAGAACCAGCCAGCTAAGCTGCTCCTGAATCTCTAACACACAGATATTATGAGATAAGAAATACCTTTTGTTTTAAGCCACCAAATTTTGGGGATAATTGTGTGGCAAGAAATAACAAATACATTTGAAAATGGAAGGACAGGGTAGTTAAGTCAAAAACCTCACAGCATATAGTTAGTAGTGATGATGCAAGAATTGGAACCTAGGCATTCTGACTCTACATGTTCAACTACCATACTATACCGGAGGTCAAGATCATGTCTCAAGTAGTTGCCACATTCTAATCCACTGTCAGGTTAGTAAATACAATCTGTCTTTGCCTATTAAACTGGCGGGTTTTGCTCCATCGCAAGGTCATGTTCTAGGCAGCCACTGCTCTTGCTTCTAAGTCCTCATTCTACCCCAGGTTTGTTCCACCATATGGTGGGTATCTATCTTCCCAGTATGCCTTCTCCCATTCCTTTGGGTTTATGCTCATTCCCACTTCCACTCATGTAATTTTGGTAAAGCTGCGAATTACTGTACTCTTCTTGCCCTATAGGTGGGTGTGTGACTTAAGTTGGCCAATCATAGAGTACTATCAGTGACTGACTACAATAATAGAGCCAAAATAAGAGCATATGATCTACAATCAGCCAAGCAGAGTCTTTCCCTGGGAATCGAATCATATATCAAATCATATCATATCATATCATGTCATTTGAGACCTTGAATCCAGCCAACCCTGAGAGCAATTCCATCCTTTTCTAATCTATGTGAGTCAATACATTCTTTGTTTTAAATCAGCCTGAGTTGAGTTTTATCACTTGTCCTTAAGTTATGGCTAGTATGAAGAGTCTATCTATCCCAATTTTTGGACTATGGTAGGTATCTCCCATTCTCCATAAGCAACAATGTTTCTATGTGACCCAAAGAGTCTGGAGCAGAACTGTCCATTGGTTGGGTCAACCTTCTCACAGAGGATGAAGAACCTTCCCTTCATCCTTCAGGAAGCATCTGGCTTTTCTGGAAGCTAGTGATGGTTGGAGGCAAGCTCAGAATAGAACAATGTTATGACGATGGGTAGCTCACTCAGTTTAAAACCTTAGTCATCTCTGTATCCTTTCTTTCCTTAGTTGCTCACCTCTCCCCCAACTCTCAATATACACACACATACACATGCACGCTCACACGTGCGTGCACATAGGCACTCACATATCCTGTTAGTCATCAAGTGCTGTTGATTTGGATCAAATGCTCTATGGAAGCAAGTGGAGTGACCATAGGAAAGTTGGTGGCTGGTGGGGTTCTTCATTGCAAATCCAGTTTTTCTTCTTCATTTCTATTGCCACCTCTGTGGACCACTGCAATTATTCTCCCTGACTCTAACCTCAACCCCTGAAGTCCATTTCTCCTATTTCTTCTAGAATTAGTTTTCTAAAGCACATTTCGATTGGTACATGCTTTTGATGGATTTAAGTCTTCTCCAGTTTTTCATTTCTGACTTGCTAAATTGCAAACCATTCAAGACTCTCCATGAACTGACCTACATTTGCTATCCAATGTCCTATGACCTCCATGGATCAATCTTCTAATCTTCTAGCACCCCTCTCATTGTAGTACCACCTAACACCTACTCTTACCCCTTTCCCAAATTAAAATACTGTCCCTTCTTTCCCATGAGTCTTCAAGATGTTTTCGATTATGCCTCCTTCATAAAATATTCCCTGAGCATGCTAATCCACAGTGAATATCCTCTTCTGTGAACTCTGTAACAGTTGTCTGGACAAGGTTTTTTTCAAAGCGTGTTCACATTCCTCAGGAGTATTTGGCCAGTACAAGTCAAGTTTTTGGTGTTTTTATAAAACTACTGATTATATATTCAAATTTGTCTGAGCAGATTATTTCCAAACCCAGGTTCTTTCTTGTCTTCTACTTCCAAATTACATCCTTATGCTATGATGGTGGATTTGTTCTCAAGTACAAATTAAGGATCATTAAAATTTGTGACCTACAGATTGAGAACTGTTTATTATTATTTAAAACCATAACTATTGGTAAAATAGTATGAAAAGGGGAGAGGATTGCCATAACAATTCCTACAGTTTTTTCCCCCTACGGTTTTTAATTCAAATATACTTTATTTCTACACATTCACCCTCCCCCCCATTGTTTTAATATGAGATTTTAACTAGAAATTGGTATAAAATCTGTTGTATTGGCATAGCCTGACAAACATTCATTGTGTACTCACTCTCTGCCAGGAATAGTGATAGGTGCTTGTGATACAAAGATAAACAAGCCCCTGCAGGAAGAGGAAGAGTTGTCCAGATGGATTCCATGTGGAAGGACATTCTAGGCAGAGGGAACAGCATATGCAAACTCATGTGTCCTAGAATGAGCCAGATATGAAAACTCTGTGGTTCAGATTCTAAGCATTTTTTTTAAATTAAAAAATTTGGTGACTTTTTAAAAGTTTGACAGCCTCTAGATTAAACCCTTTCTCTTTGTCATACACTCTCCTCCACCATCTTTCTCTCCACAAGGGCAGTTCAGGGTCCAGATTCAGACACAAGTAACCTTTATTGGGTTCCACTGCTATAGGCCACTTCATATATACATAGCTCTCTATTAAATTCTTACATCATTTTGGGTGTTTATCACCACCTCCAATTTAGAGATGAGTAAAGTGACTTGTCCAAAGTCTCACAAATAGGAAATGAAGGATGTGAGTAATGTCCACTTCTCATCTGGAGAAAATGACCAATTGGGCATTTGGGGGTTGGGACGAGGAAGAGCGTCCTTCCAAGTTCAGAAGCCTGTCTTCCTAGGTTATGAATTAATCCTATCACTTACAGAGAGAAACCTTTAATCGGAAGGGTGACCATTTATCCAGGATCTTGGTAGGAAGCGTTTGTACTTGAGAGAACTTCTCCAGTTCTTTGAGCTATGGAGTTTGGCACATAGTAGGAACTCCTTTGTGCTGAATCCTGCTCACGTGCCTGTGGCTAGTCTGCCCTCTTGGATTCAGAGTCCCAGTCGTGCCTGTCTTGGGACACTGTGTAGTGTTGGAAGATGTCTGAGTAGTGGATGAGTGAATCAATGGGGGCACGGATGGGGGGAGGGGGGGCGGGGACACGGGGGCCGCTGTTGATGGGAGGCCACGCCTGGCCCTAAAGACTTTCCGGGGTTTATGGGGTGCCCTGTTGGGGCCTCCGTCTGGGCCAGGTCATTCCTCCTCCCTGGGGCCTCCACGTCTATACCAACCAGACTGGAGGGAGAGGGAGGGGCTGCGCAGCCCCGAGGGGCCCGGCCTCCTGGCACATCATCGCCCACTCCCTCTCTGGGCTGCGCAGGGGTGGGGGGAGGGCGGTGGACGAGGTGAGGTGAGGTCCCCCGGCCGGCCGAGCCCAGCCGGGGCCCCGTCCCTGCGACCTGACACCGCAGCTCTCTACCTGCCTCCCCGGCCGCCCCTTCGCAGCCCGGGGCCGGGTGCGCCCGGAGGGCACCTGGCCCGCCACCCCCGCGGGGCCCCGCCGCCGCCTCCGGAGCCGGCCCGGGGCGGCGGGGCGGGCCCGGGCGCTCCGCGACTCCGGGACCGGTCCCCCGGGGCGCGGCCGGGCAGGCGCCCCCGCCCCCCCTCCCCGGGGGCCGGGCCGGGCTCCCGGGGGGCGGGGACTCGCCCAGTGGCAGCAGCGTCCGGGCCGGCGGCGGGCGCGGGGCGGCTTCCTGCAGGCGGCGCCGGGGCGAGCCGTTGCCCGCTGCAGCCACCGCCGCCGGGTCGCCGGGTCGCGGGGGCCGCGGCGCTCGGGCCGCGTCGGTGCCTCCCGGGCGCGCTGCGCGGCCGTCGCTGCTGCCCGCGCTCGTGCCGCCGCCGCCGCCGCCGCCGCCGCTGCCGGTTACGCCAGCCCCGCCGCCGCCCGCTCTGATTCTGCGCATAGGCAGCCCCCAAGCCTGTCATTCTGCAAAAACACAGTTTACTCAACACACCACACACACACTCACACACACACGCGCGCACACACGCGCACACTGGCCCCCTCGCGCACACGCACGGAGGGCGCGAGCGAGCAGACGCGCACACCCGGCGAGCCAAGTTCCGCAGCCTGGCATGGCTTCTGGGGACCTTTACGAGGTACGGGGACGCGGGGGCGCGGCCGGCCCGGCCCGCGGGCGGCGGGCGGCGGGCGGCGGCGGCGGCGGCGGGCGGCGGGGACCGGGCCGGGGCCGGGGCCGGGGCCGGGCGCGAGCCGGAGTTGCCGAGCCCGCGGCGGCGGCGGCGGCGGCGGCGGCGGCGGCGGCCGGAGGGCGGCGGGGGCCGGGCGCGCCTCCCGCCCGCCGCCCGCCCTCCCGCGGCGCCCGCGCCCGCTCCCTCTTTCTCTTTCTCTCGCACACACTCTCTTACTCCATCTACTTTGCGGCCTTGGAGGGGAAGGAGGAAGCCGGGCGGAGCCGGGGCGGGGGAGGTAGCGGTCCCGGGGAGGTGTTTCTCGCCCGACGAGCCGCCTCGAGTGCAGAAAGTACAGGTAAAAGTCGGCGCCGGACGTGCCGGGAATGCGGGGGGCCGCGCGGCGGCCGGCGGGGTGCGGGGCGGGGGTGCGCGGCCCGGGCTGGGCCGGGGGCGCGGGAGGGGAGGGGAGGGGAGGGGAGGGGAGGGGACGGGAGGGGGGCGGGCGTGGGAGCGCAGCCCAGCCCCGGCGCGGCGCGGGGAGACGGCGAGGGGGGCGACGGGCTGGGGGCTCGGGGGACACCCGCCTGACCGCGCCCCGGGGCCACCGGCCGCCGCCCCCCGCCCCCCACCTGCTGCCCCCTCCGCCGGCTCGGAAGCCCTCCCGGCCCGGCGTGGGGGCGGTCCTTGCGGGTGCCGTGCTCGCCGGGGGCGAGAGGGGGCGCTGCCGAGGGCCCGAGTGCGAGGGAGGAGGACATGGAAGTCGGAGGTGGGTGGTAACGTGTTGCTGGAGGACCTGGAATGGGAGCCCTGCTTCCGACACGCGGCATCACCCTCCGTGGCCACCTGCCTCCAGGTCCACCAGTTCCGCCCAGGTGGTGGCCAGCCTCGGAGACTTTGAAAGCGTCTTAAAAGTGGTCAAGGAAGTCATTAGTCTGGCATCCGTGAGACAATGGAGGAATGAATAGCCGTGGCCTCCAGGAGCTGGGTTCTAGCTGGCTCCGGGCACAACCGCTCCAGCCTCCAGGGTTCCTGGCAAGTGGGCACAAGGAGAAGCAGGCCCCGCGCGCCCCCCGGGGAGAGCGCCTCCGGGACGGAGTCGGCCCTAGGATGGGAGTCAGAGTCAGGAAGCTAAGACCCCACAAGGCCCCGCTGATCCTCCAGGAAGGAAGCCAACATCAGCGCCCAGCCTGGACCTGCACTCCTCGAGTAAAGAAGTCCTGAACCCAGCCCTGCTTGTCACGGCTCCTGACTACATTGAGATGAGCGCCCCAAAAGGGTGGAGTTAACCGAACGGGTGAGAAACTGCAGCGGTGATTCACCTACATAAGGTTTTTCCTGTGGGCCCTCTGGGCGGCTGAAAATCTTTTCAGGTGGTAGATTTGCAGGCTGTGGTGAGAGAAGAAGAATGGAGAACAGGCAGGTTACCTTGGCTTCCTGTGTCACTGGAGCCTCTCGGATGATGCTGGACTCGAGGAGGCCTGATGATGGGCCTCTGCTAACCGGTGGGCTCAGGTGGGACAGACGGGTGATCACAGCACTCCCTGAAAGAATGCGGCAAGTTGACCTCTTCTCAACCCCACCGCCTTCCTCATCCTTATGCTAATAAGGAAGGTGAAGTTGGGCGCGGAAATCTGGTGAAGAACTTTGGCAGATCACGGCCCCGGTGTGCCACGCAAGCTCTTTGGTGTGTTTCAAGATGGCGGAGCAATGTCTGAAACCAAAAGTTGAAGCTCAGTAAAATGGGAAGTCTGATTGAGCTCTTCCAAGTAGAACTAGCACTATTAGGACATTGGTCCAGAGTAGATACTGTTCAGCGGCAAAGCTCATCTCCCGAGAAGTGTGGATTTTTCTGCCCATTGATTACTGAGTCAACCTAGAGCTGCTCACATTGCCTGGGTGCGTTGTGAAGGCGTTAAGAGGCCGTATCAGGAGCCGTCAGTATTTCTCCATTTAAAGTTTGGAACTTATGAACCGTCTGGGGATCATTTCTTGTTTAATGTTCACCTGAAACTACCCACCTTAACACTGGTAATCATAATCTGTTTAGGGGAATTTTCACACTGGCCTTGGAACTATCTTAGTGCCTCAAGAGTTCTTACTGGAGTCTGATAACGGGACAATAATAATAATTACTTCTGTGATAGTAGGCAATTGTAGGAGGTGTAAGCTGCTTTCCCCGTTGCTGATTATTTGCATCATCATTAGTAAAAGGGCTAAATTGCATTATGTGACTATAACCAATGTTAACATTTTTATGGACTGTGTCTACATTATATAACATACTGAAGAATTTTATTTGTTGTACGAATTTAGCTTTAAAAACCACTAAGTGTTGAGAACTGTACATCAGCCTATATATTTCTAACTGTAAAGTTGTCTGTATAAAATCATAGGGTATTGATTTAAGGACAGATCTTGGAATATCTAGTACATTGACCTTGAAAGAAAAAAAAGAAGAAAACTCATCTTATTCTCAATTATGGTATTACATTAATTAAATATTATATTCAAGTATGTAGAAGATGGCTTCCTATCACCTCCAACCAATAAACTGTGCCTTGAGTGGGCTAAGAACGATTATATCTGTAATTGATATACTTTACCTGTGTGTCTACTGACATTATCCTTGACCCTTTATAGTGAAGATACGATTTGGATTATAGAGATTCTTCATACTCTCTCTAGTGCTTCAGATAATTAAATTGTAAAGAGTAAACTTTCCTCAGCATTTTTTGTTTTTTTTTTTAAAGGAATAGGTACTGCTTAAAAAAATGCCAGAAAATAAAAGCTTTATGCAATGGCACTCTTCAATCATAATGGGGAAATACAGAATCAAGCTCCCTTTCCAAAGTTTTGGATCTTGACAGGTGGTTCTGCTTTGTCTCCCCTATAGAAGAGTTGTTTTCGTCATCTTCTGGTGTATTAACAGTCATCACCTAGGGAAAGGTGATCTTAAATATTGGCTGATCCTCTTAGAGCCAGGTATCTGGATACAAAATGAAATTCTTATCCAGATGCTCTGGTCTGCATTCTGTTAAACATAAGAGTCATAAAGTGGCTGTGAGTGGGTCTGGGCTATCTATGTATTTTGCTTTGCCTCCATGGTAGATAAGAAAAATGGATTTGAGTACCTTTAGATGGTACAGGTGATCTCTAGTTTGTCCTTGTCCCAGGGCTCCCTATTACCGTATACCCATTCTTACATTTACTTATATGGCTCCAGCAAGCATTAGAATTTGTAACCCCAAGAATATAGTGGATCATTCATTAAGATATTTGGGTATCAGGAAGACATAATCAGAGAATAAGGAGCCCAGTTCTCTTACTTTGCCTCTCTCCTGTCCCTAGCTCCTTGCACATTCAGATACTTGTTGACAGAATCAGTGAGTGAACAGAAGACTAAATTAAGTGTATAAAAAGAACCTTGGCTGACCTTTATTATCCTTGTATTGAGTGTTACCTTCTGTTCTCTTTTCCTCCCCAGCTTGTGATCTCTCGGTGGTGGTAACACCATGTGTATGGGTGGCTGTCAGTTCCCTCTGGAAGGAAGTGTGGCCGAGTCCCTTTCCAGAGAGCCAGACTATTATTCATTAGAAGGATTGAATGCAACTAAGCTTTAACCATGTGGCCTTCCATGTGGCTGTTGGGTGGTATTTTACACCCCCTTCCCTTGTGATAGCTGACAATTGTGGAGGAGGTCTCTCTCTACTTCCCTGGTGAAATTGTTCAAGGAGAATGCTCTATATCTGGAGACAAAGTCAGTAGTAGCCAAGATGGACTTGACAGTGATAGTTCTCTGTGTTTGTCAACAGGTCAACAGTTTATTTATACATCCCAGAGTTCTTCTTAAAAGGATGAAATGTGCCATATGTCTTCTTTGGGTGTGGGGGGGGCAGGGGATGGAAAAGCATGCATGTGTCCATCCATATCTAATGTAAATGTGTGTGTAATTGTATGTTTGTGTGTGTGTGTGTGTGTGCATGAAAATATTGCCTTCATTTCATTCCCAGGAAGACAAATGACAATAATAATAGGATAATTTTAGTTTGGTTGAAAGCAATTTACTTTCGTTGAAAATCGACGCTGCTACAGTAATGAACACAGGCATTTCTGCCCTTGTATTCTGCAAAATCACATGCTAAGAATATGGGAAACTGTGGGTTTATGGGAAGAGCGGGACTGAGGCAGACTGTTCAAAACTTACAGAATTTTGTCACCAGAAATAAGCATCTGGCTGGTGTTTGCCCTTAACTTGTCAGTCCTTGACGGCCTTCAGATTGGGCTCCTGACTCCTCTCTGTAGATTGCAGGGGGCATTTGTTTCTAATAGGTACTGTTTTCATCGAAGTTCAGTCTGGCTCAGGGCATAGGCCTCTTCATTCATCTTTATTGGGAGAAATGTTTTCAGAGTGTCTTTGTTTGTAACTTGCAGCCTCACCAGGCAGGTTAACATAGTGGGAAGCATAGTGGTTCTTGAAGCCATGGTCTGCCACCACTCGTGTTAAAGGAAGGCACTGGAGTGCATTTTCAGCTTTGTTCCAAGGTCTTCATGCGTCACTAAATCTTTCTTTGTGAGGGTGCTTTGCTATGATTGCTTCAGAATATTAACAATCTAGGAAAAATAATGTAAGAATCAACACAACCTACTTGTCACACTGACATCATTTCCCTATTTACCAGTCATACCTGAGATAATTACTGTCAAATGCGTAGTAGCTGAATAGATGGTTAGTGATATAACTTCGTCTCTGTAGTGTTTGAAGAAACAGGTATCTTCAAAGAGGATATATTGGTTGAGTCGAATTGATTTCTTTGGAACATAGTAGGCACCTGGTGAATATTGAATGGAACTATGATTCTCCCATCTTTTGAAAGTTATTTTAAATTATCCCCTGTGGGTAGATATCAGCTTATTTTCAGGTAGACTTTTATGTCAAGTCATTCTTCATTGCATAAGATCATGTCTTGAGGGACTTACACTGTCCTTGAAAGGAGTTTGTATAGCTCCTTGCAGCCTGACCAATTGCTAAGGAATGGTTCAGGCATGGCAATTACCAAAAATCTTAAGTATTAGAGACATACACATTTAGGTTTCAAAGTTACAGGCCTTTCTGTGTCTCTTGGGTGGTGAAGAGAGGTTTGGGTGTGGCTGAATTCATAGCACCATCTTTGATTTGTTCATTGTATATTACTAGAACACCAGATATATGCCAGGCACTAGGGAATGATGAGATCATGTTTTCCATAAATCCATGGTCTAGTGGAGATGTAGTTAAGAAAATAATGCAGTTTGCAGTGCAATGGGTAAAAAGTGTTAATACGGGGGAAGATGGGGTTCTCTGGGAACACGAAGAGGTCAAGCTTTGGGGGAGTAGAAGGATTCTTAGGAGAAGTGGTAGCCACTGAGGAGAGTAAGGAAATGAGCTGTAGCCACCCTTCATCCCCTCAAATTGAAAGAAAGGCAAGAGTTGAGGGATTTTGGTTTGTTTTTTGTATTGATCTATTAGGTGGGTAGTAGAGCCAGTCATGGAGATAGGGAGGGCAGGAAGAAGCATTAATTGAAAGCAGTGGGTTGGTGGAGATGGCAGTGAGTTCAGCGTGTTTGTGGAATATCGAGGTATAGATACCCATAGCCGTAGTCATGCGAGTCTGAAGCTTAGAAGGAGCACCTGGCATGGGAGATTGGGAATCATTAGTGTATAGATCATAGTTAAAGCTAGAGGACAACGTGTAAATGTGAGGAGGGTCCAGTGATGGAATACTGGAGAAAATGGACATTTAAAGGATGGAAAAAGAGAAAGAAGTGGTATCAGATTTACAAGGAATAGCAAGAGAGGTAGAAGGAAAAACAAGAGGCTTTGCTGTTATTTCCATAATAGTAGTGGTAGTGGGAAACTGTATTTCAAGAAAGAAAGTATGGTCTGCAATGTCCTTTGGATTTAATAACCAGGCAGTCATTGGTAATCTTAGGGAGCATCTGTTCCACAGAGTGTGTTGGTGGGTAAAGGAGGGCCTCATAACAGTGTGATGATGAGCAAGGGGCTGTGGGGGGAATGTGGGTATAGAGATATCTTCTCTGGGCAACACTTTTAAGAATCTTGGGTGTGATTGTGTAGAGAGAGTGAATGTGATATCCAGGGGCGATGTGGGAGAGTGGATCAGCCATCTCCATTTCCCTGGTTCTGCATATGGCTCTGCTGCTTTGGATGACTTGGATAACAATTGTCATGTAGACAGTGGGTTATGGGACTTGGATTCATAGAAGATGGGATTTTTCCATAAACCCTATAAATTCCTCCCCTGCTGATAGTTGGGTCTGACAACTTCAGTGGTTTTAGCTGGAGAAAAAAAGTAGAACATATATAATGTAGTGATACAGAACCTTTCTAAAGATCTTGGTCAAGGAAAAGGTCTTGCTAACTTAAGGCCTTCAAGGAGAGATAGTTCTTCATTAAGGCTTTGTCATATCAGCATTCTTCTGAGAGGAGAGAGATGATGGACAGATCACTGTGGTGCTATAGGTAAATGGACAGGGTAGTGTTTTTTATGTCAGCTTAGCTGGCTTTAGTCCCCAGTTAGTCTGTCAAACACTCATGTAGGTCTTGCTGTGAGGCTATTTTGTAGATGTGATTAAAGTCCCTAATCAGTTGAATTTAAGGGAGATTATTTTAAAGAATCTTGGTGGGCCTGATTCAACAGAACTGAGGCTTACCTGAAGAAGAAAAAAATTCTACCTGTGGATAGCAGAGTTGGGAAGAGTTCCAGCTTGCCCTCCCTCTTGGCCTGCCATGTGGACTTTGGACTTGCCTAGACACCAACCCACCCCCGCCCCCCCACCACCACGTAAGCCAGTTCCTTGCAGTGTTTCTCATAATGTATATATATTAGTGGTTCTGCTTTCTTGACTGAATCCTGATTGATAAAGTTAGGTTTCCGGTCCACGCTCTGCCACTTGCGAATGGCATGCTCCTCCTAGATGTGTCCTTTAGGTTTTTTGAACCTTGATAGCCTCTACTATATAGGGAGATCTCTTTTCTTTGAAATCTCTCCTTCTGATTGTGACTGTTACTTCTTTAAAGAAACCTTACTTATTAGGGAGTGTCATTATCTTGGTTGTTTGCATGTGTGAAGAGCTTTGGGAACCCTGCCAGGCCTTGGTTTCTGGCACACTGGGGCTATTCCTGGGCATGGCACACAGTACCATACCAGGAATTCCCCTACCAAGGGGCCACAACCCTATTCTCAGTTTCTCGATCAGGGAATTTTCTTGTCTGATTTTCATTTCCTTGTCTTCTGGTCTAGTGTTTTAAAAATTGTGTTTCAGTGGGCCTTGCCAATAAGCCATGGAGCTTCTACAAATTTTGGATTTGAATTTTATTTAAAAATAGTCCTTTGTTTAATCATCCACCTATCAAATATTTATTATATGTCAACTGTGTGCCTAGGACCATGCCAGGTACTGGAGCTGCAGCCACAAATGTCTTTTAAACCACTGTTAAGAATGTGATAGTTAAAGGCCTAACACCCACATATGGTTGGTTATATACCACACTTTTAACACATTCGAGTGTTCAGTACATTAAAAGGAACAGCCAGGTCAACTACTTTTTGTGAGTAGACCTCAGAATATAGCTTTTCCTGCCATCTCTGGACATATATTTGAGCTTCTGGTAAATGCACTGTTTTAACAATGCTATAAATCTGCAGTGTTCTTAAAAAAATTTGGGGCCTGTTTATATCTCCTCACGATTATACAGGCAAATATGCTTTACAGCACAGGGCACCCTACTCAATTAAATACCACTCAAGGTTTAAATGGTGGTGGTTGGTGAATGTTCTAGACATGGTATAGTAATCATTGTGTGATAAAAACTGACCATCTAACGCTTTGCCTCCTTATATTGTGTAAAAAGAGCGTTGGGGTTTATTGAGAGTTCTAGGTCATTCTGCCTTGACTTTTTAATTTGAGGGAAGGGATGTGAGTAGTTGTTATGTGTTAGAGGGTCAACCACAAAACAAACATTTCCTTTGTTTCTTCTTTCAGACTTCAGGATCCGTTAGGAAGCAGAACACCCTGAGATTACAAGACAAGATCATAAAAACAAAGCAAACCAAACCTGATACCACTTACTACCGCTTTTCTTAGCAAATCAAAGATTGTTCTCCTATTTGCAATTAAACCAAATGCAGAAATTAATCGTGGAGGCTGTAAAGGAAGACAGCTAACAGCCTTGGACCTCACTGAAAAATTTTGTTATTAATCAAAACAGGCATTATTACTCTCATGAGTTAGCTCAATGATACGGAAGTAGCAGAAGTTAAACGTACCAATGCCACCTACATTAAGAAATTATTGCGTATGTCTGATTTTATGTGTTACGTTTCCTGGAACCATTTTGATTGGGAAGAGGGTTCTATAGTGAGCTCCAGCATTTTCGGCAAGGCTCTAAACTCTACGAGGGCAGGACTATGCCTGTATTAGTCATAGTGGCATTCCCAACTCCTGGCACTTCACTGGGTACGTGGTAGCTTTTCAATAAATATGTGTTGAATGAATGATTGAAAATGTTTGAAACCCTTGCTCTTAGGCCACCTTGACTTTCTCTTGAGTGAGTTTCCGTGACTACTTCCTGTAGAGTTTTACTCTAAGATGATTCCTTCAGATCGTCCATGACATTCAAGATTCCATTTTGCCTTCCACCAAATCTGGTATGGATTTATTAGGTAACAAAAGTCCCTTAAAGCAAATTGAAACATTCAAGGCATCGTCCCTTCATGATGAGTGACGACTGGATTGAGAGTGGCCATTCTCTGAATCTGGCATGTGACAGAGCCCCTTCCACATCAGCACACGCAAACCTGTGGTTCACAGCTGGCCTCTGCCACTTGCTGCTCTGCTTCCTGGCTCTGCTCTTGCCTTGGCCTGGTTTGATATACACCATCCATTTTAGGTTGAGCTTCCTGGGAGTAGACTCAGAATTGGAGAATTCTATCTAGAGGGTTTACTAAAGAAGGTTCTCAGGAAATGTAAGGAAGTGAGGAAGGCAGGATTCTAATCCTTAGATGGAGAAGCTGACCTGCAGTGAGGTCACAACTCATGGAAGGCTCTGGATCTGGGATAGCCCTTCAGAAATGTCCTAAACTGGGTCCTCATATTCCTGCATCATCCAGTCACTGCTGGTTGGCTGTCCCATGGTGGGTGGGGAGGGGCAAGGAGTGTATTTTTGGGCAGGGTAGTTCCCTGTGGCAGAAGGCAGTTCCCTTTGGGGGACACGTCTGTGACAGAGTTATACCTAGAACCTGAGGGGATAGGGACATAAACCTGGAAGAGAGGATCTGGGCCAGTGTATGTTATCCACTACGCCATCAATTCTTTTTTTTTTTTTTTTTTTTTTTTACACTATCAGTTCTTATCGTTCACTGATTGGTGAGTCCTACTCTGTATCCTCCAGAATACACCTCTGTCACCTTGCTTGCATTTTAGGTTTTTGGTGCCTCACTGGAAGACCTCATTTATCACTTGCTAGTTTCTTGGGGCAGCCTGGGTCTTGAGTGCTGATAGACTGGTCATGTGTTAGGATCATGCTTGTGATTCTCTTGTTTTTCCATTTGGCATGCAGCACAGATTGCGTGCTTGGAAGTATTTCAGATGCCATCATTTCTGTTGGGTCTCCAATCTCTTATTCTTGAAACATTTTTATGACTGATTCTCCCACTCCTGAGTTACCTCTGTGCCCTCATCTTCTGCTGCCTCTTTCTTAAACTTTGGAGATTCCTAACAGTTTTGACCCAAGGTTTTTTTTTGCTCTTTCATCATGTTGCAGGGACTATATGGATGATTTCCAAGTCTCTGACACTTGCCTGGGTTTTCTCCTCTCAAGTCTAGAGCTTTCCATCTTACTCCACGTGGACTCTTTACACTCAAAATATCCAGAATTGAGCCTCAACTCTGGGTTCCTAGCCTCAGTAATACCTCTATCCAACAATCCCTCAGCTAGAAAAATGCCCCCCGCCCCGTTCTGCCCAGACACTATGTAGGTTCCATTGGACCAGAATCCTGCGTATTTCCCAAATCTGACCTTTTCCATTCATATTCTCTCTCCCTACTTGAATGTAGGAGCCCACTCCCACAACTTGGGTCACTCCAGAACCTCTTAGCTGATACCTGTTTTAGTATAGGTAGTACAGTTTTTCTCCATATTGTACTCTTGAGGATCTTTCTAAAATACCAGTCTTGTCCTGTCTCTCTCCTGATGATATACCATTCGATAAGTGATGTATAAGCTCCTTGTGATGTGACCCCCATCTTACCTCCTGCTGGTTCTCTGCTTACAGCTGTATTCTGTCTGAAGATGTACTCTCATTTCCTGGAATGTTCCATATGCTCTCCTTTATTTGTGCCTTTCCAAATGATTGGGATGCTCTCTGTTACCAACCCTGCCACCTTTGTGCTTGCTTAAATCCTACTCATCTTTTATGTCTCAATTTAGACGTTGCTCTTGGCAAACCTTCCCTCGCTCATCAGGGGTTGTCCTTGGTCTCCTGTTGAATCCCGTTCTTTCCTCATTATAGGACTCACTTCAATATGTTGTAATTTATCATCTTATTTTCTAAGTCTCTGACCAGGTTGGAAGTGTTGGGGGTGGGGCAGGGATTCTCTCTATCGTGTTTCAACTTTAGCACCCAGCCCCCGGCAGGATGCAAAAAGCAATCTGTGTAACGAGGAATGAATATATTCAGATCTTTCATTTACATGAAAGTTGACATGGATCTTGACAGTCTGTTTTGTATGAAGTTTGAAGGACTGTCAGTCTTCCAGTTTTCCTAAGGGCATATAACTCAAGTCTGTTTTCTATGTCTTTTATTGATCAGTTGATCAGTGGACATTGGTTTCTTTCTTTCTTTCTTTCTTTCTTTCTTTTTTTTAAGATTTTATTTGAGAGAGAGAGAACATGAGGGGAGGGGTAAAGGGAGAGAGGGAGGGAGAAGCAGACTCCCTGTTGAGCCTGACGAGGTGCTCAATCCTAGGATTCTGAGATCGTGATCTAAGCCAAAGGCAGATGCCCAATTGACTGAACACCCCTGGACACTGGTTTCTTATAAGCAATACTCATAGAAGGCGTTGGGTGTTGCATTATCAGTAAAGCTAATGCAGTCTTGTAGTCAAGGGATTGCTGCATCTTGGGATTGGGTAGAGGTTTTAAAGTCATCTGCTTACTCTTTCACCAACATCTCCGAGAAGGGATCAAAAGCAAGGGCCTCTTTTACTCTGTTGAAGGAGACAAATGCTTGAAATGCTAAAACTGGCTATTTGCCTTCACTAAAATCTGAGTGTATCATACATGAGACAGACAGTATCTTGCCAGACTCTTCCGAAGAGTTGCCTTGAAAATCTCGACGTCATAATTGCTTTCTTATGCAATGATTAGTAAAGGAGGCCAGCAAGGCTTCACACAGCCTTGAAGTCTCATTTAATTCTCTTGTTCATGAAGAATGGGGTCAGGACCTGCCTCATCAGCTGATACCAAAGGCCTTGACATTATGGGAAATGCTTGATGTCTAAACTTTTCCTGGAAACCCAAATTTATTTGTAAACTTTTACTGGTTAAAAGGTGAATGGGTAAGATTTGAATGTCTTAATGTTTACATGGCTGTATTTGTCTGTGTTGCTGCCTAAAACCACATTCACTTTGAAGAATATGGTACATAGGGAGACCCGTGAAACAGACTTTGGTAAGGGTCTTGTAGTTAATAGGAAGAGGAAGGGAACTACTCAGTGGCTGCCTTTGGGATGCAAACACATATGGACCCTCTTCAAATGATAGAGCTAATTTTCTCTCTGAATTGATATGTATTTTGGTACTACATAGAAAGTTACATAGATTGTTCTCTTAACCTTGGTTATCACACATGGAAGAGATGGGAAAGTCTTTGATACCATGAGGCATTATTACCCCCGACCCTCCCACTCTTGTGTGGCCATGTCTGTGGTATTATGGTGTTTCCAGAAAGCCGGTGCAAATACCATAAAGAAATTGGTATGTCCTTAGAAGAAAACTAATCTTGGATCCTGGCTGTTGCATGAAAAGGTCATTGAAGTGTACCTTCCTATGATGCTCATATAAAATAATCTTAATAGTAAAAACAGTAATAATAGCATTCAAAGAGTGTTAACTATATGTCAGACTCTGTCTAAATTCTTCCCATTAGTACTTCTTATGAGATGGGTACTAGTTTTATTATCCCAATTAACAATTCAGAAACTGAGACTCACAGCTACCAGATGATAGAACGAACATTTAAACGGGGTCATCTGGGGGACTACTACTTATCTCTTGTTAAATTATAAAATGCCCACGTTTTCCCTTCCAAATTCTCTCCTTTTGTTACTAGGTGGTACTGCCGCCCTAGCACTGTCAGGTAACCCATGCTTTGCAGAGAATCTCAGACTTGGGTAGGTGAGGGTTGCATTGACAACAATGAAAGGAATGAGAAAATATTTCCGCTTGTAGAGGTTCCATGTTGGTGTGGGTAAATCATGCCATACTCAAATGTAGACCAATCAACTGACCTTGAAAAAAACCCACTTTAGGATTTTTTTTTTTTTTTATCAAGAATTCATGGGAAGTTCTTTAGTTAGAGGTTTGTAAAACAAGAAACTCTGTGTTTCTTTTCTGCGTGCAATTCTTATTTTTCAGGATTAAAAAAATTGTCATTTCATACTTCAACAGCCTTCCTTAGGAGATTTTCAGGTCTTCAGATTATAATAAGTTTGGATCTGGAAGTTTAAAATCAGCAATAGTAGTAGGTGCTCATATGTCTTCTCAGCTATCTTAACAAAGTTCCTTCTCCAAATTTTATGTTTTCTTAATCCATTAAAAAAATAAGATAATAAAGCAAATACATACCATCAAAAAGTTTTAAAAATAGAAAAAGCAGAAAAGAAAAAATAGTTGACAATTCTTTTTTTAGCCATCTACTGTTAACATAGATATATATCCTTTTGATCTTTTTCTACTTACATAAGGAATATCCAAGTTCCTTATCATATATTCAACATATATGATAACTAATACAAAATTATGGCCATACTATACAAAGCATTATGAACAATTTTAAATAATATAAGTATTTCTTTTATTAAGTAGTATCCTATGGCATAAGTCAATATGCTATACAATGTTAGTGATCACCTTGTAGTCTATGAGATTCTAAACATAGCTTGTTTTTAAATTTTCAGTATTTTAAGACAAAAATCTTTGGATATGTTGCCGATACTTCCTTATGATAAATTTCTAGATAGGGAAGTTCAGCGAGTAAGCCTTTTATAAGACTTCTGCTAATACTGCCAGTTTCTCTCCAGAAGGGACATGCTTGCCATCCAGAAAAGATGTTTCTAGCAGTAACTGGTATGTTATTTTACTGCGCTCTTAGCATTACTGGTGTTAATTGGTTGAAAAAATGCAATTTGAGAGGTGTTTTTAATTTCTTATTAATGAAGATTTTTTAAAACAATTTAATCATTGTCTATAACATACATTAACAAAAATAATTTTTTTGCATTCTGGTTAGTTGTTTTGCATGTTGTGATTTTTTTCTTATAAGAAGAATAACTTAAACGTTCATACTAGGTTAAATATGTATGTATTTAAGATTCCTTCTTGTCTATACTTCTAACTTCCCTCCTTCTTTCTTTACTTCTTCCTTTCCTTTCTTGAAGTAGGGAGAAGGTCTTTCTTGTGCTGAGGTTTATAGCCATTGATCTGTAGTCTTTTCAGTTTCTTTTATGGCATAGTTTTTGTATACTTAATATAACTGTACATTATTTTTCTTTGTGGTGTGAAGTCAGGATACAGTCATTGCCATGGCTACACTGTTGTTTCGACACTATCAAACAATTTATTGTTCCCCTCTGATTTGAAATGCCAGGTTTATCTTTGATGAAATTATTATGGATAGTAAGTAAAATGAATTGATTTATGGGCATTCTCTTCATACAGTTTTAGTTATTGTGCTTTTAGAAAATATTTTATTGTTTGGTAATTTGAGTCCACTTTCATAATTCTTTTTTCAAAATATTTTTGATGACTTGAGTTGATAAAGTTCCCAAATAAAATCCAGATGAGATTCTTCTTTTAATTTCACTAGATTTACAGATCATTTGGGAGAGAGTTGACATCTTTGTGAGTTTGAGTCTTCTCATTCAAGAACCTATTTCTCTTCATTTATTAAACCTCTTTTTTTTTAAAAAAATTATTTATTCATGAGAGACAGAGAGAGAGAGAGGCAGAAAGACAGGCAGAGGGTGAAGCAAGCTCCATGCAGGGAGCCTGACGTGGGACTCAATCCTGGGTCTCCAGGATCACGCCCTGGGCTGAAGGCAGCACTAAACTGCTGAGCCACCCGGGCTGCCCTAAACCTCTTTTTTAAGCAAAACGTTCCAGTTTCCTTGATACAGATCCCAAGTTTATTATTAGGTAGTTTAAATTATAATTTTGTGAATAGGGTTTTATATATGATTTATTATTGTTTATATAGGAGAAGAGTAATTTTTTAGGATATTTGTTTTTAACTATTCACCTCTCAATTGTCGATCTAATATATTTTGTTCAGTTCTTTCTGGAATTCTGGTCACATCATCTGCAAATTATCTTACCTGTTCTTTTTCTTTTTCAGATTTTATTCATTTGTTAGAGAGAGCAATCACTAGCGGTGGCAGGGAGGGGGGATGGGAGGAGCAGAGAGAGAGAGAGAGAGAGAGAGAGAGAGAAGCGGACTCACTGCTGAGCAGAGAGCCTGGTGCTGGGCTCAATTCCAGGACCCCAAGATCATGACCTGAGCTAAATGAAGGCAGAGGCTTATCCTGCTGAGCCACCCAGGTGCTCCTCTTACCTGTTCTTGCTATTAGTCAGACACTTTATGTATTTTTTTACTTTGTTAGCCAGAATTATCTGAAGCACTATATAATGGTACGATAGTTAGGATTTGTGTCTTGTTTCTTGCTTCTGATTTAATAGAACTGCCCTTCGTTTCACCATTAATTAAGGCAGTGCCTGTCGATAGAAGGTAGATAGTATGTTTGCTGTTAATTAAAGTTTCTATACCTCGTTTACTGTTTTCTTTTTAACAAGGAATAAGTGTTATGCTTTATTAGGTACTTTTTTCATGCTTACTGAGGTGATGATATAATCTTTCTCCTTATCATAAACTTGCTGTAATTTAATAACTATAATTTACTAAGGCTAACTTTCCATCTTTTGAAAGAAACACACTCGATGCCAAAGCATTTTTAAATTTTAGTATTTTGTGAAGTTTGGCCAGCTACTATGTGTGTTTAGAATTTTAGTATTGATGTTCAGCAATATGATTGGTCCTTGATTTCTTTTTGTGTGTACCAATTTAGTCAAATTTTAATATCAGAATAATGCTGGTTTCATGCAAGTAATTGATTGACCTTTTATTTTTTCCTCTGTTTTCAGGAATAGTTTATAAAACATGCCAATTAAGCTTTCTCTTGAGTGTTTCTTGAAAGAAACAAGTTGGTTATGATATTTTCTGTGTCCGGACTATTTTTTGGAGACACTTTTTGATAGCATTTTCCACTTTTGATTTTTTTCCTTGAGTAATTTTTGATAATTTATATTTAGTAGGAATACCATTCATTATTGTCCCCATTTTATTTGAAGAGGTGTAAATAGTTTTATATTTTCAAAATATCTCTTTCATATACTTGGTGATGCTCTTTTCTTCCTAAGGTTATAGATTCATGCTTTTCCACTTTTTCATGTTTTTGAGGTTGCCAGCAGTTTGTCTCTTACATTGAATTTTTTTTCCGTAAAATCAACCCTTAATTAAGCTTTATTTTCCCATTTCACTATTTTCTGCTTTACATTAATTAGTTTCTGATTTATCATTATTCATTCCTTCATCTGTTTACCTTTTCTACTTCTATTTATCAACTATAATATGCAAACAAAAATATATGGTATATATGTATAATTTATTAATAGTAATAATTATGAGTGTACTAAACACATACTTTTAAAAATAGAGTCTATTTTCAGCCATCTTGGTGCTCTTTTCTCAGTGTATGTCTATCATTCTAAGAGGCAACTATTCTTCTGAATTTGTGATTATTTCCTTTATTTTCTCTACAGTTTTACAACAATTTTGTGTTCCTAAAATTGATGTTGCTTGAATTTCCCTGGTTTTGAAGTTTATAGAATTGGAATTCAATTGTTTGAACTCTCGTCATCTTGCTTTTTGCTCGCTATTATGCTTTTCAGATTTATCCATGTTAATGTATTTCATTTTTTACTAGAGTATAGTATTTCTCTGTAAGAATTTATGAGTATATATATTTAAATATATAAACACATGTATTAAATACAATAATAAGATTTAATATACAAATATAAGATATGCAAAACAATGGAAATCACTTATTTAGTCTATTATGGATGGACATTTGGACTTAATTTGAATTTCTTATTTTATTTTCATGCTTTGCTATTAAAACAGTGTTGCTTGAATATTTTTGGTAGTTGTCTTCTGGTACATCCACACCAGAGATTACCTATGGTAAATGCTTTGATGCAGAGTTCCTAAGTCCTGATATACTCAAATATTCAGCTTTACTAGGTTATACCAAATTATTTCCAAAATATTTAAGTTTTCCTTAGGCTTCATTTGTTCCTAATTTTCTAGATACTTGAGTTGAATACTTAACTTATTTTCACATTTGATATTTGAAAATAAGAAATGGAAACATTTATAGCTATGAATTTTTTCCAATAGTCCAGTCTTAACTGCAGAAGTCTTATTATGTCTTTTAATTGATATATATTTTTTTATAAATACAGTATATTTTCAGTTGCTGTTTGCCCTTTTACCCAAGAGTTATTTAGGGGAGTTATAAGTTCCATATAATCAGATTAATATTATCTTTTTTATTCTTTTTTTTGTTTTTAACTTCAAGTTTTTATGCATTATGGTTGGAGGTTAAGATGTATATTTCACTTCTTTATGCAGTGTTACTGAATTTTTTGTGACTTAATATGTGATCAATATTTTATTGATTGGAAAAATGTAGTTTTTGGAGAGTACAAAATTTGCTATCTATATTATACAAATAAGTATGTATTGATAATTAAGATATAGATGTAGTAAATAAAGCTGATTAATCAAAGCAGGTAAATTGCTTAGATCCTCATTGATTTTGTCATGAGATGCAGCTTGAACTCTCAAGGTCCCCTTGCAGATGTGTTGGATAGGTTTCCGTGTCAATACATACGGGTAGTATTTATTGTGAATATTGGTATGTTTGAAAATACTTATGACATCATACTTTATATTTTCTGTTTATTATGCTTTTTTGTTTTCCTTTCCTGGGGATTATTTAGTGACATTTCTTTTTTTTTAAGATTTATTTTTTATTTATTTTAGAGAGAGAGAGCACAAACACAAGTGAGGGGAGGGGCAGAGGGAGAGGACCTCAAGCAAACTCCCTTGCTGAGGGCAGAGCTGTTCCAGGGCTTGGTCTCAGGACCCTGAGGTCATGATTTGAGCCAAAATCAAGAGTTGGTTGCTTAACCCCACCTGGGTGCTCCATCTTTTTTTCTTTTAGTGTCCTGGTAGTAATATATATGCTTCTTACTTTTGTAGTGGTTGTCTTTAAATTCTTAACAAACATCTTTGAAACTACTTTTTCTAGTAGTATCTAGGAATAAACACTTATAGTCTACGTCTTGAGTGTTGTAAGGGACTTAGCCACTCTTTGTTTTCTCTTTACTCGACCCCTTTCCTGTCTTTTGATTTAATTATTTTAATTTTATGTACAGATATTTGTTACTATTTTGCTATTATACTGTACCTACTTTTTTTAGCATTGCATCTTTCACGTTTCCTTAAGTATAATAGTAATGATCAACTATTTAGATTTAAATATAAATTTATTTATTTCCTCACTTATTACACATTTATAGATTTCATAATTTTTTCCTTGGATTTGTGTTTCATGATGTTGGAGTAGTTTCTCAGGTAGCTCTTTCAGATGGGAAGAATGCATGGAAAAGTTCTGAATCCTTGAACATGTCATAATTTTCTAATTCAGAAAAGTTTTCTTTCTATTTATTAGCTAAGTATTCCTGTTTTGATCACTTGATATAATTTATAACAAATTTCTTAATGCTAACCCTCTGTATTTTAGAATAAGTTCTACTTAGTGGTGATGTTTTTTGTTTGTTTATTTGTCTACTATTCTGATAAATTCAGCCAGTTGTGCTTCTTATCCTTCCAATTGAGGCCTCTGCCTGTATCTTATTAATTTTACCTTTATTTTTTGTTCTTTGTCCTTTCCACCTTCCTATTGACCCTGGTAGTATCTTGTTTCATCTTTTTTAAAATTTTAATATTTAAAAGTTTTTTTTTTAATTTAAATTCAGTTTGCCAACATATAATATAACACCCAGGGCTCATCCTATCAAGTGCCCTTCTCAGTGCCCGTCACCCAGTTACCTCCTCCTTCCACCCACCTCCCCTTCCACAACTTTTTGTTTGTTTCTCAGAGTTAGGAGTTTCTCATGGTTTGTCACCATCTCTAATTTTTTTCCCACTCAGTTCCCCTTCTTTCCGTTATAGTCCCTTTCACTATTTCTTATATTCCACACGTGAGTGAAACCATATGATTGTCCTTCTCTGACTGACTAACTTCACTCAGCATAATACCCTCCAGTTCCATCCATGTTGAAGCAAATGGTGGGTATTCCTCTATTCTGATGGCTGAATAATATTCCATTGTATATATAAGCCACATCTTCTTTATCCATTCATCTGTTGAGGGACATTGTGGCTCCTTCCACAGTTTGCCTATTGTGGACATTGCTGCTATGAACATTAGGGTGCAGGTGTCCCGGTATTTCACTACCTCAGGATCTTTGGGGTAAATACCCAGTAGTGCAATTGCTGGGTCATAGGGTAGCTCTATTTTTAACTTCATAAGTAACCTCCACACTGTTTTCCAGAGTGGCTGTACCAGTTTGCATTCACACTAACAGTGCAAGAGGGATCCCCTTTATCCACATCCTCTCCAACATTTGTTTCCTGTCTTGTTAATTTTCGCTATTCTCACTGCTGTGAGGTGTTATCTCATTGTGGTTTTGATTGTATTTCCCTGATGGCAAGTGATATGGAGCATTTTCTCATGTACTTGTTGGCCATGTGTATGTTGTCTTCGGAGAAATTTCTGATTTCATGATTAGATTGTTTTTTTCTTGGGTGTTGAGTTTGAGAAGTTCTTTTTTTTTAAAGATTTTATTTATTTATTCATGAGAGACATAGAGAGAGAGAGGGGCAGAGACACAGGCAGAGGGAGAAGCAAGCTCCATGCAGGGAGCCCGACTTGGGACTCGATCCCAGGTCTCTGGGATCCGGTCCTGGGCCGAAGGCGGCACTAAACCGCTGAGCCACTGGGGCTCCCTGAGTTTGAGAAGTTCTTTATAGATTTTGGATACTAGCCCTTTGTCTGATATGTCATTTGCAAATATCTACTCCCATTCTGTAGGTTGTCTTTTACTTTGTTGTTTCCTTCACTGTGTAGAAGCCTTTTATCTTTTTTTTAAAAAAAGATTTTATTTATTTATTCATGAGAGACACAGAGGCAGAGACATAGGCAGAAGAAGGAGAAACAGGCTTCATGCAGGGAGCCCGATGCAGGATCAATCCCAGACTCCAGGATCACACCCTGAGCCGAAGGCAGATGCTCAACCGCTGAGCCACCTGGGCATCCCAAGAAGCTTTTATCCTGTTGAAGCCCCAATATTTCATTTTTGCTTTTGTTTCCCTTGCCTTCATAGATATATCTAGCAAGAAGTTGCTGTGGCCAAGTTTAAAAAGCATTGTTGCCTGTATTGTCCTCTAGGATTTTGATGGATTTTTGTCTCACATTCAGATCTTTCAACCATTTTGAGTTTATCTTTCTGAATGGTGTAAGAGAATGGTCCAGTTTCATTCTTCTGCATGTGGCTGTCCAATTTTCCCAGTACCACTTATTGAAGAGAATGTCCTTTTCCCAGTGGATATTCTTTCCTGCTTTGTTGAAGATGAGTTGACCATAGAGTTGAGAGTCCATTTCTGGGTTCTCTATTCTGTTCCATTGATCTGTCTGTCTTTGTGCCAGTACCACACTGTCTTGATGATCACAGCTTTGTAAGACAGCTTGAAGTCAGGAATTGTGATGCCTTTAGCATTGATTTTCTTTTTTAATATTCCTCTGGCTATTTGGGATCTTTACGGATTCCATACAAATCTTTTTTTTTAATTTTTATTTATTATTTATGATAGTCACACACACAGAGAGAGAGAGAGAGAGAGAGGCAGAGACACAGGCAGAGGGAGAAGCAGGCTCCATGCACCGGGAGCCCGACGTGGGATTCGATCCCGGGTCTCCAGGATCGCGCCCTGGGCCAAAGGCAGGCGCCAAGCCGCTGCGCCACCCAGGGATCCCGATTCCATACAAATCTTAAGATTATTTGTTTCAACTCTGAAGAAAGCCCATGTTTTTTTTTTTTTTTTTTTTTGACAGGGATTGCATTGAACGTGTAAATTGCCCTGGGTAGCATAGACATTTTCACAATATTTATTCCTCCAATTCATGAGCATGGAATGTTTTTCCATCTCTGTGTCTTCCTCAGTTTCTTTCAGAAGCGTTCTGTAGTTTTTATGGTATAGATCCTTTAACGTCTTTGGTTAGGTGTATTCCTAGGTATCTCATGCTTTTGGGTGCAATTGTAAATGGGATGACTCCTTAATTTCTCTTTCTTCAGTCTCATTGTTAGTGTATAGAAATGCCACTGATTTCTGGGCATTGATTTTGTATCCTGCCACATTGCTGAATTGCTGTATGAGTTCTAGCAATCTTGGGGTGGAGTCCTTTGGGTTTTTTACGTACAGTATAATGTCATCTGCAAAGAGGGAAAGTTTGACTTCTTCTTTGCCAATTTGAATGCCTTTAATGTCTTTTTGTTGTCTGATTGCTGGGGTGAGGACTTCTAGTACTATGTTGAATAGCAGTGATGAGAGTGGACATTCTGTCGTGTTCCTGATCTTAGGGGAAAGGCTTTCAGTGTTTCCCCATTGAGAATGATATTTGCTGTGGGCTTTCATAAATGGCTTTTAGGATTTTGAGGAATGTTCCCTCTATCCCTACACTTGGAAGAGTTTTAATCAGGAATGGATGCTGTATTTTGTCAAATGTTTTCTCTGCATCTATTGAGAGGATCATATAATTCTTGTTTTTTCTCTTATTGATGTGATCAATCATGTTGATTGTTTTACGAATGTTGAACCACCCTTGCATCCTGGGGAGTATCATGTTTCATCTTATGAACTTGTTCAAAATACTCTTCAATCTTTGCCTGGAATGTTCTCTTACTACACATGTTAATTTATATTAATTTTTTTACTCTTATTTCAGATGTCTCTATAAGAGTTCTTTCTTAATATCTAAGATCAGATTGGGTTTCCTTGTTTATGTTCTAATATCTTCTCTTTATTTTTTTCATAGGACTTGATGTGGTTTAGAATTTATTTGCATGACTATTAGTTCATGTCTGTCTCCTCTAAAGTTCATGAGGGAAAGAACTTTGTCTCACTGTTGTATAATCTTGTCCTCTAGTCTAGTGAGTGATACATAGGAACATGCAGTAAGTATCTGTTGAATGAATTCTGCTTTGTCTTGGTCTCTTGATTTCTTTCTGTTTTAATTTTTTGTCTATTTTATCCATTTATTTAAATATTTATTTATTAACAGCCAAAATTGTAAACATGCACCCTAGTGTATTATGAAGTGAATACTGTCTCGTTATCATCAGCTCTTCATCTTATAGAATGCTGCCAACTTCTAGAAGTCCCATGTACAAAAAGTTCATTCTTAGTATTTTTTATTTTTTAAAGCTGTATAGTGATTTTCCCTTCTTCATTCCTAAGATTGCTTAAATTTATCCCTTTTCTCCTTTTTTCCTGATATTCTTGTCAGTGGTTTAAATTTTATATATATATATGTTATGTATGTATATAGATACATATGTATGTTTGTGTATATATGTATATAGATATATACACCACATCTTCTTTATCCATTCATCAGTTGATGGACACTCAAATTGTTTCCATAATTTGGCTAGCGTAGATAATACTGCTATAAACATTAAGGTGCATGTATCTCTTTGAATTAGTCTTTTTGTATTATTTGGGTAAATACCCAGTAGTGTGATTACTGGATCATAAGGTGGTTCTATTTTGTTTTTTAAAGATTTATTTATTTATTTATTCAGAGAGAGAGAGAGAGAGAGGCAGAGACAAAGGGAGAGGAAGAAGCAGGCTCCATGCAGGAGGCCTGACGTGGGACTCAATCCCGGGTCTCCAGGATCACACCCCAGGCTGCAGGCGCGCTAAACTGCTGCGCCACTGGGGCTGCCCAAGGTGGTTCTATTTTTAACTTTTTTAGGAACCTCTATACTGTTTTCCAAAGTGGCTGCATCAGTTTGCATTCCCACCAACAGTGCATAAGGGTTCCTCTTTCTCTACTTTGCCATCAACACTTGTTTGTTTCTTATGGTTTTGATTTTAGCCATTCTAACAGGTATAAGGTGATATCTCATTGTTATCTTGATTTGCATTTCCCTGATGATGGGTGGTGATGAGCATCTTTCACGTGCCTGTTGGCAATTTGTATGGCTTCTTTGGAGAAATATCTCTTCTTCTGCCCATTTTAATTAGACTATTTGTGTTTTGGGGTTTGGCTACTAATCTTTTATCAGATATGTCATTTGCAAATATCTTCTCCCATTCAGTAGGTTGTCTTTTAGTTTTGTTGATTCTTTCCAATTAGAATGATATCGTCATGTTTTAATGTTGACACTTGCCTTATTCACCTAGTATGCAGCTAGTCTTTCTGTTTCATGTGTGTTAAAGCAGTCGTATTCTGCAGTTTTGGGGTACAGCATTCTATGTATGTCCTTTGTGTCAAGATTAGTAAATGTATATTCAAATATTTAGCCAAATATTTAGTTGAATTTTTGTTCTGCTTATTCTATAAATTATTGAGAAGAGTGTATGATATTTTGATATTGATTTGTCAATTTTTACATTACGTATTTGAGTTTATAATATTAGGTGCATATAGATTTATAATTTATATATATTCTTAGGAAGCTGGTCCTTTTACCATCATAAAAGACTCCCTCTTAACTCTAGCAAGGCTTTTTATTTTAAAGAATGCCTTGTCTGATATTGGCAGAAACATAGCATATTCTTTCAATAATGTTGGCATGGCATTTCTTTTTCCATCATTTTACTTTTAGCTTTCCTGTATTCAAATGTTTTAGATGTGTCTTTGTGTATGGCATGTAGTTAAGATTTAAAAAACCCAATCAGATAAAGTTTGATGGGAATATTTAAATTATTTATATTAAAACAATTTTTGAAAATCATTTATATTTAATATAATTATGGATATATTTGGGTTTAAAAACTACCATTTACTGGGCTTGCTCTTTGTCCTGCTTATTCTACATTCCTTTTTATTTTCCTTCTTGTCTGTTTATTAAGAAAACTTTATTATCCCATTTTCCCATTATTATTTTTTCTTTTAAAAAAGTAGTTACGTTAGAGATTGCAACATACACATTTGACTTAAATTGTAATGTTAATTGGCATTGTTACACTTTCCTCAGACAGTGCAGAGATCTTAGAAATCTTTATGTTCCAGGGCACCTAGGTGGCTCAGTGGCTGAGCGTCTGCCTTTGGCTCAGGTTATGATCTTGGGGCCCTGGGAATCAAGTCCCTCATCAGGCTCCCTCTGCCTATGTCTCTGCCTCTCTCTCTCTCTCTGTGTCTCTTGTGAATAAATAAATAAAATCTTAAAAAAGAAGAAATCTCTTGTTCCAATATGTGCTCTTATGTCCTAGATGCTGTTGTGTTCCCAACCTGACTTGTTTAGGGAGGTCTGTCACCAATCCAAAAAGAGTTTGTGGGCCTTAAGAGAGATTAGGTTAGTTCTTTTGAAAACAAATGGAACGAAAGGAAGTCCTTCTACCACTATCTGGTAATTCAGAGTCATCTTTATCATAGCTGATGCCTGTCTTCCATCTCTAATTTAGAGAAAGTAAAATCATTCCAGGCCTAAGTTTAGTTCTACAAACATTTTTTTTCCAAAACAATTCCAAGAACACAATCAAAGATAAACAGACACAGAGGAGAGAAGACGACAGTAGTGAGAACTGGCAGAAACACTGGGCAGTACAAGCAGAATTACGGGGACTCGAGATGTTGAAATGTCAGATAAAGACTCTAAAATAACTATGCTTAGTATGTTCAGGGAACTAAAACACAAGACTGAAAAATTCAACAAAGAAATGGAAACTGAAAAACAGAAGCTTTCTAGGACTAAAAGATGCAGTACCCCAAATTAAGGCTTCCGTGGAAGAATTGTTTTTTAAGATTTTATTTGAGGGAGAGAGAGACAAACAGGGGAGAGAGGGAGAAGCAGGCTCCTGACTGAGCAGGGAGCCCAATGCAGGGCTCTATCCCAGGACCCCAGGATCATGACCTGAGCCAAAAGTAGATGCTTAATCAACTAAGCCATCCAGGTGCCCCTCAGTGGAAGAATTTTAAGACAAATTAGACACAGATGATTAAATAATTAGTGGATTGGAAGGTGATATTTGGAATATAACAAAAATGAAACAAAAAAAAATATTAAGAGACCAAGTGAAGACGTGGTATTAAGAGATACAGTGAAGACAGTTAAAAATTTTTAAAAGATTTTATTTATTTTATTTTATTTAGAGAGAGCATGAAGAAGGGGAGGGCAGAGGGAGAAGAGGAGAGAGAATCTTAAGCAGGCTCCATGCTGGACTTGGAGCCCAATATAGGACTTGATCTCATGACCCTGAGATCATGACCTGAGCTGAAATCAAGAGTTGGGTGCTTAACTGACTGAGCCATCCAGGTGGCCCATGAAACAGAATTTTTAGTGGTTATCTTGTATGTAAACTTTTAACCAATTTTTATTGGAAGAACCAAGGGCTTTATATTTGTTTTTACAGATTTTTAAATACTGTATCTTATTTAAGGAACAATTAGCTTTTATTGATCATTGATAAGAATTAGACATCATTAGGCATTTTTTTTCTCTGTGTCTATCATGAATTATTTGATGGCATCTCAGTCTCATTTTGTAGCTTGGTTTGATTCACTTTTTGGTCAGTAAATATATATATATATTTTTTTTTTCCTCAGAAGTTAAATGTGTATGC
Organism: Canis aureus; assembly: GCF_053574225.1. Lineage (NCBI taxonomy): Eukaryota > Metazoa > Chordata > Mammalia > Carnivora > Canidae > Canis > Canis aureus. Next base: position 17,996,678 of record NC_135613.1, on the reverse strand, counting down.
ATAGTATACTTTCTCTGTGCTTGTAGATCTGAAAATAGAAAATGTGTTTGTTTTGTCCTTCCATATGAACAATGTTTAGCTTGGCTAGTTGTGATGATTTTGTTGCACATTTGTTTCTTTGAAAACCATGATGTGGAGGAGAAGTCTGATGCTAAAGTGATTAAAAAACTAATAACCTTTCTTTCTGGTTCTTAAAAGACTTGTTCTTTTGTTTTTTAAATTAATAAATTTCAGAAGTATATATCTAGTGTGCAGTTTTCATTACTATAGGTTATTACCTAGTCTGTTGATCTGTAGTGAAATCCTTCAGAATTATGTCATTGGGTATAACTTTCTTCCTTAAATCATACTACATCGATTAATATATTATAGTTTTCTTTTATATACCCTCAGTATCTTTTTAAATCATTTTGCTCATCATTTTTTCCCCTCTTTAATTCTCAGAGAATTTTTTAGCTGGTCTTTTAGTTCATTCAATTTTTTGCAGTGACCATTGCTAACTGGCTCCATTTGTTTTGTAAAATAGTTCAGTTATTTTCATAAAACCTGGTACTTTGTAATACAAACAATACAGAAACATCCACTTTATTTAATACTTCTTAGTTACTTTATTTTCCAACCCTTCTTTCCTTGTCATGGATATTGTATTTTCAGTATCATCGAGAATGCACAATGTATAATGAGTTTTCTTAAGAATTTTCTAGAGTCTTAAGAATTTTCTCATTACTGGCAGATTAGGAAATTTGCAACCTGATTCCTCAGTTGTCTTCCTAATTTCATCTATGCAAATAGGTCTGAATTTTCTTTTCGGTGTCCTTATCTATGTTTATTTGTCCCGTGTTAGAAGTTTAGCTGAAATTCTACCAGTAAAAGTAGTGATTTCTGTTCAGAATTTTCAGGCTGCGATGAAGGGAACCAGAAGTTTATACTTCCTGCAGAAGGACTGGTAGCCAGAGTGTTTATGTGACCAAAAGCTTCCAGTCTCTGCTGAAGGATTCCTTCATATGTTCGTGATGACAGCCTCATATCAGCAGGCACAAGGTCTCTTCTCTAACTCAGAAGGCTGTTCTCATTAGCTGCTGGCCACAAGAGTGACTGTTCTTTTCCTTAGCATGCCAAGACTAAGTGTTAATAATGGCATCTACCTTTTAGAGTAAAAGAATTAGTTGAGAGGATGCTTGTTAAACTTTAGTACAATTAGTTGCACCTAGTGAATGTTTAATAAATGCTGGCCTTCACCATCACCTCCCTCAGCTTATGCTTGGGCTAATTAATGTTTTTCCAGTTCTACAACTTTTTGGCCCATCATCTCAGTCACATGATGACTTAATATATTACAAATGATTAGAATGTGACCATATATGTGAATATACATGACCTTTATCACCCGAAACACTTCCATTTCTTCCATTTACTCATGAAATGTGGAGCCATTGGCTTTAGGCATGGCTGAAGCAGATGGCTTGGAGTTGTGGGAGATGAGTGGGTATTTGGTGCCTGCTTCCTATAGGCTTTCAAATGTCATGCTGAGAAGTTTGGACTTTATTCATAGGTGTTAGGGGTCCCTTGAGGGTTTTGAAGCAGGGGGCTGGTGGCTAGAACTATGCTTTTGGTGGTACAGGCTTTGTAAGTAATAGAATCACATTAGTAACAGTGGCTAGTCTGTTTGAATATTTTTATGTCATTTGCTCATCTGACGTGCTCTGTCTGCATCATATCTTTTAATCCTCAAGCACGTTTTTTTTTATAGACATGAAAACTGAGGCGACAAGAGACCATAAAACTAAATTATAAAGCTAGGAGATGAAGAAGGCAGGGTTTGAACCCAGGCTGTTCTGCCTCTCAAGCAGTGGTCCTGAAGTGTGGACACCAGTTAGTGCAGGTGAGAGATGCTTGAGGCATTGATAGTGGGGTTAGTAACAAGAGCAGGGAGGAGATGGCCGACCAGTGATGCTTCACAGGGAACATGGTACCATTTGGTGACAACTTTAACTGTCATTCCTTTCCTACATTTTAAGAAAGCTCGAGATGGCACCAGCAAGCATCTCTTTCTAACATCCTGTGACTCCCTAGATATGAGCCTTTACAGAGTCCATGAGGGTAGCATTGGCCACTTGCACTGCTCATGCCTCATTTACCATGTTTATTATTTGAAAAGTCTTTGGGGATGTCTTGGGCAAGAAAGAAGTGATTAGAAACCAAATTATTTTCCATGAGATGTTCATATCTAATGACCACCTGATGATTTTTCATTTAGATGGTTTGTTTCTATAAATGCAGTTGAATAGTGGAATCTGAGCATGGTGGAAACCCCACACTGCAGATTTTCCCCCATCGCATTAAGCACCTGTTAAAAGTAACAAAATGAAGTTCTCCTTCCCTGACAAATGCAGCATAGTATATTTTGTCTTTCCAAAGTAGAATTTGCTCAGAGAGTTTTTTGAAAAGTGCTATGCAAAAAAGTACGTGGAGTATTTCTTGATATATTTTGGCAGTTGAGGAACAAAAGAAAAGATCCATTTATGTATTTGTTATATAGTTGAGTAAAAGTTCTATCAAGTTTAATGTTTTTTTTTAAAATATTTTTCTTTATTTATTTATGATAGTCACACACACAGAGAGAGAGAGAGAGAGCGGCAGAGACAGAGGCAGAGGGAGAAGCAGGCTCCATGCACTGGGAGCCCGACGTGGGATTCGATCCCGGGTCTCCAGGATCACGCCCTGGGCCAAAGGCAGGCGCCAAACCACTGCGCCACCCAGGGGTCCCCAAGTTTAATGTTAATTGTCTTCTATTTCTCTGCCTTTTGGGAGGGCATAAGATAGTGTGGTATGTGAGGGGGGGGATATATAGGTTCTTGGGCCACCTGGGTAGATTCAGAACACAGCCCTACCACTAAGTAGCAGTGTGACCATTAGAAAATTTTCTAAACCACTTTATGCCTTAGTTTACTCATCTGCAAAGTAGGAGATTTAATAATAGGCTTTTTAGGGTGGCTGTGAGGTGTTAAGTGAGCTCGTGTATGTAAAAAAAAAAAAAGTCCTTGTGTATATTAAGCACTTAGTAAATGTTTTACTGTGATTTACACCTGCAGAGATTGTGTGGTTGTTACTTCTTCCTTTTTTCTGCACTGAGGTTTTAAATGTTGCTCTCTGTTTTGTGGTGTTGTTTTTATACCTCTGTTTGGAGAGGCAGTTTTGCCTCCTGTTCTGGAGCTCAGAATCTGTAGTCAGATATGTGATATACATGGAGTCAGCTCCATAAGTTACTAGTTGTGTCATCTTGAACAATTTCTACACCTCTTCAAACACCAATTTTCCTGTATGTAAGAGGTTAAATAGTAGTACCTACCTTGCTGGGTTGTGTTAAGATTGGATTATTTTTTAAAGCTTTGCTACTTATTACTATCCTTTTTTTCTTTCTAGAAAGCTTATATTGGTTTTAACTTTCATTACCAATTGGAGAAGGCTGTTTTCATTAAACACTGGCCAACACTATTCCTATTAAGAAGCCATTGGTAAATTTATAGTTGAAAAATAGATTTTCACTTTAAGTTTATTCTCTTTTGATAGTAGAGACTATCCTTTCCCCTTCTGTGTTTTATTGGCCATTTGCAGGTCCTCCTCTGTGAATTAAATGTCTTTGTCTTTTGCCAGTAACAGTTGTATTAGGAGATTATACATAATGTACAATGTACTCCTTTAAAGTACATAGTTTAGTGGTTTTTAACATATTTACAGAGTTGTGCAACCATCACCCCTCCAAAAAACCCGTGCACCTGTTAGTTATCACTCTCTATACAAAACTTAAGCAGTGGTTATACCAACCACAATGGATTTGCCTATTCTGAATATTTCCTATAAATGGAATCATATGCTCTGTGGTCCTTGTGTCTGGCTTTTTTCCCTTAGCAGTGTTTTCAAGGTTTATCCATTTTACAGAGTTATTAGTACTTCATTCCTTTTTGTTGCTGTACGTGGATACCACATTTGGTCTATCCATTCACCCATTGATAAACATCTGGATGGTTTCCCCTTTCTGCCTGTCATCCATGTGCAAGTTTTTATGTGGAGGTAGATTTCCATTTCCCTTGAGTATTAGTGGGTCATATGGTATGTCTGTGTTTAACTTTTTGAGGGGACACTTTCCAGTTGCTTGTTTTGTTTCATGGGAGAAGTCACCAGAGTTAAGTGGGTTCCCAGGGCATCCCTGAAATAACAGAGTGGGTTCTAAGACCACCTCAGTTCTTGGCAGGGCCTCTATTTTTTTAAGAGTCCTCACCCTACCACCTGCTGTCCCCACGTCCATGTGTCTTTCTACCAGAAGGCAGCTGGCATCTGCCCAGCCTTTTTTTCTCTGAAGAAAAGGCTCCTTGTCACCTCACTTCTCAAAACCTCATTTAGACAGTCAAGATCTATGTATGATGTTGGTCTTACTACTTTATTTTACTTAGGAGGATCACAATATCTCCTGACATACAATTAACTCTGCCTTATTGCACATTTAAATGAAAATGTCCTGTCAGACCCTAAAAGTAGACAGTATGCTTTTTTTAAAATTTTAATTCTTGTATTTCTAAAGGAAAACCATGATAACATGAGTTCGTGTACTCTTCTCTGTTGTCAGTCTGACACTACCTTTTTGCTCATCCTCAACAGTGAGATAAAAACCAGGGGAACTTTAAGAACTTATTTATGCAATATTAATTTAGCTTTTCTTGGCATATAATGAGTATGGAATTAATTCAGGCATATTCTATGAGGAGCGCAATTCATCCCATTCTGTGTTCCTAACCAGTGGACACAGCTCCATTTATTTGCCATGTGTCTTTCTCCACTGAGGGAGATGCCTCCCCTAGTGTGTATCAAAGGCCATATAAGCTGGTGTCTTACTACAACGCATAAATGTACACCACTGAGTTTGTAATCTCTCTCTTCTCTTCTGTAGATTTGTGTTTGTCCCAGCAACACACCCTTTTACTCATTATAAATATTTTAGGATTGATACTGCTTGTCTCTTAATTACTCACAGTAAAAGGTTTTATTTTATTTCCTGTTCTCTCCCTGGGATAGGGAGGGAAATCGAGCCAGTCTTAAAAAAAATTAATTTGGGGAGATTTTGATACATTATCCTCTTTGGTCTTCCTCTCTGGAATAACACACCTAGCTCCATTGTTCCAAATCTCTTTTTATATCTCTCAGAACAGTTTTGCAGTTGTCTTTATATAGGTCAGGTGTATTTCTTAAGGCCATTCTTAGGTATCATATAGCTTTTGAGGCTGCCACGTAAAGAATGTTTAAAATCATGTTTTATAATAGCTGTTGCTGGAATGTAGGGCAGTAAGTGATTTTTATTCACTCATCTTATACCTACCCACTTTACTAAATGCTTATTTTTATCAAATGCCTATATTTCACATTATTCTTTTCTTTTTTATAAGATTTTATTTATTTATTTAGAGAGAAAGCATGTGAGTGGATGGAGGGGCAGAGGGAGAGGGAGAGAGAATCTCAAGCTGACTCCGTGGTGAGCACAGAGCCTGACACAGGGCTTGATATCATTACCTTAGGTTATGACCTGAGCCACCAAAATCAGATGTTCAACTGACTGAGCCACCCAGGCTTCCCCACATTATTCTTTAAAACCATATTAAATCATACCATGTTAAAGCCTTTTTTTTGGTCTGGTCCTTTTCAGTATTTGTAACTCTCATTTCTTTTATAGTCCTCATTTCTCCACTGCTTTTCTTGGATATCCTAGTCTCTTTTCAATACCCCTCTCTCTCACCTTATAGCCCCTTCCCTATTTTGTCTTTTCCCTCATTCTGAACACTCATTTTTAAAAGATTTTATTTATTTATTTATGAGACACACACACACACACACACACACACACACACACACAGAGAGAGAGAGAGAGAGAGAGAGAGAGAGAGGCAGAGACATAGGCAGGCTCCATGTAGGGAGCCGGATGGGGGACTCGATCCTGGGAATCCACGATCATGCTCTGACCCGAAGGCAGACGTTTAACTGCTGAGCCAACCAGGCATCCCCCCGAGCACTCTTTGATGTACTGTATATTTCCACTAAGAAAACAGCTTATTGATGGTCTCCCAGGGAGCGTAAGCTCTTTGAGGGTTGGGCTCATCTTCACCACTGTATCCCTTACGACATGCCACCTGGTAAATATCTGTTAAATGCATAACTCTGCATTATTTTGGAACTCCAGATTATGTATCATCTGAGCTCAGAGGTCTGAAACTTTTAAAGTAGTGTGTGTTCCCTTGTCTCTTACCCTTCGTTTTACCCTTTCTGATCAGAAGGTCCTGTTCTCTGTTGGATGTGGTAGAAGCAGACAAGGCTTTGAGTAGCTACAGTTGGTTCTCAATGTTTCTGGGACCAGTGCTTGCTAGTCCCAGACATGATGTTCCATGATGTTCCTGCCCTGAACGTGGAATCAGCCAGCACTGAACCATCCCCTTAGGGGAAAGACCGGGTTTTGTTTGTTCCAGGCTCTGGTCACATTTCTGTCAGCCCATCAGTATATATCCTTGTTTTAGGTGTGTTTCTATTCAAAGACCCCTGTTTAACACATACTGTTGATTCGTTAGGAACATGAACTCACGACCAGCAGTGCTATCTATAACTCACGCCTGAAGGAAGCTCATCTAATGCACATGTCTTCTCCATAGGGCCCATCTCAGCCTTCTCATGCTTAGGGACACTGGATGGCACTTTGGCACTGTTTTGGGGGGCTATTTTAAGTAGTACAATCAACAAAAAGCACAAAAATGCAAAATGTGATACAAATAGATCCCACAAAGGACACCTTTGTTTCAGTCGGAGCTGAAACAAAAAGAGCATCACCTTGTCCCACTTCAGCTGGGACCATGCTAGTAGGATGACTCCCATTTCCCCCACTCTGTCCATGTCCTGGAATGACCACTAAATTCCCCTGGGTCCTGCTGTTGGGGGTTGGACATAAATTTTAGTAAGTAGGTAAATTCACAAATGGGGAATCTGTGAATAATGAGGATCAAATGTAGTTGCATCTGGTATGACTATAGCATCTTTTCCCAGTGGTGGAGCGGCCTTCCTCGCATGGCTTTTCTGTCTGAAATGACTTGATTCTGACAGCTCAGCAGCCATGAGATCCCTCAGGGTCTCATGTTTATGGTATTTGGCCAAAGTTCTGTTCTGCCCCTTCCCCCGCCCGCCCCCGCCCACCATGGGTTCATGTCCCTTTGGAGCCGAGCTCACTTCACATTCTCTCAGATACTTGCTTTTTCTCTCTTTCCTGGGATTGTCCCCATCTGCACAGTCAGAATTTGCTCTGGGGGAAACCTTTGGAGTTCATTTGAACCATCTTTTTCTTAGCATCCCTGAGAAATAGACATAGCCTTTGAATTGCAAAATGTTTTGAGTTGGCTTTTCTAAGTTAGGGTTCTCAAATTGGGGTGCATGTCCAAACCACCTGCGGGCGTTTATCAACTTCCTCAACTTCTGTTGTCCTGGCCTCGCCCCAGACCTCCTGAGTCAACAGTGGCAAAGGGCGTGGCCTCTCTGTAGACTTGTTGAAAAATCCCATGGGTGATTCTGGGGTGAAGCCTGAGAGGAGTTCTCTGTAGAGCTGTGATGAAGATGACCATAGTATGAAACCATCAAAGCCATGACCACCAGCATTGATGATCCCTGCAGTAGGTGTCAGGCTCTTTATTAAGCTCTTTGTGTGTTTCATTCAGTCTCATAACCGTTTGCCATAGGTACCTGGAACCAAGTTTGCGGAGGACAATACAGATGTTCACAGTGGGTTATTAGCATCTTTTCCAAAGTTACTTAGCTTCTAGGCAAAGAACTGGAACCCAGATGGCTCCTCCACCACCAGTGAGTCAACCTGAGCTTCCTCCAGCCAGAACCCCCTGGAGGGCTTGTTAACGCAGATTACTGGCCCTTCCCTGTGGGTGTCTGTAGGTCTGGAGTGAGGCCCGAGAATTTGCATTTCTAAGTCTCCTTCTTTCCTTTTGCTGGAGTGAGTTTGTAGCATTTCATTAACAGGCATCTCCATTCTCACGTTGACATGGCGCAGTCCACAGGGTCTGAAGTCAATATGGTGTGGTTCCTGTCACTTTCACTGGCCTAGTTAATTCACTTTGTCACCTTTGTGCATTAAATCCACAGAAGCACTTGTCCTCCGTGATTCTTAACTTTTTGAGAAAGAACTTGTTATCAGGGTGAGTCCAACCCTAAGTTTCTTTCTTTTTTTTTTTTTTTTTAAAGATTTTATTTATTCTTTTTTTATTTTTATAAATTTATTTTTTTATTGGTGTTCAATTTGCCAACATATATTTATTTATTCATAGAGACAAACACACACACACACACACACATAGAGAGAGAGAGAGAGAGAGAGAGAAAGAGAGGCAGGGAGAAGCAGGCTCCACGCAGGGAGCCTGAAGCGGGACGTGATCCAGGGTCTCTAGGATCACACCCCGGGCTGCAGGCGGCGCTAAACCTCTACACCACTGGGGCTGCCCCCAACCCTAAGTTTCTATAATTTTGTACAGCCTGGATAACTGGTCACTTCTAAATCTTCCTGCTCTCATTTCATACCTGCTAGTTCATTCTAGCTGAACTCCCCAGTGTTGTAGTTAGTGATCTACTCAGCTTTTGGGATTTTTGACCCACCGCCAATATTTGAAGTCTAGATAAGATGATGCCTGCAAGGAATACAACTGTTTTGGCACTTTTTTTTTTTTTTTTTTTTTAGCATATCAGAGGTAATGTACGTTTTCAGGTATATAGCAGGATGCTTTCTTAGGGGTGATTTCTGTCAACATTAAGTTCTTGCCTTGCGTGGGCCGTAGATAGATGCATTCCCACGTTGGGTAATATTGTGATCGTGTGAGGGCAACATGTTTTTAAAGGAGTCCTGTAGCAAACCATCCTTGTCAAGTGCAGAGTGACACCCAATTTAAAAATCTGGGTTTTTACCTTTTCTTTAAAGTGAAGTATGCCTTGCAGGTTGGAGCCCTGATCTCCGAACAGAGTCTTTGTGTTTCTGCAGTTAATTTACCCAAAGACAGTAATTCTAGGAATTCCAGTAACTCTAGTAATTTCAAAATAGTCTGAGTCAATTCTCATAGAATTTAGGACAGGACCTCAAAGAAAACAAAATACACTTCAAGATTTTTCCACATATTTCAGGGAATCTTAGAATTCCCCTGATAGTTTCCTGGTCTTAGGGAAACTTTTGCAAGTGTGGTTACACTTGAAGTGGTTTGTGCAATCCCTGAATTGGTTACTATTATAAGTTTGTGTGTTTTTATTTCTCAGTGTGGTTCCTTCAATACAACTGCATCTTTGTAGCTATGTGTTTGGTTCCAGGTACCATGTGCTCCTGAGCATGATCTGTTTTGCTACCTTTATGCAGCGAATACTGTCCCCAGCCAAAAAGAATGGTTTGATTGCTGTGCTCATTGACATCGGCACAAAAGTACTCCTTGCAGCATGTTGCTTTAAAATGGCATAGTATTCAATTGGCATATGGTTCACAGCCCTAATCAATAGTTAAGATCATTCAGTTACCCCAGGTTACATAATTTATAGGGTAAATTATGGTTCTTGAGTATTTACTTTATAACATGCCCTGTTTTAACTCTTTTATTAGTTATTATGGCCTTCTGCTTATTTTTTGTACTTTTTACAAAAATATTTTATTTATTTACTTGACACACAGAGAGAACACAAGCAGGGAGAAGCAGGCTCCCCACTGACCAGGGAGCCCCATGCAGGACTTGATGTCAGGACCCTGGGATCATGATCGGAGCTGACGGCAGACACCTAACTGGCTGAACCACCCAGGCACCCTGTTTTGTACTTTTTTTTTTAATCAGGTTTATCTTAAGCAAATCATGGTCAATTTATCTATCCTTCCTGTTGAAGAAAGCTCTAATTTTGCTTTGTTTATCAGTATTGGGTACTTTTACCTATTCATACCAGGATGAATTACTAGTTGTGATGGGTGCCTTACCCAGGATTTTAATGGGAATGCCTGTATCTTATCACTTCAAGTTTGATGTTGGCTGGTGGTTTAAGACAAAGAATGTTCTGGTTCTACTTTTCTATTTTTTAAAAATAGGGAATGACTTATCAGATGCCTTTTAAAAATTATTGAGATTATGTGATTTTTTTTCACTAATTAATGTGATGATTCTGTTATTAATTTAGAGTTGTATTTTATTGTTTTGGTGGATTTCAAAAATACTTTATTTAGAATTGTTTTTTATGTATTTCTAAATAACACCAGGCTGTAGTGTGTGTGTGAGTGTGTGTGTGTGTGCGCGTGCATGTGTGCTTTTTCTTTCAAGGTCACTAAAGGTCATAAAATGAGAGAGGAACTGTTCCTTTTTTTTTTCTGCATCTTGAACATTTTATAAAGCTTCCGAGATCATTTTTTCCAGCAACCATTTCATAGTCATTTATTGCTTTTGCTTATTTTGATGTTTTTAATTCTTATTAAATCAATTGTGCTCATTTGTATTTATTCAGAAAATTCTCCCATTGAGAATTTTCAAATTCATTAAGCTTTAAATAATTTCCCCTTATTTTTGAGTCACTGCCATATTTTTTGCTAAACATCCCTTTTCACTTTCCATTGTGTCTGTGTTTTCTCATTTTCTCTAGTTAAGAGTGGGTAGAGATTTGTCTATTGGTTGTAGTTTTTGTTTCTAGTTGTGGTTTTTAGAGAACCAGCTCTTGAATTCTGCTGATTTTTAATGACTTCATTCCTGCTTTTAACCTTATTAATACCTTGATTCTGTTTTTTTTTTTTTTTTTTTTTTTTAAGGTTTTTCTTTTGTTGTTCTCTATCTTCTTGCATTGGATTGCTGGCACGTTATATTTTCGTATTCAATAATAAAACCATGTAATAATTCCCTTATGATTAACAGCTTTGGCCATATCTCTCTTCTGGAGTATTCTATACGGTCTGGTCATTATGACTATTTTCTGATGAATTTGTGATTTCATTTCTTTCCCTGTTGACCCAATAATCATTTAGGAGATTCTTTCCTAAATGGCTGAGGGTTGTATTTATATGTTTGTAATTTTTTATTTTACAACCTCATAATGAATATTTTGTGTTTCTTATATCTCAAATGATTCTTTTAGGATAGATTACCAGAAGCAGGACCAGCAGGTTAGAAATAAAGAGTATTTTTAGGTTTTTGATAGGTACAGCCAGATTCTTTTTTGGCCCTCTCAACTATTGAGGATAGCTGTATTGCTTCTTGGTTGTAGGTATTAAGTCATTGTCCACAGCTGCCAGGTCTCTGTAGACAGTGAAGTGCTGAATGTGACCTCTGCATCCCTACTGTTTTCTCCTTTTCCAAGCAAGGACTCTGGGGTGAGAGGTCAGAAAGCCCTTCCTATGCATCCCGATGTACACCAAGATGCCCAGACTCCTTGATAGAGTAAGGGGTAAGAATTCATAGTTTCCTCTATTTTGCAAATGTGAACAACTTCGCAGCATCCCTGCTGACACATGGAAGTATGGTGACACTTGCTGAGCAACCAGGAAGTGTACAGCATTTTACATGTTTTGCCATTTTAAAATACCTCTATGCATTACATAGAATGTGGGTGAGGAAACTAAGACTCCAGAGAGGGGAAGGGGCAGCTGATGCCTGAAGTCAGCAGCCAGTGAGGGTTGGAGCCCTTCACTGGCCTCTGCACCTTGCACTCACTGAAAGTGTGGGTCATGTAGGTGGGCCATTGACAAGTTCAGGAATATAAGTTCTGAGGATACTTCTGGGAAGTCACGTGGGCTTCTCACCCAACAAGCAGTGTCCGTCCTCCTTCCCATCTGAGACTGTGCTTTTCTCTCCTGCACAAGGATCCCCTGGTAGCTCATTGCTTCCCTGGGCTTTAATATATGGGAGGAAAGAGAGCCAAACTCCATCATGCTCCCAAGTGAAAAACCTTAACATATATATTATTATATATTATTAGTTATATTAATTATAATGTATTATATATGATTTATAATGTATTATTGTTATATATTATAGTATATTGAGCTAATGCTCTATGCCAGGTCTCCCCATGGATTCCCCTGTGGAATCCTCCTTGATAGAGGGCTGTTATCACCTCCATTGTACAGATAAGGGAAGGAAGACTTAGAATGGCTAAGTGACTTGTCTAGAGTCATGCCACGGGCAGGCTGTGGAGACTTGTGGCCTGACACTGGACTGCCCTTCTCCACAGTATTACTCCTGGCCACATGAGGCCACACTTTATGGAACATGGTAGATTTGACAACTCTCAGATTCTGACTAATGTAAATGAGGTCTTAGAAAACATTGACTCAATTTATACCACTTCTTACTTTGTTAATCTTCTCTCATTTTAAATATTTATCTGTTTTTGATACCACATGCTACTATTATTTTCTGCCATGAATATTCATTTATATTTACTCACCTATTTATTTATTTATTTATTTATTTTTTTAATTTTTATTTATTTATGATAGTCACACAGAGAGAGAGGCAGAGACATAGGCAGAGGGAGAAGCAGGCTCCATGCACCAGGAGCCCGACATGGGATTCGATCCCAGGTCTCCAGGATCGCGCCCTGGGCCAAAGGCAGGCGCTAAACCGCTGCGCCACTCAGGGATCCCTCACCTATTTATTTTTTCTGTTGATTTCTACTGTTTCTTCCATTTCCAAATTTTAGTATGGGAGAATTTTTCTTCTTCCTAAGGAGTCCTTTTTTCTCCTTCTGTTAGTGACAGTTTACTCCTGAGGAACTTATTTGGTACATCTCTTTCTAACTCCCCATTCAATAATATCACATTGGTAGCTTAAACTCAGCTGTGGAAGCAATAGTTACATTGCAGAAATTGGCAACTACAAATCAGTGCTTTTTTTTTTTTTTAAGCCAGTTGTTAAATATTTACTAGCACATCACTGATTGGTGGCAAATTCCCTCAGTTGTTGTGCCTCTCAAATTGCATTTATTTACTTTAGAAGGATATTTCCATAGAATAAAACATTCTAAGTGGCATTTATTTTCTCTCAGTTCCTCTGTTGTTTTTATTGAGAACTCAGCTGTTGGTTTTATTGTTGCCCTTTTTTTTCTTAAAAGGATAATATAACTTTTTTTCTCATCTGACTGTTTTTGAGAATTTGTTTTTGGTTTTCTGAAGTTTGTTTTTTTAAGATTTTATTTTTTAAATTTATTCTTATTTTTGTCTACATATTATTATTTTAAAATATTTTATTTATTCATGAGAGATGCAGAGGGAGAGGCAGAGACATAGGCACAGGGAGGCTCCCATGGGGAGCCTGCTATGAGACTTGATCCCAGGACCCCAGAATCACGACCTGAGCCAAGGCAGATGCTCAACTGCTGAGCCACCCAGGTGCCCCTATTTATTATTATTATTATTATTTTTAAAGATCTTATTTATTTGAGAGAGAGAGAATGTGCGCATGAGTAGGGGGAGGGGCAGAGGGAGAGGGAGAAGCAGACTCCCAGCTGAGCAGGGAGCCTCACATGGGGCTTGATTCCAGGACCGTGGGATCATGACCTGAGTCAAAGGTAGACACTTAACTGACTGAGCCATCCAGGTACCCCTAACTTTATTTTTAAAGATTTTTATTTATTTATTTAGAGATAGCAGGTACAAGTGGGGGAAGGGCAGGGGGAATCCCAGACAGACTTGTGCTACGTGTATGTTTGATCCCACCACCCGAGATCATGACCTGAGCTGAAATCAAGAGTCTGATGCTCAACCAACTGATCCACCCAGGCATCCATTACTTATTTTTTTAAGTAATCTCTGTAGCCAGCATGGAGCTAAAACCAATATCAAAAGTTGCATGCTCCACCTGCTGAACCAGCCAGGTGCCTCTGGTTTTCTGAAGTTTAACTATGGTGTTTCTAGGTATCTTTTTCTTTTTATACATTCTTCTTGGGATCTTTGTGACTTGATGTTCTCTTTATTTTTAGAAGATTCTTGGTAATTATCTTTTCATGTAATGCTTCTACACTATTCTGTCTCTTTCCTCTTCTTGGATTCCTGTCACACCTATTTAGACTTTGCCTCCATATTCCCCAGGTCTACTTTTTAAAAAAAATTTCTTTCTGTTTTTGCTCTCCATTTCTACCTGGATGTTATCTTCTAATCTGTTTTTCACTTTGCTGATTCTGTGTTTTTTATGTTATTAAACTCATGTATTAAATTCTTGATTTCAGCTATTCTGCTTTTCAATTTTAGATGAATTCTGCTTGGTTAGATTCTCCATATGGTTATCTTTGTCTCAGTTATTTTGAAGGCTGTGTTTGATAACTCCAGTATTTCTATTGCCCATGGGTCTAATGTTAAATTTGACTCTTGGTCCTGCTTCTTGGTATGCCTAGTAATTCTTGATTGAATGCTGGATATTTATTTATGTAATGGATGATGCTTTCTTCTTGCAAAGAAGATCCAGCCTATCTCCTTAGAGGATTTATCTTGTGTTCCATCAGGCAGAGAAGAGGTATATCATCTTAGTGTGGTTAGACACTGAGGCTTATTTGCAGACTTTGTAAGGCTTGGTTACTTCTGAGAGCCTTATGTGTTTATGTTTGCCTTGGTCAGTCCTGACTTCAAAAAAATCACTTCCCCAAAACCATGAATGTCCTGAAAGCTAAGCTCAGATAGTCTCTATCTGCTCAGCACTTTAGTCTTTCACCCTTTTGTGATAAGAATCATCAAATTCTTGGAAGCAAAATCATGTACAGAGTGCAAGTATACCTCCCTCTGCCTATCTGGTCTCCCGGCTTTTGGACCCTTGCTAGGTGCTAGCCCCAGTATTAGTCTTCCCAGCCCTGAAAGATTGTATAAAGCTCTCCTTAGCTTCCATGTGCATCACTACTTTCTGTTTGTATTTCTGCCAACCATTTGAGCATCTAACCCCACGCCATTTAAAAGCTGGTGAATAACCTGAGGGGAAGACCAGCATGCAGAATGTCAGGCACACCTCCATGAATTCTTTCTCTGAGATTTTGGTGCTTCAGATCCTGGCTACCTTGGCAGTTCTTGAATGTCTCAGAACAGGTAATGTATCTTAGCAGTTTTCCTAGTTGTTCTTGGCAGGAATATAGGTTTCCTAAAAGTTGCTCAGTCTTGACTAGAATAGAAGTCTAAAGTTTCTTGTTTTTGTTTTTCCTGCATTTTCTGTGTTGGTTTTGGAACTAGGTTTATGCCAGCTATAAAATAGCCTGGGAGATTCTCATTTTTCTGTAATCTAAAATCTATTGATTGGCTTTTACATTATTCTTTGAAAGTTTGGAGGAACTTATTAATGAAACCATTTGGGCATGGCACATCCTCCCTTCTCTGCTTGTTCACTGGCAGCTTTTCCTAATTTCTTTCCTGGTTAATTTTGTCAGGTCTGATAATTGATTTTTTGGGGATTGATTTAACACAATCATTAATTTCTTCTGTGTTTTCCAATTTATTGGTTGCAGAGGAAATATAATAGTTTAAGATCTCTCTCTGTTTATAGCCTTTTTCTCATATGTTTCAGGTTTTGTGTCCTTGCTCTTTCTCTCTTTCTCACTCTGGTTTGGTTTGCTCAAGGTTTTCTTTTTTTTATTATCAATCTTTTCATAAAGAACCAATTATTAGGTTTTTATGACCCAGTATGCCCTTTTTACTTTTTATTTTTCTTAATTATTTTGTGCTTAAAAATTAATCCCTTTCTCTTGCTTTGATTAGGATCATATTGTTGATTTGTTTTCAGCTTTTTGTAATGAAGACTTAACATATTTTTATTTTCTTATTTTATTTTAAAAGTTTCATATGAGGTTATTTTTTCTTATGCTGAGCTCAGCTTTGGCTGAATCCTATACATTTGGTATGTGTTGGAGCTGTTATCATTATTTTATATGTATCCCATAATTTATTTGGATTACCTACCTTAGCCACGACTTAACTCTTGATTGGATCAGTTTTATAGTTTTTAGCTATTGATTCTGCTTTTTATGGTTTTGTAGACAGAAAAATAGCTGGTCAGTTTCTGGGTTTTGACATTTATTATTTCTGGTGGATGAGTACTTGAGCTCAATTTTTTTGTAAATGTTCCAGGGACATTTTAAAAGTCTGTGTTTTGCATTTATTATTGTGAAAAACCTAAGACTACTATAGGCGAACTGCCAGCTGCTTTATATATTTTCAATAATTTATTTACTTTCAAGCAATTATTTAATTGGTTACTTACACTAAATATGACACTGCTAGGCACTCAATAGAGTTTTAATTTTTTAAATTGTAAAATAAAATGTGATTACTGGAAAAAATTTGGAAAATGAAGTGTAAGTAATAAACATGAGTGACCCATGATCTTAACATTTTGGTCATTTCTTTGACTCTATTTTGCTATATATATTTTATTTAGACACAAAATAGAAACACATTGTACATATAGTTTTGTATTCACCTTATATTTTAAGCCTTACTCTTATATCTTGACTACATTTTTATATTTTAAATGTTCTTTTTTTATAAATTTATTTTTTATTGGTGTTCAATTTGCCAACATATAGAATAACACCCAGTGCTCATCCCGTCAAATGCCCCCCTCAGTGCCCGTCACCCATTCACCCCCACCCTCTGCCCACCTCCCCTTCTACCACCTCTAGTTCGTTTCCCAGAGTTAGGAGTCTTTCATGTTCTGTCTCCTGTTCTGATATTTCCCACTCATTTTTTTTCTCCTTTCCCCTTTATTCCCTTTCACTATTTTTTATATTCCCCAAATGAATGAGACCATATAATGTTTGTCCTTTATGGCTATATTCAAACATTATTGAAAGATACAATTAGTTTCATTTTTTAAAAAGATTTATTTATTTATTCATGAGACACACAGAGAGAAAGGGAGAGACACAGGCAGAGGGAGAAGCAGGCTCCCCACAGGGAGCCTGGTGTGGGACTCGATCCCAGATCCTGGGATCATGCCTGAGCCGAACGCAGGTGCTTAACCACTGAGCCACCCAGGCATCCCAGTTTCATTTGATTTTAATATAGTGTTATATTAGATTCAGGTATACAGCATGGTTCAACAATTCTATACATTACTCAGTGTTCATCATGATAAGTGTATTCCTTTTTTTATACCATGATCAACAGAATTTTAATCTTTGGGGATATATATATATATAATGATTACATATATATAAATATGGTGGTTTAGGCCCAAATATCTCTTACTGGAGAAGAATAGATTTTTTGTTTTGATTTAAGTTTTTATTTTAATTCCAGTTAGTTAATATACAGTGTTATATTAGTTTCAGGCATATAGTGATTCAACAATGAGGAGTGTACTCTTAATCCCTTTTATTTCCACCATTCTCCTTCCACTCCCCTCTGGCAACCACCAGCTTGTTCTCTGTGTTTAAGAGTCTGGTTTTTTGTTTGTTTCTATTTATTTAATTTATTTAGTTAATTTTGAGAGAAGGAGAGAGAGAGAGCAAGAGAGAGAGAGAGAGAGAGAGAGAGAGTGTGAGAGGGCAGGGTGGGGAAGGGCAGGGGGAGAGGGAAAGAGAGAGAATCTTAAGCAGCTCCAAGCCCAGTGCAGAGCCCAATGGAGGGCTCGATCCCACAACCTTGAAATCACAACCTGAGCTAAAATCAACCAACTAAGCCACCCAGGTGCCTCTGTTTATTTTTTGGATTCTACATACAAGTGAGAGCATATGGTATTTGTTTTTCTCTATATGACTTATTTCACTTAGCATTGTGACCTCTAGGTTGCATATTATTGCAAATGGCAAGATTTCATTCTTTTTTTATGGCTGAGTAATATCCCACTGTGTGTGTGTGTGTGTGTGTGTGTGTGTATACACCAAATCTTTATCCATTCATTTGCTGATGAATGGTATTATAAATAATGCTACAATGAACATAGGGGTGTATTTATCTTTTTGAATTATGGTTTTCATTTTCTTTAGGTAAATACCCGTAGTGGAATTACTGGATCATACCATAATTCTATTTTTACATTTTTAAGGAATCTCCATACTGTTTTCCATAGTGGTTTCACCAATTTGCATTTCCCATCAACAGTGGATAGAGGAATCCTTTTTCTCCACATCCTTGCCAACAAGAATATTGTTGTTATTTCCTGTCTTTTTTTTTCTCTTGTACCTACTCTCTTGTCTTTGTTTATTTTTTAAGTAGGCTCCATGCGCAATGTGAAGCCCAGCACAGGGCTTGAACTCACTACCTGGAGATCAAGACCTGAGCTGAGATTAAGAGTCAGATGTTTATCTGACTGAGCCACTCAGGCACCCATGTCTTTTTAATTCTAGTCATTCTGACAGGTGTATGTGTATATCCCATTATGGTTTTGATTTGCATTTCTCTGATGGTTAGTGATGTTGAACATCTTTTTGTGTCTCTGTTGGCCATCTGTATGTCTTCTTTGGAATTAGCTTCTTTCCAATTAGCTTCCTTCTTTGACATTCCCATCTGATGGATTTGTGTAGGATGGGATGATTTGGAGCCTGTGGCCACACAGGATCCCTTAGAGCTCTCAGCACAGAGTTGGAAGTCAGGAGAGTGAGAGATAGGACACAGTTCAAGTTTAGGGCTCCCAAATTAAGTTAGGGATGGGGAAGGGGGAGTCATTTTGTATGGTACTGTGGGGTTGGGTCTGATGATGGATAGGAGGTGCTGATGATAATTCACTGTTCTTTTGCTAATATTGTTTATTCTTTACAAAGATCCTGAGTGGTGTGTTTTGTTTACTCAGTCTTCCATTTGTGCAAACCCAGGCTCTGAGGATTTCCCACCTGAGTTTTAAATGGCAGAGCAGGATACAAACCTGTGCTCTTTCCTTTATATACCCCACTGTCATCCCAGAATCACCTACTGGTGATTAGTCAGGACTCGGCTCCATGATTAGTCTTATGTGCTCTGTTTTTGAAAGTCTCCTACTCTAGTGGGATGTAGAACAGGATTCAGGATTCAGGAATCCCACCCAAGAGTTCAGGAAAGGCTTCTTGGTGTCAGTGTCTGATCAGAATTTTCAGATACGAGTCAGGACCTGCTAGAGAGATAGAGGTGGGAAAGGTGCTCTGTTTAGAGGGAAGGGCAGAAGCCAGACAGATAGGCATGCATGCAGGACACAGAGAGGAGATGTGGCAGGAGGGTATGAGGCTGCAAGGCAAAGAAACTAGGATGCATGTTCAGTGGTTCTAGAGGAGTCCATTTGGACAGCTTTTCGGTTTGGCCGTGCCTCTTTTGAGTGCTCTGTACTTCTCTGGCCTTACAAGTTGGGGAGGGAAACAAAGCACATTCTTGATTCCAGAAGGTACTCTGGAGGGCAGGCTCCTATCTTGTTCCTACCAGCGACCATTGCCACGGCTACCACTACTGCCCCTTCTGACATTGATAAGAGTGGCTGCAGCATTGATTGAATACTTACTGGGTCCAGGCCCTGTGCCCAGGCCTTTGCTTTGTATACAGTATCCTTTTAAGTCCTTTCCTGAGCTTTGTGAGACCTATTCCTTTAATAATGAGGAGGCTGAGGCTCAGAGAGGTTAAGGATGTACCTATGATCTCACAGCTAAGAAGTTGCCAAGCCAGGATTGGAATGTAGACACCTCTGACACCAGATGCTGTGCTCTTCGCCATGGGGTCCGGGCTGGTCATGCAGATGAGGAAACTGGTATGTGCTGTACCTTTACACATTCTTCTGGAAACATGTGGCCTTTCTGTCTACCTTTTGCTTTACTTTTTAAAAAATGTTTTTAAGTACAAAGAGATATTTCCATGCCATAGGAAAATCGATGGTATACATCTGGTGGTGAATGGCAACTGGCCCCGAGCTTTGGGGACTCAGTGAGCAGAAGTAGGGATTGTGGCAAATCCAAGAGGGGTAATCGGTTTTTAAAATCCAGCCACTGGTTGGAATAGAGATGTAGGGCTGTCAGTTCTTCCCTTGTCTTAATCTTTTTT
The DNA here is from genome assembly GCF_053574225.1 of Canis aureus. Taxonomy (NCBI): domain Eukaryota; kingdom Metazoa; phylum Chordata; class Mammalia; order Carnivora; family Canidae; genus Canis; species Canis aureus. The sequence continues at coordinate 17,976,673 of NC_135613.1, read as the reverse complement.
TTTGTTAAGAGAAGCTGGAAATATGGATTTTAAGTGAAGTCTACCAGTTTTTAAAAGCCAGCTCAGTTTTTAAATAACCCTGAGCCAACATAATAGGGGTGGGAGGAGAGCACAGTCTCCTAGTGAGTGGTCTCTATGCTGTGCTGTCCTGCCCGAGACCCACCTGCGAGCTCATGGGCTTCCTCACTCCCTGGGAAGGGGCCTTGCTGGCCTACACGGTAGAGTTCTTTCCGTGGCCAGTGACTGAATGAAGATCCTACTTGGACTGTATGAGCCAGGGATTGTTCTCGGACTGGCTTGGGCACTTGACTTCCTGTGCCTTACATTCTTGGGGTTACTTTTCTTGTCTTCAACACCCAATTCAGAATGAGCAGAAGATTCCAGAACACTTGAGAGGATACAAGGAAAATTGCTCAGAATCTGCACTTTAAAAATCTGGCTGCCAGAAGAAAATAAGAGGTGACTACCGGGGTCAGTGCCAAATGGAACATTTCGAGCACATTTAAAGAAGCCCTTTTCTTTCCCGTGGCACAATTCACTTCTGAATTCACAGCGCTGGGGATTAGGGAGTCACATCTTCCCTGGCCAGCAGGGTGGGATAATTTTGTGTCAGTTTATTATACACTCAGCCCTGCTTCTGCTCAGCTTCCCGCCATGTGCAGATATTAATGGGGTTGGGAGGATAATCGCCCTTACTTTCACCCTGGCATTGGACCTGGTGGAGAGGCGCCTCGTCCCAGAGCCAAAGGGCAAAGGATAGTCTTGAGAACAGGAGTAGTCCTGTTCCCTTCTCTTTTCCATTCCACTCTTCAAATTCCGAGGAATTGGGTGTGGATCATGCTGAGTTGGCCCAGTGGCAGGCTTGCTGATGGACAGCAGGAAGTGGCGTCCTACCAGCTACAGGGCTATTTCCTCAGGGGGTGGCAATGTGCCACCTATTCTGGGTGAACCAACAGTGTCACCGGTCCTCTGGGGCGTGAGAGGCAGCATGAAGGGAAGACGAGCGTAGAAGCCTTTCCAAGTGAAGGAGGACACCTTGGTGTTTGGTTTGGAAGCCCTGGGCACGGGGAGTCGATTTCACATTCGCTGCAGGCATCAGGGAGCGATGTCTCAGGTGTGTCATTTTGCTGCCCAAAGCCAAATCACCTCCTGTTACAGGCTGATAACTTGTGCACCGTCCTTCTTTGTAGCCACAGTCATACTAGTAATGTTTGTGAACATGATGGGTGCTTACAGAAACAGAGGTCATCGTCTGAAGTGTTTTGCAGGTATTAGCTCACTTAATCTTCATATCAGCCCTGATAGGTGGGTGCACTTATCTTTCATGGATGAGAAGCTTAAAGCACAGAGAGGTCAGGTGGCTTTCCTGAAGCCACACAGCTAGTAAGTGTTTGGACTGGGATTATGCACTCCAGGTGATCTTGGTTCCACTCTGCTGACTGCCTTCTGTGTTGGAGTGTTTGAGTATTTGTCAACAAGGTTTCTTTGGACCCCTGGTTTCAGGGTCAGTAATGTCAAAGGGAGAAGACATCTGGCTTTCCAGATGCTCAGTTCATGGAAAAGAGGTTTGGAATCAGAGAGTTAATTAAAAATCCCACACCCCTGGGGCTCCTGGGTGACTTAGTTGGTTAAGCGTCTGACTCTTGGTTTCAGCTCAGGTCATGATCTCAGGGTCATGAGATCAGGCCCAGCGTTGGGCTCCATGCTTAGTGCAGAGTCTGCCTGAAATTCTCTGCTTCTCCCTCTGCTGCCCCTCTCCCCTTGCTCGTACACACACACACACTCTCTCTAAATAAAAATTTAAAAGTCTTAAACAATCCCACACCCCTGCATTCTACTGACAGGACCCTTAGACAGGTTGCTGGCATGGCTTACCGTGATTGTTTTGTTCAATGGGCAGGATGCTAACAGTACCTGACTGTTGGGAGTGCTTGTGCAGGTGAGGGAAATAAGTGTAGAAGCACTTCATTGGCTGGAGAGAGCCGCTAGCAATGGTGCATATGTGTCACTCACCCCCAGGTCATGGATTTTGCGTGTTTGTGACACCAGAAGGGCCTCCTGGGTGCCTGTTGGCAGAGCTTTCCTGAAAAGGGGAGGAAACAGGTGGCTCAGGGCTTCAGGTTCCTTTTACTGGGCTTGTATAGATCACAGTAGGAGGGTGGTGGCCCGGGATTGTCACCTTTCTGATCATGAGTCCCTGTGCTGCCTCAGGGTTACTACTGCCTTGCTGCCTTGTCAGCCAGGAGGAGAGCCTGCCAGAGCTCACTAAACTAAAGTCCTTTTGCTGTGTAGACACATGCGGTAAAAATCTTCATCTGGGTAAGGCCCCCATGTGGCCCTTCACTGTGGGTCTCAGTGAGCTGGTGTGACAACTGTTGCTTAGGGAAGTAGCTTAACCTTCCAAGGACTCAGCTTCTTCACCTATTAAGTTGGGAACAATGACATTTTCTAGGAAGGTTATTGAAAGGATAAATAAAATGATGGATGGGAATCACCTAATATAGGGTGCTCCCACATGTCATTTTCATTTTCCTTTCTGGTCATCACCTTCTTGCCTTCTGAGGTCAGGACTACAGAGTTGGGCTTCTTGCAGAAAGGAGATTTTTATGATGTTTGCTGTGAAGTGGGTGTTAAAGGATTTAGCCTGTGAAAGGGAAGATTCCAATCCCCAACAGCTTTCCAGAGCTTTCCTGTGGCTTCTAAAGTTGCTCTGGGATTGAGGATGTGGGGAAAATCAAGTTCAGAAACCAAAAGCTTGGGAACTGGGTAGCATCTGCTACATGTGCTAGCCCCTTCCCAAAGTGAGTTCCTAGGGACACCTGCCTTTTCTGCATCTCTAGATCTAGAATCGCATTGATTTGATTTGGTTTGAATCTGTTGCTGCTTTAAGTGTGTGGCTTTGATGAGTTGCTTTACCTCTTCTGTGCCTTGGTTTCTTTATTTTTTAAATGGGAATGATGCTTCCTAACTCCCAGGGGTTTGCAAGTATTAAATGAGTGAATAAATGTGTCAGTGGGTATGAAGTTTCCATACGACACAGCCAAAGAGTGTCTATCACTTAGTAGGTACCACTTTTGTGTTCAGGTACTTTATTTTTCTTTTGGTTTCTTCTGGTCACCAGGATGTTGCCTTTAGTTGTTAGATGTCTTCATCCCTAATCGTATTTGAAGGATTTAAATTGTTTTTAAAAATAAATATAAAAATTAAAATATAAAAATTAAAATAATATTTATAATTATATTATTAAAATGATATAATGTTTATCACAGAAAACAATCTTACTTGGATTAAGAGAACTATGAGCAGAGAGCTCCCAACGTCATATGGTTTTGGGGGTTAATGCCTGTCCCTCCTCACCTAGGAAGTAGGTGAGATCCGTTTCCTATACCAGGATATAGGGAGCATCTCTCCTGGCTTGTTCTGAATCCTCTTATCTTGTCTTCATTTTTACCCCATCCTTGGTGATCTTCTGTATTCCTTACACTCCAGTCCACACTGGCACGCTGTCTCCTTCTACCTAACTACTGTATCAATGCAGATAGTTATCAAGCTTCTTGTCTGTTGTTCTTTGAGACCTAGACTTTAAAGTTTTCACACTTTGTGACTTTTTTTTTAAAGATTTTATTTATTTATTCATGAGAGACAGAGAGGCAGAAACATAGGCAGAGGGAGAAGTAGGCTCCCTGTGAGGAGCCTGACGTGGGACCCGATCCCAGGACCCTGGGATCACACCCTAAGTCAAAGACAGATGCTCAACCACTGAGCCACCCAGGCACCCCATACTTTGTGACTTCTTTTGAACTCTATTTAATGAAACAAAGAGGTTTGAAGAACTTTGGGAAGAGAACACCTTATGGTTTGAGGGCTACCCCATAATGTCTGTGCTCACCATTTCTTCCTGGGAGCAGAAGCCTTGGGTTTTGCTGTTTAATTTTTTCCCACCTGTTTTGGTAAAGGCTAAATGATATGTGAAAATTTGCTTGCCATGAAGTTAATGTTTAATGCACATGAATGGAAAGAAATATGAGGACAGATTCTGGAATGAATGTTTTGTGAATTGAGCCATCAGTCCCCCCACCCATTCCCCCATCCACCCTCCAATCCATCCATCCATCCATCCATCCATCCATCCATCCATCCATCATCTATTCACCCATCCACATATCCATCCATCTATCCATCCCTCTATCCGTCCCTCTGTCCATCCATCCTTCATCCCATCCATCCTCCAACCCATCCATCTATCCACCCATTTATCCATCATCTGTTTACCTATCCACGCATCCATCTACCCCATCCATCGATCCATCTGTCCATCTAGGCAGCCAGTCATTAATTCTATTATATATATATGCCAGGATATATTTAATCAATCCCTTATGTTGGACTTCAGGTAGTGTTAAAACTTTGCTGTTAGTATTGAAGCTTCCCTGTTGGCATCTTAGCATTAAGAATCTGGGCCTAGGCAGTACGCCCCCCCCACCCCCCCACACCTCCGCACTGAGCTATGAATTCTGGCTCTACCACATGTTAGTGGTGGAGCCTTGGATGATTTTCTTGATTTCTCTGTACATTAGTTTCCTCATCTGTAAAAATGGAGATCATATCAAGATCTAGGTGTTATTTTTTTTTTGAGGATTAAATTACACAATGAGTTGAAAGCATAGAATTGTGTCTAATAAGTAAGTGCACATGGTGCCCATAACATGTGATGATGATGTTGAAACTTTGCACATAGTTCTGGTTATTTCCTTAGGCTATTTTCTAAAAGTGGAACTACTGATCAAAAGATGTGACTATTTCAAAAGGTTTTTCATGGGCATTGCCGAATTGCCCTTCAGGAATGTTGTAAATTAGTCCAGCATTTACAACTCCCCAGCAGTATATTTACCTGAACATCTGCCAACAATGGTCAATTATTTTAACTTTTGCCAATTTTGCAAAAAATGCCCATTCATTGTTTTATTTTTCAAAATTTTATTACTGGTGAGTTTAAATATCTTTTTATTTGTTTCACTGTCATTTTTTTTAAAGATTTTATTTATTTATTGATGAGAAACATAGAGAGGCAGAGACATAGGCTCCCTGTGGGCACCCTGTTGTGGGACTAGATCCCAGGACCCCAGGATCATGACCTGAGCCAAAGGCAGATGCTCAACCACTGAGTCACCCAGACATTCCCCTGTCATTTCTTGTTTCTTTTTTTCCTTCTATACTCCTTTTTCCTGAACTTTTCCATTGATATGTTCTTCTGTTTCTTACTGAATCATAAGATTCATTCCAATATTAAAAATCTTTTTCTACCATTTATGTTATGAGTCTTTCCCCCATAATGTTTTTTTTTTCAAATTTGGATTTTGACAGTCTTTGATATATAGAATTTTAAAATATTTATGTAATAGAAGCTTTTAAAACTTTCCTTAAGCTTGGAAAGAATTCTAAGTCTAAATCACATATATGTGTTACTTTATTTTACATTGAATTCTTGAATTAAGCTGTATTCACCTTGATTTTTGATATGATGTAGGCACAATTTTCCCTTTTTATAACCAGTTATTCAAACCCACTTTCTTTACTGAATAGTGTCTAACATGCCATTTTTATTATATACAAAATTATACACACACACACACAAACATATAATGTATATGTAGATCTGTTTCTGGGCTCTTTCTACAATTTCATCTTTGTGTTTATACCAGTTACTATTTTACTGTAGTTTTATGTTTGAATAAATGGTAGTACAAGTCCTGAATTTATTTTTCTCTTTGTTTAAAAAACTTCTTGGATATTCCTGCTTTTTATTTACTTAAAATAAATTTGTCAATTTGAAAAAATCCAGATGAGATTTTGAGAAATTGCTTTAAATTTTGAGAAAATTAACATGTTTATAGTAATAGAAGTGTTTCCATTTAATAAAGTTATTTTTTTAATGTATCACAGTTATTTTGTGGATTTCTTCATTTAATCCTGCACATATTTTTGATTAAATTTATTTGTAAGCATTTTATATTTTTGTTGCTTCTGTAAATAGGACTATTCTCCTATTGTACTTTTTAACCAGTTGCTTTTGAATGTTGATTAGATCTTTATTTTAAAACCAGACATCTTTCTGAATATTCTTAGTCATTTTAAATTCTTTTAATTACTTCTCTTGAGCTATTTATTTATTTATTTAGATGTAGATGATTTACACAATTATTCTTTTTTATTTTTTTATTTATTTTTATTTTTTTATTTTTCACAATTATTCTTTAGATTCCTTCCCATAGATTGCCTCCATATTTTTGTTTCCTGCCTTATTGCATTGGCCAGAAGTTCTAAAACAATATTTAAAATAATGGTTTTGGACATACAGAACTTGAAAGGATAGGTGTCATACTTGTTCCTCTGGATTAGGTTTTCAGGTATTTCCCAGATTTGTATGTCTATGCTTCTATCTGATTGTTTCTGTACTTCCTCCATCTGTCCCCCAACCTCTGTTGCTTTAGAAGTGAAACAAAGAATGAGAATATATCTGTAGGATCTTGGGCCTTTAAATGATGGGAGCTGCAGCAGACAACAAGCAGCAGATTTCGGGCATCCTGGTTTTTGCTGCATCTTCCAGGAGATGCTTCTTCTACATGTTTCATCAGTGTTAATGAGGGATACTAAAAGGGCAAATATCCTGTGGGTATTAACCCTGCATGATTTCTGAGAGACCTATAAGCAGCTCTCCTGTCTTCTGTAATTTCTCTTTATCCCCCTCTCCCACCTCCTGCACTAACCCCCTACACAGCCACATGGGGGAAAACCTAACAAAAAAAAGAGGAACTGTGGGATCACCCCAAAGTCTAATATTCCTGCACATCAGTGTGATTCAGCTTCACTCTCGGACAACCTGGGCTTTTCCACTGGGATGGTCCAGCTTAACATTTCTGGAGATTTGGATTGTAAGGCCTTGTGTGGATGGGAGATCCCAGGTGTGAGGCTTCTGTCTGGGAGTTCCCTCAACTGGCAGGGAATGAGTCTGTCTGTCTGAAAGCAGAGCTCCCATGACTCAGCCTTGATCCCACACCCCCAAGTTCTGAGTTGGCACATCGTGCTCCGTGGGCCGGTGCTGGATGGCAGAGTGGATGGCAGCGGGAGGAAGCTAGAGCACTTCTGGAAGGCAGTGCCCGGGTCTGTCCTGGGACTGCTGGCACTGAGATGCTCCATCTGTCTGCAGTGGTGGTTTTAGCTCCAGGCCTTTTGTCTTGTGAGGCCTCCCCCACATTTCTCCCTCCTTCCCACAGCATTCCTTTCTCCAGCTCTTATATTATAAATATCTTATATCTAATATTTTAAGTAATTTTTTATTATGCTAAAATACACATAAAATTTGGCATCTTAACCATTTGCAATGTGCAGTTCTACAGCATGAAGTACATTCACATGGTTGTATGACCATTACCACCATCCATCTCCAGAGTTCTTCTTGCAAAACTGAGTTGTGTTCTCATTAAACACTGATTGTCCTGACCCCCTGCCCCTGGCAACCACATTCTACTTTCTTTCTTTCTGGATTTGACTGCATTGAAGCACTTCTGATAAGTAGATTCCTACAGTATTTGTTTTTTTGTGACGGGCCTACTTCACTCAGCATAATGTCCTCCAGGTTCATCCATGTTGCAACCTATGACAGGATTTCCTTCCTTTTTAGACCTGAATAATGTTCCATTTTGTTTTTCCATCCTTCCCTTGAAGGGCACTTGAGTTCCTCCACCTCCTGCCTATTGTGAATGACCCCCCTCTTTTACACCTGATAATAATAGTAGGCAAAGCATCGAGTGCTTTTTACGAAGTTATCCCTCTGATTTTCCACAGTTTATTTTCTTTCTTTCTTTCTTTCTTTCTTTCTTTCTTTCTTTCTTTCTTTCTTTCTTTCTTTCTTTCTTTTTTAGAGAAGGAGAGAGAAAGAGAGCGTGTGTGTGAGTGCAGAGCGGGAGAGGGGCAGAGAGAAAGTTAGAGAGAAAATCTCATGCAGGGCTCTGTACCATGACCCTGAGATCAGGACCTGAGCCAGAATTCAAGAGTTGGACAATTAACTGAGCCACCCAGGCGCCCCTGCCATGATCATTTCCAATGAAGATCCTCATCTTCATTTTATAGATGAAGAAACTGAGGCTTGGAGAAGTTAATAATTTGCCCAGAGATAACTTTATTTTAGAAGCAGCATTATTGAGATAAAATTCACCCACTTTAAAGTGTAACAGATCAGTAGTTTTTAGTGTGTTCACAGATGTATGCAACCATGACCACGACAATTTTGGAACGTTTTTATCACCTCAAAAAGTAACCCATACCCATTGGCAGTCCCCCCATATCCCACCACCACTCTTCCCCAGCCCCTGGCAACCGCAAGCCTACTTTCTGTCTCTATAGGCTTGCCTGTTCTGGACCTTTCCTATAGATGATATCATACACTGTGTGGCCTTTTGTGACTGGCTTCTACTACCTGGCACAGTGTTGTCAAGGTACAGTTGTAGCATGTATTAGTACTTGATTCCTTTTTTTTTTTTTTTTTTACTTGATTCCTTTTTAAGGGCCCAGGCTTCACCCACACTACTGTCCTGCCTTCCCTTTACTCATGTTTACTGGCTGTGTCTTCCTACCTCCTCAGGTCACAGGGCAGGGATTCAGCTTTGTACTTCTGTCGCCCACTGCTTTTGGGGCACACAGCATGTGCCCAGTAAATTAAAAATTAGGAAATGAAAGATAAGTGCTTTGTTTGTTGAATGCTGCTTTGTTGGACCATTTTATAAACTAAACACAGCCAAGGGGTCATTCACATTAGTATGCTGTGCATGGTGGGTATGTGTCATGCTTTGCCATTAGAAATGAGAACAGACAGCTGAGAAAATGTTCATTAAAAGCTCTGAAACAATGTGAATCATAAATGTATCGATGGTGGGGATGTGTGACTGTTTGTAATTAGATTTAGGAGCAGATAGATGCCTGTGAAAGGGTTTCTACATGTTGCCCTGGGCCTGTGGCCAGTGTGACAGCTGGGTGTTCCACAGTCTCAAGGTCACTGGCCTACACTGAAGGGCTCGTTACTGAGGGCAAGCTGGGCAGGTGACCCTTGGTCTAGAGGCCAGAGCTGACCAAGGTTGGGAGTGGTTGTTGAGCTGCTTGAGGCCCCCGAGCTAGTAAGTGCAGCCCCGGGGCCTGGGTGCTTCCAGAGTCCCTGTTCTTTTACTGTTCTTTATAACCTTTGTTGGAGACTGATGAGGGACAGAGGGACAGATATCTTATCCAAAAGTATGAGCTGATTGAAGCTCCCTGACTGACTTAGGTTTTTTTGAAGATACTGTGATAATGGAAGGTGTGGCTTGAAAGCAGTGCTGTGGCTTGCAGAGCACTCTCTAGGGAGTCCAGCTATTATTTCTGTGAGGTCCCATGAGAAAAAAAAATGTCTACAAGCAAAACTTCCAGGGTGCTCTTCTAAACCAAACCCCTGGAGCTGTAGTTGGAATCTGGAGCAGTCTTCTGTGGGGGGAGGTGTCCATGCTGCCTCTGAGAATTCCCTTCCCATGCCCAGCTGGACCACTGGAGCCTCATAACATCAGATATGGTGGTGATGGGGATCAATCCTCTTCAGTGAGTGCCGATATTGTACCAGCCGGAGAACAAGGTGCTTACAGGAATTATGCCATTTATTTCTGACAATGAGATGGTCATTACTCTTCCCATTTTACAGAAGAAGAAACTGAGGCATAAAGTGGAGGGAAACTAGCTAAAATTTGTACAGATATGTTGGAATGCATTTCATTTGGTACTGCTTTCTGCAGCACCATTTTGTCTCGGATATGTTTATGATCTATGTACAGACCCATTATGATACAGGAAAGTACAACTAATGTAAATTTTCTTCATAGCTTACTGGCAAGTTCAATAGCTTGGGCACCATTTGTCTTCTTGGCTGTTGGATTCTAGCATGTCCCTTGCTTTTGAGTTCCAACATAGTCCATTTACTTCACTGGGGCTTGGCTTTCTCTGTCATTTCATGCTCTTTTGAAGAGTTCTTGTCGTTGATGGTGGAGAAAAGGTAAGCAAGTGGCATGGCTAGAAGAACCAATGAAGTACCAAGAAAAAAATTGAGCTGGGTGATCAATGCAGTTGGTGATGACTTGAGGCAGGTGCATGCTTGTGGGATGGGTGAGGGAGACAGGATAAAGCTCAGTGCTTAGCGATCTCTGGGAAGCCTTTGACTGGAGTGGCTTCAACAATATCACTATAGCCTGGGGTGTCCAATGATTATTGGGAATTGGAATGTACTATCATAACCTCCTGTATCTTACATTGAAGAAGCAATAGTGACAACTTACAAAATTGAGGGCCATTTCTTGTGGAAATGTGCATGTGCAAGGAATCATCCAATGCTTCCCTTTCCTGGAATACATCCTTAAGCCTAAGGGAGTATGTCTGTATCCCCAAGACTAAACACAATGTCTTTAACATAGTAGGTGAAAATGCAATAAGCCTTGTTGAACGAATGAGTCCAAACCCCTTGCCGCTAATTGCTGGATAGATTGACCTCCTATGAGAAGAGCTTCTTATCTCCTTTCTTAAAACCACTTCCTTTTGCTGAGTTTTTGTCCCATGCTTTTTACCCAGATGTCTTCTCTGCTCAGCTGCTCCAGGTCCACAGTGTGTCTGGTTTCCAGCTCTGCCTTCACTCTTGTGCACCCTGAGCACTCTCTTGTCCCCATGGCCCCTTGTCTCCATGGCCCCTTGCCCCCATGGCCCAGGTAAAATGCCCCTCAGAAACCCGGTAATACTGATACATAAGTGGTCATGAATCTGACATTCTACTCCACATAGCTTGGCTACCATGGTTGTAACTTGAAAGCTTTAGGAGATTCAATAAGACTTATACATTGGCCAAAATAAAGTCTCAAAGTAACACTATTGAAATACCAAACTTTGGGTGATGGCATTTTAATATAGTCTATGAGAAGATAACCACTGTGAAATGTCTACCTAGGTAACAAAATGAAGTATGGCAGCTTGGTATCATTAGATGCATTGAATACAACTGTTTTTATACATACTAGTTTATCTAGTTAACCTCTGTTTCTGGCAATATGTAGTTAGCAAAACCAGTTTCTTATTTGGAATAATTCTGGGAAACCAAGTATATCTTGCCCACCAAGAAAGTACTTAATCCTGTTGGTGAGAGAGTTTAAAGAGGGGGATAAGGCACTAAGATCTATATTTTAGAAAGCTCATCCTGGCTTCTAAGCAGAGACAAGATTGGAAGAAGGAGATGGAAGGCAGAAGAGCAGTTAGGAGCTGAAGACAATAATCATTGTCTATGTGACCTGCTGGGAGAGCATCTCAAACCTGTGACAATCTCAGTGCTGCATTACTTATCCTCAGAGCACCCAGTTCCTTTGTGGCAACAATTGCTTTGCTTAAGTTTACCAAAATAGCACTGGGAAAGAAGCCTATCCAAGATACTCCACTTCCTCATGCTCAGACGGGCATTTCTCCACCTTGGTGTAGTGGCGATATCCCCAGGGGGACAGGGGTTTAGAAACTTCCATGCCCTACTGGATATCAAGAGAGGCCACGGATGCCTTCTAGGAAGTGCCCATAAACCTGTCCAGGGAGCCTTGGAAAGTGTCCAGAATTTTCAAAATTTCTGGAACATTGGAATAGGCTAGGCCATCATGTAGCTGAAGTGGCTTTGTGAAACTATTCCAGATGCTTGTAGAAGGTACAGAAACTGGTTTAATCCCTGGCCACTCACCCATCAATCTGCAGTATGGCCTCCTGAGGGTTTTAGGGTGTCTTAAAATAGGTATAGCCAAGATTCTGGAGTAATGTTAGGAGCTTTGTTATTTTTGTTTTGTTTTGTTTTGTTTTTTTCTGACAGCTGATTTTTCAAATCCATTTCCTCAGTTTTCTCCTGACTTCACTCTTCTTGGTAAAATATGTTGGTTCAGGCATACCAGGGTATGAGGGTTGGTGGAAGTAGTTGTGGGAAGAACATCACCTAAAGACATGAGATATGTCAGCTCCTTGCTACAACCTTTACTCTTTTCTCTGGGTGTCTTTGGATCTGTTTTGGTCAGTGGCCTTTTCATGTCTTCTGATAGACTGAATAGATTATGTCAACTTAAGGCAGGCAACAGAATGAAAAAGTATGTGTGTATGTATTTCCTCCATTCCTTGGTGTTCCCAATTTGATTCTTGTTTAAGGAGGGTTGTCACAAATCCAAAGAACCTAAAGAGAGATTAGTTTACTTTTTTTGAGAACAAATGGAACAAAAGGAAGTCCTTACACTACTGTCTGGCAATTCAAAGTCATCTTCATCACAGCTGATTGCCCGGATTCTTAGACTTCTTCTAAATACTTTGTATGTATGCATTTGGTTATTTAAAAATCTGATTCATTTTTATGATCGATAAAGCAGACTCATGATACAAACTTCAAAAGGAGCAAAATGGTGAATAGGGAAAGAAAGCAGTTTTCCTCAAACATCTCACAGGAAAGAGTAGAATGAGTTATGAGCTTTGTGTAAGGAATTCTGTGCATATTTAAAATGTTTAGAGAAGAAACTTGATTGGGCAGATTGGTGTTTTGCTCTGTGTTGCAGCTGATACCAGGATCTTGATTAGAAAGACCTCCACACTTGAGTGTAGCTACTCATGTAGGGAGTATACCCTATTTCACGGAGTCTAAAATGCTGTCAATGGTAAAATATGCCATTAAGACAGAACACAGTAGGCAGCCAACTAAACCATGATATTCTCATAGTTTTAATATACATCCTGATTTTGGAGATATTGAAATGTGAAAAAAAAGTGGCTTCGGCATCAGTGATTATAGTGGTTTATCTCCTTGTTATCTAGTCCCATCCATATCCTGTCATCATTATGGAGGTCATCAACAAAAGTGATGATTCTAGTGACTTACATTATGTCCATTTATTCTGGAGAGAAAGTGGCTCTGAACACAGAACCTCACACTATCATAGGCAAAACAAAAACAAAAACAAAAACAAAACAAAAACAAATAAACAGTCACGCTCTAGTCTGGACTGCTTTCCCCTAAGGTCTAGTGCACTCCCCTGGAGTCCCTTCACTATCAGTGTGGGGAGTACCTGCCTTTTGAACTGTGCTGCATCTCTAAAGTAGTCTTTTTCTTGGCTTACATACATCCTGATGGTGGAGCCCAATCTCAAGTAGTTTATAGAGAAAGGTTGATAGGAAGGTAATTTTTTTTTGAGATTATACATTTCTAAAAATGACTTTCTTCGGCTCCTCCACTTGGTTGCTGATTTAGCTAAGTATAGAATTCTAAATTCCTAAATTCTTTACAATTTTGAAGGTACTGCTCTCCTGCTTCTAATGTTCACTGTTGCTCTTTGAGAAAGCAACAGCCATTCTGATTCCGGGTTCTTTGGATGTAAGACTTTCTTTTACCTTTCTAATAGATTTTAGAATCTTAACTTTGAAATCCAGGCCTAAATTTTAGTAGGGATGTGTTTTTGGTTAGTCCATTTTTGGTCATTGTATGAGATACTTGGTGGGCCCTGTGAATCTGGAAGCTCATATTATTTGTCGTGGGATTGTCCAGAATTTTTTTTTTTTATCAGTTTCTTCCCTTTTAGTTTCTCTGTTTTCACCTCATGGAACTCCTGTTATTCAGATGTTGGGTTTCCCGACTCTCTAAGTTTTTTGTGTTAACTTTCCTGTGTTCCTTCTGTTTGTGTTACTGTTTTATATTCTGTGTCTCCTCATCTTCATCTTCCAACGAGTATGTTTCTGTCCTCATGTTTTTAATTTTCAAGAACTTTATATTTTGAGTTTTTGAATATTACATTTTAATAGAATTCTGTTCTTATTTTGTATATGAGTTATTTTATCTTTCCATATTTCTTAGAGGGTATTTATCTAACAGGTTTACAGAGATACAGCTGAAATATAATCAATCACACATATTTAAAGTATAAAATTTAATGTTTTGACATATGCATACCTATTAAACCATCACCTCAATCTAATGAACATATCCGTTACTTCCAGATGTTTCCACTTTCCTCGCTATAGTCCCTCCTACCCCTTGCACTGCTTCCCCCAATCCCAGTCAACTACTGATCTATTTTCTTCTAGTTTGCATTTCCATAGTTTTATATAAATAGAATCATATAGTGTGTGCTCCCTTTCATCTGGATTCTCTCACTCAATATAAGTATTTTGAGCGTTATCCATGTTCTTGTGTGTATCAATAGTTGATTTTTTATTTTTATTTTTTTAAAAGATTGTATTTATTTATCTGGGAGAGCGAGCATACAAGAGAGTACAAGTGAGGGGAGGGCCAGTAGGAGAGGGAGAAGCAGACCCCTTGCTGAGCAGGGAGCCCAATAGCGGCTGGATCCCAGGACCCTGGGATCATGACCTGGGCTGAAGGTAGATACTTAACTGACTGAACCACCCAGGTGCCCCTCATTTTTTGTTTCTAAATGATATCCTATTGCATAGATACACTGCAATTTATTTATCTACTCATGTATTATTGGGTATGGGGTTCAATTTCAGATTTTGACTATTATAAATAAAACTGTGAACATTCATGCACAGATCTTTATACGAACATATGCTTTTGGGACACCTGGGTGGCTCAGTGGGTGAGCATCTGCCTTCAGCTCAGGGTGTGATTCTGGGGTCCTGGGATCAAGTTCTACATCGGGCTCCCCACAGGGAGCCTGCTTCTGTCTCTGCCTCTTTCTCTGTGTCTCTCGTGAATAAATAAAATCTTAAAAAAAAAACAAACCCTGTATACTTTTGCCATAAACAAAACACTCAACAGCTAATATCATCCTCAGTGGGGGAAAAACTGAGAGCTTTTCCTCTATGGTCAGGAACAAGACAGGGATGTCCACTCTCACCATTGTTTTGTAACATAGTACTGGAAGTCCTAGCTTCTGCAATCAGACAACAAAAAGAAGCAAAAGGCATCCAAATAGGCAAGGACGAAGTCAAATTTTAACTATTTGCAGATAAGCTGATACTTATATGTAGAAAATTGGAAAGACTCCACCACAAAATTGCTAGAACTGATACATGGATTAAGTAGAATTGCAGGATACAAAATCAATATACAGAAATCTGTTGAATTTCTATACATCAATAATGAAAGCAGAAAGTGAAATCAAGGAATTGATCCAATATACAATTGCTCCAAAAACCATAAGATACTTTAAGAATAAACCTAACTAAAGAGGTAAAAAGATCTGTACTCTGAAAATTATAGGACACTTATGAAAAAAATGGAAGATTACATTAAAAAATGGAAAAACATTCCACATTCATCAATTGGAAGAATAAATATTCTTAAAGTGTCTATACATCCAAAGCAATCTACACATTCAATGCAATCCCTATCAAAATACCACCCACATTTTTGACAGAGCTAGAATAAGCAATCCTAAAATTTGTATGGAACCACAAAAGACCTTGAATAGCCAAAGCAAAGACCCTGAGTAGCCAAAGCAGTCTTAAAAAAGAAAAGCAGAGCTGGAGGCATCACAATTCTTGACTTCAAGCTATATTATAAAGCTGTAGTCATCAAGACAGTATGGTACTTGCACAAAGACAGACACTTAAATCAATGGAACAGAATGGAAAACCAAGAAATGGACCCACAACTAACCTTCAACAAAGCAGGAAAGAATATCCAATGGAAGAAAGACAGTCTCTTCAACAAGTGTTGGGAAAACTGGACAGAAAAATGCAGAAGAATGAAACTGGATCACTTTCTTAAACCATACACCAAAATAAATTCAAACGTGATGAAAGATCTAAATGTGAGACAGGAAACCATCAAAATCTTAGAGGAGAATACAAGCAACAACCTCTTGGACATTGGCCATAGCAGCTTCTTTATAGACCTGTCTCCAGAGGCAAGGAAAGCAAAGGAAAAATGAATTATTGGGACATGAACAAGATAACCTCTGCACAGTGAAGGAAACAGTTAACAAAAAACCTTTGGAATGGAAGAAGATATTTGCAAATGACATATAGATAAAGGGCTAGTATCCAAAATCTATAAAGAACTTACCAAGCTCAACACCCAAAGAACAAATAATCTAAAAAATGGGCAGAAGACAAGAGTAGACATTTTTCCAAAGAAGACATACAGATGGCCAACAGATACATAAAAAGATGCTAAACATCACGGAAATACAAATCAAAACTACGAGATAGGGCAGCCAGGGTGGCTCAGCGGTTAAGCGCCTGCCTTCATCCCAGGGCGTGATCCTGGAGACCCAGCATCGAGTCCCACGTCAGGCTCCCTGCATGAAGCCTGCTTCTTCCTCTGCCTGTGTCTCTGCTCTCCCTCTCTCTCTCTGTGTGTCTCTCATGAATAAATAAAAATCTTAAAAAAAACCCCAAAACAAAACGATGAGATATCACCTCACACCTGTCAGAATGTCTAAAATTAACAACACAAAATAACAGATTGCCAAGGATGCAGGGAAAGGGGAACCCTCTTACACTGTTGATGGGAATGCAAGCTGCTGCAGCCACTGCGAAAAACACTATGGAGGTTCCTCAAAAATTTAAGAATAGAACTACCCTATGACATAGCAGTTGTACTACTATTTTTCCAAAAGACATAAAAATACAAAATCAAAAGGATACATGCACTCAGATGTTTATAGCAGCATTATCAACAATAGCCAAATTATGGAAAGAGCCCTAATGTCCTTTGGATTATGAATAGATAAAGAAATTGTGACACACACACACACACACTCAGGAATATTAGCCATCAGAAAGAATGAAATCTTGCCATTTGCAATGACATGGATGGAGCTAAGTGAAATAAGTCAGTCAGAGAAAGACAAGTACCACATGACTTCACTTATATGTGAAATTTAAGAAACAAAACAGACGATAATAGGGGAAGGGAAAAAAAAGAGGAGAGCAAACCATAAGAAACTCTTAACAATAGTGAACAAACTATGGATAGGAGGTTGGTGGAGGCTGGGCTAAATGAGTAACAGATATTAAGGAGGGTACTTTTCATGAGCACTGGGTGTTATATGTAAGTGATGAGTCACTAAATTCTACACCTGAAACCAATATTACACTAAATGTTAATGAACTAGAACTTAATAAAAAATTGAAAATGAAGTCAAGTAAATACATAGGGGTGGAATGTGGAAATCATTCAGTAGATGTGTTTTAAATTTTTAAGAAACTGCCAAACTATTTTCCAAAGTGGTTATATCATTTTACATTCCTACCAGTATAGGCAAGTTCTAGTTTCTCCACATTTGGTATGGCCAGTATTATTAACCATTCTTGCATTTCTTTAATGACTAATGATGTCGAGAATCTTTCCATGGCTTATTTGCCATCTTTATACCTTCTTTGGTGAAGTGCTCTGCTCAAATCTTTTGCTCACTTAAGAAAAATGTCTTTTTTTATTGTTGAGTTTTATGAGTTCTTTATTCTGAGTACAAATCTTTTATCAAATACATGTTTGAGGGACGCCTGGGTGGCTCAGCAGTTGAGCATCTGCCTTCAGCTCAGGGCATGATCCTGGAGTTCCAGGATCGAGTCCCACATCAGGTTCCCTGCATAGAGCCTGCTTCTCTCTCTGCCTGTGTCTCTGCCTTACTCTTTGTCTCTCTTGAATAAATAAAATCTTTTTAAAAACCCAGATACATGTTTGAAATATTTTTTTCAGTCATAGTTTGTCTTTTCATTCTCTTAGTGGTTTCTTTCAAAGAGCAAAACTTAACTTTCTTGAAGTACAATTTTCCAATCATTTTCTTTTATGGGTTGTGTGCTCTTAACATCACATCTGAGAAATCTTTGTTTAACTCAAGGTCACAAAGATTATCTCCTATGTTTTCTTTTTGAAGTTTTATATTTTTAGGTTTTACATTTAGATCTGTGATCCATTTTGAATTAATTTCTGTGTGTGATGTGATTAAACTTCTTTTTTGCATATGGATATTTAATTGTTCTAGCACCATTTGTTGAAAAGGCTATTTTTTCTGCTCAGTGGCTTCTGCTCCTTTGTCAACTATCAATTGCTTATATATGTGTTTAGGTTGACTTTAGGGCTCCTATTCTATCCCACTAATCTGTATCTTTACACCAGTATCACACTGTTTTAAATATTATACCTTTGTAATAAGTCTGAAAATTAGATAGTGTTAGCACTTCAACTTTGTTCTTTTTCAAAGTTGTTTTGGTGCTTTAGGTTCTTTTCCATATGAATTTTAAAATCAGCTCTTCATTTTTACAAAAAAGCCTACTGGAATTTTTATTGGAATTGTGTTGATTCTATAGACCATTTTGGAGAATTGACATCAGAGCATATTGAGTTTTTGACCTATGAACATGATATTCTTATTTATTTATTTAGGTCTTTTAAACTATTTCATGACAAGTCTGTAAGTTTTTCACATCTTTTTATTGTCCTGTAATAAACAGATTAATTACTTGCATTTTTTAAGTGTTAAACAAGTCTTGCATTCTGGGGATAAAATTCCTCTTGATTATATTATATAATCTTTTTTATGTATTGTTGGATTCTATTTGCTAAAATTATAGAGGTTTTGAATTTCTGTGCATGATAGATATTGGTTTGTAGTTAGTTTTCTTTTCTTGTAATATTTTTGTGTGGTTTTAATATCTTAGTGTGAATAATGTTGCCATGATAGAATGAATTGGGGAGTATTCCCTTCTCTTTGATTAACTGGAAGAGTTTGTGTTGAACTGATATTATCATTATTATAATTAGCAGTAATAGTAGTAGCAGTAAATGTTTGGTAAAAATGGAGTTTTCTTGTGAAAAGATTTTAAGCTACAAATTTATTTTATTTAATACATATTCAGCTTTTCAGGTTATCTATTTCCTCTTGAATTCAAGAACCTTATCTTTGTGTCCCTCCAGAAATTTGTTCACGTCCTATAAGTTGTCAGATTTATTGGAATAAAGTTCAAAATATATTTCCTGATGATTTTTTCAATATTTGTAAAATTTGTAGTGATTTTATATCCCCCTTTTCTGATATTATTAATCTGTATCTTCTGCCCCTCCAGATTAGTCTTGGTAGAGGTTTATCAATTTTATTGATTTTTCTGATCAAATTAGTTTTTGGTTTTATTGATTTTTTTCTCTCACTTTTCTGCTTTCCATTTTGTTATTTCTCTTCTGATATTATTTCTTTTTTTCTTTTTTTTTTTTTTTTTACTTCTTTGGGTTTAATTTGTTTCTCTTTTATTTCAAGTTTCTAAATGTAGAATATGAATTAACTGATTAGGGGCCTTACTTCTTTACAAATATAGGTTCTTGTGGCATACCACAAAATTGAAATGTGTTAAAATACCTTCTAATTTCATTTTGATTTCTACTTTGACCTATGAATTGTTTAGAAGTATTTTCCTTAATTTTAAAATAGTTAGAGATTTCCCAGAGATTCTCCTATGATTAATTTCTAATTTAATTCCACTCTGGTCAGAGAACATACTTTGTATGACTTCAGTTCTCTTAACTTTATTGAGACTTGTTTTATAGCTCAGTCTGTGGGCTATATTGGTAGATATTCCATAAGCATTTGAAAAGAATGTTTAAACTTCTATTATTGGGCATAGTGTTCTAGTCTATTTAGGAGTTACTAATAGTGTTGGATTGACAACTAGATCAAGTTGGTTGATAGTAGTGTTCAGATTTTTCTGGATTGTGCTTTTATATTTGTGCTGATTTTTTGTGTACTTGTTTTTTTTAATATATAAATTTATTTTTTATTGGTGTTCAATTTGCCAACATGTAGAATAACACCCAGTGCTCATCCCATCAAGTGTCCCCCTCAGTGCCCGTCACCCATGAGAGACTCATAACTCTGGGAAACGAACTGGGGGTGGGGTGGAAGGGGAGGTGGGTAGGGGGCGGGGGTGACTGTGTACTTGTTTTATTGGTTTTTCGGAAAGAGGTATATTTAAGCCTTTGACAATGATTGTGGATCTCCTTCCATTTTTATCCATTTTTGCTTTTTGTATTTTGAAGTTCAGTTATTAGGTGCAAAATGTTAAGTTTATGTCCTTTTGATGAATTGACTCTTTCAACATTAGGAAATAACTTTCCTTGCTCTGTAATCTACTTTGACGTTAAAATGGCCAGTCCAGGTTTATTTTGAATGTTAGCATGACATATCTTTCCCCATCCTTTTATATTTAACCAATTTGTGTCTCTATATTTAAAGTAGGTTTCATGTAGCCAGCATATTGGCATTTGATTTTTTAAATCCAGTTTGGCAATCCCTTTTAATTGGGGTTTTTAGGCCATTTAAATATAATATTGTTATTGATATGTCTAGGCTTAATTCTGTCATTCTAATATTTGTTTTCTATTTGTTCTATCTGTAAATTTTCCTTTCCCCAACTTTTCAACCTTCCTGTATAATAACTGGATAACAAAAAATTTTAAATCTCCTTTGTTGTAGTATTAGCTGTATATTTTTGTTTTGTTATTTAAATGGTTGTTTTACAAAAATACTTTATCTTGAGATGTCTTTATTCTGCTTTCATTTTTGAAAGGTATCTTTGCTAGATATTGGATTCTTGGTTGACATTTTTTTTTTTGATACTTTGAATTGTTGCTCTACCACCCTCTGGTTTCTTTGTTTCTGATCAGAAGTCAGTTATTAATCTTGTAGTTCCCTTATTTGTGATGAGTCACTTTTCTCTACTCGTTTAAAGATTTTCTTTTTATTTTTGGCTATGCGTATTTAATTATGATGTATCTGAGTGTAATATTGTGTTTATTCTACTTAGGGTTTGTTGAGCTTCTTGGGCTTGTTATTATTATTTCTCATCAAATTTGAGATGGATTCAGCCATTCTTTCTCTTAATACTTTCTCTTTTCCTTTCTCTTCTTTCCTTCTAGTATTTCTATTATGTATATATTGGCGTGCTTAATGGTGTTCCACATTTCTTTAAAGTTCAGTTCATTTTTCTCCATCTTTTTTCTTTCTGTTCTTCAGATTTAATAATATCTATTGATTTATCTTCAAGTTTGCTGATTCTTTCCTCTACTAACTCAAATCTGTTTATGAGCCTTGCTGATGATATATTCATTTTGGTTATTGTACTTTTCAACTCCAAGATTTTCGTTTGGTCCTCTCTTTAAAAGCATAATTTCTCTTTATTGATATTTTATATTTGGTGTGTCATAGTCATTATACTTTACTTTAATTCTTTAAACATTGTTTCCTTTAGTTCTTTGTATTTATAACAGCTGTTTTGAAGTCTTTATCTGGTATATCCAACATCTGGGTTCCCTCAAAGACAGTTTCTGTTGCCTGCGCCCCGCACCCTCCGTAAGCATCACACCTTCATGGGTTTTTTTTTTGCATATCTCATAAGTTTTAGTTGAAAACTGGGCATTTTAGGTAATATATTGAAACAAATCTAGATACTTATTCTCCTCTCCACTCCCTACCAGGGCTTGTTGTTTATGTTTGGTCATTGATTTATGTGTTTAATAGCTAGGCTGAACCAATGCTGTAAAGTCTATTTTCCCTGCATTGTGCAACTTCTGAGGTCTCTGCTCAACTTTTTACTCTTATTTTTTATATTTTAGCCTGAGGACACCTGGTTGGTTCAGTGGTTGAGCATCTACTTTCAGCTCAGGTCGTGATCCTGGGGTCCTGGGATCAAGTTGCACATTGCGCTCCCCGTAGGGAGCCTGCTTCTCCCTCTGTCTATGTCTCTACCTCTCTCATGAATAAATAAATAAAATCTTATATTTTAGCCTGGTTTCTTAAGGATTCCTCTTAGGTCAACATGAGATACTTACTGGCCAAAAGTGGTGCTTATCCCTTTCAGCCACTCTTTGTATGGATTTGTATGTCACTTAGAAACCACTTACACCATTTAGAGGATTTATAGTTTTTTCTCTATGCTGGGGACTGGTATTTGGGATGTTCCCTCTGTGGTCATTCCTGAAAGGGTGCAGCTTGGGCATATACACAGTCTTCCAGACCACCAGGGATGAATGTGGCTTCAAACCAAGCTTCCTGAGGATATTGTAGTTTATTGTTAAGTTAGTGTTTGATCAGAGGTTATACTTAAACTCCTTGAGTCACTAAGGCTTCTGCCCCTTGCTAATAGGTCAGTGTGGGAGAATGCTTTCAAGTTTGCTCCACAACCAGCTCTGATTGCTTCTGATGGATATAGCCTAATACATGTGCCCAAGTTTCTGGAGTTGTAGTGATGAGTATAATCCCAGAAGGTCCCTTCTTGATTGTCCCTTTCTCTGTTTCACTCTCTTATACTTATGACTTCCTGCTATCTTGTGTGTTACTAGTTTCAGGGAACTACTGGTCATCTCTTAATTGCTTGTCATGAACATCTCTTTTGTTGTCAGTAATGATCTTAGGCATGATCTTCTCCATTCTGTGTTCAAAATAACGTCAGTTTCCCCGGGCCTGTCCTGTTGGCCTCTCTCCAGTTGGACAGAAACTCTGTACCGCTGCACCAAGGCTGAGGGTGGAGACAAAAAAAATCACACCTTCTGGAATGACATTTAAGCTTTATGCATGGACACTGGAGAAAGGATGATAGCTCCCCTGGTCTTATTTGTCACAACTGAGGATATGGTATTGGTAGATTTGTGGATCACTATTAATTAAACTCTGCATTTCATTTGGACTTCATTGGATTTTCCTTAACAACAACAACAACAACAACTACTACTACTTCTACTACTTCTACTACTACTTCTTCTACTACTACTTCTACTACTACTTCTTTCTTCTTTCTTCTTTCTTCTTCTTCTTTTGGTTTCAAATCAAAGGATTTGAGAGCTGGTCAAGGAAACAGATATTACAGTGAGGTGGCAGTAGCATACATAGGCTTTATTTATTTGGGTGATGCTTTGACAGTTTTGTATGTGGAGGGGTGATTATTCAGCACAGGGAAGGCAGAGAATTCACAGGAGAGAAGGAGCAGGCAAGGGTGCCCTGTGTCACAGTGGTGTTGCTTCCAACCCAACAGAAAATCTCTGAGTTAGGGAGCTCCAAAGGGCAACAGGAGCCTGCAGTGTTTATAGTTACAATTTATCTTACCTATCACTAGCAAATTTTGGGCATAGTTTGTAGAATATGCAAAACAAGCAGGCTGTAAATGGCTAAAACCTGGTCATTTGGGCTATATTTAAAACAGTTCAGTGTGTAAAATTTTTAGTGTTGCCTGAGCAAGCTTCACAACCTGCTATGAAGAAGTAAACAACCTAGAGGTCAATCAACAGAGGCCATCTCTGGCTCATTTATAGAACGTAGGATCTCATCCAGGATAACACATTACATTTAGTTGTCATGTCTTCTTGGCCTCCTTTGATCTATAAGTTTCTCAGACTCTCCTCATTTCTGATGTCCTTGATATTTTTGGGGAATACCAGGCAGGTATTTTGCAGAATGTCCCTCAACTTGAGTTTGTCTGATGTTTTCCTCATGATGATAGTGTGTTATGAATTTTTATCAGGAAGACCCCAGAGGTAAAGTGCCCTTCTCATCACATCATATCAAGGGTGATCATGCTGTCAACATGACTCACCAGTATTAGTGTTGACCTTGATTACTTGGCTGAGATTGTGTCTGTCTGGTTTTTCTGCTGTGATGGTTCTCTTCTCATATGAAGATCAGCCCACACTCAAGGGTAGGGAACTAAGTACCCACTTCTTGAGGGGTGAATATCTACATAAAGTATTTGGAATTCTTTTCTTATGGGAGATTTGTCTCTTCTCCCTGATTTATCTAATTAATTAATCACTAATTTATCTGACTAGACGTAATGGATATTTTATGATTTGGGTTATAAGCCACCACTACATTATTTGCTTTGTTTGCTCAAATTGTTCTAGTTTTGGCTACCACATGCTCTTTCAGGTTGGCTTCTATGTCTTTTTGATATGCCTTCATCTTGCCCCTTATTTGTGGCACTATAAAATGCTCCAGGTTCATTTTGTATAATCCCTGCCTCAACCCTAAAGTCAGCCGTTTCTCCAAGGAGTCCTTGTTCCTTTCATTAGAGAATATCAGAACCCAGATCCCGAACCCTAGGCACTATTAATCTGTTTTTTTTTTTTTCATTTTGCTTAAGCTAAACATAGTTTCACATTTTTTAGATGCCTGAGCTAGTCTTTTATTCAACAAATATGTATTGAGTGCCAAGCTCTATACTTGGAGTTGTGTTTTTAGTTATTTAAAACTTGCTCTAAATAGAATTTTACTTTTTTACCTAGAGTAATTAGAAATTCATTCATAATTCAATGTTATTTTAGTAACGGATTATAATTAAATTATAGACAAGATTGTACAATTATTGTTTGTTGTACTAAAATCAGTCTCTTTATTTTACAAACTCCTTCATTGCCATTTTTTAAAAAAATTATTGAGAGCAAACATATGGATGAATATTGATTAGAGTCACTAAATGCTCATCAAATCATTTCTCAATGTTCATGTGGAAAATGTCAAGTATACACAAAAATAAAATATTATACTGAACTTCTAAGAATTTATTAGCCAGCCTCTGCAATTTGAACTCATGGCCAATCTTAGTTCATCTGAACTTGACCTTTTTTTTTCTGGATTAGCGAATCATTTTCAAACTTGAAATAGATGTCACTGCTTTTTTTGTGTATGACTCAGACACATATAATGGAAGAAGCTTCAACATGGGCTAAGGAACATGTCACAGTTGGCCTTTTTAGGAGCCAATCAGTGACTAATTGTCATCCAAAAGACTGATGTCCCAGCACATTAGAAGCTTCTGGATGGAATGATATTAAGAATGTGTGGGGCGAGTGAGAACTTGAAAAAATGGGGTTTCACTTATCTGGACCAAGGAACTCTGATCCTTACTCCTCTCGGATAGCAGGGTATGTGCTTGTCACAAAAGCATCCCACTCACATGGGGCTGGCAAGCTTTAGAAGAATATGCCAAGTATTTTCCAATTCTGCCTAGGTTCAGGTTTCTCAGGGTGGTTAAACATACCCATTCCTAGAACTTCAAATGTAGTTTAGGGTACAGTGACTAAGTAGAGTTCCTAAACACAGAAATGAGAATTTGACATTTGTGTCATGCTAAGATTTGTAGAGAGCAGGATGAGACTTACTGACTTAGTCATTTGATGAGTGTTTCTTGGACATCAGTTGTGGGCTGGGGTTATGTTGGGGACACAGTGGTGAGTAGGACACACTTAGACCCTGTTACATGGGGCTTGCCATCCAGCACTGAGAGGGGACAGTTACCACAAATCATAGATCACCAGTAACAATTGTGCTGGGTGTTGTAAGGGATAGAAAAGAGTGCTAAAAATACAATGTCCCTGACATAAGGTGTCAGAGAAGATATTCTGAGGAAATGACATTAAAATAGGAACAAGAGGGTGAATAGGAGTTGGTGATGCTGTGTGTGTGTATAGGAATTGGGAATAGTCAAGCCCCCAATATCCCACCATATTAAGTTAATGTATTTACCTAACTCAATTAAACCTGATTCAATCCTAGTATTGAAGGGGATAATACCCACCCACAGAGGCTCTACAGTGGCCAAGAGCTGAACATGTCCAAGGAACTGATAGAGGGCAGCACAGCTGGAGTGTGGTACCAAGGTGGGGCATGCAGGTGGGCTCCAGGCCATGACTAATGCTATGGGCTGTGATAAGAAACATGGGTTTAATTCCTAAGGCAGTGAGAGACCACCCAAAAGAGTTTTAGGACAGGGATTTTTAGAGTTGGCCATGGTGTGCCAAATGCATTAGTCAAGGCTGGAATGGAAGCAGGAAGACCACGTGGGGGATGCCTGGGTGGCTCAGGGCATGATCCTGGAGCCCTGGGATGAGTCCCACATCAGGCTCCCTGCATGGAGCCTGCTTCTCCCTCTGCCTATGTCTCTGCCTCTCTCTCTCTATCTCTCGTAAATAAATAAATAGAATCTTTTTTTTTTTTTAAAAAAAAGGAGGATACTCCCTAACATTAAAAAAAGGAAGACCATGTGGGAGGCTGCAGCAAAGATCAAGGTGAGAGGTTTTGTGACTTGGTGATGCAGAGAAGTGGGTCTATTTAAGATCTAATTCATAGAGGTTTTTGTTTTTGTTTTTGTTTTTTTTTTAGTGTAGTGGCTTTCACACTTTTTGACTATGACCTACCAAAAGAAATTCGCATCATGAGCTCAGTACAAAAGTGTGTATGTATGTCTATGTGTGTGAAACAAAAGCTTCATAAAACATCATCCTTTACTAGAGGCAAGGCACACATAACATTTCATGTCGTGTGTGTCATGTGTTTGAGGTGGACAGAAGGTCTTATGGGATCTTATGAGCCATATTAATGAATCAGGGTCTTCATCCTAAATAAAGGGGGATGTCTTCAGAGTGTGAAGGCAGGTATGCTCTTTGAGGGAAGGAACCCTAGTAGCATGGATAAAAGAGCCCTGTGACAGGAACACCAGACGTAAGGAATTTCTCTTAGGTCCCCTCATCCTTTTCTTCTTTGTTTCTGACGAGGGTCTGCACGTGCAACTTGTAACATAAAAGGCCAGAGAGTAAATATTTTTAACTTTACAGTCCATTCATTCTTTGCCTACTGCTTGGTTCTGCCCTTGTGATGGCAAAGTATTGGTATGACTGCATTATGAATAAAACTTTAATTACAAAAACAAGAAGTGGGTCAGATTTTCAGGCTGTAGTTTGCTGACCCCTGCCCTGAGGAACAGAGGGGAATAATAACATGTAGGTTCAACAAGAAAAGAAGAGGACGTGTGTAGATAAAATCAGGGTGCCCAGGAAAGAGAGCTGTTTGTCTCCCCTGGTCCTCCAAGGGGATCATAGCTTCTAGAATGTGGTGGTTCTTCCCAAGGGAGGTCCAGTGCAGCCAGGGGACATTCTAGCATTTGAGGTTAGCATTTGGTGAGTCTGGGGTTCAGGAGCAGTTATATTTAAGTCTTACTTAGAGACATCCCATCTCTCAGCCTCAGATTCAGCCACAGACGGGATACAAACTGTAAATTGAGTGTTTGGCTCAGTTCCTGAGGGCTCAGTTCCTGAGGACTGTGAGGCCAAAGCTGGGCTTGATAGTGGGCCAAGGATTAATTAATACAACCTTTCTGGGCAAAACTCCCTACCATTGGGACCAGGCACCAGGAATGTAGCCTTTGTGTCGGGAGGAGCAGCTCCTCAGAGGAGGTGGCTTGAGATGGCTCTTGGGACTGCTTCTCTCCTCTCCAGGAATTCCCAGACCTGCACTGTGCACCTAAATGTACCCAAATGGTAAGCCTGAGCAGGTGCTGGAAATGGGTACCATGACACGGGAGGCTGTAGAGGGTAGGTGTACAGTACTCCTACTGAACTTGACAGGTGAGACCTTTGCCCTGAAACAGGATGGGGTTATGGCACCTGGGCCCCTCCGTACCTTTGTCCTCTCCCTCTGCTGTGCCTGTAGAAACCCCCTTGACCTTCCAAGGGCCAAGTCCAGAGTGCTCTTCTCTGTGGAAACTGACTCTTCTGGCCAAGGATAAATTTTCCTCTGTGGACTTCCTCAGCTCTTAGTGTTCTGGAAAGCCCAGGGTGGCTGGGATGATGATGACTTGGATGCCAGGCTGCTTTCTGGAGTGGATTATAAACTCTTGGGGTTCATGTTCTGTGGCCTACCTATCCTTATATTCTGTCTCCTAGCCCTATGTGTAGAAGGAACACGATATATTAGCCAGTATATTGTTTTGAAAGGGCATAGGTTTTGGGAGTAGACCAGGGTCACTGATCAACCAGTAACTTCCTCTATAACCTTGAGTGAGTAGTTGGACTTCTTTGAAGTTCAGTTTCCTTATATGCAAAATGGGCCCAATAAAACCAGTATTAGGTATGTTCTGAGGATGACAGATAAAATATATATGAAGCCTGCCTACACTTTCTATTGTTGGCCTGATAGAGTTCTGCAGCAAAAGGAGCTGGAGTGTTTGGGGGATCAGACTGAGTTCCTCTGGTAAACTCCGAGCATCCAGCCCTGCTTTTACTTTCATTGACTCTGAGACACCATCGATTAGAAGATGCTCTGTTATTCCACGTACTTCTAAACATTAGAGTCACTTGGGGAGCTTTCACATCTCGAAGCCCAGACTATATCCCAAACCAGTTACATCAGTGATTTGGGGTTTGGGCATTGGTTTTCACTCATTCATCCATTTATTCATTCATGTCTTTCCTTATTTGTTTATATTTTATTGATAGTTTAAAAAACTCCCCAGGTGATGCCAGTGTGCAGCCAAGAACCTCTGCACTATAAAGAATGCTGCTGTCAATCATATGAGGACTCAGTGCTTTCTTATCACTAGGCACTTTTGTTTTAATTTGTTTATAGAGCTCTTTTAGAGGTTCCCTCAGCTCCTGAAGGGTTCCCTAACCACCTGAGCATCAAAGAAGGTCTCTGTAGGGACATTGGCACAGCTGGCAGATAGCAGAACTGAGCAGTAGCCAGGATCTCTCCCTTGCCTTTCCTGGTGCCTGGACCCCAAGTGTGCAGTGAGCAGGGGGGAGGGGAAGGCTCCTGGACTCAGGTTCTATAAGTGGTGGGAGGGCAGACAGGCCACTTCCCCCAGTAGTCCCAATGGAAGGATTTCCCTGTGGGGCAGCATTTCTCTGCTCAGGCTCACTCGTGCCTTGGGAAAGAGCTCAGCCTTCAAAGTCAGTTATGGGTTTGAATCTAGACTCCAGGGCATGACTTTAGGCAGACCTCTTAATTTTTCTGAGCCTGTTTGCTCATTAGTCATGTGGGAGCAAGAGCAGCGGTTAACCCAGACGATTGCTGTGAGGAGTCTGAGTTCCTACATATGAGGATGGCCAGCGAACAGCAGTGATTGCTTTCTTAAGGGCTCTTGGCCTTGTGGGCATGTTCTCATCGTGATTTATTGTACTCCTAACTTTGGCTGGGCACTGGGGACACTGAGGAGGATGCCTCTGAGTGCCTGGGAGCAGGTGACATTTTTCTGGGGTCTCAGCGGAAACATGTTTACTGTGTTTAGAGTGTCTTCAGTATGAGCACATCATCTTCTCTCTGTAGCCACTTCCTTATGATGATATGATGTGGGTTCTCTCTGGTTATTTTAGTCTATTCTTTTATTTAAGATAAGTTACCCCAGTGGTGACTATAAAGAAAGCCTTTAAGCAACCACACATGCTCAATTTCTGAAGTGGTTGGGTTCTCAGGGTTTAATTTTAAACCAGAAACAGTATTGCAAGTATTTTAAGCCCACCGATATGGTCACTCACTGATGTGTGTGTAGCTGCAGCCGACCCTCATTTGTATTTTGGTCCAGGAGGAAAATGCATCCTGGGTCCCTGGTTGAAATGCTAGAGACATGCGTTCTGGGCCGCAGCAGCTCTTTCAGAAGCCACGCTGAGGGCACGAGTAGATAGTTCCTGGCAAAGTGCCCTCGACATTGAAAGACTGTCAGCAGAGCACCGTGTTCCTTGCTCTTTAGAAGAGTGCACACTCATCGCTGGAGTATTTCCTGTTGGGATCAAATGAAAATGACAACAAGGTTTGTTGGAGGCATTTTTGTGTGTGGGTTGTTTTTGCACTGCCTGGTCATTGGGCACTGAGTGATGACTTTTCATCAACATGGCAGGAATTAGCATCAAATCTGCATATGCAAACCTAGTTCCTGTTTTTTTGTTTTTTGTTTTTTATTTTGTCTCCTTATATCATTGGTTTCCTGGCACTTAGGGTTCTGGTGACTGTCAGTGGTTTCAGGGATCCAGCGTGGATCAGGTGTCCACAGGGAGGGAAGTGGTAAGGGGAAGTGGAGGTGTGCATCCCAAACCATACTATACACATGGTATAGTCCCAGGGCCCTGCGAGGCCTGAATTGCCTCTTCCTGCTCTCCTTCCTGACCCATGTGTTTCTGCCGAAATGTTGTTTTGGGCTGGGAGGAGGAACACTGTGGGGAAATGATCCAGCACAGGGAATACTGATGATGCTTTTGAAGCTCTTCTGAATGAATGGGACTTTAGATGCTGAAATGCCAGAGGAGGCCTGGGGTAGGAAAGACGGCAAGCAAGGTAGACCTCGGTTTCCCCTTGGTCTGATTCTGTTGTCATAATCTCTGCACAGACAGACACAAGCTGTGGGCAAGGTGCTTCCTGTCCTCCATGACTGCACAGTGTGAAGTTCGTTGGGGACGTCCTCCTTGTTTCCTGTCACTCTGTCTAGCCTCCTAGGAGAGACAGCTGCTTGTAGAGGTTCAGAATTTGGATCCAAGGTGACTTCATTTTCCTCCAGGCAGCTTGGGGTACAGATACTTGTTTGGCTCAGTGTTGGGCTGCTGGCTGATCCCCGTTTTGGAAAAGCAGGAACTGCCCACAGAGTGAAAAACAATGCAGTGATTCTCGAAATTTACTGCATGGCAGTGACTAGTGAGTGGTCTTATTAGAATGAAGACTCATAGACCCTATTCTTAGATGATGATGCATAAAATTAAAATGATGATCCTGATGATCTTGGCTTGTGTCGAATACCTGTCATGTGCTGAGTATAATAATTTCATACAGCAACCCATGAGCCAGTCCTATTCCTGGTCCCGTTTACAGATGGAGGAACTGAGGCGCTAAGAAGTTAGATGACTTGTTCAAGGCCACACAGGCTCCCACTCCTAACCTCCTTCAGCAGGTCTGGAACAGGGCCTGGGAATCTGCATTTTTACAGTCACCCTCCCCCACCAGTGGATCCCCAGACTCTGGCTGGGGAGATATTGCCCTGAACTTGAAGCTCACAGCATTGCAAGGACTGTGCCTGTCTTATTTAAGGCTCTATCTCCAGGGCCGAGCCTGGGCTGAGTATGCAACAGGTGCTCAGTCACTACTTGCCAAAGAATTTAGAGTGTTCTTCTCTTCCAAGGAGTTCCTTGGGAATCTCAGGAGCTCTTGCCCAGTTCTCTAGGAACATTTAAGTTGTCAAGCTCAGAACTTTGGTTTTGCTGCCGAGAACAATTCCACCTGGCTCCCTCATTCTGCTCCTGGATCCCTTCCATGTCTTGCCTCCTTTGGACCCTCCCCATGTCTCCAGATCCCAGGCCCTGCCTTGCTCAGGTCAGTATCTTTCTTCGGGACTAGTATTCTGTCTCCACAAAGGCCTGGCTGCTGGGACCCTCTGACCTTGCCAGGTTTCCCCATGCCACCTGCTGGCTTACTGTTCTGGGTTCTCTATCCCACAACCCACCATCTACCATCTGCTGCTAAAACCTTGGGCGTCAGGTTACACTGACCAGACTAGACTTCCAGATCTCTCAGCTGCATCTTTTCCTCTTAGTGGCCAGTTCTGCTCCTGAGCCTGGCCAATTCTACTGCAATCTGCCTTGCCTCAGAGTATAAGTCAGCTCTGTTCACGATGGTCAGGTGATACACGTCTTAGGCACTGGGGTGGGTAAGCATGGATTCAACTTCTGGTCCATAAGCAAGGACTTTAACTCTCAAAGCCTCCATTTCTGTATCTGTAACTCAGGTATGATGATCGTCAGCTCTTCATCAGTGAAATGATATGAGGAGTAAATGGAATTGTGCATGTCAGGTGCTTAGTGTCATGGCAGCCATGAAATTACCACTGTTTTATCTATTATGTGACAGTTTCCCATCCATCTTTAAACAAGTTGTGAATTTTATTTGCAGATTATTTTGACAATTATTGTACATTAATGTTTTATCTTGAATTAGGTCCCTCAATTTTGCAGAGACAGAAGAAAACACTCATGTGTCTGTCACTCCCTTTGCATTGGTATAGTAGTAAGAGCTTGGGCTTGGGGGGACAGTCTTGGGTTTCATTATTGTCTCAGCCTTGTGACCAATTCACTTAATCCCATCTGAGCCTCAGGTCCTACATATGTAAAGAGGGGATAACACTTTTTCTGGATTTGTCAGGGTGATTTGGTGACAGTGCTTGGGAAAGCACCTAACCTGCACAGCAGAGGCACATTGCATGTGTAGGGAGGGCTGGGCACCTTTTGCATCTCTCTAGAGTACCTCATAGCATTGCTTAGCCTTTCCAGTGAGAAACTTAATAGAAAAAGACCTCCTCAGTGCTTCCCTCTTTTGCCTCCACAAACCACATGGGAGAACTAGTCTAAGATCCATGTCATGTTTTGCATGCCAGGGAATTCCTGGTATATGATTCAAATCCCCCTCCCCCTGACCCACCCCACATTCACTTGCATGCCATGTTCTTTGCACTTTTGCAATTAATTAACAATTTATCTTAATTATCAATTTCCCATCTGTCTTCTACTTATCCTTGCTAACCTCCAGGTATAGGGGTCTCATCTGTCCACTTACCGGCTCCATGTCCCCAACAGGTCTCATGAATACTTATTGCCTCCTGATAGTGGAGGAGACCTGAGAAGGGATCTGGGTCAATCTCTGATTTGCCATGGGGTTTTTCTCTTCATGTCCAAAGGGGACAAACATCCTCTTTAGATGCCATCCTTGTAGAATCTTGCAGAGAGGGCTGGGGGCTCTCGACCCCAGCCTCAACTCAGGCTACCACTGTCTTCATTGACCTTCTTTTGAAGCAGTGGCTGTGTTCAGTGTTTTGTCATTAGGGTATCTTAGTATAATGCCACCAGGAAATCCAGTCCCCCCTGGATTGTAAGATGGAGTCCACCAAAAATAGTGAGGTGGGAAAGAGAACTGATCATGTTCAGGATCATCACAGAAGATGCACAAAGTAGTCCAGGACTCTGGGTAACTCATGAAGGTGAAGCTGTTGGGTGTAAGGTTGGGTAGTAAGAATGGCTAGCCTCCATACTCTGTGTTATGTGGACCATCACCATCCATCCCATCCATCCAATCATCCTTCTATCCATCCAGTTACCCATCCATTTGTCTTTATTCTACCTATCCATCTTCTCATCTGTGCATCCATCTATTTGTCCATCCACCTATCTGATCATCCATTCATTTACTCTTCTATCTCTGTCCGTCCATCCATCCATCCATCTGTCCATCTTTCATAGGATTTTGAGTATCTACTGTATATCAGGAGCCATGCTAAGTACTGGCCTATTAGATGAGCAAAAACATACAGATTCCCCACTGTTGTGATCAGTGGGTGGGACATACCATAATCAGTCCCAGTAAAGGATGCATAATTATGAAGCAGTAAGTGCTTGAACAAAGAACGTTTAGGAAGGAATCTTAAGGAGGCTTCTCTCCTTGGAAGGGATATTTGAGCTAAGAATAAGGAGCTAATAGTTATTGAGGGCTTTTTATGTCCTAGGTCCAGAGGCAATTGTTTTTACCTAATTTACATATGTTAACTCTTTTATCCTCATAATGACCATGTGAGGTAGCAATGATGATCCCCTGGAGCAACTGAGTCACAGAGATATTTATGCCCCCAGGGATAATTATAACTTGTAGTTACAAGTCAGTGGCTGGACTGGACTTTGAACTTGGGATATCTAACTGAGAATCCACTTCTCTTTGGATCTAAGGAGTGGGTAGGAGTTAATTAGGGAAAGAGGTATAAGAGATAAAAGCACTCTCCAGGGCATCAGGACCAGGCGCTGGGGGGGGGGGGGGGGTTGGGAGGGGCGTAGATGATCCTGGAAAGTAGCTGGAGAGTAGGGAGTGAGGAGGAGGTGAGAGGGTGAAGGAGAGGAGGTGTAGGTAGATGTAGATCCCAAACTGTGCAATGACTTGTAGAACATATGAAGGATTTTACACTTTTTCCTTTGATCACTGGGAAGCCACTGGAGTTTTCAGAATGGGGGGTGAGTGACATGATTAGATTTTTATTATGAAAAGTAATCTCTCTGGAGGCAGTGTGGAGAATGTGGGGAAGGCGGCTGAGTTGGAATAGGGATTTCTGTTTGGAGGCTGCTCTGAGAAGCTGTGGCCTGCCCTTGCATGATGCCAGTGGAGAACCAAAAATGTCTTGGAAGGAAATTTAGGAGATAAACTAGCAGGTCTTCAACATGACAGGTAAGGATAAAAACCCCCTGGTTGTCAAGATAATTAGTTTCCTTGGATGGCTGACTTAGTTGCTGTGTTGGTGGTGCTTATGGTCTTCCAAAGCCATAGGTCACTGTTGGGATGTGAGGGGGTTATGACTTGGGACGCACAAGGATTCCTGAATCATCCACCAATGCCGAGATATAAAAATGTGGTGGGTGCTTTCAAGTCACTTCTCTTTCGGGGCCTGAGCCAGACACAGCATTTCTTCCTCTCTTGGCTACTCTGGTCCTTGCAGCCATAGTTAGCTTCATGGCTTGGACCAGGGACCCCATTATGTCTGTGTATTAAGTTTCCATTATGTTTTCTTGGGTTTCTGGGTTGCTCCTTTGGGTGGGTAAGATGTGTCCACTCATATGCAGGAGCTTGACCAACCCCTCAAGGGCCTATGGATGTTTCTAATTGGGAATTATGTCCGCTCCTGTGTGCCTTTCCTCACGCAGTAGTGTGCTCTGAGGCTCTGACTACCTCCCACATGGCGGAATGGATTGGGACACCATGTTGTTGCTGCTCTTTGGAATCTGCCTGTCCACTGAAGGAGCTTTATAAATGCTCCTCTTTCATTTGATTTCTAAAAGTGGAGCTTTTGATCAAATGTGACAGTAGCCTATTTTTGGACTAGCTTACCATTCACTGAGCAGCCTCAAGTGTGTCTTAAGAGTAAGTTGGATTGAGTATGAAGAACATAGAGGGTATTTTTTTGTCAGGATCCCCAGGTTAGCATCTGTTGAGGTTTGTTGGGATTTTAGGGACCAGAACTTCTGGGAAGCAGAGAGCTGGTGTCGAGGATAGGGTAAATGATTTTATTGAAGTGACTAGAACTTGTGGCCAAGTCTAAGCTAGTGCACAAGACATAAAACAGATGTATAAATGGTGGCCGATGGACCAGGTGGGCAGCAGCCTCTTGATCTATCAATTTTATTGGTGTTAGGTAGTTAGACCCTAACAAATATCTAAGGCTATAGGAGGAGAGGGCAACTCCTACGCTTTAGGAGTTAACAGGATAGAGGCTCAATATCAAGGCTCAAGCTAAGTGGTCTGGGTTTGGGCAGGTCCAGTGTTGCAGTTAACACTGCTGCGAAACAAACCATCCCATCAATTAATTGTAAACCATTTTTATTTTAATGCTCCTGGATTCTGTTAGCTGGAGTACCTACATGTGGTCTCTCCATGTGGACTTGCTTGGGCTTCCTCATGTCATGGCTGCTTAAGAATGAGTGTCCCAAGACAGCA
Organism: Canis aureus; assembly: GCF_053574225.1. NCBI lineage: Eukaryota > Metazoa > Chordata > Mammalia > Carnivora > Canidae > Canis > Canis aureus. Next base: position 17,941,382 of record NC_135613.1, on the reverse strand, counting down.
TGGTGGAAAGGGATGGCACTTTATGATCTAGCCACAGAAGTCCCACAGGGTCACTTGCACAGAGTCTTTTGATAGAGGCAGGGTAGTGGAGCCCATGTCAAGGTCTTGGTCATCTCTAGATGACTCTTGACTGAAGCTAATCAAAGGTTGAGAGGGATATTTTGAGCTCTGGGCTAAGCCTCAATATCCAAATGGAATATCTTGAACAATAACCCATGACTGCTGTTCTTGGGCATCTAGGTGGCCATTTGATTTAATTTTAAAATGATTGCCAGTCTTCTGAATGGTTGTCTACAAATGGAAGATGAAAATCTGATTGAGTCACCTGAATTATTTCAGACTTTCTTCCACAGTACACTGTATGCACAGCCCTTCTCAGCTTGTCTCAAAACTTTGTCCAGCTATTTATCCATCCATGTGTTCATCCATATGTCCACCCTACCTTGCACACATCCACCTAGCACTTAGTATGTGCTTACTTGTACCAGACATCCCATGGGACATTATGCACAGGAGGAGGAAGAAGAGAAGACGTAGCTCAGTAGATCATAGGCCATGTCCTTCAGACCATACCCACACTGCCTTAGAGATTCTTGTTCAAGTAGGTGAGGCTGCTGGGGGCCATGGAGAGGCTCTTGTGTGCAGCTAAATGCTTTATTATTAATGAAGCCACATCTGAACTTGGGTGTCATTGTCTTCCAATATCTGGGTGGCCTCCTCCTCTTGTCCCTCTGTTAGGTAATAGCAGAAAGTCTACCTTTGCTACCAAGGAGGTCAGGGCCCTTTTGTGCAGGACACTATTGAGCTGGCAACACCCAGTGACTATTAAGTTGATGAGCCAGCTGTGCATCCTTCTTAAAATCAGGTGAAGGGGAATGGATGCATCTGGTGACAATTGCATTATTTTTTAGTCACTGTCTTTTCATTGGAGCTGTACACTGTAGCTCAGGGCTGCTCTACCATGTGCATTAAGATTTTCCTTCCCAAGCACCCTACTCAGACCTATTGAGTCCTCTTTTCTGCCTCCTTCTGGCCACTTACTTTCTCCCACATGGAGGGAGGTGCCACTGCCCCTGTGCTGCTGCCCAGGGTGGGATCCTGTCTGCAAGTATTCAGTTTCTTGCTGCTGTGGTGAGGCAGCAGGGGAGGCATGAGGGACTAGCTGATGTATAGAGGAGCCAGCAACCAACATCTTTGCGATGCTGACGAATGAATCAGAGAGAAGTCCAAGGGCAAATGAAGGACACCAGGCAGCAGTAATTTGCACCAGCAATTTCATGCACAGACTCCAGGTGACCAAGTGGTTATTTTTGAGAGACTTTTTAGACATGACTTTAAAACAGACACAAACTTAATTGCATTCAGTTGAATCACAATGAGCAGCGGTTAGATTTTTCTCTTTTCTTTTCAAGTGAGAAGAACATTTTTTAACACTCTCCCTTTTGCCTCTCAGTCTCACCATCTCCCACACATATGGGTGAAGCTGGTTGGCCTAATCCAGTGTTGGTTAGATAATGGATAATTCAGGATCCTTCTGGAGTCTCTGTCCCTCAGTGTCATATCAAGTGTGATCTCCCAGGGCATTGTGTTCCTTCCGGGGACATCAGGCATGGGGTAAAGTTTGGGAATAGAGACAGTAGGAGTGTCTCTTAAAAAATTAAGTTTCAGATTGAATGAGTATTTATTAAGCCCCTCTTAGGGCCAGGTGTGTTGCTTCTAAAAATATCTGTTCCACTGAACAACCATGTGAGTGATACTGTTACACCTGCATTTCTGAGGAGGAAAGGGAAGTTAAGAGAGGTAAAGTAATTAGCCTAGGGCACACAGCATGTTTCTTACATTAAATCCTGTACTGTTAGGATCCAAAGCTGGAGGGCTCTGTTCTACAATGTATCCCAGGTGTTCAGAGGAAGGAAAGCTTTTTGGTATGGGAAGGCTGACTCATGAAATATTAATAAAAACAGGACTTTCTGTTAAATATTCAAAGTAATTCCATCTTTGCCCCCTCCTGGGTGTGCATGGAGGCCTGGCTGCCCACACCCAGCCCCCACACACACTGCCAATGTCAGGTTCCCTGGATGAAACATTGGGCTAATTAAGAGAGATTTGACCCCAAAGGTTCTAGATACGAACTTCATATTTTTCTATTGGGTGATTCCTCCTTTGCCAAACATGAAAATGCCCCACTTCCTGTTGGCTGTTTTGTCCAGAAAGTTGTCTTCCTAGTAATAGCCCTGCTTGCATTAAACCCTCCCACCGTTTTTCTCCCATTAACACAGTCAACATGCATGCATTGTGCAATCTAATCAGGCGTTCAACAAAACCTTTACTTTCTGTTGGTATGTTTTGCCTTGTGTGTTTGCATGTTGCAAAGGGACTATTGTTTCCATATTTACAGCAAGCAGCAGGCCTGCAAATTAGTGACATACTGAAGATAACCAGCTGTAGTTCAGGATTCAGATTTGTACTGTTATAAAAATATGTATTCACGAAACTAAAATTTCAAATCACTTCCTTCACATCTTGAAATAAATAGTGCGTTGGGTATGTGATATGTGGCGAAGAACTATTTCTGATTTTTAGCAAAACTGAAAATTAGCATATTCAAAACCCTTCTTGGTGACTTAGCTTTCTAAAAATTTAAAACACAACTCTGTGTGCGTGTGTGTATGTGCGTATGTGAGCAAAATCATCGTCTTCCCAGTCTTTGTTTTCATACTGTTAATCAGTTTACATGCTTCCCCCTTCCTTCGCTTAACAAACAATATATTATCATCATTTACTATTTGGTTACATTGCCTTTGTAATAAGAGTGTTTGGTGGCTTTATGTGCGCATGCACACACACACACCAGTGTCACAATGAACATCTTAATGCACACACCTCATTTCCTTTTTCCTGTTAAATTACTGAATTGTGTCTGTAATCTTCCTGAATTATATTTTACATGGTCAAAAGATATGGGATTCCTTGGTCAAAAGACATGGACGTAACTTGGTAAATATTGCCAGATGACTGCTGGAAGAGTTCTACCAATTTATAATGCTGTGTATTTCCTTTAAAAATTAAATCAAGCGTGGAAGCACACTCTCCCATGTACAGTAAATTGTGCTGTCATGTGATTTAGGTGTTCCTAAAAATCACTGTGCTCTCCAGAACCATGCGGTTGAAAAGCCCACTGGGCTTATGGGGAAAGTGGGGGTTAGGACACATAACTCAAATCCTGTATCGGTGACACAGTAAAAAAAATAGAAGGGGGCATAGTTTTGCACATGTTGACTGTGGAAGTGGGTGTGAGAAGGCCAGAAGCTCATGAGCAACCACGCGGAGGGGTGAGGAGGGTTGTCCGACCTGTGGACACAAGGAGAACTGGGTGTGTGTATGTGTGTTTGGAGTCTCCTTGGGGGCTCTACTCAGCTGGCTGTGGGTTTCCAGCATCGCTCCACTGTTTCTTGGGGATGAAAATCTGTACAAGCAAATGCAGAATTCACATCATGCTCAAATTGTCCCCTCATATGAATTGCGTTGGAGCAAATTTGTGTTTTCAAAACAAGTTATAGCAGAACTCACTGTACCTTTTCTATTTGTTTTCCTCTTATTGGCGACTTATACTTCTATTCAATTTGCAAACAGGAGCTGTGTTGCTAGAAGAGCATCTGTATCTTTGTATTTAAAACTAAGAATGTAGGTAGGTAATTGCCTTATTTTGCTTTATAATAAATAAAGATTGCATCATTTTACTTTATAAATAAAGATTCCATCATTACCCGATGCCTGCCTGCTCTGTCTTCATACTTTGGAACTGAGAACAATTTGGACTACAAAATGAGCTTCTAGTACTTTCCATTTATAAGTTTTTTTAAAAAAACATTCCTTTTATTTTTTTAATTCATATTTATTAATTTAAGACTTTATTTATTTATTTGATAGACTAAGAGAGCATAAGCAGGGAGAGTGGCAGAGGGAGAGGGAGAAGCAGGCTTCCCACTGAGCAAGGAGCCCAATGTGGGGCTGGATCCCAGGATTCCGAGATCATGACCTGGGTGAAAGGCAAGCGCCCAACCGACTAAGCCACCTAGGCACCCCTATTTATTCATTTGTAAAAGGTAGTCTGATTATCAGCTAATATTTATTGATTGCCTCTTGGGTACAGTGATGCCCTTTATAGTCAAGGGACAGGTTGAGTTTTCTCCTGGATGGAAATCCTTTCTGAGCCTCATCCTCGAAATGAGATGTCGTTGTTACCCTCAGAGGAGTGGTGAGACTGTCCCCTGATAAGGATGTGACTTCCTCAGTTCTTCTCAGGTGAATGAGAGTTTCCTTTTACTTCTCCATCCCATTCTGGTTTTTTTCATTGACCTAACAGCCTCGTCAACCATCCCAGTGGACACAGAGGAGGGAAGGGCACTCACTGTCTTTGCCCCAGCATTGAGGAACTTGGTTCTCTGAGCCCTTCTGCCGGAAGAGGCACCACTATCTTGCTTTCTGGGTAACTGTTAGGTGATGTAGTCTCCCTCAGTATACTGACACCTAACTGTAGAGAAAACCCTTATGGTCCAAGGGACATAAACAATTTCTAATTGAAAGGCAAGGAAACAATATACCTTATTTAATAACCCCCTTCAAGTACCAATAAGTTAACCCATACCAGGGTTCACATAAACTGCATTCCCCCAACTTTATGGGGCTGCTTCTGTGGAGTGCTGGACTTGGTCCTACTGTTATAGATCAGGATTTTTTTTTTTTGTACAAACATGGATTCTTTTAAAAATTAGGAAAGAATTATGACTTCATTGTTGGGACTGGGTGTCAGAATGATGCCACTGCAATGTTGGGAGTTCAGGTAAGCCAACCTGAGGAGACTTTGGGTTCTGAGCTATTTGAGGCTGACTCCCTCCTCAGGACTTTTAAAATCATAGAACTAGAGAGAGTAGCCACGCTGTCTAGATTTTGTACTGAAAAAATAATTTACCAAGTGCTTTTGTATACTATGTTCTGTATGAACGTCTTGGGTCGGCGTGGGTGATTGGTGGGGACTGTGATTGATTAGCAATGTCTGGTGTGGGTGAAGGGAAGGTAAGAAAGGAAAGGAGAGATTTAGTTGGTATCCAGAGAACCCTGCCTGATGTATCTGACTGATTGGTAGGATAAACATTTTGCTCACCTCGAGTATTTGAGTTTTTAGCAGTCACCTTCACTGTCTGTTCCCCCCTGACCACATGCACACATCTGCTGCTTTGTGCAGCTCAAAGGGTCGCCCATGTGAGCTTTGAGGTTGAGTACAAAGTGCTGTGCAGCTAGGAAAGGGGCATTGGAGCCCTTACACTTACCTGGATGCAAAGTTTGATTCCATCACGTTGGTTCCACAGGGTGAGGCTGTTATCCAAGAGTGGAAAAGGCTAGGTGTGGTTTTGGAAACAGAGGTCTTAGAGGGAATAGGGAAATCCCCATCAGGGAGGTGTAGGACTCAGGGGAGCCTGTACCCAGGAGCCAGGCATGGAGCAGACTCTGGCTCCTGGGTTCCAGTTCTGGAAGAAGGGCTGGTCACTTGTCTCTCTCCTTGAGCCAGAGGATGATACAGGGTAATCAGAATGGGCCATAGAGGACCCAACAGGAAACTCTGTGGCCTGAGCCAGCACAGCCTGAGCAGATGGCCTGCTGTAGGGCAGCTTGGATGGATGCCATTGACCTGATGGTGCTGGTGTGCACCAGTGAATGTTAAGGGTAATCCAGGGAATGGTGAGGCCTCCAGCAACTGCAGCCCAGTCCTGAATCTGGGAAGGTAACAAGCCTAAGGCTGCCCACGTTCTTTCATTTATCAAACATATATTGGCTACCGACAGTGTGACGAGCCTTAGGGTTGAAAGACAGCCTTTAACCAATAAGGAATTCACAATGTAGTTGGGGAGATAAGTTAATTTTTATAGCATAATGCTACATACATACATTTTTCTATGAATAACAGGACCCTTGGTAAATGTAAAAGAAAAGAGTATAAAGGAGGTAATTAACTTCCTCCCTTTTGCCCAGGTATGTGTGTATATGTGTATTCTCTGTGTTGGAGATAATTCTATAAATAAGATTTTATATTCCTGTTAACATTTTCTTCTTTTTGTCAAGGGTTACATGTGTTATATGCTACATGATTGAGCTAACTCTTTAATAAAATGGTCTAAGTTGTAGACTTAGGGGCTGAAAATAAGTTTATAATTTCTCATGATTCGGTGAGTGGGCTGGATGGTGCCTGTGCTGGTGTCATCTGGGCCCACTCATGTAGCTGGAATGGAAGGTCCAAGGGGGCAACACCCACCCCTCTGCCATTGCGGCTGGCAGGTGCCTGGGTACCTCATGGCCTCTCATTCTTCGGGAGGCTAGGCCTGCTTTTTCACGTGGTGGTCTCAGAGCAGTGAGCCACAGAGGTGAAAGTAGAAGCCACAGTATGTGTTAAGGCTTATTTAACATCTGGAGTTGAATGGAGTCGCTTCTACCACATTGTGTTGGTGCAAGCAAGTTACAAGGCTAGTCCAGATTCAAGGGCTGGAAAATGGGCTTCACCCCCGATAGGAAGAGAGGCAAAGTCGCATGGCAGAGGGGCACGGATGCAGAAGGATGGATTCGTTGAGCGCTACTACTAGAGCTCCGGAGAATTCCCTGTAATTATGAGAAATCATTGTTTTTAGTTTCATGTTTCAAGACTTTCTCACATTGTTAAGACCTATTTGTAGAGAGAATTCTTAAAGTGTGCATGCTTTCTTTTAACTTGTTTGTTAGGAAGTTAAGTTTTAGCGCATTTCCGTGTAATGCTGCACTAAACATGCATGATGCTTGGTCAAGTTTTTGGAGTCCTTGAGGAGACCTTGCTAGGTCAAAGCATAGGGGACTGTTAAAGGCTCTTAATACATACCATGAAATTCCCTTCTGAAAGTTGTGCCACTTCACAGCGGTGTATCGAGTGCCCCTCTCACCTTTCCCTTTTCAGCATTATGCATTGTTGATTTTCAAAGAAATCATTTTTAATTGGATGGATTAAACACCAGAACCTCATTCTTGTTTTTGTTTATATTTCTTTGTTCTTTTATGAGATAAAATGGGTTTTTTTTTACATATTTCGTAGCCATTTTTGTATTCTGTGAATAGTTTTTTCCTGTCTGCTCATTTATGTACTTCTCTTAATGATATTCCTGACATCCTTATACGTTGATTAATTAGGCTTTGTCTGACATTTGCCTTTTTTCCATTTTACTATGTGCCATTTGATTTGGTTTATTTTTAAATACAATTTTTTTTTTCTGAGTGACGTAGGTTATTTTGCAACTAAAAATCAGATGGCTATTTACCTATTTTCTCCCCCCTCCTCAGATTTCTTGGTTTTGTGTGTGGTGGGGTATGTGTGTGTGTGTGTGTGTGTGTGTGTGCGCATTTCAACTTGCCGACTCTTGAAACTACCTGGAATTAATTTTTAAACAAACCCCACACTCTGATCCCTCTATTGTGAAGTGAAGATGTGTTTTCCACCCTGTCCCTATTTAATTGCTCCAGTGCCACTTATCCAAGAATTCTTCCACTTGGCACTGATTTTTGATGCTACTTAAAAAAAAAAAAACAAACAAACAGATCTATTTACTAAGGGATATTTCTGGGTCTTTTCTGTTGCTCACCTGATTCTCTTCCCTCTGCCCCAATACTGTGCTGACAATGGTTGTGGCTTTATATTGTGTTTTATTATGTAATTGTGTCAGTGCCTCCTCATTATCCTTCTTTTTCAAAACTTCTCCACTATTTTTGTTTAATTCTCCCAGAGGTACTTGAGAATCATTTTGTGTAGTTCTGAAAATGGGACCCATTGGGATTTTGATTGTAACTGCATTATATTTATCGATCATTTTGTTGCAATCTGACACCTTTAATATATGGGGACTTTCTATCCAAACACGCTGTACATACTGCTCCATTCATTTGAGTCTTTTAAAATATCTCTGCCAGATTTTGTGGCTTTTCTTCTTCTAGTTTCTCAATATTTCTTGTTCAAGTTAAGCTTCACTATTTTAATCTTTTTGGTTGCCTTTTTTGGAATATGTTCATGCCTCCCATTATGTCTTCTCAGTGGTCATTTAAGTTGTATGGGAAATGCATTAATTAAAAAATATTTTTATTGGGCAGCCCCGATGGCTCAGTGGTTTGGCGCCGCCTTCAGTCCAGGGTATGATCCTGGAGACCCGGGATCGAGTCCCACATCAGGCTCCCTGCTTCTCCCTCTGCCTGTGTCTCTGCTTCTCTCTCTCTCTGTCTGTCTGTCTGTCATGAATAAATAAAATTTTTACAAAAAAAAAATTTTTATTGATTTGAATGTCACCCATGCTATATAAGAAGCTTGTAATTGAGAAAAGTTAAACAATACAGAAGAATATTGAATAAAAATGAAAGACCTCCTTAGTGCCTCTTCCCCCATCCCCCCTCCTTGCCTGAGAGCCAGCCGTTGTTAATAATTAGACAGTAGTTACAGACAATTAACAGTGGATTATTCTATACCTTTCCATTTGCATATGCATATTTTAACATAAGTGGGATCCTACTATTATGTCAAAGCATATGACTCTATTTTAATTTTTTTAACCATTCTGATAGATGGTTACCTATAGCTTATATCTCTTTCTTTTCCCAGAATTGGAGGCCCAGAATCCAAATTGCTGCTTCAAGGGTTTGTGCAGGTTTTTATTGCCAATGACTAAATACAACAAAGATTTTTAATTTTTTTTAATTTTTTATTATTTTTATTATTTTTATTGGAGTTCAATTTGCCAACATAACATAACACCCAGTGCTCATCCCGCCAAGTGCCCCCCTCATTGCCCATCACCCAGTCACCCCAACCTCCCCTTCCACTACCCCTTGTTCATTTCCTAGAGTTAGGTGTCTCTCATGTCTTGTCACCCTCACTGATATTTTCACTCATTTTCTCTCCTTTCCCTTTATTCCCTTCCACTAATTTTTATATTCCCAAATGAATGAGACCATATAATGTTTGTCCTTTTCTGATTGACTTATTTCACTCAGCATAATACCCTCCAGGTCCATCCATGTCGAAGCAAATGATGAGTATTTGTTGTTTCTAATGGCTGAGTAATATTCCATTGTATACATAGACCACATCTTTATCCATTCAGCTTTCGGTGGACACCGAGGCTCCTTCCACAGTTGGGCTATTGTGGACATAGCTGCTATAAACATCGGGGTGCAGGTGTCCAACAAAGATTTATTTCTCACCCCTGCTGTACTGGCAGGGTACCAGCAGGGAAGGTCGGTGGGGCAGGGAAGGTCGGTGGGGCATTCAGCTCTACCCAGTCCCTCAGGAGCCCAGGTCTATCTTGGAGGCTCAATTGTCCTGTAGCTGCCACCAAAAGCAGCTCATAGCTTACTTGGTTACTAGTGTGGAAGAGAGAGAGCAGAAAGTGAAATGTTTCTTTCTTTCTTTTTTTTTTTTTTAAGATTTTATTTATTTATTCATGAGAGACACAGAGAGAGAGGCAGAGACACAGGGAGAGGGAGAAGCAGGCTCACTGCAGGGATCCCGGGACCCCAGGATCACACCCTGAGCCGAATGCAGACAGTCAACCACTGAGCCACCCAGGCGTCCATGGGAGTGAAGTGTTTCTGTTCAGAGAGGACAGACATTTCTTCTGCTCAGGATCCCTTGGCCTGAACTAGTGTGATGTGATTATATACCAGGTGTGTGGCAGGGGGCATTTCAAATTTTTAAGATGTCTGTTAAATGTGCATTTAAAATTTTTGTAGGTGTTGATTAAATTACCCTCCTTAAAGGGGATACCTGTTTATACTCTGACCAAGGGCACTGTGGCTGTCCTTTTCCCCACACCCTTGCCAAAGTATACGATCAACCTTATTTTTGCCTGTCTTCCTCATTTTATGGTTTTCACTTTTCCTGATGAAGGATGAGATTGACCTTGCCTTTTAATGAGTTGTGACCATTTTTAAATCTTCGAATTTTTATCTGGGTTTTTTTTTGCCATTTTTATTGGATTTTATTTCTTTTTATTGATTTGAAAGGTTTTTTTTTAACAGTCTAGACAACACTTTGTTATAAATGTCAATATTTCATTGATCTGTCATTTGTCTTTTTTTAAATTGATGAGCTCATTATTATTCAAAGTCTTTCGTTTACATTAGGGCTGCTCTTGGTGTTGTAGTACTATGGGCGTGGACAGTTGTATAATGACATGTGTCCATCATTATAATACAGAGCAGTTTCACTACCCTAAACATCCTCTATGTTCCACCTATTCATCTCTGTCTCCCCAGTCCCATGGGAACAATGGGTCATAGGACCTACATGTGTATCTTTGGGTCTCTGTGGGTGTCCATTCACTCTTTCATTCCCATTATAGGTAATTTGTATTTTCTTTTTTTTTTTTTAATTTATGCTAAATCTGACTAGGAGTTTAATTTTATAATGCTTTCAAAGGACCACTTTTGATTTAATTGATATTCTCTATAATTTTACTGTTTTTAATTTCATTTATTTCTATTCCTTTTTAATTTTCTTCTTTCTGCTAGCTTTGAGTTTAATTTGCTCTTCTTTGTTGTTTATTTAAGGTGGAAGCTTAGACCTCCCTTCATTTCTTCGATAAGCATAGAATGCTATAAATTTCCCTCTGTATACTGTTTTACTTGCCTCTTGCAAGCTTTGATATGATGCATTCATTTCACTATCATTTGGTTTACAAATTTTTAAATTTTCCTGGAGACTTCTTTGACCCACGGGTTAATTTAGAAGTGTGTTGTTTAATTTCCAAATATTAAGGATGAGATTTCCAAATATATTTTTGTTAATTTGTAGTTTAATGTTGTTACAATCAGAGGACACAGTTTTGATGATGTCTATTCTGAACTTTCCATGGTGTGTTTTATGACCCCGACTGTGATAAGTGTTCCATGTGCCCTTGCAAGGAACATACATGCTGCTTTTTCTGTGTAAGGTATTCTTGAAATGTCCATTAGGTAAATTGATTCATAGTGTTTTTAAGATATTTTGTATCCTTATTGATTTTATATTTTCTTCTTCTGTTCATTACTGAGAGTAATGTTGACGTCTCCACCATAGTTGTGTATTTTTTCTAATACTCCCTCCAGGTCATGCAGTTTTTACTTCATATATTTGTAAGTTAGTTAAGTGCATAAACATTTGGACTGTTATATATTCTTAGAGAAATGCCTCTTGTATTGTTATGTTCCTGTTTTTCTTTAGTAGTATTCTTTGGTTTGAACTCTACTTTGTCAAGCTTTCTTTTCATTATTGGCTATGGCTTTATATTGAAAGTAGATTACTTAAAACAACATATAGTGGAGTCTTGCTTTTTCATCAAGTTTGACCTTATGAGTCCTTTAAATTTGATGTTTATGCCATTTACATGAATGTAATTATTTATGTAATTGTATTACAATTTTGCATCTTGCCAGCTTTTTTTATTTGCCCTATCAGTTCTTTGTTTCATTTTTTTCTGCTTTTTCTGCACTCTTGTGAGTTAAAATTTTTTAAAGCTTAGCATGTCTCATGATGCTTTTTAATCTTCACAATTATTTATACCTCCAGTTTATTTTTTAAAGTAATTGCCCTAAAACTTTGTGATATATCTTTACACAGTTTACCTACATATAACATACACTGTTTCATATGTAGTTTGATGATCTTGTGATATATTCCCATTTTTCTCCCATTTCTCTTTCTTATTGTCATCTTATGTGTTACTTTTACATATGCCATGAACATACAGTATGTTGTTGCTCTTTTCACTTAAGACACTCATTTAACTTTAGAGCAATTTAAGGTAATGAAAAATTTTTATTTTTACCTTCATTTATTCCATTCTCAGTGTTCTTTATTTGCACAGATCCAAGTTTCTGTCTGGTGTCATATTTCTTCATCTTAAGTATTTCCTTCGACATTCTGTATAGAGTAGGTGTGCTGGTGATGAAGTCCATTAGTTTTTGTCTGAGAAATCTTTCTTTTTCGTTTGTGAAAGATATTTTTGCTGGATACCAAGTTGTTGATTAACAATCTTTTTATCACTTTGTAGATACTGTTTGTTTTGTCATGCATGATTTTTTATAAGAAGTCTGATGCAATTCTTATTTTTGTTCCTTGCTATGAAATGTGTCCTTTTTCTTTGATGGCAAGATATTCTCTATTTTGTTTCCTGCAGTTTCAGTATCATGACTTGGTATATTGTATTATATCATGTTCTTTTAATGGAGGGAGCATTTATCCTTCTCTGTGTTTTCTGAACTCAAGATTAGTGGTTTAGAACTATCATTAATTTTAACATTTCTGGATATTCATATTTCAAATAGTTCTTCTGCCCATTCTCCCTTTCTTCTCCCTTTGGGATTCCAGTGATATGTATGTCAGAGTACTTGGTTTCATTCAACAGATCTTAGATACCTTCTTCCCCCTCTACTTTTTAAGTTTGAGTTTCAGTTTGGCTAATTTCTATTGATCTACCTTCAAATTTTCTGATTTTTTTCCCTTAGCTATGTTGAGTATACCAATCCAGAAACTGGAAGACTAGTCCATAGGTTTTTCTTCTCTGTTGTATTTTTGTTGTTGATTCAGGATTTTATTAGAATGAATTAAAAATTATGGACTGTGTGATTTCTGTTCCATTTTTCTAGTGTATTGAGATTTTCCTTGCAATATAATATATACTTATTTTTATAGATACTTAATGGATATTTGAAGAGAATGTGTAGTTTCATTCTAAAACAAAGTTGATAATGAATTTTTCATGTTTATTTTATACTAAATTATTTGCTATACTTTGTAAGTTCTGGTCAAGTCAAATTTTTTCTATCACATTTTCTAGACATAGAAGCTAAGTAATCATATTGTCTACAAATAATGATAATTTTGACTCTTTTCTTTTCCTACTTAATATTTTCTTGTGCTGTTCTTTTACCCCAAATAGTTTAATAATGAAATCATTGTATATATCTTTGTTTTTATCTTGACTTCAGTGGGAGTGCCTATTATATTTTACTATTAACATTAATTCAAACTGTTAATTTAATATAGCTTTTCCTTGTCATATATATTTTTGGTCTTTTGCAGGGGGATATGGTCTGGAATGAATTTAAAATTTGGGTAATTGATTGTTAATGTGTCTATTAAGAGCATGTCAGTTTACCTTCTTTTACCAATTATTGTGAAATTTACATTAGTACTTTCAAAATTTAACCGTCTGTAACTTCAAGATATTTTACTCTTTAAATATATTATTTCTTTCTGTTTTCTAGTTCCATTTAAGACATTTATATCAGATTGATCAGTGGAATTGTTACGTAGATTTTATTGTCATGCCCTCTTCAAGATTTTTCACAGAGGCAATGCTAAATTTGTTTAGTGGATTTGGAAGCTTTCCATTTTTTTCTCTATGCACTAAAATAATATCTATACTATTAGAACTACCTGTATCTTAAATATCTGAATGATTCTTGGGTAGACTTTTTCTTAGGAAATTCTTTAGTAACTACTCATTTTTTCCTATAGTTATAATTCTGTTCAGATATTTAATTTTAGTAACTGTATCTGTATTTCTTTCCAATTTCAGCTTCTTCTGAGTCATTTTTGCTAATGTGTATATTTTATAATATGCATTTTATTCAGTATTCCAAACTTCTCATCATGTTAGAGTACATGGTATTGTACACATTTAATTTACATCTGTTATATTCTCATTTCATTTCTGATTGATTTTATTTGTATTTGCTCTATTTCTTCTTCAGTGGGATTAATCAATCATTCATCTGTTCTCTTGTTTCAAGGATCAGTTTTTGTAATATAATGTTTTGATTCCCTTGTCATTTACTGCAGATTATTTGGATACTTTCTTAGTGTACTATGGATTTTACCATTAACATTGTAAGTTTTGATATTAGTTAGATTCAATATCATAGCAAAACTGCCTATATGCAGCTGCTTCCCTCTTTTTTGTTATTGTCACTAACTGTATCCTTATATATATATGTACCCATTAACATACGTATATGATTATTGCTTAATGTGTTTATCTTAAGTCATAAAGGAAACAAAAAGTTGCAAATGAAAAATACAATAATGCTGGCTTTTATATTTACTTATTGGTTATCTTTTCTAGAGTTTGGTATATCTTCATATTGCTTCAATTTGATATCTGCTATCCTTTAATTTTATTCTAAAGGATTCTCATTATCGTATCTTTTAGGACAAGTCTACTAGTGATATTATTACCTCAGTTTTTGTTTATCTGGGAATATCATAATTTTTCCTTCATTTTTGAAGGGTAGCTTTGCCAGATGTAAAATTCTTGATGGACATTTTTTCTTTCAGCACTTTAATATGTGATTCTTCTGCCTTCTGGCCTCCATCACTCCTGATGATAAATTGACTTAATCTTATTGAGGATCTTTTGTACATGAGGTGTCATTACTGTCTTGCTGCTTTTAAGACTCTCTTTGAATTTGTTGTTGGCTGATTCTAATGTGTCTTTTGTAGATCTCTTTGAGATTATCCTATGTGGAATTTGGTGAGCTTCTTGAATGTATAGACTTACATATTTCATAAAATTTGGAAATTTTTGGCTCTTATTTCTTCACATATTGTTTCTGCCCCATTCTTTTCCTCCTCTCTTTCTCGAACACCCATTGTGTGTATGCTGTTACCTTTGATGGAGTCTTATAGATCTGTGTTTATTTATTTATTTTTTCATTTGTTTTTCTTTCTGCTCAGACTGGATAATTTCAATTTAGCTGTCTTCAAGTTCGCTGTTTTTTCCTTCTGCCTTTATAAATCTTCTACTGAAACTCTGTGGTAAAATTTTCATTTAAGTTATTGTACTTTTCACTTCTCAAATTTCTGTATGGTACTTTTTTATGATTTTAAAATCTCTGTTGATGTTTTCTATTTGTTGAGACATTGTTACCTTGGCTTCACCTCTTTGTCCATGGTTTCATCTACCTCCTCGAGCATATTTAAGACAGTTGATTTGAAGTCTGCCAAGTCCAATGTCTGTCCTTCTTTGGGTAGTTTCTGTTAATTTCTTCTGTTGATGGGCCATATTTCCTGTTTATTTTATTTTTTTTATATTTTTAAATATTTTATTTGAGACAGCAGAGGACACACAAGAGAGCACACAAGCAGGGGAGGACAGGCAGAGGGAGAGGGAGAATCAGACTCCCTGCTGTGCAGGGAGCTGAACATCGGGCTAAATCCCAGGACCCTGGGATCAATGACCTGAGCCAAAGCCAGCCACTTAACTGACTGAGCCACCCAGGCACACCCCTTTACTGTTTATTTTAATGTTTCATAGCTTTTTTTGTTGAAAACTGAGCAGTTAGAATGTCTGTGGTAACTTTGGAAATCAGACTCCTACCCCTTCTCAGGGTTTGTTTTTGTTTCTTGTTTTGGGTCTTGCTGTTTGTTTAGAGACTTCTCTGAGCTCTTTTTGTAAAGTCTGTATTCTTTGTCATGTGTGGTTGCTGAAGTCTCTGTTCCTTTAGCTTGTGTTAAGCTAGTTGTGACAGATTTCCTTGTATTCCCGGAGAAATAAATATAGAAATAAAGAACAGAAAGAGAGAAAGAGAAAGAAAGACTGAAGGAGAGAAAGACTGATTCTCCTACATTAATTCTATTGGGACATTCCTTCAGTGCTTAGCCAGGCCATTTACAACTGCCTTAGTTGTCACTTGTCCTTGATCTAAGCTTAGAGATCCGTCAGAAGTGGAAAGTGTAGGGCTGTCTCAGGTCTTTTCCAAACATGCATTCTGCCCAGGGCAAGTGCTTAGCTTTCTAAATTTCCAGTATACATGGGCATTTTTTTAATGCTTTAATTTTCTGAAGAAACTCTCTAGCTTTTCCTCCCAGGCTTTCTATGCATCTATTGTTTTTCTCAACAGCACTCTTTTGCCCTACTTGGCAGCAGATTGTTCATTTGCCTCACATTGTTTTGAAAGAATGACTCTCCATAGCCATTTTTTCCAACCTGAGTAAGTTTCAGGAATAGCAAAACAAAAGGAAATGCTTGTGCCCATCTTTCAGGTAGCCCACAGACCAGTTAGAACAAACACAGTTCTTTGAGGATAAGGTCTTCTCTGCTTTCTCCAGAATCAAGGACCATGGTCCTACACTGGGAATGTGGGGTTGCCTTATTCAAGGCTACTGATGAGCTAGGGACTGGGAGGGTCAAGGGCAAGCAAAAGTAATGCAAAACTTTTCTACTATGTTTGTGTTTTTTCTTGATTTAGTGTTTGTGTGGTTGCTATAAACTTTATTTTCCAGAAGACTAAAAGAGTTGGTTCTGAATAAAAAAAAAATTTTTTTTCAATGTTTCTGTTAGGGGCAGGGGACAGGCTTTTGGAACTGCCTACTCTGCCATTTTGCTTTCTATTTAGTTTTTGAATGTCAGTAGGTTCAGCTTTTGTATGTTTTCTAGTTTATTAATTTCTACTTTGATGTTTATTCATTCATCTTACTTCCCAAGGGTGATTTTTCTTTTACTGATTAGTCAGGGTCGATTTAGAACTCTTTCCTCCCAACCTCCCTTCTTCTCTCCCTCTCTTCCTCTCTCCCTCTCTCCTTCTCTCCTACCCTTCCTCTCTCCCTCTCTCCATCTCTCCCTTCTTCCTTTCCTCCCTTCCTTCTGCATCCTACTACTTTGATAATATGTGTGTACTTAGTTTTTACTTTTCAAAAAATCATTATTATAAATTTCCTTAGCTCTTTATCTGATTGTCCTGAGGATTTTCATTTGTAATAGTGGTTGAGATTTATTTTTAAATTGTTCTTTCATCTAGTATTATAGCATTGCATTTAGAGAACGCAGTCCATACAGTATTTTCTTTTTAGCATTTATTAGTTTTTCTCTGATATTTTAGTAATTTTTATAAGTGTACCAAAAGTAGCTTTCTTTAAATTTTGTAGATTTTTTCTTTACAAATTATGAAATTGAAAGTTTCTGTTTATACAAATACCTGTGATATTTACTAGAATGACCATCATTTTTATATTGTTCATATATCTTACATGTCTGTTTTCCATTTGCTTGATCTCTCCATATCTGAAAGTATTGAGTTTAAATCTTCAGCCCAAATTGCTTCTATAATTTTCTGTTGAATATTTTAGTAATTTTGATCTATTATTTGCTGCAGAAAACTTCATGCCTATTATATATTAGTGACTATTTTTAATGAAGAAAATCATCCTTTTCTATTTAATGCAATTTGCTCCTCAATTTTATTTTGATACTCTTACAAAATGTGGTACTGCCTGATACATCTTTGCTTATTCTTTTTTTTTTCATCTATTCTTTTTAGAAGAGAGAGCATGCATGCATGGGGGGGCGGGGCAGTGAGAGAGGAAGAGAGAGAAGCCCAAGCTGACCTCTAGCTTCACAGAGCCTTTTGTAGGGCTCAATCCCATGAACCCAATATCATGAGCTGAGCTTAAATCAAGAGTTCGTTGCCCACCTGACTGAG
This sequence comes from Canis aureus, assembly GCF_053574225.1. NCBI lineage: Eukaryota > Metazoa > Chordata > Mammalia > Carnivora > Canidae > Canis > Canis aureus. Next base: position 17,923,859 of record NC_135613.1, on the reverse strand, counting down.
TCACCCAGGTGGCCCTGTCTTTGCTTAGTCTTTTAATTTCTGTCACTAAGCAAATAAATATATGAGTACTTAAAATTGTTAGGTTTTATAATTGTTAATATTCAGATACTTTATTTTTTTAGTATACAATTGTATGTACTAAACGTTACACTTATACTTAAAAAAAAAATTTGGAGGGATGCCTGGGTGGCTCAGTTGATTAATCATCTGCTTTTGGCTCAGGTTGTGATCTCAGGGTCCTGGGGTTAAGCTCCGTGGCAGGGAGTCTGCTTCTCCCTCTCCTTCTGCCACTCTCCCAGGCTTGTGGGTGCTCTCTCTCTCTTTAAAATAAATAAAATCTAAAAGAGACCATTTGGAATAATTACAGATTTTTAGAAGAATTATAAAGATTGTTTAGAAGAATTATGAAGAGTTCCTATATACCTCTTAACCAGTTTTCACAGTTATTTACATTTTACAACATGATTATTTATCAAAACTAAGAAATTAACATTGGTGCTACATTATGAACTAAACTGTGGACTTCATCAGGGTTTCACCAGTATTTCAGGAATATCCTTTCCAGGATCGATACCACATTGCATCTGGTCATTACTTTCTCAATACCCCTTTAATCCCAGACAGTATCTCCATATTTTCTTTGCATTATATGACCTTGACACTTTCCAAAAATACCGGTCAGGAGTTCTGTAGATTGTTTCTCAGTCTGAATTTGTCTGATGTTTTCTCAAGAAGTATTGGGTTTGAGGAGTTACACCACAGAGGGAAGTGCCCTTTTAAATGAATTATGTCAGAATATATGTGGCATCGACATGATATCATGGGTGATATAGCCTTGATCACTGGTGTTTGCCAGGGCTCTCCATTGTGTAGTTACTGTCTCCCTGCACATACTCTATTCATTAGAAAGAAGTTATTGAGTCCGGTCACTCAAGAGGAGAGGAACTAAACTAAGTTCCACCCACTAAAGGAGGGGTATCAATTGATGGGCATCTGTTAAAACTACCATGATAGTTGATATGTTTGTTGGTGGGATACTTTGGTGCTATACAAATATCTGATTAATCTTTAAAATTTTGCCCACTAATTTTAGCATTTATCTCTGGATGTTGACTATAGCAATTATTTCTGTGGCATTCCAGTAGTGAGTTTTCTGTTTCCCTTAATCTTTTGCATTTATTATTTGGAATTCTTCTGTAGGGAATATTGGTCTTTTCTCCACCATTTGTTTATTTATTCCAGAGTCAGCAAACTTTTTCTGTAATAAGCCAGATAGCAAACATTTTAGACTTTATGGGCCATGCAGTCTCTGTTACACAGTTCCCCCTACTTTTGTGGTTTGGAACACCCATAGATAATACATAAATGAATGGGCATGAGTATGTTTTGATAAATCTTTCTTTTTAAAACAGGCATTGGGCCAGATTTGGCCTGCAAACAACTTATGATAAGTAATTCATTTATTTATATCAGATGAACTCATGGATATTTATTTTACTTTTTGGGTTATAAATGTGGTACTATCATTATTTATTTTCTTATTCAAATTATTCTAGTTTTGGCGACTGGGAGCTCTTTCAGTTGGTTCCTTTTGGCATTCTCCCACCATTTGGGGCTTATGTATTTAATTTTTAAATACTTTCTTATTTTCTGGCTCTGCAGTATCCTCAGGGTCATTTTTTTAAATGGATAGTTATATATATTTTGTTCTTTAACACATGAGATGCCTTCCACCTTCCTTTTCATCTGAAGGCCCACTTCATTGGTTTTGGAATTCTTAAGTTTACAATAATTATTTTTTTTCAATTTTTTATTTTGGTATTTTATTTTTTATATTTTTAAAGATTTATTTATTTATTCATGAGAGACAGAGAGAGAGAGGGAGGGAGGGAGAGGGAGAGAGAGAGAGAGGGAGAGAGAGAGAGAGGCAGAGACACAGGCAGAGGGAGAAGCAGGCTCCATGCAGGGAGCCCAACGCAGAACTCGATCCCGGGTCTCCAGGATCAGGCCCTGGGCTGAAGGTGGCGCTAAACCGCTGAGCCACCCGGGCTGCCCGTATTCTGGTATTTTAATGTTCTCTGAAGTCTGCCTTATTTTTTTCCTACCATTATGGATAGAGGAGTGTTGGGGTGTGAAAGTGGAAAGTTTAATTTTTTGAAATTAGTGAGTTTTGTGGGGTCCCTGGGTGGTTCGTTTGGTTAACCATCTGACTTCTGCTCCAGGCATTATTCCAGGGTTCGGGATAAAGCTCCACATTGGGCTCCTTGCTCAGCGGAGAGTCTGCTTCTCCTTCTGCCCCTCCTTTCTATTTGTGCTCCCCCCCCCCCACAAATAAATAAATAAAAATCTTTTTTTTTTTAAAGAAATTTTGTAAGAAGATAAATAAAGTTAATTTATTTTCAACCTCTGCCTCCTCTATCACTGAGATCTTTCTTTGACCCACAGACTCAAGATACAGAGATTTCTTCTGGTACACCTTGTTTGTGTTCTTGTCCCATTTTGTTTTTTTCTCCCTATCAGACTTACCTTGGTTGGATCTCTGTTGACCCTTCTGGAGGTCTGTTTCTCATGTTCCTTAAGGTTTTCTTTAAAAACTCCTGTGTCCTTGGGAAGCTTTTCAAGTATGTTTTCTCCCTCACAGATTTGATTTTCTGTGTGTTGATTTTGTCCTGTCTTGGTTCCAGTGGGAATTTTATTTCTTTGCTTGTGTTTTTCCTTTGGTTTCCTTACATCCTTTCTTATGTAAATGAGTCTTTCAGTTCAGTCTCCTGCTCAACCTATTGGTTTCGTTTCATCATTTACATTTCCTTCTATCTCTTCTAAAAACAGAGGTTGTATTTTCTGTCATCTTTGAAAACAAGACACAAATACTATGTAAAAACGTGTAGTAGTGCTTTTCTTAGTTATGATTTTACAGAGAACTTTTAGGGATAATCATATTCTGAATCGTTAGAAGTTTTTATGAATGTGTCTGCAATGATGTTATTGTTGCCAGGTTTTGTCCAGGTGTTCTTGATCAAAGAGATCATGTACTGTGGTTCAGTGTTTTCCAGGAGAGTGGTGTAGGAATTACTCTTGGTCCCTCATCACTTGGATGCTACTGAGTTCCCCAGTCAGACTTTCACCTGGAGGATGGCTTAAATTACATGGCTCTGAGCCAAATTTCTTGGTCCAGCAGCTATTTCTCTAGTGTAGTTTTGCTGGACTTAGTGGGAGATTTTGCCTTCTCTGAGTAAATTATCTCAAATGATCAGTCTTCCCAACCTGAAACAGACCTATCTGGTTGCTTCCAGGACTTGTCCTATCTTTATTCTTGCTGAGGTCCTCATACCCCAAGTTGTAATGACGGGATTCCCTGTGCCTTTCTACTCCCAAGGAAGTTGTCCCAGGATGTGGAAAGGATGCAGAGAGAGAGGTCCTTGCAGGTGTGGGACTTGAGGTCCAGAATCTGGAGATGTCTAGGGATGGCTGGTCTGGTGTGTATATAGCCACACAGCAGGCATGGACCTCTTCCTTTATTCTTTCTTGCTCTTGCTCTTGGCATTCAGAGGGCAATCATGTTTTATAACACAAAGTTCGTCAATTCAGTCCCACCTGGTGTGGGAGGCATTCCTTTAAGAGTCTGGAAAACCTTTGGTAACCCTGGGTTTCTGAGCTACTGTAATTTCATGTACTGTTTTTGTTTGGTGGAAAGCTGAGATAGAAATATGAGTGATGATTAGTCTGTTTCCATTTGAACCAATGGAGAATTGGAGCAGAAGGGGAGGGAGGCCCCCATGGCTACTTAGGAGAGTCCAGCCCAGAAGGCTACTCCTAAGCCACGTAAAGGTGCTTTAGGTCTTCTGTGACCTTGACAGAGCTGAGGGCAAGTGCCTGAAGCTGTGGATACGCTGTCAGCCTCAACCAGGTTGGGCTCACTTGACAAGAGTGCATGGTATGGGGTCTGGAGTCAAGATGCTTTGGGCCAAGTCTTAGCTCTCCACTGATTGTTGGAGGAGGGGCCTTGGCCAAGGGCTTTAACCTCTGGTGCCTCAGCTTTATCCTCTGTTTAAAAAAGAATAAAATGACCTGCCTTGCTGGGTTATTTTGAAGATTAAATGAGTTCGTATATATACTATATAGTTCATCTGTAGGGATCACATACAGCAGTGGCTGGCACTTCGTCAATGCTGGATGCGTGTGAGTTGGTAGTGATGTTATTTGACTGGCCTGGTAGTGGAAGGCTGAAGAGGATAGTGGGGAGTGATCTCTCTCCCCCATTTGGTGCTAGCTTAACTTGACCTTTCTCAGAGGAGGCTTTCCCACCTTCGGATCTGGAGTGGCCCTGTTCCCTCTGTCACCATTTCCTGCCTTACATCCTCTTCACTATCATTTATCACCACATGCTACTTCATGCTGGCTCATTTAAGGGCTGTGTCCCCCACCAGCCTTATGGCTTCTCACTGGTGAGGTGTGGCTGGGAAGCTGAGGACTCTTGCTGAGAAGTCTGATGAGCCAGGCATCCAATCTTGGCTAGCCATCTACTGACTCTGTGATCCAGAGAATGTTACCTACCTTCTCTGAGCCTCAGCTTTCTCACCTGTTCAATGGTGAGAGTCATGCCCCCCGCCAGCTTGGGTATGAAGGTGAAGTCTAAAACCTCCTGAGTGCTCAGCACAGTTCCTGGAACAGCATGTACCAATAAGGGTGATTATCATCATTACTATTCCTAATGAGGCAGCTGTCCGCTTGTCATCGTGGCAGTGGTAATAATTGCACTGGAAGCTCCTTGCCCTTGCCTGCAGTAGAAGAGTGTCTCATACTGACTGGGATCACAGGGAGTAAATGTTAATTAATGATTTGGTTGAACTCTGAGAAACAGTTCAAGGTCTCAGATTGCTTATCTTTAAAGAAAGGAGCTGGTGGGTGGGTATGAGCACATGAGTTTTTAATATTGAATGATTGTGTTTGTCAGTAATTACAAGGGGAGAGAATCGAGGACTGTCTCCATTGGAGGGACTGAACTTTGACAGTGCAGGAGGTCTTGTGCAGGCAAGGTGGGAGTGGTGCACAGGAGTGGTGCTGCCGGAACCTGGAGGCCCAGGTCTGTGTTTTCAGCAGGTGTGGAGTGTTAGGGCATGGCAGACTAAATAATGTAGGGCTTTTATCATCACCAGCACAAATTAGAATTCTGATTCTGTTTAGAGTCTCCTGAGGAGGAAAAGTGGGATGTAAAACCTATAAGGGATGTAAAGAAGAAAATTAGGTCCTAGGAGATTGCAGATTCCAAGTATGATGGGGAATTCTGAGCCAGGTGTCCTCTGAGCTCCTTGTGAGCATTTTGGTCTTTCAGAAAACGCAGTTCATTTTGTGAACCTGAAAGAAATAGGCTTTGTGAACACATTTTACAGATGGGGAGACTGAGGCCCAGAGAAATTGGGCAGCTTGCTCAAGGTCATGTGAATAGAAACTGGCAGAGCCAACAATTTCCCCCACACACATCAGGCTATTAGGGATGATCCTGTTAATACCATTTGTTGTTGGGAGCACCTGGGTAGCTCAGTTGGTTTGGCATCTAACACTTGGTTTCAGCTCAGGTCATGATCTCAGGGTGGTGAGATCCAGCCCTGAGTTGGGCTCTGTGCTCAGTGTGGAGTCTGCTTGAGAGTCTTTCTCTCCTTCTCCCTCTGCCTCTCCCCCCATTCATGCTTTTTCCCTCTAAATAAATAAATAAAATAATTTTAAAAATATTATTTGTTGTTGGTATTGGGTTGATTTAAGTAGACATGGCTGTCAAGCCACCCGGTGGCTTTGTGGATGGGACCAGAGATGGTGGCAGTAGCCTTTCTGTTTCCACTTGTGATTCTGACTCAATCCTCCAGTAAGTAGAAGACACCAAACCCCCCACCCATATGTGGCTCTCAGTAGCTGTGTAGATGTTGCACCCTTGCTGACTCTCCAGGCTTCTTGAGTAAGGCTGTCTCCCATACTTGGAAGGACTTATGTAAGTAGGTTGACCCTCCCTTCTTCCCAGGGAGGAGTTGATTATCCTTAGGGTGTTATATTCCTCAGGGTGGAGAAACATTCTGTCTTTAGTTCCTACCAAGGTTTGTATTCACAGGAGGATATGCAAGTGACCTTTACTATGGAATGCAAAACTACTTATTTGTATATTCTACACAACTACCCTGTGAGGTAGGTGCTGTTCGTTCCCCCATGGTTGATGAGTCATATGAGGCCCACAGAGATTAAACTTGCTCAAGAACACACAATAAAAGGCTTACCAGGAGATATAAACAAGATAGTCTTTTTCCATAGACTTATACTAAGTTCATTTTGTTGGTGAGTGAGTGCCATTCATTCATCCATCCATCCATCTACCTATCCATTTCTGAACTTACCTCTTTACCCTCCCTTTCACCTATGAATCCAATCATCTGTCCATTTATCCATCCTTCCATTCACCCACCTATCCCAGTCTCCACCCATGTGTCTCTCCATCATTAACCATCCATTTCTCCATCCATCCATCCATCCATCCATCCCCAAATGCAGCCATTTATTCATCCACCTGTTCACTTATTCATTGTGTTGGCTGTTTGTCTAACATGGTTTTCTGTTTCATCCTGGGGAAGAAGTTTCTCCTGGGGAAAAAGTTTCTCCATATGCTTTCTGAAGCTGGAGACCTCCATGCCAACACAAATCCCTTAGCTCCTAAAATATATCTGGGCTTCCTCCTGATACTCCTAGGTTGGTGTTCTTGAGAATGCTATCTCAGGCAGTGCCAGGGTGCTTGTTCACTTTCCTTCCTCTGTAAACCTGCAGAGGGTTTTCCCCTTCAAAGATCTCCAAATGTGCAAAGTTGCAGGCTCTTCCAGAAACACTCTTCACTTTCTGAAGCATTATCACAAATGAATACTCAACTAGCCCCATTCCTTGATCCAAAGATTGGAAAGTTGGATTAGTTTGGCATGGTTTTACTTTTTAAAACTGTTATAGAGTTTGTGTGATACATTTAAAAATTATGTAATAAATCTAAAACAGATGTTCAGAGAGCATTTTGTAAGGAAAGAAATTTTAATAGAAATAGGCCAATTTAATTGTAGATAAATCAATTAAGGAAACCATTTAAATTGTCTCTGAAGAAGCAGTATGGCCTAGACATTTGCATATTTATTAAGTGCAAAGCAGTGAAAATCATTTAATTATTTTGCATAGCTTCTGTTATACATCAACCATTGGGACACAATCTCACTTTTCAACTTTTTTTTTTTTTTTTTTTTTACTTGTGGAAAATTTTGAACATAAAAATTCAAACATGTAAACATAAACAGTCATATAACAGGCTCCCATTCACTTGCTACCCATCTTGAAAAATGATCAGCTATACCTGTATTCACTACTCCCTTCTTACCTTGTTTTTCTCTTTGTGAATTTCAAGGGCATATTCCTCACTCATTAATTTCATTGGGTCAGAATTCCATTATGTTGACATTGAAATGTAATGAACTTTTGAATGAGATTGTTTTACTTTTCCGTTGACATTTAGCTTTTTTAGGGGGTAAAGCATTGGGAGTTTTTTTAATTTAAAGAATTTCACACCTAGGGCAAAGTTGAAAAGATAATAAATGAACCCTCACATATTCTTTCTTTTGATTGACCAGTTATTAGCATCAGGACTGGCTTTTTTTCTAACTGCATTCTTCCATGAGAATACTTGCAGACAGAAGAGATTTTCATACCTTTGAAGGCACATAGATAGTAGCACATGGCTTTAGAACCAGACAGAGAGAGGTTCAGGTCTCACCTATTAGCTCTGCATTGTAGACTGGGGGAGCTTACTGTGGGTGGGGGCAGGGAAGGGCTTTGTCTATTCTAGTCATTTTGGTCAGTATGGAAGATTTTTGTAATTGAGAGAGTTGTCTGGCCTAGTGATTAAGAAAGCGAGTTTGGGATAGAAGTGTTCAAATCCCAGCCCTGCCCTTACCAGCGTGGAACTTGGTTGAGTGACCTAATCTCCCGGAAGCCTCATTTCCTCAGTGTAGACTGGGGATAGAAAGAATACTTACTGCACTGGGTTGTCGTCATATGGGGAAAATGAAATGGGACCATCCATGCCAGGCATTTAGTACCTGACCAATAAGTTTGACTAAGCATTTGTATTATTATAAATAAGGATACATTAGCCTAGTGCCTACCATGTAAATGCTCAGTATATGTTATTTGGCATAAGTAAGGGTGAAAAAGCCATACCAAATTGGTCTTTAAATATCTGATTTTTCTTGGGTGCAGTGGAAAGAATAAAGATCTTTAGCAAAAGCTTGTATTGTGATTCCAAGCAAAAGTAAGCCTTGGATGGACAGGCAGATGCCACCAGCCAGGCATGGCATCACAGTTGTCAAGGGAAACAGCCGAGTGCCTTTGGTTCCATTCAATGGTGTCCTAAAATAAACCAGGCTTCTTGAACACTCCTGGAAGTGTCAGCTTCCCCTGTTGAATGGCTCACCCCATGGCCTGGTGTGTGCTTCTATCCTGAGGGCTTTGTGCTGTTGTTGCCTGGGACTGATTCCTTTCCTCTCTCCCTTTTTTTCCCCCTCTTTTCTGACTCTCTCATCTTGTGTCCCAGGTCGAAAGGATTGTAGACAAGAGGAAGAACAAGAAAGGGAAATGGGAGTATCTTATCCGATGGAAAGGCTACGGAAGCACGGAGGACACGTGGGAGCCAGAACACCATCTGTTGCACTGTGAAGAGTTTATTGACGAATTCAACGGGTTGCACGTGTCCAAGGACAAAAGAATCAAGTCAGGGAAGCAGACCAACGCCTCCAAGCTCCTACGTGACGGCCGAGGCCCATCAGTTGAGAAACTCTCTCACAGACCTTCAGAGTCTGGAAAGAGCAAAGGGACTTCCCATAAACGGAAGCGAATCAACCCTTCCCTGTCCAAGCCAAAAAAAGGATATTCAGGCAAGCCCCCTGCAGGAGGTGACAGGGCCACCAAGACGGTGTCTTACAGGACTACCCCCAGTGGTTTGCAGATCATGCCGCTGAAAAAGGCTCAGAATGGTGTGGAGAATGGGGACGCCGGCTCTGAGAAGGATGAGAGGCACTTTGGAAACGGGTCCCACCAGCCTGGCTTGGATTTGAATGATGTAGGAGAGCAAGACCTGACCGAATGTGGTGTTAACCATGGAGCACTGGCAGAGAACGGGCTCGGTATGTGGCTTGTCTTTCTCCTCTGTGTCTGTTTCTTGCCATGGTGGCTGGGAGCTCTTCCTGAAGCCTAGGGAACTACATATGACATTCCCCCCACCCCTTACCCAACAACCCTGACTCCTAGCTAGGGTAATCATTCTCCTTCCACCTCTCTCACCTAGGGCCATGTGGCCTTAGTCATAGGCCCACACTGGGTACAGACACTTATGCATGTGGGGAGGCCAAACCACTGATGTTCCAGCCAAGACCTGTGATGGGCTGAATATTCCTGACTACTTGAACACACCCGTGGCCATGATTACCACTCTTGAGCCTTGGTTCTGAGGGCCAATCAAGGTCCTCACCCACCAGGACCCGAGATTCATGTCCCCTGAGGGCCAGTGCCTCTCTAGGGTACCATGCACTTCTCAGAGAAGAGCATGCTTTTCATCTCATTGAGCCCCTCATGGTGTAGTCCAGAAAAGTGGGATCTGCCCCTCTTCTCAGACCCAGTTTGGACATGAAATTCTCTAAACCCAATCTTAGCTGGAGCCTCTTGAGGCTCATCTGTTGCTGGCCTGGATGACCTGGCTTCATGTCTGTAGAGGTCCTGAATGCTGCCCTGACCACATCTTATGGTAATTCTCCCGGTTTGCACTAATTGTTCCATCCTGGAAGTAACACAGTAAAGGTTATAGAATTCCTCCCCTTTACCAAGACCCCATAGGCAAAGTTAAGGAAAGAGGAGGCAATGACCCAAGTAATTAAAGCTCCCAAACCTGACATTTCCTTAATAGTGAAATTACTCCTTGACAAAGGCTTTGTGGCCCAGATCTTCCAGGTTAGCCATCTGTACCCATTTTGTGCATACGGGTACATTTACCTGTGTGTCTCGGTGGTGGCATTTTTCCCTTTAGCTGCCAGAACCCTAAGCTTTGGGATGAGCGTGGACAGCTCATGCTCAGCTGCGAAGGGACATCTGATGCCCTGGTTGGAAGCACAGTGTGTGTGGGAGTAGGGGTGTGGGACGCAGGTGGGACAGACAGCTCCCAGGACGGGGGTGACCGAGGCAAATGCACAGGAGAACGTAGCTGATTTCAGAGTGCACAGTGCTCAGGGCATGCCCTGCTGCAGAGAATGGGGGTGTCTGGGGAATCTTGCTGGGGAATCTAAGCGATCTGCTTTGAGGTTCCTCTTTTTCCAGAGAGAGGAATTTCACCCAAACAGGATTTATTTAGCAGTGTCTGCCCCAGATTGACTCACGTTTCCGTCTGGGGATCCCTGATGCTGACATGACTCTGCCTGCTAACATATGTAAAAGCTGTTTGTTTTAAAAATTCATCTCTCGTGGAGGAGTGGGCTTGTGTAAATGAGGCCTGGCATAAACATCCATGGTTGACGTTCCTGTGACAGCTGCCCGCGGGAGAGGGATTCCCTGTCTTGGGGAGGATGGCTGGTGAGGGGAACTTCTTAGGCTCTTTGGGTGTGTATGCTAGGAACCTGGGTGTGATTTCCTGCACCCTGGCTGGTAGCAGTTGTCTGCCCTGCTCAAAATGTGGCTGCCCAAGGGCAGGAGGAGCAGCATGAGGGGGGACGGTTTGCTGACTTCAGCCACCAGCCTGTAGGGTGAAGCAAAGAAGCCAGACTTTCCAAAGTGGGGCAGAGCTCCTAGCCATTGCTCTCCATCTTTGGGCCTTGTTGATGCCCCCTGGTCCATGACCTGCCCATGGGGCATAGTACCTCGTGACCAGCAGGGAAAGGTGAGGATGAACCTGCTGGGATCAGAAGTTAACTCCTAGGCTTAATTGCAGAATATGCTTCTCTGGACCTTTCTTGTCTCTGGTCTCTTCTTGGCCTCATTTTTTTCCAATGTTGAATGTTCTCTACTTGGGCACATACCTAGATAGATAGGAGGGAGCTATCTGCCTCTACTTTGTTCTGTTTTGGGCCTTCTTAAAGGATTCTTCTGCTTAATGACATTCCAAAGTGCTGGTGTCTTTGAGATTCCCCTGTAGGGCGCAAGCTGCCCCTCTCAAACTTTATGTGTCTTATGTCTTTATGTGTCTTACCTGGCACCTTGTTAAAAATGACAGTCCCATAGAGTCTGACTTACTAAGTCTGGGGTGGAGCCCAGAAGATGAGTTTTTAACAAGCACCCCAGGTGACTCTAATGCATTTTGAAGCTCTGTGCTGTGTGGCAAAATGGGGGTGGCAATTAAGGCTCACATCAGATGTCAATTTAAGTCAAATCAATGCCTTTTTTCTTTTCTTTTTTTTCTTTTTTTTTTTTTAAGTACTGCCTAAGGTTAGTCACCATGCTAGATGCTTGGAGCAATAAAAAGATAGGTAAGGATTCTCCCTCTGAAACTTATAATCTACACTCCAGTAAAGTGAGAATGGATGTCTCCAGGTCAGTATTGAGAGGTTCCTGAGGCCAGCTCATTGGAAGAGGTAACATGTATGTTAAATATATGGTAAAGCTTTGCCACACCCACTTTTACATCCTCTGTGGTCACTGGGCTGATAAATTGTCCAAACGCTGTCAGCCTTTAACCTTCTAGAATTATTATTATTTTTAAAGATTTTATTTATTTATTCATTCATGAGAGACACAGAGAGATAGAGAGAGAGAGGGGCAGAGACACAGGCAGAGGGAGAAGCAGGCTCCATGCAGGGAGCCCGACGTGGGACTCGATCCTGGGTCTCCAGAATCAGGCCCTGGGCTGAAGGTGGTGCTAAACCACTGAGCCACCCAGGCTGCCCAGCCTTTAACCTTCTAGTTAGAATTAGTTTACTATCTAGGTGTTAGGGTGACCAGGGAAAGGAAAAGACTGGGAATCCTTGCCAAAGACAGAAAGTGGTTTGGGGTTCTTAGATAGGACTCCAGAGGGTTTTGTCCTCCAGAACTTGCCAGCAAGGGGTCAGAGGTGTAGTCATGTAAAACATGGCTTTACATACGTTCTCAGCTGGAGAAAAATCTCAATGAAGCCAGTGTCCATGCCCCCGTGGAAACCTAAATGTCATGTTCCTGCTCACTTCCTAACTCCACCTTTCCCCCACCTCCACCAGAGGATCCGGGTCCTTGGGGCACCAGGTGAGCCAGTGGGGCTTGCAGCACCGAGGAGGGATTGTCTTTGCCTGGCAGAAGGGGCTGGGGAGATCCTGGCTTTGCTTTCCCAGCATTTGTTTTGGGGGTGGGCTGTTGCTTTTTATATGATTTTAACTTCTCGTTGGTGAATTGAGGTTCTGCATACAGAAAAGCAACTTATGTAACACGTTACTCATTTACTGCTGACTTCCCTGATCTATGCCGTGGGAACAAATGCTAAATTGGGGCTCGGGCGGGTGGTGTTTTGGTTTCAGCCTGAATTTTCCCCGGCAATGTTTGTGAAATGTGTGCAGCGACTGAGTACTGCTCTCGATTCTGACTCCTCTGGTAATGACAAATGGCTCTGTGGTCCGGAACCATCTGCCTCGGTATCCCTTGGGGAGCTTGTTAAAAATGGGCTCCACCCCAATCGAATGAATCCGGATCTCAGGGGCAGGGTGTGGGTTATGCATTTTAAATGCTGAATTTTAACTACACAGTCGTTGCAGAGGAAGTATTTAGTTTCTCAGCAGTGGCTCATGGATCCATTTGCCAGTAGGAGCCAAAGTTACACCTTAGATGTTAAGCCTGTAAGTGGGGATGTGATTTGTCCTCCAAAGGTTTAAAACTTTGACATCACTTCTTATTGATGCACTTTCCACCAGGCATCTCTCTCTCTCTTTCTCTCTCTCTCTCTCTCTCCCCTCTTTTTTTCTCTAAAATAGGTAAGTTTCATCTGGATGGAAAAACTATTGAGTTAGCTGGCTTCTCTCGTGGCCTGGTTCAGGAGAACTGGTTAGCAGTCTCCCGTCTGAATGGGCCAAAGCATCAGTACTTTAGATTCAGTCGAGCCTCTAAGCCTCTAACCTGTGGAAGCATCCCTCCCTGCGAGCCTGCTTTCCGCTCTGAGCCAAAGCACAGCCCTCAGGTGCCCAGCATTTTCCGAATGTCCTGAAGCCAGTGAGGTTCCAGTGTCAATGCTGAGCCTATATCCCCATGTTTGCTTTCCTTTGAATTTTGAGAACCCTTTCCCTTGCATCCCGACGGCTGTTGCCTGTTGCGCAGCACTGCAGCTCACACGCTGCTTGATTCAGTGTTTTCAGAATGGTTCCTATCATTGAATGAGTCACCCCATGCAAACAGGCAACATTTGCCATTTCTCTCCATTGATCTTTTAAAATGATCTCAGCTTTCACTTCTGTAATGTTTGTTTATCTCTTCCCACTCTTCTCCCAGCGTGATTATCGTTTTGCCCTTCATTGATCGTAGGGGAGTAAGCATGCTCTAAAAGCACCTCGGGACTCAGCAGGAGCGTGGGTAGTGCCCTGTGGCTCTTAAGAACTTAGGGCGGTCACACATGGAGCCAGTATCAGAATGCCCTGAAGGGTGTGTCCCAACACAAGGCTGTCATGCCAACCCCAGAGTGTCTGATACAGTAGATGTGCAGTGGAGCTCAGGAATCTGCATTTCTAGAACATTCCCAGATGCTGCCACTGGTCCAGGGATCTCACTCGCAGATCCGCTGCTCTAGATTAATGAGCACCAAGAGGGTTGAGATGAAAAGGACACACAGTAGTTGTGAATATCAGTTGGTGGTACTGGACAGAGTAGGAGTGATCTTGCTTTGGACCTTCAGTTGAGAATGAGAATCTTAATTTGAAAGCTTGTGAAATTAGAAGTTAAGTTCAAAGTTTTAGAGAACTCCCCTATGTTGAGGCCTTGGGCTTTATGAAGTACTTTGTGTGATCCTCACATGGTCCTGAGAGCTAGCTATGGCCGTTCTACCCATTTTACAGAGAAGGAAACTAAAGCTACATGTGCCCAAGTCAGAACTAGAAGAGAAATCCAGGCAATTCAACTCTGGAGCTGGGCTCTTCACCACTGCCCCTCTACCTGGCAGGCAGTATAAGGAAGTTCCTAAAACCGTGATCCCTGACAAACACATGCCCTGATTTAGGGGGGCAGGGGCCACTTCATGGACTTGGTTTGTTGCTTATTACTGGAAGGATAGAATCCTTCTAAGCCTGAGATACTGTGACTAACTCTGTGCCATTCAGTTTGAAACCCGGGATAAAATGGTCAATTCCCTAAAAAAAAAAAAAAAAAAAAAAAAAATACAACTTACTGAAATGAATTCAAGGATGGCCAGAAAACCTGAATAGACCCATAATTATTAAATAAATTATTAACTCTGTCATTACTAAAGTGCTCATCAAAAAAGCAGGAAGAAGGCACATGAGGCCCAAGTGGTTTTACAAGTGAGCCTACCAAATACTCTAGAACAGATAATCCCTCTCTTATCCAAATGATTGCAGAGAACAGAAAAAAGGGAGACACTTCAACTCCTTTGATGAGGTCAGTATAACCTGGATTTCCAAACCAGGCAAGGACGGGAAGAGCAAGGAAGATCATAGATCATTCTACTTAATGATATAGTGATAAAAGTCCTGGATACTTCCTCAAAATTGTGACCTCCAGAAACTACTCACTCTGTGCCCCGAACATGACTCCGGTTCATGACCTTTAGAATCACCACTGCTTCTTGAGGTGCAGCCTGCCTCCGGAAGAGGCCGAGGGGAAGCTGGCCCAGAGCGTCATGGTCACGGGGTGAATCACATCGGCGGCCTCTTGTTAATGCAGGTGTCTGTTTTCCCCGGCACAGCTGCCCTCCTGACACACTTCAGACACCCACTCCCAGGCCCACAGACTCTGACCAACCTTTTTTTGTTTTTCAAAAGTGGGTCATCATCCAAACCAGTAACAACAACAGCAGCCTAGGGAGTTTGTCCGGTTTGTCTTTCAAAGCGTGGCAAGTCAGTGACTGGTGCTAATGAATGAACGTAAGATGCTCTTATGGGGTAACGTGAAGAACTTCCAACTTGGCCACTGCCTCTGAGCGAATGTGCCAGACTGTGATGGAAAATCTGACTGTCACCTGACCAATGGCGAGTCCAAGGGGGAAATCAGCATTATAGTTGGATCCCTGCTCCTGGATTTGATTTTTGGCATCCACAGAAGCTGATGTCAAGATTCGGAAATCGCCTAATCGCTTTCCTTGTCAGCTCAGATATTCTTTTCCTCTCAACTACCTCAAAACAAGTCTTAGGAACTGTTTCCAAGATGACATTCATCAGTGGTGAACCCAAGCAAGTGGGTGAGCAGTGGAAGTGCCCCCTCTGCCCCCCAGCTTGTCCCTCCACCCTCCGAAGGGTACAGGCAGTGGGGTGGGGTGCATTGTCTGCAGGGGGTCTCAAAACAGTAATGAAAACTGGCTTGCCAACTTTGGTGGAAAGTCACTCCTCCCCATCAGGGTAGACCCCCGGGGCCATGGCTTACCCCCACACCCCAGTACTCAGACAAAAGGCCAGTCTTCTCTGATGACTATGATAGTGGTGGCGCTGAGCTCCTTCTTTGTGTCTGGCACACTGGATATCATTCAATCCCCTCAGCGTTTCTCTGAGTTAGCAGCTTCACAACATAGCAACACAACAAAGTTTGCCATAATTAGCCTTACCTCTAGATGAGGAAACTGAGTCTCAGTCAAGGAGGTCATGACACAGAGAGCCAAGGGGAGGACTTGGGGCATGGTGCCATGCCTGGTGATGCTAAAGCTCTCAGAGGTGTATGAACAGTTTTAAGAAGGACAAAAGGCACCACAGTGATTAAAGTTCAAACCAGCACATATTTCCATGTCCTGGGGCACGGTTCTGGCCAGCACCCCTAGGGGGCCTGCCTTTGAGCCATCCTTAGTGCTTCCAAAGATGCTGACTTGGCCTTCCAGGGAAGCCAAATGACTAGTACTGAGTGATTTCGCTCTGGGCCTCAGATTAAAAGGAACACACACCACACACACAACAAGAATCCAAGGCTTCACGAGAACAGTGATATCCAAGTGAAGACTGGAAATGGTGAGAACATCTTGTTTTAACTTAAAAATCCATTTGTGTCAGGCATGTGGGTCTGCTTCCCCGTTTAGCCACTCAGAGTTCTCTAGTGTCCAGACAAACTGTCTCTCTCTCTCTAATGAACACTTATGCTGCCTCCAAAGACACCCTCTTGCCAACCCTGGCTATTCCCAGTGTTTGCCCTGCTTTTCTAAGCTCTGTCATTGTGATTTTAGTTCACAAATAAGGGTGAGCATCTTGTGTTCCTGCCAGGGGGTATTTCTTTCCCTGGGAGTGGCCCAAACATAGTCTCACTACCAACACTCAGTGTGGCGGGTGGACACAGGCATTTGTCTGCGTCGCCTCTGGCAAATGGCTCAGCCTCATTGGGCCAAATTCTTCATTCATAAACTACAGATATAGTCATCTCGTGGGATTGGGGTACAGAATAAGTGAATTCCTTCATAGAAAGTCCTAAGAATATTACCTGCCATAGAGTAGACGTCTGATAAGTATTAGCTACTCTAATTTCAAATCTCTCCCAGTGTTCTAACCAGATTTTTGTATTTTCCTAGTTGCATTTTAGAGCACTTTCCTTTATTGTGCATATTAATCCTTTCTTATGGATGTTAACTCAGCCAGTACTCATGGAGTGACTGCCCTATAGCAGGAACTGTTTAGACAAGTCATTGCAGTGCCTTGCACCACGGAGATAGAAGCAGATGGTATTGAGGCAGCTCCAGGCAGGGATGCCTATGCCAGCTTGGTCAGGGAGTTAGAGAGGGCTTCTTGGAGGAGGTGATGCACAAGTTGAATCTGATAGAATGAGCCAGAATGAGTCAGGAGAAAGGCAGGGATGGTGGGGATGCCAACGGCAGGCACAGGGCCATAGAGCCAAGGCTCCATGTGTATGTGTTTGGAGCCCTATCACAAAGAATGTGGCAGTCCAGCGATTGTAGACCACCCCACAGGGGAGGCTGAAGCTCCAGGGAATCCTCTATGTCGTCAGAGTCGGCCAGAGAACCAGACAGGTGGAGCCTGCAGTAGGAGAGTGTTTGAGATTCTGGAAGAGGCTGAGGAAGCCCTTCACATGGCCCACATGCTGCAGGCCCGAGAAGCCTGCCCAGTCCGGCCGGCCCTGGGCCCTGTCCACACCTGTCTCTTCGTGTTCTGCATGTGTGTTCCCCTCCCGCCAGCCCTTGCGTGGGTGGTCAGCCTCTCCTCCTCCTCCGTGGCTCTCCCAAACAGCGATACCCCATGTGAGTCAGCTTGCAGTTTGTTTGCACACGGAGAGCAGTATTTCTATACCAACAGCACGTACCTCAGGGGGTAATGGTCACAACCTGATTGTGTGGGTGATCTCCCTCCGCGTCCCTCACTCCTTGAGGTCCTGAGCTCTGTGAGGGCAGGGGTGGTCTCTATTCTGCTCACAGCTGTGTCTCACATGGCTGGGCACATAGTAGGTGCTTTGGAGTCACCTGCCAAATGAGGGAGTGGATGAATGAACGGATGAAAGAGAGAAAGCGAGAATCCCTCACTGCTGTAAGAGGAGGGTCCTGTGCCAGGTCCCCCCCTCATTCACTTATGTCAGCGTCACCCCCCACCCTGGGCTGTCCCGTGTTCTCACACTGCACTCCCTGCTCCTGGAGACATGACATGGAGAGCTAGTGTTTTGTCAGGTTCTTCACAGCAGCAATGGAAGGATCCCCTTTCCCTTGTCTGTCTGACAGTTGTTTTCACCATCTGCCGTGAGGGCCCTCCTTGCTGCGCTTCTTCTCCCCCTTAATATTCACACTGTCTCACAGGCTCTTCATCAAGTGCCTGGGCTCCCCACTCCACTGCCCCAGCCCCACCTCCAGCCCCGCCCCCCATCAGGGCTACTGCAGATCCATTTCTCAGGGCGCATTTCATTTGGGCTGCATTTCTCTGTTTTCTGCAGAGAACATGCAGTGGACTTCTTAATAGAAATCCCCATTGCAGAAAGGATTAGATCTCTCAATTAACCTGCTTCAAACTCTGGAGGCAGCATGACAAGGAAGAAACTGGAAAGGGGGAGGATGGGCTTGGAGTCAGAGGGTCTGTGAGTCAAGTACTAACTCCACCTCTCATGGAGCCAGTGACCCTAGGCAAGTCTTCCCAGCTTGGGAGCCTTGATTTTTCTCACCTCCGTGCTCTGGAAATAATGGTACCTACCGCAGGGGCTTAGATGGTGGGGGCCTGGCTCATAGTGAGTGCTCAGTAAAAGATGACTTTTCTTCCCACTATTAGACCCTGGTGCTGATAGGGCTTCTAGCTTTACTCAAAGGCATGCTTTTAACCCTACTGCGGATGCTCTGCTATTTTTTCCTGGATGATAGGATATTTATTTTCATTCTCTTTGTGTAAACCAGGAAGGAGAGTTTGGGAGGCTCCACTTCTGGGTAGGAGGGTGACCAACCCGGTCACTCCCATTCTTTTTTTTTTTTTTGGTCACTCCATTCTTGATGGAAATCGGGGTTTTGAGCCTTCTCCCCACCATCTTGGTGACAGTGATACTGGGTTGGAGACTTCTTAACTCTAGGTGTGTTTTTTTCTTCTTACTATAGAGATCTTTTTTTTTTTTTTTCACCTTCCTCTTTCTCGATTTCCTCCCATTTCTCCATACTGGTGGAGAGTGAATCTGTGCTGTGTTCCTGGAGTTTAAGCAAGATGTCCCCTCACTGGCCTGGCTTCCCACCTGCAACTCCTCAAATTCCCTTGGTGGGAAAGGGAAACAACTGAGCACCTGTGTGTGCCAGACAGGGTGTAGGATGCTGGGTTTCCAGCAGGGTGTGAGAGATGGTGTGGTCCCAGCTCAGCGTCTTGTGGGAAAGCCCAAGGAAGTAGCCAGACATTGCAATGCACCCTGGTATGGGAGCGCCCTGCATGAGGGAGGGGCCCACCAGAATGAGGAGGTTAGAGACAGGACTTCTAGGTGGAAGCAGCATCTAATCTGAGACCTGAAGGATGAGTGGAGTGTGGTCAGGCAAAGACGAGAAGGAAGAATGTTCTGCACAGTAGACACTGTATCTTAATTACGATTTGTAGAAAATATATAATATCCACTTCGAGCATCATCAGTAAACTACACGGCCTCTTCCTCAAACATTTAGTTATTGCTATAAGCCAGACGCTGTGTATACCTAGAAGTGGGTCACTGTGTGTCTTGTCCTGGGAATATAATGATGAATAACACAAGATGCTCACGGTTTAGGGAAGAAGACAAATAAATGGGGAAAAGACAAATCAGCAATTTCCATACCATAACAAAACAGGCAGCATTTATTTATGGAGCCCATGCTATGAGCTGTGTCCTGTTCTAAGCACCATATATGGAGTAACTCAGTTAATCCAAGAGGTAGGACCTATTTCTCTCTCCATTTTACAGAGAAGGAAATTAGGGCATATTGAGGTGAGAGAACTTGCCTATGGTCTATCAGTTGGTAGGCGGTTGTCTCAGGATTCAGATCCAGTGGGTCTGGCTCCATATGCATATTCCTGATTGCTGCAGTTTTGCCTCCTGAGGGATAGGGTTATCTGGGAGCTCAGAGGAAGAGCTACATCATGTTTGAAAATGCTTTCTTTCTTTCCTTCTTTTTTTTTTTTTTTTTTTGGTTTAGCTTCTTGAGATCATTATTTTTTTCTACAATTCAGTTAAAGAGTTAAACTTTGTGCCCACCACATGCTGGGAACTGGCCTTGTCTTCCAGAGAACTTGAAGCTAGTGAAGCCAGTGAAGAGATCAGAAGGTCCCAAATGACCAGCTGCAAAGCTGAGCTTGCTGAGAACTCAGGGCCCATTCAGACAGCCATGGGGGCACTGTGGTGGGCTGTTGTCTGTGCCCAGGAGCCTAGGGAGGAAGGGGCAGCTGCCTGGAAAAGAAGTCTTTCAGGTGGCCCTGAGGATCTGGTGTGAAGGTTGAGAGAAATAGCATTTGGGGCCCAGGAGACAGCTGAAGCAATGGCCCAGAGGTAGGAAATTTCGGGGGACTTCAGAGAACTTCAGGGTGTCCTGGGAGGAGGATGTTTTAGGGGCAGGAGAGTTCAGGTTGGAAGACAGATCAGGCCCACCGGCACAGTTTGGGAGCTGAGCCACAGCAAGAAAAGATGAGAAAATGGATTTAAGCCAAGTCACTTTGCACTTTGAGGTTACTAGGGAGCCTCTCTGTGATCTAGGATTCTGGCCTAATAGTGCTTTGAGGGTTGGTGTGGCCCTGGGAAGAATCTAGGTGTGATTTGATCTGTTGGAAAAAGTTCATTTTATGAAGTTATTTTACATGTTGGATTCATGCTTTGCTCTCCTGGTTAAAACATTAGTCATCTGACAATAAGCATAAGGTGTACGATCCATCCCTCCCAGCAATGCTAAGTAATGCTGGAACCCCAACTTTCCTTAAATCCAAGGCATGTCAGGAAGCATAATTATAACATGCTGGATGATGGTTAACATGGCTAAGTATGACTTTAAAACATTTGTCAATTTGGACTTTGCTCTTGAATTCAGGGATTTTATACTTGGAGTCAGTTACGGGCTGGTTCAGCCGTGAAATAACCATACACATATTGAGTTCAGATGATGCAAGTTGGGTACTTTGAACTCTCATGACACCAGTTGGTACAGTGACTAGGGGGATCTTTTCAACTTCAGCCACCACCCCCCCCCCCCCCGAAGATCCTGACCTGGTCCAGCCATGCTTTTGTTGAAAGATTCTGCTGTCCCCAGCTGCTGAGTCTGATTCCCCGCTGATGTGCTGGACATGTAAAGCTTGCACCCCCCCACCCCCATCCCCCGCCTTCCTCCCTTGCCGTGCTCTCAGAACCATCCACAATGCTTTAGGGATCTTTGGTGAGTCAACCACAGACCAGGAAATGGCTCTCAGGCACAAGAACTATCACTTTCTCTTCTAAGAACTGCAGCTGGAAAACCCTAACCCTGCAGTCAACAAAGTGATGGTTTTGCTCAACCGTGGAACTGATGAATCTTCTCTTGTTTATTTTAAGCCTTCCTACCACCCACCCCTCTGCCACAGTTTGCAGCTGAAGGTGCTCCGGTGTGACCTGCCCTTACAGTGGTCCCAGGCCTGACTTCTCTCTGTGAATTCTATCTGCTTCCCAAGGCGCTGATAGCTCCTGGAACAGTAGGGAGAATGGGCAGGATGGGCGATGCCTGGACTTGCATCTTTCTGTTGGCCCAGTAGCGGTGCCCTAGCCTGCTCTCTGGCCTCTTGTTCTCACTTCCTCTCCTTTGGTTAGGAGTTGGAAACTTCTGTAGGTCCTCTATTATATGTCTAGCACTGTTGCTTTATTCACTCATTGGTTGGGTCCAGCAGTGCCTGAGCCATTTCTGTATGCTGGGCTGCACTGTCCTGGAGATTTGAGAATAAGCAACATAGCCCTTGTCTTTATGAATCTACCTGAGGGTAAGGAGGGAGTCAGACAGTTGAGAAAAGGTACGTCAGGATTTACAAGATATGCAAGATAATTATCCTGCAGCAGGATTACCTGCACTGTCCAAGATGGTGGCTACCAGTCATGCATGTGTGGTGAGATTTCAGTTTATTAAAATGAAACAAAAATGTTAAAATTTCAATAGTCACATGCAACTATTGGCTACTGTGTTGGGCAGTGCAGTCTAGAACATTTCCATCATGGCAGGATGTTCTGTTGAAAAGCAGGATCCCTGTCTGTTTCTGCCCATCAGTGTGTCTCAGGTGCCAGGCGTGTCATGGGCACTCACAATTATGTGCTGAATGGATGGTAGAAGGTAGAGTAAAGGGTGTGAAAGAAGAACGATGTACACACAGCCACAAGAAGAGGGATGAGGTGCTCTGGAAGACTTCCCAAGCAGGTAACCACAGAGCTGCATTGAGAGGGATGAGACATTTAGCACATGGGCATTCCAGGGCAGAGACGGGCTCTGGTCTCTCAACCTCTTCCTTCTGTGTTGTGATGGCTCAGACCACAAATGGTGTCACTACGTTCTGTGCAAGGGAAGGAAAATTCACAGCACTCTCACTGCATTGTCTCCCTGGGTGTCTCTGAGAGGTGAGATCTCACTCGGCTGCCATGAGGCAGAAGGCCTCATATGAGTCATCTAGGTGTGAGATCAACCTGATTTCAGTAAACAAATGTTTCCTTGCACGGGACTAATACAAAGGTGTGGGAGGGCCGCCAACACAAGGAGAAATGAATATGGAATGCACCCCAGCATCAGGAGTGTTCATTACGAGGTTGGCTTGTGGTACAGTGGGGTTGCTCCACTTGTTTTTCACTCATTCATTTCCCTGATGAGCATTTTGTAGCGCAGTCACTGTTTACCAGGCACTGTGCTCTGTCCTACTGATGCAGGGGTGAGTAACTCTCAGGCTTGTCCCCAGAGAGTTCAGTGGGCGCATCCAGCAGGTGTACAGATGATAACATAGCAGAATGAGCTTGGCATCACATGATACCAGTCCAAGTTTAGTGTTCGAACTTTCCTCTCTGCACTGTTTAGCGAAGACTGGACTCTCAGGAAGAAAAGCAGAGCCAACACCAGTGGGAGAGCCCAAGACTAGTGTTAGATTTGAGCCTTGGTGCTTGAATTAAGTGTCAAGTTTGAAATCAAGATGCTGGAGGTTAAACCCCATCCTGGCACTTTCTGATGGCATGATGACCTTGGCTTTTGGTTTACTCTTTTGTAAAATGGGGATAAAATTGTATCTTTTGTTAGAATTGGATAAGCTACGTGAATCACATAGTAAGTACCCAACTCAATATAGATATTGCATATGGTGAGCCATTGAGAGAAAGGACTTTGAGGATGAGGCTGTACTGACCCCAAAATCTGCATTTTGGATTGTTTTGGCCAAGTGTAGATCTCTCTTAGCCCCACTGCCTGTGATAATCAAAGAGTTGCCTGAGTTCCTGAGAAGGACCATGTGCATGTGGAAGTAGCTTGGATAGTGTGTCCCTTAGTTAGGGATAGCATCCTCTGGTGATCTGCCTGAACTTTCCTGTCCTTCCTCTCTGTGCCCTTCTGTGCTTAAGGTTCGACATGGTCTTGATGGGGAAAATGGGCACAGACCCTAATCCCTGCCTAGACTGGACATGTTTCTTGGGAGCTGATACTGTGTGGTAGAAGTTTCCTGTGGTCTGCCTCTGGTCTGTGCAGACCTCCTTGGCTCCCTCTAGCCTTTTACCCCTGCCCTCCCCTATCCCAGGGCAGCTTCCCTTATTTACCTATTTCTCTTTGCATATCTGACAAACTGCAGTGTGTTTCCCAAGACACCTTTCCTTCCTGCACATTGATGGCTGTGTACCATTTCTTGATAGTTTTGGAATCTCTCTTTCATTTCTTGGTTGATTGGCCCAGTTTATTCCTCTCTATAGCTGAGCTGAGATGACTTTTTCGGTCTTTAAGGATCTCTCTTTAGGGGGACACCTGGATGGCTCAGTGGTTGAGCATCTGCCTTTGGCTCAGGTCATGATCCAGGATGCAGGGATCAAGTCCCCTTCAGGCTCCCTGTGGGGAGCTTGCTTCTCCCTCTGCCTATGTCTTTGTCTCTCTCTGTGTGTCTCTTGTAGATAAATAAATTAAATCTTGAAAAAAGAAAAAAGGAGCTCTTCTTAGGGAATCCTTCACACACCCAGATTCTTTCATCTTTTGTTCAATCTGATCATCTCTATCTTTTAATATATTAATCTAATCTTCCTTCAGAGTAATGTGATTATTAATATATTTGGATTTTTTTCTGTTATTTTACATTCTGTTTCTCTGATTCTTCTCTCCTCCTCATTCCCTGATGCTTTCAAGCTTTTTTTTTTTTTGTTTTTGTTTTGTTTTTTTAATGAACTGTATATTTTATAGGTTCCCTCACCCTGGGCTGACTTGGAAGCCAGCCACATATTGTATTTGTATTCTTAAATTTTAGCATATATGCTCAACTCTAGATTTTTTCAAACACATATGATGTCCTATTGAATATAGCAAGGCTACTTGGCTTTAAATTCTCATTGGACAGCTTGGTTTTGTTTTGTACACCCAATGTTGTTAAACAGCAAAGATTATGTTTATTATTTGTATAGTCAGTGATTACATTTATGAAAAAAAAATTTCATTTGCTGTAAATTTTTAAGACCAGCTTTGTTTCGTGGTCCTAAGTCTTCCTCTGAGTTAACTGTTTTATATGGTGAAGTTTCTCTTTGTAATTCCTTCAGACTCTGGGAGATAAATGCTATTGATGTTGGGGTGTCTGAAAATGCCCATTTACTCAGGCCTTTATTTTTTTTTATTTTTTATTTTTTTTATATATTTTTTAATTAATTATTTATTTATTTATGATAGTCACACAGAGAGAGAGAGAGAGGCAGAGACATAGGCAGAGGGAGAAGCAGGCTCCATGCAGGGAGCCCGACGTGGGATTCGATCCTGGGTCTCCCGGATCGTGCCCTGGGCCAAAGGCAGGCGCCAAACTGCTGCGCCACCCAGGGATCCCTACTCAGGCCTTTAAATGCTGTTTTAGCTAGGTATAAAAGTTTTGGTTGACACCTATTTTCTCAGCATTCTGATGGCAGAAGTTCCTTTTTCTTCCCAGGCCAGTGGTATCACTCTTGCTTTCAATCTGTCAACCCTTTGTAATATGTAGGGTTTTTTTTTTTTCTTCAGGCTACATTTTAAGATCTTTTCTTTATCCATGACAGGCTACAGTTTCATTATCATTTGCCTTTTCATCTTGCTTAGTAACCAGTGTTTTTTCAAACTGAGAACTTCCTTTTTTTTTTTTTTTTGAGTTCTAGAAAATACTGAGCTATTACTTCTTCAAATATTCTTTTTGTAGAGTTATCTCATGGATGAGATTTTTAGCTTGATTCTTATTTTCAGGATATTTGTTTTTAAAAGTATATTTGACTTTTTGTTGTAAAGTTATTAAAACTTACAGAAAACATCATAAAGTTCTTTTCACATTCATCAGGTGGGTTGTTTTTGTTTTAAGATTTTATTTATTATTCATTCATGAGAAGCACAGAGAGAGACGTAGGCAGAGGGAGAAGCAGGCTCCATGCAGGGAGATTAATGTGAGACTTGATCCCAGGACCCTGGGATCACACCCTGAGCTGAAGACAGATGCTCAGCCACTTGAGCTACTCAGACATCCCTCATCAGGTGTTTTAAACATTTTTCCTTCCATGTTTGCCCTCTCTTTCTCCACATCTATATGTTCATGTATGTGTATATGTTTAGGTATAAACTCACATACATTCACACTCATATATTATGTGTAAGTAATTATACAAATTATATACAGATTATTTTTTCTGAGCCACTTGAGTATGGATTGCATATATCATGCCTCTTTACCCCTTAATATACAGTATGAGTGCCTTGTAAGAAAAAAGATACTCTCTTAAGCCAACACAGTACAGTTATAAACTTCAGAAATTTAACGTGGATACAATAATTTAATCTGTGGTCCCTATTCCAAATTTTTCCTTTTACAGTCCAAATTTCTTCATTCCAATCCCACTGATTTCTTTCTTCCCTACCCTATTACATCTTTGTTTGACCCTTCTTCCATTCAGAGAATGCTGTCTCTCCACAACATCACACATTTACTTATTTACTCAATACTATACTGCCTATAAAATAATTCTGGGGTTGTCCCAACCTAACCATTATGAAAACAAACCCACTAGGGAGAGTTCAAGGTTTGTTCGAGGGTGTGTAAGTCATAATATTGCATTCAAAAGTTACTCATATTGGCTCTCTATGCTCCCCCAGCATGCTTTTGTTACTCATTTGAAATAGGGTTAGATTCCTGACTTTCTGTTTGCATTCAGTTTATTTTTCTTCATCGGTTTTATTTTCTTGATATGCTTTAATATACTTCCAGGACTTAAAACAGAAAGATGCACTCAGGGAGGTGTCAACCCTTACTCACCCCTTCTCCTGTATTTTCCCTGCCAGACACTTGTGTCCCCTTGTATTTGCATAACCAGTTTCATTACCTTCTGGTTTATTCCTACTGTGTTTTCTTTTTACAAAAAATAGTCAGATTTATCCTTTTCTCCTTTTTTCTTACACTAAAAGTAAAGTACTTTTGCACCTTGTCTCTCTCTATTCAAAGATATATTTTGGAAATCACTCCCTATTAGTTCACAGAGACAGTGCTCATTCTTTTTAACAGCTGCATAGTATTCCATTGTGTGGATGCACCCAACTTTATTTCCCCAATGAACTTTATTTCCCCATCCCATACTTGGATATTTAGATAGTTTCCAATATTTTGCAATTGCAAAGAGCCCTGCAGGGAGTCATCTTAGGCACATATATTTTTGTACTGTTAGAGGTTTATGTTGATGTCATATTTTTAGAATTGGATTGTGAGCTTGAGAGTAAGCGCATGAACAGTTTTGTCACGTGTTGCCAAGGTCCCTTCCATTGCTGTTATGCCATTTTGCCTCCCACCCACAATTAAGAGAATGCCTGACTCCCCACATCCTCTCTGGCAGAGCACAGTATCAGGATTTTGAACTTTTGCCAAGTGGGTGGGTGAGAAATGGTATCTCAGTATAGTTTTGATTCTTACTCCATTATTTTGGATTTTAATTTACATTATCAAAGAAAGTTGAGGTCTTATGTTTAAGAGCCATTTTCATGTAAGATTTGTGGATGCTGGCCCATATCTTCTGTCCACTCTTTGTTAAAGGAGGAGTTTGGGGCCTTCTGTCTCCAAGAAGTCTTTAAAACTTCTTACAATTTACAGATCTTAGTCTTTTATCCGTGACATGTGAATATTTTTCTCCCATTTGCCATTTGCCATTTTTCTTTTCATTTGTTCTTTACCTTTTGTTTGAGAATTTTTGTTTATTTTCAATGAATGCGTTTTTTTTTTTTTCTTTGCATCTGTCACTTTGAGCATTTGAAACATTCCTGTTTTATAGTCCTTTTCAGATTGTTCCATGATACTCATTTATCTTCTTTGGAGTAATTTATGTCACAAATGTTGATTTTGTTGGCTAGGTTTCTAAGCGTTAGAGGTCTTTAGGTTTTAGAATTTAGGTGTACTGACTCATTTTAAGAGGGAAATTCTTGTTTTGATTTTCTTAGCCTTCTTTCTCCTCACTTCCTCCCTGATAGTTTGTGTCTGCCTCCACCTGGCCTGGAGCTCCCAGTACAGCTTGGCCAGGGGCAGCTCGTAGCTTTGTTTTTGTTCTGCCTTCGTGGAGGAGGCCTCGTGATATCCCCTGGAGTCAAGCGCTGGACCCAGGTCTCCTATCCCATCTTGTGTGGGACACTGGTCTTAGCCGCCCTTAGATGTACTTCCTGCCTGGCACTCCCAGTCCCCCGTAGTGCTTTGTGTCGACATTCTACCTCACACACAGAGATGATTATCTTGTTTGTGAGCCCGGTATTTATCTGCCACTTCCGCGTGTTTGGAGCACAGGGGCTGTGTCAGAGCGTAATTTTATGGAAACTTCTTAACGTCAAATGCTCCTTTGTACTTACTCTGAAGGAAGGAATGTGGGAAGGTTTGAAGGGAAAAGAAGGAAGGAAACTGTCCTGCATCCCAGGAATGCGGCAGCCATCACTTCCTTTACTTGGCAACAATCCCGTGAAGCAGGAATGTTTTTTTCCCAATCCACACTTGGTGATAGAGGCACAGAGTGGGTGAGTGAGCCACCCAGCCTTGCAGCTCATGAGACGGAGTGTGGGGGTCTGCACGCTGACCCCTTGTTGGGTTTCAACCTGGTTTATGGACTCACAGGGCAGGCAGTCTGCTCTACCGAGAACTCCATTTCCTGGGTCTTGGGAGGAGGAGGGCATGGCTATGAAGACTCACCAGTTTATTTCTCTTTTTTGGAATGACTTGGGGTCTGACATTTGTGTGCCTAGGATGAGCTGGGCACTTGCTAATACCATATTGGCTCTTTAACTGAACTCAAAACAACCCTGAAAAGCAGGTCCTGTTGGCCCCATCTTCTAATCAAGTAGACTGATGCTCAAGAGCCCATGTGGCTTCCTCGCTTCTCCCAGTTAGCAAACGTAGGGCTGGAATTTCCATGCTGCCTGGCTGCAAAGCCCTAGACTTCCATGCTTCTAGCATGTACTGTGTCCCATGGTGTTTTCCTGGTCAGCCTGCCACAGTCTCAGGAAGCATGATGCCACAGAAGGGGAGAGGCCTTGTGGGCAGCCCCATGTGACAGCAGCATCTGTGGGGCTCTGGGATGAGGCTCTCCTCTGCACCTCCTAAAATGCAGGGCCCGTGTTAGCCACTTAGTTTCAGATGTGAATTCAGGCCCCCAAGAAGGTTCTGCTCTTTTATTTGGCCCAGAGATGATACATCCTCCAAGTCACCATTAGAGATGTGAGCCCAGTGTCCTGATGGAGAACAAACAGTTCTGTTTTCCTCAGATAGTTATATGATTTATTTGGTCAGGTGGTCCTTTGGGGGCTGCTTTATCCTGTGCCTTTGCAGAAAGATCACAGGCTTTGGATTTACAGAGATCACCACCCTCATTATTCTCTGTCATGTCACTCTCTATTTTCTCATCTGTCACGATTTTAGGTAATAGTTTATTTGTTGACTTTTCATCTCCCCGACACGAAGCAAACTCTGTGAAAGCAGGGACCTTATTTCTCTGATTTTTATTGGATCTCATCATCTAGCATCTGGCTGGCCCATACATAGAAGGTGATAAATAGATTTCTTTTTTTTTTAATAATTAGATTTCAAATGAATAAATAAAACGAGAGAGAGCTGACTCCATTCCTGGCTATACCATTTAAAATCTTTGTGGCTTCCAGCAAGTTACTCACTTTTCTTTACCTGCAAAGTAGACAAAAACAGGCAGTTTCATAGGGCTGTTGAGAGATCTGTAGACAACATATAGAACTGCTCACAAAAGATAAGCCTCACCTCCTCCTCTCTCATATAATTGTTAATTAGCGCCTTGACTTGGTTGGGGTGGGGGCAGGAGGATTTTGATATGGAAGGCGCTGGTGCGCACGGGCCTGCAGAACCACGCTGAGGTTCTGACTTCTCACGGGCAGGAGTCGGTGTCCTCCGAGGGCGGCTTCTATGATGCGCTTACCTCTGCCAGCCGGGCCATGGCATGGATCTGCCTGGACTGCTACAGAAACCCTGGCCAGCTCCAATTAGGAAGCTCTTCTGAGGAGTTGAAGGTTTTGAGGTTAACCCTGAAGAAACAGCTCCCTCTACACCAGCCTTTTAATTAAATGCTCGCGTTTACTTTCCGGAGTTCATTGAATCATTTTACCCGCATCATAGGGCTTGACAAAGCCCAGTTGCTTGGAGTAATGGGAAAGTACAAGATGAGGAGGCTTCAAGGAAGCTGTCTGATGACACAGGCTCTGCAGCTTCTGTGCCACTTTGTGGCTGGGTGCTCACCTGGCTGGGACCCAGCATGCTGGGACCTCCCAGGGGGCCCTGGGGGGGGGTGTCATTTCCTGCTCCCTGCCTTTGACTTGGTTCTTGAGATTCTGAGACCCACGAAGCTTAGTAAGGATCTGAATCCACCCCCAGGGTGACCCAAGGCTCCAGGGGCCAAGGAATAATTCCTGTGAATGCCTTGGTATACAAGTATTGTGTTGGGCTGTGTTGTGTGTGACAGTGGTCCTGCCCTTAAGATGCCTACTGTATTATTGGAGAGACAGGGTTCATGCAGAAAATACTGCCGGAATACTTGTGTACTGAGCCAGGCAATAATGATCATGGAAGTAAGAGCCACCATTCATTCATTGCTTTACTGTGTCCTAGGTCCTTTAAATATGTTCCCTTTCTTCATACTCATAACCTGCTCTCAGAGGATCAGCCAACAGGGTGGCTGTTCACTCTGTCCATGTAATAATTTTCCTAAGCAGGGTGCAGGTTGGACTTCAAGGGGCCAGCTTCGATTGGGTTCCAGCATCCCTGCCAAAAACTAAATGAGAGGCTCCAACACCTCCCTCTCTGTTTCCTTGTACCTCCTCCTACATCCCCACAGCTCCATCCTGCATGGGCCAGTCACCCACCACACCCAGCAGGTGGAGGATGCTCAACAAGATCTTCAGACCCTCACCAGCGTTCATTCAAGCAGAGGGCTCACCTGGGCATCAGGGGGGGTACTTGGTGATGGTGATGGATGGTCCCCTCCCTCGTTTGTCTGGACCCTGGTTTGCAGAGCCTGGTTGCTGAAGCAGGGATAGCAGTTTGGGGTATGGCCCAGCAGGTGGACTTTTAATGGTTCTCCAGGTGATCCTGATGCACACCCAAGTGAAAGAAGCACGGGTCCAGGCTCTCAAAGCTGCCTGCATGTCAGAATTACCCAAGAACTGTTTTGTGGGGTTTTAGAAAATTATTATCATTTTTTAAAGATTTTATTTATTTATCATGAGAGACACACAGAGAGAGGCAGAGACAGAGGCAGAGGGAGAAGCAGGCTCCCGGCAGGGAACCTGATGTGGGAATTGATCCCAGGACCCCGAGATCACGCCCTGTGCTGAAGGCAGTTGTTCAACCACTGAGCCACCCAGGCGTTCCAGAAAATTATTATTATTAACTCAACTTTAAAATCAAATCAAATCAAATCAAATAAACCTCACTTTTTAAAATAGTTTTAGACTTAACAGATATATTGGGAAGACAATACAGAGAGTTTCTCTATATGCTACACTCAGCTCCCTCCTCTTATTAACATCTTATGTTAGTATGGTGCATTTGCTATGGTTGATGAACCAGTAATGATACGTTGTCATTAACAAAGTCCTTACTTTATTGAAGTTTCTTTAGATTTTGCCTTAATGTCTGTTCTGGGATCCTACCAGGATCTCACATTGCAATGCGTGGTCGTGTCTCCTTAGGCTCCTCTGGGCTGTGACAGATCATCCTGGTTTTTGATGACCTTGATAGTTTTGAAGTGCACTGATGAATTATTTTGTAGAGTGCTCCTTGATTTGGATTTGTTCAGTCTTTTTCTCATGCCTACACTGGGGTTGTAGGTTTTTGGGAGGAAGACCACACATGGTGTTGGGGGCACACACCATCACTGTGACTCATCGTTGTTGATGCTGGTCTCCGTCACCTGGCTGAAGGGGCTTTGTCTTCTCCGTCTACCCCAGCCAGGTTTCTCCACTGTCCAGTTACACCGCCTGTCCCCCGACCCTCTACATGCTGTGCCATGGGGAAGGAAGTCACCGGGCACAGCCCACACTTAACAAGTGGGGACACTTAGGCTTCACCTCCCTGTGGGCAGAGAATCTACATAAACTGTTTGGAATCCTGCATGGGAGATTTGTCTCTTCTCCCCCTTCATTTATTAATTTGATCATTTACTGACATCAGTATGGACTCACAGGTATTGATTTTTGCTTTCAGTTATAATGCAATTCTCAGTTCCTCAAATTTTTCAACCTTTGGCCATTGAGAGTGCTTTCAGTTGGCTCCTCTGTCCTTTTGACATGTCTCTTCACTGAGGAGGTTATTTTTTTTATTTTTAATTTTTTTACCACTTCCTTCCTTTCCACCACTACAAGCTTATCCTGTGTGTTTCCTGCCCCAAGCTTGGAATCCACCATTTCTTCAGGGAATCCTGGTTCCTTTAACTGAGAATGGTATCAGACACCAACATCTGGGCCCTCGGTGTGCTTGCTCCTATTGGGGTGTCAATGGTTCTGGGCCCTTTCAGCTAACAGAGTGAGGAAATACATGTATGTATACTGTCCTGCGTCCACATATGTAACTGTAATTATGTCTGAATGTAACTGTCTGTATCTGTATTCAGCTAAACATGAGTTTATACTGATGCCTTCCACACTGAATCTACTGCTACCCAGATCATTCTAGCCTCCCACCCATGCTCATCTGTAAACTCCCACTCCAGTGGCGAGAAGCATTGCTCCTGTCATCCTCCTGTCTGTTTACTTACCCATTCAGCTGTGGCACCCATGGTTGATACCATGAGTAATGGTGTCAGAATTCTGAACTCTCACCCAACTCCATGGGAATCGGCTTTGCCAACTGGAGCACGCTGTTTCTCTGTGAGCTATTTCGTCTTTAGTTTTACAGATTCTAGTCATTCCTAGAGTTTCTGAGGTTGTGAGGTCCTCCCACCCCCTTCCGTGAGGTCGTTGCATGCATTTGTCATACAGTGTGACTCTTTGATCACATTCTGTGTGCCATCTTTGGATCCCTCCAGTCTCCTAAGTTTATTTAATTTTAAATTGCATACTTTAAGCTTCATTGTCTGTGCTGCAGAGTTCTTTGGGTTTTGACCAATGCTTCATGTCCCACATTCACCATCGTGGTATCCCATAGAGTAGTTTCACTGCCCTCAGAAATCCCCTGTGTTTCACCTACTCCACCTCCTCTAATTCCACCTGATACCTGGCAACCACTGATCTTTGATTGATTCTAAGCTTTTGTCTTTTCTAGAATGTCATGTAATTGGAATTGTGCAGTGCGTAGTCTTTCACACTGGCCTCTTTCACTTAGCAATATGCATCTAAGATTCATTTGCATACTTTTGTGGCTTGATAACTAATTTCTTTTTATTGCTGAATAATATTCCATTGTACAAATGTACCAGTTTGTTTATTCAGTTGCCTCTTAAAAGACATTTTGGTTGCTTCCAGTTTTTGGTGATTATGAATACAGCTGCAGTGTTTTGGTTTGTTTCGTCTTGTGGCCATCAGTTTTCAAAGTAGTGGTTTCCTTGCTGCTAAAGTCGTATGAACAGAGGCGGAGGTTCATGGGTAGATGTGTGGGCGGGGGATCAAGGATCTTCTGGGGCCATGCACAGAGAACTCTCTCTGTCCTAGTTCAGGTTTGGAGATGAAGCAGTTCATCCCTGGGCCCTTCACCCAAGAACAGAAGGTGTGTGAGGGTCCCAGCCATATCCAATCTGAACATCCTGTGATCACCCTCTTCTTGTGGGATTGTTCCTATGTCAGTTTCTCACTTTGGTTATCTGATTTTGGAAGGCTCTGCTCTGACCAACGGGGGATTAAACCTGCACAGCCCCGTGAAGAGGAAGCTGGAAGCAGAGAAGGACTATGTCTTTGACAAGAGGCTCAGGTACAGCGTCCGCCAGAATGAAAGCAACTGTAGGTTTCGGGACATTGTCGTGCGGAAGGAAGAGGGGTTCACACACATCCTGCTGTCCAGCCAGACCTCGGACAACAACGCGCTGACCCCCGAGGTGAGACGCAGGGACCGGAGGGGAGGGTCAGGCTGGAGAGGGCTTCTCATGCAGAGTGGGGCACCAGCTTCCTCTTTGTTCCATCGGGGAGCCGATGACAAAAGCCAGCATCGCACATGCGGACTTGACTGTAGGACACAGTGTGCTAATCACTTTACATACATTATCTATTTGATCTTTGTGACCAGGTAATGATACTATCCCATTTTACAGATGATGACCTTGGTAAATGGAGAGATTCAGAAAACCGATCAGCGTCCCAGAATTAGTCAGAGGGCAGCCCTGGAATCCAAACACCATATCTTGGGCTTGTCTAAGCATGTCAAATTTCTTTGCTTTGGATGAAATCATACTCAGCTCAGTTACTTTTTTTTTTTCAATTGAGATATAATTCACATACCATAAATTTCACTCTTTTAACATGTACTTTTTTCAGCATATTCACAAGGGCACAGAACCATCACCATGATCTAGTTCTAGCACATTTCCATCACCGCCAAAGGAAACCCCATGCCCATTAGCATCCCCTCCCCATCTTCCCTTGCCAAGTCCCTGGCAACCACGGATCTACTTTCTTTCCCTACAGATTTGCCTATTCCAGACGTTTCATATAAATGGAAGAGTATAGTATGTGGTCTTCTGTGACTGGCTTCTTCCACTGAACATGATGTTTTCGAGGTTTATCCCTGGGTAGCACACGTCATTGCTCCCTTCGTTTCCTTTGTGTGGATGTGCCATATTCTGTCCATCAGTTGTTCAGTGATGGGCATTTATATTGGCTCCATTTTTGACTACTGTGTTAGGACTAATATTTGTGTACAAGTTTCCATGTGAATGTGCTTTCAGTGCTCTCAGATATATTCCTCCTGGCAGAACTGCTGGGTTGTATGGTAACTCTGAAATTATTTCACTTTCTGAGGAACTGCCAGACTGTGTTTCACATGCTGTTTTCCATTTTCACTGGCTGTGTACAGGGGCTTTAGTCTTTCTGCATCCTTGTCGACACTTGTTATTGTCTGTTCTTCTTATCGTAGCTGGTGGGGCAGGTGTGAGGTGGTATTTCACCATCATTTTGATGTGCATTTTTCTGATGACTAACGATGTTGGGCATCTTTTCGTGAGCTTATTGGCTATCTGTCTGTCTTCTTTGGAGAACTGTCTATTCACATCTTTTGCCTAATCTTAAAATTGTTTTAATTGTTGAGTTTTAAGACTTCTATATCAGATATGTGATTTGAAAATATGCTCTCAAATGAGTGGGAAATGTCAGTAAGGGTGACAGAGCATGAGAGACTCCTAACTCTGGGAAACGAACAAGAGGTAGTGAAAGGGGAGGTGGGGGGAGATGGGGTGACTGGGTGATGGGCACTGAGGAGGGCACTTGACGGGATGAGCACTGGGTGTTACGCTATATGTTGGCAAATCGAACTCCCATAAAAAAATACACACACACAGAAAAGAAAGAAAATATGTTCTCATTCTGTGGCTTGCTACTTTCTTGATAGTGTCCTTGGATGTATGACGTTTAAAATTTTGATGAAGTCTGTTTTACCTGTTTTTTCTACCTTACCTTTTTAATGCTAATCATGCTTATATTTTAGGTGAACAGAATGGGGATACAGTGAATACTCACTGCCGTTACATAGCACCATTTAAGATCTGGGGTACTGAGGGGGAACAGTGAAGAACCGATTAATATTTTTTAAGAGATTCTCAATGGTGCAAATGTGGGAAAAGACTCATCCAAGAAGCCCTCTCCAACTAGACCACCCTGCCATAGGAGGGGTAAATGGCAAAAACCATGACAGCACCAGCTACCAGCAGCTCTTTGTGCTTTGTATTTGTTGTTTTTCCCATTTCTTCTCCCAGGACCCTTCTGATGTAGAATTCTTATGGTCCACCTCTTATTAACAAGATAACACAGATTTAGAGAATTTAGGCCTAGAGTCTTGTAAGCTTCAGGGTGCAGGACCCTTGCCACTTGTGCCTGCCATATTGTTTCTCACAGTCAGCCCAGCACCTGGCCCATTGAAGACAGCAAAGTCCACACTTCCCCTTCCCTGTCCTGTGATATCTTGCACTCTGATTTCATAGTAGTAATGAAGACACAGAGGCTTAACCACAGGAGTGGGTTAACCACAGTGACACAATTAAGGAGTGGCCGTCCACCCTGACTGGGCTTGGTAGGGTGGTCTGACATGGCCCAGTGTATCCAGTATGCTCGGGGAGGCCCAGCAAGTGGGGTGGGGCAGGAGGTACTGTGTCCTCGGACTTGTAATCACATATCTTATCATTGTGACTTACAGAAACTGTAGTTCCCTCAAGGGACTGTGGGTGTGGCAGTCAGGAATGATCGCCATAAAGGAAGAGATGTAGCTAAAGCCTTTGCAGTTTGTGATCATCTTCTGCCCCCCCCACCCCCCATAAGTGTGCTATTTTGGGGTCTCTCTCTTCCACCTTCAGAAACCACCTCAGGATTCTCTGTAGTAGAGAACTCTGTGGTTTACCATAAAGGTTGCCCTTCACATTTTTATACACCTGGAAGCCTTGTTAGTTTAAGCTCGTCATGAAACATCCTCATGAAGTAATGATTCTTAGATTTTTCCTACTTCACTACTTTTTAAAAGCATGTTTTTAAAAGGCACAGCATTTTCCTTCAATAAATAGAATGAATATGGAGTTCATCTTGTCTCTTTGGAGCAGCTTTATGTGTTAACCATTGCCTACTCACCACGGAAGATGTGTGGCCTCCAGCTGATGTCATCAGGTGCACAGGTTCTCAGCTCCTGAGATGTAGACTTGGTTAATTAGGAGTTCCATTCCTAATTGGTGCCTGTTGGTAACAGAACGGGAGGAAAATGGAAAAAAAACACTGATCTGGTGTTTTTAGCTATCTCAACAACCAAAGCAGATTGACTACCTAGATAAGCTGGCCAACTGGGTAAAGTAGCCCTGAAAGAAAGACTCCAGAGAAGTGGAGATGGTGGTACCAGAGGAATATAGATTTTGTAGTCTAGTAGACTACATTCCACTCTCCAGGCCTCTACTAGCTTGCCTTGGGAAGTCACCTTACCTCTTTGAGCTTCTTCATTTATAGAAGTTATAGGATACCTTGCTTGTGGGATTAGAGATGATGTCTGCAAAGAGGCTCACAAAATGCCTGGTACATAGAAAGCGTTCTGTAAATGTTCCTGTCATTGTTAAGATGAAGCAGAAGTGATTTAATGGCCTCCAGCAGACCCAGCCTTACTTATTCATGGAGCACCTGGGACGAGGCCACCCTGCATAGCATAATTGGATTTCCTTTTCTAGTTGTATATGGGACATTGGTTGGATTGGCCTCATGGGCAGAAATTCATACATTTCTGGGTGTGTTAACTAGATTCTGAGGCTAGCGGGTGTGTTGTAATATTGCTCCTGTCTGGAATATAGCAAAGAACCAGGAAAATAATGAAAATGCCCCTTTAGGAAAGAACCAGCAAAATAGATTGCCCAAAGTGTTGGTGATTAAAAGCCCATCTACTCCCCCATTAAGAAAAGACCCCAAGCCCTCTCAACTCCCAGTTTATTGCAGTGCTCCCAGCCTAACCAGACTATACCACCACTGTCCATGGGAGCACACCAGACATGGGAGAGTCATACCTCATACCCTCTTGATCACACCCACCATACACACCCAAACCCCAAGGCCTATTAACTTTAATCCTTGAATAGCCCACTAATAGGCTTTCTTCTCTCTGTTTCCATCATGACCATTATATACTGTCTGGACTGTTGTAATAACCTACTAACAAGCATGCTCTTTCATGTTTCCTCTCCTGTAATCCATTCTCCTCAAGGTGGGCAGGGCAGAGTAATTTGCCAGGAATGCAAATCTGATCAAGTCACCCCTTCTACACACATGCGCACATACGCGCACATACTTCAGATACGACAGTGATTCCATTTGCTTTAAGAATCAAAACTGTTCATGAGGCAAATGAGGCTGTTGTGTTCTGAGCTGCCCACTGCTGTAAGCCTCCCTGCTTCATACTACACATCCCCCTTCTCTCCTTTTTTTTTTTTTAAAGATTTATTTATTTATGATAGAGAGAGAGAGAGAGAGAGAGAGAGGCAGAGACACAGGAGGAGAGAGAGAAGCAGGCTCCATGCCAGGAGCCTGACGTGGGACTCGATCCCGGGACTCCAGGATCGCACCCTGGGCCAAAGGCAGGCGCTAAACTGCTGAGCCACCCAGGGATCCCCTCTCCCTTCTCTCCTGCACTCCAACCAGCCTAGCTTTCTTTCATGCTCACACCTGCCCCAGGGCCTTTACATATACTTGTACTTCTGACTGAAACATCCTTTCCTTCCTCCTTGTCTAGTGGCCTTGCATTCCATTCAGGACTCAGCTCAATCACTACATCCATGGGATCCCTCCTCACTGCCCACCCCTAGCTCCCTCCCAGGTTACATCTGCCTCTCCTCTCAGGAGTTTTCCCAGCATCACTCACCCCTCCCTTCTGGAACTTGTTATGGTTGTTAATGTACATGTATTTTTGTGGTAATTTGTTAAATGTCTGGTTCCCTCCATTACACTGTAAACTTCTTGAGGAGGTAAATACTGTGCAACTCCTTCAATTCAATAAACATATATTAAATATTTTTATGTGTGAAATTCTGGACTAGGTGTTACAAGGGCTATACAGATGAGTAGAAGACTATTTTAGCTTTTAAGGAATTGTATTAGTTATCTATTATTGCATAACAAATTGCGCTAAGCTTAGCATCTTAAAACAATGAACGTTATCTCACAGTTTCTGTGGATCAAGAATCCTGGCATGGCTCAGTTAGATGCTTCTGGCTCAGGGTCTCTCAAAGCCTGTAGTCAAGGCATGGTTGTCTGCAGCTGTAGTCTCTACTGAAGGCTCAATGGAAGAGGATCCACTTCCATTCTCATCCAGGCAGCTGCTGGCAGGTCCTCACTGGCCAGAGATATCAGTCCCCTGCCATGTGGCTGCTCTGTATGTGCTCTTCTGGACATGGTAGCTTGCTTCCCCAGACTGGGAGCTCTGAGGGGAAGACAGAGCAAAGGAGGACAGCCATGTCCTTTTGTATGCCAGTCCTCTCTTGAACGGGACATCCTGCCGCTCTTGCTGTACCTTGAGGTAAGATGTGAGTCATGAGGTCTGTCTGCACTCACAAGCATGTGACTACCATGGAAGGGATCATTGAAGGCCATCTTAGAGGCTGCCTATCAGGGATTTAAATCAAGCAGGAGGTAAGGTGAGGCAAAGATGCTCACATTTGACAAGGGGGCTTGTCACAAGTATCATAGCAGGGACATTTGGGGTGTTGGGAGAAGGAAAAGTTTGCGTTTAGTCAGGGATAATTGGGCACACGTTCATGAAGGTGCTTACCAGTGAGATGGGCCCTGGGTGGCTGATTTCCGCAAGGAAAGAGGAAGCAGAGAAAGGGACTCTGGTCTACTCCCCCTTTCAACCCACTCCTAGTGAATTTGGTTATCTGGCTCCAACCCATGGAGATCAGAAGGTAGAAGGGGGAGTGTGCAGAAGGTGCAGAAGGGGGCAGGGGGAGTGTGTTTTCTCTAGAAGATGCTGACATCTGGAGCAAGTGTCTAACAAGAAAGTATTGAGGGCTTCATAATATGTAGCAAAGAAGCAATCGTTTTAGAATGTTTTACTTTAAACAAACCAGCTATATTTTACAATTTGGGGTCCTTCAAGGAGGTAGAAGCATCAGTCCAAATTGGATTATCGATACGAGAAAGGCAAAGGAGAGCTGTACTAACTAGATATAACAGTCTTTAAATTAAAAAAAAATAGTTTGTACTTTTCTCACATGAATGTAACACAAATTTACTTTCCATTTAATTTATAAAGGAGGTGGCTGTTTTGTTTGATTTTGTCTTTACTAATTGACAAGTAATTGTGACCTCAGAGAGGGAGGCCACTCTGAATCCTGTGTGGAATGGCAGTGCACCTCTTTACAGTGGGTTTTCTTTTATTTGCCTCTCAGAGAAATAGAGTTCATGGATCATTCAGAGCGTGTCTATTTCTGGAGGCAGATGGATTAAAGGACCCACAAGATAGTGGCCTATTCACGTTTTTGATGTTCAAAATGAATCTGTGGCTTATACCCTGTTAGAATGGAAAGTACCTCTCCCATCCTTACAGAGCACAAGCTGGGAGATTCTCCATTCAAACATCCAGCCCTATTTTTTTTCCCATTAAAATTCACCCATTTATTTAAGTCATCCAACAAGTTTGGAGTGGTAGAAAGAGAAGGGATTTGGGGGTGAGATTTGTACCATGGTTCTGGCTCTTGCTACTGACCTCAGGCGGCTTCACACCAGTTCTCTGAGTCTCCCTTGCATTACCTGCAAGATGTGAAAACCATTCCTTCCTATGTGGGATTTTCATTTGGAGTAAAATATGTGGAAATTACCTCTTGCAATCTCTGGCACCTCCAAGCACTTAATAAATGGGTTTTTTTTTTTAAAGTATAGTTTTTAAAACATGGCTCCCATAATATTTTCCCATTGTACCCTATGATTATGCCTATTGAAAAATTATTAACAATCCCTTAAAAGCCTGTTCACTTATTGTCTCCCCAGTTGGACTCTCAGCTCCACCCAGGCAAGTGCATGCCTTGTTTTCTCTTACCATGCCTTTTCTGCACCTATTCACTTATTTTTCCTCCTTCTCTCACTTATGTTGGATTGAGTGATTGAGCTTTCTTTATTTTAGCCCCCTCCCCATTCATTGTAATCCATGTACTTTTAAGAAATTATCCTTAAGTTCTGTACACATAATGAAGCCTCCACATCATCCTCACCTCTCCATCACGCCCAGACCTAGAACCTTGGCATGTGGTCATCATTCTTTCTTCATCTGACATGCTGTTACCGCCTGGACTCCAGTTCTACCCTTGTGCAAACCCTCAGCCTCCTTGGTCAAAATCAGTATGATGATTTTATAGTCATTCTTATATTGATTTATCAGCACATTCACCATGTTTCTTTATTGGCTGTTACTCCTTGCATGTCCGGTTTTTAGCTTTCTGAGTATAGTTTTTCTTTCTGAGTGTATCCTTTTTAAATTCTCTCAGTGAGGGTCTAAGAGTGGTAAACATTCTTTTGCTGAAAATGCCTACTTTTTTTACCCTTGCTTTTGAATGATAGTTTAGCTGGATATGGAATCTGTGTCTGATGGTTGTCTTCTTGGCATCTTGAC
The DNA here is from genome assembly GCF_053574225.1 of Canis aureus. Lineage (NCBI taxonomy): Eukaryota > Metazoa > Chordata > Mammalia > Carnivora > Canidae > Canis > Canis aureus. The sequence continues at coordinate 17,883,288 of NC_135613.1, read as the reverse complement.
AATTTTGTGAGTTCTGATGCCATAGCCCACTTCTCACATGGTACCTCTGAGCCATGCCAAAGTCTTAGTTGAATTAAGGATGAGCAAGAGTATGATTAAATCTGGCCTTCTAGATAAGGCTAACATACCTCCCTTGGGAATGTGCATAGGAATTTCCCCCACACTTTGAGAAGGGCTAAACACGCAAATGCTGGAAAAAGATTTGTAGAGATTTACCAGGGATCACCCGGCTCCAAGCCAGGCTTCCAAGTCTGTAGCCAGTGACCCCACTGCCACCTTCACAGCACTCTGCCTGCTTTGGGGAAGCTGTAGGGGAGCTCTGGTTTTGATGTTTCTTTGCTTAGTCTGGATGTGGCTTGTATGCAGGAGTCTTCCTGCATAGGAAGAGAAGATGCACTCGCCTCTTTCCTCAGGGGTAAGGCCTCTGGCGGGCTTGACATCTGAAAGCCCCCTGGCTTTTAGACAGACACTTAACATCGCCGCAAATCCATCTCTGCCCACAGATTATGAAGGAGGTCCGGCGAGCGCTGTGCAACGCGGCCACGGACGACAGCAAACTGCTGCTTCTCAGTGCAGTGGGCAGCGTATTCTGCAGTGGCCTAGATTACTCCTACCTAATTGGCCGGTTGTCCAGTGACCGGAGAAAGGAGAGTACCCGGATTGCAGAAGCCATCAGGTGAGCTCTGCTCATGTTTGGACACTTTGGGACCTGCCTCCTCTTGGCAATTGTAGCACATAAAAATATAGGCTGCTCAGTTAGATTTTTAATTTCAAACAACAAAGAATTTTTTTATCATAGGTATATCTTGTGCAATGTTTGGGACATACTGATACTAAAAAATTATTTGTTTTTTATCTGAAATTGGGATTTAATTGAGCATCCTGTATTTTTCTGCCAAAATTAAGGTGCCTTTGCTCTTTAGGTTAGATCCCACTTTATTCTTTTGATCAAAAAGAGATTTTATTTCTTTATATTAAGCACAGCATCTAGTAATGCCCATGTGTTATCCATGCTACTCCCACTGTCTGTCTGATAGTGAAATCTTTGATTTTCTGGGTGTCCTGAAGCTGACATGGCTCAGCACTGGAGAGAGGATGGAGGATACCCTGGGCAGCTCTGCATTTGCAGACCCCATGGGGGGCAGCGGAGTGCTTCTGCCTCTCTTGTTGCCTTTGGGACAGAAGTTGGGATCCTGGGGCTGACATCTGATCCCAACAATCAGTATCTCTTTTGGGACCCTAAAGGATAGATATTTCCCTATTATTTATGGATTTATCAGAAGCAATTGAGTGTTATTTTCAACAAGAGCCATCACTCAGCCTCCACCCTGGGAAGGGCTCATGCTTGCTGCTGCACCTTGTCCCATGCTCAAACAGGAGTCACAGTGTGGTAATGCCACCTGGTCTCTCGGAAAGGAACACTTATCTGTGTGTCTTGGTGCCTCAGGCTTCACAACGAGGGGTTTTCTGGGGCTTCCAGGCTCACTGCACCTGGCAGCATTACATGGAGGCTGATTCCCATGTGGCTGTGGGAGCCTTCCAGGAGATACGGAGTTTCCAAGAGATGACATGGGGATGCTGCCACAGGTGGAGTTCTACATCCCCTCTTCAGGGTGAAGCATCCAATGAAGTATGCTCCAAAACACGTGTGTGCTTCCTTTTGCAGAATTCTTGCCCAAAGAGACAAAATGTCTTAATGCTGTTATTAAAAAAGGCGTCATGGTTGCATGCCCCTCCCAAGCTTCCTGGCTATAGACAGCCCTGGCCACATCCACAGCTGTTTATTCCCTGCTTGGACTTAGCTGTGCCTTTTAACAGCTGCCTAATCACTTGGCAAGGAGAGCAACAGGGTCCCCAGTAATCTTCGTTCCGTTTGTGGGACCATCAGATAGGGTGCCCATCTCTCTGGCCTGAGGAAAGCCTTGGCCATAGCCATCATGTGGCTTACGGATTTCAGTGGAGGCATTAGCTGGATTTCCAGAAGTCCCAAATTTGAGGAGATTCTGAATGCGTTAGCTGACTTCTTGAGAAACGCAGGCAGTAGGATTTAAGACATTTGCTGTCTCATCAGAAAAGTGAGTTTCTCTTAGGCAGAGTAGAGAGGGAAGTGGCAAAGGGAATTCTTCCCAGTGTTCAGAGGGAGTGGAGGTTCCTAATATGTGAGCCTGTAGAGACACCAGGAGAGGGAATGGGGGATGTGTCCTAGACCAGTAGTTCTCAGACCCAATAGCATAGTGAATCCACAGGGAGCTTCTCTAAAACCCAGCTGCTTGACAACTCCAGAAGATTCCAAATCAGTGAGCATGGGGTGGGGCCAGCACATCTTTGCTTTTTAAAGTTCCCTTGGTAGTTCCACTGTGTTAGAAGGAACAAGAGTGGGTGAGGAGCTTAAAGGGGGTAGATGGGAGTGCATACAGTATGGCCCCATAGAGAAGAGTGCCCATGAGGTCAGAAAATGTGCCTTGCCCATCATCATCAAGCACCTAGGGGAGGTTCCAGCTCCACAAACTTTGGAGTGCTTCCCCTGGCAGCCATGCTTCGGAGTTTGGGACACAAGGTGGCAGAGAAGCATTTCCCAGAGAATTTTGTGCAGCTTTCCAGAGAAGCATCGTGAGTGAATGGCACTGTCCATAAATTACTTTGGGCCATGCTGCAAATTCTGTCCTTGCTCCTGCAGATTTTCCAGGCATATTAACATATTTTTAGTCTGAGAAGTCTCTTGTGAAGGAACTTTGTTCAAAGTCTAGGATGGCTGAAACGTATTTTGGCCACAGAAACTTAAAACCTACTGACAGCCCTTGCAATTCTCTGGGGACATGCATGCTCTTGGATGGGCTGACCTCCAGGATCTGGGCATGTTGCAGCCACAGCACCTCCAGCACCACTCCCACCCCATCCTCATTGTTTCCTAGAAAAAATACACACACACATGACCCAGGACACTGTGTTCACTCTGCAGATGTTTGTTGAATGAACTAACAGATGTGAGAAGAGCTCAGATGATTCATTCAGCACAGGCTTCTGTCCAGGACCCAAACAAAGCTGTCAGCCCCATCCTGAAAGAGAGACTGCCCTCACCTGAACTCCTCACAGATGATGTGATAGTCTGCTGATGGGTTGCTAGGATGAAGATTAATCAAATAACCCACGTGAGAAACTTAGACTGACCCAGCACATAGTTCATACTTAGAACAGGTGTAAGGAGTTATTTTCATTGCTAATACTGTTATGTCCAGCCATGAGTGCTAGCTAAGTCTGGTCTCACTGGAGAGTGTGTTTCAAGAGCACCCCTCTGTGGGCCCCAGGATGGCTATCGCTGTGTGTAGCTGGTGCTCACAGGTCTCATACTGGCTGGCTTGGCTCTGAACTTTGGCAGTGGGAGAGCTGCACCCTATGGCTCTGGTTAAAGGGAATAGGTAGCCCCACAAGGAATGCTAATTGCTCCAGGTGGAATCCAGACATCCCTGTATGTAGAATATTGCTTCAGCATCTCCTTTTGGCCTAGGGGTGGATTACTGACCACTGAGAGTGGAGCAAGAGCAGCATCTGCCCTACCCAGCAGGTGCACTGACTATAATAATATAAGCAGTATTGACCAAGGGGTCCTGCATGCCAGGCACGGTCTCCTTTAAATCCCAGAGGCCCTATGGGAACAAACCATTGGCTTTCCCATTTGACAGGGAGGAAAATGAGATTCCAGAGAGTAAGTTGTCCAAGATCTCACTACTGGTTAGGGGCAGAGTGGAGATTTGACCCCAAAATTCTTGCTCCTTATGCCACATCAGAGCAGCCTAATGCTCAGACAGGCAGAGGCCACTGGACTCAGGCTGAGTGGAGGAAGCTTTGGAGCCAGAGTCAGCAGCACTGATGGACTTTGATGCTAAGGAAGATGGCAAGTCATCTTGCCCGCACAGTCCCGCCACCCGAGTCAGGATCAGATATCTAAGCGGCAGCATCTGTAATGCAATATCCTGTTTGCCGTCAGGCTTCTGTGTCCACTGGGCCTTTGTGATAGAGATCTGCTTGAGTGAGAGGAAGAGGATGGGGAGAGTGGTCTGTGCATTGCATTTTCATATCCAGGACATGAACCCATGAGGCAGCCTGGAGCAAAACAGGATGGCGTGAGGGTGCAGGAGTGGAGCTGGGCACACTAGCTCCCCTTACCCCTCCTCAGGATGTGAGATCCCTCTGCACAGAGCTCAGGTTGGAGACCACAGAGGGAAGGTTCTGGGCTCTGGAACAGTATATTCCCTTAAGGTTGTGAGGGCCAAGATGAATTCCTGAGGGGCTGCCGTGTGGAGATTGGGGTAGAGTGAGAAAGTTAGAGAAGCCCTCATGAAGTCCACAGCAGGTAGTCATCTTGATAGGGAAGGACCCTCTTTACTGAGTGTGTTCTGCAGCTGCTGGAGAATGGTGGATCCTCATGAGGCTGGGGAGGGAATCCTGCACTGAGTGGAAGATTTGGCTTGACGACTCCTGAAGTCCTTTACAACTTCTGAGATTCAAGGTCCTGGAATTGTATGAAGGGGTTTAGATGTGGAATGTTGGCCCCAGATCACTCAGACCCTGTGGCTCCAAGGACCCTGCCAAGAAGCCCCACATAGCGTGTGGACTCCAAATTGCATTTGGTAAAAAGCATATATTAAGGCCAATGACTGAGGCCATGAAGTTAGGAAGTCAGGCCAGGAAATGGGACTGGCAGTGGCTGAGAGAGCTCTACCTTATACTCACAAATCCCCACACAAGAGTCAGGAGACGGAATGCCTCAAGCTTAGGGCAAGGGTGCATACTCAGGTGACAACATATAGGTTGTGAGACGCCCTCCACTCAGGCTTCTCACAGTGGAATCCAATCCCACCATTTACCCTGATGCCCACATGTTTTGGTGAGGATTGCAGGGGGATGTTAGCAGCTGAGAAGGGAGAAATCAGATGGATGTTTGTATCAGTGAAGTACTAGCTGCTGTAACGTACAAATACATGTATTTGGGCTCAGTTATGATAAAAATTTACTTATATTTGGGAACCTAAAGCGGATGTTACTGACCAGCCTGTGACTGTCCTCTAAGTGTGACTCAAGGGCCCATACTCCTCCCATCTTGTGGCTCAGCCCATGCCCTCCAAGATGGCCATGCCCGTCAAGGTGGAAGGGTTTGTGGGCAACATGATGGGAGATTTCCTTGTCCTGGCCTGGAATTGTGCATAGGTTTCCACTCATTCCATTGGCTGGCATTGGATTACTTGGCCACAGCCATCTGTGAGGGAGATGGGGAAATGTGCTCCAGCAGCAGATTCAGAAAGAGGAGGGGTGGGAAAGCAGGTCCGGCAAGCAGTGAGTGCATCCCTGCTGCACATCACAGTCTCCGCTCTCTTTCTGAGATCCTCCTTTATCTATCTGGCAGTTATTTACTGAGGGTGAACTCTAGTACAGATGGGCACCAAGCCATACACCAGGCAGACCTGAGGGTTTCTGTAAGGAGCTGAAGAGGGAGGAAAATCCAAAAATAAGTAAGCTAGCAAATAAGTAGGATAATTGCAAATTGTGATGCCGGTGTTTTCCAAGAACCCTCAGAAGGCCTGTGTAGCTCATGCACTGTGCACAGGCATGAGGGAGACAAGAGATGCACCTGGAGGGGTGAGCGGAAGCAGACTGAGGCCATGGGCAGGAGCATGGATTTTATTCTTGTGAGTTCTTGGTAGCTTCCACCTGAGAACAATGAAGGATTCAGGTTTTACTAGACATCTTGGATCTCTCCTCCATGTCCAGATGACTACGAACATTTTATAAATCTTATAGAGCAGCTATGGGAAAGGCGAAAAGCATTCTAGGTCAAAGAAAGTAGGGTTGGCTCTGCTTAATTGGTCCAGATGAACGTTGGCACTTGCTCTGTGAGGAAGGGGAGGGGGGAAAATGTCTCCTAATCCCAGAGCCATGATCCCAGATGCCTCATACCTATGGGAAAGGTCAGTGTCCTCCCCCAGTTTTGGTTAAAGCCACCCCAACATATGGATCCTTGTCAGCATTCTAGAACCACCCTCGATGAGTCTGCCATCTCTGGGTGATTCAGAATCAGACAATCCTAGGAGTGAAAGAAATGTTACATATCATCCATCCTTACCTGTGCCCGCCCCCTGAAGCTTGAATTCCCTCTACAGTATCACCCAAAGTGGTCATCCAGCCCAAATTGGAATACCTCCAATGACAAGGGGTTCATACCTCCCAGTGCTGGCCATTCCACCTTCTGCCAGTGCTATTGAACAGTCTTTGTCTCATTCAAATATGCCTCCTAGTGACGGCCTCCTGTTGGCTCTCCTTCTGGTTCTGAACCTTGATGTTCAGGCTGTCTTCTTTAGGATAGTTATACTTTGTCAGCATCCAGGGAGTGGTAAGCTGGGTGCAGTAGTGGGACAGTGGGTGTGACCTGGGACCATCTAGACAAAGTGGGGCATGTGGTCAGCCCACGAATTTCTTTCTAAAAATGTGCCACCAACCACCAAATGTGCCATGCCTGTGACTGCAGCTTAGTGGCTTGGTGTTCAGGAGAGTGAGACCCTTGCCCAGCACCCACTTCCCTCTGACGACCTGAGGGTGCTTTACCCCACCAGGGAAGCTTATTTCAGCCTTGGCAGGTTAAAGGATGTCAAATAGGTCTCAGCAGCCTGGCCACCTGTTAAAGAAGGTCTTCTCTTTTCTCCCAGGGACTTTGTGAAAGCCTTTATCCAGTTTAAGAAGCCTATCGTGGTTGCGATCAATGGGCCTGCCCTGGGCCTGGGTGCCTCCATCTTGCCCCTCTGCGACATCGTGTGGGCCAGCGAGAAGGCCTGGTTTCAGACCCCCTATGCCACCATCCGCCTCACGCCCGCTGGCTGCTCCTCATACACCTTCCCCCAGATCCTGGGCGTCGCACTGGTAAGCTCCCTTGTTCCTCGGGCAGGATCTCTCTCTGTGATACGTGGCTTTGGGTCCCACAAGACCCCTTCTCTGTCCTGGATTTAGGCTATGGCCCTTCATGTGAATAAGAAATCCAGAGGTGCACCTGCCCTGTGTAATGTGCTGAGTGCCTCTGCTTCCCCAGAGTTGCTGGGACGAGGTCAGGCTGGTCTCAGAGCCTTTGAGTACTGGTGCCAGATGCCAGCAGCAGGTGTAGCCCAAGGCTGAGGGGACAATGAAGATGTTCACTTATCAAACATATACTTTTTTCACCTGAGTTAACTTAATTCAGTTAGTTCATTTACCTAGGCACTTAACTAGTTAAAGCACATAGAATTTTAAGCTAAGTTCGTTTGCTTATCTAAGCATTTTGCCTACCCTAGCTCATTTATTCTTCACAACAACCTGAGAAGACCATGTATTAGGATGGACTATGCTGTTAACAGTCGCACAATCCTAGCGTACAAACAACAAGCATTTCTTTCTGGTTCTTGCCGCAGTCCAATGCAGATGTAGTAGCCATCCACACTGACCAGGGGCCCAGACGTCTTCCATCTGGTAGACCCACTTTTGCTTCGGACCAGTGGATGCAAAGAGAGAGCGTGGAGGTTTTTATGGGCCAGGTCTGCAAAGAGGCATCTCACCTCTGCTCCCATTTCACAGACCCGGATTCCAATGTGTGGCCGCACCCACCTACAGGGAGGCTGGGAAATGTAGTCTTGCTGTGTGTCCTAAAAGCAGGAAGGGATTTTGGTGTTCACAGGCAGTTCCCACCTGGAGTACCCACATGTTATGGTTTCCATTGCACAGAGGGCAAGCCAGATTGGAGAAGTTAAGGAACTTTCCATGTTGTATGTCAGTAAGTGGTCAGAGTGGTGTTAGAGTGAATGGCTGCAGTCAGATTCTGTGCCAGCTACCAGAAGTAAGTGTGGTCAGGGGCCAGTTATAATAACACTTGGAAAGCACGCAGTGAGGCCAGCGCTTGAGAGCCGTTGACTCAGTGCATCCTCCTATAGCCCCCTAAGGTAGAACAGTTGTCATCCCCACGTGACAGATTGGAGACTGAAGCTCGGAGAGGGTGAGTTGTCCAGAGTCACACCGTGGGAGTGGCAGTCATGGGATCTGAACACAGACTATCTGGTCTCAGAGTCTGTGCTCTTAACTGGTTTGTCATAAGTAGGACCCACATCCAAAGAGTAAATCTGAAATTGGGGAGATGTCTGCAAGACAGTATTGTCTGAACTCAGCTTGCATCTCCTGTAACAGCTTGTCTCTCTAAGAAGGGCAATAAGCAGATCCGGTGCCTCCTCTAGACCGGTTCTAGAAAGTCCCCGCACCCATATGTGTAGGTCCTCTGTCTAATATTGAAGAAAAATTCTGCCATATTCCATTGCAAGGGACACCAGTGACCTCCTTTTTGTTGAACCCAGTGAGTCTGTGGTCAGCTCTGATGTTGTTTGCTCACTGCTGTGACAGATGCTCCTGGAAACTCTTGCCTCCATCCTCTCCATTCGTGACTTCTCCTTGGCCCTCCAGGAATTTATCTGCTAGTCTCTCACAAAGCCTTTGATGGGTCTTCTGGTTCGAGTTGGAGCTCTTAGGCAAAGCTCAGAGCATTTTAATGACCCAGTCCTTGTTCCTTTTCCTGTTTGGTCTCTGGCCTTGACATTCACATCTCACAACTCCACAAGATAACTCCCAAGTGACTCCACAGGCCTGTGGGCTCAGCACACTTATCACCTGCTTTCCTCACCCAGCAGACTGAGTCCAGTGCCTCTTCCATCCTTAGGATTCCTGAGATCCAATCTCTCCCCACCCCTGGCTGAGGGCCTAGGGTGAAACTCTCAGGAGGCCAGCTGCAGCTGGGACTTAGTGGATCCTCCCTAAAGCATTGCTGGTACTGAGATTCTGTACAAGGTTGCCTAATCATTTTGATGCTCCCTGCTCTCTTTGATATTTCCATTCTGAAAAATGTGTCCACTGTGTTGCATTACACACCAAAACTACGTGGGCACTCTGATAACGAAGGACTGAGTGGGTTGTCCCAGGAAGATTCTCTAAGCTTGCACTGATCATCCCCTGTGTGCCAGCCACGTTACTGGTCACTTTCCACATGATGGTCTCATTTACTCTTCTGAGCACCTGCAAAGGTAGGTCCTGTTGCCTTACATTTTATAGAGTTTATAGAGAGTCGAAGTGTAATTATGACACTGTTTTGTTGTCACACAAATGACACTGTTGCAGCCCACAAACTTAAGTGAGCTTCCAGTAGACACCTGGCATTGCCTTATCTGCTTAGAAGTACAAAGATGAATAACATGGAGGCTGCACCCTTGGTAATCCCACCTGTGGGTGCTAATGCGTGACTGGTGTGGTGTTTCCCTGCTCTTTTGTTACCTCATTGGATCCTCACAGGTGGTAATTGGTACCCACTTTAGAAATGAATAAACAGAGAGGCAAAGAGATTTGCATAGGGTCACAGGGCAAAGCAGAAGGCTGAACAGGGGTGTCTGATCCTGCAGCCTGCGCTTTCCACTGCTCTGGTCCTGTAAACTGTGACCTTCTTACCTGGGGAGTAGGGTGGGAACCCCGCAAGTGGCCATTGCTGCTGGACTGTGATAAGGTTCACGGGTGCTTAGAAAAAGAAAGCTCCTGGGCAGGGGCACCTCCCAAGTGAGTCTTGAAAGATTGCAAGCCCTGTTCTGCCCCTTCCGTGTGGGCTTGTCACTCTTTGATGGTAGCACAAAACAGGAAGGGCAAGTACAAGATTAGCAGGGACCCCTAGCAGCCCCACGCCCACTGGCACCACCTAGTCTGTGCAGCAGGGCCATCAGGTGGGATCAGTGAGGCCTTTCGGATTCAGAAACTCGGTCCTGGAGCTGCTAGAGGCTGCTCACAGTCCAGTGGCAGAAAAATGAGGCAGGCAGGGAGCCCAGGAAGCAAACACTTTCCCTTTTGATCTCGGCCACTGCGCTCTGCCCAGACTCGGTGCCACTCCTGTTCCTCCCTGTCCTTTGTGGTTGCAGAAATGTGAACATTGTACAGTCTTATCTCTTTCTTTCTCTCTTTATTTCAACCATTTCTGAAACTCCAAGAATGTTGCTGACGGGGATGTGTTCTTGCCGACTGTGTCCTCTTTGGCTCCTTCTGTTGTGTTCCTTCCTTTCATTTCTCCTTCTGGAGACAGAGGTGTTTCTGAATAAGTATAATGACATAGATTTGTCTTCAAACCTCCAACCAAATGCATGCTGTAGGCTCATTACCAACCTGATAAATTTCTCTACTCTGGCGTGAAAGATTGTCCTTTGGGTCATCATGACCCATCAGTGACAACCAGAACAAAGGGGAAAACGCATGCATAGATCCAGCAGCCTAGAGAGCCTGGCATTTCAACATCGATCCAAGAGAGGCTTAGCATATAGGGGCAGGCAGATGGATGGCAGGTCAGGGCAGGGATTGTCTGCTGCGTGAAGGTGGTGGGGATTTATCCTGAAGGAGGTAGGTACCCCATCACATGGTGGTAACCATCATACCCTAATTATCAGCAGGAGAGTCACTTGGTAAGTTTTAGTGGTGACTGCACTGTGCTATCTGTGCCTAGGACCTTATCCATCAGGCTCCTCCCAGAAGGAGCATGACAGCTCTGAACTACAAAGCAAAAGGAAATTCTTGGGGGAGTAGGGCTTGGAGGAAACCACAGAAGACAGGGAGGGGAGGGTCAGGTAAGGAGGGTGCTTTTTGCCCTTCACAACTGGGCAGAGGTATGCGCAGCCCCGGGGCCACCAGGAGAGATGCGCCTCTCTGCATTAGTATTAGAGTATTATTTAGGACCTTTCTGGCTGCCAGTGCTGGAGACACTTTAACTGGCTTAAAGCGGGAAGAAAAGAATGCACTGATTGCCCTAACTTGCAAACCTGGGAGCAGAGCCTTCTTTGGGGATGCTGGGATCCAGGAATCTTAGCTTAGGACTCTCATTCTCCATCCCTCCTTTCTTTGTGGACCCCCCTCTCCAAAGAGTGGGGACACAGCAGCGGCTGCCCATGGGCTCCATGACTTTAGCATGCAACCAGGGAGGAAGAAAGATCTTCCCCATCACTTCTAGCTTAGAAACCTCACGGGGGGGCTTTATTACCTAGGGCACATATCTGTGCCTCCCTGGACCAGTCGTCACGGCTGTGCTTTTAGCACTGAACTGTACCGAGCCTAAGGCGCATGCCCACTCCTGTGGATCCGCTGCCACATGTGAAGAGGGGTGGGGGCAGATGGACCCACAGTAGGGACACAGCTTGTTTGGGAATTGAAGGAAAGCTGTGGACGCTCTACTCACAGAGCAGGTGTTTGCATGTAGTTCCCAAAGCTTATCTGACCGCCAGTCCATAACTGTGCCTTAGAGAGCCAGACCCATGGTTCACGTCAAGTCCAGGCCTCGCTAAACGATGTGAAAGGCACTCTGGGCTCTCAGCCTTCCCCTGCCTTTGCTTTTTTCAGGCCAACGAGATGCTCTTCTGTGGGCGGAAGCTCACTGCCCAGGAGGCGTGCAGCAGGGGACTTGTGTCCCAGGTCTTCTGGCCAACCACATTCAGCCAGGAGGTCATGTTGCGGGTCAAGGAGATGGCCTCCTGCAGCGCGGTGGTGAGTTCCTATGTCTTTGTGTGCTCGTCCTTGCGACAGACCCATTTTACAGATGAGGGTAATGAGGCTGAAAGGGACTAGTTGACTTGCTAAAGGTCATGGAGGGTGTGTGTGTAAAACCATAAATGCCCCCTCTCTGTGTGCAGAGCTTAGACCCTGAGATGGACAGTTGGCATTCTTAGATATTCCCCGTTATGTCCCGTCTGGAAACCTCAGAGAAGAGACTAATACTCTGGGGGTAGAGCGCATTGCCTTAAAACAAAATTCCAGACACACACAGAAGCACAAAACATCTGTAGTTTTCAAAGAATATGAGAAACAAAGGCACATAAGGACAAAGGGTGTTAAACTGTTCTAGAGATGAGAGAAACCAGTACACGCCATCCTTGTATTTCATTTCTTCTACCCACTGAGTGCATGGCACACTTAAACATCGCCGTTGGACTCTGAAGACACATTGAAAAATAGATAAATAAATAACACCTCTGCAGAACCGCCGGATTTTAATTAAGTGTCGATTTTATCTCAGAAAAATCACTCTGAGTGAGGTATGGAAATACCCTGTTGAGAAGTGGAGCAGAGGCCACTCCTGGAGCCACAGGGCCAGTCTAGGAAATGAGGAAGGTGGTTTGGGAGAATAGGGCCCTGGGTGCTGGGGCTCTGTCTGCTTTGGGGTCAAGGAGGTGCTGTGCTGGACTCACGGGGTCAGACCCTTGAGTGTCCCTTCCTTCTCCCTTCTGCGCTGAACCCCCACTCCCCACCCCCACCCCCAGCCACTGTGCCTCTCCTCCCTGCCCCCTCCACCCTCACCCCCTGGCCGCCGTGCCTCTCCCCACTGACCCCCCACCCCGGGCTGCCATGCCTCTCCCCCTTGCCACCCCTACCCCCGGCTGCCATGCCTCTTTCGATTTGCCTCATCAGCCTTGATTGCACACCTACTGTGTGTAAGCTCACCTCCCCAGAAGCCTGACAGTGCCAGTGATGGTGACAGAGTGGTGGTGGTCCTGCATCATTGGTGAACTCCTGTTATGAGCCATGCACTCTGCTAATCCCTTTATGTGATTCTCTTTTAATCTTCCTGATAACTGTTGTGACCCACTCATCCCACTTTGCTTGGGACTCTCCTGGTTTTAGCACTGAAAATCCCACATCTCAGGAATCCCTTTGGTCTTGAGCAAACAGGGATGTTTGATGACTCTAGGATCAGCAGCACTGACGAGCATGTAGACATTCTAAGCAGAGGAAGCAGTGTGAGTGAGGGCACAGGAGTCCGAAAACCCCTGTGGAGTTTAGACAGAGACTCATGGTGGTGGAAGCAGGTTCACAGGCTACTCGAGAGACATGAAAGTTGAGAAGGAAGGTAGGAGAGAGGCCTCAAAGCTCCATGGAAGAGTCTGGTCTTTGGGCAACGGAGGTACTCAGGTGGATGAGCTGTTGAAGAAATACTACAAGGAAATCTCTCCTGTCAGCAGTTGTGAATTCAAGAGCTTTGGGGTGAGGCTTGAGAAAGGACTCTGCTCTGCAACCTGGGAGATGGGGTTCTTCAGGGGAATTCCTGTGAGGCAGGAGGTGGCCTTGGTCCACCAGCTGTTCTCACTCCCCTTAGCCTCCAGCCCGGGCCAAGTGGGAAGATCCCATCCTCATTCCAGCCTGCTTCAGCTAGGGAGCCTTGGTCCTGCTTTTTCTCTTAAAGCACTTGGGGAAAATGTGAAGTGAAACCTTGACATCAGCAGAGTAGAGGGAGGCACGAGGAAGGGTGCTCAGGTGCCTCACTGCCCCACAGTGCCTGTGCCAGAGCAAGGCAGCCGCGTGGCCTGTCCCCAGTTGGCCAGGTGTCTGCAGGCCACATGCGCCAGGCAACCCGGGCACCTTTACTCCACTGAGCTCACATCATTTCATCCTAATGTGGAGATAAAAATCCTACCTATTTATGGAGTTATCATGAGAATGAAATGAAAGAAATCGGGGAAAGTACTTCTCATATGTATTTCTAATAGCATTGCTGTTATTACTGCGATTAGTACGATCGCTATTACTCATTACTGTGATGATTTTTACTGCCATTGGTGCCGTGTTACTGCCATAGTACTACAGTATCATGACCGCCGCCACCATCCTCACTAGGCCATTACTAACATTCCACTGTTATTGCTATGATAATACTGTAGCATTATTACTATTGTCATCACTGTTATTGCACATCACTACCATTATTGCAATTATCATTACTCATTACTACAACAATCACTCGTATTCTTGCTGCTGCTCTTACTACTAAGCCTAAGCTAGAGGGCCTGCTGGCGGGGTGAGTCCTGTGGATATTTGGACAGCCGTCAGTTCCTTATCTTACTCTGTAATGCCAACTATCCTTCAGTTAGGCATCATTGTCACTGTTGTGCAGCTAATCACGGTGAAGCATGGGAGGTGAAAGCAGTTGCCCAAACTTTTTCGTGACACCCGTACAAAAGGCGCAACACCTTGGCACGCCTGGAACCCATTCCTGGCGCTGCTAGGGACACAGGCCTGGGAAGTTCTGGACGAAGGAGGCAGTCTTCTCTGGCTTTGGACATTGGAAGGTTAACTGATGCCTCATAGGCCGAGTATATTCCTCTGGAGCAGATACCCTGGTGCCAGCTAATGAAGCTTATGCGTTTCCCTTCAGGTATTGGAGGAGTCGAAATGCCTTGTTCGGAGCTTCCTAAAGTCTGTGCTTGAAGATGTGAACGAGAAAGAATGCCTCATGCTCAAGCAGCTCTGGAGCTCCTCCAAGGGCCTGGATTCCCTGTTCAGCTACCTGCAGGACAAAATTTACGAAGTCTGAAGAGCCCCAGCCCACCTGCTCCAGAGTTTGAGGGCACCTGACTTCCAGCTTTGCCCTGTGCTTCACACATCAGAGCACGGTGTGCGCCGGCTAAGGAGTTTTGTCAAGGTGTCTCTCTTGTGTCCATTTCCTCCTGTCCTTTGGTTGCTCTGCATTGGTTTGATTTTGTATAACAGATGGGAAACACAGCATACTCGGTCTCCCCCCTGCCCCCCACCCCTGCCCCTCCACTGGCCAGAGAGCTATTGAGGGCTATATCTTCCCAGGCCTCTGCCAGGTACCATCATCTTCTCCCCACTTGCTGAAATGCACCATCCCGGTCCAGGAAGGGGAAGACTAATTCTCCCCATCCTTCTGACTCAGGCTGTGTCTACACAGTGCCTCTGCTTTGGAGACTTGGCTGTATGGCTCTCTTTGGTTAGGTGCGGATCTGGTGACAGGGGACGGTCAATCTTAGGCAATTTCCAGACCGATGAGCAAAATGGTTGTGTAGAGCCAGCCTCAGTCTTCTCTCTGATGCAAATCTGTGTGACTTTTAGGGCTTGGTCTTAAAACCCAATTGAGTGATTTGCAAACCCAGATATTGTACGTTTAGGAATGTTTTGTTAAATATATATTTTTAAAACGATGTAAGTGGACATTCTGATAATTTATGTGTATTATATGTAAAGCTAGTTTTACAAAAACATGAACTACTAGGAAATTTTTTCTTTAATCAAACTTATTTAATTTATTTATTTTTGTTTATATATTATGATATCTGTCGTTGTCGCAGATATTATTTTCATACTGCCCTGGACCAAATCCCATACAAGGTTCATGCCGTTTGGTGCATTCTAGCAATGAACCACACAGAAATAAAAGTCAGAGAGATGTAAATGGAAGGATCCCTGTGGATAAAAGGAATAGCTCTGCACCAGATCCTCTTCGGTAAAACAGTTTTCAGCTCTAATAATTGAATACCTGTTCTTAGGAGAAATTATAGGAGTGTTATCTCTTCACTCTGCTGCCTTGAAGGAGATAAAAGGGCTTCTAGCCTGAATGATACTGAGACATACCCAGCCCCTAATTTGTGACGTCAGGAAGAGCTAATAGGCCCTGCCTAGCCATTGCATATTGTCTACAGTGAGCCTTTTTTCTCTGGGGCAAATGACTGAACTTGGATTTCAGAGTCCCATTTCTTCGATGTGGACAGCATTATCTGGTTTTGGCCTTCCAGGGGAAGTGGGGGAAGAGCTCCTGCTCTGTTGAGCTGTCGGTAGGTCTGAATCATTTTGTGTCTAGAAGCCCAAATGATCTATCTTTTTTCTAGTTGTTTACTTACATCAGGGAGAAATAACCAGGGATGAGGTCTCCTGTCCCAGGATGGGGACCCCAACATCTGAATTTCGACCATCATCCCAAAGTCCGTGGATCAGCTAGCTGCAGAGAAGGGGCAGGGGTTGGTTTGGGTTTGGGTTGGTGAGAGAGGTAGATCTCAAGTTTGGAGCAGAGAAATGACGTGTTCTACACAAGGCTTGACTGCTCTGTGGGTCAGTCAGATTCTCAGAGTGGGGGAGTTTCCATGTCCATCATGCCCCCTGAGTATTCTCAGAGTCTCCTTTGCCTCCCTCATCTTTTCTTTTTGTCTGTGGTCAGCAGCCTGCCTTGGCCCTTGCTGGAGACAGTGAGTGGAGCAGTGAGCTCTGTGCACGGTGCAGGGAGGAGAGGCAGGCTGAGAACATGGAGGCCTGTTGCTATAGTTTTCTGTCTCCCTTGTGTATTAAGAACAGGTTGAGTGTCTACACTGTGGCCAGAGATATCTTCCTGTGAAGTTCATCTGGACACCATCCCTAAGATGGCCTTGGCTCCCTCCTTACGAGTTCTCCCATGATCTTAGGAGGGATCTCACCTTCTCCCTTCTTCTTGAGTCTATGTCATCTTGTCCCTGGAGCTGGCAGGGGACAGCCACCTTGGTTGAATCCAGCCAGAGAAAGATGGAATTCAAGTCCAGTGTCCTCTGCTCGGTCCGTGTGGGATCCTGCGGGAACTGAAGCTCTAGGTCGTTGGGGATTACTGTAGGGAAACACTTGGCTTTTGCCCAGATGCCTGCAAGTCCCATTTCCACTTGAGTTTTGTCTCTTCCTTTGAGAAAGCAGATGTAGGCTTTCCCGGAGCCCTGGACAGACCGTATTCTTGTGTGTGGTAGCAGATAATCTCTTCACCACTGCTAAGTCCTCTAAAGATAGAGCCCCGTGCCTTCTGTGTACTTTCTGGGGCAGACAGGTTTCCCATCTACTTATCTATAGAAGCCATAGAAGCAATTGGGGATGGCAAAGGATGTTTGGAAGTTCAATGTCTATCTCTCTGTTCTCTGCTGAAAGGACCTAAAATGTTTTAGCTTTGGATCACAGGTCCAAACTTCTAAATGTTGGAAGGATCTCTGATGATAGGGTAAGAACGTGAAACCATTACTAGGGTGGAATTCCTGCTGTTAATTTGTAGGTTCTGGGTATAACAGGAAGTGTTTTAAAAGATGGTCGTGTTTTGGTTGTTTCTATCCAGTCCGCTCAAGGAGGATGTTCCACAAATGGGACAAAGGTCAGTTAAATCTGCTTGCTGCAGGGTAGACTGCACTGCTGAGTTCTCCACTTTCTGAATAGTTGTTTTGACAATATGGTGATGAAGTCCAGGGAACTTCTAGCAAAGTGACCTGAGATGGAACGTGCCAGACCTTTGGATGTATCAGGGTTTATCCTCCAAGCTTTCTTAAGACAGGGGGCTCAGGTTTTCAGTTTTATCTTTGGTCATAACACCTTCTCTCTACCCGTCGGATCCTTTCTCCCCTCTCTTTACCCTGCTTTCCCTCAAGCCCACCCTATGTCTGTCCCTTCCCAAAGCCTAAGCAGGTCTTTGAGCAACTGCCCGATCCTGACAGTCCACACCCAGACTTAACCTTGGGATTGGAAGAACCACTGTGGGTGGGAAGTGAGGGTACTGCTTCAGTCAAGGAAACTTGTAGGTTACCCACCCTTTGCCACGCTGTGACCCATGCTTTAGAATTCCCCTTCCTCCTCCACTCCAGCCCCAGACGATTAGCACACAGCATCTTTTAAGTGGAGCCACTGGAGTTAGCAGTCCTGTTCCAAGAGGGCTTTGTGCAAACTTTGCCAAGGTGGTCAGAGCTCCTCACCATTCGGAAACCACACACTAATGCTGATGTACCCACGTGTCCCTTCCTGCTTTTAAATAATAATTTCTGTAGGCAGAAACCATCAAGCTTACCCTCTAAGAATGGAATTGGGTAACTGAGAAGGTGGTAGAGAATTGATTTAAAATGTTAGACTTGTTCAGTATAGATTAAACTAGGAAATGTTCTCTCTGAAGCATAACAATATGTTTCTTCCGTATGAAGTTTAGTATTGAGGATGAAAAATAATGATCAAAATGGACTCTGATCAATACAACTGTAGCTCCAAATATCCACACTAAAAAAATATATAAAAAAAAAGCCTTGACTGAATGCTGAATTGCATTTCCCATTAATTGTTGGTTTAAAAGATTTTGTAAACTTTTTTAATTTGAAATTGAGTCACATTCATGCAATTTTCCAATCTAGTTTCTGTGGAAATTTTTTAAAGAGAAACAGAAACATCTTCAAATCTTCCTAAGTGAATATTTAAAATGCAGAATTGCTTCTCTTCTGTGTTTCTGTATTCAGACACTTAGATCTGTTGTACATATTAGTTTAGACACTCTCACTAATATACACAGTATTTAAGACTCTAAATGAGATTTCTTAAGTATTTTATTTTATTCTCTGTAAATGGTTTTGTATAATCTTTAAAAATCTACACTTTGCCTTTGTAGATATTTAAGGGAAACCATTTGGGGGTTGTCTTGCATGTATATTTTTGTTGTAGATAAGTGTTGCTCAGTTATTTCTGCAAATTTTGGTTGAAATGCTTACAGACTTTAATACAGTATATATTTTCAGAATATAAACTTTTATATTTCTGTGGTAAGTTAGGATATGCGTTTTAGGCAATCTTTTCCATTAACATCACTTGTTCTTTCAAAAAATAACATACTGGTTTGGTGCCAATGGTTTTATTTTATTTTTTCATTAGAATCTACTGCTCTTCTATTATTGGAGAGCAGGTTAATTTTCTTTTTCTCAGAGTAATTGAGTTTGAAGTATAATTTGAAAATGTATTGAATTTGTGGATAAGCCTTACCATTAGGATCAGTAAATTTTCCAACCTTTGCAACTACATATGTAGTTTAGGACCTCCCCATAAAGTCTCACTGTGTGGCAGTTGATGGAGTCTGTGAACAGAGCCTTAAGCTTGTTGCAAAAAAAAAAAAAAAGAAAAAAGAAAAAAAAAAAGATAAAAAGGGTAATACGGGTTGTTGTTTCTTCCAAGCAATGTAAGCCATATTGATAGACTCAATGCAGTCTGTAAATCATGGCTAATCTGAAGAGTTTGGTTGAGCTGATGGCGGCAGGGGCCAGAGAGGCAGCTTGGTGATTGTCTTTGGCCATACGAATGGACCAAGGACAGTTTTTCCGGAGCCACCTTTGTACTATTCACATGGTTTAGACATGGTCACAGGGAGGGCTGCTGGTCCATCATTTGTTCTGTATAAATGGCATTTCCTGCTCCTGACCTTGGTGGTTGACCCTAGGTCCCTTTTGGATGACCTGGAACCATCCAGCCTGGCTGAGGTCAGCACTCCTTGAGAGGTGTTAACAAAGTTTACATGTGAGTCTTACTGTGTAGACAATCTGAAGTCAATTTCAGTTACGTAATCAGCATTCCCATGTGTCCTGAGTGTCTTATCAATGAACTATATGTGTTAAGCCATACTTAAACCTGAGTTTAGCAGGGCAAAGGCAAACTAGATGAAGAACATCACATTAGCTGAGTCCGTTCACCCAGGGCTGTTTTAGTGGAGTATAAGTCATGGAGCTCATTGGTGGTGCATCCACTGTGTCTGGGATTTAATAAAACTACCTAGAATTTGGACTTACATTTTTAAAAAATTGTGATTCTTTTCAGTTGGCCACACTTCCCTAGCTGCCAACTGATTCTCCTTACTAAGGCTTTAAAGATGCCTGGAGATGAGGGCTATCATCTGGCCAACGTCAAGTTATCGAGTGCATCTCTAGTAAGTGTTCTACCAACAGGATGGAGATTTGCCTCCAACGTTTGCAGTTTGTGAGGCAGTCCAAAGAACTGACATCTGACCCGAAGCCTCAGCGCAGGTGTCTGTCTGGATTGACCATGCCTCACTGGCCCAGCACCTGACCTGATGCTGGAGCTGGCTCATTTAGGGGACTTCAGGAAGTCTGGAGGTTGTAGAGTGTTCCATCTGGTACTAAATTTGTCCCTGTGCCATTAGTCCCAGCTGGAAGTCATTTGCTGATGTCCATGTTGACAGGATTGTGAAAATATTGCCTTTCATAAAACCAAGGACCAAAGAATTCCATTATTCCAACAAAGCACGTGTTTCATAGACTAGGCACATCCAGACAGAGGTGTGCATGCTTTATGGCACAGAAAAGCAGCTCACTTCCACCAACCTGGCTGGCTGTGCAGAGGGATTTGTTTTCACCTTGAGAAGGCTCTGAAGATGAGTTTCTCGGATTGAAACTCGCTATCTCAGGTGGGTGTTTCTGCTGTGCAGTCCCAGCCTTTATCCATATCATAAAAGATGGAGGTCTGGCATTCTTCCAGGTGATCTGACCAGTGTAGACTGTTCTATCTGAGTAGGGACCCCAGTGTGAGGTTTTTTTAAAAAAAAAAATATGTCTACACTGAGCAGCATCCTGCAGTTGCTAAATTTCCACCTGCTTTTGTTTTTCATTGACCCATTCCAATTCCTGTTTGGCATGAGAAGAATTTCCCTCAATTCTCACACCAAGGGATGCTCCATTTTTCATTCATGATGAAGTCACCAATCCATTAACTGGTTGAGAATTGATTGATGCTGAAGAAGTGGTATTCTAGTGGTAAGGCTTATTACCAAACTTCTGATAATGAAGCAGGCTACCAAAAACTTATCCAGCCCACCCTAGGAGTGTTTGGATTTGATTGTGGGTGTCGCACACACACACCAAAATCCAAGGAGACCTTTGCAAATTAGGCTACTTGTTTTATTTTGCCAGGTTATCATGGGAGAGTCTTTAACTAGTTCTGAATATTTGTAAGTATGAGTACTTCATAGAATTATAAAGCAGGTACAGCTGACCCTTTCTCACTGCGTTGTAAATATTTCCCGAGACTGGGTGCAGTACTGAGGGATAATAATCTTCTGACTTATCAAATGCTGACTGTCTAGAGCAAATTGTACACTCTCTTTGTGAATGGTCCTGTAACGTGTATGAACACATTTCTGGGTGCCTTAGAAGTTGTATTTTTCATGTGTGCTAATATGCAGTATTTATACATTGTGAGAAGCTGCTTTGAATAAAAAGGTTGAAACTTCGTCTGCATTTGCTTGTGTCCACAAAACTCACAGACCTGTGGTTTCTGAACAGAGAAGTTTCTGGGCCCCCAGGGGGTTGAAACACTGATGCTTATAGCGGTATCAGGGTTCCTGGCTTGAGGCTTCAGTGGTTCAGGCTGGTAGCCACTGGGCAGCAACAGTTTGACATCAGAGGACAGTAGAATGGGGGGGGGGTGACCCACAGATGATTTTTCAGGGGGGTGGATATGAGCATTCATCCCTTCCCTGGTATGTGTGGAAGGTTACTCGCACAGGTTGCCTCCTCACCAAACATGAACCCCCTCAGACCTTGATCTTGCGCAACCCCAGCTGACTAACCCCAGTGTTTTTCACTGCAAAATTGTGTAAAATCCTTCCACACACACACAGTCTTGTTGTTTCAGTCATCTCAACCTGGCTCTTAGGAGGGGTATGCTGGGGGGAGGGGTGGCAGCTGGCCTCCAATGCCTGGCTCTAGTGACATCATGGGGTAGACAGGTTTTTTTTTTGGGGGGTGGGGTTCATGGCAACGGCCCTGTGAAAGGAATTTGCACAAGGTCAACGTCTAACTCTCCGTCCATCCAGCAGCAGTATTGAGCCTCCTGTGTCCTGCACAGAGACTAGATGGCAGAGATTTCTCAGACAGTCTCTGTCACAAAGGGGCTTGGGATCTAGGAATGTGGGAAAGGTGGGTGATCCTGCCGTGATTCTCAAACTGTCCACAGCTCAGTACCGGACAGAATGCCTTTCAGCCCGATTGTCAAGACCCTTAGGGTCAAGGACCTGGTGCACTGGTGATTGTTCATTTTCCCCCGGGTCACCTCTCCATCCTGGATCCAGTGGAGCCCAGGACCTTCCCTCTGCTGGCCTTCCCACCCTTTTTCTTTCTCTTTATTTCTGGTGTCAGCATCATCACCCTTGTTCTGTGTGCCTCTTTGCCCTTTCTGAAAGGTCCGGACTCCAGCCTAAGTGGTCAACCTGGAAAGACCTTTACGTGGCCCTTTGTGGCCCTTCAGTAACCTGGATGAGGCCTGTTGGATGTTCCAAGCATGACATCTATGAGACAAACCTTGTTCCTTTGGCTGTCTCTCACAGGCTAACTTTGATGTGACATTCTGCTCAAGAGCCGCTTCACCAACAGTGAAAGGAAATAAAGAACAGAGACCAGGCTGGGACTCACATCTGGTCAGACATCAATAGGGGCAATTTAATGATTCACCAGTGTAACGAATAAGCAGGAACAGTAATCCCAAAAGGATCTTTATTTTCTCACTGTCCCTTTAAGTTTGGTTGATGGGTAGTTCTAATCCTAGACGAAAATACAAGTGGGCTGGAGGAACTTTCTGGTAAGTAATAGTTTCTTAAAGTCACTCACACAGTCTCAATTCAGTAATTATGAGGATGGGGAGATGGGCAAAATAGGGGAAAGAGATTAAGAGGTAAAAACTTAACAAATATAAACTATACAAATATAAGATAAATCGGGGCACCCGGGTGGCTCAGTTGATTAAGCCTCCAACTCTTGATTTTTGGCTCAGGTCGTGATCTCAGCGTCATGAGATCAAGCCCCACATCAGGCTCGAAGCTGGGTATGGAGCCTGCTTAGGATTCTCTATCTCCATCTCCCTTGGCCCCTCCCCGACTCTCATGTGCACGTGCTCTCTCTCAAAAAAAAAATTAAAAAATAAATCATGGGGCTGAAAAGTATAGCACAGGGAATGTAGTCAAATGGCATTGTGATAACTGCAGTGACAGATGGTGACTAGGCTTATGGTGAGCATTGCATAATGTACATAACTGTGGAATCATCATGTTATACACCTGAAACTAATATAATATACATAAACTATACTTGAATTTTAAAAATGGCCATGTTCCAGTTAAGAATCAATGTTTTTGACTTCCTTCAAGGTGAAGGCTCCACTTATCCTTGCTGAGCCTCACTGCCTTTTCTGGTTGTATTGGGGGAAAGCAGGAAAGATCATACAAGGACCAAATGGTGCTGATGGGGGGGTTCTCATTCTCTGGGCCTCACAGATATTTATAGCTGACTGTCTCTCACAGGGGACTCCTATGGGTTTCTTGACAGCCTCCTTCAGTTGATGGTGGCCAGTTTCTTATAAATGCCAAATCATACCGTTGGTCCCTCTTCAGCCCCTAGGAGTCTGGTTCCATTGTCAATTCCTCCAGATGAAATCTCTTGGCCCCTTTAGAGCAAGACAGTCCCCAACCCAGCTCTTTGCCCTTCCTTGACCACAAGTGGCTCATGGGGGCATCTTCTACCCAAGCAGGTATGGGGCGGGGGGGGTTACACAAGAATTCCTGAACATCGGTGACTGCCTCACTGGTGGAGTAGCTGGTCAACATAGGTCTCTTGTCTACAGAATTTTTCAGGCCTGAGTCAGATGCCAATCCACTGTGTCCCCTAAGTTTTAGGGGGTGCATGTAAATCTCTGACTGAAGCCCCATTGATTTCAGATAAAAGGGGAGTCCTCCTCATTTAATTTCCCAGCATATGCATGTCACAGTGGATAGAATTTCAAAGAAACTCTTACAAACCCTTCTTAGTAAATGTTAGATGCATTATACCTGTAAACTATTCAGGCTCTTGTAAATGGTGATTTCAACATGTTGGTGAGCCTTTGTATGGGAAGCATATGCGGTAGGACCTTACGAGTTGTGATAGGGACTCCAACTTTCCCTGTAAGTGAGATGGGAGCTGTCAGAGATCTGGAAAGAAGTGACCTGGACTGACTTTTGCATTAACAGATTTGCTCTATGACAACAGGCAAAAGTGAGGTGAGGGCAAGGAGGCCAGTTGGAGACTTGCAATTGTCCATCTGCCCTTAAGGAAGGCTTGAATCAGGGGCGGAGCAGTTGAGGTGGTAAAGGAGTGAAGGAGTGATGTCCTGAGCTTCTTTTTAAGGCAGACCAAGATATGTTGGTGGTTGTGGAGTCAGAGAAAGAGATCAGAGTCAAGGGCAAGCATGAGATCGGGGGCCATGAACAGCTGAGAGCTGGTATGCCCCTGACTGAGGCAGGTAGAGCTCTGGGCTTTGGGAGAACAGGTCTGAGTGGGGAATCCCAGGAGCTCTGCTGAGACCTGGTGTCGTGTGCACAGGTTGTTTGACCTTGCTCAGCCTTTGAGGATTACAGTTGTGCCTGTCTCATAGGGTTTTTTTAAAGGATTAAATCACATTTATACACACATTCACACATATATATTTGTATTCTATATGAGATTTATTTAAATATATAAATGACATTAATAAATAAAATTAGGTTGTATATATAATATTTAAAACAGTCGTTGGCACATATCCTTTTTAATGATTACATGAGATTTGCATAAGAGATTTATATATAAAAATCATATAAATGTAGTATTTAAAACACTTGCTAAAAAAAAAATAAAACACTTGCTAATATATAGTCACTAATTAATGATTACATGAGATTCTTATATTTAGGCAAGATTTTATATATATGATTTATATAAATGAAATATATATAATTTTTAGGACAGTTATTGGCAGATGATTTAATGATTTACAAATGATTTAATGTGACATATATATGTGTGATATTTTATATATGTAAAAGCCATACAAATATATGAAAAATATAAATGAAATTATGTACATACATAAATGAGATTTTATCTAAATATAAAACGTTCTGAAAAGTTGTTGGTACATAGTCACTCTGTGTGATGAAATGAGCTTTACATATATGTATGAGATTATTTATGTGTTAGATTGTTTGAAATATGAGATCAGCTGAATAGATACCCACATACATACCCCCCTCCCCCCACGCACACACATATTTCCGGGACCACTCCTGGCACAGCATTGCTGCTGAGTCAGTAGTAGCCATATTAGTACTTTTTTGTCAACTGCCATGCCAAGAGGCTGGGGGGCACCAGTCAGGGAACTCAGTGAAGATGTGTTCTGGTACGAGCATATGCAGGCCTGGGCCCAGGAGAAAGTTGACAGGATGGGTCAAGTCCCTCTGGTGTCTCAGATGAGAACTTGTCTCTGCTGGTAGCCATGGAGAAACTCCCTGGCTGTGACACCTGACACGTCCTCCTCCTTACTGGCCCCCATGTCCTTGTCTGTGTGTGTGGCTCACGCTGCCTCTCTCAGGGTTGTGAGGATTAAATGCTAGCTCGTGTGAGATCTGGTGCGCCTTCCCGCAGGGCTTCCATTGAGTGACCCCATCAGAAACTCTTGGATTCTGAGGTTTCCAGGGAGGTCTGTACTTCTCATCCTGCAGATTCCTTCCTGGAAATGCAGATGGGGTGGCACTGGACCAGAGATGGACTGTGAGCCTTTCTAAGCTGGGGTGAGAATGAGAGCCCTTGGGACACTGAGCCAAGTGGAGAAGTCAGCATCCAGGAGGGGACAGGCCTGATTGCAGGGCACCAAGCCGGAGTGGTTGGCCTAGAGCCAACGCCCAGTGACAGAATGGGCAACAGGGATACCAGTCACTGTGGGAGGTTCAGGAGGGAGGCAGGGTGGGGAACTCTGTGCACTTTCATGGGACAACTGCCATCTTGCCCAAGGATGGGGAGGAGACCATCCCGGACATCAGGTGGGTGAGAAGCACCAGTGTGTGCATGAATCAACAATTCCTCCAGGACTGTCAATTTGTAAGAAACGTGGGGAGATTTTGCTGAGAAGCAATTGCAGAGATCAAAGGGAATAATGTTAGAGAGTCTTCAGCTGTGGAGAGAGCATGATTTGAAGTCGGACAACCTTGAGATTGAGATGTCTCATTTGGTTTCAGTGAATGACTAGTCTTGATTTTCTAATCTGTACAGTGGACACAGTAATTCCTATCACAGGTATCCTGAGGCTTATGTGAGCTAAAGGCAGAAGGTGCCTGGAAGAAGGGAGCAGGTGTGTCCCCTAAATGTTGATTCTCTGACCTCCACCTTTTCCCCTTTCTCATAAAAGCAATGGAAACCTGGTTAAGAATAGGGTAGGGGGGTATAGGGCCAACTGGGAGGCAGAGATGTTCCTTAGGACTCATCAGAGACTGACATCCAAGCTATGTAATTTGAGAAGTGCCAGGAGACCCCACTCACTTGGGAAATCCCCCAGCCAGATGGTGACTTGGGGGTTACTTGGGGGTTGTAACTTAATAACCTCCTGGATTAAGGGCCTTAGAAATGATGTGTGGCTGTAGGATTGTCAGGGTCCACAGGTTCAGCCCCCCTGTGCGGAGGATCACACACATAAGCGCTTCTTGAGCACTTGGGGACATGCCAGCTGGGTGAGGGTGGGGAAGGCTGGTCCTTGAGATTTTCTACCTATTGTTGAACACAGAGCCCTAGGCTTTGCCAAGACAGATGGCAAATGAGCTGTCTCGAGGTGGCAGGGGACCTGATGGGTCCTAGCCTCATGGCACACTCGGTGTCTCAAGATGCCACCTGTTTAGACACACTTGTTCACGCTCACTTCCAAATAGAGGCATGTGAGCTGCTCTCATAGCCACTTGGATAATAACAAGCAGTTACTGATAAAGAGGAAAAAATTCAGACATTGTGGGCCATTTCCTGGAGGAATAGATCTGTGCTTGATGATTATTTTTTTCTTTAAGAAATCCTGCGGTTGTGTCTTTAAGATGATGTATACCCTTGGCCACATTTCCTGTTTGATGGCAGAGTCTCTCTCCCCATCCTCCTCCTCCCAGAGCCATACGTTGTGCATTGTTCATCGTAGAACAGCCTCAGGGCAGCAGGAAGAGCATGCCATTTGGAATCAAATAGAACTAGATTCAAATTCTACCTCCGTCATTATGTGACACCAGGTGATGACACAGCTCCTCTTGGCTTCAGATGCTTCTAGATTTTTGTTTTGTTTTGTTAAAGATTCAGAAATAGCATGCAGACCTGCAGTTGACTAATGTGCACTTAGGTTAGGTTAGTTCCTTATTTATAAAGTACTTTCATGTTCAATCTCTTTGAATGCCTTTATATAATAGGAGAGAAAACTGGGGCTCAGCGAGGCAAAGTGACTTGCCCAGGGACACACGGTGGTAAGCAAGTGAATAGCAATTCTAACTTACTTATATGTTTGTCTTTTTATTCTGAAATAATTCCAGACTTACAAAAAGGCTACAAAAATGATACCCTCCAATATCTCACCCACTCTTCACCTAGATCCTCCAAAGGGTAACATCTTATATAAGCATGACAAAACGATAAAAATCAGGACATTAATATTAATAACAATATTATGAACCAATGATTTAGATTTTACCTATTGTCCCATGAATGTCCTTTTTTCTGGTCCAGAATCCACATATTTCCCTTGGTCTCCTTTTAATCTGGAACCATTCCTCCTTTCTGAGATTTTCCTTGACCTTGACAATTTGAAGAGAGCATAATAGGCGTGTTATATTTTGTAGAGTGCCCCTAGATTTGGGTTTGTCTCATCTTTCCCTGTTAATTAAATTCAAGTTATGCATTTTTTGGCAAGAGAAATCACAGAAGCGATGTCATATCTTTCCCAGTGCATCATATCCAGAGGCACATCATGTCCACTTGTTCCCTCACTGGTCACATTACCTTGATCGTTTGTGTTTAGATTTCAAGGCTTCTGTCCTTTCTCTTGTATTGTACCACACTATACACATTCTGATGTCTGTGTACTGTACGCAAACTGTCTGAATTGATACTGTTGTTAAAGCATTGGGAAATAATATTAAATGATGCTGCGACTCAAAATGTTGCTTTTACACTGTGAGTTTACTTGAGGGCAAACACCAATTTTGAATTTCTGGTGCTTTTGTGCCTCACACAGAAGAAGCCTAGAGGATGTTCACTGAATGAATAAATGAATAAAATAACAGACATAAATGAATGAGATTCTCAGTTTGATTTCCTCCTTGAGGGCAGGAAAATATACCTTATTTTTATTCCTTTAGCTTCTGCAAACAGTAGGTGCTCAATTAAATTTGAGTAAATAAAACTAACTCCTCCTGGTGGATTTCTTACTTATAGGAGGAAGAAAAAATAGCTGTTTTATCTTTAAAAAAAATTTTTTTTTTGCAGTTCTTTCTCTTTTTGAAATAAAGGCATTTCTGCTTTGATCCTGGGTATGTAAAAATAAATAGTATTCTCATTTTCGGTTGTTCTTGGTATTTTGGGCAGATGGAGACCAAGACTGTTTAGTTTAAGAAGGCTGCTTAATGATTTGTGGGGGTGGTAGGCCAAGTTTTGAGATGACCTCAAAGTTCCCACTCCCTGATGATCCCACTCCCTGATGATCATGCCCTTCAATGTGGGTGGGCCTGCCACAATCAGGTGAACCTTTATGGACTAGAGGTCAGAGATGAAAAGTGAGAGATTCAGACCTGAAGCACATTTTTTCTTGTTAGCCTAGAAGGATCAAATGGAGGGAGTCCCATGTCAATAAGTGGCATAAGGTCTCTAGGAACTGAGAACAGCCACTAGTCAATGACTCTTGGCAGAAAAACAGGGATGTTGGTCTTACCAGCACAAGACATTGAGTTTTGCCAACAGCCTGAGTGAGAATGGAAGAGGACTCAAGCCCCGTTGGACACCTTGATTTCAGCCTTGTGAGACCTTGAGCCAAGAGCACAGCTATGCTGGGCCCAAACTCCTGACCCATGGAAATAGTAACATGATAAATTTGTGTCACAGAGTTTGTGATAATTTGTTACACAGCAATACCTGTGCCTTTTCAAGAGCATTATGAAGTTGGAATCCTATAGTCTGTAGCCTTTTCAAATAGCCTTGTTTCATTCAACATGCATTTGTTTCCTTTATGTTTTCTTTTGACTTGGTAACTAATATCTTTTTATTGCTGAATAATATTCCCTAGTCTGGATGTACCACAGTTTGTTTATCTGTTCACCTACTGAAGGACATCTGGGTGGCCTCCAAATTTTAGCAATTACGAATAAAGCTACTATAAACATTCATGCACAGGTTTTTGTGTAGATATAAGTTTTCATCTCACTTGAGTAAAGGTAGGAGTTCAGTTGCTGAATAGTATAGTAGGACTATGTTTGCTGTCATAAAAACTGTCAAATGGTCTCCCAAGGTGGTGGTATCATTTTGTATTTCCACAGCTATGAATGAGAGTTCCTGTTGCTCCACATGCTTGCCAGCATTTGATGGTGTCACTTTGGGGGATTTTAGCCACAGAAGGCAGTTTTAGATTTGTTTTAGATTTAGATTTAGATTTGTTTTACTGCAGGGGAAGCCCTCTGTCCTCCTTTCCATATTCCTACTTCTGCCTGTAATATAGGAAATCCCTCCAGTGGCTCCCAGGTGCTGTGGCAACAGTGCCCGCTGTCTTCTACCCCTTGTTCAAATGTCTCCATGGGCGAGGAGGATGCTCTCCAGATGAGCAAGAGCCCAACATCTACTGGGCCTTGTTATCCAAGGAAAGACTGGATCCCAGAGACAAAATATGCATGTTCCAGAGTTGGGTGTGACCCCTTGGGCGGAGGGAAACTGAGAGATGTTAGGCTTCCCCAAATCCTCAGTAATATCCACACCACCACCACCAGCAGCAACAAGAATTATTCCTCATACAGTTATTATTCATAGTATGCAAACAACCATTACCATTGTTGACTATCTGTAGTGTGTCAGGTGCCATAGTCAGCATACTGTCTATGCTATATTATTAGTCCTCACAATGAACCCAAGAGTTGTGTGTTATTATCCCAAGCAACTTGAGGCTCTCAGAGGTCACACAGCCGGGAGATGCAGAATCATATATCATATATTGAAGTTTGCTCTAGTTGAGTCAAAGCCCACACTAGTTCCAGAGGTCACAGCATGGTGGGGGATGGGTGGTTGGGGAAGGAGGTGAGAGAGGGCAGTTCTTTGTCTCTCTCTCCTGTCTACCATGCATCCTTTCCCTTGGGCCTCACTCGGAATGCTTTTCCCTATCCGCTTCTAGATTAGATTGTTGTCAAGTGGGGAGGAGGAGGAGATCATGATTACCTTCCCTGCACTGGATGCCATACACTGGTTTTCATTTATCACCCAACCTAATTGGTTGAGTAATATTATGCTCCTCTGTATACAGACAAGAAATTGAGGCTCAAAATGTTCAAGTAACTTTTCCAAGTCTACAACTAAGTCCCAGCTAGTAAATATCTTGTGGAGTTTAGAGCATGAGATGGTCTCATTTTAACTTTGTGGAACTTTACTCATAATGGTGGTCCTCATACTTTGTTGGTTTCAGGCCCCTTTTATGTTCTCACTAGGGATTGAGGTGCAACCCTTAAGGAGTTACTAGATTTAAATATTTTTTAAAGATTTTATTTATTTATTCATGAGACACAGAGAGAGAGAGAAAGAGAGAGAGAGAGAGAGAGAGGCAGAGACACAGGCAGAGGGAGATGCAGGCTCCATGCAGGGAGCCCAACGCAGGACTCGATCCCGGGTCTCCAGGATCAAGCCCTGGACTGAAAGTGGCGCTAAACCACTGAGCCACCGGGGCTGCCCAGGGGGTTACTAGATTTGGATAATGATCAGCATTCCTGGTAACTTCATCAAAAGGGAGACAACTAGACATTATTTCCTTCCTCATGACAGAATGTACCACCACCTGACTGTAAACTGAACTTTCAATGTTCAAGAAATACAGGAGAAAGAAATGTGGTGAGCAAAACTCCGTCAGTGCCAGTAGTCAACTCTAGAATGTGGAAAACCATACAACAAAGGGTTGTAGCGTTTGGTTCCTTTACAAAATGAATTTCAAAGAAAAATATATCAGTGAGAGGAGGAAATCATCTACTAATCACTATATATGGACTACTTCAGATCCTTACTTGAACAAAAAGCAGTGTGCATGTGTGTACATGTGCGAGTGTGTGTATGTGTGTGTGTGTGTGTGTGTGTGTGTGTGTGTGAGATATGTCTGTCATGGAATTATCGGTAATATTTTGGTGGGATGATGACACTATGGTTATACTTTTTAAAAATATCCTTATATTTTAGAAACATATAATTAATCATTTAATTAAATATCTATATGCTTTACTTCTCATACCATTTCCCCCATTTGTTTAGATGAAGTGAGAAAAACCCAGAGAAGTGATTTGCAAAGTTCACACCTGGTGCATGGCAGATTTGGGTCTGAAGGCAGGAGGGTGGAAGGAGATTGCTCTGCCGAGGTATAGCTTGGCACCATACCTTTACAGTCTCTGGTCAGTCTTTGGCAGCTGCAACAAGACCTGGGCATCGAACCATGAAACAAATGTGCAAGTAATGGAATTTTAAGCTGTGGCTTTAGTGGGATTCAGTTTAGGGGTTTTACTATGGAATTCCCTATATATAAGTTTGAAAAATACCCAGAAACAGCTTGATGCCAGGAAAGGAAATGCCAAAAGCAGCCTGATTAAGACTGAAACTCCAGATGTCACCAAATTTCAAGACACGTGCAATTTCGTGGTGAGTAACAAGCAGTAGCCAGGGCTGCTGATTCACAGTCCGGGAGCCAAGT
The DNA here is from genome assembly GCF_053574225.1 of Canis aureus. Lineage (NCBI taxonomy): Eukaryota > Metazoa > Chordata > Mammalia > Carnivora > Canidae > Canis > Canis aureus. The sequence goes on along the minus strand of NC_135613.1, from coordinate 17,851,935 downwards.
GGCCTGAGTTGTTTTCTGCAATAACATTGCATCAGCCAGTTGCCATCTTGGTACTGCTGTGTTGACTGGTCTCAGAGGTCGGGCTCTTTTCACAGATTTTGATGATTGGCCCACACCAGGGGGCATTTCTTCATTCCAAACATGTGCAGAACCCAAGCACATCTTGCTTTGGAACCTCACCTTCCTTCCACCATGGGGGTTGGAATATGCAACCAAAGAGGTGAAAGCATACGTCTGACCTCTTATGAACCCTTCACCTTCCTGATGGATGCATGAGTGCACGAAGGAAGTGCAGTCTAAATCATCAAGCACTTATCAAACAATCATTGTGAGCATAGAAGCATTCCTAATGCTATCCAGTTGCCTCAACAATGCACAGTTTCTGACAATAGCGGAGAGAAACTGTGGATGAGTCATTGTGAAAACAACCAGGTACTCAGAAGGTAACCGAAAGATCTGAACTTCTGTGTTCAGATAGAGCTAGTAGCTCTATCTTCTAAGTGGAAGTCCCAGTCTGGCAGGGCAAACTGTTGTGTTTTACACAACTGTTTTATTTGGTAGTCAAATGTCTGGGCAAGTCTAGAAGATGAAGGGGTGGCCTCATAGGGTTATTTGCTTGAGGCTTCTGAGAAAGAGCCATTTTGAGGGAAAACTGAATCTAGACCCAAGATACTTGGTCTGAGAACAGAGGTCAGTGTGTAAGGAATGCATGTACCTGCTGAACTCCCAAAGGTAAGGCAGCTACAATAAAACCTGAGCACAGAATTAGAGTTGCTACACGTCACAACTTGGTGAGGCATTGAGAGTCCACGGCTGCAGTATTTTGTAACCAGGGAAACAGGATGTAGATGAATGGGGACAGGTACTTTCCCAGTTGGGGTGGCTGTTGAAGCATAGAATGACATCGCACTAGAGGGCATACTGTAGGGCAGTGGGATTGGGGGCCCAGCAGGGACCCTCCCATAGAGACATGAAGCTAGAGCTGGCCAGAAAGGGTATAAGGCCGACTCCATGGAGCATCCCAGCAGGACAAGTCCTTGAATTCATCACAGTGCCCGCTGCGGGCCCAGCCAGGGAGTTGAGTAGCAAATCGTAGGGCTGATGAGAGAATTGCATGAGAGAATGAGAGCTCTGCTACTAGTATTGCTGTTTTGTATTTTTTATTGTTGTGTCAAAGGAATCTTGGTTCTGATATGTATTTATGCTGTTAATAATTGAATTAAATTATATAATTTATGTAAAGCTCTCAACCCATGTCTATAAACAGTAAGAACTCAATAGCTGTTAGCTATTATGATGATGATTATTATTAATGGAGATAGTGGTACTACAATGGCAGGAGGCATTTAAAAATAGACTAGATGCCACTCAGTGGTAGACAGGGTCCAGGATAGGGAAATACCTTTTGGTTACAATCATCATTACCCCTGTTTTTATGCCCAGACTAAAAATAGAGCCTGAAACACACATATTTGAATAAATGAGTCCTTGAACTCAGTCAAAGGGACTTTCAGGTGCTACTTTCCCATCTTGGCTCAGCCGCATGGATTGAGTCACCCCATGTTAAGTACTCTCTCCTTCCCATGGACTTAATCCTTGCAGAATTCTTCAGAGGGATGGTTTCTCCCTGTGAAATGTAGGGAATCTGATGCTCAGGGACTGGGAGATCCCCAGGGAGTTCCATTGTGCCCTTGGTAGAGATGGTGACATGAAGGCTAGCCCAGGTGAACTCGCTTGCCCAAGGACCTGCTCACACAAGGGAGGCAGTGATGGAGATGAGGAGGCCTCAGAGGCTTGGAAGATTTTAGGCTGCCTACAGTCACCAATGAGTGCCAACATCTGAATTCTGGTCTCTGCCTTCAAATCCCTTCCTGCTCCAGTGCTGTCTCAGGTGTGAGAAAGGCCCCAGAGGTCCTGGTGCTCAGTGTGATGGGAACTAAAATGGAGACAACGTGGGTTGGGATCTGGGCTCCCATCTGTGTCCCTGGCTCTCAGAAGAACGTCCTGGTCCAGCCAAAGGGAGAGATGCTGGGTGAGCCGGAGAACTGGTTTGGCTGAATGTTCTAAATTTAGAAGGGGACTTGGATGTGCCCTCTGCGGCTTTTGACTGGAGCCCAAGCTCAGAGCGTGTTGGTGTTTTCCTCTTTGGTTTCCCGTGGGGTGGGGAAGCTGCTCCCCTCTCAGGTTCCCAAGGGCTCAGACGGCACTAGGTTTATAAATACCCTCTCCCTTCCCTGGCAGTTCTGACCCCAGATGATTGTCAGTAATTTCAGGGTTTCTCATGGAGCCTCTGCACTTGGATTCCCTGGGGTAATAATCAAGGGTGGTGGGTCACCCCCAAACTCAGAGAGGCTCTGCGGCAGAGGCATGGTATGACCAGACAGGGCATAGCTTCCAGGAGCTGCTTTCCTCCTCACCGTGGCCATGCCAGGCAGTCAGAAGTCATATGGGGGAAGTAACACTTTCGTTGGTCCCACTCAGATGAAGGAGTTTGGAGGTTAGTGCTGTTTGTCATTAAAGAGGCTGGAGGCATGAAGAAAAGTTCCCAGGGGGAGCCTCCATGCAGTGTTATATGCCAGCCTTGTGTTAAATGATTTAATGCTAATTGATAATGTGAGCTGATTTGAGTGTTACATGTGTGCCAGTTCCATGCCACGCTTGTTACATGGACTGTCTTTCTTACCCATGTGATTCCATATAATCTGTACAAGATCCAGGGACTGAAATTGCCCTGTTTCACAGGAGAAGCACCTGAGGATATGAGAAATGACTTGTCCAAGTTGTGCAGCTGGTACATGCTAAGCACCAAAATTATTCCTCTTTCCTCATGCCATGTTGAGACCTGCTATTATCTCTAATTTGTAGCGTACTGGGCTATTAAGCAACTTAAAAATTTCATGTAAACTGGGGCTCAAATCACAGCACTGCCACTTGCTCTAAGAATCTGGGCAAATCCTCTAAATTTAGATCTGGGTCTCAGTTTTCTTATCTGTCAAATGGGGATGAGAGCAGAAGACTGCGATTGTGTAAGATACTAACTTGGAAAATGGTGGACCCCCAATAAATGGTAGTGAATAATAATAGTTAACATTTATTCCTTCATATATTGTCAGGTGATGCTATGCATATTAAGTATTTTATTTAATGCTCTCAGCCACTTTAGGGAGACATGCTTTTATTGACCTTATTTATCAAAAGAGAGCTGAAGGTAGAAGGAGAGAAATCACTTGCCCATGGTCTCATAAATGGTAGAATGTTGGTTTGAATCCAGAGAATGACTCCAAGTCTGTATTTTCCCCTTATCTATATTGCTTTTGGCATCATCACCATCATTATCACCTTTGTCATCACCATCATTGCCATCATCAGCACCATCACAGTCATAATCATGATCACCATGATCATCACCATCATCACCATTACCATCACCATAATCACCACCATCATAACCATCAACATCAACATCACCACCATCACTATCATCATCACTGTCATAACCATTATCATCACTACCACCATGATCATGATCATCATCACCATCATTACCATAATCACCACCACCATCATACCATTGTCATCACCATCACCATCATCACCACCATTATCACCACCATCATCACCTTTGTCATCCTCACCATCATCAACACCACCATCACCTTTGTCATGTCATCATCATCACTATCATTCTATCACAGTTATTATTGTTCTATAATTCCTCCTGTTAGCCTTGGGCTCCTTGAGGATAGGGCCAGTTCAGACCTGGAACACAGTAGGGTCTCAGCCTGTGTGTGCGAATTGACTGAATGACCTATGACTGACTGGAAACAATGGGGCAATCCTCTATGAACTCAGCTCATCCAAGAGGCTTTCTTACCTCTGCACCCATGGAAGTCGAGGGCTATGGATATTAAACCTGAAGCTTCTATAGAAAGGAACTCTGAGAAGCACATGATTAGCAAAAAGCCCAGAGTCTAAGAGTCCTACATTTTCTCTGCACAGTCCAGGAAGCCACTGTCACTGTGACTATTTAAATGTGAAAATTCAATTATGTAAAATCAAATAAAATGGATAACTCAGTTCCGTAGTTGTCCTAGCCACATTTCAAATGTACCATCACCTGTGGCTACCATATTGGATGGTGTAGATATGGAACATTAGTATCACTGCAGAAAGTTTTATTGGTGCTCTTCTAGAAGGTCCTGATTTTCAGTCCTCCCTGAGTACACTAATCTTTCCAGGCCAGGAGGCTGATCTGGGTCTTGGGAAATATGCTCATTGTGGCCAACATACCAGTGGGACAGAGAGAAGCGCCAGTGAGAAGCTTCTAGGGGGCCCATCAGTCTAATTGGCATCTCTTACAAGCACACTGGGCTTAAAGTGAAGTGATTAAAGTCACCAACATTAGAGTCAGGGCTCACATTTCCATTTCCCAACTGTGCAACGATCGGCAAATTAATAAACCTCCCCAGCCCTCAGTTTCCCCAGTTGTGAAATGGGTATGCTATGCTTCTGACAACTTTACAGGGACTTCTGGGAAAATTGGAGGAGCTGTGCCAAAGCACTTGCAGAGTAGGTTGTGAAGAAGTGTTAGTTCTCTTGCCCTCCACTGGAGAGAAGGCTGGGGTGGGTGGGGGGTCAGAGCCGGTTGGCCCTGCAAGCTGCATAGAAGCTCCCTCACCTTCACTTCAGCCTGCCTCTCTAGACCTGGTTAATCCTATTTATATTTTTAGAACTATTTTTAAAGGTTTGGGTATCTGGTGAGTCAGAATCAATCATACCTTCACCAGTAAACAAAATACAACACTTTCCCCCAAAGGAAGGAGTACAGAGGAGAGTTAGGGATAAGAGTCCTGGGAGTCATAGCAACGGGCTCCCTCTACCCCCTAATCTTCTTCCTTCCTACCCTCCACCCTCGGCTTACTCTGCTCACCCCTCACCACTCCCCCTTCTCTAATGAAAATCGGCACGTCTGTGGCTCTGAATTCCAAAGCTAATAGTGGCAGCCGTAATCATAGCTACTGTTTGTTGAGGTCCTAGCTGAACTAGGAACTGTTTAAAGATGTTTCCATACAATATTGTAAAAACCCTCTGATGAGCCACATCATCAGCCCGTTTTACAGACGAGGAAACTGAGGCCGAGAAAGATTAACTAACACGGCCAAGGTTGCATAGAAGGTGAAATGGCAGAGCAGGTGTATAGGAAGCCAAAGGTCCTGCTTTGCTCCCCGCGTCACACTTTCTGTGGGGCCGGGAGGATGCTTATGTGAGAGTGACTGGCGCAGGGTGGGGGTTGTTTGGCGGGGATGATGGTCCAGCTTGGAGGAGAAAGCTCAGGCTTTGTGGTACCAATTCAACTTTGGAGTCTGGGTCTGTGCTGACCAGCAAGGAAATCTTGATCAAGTTGCTTGAAGTTTGTAAAAGCCACTTTAAGTTTCAGTTTTCCTATCTGCAACATGAGGGCGGTAATTAAACCTCATAATGATGTTTTTAGAGTTCGATGATTGAGGTGTGTGTTTGACAGAGCGTTTGGCGCCCGGGGAGCGGCCGGGCCGTATCAGAACCTCGGCCCCAGCCCAGAGTCCGCCGCCGGGCAGTAGTGTGCGGCGGGGCTGGCCTGTGCATCGCGGGGTGGTGAGCGTCGTTGGCCTCTCCTAAATCCAGGTTGGAACTACCAGAGAGGTCTCCAGACTTTGCGAACTTTCCTGGGGGGTAAAACGTGCCCCCCTCCAGGTGAGAGCCCCTGCCAAGCCGTACTCATCCCGATCGCTGCAGATGGCACAGGTGCCCTTGGAGCCCAGAGGGGAGCCCGTCGCCGCTCACCTCCCCGCCAGCGCGGGCGGGGCGCGATGAGCCTGGGGTGGCCTGCGCCGGCGCCTTTTGAGGATTGGCAACCGGCTCACTGGTTCAGCTGGCAATTACCAGAACAGAAGGGCTCTAATTGCCTGAGGATCAGGTTTCCTCTGGGGGTCATTTCTTTCAAGGCTCCTGTTGCTGTTTATTTATGCCCCTCCCAATAAAAAGCATGTGCTCAGCTGCATGGGGTATTAATGATAGGAGGGTCGCTCCAGACGGTGCCCGGGGGAGGTGTCTGCAAATCCACCCCGAGAGGTTCCTCATTTGCTGGGTCTGCCTGGCAGGGCCCTGGTGGGGCTGCTCTGTGTGTGTGTGTGTGTGTGTGTGTGTGTGCGCATGCGTTGTCCCCACATGCTGAGAGTGGACATTTGTTGCCTCTCTGACTTAACACTTGTGAAAACACTAGTATCTCCCCCACGGAAGTTTCTGCCCTCACATCTGGCCACCAGACAGGGTCTCTGCCAGCCTAGACTTTGTGCACCCCATCACAAGCCCCTGGGGCTTCCAACCTGACTCTTGGGGGTTGCTGAACCTCAAAGCTATCACAGCTAGCTATCCCCCTAGAGGGGGCTAATGAAGTTAATGAGGATGCCACACATGTGTGCGGGGCTCCCTTATTAGCAACAAGCTTTCTGCTGGTGAGCATCATGATAAGGATAATATTAAATAATCCTTTATTGAGCACTGACTCTGCCAACCCCTGCGCTGTTCATTCGTTCATTTCCTCATTCATTCATTCATTCATTCATTCATTCATTCATTCATTCATTCATCCAGACACTAGAACAGACAGATGTTGAGTACTGCTCTACCCCAGCCATCCTTACAGTGCCAGAGCAGTGAGAAACAATTAGACGATTAGTAACTCCCACAGAGATGACATTTTGGGGGATGTAGAGGGGAGACAAAAAAACAAGTCGCCTCCTACAACGACACAATTGTAGGCAAAAAAAAAAAATTGAATGAACAAGATAATTTGCGTTACCAATGAATGCTGGGAGGAAAATAAAATGGAATATGACTGAGATTTGCTAAGGTGAGAAGCCTTTCTTCAATATGTGGGTGTCATCAGAGAAGACCTATGGGACAAGCCCTTAATGACAAAATGACAAAAGTTTGCTTGGAGAAGAAACGGCAGAGCAAATGCCTTGAGGTGGCAATGAATTTGAATTACGCAAGGAACAGAAAGGTGTCTGGAGTGAAGTAGAGCCTGGAGATGTGGGGGCCCCAGGAAGGACGAGGTGGCCAGAGAGACCGGCAGGGGCCAGGAATTGAAGGGCTTCTTGGCCTACGATAAAGAGGTGAAATTCTATTCTCAGTACAACGGACGCCATTGGGGGTAGGACATACAGATGGTATGATCTGATCTGATATGTGCCGGTGGAAGCCCCGGTGGCTGCCACCTAGAGAGTGGACAAGGGGAGCAGAGGGATCCTGGGATCCCTGTCAGCCAGGGGTTAACAGTGAGGAGGTGCATTAGGGTCCTTTTGCTGCTGTAACAAACACCACAAATTTATTATCCCACTGTTCGGAGGTCAGAGATCCCATATGTGTCTTACTCGGTGAAATCAGGGTGAAGGCAGGGCTGGTTCTTCTGGAGACTTTTAAGGAGACCCTGTCCCTTGCCTTTCTTTCCCGGTTTCCGGAAGCCACCTGCATTTGTTGGCTCAGGGCCTCTTTGGCGTCTTAAAAGCTGGCACTGTAGCATCTTCAAATCCCTCCCCTGACATTTCCTTCTCTGACTCTGACCCTTGTGCCTCTCTCTTGTGAGGACTCTCCTGATGATGTGGGACCCACCCAGACAACCCAGGTCTCTATCTCCCCATCCCAGGATCCCTAACTGCATCACATCTGCAGAGTCCCTTTGGCCATGTCAGGTAGCACATCCATAGGCTCCAGGGATTGGGACGTGGGCATCTCTGGGGCCATCCTGCTGACCACAGGAAGCGAGCCATGAGGGACGCTGGGGTGGTGCCAGTGGGGTGAGGAGAAGTGAGCAGACTAGGGGCTCTTTCTGAGGCAGAACTGATAGGGCTCGTTGATGGAGGGGCTGTGGGCTGTGAAGAAAAGCAAGGAATCAAGGAGGGTCCTCTCCTGAGATGGGAAGGCAGTAGCCTTGGGGTGGGGGCCGACCAGGGGGTTCTCTTGGCTGAGTCTGTATTGAGATGCTCACTAGACAGTCGAGTGGAAATATCAAGTAGTCAGTAGGACGAATGAGCCCAGCCTTGAAGGTGGAGGCCAGGGGTGGTGCTATAAACGTGAGAGTCACCAGCCACAGACAGAGTTTAACCACGGGTTGTGATGAGACACCACCCCCTCCCCCCCGCCGCAATGAACAAAGTTTCAAGAGATGCAGAAGGTAATGGACTTTTTAAAAGATGTAGCAGAGGAGGAACCAGCCCAGGAACCATGCTCCCAAACCACAGAGCTGACCATGCCTCCTCAGTACCCACCCCGCCCTGTTTCTAGGCCTTTCCACATCTCCCTTGGGAATAGAGATGACGCCTCACTGTAATGGGGCACTCACTCCAGGCCAGGAGAGTGCTAAGCGCTTTAGATGTTATCCCATTTCGGCCCCACAAATAGCTTGATGCGGATGTACTATCTCCATCTTACAGTTAGGAAATCTGAGACTGGGAAGGGGGAATCCCATAGCTGGAAGGTGTGCTTCAGGCCTAGGTCCCAGGGGCGCCACAGCCCATGCTCCTTACTCTTCCCTCGGTAGCATTTGCACAGCTCTAATACGTTAATTCATTGGTTCTCATAGTTTGGGCATGTTCCTTCCCCACCACACCGCAAGCCTCAGGAGGATGAGGACTGTCGTGCTCTAGCCCTAGCACCCCTAGTGGAGGGGCTGGCTCTGTCCCTAGCCGGCAGTTCTGCTGCCCTGCCAGCCCCACAGGCTTGGGGCAGGATCTGACACAGGGTCAGTGCTGCTGTGCCCATCACATGAGGTCAGAGGGGGGTGGAGGCAAAATCCCTCCTCTCCTCCAGCTGCTCCAAGCTCTGCACCCACCTACCCACCCACCCCTCATGCCTGACCTGCACTGTCATACCACCTGTAAGAGACACCCTCTGCTTTCGGGGAGGCTGCAGGGCCAGTGAGCTGGGACAAGAGCACAAGTCTTCAGGGTGTCACCCTGCTCAGTTCCCCGGCAGACCCTTAGAACCTCCCAGGGGCTGGTCCTGAGATGAGCCAGGTCTGAGGCTCCTTAAGAAGTCTCTCCCCTTTCTTCTCTTCCTTCATCCTTCCAGCCTTCCTTCCCCTCTCTTTTCTCCTCTCCCTCCTTGTCTTCCACAAACACAGAAGCAGAGCTAGGCACTGGGGCATACAGTGGGGTGGAGAGCTGACCTCATGCCTCCCATCATGCAGCTGAAAGTCAAGCCCAGCGGTTCTCCTCCCTGGTAGAAAGTGCTGATGTCGAGTCAGTCATGCCCCAGAGCAACTGAGTTGGAATGGGGTGGGAGTTGATGTGATGAGAGAGTTGGGGGAGTCAGGCTTCTGTGCTGTTTGAAATGGCTCTAGTTGATTTCAATGACCAGTGGACTGAGAAGTCCTGGTGTGGGGTCTAATGGTTTAACCCAATGACTCTCTAAATAGTGTAAAACTGCAACCCTGATAACTTCTATAGGGGTGGGGAGTGGAGTCCAGAAGGGATATCTGGGGGGTTTGACTTAGCTTAGGAAGTCCAGGAAGGCTTCTCAGAGGAAGTGATTTTGAGTTGAGATCTGAAGGACAAATAGGTAGGAGTGAACCAGGGAAAGGGGGGTGGGAGGGGAGCACATGCAAAGGCCCTGTGGCAAGAGGCAGCATAGTGAGGACATTGACAAGGGCCTCAGGAGGAATCAGTGTGGGCCGGAGACAGAGAATGGGTAGGAAGGGGATGTGAGGAGGGGGAGGGAGGGTAGGGTAGGGATGGGGTTAAGGTGGGGAGGGGTAGGAGAGGTGGGAGATGGGACAGATGGGCAGGAGCCAAACCACTCAGGCTTTGTTGGCTTGTCAGCCAAGGTAGAAGGTTTGTCTTTACTGGGAGATCAAAGGGAAAGCATGAAGGCATTGAGCAAGGGCTGGCATGCCCACCCTTATAAATGTGCCGCAGGCTACACATGGAATGTGTGAGGAGGGGGTTTCAGGGTGCATTTTAGGGAGACCCATCAGGAGGCCATGCTGTGGTCCAGAAGGCAGGCCGGGAACTTGGATCCTGGTGTTAGTGGTTAAGAAAAGTGGCCGGATGCCAGAGGCTAAGTCACTTGGCTGGATTCACATGCCAGCAAGTTCAAACCCAGTTCAATTGTCTTGCGAAGCTCGTGTACTAAGCCACCGAAATTCTAACTGCAGGTTTCCCTCGCATGGATCCTTGACATCATTTCTGTGGGTCAGAACCAACATTTGGAAAAAAAGGGGGAAAAAAAAGAAAGAAAACAGGACAGAATAAAACGTAGCACAGGGTATTGCTTGCAGCCAAGATAAGGATGCTTGGTGCAGATTTGTTTCCATTTTGTGTGCACATCCATGGGTGGGTGTGCCAGGCTGTGATGGCCTCTGTATTTCTTGTGGCTGGTCACACGCAGCACAGACAGGGTTGGAAAGGCTGCTCTTGCGTTCACCCTCCACCCCCTCTCCTGCTGACGCTGGGTCTGGAATGAGTCACGGGAGAGGCAGTCCCCCCACCCTCTGAGCGCCTTACGCTCTCATACAGCAGTATTGTGACTTGGGGAAAGGCTGGCAGAGGGACCAGGTCCCTGACCGAGCCACCATGGCAGGGGGTGAGGGGGAGGCCACAAGAGTCCTCCCTAACTCGGGCTCCCACCCAGTCCAGACCCTGCTCTCTGAGAGCACGGGCGCCCCCACTGGATCTGCGGCGGGATTCAGTGCTGCCAGCCCCTGCTGATGACTCAGAGTCCCAGTGGCCCCAGCAGCATCCCTCCATCCCTGGCTGCGAGGCACGAGCAGGCTGCAGAGCTGAGAGGCTTTGATTTGTTTGATGTAAGACTTCTCCGCCAGACGGTGCACGATGCCAGCAAGGCCTGGCTTGGCCTGGCCCCTGAGAAAGCGCACGCACCATCTCACAGGACAGAGCCTGGAGGACAAGCCAACAAGGGAATGAGGGCCTGCTTATGTCTTCCTCCCAGGCCACCCTCTCCCAGGCCCTGAGAATCCCATGAGCCCGGCCCAGGAAGGGGACAGAAAGACACTGAGCTTCGAAGACCCCTGGAGTTGGTTTTGAGCCGCAGCTGTGCACCTTTGGGCAACTTCATCTGTCCAGGCCACGGTTTCCTTGTGTGCAGGCCTCTGCCATTCTCTTTCATAGCAATTATCACTCTCTGAGTGATGTGAACAATGCTCAAATTTCAAGTAGATTCCCAGTTTGGTTGAAAAGAATGAGAAGGGAGACACCTCCCCCCATTCCCCGCTGAAACTGTATCTGGCTCTAATCATCTATTTATTTAACTCTCTTCTCTTCTAGTTGAATTCCAAGCACTTCTTGTAGGCAGTTCTGGCAAGTGAAATGCAGACAGAAGTTCCCGGAAAAGGAACTTTAGTTCCTTCTCAACTAATGCCTGGATCAGAGAAAAACCACTTGTCATTCCCTTCTTCTTCCTCTAGATGAGGGCGTGATGTCTGGAGGCACAGCAGCCATCTTGCGTCCATGAAGGTGTATGATAAAGATGCAAGAACAGAACAGTAGAACCATGTGTGTTGCACTGTGACTTTAGACTGCATCTGCTCACCTTCAGACTTCTTACCCATTTAAACACTGAAATCAACTTCTTTTGCTTGTAGGCAAATATGGTTTCTGACTTATGCAACGACCTATTCATGTGGGGCCTTATCCCTGAGCATATTCATTCAGCAAACTTTTATTGAGTCCCTACCATGCGTTAGACAGCAGCACTACAAAGATCAGTTCAAATTTTTATCCTAATCTGAAAGTGCTCAGAGTCTGAGGGTTAATAAGTGTGAAATCTTAATAGCAAAGGGGGTTCCCTGTCCCCTAAGATCTAGTTATAGTCAGCTGCAATGCCTGTTAATTCCAAGGCATTTTTACAACCTCAGGTTCAAATTTCGATCAGATTTCTGCCTTCTGTTAGAAAGTCCCGATCTCTAAATCTTATCTCTGTTGCTTTATTTCTGCCAGCATGGATCCAAATGGAAAACTTCTTTTATCAACCAATCAACCGGTCCCTGCCAAAAAAAAAAAAAAAAAAAAAATTCCTTGCTCACCCAGGGCCTTTGTACAGTGGACTTGGCTAAGGGTTTGAGGAGGCACAGCCCACAACATTAAACGTTGAAAATTAAACACTCCTGTTCTTAAAATTCATTTGTTGTCTCCAGTAGCTACTCCTCTGCTGCCTTTCCTGGGTGCCTTGCCTGCCTGCAACCTCAGTTACCCTCATAGAAGGTTATATTCCTGCTTAAATATACTCAAGAAAGCCATGCTGGTGAAGGAAGCAGGGCTTTAAACCTAGATACCAATCATCTAGTTTGTCTGTGGCTCATTTTTAAAAAATTTTTTTTGCACCTGGAAGAGGGAGGTAATAACCACCACCACCACCCCTGCATAATTGGGGAGAGGATTCAGTGGGGGTGGTACATGGTACTTATGGTCTAGGGCATTTAGGATATAATCCATATTCTAATTCTATATTACTCACCCTCTACTGCCCCCAAATGAGTTCGTTAGAAAAAAAGTTTCCATCTCAAGTGGAAAACCATCACCACCACTGGGCTTTATATTTGTGTAATCCTGAGCAGAAATAGCGGGAATGTGTGTCTTCATGGTGATCCATCATGAGCAGAGAGGTGGAGTATTTTCCAAGAGGAAAATGGGATGTTTGGGACCACTGACATATTTGGCCCACTCCGCTCCATTTCCCCAGATCGACGTCTATCACATTGTGTTACCGTCATGGGAAAAATTGAGAGAATGCACCTCTTTCCATATACACATGCCCCAGTGCCCATCCCACTATTTTTCTATAACCAGGACACCTCTTCCTCCTGTAAATTTGAGTGGCCTGGATCTCTCTCTGAGACTTCTTTTTTTAATTGAGATATAGTTCACATAACATAAAATACACCCTATTAAAAGTATACGCTTTGGTGGTATGATGATCATCACTAATTCCAAAATATTTTCCTCGCCTTAAAAAGAAACCCTGTGCCCAGGAGCAGCCACTCCCACCTCTCATCTGCAGCCCCTGGCAATCTCTATGCTACTTTCTGTGTCTGTGGCCTCTCAGAAGCTTCTGACACCAATATCTCAAGTCTGTGAGCCATGAGCTCCATTTCTAGCTTTGGCTCTGCCATCCCCATCCTACCTTTGCTCCTCAAGAAGCAGTTTTTATCTTACCTAAGAGTTACTTTCCACTGTTTGCTCACCATTTGAACCTCCTTCTCATTTATGTGGGATTCCTTGGTATATGGTTTATTATAGGAGGCAGAGGCCATCTCTCTCTTTTAAAGCTAAGAAAAAAAACCCAAACAAACAACTAGAAACATGCTTTCCCAGAGTCTTTTGCAGCCAAGCCTTCAATGTGTGTGTTAGCTCAACCAATGACTTAAATCTGGAACTAGTGGCCCTCAAAAAACAGGGACAGTGGAAGATCTTTGCTGGTAGCTGTGGTGGCCTCAGCAGTGATGTCCCAGGCCTGTGGGCAGCCTGGCAGTGGCACCAGTGTCCTCACTGGGCTGGCTCTGATTCTGAATGCAGTCCTGTCTTCCTCTCAGACTCCCTTATTCCTGTTATTTCCGCTGGGTCCACCAGCCTTCCCAGGTATCGTGTGAGTTAGACCCTATCATTAAAATAGATTCCCTTTTAAAAGCTCAAGTCCATCCAGAGTTTGTTTCTGTGCTTGCAATTGAGAAGGCTTGTCTCGATTTAATGCAAATTTTTTTCATAAGAGTAGAGTCTTAACCAGAGCATGTTTGTAGAGCTTTCTCCTGAGTGAAAGCGCCGCATTTTAGAGATCCACCCTCCCTTCCCCATATTCTTACTCATTCCTGCTGCAGTGCAGCGGTGAGCTGGTCTTTTCCTCCAGGGCCATCTCCTTAGTAGCAGGTGGACCAAATGGAGATGTTGCCTCAGGATCAAAGACACTAAGTGTCCATCCCCGGGTCCCTGAGTGCGGGAGAAGGCTAAGCCTCCCCCTACTCTGTCAGAATCTCCTTGTTTAGAAACGGAGTTTCTGCCTGCTAGTCCTCTGCTGGGAGTTGAATTCTGTCCCCCAAAAAGATACATTGAAGTACTAACCCCTAATACCTCAGAATATGACTTTATTTGATCAAAGGGTCATTGCAGCTGCAACTATTTAGGATGACAGCATACTGGAGCAGGGTGTGCCCTTCATCTAGTATGACAGATGTCCTTTTACGAAGAGAAGAAGGCAGAGACAGAGTCACATGCAGGGAAGAAAAGCCACATGATGGCAGGAGCAGAGATTGGAGTGACACAGCTACAAACCCAGGAACCCCAAAGATTGCCAGCCACCACCAGCAACCAGGAGGAGACAAAGAAGGGTTTTAGCCTCCAGAGCTGCAAGAGAATAATTTCTGTTGTCTTAAGCCACCCGGTTTGTGGTACTTTGTTACAACAGCCCTAGGAAACTAAAACATCCTTTGTACCTAAGTCCCTGGCAATAGCTCTGCTTGAGAACCCAGCCTTGGAGGCTCCTCAGCCCTATCACTGCCAGCTGTGGGGATCAGGACAGGCCGCTTATTTTTTGGGGGTCTCTGTTTCCTCATCTGTAAATCAAAGGTAAACATACATCTTCAAAGACTGTTAAATATTTAAAGTAGTGTCTGGCATGTAAACAGCCACTGTTAACATTAAACACCTACCCCTTAAAACAAACAAACAAACAAACAAATAAACACCTACCCCTTGTCAATATCTGGCTCCCACAATCCCATCCTGTTGAGGGGAGTGAATCTAAAGTATTCTCCGAATACAGATCAACGCCGTGGATTTATTCAGAAACAATGAATTTTTTTTTCCAAAGAGAGGATAATTCTATGCATGCCATGTTTTTTTTGTTTTGTTTTGTTTTTTTGTTTGTTTGTTTGTTTGTTTTTCCCTCTCTCTCTTTTTAAATATCCTTTTGCACTTCTTGGTTTATGGTACAGGAAGACACCCGCCCCCACCTTCTCAGGAGAAGTGAATGCTAACACACAGGGCTGCCCACCACTGCCCAAGGACACAGCCGCCTTCCCTACCGGCCAGCATGGGGTCAAGGGGGTGCAGATGCTGTGGAGCAGTTGGTGGGGAATCTGGCCTCCTATCTGGGGAAGCTCAGCGCCGCCGGGGGGCTTTAATATCCGCTCTGCACAGCTTTATCTCCATTCAAGATGCCCATGCTGATTGTAGCACAATAAAGCTGGGCTTCTGGATGGGGGCGGTTCTGCTGTCTCTGGTTATTGCATTTAGAGGCCACTGTAATACTCTTCAGGGAGAGATGGCAGCGATTTGAGGTAATTCAGGACTCTAGGAGTCCTGGACATTTATGGTTCCTTCTAACCCCAGGAATTTTAGGATTCAAGGTGTGTGGCCACACAGCAAGGCCAGCTGGCGGCTGACCCGAGGGAGAGATTTAACAGGTGCCAGTACCTCTCGGGTGCAGGTGGTTTATATGCAATTATTCATGTATACCTCACAATGTTCCTTCAGGTGTCTGAAGGCAGGTTTCCTAGACTTGGGCCCCCTACAAGAATTCCTGTGCATGTGAATAATTCAGGAGGAGCTCATGGGGAACCAGCAGGGAGGGAGGGAGCTGGGGGGAGGGGAAGGGGAGGTTGCCCGGCAAAGGTGGGATTTCAGGCCAAGACCATTTGGGGGGCCTGCAGTCTGCTGCAGGGGCCTCTGGAGGGTGAGGTGTACCTCCCCTGGGTGCACAGGAGCTGGACTTCCATGCCCCTGCATCCAGCACTCACTGCCCAAGGGCCCTAATGGTCAGCGTGAGCAAATGCCCAGGTACTAAGTGTTCTCTCCTGTGTGCGCCTACAAAGTGGCTTCTGTAACCCCAGGGCGGGTGGAAGCAAACCCCGCCTCGCAGGCCAGCAGAAGAGGACACAGAAATGATAATAAAGTCTTCAAGGAGATCTGGGTGGAAGTCAGCAGTGTCTGCTACAGGGAACAATTAAGATTTCCCATTTTACAGATGATGAAACCAAGGCTCAAAGAGTGAACCATTGCTTCCTAGAGAGGCTAGCGGCCAGGTCAGGATTTGAACTGAGGCTTTCAAAGCGTATGTTCTTTCTGCTGCGTGGTGATGATGGACCTGTTGGCTGAAAACATTGACTTTTCTTGCTTCTTTTTACCATCTCCCTGAGATACAGACCTGGTTTCACAGACCTACTTCCTGCAAGGAGGAGAGAACTGGCTCCACCCTTCTGACTCCCTCCTGCTACCAAAGGGAAAAAAAAATTAAGTAATATTTTCTATGCTTGAAAAAAGCAACAAGCAGCGATAAGGATGAGTGATTTACCACTCCTACGCAGCAAGGATGAATCTCACCGTGGATGGTCGGGAGAAGCTGGACACGAAAGAGTCAGATTCCGTGTATACAAAGTACACAAAGAGAAAAAACTAACCTCTGGTGACAAAAGCCCGGTGCTTAGTGCTCCTTGGGGTTAGTTAGAGACCTGAAGGAAGCCCAAAGGGAACTTTGAGGGAGTGGTTGCATTTAGTTTTTTGTTCTATTTGGGTGCTGTCTACACAGATGTGTTCAGTTAGTGAAAATTCATTGTGAACTAGATACTTATGTGTGCTTTTTAAAAAAGATTTGATTTATTTATTTATATGACACACACAGAGAGAGAGAGAGAGCACAAGTAGGCAGAGCAGCAGGCAGAGAGGGAGAAGCAGGGAGCCTGACGCAGGGCTCCATCCCAGGATCCAGGATCAGGACCTGAGCCGAAGGCAGATGCTTCACCGACCGAGCCACCCAGGCGCCCCAATATGTGTGGTTTTAAATGCATATCATACTTTAGTTTTTTTTTTTTCATATCATACTTTAGTAAAAATTGAAGTTGCAGAAAAGAGTAAAAGAAACAGAAGATAAAGAAAGGCAAAAGGGAGAAAAAAATAAAGCATAATCCCGCCCACTGAGAAATCACTGTAGTTAATGCTTGGTGTGTATTCCTCAGGATCTTAACACGCATGTGTACACACATACACAAACACATGAGACAGAATTTCTGGCTGTGTTGGAGTCCATTATCCTTATCTTGAGAGTAGAACAGCCTGTTTTCCTTACTGATAGCAACAGAAGTAATAACTGCATCCCCAAATCGGGAATTTATATTCTGGCAAGTGCTGGGAAGGAAGAGGTCTGAGAGAGACTTTAGGTGTTCCATGCATCTGGGAGGTGGAGGGTCCAGTGATAAATCTGCCCTTATTTAGAGAGCGGGCCCCTTTGCCTCTCCCAACTGGCAGCGTGGATTGTAGCACACACAATCCATGTATTCTTCATCCAGGCTTTCTATGCTGTGTATAGACTAAATGCTGACTCTGAATCATGCATGGGGCTTGTGGTGATGAGTAACCCTTGGGTTCTGACCTCCTGGGGCTTTGAGTTGAGTAGTTTCACTCTGGGCAAGATACTGACTTCATGTGAGCCTCGTTTTTTTTTTTTTTCTTTCAGGAAAATGGGGATAATAAAATATGCTGGGGGGGAGGGGCGGGGGGACTCACTTCTCTGTGTGGAAGAACCATTTGATTATTGAATGGGAAGAACCATCTGACCCAGGTGAGGTCCTTGTCGTAAAAAGTGAAAGGGTGACTTCACTTGGAGTCCAAGCAGGAGGACTCTAGAAAGGGGAGGGAGGTATTTCCTTCTGTTACTTCCGAGTAGAGCTCGTGGGTGCTGCAGCTGTGCCTGGCATGGGAGGGGATGGTGGTAGCATGTGAGGGGGTAGTGCCCACCAGTGTGGTAGTTCCCGGAGGTATCTGTCATGTTCAAGACACATAGTTCTGGTAGAAGCACCATCATCCTATGGACATGGCAGTGCCAAGGGAAAGTGGTTGGAGCAGGTGGAGGTGAAGGTTATGGAGCTGCCATGTGCAAACTAGTTGGACTGACTTGTTGGAAGCCCAAGGTATCCAGGGATCCCCAAGTGCTTGGAGTGGGAAACCTAGATGGGGAATCAGCTTTGGTTGGATTTTACAGAGCACCCTCTGTCTCTTTCTTTTAGTTGGGAATGGGGTGACACCCTTTTACTTCTTTCCCTAGTTGTTCTTAGTGGTAGCTTTGAGTGGCTTGGGTTTAGCAATGGAGGAAGACATCAAGAAGAGAAAAATTAGAGCGGGAGTACAGCTAAGCCTGCCCAGTCATAACCCCTTTCCCCGGGGCACTTGTTGGGGGAAACAGATTTCTGTGTCTTGGAGCAGGCACTTCTCAAACTTTAATGAGAACAGAAGTCTGCTGGGAGTCTTCCTAAATGGAGATCTGTATTCAGCAGGTCTGGGCTGGACTGAGCCCCCTAAGGAGCATTGTGTGGATGTGTGGGGGTGGTGGAGGACAGGAGAAGAGAACAGAATGGAAGAGGAACCCAACATGCTTTATGGAGAGGGAACAGCCTTGCTCACCTCTGATCAAGGTTATGTGGGAATGAAGGTTGCTATTCCTAAAGCAAGGTTCAAAACCACTGGCCTAGAATAAACCTCACTCTGCAGTTCCTTCTGCCCAGATCATTCCTGCCCTCTTCTTAACATTGCAAACTCCCAGTCTGCCTCTAACATCCAGCCCAGGTATGTCTGCCTGAATGCAGCCGTCCAGAAACACCACGCCTTTATCAGCCCCTTATCTGCTGTATGATCACCGTCCCTCACACAGGCTACACTGATTCCTATTATCTCACTGCACTGAAAATGGATTCTGCACACCTATCTCCATTATATGCCAGGAGCTTTGGGGGAGCAAGGGATGACATCACCCACATCTGCTCCTGGGCACAGAGTGTGCCTAGCATAAAGTAATTCCTGGTTAAATGCTTGCAGAATGGGCACTGCCCGGTTAAGGTTTCCCTGATTAAGAAGCACACCTCTTTCCTTTAAATTCTCAAATGGAGCCTGTTTTTTTTTATTATTAATTTGAGATTTCATAAATGGTTATTAATCTCTGCTTGCATCTCCCGGAAATTGCTGGGCTGGGCAAGAGCAGGTAAACATGTTCAGATAATATCCTCTTTCCTGAGCTCCTGACATCATGGATGGTGTTGTGCTTTTTTTCCCCCCCTTGGAGACATTCACATTCACTTTCCCCCCACTTCCCTGAGATATGATCAAATACCCACTGAAAGGTTCAGAGTTTGTGAACAACTTAAAGGTCATGTTGGATAAAGGATCTGGCTGACAGCACCATTTGGGCCATTGTAATATGATGATGTTGGCGCCAGCCCATTCCCCAGAGGTGTGGGACTTGCCCATACAAGCCTCCCATCCCTGCCCTACAGAGGGTGCAGCTGTAAGCGCTGGAACATATTCTGAGGAGCCAGGCCATCCACTCCCCTGGCATTGATGGGAGTCTCCAGATAGCTCCTTGGGGCTATTCAGGAAGCAGGAGGTTGTGCAGGAGCAGATGCAGAAGGAGGCCCTTGAGAGTCAATGACCTGTCTTAATTCATTTTGCGATCTGAGCTGAGAAGTTCTAAAGATTATAATTGGTCAGAATCCCATCTTGACTATTCTTGGGGGATATAGCTAATTATATCTACTTTAAAGGTGCTCATTGATTTGGTGAATCCCTTTGAATCAATCCCACGATCCAGGGAATAGTGTTTCTAAGATAGGGCTGGGTAGGGATAGAGATATTGACTATTCACCCCATAGACCCTGGGTCAGATTTTCTGCTAGGCACTGAGGTTGAGCAAGTGGAGTGTAATAAGACAGAGTTTGTGTTCTTAAGCTCTACAGGCTTCCAAATGCACAACTTCTCTTGAGTGGATTGTTGAGTGAATGTAGCCAGTGAGTATGGACCAGAAAATCAGTCTTATGAATTAAATTGACTTATCAATCCAGGCTAAATAGAAAAGCTGATTATATGTATAGGCAGCATGGGGAGGGGGAAGGAAGGAATGGTTCAAACTGGTTACAAGTGTAGACAGATTGGGGGGGGGTGATAAAGCATAGACTTGGTGAACACACATAACAGTAAATGTACTATTGATGGGGAGATTACTCCTCTGAGCCATTCCAGATATGATGACATTCCATGCAGGAGACGGTGGTCTGACATCCTGTAGACCCAGATGGATGGCTGATTTCTATCTGATTAATTACCTCCATGGAATATTGTTAAATATCCACATTGTGACATTGATCATATTTATAATGATAGCATAACAGCTATAGTGGGCATCTCCCAGCACTTACTGCTTCTCCAGGTAGTACTGATGAGGGTGATGATGATGTAGTACTGATGAGGGTGATGGTGATAATTGCCATGACCCTTTGTTGTACATTTGCTAAGTGTCAGGTGCCTTATATGATTTTTTTTTTCTTTATAGTCTCTACTATACAAGTAAGGATTCCAAGGCTCAGCGATTTTAATTTCCTTGTCAGTGGTCTGGTGAGTCAGCGATGGAAGGGAGTGGTTAAGAGTGTGTGCCTGAGTCAAGCTTTGGGGTTGCAATGCATCCTCTGACACTTAAAAGCTTGATTAACCTCAGGCAAGTTGTGAGACTTCTCTCAGCCTTGCTGTTCTTGTCTGTAAAATGAGACTGTTGTGCAAATCCAATGTGCCTGTTACAGAGTAAGTGACCAGCAAAAGTTAGCCGCTGCTGTTCTTGTCCTTTTGCTTCTGTCTTTTCTTCCCCTCCTCCTCCCTTTCATTCTCCTTTTTCTTCCTCTTCTTCCAAAAATCATAATATAATACATTATTATTATTAATATTATTATTATTGATGGCGGGGGCAGGAGTCAAAGACAGACTTGTCTGGCTACAAAGCAGGGTCCTTTCCTCGACTCCACACTGAATTCTGGCACGAGGGTAGAGTTGGTTGTTAGGTGGGTCTGTGCTGTACTTCTGTACCCCTGTTGTCTCTCATATGGCTCTCCTCCACTCCAGATGCCTGGAGCCACCTCTAGTGCTGCTTTGAGAATGCACCTGCCCAAAGTCCAGGTGGCCAGTTCTCTTTCCAGCCAATGTCAGAGGCAGAGGCCACTCACAAGGAGGAAATGAAGTAGAGCTGCTGCACTTCAGTGAGAGGGATGTGTCGGTACATCTTTCCCCCCACAGCTCTGACTCCTGAAGAGTTCATCAATGGTTTCTCCTCTTGCCTAGCCAAAGCTAGAAAGAGGCACTGACGAGGGAAGCAAGGGAGTGGGTGACCACAATCCATCTGTTCAGGGCCTCTGATTAATATACACTTCCCAGGGAGCCACCGGGCTCCTGGACTGGGTCTGATTAAAGCAGTTAGGGCTGGCCCAAATATAGGTTCATGGCAAGATAAGGACTTTCTGGTTTCAGGAAATAGATGAAACCCACTCTTCTGTACACAAAAGAGGAAAACTTACTAGCAGGCTTCGGGGGTGCTTCATAAGCTCAAAGGTGAAAATGTAATTGAGGACCTGGAACATTTGCAGGGAACCTGTGAGATGAACTCTCTGCTCTTGCTGTGTTACAAAGCATGGCAGCTGCATTCCTTTCTCCTGAGAACTGGCTCTTTCTGCTACTCCCCCGTGGAAGTAGGGGCATTACCTGTGCACCAGCCTAGGCACAGGAGGACTTTTCTCTGACTCTCTTCCAAATCTACGTACCAAGGAAGCATCTCTCTTTGGCGTTCTCTGGCAGGTATGAACTTGACAGAACTGCATATAGATATTAAGAAAAACCTCTAGGTAGGAATGTGGAAATCCTTATTAAATGACAAAAGAATTAGACAAAATTATGTACTGAACAGCATTATAACTCTACATCTATTTATGCATGTGGTTAAATAATAGAAGAGGCCATAGTGAGATGTATTAAATGGCTCAATTATGGCAAATTTGGTTTATTTTGCTGAGATTGCTATTATTATTAATAATAATTGGCATCTATGATGTATTGTAGAGTTTGGAGTGCTAGGCCACTGCAAGTGGGCCCATTTGTGGGCCAGTAAACTGTGTGAACCCTGTGTGGACCCTGCTAACCAATAAGTAGTAGAGTCAGACTCTAGGTCTCATGATCTTCCAACTGTGCCGTTATTGCACCTCATGTTGTGAAATTGACCAAAGTATGAGAATCTGAAAATCATTTCTGCATGCCACAGGAATGTTTAAGGTTGGTGGGGTTCAGAGAGTGAGTCCTGAGGTCATGTATGTTGAAGGCAATCAAGACGTGGAGGTTTCCCAAAGAACCCAGGAGGAAGGAAGACGTTCAGTCTTCTTTTCTCTGTGTTCAAGGAATGTCTGAGTACATGGCTAACTCAAGCTTCTACGCCAAATTTTCAAACAGAAAAGTGTTACTAAGCATAAATATTCAAGATACTAAGAATATTCCAAACTGCCATGTGGATGCCTGAGTTTCCATTACTAGAGATTATTTCCTATTATGGGAGTTCTCTTAGCCCCATGATTCCCAGGATTTCAGATACTATTTTATCATTTGTAAGGCTCCTGGTGAGAGATGTTAGCACCACTCTGAAAGTTCTGTGATGGCCCCAAACATGATCTACTTTTTTTTTTTATTTTTTTTTAAGAAATGGAATATAAGACCACATATTGGTTGCTTGAATAAATATCTATGTCTATTTCACCTAAACATGCTATAGTTTCCTATTTAAGGGTAGTATATTCTTTTCTAATGTCAGAAAAGAATCTTTTGCCCTGTGTCAAAGACATACTAGTCGGTTAATTATAATTTGTCAAAGACTAAGGAAGCGGGTGGGGAATCCAAGTCTTACTTAGTCCATGGTAATTTTTGCTTTTGAAGATGATAGGCAATCGAGCTCAAAAGCCAGAAAGTACCCAGTAAAAGGGATTTTGAAGCAGTACCTGCTGGAGCTTTGGACAGGCTCCCACCATTCTCTACCAGGATGGTCCTGCTCTTCAGTGATGAAGATTTGGGAGCTTGTAATGCTAATGATGTGTAAATGCATTTTCAGCTATTTTATTAAGCTGGCCTTTCCAGGTTCATTATCATTAATATTTATGGCTGGGATATGTTCCTCCAGAGAGTCTGCAAATAGCTCTCCCATTGTTCGAGTAGAATTTATAGCAAGTTGGACTAAAGGGTGGCACCAGTGAGTCCAGGCTTGTACTTCTCATAGGAAACGAAAGCTTTGGCAATAGTTTTGTATGGATGTGGATCTTTAGTCTATGGATTCAGGCGTCTTTTAAATAGGGCTAATTAACTATGTTATTACGAATCCAAGGGGGAATGTGAATGTGTGCTGGAAGGCAGGGGCGGGGTGGTACACATTCCCCAAGATTATATCCTCCCCAATTGCAATTGGTGTTGGCAAGTTTTACTTTTTGTTGCTACAGTCTCTGTCTCTAATGAAGGGTTATAGTGTCCTCTAGATGCAGAAGTGCAGTCAGAGTTCCCGCCCAATAGGATGGAAGGGTCTTCCTCCCAGGAAGAGCCCACACAGAGCCCTGGCACTTGCAATGGTGTCATCTGCACCTGCCAGAGATTTCCCACTGCTACATCTCAAATGGGGCTTGAAATTTCTGGCTGGGCCAGGAGGAAGGAAGTGGCTTTGCCACTCAGCCATGCATCTGCTGATGAGCTCTGGGTGGGCTGGGAAGCTATGGGGAGCTGACAGATTTAGGTATTAGAATCAAATGTTGCCTCTGGTACATTTTATAACAATGAACTAATTTTTACAATTTTGGGGGGGAGGTGTGGAGCAGGTCTCACAGAGCATAAGCCCTCTGACAAGATTATAAGCACCAATTCTATAGGCATGACCACTCTGATAGGAACCCACATACCCAATTCCTGAAAGACACCTGACCCATGTTTCAGGTAAAATCCTTACCTGTAAAATCAAGGGGTCAACTACGTCATTTCTGTTGTCCTCTCCCTCAGTAATGCCATTGGCTTGCCATCTGGATTCTAACAAGGCCTTGTGTATGTTTGGACCTGCCAGCAGATGCCGAAGCTGTCTGTGGGTGAGTGAGTTATGGTACCCACATCCCACTGGGCTGAAGGATGAGGCGGGGTCCATGATGGTATGTCTGGTCTCTAAGTCATGGCATGGAAGGAAGGGAAAGACTGTTATTGAGACTTGCTCTTTGCCTGAATTTTCTCTGCTTACAGGCTGCATCTGGGTCCACTCGGGAGGGGTTCAGGGTGGGTGGCAGGTGGCACTAGGGATTCAGTGGAGAAGAAATACAAATTCGATACCACCTAGAGGTGGAAAATTGAGAACAAGGGATCTAAAAACAGCTAAAAATAAGCGACATGGCAACCAAATGCAACATGTGACCCTTGATAGAATCCTGGATTAAAAAAAAAAATCTGTAAAGGACATTATTGGGACTGTTGAGGAAATTTGAATATGACTGTGTATTAGATGATATTGTATCAATATTAAATGTCTTAAATATGAAAGCAGGGTTCTGGTTATGTGTATATATGATATATACACATGTATATCTAGAGAGATGAAACAAACGTGAAATACTAAGAGTCGGTGAATGTGAGTGAAGCTTATGTGGGAGTTGACTGTGCTATTCCTACTCTGCAAATTTTAAGTCTTTTAAAATAAAAAGTGTGGGGAGACTGCTTGAAAGTCAGATATGTGGTAGTTTGGGGAACTGGGTAAAGGGTACCCAGGATCTCTGTGTAATTTCTTATAATTTCATGTGAATCCTCAGTTATCTCAAAATAAAAGGCTTAATTAAGAAAAGAGAGGATAGAAGGTAAATATGGCAAAATACTAACATCTGTTTTAATGGGGCTTAGAAATCTGTTATATTTGTTCTGTTATTACTTTCATTATTTTCTGAATATTTGAAATACCTAGTGGGGTTTTCTGGTCAGCCCTGTAAGCATGCACCTGGCCTCAGACCTGCTGCTGATCTCACAGGCTGGTGTGGCAGGAGCACAGTCTGGGATGGGAGGAGGTGCTCAGCTGTGGGGCTGACCCTGCTGAGGACCACACCTCTGACTTTTTGCTTCCCTTGTTGAAGCGGGGAGAGTATCTAGTGCCTCCGGAGGGTCAGGACTTCCTACTTCCCTGGTAGCTCCTGATGCACTCCATGGGATCTCCCTGACATGCTAAGGAAATGGGCAAAAGGACACAGCCCCGCTGATTCTTGGTGTACCTTTGGACTGCAAGGATTTTAGCAAGGAAGCCTGTCTTCTCACGAAAATCCTTTGGTTGTGTGTAGTATAAAAGAAAGAGACTCACATATCAGAACTCATTTATTATGTAGCTAAATCACAACTTTATAATACATTGGAAAGGGACTAAATGAGACGTGCCAAAGAGTTTAAATGTAAAAATAGAAAACAGTGTCTGAAAGGTCAGTTAGATTGGAATATAATCTTAGTAATAAAGTAAAATGTTTTCAATCTGACATCATAGGACAGGCTGGGCTGTAGCAGATCTATTCACATGGGTTCTGAATGACAATCAAAAGATATTCTTTATCTGTGGAGAGATGTGGACAAAATTAATCTACCTGAAAAATTAAACTTAATAAATGAATACTTCAGCTAATCTGCTTTTCTCTTCAAAACATGACTTGGACTTTCTGTTGACTGATGGTTCCCATCCTGGTTGCACATCAGAATCACCTGTGGAGCTTTCAAAAGCTCTCATGACCTGGCGCCCAGTTCCAGAGGTCCTGATTTCACTGGCCTGGGGTGAGGCCTCAGGTATCAATAATTATTTTTATAAAGCTCTTCAAGTGCTTTTAATGTACATCCAGGGTAAGGACAAAGGTGGAGAAAAAGCTTCAGTTTGGGGGTTTTATAGATGTTCCAGAGAAGTTTGTTCTAAACAAGATATAGGAACATGAGTCCTGTTTTGCACAGACATCTCCCAACACTGTGCATGTAAGTCCTTCAGGGAAAGAAGTATTTCTATGGTGGCTGTTGTTGACAGGTCAGGTGAATGTATTCTCTCCCAGGGAAGGTTTAAGACCCTACAGTCTGATCTACTCTGTACTTTATCCCCTGGACAGGAAACATTTCTTTATACTCCTGAAAGTCTCTAATGTGAGATCTACATCTCTTAATTATTTTGATTACTCATAATAAATGCAAATAGGCAAAAGAGTCAACTTCTTCAAAGGCTAAATTTGCCACTAATTCCACAAAATTTCCAGATTGGATTTTTCAGATTCAGACATCTTCATTTTATAATTAAAGAACATTATGAGCCATATTGCATGTTAAAAATCTATAGTTCTTTGAAACAAAGCTTCTATCCAGTAAAGCAGAAAGATGTTTTAAATATGAAATGAAATGCCACATTACCTGGGGCTACCATGATTTCATGTTTCTTTGATCTGATCCTAAGAAAAGTGAGGTCGTTCTGAGGATCAATGTCACGTACTGTGCTCTTGGCTTTCATCGTCAGCTGGTGAAGAAGACCTGCATATTGAACCGTTGTTGAGTTGTCCAACGTTGTTCGAATAGGGATGCCTGTTATGAGATTCACTTTGGGGTTAACATTTTTTAATTATAAAAGGAATATGCACACTGTGGAAACACTGGAATATACTGATGACTATAAAGTGGAAGAAAAAGTTATGGCTGGTATTACTGGTAACATTTTAGCTTATTTCCTTCCGATCTTTTTGTCTTTACATGGATTTTAAAATACAGTTGGGTCGAACTATGATTACAAATGTGACTTTTGCTTTTTTCTTCATTTAAATGGTAGCATATTCAAGTTGCTCTTGTCAGTGATAATGTCATCAAATTATTTTCAATGACTGTACACTATTTTATAAACATATCATAATATAACTAATTCCCTATTGTTAGATCGTTAGGAACAGTTTTTGTTGTTGTTGCTAATGGTGTGATGAACGTTTTTATGCATACATTTTTTGGAAGTTGTGAATTAATTATTTCAGAACAAAGTTAACATATTACTCTAAAAAATGCACTTCTCCAAGCAGCCAATCTACAGCCATTTTTCTTTGAAATGCCTGGTCTGTGTCATGTTTCCTCCCCTAAGGCCAGCAATAGAAAGGGATATTGCAGCACATATTGAAGAGTATATCAAAAGGGATTTAAAAAATTTCTTTGTAACTCCTCATACTGTATCTTGCAAACTTTAAATTTTATATCAGAGAACACGGCAGCAAAGGCATGGTGGTTCTGCTGGGCATTCCCTGGTTTGCGCTCATTCTTGGTTTAAACATTATTAAATTTAGCCGCTTGTGTGCTCTATTGTTCCATTATGCGCATTTAAATCTGAACCTATTAATTTAACTGGGAAAATCTAGCCAGACAAATATGCAAGTATAATTCAATTCACTTCAAATCAATCTTAGCTCAATTCAGGTCACTTGGTGCTCAGGGCTTATTTTTTTAACAGGTGCTGTGCTAGGTATTTTACATATGTTGTGCCTAATCTGAGAGGGACTTCAGATTATTTTGAGAACTACCAGATAGCCAGGGAATTGCAAGGATTTTATTTGAAAACGTGCTTTTAATTTAGGGGCACATATGAAGGGGAACTTGGGGTTGCTCAAATTTCACAGGTACATGAATTAAGGCCAATCAGTGAAAGAGGCAAACATAGCTCTGGGTTTTCCCTCACAGAGAATGCAATTCCAGAAATTGCTAAACAAGAGAGGACTTCAAGAGTGCAACAGTATTACAAACTAAGGATTTTACCTTAGTTTTTCATGAAACTCTGAGAACTCCATTCTGACTGTGAAACAGACTACTTGCTTTTCTCTTTTAAGAAAACTGTTAACCTCTGGAACAGATCTTGCCAAATATGACAAGGATAATATTTAAAGGAAAACCTGTTCAATAAATAAGTCTTTTTATCAAGTTTGTTCATCTGTATATTTATTTATTGGCCTCTTTACCCTGAAGTCAGTTATATTCACAGCTGATGAAACATCTCAAGGCCTGTGTCTTTAACAAGCAGCAGGCTGAAATGTAGCAAGCACTCCACCTTTTGAGAGCACCTCCAGAGGACTAGTTTTATTTTGCATCCTGAGGAGTGGCTACCCACAAAGTCTGCAATGCTCAGTGTCAAAACAAGAAATACAACCAGAATAAATTATTTAAAATGTAGATGACAAGATTATGAATCCGGTGCTCAGGCCTATTTAGTTAGTCTATTCATGATCCAAGCCAATAAATAAAACAGCTAACCTTTCTGAATAATAAGTGCACACTGTGGAAACTCTTAGAGTTGTTCATATCCACTACAGACCGCTTGAAAAAAATCAATCAACAAATATTTATTAAGCTCTTGCTTGGTACCATGTGAGGTAATTAAAAATAATTTATTAAGAAGCAATTTTAGCACACAGTATAAAAGTATAAAATTCACTCATGTCTCCTTCTGAGAGGTAGTTACTGCTCCCAGTTTGCAGAAGCATTCTAAATGTGTTCAAATATGTTTGTGTTTGTATTCTTCACTCCTTAATTATATTGTTTTCTATTCTGTATTTTAATTTTTTTCATTTAATACTCTTGGACAATTATTCCATACAGTACATATAAAGCAGGACCACTTAGGTTAGTGAGTGCATACCATGATTGTTGAATGGATGACTTGTGAACACGTAACTGGTAAATTCTCCTGGTGGGCATTTAGATTGTTCTCAATCTTTGACTTTTATAAGCAAGGCTACATAATATGTCTGTGTGCATGCCATGTCACATTTGTGTCTATGGGTAGGGTAAATCCCTACAATGGAACTTCCAGAACAAAGAATATGAATTTGATATTGCTGAGTTTATGGCACTACTTTAAAATATGGCTCTTTATAGGGCACTAGGGTGGCTCAGTGCTTGCACATCTGTCTTTGGCTCAGGTCGTGACCATGGGATCCTAGGATCTAGTCCTGCATCATGCTCCCTAGAGGGAGCCTGCTACTCCTTCTGCCTATGTCTCTGCCTCTGTCTCTGTGTCTCTCATGAATAAGTAAATAAAGTCTATAAAAAAATATATGACTCTTTATGATCTCAGTAAGCTGGTAGTCTTTGGCTGTAGAAGTATTTTGGTTGATTGTATTTCAAAATATAAGGAATTGGCTGGATGGCTGATAAAATCTAGTAAAATTCAAATAATAGATTATTAGAAATGTCAAGAATATTTAAAATTAAGAGCCGACAGAAATCAGGCTTACTACATAAGAATGCTTAACAGTTATGACTGTGAAACAAATATATATATTCACCAGTGTCTAATTCAACAATCACTGCTGCAATATTATAAACAATGAATGGTTTTATAAATGAGAAACCAACGTTAACAAAGAATCTATTCTAATAAAAACCTGTACCACTCAGCAGTGGGCTAAACTGATAAGTCTACTTTATTGCCATGGATAGAACGCCTATGTTTCAGTAACGGTGAAACCAAAGGACTCTATTCAACATGCCATATGAGGAGATAAACATGGTAAAAGGCCTACGTAGTCACGGATAAAACCTGAAAATATGTTAAAATGATTTGTTGAGAATTACAATAAAACCATTAGTAGTAAACAAGAACACGTGAATACCATCTTAGTTAATTATTTTTAGTATTAAGGTTCATGGGTCTTTTGAAAGCAGCAAAGCTGTGCTATAATAAATGACACTTCATCTAAAATTCAGTAGGCTGCTGAAATGGAATATTTTATTAATTCTGATCACACAACTTAAACCATATGCTATTAATAAACATGCTTGTCATACACTCTGGTTATTAATAATCTGACCATAAAAATAAACCTCTATTTTATATTTTTGGGAAAAAGTTAATTTGGCTTTCAGACAAGTGCCCTGAATCCTAACATAATCTTATCCTTGTAGGGGTTAATTAGATAAAGTTAATGGGTATTAAGAATAATATTTTGTTGCCTTTGGATAAGAAAAATGTTAAGAAATTTTAGGGAAAAACAAAAATCAATTGTAATTCCAGCACTCAGAGATGATCACTGTAACATATCCCTGCCTTTTCTTTCATATGTATCTTAAGTGTTTATGTGTGACTGGCTATATTTATGATTAGAAAGTGTTGACCTACTGCTTGTTCCATGCTTCTTTTCACCTAATAGTTTCCCGTAACTCTAAATATTCCTCAACATTTTAAACAGAGTAATGGCTCATCAAGTATTACATAATTAATTAAAAAATTTCCCTACTGCTTAGATTTATTTACTGATTTTTCTGTTTATTTATTGCTATTGTATATGATGCCTCAGTGAGTCTCCTTTATTATTCTTTACTCAGGATAAATTCCAAGGAGTGACATTGTAGAGCACAGGGTATGGGCATTTTCAGACATATGATGCATATTGCTAGGATTATGTATTTTCGACTAAGATCTTCCAATGTAACTTGTCAAATGAGTTATCCTTGGTTGAATAGTATACCCTCCTGAAAATTCAAATATACCTTAAATATTAGAATGTGAAATAGGGTCTTTGCAGATGTAATTTTTTAGATGAGGTCACACTACAGGGTGGGCCTGAATCCAAGGGTTGGGGTCCTTATAAGGAGAGAAAACAAAGAGGAGGATACCACGTGAGGATGGAAGCAGACACTGGACTGATGGATGCATCTACAAGCAAGGAATGCCAAGGACTGGAAATGGAAACCAACAGAAGGTGACACATCAGCAAGGAAGGATTCTGTGGAGCCTTCAAAGAACAGCTTGTCCTCACTGACACCCTTATTTTGACTCTCAGCCTCCGGAACTGATAACTTGCTAAGGTTTAAGCTACCAAATGTGTGGTACCTTGTTATGGGAGCTGAAGAAAATGAATACGTTACCTTTCTGAATCCATACAGATAGCCTGTCTTAGGGGATGTGTGGAGTTATGAACATGCCAGGAAAAAAATCATTTCAACCGGAACAATGTGCTAGGGTTGGACCACTTCCTGGAAATATTAGGCGTAACTCTTTCTTACGTATAAAGCTGATCTTAAATCCTTTCCCTCCTGATCACTCAAGCTGGGTGAATTTATTATATTCATTTGGTGTTATTTTTCATTTTATTTTATTTGCAAAACATATCCAATATTTTATCTACTCATTGAATGTTTTATCTGTCCAAATCAATTAAAAACTTTCACATTCTCAGAATTATTTAATTATAATTATATTAAGTGTTGGGTATTGTGTCAGGGACTTGATAAATTATTATTTCATTTAATGATCACAACCATCAGTAAAGTAAGTTATATTCTATTTTTAATTGATAAGGGATTGAAGTCTGAATTTGGCTGTGGTTTGCAGTTGCTCAATAAACATTTATTGATAGAACTGTGCCAAAATAATGATTAGCTGTGAGATTCTGTTGTAAGCATTCTGCTATGGCAATATGCCAATTTCATGGTTGCACTGTGAATTATGTGAAGTAGCTACTCTTATTTCAACAAATGCTCTGGGATTTGCGGTACTTCTTGCCCTTGCAAATGCCTGAATTAGCAATGAAACTAGCAGGAGCCTTTAGAGGTTGCCCCATAGCTGAGCAGGGAGCAGTCTGCCAGAGAACATGCTCTGTGGATTGTTAACAGGGATTGTGGAATGAGAGCAAGTTTCTGGTGTAAGTCGATGGATTTCATGGGTGGAAACGTGCTGGTCCTTCTTATACTATGACCACAAAGCCTATACTATACATGAGATTAAAATTGATTCTCCATTTATTAAGGATGGGAAAGGAACAATTTCATTTAAAATGAAGACTGAAACTCTGTATGCCTTGTAATGTTAGAATAAAAACTGCCAACAATGACTTCCTCCCTGTCTTCAATATGATAGTTTTATTGTTGCTTCTGAAATATTAGAAGGGTCACCAAAGTAGACAGTGTATAGTGTTTCTTAGGGATATACAGATATTTTTAGACATGTCTTATTCATATTTATATCTTTAATTCTTAGAGCACTTGGTATGGAACAGAGGCTTAGATGTTTGATAAGTACATGTTATAGCTAAAACACAGAAAACATATATTTTATTTCAAATTCTAAGATGTCTGTCCTAGGCTTGGCACAACAAGTAGTTTCTCGGTTGGCTTGTGTATGTCAAGAAGGCAACCTGTGATATATTTACCTTCTGCATTTACGACCATAGTTCCAATGACCCCTTTATGGCTCTGGATCCTCTTTAGGGTTTCCTCCACCTCTGCCTGAAGAGATCAGGAAGGCAATTAACCAAACTCAGTCTTTGTGGTAGCCCGAATCCTAAATTGAATAATGTTCAGAGACATCTACCCTCCTATCCCTTTAGCCTAAGGTTCTTGATACTATAATCTCAGACCTTTGGAAGAGAGCTTTGAAACTGTCAAGTCTTGTACAAGCCTGCCAAACTGATAAGACTCCTACATAAAACCTTACATACCTCTGGGCTTGAACTCTTCTAGGGATGGAGAGCTTACTGTCTCACAAGAGCTCACTCAGTTTTAAATATCTCTGTTTGCTGGAAAAGCATTCTCTAAGTTGGACAGAAATCTGCTCCTGCTCATGTTTTACTCATTGATCTTTCTGTATTCATATGAAAAATTCCTTATCTGTATTATAGCCCTTTACATAGTTACTGAGCTATATGGTTACTTCCGTCTTTCTAAAAGTATCCCTTCATGAGAAATCTCAGTCTTAGTCCTAAATGTTACCTCCTTGAGAGTTCAGATGATTAAATTCAGATGATTAAATCTGTAAACACAGCAGAGTCTAAGATTCCAGGATTCTGTTAGTAACAATAGCCTGGGTCTCAGTGCAAATGTTCAATCACGAATATTCAATCATGAGTGATGATGCTGGAACACCATTGGGTTTTAAGCTCAGCTTTCTGAATTAATCTTTTGCACAGACTCTATTGTACCAGTTTTATTCCCTTCTACCAATGCTAAAATCACAATCTTTTCCAAACTTGCATATTATTCCTGAGTAATCACTGGATTTTCTGGATTCAAACAATATCCTACAGAGTCACTTGATGAGGGTTTGTGATCTATTTTTTTTCCTTCTGACATCGTATGGATGAATATTATGCTACTTTAGTCAAAACTTTTCTTTTGCACTTGCTGTGGGCAGGAACACTTTCGTCCTCTTTTCCACCACTACAGCAGGTGTTTTCTGAATTTCGGGCATTCGTGTGCTGGACTCCCACTTTTTGCCATAATGAATACCATCTACACTATTTACCTAGTATGCTCGTTGAATTATCTCACTATTAAAAACTTAAACAAATGCATATTACAAGGAAACTATACATCATTACCACAGATGGAAATCTGCTGATTGTCATAAACAGAAATAACCATAAGAACAAAAATAAATGAAGAGAGAACATATTATTAAATTCTACTCCAAAGAAAGGTCTGAGCCTGAGCACTGATGTTCAGGTTAAAAAAAGAAATTACCAAATGACAGTGCTTAAGGACCTAACAGTGCCAGGAGCTTTCTACTGGATATAGTCTACCGGCTGGGAGAAAAAAAAAAAAAAAAAAAGAGGAATAACTTCCTCAGATATGATTCACTGTGTTGTTATTTCCAAGCTGTCTTACACAGCAACTTTGCATATCACTTTGGGAAACACTGCACTAAGGCGGAGTAGTTATACAGGGGACCCAAAACATATTACATCTTTGTGTCTTTAAGGACATTGTCCACAGCTCCTTACGACCACTCACCCCTCCTTTATCTTTTTTTTTTTTACTTCCTTGTCAAATGCTTCTCTCTGTTGTCAGCCTTTCCCTCTCTTCTTTCAGCTGTTTTTCGTGTTTTCTGTGCTCCCCAATGCAATCTCTTCATCCCAATTTCCAATCTCCTTTTAATTCTGCTCTTAAAACTCTGCTTTCACCTTGCTGCTTTTCGAACTATCCCCAGTCTCCACTTTCCTTTTGTTATCCTTCGCTTTCAGTTTTTGCTCTGTCCTCCCTTTCCTCTTTCCTCCCCCCTCCCTTTTTAAGATTTTATTTATTCATTCATGAGAGGCACACAGTGAGAGGCAGAGACAGAGGCAGAGGGAGAAGCAGGCTCCACGCAGGGAGCCCGATGCGGGACTCGATCCCGGGACCCCAGGATCACGCCCTGGGCCGAGGACAGGCGCTCAACCACCGAGGCACCCGGGCGCCCCTCTATTTTCCTTCCTTCTCAGCGTCGCCTCCTTCTCCGCCCTCTCTCCCTGTCGCATCTTCCTTCCTTCCCAGGATGATCCGACTTCTCTCCACATCGCCTCCTTCCTCTTCAAACTTTCCTCGCTGTCGAGATCCCTCACCCCTTCCACACCTGTCATACCCGCCCCACCTCTCTCTTCCCTTTCTCGCCGCTCACACCTCGCCACTTCCAGCCGCCGGAATCAACCCTCCAGAGACCTATCCCTCACGAAAGGTTTCCCCCATCTAGGTATCTTGTCCCTGTCGCCCCTCCAAAAAAGCTTCTGGAGCCCCCAGCCCCGGCCGCGGCCCCGGGCCGGCCAGGCAGGGGAAGCCCCAGACGTCGGCGCCCCCGGAGCGGAGCGAGGCTCCAGATTTACCATCGTGCAGACAGCTGGACTCTCGGCTCAGTCCGGCGCCAACGCGGCCCGGGAAGTCCGCAACGCTTCCAGCCGTTGCTAGGAGACGGGGAGGATGTGACCTCCCGGAAGTGCCGGCACCCGCGCCTGCGTGGACGCGGTCCGGCGGCGGCCGGGGGCGGCTCTTCCGCCCTGAGGTGGCCTTGACGCCTCCCGGCCGCCGTAGGCCGAGGTCGGGGCGCGGGGCCCCTGGGGCGCTCACCTGGGGGCACGTAGGCCCGTGGGGCCGGCGGCCTGCGGAGCGGAGCGGGCCCGGGCCTGGTGGTTCGGTCGTGCGTTCATTCAGTCATGCCTTGAGGTACGCCGTACCGTCCACGTCGCACCGCTCCCTCGTTCAAGAACGTCTCCTTGACCACCCGCCACGTGCTGGGCGCGCTGGGCCCCGGGACCCTCCAGCTCGGGCGACGAGCGAGTGCAACACGCGCAGCAGCGCTGGCCGAGCGTGATGATGCGCCCGGAGCCTGCCAGCGAGGGCCGGGTCCCTCCCCTCCGGGCTTGGGCCACTTCCGGGGGCTGGGGGCAGCCGCCGCCGCCCCACGAGGCCCAGGCCCAGGCCCAGGCCCAGGCCCAGGCCCGGAGAACTTTCCACACGCCCCGCCGTGGTCCCCGCCCCCGCCCCCGCCCCCACCCATAGTTTTTTTTTTTTTTTTTCTTAAAATATATTGAATAGTACAAGTATATATATATATATATATATATGTAGGTTATTTGTTGACTTCTGTGTCCTTGCCCCCCAAACAGTAGAGCCAGCCGCCTCTTCTACTCCCCTCACAGGGTCCCGTCCCCTTACTGCCCTTCACTCAGCTGCAGGGTTTCTACTCACTAGTATCTTTGTTTATCCCCTTAGGGTTTTGTTTTTTTTTGTTTGTGTTTGTTTTCTTTCTTTTTTTTTTTTTTTCTGGTCATTATCTGACAGAGGTTCTGAGTGGCTGAGAAATTGCAGGTGGTAGTGCGGGGGGGGGGAGGGGGGGCGGGGGTCGGGCTGAGGGCTGTACAAAGTGCCCTAGAAGAGCATTTCACTAGGTGTTGAAGGAGCTGATGGAGGAAACACGTGGAGGATCAGCCAGGGGTGCTGAGGAGGGCGTTGGTGACGCGTCTGCGGCCTGGGAGGCAGAGACCAAGCATGTGTGAAGCGCCCGCAGGAGCACGCGGTGGCTGCAGGCCTCAGGTCCTGGGGTTGGAAGAGGGCGACCGGCGATTGCTAGACACAAGTTACAGGTTGGGAATGCACCCCCACGGGACCCTGCTGTAAGGACTCCCCATACTGCTGAGGCCGTTTGTGCCTCCATCCCCCCCACCCCCAACAGCCTCCAGCCCAAAAAAGGCATGCTCATTGCTAAGACGGTCAACTAGAATCTGAATGGGCCTGGTCAGGGATGCTCTGAAACAACCAAAGTTGTGAGTTGGGGCTAATTGGCCCATTTCACCTTAGAGTCTATCATTTCGTGACTTTATGACAATACCTGAGAAGTTCTAGTTCTGCTCTCTCTCTCTCTCTCTCTTTTTTTGTTGGTGGGGGAGGAGATTCTGGTTAGCCTCATTCTGTCCTTTTTCCTCCGAGAAACATAATGCCTCCCCCCAAATCCGGATGACAATAGCTGAGTGGTTCTCCTTTTGACCGACACCTGGAACTCCAGCCAAGATTATTTATAGTGGACAGCTAAGGTTGTACGGTAGGAGTCTGGTGTGTGTGTTTACACATCTGCTCTTGACTGCCTATATCTAGCATTTTAAGTAATCAGAGTATAGGTATTTACAGTAATAAAAATGGCTGAATTGCATAAAGGCTGATTCTAGGGATTCTGGGTGTTTCTGATCAAGGATATTCCTAGTTGGTTGTGTAGCCATTTGTTTTGCTTATAAAAATCGGTGGCCGTGCACCATATCTGTTATGTCAGTCAGCTTTAATGAAGGAACCAACTGCATATGCATGGGGTGTGAATCCCCTCGTTTCTGGAGTCAGGGTGTCAGACTCGTTCAATAGCTGACAGCTGTGATTAGAGCAAAGAAAGACTCTGGCATGAACGGCACTGACAGGAGTACCCAACTGCTGAAAAAGTAATAAGAAGTAGCCAAACTGACTTCTAACCAACAGTCAAGTTTGACTCACTGTGCACAGGAAATCAATGAGGAGAATATGAGCCATTTTCTCCTTATTGATTTTCACTTCTAATTATTCCTTGGAGGTACTTGGTTTAATTTTTATGCCTTTTTTGTGAATTATCCCCTTCCCTTCCCCTCCTCCTAACATCCCCCTACCCCTCCTTCTAACTTACAGTAAGTGCTAAACAACTTTGAACTTAAGTGAAAGAGTTAGTGTGTATTCTTTTTTTCCAGTATTCTGAAGTGACCCCAAAATGGGTGGTACACACAAAGTCCACCATTCTTCACATAATTTTGTCAAAATGAGGTGATTTTTTTTTTTTCTGAGGTCTCTCTTTCCCACTGGTCGTTTGCTGGTGCTCTCTTGTTTAGCCTTAAGCAATCCAGGTAATTTGATAATCTCGAGTCTCTCTTGGAATTTTCAGTACCACCCCATACATTTATATATCTTTGGCATTCATGCTTGGTTGGCAAATACTATAAACTGGGCCATGGAATATACATGGTGCCCATTTTCTCCTAAGATAAGGCATTCTTTCTCAACTAAAACAGAACATCTAGTACTTATTTCCCACCCGAAAGTGAAATTTTAGATTCTTTCATTAGATTCTTTGAAAATGCCCCTTAGTAGTAAAGCAGAATTAGAGTATGTCAGTGATCTCAGTAAGCCACATAATCTGATGCCATAGAATTGCAGAATTCTAGGTTTAAGGTTTCAGAAGATCAACTATTTTCTACTTATTAGGACAAGGGCACCCCTCTAGGGTAGTTCTTTCCAAGTCAAGTGTCACATAAACATTCACTTGCCATAAAGGAATTGTCCCTGTTGGAATTAAAGTTTCATTGAGCGCAAAATTTGGAGTTGCATGCAGCCAGAGTTGATGTTCCTAGGTGTGTTTCCTAGAGTAGAATAAGTTCTCAGAGCTTTCACTTCCTCATAAAAAGGGAAAGATAATACCTATCTTAGAGAGTTGATGTGAGATATAAATAATATGGGTAAATGCCTGGCTTGTACCAAATGTCCAATATAGATCATTTTACCATGTTTCCCTTTTGTGTCTTTTCCTTTCTTTAGTTCAACCTTCCTTTTATCTTTCATTTCTTTTCTCTCCTCTCTCTTTCCATCTTGTTTCTTTCTCTAATCTCTTCCTCTCTACTTCCCTCCCCTGTTTCTTTACGCTCTTCTTAACCCCTTTTCTTCAACCTCCTTTACCTTCATGCCCTTTCTAGGAAAAATATCTAGAATTCATAGTGTTGACTTTCTTACTAAAGGGCATCTTTTCTTTTCTTCTCTTATTCCCTGTATCCTGTTATTCACATAGAATAGTCTTCTCATGTTCCTCATTGACCTCTAATCTCATTTTCCCACATATATTTATTTATGTATTTATTTATTGTAATCTTTATGCCCAATATGAGACTCGAACTCACAACCCCAAGGTCAAGAGTTGCATACTCTACCAACTGAGTCAGCCAGGAGCCCCAACAAGTCCTATTTTTAAATTATAGCTCAGTAAGCAGTTCTCATTTCAGTGAATTGCACCTAGTAGAAATTCTCAGTATCTCAGGGTTGAGGGCAAACTATAAATATTCCCTCATATATTAATTTTGTTTAAAGAAGGAAGGGCTGAAGGGAGCAATAAATCCCACATGCTTTATATACCCCTTCTTTTTTCTGATAATCCATTCCCAAAGTCTTTCATCTGTTTTTTTCAAGCTCTCTGATCTATTTAGTTTCAGAATTAGGTATATTTTTGATAAGTATAACACAAAAAAAGTTAGATACACAAAACAAAATTTAGTGTGGTGAGTTACTACAAAGTGAACTCTGTGTAACCCTCAATCAGGTGAAGAAATAGAACACTGTCTATATTCCAGAAACATCCACATGGCTAATTCCAATCATTACTTCCACAGTATATGGCCTCAAACCCCTAAAATATTTATCTGGCTCTTTACTGAAAAAATTTGCCAGTCTTTGTAATAGCCTGTTTCTTCTCTCTTTAGTTTTGAAAATATGTTTGATGGTTGAAAACAGAAAAAATTTATAACATTGTTCGCAGTTTTCTAAATATATAAATATAATATGTAAAATAACTATAATAGAAAGTGGGGGAGAGTAAAATGGTTTATCTAAGAGTAAGGATCTTACATTCCACTTGAAGTATTTAAGTATTGATTCTAAATAGACTGAAAAATGAGTATATAACCCCTAGAACAACCAATAAAAAATTATACAGATATAGCAAAACATCAAAATAGATAAATTAAAATGAAATACTAAAAATTGTTCAAATATAAAAAGGGAAAAGGGCAAACAGTGGAATGGAAAACAAGTGGAACAATTAGAGAGCAAATAATATAATTGTAGAATTAAATCCTGATATATCAATGATTGCATTAAATGTTAATAGTCTAAGCATATCACTTACAAGACAGAGATTGTTAAAATTAATTTTTAAAAATGACCAGTGGTTTCTGTTTCTGAAAATTTGGAGTAGATGTGCTTTTCCCTATCCCTCCTACTAAATATAACTAAAGTGCCTAGACATCATACAAATACAAGAAGACTCTGGAATATGGAAAGAATTCTATTGCCGAGGGAATTTGGGACCCAAGAAATGACACCATCATAAGTTACCTGGGTTTTCTTTTTGCCACATATATTCTACACTTGGAGCTGAAGAAGCTGATAACCCCAAAATCTGACAGACATGGAAATTTAAAAATGCCCCAACAAAAGCTTCTTCTCTAGCCATAGGACCAGGAAAGGACCAGCCAATAACATAGAAACTCGCAGAAAATAACTATTTTTCTCCAGCCAAACACCACAGAACAAGAGTAGAAAGGCCAGGTGGAGAGTATAGACTCCCACTCTCACCTTGCTATAACTACCCCCCATGCCCCACCAGATAATGTCAGAGAAGACTGAATAAGGAGTCAGTTCTTTCATCCTTTTTGATGTTAACTCATTAGGCACCTCCTCAACCCTTGCAGCAGTTTCAGTAAAGTTCATTTGGGGAATCTGGACTGCCATCTCCACTGTAGCATATGAATAATCACATTAAACATAAACAATTTAAATATACCAATAAAAAGGTATAGATCATTAGAGTGGATTAAAAAATGTAACCTAACTATATACTGTCTACAAGTAACTGACTTCAGATATATATTCCTTCTGATAGGAATATAGAAAATTAGAGGATGGAAAAAGATATATCATTTAAACATCAATCCAAGAAAGCATGAGGTCTCACATGAAGGGCTTAGAAAAGAGCAAAATCAAGTAAGCAAAAGAGTGTAAATCATAAAGATAAGAGCAGAAGTCAATGAAACTTAAAACAATAGAGAAAAATTAAAGAGTTGTCTTTTTGAAAAGATCAATAAAATGGACAAATCTCTAGCAAGATGATCAAAGATAAAAATGGGAGAAAACATGATTAGTGGTATCAGGAATGAAACATGGGATGTGACTACATATTCTGCAGGTATAAAAAAGGTAGGGAACATTGTAAACAGCTCCACATGTATAAAGTTGATGACTTAGATGAAGTGGACCAGTTCCTTAAAACCATCTACCACAAAAACTGCACCCAGTATGAAATAGGTAATTTGAGTAGCCCCGTACTATTAAAGACATTAAATTCATATTTGTATATTCCCCAAAAGAAATCTTCACTGGAGGATCACTAGACAATTCTCTGAAGAATAATTAATAAGATATATACACAATATCTTTCAGAAAATAAGAGAGGGAAAATTTCCCAGTTCTTTTTGTGAAGTTTGTATTACCCTGATACTAAAACAAGATAGTAACAGTATACAAAAATTAATAACTAAAGGGAAAGAAGGGAAGAAAACTATGCGCCAGTATCTGCTGTGAGTGTACATTCAAAATTCTTCACAGAATATTAGCTAATAGCATTAGCAATGCATAAAAAAACTTTACACCGTTACAAACTGGAATTTATCCCAGGGATGTGAGGCAAACTCACCATTCAAAACTCAGTCAACATGATCCACTATGCTAAACAGGCTAAAGAAGAAAAAAATCATGTGATTTTTGTCAGTTGAGGCAGAAAAAGAATTTGACAAAATTTAATACTCATGATTTAAAAAAAACACTCAGCAAACTAGGAATAAAAGGGAACATCTGTAACTTTATAAAGGGCATTCCACAAAAAAGCTACAGATGACATACTTAATGTTGAAGGACTGAATGCTTTCCTCCTAAAATCAGGAACAAGTCTTCTCTCGCTACTCTTGTTTAACACAGGGATGGAACTCAGCCAGTTCAATAAAGCAAGAAAAGGAAATAAAAGGCATACAGGCAGAAATAATGAAATAACACTGTCCCTGTTTGGAGATGACACAAATCAACTGTAGAAAATGACAAGGAACTTACAAAATCAACTAGAAATGAAACTTTCAGGTATAAAGCTAACAAAACATGAGTAAGACTTGCTGAGAACTACAAAGTCCTATTAAAGGAAATGAAGATTAAAATAATGGGGGAGGGTGTCCTCTCCAAATTGATTTACAGACTTAACACCATTTCTGCCAAAATCCCAGCATGATATTTTATAGATATAGAGAAAATCATTCTAATATTTATATTGAAAAGCAAAGGAAATATAATGGGAAAAACAATTTTTGAAAATGAAGAATAAAGTTAGAGGAATCCCGGTACCCAATTTCAAGACCCATTATGTAGTTACAGTAATCAAGTGTGTGTGGCATTGGTGGAGGGATAAACATGCTGGTCATTGCAAAAGGATAGAGAGCTCTGAAGTAGTCCCACACATATATATCCAACTGATTCTTTGACAAGGATGCAAAAGCATTCAGTGCAGGAAGGATAGATTTTTCAATAAATGGTGCTGGAGACATTGAACATCAATAAACAAAACAAGCAATCAAAACAAAATCCTTGGCTTAAGCCTTGCACCTTATGTACAGATTAACTCAAAATGGATCACAGACTTAAATGTAAATGTAAAAGTGTAAAGCTTTAAGAAAAAAATCTTTTTGCTTCAGAGTTAGGCAAAGAGCTTGTGGACTTAACACCGAAAGTGTAATATATAAAATCAGTAACTGAGAAGACCCTATTAAGAGAATGAAAGACCAGCTACAGACTGGGAGCAAATGTTTGCACACCGTATCTCTGATGAAGATTGGTGTCTAA
Organism: Canis aureus; assembly: GCF_053574225.1. NCBI lineage: Eukaryota > Metazoa > Chordata > Mammalia > Carnivora > Canidae > Canis > Canis aureus. The sequence continues at coordinate 17,810,149 of NC_135613.1, read as the reverse complement.
AATAATGAATGAACTCTCAAACTAAACAGTAAAAAAAGCTGATGATCCAGTTAGAAAATGGGCAAAAGACATTTCAGTGAGGAGGGTATATAGATGACAGCTAAGCACATATAAAGCTGTTCAGCATCATTAGCCCTGAGGTAAATGGAAACTGAAACCACAATGAGATAGCACTACACATATATCAGAATGGCTAAAATACAAAATAGAGACAACATCAAATGTCAGGGAGGATGTTGAGAAACTGGATCACTCATACACTGAAGTTTCATTTTGTGTGATGGTATTTATCTCTCTAGGGGTTCATTTTGCCTCTTAAAACTGTGGCTTGGTAACTTTTGTCAGTTTTGGAAAATTCTCATCCTGTGTTTTGCTAGTTTCTAGTAATTTAAAAAACTTTTCTTTTGAATGACTAAGAATAAGGGAATTGGCTGAAAAATGTTTACTTCTGGTACTCAGCATGTGTATTACTATCTACACAATTATAAGCATGGAAGTAAAACAACACAACTGTATATAACACTTCCCCTTTATTGTACCTTAAATGATCTCTACATGGTCCTTACTCTCAGGGTGTACTGATTATCATTTCATATATGTTAAGCTAATTTAGCTATAAGTTTTATTTTCCAGTTAAACCTAAGTCAGGATGTTAGCAGTGAAATACTCTCTGCAGACCTTTAAAAACTGAGGATAATGGCTATGGGATGATGGGGCAGTCTGTGGTCTTTCTATTAACATTAATAATCTCTCACTTTTTGTTGCCTGGGCATAGTTTTCCATACACTTTGATATACCATGTCTCAGCCTGTCTCAGTTGCCCTCACAGTGACTCCTTGAGCTTGACAGGTTTATTTCCTGAGTAGTCTCTGAGGCAAAAAAGTCAACTGACTGAATATGGATCCAGAGTGGTAAATCTTATTTCATACCAGTGTGGAACTTCCCAGGATAGCCCTAACTCTGTATTTGGGGTGCATACTATGTACTCTTTAGGTTGCCTAGATGGCTCTATGCTCTTCTAGTTCTAAAATACCATAGTCCTTCCATGGCCACAGTTAAGGAGCTGAGCCAGAAACAAAGTTGAACTTCCTTGTTTTCCTTCTGTGCTATTATATCTACGCATACAGTAGAGAATAGGACTTTGTTACCAGCTTGGAAAGAGGAGGGGGTCTCATCTCCCTCCCAGTTGACTCCTGCTTCATAATAGCTCACCAGACACCTCAGAAAGATCCCTACTGTAAATATTTTGGTTGACTGCTTTCTCTTGCAGCTGACTCAGGAATTGAGATGGGTTGTCTATGGATCCTAGAATAAGTTCTGGACATGGTGAATATATGGCCAAGCAGAATTTCCATAATCCTTGATAGCAAGAAGCAGCTTGCCTTGTGGAATCTTGGGCCTTTCTTCTCACCACTGTAGGGATCAAGAAAACAAGGTAAGTGAGGAAGCAAAACGGTGGGTATTGAGGTGCTTATTTGGAAGGCAAAGAAATGAAGGTTGTGTATGGAACATCATAGTCTGCCCCAACATAAATCAGACTTATATAGGGCAGTCATTCCTTTAACAATATTGATGGAGAGTTTGAGCCAAAACCATGGGGATGCAAGGAATATAGCTGTGAATAAGATAGAGATATCCCCAGCTTTAATGGCACCTATGGCCTAATCAGGGACATAGTTCTGTTTTTAAAATTTATTTATTTATTTTTTTTAGGGACATAGTTCTTAAACAAGTAATTGCATCAAGCTTCCTCATGGGAGAAGCATAGATTGCAGTTGAGGCACCTAGGAGATCATCTTGACCCAACGTAAGGGAGTCATGGAAGGGTTCCTGGAGTTAGTCATAAAGGAGAACTGGACACTTGTGACGTGAATAGCTGTGGAGATAGAATAGAGGGAAAAGCAAGTGCAAGAAAATGACATTTGAAAGAACTAAAATTACTGCAGCTTGGTATGACTTTTCATGATGGTTTTAGCTACAGAATGGGGAAAAGATTCCTCTAGGCAAAACCTCATATTCCTTTGGTAAATTGGGCCCAAGTGCATGTACCTGAAATTTAGAAAATCACCATGAATGAGCCACTGCCCCCTCTGCCCCTTTACTAGTGTACGCATTTCAGAACCCAGACTTCAGAGTGTAGGTTAGCTCAGTTTTCTGTCTAACGCTTGCCTGGCAGACTGAGAATCAGTCCCCTCTCAGTGAGGTGGACAGTGCCCTCCAGTGGAAATGAAGGTGAGCACTCCTTCTGTGCCGCCCGGGCCCTGGTCCTCGCTTGGCTCCTACGTTTTCACCCTTCTCCTGCGAGGTCTCAGACAGCTGAGGGTCTGCAAAGTTGGCTGAGGTTCTGAAACCAAATAATGTAAGGAGAGTGCTAGTTCCTATGAAGAACAGACGTATTTTATTACCTTGGTTATCGTCCTTTTAACAGGACTCCAAAGCAGCTCCCTGGTTCAGAAAAATTATAGAAACAAGTAGGAGAAATATACATATGTATATATTTGTATATGTATATGTATATGTATATGTGTATATATATATATATATATATATATATATATATATATGTATATTTCTCATTCAAGTAGATGTTTTGTTATTTTTCTGTCAGTCCGCCCCAGGACATTGATTCAGCTTTGGCCAATGGAAGGGAATTAGTAAGTGGATGTGCTGGTGTAAACAATTTTAACAATAGTTAAGTTTTTCTCAACTCCTCTAACTAAACACAGGCCAATAGCTCAGGAATATGATTTTGAAATGTTGCCAAATGTCCAGTCTTCAGTGAAGATGTGTCTGGGATCAAGATAGAATGAGGAGGTGTGTATGTTGGAGGGAGGGGAGAGCTGTGACTCACGTCACAGTGGCACTGGCCGGGATGGTCCAGCACATGCCCAGTACTGCCTCCCCAGGAGGACAGCTGGGGTCCTTTGCCCGATTGCATCGTAATTTTAAGAATATCCAATTTCAATTAGCTATTCCATAAAAATTCCAAGACTTAAGAAGATGCTAAATAATATGGATAAAATTGAAATGCTTTAAATGAGATAAGATGGTACAAGTTAGTAGCTGCCTTTCTTTTTGCCTAAATAGGAAGAATAGCAAGTGGGGGGAATGACCCTGTGCTACTTTTCAGAATCCTCTAGGTGGTGCTGCTGTGATAGCTATTGGCCAGACATTTTTTTAGCACTTAACTATCAAACCAAATATTTAACTTATTAAATGTCTTATACTTATGGTTAATTGCTAATGTGATACTATTGATAATTTATACCATCATATTTACAATTTACATTATATTCTCTTAATAATGACTCTGTACACATAAATTACACAGCAGAGTAATTTTAAGAATTGAAATACATGTACTTCTCTGGTTATTATTCAGTAAAATTGAAGACTTGCATGTGTGGATGGATTTTTCCACACATTAAAACTGGCTATGTGATTAGCATTTGGCTATCTCTACTTCTGTTGGACAGGGTAGGACAGTGGCTTGTACATAGTAGTTGCTAAATTAATGTTTATTAAAGGAATTGATTCTGGTTTGTTTTTTCCCTTCCACTACTGATCAGACATGAGATGACCAGCTGTATTAAGCTTTTTAGAGCCCAAGTCAGATATGCTGCTTATCTTTGCTAATGAAAAGATTGGGAAACCATTTTTTCCTTTGTTTCTGAAAATGGCCTGAGGGGTGTGTGTGTGTGTGTGTATGTGTATGAAATCACTTCTTTATTTTAAAAGCAAATTAGTTTTCAGGTTGGTTCCATTGAAATGCAGGAATGGTATGAAAACTGTGTTTGATAATTGCTCGAGTCTTAATCAAGATTTTATTAAAATCAATATTTGATATGCTGCTCAATTTAATTAAATTAAACCATAGAGAAACGAGTAATAAATGAGTTTGAAAATCAATCACGGATAAGGTATGTTTCTGTTAATTAGTTTAACATAGAAAATGTTGGGTTAAGCAATTGCTGACCACAGAAGGAACAACAACAAAATCACCACTTTTGTTTATACAGTAGGAACGACTAATATTAATGAGCACATACTCTGTGCCAGGCATTGTGCTAAACACTGTCTATTAAGTTTCTTCATTTATTTTGGGACAAAATTCTATGAGGCCAGTCTCCTCAGTTGATGACCCAGGCCTGGGTTTGAGCCAGCATGAGAGTCCCGGGCCATTTAGCCAGGAAATGGCAGAGGTAGATTTTAAGACAACGATCAAGCTTTTCCCACTACCTGGGATCACTCAGCAATAGGAAGAAAAAGTATACTTTTATTATGATGAATTTTAGAGAAGTGCATTGGTAGTAGCTTTCTTCCAGAAAGAAGTGTTATTTTTATAGACGAGTGATAGATGAAAAGTCCCAAATCAAAAAGCATGAATGTTGACTTAACAGCTCAGTCTCATGAACTGCCAAAAAAAAAAAAAAAAAAAAAAAAAGTGCGGTTTATTTTTCTGGAGAGACACAGAATACCGTTGTTTACCATATAACTTATGCTTATTGGGAATGGCAGAGATTTATGGCTTTAGTAAGAAAGCATTCTAATTGGGATTAGCTAATGAAAAAGTGGTAGAACTGGAGAGGGAGAAAGAAGGAAAACGTGACTTTAGTTGAGGTGTTTCCTCTCTCCTGGGATGCTCACAAAAGGGCTTGCGTTACCCACTGGGGCACGAATCACACTTTTAATTAGGCCTTCAGAGTTTGTGCCTGTGTTTTTGGTTCTCGGTATTCACCCAAGGAATCGGCTTTCTCGGCAACTAATGATATTCTTGTTAAGTACCCTCGGCAATGAGAGCAGGACTACAGCTTCCTGAGCAGTCCTCCGCATTTTTATTCAGTGCTTGCTCCATGGGATAGAAGTAAAAATCAGCAACAGCCACAATCGCACAACTGTGCAGCTTCTCTGCCATAGACAGAAGTGGATTTTCTCTCAAGGTGCTGCTTACTAAACTTCTGTCATTCACGCATCACATTCACAAAATTTGCCATCTCCCTGCACCTCTTGTGTTACTTAATATTTTCATTTAAAATGGCTCATTTTAAAGCATCAGAATTAAATATGCTTATTTCAGAAGGGGGCTTTGTTTCAAAGCCATAAATGGAAAACCAGTCACTTTCTCTAAGAAGGATATGAGTGAAAAGAAATGCAGTCAAATCAAAACTTACGTTATCAAATTTTAACTCCAGGAAAGTGTCCAGAGGTCATAAAGACATACTTGTGCCAAACTGAGACTTCCTCTTTGATTATATCTGAGCAATAAAAAAAGATTGGAAAAGGGAATAATTTTCTCATTATGTGAATCAATTTTCTCCACTAGTGTCTATTTATCACCTAAAATCATGTTTCCCAGCCCAGGTGCATTCTTTAGCTTTTGTGATCAATGGCTCATGTATCTTGGTGGCTCTTGTGAAATTTTGCCTCTTTTTTCTACTTTCCCCCCAGTCGCATTTGAACCTTGGTCTTTACTCATCTAATTCCTCTGACCTTATTTCTAAATGTTAGAGAATTCTGTTAAGCTAACATGAGATGAAGGGCAGATTATAAAATGAATAGTTTCTATTGTTGGTTGGCACTACCTTTCTCCATATATACTTTTCTCTAAGCAGCTGTGGCAAATTTCCAATTATAGTAAAGTAGATGTAATGAACAACATCTTTTTAGCACTCCTGACCTTTGTACACCCAGTTCCCCTCCAGAGGTGATTGCTGTCATCATGTTTTGTGTATTCTTCCGGAGATAGTTTGTGTATGTGAAAGTTTACTTCAACTGGGGTGTCTCTCCTTAAATTTCACACAAAGGGAAACACACTCTACATGTTGTTCTACATTTCACTTTTTAAATTTTTTTTTAGCTAATATTTTCTGGATGTAGTTTCACATTGCTATTATGTAGCCTTCATTCATTCTTTTGAATACTGCGTAGAGTGCTCCATGCATGTAACTCATCTCCTTTTGATAGGTACTTAGATTATTACTTTTTCTTCTACAAATGATGCTGTAATGTCCCTACATAATTCTCTTTGGGTCCATGATGACCAGTAAGAAGTAAATCTGCTGCTGGATAGTACTCATTCAAATGGCTGGAGTTCTAATTACAATAATTAGAGAGGGCAAATGTGTTCATATTTCTTTCATGAGGATGCCATGCTCTTTCTTTTTCCTCACCCATAACACAAATTTATGTCATGGTGCTCTGCACAGCATTAAGTATCCTGATTTGCTCATGAAGTTATGGGCTCTATGTTAACGTTTGTCTCGTGTGTCTAATCCTATTTAATCCTCCTTTGTTGCCATCACATTTGAAATTAGTTGTGTGGTTTTGTGCTCAGTTCCTGTCTTTGAGTGGATCATAAGCTCCATGAGGCCAGGGAGGGATTTGATGTTATGGAAAAAATCTTAAACTTCTCTGGCCTTAAGAGAACGACTCTTACGTATTTTATTACCTTGGTTATCGTCCCTTTAACAGGACGTAAGAGTAAGAGTAAGAGTACGTAAGAGTCGTTAAGGAAAATGACTGTCCTATTATTTTAATAGCAAATAGATGCATGTTCCTAGTGGAGCTTGAATGGGGAATGTGAAGAAAAAAAAAGAAAAGGAAACAACCCATGGGAGTCGGGGTTGCTATTTTTGACCAAGTTGGGACTGGGAAATACCAGGAGTCTCAGGGGAAATCTTATCTAACTGGAAGAAGATCCTGCTCTGCTGGCCAAAGAACAGGTCTGTAGTTCTGTGCATGTAAAACTTGCAGACCCAGACAGAGGGCCAGTCTACCTCTGGCTTTGCTTGCCATTTATTATCATTCACAAGGTGGTGTTAGATGCTCAGCTTTTAAAAGAACTGGCTTTTCAGCAGTATTTTTACCCTTGAGAGCATGTAGAGAGAGCTCTGTGTTGTATATTAATCAGAGGTTTCACGACTTGCTTTGAATGGTATTCGAAATGTATCTGGGAGTGTGGTGAATGAACTATGCCCAAAGTGTGCTCTATTATTTATTACTCAGGAGTCTTTCCATCTGAGACATAGGCTGAAATTAAAGGAACCTAATATCTACCTTTAATAACTCAATGTTCTTCCCAGGTTCTGTTCCTTATACACTCTTGCCCCCAAAAGGTTTCTAGGATTTGATACCTCATAAGAGTCAGTTTATATCTAAAATTGTACTAAAATTTGTATTTTTAAATTCCCCACTCTTTCTGTGGATGTGCAGATCTCAGAGCACACCATGCTATGCAAACATTTAGGAAACATGCCTGGGAGCTGTTCCTTCTAGAACCACTTCCCTCCCTTTTCCCAGATGGCAAGTCTTACTCATTCTACAAAACCTGGTTCAAATGTCATTTCCTCTTCTACACTCCATGACTGTCTGTCCTAGGCAGTGAGTCACCCCCTTCTCTGTGCTCCCATCATCTTCTCTGTATACCTTGATTACATGCATTCTCAAGAGGGCAATATTGTCCCCAATGGGGCAAAGATTCATTTTGGGGGAACAAAAATATTATTTTATATATACATAAAACACAGATATACATACAATATACAGACAGATATACAGTATATAAATATCCATGCTGGTGGGGAGATTAGGAAAAAAGATATCTAAACATGCTTCTAGAAAACACAGAACTTCCATATGGGCACAGTGCAAACATCAGCTGCCTCAGTTCACCTGTGTGGTGAGCTACACCCATCCACAGCTGGTGAACATCTTTCCCTCTGACTCAGACAACCCTTCTTCCCTCATCTCACAATAACCACAAGCCACAGCCTTTCCATTGCCCAAACAAGTGTCATGTTTTAGGTAGTACGTGCATATTTCTTAACCATTTAACATGTATAAAACCATTTAATATGCAACCACTTTTATTACATTCTTTCTTTATGTCACTATCAAAATTACTGAGTATTTCCTCCCTTGTTCCATCTTCCCCATAGGCCCTGTGATTTTGTGGAGTGAGCTGACTTTTTAGGAATGCATATATTGTGTTATGTCAGAACTGACTGTACTTAGACATTTGCCTCTGATCTCATGAATTAGTTTGGATTTCAGAGGAGTAAGACAATTTTCAACTGAATAGTATTGATGGTTTTTTTCTTTTTTTTGGTACAGGACATTTTGAAATAAGGGTGAAATAAGTACATTAATACATATGCATAGAATTGTCTTACTGGAGCAGCTCAGATGTGAACCCATGCCGTTGAGCCATGCTAGTACTCAGACACCATTAATGACATTGTTAGATGATGTGATTTTCTAAAGTGGTGAATAACTTCTAAAGTTCTGAATGAAACAAAGTATACCTCTGTCTTGATTTACACAGTAGTTGCTTTCCTAGAAAATTTATTTAAATTAACACCATGCAAACCACTCCCATATTTGTAACTAAAATGCAGTTTTATTCTGGCCAGTTATATGTAAACACATTTTTCATCATAGCATGGGGAAAATGAGACAATTGTTTCATCCGCTAGGAGACATGCAAGCTCCTGCCCACTGTGTAACAGTAGGGTCCCTCCCCATTGTGTGACAACCCAAACAGGCCCCCACAGATTTCCAGCATGCCCTCTGGTGAATCACTGGACTATGGCAATGCACTTTAGATAAGCTAGAACTAGGATCAATGTAAGTTCTTCACTTGGGCTGAGAAAGTAACTGTACAGAGGAAAGAATGGAGAAAAATGACTTAACACAAGGAAGGATAGGAGAAGTTCAGACATTTTTGCTGACAGTAAGTGAAATATGAGTAAATAGTATTATATGACCTGATACCTTTAGGCTGACTGAAAACAGTGCAACAACTGGATCAGTGCTGTGTGATGGAAACACAACATGAATACATACATAATTTCAAATTTTCTGGTAGCCACGTTTTAAAAAAGTAAAAAGAAACACATAACATTAACTTTATGATTGAAAATATTCAACCCAACCTACTCAAAGTAATATTTTTTCAAGATGTAAACAATATAAAAAGTATATTAATCAGTTTATATATATATTTTTACTAAGTCTTTCTAATTTTGTACTTAGAGCACATCTCACTTTTCAAGTGTTCAAGAGTTCTAAAAAAAAAAAAAAAAAAAAAAAAAAAAAGAGTTCTATATTGTTCCCGGCCCAGGAGCTCCCAATCCTATGGGGTAATCATAGTACTTAAAAGTTAAAATATTAATTCTGTATTTCCTAGGACACTATTAAGGGCAAATTTAGAAACCTCAACTCACACCACCTTAATCAGTAAGAACATTTATTCTCTTAAGTCAAGACATAGAGTGTGCCCTAGGTTTGGTCATTTAGCAGTTTATGCCTTCATCAGGGATACAGATTCTTTCTATCTTTCCCTCCTGACTTTTTTCTTGTGGGCTTCTGCTCTCATGATTGTAAGGTACATGGCATCCAGGAGCGAGATGGCTCATGTGTCCTTGTTTGTGTCTGAAAGAGGAATGGAGACACCTGTCCTGCAAATTATCTTCTTCTCTTTCCTCAAGTCTTATTGGGCCCAAATACCACATTCCAGTTGGCTTACACAAATTCCCTGGGTCAGACTATTGGCTATTCTTACGATGGATGCAGGAATGCCCTTGATAAGGCATTCTCTGTTCATTGGCTCACAGAAGAGACACCATTTCTTATCTTATTCCCCCTTTCTTCAGTCATTTACTGTATCTCACCACCTCTGAAAATGTTTGCATTTGTGACCTCCTCATAAAACCTAGACTCCAATAATTTTTGGTTGAGCCACACATGCAACATTGCATTTAATTTTGATTCAAGGAGATAGAAAAAATGGAGTAGGTTTAAAGGACAGCTAAGGTGACAAAGAGAACTGAAATCATATTATATGAGGATTGTTGAAGGGAATGGAGGCAAAGACCCATGAGAAGCAGAGGCTGAGGGAGGGATAGAGCATCTTAACATGCCTTCAGATGATTTGCCTGCTGGTAGCACTTCTCTACTGCCTCTAATTTGTTCTGAAACTGGAAGCCAGATAATTAAGCCTATTAGAATAACACATACAATAAGAACAAGTAAGTTGTGACTTAGACTGGGGTGCTTGTCTGAGAATAAAGTATTTAAGTATCAGTCCCTGAACTTCTTTACCCCTTTTCCACCTCTCACCTCATTCCTCTTTATGTGGTTTTGAGGCCCTGTGCTTAGTTCTGGGTATGCAGTACAGTTTTTATTCATTTTTAAGAATATGATAAATTTATGAATGATCATTAGTAAATGGTAATATTAATATGAATTAATACTGATCTTTATTGATGCTCTGAGTTAAGTACTATTATATCTGTTGTCTTCTTTAAATCTCACTAAACTCTATGAAGTAGGTGCTATTTGTATCTATATCGTATAGATGAGAAACCAAGTCTTACAGAGATAAGTGAGCTTGCCCAAGGTCATGGAGCTGAGATACATGCCTCAAAGCCTAGAATCTTAAATAGCCCAGAGGATACTGGGGGACTGTCTGTCCCCTCGATGTGCAAGATGTTAGAAAGAGCAAGTTCTCTTACCAATTCCCTGTGATGCCACTGGGGCATGTGGCTGAAATGGAGGGGTCATGACTTGATGTGATGTGGCTTTTTTTCCACTTTCCTTTTTTTTTTTTTTTTAAAGATTTTATTTATTTATTTGACAGAGTGAGAGAGAGAGAGAGAGAGAGAGAGAGAGAGAGAACACGCACGCACACACACAAGCGGGGGGAGCTGGAGAGGGAGAAGCAGTTTCTCTGCTTGCGGCTTGATCCCAGGATGCTGGGATTATGACCTGAGATGAATGCAGACACTTGACTCGCTGAGCCACCCAGGAGCCCTTCTTTCACTTTCTTTCTTTTTTTTAAATATTTTATTTATTTATTTATTCATGATAGACACAGAGAGAAAGAAAGAGGTAGAGACACAGGCAGAGGGAGAAGCAGGCTCCATGCAGGGAGCCCGACGTGGGACTCGATCCCAGGTCTCCAGGATCACGCCCTGGGCTGAAGGCAGGTGCTGAACCGCTGAGCCACTGAGCCACCCAGGGATCCCCCGTTCTTTCACTTTCTGAGTGGCTTGCTCCTCTCAGGGATGTGTGGGATTATTTTACCAGGGATGAGATTTTCAGTTAATTTTCTGGGCTCACTCTTGCCTGATTGTGCTTCGTTGCACACTGTGTGCCTTAACAGAATAGTGCATACCCTGGAAGCTCGTCCATATTTGTGAAATCAGCCTTTTCTGAGGGCAGTGGGATGCCATAACACATTTTTGAAAAAGGAGAGCACTTTACAGTCTGTAAGCATTACTCTGACCTGTTTTGGGGAGATGAGGGGTAAGAGTGACCAAGGCAGCAGGAGTTTAAGAGAACCTCTTTCTTGGGGAATGGCTCTCCATCATCTCTAAATTTCAGCACTGTTCCGTATAACACTGAAGTCACCTGCATCATATGTCAGGGAGATGCCAAGAATGTGTTCAGAAAAGAGGGAATAAATCAGTCCATGCAAGTTCACTCTTTGACATGGGAGATGCGTATTCATTGCCCTAAGGCACTCTTCTCCTCTTGTGTCTCTGCCCATAAGCCCTGAAGGACCCAGATTTTAACAGCTGTTTTGGCAATTCATTACCAGGTGAATACCCAGTGAATAACTAGAGGGAAATTAGAAATTGGATATCCTAGGAATTAGAAATCCTTCCATGAACAAAGAGAGAGTAGGCCATTACTATTTTATGGAAGGAAATTCAAGATAGAAGGATGAAAAATTGCTCAACCTCAGAGTAGTTGTAACAACTAACATTGACCACACACTATGAGCCATATGTTGTGCAGAACATGTCACATGCATTATTTTATTTAATTCCCACCACACACATCCAATGGAATATTCTTATTCACATCCTGCAGGTGAATACATTGAAGCCTTGAGAGGTCAAGTGATGGTCTCAAAGTCACATGATAGTAAATGGCAGAGTATGAATTCAAACCCAAGCTGTCTGACTCCAGGGCCAGCACTTTACATCCTAATGACTCTGGATTCCCTGATGTTTAACTCATGAAACCTGAGGTTGTCCCTTTCTACAAAACAACTGATACCACACCATGAAATGGGTAGGAAGGTTGAGACTCCTGCGTAACTTCTCTGTAGCACTGGCCAAGTGTCACACAATCTAGATCACATACAACATTGACATACATGTAAATACATAATCTCAACCTTCCAACATGAGGTGTGCCATTGGGCAGTACACAATCAATTGTCAATCAAATGGCTTAGCAATTGAGTGTTAAAGCATCTCTACAAGGTATAAATAAATAATAACATGGAAGAGAAAGACATTTGCTAGATGCAAGATGCCAGCTGTAATTTCAAGAAAATGTTGATTGCATGCTTTGGGAACTACTTTCACAAAGCCTTGCTCCAGTGAAGATTTTCCTTGTAAGGTAGCATGAAAAAAAGAGATTTTTTACTTTTACTCGGAGTTTATTGTTTCCTTGTCAGCAGCTGTGCCGATGTGGTGTTGATTATGCAGAGAAGAATTATTTTGATTATTGACAGTTTGCATTCTTCTCATAATTTGGAGTTCTTCATCTCTGAATTGTTTCCTCACCTCCTCTCCTGTCTGCACATGAATAAAAATCTAAAAGCACTTGCCAGGATCCTTACCCAAGGCAGCTGTTAGGAGGAATATAGTTGAAAGTTCAGATGCAATTTGACGTGAAACTCTCCCTGCTGGTTGTTCCTATCTCTGAGCATAACTGCAGAGCAAGGGAGCTTGTGAGGTTCACTATGAGTGTGTGAAAGGCTTCTCTGCAAGTAAACCCGGCTCTCTGGTGGATGGCCTTTCCCCCTGCATCTTTGTCTGCTGGCTGGGAGCCCCATCTCTCCTAACCATATCCATTCAGAACTGTAGGCCAACATATTTCTGGTCCAGGTTGGCTCAGATGAATAGTCTGTGCTACTTTCCATATTATTCCTTAGAAAAAAGACTGCTTAAGCAACAAAAATGATCTAAACAAACCAAAAATATCCCCCTTTAAGGTAATCTTCACATGGTACAGGTAACAGATTGCTTTGGTATCCTGTGTCACATCCCCTTGCCTGCCTGTATGTCAGCCTTGGGTAAGACACACGTCAAGTGCAGAGTCCCACCTCAAGCTTTTGCTCCCGGCCCAGAGGTAACACCCCTGGGGACCACCTTCCATGAAGGGGGACAGAAGTCAGTGGAGTATGGCCCAGCTTCTCAGGGATCCTGGCAGAATCAAACCATGTTGTCTGCAGCCGTAACCCCAGTGTACTTCCTTATCTTGGCTTTCCCTGGGTCACCTCCCCAAAAACAGCGTGTACCCAAGTCCTTGTCTCAGGCTCTGCTCTTTGGGAAAATACACAAACAGTAAAAGAGAAGATTATTTCTCACTGAATTTATTTCTTTTTCCCTTTCTGAGATCTTATTTATATTGTTTTGGAGTAAATACTAAAATCTATTCTTAAAAAATATGTAGGAGTAATATAGGTACATTGAAAGAATGTTTTCTCTATATACATCTATATATGTATGTTTTAATTATGATATGTATATATTTATATATACATATATGTATGTATTTTATGCACACATGTATATGTGTTTTCTACATATGTCTATATATGTTTATACATAATGTGTATATTTATATTAAAATCATCTGCTTGTGGAGAAAGTACATCATGAACAGAACATAGTTTTGGATCAGATAGACCTGGGATTGAATTGTGTCTATGCTGCATTTAAGTCTCACATATTTGGAATCATTATTTACCCTGTTAAGGCCTTGGTCTGAGCTCCTACAAAATAGAGTGAGCATTTTTGCAGGGTTGTTATGCATGTTAGTTGACATTGTATATGTAGCACACTAGCATGTTTCTGAGCATTTAGCAAGCACTTAGTGTATTTCAGTGATTATTATAAAAAAGCAAAACAAAACAAACTTCTCCACTAGACTGTACATACTCCCCCTACTCCCTGAGGGGCTATGGGAAGGAGGTGGAGGAAACTGCTGTATCTATTGTGTATCTTTCCAGAATTTTTCCCATGTTTATACAAACTTTCTAAAAATGTGAATATGCACACGCATACACATGCATGAATTAATAGGTGAAACATTAATATATTATACATTAATAGGGGACAGGGCAAAGCAATGGTGTGTTAGTCAATCTTCTCCAGAGAAATAGAACCAATACATACACATCTATATGAGGGGAGCTGGTGAGAGGTCTGTGGTCCTGTTGTGGAGACTCTTTGACTCTCTTAATTCACCAGAGACTTCCTCATTCCCGCCAGCACCTTTAAATAGATCAGCTTTCTTGGGTCCAGTCTTCCTTCTTGATATCCCGGATCACAGCCTACTGTTTAAGGACATGATCCCCAAGGATGCCCTGGTGATGCAGGATAGAGCCCTTCTTGGGAGAATAACAGTTCTGGCACCAAAGCTGACCAAGGGGAGCTATTAGAATAATGCTCTTTGGAAGTGCTTGTGCCTTCTCTGAGGGTACTAGACAACTAAGAGCCAGACACATTTGCATAACCTCTTAGCAAATATCTAGGTTCTTCAATATAGGATTTCTGAAGGCTGTAGACAGACTACCCAAAGCCAAAATTCTTTATATGTGATTTTTGTTCTGGATCTGTCTTATGCCCAGCATCAGCAAGGACCCTGAACATGGGAGCTATTCACTTCCAAGGAAGGCAGAGGTTAAAAGGGAAGTAGATGCAAATTAGGAGTTCCTACCTCCTCTCCTACCTGGAAATAAAAAGAAGATTCCTGGTGTTGGATGCTCTGAACCTAGGGTCTACAGAAGAGGGGAGACTCCTCCACTGTTGAGTGGCCCTGTTTTGATTTATAGCCCAGCCTGAGCTGCTGTGGCTCACAGGGACCAGTTATTGAGTCGAGGCCTCCTTTTGGACTCTGCAAATATAAGGAAGTGATAATATACCCAAACAATCTGATGTCAGGCATCAGTTTTCTTCCCTTCCCCTTTCTTCCTTTCACTTCCATTCTAGTCAATGCTATTGTATTTAATGAGTAGATATCCTATGCTATTTCATCCATTTGAACATATGACTTTTTATTCTATATTTTTCTGCTCTGTTACATAGTATTTCATTTCATTCTGTTCTACAGCCATGTATTGAGTTCTTGCTGGATGCAAGAGTTTTTGCTAAATGTTACCAAAAAAACTCCTGTGTGTGTGGTTGAGGGGGGGCAACATATACACACGTATGTATGTTTTGAGGAATAGTTTTCAGAATATCATTATACTTGACAGAAATTCCATATTTCCTGTACCTCTCTCTAGGAATACTCAGGAGGAAATCTCAAATTAATCTGAAATATTACAGAATAAAGATTTACCTAGAAAGCATTGATACTAGCAGTGACTTAAGGAGAATACCAGGTTTTAAACCCTTTGTGTTTCTCTGCTAGTGATTTCTTAGAGGCCATATTTACTAACAGTGCAAATCCTAGGGTAAATTAAGATAAATTGAAGTCTCTTTTGAAAGATGGGAGCTATCATGTAACAAAAAAGACTATAAGATGAATAAAGACAACATCTGTTTTCAGATTTATTTCTCAACAATCCTCCTTCATTGTTGGCTGTGATGTGTACCTTGACATCTTTTTGTTTGTTTTCCCCTGAGAGTCAGTTATTCTGGGAAAAATATGTTCTTGAGAGCCAATTTAGTGTCATGGTTAAGGTCATGGGCTTTCTGAAGAACTGAGTTAGAATGTCAGCTCCACCAACTCCAACCATATGACCTTGGTCATGTTCCTTAAGCACCTGAGTAATAGTATCTCCTTCATGATGTTCTTGAAAGAATTAAATGAGATAATTCATGTTAAGTACTTGGTCATACTTGCTAATATTAAGTGGTCAATAAATATTAGTTGTTAGTTGGGAAATAGGGACAATATAATACTTTGAGGAGGATTTTGAAGCTTAACTGAGATGCTTGTAGAGCATTTAGGTCACTACCTGACACATAGTAAGTAGTCAATAAATGTTCATCATTGACATTTTTTTTTGTTATTATGTGTTATTTGTAAGATGTGGATAATGTAATTAACTTAGTATAGTTATAAAGACCAATTGAGATAATGTGAGTGAAGTATTTAGCACTGTGCCTGGTACAGAGTGAGAACCAAATAAATGTTAAAGTCCTGAAGGGCAGGAACTGTGTTATTTACTTCATTTTACCGTAGCACCCTGGCCAATGCTTGACACATAGAAGGTATCTAATAAATATTTTGTAAATAAATAAGCGAATAATTATATTATCAATTTGGTTCTACTCTATCCCAAATATAAAAGTAAATATAGGAAAAGAATTCTGGTCTCCTTTAGAATCTGATGACCCTTGAAAAATGGGGAATAAAATAAACCCAAGGAGACAGGATGTTCCCAAACTCTGAGATCATCATCATAATCCCCTACATTAGAAAGGTCTTTATGGTTCACAGAGAACTTTTACATCCATTATGTCATTCAACATTAAAAAAAAAATGCAACAAATGTCCTTAGGGTCAGCGTGGACAAGGAACTCAATCTCTTACAAATGATTTAAAACCCATTTCGTCTTGCTACAGATATTGCTTACAGAAAACTTCAGGCACAGCAATGCTACCCAGCTTGATTTAGCTTAAAGAAACCTTTCGTGACCTTATAAACAAACACAGCCCAGTGGGAACCCAAGTGGAATTTCAGAATTTTGAAGATGAGCTGAGAGAATTTGCTCAGAAATGGGACATATTAAAACAATCTCTACCAAAGGAGTGAAACAATAAAGAGATTGACTCAGAAGAGAACAAAAAGGCCAGTGCCACTTATTGGTGAGCAGTGAGCTCCTGACTCATTATAACTGTTGACTGCGTAGCAATAATATTTGGGAACATTGCAATCTCGAGAGCAGGCTTATAATGATGTTCATCTGCTCGTATGGATGGACGGCCTTACATAAACTCTGATTGCTCATAGAAAGAGCTGCTTCTCTTTAAAGTAAACTACCAGAATTGGAGTGAGCAAGGCTGATTAAAAGATATTTTTGTGAATATAAATGTCAGCTTTTAAATGCCTCTTCTCTGATATAATGTTGTTGTGTTCATGCATGTGTTGGGTGAATGTGTTTTGACCTTACATCCTGAGTGAGTGGGTTAGGCTAGTTGATTAAGTGAATTATTGATATACAGACAAAGGCTCTAATGGTCAGGATCCTAGCATGATACATGGTTCAAATGGAGTTTCAGAAGGCTCAATGGTGGGGCTTTATTGACCAAGATATGGGCAGGATTGCTCCCAGATGATTTTTGAATCATGGAGGGACAAAAGGATTGAGATATGGACAGGGTTACAAAAATGGACAACGGATGGTGAGTGAGGTCCCTAGTGACTAGCCATAATAAGATCTTTCAACCCTAGGATGTACAAAACATTATTGGAACCTGGTGAGGACTGGCAATGTAGAGGGGAAGCCATCTGGAAGGACCATGTTCATGGGAAGACACAGATATCATTGTATATTTGGTAAAGCAAGGAAGAAATACTCTGGCCTCTCTCTCCTTCCACCCTCTGATTTCCTACAGGTACTTCCCATTGATCAAACCCATCCGGATCTTAGTAAGCAAGGGACTCTGGGGGCTACTAGGCACAAATTAGGACAGATAAGAATGGATATGGGTATGGGTCATATCATCTCTGTTATAACTACTCACCTCTGCCATTATAGGGTAAAAGCATACGTAGATAATAAGTAAATGAATAGGTGTGGTTGTGTGCCAATAAAACTTTATTTCCAAAAGAGGTAGTGGGACAGATACACAGTCACAGTTCACTGATCCTTGGTCTCAGAAAATCATTTGTATGTGGAGTCCAGCATAAACAGAATCATTAAGTTTCTGGGGAGCAATAGCAGCAGAGTCCTTACATGTTTTTGATAAGGTCCTGCCTTCACTTGGTTTCTGCCCTGACTGTCACATAAATTGAAGCAATTGCCCCAATATAGGCTTAACACACACCAGGGTAAATTTGAGTGGAAGCCTTTAACACACTTGAAATGAGGACATCAATAATTCAGGTGAATACATAAATGATTCAGGCCAATTCCAGTAGTGTATGTGTACATGCACAAGTGTATGTGAAAGGACAATCTAAAAATTATGTGTGGATATATTACCAAAGGCAAGTAATCTCTCTCCTACTTAAACCAGTGGACTTTGAGATGGATGTAGGCCTTGGTCAAATTTTAGGCAGTTTCAAATGGCAGTAGAAATAAAACAGTGACCATCCAAATGAAAACAAGCAGAAACCTAGACTGGTGTTAGGTAGAGGCTCCCAAGCAGGCAGAGGAGAAGGAAGGCAGTATAGGGAAAACAAGGGAAGGTTCAAGTCTGCCTTTATTGGAGGCTGTTCTCATGGGGAAGCTGGATGTGGAGTAAAAGTGGGGCAGCCTGTGTGATTAGTTTCTGGAGCATATTTGGCTTTCTTTAGTTGGTCTTGAGTCAATCATGAGACAAAATTTAGGGAAGCTAGATGTTATTGACCAAGCCCTATGTGCTTGGATTGGGAGCTGCAGTCTGTGGTTTGGCTTCCTGGGCTGACCACCACAGAACCTGGGGGTGGGAGTTCTCTTGTCATGTATAGTCTGGCTGTAGGTCATTTGTATATTCAGAGTCAACAGGTTATTGTTGACTGTCCTAGCTCAGCCACATGCTAGATGATGCTCTGCTTTGCTCTGTACCACCCCACACAGGTTACCATGACAGAGAGCATTTTCCTTTCTACTCGTGCAGCCATGAGGTGGCTCAAAATGAACCTGTAGCACCTGATAATCCCAACACTAACTTAATCAGTGTTGCCAGGAGAAGCCACAGGCCAGGTCTCTGAATTCTTGATAAAACAGCCTTAAGTCAACCTTTCTGCATAAATCTCAGATTCTTCTCTTAATGACCTCATTCTTGGCAGCATATTTCCCTCTCTTCCTTCCCATATCTCCCCATGAAGTAGACTCAGCCAGGTCACGTGTGGAAATTCTTCTCCCGTGATTCCTTACCTCATTTGCATGCAGTTTTTCTCATTATACTTTCATCACCATAAGAGGCATCCTTGAGCCAGGATGACCCAGAGTGGAGAGTACCTGGGGAGATCTCCATTTAGGCCCAAACAGATGTGCTCAGGCTCCTCTGAGCCCCAGGCTTCTCTCTTCTGTATGTTTAAAAGATTGCAAAGCCTTTTACAGGCCTACTTTTTCTTTATACTTTAGTTCTTCCTTCCTAAGGGTTTATCTTTCTCTCCTCAATATTCGGCTGAATTGTACAGTTTGTCATAAATTTGCTAAGCTACTAGAAGCTTTTCTCTCCTAAAATAAAATATATGACCTTCTGAATTTTGTTTTTGATCAGCTCTTCTCTCTTACCAGAAACTACCCTCTCTGCTTGCTCTGAAGCAGACAAGCCCTGTAGGCAGTTCATTTTTGTGCATGTTCATTTGCTCACCTGAGTCAAGTGATAAAATTCTTTTTCATAGACTTGCAAATCCCTGGAGCAGGAAGGGATCTCAGAGGTCAGAGAGGCTAATATTCTCCAAATGTGATGCATAATCCACTGGGGTATGTAGGATGATGTTAGCTCAACATTTTAAATAATTTTAGTTACTATATATTTACTTTAATTCTGTTGAAAAAATGCATAAATGGTACATGAAACTGCATGAGTTCATAAATATTACTGTTCAGGTTGAGGCTGAAGCAGATGGTACCTTGAAAACCTATTGTATTCAGTATATATGAATTGCAGGTGTTAACAGGTAATACCTGGATGTGACAAAGATCATGAAAGTAGCATCTTTGAAAGCACTACTCTGCTCTGATCTCCTGCAGGAAGAGGAAATGGAGGCTCTGGAAAGGGAAGTTTTTCCAAGGCTATTCAACTCATAGAAACAGGACTAGGGTCAGGTCATGATTGCCTGGATTCCCCATATTCTTTCATTTGGTTTCCAAGGACCCCTTCTTGGCCACTGTAAGTTCTCTTCAAGATCAGATACCATGATCAAGTCCTCAGAAGGTGCCTTGGGGGTGAATTTTCAAAAGCACAAGAAGCTGGACAAAAGCCCATTTTAAACACATGGTGAATTACCTGAACGAATCTAAGAGCCTCATTTTCAAAGACAAAAATTGGTCGTTTATTGGATCTAGAACAACTGAAACTTCACTGGATAACAAGGTAAATGAATGCATTGCACCATTCACCAAAGTAGAGGCCCTCAAGCTGCTGGTTGTTCTGCGTAATGGGAGATTCGAAATGCAGTTAATGGGTTAGTGTAGTTTTTATTGTAAAAGCAAACTAAATTAAACTGATAGTTTTAATTAAATTTGAATTGGCTGTGATTTTACTCAGTTTTACAGGCCACTTGAGACACTAGTGTTGCACTTAAAATCTAGTGTTGTAATTAGTGACATCTACATTTATTATAATGGTTACTGCACTTTATTGAATTTATTCAGGAGTAAACAAAAGCTCAGCATCTAAAGAGCTTAGATTCCAGGCTAGGTTGGCTGTGGAAGCCTGTTTTGTTTCTGTTAGAATGTCAGGTGATGGGGCTGATCTTGAGAAGGGAAGTTCATGATTTAGCCATCTAGCCACAAAGTTAGGACCTTGGGTCACCTCAAGTTATAACTGTCTCAGAACATCATAATTATGTTTTTGTTATACTCTTCATCTGGAAAATCCAATTGGATGCATGTTTGAGCATCTCTCATTTCCCCAATACTTTTAGGGTTCAAGGTCTGCAAGTCTAGATTTGGTGACACTGCAAAGCAATCATTAATTTGATCTATGCACCAGAACTGCTGTCTGAAGCTCTGGCAGATGCTAACCAGGGAGGCTGCTGTCTTCCTGAGAAGGGCAGTGCCTTGCTGGTGCAGTACTGGCTGTTGTCTCAGATAGAACTGGGCTCTGATGCAGTGGTTTGAGTAACTTTGGTGTGCATAGAATCACCTGAGAGACTTGTTAAAATGCAGTCTCCAGGGTCTCATCTTTGGGAATTCTGGTACAGTAAGTGTAAAGGGAAAATCTATTTCGAGAAGCTCCACTCTGACACATTAATTCAGTCTAACAGGATCCTCAGAAAGCCCATGTGATAAACAGAAACAGGAGTCTATTCTATGGGGTTGTCATATTCTATGCTTTGTTAAGAGGTCTGTGTGGCAATAGTCTCTTATAAATTGATTGATGAGAGTGAGGTTAATGCAAGGGTTATATTTTTAATTCAAATTAATAAGTACTTATAACAATAGTACAGAAATGTGTAGCATAAAAGATGAATCATTCAGTCCCTCTCTCCAGAGACAAATAGTTCACTCAGGTGTGTTATCTTTCAAAATGTTTGCCTATTTACTTGTAAGCATAGATACCAGTAGATGCTTCCCTACTAGATTTTCTCCACTTGTTATTTTGTTCTGAGTTCTGAGGGATTTCTTCTACTCTTTTTATGGTTCTTGGGATGTTCCTTTTGTATGACATCCCATTCTTGTTTTATGAATATAAATATTTTCCCAGTGTTTTGGAAGGTAGTGTTCAGGGATTTTCTTTGGTGGGGGGAAGGGGGTACCATCTCTGATTTCTCTGTTATCACATTTCTTTTATTTATCTTGATCTTTTTCTGGCAAGTTGTAGGCAGAGTGGTTCTTGTTCATTCATATATAAGAATGAGGCTACAGAAAGGCTGAGTGGGGATGCTGGGATGGCCAGGATGGTCAACTGTCAGGTTTTTCTTTTGAAATAGTAGGCAAGAATCTGGACATCCTGCTTTGGAACTCCTAATGCATGCATGTGGAGTGCTGTCCATATCCACACTCATCCTAGCTGCCCTGGTTTTTCTCTATTTATGCAGTATTTTTTGAGGAAGAGTCCTCATGGCTATTACTGCTGCTGCTGTGTGTGTTTGTGCATGCACACATGCATGCACATGTGCATGCATGTGTGATGTGTGTATATGTATGGTTGTTTTCTTTCTTTCTTTCTTTCTTTCTTTCTTTCTTTCTTTCTTTCTTTCTTTCTTTCTTTCTTTTTTTTTGTATGGTTGTTTTCATTGCAGGTAATGAATGGGATGTTCTGAACATGAGGGAGTGGAGTTACCTACTCCATGTGTAGAACTTCAATTAATCCTACTTTTTCCATCCTATCCTCACTTATGGCCTAATGTTTCTGAATTCCAAACCATACTGGAGTTCTCTCCTTTTGAGACAGAGTGATCAAAACTCAAAATTTTTCAAGAGACAGTCACATGCTTACTACACAATTTAAAATTCAAACAAGTTGGTTACATAACAAATACTAAAAGATGAATGTAGGTGTTTTCAGAGTAACCAAGAGTTGGGGGCATTCTAATGTCATTCACATGAATTTTAGGTTTGAATCTGTAGGAACTGTACGATAAAGAACAATGAATTTGATCAAAGATGAAACAAATCTGAATCATTTGCATCTGATTCCTTCAATTCAAACCTTGGAATCTGCAGCACCTGAATGCTTAATAATCATCACTTAAACAATCAAACAAACAGCAAAGAAAAATCCTAAGCTCAATGAACATGGATGTGTTTTGAAAAAAATTATATGTGATTTCTTTTTAATCCAATTACTCTTATACCTATTGTCAATGTAAACCCTGACACATTGAATACCAATTTCAGAATTCCAAATTTGTTCAGAAGAGCTATTACAGTCAACAAAATATTTTAGACCTTGATAGGGCCTTATAAATCAATTGAAACAAGCTCCTAATTATCCAGATAAATAAATGAAGGCAATCATAGTGGGAAGAAGTTAAAAATTTTGGCTTTGAATTTAGATAGGCCTGGCTTCTCCTTTGCCTTGGTCTGGAAGTGGGACTGTTGCTTCTGCTCATAGTCTGCTGGGCAGAAATAATTACATGGTTGTATCCTAACTGCAGGAAAGTTTGGGAAATATGGGGCCACCCAGCTCTCTTTATAGTATTATCATCATTATCATCAAATCCAAAGAGGTGAATACCTTTTGTTTAGACTTACAGAATGAGTTATTGGCAAAATTAGGACTAGAAGCAAGATAGGAGGTTTGTGCCACAGTGGAGAATTCTGTCCACAGAAGTCTTTTATTTTATATACAGTTCTATTTAGGTTCCCAGAGTCTGAGCAGACTTCTTAGGAGCAGAACTGAATTTTGTACTTTCTGCTTAACCATGCTGCCTCTCTTTTGGAGACTTCTGTAGTACCTTTACACAATTATTTCTGTGACGTTTTTCCTCCAAATTACTGAATTGTTTATTATCACCTAGAAAGAATAAGACTTTCAATGAAATGTATGAGCATGTAAATTTTATGATAATGAGAAACATTTCCTTCTAAAACTAGGATAGAGCATCTGGAAACATAAAACACACATTAAAATGACTGAAGAGACACCTCCTCCTCTCAATCAAAGTAATTAAAGTTTGGTTGCAAAGATTTGTGTTAAGATCAGAAAATGCTTCTTTAGATTTTGAAATGTGAAGTCTTGTCACAAAATAGCTTTCTAATATGTGGATGCCCTTGATGCTTTGTTGTTGGAGGGTATTCTTGTAGCATTATGATTCTGAGCTGTGAGGTGTCAATACAACTGTGTGAAGTTAGTGGACACTATCTATAAACTAGGTTGGACTTCCATTTTGGTGGGTTAGAAATGACCACAGATTATTACCATATTTCCCAGTGAGAGGTAGGGTCTCCTTGAAAGGATTGGTTCTGTGTCTGCTTAGACCAATAGCATATAGTGGAAGTGACACTGTGCCAACTTCCAGACCCAGGCTAAAAGAGTTTACATTCCCTGTCTCCTCAACTCTTGTTCTGGGATTTTTAACTTTTATGTGGACCAGCTTGAAACTATGTGGAGAGAGGGAGCTCCAGCAGTGCTCCACTTTCCTGTCATTCCTGCCAAGATGCCAGGTGTGGGAAAGAAGAAGCCATCTTGGAAGCAGATCCCTCTAGCCTCAGTTATTCCACCTAAGGCCACATGAACAGAGACAACTGCCTGGCTGAGCACTTTCTGAATCCCTGGCCAACAGAACTGTGAGCAAAATAAAATGATTGTTTTAAGCCATTAACTTTTGGAGTGCTTGGTTACATGGAAGTGGATAACTTGTACATTTTTCATCTGTGGTTCCTCTCTAGTTATAAGTGGACACTGGATCTAGACTGCTTGGGTTTGAATCCTGCCTCCAAGGCTTAGTAACTATGTAATCTCAGGTAAACTATTTTAATTCTCTCTGCCTCAGTTTTTTAATCTATAAGATTAGGGTACTGGCATTTATCTTAAAAGGCAGTTGTGAGGACACATTCATCCATGTAAAATGCTTAAAGCAGTGCTCAATAAGTATTCATTCAACAGGTACCTTTTTGAGGACCTACTGTGTGGCAAGTACTATTATAGGCTCTAGGGGCATCTCAGTGAAAAAAATAGACAAAAAGTCCTGCTCTTAGGATGTTTTCCTTCTGTGTTATTATGCCATATACATTTAAAATGAGCCAAATGAGCAAAACTTGGAGCTCATGGAATCAAGAATCTTTTCAGACTCAGGATATGGCAAGCAAAGATATAATCCCTTGTCACATTTCTGCACAGCCCAGCTTTTTTTACGTGAGTAATCTTCAATTATAGTGATGCTTAAGTCACTATAGTAGTGACTATGGTGACTTACAGGAACAATCAGGAACAGCCTTCAGAAGGAAAGCCACTGTGTAAGTATGGCCAAATTGAACTTTCTGAGTCCATTTCCTTACCTGTAAGATGGGGCTGCCTATACTGAAGGAAATTTAAGGTGTCAGGTCCTGCTGATAATTTGTGTGCCCATGAAAGGAAGTGATAAAAGGTTGCCCAGCAGTTGTGTGGAGAGTGAGGTACGGGCACACTGCTTGATGGTGGACCTAATGTTATGGGGATGGTGTTTTCTAAACTTTGAATTTATATACATCGTTAGATATGTATTAATGCAGTTTCAGGGACAGTAGGAAAGCATCTTTTAAATTATTTTATTTTTCTCATCATGAGTGTATTCCTTAATCCTCATCACCCATCTCACCCATTCTCCTCACCCTCTTCCCCTCTGGTAACCATCAATTTGTTCTCTAGAGTTAAGAGTCTGTTTTTTGGTTTCTCTCTCTCATTTTTTCCTTTGCTCATTTCCTTTGTTTCTTAAAATCCACATATGTGTGAGATCATATGGCATTTGTCTGTCCCTGACTGACTTATATCACTTAGCATTGTATTCTCTAGCTCCACCCATGTTGTTGCAAATGGCAAGATTTCATTCTTTTTATGGCTGAATAATATTCCTGTGTGTGTGTGTGTGTGTGTGTGTGTGTCTTTTTTATCCATTCATCTGTCAAGGGACAGTTGGGCTGCTTCCATAGTTTGGCTATTGTTGATAATGCTGCTATAAACATTGGGGTGCATGTATCCCTTCAAATTAATGTTTTTGTATTCTTTGGATAAATACCCAGTAGGGTGATTGCTGGTTATAGGGTAGTTATATTTTTAATCTTTGGGGGAAAGTAGAAAGCATATTTATGACATGATTTGGTTAAGGTAAGGCAAGTGGCTCCCATGCTGCAGAGTCATCTGCATGTAGGTTGCTGTGAAGAGAAGATTTGCACCAGTGGAGACTCCTTCATTCTCACACTCAAAATATCCAGCAACAGCACCCTTTCTCCATCTCTTTGTCAGATTCAGATCTTGTTTATAGCAGGGCAGTCACCCTCTTTCACTGAAGTTACTGATACCTCTGCCTGGCAGCACTTCATGAGGTGGGATTTATGCATTCATGCATTAGTCCTATGAATATGTGGAACATGACCATTTAGCGCTGGATATACACAGCCAACAGCAATGTCATGTGTTAGCTGCACCAGGAGAGGTCTGTACAGGATCACTGAGAGCTGGGGAGAGACGCTGTGTACTGGGCGAGGTGGCTCAGGACAGGCATCAAAGACAGCTTTTGTTTCTCTCTCTCCCTGCAGGTAATAGCCTTCTTTCTAGGGAGGAATAAATGCTGTTCCAAGTGGGACTAACTCAGCAGCCCAGGGCATATGACTCAGACAAATAAATGTTTCCCCTTGGAATTTTCCAACCTAGCCATTGGTAGAGATTCATTTTGTCAGGGTTGCTAATCTGATGGTTATAAATTTGGAGTGGCAACTGGTCATCTTTCCTATCATTTGGAGAAAGTTTGCCTATGAATGGAACATATAGTAAGACAGCTGAAGAGATATACCCCTATACCCCTTCAATTTAAGGTAATTGAAATTTGTCTGTATTAAAATCAAAATACACCCATAAATTTTAGAGTGCTCCTGTCCTGTTACAGTGACACTGTCACTGTGTGGAACTGTGGGGACATATGCTTAAGAATGAAACAAGACAGTTGAGGAAAGCAGATCCAAGAGAAGGAGGGAATGACAAAACCTAATATTATCCAAGCTCCTGGATCCAACCATGCCTGCAGCTAGGAATTAGGCCTGTGCATCTTGTTATATGACCCAATGAATTGCTTTCTTCCTCCACCTTTTCCCTACTAAGTTAGTTTACGATAGATTTCTATTGTCTACAAGTACAGAGGATTTTTTAGAATATATATAATGTCTGAGCTGAGTCATAATAGATGAATATGAATTTATTAGGTAAAATGGGAATGGCAGCTGAGGTGAATTATATTTTCCAGGCAGAAGGAACATACAGATAAAGGCTTGTGGAGACAATTTATAAGGAAAATATCTCTGCAAAATAGCTATACAGTGGGCATTGTGATTGGCCCAGGCTCTTCTCTTGGAAAAATACTGCTATGGAGTGGCCAAAATTAATTGGAAACAGCACCCACAAAACTGTGGCCTTCTGAGTAAAATTCACAAAGCAGTAATGAGTTGGGAAAATTCTAGCTCATAGGAATCACTTAAGAGCCTTTTGGATGAAGTTGTAAGTGTGATAGACACAGCAGAAGTAACAGAAGAAACTACCTTTATTTTTTTAAAATTTATTTATTTATAATAGTCACACACACAGAGAGAGAGAGAGGAAGAGACACAGGCAGAGGGAGAAGCAGGCTCCATGCACCGGGAGCCCGATGTGGGACTTGATCCCGGGTCTCCACGATCGCGCCCTGGGCCAAAGGCAGGCGCCAAACCGCTGCACCACCCAGGGATCCCAAGAAACTACCTTTAATCAGAAGTTCAATTTAATCTATTAGCACACACGGAACTTGAGGGAAATCAATCACATTTACTATATGCTCTTGTTTATTTAGAATGGCTGAAAAATAAGATGTTTCTCTATAATTGCTTATGAGTAACAGAATGGTTTTCACCTGAATTCTGCCATTTTACAAAAAATGCCAGACTTAATACATTCATTAATTAAAATACATCCTCTACATGGCTTGCTCAGTGATAGTAAAGCCATACACAGGTTGAGCATATTATTCTCTTTGCTTGAAGCGAGTCTTTGTCTCTTCCTCCTCTCCCCTACTATCTAGATTTACCTATTCTTTAATACTCAGTTTCAAATTCTATTTCCTCCAAGTAGTTGTTTCTGAATACTATAGCAGAATCAAGCCCATACTCTTCTGAGTACATGTCTAAGTTTACCACTTGGTCTAAATACTACTTATTGCCTTTTATGAAATTAACTTGAGTTATAACTTGACTTTGGGTTATAGGTCTACTTGGATAGAATATCTGTGGCTAAGGAGCTTAGTACCCATTCCTGATTTATTTAATAATTTATTTTTGTCTACAAAGTAGATTCTGTAGATAACTATTTAGGAGTCCCACCAACATACCCTTGTCTTTTATGAAAAATGTCTCCAGGGCATAGTTTCATGGGATACTAATAAGTGTTGTGAAAAATGGCTCTACGACAGAATATATTTGGATATTTCATGCATTAGATGAAATACTCTGCATTCAATAGTATAGTTTAGGACTTATCAGAGCCTTTAATAAGCTTCTCTTATTCTTTCAAAGGAGAATATAGCATATAGCTTCATATATTATCTTGTTTAACCTGTTTTCCATAGAATTTATTCATGAATACTGGACTCCTTGGTTTTGTGGAGGAAGATGTGTTACTCTTCTGTTCCTCAATAAATGACTTCTAGAAACATCTTGTTTTTTCCCCAGATATCTGTTTCATTTTGAAGGCAGAATATCTCAAGCTTCTCCTTTTACAGTAAGAAACAATCCTGGCTTGGCTCAAGACAAAATGAGATGAGCACCATGGTCTTCCAGTTCTCACTTCTCCTTCAGGATGAGTCAGCAATTAACAATGAAAGGGCTTATTTCAATAAACGCTGAGTTTCATAACCTCCATCACTTACTAGATGAATTCTTCTCTCAAACTTTAGTTCAGAAGGAGGCCAACTATTTTTTTCTGCTGAACCCTTTCAGTCATATTCAAATGTAGGAATAGTTTTAAACACAGTAATTCACCATACCTACTCCAGCTTCTGTTTATGGTGTATAAGAGTTGGGCTCATTTTAAGCTGATTTCATGAACAGAAGTTTCTGTCCCTGTGTTTGGAAATGCCTGGAAAGACTGTTCTCTTCCTTTCATCCTTAGAATTGGTGGCTCTGTGAGTCATGATGTAGAAAGAGTGGGGTGAGGAACAAAGGAAGCTCTATTTCTCATTAACTTTGTGGGTCTGGGAAAAAAATTTCACTTTTCTGGACCCCAGTTTCTCCACCTACAACATTAGAATGTTAGTATACACCTGCCTCATCGGGAAGTTGTGACCTTTCTCTTCTCTCTCTTGTGTTTGCAAGCTGGGATGCAAGATGATCCAAAGCCAGGTTATTATCAGGTTATCACCACGAGTCCCTCTCTTGCTCATGTTGTTTGCTTTCCTCTATGGGTGACACTTGTGCCCATACTGGCCTGCAGTAACTGTTCACTTCAGGTTAGCACACACACCTTTCCCTGCTGTTCTATTACCAGTTTGTCTGAACATGTGAGATCCACAAACAGTAGGTACCATTTGACTATTTCAGAGTATCTTTGATCAGTCCTCATCTGAGATAAAATCTTGGGTTACTTTGCTCAAATGAGTTTAGATTGCCCCAAGTTGAGTCTTATATGCATAATATTCTTTTCTGAGATACAACTTGGAACAATTTTGACTATAAAAGAAATCACCCTAAATTGATTCCATTAATCTTTATCCAAAGCATCATAATCAATTCTTAATCACCTCTCCCTGTCTCTCTCTCTCACTTTGTTGGGAATTGATTAATTTATTTCAACTTTTCATTATGGAAAACTTCAAACATGCAGTAAAAGCAATAACAGTATAATGAAATCCCATGTACTCTGAACCCAGCTTCAACAATTGCCAATTTATGGATGATCTTCTTTGAGCTATATCTTCTCCTTTCTCCTCCCTGTTGGATTATTCAGGGACAAGTCCAAGACATCTCGTCATTTTATCTATGAATATTTCACTACATATATTTCAAAAATGGTAAAGGCACATTGTAAAAATATAACTACAATGCAGTGATCACATTAAAAATTTTTACAATAATTTTAAGTATTATGCAAATTATTTTGAGTGGGGGAAGAGCAAACTGTGGTAGTTGAGATTCACTACTTAGTCATTGCAGACTGAGAAATGATGACTTGCAAAGCCTGAGAACTTTGTGATCTTGGCCTCCACCTCAATCTGCTGATTAAAAGAATTTGGCAAATTCTAAAATCATGAAAAGGAGAGAAGTCAAGTCTGTGGAGTGACCACATAGTATTCCTGAATTCCCACATGGCAAGGTTGTAGGGAGCCAAAAGTTTCTGGAGACTTGTCATGTTTGCTGGGGTGCAATTTTTGACTCTCTCACTAATTGTTAGTAAGTACTGTATCATGGAAAGAAGGTGATTTCCTTCTTGCAGAATCAAAAGGATTTGCTGCAGTATGGATTGTGGACCCAAATGGGAGAATCCATATGTTTATGATATTACTGTACCTCTCAAGAACTAACCATAAAGAAGAAAAAATTCTCCTAGATAAGTCCTAAGCACATAAGTCCTAAATGTACTAAGGTCCCAATAAGTATCCCCAAGTGGCAACATTTCCTATCAAAGTGTGACAGAGTTCTTTTTTAGAAAGGTGCCAAGTTAAAAAAAAAAAAAAAAAAAAAAAAAAAAGAAAGGTGCCAAGTTAATTAGCACCTTATAGGACCTTGTTATAGCTCAGAACGACTTTCCATCTGCTGATAATTTAATCGTTATACATGTGACACAAGGAAATCGAGCTTCACATTCCATTACATAGTGTAAATCGACAGTTGGTGAGTGCTGCTCAATAGCTTGATGTCATTAATAAGGCCGTTTCTTAGGCTCATAACAACTATCAGTTGTTTTCTTATAGGTCAAAAAAAATAGACGCAACACATGTGACAATTTTGTGATGTGATACAGCCCAGGCACATCTGCTATGCTTCCAGAAGTTGTGGGCTGCTGATAGGGAAGACTCTCTAGGCATTGATCTTTGTTTGAAGTCAAGAAGCTTCCAGAAAGACAGACTGCAGGGCAGCACAAAAGACTATACAGCCACTGCTCTCCCGGGGTGTCTTTGCCTATATTCAGGGGATGAGGGTGGGTCCTATCTCTGCTATAAAGGGCTTCTGCCTGGCTAGTGTGGAGACGTGGTGGAGGCAGCACCACATGGGGGGGAGGGAAGAGCTTTGTGAACAGATGCCAGTAAACAGGCTTCTCTGATGCTTCTGTAACCTTTCAGAATTGGGTACAACGATGCTCTCTGGTCAGAACGTTCTTTTTTAAGATTTTATTTATTTATTTGACTGAAAGAGAGGGAGAAGGAGGCATGCATGTGCACAAGCAGGGGGAGCAGCAGAGGGAGAGGGAGAAGCAGACTCCTTGCTTAGCAGGGAGCCCAACATTCGGCTCGAACCCAGGGCTCTGGGATCATGACCTCCTCAAAAGCAGACGCTTAACTGACTGAGCCACCCAAGCACCCCCATGGTCAGAACATTATTGTTGCTTCCTAGTGCTGCAGAAGAGCAGCCCTGGGAGTAACCATAAATTTGAGGACAGCTGGAACCATGTCCCCACTCTGACCAACAGCCCAGGTGGCTGGAGCAAGTTCACACGAGTTAGCCTGCCTGGTTGGCCCTGTGTTGCCTTGGGAGGGGGCTTTCTTTCCAACTTGCCCCACAGTGCTGTCCTAATTTTTAATGTTGCCTGGAGTTTCTCCATCCATGACTTAGTTATATTTTTACTCTCAAAGATCCCATTGTAGGTAAACAGTAGAAGCCTTTCCATATCTTTTAGGTGTGGTAGGGTTATGTTCAGAGTTAAAAAAAACTTTCAAAACCAAAGCAAACAGATGCAAACAAAAGGCAAGGCCAGGACAAGAACAAAGAAGGAGGAGGCAGGAGCCCAATCCTTGGGCTAGCAGCAAGGATCCTAATTGGGAAAGGTTTGACCTGGTGGAGCAGAAAGGCTGAAGATACTGTCTCTCAGGCTGCTCCTGAGGGGGCTTACAAACAGTAGGATTCTGGAAGATCTGAGGGAAGGGGTCCCACATGCAGAGGATTGGATTTGTGGAGAGGTGTCTGAGCCCTGACTCCTGCCGTCTTTGAAGAGTGGAGATTGGAGTAGTGCCCACTCTCAAGGTTCATGGGATAGAAAGACCCAGAGGAATCATTTGGGTAGCTGTTCTCAGGGAGATGGGCACCATGTAGGCAAGTGCAAGGCAAGGTGCGGGAGCCAGCACGACTGTCAGACTGGCTGACGAAGGTGTCCTGGGCATTGGTCACCAGTGAAGCAAATGTGTCCACAGCCTGGCTTGCAAAACATGAAGAATAAATCACGTGGCAGAAGCTATGGTGGCTAAGTGGTCAAACTAAGTAAAATAGACTCCAAATCTGGCTTGTTTTGTGTCCTTGGAATAAGAAATCACCTAGCTTGAAACCTAAGGGTTTTCCCCCCTTCTTAGTAAATAAATCCATGGTAATTATAGAAAATCAGAAAATGTAGATAATAAAAGTAGATAGGCAACCTCCCAATACTCTGTTCCTTAGGAATAAATCACTATGATAAACTTGATAGTCTTCCTCTTTCCTCCTCACTTCCTTCTCTTTCTTCATCTTCCTTCCTATATGTGTGTGAATGTATAAATACATATAAAATGCATATGTATATAATACTCTATTTTGTATCATAATTTTTCCTCTTAATGTTGAAGGTAACTTTTCATGTGTCTACAGCATTATCTGTGATGGCTGAGTAGTATTCTTCTGTGTGAGAGTATTCAGTCTCCTTGCCTAATGATTGATATGATACTCTTGCTATTGTTTTCCTTTGGGGGGATTATATTCCTTGCACTGTACCTCTAACAGTGAACTCCTATGTTTTTCTGGGGAGAAAAAAATGAGGAATGCTCTTAGAGTCATGGACTCTTAGGGTGGGAAGAGAACTTGGTTACAGTTTTAGAAAACCCCAACCTGACTTTATTTGGTGCCATTTGTAACTATCTCACCCCTTGGGTGGTCCAGCCTCTCTATTGGACAGTGACTAAGAATTCACTATGTCAGAGAACCACTGATGAGCTGATTAAGTACCTATCATAAAATATTTTTCCACAAAAGGATCTAGAATCTGCTTTAGGACCTGGGGTCCTGGAGTCAGATAGAGCCCTGGCCTCACTATCTACCAGCTCTGTAACTTTTAGTAAAAGGCTTAACCTCTCTGGTCCTTACTTTCCTTGTGTAAAATGTGTACAATAAAAGAGTACATGCCTCAAACAGTTGTTAGAAGTATTAAACAAGACAAGAATTGTCGAGTGCATAATAAGAGCTCACTGAAAGTCATTTCCAGTTACAATAATGTCTGACTGTTATCATAACAGAATTATTTGGTCCCTGCCACATGACAGTCTTGTGGCAGTTTAAAGGTGCTGCATATATCAGATTCTCGTCCAGTCTTCTCTCTCTCTTTTTTTTTTCCTTTTGGGAATGACTTCAAAGGATAGATACTCATGCCCTTACACCCCATCCAGCTCACTTTCTCCTGAATATATTAACATTTTTATATAGTTTGAATGGGCTTTAGCTCTTTTCTTCATCCACTCCTCTCCCTCCACTTCCCTAGACAAAAACCCACCTTTGTGACTTGATACCCAGTGAGTTCTCCATTGAACGCAGAAGGGTATTTCTTTCCCAGAGCCTGCACTCCATTCCAGCCTCAGGAAATGGGGTGGAGGGACACCATAGCACAGATAAATTCTATTTTAAAAGAAAGAGATGTGAAATGTGAACCGTTTGGAGCTTCAATATCACTTGCCCTTAAGGGGCAGACTTGGTGGGATTATCAGTATGAAAACATTCTGCATATGGAAATAACACTGTGAACCTCTTGAGATCAGGGACCTTACACTGTTCTTTTTTGTTTCCCTAGTTTATGGAACATGCTATTAATAGTAGTTATGTATTGAGCACTTATTAGGTGCCTGTTACTTTTTTAAGTGGCTTAAATCCATTGTAATTCTTCCAATGACCCTATGAAAGAAGTATTCTATCTCCACTTTGACTGTTGAATCTGGAATTCAGAGAGATTAAGCAAAATATCCAAAGTAACACAGCTGTTAGTTTGGGAATTCTCAGCAGGTCAAAAAAATAACTATTTTCTTGTTCTCACAGATTCAGAACTACCTCGATAGACACAAGAGTCACACAGATGAAGGTGAACCTTCAGTTCTTTAAAGCTGAATGAGAAATATGATTGTAGATTTACAGCCAACAGGGCTTGTAGATACCTTCTGTTCTTCATGAGTCAAGGTTTTCAGAGAGCCCACTCAAGAGAAGATTAGGGATTAAAGAGAAGTTTGCTGCCCCACATTAATCTGAGATCAGAGAGAAAATGAAAGAGGGGAAGAGAAAGAGAGGAAAAAGAACTGGGAGAGGGGGAGGGAAAGAAGTGAATGTGAATTCCCAGAGCTTGCTTCCTTTCAGGAGACGACTCTACCCAGTCACCCAGGAGGGACGACGAGCCCCCATCAGTCCAAGTGACTTGTGTGGGCAGAACAAGAGGGGAAGGAGGGCCCTCCGCTAATCCTCCTTCTGGATTTGAACCCAGACCTGCCTGACTTTTAGGGTGCTTGCAGCAGGCTTCCTTGCCTCTCAGTGGTTTGCTTACTGAACAAATTTGGTTTCCTTTTCAGAATATCTTAGGAAGAAAAAAAACCTTTGGAGACTTTTTCATGCATCAGTATTTATAAGAAAAATTAAATGCATAGTATAGTTTGGGTTGGCAAAATTTCTGCTCCTAACACAATGAAGATCTCCATGTGTGCCAGCAGCCAAGTGTTTCCACAACTCATGTGACTGGAGCTGTTTGCTGAAAACCTTAAGTGACCAAGAAAGTTGACAGATTCTCCAGGTCTTCCTACCCTGACCAGACATCTTGGCCAGACTGATGTCTTTCTCCCATTAGAATAGATCAGAGAAAATGGTGTCTTGCCTCTAATTAAATTCTCATCTTTGCCCAACTGTTTGAAAGGGCAACTGTCTTAAACCTTTGAACTTTATTTGTAATACAAAACTTCAATTAGATAAAGGACAATAATTAGCAGATCTTTTATCTTTGGGCATAATTAAATCTTTAAGGAGGGACATTTTAATCAATGAATTGTAATGACAGGTTCATAAATTAATTAATCCCACCAATGGAGGCTTGGCAGTAATCAATGGATCTTTAAAGAGGTTCAGGGTGAAGGGACATGGCTGTAGGAACACAGATGCTCACTCAGTTCAGTTTGGTGTAAAGATTCTAATTTGTTAAGGATTAGTTGGTTCAAAAGATCACCTATTTATTTAAGGGGAAAATCACTTAAAATATTAACTTTTAATGTGGAGAAAAACCTTCTTCTTGCAAGTTTTTGCTTTCTAAACTTTCTTCTTAGAGCTCTCAATTCAGACCATAGCTGCTGACATACATTTGTACCCTTGTCCTGCAACTGTTCGCCAATTTACTGATTTGATAGCTAGCTTGAATTAGAGACAAAAACTAAGATTGACTACCATTAGATGTTTAAAGGTTTTTATTCTAAAACAGGGGTCAGCAGACTCTGGCCCACTTGCTAAATCTGGCCTACTGCTTGTTTTTATGAAGTTTTATTGGAGCATAGCCATGCCCAGTTATATCTATATTGCCCATTACCATTTCACACTACAAAGGCAGATTTGAATAGTAACTATAGAAACAATATCACCTCAAAGCTGAAAATATGTACTATTTGACCCCTTTTACAAAAAAAAGTTTGCCAGCCCTGGTCTTAAAACATTATGTCCTTTTACCAAACCTTGAGGGTTTTGATGAAATATTTTTTCTTTTTTGGTTTTGATGAAATTTAAATATGGCACTACATGGACAGTGTTTATTGTAAGAATGTAAATTAAATATTTTCACATATGAGGTTCTGTGGTGTTAATGCCTATAAACAGGTTCCTGGCATTTATCTGGGACAAATGATTTAGATGAGGAAAAGGAAATGGAAGAAGCAAAGGTTCTGTGGCAGAAGGAAGCATGGTTCTTTCAAGGGGTGGAGGGAAGGTCTAAATGGCTTAAAAGGAAGGTGAGGGGGAACAGATTGTGTGGAAAGGCCAGGGGTTAGGCATATTATCAAGGGCTATAAAGGGTATTATAATAATTACATAGTGAAAATCCAGTCAGGTCCTCCTTCCTTCAGGTTAAAACTCTTCAAGGACTTCATAACTTTCTATGATGAAATCCCCAAGCCTTATGTGGGATTCAGGTCTGGCTTGTTTGGGGTTGGGAAGGGGATTTTGGAAGGTGATAGAGTA
This sequence comes from Canis aureus, assembly GCF_053574225.1. Taxonomy (NCBI): domain Eukaryota; kingdom Metazoa; phylum Chordata; class Mammalia; order Carnivora; family Canidae; genus Canis; species Canis aureus. The sequence continues at coordinate 17,774,267 of NC_135613.1, read as the reverse complement.
GGGAGCGTGAAGATAGGCTTAGTGGGATTAGCAGGGCTCCATCTCTGAATTCTTTGTCATCTGGGACTCCCCTATGAGAGAACATGTCTATATTGACTGTAATGGTCTCTGTGCCTGTATTGTCCACAGATCAACTTAGCTTTTCCAGGGCAGGGACACTGTCTTATTTAGCACTATGACCCCAAGGGGCTTGGTGCTTAGTGTCTCCTGTTTAGCCATAGGAACCTAGAGGAGAGGGGTTTCCTAGATGAAACCTTGCATCCCGCCACTCTTGAGTGGGATATTCCTAGTCAGTAAGACATGGTGCCTGGTCTCTACTATACCATCAGCAGTACCCATTATTGCTAGCACTCCCTCTGGCTCTCACCTCTGTTAGTATTGTTGCTTCTACTTCTGTTTTATAGTCTTCACTGGAGGTGTAGAAACAACTCATGTTTTGGACACAAATGGGGGCTCTCTACACACCACTCAATACGTATTTGTTCCTAGAGGGCTTTTGATTATAGATAGAGAATATATTGATGCATCCTTCATTCCACACAGTATCCTTAAAGAAGCAGATATAGAAAGGAGAGGGGAAATGTGGCCCCTTTGCCTTCAGGAAACCCTCCAGTCCATGTGACTAGACTCATTTAATCATGACAATGTCTCAGGGAGAGAGGGGATTTCTCCAGGGAAACAGCACCAGGAGGAGATTAGCTATCTATTTCCCTCTCTCTCTCTCTCTCTCTCTCTCTCTAACTCAGGGTAACCCCCAAGGTAACCTCTTCCTTGCCGGAGGAACATTTGAACCGAAGCCTAAAGGAGGAGGTAGAGTAGCTCAGGGAAGGGGGTTGTTGATGCTCTTGGTCCTGTGAGCTAGAGGGCCACACATGCAAACACCCTCAAGCACGAGCTTGGTGTGACCCACACAGAGAAAAAAGGCCAGGGTCATGAGTGGTGTGGCCAACGGGTGGGTGGCAGTGAGGCATAAATTGAGATGGGGCTGTTGTCAGGGGCCAGGCAAGAAGGTTGGAATTTATTCCAAGTGGGAAAGGAAGCCATGAAAAGATGCTAAGTTGCATATATTTGTTTGCTGGGGCTGTCACAAAAAAAAAAAAAAAAAAAAAAAAATCACCACAAACTTCACAGCTTAAGACAACAGAAATTTATTCTCTCACAGTTCTGGAGGCCAGGGTCCTAAATCAAGTTGTTGGCTGGGCTCTGCTCTCTGAAAGCTCAAGGGGAGGATCCTCCCTTGCCTCTCCCAGTCTCCGGTGGCTCCGTGCTGTTCTTTGGCTTGGGCCTCATTACTCCCCAGGTGCCTCTGTCTTCACATGGCTGTCTTCTCTGAGCTTGTGTGTCATCTTCCCGCTCTTTCTCTAATGAGGCCAGCGGTCACCAGATTGTAGCCCATCTGATATCCAGGATGATCTCATCTTAGGATCCTTAATTACATCTGTAAAGATCTTTATTTCCAAAAAATGTTCCATTCACAGGTATTGGGGATTAGGACATGGGCATATCTTTTTTTGGGGATGCAGTTCAACCCACCATATAGAGATAACTTGATCTGCCTTTGAATTTAAGACTACTGCTTGCTTTCTTGTCGCAGGAGGTTGGGCTGAAGAGGCACAAGCACTGAATTGGTGCTAAGAGGCTGCTGGGAGCTTCCAGATGGCGGATGACAGAGACTCTCAAACATGGTGGCCATGTGCTAGGCAGGGGTTAGGGAGATGCTGCAGGTGGGAGGTGCTTTGTCAGGACCTATCTGTGACCTGGAGGAAGTTGCATAGGTGTGCCTTTTGCAAAGGCCAGTGATTTTTCCTGCCCTTCTCTGAGGGGGTATACAAAGAGAAGGGCTGAGATGAGCAAGAAGATGCTATTTAAGGGAAGGGTCTCACCCAGTATGTAGAAGATACTTAATATACAATCAGCATATGCTGGTAGAAAAAGTGCAAGCAGAAGATTATTCCAGAAGCATTCCTCTCTGAGTGTGTGTTGGCTTTGGGCAAGGATGCAGGTCTTCCCTTTCCAAGATGATTAAAAAAAACAGCAAACTTGTTTGAACGGGGCTTAGAGTGCCTTGGCAGGGAGACATTGGACACTTGGAAATATTACTATTATTTCTGGAGCCAAATTTAGCAAGGACAGCTCTGTCTTTAATTATTAGTTGGTGCTGAGTTGTACAGGCAAATGATTACATGCACAATTAGTTGTCCCCACAAGTAGCCAATTATGGGAATGATTATTTAAGAGAATTGTGGCTCCTGCTAAAAGGACTTTACATTGTAGCCTCAAAATTCATTTCTGTATAAAAATTCCTCTTATTGCATGTATTGTTATTTTTTCCTATCTGCTGGGCTGCTAGAAAAAGTGGCCCTGTGGTCTCATTTGTGGAGAGAGAGAGAGTTGTTGAAACCCAGATCTTTGGGGTGCTGTGAGATCCAGGAAAGAATGAGGTTGAGAGAGATAGAAGCTCTTCCAGGAGGCATCTCACTCCAGAGACCATGTCTTAGCCTCAGAGATGGAGTCTAGGGGAAGACATAGTCCTCTGGATGGTAGATAAGTGGATAATTTGGAAGCACATGGAGCCCAAGCCCTGACCAAATGCCACTGTAACTCATCAACATGGTTCCTACTGCTTCCTGAGGACTGTACTTCTTACATAGGCCACTTCTGCCTCCAGAGCATTATAGATCCCTCCACATAGCCTCATTGTCATAAAATTGTAAGCTCTTAGAACCAGAAGGATTATAAACATCATCTGGTCCTTCTGTCTCATTTCAGAGATCATAAAACTAGGGCCAGGCAGCAGAGGACTCACCCAGCCGTCATAAGCCCAGCTGTAGTGTGACCCTATTTTGCTTGATTCCAAGCCCTTGGCTCTTTCTGCCATGCCATGAGGGAACCAGCTATAGGTGAGCACATTGTGACTGATCGAGAGGCAGCCTAATGTCTGGCACACAGTGGGAACCATGCCAAGTAGAGTTGAAAGGGACTCCAGAGAACATTTCTAGTTTAGACCTCTAATTTTGTATCTGAGTGGAATTTGGAAAATGTATTTATCTAAGATTCTTTTCTCCCTTTGAACATTTCTCATGATGTAGGCCTTGAAACTTCCATCATCAACCCTAACCTCACTCATGTGGGAGAAACCACAAGTCCAAATGCCAGTGTTTGGGTTGGTCCATATAAACCCTGTTCCCTGTCCCCTGTCCCCAATTATAAAATGTGCTTTTGTGTTACCGTGTTAACCACTACTGATCAATAGTCAGGGATTTTTGTTCTTGTTTTGTACTGATATCCACTATTCTACCTAAATATGTTATATTATACATCTGGTCCCAATTCTTCAGTACTCTGCACTAGTATTTTATAGCCATATCCTTGCCAAGACTTCATGGTGGGTGAAATGTACTATCCTACTTCTTGAATTTGGGTTTGGCCATGCACTTTGTTTGGCTAAAGAGTTGCTAGTATATGTGACATGAACAGAGCTTGGAAAAATGCCTGCACCTATAGGCATGCCCTTTTGTGAATAGGCTGTATCCTTAGTCACCCCACAACTTGACCACCCTTTGAAATCTGTAATGAAGAAACAGATGGATAATTGGGACTTGGCACTTTCACTCTTTGACTTTGACTTTCACTCTTGTAGTCTGACTGCCGATGTCTCTCTCTATAAGAAAAGGACTCCTTTATGTCATATTAGGAAATAACAACATGTAAGTAGTTTTTAAATCCAGCAGTCTTATTCCCCCCCACCCCCCAATGAAGGAAATTGGCTAGCAACATTTTATAGGCCTCAACTGGCTGTCCAACAAACTCACCTCTGGCAAGATCTAACAGCATTTTTCTGTATCTTTCAAAGGCCCCCCGGTGACCTTTGCTAAGTAAGTTGAAAGTAATAAGTGGGTCTGTTCACTACAAATTTCTCTTGTTGGCTGCTCAGGGTTCTTGCCTTTTCTGGAATCAGAAGATCAGGCTCTGGAAAGGTGCTGGTTTCACTTTAGGAGAATGCAAATCCAGTTTGTTCTCTGGGTGACCATGACCTAAGCTCCCCTTCTCCTGGGACACCAAAACCCTTTGTTTCTGGAGATAATGTCTTTTATGACTTGGCACGTTTGAAGATCAGCAACCAGTCATTTTGTAGACAGTCCTTCAGTATGGGTTTCCCTGATGTTTGCTCACAGTTACACTGAGGTTATGCATTTTTGGCAAGAGATTGCAGAGGAGGTGCTAGGTCCTTCTGGGTGCATCCTACCAGAAGGCACATGATGTGTGTATGTCTCATTGCTGTGAGTTAGTTTTGATTTGGTTAAAGTAGCATTTGCCAGATCTCTCCACTTTAAAATTATTCTTTTACCCTTTGTAATTAATAATTATCCTGAAGAGAGATGCTTTGAGATTATGCAAATATCCTGTTCTTGTGTAATTCTTTTAGCCACTAATTTAAGCATCCGTTACTGCCTTGGTGTCCATCGAAAGATGAATGGATAAAGAAGATGTGGTTTATGTATACAATGGAATATTACTCAGCCATTAGAAATGACAAATACCCACCATTTGCTTCAACGTGGATGGAACTGGAGGGTATTATGCTGAGTGAAATAAGTCAATCGGAGAAGGACAAACATTATATGGTCTCATTCATTTGGGGAATATAAATAATAGTGAAAGGGAATAGAGGGGAAGGGAGAAGAAATGGGTAGGAAATATCAGAAAGGGAGACAGAACATGGAAGACTCCTAACTCTGGGAAACGAACTAGGGGTGGTGGAAGGGGAGGAGGGCGGAGGGTGGGGGTGACTGGGTGGCGAGCACTGAGGGCGGCACTTCACGGGATGAGCACTGGGTGTTATTCTGTATGTTGGCAAATTGAACACCAATAAAAAATAAATTTATTATTAAAAATATATAAATAAATAAATTTATTATTACAAAAAAAAAAAAAAAGCATCCATTACTGATTCTCCACCTGCCTTTTAAACTTGAGAGTTCATTGAGGGTTGTCCGTAAGCCTTTTGTCATTCTCCACATCCTAGCACATCTTGTGCACTCCCTACATCTAAATGCCACCAGCTCCTGTGGCCCTACCTCCAGCTTGTTCTTCCCTTTGGGGGGGACTCTGTATGGATGGTTGTATTCAGGGGCACCTCACCTAACCACCCCTATATCCATCTTGCCATCCTGATGCATAGTACCTCCCAGATTGCCCCTCCACGCTTCCCTGCCTCATCAGCTGTCATGGCCTTCACCCACTTATTCATATTACAAAGCTGGGACAGTCCATCCTCATACCCTCTATTTGATTAATCACTGATACCTGTTGATTCTGTCTCCTTACTCTTTCCAGTCTCTTCCATGTCCACAGCCAGAATCACAAATTGAAACCACAGTCATCTCTGCCCAGGATTATTGCTTTACCCTTATAACTGGTCTGTTGACTTTTAGTAGTTCCCTTATGCTCTCTCCCTAACTCCAGTTGCAGCTCTGTTGATACCTCTTTCCCATTATGTAGGAAATGCTAATATAAATCTTGGTGACCTACACTTTGAGGTATTATGTAGCCATTGCTAACAATGAGCTAGCCATATACCAGGGGACTTAGGAGTACTGAATGAATGAATGCATTGCAGGCAAGAGTGACAGTGGAAGAAATAGAACAACTTTCTCCTTCCTTATGTTGATGGGTCCAATGGAATATGGCCTAGGGCTGGGACTTAGGGGTGACAAATGAAGCACATATCCTTTAGGTGCAAAATTTAAGGGAGTGGCAAAACACTTAGTAAGGAGGATAATTTTGCAATGCAACTAAAAAAACTCAATTCAAAAAAATTCATAATGAACAAAATGTCAAAATGGAAATATAGACAGGATCTTTATTAAACATTCACCTTACCCCAGTCCCGTTCCTCTCATTGCCGATGGGGGCATTTAGCTCAGCAAATTATAATCACTTAGAACAGGAGTTCTCAAGGGGATGGAGAGTGACTTTGCTCACCAGCCCCCCCCCCCCCCAATGCCCAGAGGGCTCCTGATAGTGTTTGGAGATGCTGGAGGGTGTCATACTGGGGTGGGAGGGGTATGCTACTGGCATCTTTTGGTGGAAGCCAAGGATACTGTTAAACGTCCTGCTATGCACAGGGCAGCTCCCACAACAAAGAACCATCTGGCCCCAGATGTCAGTAGTGTTGAGAGTGATAAGCCTTGCCTTAGAGGTAACTTAAAAAATACTGTGTCTCTGTCCTTAAAAGCTATGCATAACTAGAAAGAATATATCAAGGATTGTCCAGCAGGGGTAAACAACCTCAGTAGATAGGGATACACGTTTCTCCCCCTGTGTTAAAAAAGAATCTGCATCTGAAAAAAAATATAATTTAGTCTCAACTTCTCAGCCATTGTACTCTCTACTTCACATGGGGAGGGATGGGCTCAAGGAAGTCCAGCATAGTAGACCCTGCATCTGTCCTGGTCCACTGGACAGTGGGTGCCAGCGCCCACTCCCAGGGGGACTGAAGCTGAGAATCAGGCCCCTTGGGGGGTCTTCTGTGAGGCCACTAGGTGACTTCTTTGGGAACAGTGGGACAATGAGGTGGCTGAAGCCAGAAGTGGTTCTTCAAAGACAACCTCTATGTTCAATGGCCTTGTTGTTTGTTTATTGTACTTCCTATCTGCCTCCTTAGTCTAGAACACTCTCCTCTTGCTTTATTCATTCTCAGGAGTGGGAGCGGTTTTACCCTATTGCTAATCCTGAGGGGCACTGCCGTTCTGTGCTTGGTCCCTTGTCCCTGCCTATATCTTGTGTGTCATCTTTTCATAAAGGCCTTTCCCTTGTCACGTCAGCTACTTGGGTTGAATGCCCTTGCCGCTAGTACCCTGACAGATAAACCTCTTTTTCAAGCTCTGTTGGCTCCTCTAATTTCATTTCTTGGTGACCTCAAGTTTTTCTGCTAGTTCATCTTCTGCCTTCTGCTTGGGCCAATTCCCACATTATTGGTGAGATGGCCATGGGCAGGGCCCTATGATTCCATCAGCTCTGGCTTTATCATCTGTTAAACTGAGATCATAATTATCTGGCCTCTGGACCTCACAGGGCAATTCCAATCATCTAAAGAAATAATGAATGCCAGAGAGCTTTGTAAATTATAAAGCTACACAAAGCAAAGCTGCTATTACTATTCTCATTTCCCCACACTCACACCATGTTATCATACTTGCTTTCAGAAGCCTCCCCCCAACCCTACCCATGAATCTTAAGTGATGTAGGAAGGAGGCCTATTCTCAGATTTGGAAGAAGACAAACTCCAGTAAGCATCACTTGGAGGTTGAAAAAGAGGCTAAATCATGGGAATTGTGAATCTCTTCAGAGGGACAGAGCAGTGGAGTATACTGGCCATTCATTTATTTAACAGGCATCTACCAAGCATCTTAGAGCATGAGATGGTATAGGGATAAGGCCTACTATCTTAGTCAGCTTGGCCTGCTGTAACAAAATACCATGCACTGGGTAGGTTAAAATACAAATTTATTTTCCCACAGTTCTGGAGGCTGGAAGTCCAAGACCAAGATGTCAGCAGAGTGGGGTTCTGGTGAGAACTCTTCCTGACCTGCTGTATCCTTCATGCTGTATCCTTAGATGGCAGAGACAGGAAGCTCTGGTGTATTTTCCTTCTCTTACAAGGACACTAATACTATCATGGGGGCTCCACCCTCATGAAGTCATCCAAACCCAATTATCTCTCAAAGGCCCCATCTCCAAATACCATCACATTGAGGTGGGGGATGGTGCATAGGGCTTCAACATATTAATTTCAGGGGGAACATAATGCATTCCATAGTACCAGGTATGCTGGTTATCCCATCACCTTGGAAACTTGTTAAAATGCCAACTCACATCCCAGTATGTCTGGGGTGAGGTCACAGAGTCTGTGTTTTAATATCCAGATGTGTCCAGAGCAGGTGGTCTCTGGACCATCATGTGAGAAACTCCAGGGGTAATTCTTAGGCCTGCGAGACTATAAGTTCTGGATTTAGTCTTTGCCACCTGGGTGATGAAGACTAGATAATTCTCCATCGTCTCTGTCTCTGAAGGATACAGTGTGTTCTGTAAAGTGGAGATGGTAATAACACATCGCCTTTTATGGGGTTTCTGTGAGGGTTATTTTGTTAAAGATTTTATTTATTTATTCAGGAGACACAGAGAGAGAGACAGAGACATAGGCAGAGGGAGAAGCAGGCTTCTTGAGGGAAGGCTGATGTGGGACTCGATCCTGGGACTCCGGACCATGCCCTGAGCCGGAGGCAGATGCTTGACCACTGAGCCAACCAGGCGTCTTTCTGTGAGGGTTAGTTTTAAATGATTATTTAATTATTTGTTATTATTAAGTATTCATTAATGGCAGATCTTAGATTCTTTTTATTTGCAGCCACCATCACTGACATCATCATTTTCTCTGCCCTCCACATGATCTAGTAGTCTGGATTTTGTCCCTTTTGGCCTTCCAAACTTGCATCAAGAGCATGCCCCTCATCATACCAACTGAAGAATGCATGGCAGTCCCCAGGAGTGCCCACATGTGGTAGGTATATCCTGTTCCCAGGAGTTTCACCATGGATGCCTTTCACTGTACTGTCATTCTGTCTCCCGTAGCCACCAATCAGACAGACTGGGCCTGGGCCACATCTTACCTCCATGCTGTCAATATAGGCATGGTTGACCTTGTTTTCCAAATGCTCCCAAAGACTTTTTTTCCTGCTTGAAGTTAACTTTGTCCCTTCCCAAGACAATGGATAGGAATGTAGCTCATCTGTCATGGAGCCACCAGATGGCGGTATTTCCCTGTCATCGCCCAGAGGCCTGGTGACTCTCCCAGGTTTTAGCGCTCAAGCTCCCCAACTCTTGGTGCCAGATCTCCCTGCTGACTGTCTTGGTGTCCCCATGGTTCATCTTTGGGAGGTGGGCAGGATAACTCCACCTACTCTCAATTGAAATCTTATGCCCCTTTAGGCACAGAGCTTATTCAGATTTGGCCCAAGGAAAGCAACATCCCTTATGGCCAAGCCATTGTTTGCTAACAGCTTTGATCCGATTTTGGGGAACCATGTCCAGTGGCTCACAGGTGTCCAACAGCTGATTCTCTGGCTTTGGTTGGTTTTCATTTCTTCCTTATCTAAATGCCCCATTTTTGATAAATGAAACCCCAATAATTAGCCTCCATAATATAAGTGTAAAACCACTTCCCACACTATTTGAGGCGCAGAATTCCTAATAAACTGAAATTGCCTGAGAATAGAAACTACTGCAGGCAAAATCCCCCGATTTTATATGAGAAAGGATGTTAGGTCCATGTTCCACCTTAGCCACTTTCAAGGTAGTTTCCCTATAGCTTACATGATGCTGATGTTGGGCTTCTCCTCCCCTCCATAGCCACTGATTTTTCTGAGCTGTTCACATCCACCTTTGCTTGTCATGTCTGGACCTGGACTACTTGTTCAGATACTCCAAAATGAACCTTTTACCTCTTCTCTACTGTATTTACCTCTGTGTCCCTAGGTTACTTATACCAGCAGGCAGCAGTTAGATAACATAAGATCAGGCATTGGCCATGGGTGTGAGTCTTGGCATCATCATTTATTTCCTTTGTGTTCTGGGTAAGTTACTCAATCGCTCTGACCTAAAGTTGCCTCATCTATAAAATGGGAATAATAGCAATACCTACATGTCAGTTCGTTGGGAAATGTAAATGAGGTAGTATATGTGGGGCACTTGGAGTAGTATCTGGCATACTTAGTAGAGAGCTTTGTTACATGACTTAACCTTGTCAGAAGGTCCTAGAAAGGAAGAAACTCAAGGAAGGGATAAAGGAGGAAGAGACAAGAGGTCTAAGTGGCACCCTTGGAGTGGATCTCAGGATCATGGAAATAGACACCATTTAGAGTAATGGAGTAAGCATGGTAGTGAGCTTCATGAGGGTATCTGGACTGGAACCATGAGGCAGGGGCTGAGGCTGCAGGTCACTTGATCTGATCTTAATACTGCTGTTGAAACATGGAGGCTGGGCCTATAATGGAAAGACTATCCTAGCTCTAAAGTATGTATATACCCAGTCATATATATTCTTTACTTTCTCCTTCCCATCCTTATCCTGTGTTCTAGACATTTGTAATTACTATTATTTCTAACACACTTTTGTTCCTTCTCCCTTGCTGCCCTATCTGCCTAGTGCTCTCTTGTCTCTCAGGAAAACCACCCCCTCACCACTGCCCCCCCCCCCCCCCCCCGGAAGACCCACTTCTATTTCCCTCAGTCCTGCCTGAGAATGATTAATAGGCCTCTACCCCCAGGCCTCTACCCCCACAGCCCACTGCCCTCCTGTATGCACCCTGTCCACCCCTATGACTCTAGGATGATGCATCCTGAATTTTGTGCCCTGGCCCCTCATTCATTTCATCCCCTTCTGGCCTCTTGCACTTAGAACTTTTAAACATTGCATTAAATTACATTTAAGAGAAATAATGCCATTACCTTTTTGTAAAAAAAAATTAAACAAAAATCAAACATTAAATCTAAAGCTTGGGGATCCCAGGGTGGCTCAGTGGTTCAGCGCCTGCCTTTGGCCTGGGGCGTAGTCCTGGAGTCCCAGGATCAAGTCCCGCGTCGGGCTCCCAGAGTGGAGCCTGCTTCTCTCATCTTCTCTGACAGCCTTCCTCACCTAACCCGAACTCCCCACATGCATTTTTGGAATCCAGTGTTATCTCTTTGAAGTATATCCTTCCAGACTTTTTGCTGTTACATTAGTTTGTGCTTGTGTGCTTATCTTTAGCACTCTTTATGTACCTTGATAACAGTGTTTATTGCATTATGTTGAATGGCTTGTTTCCATATCTGCCCCACCCAATAGGCGACATGCTATGAAAGGGCACCCACTGTGTCATACTTTTATCTCTAGGACCCAGCACTGAGCCAGGCACACAAGAGGTATGTTTCTGTAAGTAGCTGCCCAGCAAATAGGTGTGGTTGAGGGTGTGTTTGCTGGTGTGAGGTGGGAGAAGGACAGGGCAGGGCGTGAAGGGAAAACTACCACAAGAGGAAGGCATAATTGGAGTGTGACCTTCCCACATCGCTAAAATTCCCAGAAGACATCTTGGATCTCTACAGAAGCTGTAAGAAAGGGCAAGGTTGGAGCGTGCAGCTGAGCAGAACACTGAGTTAAGTGCAGGCGCTGATCCCTGAAAGACCCAGCTCAACCGGGGAGAGAAGGCGACCGGAGGGGACATGATGTGCGTCGTGTCAGCAAAACTTCCCAGCCCCGTTGCTGCATGTTAAGATTTGCTTGGTCATTAAGATTCAACAGGGAGAAGCAGAGTCTCTCTGTCTTGAAGATGCCTGTGGAGAATAGACTGTACAAGCACAGATTTGGACGGTGGAAGGGCTCATGAATTATGTCTCAAAACCTATGGGAAAAAGTGGTGTGAAATGGCTGTTGTTATTAGAAGTGTATTTTATTACCATAGTTTGGAAGGCTGTGTGGAGACTGGAAATGCTTTCTCTAGGACCCTCCCCACAGGTGGAGGAGGTTTTCTGTATTTGCAGCCTGTCTGCTTTCCTATTAATCATTCCGATTCTCTCCTGCGCATATGTCACGCGCCTCTCTATTTGAAGACTTTATCGGTATTTATCTTGTAGCCTTTAATAAATCATCTGCTGATTGCATGTGATCCAGGGTAGTTTACATGAATAGAACACTACCCTATCCCCACTTCAGTACCTTGCTTTGACATGTCTGTGTAGCTTCTGTTCTGGATGTTTCTCTGAAATGGGAGCTAGAGGACAGGTGGAATTGACTTATCTCATAATGTTCGTTTGGGGAGAAATGGGAATTTCACTTAACCTAATTATCTGTGGTCATTATTTTATAGGAGGATGCACATTAAAGCAGAAACATTTGTTAAAATAGAATAACATGGACCCTTGAAAATGAAGTTTGCCCTCTGGGGTGGGGGGTGCGGTGTGTGCTTTAATTACCCTTCTGAAGCCCTTCAGTTCGTGGCATGTTCTAAGCCAGGCATGGGCAAATTACAGCCTGCCTCCTGTTTTGTAAATAAAGCTTTATTGGAATGTTTGTTTTACACATTGTGTAGGGCTGCTTTTCATGTTACAATGGTAGAGCTGGATAGTGCAGCAGATGCCTCTGGGCTCACACAGCGTAAAACATTTATTCTCCCACTTTTTACAAAACAACTTTGCTGGCTTCTGTTGTAGACATGTCATGGGTATCAGCAGGTGGTGTCACCCCATCTCTACCCCCGGGGTCCTCTAACTCATGCCACAACTCTGAAGACAGCTCGTCAGGGACAGTACATATGAATGTGAATGCAAACACACACACACACACACATACGCACTGCTGTGTCTGTGTGTGCACACATGTGTGTGAAATGTAGAGCTGTGCACCCCGGTGCAAGAGGGAGTTTTTGCAGGTTTTTTACCAAGCATGAGACCAGCGGTCATCTGGTAGGCAGAATTTTATGTCATCTCTCATTTTGTGTATTAGTTCTACAGCAAAAGTGACAAAATCCTTTCTTCTTATGTTGCCTAACTTTGGCTACATGGGCTATGGAAGAGAAGTCCTGTCAGGGGACTTAGCAGGGGAATTGCCCTTGTGTCAGGGACTCCCAGCGAGCTGTGCCATGTGTAAGCACGTGCTTGCAGCTGCTCTGATTTGTGGAGAAGGAGCAATTATAGTTATCTTTTTTGCATGAAAACAAAAGAAAACAATAAAATAAGTTTATATATACATGCACATTTATGCACATATATAAATATTTATATGTAATTCTTTTTCTTCCATCTTTTTCTGTGCATCCTTTTTTTGTTTTCCTTTATGTATTGTTTTATTTTTTATTTTTTATTTTTTATGATAGTCACAGAGAGAGAGAGAGAGAGAGGCAGAGACACAGGCAGAGAGAGAAGCAGGCTCCATACACCGGGAGCCTGACGTGGGATTCGATCCCGGGTCTCCAGGATCACGCCCTGGGCCAAAGGCAGGCGCTAAACCGCTGCGCCACCCAGGGATCCCTGTATTGTTATTTTTGTTTGTTTGTTTTTAATTTTTTTAGTAGGCTCCATGCCCAGTGGGGACCCAGTGCAGGGCTTGAACCCACAACCCTGAGATTAAGACCTGTGCTGAGATCAAGAGTTGGATACTTAACCAACTAAGCCACCCAGGTGCCCTTGTGTTTTGTTATTTTTGATCAAAGTAATGAATATGGACAGCTTTAAGCAAACCAAGTGCTACCTTTCTAGATCGAGTAGTTCATCTTCTATTAGGTTCCCTGCCCCATGAGGAGCTCTCATCAGTTTCTCTCTGTGCCCCATGCAAGAGCGTGAGTCATGATGACCATCTTTCCCCAGAAGCCTGATTCCTTGAGGGCAGGAACAGCATCTAGGTCTGTGCCTGGAAGGAGAGAAGAGCAGATCATGATGTTAGGCTCCTTGCATGCATTTTCTTAGTCTACAAAAGAGGTCTGTGATGAAGCCCTTCATACTCTATTTGACAGATTGGGAAAGTCACAGAGATGTACAGCCATGTAGCCCAGAGTTACAGATGATGAGGCTGAGGTTAGACTGGCTCTGTCTGACTTCAGAGCCCATGCTCTTCTATTATGTCATATTTTGTTCAGTGGTTAACAGAGAGAAGGAAGAAAGAGGGAAGGTCGGAGGGGCCTATAAATTAGGAGAAAACAGACACACAAAGCCATGGTGATGCCATGGGATTATGTGCTACACTAGAAGGACATGACATGGAAGTAGTGTTCAACTCTGCCCACCAGGGCACATTCGCAAAAGGGTACAGAGGTAGGGGACTTGGGAGAGGAAGTAATGCAAACATAGGGGAATTGCTTACACTTTTTAAAAAATTGAAAACGAAAAGGCAGTCTTTTTAAAAAAGAATCTGGAAATATACTGAGAAATAAATTAGCTTTGGTGTCCTCTGCTTCTGAATTCTGAGTTTTTGAGGCAGGGCTAATTCTCCTTTGTGTTGGCAGCAGAGACACCAACAGACCAGATACTGGTGTGAACTCCAGGCTCTAATAAAGATCTGCTCCCCTCTTTTCCTGCCATTTTACAATTGAAAACACACTGAATACTGACAGGTTTTTGGCAGAGGCCAAGTATTCACCAGGCTAAAGTCATTACACTGGAAACGGAAGAGTCAATATTCCTGTTTAAAGAGTTGAACTCAACTTGTCTTGGAAAGAACACTTGCCTCATCCTCCACCCACCACTCCCTGAGGAGGACTCTCTCTCACCCGAAATAGTCATCTCTTTATCACACCAGGGTGCTTGTGAGGCCATTATGTGGGATTTCTGGAATGAAGTCCTTATTGGAAGCAGCGGCTTCCTCCCCTCTCCTCCCCCTCCAGGAACTTGCGGAATGTGATTTTCCATTTGGCCAGAGTGGTTCCCTTTATAGGCGCCTGTATTTGGCCTGGTCTCCATTCAGCTTTCTTAAGAAAGCCTGTGGCTACTGTTGTTTTGACTGTGTGGACCAGCAAACAGTTGTGAATTGAGCCAATCTTCTGGAAAATGCCGGCTCTAAAGATTTCAGCTCAGTGTGTCTGGAGGACTGAACCAATGATAAAATGTTGGAGGTAGGGGCTTGTGTATCCCTTATTCAACCACTATCTCATGTTATAGAAGGGGTTGCTAAGGCCCAGGTAGTTGATCAGCATATCAGAGAACATTGCTAACAGATGCTATGCTAAAATACCCACCTGTATTGCAAGTCCATTCCCACTCATTCCTTCTCTGGGTGTCCCTGTATCACTTCTGCAAATATTTTCCTTTTAGGTCTCAACCCAGTGAGTGGGAATGCAGGGTCCAAATATTCTGGGGTTTTGTCCTTTCCTGGCTAATTTTTGTGAGAGCGAATTACGTGGAATGCAACAAACCAGGCCAGACCCTAGTTCGCAGGCATATTCACAGATGCTGGTGAGGGAGCTTGAGGTTCAGAGCCAGGGACAACTTTATCACAGTGAACATCAATCCAGTTGTCTAGGACTGGGGGGCTGCAGCCAGGTCACCTCTTTTTCTGACATCTTGGTTTCCTCATTGGTACATTGAGCCTAATACTAACTTTCTTTGTGGGATAGTTGTGAGGTATAAATAAGAGAATGTGGGAAACACTTGGTACCATCATGCTTGATCGCTACATGTTGGCTGCCTCACCTCTTCCTCTTCCTCCTTAGGTGTAGATTTGTTGCCTTAATTATGTTCATTTTTGAGATTCCTGAAATCTTGGGATTATAGTAATACAGGAAAAGAGAGAAATTTGTTGAGCATTTACTGTGTACCAGACCATGTGGTTCTAGAACCATCTAGAATTGGGGTAATTAACCCCAAGATGTTTTTCACAGGAGAAGGGATGAGTAGTAGAATCTTTCTTTGAGAGCCACTCATGTTTTCACATGATGAGGCCACTCATGTTTTCACATGTTGTCCAGGAGAATGTTAAAACCTTGCTTGTAGTCCTTGTCACATTCCATTAACCCTATTTCAGAGGAATTTGGGGCCCAGAGAGCTTATACAACTTCCTCAAGGCCACATGGTAAGTCGAGTTGGGTTTTGAGCATAGGTCTTTCTGATTTCAAGGGCCATGTCTTTATCTTAGCAACCTAACCTTAGCTTTGGGTTTCCAAGGACCTGTGTTTGAATATCATAATGTAGATTGGAGAAGCTTAGTTCACATTAGAAAATCAAATTCCAAGAGAAGACCTGTCTAATTTAGGTCTTAGTGTTGATCATCTCCAGTTACTATAACAACAACAACAACAACAACAACAACAACAAAAACCCCAAAAAACAAACCCATAGGTTGGGTGGCTTAAGGAATAGAGATTTTTTTCTCATAGTTCTGGAGACTAGAAGTCTAAGATCAAGTTTCTGGCAAGGTTTGGTTTCTGTTGAGAGCTAACTTCCTGGAAGGCCACCTGTACTCTTCTTGTTGTGTCTTCATATGGGAGAGAGGTAGCTCTGGTGTCTCTTCTTCCTTTAAGGGCACAGTCCTATGGGATCAGGATCCCTCCCTTATGACCCCATTCAACCTTAGTTACATCCTAAAAGGCCCTGTCTCTAATATAGTTACATGAGGTTAGCAGTTCAGCATGTAAATTTGGAGGGCATTCAGTTACAACAATATTCATGTCAGGGATTCACAGAATCAGACATGATTTTTAGATTATGGACTCTGATCACAGCCTTCTTAATGGTGGTAAGACCCAGCTACAAAGGGAAGATAATAAGGAAAGAGTTGATGAAAGCATTTAGAAAAAGCAAGTCTTGTTGAAATATTGTTTCCCTGATTTTGCATTCTCTGATTTTTCCCAGGCCCAATATCCTGTTCCATTCACTCTGGCTCTGTTTTTATTGTCCTGACTTGGTTTCCCCAAGTTGTAGGTAAAGCAGTTGGCACTGTGTTAGGTTGTGCTAAATTCACATGAATGTTAAGTACTATTCTCCTATTTGCTATGGTAGTTATTAGTGCAGTTAACCGGGTATTTTCAGACCCCCCTGCCCCCTTCCAGGAATAAACTAGCTAGTATTTCTAAGCTCTCTGCCCCCATAATACCCACGAGTTAAATGTGATTATTACACTTGCTCTAGTCAATGAAATGGGAATGGAACTGATGCATATCACTTTGGGTGGAAGCTCTAAGGGCCAGTGCATTATTCAACCACCCTCTTTTTCCTTCTGCCTCTGCAACCAGCAAAACTCTAGACGGTGACTGCTCTTTCAGTCTGAGTCCTAGAGGGCCAGTAGTATAGAGCAGAGCCCCCAGCTCTTCAGCCATGCACAAGTAGCATGAGCTAGAAATAAACCTTATTGGTTTAAGCTACTGAAACTTGGCAGTAATTTATACTGTATCATAACCTAGCTTATCCCAACTCTTTCCTGCTGAAGAATCAGCTCTCCTTCCTGTCTACAGTGTGGGCTCTGAATCATTCAGCACCTGGGGGTTCTGTGTTGCCTACTTTTTCAGAGCTATTCTAATAAGAATCTACCAGTCACTGAGAACTCCTCATTTACCAAATCTGAGTTTTGAGCTTTAACTTCAAATATTTCATTTAAGCTACAGAATGACCCTGTGAAATAGATGGTGCTATTATCTCATTTTTTAGACACCAAAACTCAGAGTCATGGAAGAATATTGTAACAAGAGATACAACCAGGAAGTGAGTTAAACCTTGAACCCAGATTTTTCCAATTCAGGAACCTATGGGATTCCCGCATTGGTATATAGCATGTCTTCTTAAGTGCCTGTGGGTGTTTGGAACTCTGCATCAGGGTCTGAGCTGTCAGTTAATTAAAGACTATCAATGATCTGGTCCAGGGGTCGACAAACTAGCCCATGGTCCAAATCTAACCTATTTGTGGTGCTTACATGTTCTAACATTGGCATTGAAAGAGACCATTTGGCCCACAAGACCTAAAATATTTACTATCTGACTCTTCAAGAAAAGGTTTGCTGACCTTTAATCTAGATAGGCTATGCTTCTTTTGAAAAACTAGGAAACTGAGAGGAGAGAGCAGTGGAGTATGCATTAAAATAGAAAATGATTTTCCTGCAAAGCCGTATAGAGAACCATTAACCATTGAGGGTCTATGTGTATAACCATGCTAAGTTATATAATTCTAATATATCATTTACTTTTCTCTGCATTAAAAAAAAAGATGGTTGTTTTTGCTTTTCTTTAGAAAAATCTAATACATTTTTGATAACACTAATGAAATGGAGATTAAATTTTAAAAAAATCACTCAAATTGGTTTGAAATGAATTCATATTAGTTGATACCATATGTCATATATGGCATTATCCCTGTTTCAGTTTATTTGACCTTATATCGTGACCACTTCTCATGTTGTTAACATTTAACATAAATGTAATTATTGATGGTTGCACAACATTCTGCTTTATATAAATGCCATAATTTATATAATCATTATAATATTTAGGTTTATTAGAAAATTTTTCATTATACTGAATCTTTATACATAAATCTCTGTCTACATTTCTGATTTTTTCTTGGCATAGATTCCTAAAAGTAGAATTCCTGGCCAAAGCATATTCATGGCTTAAAGGGCTCTCAACTCATTTTATGAATTTCTTTAGAAAGGATTGTCCAATTTATATTTTACCTTGGGGATGAAGATATCTGCCTTACTATACTCCCTAAACCATCGTATATTGTTCTAAGTCTTTCCTATGATGAGATGTAAAAATAATATTATATTTTTTAAGATTTATTTATTTATTTGAGAGAGAGAGAGAGAGCAGGGGAAAGGGCAGAGGGAGAGAGAGAATCCTTAAGCAGACTTTAAGGATAGAGGGCTGAGGGCAGAGCCCAACATGGGGCTTGTTCCCAGGACTCTGAGATTATGAACTGAGCTGAAATCCAGAGTCAGATGCTTAACCAACTGAGCCACCCAGGCATCGCTATTATATTTTTGTTTTAATCAGCATGTTTTGATCAATATTCAAGATGAATTTTTTAAAAGATATTACTTATTTATTTGAGAGGGAGAGCAAGCAAGAGAGCACAAGCAGGGGGAGCAACAGAGGGTGAGAGAGAAGCAGACTCCCTGCTCAGCAGGGAGCCTGACATGGGGCTTGATCCCAGGACCCTGGGATCATGACCTGAGCCGAAGGCAAATGCTTAACTGGCTGAGCCACCCAGGTGCCTCGAGGTAAATTTTTTATATGATACTGTTTATATTTTATACTCTAAAATACTCAATTCCAACTATATACCCTTTTACTGAGAACTCAAAATATTTTTAGGACTTCTGTTGATGTATTTATGATTACATTTTATTGACTAGTTATACCATTGTCATTTGTTGGTGTTTTTTAATTGATTGGAAGTGGCTTTTCTAACCATAACCCCCATCTCCTCTCCACCCTGTGCCTTTACTCCCTTCTGAGTGCACTTACTGTCATTCTTGTGATCTTCATTTCCTCATGTCAGCCTTCTTTTCCTGGGCTCTGGATTTTCTTTATGAACTGCAAAGCACTGTAAATGTTGGTAAGGGTATTGTCAGTGGTGACTCGCAGTGTAGTCACTTCATCAGTTTTGGTAGCCTTCTTTCCTTGACCTTCCATTCCTTTTATCTAGCCTATCTCAAATCTTCAATATACTTATCTTGTGTTTAGGTATGGGAGCACTTCTAGAGAGAATGTGAAAAGTGGAACCATTTGGTAACATTTATTTGACACAGACTCACTGAGCATTGGCTATGTTTGAAGTACTATTCTAAATGTTTGGGATATGCCCATTAACAAAGACCACTACTACTACCCTCATAGAGTTTGCATTCTATGGGAAGACACATAGTAATCAGTAAACAAACTAAGTAAGTAAATCAGGCATCAGTGCTGTAGAAAAAGAAAAAGTAGAGCAAAGATCAGAGGTGGGAGGGCAGTTGTAATTTTAAACACCATGCTCAGGGTAGCCTTCAATAAAAAGAAAAAATTTGAGTGAAGATATAAAGTAGGTGAGGGGGATAGATGTGCAATACCTGGAGGAAGAGCATTTAGGGCAAGGAAAACAGCCCCGAAGTGGCCCTAAGGTGAGGGTATAGCTGATATGTTCAAAGAACAGCAAGGAGGAGAGTGGCTGGAATGGAGCAATAATGGGAGAGGTAGCAGGGGATAAGGCCTGAGATGTTAAGAGAACTCAAGCCATGAAAGGCCATCCAAGGAGTGTGGATTTTGCCCTGAGGGAAATGGGGAAGGGAGCACAGTCACAGCATCTGAAATACGGGAGTGACTTAATCTGACTCAGGTCTTGAAAGGCCCACTCAGGTTGCTATAATGAGGAGCTTCTGCAGAGGGACAAAGTTAGTAGTTACGCATCAAGAGCAGTGCCAGTGTAGAGAGGATGGTGGGATAGTAGCTTTGGTTTAAGGTGGCAGCAGGGGAAGTAGGGAGATGCAATGAGATTCCAGATATATTTTAAAGGTAAAGCCAACTGGATTGACTGCTAGACTGGATTTCAGGTCTTAGAGAAAGAGGGAAAAAAAGGAATAACTCCAAGGCTTTTGGCATGAACAGCTGGTAGATTAGGCTACCATTAGCTGGGATGGAGAAGGTTATGAGAAGAGCAGGCTTTGAGGTTGAGGATTAGGGGTTGCTTTTGGACATGTTGTATGTGGGATGTCTAATTAGGATTCCAGGTGAGTGTGTTGAGTAGCTAGAGTAGAGCAGGCTTCAGGAGAGATGTCTGTGCTAGAAGTATAAAGTTGGGAGTCTCTAGGACATACATGGCATTTAAAGCCATTACAAAGTATGCTATCCCACAGGAGTGAGTGCAGGTAGAGAATGACCAGCTCCTCTACAAATTTCCATGCTCTGATTTCTGCTGGATTCTGTGTGCAGACTGCTAATTCTTTTGCTTTTCCCTTGACTTATTAGCCCTGGATTTTTCAATCTGGGTTATCACTCCTGCCAAGAGTTACAGGAAAGGTTATATGATGCTGTATACTTTGTATCTTTCTTGACCTCAAATGTGATTCAAAAAAACTCAGGAAAAATATTTATATTAAAATTATATCTTATGGAATAGCATGCAAATGACTTTATTTATTTTAAAATATTTTATTTATTTATTCACGAGAGACACACAGAAACAGGCAGAGACATAGGCAGAGGGAGAGGCAGGCTCCCTATGGGGAGCCCCTTTGTTGGACTGGATCCTGGGACTCCGGGATTACGCCCTGAGTTGAAGGCAGATGCTCAACTGCCGAGCGACCCAGGCAACCCACAAACAATTTTTTTTTAAGAAAACACAATCTTTTAAAGAAAATTCATGCTTTTTCTAGGACTCCTATCATCTTTCTAATTTGACCAAAGTGTAGAGGTATGTGTCCCCCGGTTTGGGAGTACTGTGGTGGAAAATTTGGGATGAAACCTCAGTAGTTCCCGTCACAGAAGAAAGTTCCAAGTTTACACCTTCATTCTTCATCTTACTTGGTTTTGATTGTTTCTCAGATCAGATCTTTCTCCCTTTGTGAAGGTTTCTAAAGTATACAGCATAGACTCTGAAAGAATATTCCAGGGGAAGGATAAATGTAGTTTGGGCCATGGCAGCACCCTTATAAATGTGTGGCATCCTATGGTGATAATTTTATAATGAGCATTCCTTGTATATATGATTTTTTAAAAAATATTTTATTTATTTGTTCATGACACACACACACACACACACACACACACACACACACACACAGAGGCAGAGACACAGGCAGAGGGAAAAGCAGGCTCCATGCAGGGAGCCCAATGTGGGACTTGATCCCGAGACTACAGGATCACCTCCTGAGCAAAGGCAGATGCTCAACTGCTGAGCCATCCAGGTGTCCCTGATTGTTTTTGATCCATTTGTTAGGAATGCAGTTTCAGGACCTTGTACCTAAATTTCATATAGCTTGATTTATCTTTATAATTCTCACAGTTGTATATGCATTTAAATTCTAGTTTCTCACACAGTATATACACCAGTAAAATGGCTGGGAGGAGGCAAGGACGATAAGGAATCCCAGAAACAGTGACTCCAACTTAAAAGAATAATGAAGGAAAGTCCTGGGATATAATTGGGTTGTATTTGTTTCGATCATCACATTTGTTTAGAGAGAAACAGAAGGGTGGAAACCTCCAGAAAAGAGATATTTTGGTGAGAAAGACTTTGATCTCTTTTTTAAGACACCAGAAATACTTAAGGATTTGATAAAGACAGTTGGAAAATAGGTAATTTAAAACTCCATGAAAAAAAGAAAGTTGTATAGGCAGAGCAGTATTATAATTGCCCTTTACTCAGCTAGATTAATCACCTTCCCAGAGGAAACCTGGACTTGTTTTTAAACATAGGGCAAGGCATTTTTAGAGCAAAATACATTCTTTGGGTAAAGCAACATTTATTGAGCATCTGTTTTGTGTTAATACCTTCTTGAATATAATCACCTTTTATAAAATGCTCAACTTGCATATGAGATGACAACTAAAATTTCCATTCTTTAGTGGCAAAAACTCCAATATAGAGAAGATAGAAACTAGCCCCAAATTGTGCAGTCACTTAGTAGCATTTTGAAATTCACATTCAATCTGCTTACTTTGAAAGCCCAAGCTTTCTTCCACCCATGCTGCTCTTTCCCAGGTCCACACAGAACAGTTGCAGAAATGATTGTCAGCCACCTAAATACTATGGATGAAATCAGTGTTTTAATCATAAATATATTGATTAGCAGAAACAGAAGTCCAAAATAAAGCTACCCCAAATTGATGCACAGCATTCATCCCCAGCCAATGCATATTAATTAATAATTAGCCAATTATTCTACCATAGTAATATTGAAGGTAGCATTTATTGGAGTTCTTAAATTAGTGGTTCTCAACCAGGGGCAATGTTGCCCCAAGGGGACATTTGGAAATGACTGGGGGAGTGCTTCTGGCATCTACTGGGTGGAGACCAGGGAGGCTGTTAAACATCCTACCAAGCACAAGACAGCCCCTACCTGCACCCAAACAAAGAATTATCCAGCCCAGAATGTCAGCAATGCTGAGTTGAGAAACCTTGCCCTAAATAGAGAACATATGCAGAGAAAGGCAACAAATGCAACTGGATTAATATGTGGATTCTTTCTCCTTTATTTCTCCAGAAGGTAATCAAGTTTTTTGAGTGAATATTTATTTTCCAACAGTAATTTAGCTGTATTTTGATATGAAGATGAAAACTACTCATAATAATCTGGATAAAGCAACTACTTACTGATGTCAAGGTTTAGGTGTTTATAAAGCATGTTTGTTAGTGGAGTGTGTATCTCCGTTGTATATATGTACAAGGTATTGGTGTGTGTGTGTGTGTGTGTGTGTGTGTGTGTGTATGTACTTGCTGGTTTTGTTGGGAAGTATAAATTGGGTTTTGGAAAAAGATACCCCCCACTACCTCCAGCCATAAGCTTTCACTTCTTCCTATTAAGATTTCCCTTGCAACTTGGCCTCTTTTAAACTCCTATCTTGTGCATTCTCTCTTCTAATCTAATACCTCCGCGTACATATCTAAACATGATCAGTGACAGTTTTCGCTGCGGGGTGAGGCTTTCACTGACAAGGCCAGTGAGCGCTGATTTGAGACCAGCCATTGTGAGTGACTTCAGCTGTCTCTTCAAGTGACATCCAGCTACTTGAGAAAGGAGCGATGACGAAAGTTCTTTGGACAGAAAACTTTCGCTGACAAGAAGGTGACAGGTCCTTGCACAGCTGGTCTCTGATATGCCTCGGAAGGGGCCCACAGAGTGACTAATTTGAGCTTTGCAGTAGCTGGGAGGAAGCGTAGGGCCCATGCACTCTTAGGGCTTGGAGAAGTCTAAAAGAGAGTGGAAGTGGACATAGGCTGGAGGAACCCATCATTGGTGGGCAATAGGCCAGGGAACCCTGTCTGTTTAGAACATGAGAACACTGGGAATATTCATGAATGGACATCTGTTGTTTTTGCCTGCCCAGGATCCATTCTTCCTTCTCCTGGTAACAGTACCTCATTTCTCTTTTAGCAAGATACCCCGTGTCTATTCTCATTTAGTTGGAGCTAACACTGACCTTCTGGTTCCAGGGATTAGCCAATCAACACACCCATTCCCTTTATTGCAGTGATTGGTTCAGGGAAGGGTAGATGACCCAAGATAATCCAAGGAGACTCAGTTCTGTACCTTTTACCATGATTGTTAAGAAAGATATGCTCTTTCTCCCTGCAGTCACCAAGCTATAGATGTAAGTTTGGAATTTCTGGGGATCATGATAAGGAACAAGTTACCTCAGAGAATAGAAGAGCTGAGAAAGAGAGTCAAAGAGACATTTCAGTCCTAATGAAATTATTTGAAATTTAGCTGTATGTGAAGGGTCTTCTCCCCAAGACTTTACATTACAGAAACCAATGAGTTCCTATTTTCCCTTTAGCAGATTTAAATTGGTTTTTCTAGAGACAGATTCTTGATCCATACGAATAGGTATCATTTTGAGTACCTGCTATGTTCTGGGCTCTGTGTGTCCATGAGGCCATTTTTCCACTCAGTGACCTATGGGGTGGGCACTTGTGATGTCCCATTTTAAGCATAAGAAAATCTGAGACTCGGAGAGAAAGGTGATGCCTAAGGGTGGCAACTAGTAAGGATGGCACTGGGAAACAAGTTCCCTGTCTTAGAAATGTGCAGCTCCATTTTCTGTGTAGAGAAGGTATAACAGTGTGGGTTTTGGAGCCAGACTGTCTGGCATTGAGTCTTTGTCTTCATGCTTCTGAGAGATGTGCCATTTATAGCAAACTAAATGTTTCTATACCTCGGTTTTCTCATCTGCACATGGAGATTATAAATAATTGTACTGTTTCAGGGCAGTTGCAAGGATTAAGTGAACAGATGTATGTAAAATCCTTAGAACAATGCCTGAAACACAGTGAACATTCAGTGCATGTTAGCTGTTTTTATTTTTTGTGACCAGGAATGAGCTGGGGTGGCTGCTTTAGGGAAAAGCCGTAGACTGTGCTATCTTAGAAAGGGTACTCCAAGGCCCCTGACACCTAACCTGATTGATTAGAACTAAAAGTAATTATCCTATGAATAGGGAAGAAGTCATAAAATAAAATAATGGGTGTTTTAAAACAGATAATACATCATGTTTCACTTATTCATTTGTTCCGTAACTGTTTATGGAGTAACCAATCAGTGTCAGATGTTAGGTTGGATGCAGACATGAAGAGATCAGACCCCTTCCCTTTAGTAAAAGAAGTTAAGGCACAGATAATATTAATAGAGTAGGTAAAGCATTGTGTAGTATAAGAGAGAGGTAAAGTGCTAAAGTAAAAGCTTGTTTGGAGGAGATAAGATGTGAAACAGGACAAAATGAAAGGACTCAGGGCACGGATGTTAGGCAGGGTTCTGATGTACAGAGTTAGGGGTGTTTCATGAGAGGGAAAAGTTTAGTGCCAAGCTATAAGGAAATATGGATCATACTTCTCTATTCTCTTCTGTGAGGAAGGAGAGTATATACAGATGCCCAATGCCATGACCAGGTTCCCAGTCCTACTGATGTGTGGGAGGATTGAATAGTCATTAGCATTGGAGTTGATTGCATTTTATGATCTGGATATCAGCTCATCAACACATGGGAATAAAGCCCATCCACACTGCCCAGCCCAAAGTAAAGAAGCAGAAAGCTGGTTCTATATACTCTCCTTCCACTGATGTTACTTTAGCTTATCCAGGGGCCATCACATTCTGACAACCTCTGGTGCACCCATCTGGTGGTCCCACCCATTTCTTTTCTCTTTCAGCAGTGTCAAAAAGCTGTCTTGGTGCTTTCACCCATGTTATTTCCTGGCTTACGTGCTCTTCCTAGCGATATCAGATTGGCTTTCTTCATTCATTATCCATTCTTAGTACCTCCCCTTCCTACTTTTAAGGGCCCACCGTTCCCTCTTCCTGGACCAGAGCATGGTTTCTTTATTGCTGGTGAAGCCAATAGGCTCTCTGTATTATAGCCAAAGTATCACCAATTATACTATAGAGGGCTGGGTAGGAGGGGAAGGAGCAAGGATTGAGACCCTTGGATAATCAAGGACTCTGTGGTTGTGAGTAGATTTTGTCTTGTGAGGAGCTTATAGTCTAGAGACACACACACCACAATTAAATATAATGGAGTATGAACAGCACATAAATTGGAATATATCCAAGGTCCAGGGTGGAGAAGGGGGAGTAATTGATCTGATTGGTGGGGGATAGAAAATAGCCAAGGAAGATTTCCCATGGAAGATTTCCCATGGAAGATAATATTTCAGCTCGATTTTTAAGGATGGATAGTATTTCACAAAGCTGGAAAAAAAGGATTTAGGGCATTCTGCACTGTCAAATATAGTAGTTCTAGTCACCTGAATTGAGATGTGCTGTAAGTATAAAATATACTAGATTTTGAAGACTTAGTATCCCCCTCGCCCAAGAAAACCCTTAAAGTATCTCCTTAATAACATTTTTATCTTGATTGTATGTTGAAATGATAACATTCTGGATATATTGGGTTAACTAAAATATATTATTAAAATGGATTTTCTTTGTTCATTTTTTAAAAATTGTGGGTATTGAAAATTTTACATTTATTTTTATTTTTTTATTTTAGAGAGAGAGAAACAGACAGACATGGGGTGGGAGGGGGGCGCAGGGGGAGGATCTTAAGCAGGCTTCATGCTCAATGCAGAACCTGATGTCGGGCTCGATCTTAGGATGCAGACATCATGACCTGAGCTGAAATCAAGAGTCAGATGTTTAATGGACTGAGCCATAAAATTTTGCTCCACAAAATTTAAAATCACATATGTGACTCTCCTATTTGTGCCTTGTTTTAGTTGTATTTCTATTGGATAGTGCTGCTCTAGGGAAAAGAAATGGTATGTGCAGAGACAGAGGCAGGCAAAACATGAAAGGAGGGCAGAAAACTGGTTGACTCAGTTGAAGGATGAAGGTTTCCAACTTGAAGCGTGGGGAGAGGTGGGAAACATGGCTGGAAACGTAGGCCCAGACCATACCACCTGTGGAGGTCCAGGTGATATCCTGACAACAGTGGGAACCTTTGAGGAGGTCAGATGGAGACTCCATGGGCAGATTTATGTTCCTCATCTTCAGGGCTGTCAGTGGGGTGAAGAGTCCTGATTTGTAGAAGACACAGAGATGGTGATTGTCTAGGGTAGGTGTATTCATTTCCCATGGCTGCTATAATAGCATGCCACAAACTTAGTGGCTTAAAACAAGAATCTAAATAAAAACAGGGTATTGGATGGAGATGACAGGATATATTTGAACAGAATTTAGAAAATAGGGGATCCCTGGGTGGCGCAGCGGTTTGGCGCCTGCCTTTGGCCCAGGGCGCGATCCTGGAGACCCGGGATTGAATCCCACGTCGGGCTCCCGGTGCATGGAGCCTGTTTCTCTCTCTGCCTGTGTCTCTGCCTCTCTCTCTGTGTGTGACTATCATAAGTAAAAAAAAAATTAAAAAAAATCCATAAAGAAAATAATTTATTATGATACTGTGTCTGAGACTTACTTCACAAAGATCCACAAGTGGGGAGGAAATCAGTGTAGTATAAACATGATTTCTCTGAGGCGATTGATTGTTGAAGCTGTTAGGTGTGCAAGCCATTACAGTATTCTCTGTACTTTTGTGTATGTTTGAAATTTTCCAAAATAAAAACATTTCAAGAGAAGGTAATCAAGAATATTCTATTTTCTTATATTAATTACTTACTAATTACATTTCAGTTTTGGTGTGCCTGGCATTTGATGAGCCCCTTGTTGATGGATTGTGAGGTAGCCACAGATTTGTTTTTCTAGTGATATGACACTCTTGTATCACCTGACAAATAGGCCTAAAGATTTACTTTGTGTGGAGGCACAGGCACTTGTGACAAGATTTTGTCTCAGGATAAATGCCCTTTCATCACAAGAGAATGGGAAATTCATGTCACCTTGTCCAAACCAGGAGCAGTGAAAACCCACCACCAGCCGGGGTCTTGTTGGAAGAAAACAGTTTGCTTTTCTTAATCATCCCAATGTCACTTACAAGAAGAAATGAACGACAGCAGTCCCTCTCTGACTCCATAACTAACTGTCATGGGGAAGGATGAGCCTATTTAACTGAGGGAAAATGCTGAAATAGTTTAATTGTCTTGTCTCCATAGCAGACAGTTGTTATCAGGGTGGAGGAGGGGGAAGCAAAACCCAGCGAAATATTCAATGCAGACAAGAATGTGTGGGTGAGCGTGATTCTGTAGTTTAAACCACGTGCTTTCTTTTCAGATCACTTCTAGTTTTGTTGCAAAGTGTGGTATAAAAATGATGTCAGAAGAATGGTTTGCTGGGTTATTTAAAAGCCTGCATACACCATTTACAAGGTATGTTGTTGACAGTTAAAAATGACATCTCTATTATTCATGGGACCACTCCCCCCCCCCCAACAGGGAAGAGGTTGCTTGAACTTGGCAGCTATAAATGAGGGAAGAGGAAAGTGATGGAGTTCATGATGTAAATCCATGCTTAAACGTGTCTCAGGCTATTTCAGGAGCTCAATATTGCAATTTTCCTGTGAGGGATGACCAGCTCACGGACATCCTTGTCTAATATAAACACCACTTAATGAAGTTTCCTTATACCCTCCAGTTGTTTATTGCAATTTCTTTTCTATATTCTTCCTTTTATTTATTTATTTTTTTTTTGGTCTGCCTTCTTCTGACTGTGGTATTTAAAAGCACATGGCTATGGCAGCTGTTAGCCTGAAGCCTGAGTCTAGTTCCCCAGCCCCACTAAGGACCAGGTTCCCTGTCTTTAAAATAGATATGATGATTTCTAGGCATTTCAGAAAGTTTTTGAGAGAATTTAAGGGTATAATGTATGTGATGGACTTAGCAAGAAGTTTGCTCAACGTGAAACAATCACTACTAGGTACTAGAGAGTTTGAGAATAAAGAGATTTGCCAGGCCTGAAAAATAGCAAAGAAAATAAAACCCATGTGCTAAAGTGTGATTTGTAGATTTGTGGCTGCAGCATTATTGCCAGGGATCTGGTTAGATGTGCAGAACCTCAGGATCCATCCTGCACCTGTTGAATGAGCAGCTGTACTTTGACATGATCCCCAGGTAATTTGTATGCATGGTAAATATGAGAAGTGCTGAACACACTCCTGTTACAGGGTATGGTAAGGGAGGATTTCCCTGTTGCCTTGGAGCTAGAAACACAGGTGCTAAGGAACCTATCCATTCCAGAGAGATGTCAGTAGTTGGAGCTAGATATTCTTTTGGACCCTGATTCAACCCCAGCTTTCTGAGGATTTGCAGAACTGGTTCTTCCACCAGTCTAAATTAGCAGAAACCTTGGGATGGAGGTCAGTTGGAGGAATTGCCAGAGTCATGAGTTGTTGGTTTAAAGTATAAGAATTTTTGAATTTTTTCCTTCTGCTCCCCACAAAGTCGAGTAAGGGAATGCCTTCAGGGACATCACTTTTGAAGACTGGGGATGCTTTAAAGAAGTGGAAATTGGCATGTCATACCTATTGAATTATGCCTGAGTCCTTCAGGCCCAGCCTGGTGGTACCATTTTATCAGAGTGGAGCATGCTGAGGGCATTCTTGGGGGATATTGACATGTTTTCCTGGAATTTTGGGGTTTATCTGAATATAGGGTCTAAGGGGATGATGCTTCTCCTCTAGAGATTTCTGAAGTCAGGACATGCCTAGGAAAAGAGATGAGGAAACTACCTGATCCCACGCCCTTGTGACCCTCAGAGAGCTCAGAAGGGGACCTCAGTAGTTCTTTGACTCCATGTGAATGAGCATGGATTTAGAGAAGCAGGCCTTGTGGTGATGTCCTTCTTAGATGGGGTGAGTAGGGGCATGATGTAGTTGAATTAGTGTAGTTGAATGGGAACAAAGCTTCCCATTTTTAGGGTCCTTGATGATTGACAGGGTCAGGGTGAAGTTATCTACCATCCCTGAAGACCATGGCTCCTCTAGGAGGAGATCACCATACTGGCAAAGATAATTGGTAGCCAATAGAATCTTTATATGATGACAGAGTGACTGTGTTACTTCCCTACCACCAGGCAGATAACCATTTTCCTCCTAATTCTCCATTCCAGGGAGAAGATAGCTTGAAACTAGCCTTTGGTTTTCCCTCCCTTCAAAGTGCTAGAAGGGGAGGAGTGAAAATGAAAACACTTCCCCTCCCAGATCCCTAAGAGTTTAAAGCCCAGTTGGTAATGAGGGAGGGGAGGGATTTCAAAATGGGTGATTTTGGAGTCTCAACTTGGGCAGGATTTGTAATAACTAAAAATGACCATTGACCATGACATTTTGGAATATAGTCAAAAGTTTACTAAGAGAAAAGAGTTAGAAAACCAACAGACTGTAATTCAGGCAGTGACTGGATCAAAAACAAATAATGTTTCTGTTTTATATCTCTCCAAGATGTACTGCTCTTAGCTTGAAACACAGGTTTCTTAAACTTTTAGGTATTTAATATCTATAGTTTTGGTCATGTCATCAATCCTTGGTTTTCATGATTTGCAATAACTTTCAGTTTTGCCTAGGGATGCATTTGAAGCCCTACTTTGAAGCTGAGATCAGAGAGGGAGCATTGCTCATTCACCAGCCTGCTCACCTCAACCCTCCTTTGTCATCCTTTACTTGTTTTCATGGACACAGAGACACTCTGCTCTGTTGTTTACTTATAAATACTGACGCTGAAAAGAAAACCAAGTGCTAATTCAGGTAGCAACAGGGAAGTAAAACTGGAGATGTTTAAAAAGGGAATGATTCAGAGCCACAGTGTACAAATTTAGGAGAGTATGGGGAGAGGGATGTCTCTTTCAATGTCGCTTAAATCTGAGATATGAACATGTTGGCTGGAAGTTCAATGCTAAAAGTGTTTAACAGGTTTATGCCTTTTCATCTCAGAGATGAGTAGACCTGTACACTAGACTCAGTCTTCAGTGGTATGATAAGTGCTTCAAATATCCAAAAGATTGTCTGTGGGAGATGGAATATGGATATGGACTCAAAATCAATGGAAGAAAAAATTGGGGCTTTGGAAATTCTTTGGGACAATAAGAGCTGCCTTATGAGAGTGAGTTTTCTGGCACAAATCATGAAATTTCAGTGTTATTAGAGCCCTGAGAGATGTACATTACAAACTATATCTCCTTATCTAGTGTCCCTGATGCTACCCCTGCATGTGAGAAGTCCCAGATACTGCCAGTATCATTGAGATATAAGGGTAGATTATTCTGGAGAGTTAACTATGAAATCATTATGTCATGGACCAGAACAGAAATATGTAAAGTTGTTGTTGCCTTAATCACAATAAAAATAGTAACTAAAATTACTGAGTGCCTGTTATGTAACAGGCACTTTGGGAAGCCTCTCGCTCATCCTTCCATCTACCCATCTGTTCATCCATCCACCTACTGACCCACCCACCCATCCATCCATTCATCATCTGTCACTAATCATTTTGTAAGTCCCCAAGAGGAACCCATGAAGTTTGTATTATTGTGTAATACAGATTTGATCTGTAATCTTATTGAGAATATTCATTATCCAAAGATGAGATGAGTCTCTAGAGCTGGAGGCTAGTCACCTCTTAGAATATGGAAAAGGAGACACAGAGAAGCAGAGTCTTGGAGGGCAAGGATGCCCCAGACATTATTCAGAATGGAAGAATTCTTGTCTACATGTCCCAGAGCTTCACTAGCTGGTTATGCTAGCTTGCCCTTTAAGTGGGAGAGGTTTTCTGCTTTGGGAACTTCTCTTTGCTGTTGCTTAAGTGGGCATCAATTTGGGCCTGTAAATCCATCTTGTTTGTACTTTAACTGAAAAACTTTAAGAAAATATAAACTAGGAGTACTTGGGTGGCTCAGTTGGTTAAGTGTCTGCCTTCAGCTCAGGTCATGATCCCAGAGTTCTAGTATTGAGCCCCACATCAGGATCCCTGCTCAGTGGGGAGTCTGCTTCTTTTCTTCCCTCTGCCCCTCCTGCCCCCTTGAGCTCTTTCTCTCACTCTCTCTCAAATAAATAAATAAAATCTTAAAAAAAAGAAAAATATTAACTGTAATGTGTGCATAGGTGAAACTATGAACATGTGTGTTTATATAAAATATATCATAATATATAATTATATATTGTATGTAGTAATATATTATTCACACATGTACAATTTAAGTACACTGTTATATAACTATTTTAGCTCACCTGAAGTGCTAAAGGGATGGCAAAGCAAAGCTTTCTTCCCGTGCTGGGAACTAATTTTCGTTGACTCCCTGCTGTGTGTCAGTTTTCTCCTCTGTGTAATAGAGCCAAAACTTGAACTCAACTATGGCCACTTTTTTTTTTTTTTTTAACTATGGCCACTTTTAAAGTTGGGGCTCCTCCACATGAGACTTGCTGTATTTCATATTCTTTGGAATATGCAGCAGTTGAGAAATCTGATCTCTAACTTATTAGTCTCAAGTAGACAGCTACTCACTCTTCAGCCACAAGAAAGAACAGTAGCTGGGATTAGAAGCTAAGGGGGGGTGGGGAGTCTGGTCCACTGACTGAGAGGCACCACTCAGCTAGCCTGTCTCCTCTCATAGCTCTGAGCTGCTATAGAGTAATGTGAGATGAGGTGTCTGCCATCCTGAGGTGGATTTAAATCCACAAAGATAAATCTCAGCTGTGGAGGTTAAATTCCACTTCACTTAGTGCTTTGTGGAGACTTTGAACAGTAACATTTGGAACATTTGCCATGAAGCTAGTTTGGGTCCATTTCCCTGAGCTGGATTTCCAGGATCAGACCCGCTGGAGATGGAGCTGGATCTCAGGTTGGGAGTGTTGGGTTCATTTCTTGACTTTGAGCAAGAGTGGAATCCCAGAGGCAAGAAGAGATTCTTCTGGGAAGGGCTGTCAAGCATATCTTCTTGTTTTTTGTTTGTTTTGGCTTTTTTGTTTGTTCTGTTTTTTTTTTTTTTTTTTTTATGAAGGGCAACTCCTTTTTTTTAAGAATTGAGAAGCATGTCTTCAAAGTAGATGGTTAGGACATTATAATAATTAGTCTTATTTCTCTGGTAGCAAATTCACATGCCAAAATAGTTTTTTCTTTACTTGAAAATCCTTCCTATCTTGGGATGCACCATAAAGTGGGGAACAGTGGTTCCCAAGGGAATGGGGAAGCCACACTTAAGCCTACCCCAAGGGAATAGCGGTAGAATTGATGTTGCCTCTGAGTTCATCCTGCATGTATTGAAAGTTGAACTGCCTAGAAAGATGGAATATATATTTTGTCAGCCCAAGAATGCTTCTTATTTTGGGTGGGAATTCCTTTTTTCTTCGTGCATGAGGGCTTCATCCATCACTGCCCTTCATTGTCCAATTTCATTAACCTGAGCTTGTGTTCATCTTGTGGCAGCTTAATAACCTTTATTTGTGGAATCCCTCAAAGAAAGGCTTGGTTATAAATCCCACATCACAGAAATGAACGCATAAATGCCAATCTGTGTCACTGCATAATATTTATTATTTTATTTTTTTTTTTTTTTTCTTTTTTTTTTTTTTTTTTTTTATTGGTGTTCAATTTACGAACATACAGAATAACACCCAGTGCCCGTCACCCATTCACTCCCACCCCCCGCCCTCCTCCCCTTCTACCACCCCTAGTTCGTTTCCCAGAGTTAGCAGTCTTTACGTTCTGTCTCCCTTTCTGATATTTCCCACCCATTTCTTCTCCCTTCCCTTATTTTCCCTTTCACTATTATTTATATTCCCCAAATGAATGAGAACATATAATGTTTGTCCTTCTCCGACTGACTTACTTCACTCAGCATAATACCCTCCAGTTCCATCCACGTTGAAGCAAATGGTGGGTATTTGTCATTTCTAATAGCTGAGTAATATTCCATTGTATACATAAACCACATCTTCTTTATCCATTCATCTTTCGATGGACACCGAGGCTCCTTCCACAGTTTGGCTATAGTGGCCATTGCTGCTAGAAACATCGGGGTGCAGGTGTCCCGGCGTTTCATTGCATTTGTATCTTTGGGGTAAATCCCCAACAGTGCAATTGCTGGGTCGTAGGGCAGGTATATTTTTAACTGTTTGAGGAACCTCCACACAGTTTTCCAGAGTGGCTGCACCAGTTCACATTCCCACCAACAGTGTAAGAGGGTTCCCTTTTCTCCGCATCCTCTCCAACATTTGTTGTTTCCTGCCTTGTTAATTTTCCCC
Organism: Canis aureus; assembly: GCF_053574225.1. Taxonomy (NCBI): domain Eukaryota; kingdom Metazoa; phylum Chordata; class Mammalia; order Carnivora; family Canidae; genus Canis; species Canis aureus. The sequence continues at coordinate 17,740,439 of NC_135613.1, read as the reverse complement.
ATTCTCACTGGTGTGAGGTAGTATCTCATTGTAGTTTTGATTTGTATTTCCCTGATGGCAAGTGATGCAGAGCATTTTCTCATATGCATGTTGGCCATGTCTATGTCTTCCTCTGTGAGATTTCTGTTCATGTCTTTTGCCCATTTCATGATTGGATTGTTTGTTTCTTTGGTGTTGAGTTTAATAAGTTCTTTATAGATCTTGGAAACTAGCCCTTTATCTGATATGTCATTTGCAAATATCTTCTCCCATTCTGTAGGTTGTCTTTGAGTTTTGTTGACTGTATCCTTTGCTGTGCAAAAGCTTCTTATCTTGATGAAGTCCCAATAGTTCATTTTTGCTTTTGTTTCTTTTGCCTTCGTGGATGTATCTTGCAAGAAGTTACTATGGCCGAGTTCAAAAAGGGTGTTGCCTGTGGTCTTCTCTAGGATTTTGATGGAATCTTGTCTCACATTTAGATCTTTCATCCATTTTGAGTTTATCTTTGTGTATGGTGAAAGAGAGTGGTCTAGTTTCATTCTTCTGCATGTGGATGTCCAATTTTCCCAGCACCATTTATTGAAGAGACTGTCTTTCTTCCAATGGATAGTCTTTCCTCCTTTATCGAATATTAGTTGCCCATAAAGTTCAGGGTCCACTTCTGGATTCTCTATTCTGTTCCACTGATCTATGTGTCTGTTTTTGTGCCAGTACCACACTGTCTTGATGACCACAGCTTTGTAGTACAACCTGAAATCTGGCATTGTGATGCCCCCAGATATGGTTTTCTTTTTTAAAATTCCCCTGGCTATTCGGGGTCTTTTCTGATTCCACACAAATCTTAAAATAATTTGTTCTAACTCTCTGAAGAAAGTCCATGGTATTTTGATAGGGATTGCATTAAACGTGTATATTGCCCTGGGTAACATTGACATTTTCACAATATTAATTCTGCCAATCCATGAGCATGGAATATTTTTCCATCTCTTCGTGTCTTCCTCAATTTCTTTCAGAAGTGTTCTATAGTTTTGAGGGTATAGATCCTTTACATCTTTGGTGAGGTTTATTCCTAGGTATCTTATGCTTTTGGGTGCAATTGTAAATGGGATTGACTCCTTAATTTCTCTTTCTTCAGTCTCATTGTTTGTGTATAGAAATGCCACTGACTTCTGGGCATTGATTTTGTATCCTGCCACGCTACCGAATTGCTGTATGAGTTCTAGCAATCTTGGGGTGGAGACTTTTGGGTTTTCTATGTAGAGTATCATGTCATCGGCGAAGAGGGAGAGTTTGACTTCTTCTTTGCCAATTTGAATGCCTTTAATGTCTTTTTGTTGTCTGATTGCTGAGGCTAGGACTTCCAGTACTATGTTGAATAGCAGTGGTGAGAGTGGACATCCCTGTCTTGTTCCTGATCTTAGGGGAAAGGCTCCCAGTGCTTCCCCATTGAGAATGATATTTGCTGTGGGCTTTTCATAGATGGCTTTTAAGATGTCGAGGAATGTTCCCTCTATCCCTACACTCTGAAGAGTTTTGATCAGGAATGGATGCTGTATTTTGTCAAATGCTTTCTCTGCATCCAATGAGAGGATCATATGGTTCTTGGTTTTTCTCTTGCTGATATGATGAATCACATTGATTGTTTTACGGGTGTTGAACCAGCCTTGTGTCCCGGGGATAAATCCTACTTGGTCATGGTGAATAATTTTCTTAATGTACTGTTGGATCCTATTGGCCAGTATCTTGTTGAGAATTTTTGCATCCATGTTCATCAGGGATATTGGTCTGTAATTCTCCTTTTTGGCGGGGTCTTTGTCTGGCTTTGGAATTAAGGTGATGCTGGCTTCATAGAACGAATTTGGAAGTACTCCATCTCTTTCTATCTTTCCAAACAGCTTTAGGAGAATAGGTATGATTTCTTCTTTAAACGTTTGATAAAATTCTCCTGGGAAGCCATCTGGCCCTGGACTCTTGTGTCTTGGGAGGTTTTTGATGACTGCTTCAATTTCCTCCCTGGTTATTGGCCTGTTCAGGTTTTCTATTTCTTCCTGTTCCAGTTTTGGTAGTTTGTGGCTTTCCAGGAATGCGTCCATTTCTTCTAGATTGCCTAATTTATTGGCGTATAGCTGTTCATAATATGTTTTTAAAATCGTTTGTATTTCCTTGGTGTTGGTAGTGATCTCTCCTTTCTCATTCATGATTTTATTAATTTGAGTCTTCTCTCTCTTCTTTTTAATAAGGCTGGCTAATGGTTTATCTATCTTATTAATTCTTTCAAAGAACCAACTCCTGGTTCTGTTGATCTGTTCCACAGTTCTTCTGGTCTCGATTTCGTTGAGTTCTGCTCGAATCTTTATTAACTCCCTTCTTCTCTTGGGTGTAGGATCTATTTGCTGTTTTTTCTCTAGCTCCTTTATGTGTAAGGTTAGCTTTTGTATTTGAGTTCTTTCCAGTTTTTGAATGGATGCTTGTATTGCGATGTATTTCCCCCTTAGGACTGCTTTTGCTGCATCCCAAAGATTTTGAACGGTTGTATCTTCATTCTCATTAGTTTCCATGAATCTTTTTAATTCTTCCTTAATTTCCTGGTTGACCCTTTTATCTTTTAGCAGGATGGTCCTTAACCTCCATGTGTTTGAGGTCCTTCCAAACTTCTTGTTGTGATTTAGTTCTAATTTCAAGGCATTATGGTCCGAGAATATGCAGGGGACAATCCCAATCTTTTGGTATCGGTTCAGACCCGATTTGTGACCCAATATGTGGTCTATTCTGGAGAAAGTTCCATGTGCGCTTGAGAAGAATGTGTATTCAGTTGAGTTTGGATGTAAAGTTCTGTAGATATCTGTGAAATCCATCTGGTCCAGTGTATCATTTAAAGCTCTCGTTTCTTTGGAGATGTTTTGCTTAGAAGACCTATCGAGTATAGAAAGAGCTAGATTGAAGTCACCAAGTATAAGTGTATTATTATCTAAGTATTTCTTCACTTTGGTTAATAATTGATTTATATATTTGGCAGCTCCCACATTCGGAGCATATATATTGAGGATTGTTAAGTCCTCTTGTTGAATAGATCCTTTAAGTATGATATAGTGTCCCTCTTCATCTCTCACTACAGTCTTTGGGGTAAATTTTAGTTTATCTGATATAAGGATGGCTACCCCTGCTTTCTTTTGAGGACCATTCGAATGGTAAATGGTTCTCCAACCTTTTATTTTCAGGCTGTAGGTGTCCTTCTGTCTAAAATGAGTCTCTTGTAGACAGCAAATAGATGGGTCCTGCTTTTTTATCCAGTCTGAAACCCTGCGCCTTTTGATGGGGTCATTAAGCCCGTTCACATTCAGAGTTACTATTGAGAGATATGAGTTTAGTGTCATCATGATATCTATTCAGTCTTTGTTTTTGTGGACTGTTCCACTGAACTTCTTCTTAAAGGGGAATTTTAAGAGGCCCCCTTAAAATTTCTTGCAGAGCTGGTTTGGAGGTCACATATTCTTTCAGTTGCTGCCTGTCTTGGAAGCTCTTTATCTCTCCTTCCATTTTGAATGAGAGCCTTGCTGGATAAAGTATTCTTGGTTGCATGTTCTTCTCATTTAGGACCCTGAATATATCCTGCCAGCCCTTTCTGGCCTGCCAGGTCTCTGTGGAGAGGTCTGCTGTTACCCTAATACTCCTCCCCATAAAAGTCAGGGATTTCTTGTCTCTTGCTGCTTTAAGGATCTTCTCTTTATCTTTGGAATTTGCAAGCTTCACAATTAAATGTCGAGGTGTTGAACGGTTTTTATTGATTTTAGGGGGGGATCTCTCTATTTCCTGGATCTGAATGCCTGTTTCCCTTCCCAGATTAGGAAAGTTTTCAGCTAGAATTTGTTCAAATACATATTCTGGCCCTCTGTCCCTTTCGGCGCCCTCGGGAACCCCAATTAAACGTAGGTTTTTCTTCCTCAGGCTGTCGTTTATTTCCCTTAATCTATCTTCATGGTCTTTTAATTGTTTGTCTCTTTTTTCCTCAGTTTCCCTCTTTGCTATCAACTTGTCTTCTAGGTCACTCACTCGTTCTTCCACCTCGTTAACCCTCGTCGTTAGGACTTCTAGTTTGGATTGCATCTCATTCAATTGATTTTTAATTTCTGCCTGATTAGCTCTAAATTCTGCAGTCATGAAGTCTCTTGAGTCCTTTATACTTTTTTCTAGAGCCACCAGTAGCTGTATAATAGTGCTTCTGAATTGGCTTTCTGACATTGAATTGTAATCCAGATTTTGTAACTCTGTGGGAGAGAGGACTGTTTCTGATTCTTTCTTTTGAGGTGATGTTTTCCTTCTAGTCATTTTGCTCAGTGCAGAGTGGCCAAAAGCAAGTTGTATTGGGAAAAAGAGAAAAAGAGAGGAGAGAAAGAAGGAAAGAAAAGAGAAAGAGAAAAAAAAGGGAAGAAAAAGAAAAAAAAAACGAATTAAAAAAAAAGAAGAAAAAGAGAAAGAAAAAGAAAGGAGAAAAAAAGGGGGTGGGGGAAGGAAACAAATCAAAAAGCAAAACAAAACAAAAACAAAAACAAAAACAAACAAACAAACAAAGAACCACCGGGGAGTATCTTCTGATTCTGTGTACTTTAAGTCCCTTGGCTTCTCCTGGAAGTTGTCCGTCTAGCTGGTGTTCTGGGGGAGGGGCCTGTTGTGCTGATTTTCAGGTGTTAGCAGTTGGGGGAGCTGCTGTGCCCCTGCCTGGTGCAGGGCTCAGTGGGGGTTGTTTACCCCGTGAGGCCGCAGGAGGAACAGCCCCAGTGGCGGGGCCAGCTCTGGAAACCTGGATTCAGCTCCGGCAGGAACTCCGTCTGCAGGGCCTGGAGGCTCCGGGCGGGGCCGCTGATCTGCTCAGCTGGGGCAGGAGCGTCCTCGCTGTCCTGGGCCCTCCCGGCCTCTGCCTGTCCCGGGGGAGGCGGGATCCTGGGCTGTGTCCCGGCGCCCAGTGCTCCGGAGCCTGCGCTGGTGGATTCGCGCTCCCGCCCCGCAGCCCCCTCCGCGGAGCCGCCCCCGAGCCCCCCGATCTGCTCCGGGTCCCCCGTGCGCGCTGCAGCCCTTAGGGAGCTCGGCGCACTCTCCTGGGCGCGCAGTTGCTGTTACTGTCCCCGGGAGCCCGAGGGCATCCCCTCTCTCCTGGGGTCCTGCTCCAACCCCCTGCGAGCCCCTTTCCGCCCGGGAAGGTCGGTGCAGCTCCTGCTCCTCCGGGACGGGGCTCTCCTGTCCTGGGGACACTCGCCCCGGCCTCAGCCCGGCTCCTCGCGGGGCCCCTCCCCCTTGGAGGCCTTTGTTCCTTTATTTCTTTTTCTCCGTCTTCCTACCTTGATAGATGCGCGAACTCTTCTCACTGTAGCATTCCAGCTGGTCTCTCTTTAAATCTCAGGCCGAATTCATAGATTTTCAGGATAATTTGAAGGTTTTCTAGGTAGTTTGGTGGAGACAGGTGATTTGGAGACCCTACTCCTCCGCCATCTTGCTCCTCCCCCAATATTTATTATTTTAATTAAAGAAAATGGATAGTGACATTTATTAGGTCACAAGTTACTTGTTAATGGCAATGAATGACAAAAAATTACTGATTTTATGAGCAAATCTTGGAACGCTCGTCAATGATTATTCTGCTGCACACTCAGTGTGAGTGGTGCTAACAATGCATCGGGCACATTTTTGGGAGTCAGTGCTTGTTATTGGTGAGACACACTTCCCATTTTTTAGTATATGTGCTGTCAAAGCAAGCATGAGACACACTTCCCATAACAGAAAGTATCACTTACTGAGGAGTCAGAACTGACTGGTGAATTCCACGTTGCTTTTCTCTGCCGGCTCTCTTTAGATGTAGTTTGGTTTTCTGAGATAATTACAGAAGTGTGTGCATGTGTGTCAGTTACTTCCCAAGCAGAATAAACATGGTGTCAGGAACCAGGGGTTTGTATTAAAGTGTTGGTCTATCTATGAGGCATTCCATCTGAGTTACCCATACAGACTGAGAAATGAGAAAGGGTGGCGTATAATAATCCCAAGGCTGGGGACTTACAGGGTGTTTAAATGTGCATTATTTCATTTAATTCTCCTGCTACTGCCATGAGGAGTATACTTTATATCTCCATCTGTTTAGTCATTCAGTCAACATACATTATTGGAATTAGTTGTGTTAGGGAATAGTTTATGGATGAGAAAACAAACACACCATTGTTGAATAACTTGTGCATGGTCTATAGCCCGTGACAGTGCTGGGCGTGTGAACCCATCACTTGCATGACTTCAGAACCTCTGATCTTACCCGCCATAGAATCTTTTAACGATCAGGATTTTGACCACTGCAGTGGAGCAGCTAAGGAGATCTGTGCCTCTGAGGAGCTTGTGGCTACTAAAATTAATTTTTGTTTTGCCAGTATATCTAGAAATTTCTGTTTATCAGGGTTTTGACTCCATCAGGCTTCTTTCCTGAGTGAACAGGCTGAATATTTAAAGCAGACTCATTTTTTTAAACAAAAATTGTTAGCTGTTTACAATCATAGCTGGTTATGGTCTTTATTTTAATGTATATGTTATTGCATTCTATTGATGAGGAAGTATTAAAATACAAGGGCTGTATTGTTTTTACTTTAGTATGCTAGCAGTTGTTTTATTCCTTTAGTCCAGTGACAATGATAAAAATTTTGTTCTAAAGATCCCTGGGTGGTTCAGCAGTTTAATGCCTGCCATCGGCCCAGGACATGATCCTGGAGTCCTGGGATTGAGTCCTGCATCAGGCTCCCTGCATGGAGCCTGCTTCGCCCTCTGCCTATGTCTCTGCCTCTCTCCCTCTCTCTGTCTCTCATGAATGAATAAATAAAATCTTAAAAAAAAAATAAAGACAGATACAATCTACCATCTACATTTACAAGATGAGTTTAAAGCTAAGCCACATGAAGGGAGAAACAGAATCAAATATTTATTGAATGCATACTTTGTATTAGCCATTATACTATATGCTTTACATGCATTATAACATTTAACTTTTAATACACGAATTACTATTTTCCAAGTGGGAAAATTGAGGCTCATACTCTTTCCATTATGCAAATAAAGGCTATTGCACACACTTGATGTCTATTCCTATGAAGCTTTCGATGTTGGGGCACTCACTATCTGACCTTTGTGAAAAAGTCTAGTGGTAATTTATATATATTAGCATATATTTTAGGTGAGTTATAGTCAGTGGGTTTCAACAAAAGCATGCACCTGTATAATTGTCATCCCAATTGAGATGTAAAACATTAACAGCACTGCAGAAAGTTCCCTCGTGCCCTTTCTAGCTAATGCTCATCACCAACAGGCAACACTCTTCTGATTTCTTCATCTTAGGTTAGTTTTTCTCTTGTTCTCGGACTTCCTATTAATGCAGCTTTATGGCATACATTCTTGAACTTATGGCTTCTTTCATTCAGTGTATTGTTTTTTAGTCTTCCAGGTTGGCCTGTATATAAATAATTCATTTCTTTTTATTGCTGAGAGCATCACATTGCATGGATATACTGCCATTTTATTAATTCATCTGCTAATGGATATTTGTATTTTTTTCCAGTTATGGGCAATTATGGATAAAGTTGCTATGAGCATTGTTTTGCAGGTCTTTGTACAAATGTTTGTTTTCATTTCTCTTGGGTAAATAGCTAGGATTGGGATTTCTTGGTCACAGGTAGGTGTATGTTTAACATAAGGAACTGCCAAACTGTTAACCAAAGTGGTTGTTCCATTTTATGTTCTCACCAGTGGTATGTGAAAGTTATGGTTGCCTTATAATTGCCAAAATCTGTAGCTGTCAAGCTTTTTAACCTGAGCCATTCTAGTAGTTGTGTTTGTTTTAATTTGTGTTTAGTTTTTATTTTAATTTGTATTTCCCTAATGACTAATGATGCTGGGTACTTTTCCTATGTATTTATTGAGTATTCAAATGTCTTCCTTCATAAGTGTCTACTCAAGTCTTTTGCCAACCTTCTATTTTCTAAAATTGTGCCGGTTATGTGTATTTTATTTATTTGTAAGTGTTTTTTTATATATTCTGGATCTAAGTCGGCTATCAGATAAATATTTTGCAAATGTTTTCTTTCAGTCTGTGGTTTATCTTTACATTTCCTCTTCCTCCTCCCCTCCTCCTCCTCCTTCTTTTTTTTGTAAACCTCCATATTGAGGTATTATTGATATATAAATTGTTGCATATATTTTTCAATGGCTTTTCATTTTAAATCTAACTTATTCTTTTCCTCTTTATAATTGTAATTTTCATTGTTCAATCTACTCCAAGGCTATGAAGATACTTCCCTGTGTCATCTCCTAGTAGTTTTGTAGTTTGGTTTTTACAGTTAGGTCTGTAGGTCATCTTAAATTGATATTTATATTTGGATTGAAGTAAAGGTTGAGGTTCATTTTTTACCGTATGGACATTACATTGTTTTAGCTCCATTTGTTGAAAGGCCTCCTTTCTCCCTTGAATTGCTTTGGTAACTTTATAAAAAAAAATCCTACTACCATGTATAGGTCTATGTCTGGACTTTCTTCATTGATCTATTTGTGCATTTTGTATCAGTACTGCACAGATCTATGTCCTTTGCATTTCCATGTAAATTTCAGAATTAGGTTGTAAGTTTCTAAAAAACAAAACAAAACAAAACCCACCTTCTGGGATTTTGATTAGTTCTACGTTAGATTTATACCCCAAAGATACAGATGTAGTGAAACACCGGGACACCTGCACCCCTAGTGTTTATAGCAGCAACGTCCACAATAGTCAAACTGTGGAAGGAGCCAAGATGTCCTTCGGCAGATGAATGGAAAAAGATGTAGTATATATACACAATGGAATATTACCCAGCTATTAGAAAGGATGAATACCCACCATTTGCTTCGACGTGGATAAGGACAATCATCATATGGTTTCATTCATACGGGGAATATAAGAAATAGTGAAAGTGATTATAAGGGAAAGAAGGGAAAATGGGAAAAATTAGAGTGGGAGACAAACCATGAGAGACTCCTAACTCTGGAAAACGAACAAAGGGTTGTGGAAGGGGAGGTGGGTAAGGGGATGGAGTAATAGGGTGACAGGCACTGAGGAGGGCAGTTGATGGGACGGGCCCTGGGTGTTATACTATATGTTGGCAAATTGAACTTCAATTAAAAAAAAAGAAAAATACAGGTCAGTTTGGAAGAGAATTGGTATCTCAAAGTACTGAATCTTCAAATACATGAGCATCATCTATCACCATTTATTAGGGAGTTTCTTAGTTTCTTTAGGAGTTTTATAGTTTTTAAGGATGAGAGTCTTCATGAGTCTTGCATGTTGTCTCTATTTCATCTGTGTTGTAAATTTACACTTAAGTATTTTTTTTGCTGTTGTAAATGGTATAATTTTAGAATTTTATTTTGTAATTGTTCATTTCTAGTACATTGGAATGGACTTTTGTACATTTACTAGTTCTAAAACTTAAGAACTAGATTACTTAAGATTTTCTATATATAATTATTGTAATCTGAAAGTAAAGACATTTTTACTTCTTTCTTTCATTTTGTATACCTTTTATTATTCCTACATTATTGCTCTGTCTAGGATTTCCCATTAAATAGAAGAAGTGAGAGCAGAAATCCTTTCCTAGTCCTCTCCTAGGGGAAAATGCCACTTTTCACTATTACATGTGATGCCATTTGTAAGTTTTATTTTTTTGATAGATGCTTTTTAATCAAGTTGAAGGATTGATTTTTCTTTGTTCCCAGTTACTGAGTTTTGTTTTTTAAAATTGTGAATGGTGGCAGCCCAGGTGGCTCAGCGGTTTAGTGCCACCTTCAGCCCAGGGCCTGATCCTGGAGACCTGGGATCCAGTCTCACGTCAGGCTCCCTGCATGGAGCCTGCTTCTCCCTCTGCCTGTGTCTCTGCCTCTCTCTCTCTCTCTCTCCCTCTCTCTCTCTGTCTCTCACGAATAAATAAATAAAATCTTTAAAAAATAAAATAAAATAAAATAAAATAAAATAAAATAAAATAAAATAGTGAATGGGTGTTGAACTTTGTCACATTCTTTTTTGAATCTATTGTGTTAAGTCACCATAGCATGAATTTTCCTTTATACTGATGGTATGGTCAGTTACATTCATTGACTTTCTTTTCTCCTTTTTTAAATTTTATTTATTTATTCATAAGGGACACAGATTGAGAGAGAGGCAGAGACACAGGCAGAGGGAGAAGCAGGCTCCATGCAGGGAGCCCGACGCGGGACTCAATTCCTGGTCTCCAGCACCACACCCTGGGCTGAAGGCGGCGCTAAACCGCTGAGCCATCAGGCCTGCTCTCATTGACTTTCCAATATTAAACCAATCTTACATATTTATGATAGAGACTATTTGATCATAATGTATTACCTTTTAATAAGGTACTGGATTTGTTTTGTAAATATTTTGACTAGGGTTTTTCTGTCTTGTTAAAAAGGGACATTGGCCTGAAATTTTCTTTCTTTTTCCTTTTTGCCTTTTTCTGGTTTTTGTGTCAGGATTATATTGGCCTCATAAAATGAGTTGGGAAGTATCTCCCCTCCTGTATTTCCTGAAAGAGTTTATGTAAGACTGGTTCATTATTGAATTCATGAAGGCTTGAAATTTTCTTTGTGGAAATGTTTTTAATTATGAATTCATTTTTTCAACAGATACAGCACTACTCAGGTGTTCTGTTACTTTCTGTGAAGTTCCAGTAATTTGTGTCTTTCAAGGAATTCATCCACTTCATCTATGTTGTTAAATATATCCTATATGTTTGTTCATAATAGTCCCTTACTATCATTATAATGTCTGTAGATATATCTTCTTTTTCATTATTGATATTGGTAATTTATAGTTATCTTTTTTTGATCAGATTTGCTAGTAATGCTCAATTTTATTGGTCTTTTAGAAGACTTAGCTTTTTCCTTTGTTGATTTTTCATTATTGATTTTTATTTTACTGATTGCCTGTCTTTATTATTTCTTCCTTTTAGTTACCTTATTTAAATTTGCTCTTCTTTTCTACTGTCTTTCTAGCAATGGGTCATTGATTTTAGACCACTTTATTTTTTTAATATAAGCTTTTAAAGCTATAAATTTCCCTCTAAACACTGCTTTAGGTACAACATGCACATTTTGATACATTGTGTTTTTCATTATCATTCAGGTAGAAATATTTTCTCATTTCCCTAATATCTTTCTTTCTTTGAAGTATGGATTATTTAGAAGCATGTTGTATATTTTTAAAAATATTTAGATATTTTATAGACATTATTTCTTGTTTAATTTCTTTTAAAATTATTTTACATTATCTTCTATCAGTGTTTTATAAGCTCATAATCTTTTTTAAAAAAATATTTATTTATTTATTTTAGAGAGAGAGTGTATGGAGGGGGAAGGGGAGAGGGAGAGAGAGAATCTCAAGCAGACTCCCTGCTGAGCATAGAGCCTGACATTGGGTTTGATCTCTCTACCTGAGCCAATCATGACCTGAGCTTAAATCAAGAGTCAGACCCTTAACTGACTGAGCCACCCAGGCACCTCTAAGCTCATAATCTCTTACTCCTTTTCACCATTTAACTCCTTACAATTAATTAATTAGTAAATAATGCTGCACTAAACATGTTTGTGTGTGTACATGTGTATTCTTGTCCTCCTTGTTTGCTTAAAGACGTATTACCAGGAGTGAAATTACAGATTTAGAGTATGCAGTTTTTTTTAAAAATCTTTTTTTCCCAAGCATTCTTTCATGTATCTGCTACTCTTGCCTCATCTTACTGATCTGGATTCAATTTTTTTTTGAAGTCATAGAATCAACTACAAACAATAGTACTGCTATTTCCCTGGAGTTTTCCTACAGAGATTACTGTCTGCATGGAATACAAAGTCAATAGGGCCGACTGAAGTTGTATAATACGGCTCTTCTGTTTTATAAACCTCCTAGATTCCATGAGAGGTAAATAGTCTTTCCTATTTTCTGTCTCCAAATACAGTTTCATTTTCAAACTTTAGGGCTGTAGGAGTAATAATCACTCAGAAATTCTGGTCACATCCTAGTGGCTATCTTCCTTTTTTTTTTTTTTTTTTAGGAAGCATTTTTTTTTTTTTTTTAATTTCTGACCCCCATAGAAGAGCCTTGGAAATCATTTTCTTGACACACTTAATTCTTGCTATCTACCTAGGATTTTGGAGCAATCAAGGGTCTCACAGCAGGCTCAAGAGCTGTATAACATTTCCTTTCTAAGCACCTTGCTTAGAATGATAAACCTACCACAGTCCTGAAATCAGGCCATAAGGTTGCTTTAGTATATCTTCTTCATGGTTTAGTGAAATCCATAGATTGAGAACACATAGCCTTCCCCAAGTTCTAATCTGTTTCTGATAGAGTCAGTACATTCATAGTAAACGTATCAATTCACTTCTATTCTAGGGTTAGTTATTAGTCTATGGGGCAGATGTACATTGTATATTGGGATATATAATAATGACAGATAAGTCTCTAAAATGTATGCTTAGGGGGCATCAGGGAGGCTCAGTTGGTTAAGTGTCCACCTTCAATTCAGGTCGTGATCCCAGAATCCTGGGATCAAGCCCTGTGTCAGGCTCCCTGCTCATCAGGGAGCCTATTTCTCCCTCTCCCCACCCCTCTTTTGCTCTCTCTCACTATCCGTCTCTCTCAAATAAATAAATCTTAAAAAAATAAACTGTATGCTTAGTTTACATGGGCTTCTTCTTGTGTAAACAATAATTCATACATGGTAAATAGGCTCCATATTCAGGTAAGCACTTAGCCTTTGAGTACATGTGACTCATATGTACTAGTTTGTCTTGTTGAATCTCTGCTGTTTCTGCTGGATACAGCTGAATCTGCTGCCACTAAGAGCAGACCAGATTCAAAATGAGGAGAATTAAACTTTTTCTCTCACTAGGAGGAGTTAGCAAATACTGCCATGTTTAATTTTTCATAAAATGGAAAAAAAAAAAAAAAAAAAAGGAAGCCTGGGTGGCTCAGCGGTTGGGCGCCTGCCTTCAGCTCAGGTTGTGATCCCAGGGTTAGGGATAGAGTCCTACATCGGGCTCCCTGTGAGGAGCCTGCTTTCTCTCTGCCTGTGTCTCTTCCTCTCTCTCTCAGTCTGTGTCTCTCATGAATAAATAAATACATCTTTTTAAAAAAAATGAGAAAAAAAAAGAAAAGCTATAGTATTAGTCTGGGATTAGTCAGGAAAACAGAACCACCACATATATTATGGGAAAAAGAAGTATACTATATGAACCTGGCTTCCATGAATGTGGGAGAAGTCAAGTTTTGATGGTTTGGAAGCCAGAACATCAGAGTCACAGTCACTAATGACCGAGGCTTGACACAATGGGGCAGTGGGGCAGCCCCTGGGGATGAGGAGCCACTGCATAAAGCACCATCCTACACAATGGGAGCTCACAGAGAGGTCTGTAAAGCTGCCACATCTGGTTGCCAGAGTATTCTTAAAACAATGGCATCTACTTCTCTGCCACCTTCCAAATATCATGCAAATTACTGTCATTGGCAGAGTCTCATGTGAATCCATAGGGGGAAGGAGATTATAGAAATGGACTTCCCAGCCTTGTAAAAGGAATGATGGAAAGGTCAACCTAATGAGTTCCAGAACAGAGACTCTCTTCCTTTGTGCTCTCATAACATCTAATACATGGTTAGCACCATGCAGGCATTCTATAAGTACTGCCCTTCTTTCCATTTCCACAAGATCCCTTTTGAGACTTGTACTCTACTATAATAGGAAACTAGGAAATCAGCCACAATGACCTACCTAAATCCTCAGTGCACCCCTAAGAGATGGAGTCTGTGTGTGATCTGACGTGCTGGAACAGTGCTTCTACCGTACATGTGATCCCTCTCTGGAGCCTGGAATTGCTGTAGTCATGTTGCCTCTCTTTCCAGAAAGAGCGATTTAGTTGGCTTAACATATATCTGTTTAGAATGTAGATACCCTGGAAACAGTGAAATCGTCTATGATGTTAGTCAAAGAGATGTCTCATTGACATTGCTTGCTGACATAAAAGGACTGTCATGAAAAGAGTTAGTGTTAGAAGGGCATAATGAATCTGAAGAATGGTCACTGGGTATTTTGTCAAAGGGTCACTATTTTTGTAAAAGGTCCTCAGACAAGAAGAAGCATCAGATGAATAGGGCCATCAGATTTGAGGTTCATCAGCAGCTAAAGGTTGGTACACAAGCACCTGGGCTCCAGGAAGACAGGAAGAAAGAAAGTGAATATGTCCCTGATGAATGACATTCTGCTTGAAAGTTTGTCTCAGGTTATTCATTCATATTTAAACAGAGTCTACAAACTTAGAAGGAACATCAACTCTTAGATCTGGTATCTTGAACTGAACTAAGGTGGTAGACAAACTGCTAAGTGGCATGAATTCTTTGGCGATCTGCTCACAGATTACAGAATTTGGGTAGAGGGAATCTAGTGTAGGGCTTGGGTGCTTTAGGCTTTTCCTGGTTAGGAAAGCTGCCTACCACCCAAGTGCCCCATTGCAAGGGAGGGTAGGCTGGCAGACACTCTTCCTATCTCTTCTTTCAGGATGATCTGAGAGGCTGAGAGTGGCCTTGCAAAGCTGCAACCAAACAGTTACGATGCCTTACTTAGCAGCTTGGAGCAGCCTATTGTGTGAAGGACAGCTACTGGGGAACCCTTTTCCTCTCTATAAGGTTGTCATCCGACAGCCTCACTTAGTTGTCTCTCAGTTGTTTTAATCAAACCTTTCATTGTTAGTTGATTTAACATTTTCAAGTCTTGCCCTGTATATACATTCAAATTCCACTTTACTTACTTGTACCTATCTAAACAACTAACACCAAGTTCTTGTGTTTTTAGCACATAAGGAAACTTGACGATTAACACAAAGAGTGAGAAGAGAATTTTGCATGCATTTTCTTTCTGCTTTCAGGATTGGTGTCATCTCCACTTTGTTGACTTCCTGTTTCCTAGCATGGAGACATCATCATCATCATCAAAATGATCTCAATGATCATTATCACCCCATGATGGCTGATGGCTATTGAGGACTTACTCAGTGCCCAGGGGCCTTGTAAGTGCTTAGTATGTAATATTGAATTTAGTTCTTAAAAGATCCCTAAGGGTTTACAATTATTGTAACAGGGTAACACCCTGTTACTTGCCCAGGGTCACACCTTAGATGCAAATCCTTGGTTGGAATTCAGTGGGGAAGACTGAGTAGGTCTTGTTTTACTCTTGGTGTATTATGTGACACCTGAAGTTGGTAAACTCAGAAACTAAATGATCTCAGCAACTGTGGGAAAGAGATAAGTTACAAATTCCTTATATTTCTGCTATTTTTTAATCCATAGGTACTAACCTTGTTCTTTTGACTCATTTCATATTTTGATCCTTAAAATACACCAAATTACTCTTTATTATTAATCCTTACAGTATTCTTTAAAAATTTATTTATTTATTTATTCATGAGAGAGAGAGAGAGAGAGAGAGAGATAGGCAGAGGGAGATGCAGGCTCCCTGTGGGGATCCTGATGCAGAACTCGATCCCAAGACCCCAGGATCACTACCTGAGCCAAAGGCAGACATTCAACCACTGAGCCACCCAGGTACCCCTTTACAGTATTCCTTTGATTTTATTCTAACTTTCTTTTCAAAGACATAGGTGCTTCTATGCATGCTTCTGTGTATGTATGCTTCTAAGGGTGATACTATAAATTATTTATTAAATTCTAGTTCACCTTCACACCCAACTCTAAGATCTTCAATAGAAACTTGATTTTCAGGGGCTTTCAGAATAGCATGAGCTACATTAGAAACATGTTTCACAGATCTATGACTCCCTTACATGATGGGATTTTGGACTAAAAGGGCAGGTTGGGAATGAAGAAAGAAAAGAGAGGTATAATAGACAGTAGAGCTACAGAAGAAAACTTTACTAAACAGCCTTGATACAAAGAGAAATAAAAGCCAAATATAAGTATTCTTTGGTTTTCATTGGGGCCCCTATGTCAGAAAATGGGGAGAGGCTCAGACTTGAGCTGAAGATAGTGATGGAGTCTGGAATACTAAAGAGGGGGCTAAGGTTATATGGTTAATTTGTGTCTTGAGATATATGTTCTGGGGAATGTGAAGAGAGGCTGGCTAGGTTAATAAATGTCCCATTTAAATCATCCATAGCACCTCAGTGGGGCCAAGGTCAGGGGACTGAAACAAGATAAAGCCTTTCTTTGCCTCTCTCAACCACGTCTCTTCTCCATTCCAGAAAACCATCTTACAGTCCTTGCATGTCCTGCTCTGTATTTGTGGTTAAAGAAATACAAAAATGCAGGGCCAGCTAGTTTAGAAGGTTTAGAGACAGCTTATCTCATTGAGATACAGTGTTGACGTTTCCAACCATTAACATGTTCACATTTGCATACATTGTGGACCGCTTTTTCCTATGATTTTTACCCTTTTAGTGGCCTAGTTTTGGATTGTCTACTTATAGGAATAGTTTGTAGCATGGTTAGTTATACTGTGCTATTGACTGACTGTCTATGTCCCCTCAAAATTCACAACCCTAAGCCCTGATGTGATGGTACTTGGAGATGGAAGGGGAACCCTCATAATGGGATTAGTGCCCTGATAGAAAGGGACACTTTCTCCTCTTTTGCACTCTCTCATGTGAAGATACAATCAGAAGACAGGCATCTGCAAACTATAAAGTAGACCCTCAAACAACAGGCTGGCATTTTGATCTTGGATGGCCCCACCTCCAGAACTGTGAAAAATAAATATCTGTTATCTAAGCCACCCCATTAGTGGTAATTCATTATGGCAACTCAAACTGACTGAGATACATCATTATGGTTGAAAGTTTTGAAATCTTTACAGGAAAAGAAAGCTTTAATTAAGTCAGTTGAGAAGAGCATAGCATCAGGGAAGTAGTATAGACCTTGAGGTCATACAGGGTTGGGATTGTATCCTTCCCAGTTCCCATAGAGGAAATAGGTGACTTTAGACAAATTGCTTAATTTCTTTGAATATGAATTTCTTAATCAGAAACTCTGGGGATATTGCTCCTGAAAGATTCAGGCCTATAAAATATGTGAATTTCTTAATTCTGAGTTGGTATGTGATAGACCTCAATAAGAAGTAGCTATTCTTCATACCTATGAGAACGACCAGCAGATTTTGTTGGACAACACCATGTGCTGGGGAGGGTGTGGAGAAGCCTGGTGGGAGTGTAATTTGGCACAGCCACTTTGGAAACCTGTTTGGCACTATCCATTAAAGCTAAACATCTGCAGACCCCATAACCAGTAATTCCATCCCGGGTGTATACCCCACAGAAGTGCATACATATGTGGCCCAAAGGACATGTACAGGAATGATCACAGAAACAATATTCACATTTGTCAAAACCCCCAAACCACTCAAATGTCTGTCAAGAGTTGATCCAGCAATGAAAAAAATCAATTATAGCTGAATGTAGCAATTTGGATGAATCTCACAAAGGTAACAGTAAGTGATAGAAGCCAGATGTAAAAGAATACATATGGTGTGATACCATTTGTGTGAAGTTCAAAGGCAAGCAAGCAGAGTCCATGTGTTAGAAGTGAGGAGGAAGTGGCTGATGGCTAAGGGGTGACAAGAAGTCCCAGGAGGCTGGTCACATTCTACATGTTGTTGATCATTTCTTGATCTGATAACAAGAGTGCAGGCACTTTATAAAAATTCTTTGAGACACATTTGTGACTTGTGTCCTTTTCTGTGTATTTTTGTAGTTAATAAAAATTTCATTCCTCTTTATCATTATTAGCAGTCTTTAGAGGTGTTTGCTTTTTCTCTTATTTTTGTGTCCCCTGCTCCAGCCGGAGCCTCGTGCTGTGAAAGCAAATCCCAATGCTCCAGACTCCCTCTGTTGTCAGCTTTTTGCCCACCCCCCTGAGTAATCTCAGAGACAGCACTGTAAAATCAGACTTGACTCCCCTGTACACCAAACTCTTCCTTCGGCAGGGAGGAGACAGCAGCCCTGCCCCTCAGGCGCGCTGCTCTGCCAGCCCCTCAGAGTTCTTGGTTGATTAAACTCTACATCTTGCAGAGCTTGCAAAGTCCAGGATGTTGTTTAGATGTAAGCCAGTGGAGGGAGGCCCTGGTGGAAATGCTCCTAATCAGAAGCGAAGAATACAAGGGGTTGTTCACTGCGTGCTTGGACACAAGTTTATCTGTAGGTCCTTGTAGAAACTAAACTGATGGCTAGAGAGAGATCCTGTTTTTAAGAAGAAGATTGGTTAGCTTTAGAGAAAAAGAAAAGAAAGCCATCTGAGACACTAAGCAAAGTTGGTAGAAATTTCTATGACCTCAATCTCTTCCATTCCCTCAGGGACCCATGTCTTCTATGCGAAAATGTTTGGGCACCTAGTATGTATCTGACTTGGTATGATGCTTATACAAATGTCATCTCAAATAGCATTAGTCCATCTAGATAGCATTGGTCTATACTCCAGATGGGTAAACTGAGTCTCAGGGAGCTTAAGTAAGTTGGACATACAACTCTACTTTTTAAAGATTTTATTTATTTATTCATGAGAGACACACAGAGAGAGGGAGAGACACAGGCAGAGAGAAAAGCGGGCTCCCTGTGGGGAGCCTGATGCAGGACTCAGTCCCGGGATCCCAGGATCACATCCTGAGTGGGAGGATCACACCCTGAGCTCTACCACTGAGCCACCCAGGAGTCCCTGGACATACAACTATTAAAGTAATTCAGGAATAGCTGATTTTTAGATATACCTGTTTGATGGCTATAGTTGACAATCACCAAGAAAATGAGTACAATGAATTTCATACTCAAAGAATTGATGAAACTGATGCTAGGATCATCTCTGCAGAAAGTCAGGGTTAAATCTAGTGGTGATGAAGAGATCTCAGCAAGCAAAAGTTGAATAAGCCAAGAGGAGGCCTCAATGACATCTACATCATTACTTCTCTTAATTTCTGGAAGTTTCATTGTTTGTCATACTCTGATTTCAGGATACAGGTGCTTGTCCTGGGTTCCTGGCCAGGTTGCAGGCTTCCTAGGGTAAGCACATATTCTTACATGGTGTCTAGGCCAGGACTGCACGTGATGATCCCCTCACACCCTGCCATGAGCGTTTGGCAATCAGATTTGGTCATTACCACATCTCAGTGGCCATAAGAAAATGTCATGTATTTGGTCCTTGGTCATTCTCTGTGACCTCTAATATGCCCAGTAATTGTAACCCTTTGGGACATGGTGGGTTTTCTTTTGTCAGACTAGTGGGTAACTGACATTGCCACTCTGTCCATTCATTGTCACAGTCACTGCTCATCAGCTAACTCATTCCTTGAAAGTCTATTGATTAAAGATAAACCACAACAGTGGCCCAAGTGCCTGACTGAGTTGCAGTGCCTCATTTTAGGGCTCCCTGCCAACTCCTTGGGCAGTTCTACTTGCCCAATTAAATACATTGCATCATACTGACTACATTTGCAAAGGCTCCTCTCTCTATTCACCTGTTATTGAGCATTAAAGGCAAACTCAATTTTATGCAGATAAATAGAGTTTAGTGGTAATGTGCCATATGACCTTTGAAGTGACAAGATGACACTAATTTTTAGGGATTCTACGTTCTCAGGCTGTCACTGTTGAGCATGTAACTTGATGAGAAGTGGAGGTCTCTGCATTTTGAGGACGTACTTACAGTTTAACATGCTGTTTCAAATGTAAGGAGGCCCTCTCTTTAATTTTTTTTCACCAGCTTGACAGTTTTTCAAACATATTCACTGTCAGCCCTAACAACCTGTCAACAAATGCCATTATGTGAAAATTGCCAAGATTCACTTGAGGACTGTGAAAAGTGACAGACATGCCACACGGATAAGTTTCTCAAAAACCCAGGGCTGAAACTTTTGAAAGACACTCTGGCCCTTCCAAGGGAAAAATGAACAGTCAGATCTCCAGGAAAAAAAACCCATACACTTGTCATATCAGATATCTGTTTCTTTCCAGGGCAAATTGAGGTGTATGTGAAAGAATAAAACATACAGAGGACAATAGCGGCAGAAAGCCGAGGCTGGGCTGTGTCTCCACTGTTCTCTATAAATCCAAGAAAGGAATGGAAAACTATTTTTTTTCCTTCCCACTGGAGAATTTAAGGGGAGGTTTCCTTCATTTTTTAGGGGGACTGTTTCTGGGGATAGAAGTGGAGAAGAAAGAGTGGCTTAGAGAAAGCAAAGTGGAGCCAACCACAAACCTCAGAAAAATGACAACTTGTCCTAATATTGGTATCGGACATGTCTGGCAGGAAAGTATGGTGTGAGGAGAATATGGTGGTGTAGTACAAAGAGCCTTGGATTTGAAATTAGGGGACTTGTAGTTGAATCCCAACTCTACTATTTAAGCGTTTTCTGGCCTTGAGCATTTTAATTTAGTTTCTCCTGCCTCAGGTTCCTCATCTGTGCACTGGGAATGCACAGTGGTGGATGATACCCACCCCAAAGTGTTGTCATGAGGGGTAAGTGAAGTAATGTATGAATGGGACTTTGCTCAAAAAAATAGAATTGAAATCTGAGACTCAAACTGACTTGGCAAGAGAATGTTTCTGACCTGAAGAGTCATAGATCTCATTTTAGATGTTCACCAGGCTCTTCATTTATAACTGAGGTTTCTGTTTACCTGTGTTCAACTCAAGTGAAATGTTTTGTGTTTTGGATGACATGTCAAACCAAAGGCAACCTGCCCATGAACACTGATGGTGAGAGAGGGAATCAGGTAGCACAGAAGGGAAGGAAGCTGGCTTGGACTGCTGATGGTAGGCTCTTCTATCCAAGTGATGTGTGTCCATTCTTTGATTTGTCCACAGGCCTGGGGCTGCTGAGTTTTGTTGTTATTGTTCGGACATTTTTCTCCTTTTTATTTTAAACTCCAGGGCTTACTATCTGCTTCTGTCTTACATCTGCCTCTCCAGAGATGAGGAATTCTTCCCTAATGAAGAATTCGTGTAGGAGACCATCAAAGGGACCAAGATGACAAAATCCCAAGTCCTTTATAAAGAGAGGGAGGGTTGGACTTCAAGTTTTGAGTGCTTTTTCCTAAGAAAGCTTAAAAAGGAGATATTTAAATAAATTAGGCAAGGATTTTTAGGGATCCAGACTAAAAGGTAGAGTCTGAGGCCTGTGGGCATTTCAATGCTCAGTGTACCTATGTGTTTTCCCCCACGTTCCCCTTCTATGCTTTCAAAGCCACCTTCCTATTTTTAGATATTTCTGGGAGCCCTTTGTAGTTTTAGAGTAGCTTATATTTTCCTGTTATGATTGGGATATCTTCAAAAAGACTTGAAAGTTATTTCCTTTCCTGTGTTTGCTATTTGGACCTTATGTGTTGACACTGTACTAGTGGTTCAGAGGAACATGCTTGATGCTACTCAGGAAGCATTGATCCATTCAGGGGTCTCAAATGCTGATTGGTTGGCAGTTGTTAAGGGCCCTCAATATCCCATATGAAAGTCCAAAGGACAAATACCCTCTGAATGGACTGGGTGTAAAATCCACATTTGCAGGTTTGTGACCTTCTTCTTATGATCTGCACTACTTGTGATTGAATGTGGAAATGGTGGTAATGGTGCAGGGACAAAAGAGAGAAGGGCTGGGAAGATATGAGTATGTGGTCACAGATTTGCCCTTGTAAAGGTTTGTAAAAACCTTGACCCATGTTTATCAGATATGACACATGATGTCCTATTTAATACAGCTCACTCTCTCTGAGCCTCAGTTTCTGCCAACTGTAAAGTAGGGATAATGTGTGTGTTTCAGAGCCCTCAGGGGAATGAACTGACCTGGGGTGTAAGAAAACAAAGTAATCACTCTGTGACTACGTATGGATCTGATTTAGGGGTAGCCATGGTGGTCTTAGCAATTTGTGATGATAATGCTCTTGGAAGCCATTTGACTGGAGAAAAAGGTTAGTATCTAAGACATTCTCTCTTCTGTGAAAGTCGTAAAGTTGCTATTAGTTCTGATGGTGATGATAATGAGGATAGTAATGATAGCTCTAGCTTATTTAGTATTTCCTTTGTGCTGTGTATTCTGCATGTGTAATATCGTTTAGCCTCCCATGTAATCTATCATAAAGAGCTTAGATATATATACCTCTGTTATGCCCTTTCTAATGATGAATAAACTAAGATCCAATTGAGGTTAATACTTTTTTCTCAAGATTTCACAGCTACTAAGTGAAAGAGCTAGTCTGAGACCGAGGCTAGAAACTAGTTCTCAGAGGTAGGTGATTTTCACAAAGTCTAGTACTCAGATTCCTAGAGTCCTTTATGTAGCTGTGGAGTTTTTCCAATTTAAATTTCCCCTGTTCTTCTCTTTGCCATTGTGCCCTTGGGAGCAGAGCCTTCACCTTGATTTTTGGCAGTAACTTCCATTAACTCTAATGGGTGTCTAGCACATCTCCCCCAGCATGTTGAGATGAGATTATTTCCCATCCAATTGTTTTAATGTTGTGGGTGTTGAGTGAGTCTACAAACATTTAACCTTTGGTTTCATTATAAGGCTCAGAGCAGACAGGGTGTGAGGAGAAGATAAACCAGGACACAGATACCAAGAGAAGATGTATTGGAGATGGCTTTATGAGAACACAGTGTATGGAATAATAGAAAAATAATCACAAATGCATTTGAGAAGTGGATGCATCTTTCTTTTTAAACTTTGAACGTTAGATGAATATTGCCAGAATGCAGAATGGAAGATGCTAGAAGAAAAGCAGTGGGGGAAAAAAAAAAGAAAGAAATAAAAGCAGTGGGTGTTGTATAAAATTGCAATAGGAAAGGCCTGTTTATTTTTTTATTATTTAAAAAACGTAATAATATTCCAGAATTTTAGAGTATATCAGGATTTCGTATACACAGTTCTTTTATTTATTTTCTGGCCCTCATGATAATCTTATGTGGTTGAAAGTTCAAGGGTATGGCCTTTGGATGCCTTTGCTTTAAAAAGTTTCACTATTACCACTTACAGGTTTGTGATCTATAGAAAGGTTCTTAATCCTTCTGATAAGAATGACACATTCATACCTCATGAGGTTATCATAGGATTTATGTATATATGTATAATATAATTTAAATATAGATGTAAATATATTAAATATACACATAAAAATTCTATGTGAGAATAGTCATGTGAATATACGATAGCATCTATATCTGTATTTATCTTTCTCTGTCTCTGTACATCTCCATATCCTATATGGGGCTTGACACTAAAAGGTGCTCATTAGATGCTATTATTATAGAAGTATTATTCCTTTTATTCCATATTCTCCATTTAATAGATGAGTAAGCAAAGGCTCAGAAAGGAAACCTGAGCCACCCATGATTATAGAGCCCATTCATGGCAGGGCAAGAACATGAAGATAGGTCTCTGGATTCCCTCTGTCCATTTTTATTGTTTATACAAGTGAAATACATAGTTTGGGAAATGCGATTTTCTAAAAACACACTAAAGTCTCTAGAAAGATGGTCCCAAACCACACTCAACTGGATAAAGCTATTTCTAAGAACATTTCCATAATAGCCCCATAAGGCATGCCTCTCTCCCAGTCTCCTGGCTTATAGTGAAAGCTGCTCTCCCCTCATGCCTGTTCTACCCCGACTGAGAATTGTGCTCCTGAGGCGCCTCAGAGTCCTCAAGCCAGGATGACTGGCTTTCTGAGCTCCTTCCTTCCTTCCTTCCTTCCTTCCTTCCTTCCTTCCTTCCTTCCATCAAGAGGGAGAGAGAGAGGTAGAGGGAGGGGCAGAGACAGGAGTGAGAAGAGCAAGAATCTCAAGCAGGCTCCATGCTGGGCATGATGTGGGGCTCGATCTCACAACCCTGAGATCACGACCTGAGTGGAAACCAAGAGTCAGACACTTAACTGACTGAGCCACCCAGACACCCCAGCAACCTTAGTTTCTTAACTCTTTTGTTTAACTAGATGCTTTTTGTAATACCTTTGTCTCTCTCCAGGGTCCCAGAATGGGTCCCCAAGTAACTGCAAGTTGCCATAGGTAGCTGTTCTCTCACCTTCCTTTCCTCAACATTGCTCTCAGACTACATTTATGGTTTTTGGGTGAATCTTGCCCCAGGATGATATGTTTTCTAGGCCTACTCATGCCCTTGGATCTATGGTCAGCATCAAGGGGATGAATCAACTTTGGTCCTAAAGGCTCCTTTAGGCTTTCAAAGAAATGGACCCCTTGTCCAGTGCCCCAGTCACACACCCTGCCAGGTATATCTGATGTTTTCGTAGAGAAGTTTGTTCCTTGTTCTAAGAATCTTCCTCTAATTGTATTTATCAGACTTGCTTCTGCATTAGAATGCAAGATGGCTTTGAGAGCAGAAGCTCTCATATATTTATACTGTATATAATCTAATATATGAATATATATTTCTAAAAATATTTAATGTTTTATTGCCACCTTAAAGTTCTCCAAGGGTTTTTAAAATTTTTTAATTTAAATTCAATTTAGTTAACATACAATATATTACTAGTTTCAGAAGTAGACTTTAGGATTTCATCAGTTGCCTACAACACTCAGTGCTCATTCCATCAAGTGGCCTTTTTTTTTTTTTTCAAGTGGCCTTTTTAATGCCCATCACCCACTTACCCCATCCTTCACCCACCTTCCCTCCAGCAATCCTCAGTTTGTTTCCTATAGTTAACAGTCTTTTATGCTTTGTCTCCCTCTCTGTTTTTATCTTTATTTTTCCTTCCCTTCCCTTATGTTTATCTGTTTTGTTTCTTAAATTTCACATATGAGTGAAATTATATGGCTTTCACTGTCTTTCTCTGACTGACTTATATCACTTAGCATAATACCCTCTAATTCCATCCAGATGGTTGCAAGTAGGAAGATTTCATTCACCTTACATCTTCTTTATCCATTTGTTTGTTGATGGACATCTGGGCTCTCTCCATATTTTGACTATTGTGGACATTGCTGCTATAAACATTGGGGTGCATGTGCCCCTTTATCACTTTTTTTTTTATCCTTTGGATAAATACCTAGCAGTAAAATTGTTGGGTCCTAGGGTAGTTCTATTTTTAACTTTTGAGGAACCTCGACACTGTTTTCCAGAATGGCTATACCAGTTTGCATTCCCCTCATCAGTGTAAGAGGAATGGTTCCCCTTTCTTCATATCCTCACCAACATCTGTTGTTTTCTGAGTTGTTAATTTTAGCCATTCTGACCAGTGTGTGGTGGTATCTCATTGTAGTTTTGTTTTGTATTTCCCTGATGCTAAGTGATGTTGAGCATTTTTTTTTTTTTCATATGTCTGTTAGCCATTTGTATGCCTTCTTTGGAGAAATGTCTTTTTGTGTCTACTGCCCATTTCTTGATTGGGTTTTTGTGTTTTGGGTATCAAGTTTGATAAGTTCTTTACAGATTTTGGATACTAGTCCTTTATCTAATATGTCATTTGTAAATATCTTCTCCCGTTCTGTAGGTTGCCTTTTAGCTAGGTTGATTATTTCTTTTGCTGTGTACAAGCTTTTTATCCTGGTGAAATCCTAATGGTTAAATTTTGCATTTGTTTCTCTTGCCTTTGGAGTTGTGTCTAGCAAGAAGTTGCTGTGGCCAAGGTCAAAGAGGTTGCTTCCTCTGTTCTCCTTTAGGATATTGATGGATTCCTGTCTCACATTTAGGTCTTTCATCCATTTTGAGTTTATTTTTGTGTATGATGTAAGAAAGTGGTCCAGTTTCAATTTCCTGCATGTGGCTGTCCAATTCCCAACACCATTTATTGAAGGGACTGTCTTTTTTTCCATTGGTTATTCTTTCCTAATTTGTTGAAGATTTGTTGACTGTAGAGTTGAGGGTCCATTTCTGGGTTTTCTATTCGATTCCATTGATCTATGTTTCTGTTTTTGTACCGGTACCATACTGTCTTGATGATTACAGCTTTCTTTTTTTTTTTTTTTTTAAACCTTAATGTTTTTGTTTTTTTTTTATTTATGATAGTCACAGAGAGAGAGAGAGGCAGAGACACAGGCCGAGGGAGAAGCTCCATGCACCGGGAGCCCGACGTGGGATTCGATCCTAGGTCTCCAGGATCGCGCCCTGGGCCAAAGGCAGGCGCCAAACCGCTGCGCCACCCAGGGATCCCTGATTACAGCTTTGTAATACAGCTTGAAGTCAGGCATTGTGATACCACCAGCTTTGGTTTTCTTTTTCAACATTACTCTGGATACTCAGGATCTTTTAGGTTTTGATAGGTGTCAGTGCTTAGTAAATGTCACTTTTTTGAGTTTAAGAATTTCAAAACTGAGAGTAAAAGGAAGATATTAGGAGAAAGAATGGTCATAAAATCAGCTTTGCTTACATTGGGCATATAATATGGAAATCAGAACATACTCATCTTTCTCATTTACTCTAAGTCTGCTTGCTTTAAGAGGGGATTCAGCTCTCTTCCCAGTTTTGGGTAAGTGTGAATGGTCAACCTAATCAGGGGTTTGAGATGGGTATTTGCAGTTTGTGGCTGTATATCAGGCTCACTTTGGAACCCAGAAGCCTGTGGAAAGATCATGGTAATGCTTGTAAGCCCTTCAGAGCTGGTATCTGAGCATGTTATAAAAAGGTTTACATCATGAGTTCTGATGAATGTTATTCATGAGTTCTGATGAGTATTATTAGTGATTTTGTTCAGGGAGGGCAAGTTGCTGAGTAACAATTTAATTTTATGAGACTTAGATTAAACCCTGCTGTATGTGCATATCACTGCCCCTCTTTTCTCAACATAGCAAAGCTCATGATATAAAACATTATGACCCCAAATATTTGGAACTTATTTTCCTGAGACAGAAAGCTGAGATAGATATTTTCTAGTTCTGATGAGCTCAGAAAACATTTGCTATAATGTCAATCTAATCATGCTAATCAAACCAGAAAGTTCTGATTTCAAAGCTTTCCATGTCGTTCTGCTGCTCCTGAGGTAAAGACCATCCTCATTAATGAGGATCGCAGACCCTGATCAGACACCCATGGTTCTGAGGACCTCCTCTGTATATTTCTTCTGCTCCATATTTTTAGGTGTCTGTGTTAAGGGGATCCTGGGGTTGTTTTAATCATACGTGGTAAGATGCACAGACTTGGACTTGACTGTCATGAGGGGGAAGTAAACACTCACAGATCCCTAGAAACAAAAGGTATGCACACATGCACAAAGGCCGTACGGGGAAGACCCAAGCCAGCCTGGAGTCAGAGAGAGTGGGAAGAAAAGGCAAGCAGGAACCTTTGTTGTGGTTACTGAGGGAAGGGATATGTGAGGCAGGGTTAAGAGCCTTAGGATTGGCTCATTTGATTTATTCCAGTGGGCTCTGGGCTATAGGAGTGTCTAGTAGTCTGGCACTTGGCCCTGGGGTGATTCAAGCAGGGGTACAGTGGCCTGAAATGTGGATCAGAGCCTGATCCACCTGTCATGGTGGACTACATTTGTCTACATGGGAAGAAGATGGAACTACTTGAAAAACAAGAATGATCATGTCGAGAACCTAGTGAAAAGATTTACTCAGTAGATATTAGTGAGCACAAATGGCATGGACGATGGTGTGCTAGGCTCTGAAGACTCACTGGGCTACCAATAGCATGAACTTTGCCTCTCAGTGCTTACTGTTTGGTGGAAGGCTAGATTTCCATTCATGGAGAGATCAGAGTGAGGAGAGCAGGATAGCCTGGGATCATGGTATGAGAGTCAGTTCCTCTCTTCCTGGGCCTCTCAGCTAATAGAAAGCAGACTTGAGATCTTGAGTTCCCTAAGAGGGCTATTTTTCTAGAACCTTTTTTTCCCCAGCTACATGCATGGAGAGGAGCATAACCCTTCCTCTTTATGTGTTAGACGGCTCACAAAACAGATGGCAAATCTCTGTCTTGCACAGAGTGGGAGCTGAATAAATGTTGAAAGGATGAACAGATGGATAAATGGAAAACATTATTGGCTTTGGAATTTGCTCTTTGTGCTATTCTGACTCTCTACCTCTTTATTCTCTTCTTCCAGTTAGTTTATAAGACATAATGTTTGTAAGGTGCCCAGCTCAGTGGAAACCTCAAGTAGATATTCAATGAATGACAGTTTCCCTTCTCCTTTGAGTTTTCTGCTTCCTAGCAGCCTTAATGCTTCCTGTCACCAGGCAAGAAAGTGCTGTCTTTGGGTTGCAGCTTGCCAGACTCACTGGTTACCCTAAAGGGCCTGTGGTATCTACACCACTGTTCTATCAGCATCTCATGTCCAATGTCCATGAACAGCCAAGCCATTCTGGGAAACTGAGGAGTGCTGGAGTGAGTGAAAAGAGATATGAAGGTAAATGTGAAGGAAGTCTAGTCTTTTTCCTTTTTAAATAGGCATCCCAGAACTAGGAACTTCTTTACATGATGACACATGCAGCTATGTTGAAGTATCTTCAGCAAGACATAGCATGTTAAAGAATTGGTCCTTGGGCTGTTTATATTCCTGTGGGCCTCCACCATAATTTAATCATTTAGCTGGGTGTTTATATATTTACCTTTATATGTGGATATCTTCAAGGACAATACCGTTTTGTCTCCTGAGGTTGATTTTCCTCCAGTTCGGATCCAAAGAACATTTGTTTAACAACATCACTTACCAATTATGCTCTCACACATTTTTGGTGATGGTTGTTTTCATTCTTATGGATAAGGAAACAGAAATTCAGAAAGGGTAAATGACTTGCTTGAGGCCACACAGCCAGAATTCAAATCCCAATTTGCTTATTTTAAATTCTGATCTACTTCACTTTTGAGCTTAGTATGGCTACGTATTCTGTCTTGTTGTTGACTTTTATTTGTCCTATTATTGGCTGTGGGTAACTCTCTCAATCAGTCATCAGAAGAACCCCTGCAGTTATTTGGAACCTGTAGTATTTCTGATGCAGAGCAGGACTTGGGGAGAAGAGACACACAGCCATTCCTTTGAGATCTCATCATTCTTTTTTTTTTTTTTTTTTAAGACTTTACTTATTTATTCATGAGAGACACACACACACACACAGAGAGAGAGAGAAAGGCACAGACATAGGCAGAAGGAGAAGCAGGCTCCCTTCAGGGAGCCTGATGTGGGACTCCATCCCAGGACCCCGGATCAAGCCCTGAGCTGAAGGCAGGTGCTCTACTGCTAAACCACCTAGGCATCCCGAAATCTTATCCATTCTTTTTTTTTTTTTTTTAAATCTTATCCATTCTTGATGTGGCTATTGACCAAGCACCTACTCTTTACTCTTGTCTCCTGCAAGTCCTGGGAGCTGGGGATGTAGCACTAAATAAGGCTGTATGACTCCATCTCAGGGAGCTAATATTCTCTGATGGGGGCACATGATAATAAAGTAAACAAATGAATAAAGAAAGGTAATTTTGATCCGTGCTAAGGGCTTCAGTGAAATAGGGAACTAAGGAAGGGTTTCAGTGTGGCTGAGAACTCTGTTAAATGGAGTGGACAGAGAGAAGTGACATTTAAGCCACGCCTGGGAGGATGAATGATTAACCAGTATGGGCCAATGTAGGGAAAAGCATTCCAGTTACAGGGAAGAGCACTAGAAAGGCCCAGAGGTTAGGACTTTGTCTTAAGGAGTTTTGTTCTATTGGTAAGACCTGACAAAGGAGTCCAGGCAGACAGTGTATTCTACCTGAGGGAGTCTGCTGGGTAGATAGTCTCCTAGTGACCAGCCAAACTTCTAGAATGACAGATTATTGCAAACCCTGAGATTTATGCACCTGAAAGGGTGGTAAGGCTGGCAAATGCCAAGAATTCTGTGTGTGTCTGGAAGCACTGAAAGCTGAGGTCAGCCCCAGAGCACAGAAGCCTCTTTCCGTCTGCCTGGGGCAGTGGCAGACAGCACGAGTCCATCATTTCTGTTGCACTGCCAGCAGTAAATCGCAGCTGGTTATTGCTAAATTCTGGGATTTGCTTCTTGGAGAAAAATAATTAACACTGGCAGGAGTTTGATTGCATTAATTCACAGAAAGAAACACCCAAATGATAAATCCATAGTGGGAGAACTGCCCATATGTTACAGATTGGCTTAACATGGTTGAGGCATTAAATAAAAGAAGTCTGGGAAACAAAAACCTTTATCAGCTTTATTAGCATTGAACTCTGTGGCTTCCACTGGGGCTGACACACTTAATTAAAGATGTTCTGGTCTAATTAGGTTGCACATCAAATATACAAATACGAGCTTTTAAAAAGCCCAGCGATTGGAGTTTGGATTCCCTCTGGTATGCATATTTATTTCATTCCAACACCAGAACCTTCTCCAGTGAGATCTGGACACTGTCGGGCAGTTCCATCCCGTCTGGAAGGAGTAGGCATGAGGCTCTTTGTGATGAACCTCTTTGCATCCAGAGGAAACTAGAGAAAGCAGACTTGGTCTTTGTTCCTTTTTCTTAAGAAGAAAGATGCATTTTGAAGAATTCATCCAGAGAGCTATTTTAGCCAGAGTTTTAACATAAAATTTTTTGGGCTATTTAGATCACCAGTTACCACCATCTTCATCATTAACATCATCATCATCATCTTAATCACAATCATTACCCTTTACTGAGAGCCTGATTGGTGTTGGTTGCTAGTTTACTTACACTGTCATGGCTTTGGGAAAATAATTTAATATCACTCGTCTTGGTTATCTGTTTCTGTGTAACTAATTACCCCCAAGATGAGCGGCCAAAAAGAACTAACATTAATTTTTTCACAATTTCTGTACATCAGGAATCTGAACATGGATGGATGAGCTGGGTCCTCTGTTTCAGCTGTGAGCCAGGCCTGTGGTCTCATCTAAGGCCTTGAGTTGGAGAAGATCCACTTCCAAGTTTTGTTGGCAGGACTCATTTCCTCATGGCCTGTCAGAATGAGCATCTCAGTTCCTCAGTGGCTATTGCCTAATGAGCATCTTGTTCTTCATGTGGCCTCCCTTAGTTCCTTGCCACATGAGACTCTGTAGGGTGCCTCAGAGGGAGTGAGATGGATATCCAAGATGGAAACCAGAGTGTTTTTATAAACTAATCTCAGAAATCATATTAAGTCTGACCCAGAGCCAAGGGGAAAGGATTGTACAAAAGTGTGACTACTAGGAGTCAGGGTCACGGTTGCCATCTTAGAGGTTGCCCACCACAACAATCTTCTGATTTTTCAGTTGTCAAATGAGGCAGCATTAGTGTCTACCTTGGGGGTTGTTGTTCAAAGTAAACATAATAAATTTGAACAGTAGCTGGTACATAGTAAGTTTTTTTTTTTTTTTTTTTTTTTTGTAAACGATAGCTATTGCTATTGTCTTACAGTCCTTCAAGTGACACTGTGGGTTAAATAGAAACGTTCCATTCTAGAGATGAAGAAACAGAAACTTAAAAAGACAACATGTCTATGATCACGAGTACTCTCTTATACTCTGCCTTGAAAATTCTCCACCTTTCTGAACTTTGATCTCTCTCTTCAGTTCAGTGATACTGCCATGCTTTGTCAGTTTCCTGTCCTATGCTGTAGTCCAGAAAGTGCCTCCAGGTAGGAGCCTGGGGCAATTATAGGGCTTATCTCATCTATTTCTGTGATACTTGCTGTTATTTGTCTGAAAACCATCATTTCATGTGTCCTCGCCCATTTTTTCCGCTGTTGATGGCTGTGTAGAATGTCTAATGCTAGTTACTCCAACATGGATAAGGGTGGAAATTATCTTCATCAATTCAATTTTTTTAAAGTATGTATAGTTTTACATTTTGTATATCAACTTCATTTAATATAAGGAAGGAAATGAGACTGTTCAAGTAAATGTGGGGCATATCCATTGAGGAAACCAGAAAAGATCGACACTTAGGGCTTCTTGAGCTCTTTCCCACTCTTCCTCAGATTTATCTGGGGCTTATGGCTGCCTCTGCCCTCAAACACTTGTTTCCTAAGTATTAAACACACAATGCTCAAATCTAGTTATGAGTCCAACTCTGGAGAACGAGAGCCTGCAAAACACTTTTGTGCTGTAAGCATCCCATCTCAGGGTAGACAATAAAGTATTTAGGAAGGGTTATTATATTTTTTTCTAGGAGAGTGTTTCTTAGGGCTTCATTAACACATGGACTCCACTAAAAATGCTGTTGTTTGGCTAAGGTTTTAAGTTCTAGTCTCTACATGTTTTCAGTTTACCTGTTGTAGCAGATGATAGACATCTGTTCAGTGTTCTGGGAAAATCTGGTGGTGAATGAATTTACCTTAATGCATGAGGGACAGAAAGAAAGCTGAGGCTGGGTATCCAGAGATGTCTCTGTGTTAGTCATCCTGAAGGACAGGCCTTCCCTTGCCTGGGAACCAGTGGAGTGGGATGCGAGCAGTGGGTGCTTCGACAGCCACTCCGCTCCCCTGTGCCAGGCTCCAGGGCAAGTTCCTGGCCAAACTGGGGACCAAGAAGTTCTCTGTCTTCTTTCTTTTGCAGCAATATTGTGCCCTGTTAATTCATGTGAACCTTGCTTGCCCTGGAGTCCTCTGAGATGCTTCACTGGACCTGTCCATTCAGGCCCATCTGAAGAATTATCTGACCCCACCCTGCCCGCATTCAAAACTAAACTGCCCATTGTTTTATTCTCACAGGGCCCCGAGAGCTGGCAGCTGTAAATATGTGATTTTCCATGCACTTGTCTATTTAGTGTCTGTGTCTTCTGTTAGATGAGAGGTTCCACCGGCACTGTTCATTGGTGTAGCCCCCTGCCCAGCAGAGGAGCCGGTACGCCATTGGCAGCCAGGGTCCTGTTGCACTTTGAGTAAAGGAAGGAAGGGATGGAGTCCGCTGTACTTGAGTGTTCTCTGAAGACCTAACTCAAGTTTAGATGGGTCTGATCTTAGCCCACTACCTCAGGGATTTTTACAAGTGGCTTTACTTCTCAGAAGGTGTTCAACAGGGAAGAAGATCTGCCTCGGTAGTTGTGGATCTTGCTGTTGTCACTGTGAGTTTAGAAATGAAAACGTGTCTAGTGGAGGACTGGTTATTGGTATTTGGTTTATGTTTAGTAGAATATGGAGAAATTTTCATTCTTAAGTGTCTCATGTCATCATCTTAAAGAATTAACTGTGATGTAGAGTAGTCTAAAGTGCTCCAAGTTTGGAATAAGTCAAAATCTAGGTTTGTGTTTGGGCTTAATCACTTACCAGCTTCATGTCTTTGTTAGTTACTTCTTTGAGCCTTGGTTCCCTTGTCTGTAAAATGGGGCTAATATTATCTCCTACCTTATGGGGTTGCAGTGGGAGTGAGTGAGTAGAGAGACTGGAGAGAATTAATAGAGTACTTTGGTATGCAGTAGGTGCTCACTGAGGGGTTGTTATACTATAACCAGTAATCTCAGACGCATCAGTGCCCTCAGAGAGCTGTTGGGCATTCAACATTAGAGATGGAGATTTTGAAATGGTTTAGAATGCAGGAGTGCCACATAGATTTCTTACTGTGTTCCAAATCTTATTTCACAATAGTAGCTGCCTGTAGATTTGTTCTGAGAGGGATTCTGAGGTTGCCTGTAGGCTTGAGCGAAAGGGTGCCATGATGGATTAGTGGTCGCTGCCCTGTTAACAGTGGCACTTCACATGTCATACACTGATGATCTCTTGAGTTTTCTTAGTGAAACTTTTCTGGTTGTCCAGAAGTGGAATGAAGGAGGAGGGATTCAGGAATTAAATGAGGCAAGAAGGAGAGGGAGGTTTGGGCATGCCTTCTCCAGGGAGATGCTGTGTCCCAGCCCATCCTGACTACATGTCCCCAAGATGGCTCACCAGGGTTGCTGAGTTCCTCCCCAACAGAAGAGAGGGTCCTGGCCAGTCTCTGTGTTTAATGATCCCCTCTTTGTTGCCCTGCGCTTGCTTGCCTCTAATGTGGACTCTGAATGTGTTTGCTCAGTTTCAAGGCTCATTAGGCAGGCCATATTTGGCTTTCTTTAAAGAGCAACCAGTTGCTTTTTGGACAGTGGTCAGCAACCTTTCACTTTGATACTCCTCACCCTGGTGCTGGGCATCACTCCTCATTGATTCTTAATGAAATGGAATTTTTTTTTTCTCCCAGAGGTGGTTGCCCCTTACATCAGCCCTGCGGATGACCTGCAATTATTAACTAACGGAATGAAATGGTGATTGGGGAAAAGTGGACAAAAAGCTGGAGATATTCTGTGGAAAGGACCCCTAAGTAGAATGACTTCCAAAGCCTTATCCCAGTGAGAGGAAGTGAAATAATGCATGCAGAAATGCTTGGGAATTAAAATTACCATGGAAATGCTTACTATTTTGCTGTTTTTCCCCTAGAGGTTAAAAAAAAATGACTTCTGGTGCTTCTTTGCAGGACAGGCTTCTAACTTTCAGATATTCTCTAAATGTCATTGCTTCCAAAATCCCTTCCCAACCACTCTTTGAAAAGTAGACCTGTACCCGGTCCTTGTCAATCACACCATCTGGTTTTCCTCTCATAGCAACTATCAACATCTGAAGTACTGGGCTGCAGATGTGACTAGCATCTCATTGCCTTCTTTTGTCTTCTCAACTCCAGGACCCACAAAGGGGGCAGTGTCTATCTAGTTCACCAGTCTGTCCCCAATACTAGTAGGTGACTGGCACACAGTAAGTGCTCAGTAAATATCTGCTGATTAAATATTTTGGAATAAAACATGATATAGGAACAGGATTAGTGGGATTGCAATAAATGCAGTCATTGGTTTGTGTCCTGGTTTCATGTCTTATTAGCTGTGTGATGTTAGGAACATTCCCTAGCTGCATATTTAAAGAAAGAGGAAAACCAAAGAGGAAGAGATGACTATAAATCACTGCATGCAGTGCCTATGACAGGTTAGTCCTTTACAAATATGAGCTATTATTATTAAAATGAGTGACTCTTAATTCATCCCCTTACTCATTCATTCAGTGGTAATTGACCGAGTATTTATTCAGTATGTGCCAGGGGGATTTTCCCTAGGCCCACAGATGTGCTGGCTTTTGTTTCTTTTTGTCCAGCTTCTTTGCCCCATTCCAGGCCTAGTTCATCTGGTTTAGGAGCAGCTTTA
This sequence comes from Canis aureus, assembly GCF_053574225.1. NCBI lineage: Eukaryota > Metazoa > Chordata > Mammalia > Carnivora > Canidae > Canis > Canis aureus. The sequence goes on along the minus strand of NC_135613.1, from coordinate 17,705,343 downwards.
GCCTTTCCTCCCAATACATAGTGGTTTGTTAAGTCCTTCATCTCCAAATGAGAGGTATTGAATTAGAAAAAAAGTAGTTCCCTTTATAAGACAAACAGCACTGGGAGAACAGGCAGGACCTTGTTAACTAGAAGAGTATGGGCTCAATAAATAAGCAAAGGGATACTTGTGGCTTCAACCATACTGAGATTTAGACCCAGATCAAAGACTCCTTTAATGAGTGCCTACTGCATACTAGATTACTGTACACTTAGACATTCTCATTTTTATTTCAGATTTTCATCCTGATACCCTCTCCCATCTTATTCTAAAATCAAGAAGTTACCGTCTTCTCTGATAATCCAGAGCCTGCTTGCCTTTTGACCCCCAGGTCACATCCCTTGTCTTCCCCAATGATGACAACTTCTCTTTTCTTTGAATTCCCCTACCATTTTATTTTCACCCTTCATGTGGTAATTTATGAGACTTAAACTCTCAGTTTCCTGTTGACATTAAACAGAGAAATGGAGAGGAATATGTGTTGGCAGCTCTGTCAAATCTGGAAAGAGGGCAGCACAAGGGAGTTTCTGTAATTTCCACTATTCTTCCTCCATCGCCAACATTATGAATTTACCTGGAGTTTGTGGGGATATCTTATGGTGACCAAATTCACAAGAGACTATTATATACATGAGAGGCAGTGTATTTATTTATTGTGGGAGTTCCATTGCCACAGGGACAGGAATACTTGCCCTCCATGTCTAGAACTATCTCTGGGGCTCCTTACTCTTTGCAACGTGCCACTATGTCCAGATGCCCCTTTTCAGCAAATGCACCATTACTCTTCCAGGTGCTCCAGCCTGTCCTTGAGGACTCATTTTTGACGTGTTTCTCTTCCTTGCTCCCTACATCCAAATGGTCACAAGCTCCACAAATTCAGACTCCCAGATGTCTCTTGAGATGGCTCACTTCCTTCTATCCTCACCTGCACTCTCCCAAGTTTAGACTCCCATTACCTCCATGACCACATCGCCTTCTAAATCTCATCTTCTTTCACTCCCACTGGCCTTCCACACCACTCTGAAATTCAGCCTGGGGAATAAGGCCAACCACGAACTTCTGTTAAGTCTTTGAAATGAACTGTTGCTCCCTCTGTCTGAAAGATTAATGTCCCCAGCAGATGAGTCAAACATTCAACTTGTGTTCTCATCTCGCCTTTCTTGCTGATCACAGATCCAGACCCTTTCAGTTTGGAATCTATTTCCCTCCCAGGGATGCTCTTTTCTCTTTTCTTCTTGGCCACCACATGTATGAACAATTCATACTAGACCCCAGAACCTAAAATGCTCTTCCTGAATACTCTCTTAAGACACAGCTTTCTATCTTGTCTGCCTCTTTAATGTAGCAGAAAGAAATTAGTGTCCAAGACAGCTCATTATTAATGTCTTTGGACTGAATCCTGGCTATGAAAGGAGAATAGGAGGCTCTTTCTAAGGCTCTGGTTTCAGACGTGTAAGAGAATGTTCTCTAGCAGAAACATGCCCTAAAGACAGCTATTTTCTAGCGAGGATGCTAGGCAAAGACACCATGGGTAGGTTCCTTCTCTAGGGGCCCTATTCCCTGCCAGAGCACACATCTGAGGGGACTTAACTCCTCTCCTAGAATAAAGAGGAAAAAAAAGCCTGGAAATGCATCTCCATTTACTTGACAGAATTCTGGAAGACCACTGATGCTCTTCTGGACAAGTGACAAATTCTACAAATCTATGATTACCTTACCACCTGGACCAAACTCTTACCATTCTGATTTTCTCCCTTCCAGATACCATCTGCTACCCGACAAACTGGTGAGGCCATTATTATATACCCCATTTTTAAAATGATGAACTTAGGATAAAATAAGGAAGATTAAGACATATTCATGATTGTTTCCCAATTAGTGTCAGAGCCAAGATTTGAATCTACATCTCTGAGTCTGTAACACACTACTTCTATCTGTTTGATCACCATGATTCCAAAAATAAAGAAAATAAAACAATTAGTCATTTAAACAACTTTTAAACATGACCTTTAAATAACTTTCCTAATTTCTTCACTCTGGGATGTTTACAGAGAACATTTTACACTTTTCAGGAGGAATTCAGAGACTGTGTAGGACACATTGACTCCATTCATTCTCCAACACAAAGTGCCAGAATCTGTTTCTGGGAGGAGAAAAGAGAAGAGGAGAAGAATTCAAAGAAGGGCAACTGCTGAAAGAACTTAAAATTTTTAAAACTATAAAACAGCACATGCTCATTGTACCTGTTTTAGATAAAACAGAAAAGTATAAAAAGCAACACGCTCAATACTTAACACTAAATACTAAAATGTTGTGGGCATCTATTATTTATCTACTCAGCCTCTCATCCTTATTTTTCCCTCCTGCCTTGGGAAACTGAGCCTTCATTTTCTCTGCTAGTCTCTTTTCGTACTCTAACATTATGGTTTCCATGGAAACTTCCACTGTGTTCCATGCTTCCTTATACCTCTTGTGCTGCCCCCTACAGGCCACAGGGGATTGGTTCAGGAGGAGCGCCTGACCCAACATCAGCTAATCACAGCTCTTCCCTTGGATTTTTAAATGTGAGGTCAGAAAGAGCATCTGTCTTCTTCTAGGAGCAGAAAGTATGAGGCAAAACAAAACAAAACAAATAAAAAAATACTCAATACTTCTATTTCTACAGGTTGGTAAAAATCAATTTCTGGCAATCAGGAATAATAATGGCTGCCTGGGTTTAATGCCTTTTTAACTCTTTACCAGCTATGTGGCTTGGACAGGATAATTTTGCCTTGCTTAGCCTCAGTTTCTTCATCCATAAAGTAGTATTGTTCTGAGGATTTAATTAGTCACTAAATGTAAAGTGCTTAGATCATCAGTGTGTATGCAGTAATCATTCTGTAAGTATTTATGGTTAGCAGTAGTGGCAGTAGTACTAGCAGTTGTAATGAGGATGGCAGTATTACATGCAGAAAAATGTAGACAGCAGAGTGGACGAGAGAATCTGGGTGGCATTCACGCCTCTTGGTTCAACTTTGTTTCAAAGATCTGCTGAAAATTTTTTCTCCTCAGGGTTGGTCTTTCAAACTGTTGTGAGATTCTGGGAGTCTAAATATCCATTTTTATCTGATCTGGGTTACTTGAGCTTCTTATACTTGCCACAAAGTGTCCAATAACTAAATTTATTGGCACTTAACATGTTTAATATAAATGAGCTGATAATGAAAGTAATATGACACATACCTCTGTCCATTAATTAGAAATAATAAAATTTAACATCTTATTATTTTTGCTTCAGATTTTTATATTTAGAATTATTATTATGCTATAAAATGTGAAATATTGGTAAAGCCTCCTTTGTACCCCTACCAGCCACATTGCCCTCCTCTCCTTCCCAAAGAAAGCTACTGTCTTGGCAAATATCCTACACTTCCATAATATTATACATTTACTACATCAGTATGTATCAATATGAAAATGCATTAGTGGTATATTATGCAGTGCTTATCCTTCTGCAACTTGCTTTTAAAATTCAACATACTTATAAATCATGTTCTTTCACTTAAGTGTTAAATTTTTCATTATTTGAATATAAGATAATTTATCCCTCTCTCCTGATGAACACTTAAGCGTTTTCTCTTATTTATTTATGTATTTGTTTATTTTGGTCTCATAAACCATTAACATGTTTGCTAATTTATTCATGTGTGTGTGAGCATTTCTCTAAAGTACATAGCTTAGAGAAGTGGTGTTGCTGGTTGGCAAGGCTTGGATGTTTTAACATTATTATATATTGTCATATTGTCCAAATATCTATTTATCAGTAGTGTACACATGATCCCTCCAACATTTGATATTTTCATTTAAAAAAGTGCCAAGTTTTTGGGTAAAAAAATGGTATTTCCCAGTTGTTTAACTACATCTTCTTGATAAATGGGAAAGTTGTGGAACTTTTCATGTATTTTTTCATCATATTTCCTTTTTTATGAACTAACTGTGTGTAGTTTTTGCTAATTTTTCTATTGAGCTATTTGCCTTTTCCTTATTGAGTATTAAATGTTCTTTATATGTTCTTATGCTAATCAATTGTCAGTAAAAGGTATTCTTCTGGCTATGGCCTGTCATTTGCATTTTAATGGTATCTTTAGTTATATAGAAACTGAAAATTTACTTTTAGGAAGAATTCACAATCTATTTCTTTATGATTGGTGTTCTTTGAGGTCTCCTTTAAAAAATAATTTGCCATCAGTGTGTTATAAATATATTATTTTACATTTCTTTCTTGTTTAAGTTTTGATTTTTGTTTTTAGGTTTTATACATTTATTTCACCAATAATTTATTTTTCTGTAAGGATCTAATTTTATTTCTTTCCTCAATGAATATCATGTGTAGCAGCACATTTTAATAAATAGTGCATCATTTCCTCACCAATTGGTAATGTCAGTTCTTGTTTCAAGTATCTGTGTACATGTGACTGTTTACTGGTTCCTCATCTAATCGTATCCCATCTTTTCCCATCCCATCCCATCCCATCCCAAATTATGCTATCCCAACCCATGTCTTGTGTATCACTAGGACATGCTTAGTTGCTATAGTTTAAATATTATATTTTATGGAAACATATTTGTGGTGGTTTTAAAACTTGTTTGTAAATTCTTAGACACTTCTCCCATCAAGAGATCTAATTCCCCACTTCTTGATTTTGGAAAGGCTTTACTAGCTATTTCAAACAGATAGGATATTATGTGACTTTTAAGGCTAGATTATAAAGTACTTCCACATAGGTCTCTCAGGATCAAGTCACCATGTTGTGAGGAAGCCAAGCAACCATGTGGAGGGGCCAAGTACAGGTGTTGCAGCCAACAGCCCTGCCTAGGTCCTGGCCATCAGTCAGCATCAATGGCCATACAGGTAAGTTAATGAGCTTTTAGATGGTAGTAGCCCTGAGCAGTACTTTCAACTTCTGCTGATAACTCTCAGAGCAGAGATAAGAGGTTTCTACCAAGATCTGCCCAAACTGGGGCAGCCCTGGTGGCGCAGCAGGTTAGTGCTGCCTGCAGCCTGGGTTGTGATCCTGGAGACCAGGGATCGAGTCCCATGTCGGGCTCCCTACATGGGGCCTTCTTCTCCCTCTGTCTGTGTCTCTGCCTCTCTCTCTCTGAATAAATAAATTAAAAAAAAAAAATCTTAAAAAAAAAAAAGATCTGCCCAAACTGTAGATTTGTGAACAAAATAAATTGTTGTTTCAAACAACTTAGATTTGAGGTGGTTTGTTACACAACAATATATATTAGAACCATTTCCTCTTCTTATTCTTCTTCACAGTTGTCTTTGCAATTCTTGGATCTTTCTCCTTCAATATGAATTTTAGGATCTGTTTGTCAACTCTATGAAAAACCCTGTAGGGATTTTAATTGTAGCTGCATTGAATTTATAGATTAATTTGGAGAGACTTGAATTTTTAATGGTGCTAATTTTCTCATTTATAAATGTACTGTAAATTTATACATTTTTATATCTTTCAATGATTTTTATTGTATTAACTCCACAAGTCATATATGTTTTAATAGCTTTATTTCTTCATAATACTTAAGGACCTTGAATTTTTTTCTATAATACTTTCTAATTGGTTAGTGCTGGCTTATAGGTATGTTATTTATTTTTATTAGAAATCTTATCCAGAATCCTCTAAATTATCCTTTTAGTTGCAGTAGTTTTGTTTTACTGTATAATCCATAGGATGATACCTAATTTTTATATGAAATCCATTTTTTCTTTTTATTTCTAATCTTTAACTCTCATTTCCATTTCCTGACCTACCCCACAAACTAAGACCTCAAAAGTGATTGTAGGACATATTTGTCCATTTCCTGACTTCAAAAACAATGTTTCTAATATTTCACAATTAAGTATAAATTTTATAGTATGCTTTTAGAAATCACTGTGTATCAGGTTAAAAATTTTTCCTTTTCTTCCTAGTTTCCTAAGATTTTGTTATGAGTATTTAAATTTTATACAATGTTTTACCCATATTGTGTGAAATGATTGTTTTCTACTCTTGAACCATCCTTGCATTTCTAGAATAAAAATCTGCTTTATCATTGGCACCTTTATCTTCTGTTCAGGGTCATGAAAGCCATCAGAGCATTAGAAGTCTATTTACAATTTTTGGATTAGTTCGGTTAGGATAACATTTGATAATCCAATCACCAATGACTTGCTGAGTCCTTTTGATTCTCCCTTTAAATCTATATCTCATAGTGTTGAGTATTTCCATCAGGAGGTACAGAATGTCTGCTTGTATCTCTCTCTTTTTTTTTTTTTTTTTTTGTATCTCTTTTTGATGTTGAAACTTATCAGTGGGTTCAGATATGGTCAACTCCATCTTTTTATAAAATTCCTCACCAGCTTCCCATCTAGGAGTTTAATTGGCCATTGATAATCATTGCCCAGATCTATCATTTTATTAAATTTTGCAAAGTGGTGATGTTCTGAGTCCACTTTTCATTCATATTTTAACCTGGAATTCTTCAGAAAAGAACTTTTATTTTCCTCTCTCTCTCTTTATTCTTTTAAACTGATTAATACTTGATTTTTCAAGTATTAATCAAATACTTGATTTTTCTCCTTTTTATTTTTCAGTTTTTGAAATAATTAGTTTAGTTTCCTAGCATCTTCTAGCAGTGACTATTTTAGTTCATTCAGGCTGCTGTAACAAAATACCATGGACTCAGTGGCTTATAAAAAACAGAAATTTATTCCTTATGGTTTGTGAGGCTAGAAATCTGAGATCAGAGTGCCAGCATGATGATTTGAAGGCCATCTTCTGGGTCTCAGACTTCTGTGTACTCAAATGGTGGAAGGGACCGTGGAGTTCTGTGGGGTCTCTTTCATGAGAACACTAATCCCATTCATGAGGGTGTTTGTCCTTATGGTATAAGTACTTCCCAAAGACTCCACCTTTCAATACTATCACATTGAGCATTATTTCAATATATGAATTTGGAAGGTGGATACAAATATTTAAACCATGGCAATGACAAATTTTTCAAAAAGAATACAATTATAAACACATGAATTTTAACATGATCAATATGTTTAAGTCAATAACAGGAGGTATTCTTTTTATGCTCAAATTGCCCCATCTTTAGCCAGTGGAATTTCCTTCAAGTTGGCTTCTGTGTCCTTTGATGTGATCCCTGGAAGTCTTGGTGACTCACGCTTTCCTATTTGTCTCTGGCTCATCTTGTTCATTTCCTGTGCTTAGATCTGCAATCAGCCATTTCTCCAAGGAGCAAATGCTTTCTATCAGTGAGAAAAGGTATTTTGAGACCAGAGTCTGGACACTGGGCTCTTTGTATTTGGTTTGTCATTATGCAGAGGCCTTTTCTGCAGACAGTTCTAAGAAAAACATGTTTTTATGAACAAATACATTGAGTTGATACTGACAGTACAAATACTCAAAACTAATATATCTTTGCAGTTCTTTTTGACCTTAGGATATACCCACTTGAAATTCATGGTCAAATTATACTTTAAAGTCACTGGAATGATGTCTTTTGATTATGTAATACATATTTAGATTCTTTGTTTCATTTAGTTTTCAATTTTGAGGTACTTTTTCTTACTCTGATTTTTTTCAATACAACTTGTTAAAACATTTTCAGAGCTCTAAAGGTATGGCTGAAAAACAAGAGATATTCAAATAAGTCTAGCTTTTACCCTGACTCTCTTTCGCTTGTCCCTATGTGGCACCTTAAAAAAAGTACAGGCATGTATTTTAAAAATTAGAAGCAGGTTCATTTACATACACATATTCCTTTCTTAAATGACAGGAAATATACTCTACATGCTTTTCTGTTCCTTGCATTTTTAAAATTAACAATATTTTCTGATGATAACTCCATAGCTGTATGTAGATCTCATTTATTTCTTTATATAATGCATGGAAGTTTATCCAACTAGTCACCTAGTTGGCCATTTGTATTGTTTGTAGTTTTTTGCTAGTTGGTTCCTATCACCTTATTTTTTGCTAATGTCTTTGGGATTTCTGAGCAAAAGGGTAAATGCATGTATTTTTTGCTAGACATTTTAAAATTTCTGCCATAGGGATCGTGCCATCTGAAAGTTCTACCAATAAGTATCAAAGCTCCTGTTTTTCCCTCACCAATACAGCATGTGTGTGCACGTGCACGTGTGCATGTTCATGCGGCTGTGTGTATATATGTGTGCAGTCAACCTTCATTGGTGTGAAATTCTATTTAGCTGTGAACATAATAGGTGTGAAATTCTATTTAGCTGTAGTTTTACTTTTCATTTTTCTTTTATTAGCAAGAGTGAGCACTTTTTCACACATTTAAGAGTTGTTATGTTTATTTTTCTGTGACTCCTATTTTTTTTTTTTTTGTATAGGATTGTTGGGCTTTATTTATAGAAACTTTTAACATATTGGAGATGTTGACATTATTGTGATATAGGTTGAGAATATTTTTTCCTCTTTTCTTTTTTTTTTTTTCCTCTTTTCATTTGCCTTTTGCTTTGCTTTTTTTGTTACATATTGAAAAAATATTTTGCCATCTGTTCTTAAAATTATTCCCTTCATCATTCTCTTATTCCACCCTTCTGACCTCAACAATTACTGGCAAAGGGATATATTTAAAATGCTGAGCTCTGGAAGAGGCAAAGAAAAGCCCATTCTTCCAGAGAGCTGTGGTTGCCTTCAGGAGAGGGGCTCTTTGTGATCAAGACCTGCAGGTCCAAGAAAAACCCTACTTTCTCATGAATATTTGGGAGGGAGCTCTGGAGAATCCAAGTCACAGGAATTATCTGGGTGTGGAAAGAACAGTGGTTCAAAGCCTGAAGTAAGGGTTTGAATACAGTTTTGTCACTTCTGGGCTGACTTACCATCCTCGAGACTGTTTTACTTCTTTCACAGGTGACATTGTCAGTTAAAGTGATAACAGATGTAAAAGAACCTTGCATTTAGTTAGTCCTGTCTGTTTGACTACTGAAAGTGAGAAAGCCCCTTTTCTGCAATATGGGAATTTTAACTTTTTCTTTCCTGGTCATTGTTTTTTCTATTCTTTGAGGGCAACTGAGTAATTTCTCCTTCTGTGCCTGTGGTTCTTTCCAGTGAGCAAGTTACTGGCTACCTTAATTGAAGCCTTTTACTGTCCATCAGTTCTCAGACTCCCATGGAACTCTGCCCACCAGCTGCCAGGCCTTGATATTTCTTATTTGAGTTACGAGTAGCTTACATAGGTTGGGAATGCCTGTATGCCTTCCTTGGAGGCCATTGCCAGGAAATCCAATGGTCCCATCATCCAATGTTTTCCTCCATGCCTTAGATATTATGCTTGAGATTGGCTGATTGTTCACATTTTGCCATCAGTTTTAATATAGGGACATGTATTAAAAATGGTATAACAGAAAGCAAATATTCTTGAGGATATTTGCAGTGAGTGACGAAGTCCACATGTCCTGTGTATATATGGTCAGTCCTGTGAGTTCTATGTCCAAAATATGTCCCCCATCTGATTACTTTTCCCTGTTGCCATGCTACCTCCCCTGTCCCAGCTACTGTCTCCCAATCTGTATTCCTCCAAGAGCTTCTTAACTTTGCTCACTTCTCATTCACCTGTAACCCAGTCCTCTCCAGAAGCTCACATGAATATACCACTACCTGATAGGAAACAACCAAATGTCTTCTCCTTACACTTAGATAGAAATCAAAACTCCCTATTGCATCTGTAACGATTTGTGTGATCTGATCTCTTTTTTGACCCCATGGGCTTCTAATCTCCAACTTGTTTGGTGTCTCCTATCATTCTGTCCTTCTTTTCATCCCTCAAACCAGCCAAGTTCATTCTTGCTTTATGGCCTTTACACCAACAGTTCACTCTGCTGAGATGATCCTAAAGAATGTACTGTTTTTTATAAACTGAAGTACGGTTGACATACCATATTAGTTAGAGGTGTACAACACGGTGACCTGGTATTTGTAAACATTATGAAGTGATCCCCACAATAAGTCTAGTTACCATCTGTCACCATACAAAGTTATTACAATATTATTGACTATATTCCCTATGCCTTATTTTACACTCCTGTGACTTATTTTATAACTAGAAGTTTGTACCTCTTAATTCCCTTCATGTAATTTGCTCACCCCCAAAACCCCTCCCTGCTGGAAAACACTAGTTTGTTCTTTGTATATATGAGCCTGTTTCTGTTTTGTTTGTTCATTTGTTTTTTAGATTCCATATATAAGTGAGATCATATGGTATTTGTCTTTCTGTGTTTGACGTATTTCATGTAGCATAATACCCTCTAGGTCCATCCATGTTGTTGTAAATGGCAAGATTCTGAGTAGCTTTTTTATGCATTGTGTATGTGTGTGTGTATGTACACCACATCTTCATCCATTCATCTGTTATGACACTTGGCAATTGTAAATAATACTGCAGTGAACATAGTGTTGCATATATCTTTTTAAATTAGTATTTTCAATTCCTTCTGTTAAATACCCAGAGGGATGCTGGATCATATGGTACTTCAATTTTTAATTATTTTGAGGAACCTCCATACTGTTTTCCATAGTGGCTGTGCCAATTTACATTCCCATCAACAGTACATGAGGTTTCCTTTTTCTCTACATCCTTACCAACACTTGTTATTTCTTATCTTTTTAATAATAGGCATTCTGACAGGTGTGAGGTGGTATCTCAGTTGTGTTTTTTATTTGTATTTCCTTGGTGATCAGTAATGTTGAGCATATTTTTATGTGTTTGTTGGCCATCTGTATGTCTTCTCTGGAAATATACTTATTCAGGGCTTTTGTTCATTTTTAATCAGATTATTTTTTGGTGTTGAGTTGTAGGAGTTCTTTATATATTTTGGATATTAACCCTGTATTGTCATTTACAAATATATTCTCCCATTCAATAGGTTGCCTTTTTGTTATGTTGATGGTTTCCTTTGCCATGCAAAAGATTTTTAGTTTGAGGAATCCCATTCTTTATTTTTACCTAGTGTACTCTTGTTGCTGACTCCTTGTTATTCCCAGTTTTGCTTAAATGTCAGCATCTCAGAGAGGACTTTCCTGACCATACTATAAAAAACAACTCCCTGATTCCAGTAACCCTATCATGTTGCTCAATTTTATTTTCTTCATAGTATTTATATCTAGCATCTTATTTAAATGTGATACCTGTTCACTGCTGTATCCCCAGTATTTGTGCTCTACAGAGCACATTGTAGATACATAGTAAATATTTGTTGAATGAACGAACCAATGAAAAGTGTACATGTGTCTGTGGCGTGGATGCATCTGACATTCAGCATCAGAGGGTCTCAGTAACACCTGACATCTTTGTTGAGTGGAGGTCCCACACAGTGGATGTAATGGTCCATTCTTTTCACCTTGCCTAACACTTACTGCCTTGTCTGACACTCACATGTGAGCTGTCTGGAGCAGCTAATGGGCATTCCATTTTACAGATGAGGGTACTTTGCTGAATGTTACGTTGTGACCAAGGAAGGCCACCAGCTGCTGCTGCCACCACCATCCAGTGCAATGTTTTTCTGTAAGTTCCTTCTCTTGTGCTCTGGACTGCAGGCAGAGAAAGTGGAGACAGACAAAATGAGTGGTTTCTGCAGAGCATGCTACCTGAGGAGTAAGTTTTCCAGAGGCTTTGAAGTAAAATGAAATGCAAAGATCATGTCCAAAAAGAGATTGCAACAGAAAAGGCAAAGCTCATTTCAAAGAAAGACTATATATTTATTTTTGTAATGCCACAGTTAAAAGAATGAGGGAGATGGGTTGCCAAGATTTGGCATAGTGGTATTTCAAATGCTCCCTCCTGGAGCTTTTTTATTTTTACTTTTTTAAACCTTTGGCTGGTCATTTTCGGTGTGGCAAGGGAGAGATGGGGTTGCAATGGTATAGGCTCTTGGCTGTCTTTTAAATAAGTCACTTAAAGTTACATTCAGGGAGAATCAGGGCTCCTCAAGGTCTATTTATTGACTCTGCCCCTTTAGCTCAGGGTAGAATGAAGATGACCCGGGAGCTCACGGGAGACATTTCTCTGCTTTGGGAGGAAGGTAACAGGGTTCTGGTGTCCCAGGAAAACAGACCCTGCTAGCCCCTCCTTCAAGCCCTGTATCCTCCTTTGTTCTAAGCTCCTTGGCTGTTTCTGGCTTCGTCACAGCCTAGCTAGTGAGAAAACAAAACGGAACTTAAATCGGCGTCCTGCGTACTCACACGCAGCGCATACTTGCGAGCAAAAGTGGTAGAATTCAGTCAAAGTGATGGGTAAATATGTATCTTTGAAATTGCCGGTTTAACTAACTTCTCTGCTAGAAATTCTGCTTTTGCCTCTGCAGACAGTTGAGTTGAAAAAACCATCTTGTGCACTTTATCATTTTATGATGTTCTTTGTAAAATGTTTATCTCAATAGCCTTTGGAACTGACAACAAAATCACTGATTCCTTCTCTATGCACATCCCCTTCCCCAGGAGATATCTTCAGCTTTCTGACTTATTTTACTTTTAATAAAATATTGAATGGCGTTTTTTCTAATTATTTCTTATTGAATGTACTCCTTAAGTCCCCTTTTTTCAAATAAAAAGAATAAAACCGACCATGTAATAGCACAATGGTTCTATCACTACTGATAATTATACATTTTGTTCTCATTGTAATTGCCCTGGTTTGAACTGTGCTTATTTTAGCAGAAAGCGTTCATTATTTTATCAACAACTGGCAGACCCTGCTGGTATTTACTGACTTTTCTTTAACCAAAACAAGGATTATAGCTCCTATCCATGGCTCAGCTGCTAAATCTTTGCTAAGAAATTTGGGAACCCCTTTTGAATGAAACACTGTACAAAGCTTTAAGCACTCTTTGCAACTGAGTTGTATTAAATGATAGACAAAAAAAGCCCTCTGAAGAATTGGTGCTTAATTACAACTTAATTAGCATAATTATGCATGCTAATAGCATCTCAAATGAATAGCAGTTGTCAGGAGGTTGGGACCATCTGTAAGAATGTCGGATTAATACATCATTTTTTATTTCTAACAACGCTGTAACTCTTTCCCTGAAAGTGATTTTCATTAATCAAGTTCATTTTTATTATATAGAAAATTTGGCATTTTTCATTATGGGCCATTATCTGTTTCCCCATGCAGCCCTAATACAATACTAATGAGCCCCCGTGTGGCTGGTCCACACTGACAATGGTGGTACAGGTGTATTATTATAATTGTTACAAACAGCACAGTGTACCTCTGGAGTAGTCGAGTTCTAATCTCCCGGCACCCGCGTTTCCACTTGGTACCTCCCCAGGGCCTAGTACAATTTTCAGAGCTTTATGAAAAACATACATGTTTGTGGTTACAAAGAAGCTATTTAAAGAGAAAGAAGCCTGCGATTACCTGCGGCCAGGATGCTGTTTTGCTGAGAATCCCTTTTGTGGAAACAGAAAGCTTTGGGGGCAGAGATGAGGTCTGTGCCTCAAGCAGCCCCACAGCTCTGGGGAGGGGGGAAGCAGCGTCTGTGAGGCCTGGGCATGCACTGCAGAATGGCTCCCTTCCGTTCAGCATCACTCATTGCTAAACATGGTCATAAAACCGCAGGGGGGACATGTGTCTTCATGGTTCTTAGCCCCAAGAAGCACCCCAAATGGCAATCTTGAAATCCACATCTGGATCCATGCACACATGCTGCAGCAGGCCCTGTAAATATCTAGAGAGGATGCCTCGTCTCTGAGCTGCTCTTTACTTTTAACTTTGGCTTTTGCTTGTTGTGAGGGTTTATCCATGCTCCAGCCCCAAAGCTCTGCTGGCCACGTCCCTGATACACAGTCACATAGGCCCTTTTGATTCTGTTCTTTTCAGAGGAGCTTCACCTGCTTCTGCGTCCAAATCCCAGACTGAAGCACAGGGTTGATGATCAGGATGCCCTGCGGAGGGGCTGGGCGGCCCTTCAGTGCTCTTCACCCATTTCTGTGCTCAAGGGGAGCAGCCGCCTCACCTTTGTGCAGGTGTGAAACAAAATGGCTACAGCTTTGTTCCAAACCTCAGTAGAAGCTGCTGGCTGCATAGACAAGCTCCATGGTCCAGAGGTGAATAAAGAGCCCTCTCTTCAGTATCAAAGCTACGTGGAGGCTGGGTGGGTGCTCAGTGTAGGGACAGTGATGTGTGTTTATACTGTGTGCCAGCAGATGGGAAAATGGGGGTGCTGGAGAGAGACTCTCAAGACCTTGGTGTGGTCAGAGGGATGGGAACAGGCTGTGGGCACCTTCCCCACAAAGGTGAGTCTACCAGACACTGCAGTGGTCCCACGTACAGGGACACACAGTGTATGAATCATGTAGGCTGTGGAGGAGCAGGGATACTGCATGTGACATTTTTAATTACTTGTTGCTTACGTGGTTTTTTTCTTGTTGTTTTGTTTTGTTTGTAATTTGCTAAGCCTGGCAACCTAACTCTGGAGTCAGACTGCCTGGCCTTGAATCTTGGTCCTGCTCTTATACGCTGTGTGCCTCTGGGCAGCTTATTGAATCTGTATGTGCCTTGACTCCCCCTGTAAAATGAAGACAGTGCTACCGACTTCAGAAGTTTGTTGGGATATTAAATGATTTTTAACAGGTCAAGCATCTAGAATAAGCACTCACAAAGTGGTACCTGATAATATTGTCTCCCTGGAACTAGGGGCCAGTTGGTGGCCTCTGTTCTATTTCCAAGTTTATTGTGTTTCTGATCGCCTGTTTGTCTCTGTCTCCATTGTGTTACACACTGAATATTTGTAAAACCAAAAGGTTTCACAAGCCCTTGAGGCTGGCTGATGTTTGCTAAGGTCCCAAGATCAGGTACAAGGTGCCCCTTGTGGTTTAAATGCAAAACATGAGAGCAGTTGTTGCAGGCAGGGAGCTAGTGGAATCAGAGGTGGTGCAGAGCAGTGTGGTTCTGAGCACGAGCCTTGGAGCTCAAGGAATTTGGGTTCTCAAGCTTAATTACTAGCAGCAGGATCTTCCACAGGCTTATTGAGGTGACCTCCCATGTCCTTATTGGCAACTGGAGTTATTTATGGTTCTTGCTTCACAGGGCGGCTGGAAAGACCACCCGAGATATGTGTAGATTGTTCAAAGCAGTGCCTGCAATGTAGATGGACCATCCTTGCTGCCCTCCCTCCCACCAGCCTGGGGGAAAATAGCCATGGTCCTAGATTCCTGCTCCACATCTGCTACTTACTAGCTGTGGAACTTTAAACAAGTTACTCAACCTCCGTGCCTTGGTTTCCTGCTCTGGAAATGGGATAATGGTAGTACTGACGGCACTGGGTGTTGATCAGATCTGCTATTGTACACAAAACACTTAGGACTGTGCCTGGCACTTAATTAGTCATCAGCATAAGCTGTTGTGGTTCTCAGCTGCTGTAATTCCTTATCTGCTGAAGACTCTCCCCCTGTTGGAGGAATAAGGCCCAGGGTTCCTTGCTAAAGTGAATTCTGGGCAGGGCATCTGTTGTACAGAGCTTGCCTGGCTTACAGCGAGCTGCCACTGGGAGATGCACTGTGTCCATGACAGTTCCAGTCAGTCCCAAACAAAAGAGCACCAGGCAGTCTTGCCGACAGCCTTTGCTGGGGGGACGCGGGGTTCTTCTAAAGGTCACAGGCAGTCTGCTTTTGTTGTTTTTGTTGTTTATGGAATGGCCTGCTTTGTGCTCAGGTACTCAATGCGTGCACACTTGCATGCATGCACACATGCACCGTGGCCACTGGCCTGGGAGGGTCCACGTTTGCTGTTTGCTCCTTCTGCCCTTGTGGGGTCACCTTGAGGTACACAGGTGTGACCTAAGGGAAGATATCTTCCTTCACACTCAAGAAGGGACAGATCTTGTATCTTCCCGTTAAAAGGGTTGAGAGTAAAACCCACTGAAAACTGTGAGGCCCTTGTTAAGTGTTTGCTATTTACTACATTAATCGTTTAGGCATTCGTGGATTCTTTAGCAGATATTTAGTGAATTGCTTTTCTCTGCAAAGGGAGGAAAGTTCGTAGAGTGGGACTCTGAGGGGCATGAAGGTTTGGTCCTCAGTGGAGCTTTTGACTTAGTGGAGAAGACAGATAGTACATGAACACTCAGAAGGCAAGAGAGAGGTGGGGGTGGGGGGGGAGGAAGCAGGCACAGGAAGCCAGGCTGAGGTAGAAACTGGGTCTGGTTTCTACTGGTTCTGTATAGAGGCACTGTGATTATTGGGCTGCACTAATATCCCGTCTCTGATTTAGAAATGTCCATCATGCACAAGCCTACCATGTACTACCAGGGTCTTGTCCTCCAGACCTGTGCTGAGACTGTGCCCTCAGCATAGATTTGAGAAATAAGACATTAGACAGAACCAGGATCTTCATTAATAAGAGAATGATAAATAAATGATTGTATAAACAATGAGATATTATGAACTCGTGAAAAAAGAATAAACTGGATCTCTATACATGATGAGGAAAGAACTCAAACCTCTTTCGTTGAGTGAAAAATACCAAAGGCAATATGAGTTTGGAATGTTCCCCTTGGTGGGAAGAAAAGGAGATATACACATAGGCATGAAATAAAATATGGCAAATAATGCTTGCATCTAAAGGCCAGGCCTGGGTTTGGGAGTTCTAAGGAGACCTAACTTCTTTGTATAGGCTTTTGCTATGCTTTCATTTTTCCCCATATGCACACATTAATTTTTCAGGCAAGGAAAGGGAAGAGCAGAGAGAGAAATCTGTCCTCTCCAGTGAGACACAGAGAACTGTCCAGGAGAGCAGGCTGCATCCTGGCAGCTATGAAGACAAGACATATCTAGAGTTCTGCAGCCTGAAGGAGTCCTTCCAAATCTTTTCTCAGAGATCCTATAACTTTTCAAATCTTGTAACTAGTATAAGCCCCTCATTGCTGGTTTCCCAATACTGTGTTGTCCTATAGGAATGTTGACAGAGCTTCATGTGAATGAAATTTGGATCCATCCATCTGTCTTGTTCCTGGAACCAAAGTACTTTGGGGTAGAAGAAAGTGGATTTCCTAAAAGGGCCATATCAACTAGAGCCAAGAAACATCTCTTCTTAAGACTTGCTAATCAGAAGAAATGAGCAGTTCATGATCAGCTTGCATGAGTAATAATCTGTTGTGTTACCACCCCTCTGAAACTGGATCCAGGGAGCATTGGATTTATTCTTCTGAATCCCTGGAAAAGACTGAGCTTCTGCTCCAGCTGGGTCAATGTGCATGCAGCTTGGGGTGAGTCCCCTTCCCTCCCAGGCCTTAATTTTCTTATTTGTGAAAAGGAGAGTTTCCCCCTGTCCATGCCAGCACCCTTTGGTTCTGATGTCCTATGGTTTTATGAAACTTAATTAGAAACAGAAAAGAGATGCAGGAGAAATTCTTTTAGTCCGTGGATACCAAGAGGGTACTGCTGATACTTGCTGGCTGTACACTTGCAGGAGAAATTCTTCTAGTCCGTGGATATCAAGATGGTACTGCTGACACTTGCTGGCTGTTTTGGGCTGAAATATTATATTCATTTAAAAAACAACAATAACACTGCATTTAAACAGCTATTGCAGGATTTCTGCCTCTCCACTGTTTGGACTGGGACTGGTGTTTATGACCCATGTGGATATTTTTGCACTAGAGACCCTGGTTATAGCAGAAAGGATTCTGGCCCCATGTCCTGCAGAGAAGCATTAACTCATTCCACTTTGCCCACAATGCTCTCTGGCCCCTGTCACCAGGCCTTCCGAGGGTTGTGATCTTTAATTCCAAAGCCAGAATGTTTTCTAGCTGGTGTTTCTGAACTGTATATAATGTTACTTATTTAAAAAAAAAAAGGAAAAAAAAAGAAAAATTATTTAAAATGCTTATGAGAGAGTTGGGGGTGGGTGTGGGTAGAGGAGTGGCGGGTGCTATTCATTAGAATTCCTATAGAGTAATCAGATCTTTTCATTCCAAAGGGTGTTATTGCCTGGGAATTAATATTAGATCTGATTTTGAAATAAGCCTAATGATGATGACTTTTGGAGGGTATATATATTTTTTTGCTATATTTGCATAAAGCCCTTTTCTCAGCTTGGCATATGGAAGTTAAAAACATGAGTTCTGTCCTTAAAATTCTTGTTGGCATATTATCCAGCAGAAAAGGTAATTACTTGCAGGGACCACAGTTAGGAAGGCTAACTTAATGTCCTTTGAAATGTTGCTTTTGAAATTAAATGGTCTTCTAGGTGTGGAAGGCCATTGGCTAGTTGGCGGTGGGAGGGCTCAGAAGCCCTGGCTGTCTAGAGCCTTTAGAGCTTTCCTGGAGACTGATGCTGGATGCCATAGAGAGGTCAGCTGGGCATAGTACATTTCCACAGGCCTTTCTCTCTCATCTTCTGAGCTGCACCATCACCTCTGATATTTTCTGATTCCCCATCACTGTCCACAGTGTAAAGTTAGTGCACACACAATATGGTGTTTTATCCTATATTTGTAACCTATTGCTGTATAACAAATTACCCAGAATATAGTGACTTCAAATAACAAACATTGTTTATCTCAGCTTCTGTGGGTCAGCAATTTGGGAGCAATTTAAATAGGTGTTTCTGGCTCAGAGTCTCTCTTGACCCTCATTTTTCCCCTTTTTCGTTGTACACAGTTTTCTCTCTTCTTATAGAGCTTTCCCTTAGCTTTTCTTTATCAACGGGCAAACTCCTATACATCTTACAAAACTCAGATTGAATAATCCATCCTTTTATTTTTTCCAATCGCTCTGAGTAGAAATTGGCTTCTACCTCCCATGACATTTGGAAATCCTTCTATTAAAATGAGATCCTCTGATTTTTTTTAATGTGTGTGTGCATGATTTCTAGATGTGAAGTGTCCAATATGATAGACAGTAGCCACATGTGACTATTTAAATATAAATTTAAATGAATGGAAATAAAAATAAAATAATAAAATCAGCTAGCTCCTCAGCCATATTTTAAGTGCCTGCTAACCACACATGGCTGATGGCTACTGTGTTGGACAGTGTAGAAAACTCTTACATCATTGTAGATAGTTCTCTTGGGAGCATGGCCTAGTGTCTTATCTCTTTCAAATCTGGGATCCTTTCTTCATCTAAAAAACAGGTATTTTGTAAGGGTTTTTTTGTTTCTGTTTTGTTTTGTTTTGTTTTTTGGTCTAAAGTATTAAGTATTTGACCTGTTCACTTTTGTATTGCCTGTGTCTGACTTAGCGTTTAGTTGAATAAATTGGGAAAGTGATTTCTGGAGCTTTTCAGAGTCTTATTTGACATATATGGAGTTCCTACTCTACACTAAATACTGAATATCTTGTCACTGGGACTGAATGAAAAAGGAATGGTGTGGTAGTGAGTGTTAATTGATTGGCTCAATCTCTATTACAATACATTTCTTGAGTGTCAGTTTATAGCCAGAGGTGGCTATAGCACACAATAGGACACAGTGGCCATTGGAAAATGTACATATAAGTCTGCTATGGAGTTTCTAATACTGTTGTTGTAACAAAAAATTTTTATACCATATCACTCTTTTTCATTTCTACTGGAGTATAGGTATGATGGGCGGGGCTGCAGCAGCCATTTTGTGGCCATGAGGTGATGAGTAAAGCATACTGAAAAGACAGCAAATAATAGGGAAAGGTGGAGTGTAATGCTATGCAGTCTCTGCACAGCACAGGACCACATTTCTCTAGGTTTCTTGTTGTGTGAGGGAAAAGTACAAGTGGTTTTAAAGATATTGTGGTTGGATTTTATATTATTTGTAGCCAAATGCAATCCTAATGAATACGGATGGAATGAGAAGAAACTCCAGTCCCTCCTAATCAAAGGTAAGGGGAATTCTTCTCCAAAGCTAGTGCTTAGGACCTCCAGCACTGGGAATACAGCAACTGAAGGTAACATTTCTTACCAGGTTGTCAAATAAAGAATTGGAGACTGAGCTCACTGGAAGCCCTGGGACACAGTCCTCCTGAGGTTTGAGGAGTGTGGTGCTCTATTTGGTTGCTCTACTCTCAAAGTCTTCCAGGAGCTTTTAGGAGGTGGCATCACTGGAGCTATTTCCCGAGGGGTGCCCCAGAGCACCTGTACCCAAGCTGACCAATGGGACCTATATAGTACACTATCAACTGAGGGCCAAGCCAGCTGTGGACACTAGACAGTCTTCTTTTGTCTCAGCCTGCTGCAGAGCCTAGAAATGAGCAGAAGAGGTTCTGGAATGACTTTGGAGTCTTTCATTTTACGCATTTCTCATATTACACTTTTGACTTACATAGCAGGCTAGAAGAAATGTTTTGTTCTGGCTAAACACAGTGAAGTTTGTCAGTGGGTAAGGATTCCAAATATAACTTTGTATTTATCTCACTCAGATCTGTTGTGTGTCACATTTGAATGTGTCATTTAAGCACTTAAGTCTGTTGAAGAATGCTGTGTGGTGGTATCACATAGAAAGGGCAAACTTGGGATCCCTGGGTGGCACAGCGGTTTAGCGCCTGCCTTTGGCCCAGGGCGCGATCCTGGAGACCCAGGATCGAATCCCACGTTGGGCTCCTGGTGCATGGAGCCTGCTTCTCCCTCTGCCTATGTCTCTGCCTCTCTCTCTCTCTCTGTGACTATCATAAAAAAAAAAAAAAAGAAAGGGCAAACTTAGCCATAACCATCAAACTCCATCCTTAGCATTCTTAGCCATGGACTTTTATTTGGCGACTGTTTTGCAAGGCCCTTAATTGGCCCAGAACAGCAGAGTGACAGCAAGCTAGATTTCAATCAACATACTCATGATTTGCCAGTATTTTGAACAATAAATAGCTAGCTAATAAATTTCCCGTAGCTTCCTTTGTAAATGCCAGCTAAAGGCCTAAACATTCCGTGTAGATTTAATTACATATTTAGTGTTCCTGTAATTTTGAATTAATTACATGCCAAACAGATTTATGTTCTATGTACTTAATAAACCTCAGTAAGTGCCCTTTTAGCAATCAATTGGTATTTAGGACCTGGTTTGTTTTTTAAAAATAATGGTTCACGTTGCTGGGTCTTGTTGTTCCTTCCATATGTTTGGGTGTTGATAGAATTAGAGGCACCAGATGTTGATACTGAAATGAAAACAAAATCACTGGTGGATAGTGGGGTTGAGGTACAAGATGAGGAAGAGGATGAGCTCATACTTGGACTTCAGAGAGCCAAAGGGACTTGCTGCACTTAGGGGTAGAGATGATTTCAGGGAGTTGCAGCGTCCTTACTGTTTCCAGGTCGCTGGCACACCATTGGTCACTAGACCATTTTATTTTTCTTAAGGTGCCTCTTACTGTGTTTTTTCTCAAGGCGTTCTTCTTCCCAAGCTTATTAGGAATCTTGATTTTATTTATCGAGAGGTTACTCCATGCCCAGCACTGTGCTAAGTATTTATATGCCTTGTTTTGATAATTTTTAAATTTCTGATTACAACCCTCTGTGGTGGAGACATGCGTAGGGGGAACCATTTGTGTTTAACAGATGCGTATCTCTGAGATCCAGAGGAGCAGAGTCACTTGCTGAGGTAATGGTGTGAGTACAGGATATAGTGGGAATTCAGAGTTGACAGAATACATAGAAGCCTGATATTTTAATTAAATTTTTATTTTGAGTTTTGCTTTTAACCTCCTGACTTAGTCTGCTTGGGCTACTATAAAAAATTACCATGGCTTAAATAATAGATAGACCTTTATTTTTACAGTTCTAGTGGCTGGAAGTCAGAGATCAGGGTGCCAGGCATGGCCTGGTTCTGGTGAAAACCCTTTTCCTGGCTTGAAGGTGGCCACCTTCCAGCCGTGTACTCACACGGTGGAGAGAGACGGCAAGCCTTCTGGTGTCTCTTTTTTAAACAGCACTAATCCCATGGGAGGCTGTATCTCATGACCTCATCTAAACCTACTCACTTCCCAGAGGCCTCCAGATACCATCATCTTGGGGCGTAGGGCTTCAATGTATGAATTTGGGGGGCAGGGTGGTCACAATTCCATCCTTATCACCTCCTGAAATGGCTGCTGATAAGTCAAATTGGAGGAAAAATCCAGAGTCAGTGACCTCTGGAATCTCCCAGGTTTGCATGATCTCTACTAGCAAACATTTCAATATGTGCTGCAGAGCTGCCTCTCAGTAAAGACGCAGCCACCACATTTCCTAAGAACCTTCAAGAGAAATCTTCCTTTGGAGCAGAACTGGAAGAGACAGGCTCTGCCCTTGGTAGTGAAGATAAAAGTGGCCGGGCGGGGGAATGCAGAGGCAGGTCGGGGTGATGAGAGGAGGGCGGCGGTGAAATGAAAAAGCAGCTCCTGGGGGCCGGATTGGAATTCTACATAAAACAGAGTCGCAGAAGTTCTCCCTGCGCAGAGCCGACGTCTGATTTCCCTCGTTGTCAGAGGTCAGGGAGGCCGGTTTACAAGCACGGGATAAAGGATGCTGCGCTATCACTAAGCATGTTCGGTTCTGCTGCGGGTGAAAGTCGTTCCGGCAGGTTGCGCCCACCTGCCATCCTTGCTCTGCCTCTTGCCGAAAGATACATGCATGCAGGAGTGGCCCCCCTTTCTGACCACCTCTTACCCCTCTGAAGGGACCAGTGAGCTCTGTTAAGTAAAGGGAGAAACTTGTCATTTTGCCTGTTTTTTTAAAAAATTTTTTATTTATCCAGAAATATCCCCAGGCCTGTGAAATTAAGCAGTAACATAGCATTCGGCCACCATTATTGCTAGGTAATTGACTAGGTATCCCGAGTGAAACAAAGGTGGCCACAGAATGATAAAGTCAATTATCATTTATTAATGGTGGTTACAGAGCATAGCAGAGCAATTTATAAATTGAATTTTTAAATTGAACAGCTTTCTATTTATATTTCTGAAGGTGGGAGGCAGATGTATGGGATAAAGAGTGTGACCTTTAGCTGGTGACACGGTGCATATGTTTTTGGAGATTCTTTTTATGAATTCTTCATTAGGCCACTTTTATGAGGCATCTTGTTCTTTTGAATGAAAGCTGCTAAATGTGCTAATTCTCTCTAATCTGATTTGGGTGAGTGGATACGGCAACTATCATGTGTCGGTATGTGGGCTGTAAAGTGTGTTTTATCCATACACACATGTGTGTCCTTAAACATCAAAAGAGTACATGTAAAAACAGAAAAAGAGATGTATGATAAGGCCAGAGGAAGGCCAGCACCAACCTCATGAGACTTTTTCATCAGTAAATGTGCTATTTTAACTGATTTTAAAATGGAAAGAGATTGCCAAGAAATCAGGGAAAAGATCACCAATATCAGAGCCTTTCATCAGAGAATGGTCTAGACTTTGCTGTCATTTGAAGGCATTTTTATCTTTAATGAAAGAATGTTTAACTTGACACCACTGATTAGCTACCATCATATAATTTATGGTGGGCTGAGTGAGTTTCTCCAATTTGTTTAGGGTTAAAAAGCTCCCTTCTAACACTGAGAAGGAATAAGTAGACTAATAGGGTACCATCTGTGAGCGCAAAAACATTTTAGCTCTTTCCATTCATTCGTGTCGTGGGCACACACCTCAGTGGTTGTGGGAGATCTCATTTCTTCCATGATTTTATAACTCACGAGACTCTCATCAATTTATATTCCAAGTCATACTTTCACCTATGTGGTACCTCACGATCTGAGCCAGAAGTGAAGGTGACCTCCAGGGGGATTGTCCAACGGCCCTCTTTGGCATGTGTTGTTTTGTTTTTACTACCACGTGACTTAGCTGGTTTTCACTAGACCTGCTACGCTCCACAGAACTGCTTGAAAGACAAAAAAAAAAGCTGATCCCGAGTGTCTCCTTTCACCCTTTTGAGGAGTTATAGCTATTTGTTGGCCGCACAAACCATTCTGCTGTTCACTCCCTTCCCAAACACCCTTTCTTTACCCCTGATGTTTGGGGCCCAGAAATCTTCAATGTTTTATACAGATGTTGCCTCATGCATGATAAATACAATGCGCAATTGCACAGCTGGAATTCCCACAGACCCTCTGCTCAGCGAAGATTCCCTCCTGTCAGCTCCTCCTCTCTGCTATGAAATCAGCATTGCGCCCTTCCCTTTCTGTGTTTCCATTAATTTTTCCTTCAGCACATCTGATTTCGATTGCAGGGTCTCTGGGTAGAGCCCTGATTAGCTTTTCTTTTGGAGTTGGTCCTCATGTTGCTTACAAAACGAGTGCAAATCATGAAAACGGTCCTAAACAAAATCCACTGGCTGGAAATAGTGTGGGGAGAGAATATTGCAGCGGGATGATGCATATTTGAAAACTCGCTGAGTTGGAAGCCGTTTGCCAGAGATTCTACATAAACAGTGGTGATTGTCAGGACTTATCTTTCTTGCAGTATTTATTTCTGCTAAGAACTATTGAGCAGGCTGTATCTGGAAGATTCCATCTCTCTCCTAAAAAAAAAAAAAAAAGAAAAAGAAAGAAAAGAAAGAAAGAGAAAGAAAGAAAGAAAGAAAGAAAGAAAGAAAGAAAGAAAAAACCCATCATCTCTCTGAGGCATCCCACTTCTAACTTCCCAGCCCACTCAGCATGGACTTGGAATTTCTGGCCGCAATCGAAGCTTTTGTGCCTTTTTACATAATGGCTGGGTTTCTTTGCACAGGGATGGGTTGAGTGACAATTTTGTGCATTGTGTCTCTGTTCTGTGACTGGGTCAATAGTACATCCCTGAGACTAGGAAAAATAGCTGTGGATGAAAACAAAACCATCATTTACAATCCCCACACAGTTGCCCCCACCCACAGTGCATGGGCTGACATTTGGGAGCCAGCGCCCAGGCTTTGGCAGAACAGTGCTGAGGGAGCACTCCGCCAGCATCATCGAGGCAGGGGGAAACAGATCCTCCGCCTCCACTCCTGCTCCTCTCCATTCCAGCCAAACTTCCTGCTTGGGTTATAAATATTTAAAGCTACAGTCAACAAAGTTTAAAGACAGGGAAGTTAGGAAACCTAATCCTGTCTGCAGTGCCTTCTGCGTCCTGTGGCCTGCCTCGTCCATCCTTCAGAGTAAGGTCGATGGCACACAGCTCAGAGGAGACTGATGTGGACCTTCTGAGCAGACTCTTCTCCTAAGGAAAGCCGTCAGCCCAAGTGAGTGGCACAGACCTTTCATCTTATGATTCTCACTCTGCTGAGAGTTGGATATGGAACAGTTTGCCAGAAATAAACATTTTGAAGCAGCTTACTCTTAGAGATCCTTGTTTTCGGATACCTTAATTCAATGAGCATGTTATGAGCACTCTGTGCTGGATTTAGGGGATGCAGAACTTAAAAAGCATAGACCCTTCCCTTCAAGAACTCACATTAATAGTATAGAGTGATATACACTCAGACATGGGGCATTGGGAGGCTTATAAAGATATACACAAACTGCTAGGAGTCTTACAAGACTGATTTATTCATTCACCCAACAGATACAGGCACTCACTATGTGCTAGGCATTGGGCTAGCCTCTCATGAGTCAAGAATGAAGCAAAGGATGAGAGTGGGGAGAAAGCTCCACTGACAGGGCTAACTTTGTTGGATCTCAAAGGATGAATAGGAGTTTTCTAGATAGAAAAGTAGATGAGGATTGGGGAGAGGACATTTCCTGGCAGAGGGAAGTCAAGGACAAAGGTGTGCAAGTGACTGGCATGAGGAAGGACTAGGCCCATGATAAGGAGTTTCCTCAGGTACATGCGTATGTGACAGGCAGGAACTTTGTAGACCAGGGAAAACACTTTGGGTTTCTTTTTTTTTTTTTTAAGATTTTGTTTATTTATTCATGAGAGACACACACAGAGAGAGAGAGAGAGAGAGAGAGAGAGGCAGAGACACAGGCAGAGGAAGAAGCAGGCTCCATGCACGGAGCCCAACGTGGGGCTCGATTCCAGGTCTCCAGGATCAGGCCCTGGGCTGAAGGGGGCACTAAACCTCTGAGCCACCTGGGCTGTCCAACACTTTGTATCTTAATCAAGCTGCAGACTCTGGTTCCAGGGCCATGCCACCCAGAGAATGAAATATGCTTTAAAAAATTGTTCTACCCAGACAGAAGCCCTTTTTCTAATTCTCACAAATATCTTGTATATTATTCACTGTTGTGTGAAAACATTGAACTTTGCTTGCTGCATCCCTCACCCCTTGCAGGGCAGGAGAGAAGCAGTTTCTTCCTATCTTGCCTTTGCTTTGGAGCTGACTGTGCCTTACTTACCTGTCTAGACAAGCAGCACAAGGGTTCTTCTGGCAGAGTGGATGCTCTCTGCACTCTGCAGGGGCAAGGCCCAGGAGTGCAAGTCACGCAGGACCTGCTCTGGGTTAGCAAAAATGGATGCAACTGCAAGTCATTACAGCAGAGACGTCTTCTTTAGGACAGTATTGGTTAGGTGGCAATTTAACACTTGCAGGATACTGACCTAAAGATCAGTTTCTAGCTGAGATGGGTGTCCTGTTTTCCTGAATAGAGCTATGCTTCGAATAGGGGGGGCAACCCAAGCCTTAATTTTAAAAGATCCTCTTATTCAGCTGCAGCAAAACTTTAGTTGAATAGCATTAAGCATTTTTTATGAATGATATGTGAAGTTGCTTTAGAAAATGATCTTTTTTTTTTTTTTTACTACTCTTCCCTCAGTGAAAAATTTATAATTCTTTACTCAGCCTAAGCACATCAGAGTTTACAGAGCATTCTCATATGTGTATTCTTCACAAGAACTTTCTGATGGTCAGGGACAGAGATTCTTAAGCCTATGACATGGGTGAGAAGATACAGTTAGAGATATCTGATGCTTATTGTGGGTGGCATATGGGTGACTTTAGCTAGCGTGGTTCCCCAGGAAGTGTGGCGTGGCTCTCAGGGTCTGTATGAGGCCCTCTAGGAATTTTGAACTCTGATCTTAAATACTGATTTGATTGAGTGCCTTTCCTGAAGGTTTTGGAGCTAAAAGAGCTTCATTTGGTGCTGAGGAGCTGTGGCTTCAGAGGACACATTTGTATGTTAAAGCAAATATGTGATTTGAGTTCCCCCATTTGTGGTGGCTCTGTGATTGCACCCACAACAGGACACTGCCTTCTGTCCTATAGTATTAGTATGGTGTGTGGAGTCAGTCCTCCAGCTTGATAGCAGTCCCTGGTAGAGGTAAAGGACTAACATAAGCTCGAACTCTCAAAGGTAATCAGCTGGGGATCCTGCTTTTTGGTGATCAAATGGCAGAGTTAAGTGTGCAGCTGTGATTTAGTTTTATCCTTTGAAGTTACCTGTAGTAACTCTGTGTGGCCTGAAAGAGGCTCCTTAAGACTTTGGAAGTTGGCTGCTTTGATTCCCGGGTGGTATCATATTCATCTCAAACATCAATCCTCTCCTCTTTGCCCACGCAGAGAGAAGTACTCTGAAATCCTTCTTTCTCCTCTTAATCACGTTTGCCTGTGACTTGTTTTTGAGATCTTCCCTGTACGTGGCCTTATTTCTTGTTCTCACCCAGTATTTCTGTTTCCTCATTGCCCTTCTGAAATGCTGTACCATGGCATGCATACCAGGCTTGTGATGGTAGGGCTGTGTACTTGGAAACCCAAGAGGATGAGTTGTTGCCAGTTGCATTCAGTCCTGCGGGATCTGTGAGGCCCGAGATTGAGTAAGTGTGCATGTTCATTTCCATTTTTCACAGGGCCTGTAACTTTTGTGCCTGTTGATCCTCTGCCCATGATGGAGAAGTGGCAAGGAGGTCTGGTTTCTTAGATAGTTCCGAAGGTTGCAGTCTGAGGCTGAGACTGTGTGTGTGTCTGTACTCGCCTCTATCCACACATATATAATTCCTTATGATGCAAATGTTTTGGAAGCTGTTGTAAAGTTGGATCACCTGTAGATTCCCTTTACCAATTTGGACCTAAAATGCAAATAATTTTATTAGAAAGTGAGGAGACTTTAATCTACTCAATAATACATTTCTGTAGGAAAGTGGCCCCAAAGAAAACTTAGTTCACTTTACCCAGGAATTACCAATCTCTGGCCTTTCCTGGGTTTGTTCTACCAGAATGGAAATTGTTCCCTGAACCTCTTCTGGAAGACAGCTGGTGTGGGAGGGGTGAGGGGACTATATATACCCTGAGAAGGCTTTCATGGAAAACGAGATGTGGTTCTCAAGATGAGAGCCTCTCTGAAATTACTAAGTTCTTAACTGAGTAAGATAAACGGTCCTGTGTGGGTACGTGTAGAAGGAGGAACATTTCCAGGGACTAAGTAAGGCCCATTTCCTGGATGCCATGCTTTACTGCCCACAGTCCCTGCTAACCTCAAGGCTTAATGCCTGGGGGAAGATCATCAGACTTTCTTTGGAGTTACCTTTTATTTTGTTTGTTTAAGAAGATTGCCCAAGTGGTGGGCAAGTTAGGAAAGCAATATGACTTAGTGGGCTCTGGTAATAGAGTGACTGAGTCAAGTCCTATTGTCACCTGTACTAGTTGCCTGACCTTGGACATGTGATTCCATCTCTCATGCCTCAGTTTCCTCTTTCTGCACAGTCATAATAACATTACCTTCCTGTGACAGGCTGAAAAGGGACCCCCCGCTTCCCAAAGTTATTTATGTCCCAATCCCTGGAATCTGCAAATTTAGTTTATTTGAAAAAAGAGACTTTGCAGATGTGGTTAAGGATCTTGAGAGGGGGAGATGATCCTGGATAATCCAGGTGGGTCCTTAATGCCATCACAAGGGTCCTCATAGAGGGAGGCAGAGGGAGATTTCAGACACACAGAGGAGAAAGGAATGTGAAGATGGAGGTAGAGAGAGAGAGATGTGAATACACTGGCCTTGGAAACTGGAATGACGCAGCCACAAGCCAAAGAATGCCAGCAGCCAATGGAAGCCTCTGAAAGAAACCAGCCCTGCTGACACCTTGATTTTAGCCAGTGAGACTGATTTTGGACTTCTAGTTTCCAGAACTCTGGGGGAATAAATTTCCATTGTTTAAAGAAATTTGTGGTGATTTGTTCCAATAGTCACAAGAAACGAACCCACACTTTCATGGTATTGAGAGGATTAAATAAGAGAATGTATGTAAAACATTTTGCATGTCCTTGTGTTACCTACCAAATTCTCAATAAGTATTAACTTTATTATATTTTGAAAGTGGGAGGAATATTTACATATAATAATGAAAACTGATCAAGGTGGTCAAAAGGATGGGTGTCAAGTCCTGGCTAGCTCACTGTCACTTGCAAGCTGAGTTTCTGTTTTTCTCCTTTGGCAAGAGGAGGCGACAAAGTCCTGCCCTGATTTCCTCCCCAGAGCTGGGAGGATCAAATGAGTTAATGAACGTGAAAGCACTGTGCACGTCACCCACGTAAACTGTTAAGCTGTGGTTACAAAGACTGGGACCAAACTGAAGCAACGTGGCAGAGGGTTGGGTGGGAGCTTTGTTCCTTTGGCTCTGTGAGGTGAGGTCATCTCTTTCAGCTTTTGTTCCTGCCTTTCTGAGCTCATTTGCTGGGTTTCCCCCTAATCCTGGCCCCTTCTGCCCTGAGTGGAGCTTCAGATGACAAAACTCCAACAGTCCCAGCCAGCCGTGAGCCTCCCCTGGGGCATATTTCTTCTGGTTTCCATTTTTAAGAGGCACAAACAAAAATAAAAACAAAACCCAGAATATACTTATCTTAAAAATGATTTACAATGCCCACCATAAAGGCGAGGTCAGTGAATTCCAATTTAACTTTACTAAGGGTTTGATATGTTCTCAATGTATTTTTCAGGCCAGAGACCCATGAGACCCAGCAAAGGGTGTCAACTTAGATGGGAACAAGTCAGCCTTTGTCAAATGCTTGGAAGTGGTGAATTCATCTGTAAAGATACCCAGCCTCCCAGGAAATGTGCTGTTTTAGGCTGTATAGGCAAAGGACAACACACAGGATGAAAACAAGCCATTTCTGGCCTTGATTTGCTTTGTCTTTTAATGATATTTCCAGTAAAATCTGCATGCTCCCTAAGATGGTCAGAGGTGTATGTTGTGAAGACAGCCCATTGCTAAAAGACTTGGAAGGTTGCTCCAGTTCATTTATTCCAGTCTTGTCATTCACTAGAAAATAAAGGACCCTGTTAACATGTCTTCCTTCATTTAGCAAAAATGTTTCAAAAACCTCTCTGTTCCAGGCATGGTGCTAGGCAATGAGGGAATGATACCGAACACAACACATACAGATTATCTGGAGTTTGGATTTGAGTCGGGATAACAATAGTAACCACACAGTGACACAACAGTGACAAATTACAACTGTGTTACAAAAGGGGGCACCTAGTGCTGGGAGCTGTCCAATGGAGATTTTTCCTGCCAGAGATGTTAAAAGCTCAATTCAGTAGACATCCAGGGATCAGTGGAACCAAAGGAAGATTAGATTAGATTCGGAGATGATAGTGCATTCAGAGGCCCAAAAGTGGGAACAAATATGACTTAGAACCAACAGGAAGCCAGTGTGGTAGAAGAGGAAAGAGGAGAGTTTGGGGTGAGACTGAAGGGGAAGTGGGGTCAAAATGGAGGTCTTGATGGCCATTGTAGGGTACACCCTATTATTCACCTTTGAATCTCAAAGACAGGTGCTCTGTAGCTTGTAGTGGAACCCAGCTCAATGCCAGCCTGGAACACGGAGTGTGGAGAGCATCCTGCCAAGCCCGTTCTAGGCCTCCATTTGGCCTACTTCATGTGTAAGGGTTAACCTCTCTTTCCCTGCAGGTCTAGATCTGTATTCTGAACTCAGCAAGGATTGCTTTGGCCTTGAACTCCTCTCTGTCTCTAGCTTGTTCATTTACTTAGTAAGTATTTTTTGAGCACTTATCACGTGCCAGGGACTGGGGAGGCTCCCTGCTCTAGAGAAGCTTCAAGCCCAGTGTGTGGGGGTGGGCCATAGCTTGGACCTCCACAAGCAGTTTTCACTCTTCTCTTTGCCCATCTTTCAGACCTCCTGCCGTCATCCTCCATGGGTGGCTGTTGCTTGCCTTCTCTATCATAGGAGCTTGCAGATAGGCCACACTTTGCAGTGGACTGCAGTAGTCCTCCCTGGAATAGGCCAGGATTAGTTTCTAGTTTGGTCCCAGCTTCATTCCCTTGCATCTTGGCTGCCTAGCTGGAGCTGAGACACCGGAAGTATCTTGTAGAGGTCTAGCACCCAACAGCGTGACTCCAGGTGCCCAGAGAGGCCTTTTCTTTGTTATTTCCCCATGGGCCCAGGTCTTCTCAAGGCAGCATAAGTACCTTCGAACAGCAGCGTATTCCCACTCTCCAGCAGTTAATGAACTGTTACCGGAGATGGTTAATGCCCTGTGAAATCAGTCATTAATTGTAGAAACAACTGATTTCAGAGAGATCGTGGTAATTATGAACCGTTTATGATGGCAAGGCATAAGAAAACACACTGCCATGTTGCCCATTTGTCACGAGGGAAAGAGTTTGTAACGTGACTTTGAAGTTGTCTAACCAGGAGTGGTCATGGGCAGCTGAGCCTCTGGCAAACACACTCTGAAAGCCCCAGCTACAAAAAATGAAAGTTAGCAACTACATTCCTCCCAGGAGAAAAATACACCTGCAAAAGGCCGGCTGAAGGAGGCAGCATTGGATAATGGATAAAGCTGCTTTCAGCGGTGGCCTTTCCTGGTCTGGTGGCTTGCAAACTGCAGAGAACTTTTGGTGGTGGTGGTGGGGTCAGTGAAAGTTCTCACCATGGTCTCTGGACTGGCTTCTGAAAGTGATGGTGCTGAGACTTCTTCATCTGTTTTATTTCTGGGGAGAATTGAAGAGAAGCTGGCCCCATTGTTGGTGGTGCCTTCATAATATTACCATTCATTTGTTCTTTTTCTAATGCAGATTTCCCTTCTGGCACTCAGAGACCAGTCACAGTAACAGGACCAGTAATAGGGCAGTAGGTTTTCTCTGAGCTGTCCCTCACAACGCTGGTTAAGATTTGCAGCTTTCCACCTTCAAGTCTCCCAGCTACCTCTGGAGCCCAGAGAATAGCTTGTGTAAACTCGTGAAGAAGTCTTTAAAAATCTCTGGCCTCCTGTTCTTGGCAGGTGGGCTATGGGTGCCCCCACTTAGTCACTGGCCCTGCATTCACAGGCTCTGGATTCTTTTCCCTGTGATATCCACAGAGGATGGTGAGCATACAAGATTTGGAAGCAACAGAATAGCAGGACCATAATTCTGTTTTACAAAGATCAGCTAGGTCATGATTGGGGAAGGATGCTGGTGCATGCTCAGAACAAAGTGGTTTATAACACTGAAATATTGGAATTGCCCTATATGGTCAACAACATAGGATTGGCAAAATGCATGTTGATATGTCAGTAGGTGGATTCCTCTGCAGCATTTAATATGAATATCAAAATCTATGTTTATTGACATGGGAAAAATGTCCACAGTGTATTTTTGAGTGAAGAAAAGCAGGCAACCAAATATGCACGATCCCATTTTATGAAAAGTGTGCACATGTGTGGGTATGGGCATGTGGGAGTAAGTTCTATTGATACATGCCAACATGCTAACTGTGATTATTCTGGAAGATTGAAAGTAACTTTTAAATTATCTCTTATACTTTTGGAGAGTGTCTGGATATACTTAATGAACATATCTTTGTTTTATAATAAGGAAAAAACCCTCTTTTTTCTTACATTTAATTGAAACCTGCTCTATTGTATTTATTGTAATATAATTGTATCTTATCAGGATTTCCTAAAGCTCTTTGCATAACTTCATTACTTGCCCTTATTTGCCAAATTAAGACAGAATACTATTAGAAAAATTTAAAAAATTAAATTTGGAAAATAAAATCTCCAAAGAATTTTAAAGATCAAGTGGTAAAAGTTGAAAAATAAATGGTTTGCATATTTTTCTGGATTATATTATAAACTAAAACCAGGTATCACTGGGAGGGGAGCAGTGATGGTTTGAAGGAGAGGAAGGGACACAGGTAGTAATCGCCAAATAGAAATAATGCTTTTGCAGTGATGGCGAGTGCAGGTGCTGTCTGTTACAAGGGTGTGTTGTGGCCACTGAAATGACTCATGGCCAAACAAGTTTGAGAATTTGTGACATGACAAATTTTCACTTGGTCTTTAATTTAGATTTTTCTCATATCTCAAATATGTGGATAATTCCAGATTCAGTCATTCCTTTTCTTGGTAATCTGTCCTATTCTCTAATTGTTGGTAGAGTTTTATCTGGCCCCCTGGCTGAGAACGGGCTGTCACAAATAAACAAGGATGTGATTGTCATCCCCATGACTCCTTCAATGAGGTGTTTTTCTTGTTAAATGCCAGTGCATGCAAACTTCATTTTAAATACTGCACAGTTGGAATTTCAGCCAGTGGTGTTTGCAAATTCCAAAGCAAGAAGTTATTTCTTTAATGAAATTTGGTGCAAAGTGCAAAACCTAAGATCTGAAATCAATATTATGGTGAATCCAGGTTTTATCTAAGTTATGAAGCGCTTGGAAGGTGGGAGCAGGAACTATTTTAAACAAGTTGAATAAAATGAAATATTTTTTGAAAGTTATCTTGGGTCTGAATATAAATGATATACATTTAAAAGTATCTTTGTAATCATGATCAGAGAATTCTGAAATCAGTTCCACAGCATAAGAAGCATCAATATAATTCTATTAATGGGTGAACAAAAATAGTATGTAATTCACAAATCCTATGTTTTCTACTAAAAAAATTCTATATTTTGTCAGAAGTTCCCCAGCTTTAGGAAGATACTTTTTTTTAAAGGAATTTTATTTATTTATTTATCTATTTGATAGAGCACACAAGCAAAGCAGGGGGAGCAGCGTAGGGACAGGGAAAAGTAGGATCCTCACTGAGCAGGGAGCCTGACATGGGTCTCAATCCTAGGACCCAGGATCATGACCTGAGCCAAAAGCAGATGCTTAACTGAGCCACCTAGGCACCCCAGGAAAATATTTTATAAATAGAACAATAAAGTGAAATCAATAAGAGATTTATTCTGATTAATGTAGAGGCTCTGCTAGTAAGAATGTTGCAAGATCCAGGTCAAAACCAGAGAACTCTCCAAATTATCCCTGTACAGAGTATTTTCTTTACCAATGATGAAGACAGTCTGTTCTTTACTAGCTGCACTAATGCTGCTTTAAAATAAGTTCATTGTTTCATGTTACCTGTATTTTGTCTCTCCAGCAAGATTTCAGGCTGTTAAGGCAAGCACTGTTTTCTCTGTTCCTCATCTATTTCCTGCTATTTCGGCTGTCAGGATAGCTGGGTAAATACTGGGCAAGAAGGAGTCAAATTCAGAAAAGAATAAGTTTAAATGACTTGCTAGCTCCAGTTGATTAATAATAGCTTCTTGGAGTCCCAAGTTAAGAAAGATTCTGAGGAAGCCTGGGGTCCACAGAAAGAATATTGTGGTTGATGAGTAATGTCTGCCAAGGGTACAAGAGTGGTGGTACCTTTGCTGTATTAGGTCCTTGTTCCTGAGTCCCTACACCTCCAGACTCTGTACTACGTAAAATAAACACGTTATTTAAGCCGCCTTTAATTGATTTCTCTTACGTGCAGCTAAAAACATATTATATATGCTATTCATAGGGGGTTGCTATTCACCAACCCCAAAACTTCAACAGAAGCTTTTTTTGAGGGATCCCTGGGTGGCGCAGTGGTTTAGCGCCTGCCTTTGGCCCGGGGCGCGATCCTGGAGACCCGGGATCGAATCCCGCGTCAGGCTCCCTGCATGGAGCCTGCTTCTCCCTCTGCCTGTGTCTCTGCCTCTCTCTCTCTCTCTCTCTCTCTCTGTGACTATCATGAATAAATAAATAAAAAATCTTAAAAAAAAATTTAAAAAAAAGAAGCTTTTTTTGACTCATAAATTATGATTTTTTTTTTTCAATTCAGAATTTGTTTTAATCAAACACCTTGTAAGTTACAGGCCGGTAAAGTTCTCAAATATTGATTTTCCTCCTTACTAGCTGAGTAACTTCGACATAAGTTTTCTTAAAACTGTCCAATCTTCTATTTTCTAATTTCTAAAAATAGGACAATGTAGATCTCACAGAAATACTGTGAAAATTAGATAAGATCCACAAGCATGTGCACAACTGGGTGCATGCAACACATAGCAGGTGCACTGTTCAGCCCGGTCCATCTACTCTGACATCCCCGGGGAAGCGCAGCCTCAACCACTCTGTAAAAACATCACTTTGCTTGGGCACTAGATCTCAGTCAGCATCTCTTCACACAGAGCTCTAGGAGCTCTGGTGTGAGGGATTGGACAGGCTTTGCTTTTGGACTGATGGATTCCTTCACAAAATTGTCAGGTGGTTCTGGCAGCCCATCCCTCTAGCTCTGGTGCAGCTAAAAGGCAATCTAACCAAGAAAAAAAAATATCAGTGCACCCTAATAGGCAGTTTGCAAACCTTCTGAGAGTAGATACACTTTATACTTTGGAAGATTTTGGTCTTATTTTATTACTAGGGCCCCTAATAAATTAAAGAGAGACGAGTTGTTCCAGGGCCAAAAGAAACCCTTACATTTAAATTAAATTTAGATCTTTCTGTGTTTGTTCTGTCAGACCCACAGGGCTTTGTCAGAGGGACTTGAGCTATGTGACACTGTTTTATGTATATAAATTTTCCTAGTCAGGTCCTATTGACTTTTGCTGTGTATCTGTTACTTTGTCATGAGGACGTCACTCTCTAATATAAAGGAAATAAGCTGAAGCTGTAGAGAAAATTACTTAACATTTAAGAATTGATTCAGTAACACATAGAATTTCATAACACTTCAGAGACTGAGTTTAAAGTCAGGACAGATTTGCTTGTTAATCTTACCGCAGAATGGCTGTATGACCTTGAAAAAAGTGTTTGCCTACTTCAGCCTCTGTTTCTACATCAGTAAAATGGAGATGATGCTTATGTTGTTTAATCATTGCTGTATAAAAACCTCCCAGTGCTCAGGGACTTAAAAACAATCATTTTTTATTGTTGGGTGGCTCTTTCAACTTGGCTGGACTTAGCCACATGAGAGTGGGTTGGTTGGGACTCAGTGGGGATGGCTCTGCTCCACATGTCCCTCATCCTCCTTGGAATCGCAGGCTAGGGGCAGCCCGGGTGGCTCAGCAGTTTAGCGCCGCCTTCAGCCCAGGGCCTGATCCTGGAGACCCGGGATCGAGTACCGCGTCGGGCTCCCTGCATGGAGCCTGCTTCTCCCTCTACCTGTGTCTCTGCCTCTGTGTGTGTATGTGTGTGTGTGTGTGTCTCATGAATAAATAAATAAAATCTTAAAAAAAAAGGAATCGCAAGGCTAGTTGAAACATGCTCTTCTCATAGTGATGACAGAGAGGCAAGCTGGTGAACCCAAACATTCAAGCCTTTGGCAAGCCTTTTGTCACTGCTGCTAACACTTCACTGGGCAAAGCAAGTTATGTGGCCAAACACAAGTCAGGAGATAGGGAATTTTGTTCCTCCCTCCTCCTCCCCCTCCTCCTCTTCCTTCTTTTCTTTCTCCCTTTGTCTCCTCCTCTCTCTCCTCCTTCTCTTCCCTCCTTCTCCTCCTTCTCCTTTCCCCCTTTTCCTTCTATGTCTCCTTCTTCTCTTTTGAGTAATTTGAGAGGGAAAATCCATGTTTTTTTCCACCTCTCTCCACTTGACCATCTTGTTAGGTACCTGATACATGTTGACTTAACAAGCACTATAAAGGAGTTTGCACTGAGCTCATGTAAACATATGTGTTCATGCACAGACATGCATACACATATACAGACATACACACGGTTGGAAGATGTTGGATACTTTTTGCTTATGAATAAAAAAATGACCTCAGCCTTGTCAAAATGCTTCAGGAAAGAAAAAAAAAACATTTTCTCTTTATGCCATCATTTGCTCAAAGGCAGATCCAGAGTGTTAGTTCAAATGTTTCTTCTCCCCTGATTATCTGTACAAAGCTCCCCATTTGGGAATAGTTGCAGGTTTCCTTGTTATTCTCCAGCTCCGGTTTATATAGAAATGGATCATTTGTTGAGGCCAACTTCAAAGCCAGAGAGTGCCCTAAGTTATAAATGGTTCCGTCTTTTAATTCAGGCATAATCCTATTAGAGACATAGCTCTCAGGGCTAGGGAATCCTTTTAGGCCTCTTTGATCAAGGGAACACATTTGAGTTCAGTGGCTTCAGCTGTCCAAGCCCTAAAAATAGCAGGGAACCCATTTAATATCTGGAAATGTCAATTTCTCTCATTTCTGTTATAGTCTCGAGTGGACCAGTAACCATTTCTGAATTCAAGAGAGAAAGTTGTGCTCTATTTTCAAATTGTGGGGACACCTTTGCTGGTACACCGAATAACTTAGGTGACGTTAAATTGTGTCTGGGGGCATTTGGTATCCTACTCATTCATTAGCCTTCAAACATCTTTCTGATGACATGAGATGAAAGTTTCAGTTTGGTCTTTGTCTTTAGCTTCTCAAACTCTTATTAACTTTTCTGGTTCACAGAGAGCATTAGCCAGGTTTTACTTAAGACTCAGGTTCTCTACCTCCTGCCAGCCTCTGCTTCCCTGCTCGTCCCTACCTTTCCCTCCTCCTCTACTTCACACTGCCCCAGCCACCTTGTGTTCATTTGCCAAGCATATCCCCACTTTGGAAGCTTAGCACACCTTGTTTCTTCTGTTCTGGAATGTTTTGCCCCCAGAAATCCATGACTCAACCTCTCACCTCCTTCTGATCTTTGATCAAATGGTGCCTTTTCCATGAGGTTAGCTCTGCCCACTCTGTTCCAAATGGAACCCCATCTCTTGCATTCTCTGTCTCCTGGCTCTGCTTTATCTTCAGAGTGCTTTTCACCACTCATCACATTATAGTCACTTATTTTTTTATTGTGTGTCTCTTCCATGAGCAGATGAGCTTCATAAATGTAGGAATTTTTGTCAGTTTGGTTCACTGCCATACTCGAAGGATTTAGAATGTGCCTGGCTCATAGAAGATGCTCATTAAAAATTTGTTGACTGGGTGAATGAGAGAACTGCTTTTGACTTTGGTGGGTGATAGTACTTAGAGTTTGGTAATATTGGTCTGTTTTCATTGTAATTATTTTTACCCGTCCTTCCTATTTAAGGCAAATGACACTAACATCTGGGCCCACAGTTCCTGGACTAGAATTCCTTGTGATGTTCCACATTCTGATTCCCCAATTATCTGTCAAGGCTCTGAGTTCATGACAATATTTAACACACTCTTGGGATCATTCATAATCCAGTTGAAATATGGATCTCATTGGATTTGGAAATGCATATCTTGAGGCCCTATATCAATTTATGTTTTTCATTTTTTTCTGAGTTTTTCACGTACAATCTACATTTTTCATGATCTAGGAAATGAAATTTGTGGGCAGGAGGGCTGCGTGCTCTTTTTTTCAGCTTGCCTCAAATGCTACAAAAGAGTTCACCAATCAAATTTAAATTTGAAGTATACCCTGAGTGCCATTTTGGAAGATGGAGTCCAACAATGGGCTTGTCTGAGATCGAGCATGTAAAGGTCTCTCCAGACACTAGGATAATTTATTTTGAAGAAGCACCAGCCTCAGAGAAATAAAAGATGGTGAAAAAGTCTTAAGGAGGCAAAGAAATCTGAGGCCTGAGCTTGACATAATTGGGAGGTAGAAGTCTGTGACTCTAATTAAATAAATTCAGATGTGTCTGACTTATCCATACCCAGCTGGTACAGTGACCAATTCATTCATTATGCAGCAGATTTATTGAGCTGCCACTATGTGCCAGGCACTGTGCTAAGTGCTCACCACCCAGTGATGAAGAGCAGAGAATGGAGCTTATGTCTAGTCCTATGGAGCTTAATGTCCAATGGGCAAGATAATAAGCCAACATACTAAATAATAATCCATTTCCAACGTGGGGGAATACCTCTGAAGGAAGAGTGCAGAGAAGTGGCCAGAGACTGGCCCAGAGGTATAGGCTTCTGACTCAGACTATGTGAGGGCATCTAGCCTGCAGCAGGGGTGTAGAGCTTCAACTTAGGTTGGGATGCAAGTGGAAGATCTGACCAGGCCATGTTGTGGGGTCCCCAACCTCCACCTGCTTCTCTCTTCACCCAGGAGCTCCTTCCTGCCCTTCCCTCACTTCTAGGCCAATGTTTACCCAGCCTGGCTAAAGATTGGAACCTGCTATGGAGATTATAAGTCTAGAACCCTGGGACCCTTCACAAACTTAGGGACCCCAGAGAGGAGTCTCCAGAGATGGATCCAGGGAATATGCATTTTGAAAACTAACCCAAAATTATTTGGTTAGCTCAGGTTTGGGGGCTCCATCTAACCATCCAGGAGAGCTTCTGAGTTTCTCCCACTTCTTCCACCAAATAACTCTCTGGCACAGTTTGGCCTAAGTGCTGGCCCCTCTGCATTCCCTCTGTCATTAGTTGTCATCACTAATCTGTAGTTCAAACACACTGGACTGTTGTAACAGATTCACTTGCCCATCTCCTTTACTTATCTGGAAGGTCCTTGAATGCAGGGCTGGGATTTTCTTTTCTTTTCTTTTCTTTTCTTTTCTTTTCTTTTCTTTTCTTTTCTTTTCTTTTCTTTTCTTTTCTTTTCTCTTCTTTTCTTTTCTTTTCTTTTTTTTCTTTTCTTTTCTTTCTTTTCTTTTCTTTTCTTTTCTTCTTCTTCTTCTTTTTTTTTTTTTTTGAGTTCATGTTTAATAAAGGCTGGGATTTTCATTACTGCATCCCCAGCATGCTGCACAGGGCCATTCCTTGTGAGAAACTAAATGAATTATAATAGCCAGCACTTATATGGTGCTTACTATGTGTCTGGCAGTGTCCTGATGCTTACACAATGCATGAAGTCCTCCTAAATTCCCCAGGAGGTAGATACTGTTATTATCTCTACATTATAGGAGAGGAAACTGAGACACAGAGATATTAAACAATACATATGCATAGCTAGAAGTAGCAGAACCAGGCAGCCTGATCCAGGAATCCAGGTCCTCCAGCATTGTGCCCTCAATGAATGAATGAATGAATGAATGAATGAATGAATGATTTTTCTTGTCACCCCATCCCATTTTATCCTTGAGTAATTAGTGCATACCATGTTGGGGGAACTCTTAGAGTGATAGGAAGCTTTGATCTCTGTTAATAAATCCTGTTTTGACTCATTCCTGGCTTTTGAACATTTCATTACAAATACCTTGAGACAGGCACTGGACAGAAAGTTTTGCAGTGAGGAAATTTCCTAGTAAGTAGCCCTTGTCTTTCTCCTTCTCCCACCCCTAACATAACTGTTCTCATAAGGCACATTGTTAAATTGTTGTCCATGGTTGGTTCTTATGTGGGGCTGAAGCAAGATATAGGGGACTAATCATAGTTTATAAACCTTATACATAGAGGGGAATCTCTGGGTCTTAACTGAAATCCTAAATTGCCAGCACCCTTTTCTCCTGTACCTTGTGCTAAGTAAATAAGATGCAGTTATCATTTACTTAACACCTGCTACGTGCCAGGCACTGCACAGGTGACATACCTGCTGCCACTTAGCTCACAGGGGCTCCTTCCCCAGATGGTTGGATTGCTTGACCCACCAGACATTGCCGATCTGCTAAGTTACTGGTTCCCAAACTTTGGTCATATCAAGATCACTTGGAGAACCTTGGCAAAAATACAAAGGCCTAGGTGGTGTCATATTTCAAGTATCCTGGGCTCTGGTCTTTGTAATAGCTTTTCCAGGTGATTCCAATACACACTTACATTTGAGATCCTCTATACTGAGGCAGTGGTCCCTGCCCTTGAGGACACATCAGAGGGAACTAGGGGAGCATTTCACAGCAAGTGAGCTGATGCCCATGTGACTGATTCAGAATCACGCCTTGCCCTTCATTCTCAACTGCTGCATGCTTGTAGTCATGGAGAGATAGTAGGTTGGTCACTTCTCCTGAGTCCTGAATACTCCGGTTTCCCCTTCCCTCCCAAGCTCTGCAATCTCCCATGGAAAGATCTGGAGGGCCCTAGCACCCTTGGTGCAAAACCCTGGGAATAGAGGCTTTTGTTAAGATATGGAGATCTTTGCCTTTTATTTTTGAATATAGTATTTTTGCTCTAGGTGGCTTTGGGGTTGGATTGTTTTTTTGGAACCCGGATAGATGTAGTGTCCTAGAACTTTTAAGGCCTGAGGCTGGATTTCTGTTCTACATGGTTAATAATGGAAGGCCCTGTCTCTAGTGAGGCCTATTTAAGTTACATTTTCCTAAGCCTGTTCATCCCCAGCCTTTCTTCCAGTTCTCCCTAAGTTTAGCAAGATTGGAGGGGCATTTTTTGCCAAAGAGAAGAGGAATCACAAGAGAGGCAAAGTGGCTGCTAGGGGCTCAAATGGCTGGGCCAGTAACCCAAACTTCTGGCTCCCAGGTAGTGCTTGATGAGACTGTGCCAGCCTGTGCACACTGGCTCCCATGACAGCTGAGGGTCCTTAACATCTGGAGCTGAAGGTGTAGGTTGGGGTAATCTCCAAAACTGCATCTAACAAGGCATCACCAATTGCAGCTTCTACCACAAACCATAGCGACAATAGCTAGACTTAGGGCTCTGGTAATAGATCGGCATTAATGAAATCTCAATAATCTATCCATAAAGAGAAACACAAAAATCCATACTGGGCCCTGGTGGACGATTAGGTGTTAATAGGAATAATACGAATGCCCAGTGGAACGCATTGCCTAGCTCAGTGCAACTCACCCAGCCTCTCACAATCTATAACATCTCAATATCTTCAGTGTATACATATATGTTGACAGGGGATGATAGGGACTATTGCAAAGGTGAGACCATGAAAGTGAATGGTGGAGAACCTCCACTCACCTGAAGGGATGAGTTTGGACAAGGTATTGAAACTCTCTGACCTTCTCTTTCTAATCTGTAAAATGGGAACACGTCATTTTCTTCAGTCTTTTTGTTGAGAAGACGAAGTTACAAGATCTTGTTTTAACTTGCTTTTCCCTGATTTC
Source organism: Canis aureus (assembly GCF_053574225.1). Taxonomy (NCBI): domain Eukaryota; kingdom Metazoa; phylum Chordata; class Mammalia; order Carnivora; family Canidae; genus Canis; species Canis aureus. The sequence goes on along the minus strand of NC_135613.1, from coordinate 17,663,287 downwards.
TACATGAATTGGACACCTTTTTGTGGCTGTTGCTAGTTCTTTTGAATTGCCTGCTTCCTGCTTAGTTCACTCTTCTTTTGAGTTGTTGAACTGTATGTTACTGATAGGCATGCTCTTGTCAGATATGGTGCAAACATTGTCTCTCCATCTATTTGTTTAAACAGCTGCATTGAAGCATAATTCACATACCATACAATTCAACTATTTTAAGTCTACAATTCAAGGATTTTTGGGGTAAATTTATAGAGTTGTACAACCATCACCACAATATACTTTTAGACCTTCTCTGTCAACCCAGAAATTTTCCTTGTGCCCATTTGCAGTTAATCCATGCTCCCATCTCCCAACCCTATGCCACTACTGGTCTGTTTTCTGTCTCAATAAATTTGCCTTTTCTGGACTAAATGGAATCATATAATATATAGTCTTTTCCATCTGACTTATTTCACGTAGCATAATTGTTTTTAGATTGATCCATATTGTAACACGTGCCAGAAATACAATATCATTTCTTTATATTGTTGGAATAGTATTCCACTGGAGGGATATGCCATGTTTGTGTCCTATCCAGTCCCTGCTGCTTGTGTGTGTGCATCCCCAGCCAGGAATATGCTGTCTCTGACTGAGACCATCACCTAAACAAGGAAAGCCATTGGCCTCCCTTGCTTCCAATATAGTCACCTTCACTAATAACACCCATGGGGGGATCCCTGGGTGGCGCAGCGGTTTGGCGCCTGCCTTTGGCCCAGGGCGCGATCCTGGAGACCTGGGATCGAATCCCACGTCGGGCTCCCGGTGCATGGAGCCTGCTTCTCCCTCTGCCTGTGTCTCTGCCTCTCTCTCTCTCTCTCTCTGTGACTATCATAAAAAAAAAAATAAAAAAAAATAACACCCATGGGCTTGGGTGTTGCCCTGGGGGTATGTGAAGCTGTCACTCCTCAAAGCTATCCAGGCAGAGTCTCTGCCAGCCTAGCTGACAGAAGAGCAGCAACCCTTTGATGATGGTGCTAGTGATGATGGTGGTGATGATGGTGGTGGTGGTTGTGGTTGTGGTGGTGGTGATGAGTTATGGTTACAGTCCAAGGCCAGAATACTGCAGAGTCCCTCTGTTCTTGTCTAAAGTCTAGCAGTTTTATAAGTATAAATACTCTTCAGATTGTTTGGAGCCTTTGGTGATTTCCAGGGCACTGAAATGGTTGTTTCTGTCAATTTTTTCCAGCTTTAGTGTCGCTTTTGGAGTAATGATTTGCCAAACTCCTCATTCAGCCATAACTGAAAGGCCCACCCTGCTTCTAAATCTCTTTTTTTCTTCTTGAAAGCAATCTCTTGATTGCTTTCAGCTTAGCTGTGAGGTCTATTGTAACATAATGATTTTAATTTTAGTGTGGACATGTGTCGGTATTCTATGTTTTTTGTCTTGTTTAGAGATACTTTGCCCATCTAAGATCATTAACAAATTCCCTTGTACTTTTCTCTAGTATTTTTACAGCTCTAAGACTTACATGTAAAGGTTCCTAATATATGTGAAATTGCTTTCTAGAAAGGTTGCATGCATTTAATATTCCAACTGGAAAAGTATTAGAATCTTTAAAATCATAGCTAATGTTAAAATTCACATATATTTTCTCTTCATTACAGGTGTTTCTTAATTAGTTGCTTATCTTGTTTTATGAGTTTATGTGATTTGCCAAATATTTCTTCTGGAGTCTTTACACAGAAGATATTGAGCCCTTAATTATCAAATTTGCTGCAAATACTTCACCAGTATGCTATTTATTAAGTGGCTTTCTTTTCTCTTCTTGCCTTCTCTTCTCTCTTTTCTTTTCTCCTTCCTTCCTTCCTTCCTTCCTTCCTTCCTTCCTTCCTTCCTTCCTCCCTCCCTCCCTCCCTCCCTCCCTCCCTTCCTTCTGAGAGAGTGTGAACAGAGAGAGGAAGAGGGAGAAAGAGAATCTTAAGCAGGCTCCATGCTCAGCGCAGAGCCATACATAGGACTTGTCACAACCCTGAGATCATGACTTGAGCTGAAATCAAGTGTCAGATGCTTAACTGACAGAACCACCCAGGTGCCCCACAACTTTATTTTCCTATAATAGAAATACAAAATCATTTTAGGAAAATGGAAAAATACAAAAGAAAATTTCATTTAAAATTTATTATCTATGCTTTTTGGTCTGTATATATATATATATATATATATATATATATATACTTATATATACTGCTTATATATATATATATATATATACACACACACACACATATTTACACAGAAAGATCACCTAGCATAAAGCATTTTTTTTCAGTTATTCTATCATGAACCTTTCATGGTCATTTCATCCTCAACATTTTAATGATTTGAGTTTTAATGATTGAAAAACATTCTACTGTATGGATATACTTACATTGTTTTATTCTATATTTCTATATTCTATATTCTGAAGAAAAAACCCAGAGCTAAATTGTTATGGATGTTTTTTTCATTTCCTAGCATACCAGTTATTGAAACCTTTGATACCTGTTGACAAATTGGCCTCCAGAAAACTTTTTCCAATTTACATTTTCATTGGTGATATATAAAAGTAACTTTACTTTTAGAATAGCAGGTATTATCATTTTAAGAAAATCTGTAACTTTAAGAGGCAAAATTGTATCCTTTCAATGTGTTTAGAATATATTCATAAATTTATATATTTTTTATAAAAAGTTATGTAAATATATATGTGCATATGTATGTATACTTATATATGTGTATGTGTATATATATGTGTATGTAATTTTTAGTTGCAATTATTTAGTTACTAATAAGGTTAGACATTTTTCAGTTCAGGCAATTACATTTCTTCTTTTATGAATAGCCTCATCATGTCACTTGCCCAATTTTTAAATGAGTATTGATCTTTTTCATATTTACTTGTGGGTTTTTTAAAATTGTATTTTAATTCCACTGTAGTTAACATACAGCTTTATATTACACTTATGGGTCTTTAAATAGTTTCACTTTATAACTACAGTATTTCATAGTGTGCCTTTCTTAATTTAGACTATGTAGCAAATATAATTCCATGTCAATAGTAAATTTTAATATTAATGTCAAGAAGATGGCATCATTTTACCTGCTCCCATTATTCTTCCCCCACTATGGTAGATTGATTATAAAAATCAATCAGAAAGTTTCCAGTTCTTTACCCTTCCTCTTATCTGTGCCCTCTGCAATATGACTTTGCAGTTCCTTCCATACAGAGATGGATTCTTGAGTATATGCTTGCCTCTGAGACTTGCTTTTGGCAACCAAATGAGGTGGAGGTGATAGTGTGCCATGACTCTGCTCTCCCTCTTGGAATTATGCTACTGTCAGGTGAACAAGCCCAAGGGTTGGCCTGCTAGATGAAAGATGGCTCTGTCACCTTATTGCCTTAGCAGAGAAGCCCAATGCCAGACTGGCAAATGAGGTTGTCATTGACCACCAGACCCAGATGACCTGCCAGCTAACCAAACATGCATGAGTAAGTCAGGCCAAGATCATCCCAGACAGCCCAGATGAACAGAGTTATCCAGCTATTTCCTGGAATTGTTAGTAATAATACACAGTCTTTGTCTTAAAACCATTGCATGTTGGGATCATTGTTATGTAGCAACACATTTTTTTTTTTTTAAATGAGGTTGTGCAGGGTTGGGAATTTCTTTCACTCTGCAGATGATTGTGATTTCATATGTATTATATTTTTCATGGTTATTTTAATTTAATTTCATTTGTATCTTATAGCAATATGGAAGTTCTCAGTATTCACCACCAATCCTTTTATACAATGTGCTAATGTTTGAATTCTTCATTTTGATATATTTCTTGTTCTGTTTTTCTGCATATTGATGAGGAAAAGTAAAGATGCAGCACTATTTTAAAATGTTTCTATTATAGTTACTATTTATTGTCACTTCTGCCATAATTTGTACCAGGTAAGAGAGAGATGTTTTCTGTTGGTTTGTTTCATTTGTTTCATAACTCCAGAAGAAAAAGGACTGCTTTTAAATTGATTGAGATAATTACAGCAACTTTGGAACATTCATGGTTGTTATGTTTGATGAGTAAACTAAAATTAATTTCCCAGAAACAACACAAAGGGTAAATAAAAATTCCCTATTAGAAAAAAAAATCATGATTCCCTCAAGTTTAAGTGAAGTTAAATTATAATCTTAACTCAGAGCTTCAAACAAACTAGCAAGAATTGAATTTTCTTTATGATAAAAACATACTTCTAAGAACTTTTGCCCCACAGTTGCTAATATTTATTTTCTTGGTATATTTAAAGCATCTGATTCTTCTCCAACTTTGACCTTTGTATTGTAGGATGTGGTTTGTGCTATGTGTCATATTCTTGCAGCTTTATATCAATAATTGAAATTTCATAATCAAGGTTATCCGTGACCTCATTTTTACATGTGATTTTAATCAAGGCTAAATGCAAAGTGAGAGATTTATACTTTTCTATTTTCGTAGTATTTTGGTTATTTTATTCCCTAAAAATCAAAAATGAAAGTTAAAGTTTATGTGTCACTACTTATCTGAAAAATGCCATGTTAATTATCTTCAGATGCCTCTGTTTGACTGGGTATAATATTCCCAGGTTACCTGTTTTCCCCTGTTCAAAATACTGTTTGCATGGGCCTGTTCAGTTTTCTTCTGGCATGTGCTATTGGAGGGCCAGCACAATTTTTCTTCCTTTATAGTTAACCAGAGTTTTCTACTTGAGTCCTCTTAATTGTGTTCTATTCTTGAATTTAAAAGACAAAACAAGCAACCACAGTAAAACAGGTTTTTATCTAGCTGTTGGTTCCTTTATGTTGATTTTGCCTGCCTTCTCACTTACATATTAACTTAATTCAACTACATTGTAGCTTTGCATTTTACTTTTGTTTCCTTTGTTTTGGTTTTCTGCAACATTGATTATCCATATGTTGGAGTTGGAGCTTTGCCATTTGCTTTTCCTACCTGTCAACTTCCCTCTCAACTTCTATTTGCTCTTTTATTTGGTGTTCTGTGAAAAGCACACCACACTTCTTCTTCGCTTTTTTTCATTGTCAATTTTAGTTGTTATGGTTTTTAATGCTAGTTTTCTTTTTTTAAAAAAGATTTTTATTTATTTATTCATGAGAGAGAGAGAGAGAGGCAGAGAGAGAAGCAGGCTCCATGCAGGGGGCCCAATGTGGGACTCCAGCCCGGGACTCAAAGGCAGGCGCTTAACTGCTGAGCCACCCAGGAGTCCCAGTGCTATTTTTTAAATCAGGTATGGAGTTGTTTTGTTTTTCCTTACATATGTCAGGAACCATCATATGTAGGTTTTCTTATCTATGTGTCTTATTTGAGTTCCCCACCCAGAAAGCAGACCTTACACAGGTACACTTAAGAGAAGGAAATTAGTGAGCGATGAGATATTAAGCTAGCTGACATAGCAGCAACTAAAACCAAATCCCAACAAGCTCTGGGAAATGGTATAAAACGTGTGCTCCAAATTATCCCATCCAGTGTCAGGAATTTATACTTTGCACCTGCCAGCCAGTGCTTAAGGGCTATCCATAGGGGGATGTTAATTTCCCAGGGACCACAGCTCATTATGCCCATGGGCAGATTGGATTCGGGCAGCCTGAGGGCAGACCTTCCAAAAAGATGCAGATATTGGCCCTTGTAATTGAGGCTAGTAAGCATAGACTTTGGGAGGTGTGAGGGACTATGGGAAGAATGTTACTTTGGCCACATCAGATAAGAAGAAAATCAACAAAAGTGGATGCTGCCCTGATAAAGCTAGGATGACAAGGTTGTAAGTACACTTTAAATTTAATTCACTTCTTCTACTTCTTGGGTCTATTTAACATCTCTACGACTGTTTCCTCATGGGTAAATAAAGTATCAATATAGGGTAACTCTCAGGGTCAAATATGATAGTGCCTGGTATCTAATAAGTGCTCAAATATACAAAACCTTATTTAAAAAATTCAGCTGTGACTTTACCTTTGAATGTAGTTTTGGCCATATCCTTTAATTTTGCAATGTATTACTTTTTGTGATGTTTTAAATAATGTGATATTTGCGTATGTGTGCGTGTGCTCCTTACCTCACTTCAGATCATTTTTAAATTTTTCTTTTTTAAAGATTTTATTTATTTGACAGAGTGTGTGTGAGCACAAGCAAGAGAAGAGTAGAGGGAGAGGGACAAGCAGACTCCACAGTGAGTGCAGAGCCTGACTTGGGGATTGATCTCCCTACCCTGAGATTGTGACCTGAGCCAAAACCAAGAATCAGATGTTTAACCAACTGAGCCACCTAGGTGCCCCCAAACCATTTTAAAGAGCTACCCAGCTGCCAGACTCAAACAAACAAACAAACAAACAAATCAAAACAACAAGACTTTGTACTTGTTTTGTATTTTGATGTCCAAAGATCAAATGTAAATCTTTTTTTGACTGTAGCTTTGTGAGGTTTCATAGATGAAGAATTATGCTCAGAGAAGTTAGGCAGTTTATCCAAGGTCACACAGAAGGAAGTAAAAGAACTAGAGCCCTCTGACTTCTGTTCCAATGCTCTGTCACAGCCTCCTGCTCCCTTTGTGTGGTAGTCAGATAATGGCCCCCAAAGAGATCCACTTCTTAATCCCCTGAACCTGTGAATATTATCTTATATGGCAAAAGGGACTTTGCAGATGTGATTAAATATTTTATGATGGAGAGATTAACCTAGATTATCTGCATGGGCCTAATCCTAAGGTTCATTGTAAGGGAGGGGGCAAGAGGGTCAGAGTCAGAGAAGGAGATCTCATAGGGAAGCAGGTGTGGGGAATTGCCAGGGCAGGGAGATAAAGGAATAAGAGGGGGAGGAGACAATAAGAGGAGAGAGATTGGAAGCAGCTGTGTTGCTGGCTTTGAAATGATTGAAGGGGCTCCAAGCCAAGGAATGGTAGGCTTCTAGAAGCCAGAAAAGGTTAAGAAAACCCTTCTCCCCGGGGGAATCTCCCAAAGGAATTCAGGTCTACTGCCACCTTGATTTTAGCCCTGTAATTTCAGTCTTCCAAACTCTAGAACTGTTAAGTTAATAAATTTATGTTTTTTTAAGTCATTAAGTTTGTAGTAATTTGTTACACCAGCCATAGGAAACTGATACATTTTGTAATGGTAAGTGATTTGCACACCCGTATGTGTGCTTTAGGCATTTAGAAATTGCTTATTCATATTTTCATGCAAAGAACAATAGTAGGAAGGACAGGCAGGAATAAAGGTAGGCTCCTGCCAGGAAAGACCCCAGAGTGGGGGCAATAGCATGGAAAATTAAGACTTTGTGGGTTAAAATAGAGACAGGCTTAGATTCTCCATGAGAGTGAGAGCTCAGAAGAGGTCACAGTATACCCAGAGCAGTCTTAAGAATGACTCTTCTCTAGGGAAGGATGGGATATGGCTGCCCAAGGCAGTGGGAATAGCATGTGTACAGCCATGGGAGTGGAGCAGAGGAGTGCAGGGTGGGTCAGAGGGAGCACAGGTAGCAGCTGGAGCAGCATTGTGTATGGATGGAGGATTATGACAGATGTGGCTGGACAGTTGCTTCTCATCTCCACCCCCATATCTCCCAGGTTCTTCCCAGGAACAGCTGGGCTCTGTGCCTATTCACCAAGGCACCTGTGGGCTTGCTCCAGATGCTTTGAGCTGGGATCTGGGTCCTCCCAGCAGAGGAGGGGAAGCAGGTCAGCATCTGCTGGCAGTTCTCCTGGCTCCAAGGTGCCTTCAGTCTGCTGATTCATAAGCACTGAATGTCAATAAAAATAATCAAAGGAAACCAGCAGCCCATAAACAAGATTAACTCCAGGACTGGTAGGATACATGGGGTAAAATACTGGAGCAATGCATACTTGAAGCTGCACCAAGCCCCAAGGTGAAATCTGTTTCCTCTATTAGTAACATATGCTGATCCAAAGATCAAGATGGTAATGGTTTAATTTTATATGTTGAGGGGGAAGACCACGTTCTTTCCTCTTTTTCCACGTATCTCATCTTGGAGACATGTCTTCTGTCCCAAGTTTAGCCCTGAACACGTGTAGATATCCAGGAGACCTCTGGACATTGTATCTGGAGCCTCTCCCACCGATCTCTGGTTTGATTGAGCTCAGAGCCTTCATCCTATGACTCTTTTATACTAGAATTCAGATTTCCTTCTACCTTGTCCACTAAATAAAATTCAAATAGCAAACAATTGGATATCCAACTCATGTAAAAAATCTAGATTGATTTGTTTTGAATGGCTGTTGAGAGTGGGAAAGGTAATAAGGATTAGGTACTGACTCGGCCTGCTTGCTGTTTCTTTTAGCATCTCTTGCCTGGTTTAATTAAGAAGTTCACTAGTAGAGGCTTCCAGCTCTCCCCTTCACCTTGTGCTGTGTGGATGAAGCGTAACACCCAAAGGCTGGGTAAACTTGACACCTGTGTTTATCTTTTCCCTGGGGTTCTCTCACTTCAGTGTTATATTTTCTTTAACATGTACTGTGTGCCAGGCATTCTTTTAAGTGTGTAAAGATACTCATTTGATCTTTGTAACAATTCTACATGGCAGTGATTATTACTATCCCAGTTTGAGTGATGGAAAAGCTGAGGCACAGTTCATTTCCTAGGGCCCAGTGAGTGGCATAGCTAGGATTCAAACCCAGGCAGTTTGGTTTAGTTCTGCTGCCTCCTGGGATATGAGAAATTCGATCATTTTGTGGTGTCCTCCCACTTGCCCACCTCTGCTCCAGGTTGGAAGCCACATTTCTTAGACCCCAAGGTCTTCTACTTTCTCTTACACTAGCCCTGTGCACTTGCAGAGAACTGAAATCTTTGTGCCTAGCCTGGGCCCTGGCAGCACCATGAGGCCAGGAGTGAGAAGTGCCCCTCCCCCCTTACTCCTCTTCTGTGCAGAGCCACCAGGCTCTAAGCCAGCCACCCTGAGGGAAGGCTCCAGCACCCTGGGCCTGCCACCACCCACAGATGTGCCCTGCTCTCAACAGCACAACCAGGTCCTTTTCTGGAAGCTGACAAGGGCATGCCAAGGGAGGAAGTGCTTAAACCTCTTGTGTATCCACCTCGATTCCCACCTGTTGCCCCACCACAATCCCAGAGTTTAGGGCAAAAATACACACGTCCTTTTGACAGCTCCTCTGAAGTCCTGTCAGTCTCTGGGGCTCAAGGCATGTGCTCATCTCCTGGGGTCATTCTATAGCACTCCAGACAAGGTAACCAGGATGAAGGAGTGTAGGATCAGCTTTTTTGGATGGTGCCTTGGTAAAGGTACATCCCTTAAATTGCCCTTTAAGTGCCCTGCACAGAGTGATTTTACTTTCTGAGATCAGGATGACAATGGACAGTTCTCTTTAGCTTCTTGTTCATTCCATCAACAGATCTAGAAAAGCCAGGCCCTGTGCTTTAGAGACAAGTTCCTGCCATAGTTCCTGCCTCATTGAGCTCACAGTCCCTTGGAAGAGAATATAGGTAAATGGGCAGTTACATCAAAGATGGTGAAATGCGGGATCCCTGGGTGGCGCAGCGGTTTGGCGCCTGCCTTTGGCCCAGGGTGCGATCCTAGAGACCCGGGATCGAATCCCACGTTGGGCTCCCGGTGCATGGAGTCTGCTTCTCCCTCTGCCTGTGTCTCTGCCTCTCTCTCTTTCTCTCTCTGTGTGACTATAATAAATAGATAGATAGATAGATAGATAGATAGATAGATAGATAGATAAATAAAATGGTGAAATGCTTTCATAGTAGCAAAAGAAAAAGGTGGGAGAGACAGGTAGCCTACTGCAGGGTAGTATCTTAGGAGGTGACCTTGGACTGTGTCCTGGGATGCATGGGGTTTATCTGTGAAGAGGAAAAAGACTGTTCAGGTATAGGGAACAGTACATGCAAAGGTATGAACAAAGGAGAAAACCTTTCTGAGTATTGCCTAATGTGGCAGTTGATCATAGGATTAAGACTTGTCAATCAAATGGATACTCTTGTGTGAGAAGTGATGTTTGGCACTGCAGCAGCTACCTTGTGATCAGAAGGCTATGGGCCGGAGGGTTGGAGCCAACTCCATTGGGATGTTGTTTTAAAGTATCAAATATCCTTAGTATCTAAGCCACGCTGTTTTTTGTTGTTACTTTCAGCTTAAAAGATATTAACTGATACAGCTATCATAAGGAATTTGACCTTTATAACAATGGGAAGACCTAACATGTTGTGTAAGAAGTCTTTAGGCATGTCATGCCCATGATGGATGCGTGTGTGTACATGCATATGCGTTTGAGTGTGTTTTCCCAGTGTTACATGCTGTAATTGTGTCCCTGCATTATTGGTCTCAATAAGTGTCCAAATGGAGGGATAGATGCAGACACACTTCCATCCCAAGCCACTCCCCTGAACACAAAACCTTAGTAACAGTCCTCTCCATAACAAGCCACACTCATGCAGATGTTCACAAGGAGGATGCCAGCTCTCTTCACGCTCGCCCTGCAGCTTTGGAAAACTTTTCAAGTTCATCATTATTTATAAAGTTAATACTCATAATTAAAAGGTTTGTCTTTGATGTGGGAGTGTTTTCGAAGCCTTGCTGACCTATATTGCCGACGCACTCTGTGTACGAGGTGAGGCAGGGACCGGCTAGGGAATTACCCGTGTTTAATGAACACTAAAATTAGAATTTGACTGAAATCCACAGAAATGGCTCGACAGCAAGTTCGAGATGCCCCTGGGGAGCTGTGGGCAGCTCAAATTTACCCACAGGCGTTTTTGAAAATGTTTTTTTTTTTTTTTTTTTTTGAATCAGCATAGTTGGCTCTTTTGAGCCGAGAATGCTGCTTGTACTCAACACCCCCCCCCGCCCCCGACAGTGATGCTTCGGGGACAGCTAAGGGCCTCTGTGGGCCTTTGTCATTTTGGTCATGCCCCAGTGAGCACAGAGCATGGAGCCTGGCAGTGGTCTGTCTCCCCCGTTGCCAGTGGCCATGCTCCTCATGGAACAATCACAGCATTGCAACTGGATGTTTGGTCGGCTGAAAAGGACCCTAGATTTCCTCCTGTTCTGTGAACCCCAGAAAGGGGGCTCAGTGTCAATTCTGATATTCTGAAGAGGCCTAATAGAAATTCTGCATTCAATGAGAACAGAGGCCCTGAGTGAATAAATGAAGCTTCGTTTGGTGATCATCTCTCCAAGCTCAGTAACTATACAGATGAAGACCTTGAGAAATAGAGTCTGGTTGGTAATAAGGGGTGGGTTTGGTCCTGGGGCTCCATGCTGGTGCCCCTCACCCCAGTTTGCCCACAGACACTAAACTAGTGGTATTACAATTCTCAGGGAGTTTCTTTATGTGCTTGTGTGATTATAAGACACTCTTTTCGGTTTAAGCTATAAAAGCATTTATAAAAGTGTTTGCTTTAACAAGTAAATAAAATGTATGTATTAAAATGTAATCACTCCCTTCCCTTCTTGGTCTCTACTCACTAAGAAACTGATGTTAACATTTGCTGTATGGTATTCTCTAGTTTTTTCTCTTTTTATATAGACATACAAATATATAAATTATAGCCATGTATATCTGTACACTTTTAGAGCAATATTATACTCTCAGCCCTTTTGCTTTTTTAATGGTACATCCAAAGTACCTTTCTTCATGTGTATGCATCATCTAATTCAGAAGAGCTGTTCTATAATGTTCTATAATATGGATTTATCAAAATGTATTCACCATTCTCTATTGATCCATTCACTCCTCACAATATATTTTTATGTGTCCTCCTCTGTCCCTGTCACTGCTACCCTGATCCCATGCCTCTCAAACTTGAGAACATTGAAGAATCAGAGATCCAATTAAAATGCAGATTCCTGGGCCCCATACCCATCAATTCTGGTTCAGTAGACATAGGTGAGGCCTGAGAATCTGCATTTCCAGATCTCCTGTATGTAGAGTGATGCTGCTGGCCAAAAGCCAGGCTTTGAGTAGCTCTGTCCTGGTCTATACTCAATCAACTGCTACTATGATGGGTAAATTTGTCTCTTAATGCACTGGCTGTCCCATACCTACTCAGGCTACTTGTTATCTGTTCATAGTACAGCCAGAATGGTCTTTTGGAAGCAGAGTTCACTGGGCTTGTTACTGCTGAAAACCTTTCAGTATAATCTCTTGTGGGATGGTCTACCAGGCCCTGCCCCTTTTCATCCCCTGCCCTCCTCAAGGCTCATTCTCCTTGGCTTTCTGCCATTTCCTGCTCTCTGCTGCCACAGGCCCTTTTCACATGTGGTAGCTACTTCCTCCAGCATCTTTCCTGCCATCCTTTCCCAGCAGAGTCCCTTGCACATGGTAGTATTCAGAAAATAGCTGTGGAATAAATGCTTGAATAAACAAGGCAGTCCTGCCATCTTTATGGACTTGGCAGAGTTTCAAATGGACTTTTTGGTGGAGCCAAAGTGTGCAAGTGCCACCTACTTGATTTGTTTCTGTTCTCCAAGGTCAAATAGAAACCACCTGTGCTTTCCAGGAGGGGGAACAGACTGACACTACTGAGCTGCTCTCTAAGGTGTGTGACTCATTATTCTGGAGAGAAAATTCATCAGCAGCATATTGCATTCCACATTGCCCATCCCGGAGTCCAAACCACTTGCTGCTGGAGGACTTTGCTGGTGATGGCTAGAGAGCACTAATCCAAGTGGACTGAGCCATGACCACTGTAGAAACTGCCTCTCTGTGTGTCTGGTTTTGCATTGACAGCCCCTCTCCCTGTGCCTCTCACGAACTCTGTACTCTGTCTTAAGCACATCCCTGTGTTCCTTGACGATACAATCTATTCTTAACTTCTGGGCTGTAAAACCTGCCAAAATGGACAAATAGGAAGTATTCCCTATTTCGTGCCCATCCAAACCATAATTCATTTAAATTGTTCTAATGTTTCCATATCCTATTCAAAAAAAAAAGCTGGGACCCATCCCTCATATTCCAGCTTAAAAATTAAATTCTTACAGGGCTCGCCTGTGAATCTCCCTACCTCCCCCAGCTTGGGTTGCTCTACCCGCCACATCCTTCAAAGCATGTATTTGAAGTCCTGATCATTGCTGTAATTAGATACACATGTGTTTATTTGTGTAGTGTCTTTCTCTTCCACTGGACATAAGTTATTTTAGGGATGAAATCATGATTATTTTGTCTTTTTTGCTAGTCAGTTTTCCTCCCCTCTTGATCTGCATACCTGTGTGAATGCATGGGCAGTTTCACAGCACAACCTCCCCCTTCCCAGTGCGCCAAACACACTCTAGGCTGTAGATTGAGTCCTGTTCCCTGAAGAGCACCAAGCCTTTTCAAAAATCTCCGCCTTTTCATGGTATTCTGTCTCCTTCTGAAATTTTGCCGTCTTCCTTATTTCCCTTTCTCAGCCTCAAAAACACCTCTGGATCTCAAGGACTCATGCCATTGTCACAGGCTCTGTGGTGGCTTCCCAGATGCCTGAGGCAAGTTTCTCTTTCCCTGTGCTGCTTGTGGCTCCTGAGGGCTGTGGACTCACCTTGGATCTGAATCAGAATCATCTTCCATTTAACATCCATAATCCATACCCAAATTTTAGACACTCTGCTTGAGCACATTCACGGGGACCTGTATCCTGTGCTTTTCTTTTTCTTTTTCTTTTTCTTTTTTTTTAAATTTTTATTTATTTATGATAGTCACACACACAGAGAGAGAGGGGCAGAGACACAGGCAGAGGGAGAAGTGGGCTCCATGCACCGGGAGCCCGATGTGGGATCTCCAGGATCGCGCCCTGGGCCAAAGGCAGGCGCCAAACCCCTGCGCCACCCAGGGATCCCTATCCTGTGCTTTTCAATGGGAGAAACTACATGGCATTATCTGTTGACCCCAAACCCTTAACACATTTCTTAAATCATAACTAAGACTTAATAAAACACCTATATATGCAACAAGCCATCACGTTAGAGTGTGAAATGCTTGCCATTTGCATTTGAACACCAATGAATAATATAGATGTTCTCAATCAGTTGTCTTGTCTGCTGTGAGGCTGCAATGTGTTTTGGTGCCGTCCGCATCTGAGACACATGTCCTGTTTGGTGGCCCTCGACTAGCTCTTTCAAGTATCTGCATGTCATTCTGACATTCTACTGATTTTATTTGGAAGGTCACTCAATTCTTTATTTGTACACTGTTTTTAAAAAAATATATTGCACAGAGTATTGTTGTAAATATGTATTTTCCTTGATAAACACTGTTGCAATAATATTGGGAAATAGTTGTACTCTTGAAGTTTGAGTATTAAAAACCAAAGGTATTCTGCTAGAAAAAAACATTAACTGGGGAGGTGTTCTGTCTGAAAAAAATACCATGTTTTCTTCTCAAACCAGCCAATCAATAAGACCACCTGGAGAACTTTCTCTTAAATGATTCATAGTCTCCTCCCCCCAGAGATTCAGTATCATAAGTTTGGGGACCAGGGGATAGGGCTCTGGAACTGATCTCCAGCTACTTTACGTGAACAACGTAAAGGTTTAAGAATCACTGGTTTAGATTTGCCAACTAGTTCATGAATTTTTCAATGACAGAAATTCTTGTGTGTCTTTATGTTTGGGTGCCTGGAGTAGTATTGGAGTAGCAGGACAATTGAGTTGAATAGTACTGCTGCTGTGTATACAGCAGGCCTCCCATAATGCTTATTCAGAAGTATTTGTGTAGAACCAGACTCTTTGAAGCCTGTCCTTGCTGCATCTGCTGAGGGCCATGAACATAAGGAATCATTTGAAGGTATTGCTTAGTGAAAGATCTGGAGTGGTATTTTGTGCAAAATATTCCCTCTGCCTTTCCTGAGTCAGGCAGGTTTGCTTGTTTTGCAAGACTGAGATTTTCTTGAAGCATCTGTAAGACTCAGTGAAAGCCTGATCCTTTTTATAATCATTATTGTCATCTGGTTCTCATATCCTTCTGTCCACCCTGAGGCCAGGTCAAGCTGCCCTCTTCCTAAGCTCTTGCCTCCAATAAAGCTTCCTGCCCTTGACCTTGGGGTCCATCAGCTTGTACTTCACTTTGCCTCTCTAGCAAATTCAGGGTTGCCTCTGGGGCTCTCACCTTTCATTTTATTTCCACTGAATCCTTCTGGGGCTTCTATTTTTATCCTTGTGTTTGAGATGTCGGGGCTGTTTAAGATGAGGCCTTGCTATGATAGTAGCTCTCCTTGCAGGGGTGGGGACTGCTGTCCCCATGTGGCCACCTTGTAACATTTACTAGATACATTAGGGTGACTTCCTTTCCCATATCTCCTTCTCTTTATACATAACAACCCAGGCATGCACTGCCATTTGGCAACTGATATGAAGAGAAAATGTGGCTTTGGAAATTTCTGGCCACCTGCTTTTTCTGCATTGGTCACTTTCTTCTGTTACCTGTAACTCCATTTGAACTCTAATTATTTTTGGACTAATATCAGTAATTCAGCTTTTATCATGTAATATTCTGTTCCTTCAGTAGGACTGTTAGACTCTTTGAGATCAGGAGTTTGTCTCTCCCATCTCTTTGCAGCACCCAGGAGAGTTTCGTGGCTGCCTGCTGAATGAAATGTTAGGCTCCAGATTTCTAAAGATACAGCTATTGATGCATAGCAAAGTAGAACACTATAAACCAAAATTCCAATGGTTTATTTTTGAAAATGTGCAAAATTTAAATTCTAAGGTATAAAAAATTATAAAAATGCTTATTTTAACAGGTAAAAAAAAAAGTTAAAACATTAATGATCACTCCCGACCTTTCTCCAGCCTCTACACGTTAGGGAACCAATATGAACATTTGATGTATAATGTTATTCTTTTTTTTTTTTTTTAAAAAGTTATTTATTTATTTATTCATGAGAGAGAGACAGAGAAAGGCAGAGACACAAGCAGAGGAAAAAGCAGGCTTTCTGTGGGGAGCCCGATGCAGGACTTGATTGCAGGACCCCGGGATCACACCTTAAGCCAAAGGCAGATGCTCAACCACTGAACCATCCAGGTGGCCTGATGTATGGTGTTCTATAGCTTTTTTTGATAGTTAAACCAATGTACAAATATAAAAACATATAGGCAGATTTGTCTATATAGTTTTAATGGGATTTTTCTTTTTTTTTTTTACATTTTTATTTATTTATGATAGTCACACAGAGAGAGAGAGAGAGGCAGAGACATAGGCAGAGGGAGAAGCAGGCTCCATGCCCTGGGAGCCTGACGTGGGACTCCATCCCGGGTCTCCAGGATCACGCCCTGGGCCAAAGGCAGGCGCTAAACCACTGTGCCACCCAGGGATCCCTTAATGGGATTTTTCATGTGTTACCTGTTTATAGTTAGATGTAAACAAATGAACAGTGCAACTTGCTCTCATGTTCAGAAAACAGGTTGTTTCAGAGCCCTGCCTTGCACACATCTCCTTGATGACAGTGCCTACCTTGCCTTCCTCTGGGGAAAGGAGGAACCCATTTGAGCAGAAACCTGATCATGAAGAAAGAGAAGAGAGGTTCCAGTAATAGTGCCACAATCCATGTTTAATAATCATCTACATGCTGTCTGTAGCCCAATCTTTTTTTTTTTTTCCTTAAATAACCCTTTGCCCACTAAGCTTCAGCATATCCTTCTCCCTGAAACACTGTTCCCTTATCCTTTTTGCTTGAGTAAGGCCTGCTAATTTTTCACATCTCAGCTTCCCTGTTATCTCCTCCAAGCAGCTGATCCTGACCTCGTTACCCCTTGGGACAGCACTATGGGCCTCTTCTCTGTATTACCATGATATTCATTCTTCCCTTCCCTCAGTGTGTTATTATCCTCTGTAGCAATTCTTAGCATGGTGGATGTGGAGGTGCACTGCCTAGCTCCCCTGTGAGGAAGGACTAGATGCCCAGCAGCAGGAAGTCTAGATGGCACATGGTAGGCTGCTTCAGGGTTGTCCTCAGCTTCAGAGAGCCGTGTAGTCTGGGGCAGCCCCTGTCCAGAGACTGAGCAAGGTGAGGATGTGAAGAACCTGCCATCTCACCTTGGTTCAGGACAAACACATCAAGTGATTCCTGCCCCAAAGTGGCATCCTTGTGAGCCAAGGCCCTCCCCGACCTGCCACTCAGCCAACACTTCCCCTCTGCCCAGTCCTGCTCCTTCCCCTCCTTTTTCAGGTATTGAGCCCTAACCAACATCTGCACATCAGACTCCATCTCATTATCTGCCTCTGGAAAACCCACCATATAACATCTAGTTAACTGTCTTACTTGCTTCAGTGAGGACAGGGAGAGTTGTTCACTGTCTCTCCAGGACCTATGGCACAGCAGAGAGTGTTGATGTATCTGTTGAATGAATGAATGAATGAATGAATGAATGAATGAATTTGGATGACTCCAAAGGAGGCTCAGATGCTAGTTTGCCCCTGACCTCAGCCAGATGCCCCTCTCTTCCCATCATCCCTTGTGACCTGGGTCCTGTCAGTCTTCTCTTCCTTTGGAGAACTACACATTTACTGCATTTCTTCTCTTTTGTTCTCTATCCTTGCCTGTCCCTGGGAGGGCTGGGCAGGGGTGCTAAGCAGCTCACAACAGACAACCCCTTTTATTCCTTTTGACGGCCTCAGGGAAGTTTGATGGGGATATTTCCATAATCGATGAAGGAGCCCTGTCACCCCAAACATGGAGTCTTTAAAGAGAATAGGTTTATGCAAATTAGATATTGATGGGGTAATGATTAATTGGCCCTGAGCCTTTGTTAATATGCAATTGTAGTAACAGAGATACATTTATAATTATTTTGGTTAATTGTTCAAACAAGCACTCAGGACTTAATTGCACAGAGTAATTGAAGAGCCTTCGTATTAGGATTATTTCTTTCCAGAGAAAAATTGTGGTGTTTAACTAGTTAGACTCCTGTGTTAAGGGGGTAGGTGAAGTCTGGTTCTTTGAGGTTCTTGTGTCTCTAAAGAAGGGACAGTCACATAGTCTTAAGTCGTCTTATGTTTGCAAAGGAAGGGGAATATGGGCTTTGCATTTGGACAGATAAAGGTTCAGAATTCCAACTTTGCCACTTCAGTAGCTCTGTGGTTTTAGGCAAGTTATTTAGCTTCTCTGAGCTAGTTTTAGTTTTTAATCCATAAAATGAGAGGAATAACACTTAACTTATGCAGCGGTGGGAGATATAAATGAAGCAGTCCATGTAAAGCCCTTAGTTTGGTGCCTAGTACATGGTAAACAGCCCTAATGAGAACCCGTGCAATGATAATTTTCAGCACTGCCATTGGCAGAGGCAAGACAAATGAAATTGAGTATAAGCTGCCAAACACCTGTGAGCTCGTGAACAGGAAGCATTTGGGAAAGGAAGGGCACAAAAGGCCTGACTTAGAGAGTTTATTTAAAAACACAGAGATTGGAACAGATTGGAGGAACATGTGCAGACTCTGTTGCTGATCTGCAAAAGGTGATGACAGTGCTTTGCAGGGAGCTGTTTGGCTATCCACCTTAAGGTGACCCACTTCTGGAGGATATTATTGTGAATTCCAACTTTTTCTTATTTATCTCTGTTCAAACTCTAAAATCACAGATACACACTCCAAAATTACAAATATTATGATGGAGAGAAAAATCTTGAAGCTGCCTGGTAAGGGGGTCATTCTTTCCCGTGATCCCTGGGTATCTCTCTGGCCCTTCCTGAAAGTGGATCCTCCCAGCCAGGGCGACAGGTTGTGGGATGAGTTGGTCAGTGCTGACAGAGGGCCACCTCAGCACCTGAAACCCAGGCCCAGCAGGAGGGGAGAGAATAGGTAGTGGTATTCAGAACATGGCCCTGGAGCCCAGCCAATGGGTTTGACAGTCCTGGCTTTGCCACTTCCAAGTTGACGAACTTGGACAAGACATCTAAACTCTAGCTCAGTTTCTCCATTAGTAGTTTGGACTTCACATAGCTGAAGTGAGGCCTCTATGGGGTCATGCAAGTAAAGTATTTAGCAGTGCCTGACTGCTATAAGCATTTGACAGATAAGTGATGATGGTAATGAGGATCAAGATCTTTGAGTTGCTTAGACGGGCCTTGGGGAAGTTTTAGAGGTACCACCAGGGAGATCATCCCTCCCACATCAACCCATCAACTGCAACCATCAACAGAGGCACCCAGGCTACATGGAACATATATTTCCCTGATTTTTTGACTGGTAGGCCACTTTTCTGAGAGAATAACTAGTGATATCTTGGGCTAGGACCCTCTACTCTTTCAACACAGCCAATCATGCTGCCTTTTTACATCTTCAGCTCAAATCACAGAACAGAAAGAAATGAGCATAGGAAGTTCTTCGTGGGTAGGCAGACCATTGGGATCACTAGCTTATTGATTTGGTTACAACAAATGCTGTACAATGAATAATTCTATGTAGTGAATGATTCCTCTCCCCTGTTGGCATGGGTCTCAGTAAAGAAAAGTGCTGAGGGCACCCTGTATGCACAGTGGACTTTCACGGGGTCATCTCAGGAATTGCCTCACGTCAGTGCAGATGTGGTATTTTTATCACCCCATTTTACAGAGAAGCAAGCTGACATAGAGAGGCAAGTTTAATTTGTATTTGTGAGGCAGAGTTCTCCTTTTCCTGATATACTGGGGAGTCCCTTTTCTTGAAATATGTTACAGTCCACTGAAGTTCAAGGTTTTGTCATCAAAGCTTCATGGAAGGCTTTCCTCCCTTTAAAGATAAAAAACTTTGGCGGGGGTATGTGAGAACCCTTCTTGAAGGTATTGTAAGCAATGGAAACTCCTGGTTAATTGGCTTTGTCACTGTAGAGTGCAGTATCTGCCTCTAGAACTGGATTTATTTCCACTTTGCCAGCCATTTGCCCTCTCTGAGCGTTGGTCACTTCACCTGGTAAACATGACCACCATGGCACGTGTCTCAACAGGACGTAGTGAGGATTAAATTCACCAAAGTACACCCAGGATTTAGCACATTGTGTGATGCCATGTGATGACATAATGGGTAAGTTGTTTGTTGTTGTTTTTTTTTTTTTTGAAAGCATAGAGGAAAGGCACCAAGGAAGCTGGGTGACAGGACAGGAGAAAGGGGGTAGCATCAGGTGTTGAAAGGGGATTGGGCAGAATTGCTCTTTCTTGGGGAATGGCTCATTTTGGGAATTGCAAATCTATTCCTTCATAAGGAGTTTACTCTGGTCTAAAGTTTAAGAGAAGGAGAGAATCCTACATAACTTAATGTTTTAACTAATAGTTGCTCTACATCCCAAAAGGAAAGGATTCTGTTTTCAAAGAAGGCAAAGGAAATAATACACCAGAGTGCCCAGCATGTTCCATATCTGCTGCTTGGTACAGAGAAAATACTCCACAAGTATGTGTCTACTCCATGAATAAATGAATGAGTTCTGGGATTTTCCTGCTTACAAGCGTTTCACAATCTTATTCTTTTCTCCTTCCTCTTATGCCCTCTCCACTCCACCTTCTCCGTAAGAATCTGGGCAACCAGGCCCCCTTGTGTCTCATGATCTTGGGGGAACACTGTCTGAAAGTCAGCTGAGACTGTAGAATCAAAGTCCAGGGCATAAATGAATGCTTGCTCAGGGACATTTGCCTAGGGCTTCCAGCTTCACATTTTTCAGTTCATTCCCCATTGTGAAGCATGAAGGCTGCTGCTTTGCCCATCCAGACTCAGGGAAGAAGGGATTGCCTATTCTGTGAGTGTGACCCCCTTTATGCTCCTGTGTCATGTTTATTTCCGATTTCTGCCCCAACCCCTCCAGATCAGGTGATGATTCTCCTTGACACTGCTATGTGTCAGAAACAAATCCTCCAGTAAGCAGAAAAGACTCCTTGAGTGAATTCCCTTCCTTGTCTTTCCTGGTAGCTCTTTGGTCCTGTGGCCTTTGTTAACTGTGATGTGCCAGGCTACTTGGAGGAGGCCAGATGCATAAAGGCATTTCTGAAAACACTGCCCTGACCACTTTGCTGTCAGCTACGGACTTGGAGTTTGCTTGGGGTGGCACCCTCATCTACCTCCATCCCATCCTATGGCACCAAGTCTGGCCCCGGCCCACTTACCTTTAGCAGCCTCTCCCTAAGCCCATGGTCTCCACCTCCTGGGTTCCCCTCAGCCTTCCTAGAATCAGGGAATTCAGAAGCTTTTATATCCCACAACTCTCAACAAGAATATGTATTTCCCTCTCCTCTCATCTGAAGAGGATGGAACTGGGAAGCAAAGGATAGCTGCCTATGATAGGTCCCATCTGGGCATTTTATACAGAGTATGTTTCTTGATGGCCTTTTTCTCCTTGCCTGAGGAACTGGCTCTCTTCTCAGCTCCGTTTGGGAAACATGTTTTGTCTCCAGGTCTCCTTTGCCAGAGATTGCTGTAGCTGAAGGGTTTTCTAATTGCCTGCTCTATTTTTTTTTTCTGCATCTAGCTTTCTTTCAACATATCTATGCCTTTATATTTAAGACATGTCTCTTGCAGACAGTGTATGATTGGGTCTTAATTTTTAAATCCATTCTAACAATTTCTGCCTTTTAAAAAAGATTTCTGCCTTTTGAATTAGAATGTTTATTCCATCAGTATTTAGTGTAATTACTGATGTGATTGGATTTCATCTGGTTTATTGTTTGTTTCGTTTGCCCTGTTCTTTTATTTTCATTCCTCTGTTCCCTCCTATCTTGCTTACTTTTTGGTGTTAAATTAGAAAATGTCTTAGAATTCCATATGGATTTAATAGCCTTTTAGGTTTCTATAGGTACTGTTTTTAGTAGTTTCTATAGGTACTTGAATATATATTCTTGACTATGCTCCATCCACCAAGAGTCAATATTGTGCTACTTCAAGTAGAATGTAGAAAACCTCCAACTCTGTGGGTCCATTACTTCCACCTATGTATTCTATCTACATATGTTATAAACCTCCAAACATAATTTTCTAATGTTTGCTTTAAACCTGGGGTTGGCAAACTATAGCCTGCAGGCCAAAACTGACCTATCACCTGCTTTTGTAAATGAAGATTTATTGGAACACAGCCACGCTCAGCTGTTTACATATTGTCTATGGCTGCAAGTAGTTGCCTCCGAGACCCTATAGGCTTCAAAACCTCAAATATCTTCCATCCCCTTACAGAAAAAGTTTGCTAATAATGTATATTATAAAGGCAATAAGAAGAGAAGAAAAGCCTTTTATAGATTCCCAGATATTCCACATATGAAACTCATTTGTTCATGAACATCCAGATTTCCATCTACTACCATTTCCCTTCAGCCTATGTCTTATAGTGCAGACTCTCTGCAGTGCCCTCTTCCAAGTACTAATGCTCCTCTAGTCTCTGCACGGAGTCATTCTCCAAAGCCTGCAGGTAGTTTTAAATATTTTGTTTGTTTAGTGTTTTCAGTTGTTATCTGCAGGAGGAATCATTTGATAAAAGTTACTCCTCTCAGGTAGGCCTGGAAGTAGAACCTTAAGTAGTTTCTGAATTCCGAGTTATTGGACACATCCAATCATAGGCTGTAAGGAGTGACACAAAGGGACTCTGTATATCAGATTGCAGAGTAGATTGTAGAAGGAGCTGCACTAAATGCAATGAATTTTCTGAAATTGTATTATGAATATTTGGAAGTGACTCGGGCAAGGGAATCCTATTATCTTTTAAAAAAATTTATTTAAAAAAATATATTTATTTATTCATTCATTCATTCATTCATTCATTCATGAGAGACACACAGAGAGGCAGAGACACAGGCAGAGGGAGGAGAAGCAGGCTCTTTGCATAGAACCTGATGCGGACTTGATTCCAGGACCCCAGGATCATGACCTGAGCCAAAGGCAGATGCTCAACCATTGAGCCACCCAGGTGCCCCTATTTATTATTATTATTATTATTATTATTATTATTATTATAAACTTCACAAAGAAATCTAGCTCTGTTTTTGTGGGATGACTAGATAGTCAGTATGGTAAACACTTTAGGTACTTATTGCACCTTTATGAAAAACCCTCTGACTCGGATATGATTCATGTCCTGTTTCATAGTATATGAAGGTCTGAGGGATGACCTCAAGGTTGTGCTCAAGGTCACATACCCAATAATGGAGCCAGCAATCAAATCCAAGTAGTAGAGTGGTAGAACTCATTCCCTGAACCAACACTATGCTTGGGCCTTTGCTCAGCTCTTTCTGCCTTATGTTGTCCTTTGTGATGTGTTTCTGTCTGGATAGACCTTAAGTTCCCGGAGTGCATGAGCTGGCCTTTCCTGCCTGGGAAACCTCCATAGGCCCCGCAGCCCCATGCTGCCCATAGTATGGGCCTGATCTTAGGGTTTGGAAAGGCGGGGCTGCTGTGAACTGGGTGGGGTAGGGTAGATATTCAAATTAGAAAATTAGTGGATTGTTAGAGAACCAAAAATCTGTGAGGGGGCGAATGAGGCAGAGGGCCAGGGAGAAGGGATAGACTGGGTTCTGGGCAGTGTGACACACTGGAGACATAAACAAGGAAGGTCAGACTCATCTATAAGGGACAGAGCTGATGTGAGACTGAAATCTGTGCCCATAGGAGAAAAGGGACAAGTGTCAGGAACAAGGTAGGGTAGAGAAGTAAGCCATCAAGAAAGTGCCTGGATCTTGTTAGCTTGTTTCCGGAAGGTTCAGAATCTGCCACCCCTTCCCCAGGCAAATGCCTGAGAATCTACCTCTCTCTCTCTCTCTCTCTCTCTCTCTCTCTCTCTCTTTCACTCAAAGTTTCAGCTCCCAAAGTTTGGCTCCTGATAGCAGGTGTACAATAAATCCTTCTTGAATTAAATTAAAGTGTTTAAGGAGCCATTTTCTGAGCCAGGCCTTTCTCTGTTGTCAGGGAAGAATTTATTTAACAAGACCTACACTTTGGCAAACAAACCCTGCTTCTCTTTGCTGATACATGGCCACAATGCCCTTTTTGCCACCCGCTGTTGGGAAATAGGTTCTTGGTTGGGGAATGGGTGTGGTTTGATGGTTTGGGAGGAAGATAATTTCAAGATACTCTGAAAATGATAGTTTGTGGACACCCTGGTCTTCCCAAAGGACTGTGGATCTTTGAAGTACATGCTTGACCCTTAGAAGTAAGAATTCTCTGAGAGCAGGTAGTCATTTGTGTTGTAGATGCAGTCTTGTATATCAGAAAAACCCCTCCAGATAACTTCCTTGTAAGGGGCAGGGAATATTAATGATATTATTGCAGTATCTGATGCAAATTTTCTTTCTGTCTCCCTTGTGGATATTGTCCATTGCAAGCACCATCTTAAATATTATGAATATTTGCTATACCTGGGATTAGCGATCAGCAATCAGAAGTGGCCCTTAGTTATCACTTCATGGTATGTCTTTCCTCTTCTTATTTCGTGACCAACATCAAACCTTTCTTTTCCCTGAACACAAAAGGTGCTATTCTTTTCTAGACACCCAGAGCTAAGATGGAACGTCTGTGCCAGGACTTAATGATCACCTGTTTCTCAAGAAGACAGCTACAGTAGCTAGAATGAGCCCTATGATTCAGTGAGGTAAGAACGAAGGGAGACGTTTTAATTTTAGTGGACGAGTGCCGTGTAGCTGCTGGGAATCCAAGCACTCAATCTCCACTCCAGTGAATGCCAGCTCTGTCTCCAGTTCCAGTGGATAGGAGAGCCAGACCCTCTTGGCTAGGGAGACATCTGCAAACCAGCTCTTGCTTCTTTAGCAGGGACCAGGGATCAGAGGGCAAAGAAGCCACTTAGGTATTGGTTTGGCCCCATGTATCTCTTTGCCACAGGGCAGTGTGGCCAAGTACTTGGGATTTTGTTAAATTCCTCAGATCTAGCACTTGGTCTCAGATGGGGAGTAGGTCCATCAGACAGCCTATAAGTTGTAACCTTTCTTATTGGTCTCATAAATGGAACTTTCAGATCCTTCCAGGTATAATTACCTGAGAAATAGGCTCTGTCTCTTAATTATGTAGGATTCTCTCCTAACCCCAAATGATTCCTTTTGCAGAGATGACCCAAAAGATGGAACAGAGTTTCAAAGTCACCAAACACTTAGGCAATCAGAGAGTTCATTTTTTTCCTTCTATCAGTCGGGGCTGAAGTTAACAGCGAAGTATGACATTCCCTTTAAAATCATCTTGAATACTTCAGTGTATAGACAGTCTTATTCTGAGCATAGTTGTGTGTTCAGTTTTACATCAAAGCTCTTTCAGAAGTCATTTTTCTTCCTTTGGTGCTCTTTTTCCAGATGTTATGCCCACATATTTTAAATAAATAAGCAACACAAACATATTAATGACTTTAAAAATTAGAAATCTGTGACCCCACTAATTCATGATGATTTCGTTTTTTTTATTTTCATATTCCTTTTTTTAAATTTTCATATTCCTATGTAATTTACAGAGACAACACAAAACCTACTCTTTTGTGTTTTATTTGTACTTCAACATTTTCCTCTATGGTTCTGCAAACTCATTTTAATGATCCTTTAGTATTCTATCCTGTTGTTTTACAAATATTTATTAAAATTGTCCCCAAATATTGAACACTTCTGTTGTTTTCAAAGATTAGCTCTTAGGGGAAATCTGCATTAAGCATCTATACACATATTATTTTATTTTCTCCCATTTCTGCTGAATTATATCCTTGGGTAAGACTTGTGGAAACAGGATCCTTACCTTAAGAAATAGGCCAGTTTTCCTGAATCTCTTTCCATATTGTCATAATGCTGTCCAACATGGTTGTGTCCATTTCCAGTGAATGAGTGAATGACCATAGGGGTGGCTGAAAACTCAATAGGATATGGTGTTACAATTTGTAAAATTTAGGTTTGAGAAAGTATTTCACTTTTGCTTAATTTTCATGCACTTGATTTCTCTCCAAGCTTTTGATCTTTCTAGCAAGACCTGGCTGTTCCCAGGTCTGCCTCATCAAAGGCAGTGTTTACTTGGCTTCAAGGCATACACAATCATTTGTCTAAGTGCTAAGAATTCCTGTAACTTCTTCCTTGAGAAAAACACAAAAGAGAAGGAATGCATTGTCTGGCAATGTGATAACCCAGGGTTGTCTTTCCCCAAATGGGGCAAAAAATCTGCTTTGTTATTTGTTTTCTCACATCTGAGACCTCAGCTCTGTTGTCTGTCCTCAATCCAGTGAAAATTTTCACTTTTCATCATATTGGATCCTCAACAGCACTTGACCCTCTACCACTCTCCCTTTGAAATAACGTCTTTCTTTGGGGTCTGTGACCTTATCTTCCCCAATTTCCTTCCACTCCTCTAGCTGCCCTTTGAGGTCCTTTATTGCTCCTGCCTCCTCCTACCTGGCTTTTGAATGTGGAACATTCCTGAAACTTGGTTTTGGAATGTCTATGTACCTGTGTACTTTATGAACCCTGGACAGTCTCATCCTCACAGTGGCTCAGTAATGAGACTCTCTGTGCCATGGCTCCTGAATTGAAATCTTCATCCCAAACCAGAGTTCCAGACACAGAGATCAAAGCATCACCTAAAGCATCCCCACTGACCTCCCAGTACAGTCTGGTTGGTTCTGATGCCTTTGGTGTTCTCAGTACCAGCACTGGTACTTCTGTTTGTTCATTCAGGCAAACCTGGGACCAAGCAGCATCCATGAAACCCTTTACCCTGCACTCCCCACAGCTGCACCAGCACCAGGGCCTATAGCTTCACTTCCTAAACTTCTCTGGACCCCATTCAGCTCTCACCATCTTCGGAGCTACCACCCTGGTGCATACCAGCTGGTCTTGCCATATCTACTTGACCTCAGTTCTTTTCACTGTAGCCGATTGCTTCCTTTGCTTAAAAACCTCCATGATTTCACCTTACTCTTAGAATGAAGACAGAATCTTCCCATGGCCCACAAGGCCCCACATGATCTCATCTTGGCCTCCTCTCCAGCTTCATCTCTATACTTGCTTTCCATGCCCCAGCCCTACATGAATCTTCTCTACATTGTTCACATGTTCCTGCATGCTGTCTCCTACCATAGGGCCTCTGCACATGTGTTCCTGCTGTTTGATATAGCTCCTTTTCTCCTTGGTTTCTAATTCCTTTTAGGGATGTAAGGAGTGGGATATATTGCTCACCATTCCCATTTAGCATTCACCCCCTCAACTACTGGGATTGTCATTGTCTGCCAGCTGAGTCTTTCCCCAAGTGTTATCCTCAACTGAAGGGATCTGCCTCTACCAAAATGGTTGATGTGGGTTACAAAGTCTGGGCCTCTTGCCTCAACTGGGGACATTCCTGATAAGTCTTCCCAGCTACTGAACTTTCTTTGGGTTTGGCCGAGCTTTGTTTTGCTACTTTTCCCTCAACCTCATTCCCTTATATGTATTGCTCCTGACATTGCTCCCCAGCTGACTCCCTGCTGATCTACAGGTCAGTTTCTTTCCTGGGGACCTGAGCTATGCCTTCCTATTCATCCTTTAGGTCTTGGCTCACACTTTATGGTGCGTTCCCTAATGCACCTAAAACTATCATTGATTAATGCATGCCTAGACTTTCAGCTCCTTGAAGGCAGGGAGCTCATTAAATATCCAACTTTAGGCATAGTACTTGGCACCAAAAAGGTGCTCATCAAACACAGTTGATTCTCATTATCCATGGTAGTTATGTTACAGAACATTATAGGGAACACTGAATTAGGCATCACTGAACCATTGTTCCTAGGATTAATACAGGGTTAGGCTCCTACTAGCCTCTACTCCCATCATTTTCATCAGCTGATCTTATTCTATGTGTGTTTCTATTTATAAACACCTTATTTAGGGGTGCCTGGGTAGCACATTCAGTTAAGTGTTCAACTCTTGGTTTCAGCCCAGGTTGTGATCTCAGGGTCATGAGATTGAGCCCCATATTGGGTTCCACACACAATGGGAAGTTGCTTGAGACTGTCTCTCTTCCCCTCCCAACACCATGTGAGACAGCCTGGGTTAGCCTACTGGATGATAGAATGTGAGGCCAAGTCATTCCCTTGCTGTCCCCCTATCTGACATTGAGTCAACTGCCAAATGTGTGAGTGAGGCCACTCTAGATCATCCATTCTGGGCAATCGGGCCTGGCTCAGAAGACCTACCAGTCAAGCCACAGAATCATGAAAAATTAAAAAAAAAATGTGTGAACAAATTGCTTTAACTTACTAAGTGTGAGATTATCGTTCCTTGTGGCTTCTTCCAGTTAAAAATGTGAACACCTAAGGCAGCTACAAAGGGCAAACTTTCTGTGACTGTATAGATTAGATTATATCAACAGTTAAATTTAAAAAGTTCCAAGGCTTTTGAGCTTCCTGACCTGCTCTGCCTCTGATAGAGAAGAGAGGGGTGAAAACAAAGTGGGTGGGGGAGAAAATTATGCTAGCCTGTGGAGCATATGGACACCCAGTAACAGAATTTCTTTGGTGGCCCTTCTTAAACCAACTCAGCAGTCCATATACGGAGTGCTGAGCCCAGCTTGGGAGTGAGTCAGAGGATGGGGCTTGTTCCTATGTTTCTGTTCCATCTGGCTAATCTGTGGACTGACAAATCTCTAAGGCAGGCTACTTGCTACATTTGCTTTTGATGTTCTTAGTCTTCATGTTTAGATTTCTTAATGCCATGTTTAAAAGTACTTTGAAAATCCTCGAAAATCATTTATCTCAGGCAGTGGTTCATCTTGGGGAGAAAGAAATCTTTACATCAAAAATCAGAGTAGCAGTATTTCTCAATAAAACTGGAGAAGAAAATCAGAGTAGCAATTAAAAGGCATAGAGGTCTATGGGGTAAGTGTAAATTGAATTGGGAATAGGATATACAACAAACTTTTCAAAAAAATCAAGAACTAATCATTTAGTAAGCCAACAAAGTTATTTTTTAAAGCAGGCCCTTTCAACTGCTTCCACTTTATTTATTTTTTTTTTATGCTTCAGTGACTAAAAATGGCAAAAACATTTTATTTATGTAAAAAAGAAATCACTTGTATGCAAAGTTGCAGCTGCTTCTTATAGGTATACAAGTGAATAAAAGCCGGGAACATGCAGTTTTTTTTCTTTTTTTAATGGAAATCTTGATTCACTCTTCAGTGTTGAGTTGAGAATCCTCCATTCAATGGTATCTTGGAGTTTGAACTGGATTGACGGCAAAAAATGAAATCCTAGGAAGATGTCCATATCCTAGTTATATCTCATTAGATGCAATTTTTGGTTTTGGGAATGGTGGCATTCTTGATGAAGCTAAAAAAATAAAAAGGATAATGCTAATAACTAATAATTAGTAAAATTTCTAATCCAATCATTGTTTAATATTATTTGATATACTTTTCTCATCCCCCATACTCCTGTCTTAAAAACTATCTTTTTTTTTTCCACTGAAGAATGTTTAAAAATAGAATAATGACTTTAAAATTGTTCAGAGAAGATACCAGAAAATATTATGCACCTTGCTTAACCTTTTTGGTGACTCAGAAGAAAAAAAAATCCATTGTTTATATTGCAGACAGGAGTGAATGATGCTTTTATAAAGAAGAGCATATAATCACTTATTTTCCAGAGCACCATCCAGGCTAGTTTATTTTTTTGTTTGAAGCCAGTAAAGTCAACTCTGGAAGGCTATAGTGAATGGGGGTTTAAAGAACAGAAGCTGGGCTGGGACAAAAATGCTATCATGGTTAGACCTTGTGTCTGGGCCCCTGTCCTGAGGAGGGACAGTCTGAGCAGAATGGGCTCAAGAGAAAGTGACTTTGCTTGGAAGAGCCCTTTATCTTGTACTCTGACCTTCAATCTAGTGGCAGATTTTAACAAGGGGCAACTTAGTCCCTTAGGTGCCATATGGCAATGCTTGGACATATTGTTGGTCCTCAAAACTGGAAAGGAAGTGCTACTGGCATCTAGTGAGTGAAGGCCAGGGGAGCTGCGGAATATCCTATAGAGAGAGGACAGCCTCCTCCACCACAGAATTGTGGCCTGAAAGTCAGCTGTGCAGAGTGGGAAGCCCTAGTCTAGTGAGACTGTTTGGAGTTGCTACAAGGCTCCCACTTGGGCATGTTGGGGTCTTTATGAAGAGGAGGGAAGGTGAGTGGCACAAACACAGGGAGTTTGTCAGTGAGAGGAAGCAGAGTTATGGAGAAAGTTAGCAGAGCCCAGTTAAAACTTAGATCCCCAAGTGAAAGCTGGTGACACAGGATCTAAACTTCTAGTTCTTGTGACTCCCACTGTGACAGACCCTATAATTTTTGCAACAGACCTGGCAACACAGCTAGGGCTTCCCCCAAATTGGCAGGATCTGGCTGTGCTGTGTAGAAGAGAAGGGCTGCAACCCGGAGGGGAGGGACCCAGGTTAGACTCTTCATTATGTAGTATGGCCTTGATCCTATCGCTTAACTTCTCTGAGCTGGTTTTCTTTGCTTGTAAAATGAGAATATTTCATCACATTACCTACAACTTCTAAGACTCTTCATGAATGCATGAATTTTCTGCCTTTGCTCTGGAAGGGATTTTAGGCAGATGAACCTCTGATGAACAGTTGGTTTTCCCAGAGTTGTCCAGCACTTTAGAGTCTCCCAGTTACTTTCGATAAAACTGCTAAGTTGACAAAGTCTTCCCAGAAGCATTTTCTCACTGTCTTTTAGTTTTGCCAAGAGAGATGGGGAGTGTTCGCTGTACCTTACAGGTAGACAAGCTGAGGATTAGCACCAATTCACAGTGCTGGTAAGTGGCAGAGATGCTTGTGCCAAACTTGCTGTACCCAGTGCTCCCCACCACATTTCTGGGAAGTAGAGGCTTCAGGTAAATGTCCATTGCAGGTAATTCCTATAAAACACGGTCAGTGCTGAACATGTTCATCTGAGAGAACAGTGGGTCTGGGAAAGAATTTTCCAGTGCTGGAAAAGTTAATAGGACCATGCAGAGTCAGGCAGGTGTCACAGCAGTGACCCTCCACACCAGGTACCCCCACAGATCACTGCAGGAGGAGGCATTGTTTTGCAGAGATATCATCAGAGGGTGTCTTCCTCAGAGTGTCCTGATCTCAGTCCAAGTGTCTGTCATGGGGTACATCTGCTTCATGCCAGTGGCCTTCAGACATGACCCCTGATAGGCAGAGGCAGTAATGGGGATGGCCACAGTGGATCTTGACAGCATGATGGTATAGATCTCAGAGCATTCAGGCCTGGAACAGGAAGGAGGAGGTCTGGGTGCTTTTTGCTTTCTGGAAGTGATTTCTTCTTTTCCAGCTAGTCCAGCTGAAAGCAAAGCTGAGAGCCTTTCCAGGGATGGGCATGAGGCCTTTCTTTTATTAGTGAGTAACTTTCATATTCCCTTCATCCCAGATCTGCCCAGAGGTTCTTTCTCTGAACTGGCATATGCCAATCTCTCCAAGCTGACTGTGGTCTCTTTGATGGCAGAGACTGTGTCATATTTTATTAATTTTAGTAACAGCTGGAATAGTGCCTGGCATGTATTAGATACTCAGAATTTGTAGGAGTGGCTTAACTAATGGGGGGACAGGGCTCCCTGTTATCAGGGACATTTAGTAAGCCCTATTCTGTACTGGCCACTCTTCTAAGTACTTTCCTGGGAGTTAGTCACTTGGTCCTCACAGCAGCAGACAGTAGGAAACTGAAGCCCAGCGTGTTTGAGGGACCTGTCCAAGGGGCTTGAGTCCAGAGATGTTGGAGCCAGGATGGGAAACCTGGGGGCTAGTCCCAGAGACTGACTTCTTGATGGGAAATTAGGGTTTCGTAAGGCATTCCATGTTCTGTTGATGTCCTCTCTGGGCTGGCTCTGCCCCACAGCCTTGCCCCCTCCTCTCTGTAAAGTCCCACTTTCATTTCCACTTGTGGTGGTTATAGAACTTCATGATTCCCCAGGCCCTGCATCCCTACCTGGAAGACAGTGAGCTGGCTCATATTTTATAGACAAGCTGGGGACACAGAGGACTGAGGTGTGTTTTCCTACCCTCTGCTATGGCCACCAATGCTCCTGTCCACCATTCTCAGCCTCTGACTCTGGTCTCCCTCAGCACTGGCCATCTCCCACCCCTGGGGGCTTTCAGCCAGCAGTAATACCCTCTCTTTTCTGCATTTTAACCACTCCCCACCAAATCTTCATCTCTGTACCTGGCCACAGGCCAGCCATTTCCATGCCAGAGAAACCCTTCTTTGCTTTGTTCCTCCTGTGCTTATTATGGTCTCTGGTGTCCCTAGCAAGGGCTGCCTTCCAAGAGCAGCCTCACTCACTTCACTGATGCACTCCTTTTCACTCTGTGCCCACTGCAGTGTCATCTTTCTCTTCTTTCCACTTATTTTATTGCTGGTCTCCTTTTATTGGAATATGAGCTTTCACGTTAAAGTGCTTGCACCCCATTGTTCTATCTCTAGTAACTAGACTAGTATGGGCTCTGTAGGCACTTAGAGAATATGTTTTGGAAAGAACATGTGATGGGCAATGTCTAATTAAATTTCTGAAGGCAGGAAGCCTCATCTGACATATGAGTCTTTTTCTTCTCCTGGCCTCAGGTTTGCTCCCACTTAGCTTCATTCTGGGGACATCAGTTCTGAACCAACATTGGGAATTCAAAATGTTATGTACTGAATCATGTTCCTCCAAAAGTTACATGCAAATCCTAAGCCCCAGTACCTGTGAACGTGGCCTTATTTGGAAACTGGGTCTTGGTAGATGTGACCATATTGCATTAAGATGGGCCCTGAGTCTGACTAGTCTAACTAGTGTCTTTGTGTGGGGAGGAAAATTGGACTACAGATACGCAGTCCCACAGAAAGGTGCAGGCAGAGATTGGGGTGATGTGTCTGTAGGCCGAGGATTGCCAAGGATTGCCAGCAACCACCAGATGCAGGACAGGGGTATGGGACAGACTCTCTCCTCAAGGCTTCAGGGAGAGTGTGGTCTTGATGACATCTTGATATCAGACTTGTAGCTTCCAGGCCTAGAATAAATTTCTGTTGCCTGAAGTCACACCCAGTTTGTGGTCCTTTGTTGCAGCAGCCTTGGAAAGCCAACATGCAAGGCCAACAATCTCAGAGTGCTCCTGATCCTTCAGCTAGTCCTCGAGGCTCAGGAAATTCACTACTGAAATAAACCCAACATGAACTGGCCAACTCAGCATTGCCAGACAAAAGATGTCAGAGAGGCGAGGCAGCGAATTTTTCACTCTCACAAAGGAAGGGGATGTGACAGGAGGCAGCTCTGGGAGCCACGGGCCTCATGGTGCAGGACCTGAATGGGGCCTCCTGGTCTGGGACTCAGGGGCTACCCAGGACCCGGAAAACTAGTAGTGGAGACATGAGCTAGCTTCTAGCTTAGACAAGGCCCCCTGGGAATCACCGGTTGACCCCATCAAGAGATGGCTCCATAGTGAACTAGAACAGGAGGGCTCTTTGCTTCTGCAGTCTATGAAGTCAGAGACATCATTCTATCCCTTTTGTGTAGATTGTTGCAGCTTCTGTGTGTGCCCTTTGGAAGAGGCTCCTACTTATAATTACTTACTGAATACTCATCTTTTCTGTTAAACTCTAGGTTTTGTGAGGGAAAAGATTGTTTCTCTTTTTTACCACTCTGCTCTCAGCGCCTAGCCTGGTGCCTGAAACACAGTAAGCACCTCATAATATACGTGTAATCAGATTGAGTTGATTGGAGTTATATATCCTTGCAGTTATAGATCCTTTGATAATTAAATAAGGAGTCCACTTATTATTTGTAAATATGGCTGTTTTTATGCCTTAAAATTTTAAGGAGTCCTTAGGTGCTAAAATGTGTAAGAGACAATCTAAAATAAAACATTTCAAAGCCCATAAAATGTACAACACAAAGAGCGAACTGTGAACTTTGGTTAATAAGAGTGCATTGGTCCATCAGTTGTGACAAATGTACCATACTGATACATAGTGTTAATACTAGGCAAGTCAGGGTGGGGAAGAAGGGAGAGAGAATATATGGAAACTCACTCCACTTTCTGCTCTCTTTTTTCTGCAAACCTAAGAGTGCTCTAAAAAATAAAGTCTATTAGTTTAAAAAATATAAATACAAAAAAATCTCATTTCCCTATTTTCTGGAGATTTGCCCTTCCTTTCCAGGTTTTCTCCCTCTCTCTCTCTTTCTCTCTCTCTCTCTCTCACACACACACACACGCACACACACACTTAAGTACTTTATATGGAGTTGGCTACAAGAGCGGTATGAGAAGGAGTTTTGCTTGCCTCACCCCATCCACTATTTGAAGGCCTTATGACAAGAGTTTTTACCCATATTAACTCCATAGTTAATATGGGTAATTTTTATATGGAGAAGCCCAGGTACCAATGAATAAAGGTGGAACCAATAACAAATTACATAATGCCCTGCCTGAATCCCCAGGCATCATTTCTGCCACATATGACCTTAGCTTTGATGGTGGAAACTCAGCCTCTTGTGCAATTTCAGGAATCTCTTTGATATTGCTTCTTGTATGATTTTTATCCAGCTACTCAAATCTTTATTTCAATTGGAAGACCATGTTCTGGCCAGCATCACAGTCTATATTTTCATTCTTGGTCCATTATTCTGCCTTTTGGGGAAAATCCAGAAACTTTGTCTGACAAAGATGGCATGATAAGTATATTCTTAGTGAGGTGAATGTGCTTACAGGCACCTTCTCCCCAAAAGTACTGCAGAGGAATCTGTGTTTGAAAATAGAGAGAGGTTGTCTCTGCCAGGCTATTTCTAGCATTCTGAAATGCAGAATCAGGTAATACATCAAGTGCAGGTGACTGGATCATAGGACAACTGGGGGAGAAAAACTGCGCTACATGGATACCTAACATGGCCAAGAAGAGAGAAAGTAAAAATTGAGCAGGCCAGGGAGGGGGAGGTGGATGTGGGGGTGTTTCATTAAATAGAAGGTTCTGGAGAATATGGGAGGTGAGAACTAGGAGAAAAGAGAGGATTCAAGCCCAAGTTTCTGGGCCATGCAAGGTGTCCTTCAAGGGAAATGGATAAAGGATAGGAGTCCTCCAAGTCATTTGTTGGCTCTTTAATTGTTCGTTTCTTCTTTTTTAAGCATAATACTTCTCTGAGACAGAAATTGACACATTGTGCCTTCAGAACCCTTTATGGGATGTGTGGGACCCTGGGTATATTTGGGGGGCCCCTGTCTATATAAGCAATTTGATTATTTTCGATATGTATTATGTATTTGGTATGTATTCAAGATTGTGGGCCTGTACAAAAGAAGATAGTGATTTACTGATGAAAATACAGAACCATTGGCAGAGAAAATAAATTTGTTTATTGACCAATTGGTGCATGTGAAGAGTCTGAGTATCATTAGTTCAGGTCTGGGGACCATTCTTTGTGTTCTTTATTGTTAGTATGCCATTCCTGGCTAATTTCATATCTTCTACCATGAGCAAAAGGTAGCAATGCTGTTATTGCTCATAATGCCATGGCTTTTCATAACCTGTTTATATTCAAACAAATACAGATATTTTTCTGTTCGCAGGTCCCAATAGCATTTATTTACCGTGGGTTCCATCATTACTCATGATGCTGCATCACCCTTCATGTTGCCTGTGAATACTATTAGCTTCCATTGATTCTCTCAGAGGTTGTGCTTTGTTGATGGTGACCACAAATGCAATCTTACCAAAAATGTGCAGGAAAATGGGAATGATGATTCACTTTCTGGTCATGTTAAATCTACCATTCAGAATTTTTTCTGTCCACATAGAGCATAGAATAACACATCCTCCAGCGGTGTCCTCTTCAGAAATCATGTGGACATGATCACTGTTTATCTGGCATGTATTCTCTTTTGATGTTGATGGTACCCTGCCTTCCAGTGGGATGCATAGGGGAGGACAGGCAAAGGACCCACGAATGGAGAAATGAGAGTAGTTCACTTGTGCAAAGAATTTATCTGTCTCATCCAGCATTACCTTGCCAGGCCAAACTCCTGGAACTAGGACCTGGGCATAAAGCCTTAAGATAACCCCATTGTATGAATTCCGGACCTTTTGGGGACATCTTTTTGACTCCACATATGGGGTAAAGGGCCTTAGAGTATTCCAAAAGGGAGAAATCAAAACCAATGTCTGTTTTAAGGAGAATATTCCAAAATGTGAGATCCTTAAGGTGTAGAACCAGGACAGGGGCCCCACCAGCCTGGGCTTAAAGGCACACTATCTGTTGTCAATAGAATTATGAATACAGGGCGCCTGAGTGGCTCAGTTGGTTAAGTGTCAGACTTTTGGTTTTGGCTCAGGTCATGATCTCAGGGTCCTGAGACTGAGCCCACATCAGGCTCTTCATTCAGCACGGAGTCGGCTTGTGTCTCTCCCTCTCCTGTATCACCCTGCCATCCCCTGCCCTTGGAATAGATAAATTTAAAAAATCTTTTAAAAAAAAATAAGATTCTGAATATGGGTCTTCACATGGAATCACTTCTCCACAATCTCCTGATGCTCTTCTTTTTGACTCAGCACTTGAGTTATTGTGTCCAACAGCTATTTGTTCTCTCAATGCAATTTCCTGTCCTATGTCCAATTTCTCTCTCCTCTCCTCTTATGGTGAATACTTTGTATTCTTCAAAATCGAATTTATTTACCTCATCATCAAACCTCCTGGAACTTTTCCATCTGCCCTGTTCTCTACCTGTTGAGACCATCTATTCTTCCCTTTATCCAGCCAATGAAAACTCTTCAGTGAGTGCCTATTCTGTGCCAAGCTGTGTTCTAGGCATTCTATTAATGATAGTGAACAAAACAGATCTCACAAGTTAACTGTCATGTAGGCTCCCTCTGGACTCTATAATTTCTATTTCCACGTCTCGTGTTAAAATTACTTTTATTTGCCAGCAGATGTTTTCTGTAAAGGGGCAGACAGTAAATACTTTAGACTTTGAGGGACATATGGCCTCTATTATAACTACTCAGCTCTTCTGTTGTACCACAAAAGGAACCAGAGACAATATGCAAACAAATGGGTGTGGCTGTGTTCCAATAAAACTTTATTTACAAAAATGGGGAGATATGTGGATTTTGCCTGCTAGCCAGAGTTTTCTGACCCCTGCAATTGAATACAAGCTCCAGGAGAACAGGTTTGTTTGTTTCTTTTTCTTTTTCTTTTTCTTTTTCTTTTTCTTTTTCTTTTTCTTTTTCTTTTTCTTTTTTTCTTTTTCTTTCTTTCACTGCTGGCTTCTTGGTGCTTAGAATAGTACCTTGCACATAGAGGGTACTTGACACAGATTTGGTATATAGGAGAAAAGAATGAATGTCATCTATTAAACAGGAAGTTCCTGAAGGCAGGGCTCCCTGCATGTGGTGATCAGCTCAGAGAACATGTTAGGTGAAAATGGATTGAATGAAAGATGGAAACCCATTCTTCTAGTCAGGGCCTCCACTGGGGCAGGCGGCAGCGGGCAGCAGGCGGCAGTGCAGGAACCCAGTGGGTCCAGGCCAGCCTTAGTATCCTGGCACGATTGCAGCTGCCTCCTGGGCAGTGGGACTTCCACATGAGGAACCAATAACAGGATTACAGGCAGGCCTTCCTCCACCCCATGCCTGCCCCACGGCCAGCTGTGACAGCCTGCTGCAAGCTTGTAAAGCAGCAGCCCTGTTTCAGGGAACTCAGCAGCGGAAATGGCCATTAAAGTTAAACATGACTGTCTGTCAGAGGGAAGGAGTGACAACAGGGGCCCTGTTTGCCACCATCAAACTGCCTGTCAGCGCCAGCCAGTTGGGTTTCCCAGGCGCACCTTTCTGATGGTCAGTGCACTGGCTGGGATAGGCAGGGCCCTGGTGTTTGGTGGGGCACGTGAGCTGAAATCCAGAGGCAAAGCTCATGTCATTTTGGAACTTGGGGCATGACAAGTCCAGCCAGATAAAGACAGGAGGAGAAAGGGAGGGTGGGGGTGTTGGCCAGCAGGCTTTCTGTTGCTGGGGCCTCACCCAGAAGGGAAGTAGCTCCTCTTCTGTTTCATGTCAACTTCACTGTCATTGGATAGTCGGCGAGATTTCAAACAGATAAATGCCCCTTTGGGAAGCCGGAATGCCTTGGCAGACAATTTTAGGCCTTGATTTGATTGATAAATCCTTTGTGACAAGAGGGGATGAAAGAGGCCCCTGGTTTGGTACATATAAATAGGAAATTAGCTGGCAAAGTTGTCAAAGATAATTAACTTTCCGATTCTGCGGGTCTATTCAGGTTGACATCCTGAAATTATTTAGAAATGCACATGTCAACGCTCTGACAGAATTTGGGGCTGATCAGATAAACAGATTTGGAGATGTTTGATTGTAAAATGATGTAAGCGCTTAGCTGGTGTTTTATCACTCACTGCGTGCTTCCGCTAGCTGCAGTGGATGTTGCCGGGAGAGGGTTTGGCTGTGTGGGGATGGGGAGATTGAATAGGATGCACTAGGTACAACACATTTGCCTTCTTCGTGCTTTCATTCTCACCAAGTTCAGAAATTTCTAACCCTCAATTCAAATGCAGTTAACCTTGGACTCAGCCCAAGGACTTCTCTCTAAACCTCAGCCTCCGGTTGGAAGGGAAGCATCTGAAGGATCCGTTAGCCTGCTTGTTTCCCCCAATCATGCCCAGTGTTGCTGGGCGAGTGCAATGTACAAAATCATCTAGAGTCACTTTATTCATCATCACGGTTTTGGGTAAATCACTGGGCGTGACATGCTATTGAGAGGAGAGAATGCCTTCTTTGGCATTTCCATCTTGTTATTAGAAGTTGCCTTTGAAAAAGCAGGTCGGTTTAAAGCCAGATTCTTCCAAATGAAGAAACATCATTCCTTTGAGCGGATGAAAACTGGTATTTATTTAGTGGGTACCTACTGTGTGACGGAGGCCAAGTTGGACAGTGAATTATATGATTTGCTTACTTTAATCTTCCTAATTTCTGTGGAGGTTTGTCTTTCTTATTTGGATGAGAAAATATACTCTGAGAAGTTAAATCAGCTACTGCAGGTAACCAGCTGTCAGAGTGCAATTTGGATTTGAACTCCAGTTTATTTCTGTCCTTCCCCCCAACACTGTTTTATGATTAATCATATCATAGACTTTTAGATGGAAAAGAATTTGAAGATCATTTTGTTGAGGGTTTAACAACCTATAGGCCAAATCCAGCTGCTATCTGTTTTTGAATGGCTCACAAGCTAGGAATGTTTTTACATTTGTAAATGATTGGGAGAAAACTGAAAGAAAAATATTTCACAACATGTGAAAACTAGTTGAAGTTTAAATTTAAAATGTCCATAAGTAAAATTTTATTGAAATACCACCTCATTCGTTCATGTGTCATCTATGGTTGCTTTTATGCTATCAAGGCAGAGTGGCGACAGAGGCTATATGGTCTTCAACGCTGAAAATAGGTACTGTGTGGCCCTTTACAGAAAACATTTGCTGACCCCTGGCTGCTTTCTGTATCTCAGTGAGATCTTATCTATCTCTGAGTGTAGCTGTCACTGGCAGAACTCTCAAAAGGCATTATCTAATTTATCTTAACTACTTGAGGTGCTACTAGTAAGTATTATGCAGGCCAAGAAGCCAAGGTTCAGAGAGGTCCAAGAAGCTGGTCTGGCTAACATAGCAGAGCCAGGATTCATGGCCAAGCCTACCTGATTTCACACTCAAAACACAAACTCCGAATTCCCTCACTTGGTTGCCATTTCACTATAATTCCACATTGCCTGGATGTGGATTTTCTAGGCCAGGTGCTTAAAACTCCAGGATGATTACCACTCTGGTGGGCAGAATAATGGCCTCCCAAAGATGTCCTTATCCTAATTCCCAGAACTGCAACTATGTGACCTTCCACGACAAAAGGGACTTGGCAGATGCGATTAAGGATCTTGAAATGAGAAGATGGTTCTGGATAGGCCTAAGGACAAGAGTACTCACAAGAGGGAGACAAGAAGGTCAAAGACAAAGAAAGAGATGGGAGGATAGAAGCAGAGGTTGGAGTGATGGGCCCACAAGCCAGGGAATGCAGGCTGCCTCTAAAGGTGAAAAAGATGAAGGGGGTTCTCCTCCGACCTCCACAAATGCAAGAGGATAAATTTTGCGTTGCTTTCAAACACTAAGTGTGGGTTAATTTGTTACAGCAGTCATAGGAAACTAGTACACATGCATCAAGTCTTTGTCTTCAGGCTGCTCAGTCTCAGAGACTCAGCCATGAGCTGAAGTAGATCTTAAAAAAATTCTGAGCTGCAGGAGTTAAAAGTAAAACCAAGCAATTTACTGGGGGAGGGATCAGCCTCAAAGCCTTCCTTAAAAAGGGGCTAGAGGGCTTGCAGTACTGCCGCACCATATTCTAGAGGAGGTCCAGTCTGCATTCTGGTTTCCAGAGCTGGATGCTGGCGTCTTCCAGGGCTGCCACAGAGCATGAGGAGGCTGAAGACAAGAATCACAGACATATTTCCTTTAAATCTGTCATGCTTTAGTCTCCCCACACTGTACACTGCACATCTGGGGCTAACTGCAGGCCTTCTGGCATGTGACCTGCAGCTGATACTATGCTCCTCAGCGGGTTTGCTTCTGGTTATTGATGACCTAGACTTTTACAAAAGGGAAATCACAATCTCGCCTGCATTTTATTAGTATTGTGACCATTTGCAAATTAATTTCGAAGGCAATATAATTTACCTCTTGTATAGAATTCAGTTTTGATTACTGCCATGTCACTGAAGTTCCAGTTTTCACTAGAGCTCTTATTATGAGAAATTAAGATA
This sequence comes from Canis aureus, assembly GCF_053574225.1. Taxonomy (NCBI): domain Eukaryota; kingdom Metazoa; phylum Chordata; class Mammalia; order Carnivora; family Canidae; genus Canis; species Canis aureus. The sequence continues at coordinate 17,622,571 of NC_135613.1, read as the reverse complement.
CCTTTCTCCCTCATCCAAATAAAATAAACGTATGGCTATGGGATGTGATCAAATTAAAAAATATCATTTAATCCAGGGAAGATAATTATTTGAATGAAACTGGAGAGGAGAAACTCAATCTAGGGTTTGAATGTTGACGTGGAATTTTGAAGGCTATTTTCACTCATCACTGACTTTTAATAGCATTTTGTACAGAGTAATTTGCAGCATAAACCTTGTTAATGTGATATTGGTTATTTCAGAATCATGTTGGAAGCCAAGCCAGAGCCTGTTTCCAGACCGTGTTGCAGTGCCCCAAATATGTTTGAATGGATATTCTAGGAGTCATATTTAACCATGCATTGCTATGCCTCTCACTTATTAGTGGTGACCATGATGGCTTTATTTAATTTGGTCATGCTTTGTTCAAGATGTCATTTGGGAAGGAAGCAGAAAAGTTAGTTGCTGGGTTGTACCATGTATATTTCCCCCTGTGTATCTGTCATACATGCATCATGCATGTGTTTGCAGCATGGTTCATAGACTTACTAGAGTACCCTGATTTTCAATACTGGACAGTGTGCCCTGAATTTTATTTAAGAGTTAAGGTCCCTGTCACATATATCTTTGGAACTTGTCACCTTGGGGCACCCTGCCTAATTTCCCCTTGCCAGCCCCTATGATTTTTCGTGCTTTCAGTGGCCTCTGTGGCCCAGTCTGTGTGTCTTGAAGCAAGCTGGAAATATTGAGGAATGAATAACTTTCAGTCAACAACTCATATGAATTGGTGGAGATGGAGACATTCATTTCCCAGGGAGCGGTATGGATGGCCACATGGCCTTTCTACTCTGTGCTTAGTGTTCCCTGGTGAGAGCGCCAGTTGTTCATAGTGGTAACTGGCATGAAAAGCATCCTTTTCCCAGTTTCTGCCTCTTTTCTGTCTACTCTTCCACTTCCTTCCTGGTTTTTCCTTAAGTTACCTCCCAAGTAAACCACTTGCACCCACATCCTTGTCGTTGTGGGGAATCCAAATCAAAAGGATCAGTATTCACTTTTGATTTCAGCAAATTCATTCACTTATTCATTAAATACTTGTCAGGAGCCTGTTCAGAGCAGGTAACTGGGAACTAGGTAAGGTCTCTGACTGGAGGAGCACAGGCTGGAGTGAGCAGATGGATGTCAAACAGACATAGAAAGGATAGTTTCAGATTGTACCAGAGTGTCCTGCTGGAAATAGGGTCAAGGGAGGGTGAGAGGAGAATACTTCCAGAGACCAGTCGTGTAGCGTCATCCTGTGAGCTGGTGATCTGAAGTCTGGTGGATGAAAAAGAGCCAGCCATGCAAAGACTAGGGCAGCATTGAAGTGTTCAAGGAATATCAGGGAGAGATTGAGATTGTGTAGCCGTCAGTACCAGGGAATGATGGGGATTAATATGAGAATCAAAGGAGAAGACACAGATAGGACCCGAATTGTCCCACTTTCATAGGCTATGTTAAGACATTTTATTTTAAGGGAGAACAACTCAGGGGAATGTGAAAAAAACTGGAGCACTTGAAGTGAACCTGACAGCTGAAAAAAAATATCAGACCAAATGATCACCATTGCTGATAAAGGCTGGATTCAGGGCTCAGTTGATAGTAACGATGGGGATAAAAGGAAAGGCAGTAGTATTTACTGTGAACTTCCTTAAGGCAGAGTGCTTTGTGCCTGGTAACATCTCACTTTAACACTTTCAGCAACCTGTGAAGTTGGGGTTGGTTGTTTCCTGTCCCTGTTCACTTGATGAGATCACTTGAAGATCAGGGAGTTTGGGTAACCTTACCCAAAGCTAAGTGAGATTTGAACCCAGATCTCTCTGGCTCCTGAACAAATGATATCCCAGTTATTAAAACACTGTCATATCTGTTGTGTCTGAAACACTGTTTAAAATAATTAACTAGGGATCCCTGGGTGGCGCAGCGGTTTAGCGCCTGCCTTTGGCCCAGGGCGCAATTCTGGAGACCCGGGATCAAATCCCATGTCAGGCTCCCTGCCTGCTTCTCCCTCTGCCTGTGTCTCTGCCTCTCTCTCTCTCTTTCTCTCTGTGACTATCATGAATAAATAAATAAAATCTTTTAAAAAATAAAATAAAATAAAATAATTAACAAGCAGTGAGTTACCAATAAGAAAACTAGTATGACATCTTTTGATTCAGTGAAGAAAATGAGAGTGATTTATTAACTTGATTGCTATTTAACTTGCATGTTTCCTTTCCATAAAAGTATTACCACATTTTGATCATTCTACCTCATCAAGCTTTGAGTCTCTGATCTACTTTTTTTAAAAAAAGGTTTATTTATTTTACAGAGGGAGAGAGCATGAGGTGGGAGGGGTAAAGGGAGAGGAAGAGAGAATCTCCAGTAGACTCTCCATTGAGCAGAGAGCCCAACAGAAGTTTCCATCCCATGACCTGAGCTGAAATCAAGAGCTGGATGCTTAACTGACTGAGCCTCCCAGGCACCCCGAGTTTCTGATCTACTTTCACTTTTCAGGCCTAGGAAGCTCAATAACTGGGTGTGTGCATATGAGTAGGGTAGTGGTTGGCTGAACTCGGGATCTTCATAGAGACTATGAAAGGTAGAAAAATGCTTATTTCAGTTCTGGCTGCCTAACAGTAGAAATAAAAATCTTCCCTCAGCTGACTTGTATCTCTAGGATTTGCTTAATTAGAGAAAAGCTTTGTCCATCAACTGTAGGTGGTTAAAGGAGTTCAATAATCTCTTAACAACCCTTATCATTTGCCAATAGAAAGAGAAGGAAGTGGTGTGAGTGTAAACAGAGGAATATGTTTATTATGCTCTAAACCTCCACCTACTATTGATAAGCAATTTAGTCCCTTCTTAGCTTGTTTAGCTAGAGAAATGGCCACTTACTCCCAAGGCAAGCCTTTGGCTGGGGTATTGGGATGAAGGGTGGAAAGGTAGGGTGTTGGAATACTTGCTGGATTAATATTAGCAATTTTGTTTGGATTCACTTTGAGCTTAATATTACTTCAGTAATTGAATCAGCCCAGCTGATTTGAGTATTTTGATTGACATGCTCTATCAACTTGCTCATTTAAGTAATTATTGAGCACCTACTATGTGCTGAGCACAGCTAATGTAGCCATGATCACAACATAGAAGGTCCCTTCTCCTCTGGAGCTTGTCTAGTGAGAGTTTCAAACAAATCCCCACACACTGGGTATGCACATGTGTTTTGATGATGCTCAACATAGTGGAGTAATAGACGCTGGGGGCAGGGGCTCTTGAGATAGGCCAGTCAGGAAAGGCATTCTGAGGAGGTGACTGTTGACTAAGATCTGAATGTAGAGCATGACACCATGCAAAGAGGTGAGAGAAGAGCTTTTCATAAAAGGAGAGGTACAGATGTGAAAGTCCCAAAGCAGGAATAAACAGTGCATTTGCAGAGCATAAATCAAGGCACGTGGTTAGAGAGGAGAGAGGCAGAAGGAGATGTTAATGAGGTAGGTAGGGTGAAGATTTTTACCAAGTTGTGTTGGGAAACCACTAGACTGTTTATATCAGATTGGTGACATAATTGATACTCTTTTTTTTTTTTTAAAGATCATTCTGGCTTCTTTAGGAGAGCAAGACCAGAAGCAAGTGCACCAGCAAAGGAGCTGTGGCAGTTGTTGGGGAACACTGGGGCATTAAGCTTTGGGGGATATGGGATTAGTGATTGGATTTGGGAGGGATTTTGCAGGTAATTCAGTAGGACTTGCTGATGCATCACATAGCAGGAGGGAAGAAGAGGAAATAGGAATAGCTCTGCTGGAATGGCAGGGTGGTGTCATTCTCTGGGATCAAGATCACTGAGGGAGAAGTTGGCTTAAAAAATAACTCGTTTTGTTTTAGTCTTGGTTTTTAGACTTTGGTGGAGAAGTCATATGGGGAATTATGTATACTATTCTACACTGTTATTCTATTCTAAGAGTTTAATGATCAAAATTTAAAACTCAAACTAGCCAAAATGACTTTAGCTTGACATGGTCCAAATCCTCCCTTGTGTAATAATAATCTTTGTTCTTTGACTCTTTGGCCAGACAAAATTCTATATTTTAGTCATATACTTCCAATGAACTTTTGATGAACACTTTCACCTGGAAGTAGGGAGAGAGAGAGAGACAGAGGGAGGGATAATCTTTGTTTTTTAAAGTTTTAATTTTAATTCCAGTTAACATACAGTGCTATATTAGTTTCAGGTGTACAATGTAGTGACTTAACACTTCCATACATCACCCAGTGCTCATCACAAGTACACTCCTTAATCCCCATCATCTATTTCATAAGAACGATAATCTTGTATTCCTTCCAGGTACTTTGTACTCACCTAGGCTTTGTAAGTCTCACAGAAAACCTATGAAATTGGTATCATTACAATTAAATATAGCTTCATGTAATGGAAAAATCTCCTACAGTGGTTTAAATATACAGGTTTATTCTCACAAGTGAAAGAATAACTGGAGCTATGCAATCCAAGGCCAGCATGGCAGCTTCATGAAATTACTAAAGGACACTGTTGGATCCCTTCTGCCTTGCTGCTCTGCTGTTTTTAGCATGCTGCCTCATGGTCCAAAATCGCTGCTCAAGCTCCAGCTATTATTACATTCTAGGCCACAAGAAAGTAGAAGTGGAAGGCCTTCTTTTTAAAGGCCACTTTTGGAAGTTTGCTACCATATTTCTACTTCTAGCTCGTTGTCATCTGTCTACACCTAGCTTCAAAGGAATCTGGGAAAACAGTAAAATGGCAAAAAAAACAAAAAAAAAAAACAACAAAAAAAAAACACAGTAAAATGGCATTTACTAAAGGAGAAAGAGACTATGGATGTTAGTAATCATCTAGCAACCTTGCCTCAGTCTGAGTATGTCTACTTTACTTGCCAATGGCCACATAGCTTAAAACTGACGGGTAGGGCTGAGACTTAACTTTTACTATTATTTGTTCTCTTATTTTCTGCCTTTCTTATCCTCAGTTCTTCTATCATCTTCACATTTGAGAAAATGGCTAGTTTTTTCTCAGATGCCCTCTTATGCTATTTATTTTCCCATTTTTAGCTCCAGGATCTTTTTTTTTTTTTTTTTTTTTTTTTTGAGTTCTGCAAAGTGTTATGGGGAAGAGAAGAAAGGGAGAGTACTGATTTCAACCTTGCAATGCAATCTCTCCCAGGTTCCATAAATCAGCAGGTTTTCAGGAGGCAGTAAGGAGAGTGCCATCTGATTTTTACACCTGATTCACAATAAAATCTGCACAGGGGTGTCTGGGGTGCTTATTTTCCCAAAAGGCTGAGGCAGCAGAAACCCATATATTATGTCAGGGGAGAAGGATTCACCCATTTAGAAGTAACTGGTGATGCTGGTAGAGAGCATTTTAACTTTCAGTATCTATTTTTAATACAATTTGGTGGACCATATACTTGCACATGTCTTTGCACATGTCCTAAGACTCCCAGAGGGCATCTTTAATGGCTTTTCTGCTGTAAACCAAAACTTCATTTTAAAAATAAGAATAACACCGAGTACCTGGACCTCATGTCTCTTTCATCAGGCCGGATGTGGGGCTTTACAGGGTCCAAGCATGCTAACTCCTCTTGCTGTAGATGAACCATCCTCTTCTCTCCGCTGTAAATTCATGTCCACTGGATTATATGACTAGAAACCCAAATCTTAGGCTTGGCTTCAGTGTCTGTATAATTTGGGGGCTGCATGTCAACATAAAGGCAAAGCATGGTGCACTATGAACAAGCACCAATTATATTGATGTTGGGGAAGCCACTTCAAGTCTTGAGTCTCAGGTTCCCTCATCTCTAGCTGCAAGTCATTTTAGACCATTTACCACATTCCTGAATAGGGTGAGTGGGCAATTAGAGTTGTGATCAGTTATCCTGAGTGCAATCCTGTGACTAAGGGTTCTCAGCAGGAGTCCATTAAGTGAACTCCTTTGAAGAGATACCTTTTCCTATACCCCCGCAAGGGAGGGGGAGCTTTGCCACACGTTCTCACATCATCTTCTTGGTAGCTTGGCATCCATGTTTTACTGTGGGGGGCGGAAAGTGAGGCTGAAAGATGTGAAGAGCTGACTCACGCTGTCTCATAGTAGTGGAGCCCAGATTGGAACCTGGATGTTTAATACCTGTACATGAACTTTCTTTCAAGAAAGCTAATTTATTACATGTATGCCCCAAGTAAATAGTTTTAAAACTTAGCACAGGGCTGAAATAGGTTGAACTATATAAAATCACAATACTTGATGGTATTTTGTGCTACAAAAATGTTAATTCCATGTGGCTCTATCAGTATATAAATAACCCCTTGCCAGGTTATTTTATTCAATTTGGGGTTGGGAAAATATAATTATTGAAGGACCCCTCTGGTGTTAATATTCTAGAACATGTAATTCTAGCCCAAATGGGTGCAGTTCCAAGAAGTGATGGCATTATCAATAGGCATGGTCATTACTCCTTGCCAAACATTTGTTGCCTCCTTTCCCTTCTGCACCTTACCATGAACTACTGTCTTCCCACAAATAGGAATGGTACTACTTCAGTGAAGTACTTTTATCTAACTTAGGTAGCTGCATTTCCAAAAAAAGAAGAAAAAGAAAAAGAAATCTTTACTGCTACAATTATAAAAAATAGAAAGGTTTCTTTGTATAGAAGAAGTTTACTGCAGCAAGAGCCACAGTAGGTATATAATCACAGCCAATACCAGAGGGTTGGATTGGAGGATACATGGGGGACTGCCAGTGAAATGAAGCTGAGCCTGTTTTATTTTCTCCATCCTCTACCACACTTTCATATACTGTCTAACCCTCTTCTATCTCATATTACTTTGTATGAGAAGATAATCAAGTCAGATCATCAAAAATAAAAGTAAACTCTTCAAAAATACAATTTAAATATGGCAGGACAAAAATATTGATGTGAAAAGGAAGTCTTACTCTGTCTTTTGGAGAAGAAAGAGTTTGATTTGCTGAGAGACAGTACACCTACAAAAGGAAAGTAGAGGGGGTGAGGGAGAAGGAACACAAAAAAGGTAGAACAGCTTTACAGGGAACTGAAAAGATGCAAGAAGCAAGGGAAAAATGGTCACAGAGTGAGATGTCTCACTGCAATCCTTCATCCTCCCAGAGGCCTCCTAGAGCCCCACTCTAAATAGTCTCCCAAGTACACTCTCACATAGGATGGTGTGCCTGGTTTTAGCACAGAAAATTTCAGTTCCTGGGAACCCAGTCAGGAGGTTGGTCACCGGCCTGCCATGGCACTCTCTCCTTTCCTTACACTGAACTTAATACCATTGAGGGCAATAGTTAGTTACAAGGTGTGTAATTTCTTTAACCCCTTAATTTTCTTACATTTGTTTCCCCCATTAGTCAGTAGATTTCATGAGTGCAAAACCAAACAGTGGCTTACACATAGTGGGCACTCAACTGTTTATTGAATGAAGAAACGTGCTGGACAGGAACAGGCAGCCAGGCTGCACATGTGCAAATACAAAGATGGGGAGAGAGCCTGGTATGTTCACAGCATGGCCAGTAAAGAGTCAGAAGGCTGGGGTGAGACCATCCTAGGGCATTTGCATTTGGAAGGCCATTGACTCCCTTCACTGTCTGCTGAAAGCTATGAATTTGCTCCCCACAGAAATTCACAATTGCACATCATTATGCATATAGATTCCAAGGTTAGAGCATGAGTGGCAAAATTATAGCCCATTGGTTAAATCTGGCCAGTGGCATGTTTGTAAATAGTTTTATTGGAACACAGCCAAATCATTTATTTGTGTATTGTCTGTAGCTGCTTTCTTGACTGAGGGCAGAGTTCCACGGTTGTAATAAGAGACTGTGATGAGTCTACAAAGCTTCAAATATACCTTTGGGCCCCTTACAGAAAACATTGGCTGGGCCCTCATTTAGAGAGTGCTGAGGGCCTTTGGACCCAGGTTCTCCCCTTGCTGTAGAGGTTTGAGAACCAGTGAAGGATTTTAAAGGTGACAGCAAAGCTTTGGGGATGATAACTCTGGCTGATGTGATCAAGGCTTTCCTGGAGATGCTGATGCTGTGGCTACTGGATCTCAGCCCCCTCTGGCCTCAGCTGGCAGACTTCAAGCCTAAAAAGCTGGTCCATGACCAGGCAGGAGGGGCATCTAGCTGCAATCAGCCACAGATAGAACAGTTGGAATTTTTTTCTGACTCTTTCAGTATAGGTAAGTGGCACCAAATGGATATAGATTTGTCTCTATTGTCTGCTCTTCTCTTGCTCCAGCATTGCTTGTCTATTGTGCATAAGGATGTTCTCAGCCCCAGGGAGACACCCAGGCATGGTGAGCCAGACACATGTGATCCTTGCCCTTGGAGATCTTACCATCTAATCAGGAAGAGAGAAAGTAAATAAATACAAAAGTAATGACCACAATTGTCAGAGGAGCTAGAAAAGACCAGTAGAGCATCACCAGAGCTCCTTCACTGCAATGGAAGTTTACAATTCAAACCTTGGCTCTACTTATTATATCAGATGGGGAAGTTATTGGACCCTTCTATGCTTCAGTTTCCTCATCTGCAAAATGCAGAGATTTAGGGCTAAACCATATGAGAAATGATGGTTTTAAACTTTGCTGCCTCAGAATCCCCTGGAGGAGATCTTAGAATTTCCAGTGGCCAGATTGTACTCATACCAATGTAGTCAGGATCTCTGAGGGTTGAGCCCAGACACTAACATTTTCTAAGAGATTCTTAGGTGATTCCAATCTGCAGGCCACTTGGGGAACCAGCCCTCTAGCCCAATGCTTCTCATACTTTAATGTGCCTGTGAATCACCTGGAGTCTTGGAGTATGCAGATTCTTTTTTTTAAGATTTTTAAAATTTATTTATTCATGAGAGACACACAGAGAGGCAGAGACATAGGCAGAAGGAGAAGCAGGCTCCATGCAGGGAGCCCGATGAGGGACTTGATCCCGGAACTCTGGGATCATGCCCTGAGCCAAAGGCAGACATTCAACCACTGAGCCACCCAGGTGTCCTGGAACATGCAGATTCTGATTCATTAGCTCTGAGATGGGGCTAGAGTATTATATTTCTAGTGAGGCTTGGGCAGTGGTTCTCAGCTGGGCTGTTTTCGGTGGACCTTTCGCAAAGTTGGGAGACATGTTTGGTTGTCAGAATTGGGAGCAAAGGGTGCTATTAGCATCTAGTGGGTACAGGCCAGGGATGCTGCTAAACATTCCACAGTGCACGGGACAGGTCCTGCAACAGAGAATTTTCTGGCCCCAAATATCAATAGTCCTGAGGTTGAGAAATCTTTTTCCCAGTGAAGCTGATGCTGCTGGTCCACAGACCACACCCTGAGTGGCGACAGATTTCCCTTCACTAGCTTAGCCTCAATGATTCTGGGCTAAGCTACGCAAGTGAAGCTGAGAATTTGTCACAAAGTGAGCTGACAAAATTAGCAAAGATCAATCTTTATCCTTTATTGAGGTTTTGGTGGGAGGTAGGGAGGATTTCACCAGCCCCAGATTATTGGTGTTAAAGTCGCTGTTTGAATGTTTGTAAGGATTGGGCATTCAGAAACCAAAGGAGAATGTGCATGCATCCACCGGATTTAAGCAGCAAATACAGAAAGAACTGAAGAAGGCAAGGGCATGAATTATTAACAGGGCTGGGTGTGAAAAGTGTAGTGCAAGCCTTTTTAACACTGTTTGAGATCAGGATGAGGAAAAATGGGCAGAGACTTAATTGTTTCATTGACTTTTGCAGAGGAAATCCAGAGTCATCAAATACGCATACAGAGGGCAGAAGAAGAATTCAAGTGCCACACTTTCCTCCTTTACTTTTTTTTAAGATTAATTTGTAATTTATAGCTTTAATGACCTGCCTTGTGATGGAGTTGGGATCTGGATGTAGGATTCATAACACAGCGACCCTTGCACAGCTCTCCAGAGTTTTCCCTCCACCCCAATTCCCCTGCCATACTTACACCCTCATCATTTCTCATCTAGGTGCATGTAGTAGGCTCCTAAGTGGTTTTCTTGTATTTACTCAGCCTTCCCTTCAGACCATCTTCACATTGTGACCAATGGGAGGTTTCTCAAAAGAATATCTGAACCCTTAAGTCTGGGGGGAAGCTGTCTAATGGCACTTCACTGCTCTGGTCAGTTAAGCTTCCTAGGGCTGCACATCCTAGATCCTAGATTCCTAGATCCATGGTCCTCTGAGCATGACCCATGGGCCCTAGTGGTTTCCAAGATTTGCAGGAGGTCTGGGAGGTCAAAACTAATTTCATAATATTGAGACATTATTTGTGTTTTTCATTGTGGACAGTGGGCCTGCTGGTACAAAAGCTGTGGCGGATGAAAACGCTGGTACCTTGCAGGGATCAAAGCTATGATTGTATAATTCCACTTACACAAGCTGGCATAGTCTTCTTCACTACTATGCTCTCACATTAAAACAAACAAACAAACAAAAAACAAACAAAAAAGCAAATAAATAAGGCCAGTTTTTCTTAAGAATGTCCTTGATAAAGTAGTAAAGATTATTAATTTCATGAAATCACAAGCCTTAGCTGCACATCTTTTAATATTTTATGTGATGAAATTGGAAGTATGCAGGAAGTTCTTCTGCAGCCTGGCAAAGTGCAATGGCTGCCCCAAGAAAAAGCACTTGTGTGATTGCTTGAGTTGTGAGCTCAACTAGCCACTTGTTTCATGCAACACTATTACTTGGAAAAGCAACTGATAGACAAATTATAATTATTCGAAGTTGACTATTTGGCAGATATTTTCTTGACAATGTGATAAGGTGAACCTGTCACTTTCTCATTCAAGCATTCAGATAAAAATTAGAATTTTGGAAAACTTGTATATGCAACTGTGAGCTTGAGAGCTTCCCAGTACTTAAATACTTTTGGATGAAATTGGTGATATTAACAAATGTGGGCTTTTTTAGTACCATATAAATGAAATGTGAAAATATTTGGGATAAAAAACTAAAAAAAAAAAAAGGGCAGCCCCGATGGCGCAGCGGTTTAGCGCCGCCTGCTGTCCACGGTGTGATCCTGGGGACCCGGGATTGAGTCCCACGTCGGGCTTCCTGCATGGAGCCTGCTTCTCCCTCTGCCTGTGTCTCTGCCTCTGAATGAATGAATGAATGAATGAATAAATAAATAATTTAAAAATATTTGGGAAAGATCTGTATAACTCAGAGAACCCATATTTTCTAAATGAATCATCATGTATGATCAACCATTTAAAGTGCAAGATGAACTGATGAATTTTAATTGGACAGATGACAGAAAAATTATTGATACAGTTTCAGATTCTACATTGCAATTAACCTTTAGAAAATACCCCTTGTTGAGTTTTGGTGTAGTATCAAATAAGACTACCCACAGTTGGGATCCCTGGGTGGCGCAGCGGTTTGGCGCCTGCCTTTGGCCCAGGGCGCGATCCTGGAGACCCGGGATCGAATCCCACGTCGGGCTCCAGGTGCATGGAGCCTGCTTCTCCCTCTGCCTGTGTCTCTGCCTCTCTCTGTGTGTGTGACTATCATAAGTAAATAAAAATTAAAAAAAAAAAAAAAAAGACTACCCACAGTTATCTGAAAAGACTATTAAAACATTCTTCTCTTTTCTAACTACATATTTATGTGAGTCTGGATTTGCTTCATATACTTCAACCAAAAAATAAATTATAACAGATTGAATGTGTAAGTAAAACTAAGAATCTAGATGTTTTTTATTAAGCTAGACATTGAAGGGATTTGCAAAAAATGTTAATGCCACTCTTCTCCCTAAATTGTTTTTTTTTTTGTCTTGAAAACTAGTTATTTAAAAATAAACTTGTTATTTATGTTGGCATGTAATGGGTTTACATGCTATTTTAAATGAATGAATAAATATTTAAAAATGTCAGCCATTTGAATATCAATAGACCCAACTCACATAAACAAAAGCTCTTGGGAACCTTAATAGATTGTCATTGTGTAAATGGGTCCCTGGGACCAAGAGTTTGAATACTGCTATCTTAGACCTTCACCATTCTTACCTCTTTGATATTCTATGTGCTCAGAATGATGTGCTATTCTTCTTTTTTTAAACCTGTAAATGTGCACCACCCCAGAGATCATTGCATTTCAGAGAGTGATCACATTACATTATCAGCTGCAGTTTCACAAGGCTAAGGAGTTTGGGAGTTTGGAGGCTTAATGACCTGCAGCATGGATAGCCATGCTGTGAAAAATAATACCAAACAGCTGGTGGGAATCGAATGCCCACTGAGAGTTGTCCTTGGATGTGTCAATCTTTCACCCCGAACTCATAGACTTGTAACTATGAACTCTCCATTAAGTGGGACCCAGGCTGGGCAATGTATAGGTTATTCCTTGAAAGGGAATTTGTCACAGGTGAATGGGATTTTGGGGGTTGCTTTCTTAGTGCTACATCTTCTTCTTTCTTAGAGATGACCCATTAGTCACCACCAAGACCCAAATGGACTGGTAGCCAATGAGAATGTCAGCCTTTACAAGCCCACCTCTGTAGAACTACAAGCCCGCCTCTGTAGAACTGCAGGCATTTTCAGGCCTCATCTAGCCTCCTCATGGGGTAAGTTGTCTTGGCCTGGACCAGATGGACTCCCCCAGGAGGTTTAGCTAAAACATCTTCTTTTTCTGAATGTCTGGTGCCCTCAAGCTCATAGGCAAACATCTGTTCCTCTTGAAAATGTGTCTCACCATTGGGTTTGGGGTGATCTGGAATTTCCATGCAAATGTAACATCTCTGTCCCATTTCCTCTGACACCCAGTTCCCACTTTCACAGGTGATGGGTTTGCTGGGAAGATAGACTTAAATGTGATGCTAGCACTTCGGAGTTCTGTGTTTGATTATAGTGTCTAAATTCTACCATTCATCCTCTTGTTCTGTAGTCTCCTGACTCAAGGGAGCTGTGTGAACAAGGGCAAAAGCTAAATGGAAAAAAAAATGAAGGACTTGGACAGAAATTCATGTACCAGGAAACGTGGGATTCTACGATAAGCAGAGATTAGGCCAGGGACTTCAAGAAAACTACTTGTTTCTCCTTCCTGAATCTCTGCTTGTTTTACCTGCAAACGAGAGGATATTATGACTATAATTCAAGATAAAGCCAAATCAACTGTGCCGAATAGACAGGATAACTAGACACAGGTGGCCTCAGATACTAGTAAGTTACTGGCATGGGCAGTCCAATCCTTGATGGTCCAAGTTACTTGGTCAATAATTGGAGAAGGGAGAAGGTAAAATAGAGATGAGAAGGCTTATTCCCCTCCCACATGGGAGATAGTGCTTGGTCTAGACTAGCACTGGAGAAATATGTCCTTCTCAATCTCAGCACTATTGACATTTTGGGCTGGGTAATTATTTACTATAGTGGGGCTGCCCTGTATGTTCTAAGATGTTTAGGAGCAACTCTGACCTTTACCTGATAGATACCAGTAGGACGTTCCTTCCCTCAAATCACAATAACAACAACAAAACATCTGCAGACATTGCCAAATATGTCTCCCTATCCCTTAGGCTGAGAACTGCTGCTCTGTAAGAGTGGCCTGATGTCAGCATTTGAGACAGGAATTGGTGACACATAGATCAGTGAATATCCTCCAGCTCTGGACAATGAGCTTAGAGAGTCATCTTCTGGTGGGGAAGATCTTGGGAAGGGAATGGGCCCAGGGTCTGAGGTTCTTGCTCCACACTGTTCCCATGGACAATCCCTCTTTCTGATTTCCTATGAGAAGGAAAGCAGAAATTCAACCTCTCTCCACCACAGTTCCCATAAAGAAGAAGAAAATACACATGGTGGAGTTCAGTGCTATAATGTTTGGTTTATCCCTTGGTAACATACTGTTCCATTTATCGTGCATCATCCAGGACTCAGATTAGCAGCCCTTCTCTAGAAAGCATTTGCTGGCTACCCTATATCATATAGTTTCCCTCTGAAACTATATAGTTTCATATAGTTTCCCTATTAAAATCCTTCAATATTTGACTAAAGACCATTTTTGTTTTCTAGTCATTTTAACAGACATTTTTTGGGTCCCTTTTTTCCACCCAATAGAAGTAAGGTTGCCAGGTCTCTTGTTTATTATTAGATACAGGGGAGGTGTTTATTGATTTGGATCCATCCCACCTCCATTGGGGTAGCAGCATGATGTGACCAAATAAAGGCTACATTGTGGGTTCCAGTCTAGGCAATCTGAACAAGTGTCCATCTCCCCAAACTGTAAAAAGAGTAACTCAAGTCAAAAGAAATTGGTGAGAAGGAAACATATAGTTGCCCAAAGACACATTAGAGTTCCATCAAAGAGCATCAGTTACAGCCTCTTCACCTCTAACTTATTCTCTGTTAACCTTCAGCAAATCACTTTACCACCTTGAGCCTTAGTTCCTTAATCTGTAAAATTCAAGTGTAGTAAAGCTTTCGTAAAGATGAAATAAGGAATGTACAGAGTAGAGACTGAGGCCTAGGAGGTTCAGGAAAGAGATTACCAAATATACAGGAGTTGAGTTTGGGTGGAGCAGGGGACTTGAGCAGGCATGTGATTGTGCAGAGATGGGCCCAAGAATATTTTGGCTGCTATGAAAGTTTGAGGAGGAGTAGAAACATCTGAACATAATTTTTTAAAAAGGAAGTGGTGTTTGTGGGGAAAAAAGAAATCAGTCTTCCACTTAAAAAAAAGAAAAAGAAAAAGAAAAAGAAACCTAGGTGATTGCTAGTTTATTTATCCAAGCTTTCAAGTCAGATTTGTATCTCTTCCCAGTGGCAAATTCTATAGAAAGAGCCATCAGGGAACCCATGTATTTACATTAAATAGTGGCCATAAAAACTCTCCTTGAGCTCTCAACAAACACTGGTTTCTTCTTTAGCCCTTCTCTGATAGGTTCCTGTGCAGTTATCCTGAGTAGAATCCATGTGTTCCTCTCTCATAAGTAATAGATACTCTTAAGTGTGCCAACATGTTGACAAATCTGACTGGGAATGGTGGCGGAAGGAGGTGGCACTTGGATAAAGTTTGTAATGCATCTTTATAATGCAAAAACAAACTTGTGTTTTTTAGTCTAGACAAGAAGCAATCAAACATAAGCTTGGGCCATGGTTGATTCTATTATTTTAAAAGTATATAGTATAGCAACCATAGAGTAGAGCAACTCAAGTTGCAAAACAGACTTGGCCAAAAGTGTGTTCTCATTATTTCTGGGGTCAGAGTCCATACTGATTCATTACTGAGGCATTCAGAGCAAATTTCCTATGATGAAACCTTTCTGATGAATTTGTGGCAGGAATCGGTGGAAGGTATTTGGTTCCTCATCAACTTTCCAGCTCGCAGAGATGAGACTTGAGTAAGCAGCAAAGAGCTGATGGGCCCCAAGGAGGTCCCAATGCCCAAGAGAGCATCCCTGTGTAAGGAGGGAGGCGGGTGTTGGAGTCAGATGGAGAAGCTCCAGCACATTATGCATTTCTTCTCTTAACTAATAGCTTCATTGAGATATTACTCACATACCATAAATTTTACCATTTTTAACTAGATGTTATGTTTTAGAGCAGTTTTAGGTACACAATAAAATTGAGTGGAAGGTAGAGATTTCCCACGTATCCCCTGCTCCACCACAAGCAGAGACTCCTCCATTAGCAGTGTCTCACATCAGAGTGGTATGTTAGCTACCGTCCATGAACCTGCACTGACACATCATTATCACTGAAAGCCAGTGTTAGTCCACATTAGGGTTCACTTTTGATGTACATTCCATGGGCTTGGACAAATGGATAATGACATATGTCTACCATAATAGTATCATGCAAAGGAATGTCACGGCTCTATAAAACCTCTGTGCTCAAATTCACCATTTTCAAGTATAGAATTCACCATTTTAAAGTATAGAATTCAGTGTTTTTTAGTATATGAACATGCTTGTGCAACCATCACCACCATCTAATTTCAGAATATTGTCATGGCCTCTAAAGAGAAACTGCTTAGCCCTTAGCAACCATTCACCATCCCCTCCTCCACGAGCTTCTGGCAATCACTAATCTTTCTGTCTCTATGGATTTTCCCATTCTGGACATTTCATGTTAGTGAAATCATGTAATATGTGTCTTTTTATAACTGGCTTCTTTCGCTTAGTGTAAAGTTTTCAGGAATCATTGTGTTGCAGCATGCGTTAGTTCTTTGTTCTTTATGATTGTCACATAATATTCCATGCTGTCACACATTTTGTGTATTCATTCATTGGTTGGTAGACATTTAGGTTGTCTTCCATTTTTTGGCTATTATGAATAATATGAATGTGAACATGCATGTAAAGGTTTTTGCATGGACACATATTTCTCTTGAAAATATGACTAGGAGTAGAATTGATGGATCATCTGGTGACTGTAGATTTAGCATTTTGAAGAACTGCCAAACTGTTTTCCAAAGTGGCTGGACCATTTTACAATTCTACCATCAATACATAAGGGTTCCAATTTCTCCAGATCTTCACCAAGACTTGTTATTGTTGGTCTTTTGATGAATCCATTTATTCTTTCCTTTATTCACTCAGCAGTTAGTTACTGGGCATCTATGTGTGCTAGAGACTATAACAGTGAGAAAATCGCACAAGAAGTTTATGACATTTTCATAGAGACAAATAGTAATTGTAAGATAATATAAATAAACATGCAATTATGTGAAGAATTACAAGGGGGAGCGGTGCACAATGCTATGAAATTGTATACCAGTGAGACCTGACTTTGTCCAGGGGTTTAGGGATGGTGTCCCTAAGGAGGCAATGACAGAGGTCACCACAGGCTAAATGAGAATTATGTTGATACTTAACTATAAGCAATACTGTTAATGTATCTGTGCCCCTCTCTGCCTTTGTAATATGGAGTTAGCCAGAGTCATGTGGGGAAGCCATTGTCAGGCACAGATGAGTTGCCTCAATTAATGATTCTCTGGTTTCCACTTGTAATCTTCCACCCTCCCTCACACTCTGGAGTAGTCGTCTCTGGACAGATAATGGTAAGGAAGATGTTGAGGTAGGCTAGGATTTGGAAAGTGTCTTCTGTGTGCCAGGTACTGTGCTAAATTCTTTGTTATGTCTTATTCATTTCTCGTGAGGACACTGCAATAGAAGGGGGTCAGCATAATTATAAAGAGGGAGAAGATAAAGAAGGCAACGGAGATAAAAGGCTCTGAGTTTCTGTATGAGGGAACTGGGCTTATGGTTACAGAAATGATTCTGAGGCAGAAGTTTCTAAGGCTATGTTTAGAAAGTGCCTGAAACAGGTACACGGTTTCAGAAAATATATTTTTATGCTTAATTCTGTTTATACTTGAGTATTTTACTTCTTGAATACAGAATGCAATTTCTTTTATTTCAAATTACTTCTCTGGTATTTAAACTAAATAGTTTAGCTTAATCACATATAACAAACCTCCCAGTATAAGGGCCTGGATCCTGAACTAAACTACAAATTAGTTTCTAGCCCAGGCAATAAATGCATACCTGGAGCAAATTCAAAAAGGGAAACCACTTTAATTAGGTTTGAAAGTGTCTCCAATCAGTTCCAGAATAGCTGTCACTGGATTTATGATGCACCTTCCAAACTGTAGCTCTCTTTATATCCAGCTGAAGCAAGAAGGTCCCAGAGGAAACTGAGCATGATTTCTTGAAACCTAAATATTTATTTGCCAAAATAAGTGCCCCTAGAAAATATGGACAAGACCAGTGGAGGGAAAGCTGGCTCACTTGGGCCAAACCTGTCAGCCTCTCTCATTGTTTCTACTTAATTGTGAGGGTTCTAGAAGAATTAATTCAATCAAACATTCCTTGGAACATTTCCACATGTACAGTCTGACCCCACTTATCTGTCATACGACAACTACTTTCACTCTTATGTTTATGTCCAGTGGCAGTAATACAGGGCCTTATTGGAGCAGGAAGCTGATGCTGAGACAGAGTAGGTAAGTGACTTGCAGAATATCACTGAGTTCTAAATGTCAGAACCAGGATTCAAGCCCAGGTCACCAAGAAACCAGTATTTTGAGACCAAGAAACATACTCAGAGGAAAATGTTGCAATAAAAATAATGATCAGTCATCTCATTTATATGATTCCCAGCTGTTTTGAAGTTGACTCACCTGTTAATTTCTGTTGGAGTCTTTTATCCTTGTTTTCCCAGCTGTAATACATGAATGTGACACAAACATGAGAAAATACACAGACAGCATGGGGTTTGGAGTTAGAAAAGTTGGGACCAGAGCCTGGCTTTCCATTTCTCTGTGATGTGACTTTGGGCTTAACCACTCTGACCCTTATTCTCCTTCTCTGGATAGGGAGAATTAGTGCCTCTGGGGAGAGAGTCGTGGAGAATATGAAGAGAGAAAATGCCCTGTAGACTCTAAAATACCTTCCATGTTACTTATTACTTTTAAAATATACAAGAGTATAATTAAGTCTGACAAAAGAAGTCTGCAAGGTCTTCTCTGAGAGTTAATCGGAAATGTCGCTGTGTCAGAGAGTTACGGTGCCACTTATCCTTAAGCACTCACCAACCAGCTCTTTTCTTCTTGCAGGAAAGGTGTAGTAGTTTCAAAGAAGATAGGACATCAAGGTTAAAACTCTTAGTATTTCCACAATGTGTTGGACACTGTAAATATTACCAAACACTTTGTAAATATTACCCCACTTAAACAAATCTGTGTGTTTGATAATATTATAATCCTTGCTTCACAGATGGAAAGTGAGCACAGATTGGCTCATGTTAGCCCAAGTAAATGATAATTTCTTTGGTTTCAATTTCTTTTGCCCTTCCATTTCCTTGTTGTTATCAAAGTGGCTTGCCAATGGAGGTTTAAAAATCTCTTTCTCTTAGATGACTGTCATGTGATTTTAATCTGCTTGTGTGATAGTGTAGTAGACAGAACACATCCCCGCCCTCTTCCAAAGATGTTCACATTCTGATTTCAGGATCTGCAAATGTGTTATCTGACATGGTAAAAGGGACTTTGCCTATATGATTAAGGTAAGGCCCTTGTGATGGGAAAATTATCCTAGATTATGTGGATGGTCACAGTGTAATCAGAAAAGTCCAGTGTAATCCAAAAGGCAGAGAAGGAGATATGATGACAAAGCAAAGGCCAGAGTGGTACATTTTAAAGGTGGAATAAGAGGTCAGAGCCAAGGGATGCAAGCAGCCTGTAGAAGCTGGAAAAGCAAGGAAGTGAATTCTCCCCTAGATCTTCCATAAGGAACCCAGTTCTGAGCGCAATGTGGTTTTAGGCCAGTTAGACCCATTTTGGACTTCTGACCTCAGGAACTGTAAGGCACTGGGTTTTAGTTCACTAAGCTACTAAGTCCGTGGTAATTTGTTATAGCAGCTATAGAAAACTAATACAGAGGTTCATACCAAATAATTATTCATGGCAAACAAACCAACCATAAAATGTCATCATAAACATTCAAAAAAGTATAGTTCTACTGTGGACTATAAACATGCAGAGTGGCAGTGGATTGGGAAGCCAGCCAGTGAGGTCAAGGCAACACAGCTAGGAAGTTCAGCTCCTGGAATCCAAAGCCAGGTCTTTCTGAGCATGTCCACTATTTCTTTATAAATATAGCCTGTATTGCAACTCACTCAGGAGTCCACAGTTGGTTACCAGCAGAGCTTGGCTTGCATGTGGTCCTTATTCTCCAAATACATTTTCTAAAGAGTGGTGATATGAACACAGACTCATCACAGGCCGGTGATAGCAAACCTGGTTATCCTGCCTCCTCCATGTGACTTATTTTTGCAAGCACCTGAATATGGTGTTCATTCATCACTTGTGACTAGTCTGTCCGTACTCATGATCCTATGCTAGTGATTAATTGGCATACAATAGACATCCATGGTAAATAATCACAATGAAGTGGTTAATGTTTGCTGAATGTCTCAAGACTGCACTTTGATTCCTTGTCACCACCACCCACCCATCACTGAAGGAGAGTCCTGATAGAAGAATCTCTTTTGGTATAAACAAAGCTGGGGTTATGCACAGCTCAGGGCATTTCCTATAGAATATCATGTCCTCCCTGGTGGTGAGATTAGGACACAGCTATGTGACAAAGCTGTGTTTTGCAGGGAGGGAAGGAAACTACATGCAGATGGGGCACCCGTTGTCTATACAGAATTAGACTTGTGCTTTCAAATCATTTAATTCTCACAATGGCATTGTGAAGTATTATGCTTCCTCATTCCAAATATGGATTTTCCTCTCCAAATATGGAGAGACTTAGAAATATGGGATCAGTGGTGTTAAAAAATAAAATTCAACCGAGTAAATTTGAAGATCTAATTGACTTTATTAAGCAATTTATGAATTGGGCAGCATCCCTTCTAGCAAGTAGAGATGCTCTGAGGAGTTGTACAAAATGGAAGGTTTGTATAGGAAGGAGGATGGGGAAGGAAGTGATTATCAAAAGAAAAGAAAGGATTGCTTTAGGTCTTGACTTCTTTGGGGGGTGGGTGGGGAGGGATCAGCAGGATTTTTGTCATGTGGATTACCTCTCCAGTGCTGATAAGAAATTTCCTATAGACTACATTCCTGGGAGAGGTTGAAACTGTAATTCTCTCTTGGTTTACTGTCTTAGGGGTCAGATGACTCCACTTTTGGCTTCTTCTCTTTTTTAACACTGGGGGGAAAACAAAGTTGTAATTCATATCCTTGGATAATCAAAAAGTACTTAATGTCCTGTTTCCACTTATAAACAGGAGTCTTCAAATTCCATTATTGGCCAATGCATAACATGCAGTTTATTTGGACATGCAAATGTCCCAAATGGAGCTGCTCTAAATCTATTTGTGTAGTGCTGGGTGAGACACGGAGGGTTGATGCAAACTATACCAGCATAATATTCAAAGATTCGAATTATAGTTGGGTTATTAGTATTATTATTAGTATTTATTATTTTTTATCTTGGGCAAATTAAAAATTTAAAAAGTCTTCTACCTGGACATTCTTACCTGTTGAGGCAGTGCAGTATGGAAAAATAGCATAGGTTTTAAAGACAGGCAAATCTTGATTAAAATTCTGGTTCAGCAGGTGTTAACTATGGCCTTCAGGAAATCACTTAACCTCACTTGCCCTGAGGTCCTTCATTAGGAAAATGATGATAATGATATGTGGTGAGTAGGGCTCTTTAAAAACTAAAAATAATAAATTATAAGCATCCAGAGAGCAAGTTGGCACATAGTAGTTCCCAGTAAGTGGTAGCTGTACAGTGAGGAATGTTTGACTAAGTAATCTCTAGATCTTCTGCATGTCTATAATTTTAGTTTTTCAAAACCTTTGACTGCTGTTTATGGGGAACTTATTACATAGTAGGCTCTATGCCAAGGATTATACTTGCATTATCTCATTAAATCTTCATCACGATTTTAGGAGGTAAGTGCATCAAATCCTTATAGATAAGGACACCTAGGCATAGAGAAGATAAATAAACTGCCCCTGTTACAAAAACTAATGAGTCAAGATTTGAGTCTGAATATCACTATTTCCAGAACTCCCACTATTAAAATTAAGCCCTTGTTAATAATATGTATCAATGTATATTATTACTTTCATAGAAAAAGGCTGAACATCTATTCCCTCCTTTTCCTGTAATGCAGATGGCTAAGCAGTGACTTATTGAATTCTTGTGAATCCCTGGATGGCATCAATACAAAAAAAAACAAAAAACAAAACAAAACAAAAAAACAGCACAAACCATCTCAGTACTTTCAATAGAAAGTTGTAACTTTCTGTTTGAGAACAACTGTCAAAGCTATGAAAAAAGGGAGACTCAGATGTTTAGTTGTCTATGTTCTCTGTAAGAGAAAGAGTTACTTCTCAAGGTGGATGGGAACCTTCTCTCTAATACCAACCAGGGGATATTTGAGCTGTCAGCCTGGTTTTTGCTCCATTTCTCCATGATGATTCTTGACTATTCTATTAGTTAGACAGTGAGGACAGTCAGTGACTGAATTCTTTAACTATCTCCAACTTGCTTTCCAGAAAATTCATATTTAGTGAATGTCTATAATCTGCATGCAGACTGCTAGCAACAAGAATATGAGAAAGAAGGTGAGGTCCTTATCCTAAAAAAAAAAAAAAAAGAAAAAAATGCCCTGATATGTAGCTAGCATCTGCTCACGTCCCTGGTATAAATACTCCCACCACAGCCAATTTCAAGCTACAAATGTAATGTTGCTAAACACAATTGGCTCTGGTGAACTGGTAGAGTTTGACACCAGTCTCCCACCAGCCTCCTCCTCCTGGGTTCCTAGATACTCTCTTCACTCATCTACCTCATTAATACCCACTCATTCTTCACTTCACCATTCAACTGTCACTTCCAGTGGACCTTTGTTCCAGATGAAAACCCTTCTGAGAGCTCAAGAGGCCTATCCAGTCTTTTCCATTGTTTCATGAGATACAAGAGAGCAACCACAGAGAAATTTTGGCTATGACTACCTGTGAGAACCCTTGAGCAGGATAGAGAGACTTGGGTATTGCATACAGCCTTGAAGCAGTCTTTTGAGCAGGAACCTTTCTGTCAAAATGACTCTTGGTGTGAGTCCTCAGTCCCATGGAAACTTTTATAGTAAATCAAACCCAATCTTCTCATAGAACAACCAAAAAGAAACTAACTGACATTTCCATTACACAATACTGCAATCTCCCAGCCTATGTGTTTATTGTAGAACATGGACTAACACTCTTCTTTTCAGCTGTGTAAGGTTCTCCCTTCCAGTGGCATTTGAGATGTCTCAGGGTAGAGTAAGGACATTCAACTGAGGGCTTTGGAAATACTGTAACAGCACCCTTGTCTTCTCTCTAGAGGCTGCTGAGCTCATTTGGATAAAATAAGAGATGACTTTACCCCTTAGTCTTAAACAAAATTGGGACAAATTAAATGTCTGAACTTTAAAGGAGTTCACCCAACTTCTCCCCACTGGTCTTGCTTCTGCTTTCCCTTCCTAATAACTGTACATGATCAGCTGTGGGGATGTCCCATTAGAAGTCAGCTCTGCCTGGGGTATTTCTGGCTTCATCCAAAATAGGATGAACCTGAGGTCTCCTGAGAACCTTATCTCCAGAGATTTCCTGTCCAAATTTGCAATCCTGAGAGAGAGGAACATTTGCAGGACTTGCTGTCAGTGGCTGAACTTTTGCCTGCTCATCGAACTAAAGAGAGGGTCACATGTTACCACTGACTCTTCAGAGGGTCACATGTTACCATTTGTCACCATTGCCCAGGAAATTGATTTTTTCTCATGATCTGCACTGACACCAAAGAGCCTTTTTGGTGCCTCCTCTTGGGTCTAGGTGGCCTTTATCCAAAAGGCCTAACTAGGGACACTTTTATTGAATTCTTCCTGTGTAAATAGAGTGAAGAATTGCCACCCCCTTCTTCACCTCTGTCACCATTATTGCAGACATTCATATGGCCACCACAATGATCCAGTGTCATGTTGAGCATGAGCATTTTACATGCAATATCTTCTCTAATCCTCATAACTACCCACCCACATATGGTTTACACTTTAAAGTTGAAGGTTCTAGGGCAGCCCTGGTGGCGCAGCGGTTTAGCACTGCCTGCAGCCCAGGGCATGATCCTGGAGACCCTGGATCGAGTCCCACGTCAGGCTCCCTGCATGGAGCCTGCTTCTCCCTCTGCCTGTGTCTCTGCCTTTCTCTCTCTCTCTCTCTCTCTCTCTCTCTCTTTCTGTGTCTCTATGAATAAATAAATAAAATCTTTAAAAAAAATAAAGTTGAAGGTTCTAGGACTCTGAGAAGTTAGGAAAATTGCCTAAGATCACATAGTTAAGTGACAGAATTGAGATTCAAATCCAGGTTTGATGACCAAGCCCTGTACTCTATCAATATTGCATCTAATAGAAATCAATGGGATGATACAATTTCATTTGGGAAAAAAATAACTTCTTGATAAACAGGTCACTTAGAGGTTGTATCACT
This sequence comes from Canis aureus, assembly GCF_053574225.1. Classification (NCBI taxonomy): domain Eukaryota; kingdom Metazoa; phylum Chordata; class Mammalia; order Carnivora; family Canidae; genus Canis; species Canis aureus. The sequence goes on along the minus strand of NC_135613.1, from coordinate 17,598,548 downwards.
AAGTTGCACTCAAGGAAACTTGCTGATTGCCTGTTACTGGTAGAGACAGACATAACCCACGGACACATCAGGCATAACTTGATGCTTCCAGCCCAGGGCTCTTTGGGGTCACCAGCAGCTGCTTAACTCATGGCCATCTTCTTTGTCCCTTTCCCTTCCATAAGGACCTGATTGGCTTCTCTTTCCATTTCTCCAAAAGTCAAGCAAGTTGATAGGATATATATAAATAGTGAAAAAATGTATTTAATAACTTTATTCCCACTGCACATATATATGCCTCAGATTCAACAACAGGAGATGTTTGGCTCCTTTTTAATGACTAATTTCAACAATGTTTACTTTTCCACACATAATATCCTTGTCTCCAAAGGCCTTGGGTTTCCCCTCACCATGTAGGGAGTGGGCTGGTCATATGCTCCTTGCAAGGATGCCATGAAATTCTACAAAGGTAGAATTTCCTTAACACAGTTTGAGTGACAGATTTTGCCTCAAGGCTGTCTTTGCTGTTTTCCCTGGATAAATGATGCTCAAAGTGCTCAGTGGATTCTGCATTTAGTATTCTATAGTACAAACAATCTCACTGTGGGTGAGAGCAGTGGGCTTGTAGGCCCTCTTCGGGACCCCAGGGAGGAGGAGAAGAAGACCAGGACAGAGTCAAAGTTGGGAAGGGATTGGATGACTTTGCAATTGGCCTGAGAAAGTTCAGCCAAGCAGACCAGAGTGCTCTGCCCAAATGATGGGAGAAATTCAGGGCAATTCTGGCCCAGGAACTAAATTGGGAGAACAATAGGTAAATCCCTGAGTCTAGTTAGGTGGGTGTCTATATTAGGAGATCTGACTATATCATAAAGAAGATAAAGAGATGAGAGGGAAATTACACTTAGACAGCAGTTACTTTGTTCTTAACTTAGACAGCAGTTACCATGTTCTTAAATATGCCTTATTTTAATGTGGGACTGGAGCATCAGATAGATCTGGGTTCTATTTCCGGATCATGCCAAGCCCATCACTTCTACTAGGAGAATGGAGTAAAGTGTTTGGCAGGCTGGGTCACTTGCTTAATTCTACCTTTTGTCGGGGGTCATGGCTCAATCCCATTCACTTAAATCCCATGGAATGTGTTCCATGCAGGAAGGAAGTTTTGAGTTACCAGAAGTGAAGAGAATGCATGTGGAACAGCCAGAAGCAACAGATGTCAGTTCAGTGATGGAGCCCAAGTCCCTCAATATTGCTAATCTCTGCACCAAGGGCAGGAAGGAGGGGAGGTAGCATCAGGAGCTCCAGCTTCAAAGAAGGAAGACGGAGGGGAACCACAAAGTACAACATTTTAATTCAATTAAAGACTAATTTCCTAGATCTTTAGAGAGAACTAAAAGCTGATTCTTTTCCTCCAGCTGAATGGGCTACTTAACAGGGAGAACACGGATGCACCTGCCAGGAATGAGTAGAACAAAAGCAAGATAGGGAGGGAAAGGAGTGTTTCTACTTCCCCAGAGAATAAGGACATATCTCTCTCTCTCTCTCTCTCTCTCTCTCTCTCTCTCTCTCTCTCTCTCTCTCCCCCAGGTGTGTTGACAAAGAAGGTGGAGCCTGTCTCTTCCTAGCCCTGAGAGCATCCAGGGAGAGCTGGTCTACCTTGAGTGGGTAGGAGGAGGCAGGAAGTGCAGTTTCTATCAGCTGCAATGGAAGCAGTGCAGACAGTCACTGTGGTGGCCATGAGCCTCTGTCCTGCAGCCCCCCAACTCCAGGAAGGGAAATGTACCAAAGCCCACCTGCCATGCTCTGAGTCCTTCACTGTGTTTGCGCCAAGGGGCACTCTTCCTGTGGGCTGCTTCCAGCCAATGTCTGAGCATGGCAGCCCAGTCCAGAGACACAGGACTCTTTTGACTGGTAACTTTGGCTTGAGGACTCTTGATGATCCTGCAGAACTTTTCTTAGACTGCAAAGTGGTCTAGGATTCTTTACACAGGTTGTTTTCCTAACGAATTCCCACTAAACTCCTCTTTGTCTGTGTATTAGTCTCCCAGTGTTGCTGTAAGAAATTGTAACAACTTAGTGACTTAAAACAATGCTGATTTATGCTCTTACAGTTCTGGAGGTCAGAAGCCCAAAATGGGTTTCACTGGGCTAAAATCAAGGGATTGGCATAGTGGCATTCCTCTTAGAGGCATTCCTTAGAGGAAGGATCTATTTCCTTGGCTTTTCCAGTTTCTAGAACCTGCATTCCTGGACTTGTGGCCCTTTCCTTTATCTTGAAAGCCAGCAGTATGGCATCTTCACATCTGTCTCTCTGACTCAGACCATCCTCTTATAAGGACACTTGTGATTGTTGGGCTGATCTGGATAATCCAGAATATTCTCCCCATCTCAGAGTCCTTAGCTGCATCAGCAAAATATTCTTTGCCAAGCAAGGTAAATATATTCACAGGTTCCAGAACGTAGTTTCAATCTAGATTGTGGTAGATAATCTATTGAAGGCTTATCCAGGAATTGGCTATTCTATGAAGACTTCTTTTACTCTTGAGTCAAAAGCAGCTAGAGGGCAGCCCGGGTGGCTCAGTGGTTTAGCGCCGCCTTCAGCCCAGGGCCTGATTCTGGAGACCCGGGATCGAGTCCCATGTTGGGCTCCCTGCATGGAGCCTGCTTGTCCCTCTGCCTGTGTCTCTGCCTGCCTTTCTCTCTCTCTCTCTCTCTCTCTCTCTCTCATTAATAAATAAATAAAATATTTTTTAAAAAAAGCACCTAGAAACAAGTATTCATTCCTATGAAATGCATAATTTTAGTTTTGTCATATGATATTGTATTATTGAATACATCATACTGCAGTGCCTTTATAATTTTTATCCCATGAACTAGATGGTGAGATCCTTGGGGTAAAAGGTCATATCTGTAGCAAAGTCTGCCACAGCTTAGATTTCAGTAAACATTCACCTGAACTGAAGGATATACTTTGTAATGTGTAGATTGCATTTTAAATATTTCCAAGGTGGAGTGGTCCATTAAAAGATCATTTGTAGATTGTCTAATATTTAGGACAACTAGACAGAGGGCCCAAGAAACAGGTAGAAATTTGGGGAGATTTAAAAATCCAGCCTAATTCAAAAGCCTGGGTGGAAATGTCAAGGCAAGGGGGTAGACTCCAATGTAGTATCTTGGGGCAGTAACAATCTGTTGGAGTTGCTGGAACATAAAGTTCAAGTAGGAGCAGAGCCTAAAGATGAGGCTGGAGGGAAAAATGAAAATCGGTGCCAGCTCTTCTACATCCTAGTACAGAGTTGGAGCCTTGTTATGTGGGCATCAGGGAACCATAGTGGATTTCTAAGTTGAGCGATGTGATTGGGTTTATATCTCCTGAGGCCAGAGTGTGGAAGGTAAGGGAGCAGAAGGCATACTGAGGGTAGGCATGTGGGAATGGTTCATGAGAAGGACACTCCTGTTCTGAATTAAGGCAGTGAAAACCCAGATGGAGAGACTGAGCTCCCTCCCTGTCAATAGCAAGGTGAATGAGGGAGTGACCACATCAATTTCTGTTCAACATTTTACCCCAGGCCCCACAAAGTGTTGGTGGGCATTCAGTGATTCTATATCTGCCAAATAAGTGACAGAAGTAGTTCATGCGATGTTAGGGGGTAATAAAAGGATTGGCAGAGCTAGGTGGTTAGGATGTGTGCAACTAGTCAGGCAGCATGGGGTAACCTGCTCCCAGGTGAGTTTTAACCCAGCATCCTTTGGCTATCAGAATACTGACTAGGAGCACATGTTAGCGTGTTGGGGGGTGGGCCTGGGGTGCAGGAGTTGCTCCCTCATGATTTCTATACACTAGCCCGTATATGCTCCCTGCCCTTTGACCTTTGAGGTGACTTTCTCCTGGCCGTTCCCTGCCCTGCACCTCTCTCTGGGCTAATTCTCAGCTACTCAGGTTTCCAGTCCTGGTTTACCCCAAAGGGCATCCTGCATAGCATTCCTTCTCCAGCCCACTCAGGGATTCTTAAATGTTTCCTCATTTCCATACTCCCAGCATTTGCCAACAAATTCATTTGGGTTCATTTTTAATAAGCTCCTAGGCGCTTGGCTCAGACCTTAAATATTTCACTTGATTTGTGTTTGAGAGGGGGGAAAAACCACAAACAGACCAAAAATGATGGCCCTATATAAAATGACAAATATTTATTGGACTTTTCTAAATGCACCCAATACTTTTAAAGGCCTCTGGGAAAATATTAAATTAAAAACTGTCTGTGCATTAAACAACCTGCAAAATCAACCACTCTTGGTACATAAAGCTCAATTTCCCCCGTTGGTGTGTATGGGTTTAGACCATTTGGCCACCACTGTCTTTATGAACAGAGAGAAAGTGGCTATGAAACATTACCTATATCTCAATGATTTTTCCTTGTGGGCCAATTAAAAAAAAACTCCCACCCACCACATTTGTTCTTCCCTCTTGCTTCCGTATGTGATTTGCCTCTCTGTGATTCAATAGACTCAGGGAAATTGATCTACGGAGAGATTCTTAAATCTATAATTTTACCACAGTTGGGAGAATATGAATAGTGTAATTGACCAAATATAATTCTCATCCCTGAGGCTCACCCATACTATGTCGATACTACAGAAAAGAAATAAACCAACATTTATTGAGGACCTACTGTGTGCCAGATATTGAACTAAGTGCCTTTTTGATCCTGGCTCCTTTCATCTTTCCTGTAGCAAAAATTATTGTCTTTGTCTCATAGCTTAGGGAGAGGCAGCTCAGAGAAGCCAAGCGCCTCCTGCAGGGTGGATTCAAGAAGCGGGAATAGCAGGGTTCAAGAACTCACATTTCTGTTTGTCACCTGCTGGAGTGGTTGTAGGAGCAGAGAGCAGTGACAGCCGCCAGTTACCTCCCAGATAGTACTCCTTCTCACCTGGTTTGCAGGGCAACAACTCGCCCCCCACAGGCTGGCTAGATGGAATCAAGGCTATCGTGTACAAGATGGAGAGGGACTTCTCTTCAGGAGGCCCCACTTTCAATTGCTGGTATCCTTCAGGAATTACTGTCTTGCTGCTGAATTGAATGGGAATGCTTTTGATGTTTCACAGTTAAATGTGATGGTGGCTTGTCATTCAAGATGGTGTGTCTTGTTTCCTATTGCTGGTGTAACAAATTACCACAAACTGGGTGGCTTAAAACAACAGAAATTCATTCTCTCAAGGTGTTGGCAGGGTTGATTTGGGATCTCTGAGGGAGAAACTGTCCCCTGCTTCTGTCTGGCTTCTGGTGGTTGCCAGCAAGTCTTGGGGTTCCTTGTCCTGTGGCTGTGTCACTCTAGCCTCTGTGTCCATCATCTTGCCTGTGCCTCAGTGTGTCCATTTCTGTCTCTTATGAGGATACTCTCCTTGAATTTAGGACCCACCCTAATCCAGTATGATCTCATCTTGATCCTGACCTTATTACCTCTGCAAACACCCTATCTCCAAATAAGGTCACAATATGATATTCTGGGTGGACACAAATTTTTTGGGAGATACTGTTCAACTCATTACAGATGGATATTGTTGATGGTATTTAGAAAGTATTTCAATAAAATGCTATCAGCATTTGGTGCTTTATTTTATGAAATATATTTTTGGCTTTCTTTGAAATATTTCCTCTTTGATAGATTGAAGAGGATCGATCTATTAATAAAACCCCTTATTAAATGATACTTTAATGATGGTATCAAGCTCTCTTTAGCAGAGAGCTTGGTAGTGTTTAAATGCATGTAGTAAGTAGTAATATTTAAATGCATTGCTAGATTGAGTTTGAAAACATATTATTTAGAATTTTTACATCTGTTCTAAATGTTCTAAATGGGGGCAAATTTATAGTTTGCCCTTTGGAGTATTTTTAGTTACAGAGTCATTCTAATTTAAAAAATTTCAGAATTGTCTATTTTGTGTGTTCTGGATAAGATTACATATTGGAAGAATTAGTTAATCTTTGAAGTGTTTTGTCTGTTAGTCCTGGACCCAAGGCTATTTTAAATAAGTAATGATAGTGGGAAACTTTTTTCAATTGTGTTCAAATAAATATTGATCCAAACAAATGAATCAATTTTGTTAGCCTCCTAGAAAATTTTTAATGCCAAATTGTGATTTTTTTCTAGTTAATTAGTACAATGTCATACAGTGTTGTTTCAAAAACTCTGCCTTCTTTTTTCTCCTTTTCTTTTTTTTATTAGTTTCAGAGGTAGAATTTCGTGACTCATCAGTTGCATATAATAATACCCTGCCTTGCTTCTTATCAAAACATTGTACTTTTCTGTTTCCTCTTTTTCCCTCCATTACTTGACTTCTCAGAGTTCATTTTATTTTCTGACCTGCTACACCAGTGGATCAACTCTCAGACATTTTGGTGAGCAGCTGTATGCTTTTTCTGTTTCTTACTTTACTAAGTTACTATTACTTACATATTTCCCTTTATTTTTCAACTTAAGTGAAAAAAAAAAGATAATATATGTGTGTATTTAAACATATGACCTAACATGTAGTATGCATATATAGCATTTGTTTGTTTATTTGTTTTTAGTTCATGAGAGACACAGAGAGAGAGGCAGAGACATAGGCAGAGGGAGAAGCAGGCTCCCAGCAGGGAGCCTGATGAGGCATTAGATCCCAGAACTCTGGGATCATGACCTGAGCCAAAGGCAGACAACCACTGAGCCAGGTGCCCCAACGTTTAGAGTTTAAAGTATTTTTCACATTCCTAATATTTAAACTTGTCTCATATATATGCAAAAATGTATAAACATTTACTCTCTGAATCTACTTCTGACTGTAGCATTTAACGTATATTGTATGGATTTATTTGTCATGTATTGGCAGTTTATACACTACATAATCTTTATTATAAGTATAGGCGCAAATTTTAATTTTGATATATTTTTTTCTAATCCATGAGTTATTTTAAGGTGTACTTACTCAAAATAATTGCAATTCGTCCATTAATTTTTTTTTGCTCCTCATTTCCATCTTATAACTTTCTGATTAGACCATGGTGCTTGGACAGCTTGTGGTTTTGGAACTGTATTTAGATGACCAATTTGTGTAGATATGCCAAAGACATCTGGGGAAAATAAAAAAGTGTTCTCAATAAGTAAGGTATAAAATTATTATATAGACAATCCTACTTAAATTTTTATTCCTCTGAACTTTCCACTTTGCTCTATCTTGTTTCAGTTAGCTAACTGTTGGTGAAGCATTAGTTAGATCCTAAATTTGTTAGTGTCTTTGGTCTCCTCCCAGGGAGGATTTATAGCTGTAGATAATACCATTGACAGTAGGTTCATGTCTCCCACATTTTTTGTCCATTTCTACTTCTGTTTCTAATATTTTGGATTTTATATTTTGAGCCTATTATTTTAACCATAGAGCTTCATGACTATTATATTAGATAATTTCTTTGTCCATAGAGAGTGAGACTGTTGCCAGTACTCTTTAATGCATTTTATTTTTAATTCTACTTTTTCTACCTGACATTAAATTTCACCCCCTATTTCCCATTCCTTTGTGATTGCTTGCTGTATACTTGCCTTCCATCCTGGAGGTTCAACAGAGGTACCATCTGCTAACATTTCTCCACAGTGTGTGTGTGTGCGTGTGTGTGTGTGTGCACGTGCACACATGTGCATGCATGCATATGTTATATGCAGGAACAGAAAGGAAACTTTCTAATAGAAGAAAGCAAGGTGGGGAGGTCTGAAATTTTCTAATAGAGGAAATCAGGACAAAACTCAAGGGTTGTTTCCATGTTTTACAAGACAGAGTGCTCCTTTGCAGCCACCTTCTTTTGGAAGAAGCTGTTAGTGAGACAGGGGGACCCCAAAGACTACTCTTCTCAGATCTCGATTCCCATGCCATGCCTTGGATTCCATAGACCACTATTCTACTTAAGCACTTTGGAGTGTGTGCTACCAAAACGACAGTTCCTGTCAGGATAAACACATAACACACTGGTAACATTGTGTGCAAGCAGAGTCTGATGGCCATTGGTGATTTCTTTGGAATCCATTCTGTTTTAGAAGACTATTTTGGAAAAAAAATAAGTTATGCCATCATGACACTCATTATTCATTCAGTAAGCTTTGAGCAGCTAATGTAGCTATATGAGGGAGATGAGCCCTGAAAGCAAAGGTGAATAAGGCAGATGTGGCCCAAATGCTCTCTCACAGGATAGAAAACCTGTTCCTCTGGAAGATAAAACAAGTAAAGCTATGATTGTAGGTCACCTGTTTCCATGAATCACACCATCGGTGGGTAGAGGAAAGAGACATGGGCTGCTACGGCTCCCTCGCATTTTGGAGAAGATAGTATGGAGAGGTAATTTTTGTGATGAACCGCTGGGGAGGAAAGTAATGTGACAGAAAGTGTCATAGCCTCAGGCTAAGAGAAAATCAGCAATTAGCCAGAGAGAGACTTGTCCCACCCCCCAAAAAATAATTGAAGATGGGAAAAAAGTTCCTTAATTTTTATATATATGCTAAGGAAAGGGGACTGTGTGGGGAGTGACTTCCTTTGCCCTGGGTACAAATAAGACTATAATCCATCCACATGTCCTGGCAGACTCAACCGAGAGCACCGGGAAAGTCCTGAGGTTACATTTTTCTTTTTGAAGAATGCTGCCAAATTGCTAATTTGGACTTACGTTCTTTTTCTGCAACATAGCTTCCTCTGACCTCGAAGGAGTGAGGGTGTAGGCAGCTGAGTATCTTAATGTTTGAGAATTGCCAACTCTGCTTCTCTTCCTAAACTCTCCGGTGGATTGGTCCATAGGGTTAAATGGCTCATTGCAATTCAGCAAAGTGGCTTTTATGTGCAATTAATGTTTGTTAATTTGGTTAAATGTCAAAGTATACAATTTTTTTTGGGGAAAAAAAAAAGTTCCTGCAATACAACTTCCTCCCCCAAACCTTTTAAACATCGAGGGGTGAGATGTTATTCTCAAACAAATGCAGAGGCTATCATATTCAGCATCTGCTTGAAATTGAATGAACGATACCTTAGTTAAATGTTCCTCTTGGGAGAAGAGACAGTAATATGTCAGCACATCTGAGTTTCAAGCCAAAGCTAAGGGACAGTTGAGAAAACCCACTGGAAAAATATCGCCTTTACCACCTGGCCCCTAAAGAAGAAAGAAAGACTTTGACTCAACTGTTGGTTCAATGCTTTGATCTCCATCTTTCTGTTCCCCTAATATTTTAATATTTTCCCCTTATGTCTTGTGTGCTCTGGATATATTTTTTAATCTTTGATGTGTCCATATATATATATATATATTCAGGTTTTGTTAAGGTATTAAAGGTTTGGAGATAGTTTCTGGATCCTTTTTATAATGAGCATTTTTATTAAATAAAGTCTACCATCCATTTATGTAAAATATATGTAGTAAAAATATACACCATAAAAATATAAATGGGCTATAGCTCTTGATTCTTCAGCCCTGTATATATCTAAACTAGAAGAAAGGTTGTCTTTTCCAAATTCCCAGGGAAAAATAGATTTAAGGGTCTCAGTATTAGGATTTCTCTCATACTTCTTATTTTTTCCTCAAGAGTTTGATCCATGCTATAGTCTTGTGCTGGTTAAATTGCACTGCTTCCATGTTTAGTGGGACTTGTGGATGTCCTAGATATTTTTAATTCTGTGTTTTACCCTCTTTTAAAAAATTACTCTCTTTGTACTGCTCCTCTCTAATATCTCCATGATACAATGCAGTGGTTATGTTTTTTCTGCCCTACTCACTGCCCATTCACCCTGCTGCATGGGGGAAAGTTAGGCTTATTCCTTCCAAGACTAAGTGATATATTCTGTCTTCTTTTTGTTCTATCAATTGCTTTATACTCATCAGTCCCTTCTTCCTCATAACCTCAGAAAAAAAAAGACCCCCAGGGCCAAGATGGGGTCTGTGGATAACTGCTTTTGTTTGCCCATTAGGTTAAAGGGACAAAGGTCATCCTAGTGGCTCTTCCATACTAGGAAAGACCCTGATCATAAAGAACATATATTTTCTCAATATATCCTCTCTTTAGATCATTCACAAGAACCTATGACAATGGGTTATTTCCAGTAGGACAAGCTCTATGGGTCTGTGACCTGGTCCCCATGCTCAGAGGGGCCCTTTACTTGGTTTAATGCTCTGCTGTTATTATCTTAAAAATTCCTAATAATCTTTGAACAAGAGGTCCCACATTTTGATTTTTCACTGGGTCTCACAATAATGAAACTGGTCCTGATTCTTTGTGCAGGATTCTGACCATTCCTCTTTGCATACCATCAACCCAGTAAATGTTGTTGGCCAATAAATGGGAGTTCCCATTCTCCTCATCTCAGGAGGGTCAGGGACATTTATGTACCTCCCTGGGCCTGGAAGTACACTTTAATATTCCCCAGGGTTCAAAGGGGAGAATTGAGTTCAACAGTGATTTACCTTAACTGCCGAGGAATTTACAATTATATTGGGTGGTGAGCTTGTTCATTGATAGCAATGTTTTTATGAATGGAAGGGTCCAAGGTCCAAGGTACTTATCAGTACTGTGGAAATCAGTCATGGTTTATCTGGGAAGCTCTATGAATTTTGTGGTCCTGGGATCCTTGAAGGTTACATCACTTCAGGTTTAATATGGAGTCCTATGTCCTACTTTCTTTATGCAACCAGTAGTTGTTCTTTGTTTTTCTTTCTCTCAGGACTTCTGCAGAGTCCTCCAAAACTTTGCAGAAATAACCAGTGGATTTCAACCAAAGAATGTACCATCTTTGTCTCAGGCCTTTAGTTGTATCTCCATTGCTTACTGGAAACAAACAAGAAATTCCTTCTCAGCCAGGTGTTCAGGACACATGTCATTCTGTTGTAAATTTATTTTTCTAGAGAAGTGCCTAACTCCAGATGTTGGGGAAGACATTTTGCTAGAATTGGGGAAGGTGAATTACACTTTCTATGAGAAGTGTGGCCTACTTGGTGTTCTGGCCTATGGGTTACATTTAAGAATGTGCAGACAGGTTGGTGAAAAGAATTGATCAGCTGGCTCTTTGTCCTGGAGGCATAACCTATGATCTCTTTCCTTCTGACTCTGTCTTTGACTTCCTTTTGTGTGTGCTGAGATTTTAATTGGATTCATGAAGGAAAGAGAAGTGATATCCCTTCAGCATAATGCTCCACTGTAGAATTCTTGCTTAGTGTATAGAATTCTGGGCAGGATTGGGTTTATTTCTTTGTTTCTTTTTCCCAGCTCTTGATTTGGTAGAGAAATGAATTTAAAAATACATTTTTTATAAAAAATACCATGCTAGCCTGGACTCAGGCTACCCTACCTTGCCAGGGCCTCTCTTTCTAGGAAATGGAAAGGTCAGAATGGGGAAGGAGTCTTTGGAAGGAAACTAGGGAGTCAGGATTCAAGGATATAAGTCCCAGCTATGTGAATTGCTGTCAAACTTCCAGTCTCATCTTCCCCACATTTAAGTAGGGGTGGGGTAGAGTTCATGTATCATAGTGGGATGTGATAGTTCCAGAATATGATGTATGGAAACTCCCTAGCCTGGTGTCTAATGGGTAAGAGGTGCTCATATTGTATTCAGTCGAACCAGAGCAGAGGAGTAGCTCTGTATTAGAGTTTTTATTTTTATTAAATGTCCCTTTGGCAGGAAACTAGGGTTGATCAAAATCTGCTTCATCATTTGCCTACCTATATGCCCTGTGATTTATCCACACACACACACATACACCATGTATATATATACACATACATATTCATACACACACACACACACACACACACACACACATATGTATAAGTGCAAGATTGTGACAAAGAAAGCCAAAAATACATAACTGGTATTTGTGCCCAAACCTCAATGCAGGGGAATATGGTGAGGTGGAACATGCAGCAATCTACCTTACTAACATGGTTAAGCTTAAACATGTTCCAGGCCAATATAACACACCCACTAGTCCTGGAAAAATGGTTACAGGAAGCAAGAAAGATTCTACCTACTTCAGCCTGCTGCTAAGGAGTCACCTTGGTTCTGGTTGACAACTGAATCAAAAGGGCAAGGTAGCCACCAGGCAGCTTCCGCTGTGAGGACTAACCTGAAGCTCTAAGAAGGACAGAGGGGAGAGGGAGAGGGAGAGGCAGAATCAGAATGAGGGAACCAGACCTATAATGTGGCCCTCAAGTGCACCATGACCCTGGCTAAAAACCAACAGGGCTAAGTCAAACACTGGTCCTAGTTCTGGCAAATCCATAGTAAATTTTCCTCCTGGGTGAGAGAAGCATTTCAAAGAGGAGGATTAGAAGTTCACCTCCATCCTAATGGCCCTTCAGAGGCCGCTCCTTGTAGATTTGATTTGATGTCTCTCAAGGGAAACGTAGATTTTATCTTCGTGGGAGAATTCTATAGCAGATCACACTCATTGGGGTCTTACTTTTCCCGCCTGAATAGAAGAGGGGCACATTTTAGGCCTTCATGGAATTCCAAACTCAGATTCCAAGAAGGAAATTGCATTCGTTCATGTAATAAATAATAATGCATTTGGGCCTGACAGCCACTAGGCATGGCTGCAGAAGATATATAATACAATTAGCCCTTACTGGGAGTTGCCAGCTGACAATGGGGCAAGATTTATGTGTTTGCTTTTTCCATAAGTACAATTTTATTTGATAAGTACAGTCCAAAGATATAAAGAATTAATCCAAGGTCTGCATTGTGGGATATTTCCTCTGTAATATTAAAATAAATATTACCCCTCTATCCAATTACATAAAATTACGTTAATAATATCTTCTTTGTTGTTGTTGTCTGCCTGTTTCATCTTTGTAGCCAAAGAGTTTATTAAAAGCAGTGACTGGCTTCCTTTCAGAAAGAGGTAGATTTTTTTCTTTTTTATCATCTTAGAAGAGTACAATTATTTCTTTTTAAAAGAAGTACTCCTAACTGGGGTGGAGGGTCTGTGACCGTGAGGATTAGTTTTCATGAGACAGCCTTTGCTCTGAATTCTCTAATATCTAACTGCTCCCCTATGGTGAACTTGAACTTATAGGAGAAGCAAAGTCCTTCTCCGCTGTGTGTGTGGGGGATTGGGAGCATATAGAAGTGGAGGTGGGCATGTGATCATTTTGAGGGATTCAACATCTATCATCCACAGGGAATTTACCCTGTAGTGTGAGAGGGTGGAGGGCCAGGGCTTAGGGAGGAGTTACTTTCTCAAATGCCCACATTACACCCAGACGTTCAGGGTATTTACTGGCAGCTACTTCGTAAGAGCTTATCCTAGGCCAGGGATGGTATAGACAGTCTCTACAAAGAGACCTAGAACCTAGGAGAGAAGAAGTGATAGAAATATAAAAGTACTCTGCAGGCTCAGAGAGAAATAACAAGATCCGCTTCTTCACACAGGCATACACAACGGACACACTTGCCAACTGCTTGCTTTAGATCACACTTTACTGAAAGTGTGGTCCATTGTCTGGTTTGCCAGTCTGTAAACTTCTGGTTACTTACCATCCATAGTAAGGAAAGAACAAAAATTGAGAATGGGCATTTGATTACATGGATAGCAATTCGACACTGTCATCCTACATCTATGGAATCTAATAGTAACAGCCATACAAATTTGGCATTATAGCTTGTATTTCATTGTTTTAGTTATATCATTTTCTAGTAATTAATTTTTATTAATTGGAAGTACAATGAATTGAGGGGAAAGGAAAAAAGATAATCAGGTTTTTTTTTTTTTTTTTATCAGATGATTTGAAAAAGTATAGGTCTTCACAGATAGAACTTTTTCTGTCCACAGAATCCATTACAAAAATAAATATATGACAGAACCTTGGTGAATTTTGGTCATCCTGGCATGGCCTTTGCAGGTGATGCAAACACCTGTGCTAAGCCCTAACTTCTGCTATTGGGGAGGGGAAGAGTAAGATGAAACTTGGGTTTACCACAGGGTCCTGAGTCCTACATATGTGTATACTGAGGCCTCACAAAAACACTTGGAAGAAGTGTAACTGGAGACATTTTACAGAGGGGAAAACCATAGACACACAGGTTACTCAACTCAAAAGGGGTGGAAGCCAAGTTTCAATCCTAAAAGCAGGTTCTTTCTTTTCCTTGATGTGGCTCTGCTTAGCTGAGACTTTCAGACAGCAGGTAGTGCATGCCCATTGGGATGTAGGTGCAGTGTAGAGCCCCTTGCAGGCATTCTCTCAGCAATTCCTCCAGATGCCCTCAGGACATATTTAGTTCTTTACAGATGAGGAATTTGAGTCATAGATTGTTTAACATCTGCAAGAAGAAAGACCAACCAGTGTCTGACACTGATTTTGTTCAGTGAGAGGTAGTATGGCCCAGCAGTTGATTTTAGGTTTTAGAGTCAAACAAACTGTATTCACAGCCACCAAGAAGAAGGGTGGCACAACTGCCATGTACAGCTGTGTAGGCTGTGCACTCTACGACATCAAGGATTGCCATTTACATCACTATCTGTGTAATGGAGCCCCTTGGAGTTGTGCAGCACATAACCTGCATGGCTGAGTCAACGGGCTTGGCTGGGAAAGGCTGTAGAGTCTGAAACCTGCTGTTCCAAATAGTCCCAGATGCGCTTTTCAGAAAACACACCAAGCTCCACCCTGCTCTCAGCAAAGAGAATGCCTCTCCCCACTCCCCTGGTGCCCCTATTGTGCTGCCCCTGGTGCAGGTCACTGGTCAGAAACAAAGCAAGATGAGCTTGTGATATACCCTTTGTTGGCCCTTTAATCTCCGGCTCACTGTGCTTTTATGAAATGTGAAAGTAGATTATGGGCTGCAAAACACTATAGAACTCCATTAGGTAATGATTAAAACATAGCAAATGCTGCCAGTGATAATAAAGGAAGAATGAGGTCATAGGAAAACTCACTCACGTTTCAGCTACTCGTTGTTTTAGAAGATCCAGATTCCTGGGGAACAAAACAAGTATTTGTTCTCATCGAGATCTCTACAGGCCTCTCCCAGCAGACTTGGCATGGGCTATGCGTTCAGTTAAGTGTGGACAAATGAAGGAAGGAAGAAATGAAGGCAAGGTGGGATGATTGAAGAAGTGACATTGCAGGGATGACAGGGAATGGCGAAATGCTGCCTGGCTAGACTATTTTTGGAGAGGTAGATAAATGTAGATTATTAAATAGTACCTTTTTGGGTATAAATTGCTGGTCATGGACACTAGTGTTTCTGGAGACCCAGCTGTATGTCAAGCACTGTGTTAGGTGTTTGTCCACAAGCTGGTTCATTTAATCCCTCATCAACCTCACAATGTAATTACTCTGATCTCCATCTTACAGGTTTAAGTAACTGGCTTAGATTCATGCTTTCAAGTGACCAATATGGAATTTGAACACAGTTCTGCTTGACTCCAGGAGCCTACACTTCTCTGTAATATCTGTTAAGCCAAGCAAAAGCTCCCCAAAGTTACATAGGATAAACTCCCTTTGTGGAATTATGGGCTTTTGGGGTGTTGGGTTTCTTTTCTCCCCCCTCCCTTTGTGTCTCTTGTTAGAGTTCTGGCTTCCCTGAGAAATCCTCTCTTCTCCACATTGCTGGCCATGCCCTGGCTCCAGGAGTGGGGATGGCAGGTAGAATCAGGGGTCCTGCTACATGGCCAGCTCAGCTCCAGGTTTTGTTCCAGCACAGAATCAAGCTACAGCTGCTGCCTGCAAGCCATTTCTCCATAGGGCCAGGGCTGGGTTAATGGATGAGAAGGGGGATCCCTGGGTGGCGCAGCAGTTTAGCGCCTGCCTTTGGCCCAGGGCGCGATCCTGGAGACCGGGGATCGAGTCCCACATCGGGCTCCCGGTGCATGGAGCCTGCTTCTCCCTCTGCCTATGTCTCTGCCTCTCTCTCTCTCTCTCTCTCTGACTATCATAAATAAATAAAAATAAAAAAAATTTTACGAATGGCTGAGAAGGGCTATTCATAAATTAGTGTGCCCAGGCTAAGGAGAATTTTCTTAGAAAGGGGGGAGGAAAGGAAAGAGAAAGAAAGAAAAAGACTTAACTTTCCAAAGTTGAGCATTGAATTATTGGATTCACCTTTTCCTTCAATGATTAGTGGTAGAAAACACTAGCGAGAATTAGGATTCAGTGTAATGAGAGAAGAGGAAAAAGAGCCACTTCTTTGTCCTGTCATTTCATGCCATAGCATCCTGAAGTGGGACTGCAAACTGCTGGCAATTATTTGGTGGTTGTTGTTAATTTTGCTTCAAACCTCTGGAAGTCTGAGCAGTAGGCCTGGGGAGGGATGCAGAGAGAGAGGAAAGGGTGTGGAGGTCAGGGGGGAAGAGGAGACTAGCCAAGTGTCAACATTGTTCAGTCTTTTCAACCTGTCAGCTTGGTGCCACTGCTTCTGCCAAGGCCTGGAGCTTTCCCTGTGGTCCGCATGTCACCTCGAATCTGACTTTATGTTTCCAGGGCATGACTTATTAGCCCCTCCCCCCTCTCTTCTGTTTATATGCTGACCCAGAATCCATTCCATTCACTGCCAGGGTAGCAGGGCAAGGGCAGAGCTCTTGGGCCCTGAGGCCTCACTGACAGCCTAGTTAGTCCTGTGCCCAGTCCACAAACAGGGGCTGCTTGACAATCCTAGGATGCTCCCTGTTGGGCACTGCCAGAAGGGGCAAGGGCCTGGGCATGGTTCTTTGTCAGTGGTGTTTGTTTACTTAACATTAAATTCTTTTAGGATTTGAGGACAATCAATAGAAAGTTGCTGAGCTTGGTGAGTGGGCCTCTTATCTACTGATGCAGCAGAGAACTTAGAAGGCCCCAGGTATTTTGATTTGCCATGCTCAGTGCTGGTGGGGGATTTGAACATATTGCCCTTATGTCTTATTTTCTCAGTATTTTAGAGACATCTCTCAGAGCTTTGTAATTCTTAGCCACATGGGGAGGTCTTCTGGTGTTTTTAACTGTGTGCTCTTAATCCTGAAATCTTATTTCAGACTGGCATGAAAATGTGCTCTGTGTTCGAAGCTTACATTGTGCCCAGTATCCTCTGGTTTGCTGCCTACTAACGGCTCTTGCAAAACCCAATCTTCTGTGTCTCTGGTGGGTGGGTGGGTGCTGGACAGGTTGCCATCAGAACCATCTTTTTTCCTCCAACTAAGGACTCAGGGGGAAAAAAAAAAAAAGACAACTCTATGGTTGTTTGGGGTGAAATTTTGCCTTCAAATAACCCAGGATGTCTGGGCCTTCCTATCTCTTGTATTTAATCCTCCGGAAACTTTCTGAATAAACCTTCCAGTTGTGGTTCTGTGCAGCTGCTAAAGCAACTGACCAAGTGTTTATATGCTGATTAGAAATGTTAAAACTCACATTGGATTTGGTTCACGGGATTTTGGGGTCATGTCTTTTATTCCTTTGATTTGGCAGCCTTTTTCCTAAACACACAGATGACTACATTTGTTTTGCTATTCCTCCCATGAAGAGGTGGAATCTTATTCCCCTCCCCTTGAATTTGAATGGCCTTATGAATTGCTTAACCAATAGAAGGCAACAGAAATGATATTCAAGGACACCAAAGACCAGGTCATAAAAAAACCTTACAGCTTCAGCCCAGACATCTTAGAACACTTGCTCTAGGGATGCGTATGTCCTCTGGGAACACAGATGCTAAGCCCTAAGGAGATAGCACATGCAGGAAGTCTGTTTAACAGCCCCCAAGTCAGCAGCCAGCATCAACACCAGCCTTCCCAGCCTAGACTCCAGGCTGCAAGTAAAGGGACCACCTTGGAACAGACCCTCCAGCTCCTAGCAGATATCACTCCAGATAAGAGATGAGTCACCCAGCTAAATCCATCCTGAATTTCTTATCCATAGAATGTGAACAAAGAAAAATGGCCTTTTATTTAAAGTATCCAGGTAGTTTGGTATGTAGCAGTAGGTAACTAGAACAGTTCATCGATAGAGATCTGAGTTCTTGGGAATATCGGGTACTGAGAAGGGTCAGTGTCCCGAATCAGAAGGGAAAAGGAGTGGAGGGCTCTGTGCTACCTGTTTACAATTTCTGTGCCATCTGATCTTTACTTACCTCCTTCATTTCTTGCGGTCCAGTCAGTGGGATTAATTAATTTCCCAATTCAATGTTCCACCTGGATATTTTTGTTAGTTTCAAAGTGGCTTTAGAAAATGCAGAAGCAGAGCATGGGGTGGTTCGACCATGGAGCTGCATTTTTGCTGGGTTCTACTGGGCAAATCTTTGTGATCACAAGGTCAGAGACAAATAAGGCAGGCCTGGCCATGAGAATTCCACCCTGTCTAAAAGGGTATGTGGGTTCAGTGTTGTGCATCATCAAGTACAATCATCCTGTAACAGGTTCCTGCAGTCCAGAGTTGAGAAGATTCCTGAGGTTAACACCGGGCTTGGTGGGAAAGAGCATTACTAGTTATTTGTGACCTTTGACTTAGCTAGGAATAGTTAGTGCTACACTTTGAATTCCCTGTGGCTGGAGATGGGCCTCTACCAGTGACTTCTGAATCTGATACAGACCATAGATGGCTTGTTGAGCTACTCAACTCAAGGACTATCAACTCTGGAAACTATATGAAAAAATTTCAGTAAATTATAGCTGTGAATCTTGGGAGCAAAGCCCAGGGAGCATATGATTTTTCCACAGTTTAAATCAGTGAGATTGGGGATGTGTGTACTCTTTGGATTCAGAAAAACTATGGCATGTGATACTTGTAAGGGATTTTATACTAGATTATAACCACACACACACATCATGACAGGGTGGCATAGTGAAATACACATTAGACATGAAATGAGAGACTTGGTATGCTAGGGCAGCCTAGCATGACAACATACCACAGACTGTATAAGCAACAGATACTTATTTTCTCACACTTCTGGAGGCTGGAAGTCCAAGATCAAGGTGTTGGTAAGGTTGGTATCTTTTGTGTTTTCTCTTCTTGGCATGCAGATGGCCGCCACTTGGTCTGAGATTGTGTCCTAATCTCTTCTTATAAGGACACCAGTTATATTGATTTAGGGACCATCTAATGATCTCACTTTACCTCAATCACTTCTTGCAGACCCCATCTCCAAATATAGTCATATTCTGAGGTACTTGGGTTAGGTCTTCAATATATGAATTTGGAGCAGGGGGCATAGTATAGTCCATAACCCTTGGGTTTAAATGCTGGCTTTTTTACCTACTGGTTATATGACCATAAGTAAGCGATATAACCTTCCTGAGCCTCAGTTTTCTTATTTGCAGAATGAGAGTTAAAAATCACACTTAGCTGGCAGTATGTTGAGGGGTGAGATGATGTGAAATATGCATACAGCAGGCACTTTGTGTGTACTGGCTGCAGGTAGATAACCACTCCTGGTTTCAGCTTCTCTGTAACAGCCCCCTCTGGGTTGGGTGACATTAATCACCAACATTTGTAGAATTATTTAGACATTAGATATTTAGGCAATTATTAAAGATATTTTTCAGATGTAGTTCATTTAATTAAATGAACTGTGTGGTTACTATTAATATCCAAATTGTTGTTAGCAGCGTCATTACATTAACCTGACAAGTAGGGAAATATGGTCTGTCTCTCTCTCTCTCCCATTGTAGACCCTACCCCTCCACATGGCTGAGTATCACATCACTGAGAACTTTCACAACTTCGGGCACTGGTAGAGAGGGTTGTCTTACCATTCAGCCTCAGCTCTGAGAGGTCTGCATCAGGCTTATGATCAGGAATGTGCAGAAGGGGATCCCTGGGTGGCTCAGTGATTTAGTGTCTGCCTTTGGCCTAGGGTGCGATCCTGGAGTCCCAGAATCGAGTCCCACGTCAGGTTCCAGGCATGAGCCTGTTTCTCCCTCCTCCTGTGTCTCTGCCTCTCTCTCTATGTCTACCATAAATAATCTTTTAAAAAAAAAGACTTAAAAAAAGAATGTGCAGGAGATAGACATTGTCAGGCAGTACTTTTATTTGGAAGTCAAGGGTCTGTCTGTAGGGTTGTAGGGTTCGGCATGCTCTTTCTGTCTTGCTTTCCCATTGTGAAATGGGTTACGTAGAAAATCCAGTGTCTTTAGGTATTCTCTGGCTCCTATTCTAATTCCAGAATTTGATTCCAATGACTTCTTGTTGACTCTTATTGTAGACCTACCTCTGGCTGGCTATGAAGAAATGCCTTATCAAAGTTCAAAACTGTTATCTTGAGGAGGTCAATGAGAAGGCAAACAACATCTTATCAGCTGGGAGCCAAGTTAATGTTTCTCCATTTATTTTAGCTGTAGATGGGGAATCAGAGGATTAAGGGGTACATGAGTAATGATAAAAGCTTAGTATACAGCACGTGGCATGTCACAGAGGAATCTTACTTTGTTTTGCAGCTAAAGAGGTCTCTGCTTTGGGAATAATTTAAAGAGAACAATTACTTATGGGGCTCTGTCCAGGGAAGGTGGAGGGTTTGAACATGTCACAAGCTCATCATCATATGGAAGCCAACATCTTGCATGAACATACTGTGGGCTGGCTTTGGGTCAGGTGCTTTGCATACATAATATGACTTAATCCTTCTACAGAGCTACAAGGAAAAGAAAGAAACCAACTGCAAAACTTGGCATGTATATTCTTAATAAGGGCTCTGGAATCAGCATGATTTAAGGTCAGATCATGACTCCATGATCAATATGTGCTTGAGGCCAAGTGTACTAGTTCTCTACACTTCTGTTTCCTCCCCTGCAATTAGAGGTAATTCAAGTGGAGCCCTTGACCTAAAGTCTGTTATGTAGTAAGAGATCAGTAACGGATAGCTCATCTTCACAGTCATCAATCATCACCACCATCACCATCATCATACTAGATGCTTTGATTTTGTCATTTTCTAGAAGGCTTAGTGAGGTGGGGCTTAGTGTTATATGCTATGGAAATTGTTTTCAAGTTCTTGCTGATACCTTGCTTTATATACTACTTCTCATAGAGAGGAAGTCACTTCTTTTTTAACTACTTTTCAATCCTAATTATCTGAAGGAAAATGTCACCATTTGGTACTAATAGGGCTTTAAAGCCTCTCTAATGCTTGTTAACAAAGAGGAAGCAGGCCTTAGGCTCAGAACTCTAGATGGGGGATGCTATATAATTGGAATTTAACAGTATGGCTCTTATTTTTGTTTCTTCATGTTTCCTTTTTATAGATAGCAAATAGTAGTAGTTTTACACTTAAAGTGGTGATTAAAGCTTTGTCTATAATATTATTAAGAGAAAGCATAAAACAAGATTAAAAACAAATAGCAAATAGTACAGAATGTAAATGGATATGACAAAAATGATGATGGTGGTACACGAATATTTGTAGATTGGAATGTTGCCTCCAAAATACCAAATTAATCTTGGCTCCAGGCTCAGAATTGTAGTGCTTTTTATCTATTTCTGTTCCTCCTGAAAAGCCTAGTACAGTGTCCACTGTGTCAGAATCACTCAGGAGGACCTAATAAATATGCAGATTCCCAGCCCTGTCCCCATGGTGTTCTAGAACTGGCTCTTACCAGCTCACGAGAGCTTTGTGGGCACATCTCTTCCCAGTTCTGTTCCATGATATCACATGGGTAGCTGAAATTTGCCACAATGAGAACATTTATACCAGAAAATCAGCAAATGCCACAAAGCAGGACTTTCTCCTCCTTTTCCTCCTCCTCCACCTCTCTTTCCTCCCTCTGCCCCTCCCCCCTTTGTCTTCAGCAAAATTAGCTGCAAAATTTATCAGCACAATTAATGCCCCTACTGAGGCAAAAACTCTTCCTGAAGCAAAAACTCTAGAGGGGCCCAAATATCCATGCTTATTAGGGTGTGTGCCATCCGGGTGATTCTGCTGCTTGTTCTCCATTTTGAAATAATTGTCTGAGAGCCTCAGAAACTTTCTGGACCTACAACTTTTGCTTTCTCAGAGCCTCTCCCTGCCCCACCCTGCTTATGCGCCAGCCCTTGTGCCTGTGAAGGCTCGGTCAGGGGAATGGAAATGGTGCGGAGACTTCCCTATCTGATGAAGCAGAAAGATACCAGACAGGGACAGAGAAAACACTCATTTAAACACAAATAGCTGAAATAATTGCTGAGCAAATCTAGAAAAATGACTGGCTAAGTAAATTGCTTTTTTGTGTGTAAAGTTTCTCTGCGTTTGCACCTGGTTGCAGGGGGAGGGAATAAGTGACTTTTTGAGAAGCTCGGCTGATTCATGGAATCCCTAGCTTCATCTCCCCTGGGTTACACAGGCATTTCCTACTGTTTTGGGTCATGGCTACCTCTGCCTGCAGGACCCCTGAGCTTCCCTCAGAGGCTGGGGAAGGATGGGAGGGATTACTGCAAGACACTGAAATATCAGTCCAGAGTTGCCATTGCGTTGGCTTCTCAAAGTCATGCTATGGTATGCTTGGAATGGAATTCAGATCAACATACAGCCTATGAAAATCATGATTTAATTTTCTTGCAAATAAGAAGCTTAGGGACGTCACTCCCCATTATTAAGCATTTTATATGTGTTTTTTATTATGCTAAAGTGATTTTATTTAGAACATAATCATAGCAACTCAACACAGGAGGCGCATATAGGTACTGTTTCAAAAACCGTTTATGTACATTCACTTATTAAAAACATAGAGAAAAAAAAAAACATAGAGCAAGTCTGTAGGTACATGTTCTTGTTCTCCACTGAGGGGCAGAAATAAGACACTTGTCCAGAGTCACAGAGCTGGGATTCCAGTGTGGCCAGTATGCCCCAGGGGCCAAACTCTTAACAACACAAGTGAAACTGCCTCTCACATCAGGGCACAGGCATTCCCTTCTTAAAGTCCTGTGACATGCATACTGATTGTGTTTGTGTTGCTAAGGAAAGTAAAACTCAACAAGTTAAGAGACTTGCCCATGATCACATAGGAAATTAAGGCAAGGGCTGGAAGGAGATAAAGAACTGAAACAGAAGTAAACACATAAGGATGTGACCATTCTGTGTGTTGAGCTGCTGCTGCTCACACCTGTGTGGGATGGAATCTTCAGGATCACAAACCTTAAGAGCAAAAGGGACCTGTGGGGTCTCGGCTGAAGCAGCTCTCCACTGTCAAGTTATAGTAAGCCTTTCAGCCTAAAACTTTGTCTGCCCTCCTGTAAAATGGCCATTATAATACTAGCTCAAGACATCATCGCAAACATATAAGCTAGCATGCACAGCCTTTCTAGCAAAATTCTGGACAAAGCAGGGGAAAAAATGTGTTGTTGTTATTATTTCAGCCCAAAGCTGGATGTTTTTGTGAGTTTGTTATCATGGTGATTTATAGGAAAATCCCTCAAAGGCTGGAGCCTGCCTGTCCCCAAGGTTAGTCCTATGATAAGCTCTAAAGCCAATCAGGGGTTTCTTCCTGGCTGACATCCCACAAACTTTAATGAGAGAGAGAGAGAGAGAGAGAGAGAGAGAGAGAAGAAGAAGAAGAAGAAGAAGAAGGAGGAGGAGGAGGAGAAGAAGGAGGAGGAGGAGGAGAAGAAGGAGGAGGAGGAGGAGAAGGAGGAGGAGGAGGAGGAGAAGGAGGAGGAGGAGGAGGAGAAGGAGGAGGAGGAGGAGAAGGAGGAGGAGGAGGAGAAGGAGGAGGAGGAGGAGGAGGAGGAGGAGGAGGAGGAGGAGGAGGAGAAGGAGGAGGAGGAAAAGGAGGAGGAGGAGGAGGAGGAGAAGGAGGAGGAGGAGGAGGAAAAGGAGGAGGAGGAGGAGGAGGAAAAGGAGGAGGAGGAGGAGGAGGAAAAGGAGGAGGAGGAGGAGGAGGAAAAGGAGGAGGAGGAGGAGGAAAAAGAGGAGGAGGAGAAAAGGAGGAGGAGGAGGGAAAAAGGAGGAAGGAGGAGGAGGAGGAGGAAAAGGAGGAGGAAAAGGAGGAGGAGGAAAAGGAGGAGGAGGAGGAGGAAAAGGAGGAGGAGGAGGAGGAAAAGGAGGAGGAGGAGGAGGAAAAGGAGGAGGAGGAGGAGGAGGAAAAGGAGGAGGAGGAGGAGGAGGAAAAGGAGGAGGAGGAGGAGGAGGAAAAGGAGGAGGAGGAGGAGGAGGAAAAGGAGGAGGAGGAGGAGGAGGAGGAAAAGGAGGAGGAGGAGGAGGAGGAGGAAAAGGAGGAGGAGGAGGAGGAGGAGAAAAGGAGGAGGAGGAGGAGGAGGAGGAAAAGGAGGAGGAGGAGGAGGAGGAGGAAAAGGAGGAGGAGGAGGAGGAGGAGGAAAAGGAGGAGGAGGAGGAGGAGGAGGAAAAGGAGGAGGAGGAGGAGGAGGAGGAAAAGGAGGAGGAGGAGGAGGAGGAGGAGAAAAGGAGGAGGAGGAGGAGGAGGAGGAAAAGGAGGAGGAGGAGGAGGAGGAGGAGGAGGAGGAAAGGAGGAGGAGGAGGAGGAGGAGGAAAAGGAGGAGGAGGAGGAGGAGGAGGAAAAGGAGGAGGAGGAGGAGGAGGAGGAAAAGGAGGAGGAGGAGGAGGAGGAGGAAAAGGAGGAGGAGGAGGAGGAGGAGGAAAAGGAGGAGAAGAGGATAGAGAGGGAGAGAAGGATCAGGAGAGAAAGAGAGAGGGAAAGAGACAGGGAGGTGGGGAGAAGGGGGGAAAGACATAAGGTCAAAGTGCCCTGGCCCTCCAGAAGAGGCCATCTGGACCCCAGCAAAAGTCTGGCCAGGGCCCCTGGGCTGTGGGGAGGAACATGTATTGGTTTTATCTCCCCAGAGGAACTCACTTGTTTGTCACCACCTAGTCTGACCTTAAGGTTGACTCTCTTGCCCTCACACAGCAGCAATCTCAACGTGGAGCCAGCTGGGGATCAATTTGATCTCAGAGTGGTCCGTTCACACCAAGAGTAAACTCCCTTTTCCTGTCAGAATGAAGGCTGCCTTGTCTCCCGCTGGACTAAGTAGACATATTGGTTTCAATTTTTGATCCTAGAATGTCAGCAGTTGTCCAAATGTAATACAAGAAGCTGCCTGGGGCTTCTTGTTATTCTTATTTATGTTTTAAAAAACTTCAGAATATTATAAGTGCAATACTTGGTGATTGAAGATAGTTCAGAAAATATGAATAAACTAAAATAAGAAAAAAAATTAAACTGCAAATCCTACCTTCCATAAAGATAAAATATAGCTTGATATTCTTAATTCATCTCCAATTCTCTTATAAAGTAATGGAATAAAGAAAGAACTATGAAATGCTAAGTGGTTAAACTGTCTAGATTTGGTTCCTTCAAAAATTCACATGGGTGAACATTTGGGGCACTTGCTTTGAATTTTGGAAAGGAAAGAGCTGTTCTTGACTTCTTCTGAATAAAGTTTTCAGGAAGACATGGAATAATGGTGGCCTTGCCCCCCGCCCCCTTCAGCTGGTACCCACAGCAACGCCATATCCCAAAGTCTGAAATGAAGCTGTGAGGAGTATTTAGATTACTATTTCAAGTTGCTTGCCTTCCTGGGAATGAATAACAGTGAAAACAAAAGTGGACTTAGGTGCGTCAGCACAGAGGAAGGCTCCATCCCACTTACAGATGCGCTCCCTAGGCTTTCTGATTTGCACAGAGAGGAGGAGAAAACAAAGAAACAGAGGGAAAGTAAGAGCTCCCACATGTTTGCAAGGCCTGCAGAGGGGAGGAGACAGTGGCCCACCAGCCACTCATTGGCAACCCTTTGGTAAAATCATCATGATTCAAGGTCTGACCTCTTTTTTGCAATCCCAGATTTGGCAACGCCTTGCAAATGGAAAGGTTCATGTTGGCACAATTGGCCCAATTTTTTGCCTTTGAATAGCTACAGGAGAAGCCAAATTGCAATCAGGAGATTACTTGGTGAGTGTGCCATAAGAACAAAACTAATGAGCGTCGAAGCAGCTGGTGCCTGCAACTTAGCCTTCCATCTCTGCTGTGAGGAGAGAGTGGCCAGGAAGTCTGGGTATTGAGATATTTTCTTTCCTGTTTTTCGTGCTTACGATATTGCAGAATTTGAAGAAAGTAGACCTGGGAGTCACTTATGTTTTCCTTGTCTCGGTTTTACCACCTGTAAAGTGGGAATGATGGAGTATCCACACACGCTGGTTTATGTAAGCCAGCTGGTATGCTACGTTGCTGTTGTCAACAGCCATTTTCTTCATTTCTGTCTTTTGTTTTTGTTGTTGACACCTGGTAATGTGACCTCTTAGCTCAGGCTTAGATCAGGGGCAATTTTGCTCTATTAAAATGACCCTCAGCCTTCAGCTAAAAGTAGTTGCTGACAGTCTGTGTCCATGACTGCCCCGTTTGGTTCCTGATCCTAACTCCTACTCAGGCTTCCCAGATCTATAGGGAAGGGTGAATGGTGGGGTATTCCGGGAGATGAGCTAAAGCCGTCCAAACCTGGATTATTGCCTCTATGAAGAGTCCACATTCTGAGTACCTAAAGACTCAGGAGATACTTTGTGATCTCCACTTCTGCCATCCAAGGTAGTAGATGTCATGCTTTCCTTTAGTCCCGTATTGTGAGAGAAAACACATCTACATCTAATAGAAAATCTTAGTATTTAATTAGAGAGGTACCACCACTCTAACCTAACAACATATGATGTAAAACAGAACATAATCTTATAAATCTCTCAGATTATATCTCATTTATGGGAAAGTATTATTAGGCATTCAGATTGGAAGGAATTGATTTTAACCCAGAAAGGAGTATATTTTGGAGGCAAGCAGAAACATTTCAGAATTTTTTATTAATTTCAATTGACATCTAGGGATTTGATGGTTTTCTTAAAGAAAGCTGGCTGGAAAAGCTGAGCCATTAGTCAAGCTAATTGCTCATGGACTTGCCCACTAACCCATCATTTTCTTTTTGCCCAAAGCCTGCTTTATGGTCCACACAAGGATTTAGATGCTCTCCTGGTATGTAAAAGTTAGATCAGTTGATATCTTCAAAAGCACATTTGCCAGTCTTGGCTACAGAGAGTCCGGGATAGTCTGAAAAATCTCTCTTCTCATTCTGTTTTCAGTCCATGTCTTAAGGCAGCATTTTACAAGTCAGGGACTTTGTTCTTCCTGGAAGGACCCTTAACACTTTGGTACCTTTGTTTCAGTTGGTACATAGTATACAAAACATTAAATAATACTGTCACACATTGTAAGACAGTTATTTTTTTTAAATTTTCTTTCAATATTTCTAAAGGTATCTCAGAGAAAAGGCCAGTGTGATGCTGGTGTAAATTGTCAATCCTTTTCTAGGCTTGTCAATTTTAGCAACTAAAAATATAGGACACCTAGTTAAATTTGAATATCAGGTAAACAACAGATGTTTTTAGTATAAGTATGGTCCAAATAGTGCATGGGCCATACTTATACAAAGAACGTGCCTGTTGTTTATCTGACATTCAGGATATCCTGTATTTTATCAGGTAAAATTTCTGATTTCTACCAATGGCCCCCTTTTAACAAAGATTAGCAGATTTCAGGCTTGAAAACTATGCCTGGCAATGATGTCTAATTAAAATTTAATGACAAGATTTTGTTTTAATAATATTTATTTTTACATATATCTTTTAACTAAGGAGAAATAACTCCAGTTATGTATTTACAGTAGATCATTTAAAAATAAAGTGAATTTTAAAAGAACTTTGAGTAAAAATGAAAGCATGGAGAGATTAAAACTTGTTAGTATAGAGTGATTTTGAGTGTAGACCAGAATGAGGCTGGGACTTGCTGCTCCCCTTTTGCTGTAGTTTGAAGTATGTTATATATAAACTTGGGATAAATACTTGGTGCAAGTTTGAGGAATCCACAACTCTATGAATTCTTACAATGTTGGAAGAGGGAGAAGAAAAATCCCAAATTGCCTTTTTTTTTTTTTTTTTTTTTTTGGTTATCTCAAGACTCAATCAATGAGACTCCTCTCCTGAGTGAAGAGATTCAAACTTTTATTTGGACTGTTCTCTTATTTGGGATTTCTTCCCTCTTTCATTCCTTATACTTTCTTCCCAACTTTTGTTAGTTCAGTAGATCTCAAAATGTAGGCCAGAGTGCTGAGTTAAAGTTGGGGGCATGTTAGAAATAAAGATTTTCAGGTCCCACCTCAGACTAACAGACTCTGTGTTTACAAGCTCTTCAAGTGATTCTGATGGGCCTTCAAATTTGAGATCCTCTGTTGTAATTCGTATATTGAGTCACAGCTACAAAGTAACATCCCTTCTGCTTCTCTTAGCTGGCCATGTCCTCTCCCTTATCTGAGTATCCATAACAGTTCATCTGAAGTCCCTTGTTTGTTTTTTTGAGGTTACTGTAGTTATTTACAGGCAATGTCTGCTGTCCTGTTTCACTGTGAGCTTCCTGACAAGAAGAGCATTATAGATGTATATATAAAACTTACTGAAGAAATAACAGAACTCTTTATCTGACAAGAGGTTTTTAAAAATACATTTATAAGAGCTCTTGTATGTAGGAATCATTAAGAAAAAAAATATCACTAAACTCTTAATGCCAGTACCTTGGGTTAAAGGTCAAGCAAGACAAAACACAGAAAAAGAAATGTAAATAGCTAAAAATGCAAAAGTATTCAGTTTCACTGGAAGGTAAGTTAAAGCAAATTAGGATATGAATAAAGACCTATGTTAGCTATTAAATTAGCAAAGATTTTAAAATGGTAATATTCAGGTTTGGCAAGAATGCAGAAAAATAAGCATTCATCTAAAGTGCTGGAGGGAGTTTAAGTTATACAATTGATATGGAAAGTAATTTGGCAGGATGTGGAGAGAGCCTAAGCAAAGGTCATGCCCTTTGACACAGTCATTTTTCTTCTTGAGGAAAAGTCAAGGAAATGCATATGAATATTTATACACAAATACGTTCATTGAAACATTATTTAAAAATAGCAAAAATGTGGGAATGGAATGCATGCCAAAATGGTTAAATAAATTATGTTAAATAGAAATGATGGGACATATGCAGCCATAAAAAATGTTTTCAAAAGATATTTAATGACATGGAAAATGTGTGTCTTATAATGTTAAGTTAAAAAAAAGAGCAAGATAAACATTTATGCATACAGTATCATAAGAATTATTTTAGAAATATGTGTGTGTGTATGTGTGTGCATGTGTACAAAAGAAAATAGACTGAAACATTGGCAATACTCGGTCTGAATGGTGGGCAATCCTTTTATGATCAGATGCTCGGTCCCTTTATTTTCCTCTAGACTTTGCCGTACTGAATAGACAACTGGCTCAATGGAATACAATGTGTACAGAAATAGATTCATGTATATTTAGTCAGTTGGTTTTTGTGGAACATTAAACTAAGCATATAGAAAAAAAAAAGCTCTTAACCCCTACCTCACTCCATAATTAAAGATTAATTTAAGATGAGTCTTAGACTTAAATATTAAATCTAAACCTTACTAGAATGAAGCATGGGAGAGTATTTTCATGGCTTTGAGATAGGCAAAGACTCTTCAGCAGGAGTGAGGGTAAGGTGGTGAGAAGTACCCTAAGTTAAATACATTTGTCCTGGAAATTCCTGGCTGGCTCAGTGGTTTAGTGCCTGCCTTCAGCCTAGGGTGTGATCCTGGAGTCCTGGGATCAAGTCCTGGATTTGGGCTTCTTGCGTGGAGCCTGCTTCTCTCTCTGCCTGTGTCTCTGCCTCTCTCTGTGTGTCTCTCATGAATAAATAATAAAATAAAATATTTAAAATAAATAAATAAATAAATAAATAAATAAATAAATAAATAAATAAATTTGTCCCAAGTGATTGTAAATTTCCTAACTAACCTTCCAGGTTGTTTTTTTTTTTTTTTTTTTTTTAAAGATTTTATTTATTTATTTGACACAGAGAGAGAACACAAGCAAGGGGGAGCAGCAAGCATAGGAAGAGGGAGAAGCAGTCTCTCTGCTGAGCAGGGAGCTCAACCCCAGGACCCTGGGATCATGACCTGAGCCAAAGGCAAATGCTTAACTGACTGAGTCACCCAGCCACCCTTAACTAACCTTTCAAATAAGTGCCAGAGATTTTGTCACTTTTCTTTCTTTCTTCTTTCCTTTTTTTTTTTTTTTTTTTTAAGAAAAAACACTTTCTCTTCTCTTAAAGGATGCATATAATAGTGAATTGTTTGAAACAGTGCTGAGTAGCATGAAGAAGCCCTGCTTTGGAGCCAGGCAGACATGGGTTTAAGGATGGGCTCCTCTTTTAGTAGCCTGAGCCTGTCACTCAACCTCAGAGCTTCACAGGATTATTTTACCAATTAAGCAAAATAATAACATAAAGTGGCTAGCACCTAGTCTAGTGCCTGTCACATCACAGGTACTCAGATCTATGTTCCCTTTTCTTTATCCAGGCACAAATGTTGACATCTCCAGGCTGGCATACAAAACATTAGTGTTGAGGGTTGTGGAGTTAGGCCATTTGGATTGAAGTCACAAATGCTCCCTGATTAACTTGGAACAAATTTTATTTAATCTCTCTCAGGGCTGTAGTTCCTTCAAATACAAAATACTGAATTAACCCATGAGACTGTTGCAACATAATCTACATAACATGCTTAGCACAGTGGCAGAGCGTAAGTACTCAAGAGATGTTAGCTCTATACTCTTTCTGAAGAGGGACCATCTTCAGATGTTAACTAGTATTCCACTATGATTATGGGATAGAGGAAATAGTGCTTAGGGCTTTAGAGGGTTGTCTGAGTCACAGAGGTGCCTCCACTCTTCAAGGCCATACTCTTTGTGTTCCCAATGTCAATTAGATGCCGAAGCACATGCTTCTTAGAACCCAGAGCAGCACCAAGGTCATTCTACTTAGCCCAAGTGACAGCTGAATTATGAACATTTTTCATGTCCTCAACTCTGGGTCAGGATAAATCACACTCTTTTTTTCCTTATTATTTTCATGGGGTCCATGACACGGTCTCTCAAAGTCATGTGGTGTTGAAACATGAAGACAAGTAACATCTGTGGGGAAAGCCCAGTATCAAGCCAGAAGCTATGTTCTCAGTCGGCTTCCTTGTCTATGCTGCAGGGGGAAGCTATTTGTAGAGTATTCCTTATTTATATTTGTGTAATGACAACTTTGCTGGCTCTGAAGGTGGAATTATGAGCAGGTACTCAATCTCTGAGTAAGCCTCTATACAAAGAAAAAGACTCCATGGATATCCAAAAATCAAAACAGAATTGAGTTACGGCTCCCACCAGTCAGTGGGATGTAAAGAAGAGTGTTTGTAGCTCAATGGTAAGTAAGTAAGAGTTACATCCTCAGCACTCTGGTCAGGGAACAAAGAGAATGCCATTGAAGGTGGGGTATGTTACATCCTGGCAGCCTCAGGGTCCCTGAGACTTGCCAGATTCTACTCATCTGGTGTGAGGAGGGTCATCAGTTCATCCAGCAGTATCTGGTATGCACAGCTACAATGGCATGACCCAAAGAGAGGGCAAGAGGACTTTTTCTTTGATGGTCTGGACTTAATGCAGTCATACTTTTATTGAGAGGGATGCACATTCATAGATTAGTCCACAAAAGCACAAGTAACTCACCTATGCTTTCTCATTATCCCTCTTAAAGCCCATCAGGATGTATCTCAAATCTCCTATTTGTATGTAGTACCATACCTGAGTGTAGGAGGAGCTCAGTAATTGAACAGCCCCTTGAACTTTGCCTAAAGGACATAACACTGCCCCAGACGGCATTTTCTATTATTTCTCTCATTCCCTTTCCAAGGAGATGATTAATTGGTGAGGCCCTGAGGAAGAAGCTGGGAAAAAGGAAATCATGAACATCTCAATGGCTTTGTAGAACAAATTTGACACTGGGGTCTTCTTAGTTAGGAGTCTTGGTTCCAAGCAACTGAAATCAGGTTTACCTTGAGGAACTTGGGAGGGAGAAGTTTGTATTATAAGACTTTAGGGTAGAACATGATCTTCAAGGGCAGGGAAGGAACCATCATTGGGCTTGGGTTTGAATCCAAACATGTCATCAGGTCTCTCCCATGTCTTGTCTTAGCTTCTCTCTATGTATCTGGTCTTCCCCTCTCTCTTGCTATAGTCTTTCTTTTCTAGTTCACATGACTAAAAATGCCCACCAACATGTTCACCATGGAGACCAGGCAGACTGAAGCTGGGGCTTCTTGGTATTTGTTCTATATTCCCAAGAAAGAGATTTTAACCCTTTGGGGTCAGATCCTCTTACCAGATGGATAGTGTATGAGACAGAACAACTCCCAGCAGAGATACTAAGCATATAGCTCAATTGGTGGCTATTCCTTCTGTGATACTAATGCTTCAAGATAGTCCTTCTCTTCCCTAGGAATGTTAGGAAGGATTGAGGAAGAATCCCAACAAAGTGTCCAGGAAACACTTTATTAAGAGGCTAATGAAAGATGCTACTAAGATAGGGGACCTAGGAGATGGCCTTGTGACATGAACAATTCATGCATAGGATCAGAACATTTCATCAGTTAGTTCTTTGGAATATGCCCTTCTGTCCATCCTCATAGCCATTATCTTCTTTGAAGTCTCATCCATTTCTCCCTCAACTACTTAGTGGCCTATTTGGCCTCCCTACCTCATAGACTTCCTATTCCCACTCCGTTCATTTCCTGTAGTGCTTTCAGAGACTAGGATTCCTAAAATTCAAGCCTGGCCATGTCCCCTTCATTCTTAAAAATGTTAATGGCTCTAATAGCCCTAAGAAGTCCATATGCTTTGCTCTGCTCTTCAAGATACCAACCAATGGTTTTGGCTTTACTTCCTCATCATGCACATCAACCAGAAGGTATATTTTAGATTTGTCCAACCCAGCTAACAGGAAGGGCAATAGAATCAGACCCCTGGATTTATGTTTTCCCTCACAGCCACCTGGCTCTGTGACAAAAGAGAAAATACCTAAGTTTCTTCTTTTCTAAAATAAAAACTAAATATAATATCCACACATAAGTTTGTGGAAAGAACTAAATGAAATAGCCCACATGAAGTGCTTTAAATGATGCCAAGAATATGATAAGGATGCAGTAATTACTACCTATGTTCATCATCATTAGCATCACCAATTAAATTAACACCTTGGTCAAACAAATAAGCCACCATTTTGATTCCTAGACTTCCAGTTCTCATGAATTCCAAATTTTGCTATCTCAATGATTTCTCTGAAGCCAAGTTGAACATTATTCTTTATGTATGGCCAAAAGGAAGCTGGGAACTCTAGATATAATGAATAAAATGCTGCTTCGTTAATGAACTCTTAGCCATGCCTTCCTCAGAGGCATCTAAAAGATAAGAATACTTTTTTTTTTTTTTTTTTTTTTTTTAGATATAATGTATTTTTTTCCTAATCAGACTGTGTGGAGCATTCCAGTTCTTAACCTTGAGCTGCCCACACAGGAACCAAAGGGCAGAGGACATGGACTCAAGATGGCTGCCACTAGGTCTGTGGAACGCAGGGTATGAGCTATAGCACCTAGCTTGTCTCCACTGTCACAGGGGAAGGATATAGCAACCCTGTAATTCATTACCAGTGGAAATAGAACATCATTGAAGAGATAAGGGCAACAATGGCCTTCTATTCAGTGATAAATTACTAACAGTCGCATTATTTTCCCTTATTTATATATGGGTCTCTTTATTGAATTTAGGGGGGAGATAAATAAACGATCTGCCAAGCGTCTGGTTAATATTACTTCTCAGGGACTCGTTTTAGGCCCAATTAGACTCCTACTGAAAGCTTTTCAGGAGGGAGAGACATAACATTTGTTTCTGACAAGAACCCTCTGTTTGCCTTATCTGTTTCATTTGAGAGGCCGTCGACCCCTAGCTTCTTTGGTTTAAACAAACTCTTTCCAGCCATGGAGGAGTTCTTGAACTTGATCCTCGCCACACAACGTGACTGGGTGTCCTGGCTGCAAATCTGAGGTCCCCTGTCATCTATAGTCAGACTTAGTGCTTCCTGTTGGCCACCAGGAGACAGTGAGGGACATGGTGCTGAGTTTCACCCCTAATGCATCAAGACAAAGATTCAGTTTTCAATTTTGAATATTCTTTCCTGGTCAGAATTGGGATTTTTTTCTTTTAATCATAGATTTACATTTTTTTTTTTTTAATTTAAGGAGATAACTAATACACATGGGTTTAGAAACACACAGCTAGGGACGCCTGGGTGGCTCAGTGAGCGCCTGCCTTTGTTTGGCCCAGGGCATGATCCTGGAGTCCCGGGGTTAAGTCCCACATTGGGCTCCCTGCATGGAGCCTGCTTCTCTCTCTGCCTATGTCTCTGCCTGTCTCTCTCTCTGTCTCTCGTGAATGGATAAATAAAATCTGTAAGAAAAAAAAAACAAAACACACAGCTGGTCTGTGGCAATGAAAAATAGCCCTAAGCCACAATAAAAAAACAAATAACCCAAAGTTTCCACTAACATGCTGCAGGAGGACTGTAAACTCAGAGACCCTCTTTATTTTCAAGATCTGCCATTCTAACACTCTGACTCTGCATACTAAATTGAAGGCATCTTTCTACATAGGCCTAAGGAACTTGTGCTCCTTCTCTGTTAGCCATTTCAGAGATAATAGCCTCTGAGACTCTTTCCCTGATCCTAGGTCTTTGTCTCCAAACAGCTGATTGCTTTGCTGGGCTTCATGTTGGCACCCATTACACTGCTTTGCTGTGTCTACACACTCCTTCTTGTTCCAGATAGTGAGTTCCTGGAGGACACACCACATTCTCTCTGTATCTTCAGGGTTTAGGAGAGGGTTTGGCATGGAATAGGTGCTTAGTAAATATCCCTAGATCATTGTAAACTATAATGGGAGAGTGTTTCTCTCCCTGGAGTGCTGGTCTTAGTTTTCTTTCTTTGGTGTTATTATTTGAGAAAGACATCTCTGTCTCACCAGACTGTAATTTTTGAGAACTTTGAGGGGACACAAACACTCAGTCTATAGCAATTATCTATTACTTCAACCAGGGAATGAGGTTTTTTTTTTCCTGAGAGAGCAGAAATTGCCTCCCCTATGTATACGCCATTTCCTCAGTGTCTAGCACAGTGCCTGACATTTAGTTGATACTTGACATATGATCACCAGGTGAATGAATGAAAGACACTGGGGCTTGGGATTCAAGGCCTATGCATGTGAGGCAGTACGGCAGTACTACGTAAGTGCCACATAGAAGACTGCACGTCTGAGTCGAGCTTGGTTCGAATTCCAGCTTCAACATAGCCCTTGGGTAGAGACAAAAACAAAAACAGGAAAACAAAACACAAAACTTA
This sequence comes from Canis aureus, assembly GCF_053574225.1. Taxonomy (NCBI): domain Eukaryota; kingdom Metazoa; phylum Chordata; class Mammalia; order Carnivora; family Canidae; genus Canis; species Canis aureus. Next base: position 17,563,326 of record NC_135613.1, on the reverse strand, counting down.
ACCTCTTTGTACTTCAATTTCATCATTTGTAAAGGTGAGAAAAATCTTAGGGATGTTGCTAAGAATAAATAACCTATGACTCTGAAAGCTTCTACTTCACTTAGAGGCACCATTTTGATGTTAGTGACTCTCTTTGACTCATGTCCTAGCCTTGACTGCTTCCTTGATCTGCAGTGAAACAGGTCCAGGTGAGGCTCAATAAGAAGTTCTGGGCCCTGGGTGACTTTCACCTTGCAGAAGCCATGGTACCTGAATGAGAGAGTCACCTGGGCAGAAGAGGATGAATTTCTATGGCAACAAGATCTGTCCTTGGTCCCTTCAACTGTGCATATTCCTTGATGGGGGTCTTGAATGGGTTATCCTTGTTTTGATCATCAGTGGTTCCTGTTTTTTTAAGAAATCCTCCTTACCTCATCCCACATGGCCCATTCATTCTCTCTCTGTGTTTCTCTGTTTCTGTCTCTGTTTCTTTCTGACTTTGTCTGCCCCTTCTTTGATCTTCCAGTTGAGCTCGGTGCCAATTTCCAGCTGGGATTGAATGGAGTCAGACAACCCTTCCAAATCATAGGTGAGTGGGTACAATTTGGGAGTCTGGTAACTAACGATGTAGCAACAGGCTCTGCATCATCCTACCCAATTAGTGTGCTGAGTTTTGTCTAAACCTTTCTCTGTGTCCTGCATGCAGTTCACCCTTTCTCATCTGCCACCACCCAAACTCATGCAGGCTCACTGCTTTGCTCTGAAATTGCTGAAGGCACTCTGGCTAATGAGCTAACTTCTGGCTAAAATTCAGTTTAAACTCTGAAATCCTTCACATTGCTACCAACATTATTTTTTTAAAACCAAATTGGGAGCATTATATTCCCTTTATCCCATCTCTTGAATGAGTTTCTAATTCTCCCAGTTAAATTTCATATGCTTCCTGAGATTTAATGCTCTGGGTATAATGTGCCTTTAACTCAGCTTTCTAGCCTCATTTACTTCTGAATCCTACTAACTGCCGACTCTGACATCCCCCTCAAGCCCTTTTTAGGGACAGGGAACATGGAGCACTGCCTCTGTTTTCACCCATATCCATCCATATTTGTGCTATTTTGTGTATACCTTCTTTGCAATTTTAAAGTCACAATCACCTTCAATTATCACTCTTAGGAAATTTCCTAGAGTCCTACAATTAAAATAAATTTCCCTTCAACTTTGCTCCCAGAGCAATTGGACTGTGGCAACATTTAGCCCATCACAGCATGAGTGGTTTCCAGAGCTATACTTACTGCAGTGTCTCAATCAGGTCAGGGTGCTATCGCAATACCTTTGACTGAGGGGCTGAAGCCACAAACATTCATTCCACACAGTTCTAGAGGTTAGGGAGTCCAAGGTCAGGATGCCAGCAGATTTGGTGTCTGATAAGAGCTCTCTTCCTGGTTTGCAGATGGCTGGTTTCTCATTGCATCTCCAACTGGTGTGGAGACAGAGAGAATGAGAGAGAAAGATCATCTCTCTCATGTCCTTTTTTTTTTTATAAGGACACTAATCCCATTCATAAGGGCTCCACCCTCATGACCTAATTAGCTCCCACAGGCTCCATTGCCCAAACTATCACATTGGGGTTTAGATTTCAACATATGAACTTTGAGGGGACACAAACACTCAGTCTATAGCAAGTATCTATCACTTCAACCAGGGAATGAGGTTGTTTTGTTTTGTTTTGTTTTGTTTTAGGACTGTCTTGTTTCCATGCTATCCCTCAGCTCAGTCTAGGACACAGTGAGTGTTAATATCTCTATGGGAAATGAATTTTAATAGTTTTCCCATAGATATCCTTTTCCCCTTTTATTGCCAGTTCCTTTTAAAGAACTACTTATTATGGAAATTTTCAAAGTACACAAAAGTTGAGAGAATAGTTTGGCAAACCATGTATTCATCATCCAGTTTCAAAAATCTTGTCCATCCTTTTAAAAGCAAAACTCTTATGCAGACAAAGCCTTTGGTGGTGAGGGGCATAAAGACACCATTCTGTAGTGCCCAATTAATTCAAATCAAGTTTGAGCAGAGTTTCCTCCCCCAGAATAACATCAATAGGACTCCCAGTGAAAGGATGTCTTCCTAAGGCAATTCTGAAGACAAAAATGCAATATAAGGACACACTTCCCAATAATGTGAAGATGTATGACTCTACTAAATAAAAATGTTCCCTTAATGTACTATAAAAAAATAAAGATGTTTGGTTAGATTTATCAACCTGCTCCAGGAGCAGAATTAAGTTTCCATGGTACATTTTTTCTACTTATTTAAAAACACCTGAGTTGTTATGTAGCTAGTTGGACAACTGCTTCATTATATAAGTATAATACATGTCTGCCCTAAAGATTTATGGTTTTAAAAAAAGGCTACTGTGTTCTCAGAACTATGGGATACATGTTAGTAGATACAATGACTCCTAAGAACTCAGATATGGATGCAATTAGCTACATGTTAAAACATTACTCAAGATTTTAATAAATTAATAGTAAGATATTTAATGTAGTAGAGGTTCTGACTATGTTCTCACAAAATGAAATTAAAGCCAACTCAAAAATTTGAAGTTTTGCAGCTTGGAAATCTAATGACAAAGCAAGCTGGGGACAGAAATCTTTTATTCTCAATGGGATGGATCACCCCAGGAGATTCATAGTTGGTGATAACGAGTGTATGTTCATATTGACATGTTATTATATCACATTCTCATTTTAGAATTGTGCAAAGTTCATGGCCTAAAGTTCTAACAAATAGTGCATGAGGAAGGGTCACCTGGATAACTCAGTGATTGGGCATCTACCATTGGCTCAGGTCATGATCCCGAGGTCCTGGAATGGAGTCCTGCATCAGGCTCCCCGCAGGGAGCCTGCTTCTCCTTCTGCCTATGTCTCTGCCTCTCTCATGAATAAATAAATAAAATCTTAAAAACGAAACAAAATAGTGCATGAGGAAAGGTTTTTCTCATGTCTTTGTTCCTTACATAAGCTGTTCCCTGGTATTGCCTGCAGCTTCTAACCCAGGCAATTCATAGGCCAGGAGATGATTGAAAACAATCCAATACAGAGTGCTAAAACAGTGACCCATGTCTGCCAAGCTCCTGGAGGGAGTAAGACAGAGTGAGGCAGAAGGCTGGAGAAGGCTGGTGAGAAGCTACTACAATATTATGAAGGTGAAAATCAGAAGGCATGGGGTTTCATCACTTCTTTGAACCAATTATAAACTCCATTTATGATGGAACCAGGAGATTTGGAATAAGCCAACCAAGTCGACAGCAGCTTCTTCTCCCAAAGGCTTCCATAAACCTGGACTAGTGGAGTATTAATTTGTTGACTTTTTTTTTTTTAATTTGTTGACTTTTTTATTTCCTCTTTTCTCTCTCAGTGTGAGCCCAAGAGAGCTGGAATATCACAGTTCCTTGGGAAAATCACTCCAAACTCATCTTAGCAGCTCTACCTCAACCAATAATCCTGTTTATCAAGATAGCAGTGCCTTCATCAACAATTAATTGATTTGCTTAAGTTGAAGTAATGAATGATCAGTCTCCCATGGCTTCTCTCCAGTTCTCAATCTCTCCTGATCAGGACTGACATATCAATGTAATGAACGGCCTCTGTTCTCTTGTCTTCCAGCCATAGAAAACACCACCACTTCCAATTAAATTCTACATGATTTATGGAAACCCACAAGCTCACTTGCCTTAATTCTTCCTTCTTCTGCTCTTGTGATCCTATTAAATTTCTTCCTTAAAATCTAGTGCTCCTTACTCTGAAATGGTGTGGGTTGTCTGCAAAAAATTTGGAAAAAAGAATGGGCTAAAGGAAATTTGAAAAATAGTAATAGCTTCCTATCACTTAATGAGCAGTACCATGTTCCCAAAAAAAGGCACTGTACACTTTAGTAAGGAGTGTATTCATTACCTTAGTAAATCCTACAAATCTCTATAATCCCCCCTTTGAAAGAGGGCAGATTGTCCCTGCTTTATGTATATGAGAAACAGAGACATGGAGGGATAGTCTTTTCTAAGGTTCCATAGTAAGTGGCAGAGCTGAAGCAAGGAGGCCTGGTATGTTGTTAACATCATGTTACTCATGATTACTAATCTTGTTCCATGCTATGGTTAGGTATCCATGATCTGCATACTTGTAGAAGTCAATGAAAGTATTACTGATTCCTAAAACCATTTTTAATATTTCAAACACGGAAATAATTCATGCATTTCCCAATGAAATGATGGCATGGTCTAACAAAACATATTAATTTTCTTTGTTTGGGCTGGAATTTTTTTTTTTTTTTTTTTTAATTAACCCAGAGCAGCAGTTCTGGTTGATTAGAGTACTAGCAAGGTGAAGGAAGTCTCCTTAATGCAGTTTGACATTCAAACCAACCAACCAATCAAACAAACAAATGGAAATTTAAAATATAGGTTCATCAGATAAAAGAATGACAATAACCATGAGAATATTTGGTCTTGTAGTGAGGAGAACACTGTTTTGTAGAGACAGGGCAGGTATATGTGCAAACTCCAGACACATGCAACGTTGTAAACATAAATCAAATGCTTTGGCCTATATGCTGCCTTCCTTTGTATCTTCCGGGAATTCTGGATAAATACCAAAATGGGTGGGTTAGGTCAAGGTATCATCTGAACAGTTTTAAGTTGGCCCTGAATAAAGAGTGAGAATTGAGTCAAAACAAATTGAATATGTATTTCCATGTAGAGTAGCATAAACACAGTACAATAACAATCTCACTTGTTCATCATATTCATGTAGCAAGTATGCATTGGGTCAGGTACCAGACTAGATACCAAATGTAGAAATGAAAAAGTCAAGGACTATCTCATGGAGCCTCGCAAAGAAGGCTGAAGCATCAATAAAACAGTTTACCACGGAATGATTAAAGCTATAAGAGAAACACATACTCAGCAAGACAGTGACAAAAAAGAGGAGTTAAGTAAGGCTTTCCTGACTTACCCAAGCTGAGTAAAACATGTGAGTTCTTTCTTGAAAGATGATGGACCAGGAATTGGCCAGATAGGAAAGGAAAAAAAGAAAAGGGGGAAGCCACTCATCATCCTGAGATATCACAGTGAATATGGATAGTCAGTGAATACAACTCTGTTTTCAAATCATTGAATAAGATACTTATTTTCCAGTTTAGTCAATGGAAGATATGTGTAATTTAATGAAATTAGCTTCTTGAAGTATCTTTGCAACCCTGAGAGATTGACTTGCATAGTGTAGCTGCTCAATAATTTTTTTTTTTTGACTCTTGGTTGGGCATAAGGACATCCAGAACATGTGGTGCAGTGAAGAACATTGGAATCTTTTGAAATGTATTGATGCTCAAGCCTTAGAGGAGAGTGATGTCACAGAACTGATTACATTTGTAGGAAATAATGAGGTGGAGGGGGCTGTGGGTAAGCCCCAATGATAAGCATTGTTATGGTCACCAGTTGGCCCCAACAAAACAAATATTTATGTTGGGGACTATAGTTTGTTTGGTTGCAAAGGGCAAGGCACAAGAGTGAGTAATGGGGTAATGTCTTGTTAAAACTTTCAAGAATAGGAGAAAAAGACTTGAATTTCACTAGCATGGATCTATGCTGAGAGCTCTGGTAGAGCAACAGGTAATGGTTCTTGTTTTGACTTGGCAGCCATTCTGCATAAACTAATTGTTAGTTAATGATATTTTACTGCCTATGTCTCATACAAATTGGTCTTTTCAATCTCATCTTCCCAGAGTGGTTTCTTACTAAGCATAGCATTCTGCAAGACTCAAACCACAGAAGTGCTTGATGGCTTCTCTCTTGTAACATGCGCTTTTTTTGAAGTCATGTGAAGCCATGATAGAAGATAAACTTATGAGCAACTTTCACATGTACTCTGATAAAAAAAAAAATCCCAGACATGAGTTTTCTAAATATGGGCAGGTCTTTGGGGGGGCATTAAGAAACATTGAAATGATCAGTAGCTTGGGGGAAACATCCCTTTTCCCTAGTATGGACTAGAGCATCACTGAAATGTAGCTAGGGAATATCTGTAGGTTTTACTTCATTAAAATGACTAATATATATGTGGAGATGCAGATATTAATTACATGATCTGAGGCAGGCACATGCATCTACAATGAAGAGAGCTTCAACCACCAACATAATACCACTTTAATGTCTGAGGGATCCTAAGTTTCCATTTTCAAATCCTGTGCCTTCCTAAAATTTTCTGGAGCCCACCCTGTTACCAACTTGAAGACTAATGCTTGAATATTAACATATTTAATAGTTAAGTTTTCCTAATTGTTTGAAGACCAACTTGGGACCTCATGGTGTTCTCCTTCCCTGCTAGCCACTAACCCAAATCCCAAAGATTCTGTAAATTGCACCTCTTTCTGGAGGCCTTCCATCATGTATCCTTTGAATATCTTTGGTGCTAGAGGCTGGCTTTGAATGGGAACTGTCCTATCTCTAGTTCTGTTATGTCTGTATAACCTGTGCCTTTAGCTAGATCTCAAACCCCTGTAGGCACAGGCACATCTTTTCCATCTTATGTGTTCTCTATCCCAGACCCGAACATGGAATACACCTTCAACAGGATCAACCTGTGGTGATCCTACCCTGTGCACAATGACATGTACAGAAAGGTTTAAAGGAAACAAGGATATATTGAACACTTACTATATGCTAAGTCTTGGCTCAGGTTCTTTACATACATTATTAATTCTTATTTATTTAGCAACCCTGAAAGTTAGTACTCACATTTTAGAGCTGGAAAAACAGAATCAGAGAGTGTTAATAAGTAAGAACCAATATTTAAAGACAGATCAGCCTGACACCAAGGCTCTAGAGCCTTTCTTTTCAATCCTGTGCCATCTTTTATCCTGACCAGAGGCCACTCAGGCTCCTGACTTTATTTATTTTTATTTTTATTTTTATTTTTTTTAGGCTCCTGACTTTAACTAATATACTGCAAAGAGAGTGAATATAAGGGATAGAGTGTTAAATAAGTCTATGCTTATTGCTTGACACTATTCCTCCACAACCACTGCCCATAAGATATATTGATATGAAGCCTAGGAAGTGAAGCTAGAGCAGTAACTTGTAAGACTTCCCTTAGAAGGTAGAGTCAGTCATTATTATGGGACCCATTTTAAGTGAGATACTTACATCTCACAGTTGCTTCACCCATGGACACTTCTTCCAATTAAATACAATCAATGAGAAAGAAGCAGAGGAAAGGATATGTAGCTCAGAAGGATTTGGTTTTTGTAGGTTCAGTCACTGACTCCTAGGTTTTAATTAGCTTTTTGTTACCAGGACATTCTAAAGAAATAATTTTTTATGACCCTGAGAGGTCTGGCAGTCATTGCTTTTTTTAAACACTGATTTGCATATTCAAACATTCAGTCAAACATGAATTGAGAGAGATTGGCCTTTGCCTGTGATGCTGAGCACAGACTCTGTCTCATGCCTCCCTGATTTTGCCAGTGCTGCCCTCCCTCCCATGCCATTTGCCAAGAGGAGACATCCTTTCTAACAAATGTCACTCAAACTTCACCTTCCCTGAACCCAGTCATGTTCTTGAAAACACGGGTCCCTCTACCTCTGAGATCCCAACTTTGGGATGCTTTTGGCATCTCTCTCCTGCTCTTCAATGTGTTAAAAGCATGGGTCTCCACTCAAGACATCTGATTATTTGAGGAGGCAGTACTGCATGGTGGTACTGAAGACTATCTGATTTCTGATCTAGACTCAGCTTCCACATGGATAGAAGCGATATCTCTTAGGTTGCTGGGGGAGCTAAATGAGATAGACGATCTTAGTCAAATGCTTATTAGTACATGCCTTCAACTAGCATTAGCTATCTATATTGCTGCTATGCAGCCCCCAGACTCCCTTTGACCATCTGTTGGGTGCAGAGAGCTGATGGAGACTGGTCCCTATCCACTTGTATGGCCCCTGCTCTGTATCAGGCAAGTGCCATTTGTTGTGCTTGGCATGTTTTCCCCAACTCTCTGTGGCATTCTGATCCTTGTTGTGAGGGTTGACCTAAGCTGCACCTTCTCTGGAGTCTCCTGACCCACTGAGCCCAGGGATCCTACAGACTGAATTCCGACAGTGTGCACTTATATAAGGGATGACTAATTGTCACATTCTATCTTCTCATCACTTTGTTTCTCAGTTGTCTACATCTGATGTCAGACTCATGGTGAGAACCTTGGAGGCAGGGACTGTGCCAGGATTTTCCTCTCTTCTCAGAGGATGGATAAGGGCTGTCCCACACAATTGTAGGGCCTCAGCCATCATAGATTCTGGGACAGTCTTTCAGTTGATGTTTTTTGTTAGTGCCTTCCACCATGCTGGACACTGAAGTACATCTGTGAACAGAGGACCCAAGGCACCCCAAGCACCCCTGGGGTTCATCCTAGCCCAATTTACAATCCAATAGGCAAGTCAGCACGTGAATGAAGGCAGTAGTTCAAGATAGTGTTAAATATGCAGCAGATCTCTTGCAGAATGACTGGGGGTGAAAGCCTATGGTCAGCCTCTCCTCTCATTACTCAACAATCAGATACAGTATTTCCTAAGGAGTGTTCTCTTCAATAGCCACCAGGCCAGAGGCTCAACAGGAATATGAAATACAGGAAAATGCAGGAAATGCATTTTCCTCATACAGGAAAATGCAGGGGCCTATTGTCAAAAGCAGTTGGAAAATACATCCTGTGTGTTTATTCCCTGTTGGAGCTACACAATTTATATGAGTATATTAAAGGTATTGATACTGCAGTAAAGACATTTCTATTTTGCTTAAGCTGCCATTTCCCCAAACTGTTCTGATAGAACTTTTTGTCTGTCTTTTAATATTTAGCACCCATTAGTGTTCCCTGAAACCCATGCCTATGGAACAAGCTTTGGGATATACTGATTATGTTGAAGAATATTTATTCCCAGAAAAATTCTTTTTTAAAAAATGTTTATTCATTTGTTCATGAGAGACACAGAGAGGCAGAGACATGGGCAGAGAGAGAAGCTTCAGGGAGCCCAATGTGGGACTAGATCCAGAGACTCTGGGATCACAACCTGAGCCAAAGGCAGACGCTCAACCATGGAGCCACTCAGGCATCCTCTCAGCAAAATTCTTGTTTGCATACCCCACAGAGAGGCTGGTCCCCATGTCATTGCCAAGCTATGCAATTTAGGCCAAGCAGAAGGAACTGCACTGAGTGAGCCAATACTGAGCTTATCTTCTTAATTCAGTTAGATCTCACATCCTCTAATCATTAAGCACCTACTGGGTTCTAGCAAATGTTCTGGATGCTGGGAATAGAGGAGAGAGCAGAGCACTGTTTCTCTCATCATGGAACCATCCACATGTCCTGCTGGTTGAGGACAGTCACCTCCTCCCTGGCCTTTTCTATAACTTATTCTCTGCAGAGCAGCCAAAGTGAACCTCCATAAGTTCAGGCAGATCATAGCACTGCTTCGTTCAGTTCCCCAAAGGCCTTTCACCTCATGCAGAGCCAGAGCCAGTCATTTACAGTGATCTGTAACTGAGCTGTCCTCAACTCCAGCCACTGACCACACGTGGCTTCTTAAATTTAAATAATTTAAAATTAAAAATTGATAGTGCACATTGTGCTAGCCACATTTCAGCTGCTCAACAGGCACGTGTGGCTAGGCGCTACTCTAGTGGGTGGCATTGCTGCAGAACATTGCCATCCTTGCAGGAAGTACTGCTGCTCATGTACTGCCCTGTGAGATCTAGCATCTGTTGTTATTGTCTTCTCTCACCCTTAATTCCTTAATCCAATCCCAGTGCCCTCCGTGTGGTTCTCCCACACTCTAGACCCAGTTCTACCTGTCTTCCTGCTCCTTCCTCTATCTGGCGTGCTCTCCACACCCCCTCCCCCTACCCTCTGCCTCCACTATGGCTGCCTGGCTCATTCTCTTGCCTCTTGCAATTCTTTTCTCCTATGTTACCTTCTCAGTGATGCCCTCATGGCTGCCTTGGTTAATATCGCAATGCCCACCTCTAATCTTACCTTGCCCTATGTGCCACCTTATTTTCCTTCCCCTTAGCGTTGATCACCATCTCAGGCACATACTCTTTACATATTTGTTTCCTGTTTGCATCTTCCATGAGGGTACAGACTTTTGTTTGTTCTGGTTCCCTGCTGCATCCCAGTGCCTAGGATAATCCCTGGGACATAGCAGGTGCTTGATAAACATTGTTGGCTAAAGCAAGGAGCTCTATAAAGAAAGATGTAACAACAACCACACAATAACAACAATGTAAACAGATACAGATTTATGATGTCAGGTAGTGCTAAGTGCTATGGAGAAAAAAAAGGAAGCCACCTTACATGGAAGGTGTTTGATCACCATTTTTAATAGCTAGGGAAACAGAGGCTCAGGAAAGTTAAATAAATTGCCCATGATCATATTCATAATGGACCAACCAGGATTTGAACCTACATCCAGTGTGGTGCTGTTAACATCTAACAACTGGTTCTCCAAAGATAAAGCTCTGGGTTGTAGTGTTTGCCTATTTCCATGGTATAAATACTCCCACTGTGGCAGATTTTAAGTGACCAACATGATATCAGCAACCTTGGAGTCGGAAAGAGATGCGGACAATCTGCTGCCTCAAGCTGTGCAAGTTCCCATGAACCACTGTATGTGACCTTGAGGTCCAAGCCCAGCCCACTGTATGATGTGGCCACTCCTGGGAAGAAGCAAGCAGACCCCTCTGAAGAATCCCCACTGTCCTAGACTACACTTTGCAATCACTGGCTCTTTCTCTTACCTCCATCTCCCAAAACCAGTTGGGTTTACATTCGACCTGTTTGAATGATGGCATTTTCCTCCTAAGAGGATCATACTTATTTGACTTGACAGAAAAGTTGCTCTCTGAGGATTCTTTTCTCCATGTTAGCCTTTGAAATGACTGCCTAGATGGCACAGGTAATCCTATTGGACCTTTGGGGCTTGGGTGGACTACTTTTTAATTGATAATTCCATATTTCTATAATAAGTGGCCTCCTTAATAATAGCCTGCCACGTCATATGTGATGATTGCTAATTTAGGTTTTCAGGCTTCCTGGATGTAATGAGCTCTAATAAGCCCAAGACTTGTCACAGACTCAGGAAAACCCATTTTCCCCTTGAAGCAATGATTTCCCTCAATCCCTGGACACAATTGGGCATACTCTTAAAAATATTAATAAGTGTGACTGGGATGTTCACCCCTTTCCAAATAAAACATAAAGTCCTGGTTTCATTAAGCCAAGCTATTAAATTAAGAAAGTGTTTTTAATTATCTGAGCATTTCAGGGAGCTCATAAAACATTTAAGGACCTCACAGGGGTGGTGCTGAAGCCCTTTCAGAGTGAATTAGAGCCTTGACTTCTGGAGCTGGATGGGAAGGGCTGGGGGTCCACAGCCACGGTCTCCATCTGGCCCAGAGCATCAACCTGCCAGAAAGGATGAAGCTGCAGGTCTTGCTGTTTCGGAGGCTGGTGTGCACTTGTGTCCAAGCTGCAGAAGAAAGCAGATCAACTTCTCATAGCAAGGAAACATTTGAACAAAAAAACCAACAAACATTTCCTAGCACTTCCTTTGTGCCTGGTTGTCCACTGGATGCTAAGGTTTCAGATGATGCTCCTTCTTTCTGAGCAATCTCTTAGATACTTAGCACTCAATTTATATTCACTCCTGCCATCCTGATAAAAGTCATGTGGGTTTCCTCTTATTACCCCCATTTGATAGGAGAGGAAACTGAGAATTGAAATTACCCCTGATAGGGATCTAGTGAAGCCAGACCCCAGAAGAGCACTGGTCCCATCTGACTCCAGGCCCACATAGTTCACACTGATAGGCGAGCTATAATCACACTCTACTGCCACAAAATAAGAACTACCATCATTGTCATGATGGGATAACTGCTACCATTTTTCTGCCAGGCACAATGCTATGCCTTCCACATAGCTTTTTTATTTAATCCTAACGATCTTGTGAAATTATTAGTCCCTACATTACAAATGAAGAAACTGAGTCATGAAGAGAGGTCAAGGAAGTTCTGTGAGGTGACACAACCAGTGCTGGAGGTGGGGTTTGTGCTAAGACAATTGATCCTTGGTCTCTGCTCTTATTCACTGTGACCTTCTAAACCTTCATGCAAGCTTATCTGGTCAGCTACCCATGCTGGTATTTTGCTAAGCACATGAGATATAAGTTGTACCTGAGCACACACGGGATGGGAAAGGTATTTTTTTATGACCCTGAGCTATATATGTACTTTCCAGTTGCCTCTTTTCCCTCCTTAGTTCTTTGGTCACTCCAGCTAATTCATCTGCCCCCAAATTAATTGGATGAAAGACCTAATTAATGATAATGGATCCTTTATTGATAAAAGTAGACCAATAATGTTTTGTTTTTAAGTATCATAGTTACCTAACTGGTATTATATACAGATTGCTGAGAAATTGATGTCCTAGGCCACCAGGTACCTGGGTCCAGCTATCCTGAGTCCAGTTGCCTCAGGCTATGAGCAGCTTCATTTGTATACCCTGGTGTCCTGCTCAGATACCACATGTGCAAAGGTCACACTGGTTAATTGTTCAGTCCTTATGGCATTAAAAAAAAAATAACTAGTAGAATCCATTTTTTGCCTCCCAGAGTGACAAAAAAAAAAAAAAAAAAGCAATCTTCTAGCAAGGTTGTAGAAAACAGGCTCTTATGAGTGAGAATGTCATTTAAAACTCCCATGGAGGGCAATTTAGCAACATTTATCTAAATTGTGAGTGCGTAATCTTTTAGACTCAGCTATTCCTCTTCCTTTTTAAATTTTAGCTAAACTTCCTCTCAGTGCTATATGTACATTATTATTTGCTGCAATATTGTGTAAAGTAGAAAAAGAAATGGCATATGCACTGTGAATGTAGGCATGGTTTACATCAATTATGGAATGGCTATAGAGGGGAATACTATGCAGCTATAAAAATGAGGCATGAGTTTGTGTATTGAGATGGAATTATCTATAAGGTAAATTGTTTAGTAAAAAGAGGAAGTGAGGCAGATCTGCATATAAATTGTGCTCCCTTTGTGTAAAACCGGAAAGAAGATCATATATGCCTGGACATGGTTGGATATGCTTTAAAAAATCTCTTAAAGCATATAGAGGTGGGGATTGAGTATAGAAGGAACTGTGTGGACAGGGACAGGCAAAGGCAGAGAATTTATTCTGAATAAACCTTTCTTCTTTTGTTTACAAATCAAATGTATTACCTATGCAAACATTGTGGCAGGAGTGTGGACATTGGTATTCCAGATTGAAGGGGTGACACATGCAAACAGGAGCCTGGTGTGTTCAGGGAACTGAGAGAGGGCCAATGGCCAGAGCAGAGAGGAGAGAAGGGTCGGAGCATGGCTTTTGGGGCTTTTTGAAGACTTTTGGGTTGTTATCCTCAGAGGGATTCGGAGTAGGCAGGGGCTGTCTTGATCAGACCTGCGTCTCAGAAGGATCACTCTGGCCACATGGCAGGTTGGTTAAAGAGAGATCCAGGAGGTGCTGCTGCCTTTGCCCAGATGAGAGCCCAGCCAGAGACTGTTGCAGAGTAGGGGGTGGCTGAGGCAAAGAAACGTAGGATGTTTTGGCAACATTGTTAAGAGGTGAACTGATGTACCCAGGAGGGATGGAGCATGAAGATGGGGGAAATAGGGTGGGTGAAGAGTCTGTCCAGGAACTGACTTGTGCAACAGGCAAGTGGAGCCAGTTCCCGAGAGAGGCCGGGGACAGGTGCACGGCAGGGAAGACTTGGGCGTAGCCTTACACACACGGAGTCCAGGTCCCTTTGATACGTTACAGAGGAGACAGCAAGAACGTAGTTGGAGGTAGAATTCTGGAATTTGGAGAAGTCTGACCACAGCTGGGAGCTGTATATGCAGATGGAAATTGAGGGTGTACCTAGGGATGAAATTTCCTGGGACAGAAGTAGTAATTATGCTTTCCTCCCAGAGATGTGAGCAGAGCCCCGTCATTTATTTGCAAGCACCGTCCACATAATGGGTGCTTGTTGGATGTCTGTGTAACCAGTCACAGAGGAGCAGTCAGCAGCAATTATGGGGGTTACCTGCTCGCTCTCCATCTCTTTTCTTCCCACTTCACCCCCTCTCTACTGAGCAGCCCCTCCTGTGCCCCGTTGAGTCTGTCTTCAGACCACCCACACAGCCCCTCACCCAGGGTGTTATGCCTACAGCTTAGAGGTGAGCTGGTGATAATGCCCTCCTTCCGAGCACCTCCCAGCCCAGTGAGCAGCAGCGGTCTCCGGGAATAATTGATATTACAGAAAACACAGGGCCGAATGCCAGCTTCACATTCTCCAAACATTTAACGATTCAACCTTTTCAGTTTCATCAAAGCCAAGCTTGGAAACTCCCTGATGGCCCACTGTGAACAACTAGCAGGGTGCCTGCTTTTGCCCTGCTGCTCCCCACGTTTTCCAGGGCATAGATGGCTGCATGACAGCAACCAGTTGGCCCCTTTGGAGCCTCAGGTTTGGCAAGCTGGGTGACCCCTCACTCTTTCAGGGCATCAGCCAGCTACATTGGCTCAAATATCCAGAGGTTGGCACGAGCCACCTTTTAAAATGTGTTTGTTTAAGCTGTCAAGACAGGAAACAGCTGTTTGTGACAGGGAAAAGGAAGCACAGGATAGGCCAGCTTGTGTGGTAGAAGCAAGGGGGTCCTATTTTGGGATTGCCAAGGCCACTAAGAAATGAGAATGGAAGAAGGAGGGGTAAGAGAGCAGGGGAATGGGGAATGGGACAGAATGGGAAATCCAGAGACAATAAAAGACAGCACTGCAAAGATAGAGACACACAGAAAGAGGCAAGAGAAAGTCAGAAATCAGAGCTGTGCACAAGCACTCAAAGAGGCACCAGGACAGAAGTGGCAGGGGTGACCTGGGTCCAAATTCATCAAAAGACACTAGGCTTCATGTTTGTTCAATTACTGACCACAGTGAGCCTCGAAAGCGGAGCCCCCTGGTATGTTGTTGCTATTTCTTGTAGTAACAATAAAGATAGTCATCGTTGTGGTGGAACTAGGATGCACTTTTATAGGGAGCTTTGCAGATTCCTGGCTCAACTATCCAAGGTAGACTTTATAATCTCTGCTAATAGTTTAATAGCTGAGAAAACCAATGTTCTGAGTAGTCAAATCACTTTTAAAAACTCACCTACTTGGTCAGGAACAGAAGTCTTGGGTTTATTCACTATCTATCTCTAGGTATTTCTGTTCCACCTGTCTTTCATTCCTACTCATTCCGTAAGATGAATGTATTTATTTGAAGGCAAAATTGCAGGAGTATCATGATTTTTTTAAAAAAACAAATCTTCAATTTGCAGACATTTCCTCTTACCTCCTGGGTATAGGGACTGAATCCTTGGGAACATAGGTGAGGAGAAAGAAGTGAGGCAGAAAGGAAGAGAAGAAATAAGAGACCTTTGGCAGTAGCTTTTCGAGTATCTGCACAGTGTTCCAATCCTCACCATATGACAGAAGGTGAGATCGGGAGTGTACACCTGACCTGTAGTAGGACCACCAGGTTTTCTCTCAAGGGATATTTAAAAATTTGAAACCAGAGACACTGAGCCTGGGCTCTGGGAGCCGAAGTGCCCACAGCATCCCTCTGGGGCTGCTGGCCTCAGATGTGCTGTGGTGTCCACCATTCTCAAGGCCTGCCTGTCCACCTCCCCCTTGAATCCTGTGAGAGATTCCCCCACTTGCTTCAGTCATAAGGCTTTTTAATTCACCCAGAACCCTACTTGGAAAACCATTTCTCTCCCATTCCATGTCATTCAGGAAGGGCTGACCTTGTCCCTTAGCCTTATGACCAGGTGTGGCTAGAGTGCAGCACCTTTCTGCTCATCAGGATTGGTTCAGCGATGGCGAGGCCAAATCGGACCAATCAGAGGCTTTCTTTGGCCTTGCTGGGAAAATTGTTCATTCTTAGGGCCTCCAGGTTATATGGGAATGAGATGAGTCATTGCTACCTGTGGACCTCTTCCCCAGATGCTTGAAGAGGACATGTCCTAATGGTGAAACTGGAAATAACAGCATTAGAGCCTCAGCATCAATGTGTCTCAACATCCATGAAAGCTGTCTCAGTCAAGGGAGCCAACGTAGGCTTATGTTTGGCTTATGTTGGTTTGAATTTGGTTTCTGCCCTTGACAATTAGAGGGTTCTGATAAATGCATCTTTCATTAATTCTTCCTTTCAATTATAGGTACTTTTGTTTTCTGCTCCTCCTACCCACACAAGCTTTAATTTACTGTTATTCTCTGTTGACGATGAGAAACAAGACTGCTCCTAAAAATGTCCTGCTGTTAGTAGTCTCTGGGGATCATTTCTTGACCCAAAGCAGCTTTCAAGTAATTATCCAGGTGCCACCAAAATGTGAGCTTACTTAAAGGCAGGGTCGGTCTGTTTCTATAGATTTTTTTTTTCCTTTGCCCAAACCAAACCTAAAGCACACTCAGCATGAGCAAGGAATTCAAATGCAAAGAGGGTTCTTGTGTGAGAGGAATTAGATGATCTCTGAATGGAAGTTCTTCTGCTTGTGGCCTGTAGCAGTTAGCTATTGCTGCATAACAAACAACCACAAGCCTACTAATTCAATGCAGTGAGCATTTATTTAGCTCTGAATTTGCAGTTGCTTGTGGGGTTCTACTGGCTTGAGCTGGGCTTGGTAGAACTCACCCATTTCTGAGGTCAGGTGTGAGTTGGATAGGCAGCTTTGCTGAACTTGTTAGGGTTTTCCTTCATGTTCTGGTTTCTGCTTCCCTGTATCTTCTTACCTCTCAACAAGCAAGTCCAGACTCATTCCCATGCTGAAGACACAGAAATGAGAGAGAAAGAGTAAATGGAAAGAACTCTTTAAGCTTCTGCTTATATTGAGTTTTTTTTCTGTCACATCTGCTGAAGTAAGTTAGGTGGCCAAGCCCAGAGTCACTGTGGATAGGTGTCACTGAAGGGCATAGATACCTGAGAATCTTCTGTTGTCTTTAGTGAATATCCAGAAAGTCTTAGAAGAAAATTATCTCCTCTTTGGGCTAGCAGATGGTAATTGCTGATGTGAGATACTGAGAATTGAGAACTTTACATAGAGGTGGGTGGGGGAGGGGACCCTTCAGGAAAGAATTTAGAACTGTATGTACTGCTATTCTTCTGTTCAAAGTATTTCACACAGAGACCTGTTTTTTTTTTTTTTTTTTTTTCTTTCCCCAATGTTTCACAACTGCCTCTAATCCTTCTTTTCAGGCCAAGGCCCCTTTTTTTTGGCTTTTCAGAAAAGAGGGTCCTCAAAGAACTTACAGTCTAGAATGAGAGGCAGACACAGAAACAGAAAATTTCAAGATCAAAGAATAAGGACTGAGGCAGAAATAAGCACCGTATGCTGTGGGCGTCCAGAGGCAGGGCACTTAGCCCAAGCAGGCAAACCATTTAGAGAAATCTATTTTAAATTGATTGTTTTATTTGCTGGATTTTATATTGACATGTTTTGCTTTGTTCTCAATGTGTTCTGGGACTGCAGCCTATTCATTTATTATTAAGAGAACGGTAATTATTTCCAGGAGCTCCTGAGAATACACTTTGCTTCCCCTTTGCCTGATCTCTGCTGATTCTGGTATAACCTTCATATCTGTGAGGATGTCTGTGGCAGGAAGTGACAGCCCCTATGTGCCTGGGGTAATACCCTAAAGACTCTGATCTGCAAGGAAGGTTTGCAGACCACTGGTTCTTGAACTTTAATGAGTATCTGGGTCCCCTGGGAATCTTGTCAAAATGCAGATTCTGATCCAGGAGTTCTGGGTTGAGCCTCCAGATTCTGTTTTTCTAAGTTCCTAGTTGCTGCTGCTGCTGCTGCTACTACTACTACTACTGCTGCTGCTGCTACTGGTCTGTGGACCACATTTTGAGTAGGAAGACTGTAAAAAGATCAGCGGTACTTTCTGCACCAGTGAATATTACAGCAGGGCTAAACAGAGGCTTACGTACCTTTTCTTGCTATCTTTCTAGACTGTAAACTCAATGGAGATAGTACCGTTTTCTTGCCTGCAACTCTATATCCAGTGCCAGGCACATAGAAAAATCTCAGTAGGGATGCCTGGGTGGCTCAGTGGTTGAGTGTCTGCCTTCAGCTCAGGGCATGATCCCGGGGTCCCAGGATCGAGTCCCACATCGGGCTCCCTGCATGGAGCCTGCTTCTCTCTCTGCCTGTGTCTGCCTCTCTCTCTGTGTGTCTCTCATGAATAAATAAATAAAAATCTTTAAAAAAAAGAGAAAAATCTCAATAATATTTGTCAAATGAATGCCTCAAGTTCCCCCCTTTTCCATGGGTATGTATATGTGGAGGTTTACCTGCTGCTTTCATTTGATGCTGTGAGTACAGCCTGGACCTGTATCCGTTCCCTGGGCTGTAGTTTTGATCTCTCAGTTCAAGACAGCCTGCTGGCTCAGGGCTGGGCCATGTGACCTGCAGCTCTCTCCTAGATTTAGATAAAGCTCATTCTACTCCTTGAGTGCATGTCTGATCTGAGGCTCTCCTTCCATTGACTATCTTAGTGCTCCTTCCCTATATCATGATTATGGACCAGACCAGCTGGATATTGATTTTAAAAAAATATTTCATTAGAGTTCCTTATATCCTCTTAGACTCACCAATTGACACTGTTGACTTCTTCCTATTACAGCTCTTCTGGCTTGGTTAATTTTTCCCAAATCTTTTAGCACCCTTCACCTTCCTTACTTGGAAATCCCATCAAAACTGCATGATTGGATCTGGAGCTAGGCCAGTGATGACATGAAGGACTAACATTGAAATATAAGATGATCATCAGGCTCTTAACTTGAGTTCCCACCCAGAAACTTGGCACCTTCTCTGTAGGATGTGCGTTTTTAAAAAGCCAAAAGCAATTAACCATTATGCAAACTATCTAATCCTCAGCTTCCTCAACTGCAAAATGGGAATAGCTGCACCCTCCTGTGGGTTTTTAATTAAGATTAAATTGTGATATGATAAATTGCTTAGCTCAAGATCTGACACATGGGAAGTGCTCTATAAAGGATAGTTCTTTTTATTTTTATTTCTAAAAGGCGAATCCCAAAGTCCAGGATCCCCTAAGAGAAAGGTTCCAGTGAATCTTGGCTCATATCTTTAACAGCTCATCATGGAAGAGAGAGGGTTGGATCCAGTCAGGGACAAGGTATAAATAGCTAAATTAGTGACAATATAAGGATGGCACTATTCAACTAAGCATTCTTTCCTGATTCTCCCTGTGTCTGAATGAGCTCAGAGCCTCTTCCCATATTATCTCAGATGCTGGAAGGTCCATCCTGCTTACAGGTTTCATTGAACATATTTTGGAGTAAGAGAACTTTTTAAGTGCCTTTCTAAAACAACTGGGTAGATTAAATCCTAAATATTGAAATTTGTTTTTGAAACTAAGCTGATAAATGAGCACCCAACATTATTTCAGTTTAAATTCAACTGACTAAAGACCCCAAATAGCCAGGGGAATATTAAAAAAGAAAACCATAGCTGGGGGCATCACAATGCCAGATTTCAGGTTGTACTACGAAGCTGTGATCATCAAGACAGTGTGGTACTGGCACAAAAACAGACACATAGATCAATGGAACAGAATAGAGAATCCAGAAGTGGACCCTCAACTTTATCTATGGTCAACTAATATTTGACAAAGCAGGAAAGACTATCCACTGGAAAAAAGACAGTCTCTTCAATAAATGGTGCTTGGAAAATTGGACAGCCACATGCAGAAGAATGAAACTAGACCATTCTCTTATACCATACACAAAGATAAACTCAAAATGGATGAAAGATTTAAATGTGAGACAAGAATCCATCAAAATCCTAGAGGAGAACACAGGCAACACCCTTTTTGAATGTGGCCACAGCAGCTTCTTGCAAGATACATCCATAAAGGCAAGGGAAACAAAAGCAAAAATGAATTATTGGAACTTAATCAAGATAAAAAGCTTCTGCACAGCAAAAGAAACAGTCAACAAAACTAAAAGACAACCTACAGAATGGGAGAAGTTATTTGCAAATGACCTATCAGATAAAAGGCTAGTATCCAAGATCTATAAAGAACTTATTAAACTCAACAGAAAGAAACAAACAATCCAATCATGAAATGGGCAAAAGACATGAACAGAAATCTCACAGAGGAAGACATAGACATGGCCAACACGCACATGAGAAAATGCTCCGCATCACTTGCCATCAGGGAAATACAAATCAAAACCACAATGAGATACCACCTCACACCAGTGAGAATGGTGAAAATTAACAAAACAGGAAACAACAAATGTTGGAGGATGTGGAGAAAGGGGAACCCTCTTGTACTATGGGTGGGAATGTGAACTGGTGCAGCCACTCTGGAAAACTGTGTGGAGGTTCCTCAAAGAGTTAAAAATAGACCTGCCCTATGACCCAGCAACTGCACTGCTGGGGATTTACCCCAAAGATACAGATGCAGTGAAACGCCAGGACACCTGCACCCCGATGTTTCTAG
Source organism: Canis aureus (assembly GCF_053574225.1). Classification (NCBI taxonomy): domain Eukaryota; kingdom Metazoa; phylum Chordata; class Mammalia; order Carnivora; family Canidae; genus Canis; species Canis aureus. The sequence continues at coordinate 17,542,715 of NC_135613.1, read as the reverse complement.
CAGCAATGGCCACAATAGCCAAACTGTGGAAGGAGCCTCGGTGTCCACCGAAAGATGAGTGGATAAAGAAGATGTGGTTTATGTATACAATGGAATATTCCTCAGCCATTAGAAATGACAAATACCCACCATTTGCTTCGATGTGGATGGAACTGGAGAGTATTATGCTGAGTGAAATAAGTCAATTGGAGAAGAACAAACATTATATGGTCTCATTCATTTGGGGAATATAAAAATTAGTGAAAAGGAATAAAGGGGAAAGGAGAGAAAATGAAAATATCAGTGAGGGTGACAAAACATTAGAGACACCTAACTCTGGGAAACAAACAAGGGGTAGTGGAAAGGGAGGTGGGCGGAGGATTGGGGTGGCTGGGTGATGGGCACTGAGGGGGGCACTTGGTGGGATGAGCACTGGATGTTATGCTATATGTTGGCAAATTGAACTCTAATAAAAAAATTAAATAAAAAAATTCAACTGACCTAATGTTACCCAGTCCATCTTGGACTGTCTTTAATTACATTAAGTCACATTTTCTCAACCTTGGCATTATTGACATTTGGGACCAGATGATTCTTTGTTTTGAGTGGTCATCTTGTACATCGTAGGATTTTTTTTAAAGATTTTATTTATTTATTCATGAGAGACACAGAAAGAGAGGCAGAGACACAAGCAGAGGGAGAAGCAGGGTCCATGCAAAGAGCCTGATGTGGGACTCGATTCTGGGAATCTGGGATCAGGGCCCAAGCCAAAGGCAGGCGCTCAATGCTGCTTTAGCAGCATTCCTGGCTTCTACCTACCAGAAGCAAGTAGCATTCTTCCCATTGTCTTAAAGCAATTACTAAGTATCCCTTAGGAGAAAAATTGTCCCATGGTTGAGAAACACTGTATTCATGTATTTCTACTTTTAAATAATGACAAGGTTTTTTGAGTTATACCGGATCTGGTATTGAGTATTGGTTCTGCTTCATACAATGTATGTGCCATCAGACAGGTCTAGCCTGAGAGGCAGCTTCCTCATCTGCACAAGGTGGGTAATAAAATCTAACACCTGGCATTGAGGTGAGACTTAAAATAGGACATGTATAGAGGACCTGGACATGTAGAAGCTCAATGGTTATGATCATATCTTTTTCTTTGGCTAATGGAATTGACCATTGCCAAAAACTCTGTTTGCTTGGAAAGTATGTGTGTGTGTGTGTGTGTGTGTGTGTGTGTGTGTGTGCATGCTTGTGCACACACAGGCACATCCATATGCTACATGTCAGGGATATATTGCTGAGAAAGAACTAACCTCTGCGTGGCTCTAGAACTCTCTGGCAGACCACGGGTGATATCGAACAACACTTCAGAGCACAAGCTTTGGCGTGAGACAGACATGGATTCCACTCCTGGATCTGCCATCTACCTGTTAGGTGATAATTTGGATCAAGTTGTATAACCTCTCTGCCTCAAGTTCCTTATCTGACGAACAAAAACCATACCCATCTTGTAGGGTCATTGTATTGTGAGGATTAAATGAGATCACGAATGTGAAACACTTTGTACCATGCCTGTGGCCATGTCAAATTTGCTCAATAACTAATAGTTGTTGTTGCTATTATTATCCATGTTATTTCGCCCTTGGGTACATCCCTAGGGGTAACTTCAAAGCAGATAGTGGCCTCTTTCCAGGGGTTTCCTATCGTGCCAGAGTAGCTCAGTCAACAACTTCCCTAATGAGCTCAAGACTCCATCAGCGGGACCTTTTGTTTTCCTACTAACTCTCTGTCAACATGGTTTCCGCTCTGGCATCAACATTATACCAATTGCATATTCACTAGCCTGCATGGGCCTCAAGACTATCAATTGCTACAATGGAGTAAATGATATTCATTGTTAAAACAGGGTAAATGCCTATTTCCTTTACACAATAGAAGGAACTGTTATAGGCTATTAAGTAAATAACAATAAATAACACACTATAAAATGCTTTACATATGCCTTATCGCACTGAACTGTAATGCTCTGAAGTAGCTGTTATGGCTGGGTAAATTATACGTGTTTTTAAACACTGTCCAAAATACATATTTACACGTACTTAAAATCCTACACTAAACAGTCTCTATAGCAACCAGTAAAACACAAAAGCCTTATTAAGCATTCTTTGTAGTATTTTTAGGAGTTTAATCATTAGGAGAAAGCTCATAGGCCATGTAGACACCAGGGAACACGAAAAAAGAAAGTCTTTATAGGAACAAAAGAATGAGGTTGGCTTTGAACCTGGTGGGAGAGGATTTTATTTTTTTAAACTAATAATCACCAAGGGCCTTCTCTTTGTGAAGGCAATGCTGTGTTTGGGGTACATCAGACACAATTTTGGAATTACAATCTGGTTCTCAACAGAGAAGAGAGATTCTTCAATTAACATATTCCAGCAAAAAGATCACTTTCAATTTTCTCTCTTTAGTCACAGCAAGAAAAGATTTCCTTGCCATTCAAAAGTAAAGGAATATATAATATCTCTGTTGAGCCTGAGTCATATGACTCTTAGAAGGGTAATTCTGATGGTTTCACTGGGGTGGAGCCATATCCCATCATTTGAGTTCTGCATTTAACTGATTGTTTGTGGCATGCTGCAATGACAACATACCCTAGAAATATTAGTGACTTAACACTGCAAAATTTTCTTTCTTACTCATTCTGTATGTCCAGTGTCAGTCAGTAGAGTTTATACACTGTGCTATCTCTCAGGGACCCTAGGGAGCCCTATCCTCTTGTGATGCCACCACTCAAATACAGTCTTTCCAGGGTTCTACAGCCAGGAGAGAGACTGCTGGAGGGTGGCCTGGGGGCCCAGAAGCAGCATACCTCATTTTCACTCACACCCTATTGGCCAGAACTTAAATCAAGTAGTTCCAACCAACCTACAACAAAGATTGGATAGATGGGGGAGCCCATGGAATATTTATCTAGCACTAAACAGTTTTGAGAAAAATATCATTTACATGTCAGAACTAGGCCAGATACTTTACACTGCTTGAATTTATCTTTAAAATAATTTTGCAATGTAAAATTTCCCCATTCACCAATGGAGAAACAGACTCAGAAGTCTTAAATGACTTACTTAAGGTCACTCAACCACAAATTGGAAGGGCAAATTTAAATCTAGGTCAAGCTAAAACTGAACATAAAATACTCTATCAATCAGCAGTTCTACTTTTAAGTAGAAAAGCACATATATTTTCATCAAAAAACTTGTTTGTAGAATGTACGCACAAGCACTCTTCCTAATATCCCCAAATTGAAAACAATTTGCCATCCACCAATAGTGGGATACACTGATTGTGGCGTACAAACACAATGGAATATTATACAGTACTGAGAACCAATAAATGGTAACTACATGCAAATACGGATAAATCTCACAGATATCACATTGAATGAAAGAGTTTATACTGTATGATTCCATGCCATATTACTCAAAAGCAAGCAAAATTAATCAATGGTGACAGAAGTCAGGATAACGATGACCTTGGAGTTTGTCATGAAAAGCATGCAAAGAGCTTCTGGTTTTTCTTGTTCATTTATCTGGATGCTAGTACCATGGGTCTGTTTGATTTGTGAAAATTCATCTATCTGCACAATTATATTTTTGCATATTGCTCTGCATATGTTATTTTATATAAGGTCTACTTGGAAAAAGACAACTTGCAAAAGTATAAATTATAGGTTCAGATCAAACTGATTCTAGAGCCCTGTCTGTTATCATATAGCATTCATTTCTTCTCCAACCACATTAAAACAGAAGTCAATTCTACCCTTAAATAATTCAGCTTGATTTCTACTCCATTGACATGACCCCTCTATTAAATAGTTCCTTGGGATAATGGTTTAGATAGAAACTTACAGCAAATTTGTGAGAATTGTCAAAGTCAACTACAACTCACTCTAACATTGGCTTCTGTAAGATAGCTTTCTTCCCTGAAATCGAATGTAAACCTGGGATTTCCAGAGAATGGAGGGAAGGCCATGGAATCTGCTCTCTTCTCAGGCTAGCAGAATGAATATAGTCCAGTATAGAGGAGAGGAAAAAAAAAAAACCTATATTAAAACAAACCCCAAACAAGGATAATAAGATAAGATTGGGGCTAGAGATGTTTCCATCCATTTCATTTGGAGCCATCACAAAACTCAAAAACCATCGTACCTACCCAGCTGAAATGAACTGACAGCTCAAGGATTAATTCCATTGCTTTTCTCTGCCCCTTCCCTATCCCCTTATCACATCCAACACCAAAACAGCAATTTGGTGGAACACTGACCACCAAAAGACAATGTTGTCTTAGGGAAGGTATTAGTGGTAAATCCTCAAGCTGTTTTATAAGCACGTCCTAGTTTGGCAACAGAAGGCAAAACACAAAATTGTGAGATAAGCTTGAATTCAATTTTGCAGTTTTCATCTGTCATCACATTATGATAGTATGGTGTTCTGGGCTTTTCAGCAGGTTCAGGGCATGGGTATGATACTTCTGGGAAGGACTTCACTCCCATCTGTTCCTATCTTGGAAGCAGTGCTTGTGGGATCATGCTTTTCAAAGATCTAGTGGGAATTGCCAGAGCTCATTCTAAAGACCTGTCAGATTCTGAGTCAATGGCACTCTATCTGCATGCCTTGCTTATTCATTTATTTGGCATGTGTTTACTAAGCACCTGTTTTGTTTTTGGTGCTGTGCATGGCTCTGGGGATGAACTAATGAACAGAGGGAAAATAGACAAATAAGTGGGGAGATTTTAAGAAACACCAATGGGATTAAATAGTGTACTATAAGAGCAAATAGGAGACATGACCACCAAGCCTTGAGGAGTAAGATCACTTCCTGGAGGTCATGACATCTAGGCTGAAACATGAAGAGTGCAGTGAAGCTATATTGGATACCCCCATGTACCATTCACTCTGCTAGGTTTTGGAAATAGAAGGATGATTAGAGCCTAGTCTGAATAAGAGATAGAGTGTGATTTGAGGAGGGGTAAAGATAAACGAAAGGACTCTTTCAGTAGATCAGTGAAGTTCAGCAGGGTGTTGGGGCTCAGCTTGATGGAGATGATGCCTAGGGAGTTAATTCTAGGCAAATGAGTAGCAGTTAAAGGAAAATGCAGGGAGGTAGAAAGTAGATTTTCTAAGAGAGAGGAGGACAGAGTAAGTGGGCACAGAGTCATGAAACAGTGGACCTACAATGGGTACTTTGTGTGTTTTAATGTAATTGGAGTAGACAGCGTGAAGTTGGGGGCTGTGGAATCTGGGAAGTGCTCAATGTGGCAATTACAGTGAGCCATGGTAATTTTGGTGAATCACCACTTGCTGGTGGTGGTGATTTGATCATAGTGTGTTCGATAAGAATCACCCCAATACCAGTATGATGAGAGGATGAAATTTGAAATCCAAATCCAAATCCACTGTAGAGTGGTCACAAGTGGTATATCAGTGGTATCCGCAAGCCATATGCTTTCCTCCCTCAGTTTTCTGGGCCCAATAGAAACATGAAGTCTAAGCCTAGAGAATGGCTACTAGGAACAGAACAACCTGTTATCCTGCATTTCCCCTGTAGACACACAGCCTTGGTGTAGATTTATACAACTACATTTAGGACTGATGATAGAATCATTGTTTTTTTTTTTTTTTTTTTTATCCCTTCCATGACACAAACCAAGAAAAAAAATCATAATAAAATTTTACAAGTTAGCTGCCACCAAGAATAAACAAGAGAGCACTATAAGAAATGAATCAGAGGCTCTAACTAAATCTGCTCTCAGGACAATAACTCTAATGCAAAGCCAGGGTCTGAGGAGGTCGCAATGGGAAACTCTCCTGGGGCATTTCCAAAGAGAAAGGAGATATTCTCCTCCTGTCATCTTCACTTCATGTCCTAATATGTCTGTGGATGTGCAGAGAAAACATAATCTGCAGCCTCTGCTCTGAATCAAGGTTTGGATAACCAGGGCCATTAAGGCATCCCCAAGGATCATAGAATTAACCCTCTCTGAACCCAGGGAAGCCACTGCCACTAAAGCACTAGAAGAAAGTTGCTTGATTCTAATCACAGCTGAACCAAAATGTCACTTACCATTAGGTTCAATTGGCATTTTTTTCCTCTTTTTAAATTACAAGATTACCTTTAAATTGTGTACAGGAGCTCATAACTGCTGTCCATTGGAGGTAATCGGGAGTGATTTCATTTTACCCATAGACAGGTTGCCTCTTCTAGAGTCTTTGTTCATTAAGCTTCTGTCTATCTCAGGTTCCATTTAAGCATCAATGAGGAATAAATTCTGTAACACAGAAGACATTGCATGTTTGTTTTTAGAGTCACCTCATTTGTTGGCTGATGATTCTTCAGAGCAGGCTGGATTCTCCTGGAGCCTCTCAGGTATATGTGGTAAATATGCATTCTCTATGCCCCTTAGGCAGTCTTTTCAACATAGATCGCTGCTCTGGGCTGACCCCGTGAACTCTCCAAAAAATCACTTGGAAAGACAGTCTAAACTGCTAGTCATTCTGTGTTGCCTTCAATGGAAGCAACCTTAGTATAACTGCTTGTAGAACAAGTCAGAGCATAATTAACCCATTCATTCATTCATTCATTCAACATTTGTGCATCAACTATGTGTAAGACATTGAGCCTGGCATTGACACAATGGTGAGTTGGAAGCTTACAACATAGTAGTAGATGGACAAAATTAAACTATTTTATTGCAATGTGATAGCATCCATAAAGTGGAGAGAATAGGAGGCCCGACCTGGGTACATTTATTATAGGGTCAAGGGCACGGGCAAGGCTCTTCAGAAAGAATTACATGGGAACTGATCCTGAAGGTTGAAGAGAGTCTCACTAGCTGAAGGAACAGTTTGTGCAGGGGGCTAGAGGTTAGAGGGGGAGCTCAGGGAGGGTAAGAATGGAAAGTAGGTATGCATGTGTGAAGAAAACAGAGCAGTGGGTCAGGTTGTCAAGAAAAGATGTGGATGGAGGAAGACAGGGATCATATCACAGGAAGCTTTGTCAGCCTCTTAATGAGCATAGACTTTATCCTGAGGGCAAAGGAATAGAGAAGAGAGATGTGAGCAGATGTGCAATTGGGACACTTACCCACAGTAGATGACTGGTTCTATGAGGGTCTGATGCATTTTGTAAGCCTGGTAAAATCTCATATGTATCATCCTTTTCCCCAGAAACAACCTTAACCAGCTACCTCCTTTGATTTTGATCCTTCCCCCTGAGACTACCCTCTGTACTCCATTTATTATACTTCTGCATGTAATGGAATAGAGTTTCAGGAAGAATCCTTCTACTGAGGTTTGCAGAAAAGAGTTGAAGACATGACAAGAGCATAAACACTCATGGCCCAAAACCCTCAAGAGAGGCTATCACTCATAAGCAGAGGAAGACTTTGGGTTTGCTGTGGCTGTATTGTCAAATCCTTCTGATTTACTGATAGAAGTTTAAAAACTTGGGTTATGAGTTGTAATATTTCTGATACTGCCAGCATTATTTTGGGGACACACTGGATTTGAAGTCTTCAGATACAGGTTTGAGGTTCAGTTATGTCACTTAAAAGCTTAGACAACCTAAAAGACTTTGTAGTCCCATTTTTCTTTTTCATCTAAAAGGTTAACATAGCTCCTATAACCTATGGTGTTGTGGGGATTTAATGATATATGCATAGTGTATTGCAGATATTTATTGAATGAATGGATATTGGAGAAAACCCTGACTCCATGGGCTATGGTCTCCTCATCTGTAAAATGAGAAGATTGGACTAGATGCTTTGGATTTCTTTCCAGCTTAAATGATCTCTAGTTCCATGACACTTGCCTATTTTGAGGCTTTTACTGATCAGTGGCATGGTGTGGTAAATATAGGAAAATCTGGTTTGGTATCTTATAAAGTCAAAGGATAAGGAATAAAAGATTTCTGAGAGAAGACACTCTAGTGACTACTCTGGCCCCACTAAAACTGCTCTTATCCCAAAAGCCAGGTAGTGAGAAGAATGTTTATTTGCTACTGTCACTGGCTTTACTTGACTTCCCAGGTGAAGACTTAGTCTCAGAGGATACCACTGACAGCAAATTTCCTGTAAGACCACTTCGAACTGTGGGAGAAAATTGCTTTATCCTTTTATGTTATCTCATGAAACACTATTGATGCACACTGTTCATGCTAAAAAAAACCCTTCATGTTTCTTCTTGAGTAAGAACTCGAAGAAAGACAATCTGAGCACAGAAAACATGATATTGAATAAATGTTTTTTTCTGGCTTCTGGAAGGTGATCTGATTTGGAACATAAGCACCTCTGGGAATTCCCCCTTCCCCGACCCCATTCAGCACCACTGAGGTATATATGTTCTATCCTTGCCATATTTAAATTTCATATTAAGTAAACATTGGAATGACTCAGTATTTGATACCTCATCTGACTGGCCTTTACTATGGTGATATAGCTCAAAATAGCCACATGTGGAACTGTTCCAAAGATGTGATAATGGAAAGTTCTGGGGAATAGATATCTTATCTATTTAGGACTGACTGAAATATATCCCAATTACAGTTGGACTATCTCTTGGCCGCTGTGGATTATCTCCCATATTGTTGGGACCTAATGTTTTCTGTATTATCCATGGTTTTCTTTTGCTGTTTCTGAAAGGCTATGATGTTGATCACATCAGGCCATCCAGATGCCTTTCCTAGAATGCAACTCTTAAAATGTAGGAGACAAAGCTGCAAATCAGCTACTCAGGATGGCATGGAATAGTTAGAAAGCAAAACCACACTTTCAGCATCCTTTTCTCTGGGAATGTGGACTGACCCCTCTGTAGGCTGCTTCCCCAGAATGCAGCCTCATGGCATGCACTTTGTCATAGTCTTTCCTTACATATTCATCTCTTAGCTTGGACCTTACATTCCTAGGGGATAGGAAACCTAGTTGCTTGCTCACTCCTACTATTAATTATTTGGCACATAATAGGTCTACAAGATAATTTCCAATAAAGAGTATAAATCTGTTAGTGTTGCATTTAATTTTTTTAAGTTTTTTTTTAAAAATTAAGTAATCTCTACACCCACTGTGGGGCTTGAACTCACAACCCCAAGATCAAGAGTTGCATATTCTTCTGATTGAGCCAGCCAGGAGCCCCTGCTAGTGTTGTATTTTAATTAATTAATTAATTAATTATTTATTTATGAAGTCCAATTTATCAATTTGTTCCTTTATGGATTGTACTTTTTTAAAAAATATTTTTATTTATTTATGCATCACACACACACATACGCACACACACACACACACAGAGAAAGAGAGAGAGAGAGAGGCAGGCTCCATGCAAGGAGCCCTATGTGGGACTCGATCCCAGGACTACAGGATTGCGCCCTGGGCAGAAGGCAGGCATTAAACCACTGAGCCACCCAGGGATCCCCTGGATTGTGCTTTTGTGTCATGTCTGGGAAATCATTGCCTAGTCCAATGTCAAAAAGGTATTCTCCTATGTTTTCTTCTTGAAGTTCTATAGTTTCAGGTTTTATATTTAGGCCTATGATCCATTTTGAGTTAATATTATATATTAGCAATTTATGGATCAAAGGTAATATTTTTGTGTGGATACTCATTTATTTCAGCACCACTTGTAAAGACTACACTTCATCCGTTGAATTGCCTTTGTACCATGTAGAAAAGCAGTTGTCTGTACATTTATCATTGGAGCCTTATTATAAATCTTGAAATCTGGGCTGCTAATTCTATGACCTAATTCTTTTTTAAAGCTGTTTAGGTTACTTTAGTTCTTTTACACTTCCTTATGACTTTTAGATTATTAGTTTCTGCCATAAGAAGCCTGGTTGTATACTGATTAGCGAGAATTGACATCTTAACCATATTGATCCTTCTGACCCATGAAAACAGTATATCCTCTATTTTTTTAGGTCTTTAGTTTTTTTCAGCAATTTTTTTATAGATTTCAAAGTATAGATCTTTCATATATTTGGTCTGGTTTATTCCTAAGTATTTCATATTCTTAAAAGATATTATAAATGGTATTTTTAAATTTTTGATTTCCAGGTGTTTATTGATAGTATATAGAAATAGAACTGATTTTTGTATATTGACTTTGTATGCTGCAGTCTTATTAAACTAATTTATCAGTTTCAGTATCATTTTTGGGGATTCACCATGTCTTCTCTATAGAAGATCATGTTATATATAAGTAAGAACAGTTTTAATTACTTCTTTCCAACTGGGATCACTTTTATTTATTTACTTATTTTTACTTGCCTTATTGCACTGGCTAGAGCATCCAGTACAACACTGAATACAGGTGGTAAGAGTGGATATACTTTGCCTTTTCCTTGATTATGGAGGAAAAATATTTAGCCTTCAAGTATGAACTCAGAACATTTGCAGATAGAGACCAACTGTGCTCTGCAATTTATATAAAACCCCAAACATATATATTTGCTTAATTCTAATGAAGATTGCTGTGGAGTATGGAACATTATTACAGAAAAACTGGAATCAGGAGCTGACACTAAACCAGATGATGAAAAACAGAATTTAAACAGGATAAGGACAGAAATACTTCCCTCACAAACAGAGGCTTAGAAGCCTGATGAGAAAGGACTGTACGTTAACATAAGAACCACACTTTAGGGCAGCCCGGGCGGCTCAGTGGTTTAGCGCTGCCTTTAGCCCAGGGCGTGATCCTGGAGACCAGGGATAGAGTCCCACGTTGGGCTCCCTGCATGGAGTCTGCTTCTCCCTCTGCCTGTGTCTCTGCCTCTCTCTCTTTCTGTGTGTGTGTGTGTGTGTGTGTGTGTGTCTCATGAATAAATAAATAAAATCTTAAAAAAAAAAAAAAAGCACACTTTAGATGACTTATAACTTGGTATTGTCAGTGTGATATTAAGGAAAAACACTGAGCAGGCTTTACAGGTTGTTGCAGACAGTGTTGGTGTGCTGCCTGAGCCATACTATATGGAAGGAATTTGAAAATAGCTTTAGAAGGACGCCTGGGTGGCTCAGCGGTTGAGCACCTGCCTTTGGCTCAGGGCGTGATCCTGGAGTCCTGGGATCAAGTCCCACATCGGGCTCCCTGCATGGAGCTTGCTTCTCCCTCTGTCTACGTCTCTGCCTCTCTCTCTGTGTCTCTTGTGAATAAATAAATAAAATCATTAAAAAAAAAAAAAGAAAAGAAAATAGCTCTAGATTGACACTGGTGCATGGTGTGCTGGGGCAGCTTGTACAGGCTCTTCTGGCCAATTTTGCTCAACAATTCCCAACTTACATTCAATGATGTCGCCTTGGTAGCTTGAAATTGACCATGGTAGGAATATTTACACCATGAAAATTTGGCAGTTGCTACAAATGAGGGGCTTTTTTCCCCTAGAGACCTGGTTGTTAAGCATATATCAGCATACCAGTATATAAATAGCACTTAGCAGCACACCACTACATAATCAGGAGCCTTTATAAAATTATTATTGATATATTAATATATTCATATGGGTTTTAATTACTTCCATCTAAGAGTAAGGCACAACATGATTTTTTTGTATAACCTAAGAAAGAAAAAATGGTATCAATTGTAATTTAGAGATTCCACTAATAGAAGACACATCCTATTCTTAGCCATACTAAAATGTGAGAAACCCTGACCTTTAACATTGAAGAAATACAGCATTATTAAAGTTTGTTGTATGGGAAACACCATATAGTTTATTTTGTATTTGTATTGGTCATTCACATAAAATGTTTAATTTTTATTACAAAGTCCTGTTAAACAAAACAGAAGCAGTTTTTGAAGTTTAACTAAAATATTTGAACTTGGTGAGCCCAGTTCACAGTCTGAGTCCAGATTTTGAGATCTCTCCAGGCAAACCAAATCTCACAGGACACTCACAGGATAGTTTTTATTAGTGTCATCTGTTCATTCATTCATTCATCTGTCTTTCCCAACTAGATAACAGTATGCTTGAGGGTAGAACACTAGTATGTCTTATTACCCTTTGTATTTCCAGGGTTGAGTTAGTGATCTATTTCATTGTGAGTGACCAAGAAATGTCAAGGAAAAAAGAATGTATGTATATATGTATGTATGTATGTATTATATGTCTGTCATGGCTCCTAAGGAAAGCGTATCCATGTCTATCCCAACCATGTGCATACCACACAGATAGGAACACACACAGAGATGGCAACACAAAGATGTTATTTTTACAGATCTTTCACTATAACTTAGAAATAAGATATACTGTTGAGTAACTTCTTTCCTCCTGAAAATCTCACCAGAGACCAGCACTCAGTGTTGAATGAATAACCTAATTGGTAGGGTTGGCTATTTCTGAGAGATGAGTATGAAGATAGTCAATGCCTGAGTATACTGAATGTGTCATTGGCCTGGTATGCTGGCATTTGGGCATTCTGACATGGGTAGATCTGTCCTTTCTTACTCTTCTCTTAAGGATTGAATGCAAGTGAGAGTCTTCAGTCAGCTTTTGTATGCCCGTTGCTTAACAAACTATGAGGAAGTCTTAGGGCAGCTCTTAGGCAGCCTGGTTGAGTGTGTCAGAAGCTGACCATTACTATTAGGTACCAGCCCAGCACATCACTCTGAATAGATCCATTTGGACATGGTGGCTTCTTTCCTTTCCTTTTTCCAGTAGCTGAAAATATCCCCTGATAGCTCAACAGAGAAAAATAAATTGTCCTCGTGTATTTACACAGAGGAGAAGATTTTCCTCATTGTATTTGCAATTCTGTCTCATGCGATGACCCCCATTTTCATAATCCTTCATGGAGTATCATGATTTAAAAAGCTTTCTCTCCCTGCTGTTTCTGTTAAAAGGTTTTCTGGTGCAATTCTTGGAAAGTCAAATTCTGCATTTAAATGTTGTATTTTCGCAGATATAATTTTAAAGAGGCCATACTTCTGGAATGTTTTTCTTTCTGGGAGAGAAGCAAGCAATTCCACCCTTCTGCATATATTGTTAACCAAGCCACGAGAGCGTACAACAACTTTAATAGGAAGGCAATTGTGATTACATCTTGCTCGTAATTACATTTATTTGCTCACATATGTCCAAAAAGGCAAGCATTAGCCAGACCGTATGGGTATGTGTTTGTGCAAGGAAAATCATCTGGCAGATTGACAGTGAGGAAAATAGCTTTCAGCCACTTAGGCCTCTCCTGTCATGGACACTCGCGAAGACTGTCAGAGCTTACTTCGTTTTTGCTTTCATGCTTCTAAAATCGATTGCATTTGGAAAGCAGGGGAATTTATTATGGGTGATGGATTTGCATCAAAATAATCAAAATATTAGAGGCTGTATCTAACAAGGTACACATCTGTGATCCCACAGAGGAGAAAGTTGAAGCGTACCATGGTTGAAAGAAGCATTGGAAATGGCCACTGTCCCATCTGAGGAAGGGACGTATGTAGCTTCTGGGAATTTAGAGGGAAATTTTAAATCTGCATCACCAAGCTGTCCCTAAAGAAAAGAGAAGGTAGTGAAAATGGCATCGTTGTGTTTGTGAAACAGGTGAGTTTGGATCCTGGCTAAGCCATCTGTAACTCAAAAGACTTTGGAGAAGTTACTTTACTCCTCTGTACCTTGTGTTTCTTACCATTTTGGACTGTTTTTTCATTTATTACTCTCTGGCCTGTAAATAAGTTACTGACTCTTTGGGCCACTGCTATGCCCTCAGAACCTGGCACCATTCCTGGAGCATCATACTTACTCAGTGAATATATTTTTTAAATAAATTAATGTAAATTACATGATACATGCATGACTCAACAAACAGTGTTATATTAGTTTGCTGTTGGTTGGTGCTCTAATAAATTACCACACACTTTATGGCTTAAAACAACAAAAATTTATTATTTCACAGTCCTGGAGGTCAGAAGTCCTCAAATCAGCATGTCAGGGATTGTGCTTCACCTAGAAGCTCTAGGAAGGATCTGTCCCTTGCCTTTTCCAGCTTCTGGAAGCTGCCTGCACTCTCTGGTTCATGGCTGCTTCCTCCATCTTCAAAGCCAGATGTATCTGTCTATGCCTCTGACATTCCTGCCTCCCTGTTTTGAGGACCCTTATGTTACATTGGGTCTACCAGATAATCCCAGAAAATCTATTTAAGACCCTTGGCCCAATCATATTTGCAAAGTCCCCTTTTGCCCAGTAAGGCAATATAGTCACAGATTCTGGGATTAGGACATAGACATCTTTGGGGATGCCATTATTCTGTCTACTACAAGTTTCTGTTATGAAATAAATCCCACCTCATTTATTACTACCACTTCTTTTTACTACTTGTTTGAATGCTCCTGTTGAAGGCTATCCTAACAAGAAACAGACAACTTTCAGATTTGTTTTTTGCCTCCATGGCAATGGTGCAATGATGCTGGACACCAACCGTGTCCCTTTAGGCCTCAGTTAATGGTGATTTATTTCACTTACATTTGGAGTTAGGAGGGCATGTTGTTGGGTTGAAGAAATTCTCAGCAACTTGCAGAGGATTTGGCATTCAGTAAATGTTTGTGGAATGATGAGTAAATCAGTGTTGAAAAGGTATCAGCCTACCTTCTAGGATCATTTCTCAAGACAAGGGATGACTTAGAGAAAATTCTTTGTAATCAGCTGAAAAGCAACAGATAGCAGTGAGCATATATATCCTGGGACTTACTTATCAAGAAAATCTTATGATGGTTTACAGGCCTTTCTTCCCTTGGGCTGAGAAATTGTCAAACACAGGGATAGGGCCATTGGGGCCTAAAGCTGATTGGTGGCCACCAAATACTATGGAATAGAATTGTGTGAATAACCAAAAAGTTCAGGGAAAAGCCAAGATCTCATACATGTTTTGGGCTATGAGAGAGTGAAGGAGCCATCAAATTTAACCTTTTATCCAATATTTAGAATTTTTCTAACCATGTGGTCTAAAAATAAGCCATTGAAATCCTTCTATGATGGTGTCAGAATAAATGGGTTTTCTATCTTTGGCAAATTTGGTGGCAAGTTCTTCCTTAAACTGAACCAAAATGATCTCCCTGTGGTGCTTGTTCATTCATGTGTTCTCTGTGTCATATATCAACTTCTGTGGACTTCTCACTCCAGACAAATGTCTGTTTTCCCATTTTCTCTTCTCCCATGATTCCACATGACTCCTGTGGTTTTTGTAAAGTCATATTTCAAGAGGCCATTTTATATGTCTTCTACTAGGCTGTGAACTTATTAAAAGCAGGTTTGTTTTATCTTTATCTTTGAATCTCAAAGCTTAGCAGAGTGACATATTTATAACATAGGCAGAGTCAAATTGAGTTAAATTAACACTGTTGGTAATTGAGCATAATGGACCCAGCTCAGGACATTCAGTAGAGAATTGGGTTTGAAGTTTGCCCACATTGCTTCTGAACCCTCTAGACTGGGTAAAGCGATTCTCCTCTCCGAGTCATAGATTCCTGTCTCTATGGCAGCCACCTGGGGTTGTTTTGAGGATAAAATGTGTGAATTATGAGAGTGTATTATGCAAATGTGAAGGGTTGTCTCAGTGCCCTTAAAGCCACACAGAACAGATCTCATCTTCCTCTGTTTGGCAGCCCTTCAAATATTCACAGAAAAAGATATCACACTCTATATCCCGAGCTGACAATATATATAGAATAACTAACTGTGAAATGCCCAGAATTAAATTTCTGGGTTTTGGATATCTGCCCTGTTGTTTATTAGCTGTTTGATCTTGGGAAAAGTACTGCTCCATGCCTCAGTCTCCTCATCTGTAACTGTGGGATAAAGACGGTACCCATTTCCTAGCGTGAATATGAAGATTGGCCAAGATATTTGGTATCAAAGCTTAGGACAATGCCTGGCATACAGCAACTAGTCAATTGATTATTATTATTGCATGATTATCGTTATTTTCCCCAAGCTTTCATGTCCCATATTTTCTTGCATCGGAGGATAGAGCAGTTGATCCTTTTCTACTCTTCAGGCTTAATCTTCCACTGACCTGGGATTCTGTGTTACTCCCCAGTGCATAGACTGAGGTGACAAGAAAGAAAGAGGGAGGTTCATAATAAAGAGAGAGTTAGCAAAGGCTGGAGCCTCAGCCCTCCCTTTTATGAGATAGAATTTTTAGCATTGGTATCAGTGTCTTCTGGTCCTAAGACCTAAGCTCAGGCATTGTTTCCTACCCTCTAGGAGGTGTCCCGCTATCACTGCTTGTTTTTAAATCTTTTGAAAGTGCCATCAGACCTCCACTAGCTCTTTTCCCCCTTCCTCCCCTCTTCCTCAGGTTGTACTTCAGGTGCTCCAAGCATGGAGTCCCTTCTCCTGATGCAGAGAACCCTAGACAAAACCCTTACTTGCAACCACTTGAAACTGCAGTGTCAATTTCAGCATGTGCTGGATGGGGATTTGCAGCAAAGCACATGGCTCATGAGCAGCAGACCCTGGCTTTATTCATGCAGCGCAAGAGCAAGCCACATCCTGTGATCTGTTCTCTGATTTTTTTCCTCCTCCAGAAAGAATATAATAAATTAAACATAGTATGAAATGCAAAAAGGTTACATTGAGACATATACTATTTGAAGGTTTAATTCATTTTTCTAGTGTATAAGACACAAGGCTATTAAATTTTTAAAGCCGTGATCTCCTAAACTCTCTACTTTATGAGGGCTTTCTTCATAAAGATAAATGGTTTCCTTGCCAAATCAAATGCAGATTTGAAACAAATTAAGTTAATGCTCAATGGTACAAGGTAGAATGGATGGGGGAGCTGTTTTATTTTGCATTGTAATAACCATACACACCTAAATCAATAGCTGTGGAAAAAAGGCAATAATATCACGTAACTGCAGGAAATGAAATATAGTGGCTGTATGTGGGGGGTGCAGGCTGCAAAAAGAAAGGGTTTGTATTGGAATAATGACATTTCATTAAACAGGGAAGGAGTAGTATTGAAGAGAAGTCCATAGCAGTAAATTCTATTTCTTATAATAACACTTGAGACGAGTTAAAGTTGGCTGGGTATTGTGATAAAGGATAATGCCATCGTCTGTCCATGCATTGTGCTATAATTTTATGTTTAAAGAAAACCTGAGATATTAAAGAGGCCGTGCATGTTTTCAGAGTGTGTCCCCATTCTCCTAATCTTTTGCTTAATTTCACACAAGGTCCAATGATCTGTCTGAAAGTCAGTAGTTGGATAAGAAAGGTGGCCTAGTTTTTTCTTTTTTAATTGCTTTTGAATGAAGCCAATAGATTTCTTTTTTTTTAAAATTTATTATTATGATTATGGTAGGGGGGCAGGGCAGGGACAAAGGAATTTACTATTAAAGAAAGGGGCTTTCTCAACAGTTAGGATAAAGAGATACATTCCCAGAGCTGGTATTTTCAAATACATACCTATCTACCCATAGGCTGCAGAATAGCTACCTATGATGTTTCCTGGAAGACCCAAACTCCTTGGCCTTCACAGGTGCAGGTACCTGATTCTAGGATATCACTATGTGAAAACCATTTTGATTAAACCATTGCCATCTTTTCAAACTGGCTCTAAAAGAGACTATACAAAGCCCACCATTCTCCTCCAGCCACAGCCTCTAATGGTATGTTCTTGGATCTCGTTGGTGCTTTGAAATCAGCCTGTAGGTGCTGAAAACTTGAAACTTTGGAGGAGCTGCTGTATGTTTGTTCCCCCTGGACCTCCTTCTGTCCTCTTCACTGGGGGAGACAGAAGCACCACATATATGCCCACCTGGAGCAGGGCCTACAGAGTTGTTAGCAAAGCAAGCAAGATACTCGAGGAGTCACCCCCTCTGGGAAGCTTCCTTGCTCTTGCCAGTTAGATGAACTTTTAGTCTCCATTTACAGTGCTGTTTTAGAGTGGGAAGGCAGTACTGTGTATTTTTACCCAACTAACCCAGCCTTATAATGGGGAGCAGGTATTATAGTTAAACACATGGGTGCTGGAAAACAGACCACTCAAGTACAAAATAGTAGCAATGGGCAATGTCCTTAACTTCTGTTTCTCAGTCTCTCCATCTGTAATGTGTTTCCCACCCCTCAGGAATATTGTAAGGATTAGAAGAGAGAGGGTGCACATGAAGTGGTTAGCGGTGTCCGGCATGAAGAATGTTCGATAATTGTTCAGTGTTGGTTGGTATTGGTATCAGTGCCATTATCTTTGTGATTAAGAACCTGTCACAGATTATGCTCCCCTATTTTATAGAATGTATTAAATAAAGCTTCCTTCCCATCATCCCTTCCTTCCTTCCTGGAGTGATCATAGTGCTGTAGGGTAATTTTATGCAAAAAAGGTGTCCCTCTCCCAAACTGATGAATAAAAAGGGTTGCTTTGTTGCATGGGAAAGGAATGTTAGGTTTGTTTGTTTAATACATAAATCTGTAAATAATGCCTCAGCTGTCTCCACCCCAGACAGGTGCCTCAAATGCCTCTGGGTGTCTGAGCCTTCCAATGTAAGCCCATTTACCAAATGCTGCTTTAATGACTAGGAAGCATTACATAAACTGTAATAAAAGAGCTCTGATTAGACAACCAAGGGTATAAACAGAGCACGTTTAATTATCCACCAAGCACAGCTCCTGAAATTAGGTCTCACAGTTATTCTGGTCCTATCTATTCTAAGTCATTCTCCGCTCTCCCTGCCTTGGAGAACCACTTGAAGTCTTAGCCCTGAAATTAGTGGCAGGGGCCATTATGGGGGATACACAAAAGTAGAAGCAGTTGTTCTTTCTAGTGCTCAGGGTTGAGTGGGGGAATGGGCACCCAGCTTCCAGAGCAGGCACAGGGTAAGAAAGTCTGGGAGAAGCATGCAGTGTCCAGACACTAGTCAATGAGAACACCATAAGGATAGCCGTCTTTGCAAATTTTGCAGTGGCATGTGACTAGAGAAGGTGAATGCATGATATATTGTCACCACATGCCACTTACCCTCGCTTTCCTGCTGTCATGACCAGGAGAGAAGCCTTCTTCATTCTGTCTGAGTGTGGCACAGCTTGGGCCTACACTGGGTGAGGGTGATTCTCTTTAACTCCCTCAGCCTTCATACCTGCCAGTCCAGAGTCTTCCTCCCCAGCTCATTTGTCTGTGATGCCACATGTAGTGATGTAGTTCATCATGGAGACTCAAGACCCAAGGCCTCTAGTCCTGACTGGGCTGATTTCTGGAAGAAGTGATAGGCTGGGGCTTCAAGGATGAATCAGATGATGGGGAGGAGATGGAGTGTCCCAGGCCCAGGAAAGTGCTTGAACATAAAACTGTTGTGAATAGCGAGAAGGGAAATGGAGAAAGCAGAGGTGGCTGATGAAGAGATAGTAGAGGGTTAACACCATCTGTGTATTTGTTTTACCCAAATTTGTCCCCTTTTCACTCTGTGACCTTGGGGAAATATCTTGTTTCATATCTGGGCCTCAACTTCTTTCTCTCGTTAACCTGCAGATACTCGTTCTTACACTTAGTAGTCATAAGAGTCAAAGGACAGTATTTGATTCCATTGTTGTACTTCGGGCATGTTCCTCCTTCCAATCCTTTGCTTTCATTAGCTCATTTCATCCTCACCCTGACCTTATGAGGAAGTATCTATTAATGTCCCCATTTTACAGACAATGGAAATGAGAGCTAGAGTGTGCCAGAGACTGAGGGGACAGAGCTGAGCTTCACACTGAGAATTTTGGTTCCAGAGTCCAAATGCTAATCCTTAGGCTCAGCCTTGCTATATGCATCTCCCCACATAGCACTGAACAGCATCAGCTGCTCTGTGATTGTGCCCACTGCTCTAAAAGCCCTTTGGCGGCCAAGACCAGCCTGCTAGCCACTCAGTTGTTGATGGCTTGTCCACTGAGTAGCTTGTAGTAAATATCAGTTGGAGGGAAGAACTAAAGAAAGAAGGATGGAAGGAAGGGGGGGTGTTATCTTTGGTTGGCAGAATTTAAAGTCATGTTGATTTTCTGTTTTTCTTAGTCTTTCCTAAAATTCAAACAATGAGAGTGGCATAATCACATAAAAATAGGTTAAACAATAACTGCAAATCAGGATTGATTCTCACATTTTCTGGGCAATGCAAAGGTCCAGAGCTTTGTAACCAAGAGACACTGGGTTTGAAACTTGGTTCAACAAATGCCTAATATCTCAGTATACTCGCTAGTAAAATAGGCATTCAGACCACCTAAGCTACAAGACTTTTGTGAGAATTAGAAATAAATGTTGGGAACGTGTGGTCTGTGTGAATGGTTTAGCAAGTGGTGGTCCTGTCCTCATCCACTTCAGTGCTACTGCTGTGGTTTCTGTTGTTTTTCTTAAGAGCAGAGTTTCTTCTATCTCCACACATTTCATTTTTCAAGGAGCACATAGGCCCAGCCAATTTGCAGCTTAGCCCCTCTCCAGACAACAAAATTTCTTAAACGAGTGTGGGATCCTGCTGTGAACAGAGTATGGTACTAGTTTCTGCTGTCATGGAGGAGGTCATGATCTTAAATTAGGTCATGATCCTAATACTGAGTATATTGGCCAAAGAACCAGGATGAATTCATCAAATAGTATCTTTGTTCAAAGAAACAGAAAACAGGGTTGCCTGGGTGGCTCAGTGGTTGGGAGTCTGCCTTTGGCTCAGGGTGTGATCCTGGGTGTGGGGATCGAGTCCCACATTGGGCTCCCTGCAGGGAGCCTGTTTTTCCCTCTGCCTATGTCTCTACCTCTCTCTCTCTCTCTGTCTCTCATAAATAGAATAGAATAGAATAGAATAGAATAGAATAGAATAGAATAGAATAGAATGGAATAGAATAGAATAGAATGGAATAGAATAGAATAGAATAGAATAGAATAGAATAAAAAAATAAAGAAAGAAACAGAAGACAGATGCTTGCAGGGCATTCACATTGTCTGGCCTGGCCACTCAATTAGTTTATCTTGCTGCCTTAAGAAATTGCCACAGATTTGCAGGCTTAAAAATACACACACATGTTATCTTACAGTTCTAGAGGTTGCAAATCTGATATGGGTCTCACGGCACTAAAATCAAGGTGTCAGCTAAGCTGCACTTGTTCTGGAGGCTCCAGGGGAGATTCTATTTCCTTGTATTTTCTAGCTCTTAGAAGCCCTCTGCATTCCTTGGCTCCTGGCCTCTTCCTCCATCTCCAGAGCCAGCAGAGCATCATCTTTAAATCTCTGACTCTGAACCTCCTGTCTCCCCTCTTCACTTATGGGCACCCATGTGTTGACCTTAGGCTATCTCAGACCATCCAAGATAATCTCCCTATCTCAAGGTTCTTAACCCAATCACATCCACAACATCCTTTCTGCTATGTAAGGTAACTCACTCCCATGTTCCAAGGATGAGCCATCTTTGGGGGCGTGTTTTCTGTCTGCCACACATTCCATGGAACAGACAAAATTTCCCATAAAGGGCCTTGAGTGGAGATTTAAAGAAATGCAGCAAAGCATTATCTCTATTCTGTTCAAGGTTCTGTAGCTATTCTACTATGTAGGTGAGATTTGAATCCAGTTAGTCTGACCTGAAACCCCAGGTTTTCCCATAGGACACACTAGTTCTTGTGTCCTTACTTTTTCCATGGACTGAGCTACTGGTTAGCAGTCTCTATTTCCCAGCCAGATGTGGACAGATGCAAAACGAGGGGACCATGATGCCTTCTTTGCTGGAACACCAGCTCTGTTGGGGAGGTCTGGGCTGGCAAGGGCTCAGGGTTATTTGCTCTCTTCTCACTGCCCTTTGAGAAGCAAGCCAATCAAGAGAAGAGGATTTCCCATTCCAGCATGACATCAAAAGCTTCCAGTCAGGGGCTCCCTGGGCCAGGACTCCCTGGGCCAGGATGCAGTTAGCCTGGGATATTAACCAAACACACTTCACCCCTGTGTTTGTTAGGGGTGGTTGTGTCTTTGACGTAGCCTCATTCCTTGGACTTAATTAAAATCCAGTTCCCTCTTTTATTCAATTTATGAGGCCTAGCCGGCAGGATTAAGCGATTATAGACAAAAAGCCCCATTTGTGAAACACTCCTAAACTCAAGCTGTTACGCTGCTTACTTGTACTCCATTAAATTAATAAGGAATGAATCGGCTGATCCATTATGAATAAAGCAGTGGGGAGTCTCTGCCCCGGTTCATACTTCCTGCTCCCTCCTCAGAGAACATTTGTGTAAAATGATTATGTTCATATTCATTCAATTGGAATTCTCTAAAAGTGGAATGCATAAATTACTCTAAAGACACAGAGTTTATCTTAAACATTAACTACGAAGGGTGAATTAATAAGACCATTATAAAACCATTAGCATGCAGTGTATTTACCTACAACTGCAGTATACCTAAAGCATATTCAACCCACAATTGCCATTTGTGTTGGGTGATCAAGCTAGTTTATTTTAGCTCACAGTTCATTTAAACTCATAACACACCGTTGCATATCCAATTTTTCTGTTAGCTTCTTTTTTTTTAGGAGTTCTCTCAGTTGGAAATAGACTTTTGTTGCTTCCTGATTCAACCACAAACCTCTGTCCAGCAATTATTATACCCAAATGTTTCCAAATATTGGTTGTTTAACTCTACAAAATAGGAACCAAGAGACTAACTTTAATCAGATAAAATGTAAGTTCACATATTGAGGTCCAAAGAAGTTAATTTTCTAAGCGGTGTGGGGAACAAAATTGGAGTAAGGGGCTATTCAAGGATTTTTAGTTGACCACAAGCCCAGGCTGTTTTGAGAGGGTAATATGATTTATCCAGGGATTTCCAACCTGATAACTTATGACATTTGGGGCTGGATCATTTTTTATTGTAGGGCTGTCCTTTGTGTTGTAGGATGTTTAGCAGCATCCTGGGTCCTATTTACCAGATACCAGTAGCAATATTTGCTCCCTCCCTAACAGCTGCGACAACCAAAAATGTTTCCAAATATTGCCAAGTCTTTTCTCGGGATGAGAATAGCCCAAAATAGCTCCTAGTTGAGAACAACTACCTTAATCTATATAACTCTCCAAATACTGGTTTATAAACCTGCTTACTGACTGTCACTTCTCTGTCCCTCATCTGGTAAGGACACAACAGCTTGGAAAGAGAAACCACTCTGGGCTCTAAAAACACTCTCTTCCTTCCTCCCCACTCCTGTCTTCAAATCTCAATTTAATCTCTCATTCCAGCCTTGAGTTATAAAACAGAAGCCAGCAGGAGGAAATTTCCACAGGCTTTACATCTACTTTCCTACCTCTGTAGGCCTCCATGCACCCTGCCTTCCCCTTAGTAGTGTAATTCAGAATCAAATCTAAATTTTTTGTTATATCCTTTAAATTCTTTATTGTCACCCAAATGGACTTATGCAGAATATGATTCCAAACAAGGGCTTGAGGTGTCACCCCTTCCATGTTAAAGATTCCAACATGCATGTATTCCCACAAACATACACTTCCTCTCAGAGGTTCCTCCTCCAAAGGCCCTACAGCTGTCAGGAGGATACTCATATGTTTGAAATGCAGTCTGTGTCAGCTTTAGAATGGCGAGTTCCCTCCCTCTTGCCACAGTGAAATCCATACTGCAACACAATCATATATTTCAGTTTCCACTCACATCCTTGGGGGGGGCGGTCTTTGGCATCAGGTAGACATAGTTCTGAGCCAAGCTAACAGGAGGAAGTGGAGTATATGGCAGCAGATGCAAATATCAGGGTTGACTTAAAGCATGTGGAAATTCTCTTCTGATGGCTTCTATTTTCCTACTGGAGGCTGGAGTGGAAATTTAGTCTGATACTAGGCAGTGCTATTCTTGTCATGGGCATGGAAGCCGAGACCAAGAGAGAGAGACACAAGTTAACTTCCTCAGTGACACACATCTAGTGAGAGGCAAGAAGAGGTCTAAGTGCCGATTGCCTGAAACTCACTCTCTTGACCCTCTGACCCCAGCATTCTGCTTTCTTATTACCTTCAAATTACCATGGTCATTACAACCTATCAAAAACCAGCTCTTCATTGCCAGGACTGAGCACTGAGCAATTAAATACATTAAAAGTCTTCTTTACACCTGGGGTTTCGAGCTCTTTCACTGCCATTTTTTCTTCTTTCTTTTAAATAGTATAGTAAGCACTTTTACCATTGGCGGGTTTCCCTCTTGCATCTCTAATTTTTTCCCCTTTCCTCTCTGTGTCAACTGCTATTATACTCTGCATATCATCAAGTTTTAAGGAGAGAAGAAGCCAGGGGGATGGATAACCAGCGATGTGGATTGTTCGCAACCACCTCATTGGCTAAATGTGGTATTGGGCATTATTCAGTACAGAAGGAACTGTCTATGTGGGCTGTGTGTCCATGCATCAGGGCCTCTGCCATCATTGGACAGGGTTACACCCCAACTGACATTTTATTAGCTGCAGGCACTAGGCCATGTTACTTAAAACGAGTCTCAGTTTTCTCATCTGTCTAAAAAATTCATAATCTCTGCCCCTCCGTGCTGTTATGGATAAAGTGCGTTTATTTAAGTGCCCTGTTAAGTGATCCTGGCACACCCTTTATACCCATAACTGAGGTTGGGAGGCACTTTCCTCTATGGGGCCCCTAAACTCCTCATCCCCAGCCCAGTGGGAAGGATTAATGCATTCTTTCTTGAAAGAACTTACATGTACATATGGAATTGGCAAAAGTCTGGCTCTTTGGCCTGATTCCAAGCAAAACTAATCATCAGAAACTTCATGCAGATTTACAATTACTCTTTCTATAACAGGGTTAGGCCCAAGCTGCTGAGAGAGAATTAAAAAGGGGCTGCTACAAGCAGAGAAGGCTCAGTTCTTCACAAAGAAGGATTTTCAAATAAGGCATCTTGTGTGGATCTCTGAGTGCAGGTTGGCTGTAAATTAATATCAAATATTAAAACAGCCCAATTCCCCCTCTCTTAAGATTGTTGTGATGGGCCCTCACAACTGGGCTTTCATTTAAGGCTAATAAAGAGAGTCACATCAGACCTTCTCAATACAGTATGCTTAATCCAAGACATAATTTAATTTTACGATGGTGGTTTATCTGAATTAAGCCAGATGCATGCATAGAGGTTTTTCTCATTGTGAATGGAAGGACGATGGCATGGAGCTATGGCAGGTCCTAGACCACATATTGCCACATACAAACCATGAGATCTGTAATGAACCATCTTCTTTCTCTACAGCCCCAATCTCCTCTTATAAAATGGCAGATTAAGGTCAGAATGGAGGATGTCAACTGCAGGCAGCCTGCAGAAATAGTTTGCTATACCCTGGCTACACACTTTTAGGAAACATTAAATTTATTGACAGTACTAAAAAATTGGCAGAGTTCACATACAAAAATATGCATTTTTGGCCTCTTCTAGCAAGCAGGGGGATTGGGCAACAAACTTCGCATTCTAAAATGGCAGCAGATAGATAGTGCTGCTCAGTAGTTACCACATTACTGCATGTTGCTTGGTCATAGGCTGGCTTTTCAGTTTTCCACTGTCTCTACCACTGCCTGTTAGTGGCACCTGGCCTCTGTTATTCATTCATATATGGTCTGTTCCCTGTGGTATAATTTGAAATTCCTGTATAGCAAAAAGTCTTCTACTTTAATGATTTAGGATTTTGAGGGTTAGTGTGATCTGTGGAATTATCCAAGTAAAAATATTGTTGCTGAGGATACTTTAGTGAAAAAAATCTAGTATTCTTTCACCTATACATCTAAGATGCTTTGAATCAATTTATTCAGTAACCTAATTTTGAAAGCCTACTATGTGAAAAGTATTTGTTGGTGTATACTGGAGACACAAAGTAGAATGTAAATTTGTTGAAGAGAAGACAGAAAATAAGTAAGCAAGCAGCCAAGTTAATGTTAATGAAATTGACATCTGAGAGAATTTTAATATCACAGGAGAACAGTTTTTATAGAAAAGAACCATTTAGAAGGAAGCTACATCAGGCTAAGGGGTTGCCATTTAAGCCGAGAATCAGGGATGCAGAAGGCAGAACAAGGATGGTGTGGCTCGGTGGTAGGCAGTGGCTAGATCAGCAGGGCTTTGGAGGACCTGAGAGCCCTGCTTGATTTTTCAAAGCTTTTGGAAGAAAAGGATGGGGCCATCAACGAATTTCCATTTTGGTATGGATCAGGAGTCTCTGTTCAGGGAACTCACAGAGGCTTTAAACAAATAGGTCCTCCTTACCACCTTCATCCAACTTCTGCCCCTCTTTCTATTCCCCTTTCCCATATTATTGTCCCTCCAGTGGGTTGATGTCATTAAAGACATGATTTACAAATGGAGGTTTCTCTTGCACAGATCATGATTGAATCATGTGAGGAAAGAAAACTAGCACTTACTGAAATGTTCTACATGCCAGGTGCTGTTCCATATAATTAAAAAGCTCCTTTGTATCAAAGTATAAATTTGTATTGAAATTCACAGATTATAAGAGTACAGGTTGATGGATTTCATAAACTGAAATTGTGAACAGGACCCAGATCCAGAAAGAATGTGGCTAACCCTCATGGTACATCCTCGTACTCCCTTCTACCTCCTCTTACCCCTGCTGAGGGTAACCACCAGTCCAGATTTAACCTGGTAGACCAGTATTTGCTTGTTTTTGAACCTTATGTAAATAGAACCATGTGGTATTAATGGGCTTCTTTTGCTCAGTGATATCCTTTGTGAGATCCAGTTACATTGTTGCCTTCTATAGCCCCAGTGGTTCCATATGCAAATATAGAGCAACCCATTGGTTTTATGGTAGATGGATATTTGGATGGTTTGGGGTTATTGTGAATGGTGTTGCACTGGACATTCTGGTACCTGGGTCTTCATATGCATGCACACACATTTCTGTCAAGTGAATGCCTACACAGTTCCTATCAAACTGCTTTCTATTCCTACACCATTTTCATAAGTTTATGCTTTGAGTTCTCACGTCAGCCTTTTGATGTAATTATCTCATTCCCTTTGGCAGATGAGGAAACAAGGACTCAGAAAGAAACTGTATATTCCTCAAGGTCACAGAGCCAGTGAGCAGCAGAGCCAGGGCATGAACTTGGATATGTGGGGCTCCAGTGTCTCTGTGCCCTCTATCACACCATGAGTCCCCAGTGGCTCATTAGCTGTGTGGTCCCACCCAAAGGCCACCTCTTTACCAACCCTTTCCTGACCCAGCCTGGAGGGGCTAATTGTGCTGCTCTCTGCTCCCCAGGCATCTCTGGGTATCCCTATGGACAGTCATGGATAGTATTATAAGTGGTAAAGCAGCCAGCTTTGTGGTTGGACAGACCTGGTTTGAGTGTCAGCTCCATCTCCCAGCATGGAAATTTGTGGCAATTTATTTCTTGGTATGATGAGGGTAGTAACAGTAGAGACCTCACAGTGGTATGAAGGTGGAAGACATGATGTCAGGAGGGTGCTTAGACAAGACCTGCACAGAGTATTGGGAGTCAACAAAAGAGATGGGTGGGCAGGTGGATGGACAGAGAAGGGTGTAGATATTCCCACAGACAGTCACAGCTACAGCTTCGGGTCTATCTGTGTTTGTGCCTCATATGCATGCAGTTATATCTGCATTTACCCCCATTTACCTTCTACTTGATGGGGTTGGAATAACCTTTCTCCTTTTAGGGGTCTGGCTCTCCTCTTCTGTCACTGAAGAGATGCCAGCAGATTCAGATCAAATATTTGTTGATCAACTACTCTCTTCCAGGAAACTTTAGACTCTTTGTACCCATCAACTCCATTATTTTCATTAAGCAAACCTGAGTGATTTCATGCCCAATTTACAGCTTGGGAAAGTGAGACTCAGAGAGGTAAAACAATTTATCCAAGATCAGCAGCTTATGAGCAGCAAGGTAAGACTCAGTGTTGAGTCTTATTCCCAAGAGCAGCATGTTTTTCTTGTTTCCTGTGTTTTCCTCCAGAGTCTTTGGTCCTCTGTGATTCTTCAAGGGTTTCCTGTGTTCCTGGCTATGGAGAATTTTGCAGAGGCCTGGTCTACACTTATAAGAAGTAAGGAAATAGAGAGCTGAAGGGAACTCAGTGGGAAGCCAGGAAGCCAAAGGTGATGTGAGCAAATGAACATCACACAGCCTCACATCATCTGTGTGAGTGGCTTTGCACTCAGAAAGACCTGTTTCAGCTCCTGTCCCCGTTGTCCCCACTACTTACAGTACTAGGTTGAATGGTGTCCTCCTCAAAATGTTTATGTCCACACAAAAACTCAAAATGTTATCTTTTTTGGAAAGAGAGTCCAGATGTAAATAGTTGAGGACCTTGAAATGAAATCACCCTGGATTTAGGGTGGGCTTTAAATCCAATGACAGATGTCTTTATAAGTAGAGGAGAGGGCACAAAACACTTGAAGAAGAGGTCATGTGGAGGTTGAAGCAGAGATTGGAGTGAATGTAGTAGATACAAGCTGTGGAACACCCAGGGATGTCAGTGGCCACCAGAAGTGAGGATGATGACATGAGGCCATTTCTCCCTTAGAGCCTCTGGAAGGATCAACTCCACCTACACTTGGATTCGGGGCTTTTGGCCTCTTGAACTATGAGCAAATATAGTTCTGTTGTTTTTAGCTACCTAGACCCTGGTGATCTGCTATGGAGCCCCAGGAAGCTCATCTACTTATATAGACTATGTCCTCCTGGGGAGTCATTAACTTTTTTGAGTTTCACTTGTACACCTGGAAAATGGATCTAGTGAATGGGAACCACCTGGTGGAGTTCTGAAGATGACAGATAAAGTGTGTTAAGAACCTACACTTGGTGGTGGTTATCAATTCTGTGATGCCAGCCAGGACAGCTGGCTGTGAAACTGCCAGGTCAGATTGTCCCTCCTCAGAGGACACTCCCTAGGTCACTCTTGGCCCTGTGAACGACACCAGCTCTCTCAACCAAGCTCCCAAAGGCAATGCTTGTAAGCCCTTTTCTTAGGATTTTGCAGTGGCTTCTAGAATCAGCACACCCTGTTGCTTTTAGTTGTAAGCATGTATCGCCAAAGACGCGTATCCCCCTTAGAACCATAAATGCTCTAATAGCAGTAACGGGGCAGCCTCGATCATGACCAAACGTGATTACATTCCACATAAAAATATAAAAGCTCATTTGAGCCAGGCTCCCTCTGGGCCCATTGCCTGCACTTTTATTGAAAACCCCACATTCCTGACTTCGTGAGCACTGATGTAAGGGCCCAGTGAGGCTGGATCTCGAGACCTCTTGTAAAGCCCCAGGGTGGCCTGGTGGGCTGGACTCAGCTGGAAATCCCTGATGTCTCTGAGTGTTCACAGGCACAGAGCCTCACACTTCACTGTCTGGTGAGTCCTATCTACTCAGAGCTCTGAAGACCCTCTGTGCCAGCCCATGTCTCTTGCCTTGCTCCCTGCTAGAATGTAAGGCTGTGGAAGCAGTGAACTGATCTGATCTGTTCTGTGCTGTATCCTCAAGGCCCAGCCTGGCTCAAGGTATGTGAGTGAATAGGCCTCAGAGGACACCCCTGCCATCTCCATGCCTGGCCCTCTATAGTCCTCTTATTCACCTCACCACCTCACCCCCTCTAATGTCTCACCTTTCAGCCACACCCTACAACCTGAGAGTTAGCCAGTTAGTCTCTATTACTACCCATGTACCATTCTGTTCACCTCCTGGCTTTTACTCTGGTGTGGCTCTCCTTCTTCTGTGCCTCCCTAATAACCCTGGTTGGCCAACATCTCATCCCCTGCTCACCTGTCTGGACGTGTTTTTAGACTCTAAGTACCATGAGGTCCTGGATAATGTCTTTTTCACAGTTCTCTCCCAGGCCCTGAATAGCATCTGGCTCATGGCCATGCTTGATAAAGTATTGGTCAAATCCGTTGACAAACTGCTAAGAGAACAACACATCTCCATCAAGTAGATGCAAACGGGAGAGAAGGAGGTAAGGGAAACAAAATTCAGTCAGTATGATGGCAAGCACTGTGAAATGTGCTTTTACAAGTATTCTCTGTTTGATTGCTACAATAACCATGTGAGGAAGCTCCTCTTCTCCCTCTTTTATACATGAAGCAAAAGTAGTTAGAGATGTTCACTTAGCCAGTGTCACATCTATAGCAAGTGGGCAGAGCCAGGATTTTAATATTCCAGATCCAAATTCATAGCAAGGTGAGGGTATAAGAAACTGTGGGAACAAAATCTTAATAAATGATTCTAGAAAGTGTGATTGTTAAAAATGCAAAAGTAGGTGTCAAGGCACTGGCAGGCTTGGCACAAGTCAGTTCCCTGCTCTGGACCTCAGTTTCCTCATCTGCAGAGAAAGGTTGGAGACATTTATGAATTGGGTTAGCTGATTTCAGTACCCCCTAGCTCCCAAAATATTCTTGAATTATGTACAAGTTGTGGAAAAACATATACTTTGAAAAGTGATTGAGGCAACAGCTGTCAGAGTGAGTATTTGTTCTATACCTTAAAAATAGATTACACAGAAGTGTGTGTAGGCACAAGTGTGTGTGCGCACATTCAATGCATATAAGCCCATGAGTTGACCAACGGCTGCTGTGGCTCATGGCCACCTTTTAGAGTGTTGTCCCCCGTCAAATCTACAGAGAAAAAGTAAGCAGCTTGCTGACAGTGCTGCTCTGGAATCAGACCAAATACTGTGGGTTCTGTCAACATGTTTGTCTTGATTTACCCGGATTTCTGTTTAAGTGGCATCTCTTCTCTAATTTAAGGAGGCAGTCAGGTCAACATGAAAAGCTATTGGTCATGGGGGGTAGAAGGTGATGCTGAACAAGCCTGGTGCAATGGGAGAAAAAGGCAGGCTACAATCAAGAAAGACAGTGACAATATCTAACAAAGCAGGAAAGTTAGGTGGTATCAGCAGTCCTGCTTATGCCTGCTGTGACATGAGTCACAACTGTGGTTTCCAAAAATATACAGGCTAAACAAATGCTTAATAAGCTTCTCATAGATTTTTCTGATTTTTTTCTTATAGAGGAATTACATTGTTCATTCATTCAACGCACACACACACACACACACACACACACACACACACTCACATTACCCCAATGTGCCAGATAGTGTACTTGGCAACGATGGGCAGTCCTTGCTGTCACAGAGCTTACAATCTAGTTGGGAAATGTGGTAGACAGAAAAGTGCCCACATCTTATTCCTGGAACCCATGAATACCTTACATGTCAGAAGGGACTTGGTACATGTGAAGGATCTTGAGATGAGATTATCTTGGATTATCCAAATGGACCCAGTGTAATCAAGAGAGTCCTTAATATGGAGGAGGGAGGCAGAATAATCCCATGGCTTTGGTGGTGGATGAAAGGGCCAGGAGGCAAGGGATGCAAGTGGCCTCTAGAGGTTGGAAAAGGTGAGGAAACAGACTCTTCCCTGGAACTTCCAGAAAAGAATGTGGTCCTGCTGACACTTTGACTTTCTGCAGCTCTATGAGACTGATTTGGGATTTTGTCCTCCTGAACTGTAAGAGAATAGAGGTGTATGATTGTAAGCCACACAGTCATTTCTGGCACCTTGTTAAGCAGAAAGAGGAAACAGACAATTTCATTAGGAAACCAGAGGGCTGAGTATATAAGTGCTCAAAGTGGGGAGTGATAAGAAGAACAGGGTGACATAGGAAGGACCAGTGGAAGTCCAGAAAGCTATTGGTTGAAGAAGGAAAAGGACATTGGTGATTTGGGGATGGTTCAGGGGAGGAGGAAATTCCATGTAGGTATCTTCTCTGTGTATGGGCCTGCACAGGGAAGGAATATGGCCTTAGGGTAGGAAGTATAGGAGGCCACGGGGCTTGGTATGCAGTGTGAACGAGAAATGATGCAAACTCAGGGTGGAAACCACTTGTAGGAGTTGAGTTGTGTGGAACCTTTGTAAACTGAGTCAGAGATTTGAGTTCTTAAGCTAAAGGAAATGGAAATGTTTGAATGGTGTTAAACTGTGGTGAGATCTGGTTGGATCTATATTTTAGATCTGTTCTGTCTAGTTCAGGAGCCACTAGCTGCATGTGGCTATGTGAATTTAAATTAATAAAAAATAATTTTTAAAATCCAGCTTCCAAGTCACACTGGAACATTTTAAGTGCTCAGGAGCCTCATGTGGTTGGTAGCTACCACATCAGACAGAATAGATCTAGAATGTTGCCAGCATTGCAAAAAGTTATATTAGTGCTGCTTAGAAGAAACACCACAACAGCAGAGTGGAGCATGACGTAAGGAGGGAGGCAAGAGTGGAAGTGGGAGAGCAGGTGGGAAGAAGCTTTCCAATATTCCAGGTGGGATTTGATGGTAGTTCATCGTAAGATGGCGGCAGCAGACATGGGCATGGGTGGGCAGATCGAAAAATCTATGTAGGAGGTAACCTTGGATTTTGGAACTCAGATATTGGGAAGTTTCTGCCTCTTTTTGACCTTTTGGTAGAAGCGTTACGTAAAATAAGTTGCTTAAATTCACAGAGCTTCAATTTCCTTACCTATGAGTGGGCGTAGTATCTACTACAAAAGGGGATATTATAACATAACATATCTGGCATAAGCAGTGTTCAATAAAGGGTACATACATCTCATATCCTTTATAAATCTCCAATTTAAAATGGTCTTGTGAATGTTGTTAAGATCCAGGTAGAGTCACTTTGGAACTGCAAACACCTCCTATCCAGGTGAGCTATCTCTCTTAACTGGAGCCTGATCAGAGTATCTTCCAGTCAGATGGACAAGCCCTTCCTCTAGAGCTGCCCTTGGGTTTGAAGGTCATGGGGAAAGGTATGGAAGCCATATGCAGAAAATGAGCAATTCTGTTCCCACCATGACGGCAGGGCGCCCAAATGGAGCTATTTTGTAGTCAGAATGCCACGTAGGACCACACTAGGAGAGCGAGCTTGGGGGAAGCAAGGAGAAGAGCGTGCCATCCGTGTAGAGAAGATAATTGAATCCATGGGAGGTCGACTGGGGCTCATTTCACACAGAACCGCACAACAGCACATGGCTCTCTCAAAGACAATACAGGCCTTCAAAGAGAACCGCTAAAGGGAGTGCATTTCTATATTAAGGGCACAACATCCTCTAAGTGAGACACATTGTTATGCTTCTTCTTCCCAGCCACAGCCTGGAAATAGCCATAAAAGAAATGAAGTATATTTGCCTTGTTAACACAGTTTGTATTACATATTCATAAACCATTTCGTGAAACTGCAAGGGAAAGATTCAATTGTCTTGGAAGCTGATAATGGCCAAACAGCCATACAGAAAGCAGGCAGCATGTTATGGAATTAGCTGCACAATGAATGAAATGCAACGCCTATAATAAACCCATTCAGATATAAATTATGGCTGAGTAGATGCAATGTTTGTTAAGCAATAAAGCTTGCCACCCTACATGGGAAATTGAACGAGATTTATCATAAAATATGGTGGAGAATGTGCTAAGAATCTGGCTCCCCAAACTGGGCTTAATCAAAACACTCTAGAGAGCAGGCTTCCAGGAAGAGGAAACCAAAAGAAAATGATAGCAGTGGGTCCAAGGGGCATTTTGACATTGTGACCTGAAACACCCTTGGTCTCAGCAATCCCACCAAGGATATTTGTATTATGAAAAAAAAAAAAAACTTTTGATTTTTTTCTTTTGAGAATTATCAAAATGCCTCGAGCTCTGGGAATACAAAATGTGACCAGTAATTGGCTTCCTGGTTGGCCAGGACACTAATTGAATTCAGGGACAGGGAACTTGTCCAAGTGACACTGGGCTCTTGGTTTCCCTTGGAAATGGTTGAGGCTAATGATCCCCAGGGAGGCAGCTGGCTCGTAGAGTGCACTGTTGGATGTTTTACTGGGTCCTTGAAGGACGTGCGGCTCGTTTTCTCAGAAGACCTCCCTTGAATCTTCCATGTACAGTGCTAAATGAATATGAGGGCATGTTGTGTATCATCTCCTGGAACTGGAGCTTGGGTTTATCTCTACTTTCTGGGAAAAATAAAATGAAACCAAATAAAATAAAACAAGAATTAACCCAGCATGATTCAGGCTTTCTGGTATTGTTACTTGAAAATAACTGCAAATATTTTATGGCTTTACAAGCTGAAGTCAACGTTTTCAGTGTATTGAGAACAATGAAAAATACCTTAGGAATGTGTTATAGTCCCAGAGTTGGATTAAGAGTGTTCAGAAGTAGAAAGGAATTTTCTGCTTGCTAATAACATTACCCTGAAATCTAATGAAATAACCTCCCTAAAGCCAAGTTTATGGCATAAGCTGATTTCCCATTTGTTGTTAAAAACAAACAAACATCTTCTTTGGTCACCTCATCACTCAGTCCATGTCAAACTGTGCTTCAGATAGCCAAGTTGTACAACTTAAGCAAGTCACTTATGACATTTTATAAATAAAGATTATTATATTTAATGGAATGACCATAGAATTTGAACTTGACAAGCTTCAACACATTCCCAAAGAAGCTTAAAAGGGACACATTTTAGAATTGCTGCTGATGACTTGAGCTATGTCATGCATACTGTGTCCTCACAGTGTGTGTATGTAAATATAAATATACACACATATATATCTGAATGTGCAAATATACACATGTGTATACACACATATCAACAAGAAAAGCTAGGTATTAACAAAAATATTGGAAAAACGAGAAGTCATATTAGATTTTCAAAAATTGATAACGAATCTTTTCTTCCCTTTCCTCATCAAAACATGTTCTCCATACTCCTCCCAACTAAGATGAAATAAGTGCCAAGTATTTGGGAAGGTAGTCAGAATAACAGGGAGCTACAACAAAACATAAAGATGAGAGCAGTTCTTAATATCATATCTAGGATCATCGTGCCAACAATCTGCATTTCTATTGGCTATTAATTTTTTCCTTGCTATCATCTCATTCATGCCTCACAAAAATCTCTACAGAGCAGGACTCTCCATCACCATTTTACAGGTTAGAGAATCCAGGAAGCTCATGTATTATTAGAGAACATTCTTTCTGGATTTGAAATGACGACAGGTTTATCTGTCCTACATAACAAGAAGTCTGGTGATAAGCTTTTCAGAGAAGAATGTGCCAACAAATACCTGGGGCCCTTTCACTCTCTCCTCACCATCATCCTGTAGACTTTCCAGAATGAAAAAATAAGGAAGGGCAAAGTGGTGAGAGGCACACTCCCAGAGTGTGTCCTTTGTATCACCCAAAACACAGCTCCCCTGATAGCCCCATCTTGCAGACTTTTCCACTTTTGTTTCATTGATCAGAAGTATTACTTAGCACCTGAACTGGAAAGGAGCCAAAGAGAAAGGAGGGGGGGGCGGTCATTGGATAAAATATGAATTAAATGTAAATCTGAGTTTACTCAATTGGTACTTCTATATAATGGAGATTACATTGAACTTGATATAAATTGGCCAGATCCATATGCTGAAGATTTCCAAGTTCTGGTTTATGATTCTGAATTAGTTTAACCAATAAGGATAATTTAACATAATTTCTGAACCATTTGGTTTTTATGGGAAGATTAGGTGAGGCAGATGCTAGGACTGATATTTAAAGTCTTGTAAGTACTAGGGGTTCTACTTCTGGTTAAGAAGGCAAATGTGGGGACACCTGAATAGCTCAGCGATAAGCATCTGCCTTCAGCTCAGGCCATGATCCTGGAGTCCCAGGACTGAGTCCCACATCATGCTCCCTGCGTGGAGCCTGCTTCTCCCTCTGCCTATGTCTCTGCCTCTCTCTCTCTCTGTGTTTCTCATGAATAAATAAATAAAATCCTGAAAAAAAAAAGAAGTCAAATGTGTATTATAGTCCTCCCTGAAATGATCATTATATAGTCCCCATGCTAATGTGCATTATAGATTATCATATAGTATCATAGTGATTGTGTAACTACAGTATCAGCCAATTTTCCTTACCTGAGAATGATCAGAATTTGATCTGAGAGTTTCAGAATTTAAGGGAAAAAAAAGAACATGCTTTCCATTTAAAACCCTCTTAATCACCTTGTTAGGTCCCACCAACCATCATCATGTCTATGGGCACAACCAATTTGGTATGGATGTCATTCAATTTCCATGATCTAGTGTGTCTATATTCCTCAGCACAAACTCTTCTAAGCAACATGCACATATGAGGGAAAGAGAGAAAAGGAGCTTTAAAACAATGAAATGTACTATAGACCACACTCACCTCTAAGACCTCACTTGCCTCCAAGACAATATTCAGTGAAATGTAAGAACCAAATGTCACATTCCATACTTATATTACCAACTCTTATTCCAAAGCACAAGATCTCTCTCTCTCTTTTTTTTTTAAAGATTTTATTTATTTATTTGAGAGGGAGAGAGAGCGTGCATGCAAGGGAGGGGCAGAGGCATAGGGAGAAGTAGGCTCCATGCTGAGCAGAGAGGCCCCCACTGGGCTCAATCTCAGGACCCTGAGATCATGACCTGAGCTGAAGCAGATGCTTGACTAAGCCACCCAGGTGCCCCTGACAAGGTCTCTGTTTTAGCAGTTTGGCTGAGGTAGAAACTTTCTCAAAGTTTCGGTTATCTATTACTGGGCAATAAACCATTCTAAAATATAGTGACTTAAAACAGCACCCATGCCTTGGCTCATACTAGTGTAGTTTCAGCAAGGTGGGTGGGAGTGGTTGATCTCTGTTCTAGGTGATGTTGCTGTCATGTGACTCACTTATCTGAGAGTCATCTGGGAGTCTAAGTGTGAGTTTTTTCATGTGGCAGCTGGATCCCAAGAAAACAAACATGGAAACCCCCAGGCCCCTTGAGGACTAGATTCCAAAACTCACACATCATCCTGCCACATTGCATTGGTCACAGCAAGACACCGGCCAGCCCAGATTCCAGGGAAGGGTAGACACATCCAACTCTTCATGTAAACAGTATATGTGCTCATGGGGATGAGCGCAGTCCTTAGTGGCCATCTTTCCAGACACATGCACACCCAGTTTCAGCAGCTCTCTGATGCTTTTGTCGATTCCCTCAATAAGTCATCCCTATTCTCCCAGAAACCTGTCCATCCCTCAGATTGTGTGGCCGTACAGTGTAGAGAGTTTTAGAGCGAGGGATTTAAGGTTGGATTTCTGGATTCTAAAGATGACTGTTTTGTTTGCTCACTGTCAAATCTTGGTCAAGTTACTAAATGTCTTTGAGCTTTAGTGTTCCCCTTAGTAAAATGGAGGTCATAGTGGTACTGTCTTCATATGCTATTTGAAGTATTTTACAGAGTTAATCCATGTAAACCATTCAGGGATTATAGTATCAGTGCCTGATACATATGTTCAGTAACACTGATTTGCACCTGCCTCCTTCTCTATTCTGTGAGTTTCTGAGGGAAGGACTGGTATTATCTTCATCTCTGTGCTCCTGGGTTGCTGTAAAGATTTTAAAGTGGGAGTTGCTCAGTGAAAATGAGATAAATGAATTAACTAGAGCTTTCTTTTTCTTTAATTGTGCCTATCTGGAACAAATATTTATTTTTAAAAAAGACTGGAACAGCATATGTTGTATATGCCAGCAGCATTAACACTTAACCCATTTGTTCTTTCAGAACATATTACTGAGTACCTATTATGGGCTAGAAGGTCCACTGGGTTCTGGAGATATCATAGCAAATAAACCATGCGTAGTTTCTAACTCATAGTAGTTATATTCTAGTAAGAAGAGAAAATTAACTCAAGCACAGAAGATAATAGTATTTAACAATATGTGCTTTGAAGAACATAGTTACGAGGTAGAGTGTTTGGTCAAACCAGGAAAGGGTTAAGGTGCAACTTTGGGATAGTGATATAGCTGTGGCTTGCCGAAACTCCTACTTTTTAGAAAAGATGGGATTTTAGCAGAGCTCTCAAGGGGAAAAAGTCTATTACTTGGAGTTGTGTGAATGGAAGAGAGAGGAACAAAAACAAGATTGGTGATGCAAATGAG
Organism: Canis aureus; assembly: GCF_053574225.1. Classification (NCBI taxonomy): domain Eukaryota; kingdom Metazoa; phylum Chordata; class Mammalia; order Carnivora; family Canidae; genus Canis; species Canis aureus. Next base: position 17,504,769 of record NC_135613.1, on the reverse strand, counting down.
AATGGGGTTTGAAAAATGTGAGGAAGTCCCATATACCTGGATCTTGATGAGTCAAGGGGAGAAAGGCAGGCAGGGGCTAAATGGTGGGGCACTTTTGATTCAATTTTTATTCTTTGTGTAATGGAATACCATTGAAGGGTTTGAAACATGAAAGATGGAAATAGCTTCCCTTCCTTGTATTTCATTCTTGGGTTATCTTATTGCTGACAACCATCCAACACACCCATGGTCTCACCCAACACAACCATGATCCCACATACACAAAAGTTGGAAAATCCTGTTCTTTTGAGATCTGTCTGTGTGAAACTATGTGGTGGTGGTGGTGGTCTAGGGTTGATGGAGAGTCCTCTTCCAGCAACATTGGGGAAAATATTGATTTATCTGAGAAAAATCCAGATGCTTCAGATTCTTTTTGTACCAAGAAAAAAGTGGTCATAATGCATGATGATGGCAACTTCTTATCTCACTCTTAATATCCACCAGGCGCTTTGCAAACATCATCATGTTTGATTCTCACAGGAACTCAAGAGATCACTGCCATTGACATCTGAGCTTTACAGATGAACACACTAAGATCTATGAGGTGAAGTGCCCATCCAATGTTAACTCACTGGAGATTTGAGTCTGAATTTCTGGACCTTCGCTTCTCAGCATATTTCAAAGTTCTGCTTATCTGCACCTCCTCCCAAGAAGCCTCCCAGACGGTGCAGATAGACGGCAAATGAAACTCAATGATCGGTTACAAGATGTTCTCTAGAACTTGCGGAAATCATAGGGTGGGAGAGCTGTGCTGGTTTTGCAACAATGCTCCTAATGAGCAATTTAGCAATGAGTGGTGCACATGTGTGGGGGAGTCTAAAGCACAGCCTGCCTTTGGCACACATTTGTGTCATTGTTTGGTGTCTGCATACAACTCGAGATTTCCAAAATGTTACCCAAAGAAGTGGATGAATGGCATTTCTCTGATTCTATAGATTCCAGGCTGAGACAAGCTAGATGTTGGCCTCAAGTCACACAGCAAGATGATGGAAGCTTCAGAGGCCTGAATGGAGAAGCCAAATCCCATGTCTTTCTGTCTAAATGATAAATGATTTGACCTGCAGCTGGGGTCAGTATTTCCAGGAAAGGTATGCTGGATCATACTTCACCAATTTCTTTTTTAATTTATTCAGCCAACATTACATACGTCTTAGGTGTTCTGTTAGGCTAGAAGAAGGCCAGGATGAAGTAGAAGTAGTTCCTGTCCCTGAAAGATGTCAACACTTTCCACTTGGGCTTTGCCCTCCTCAGTATGTCCCAGCCCAATCCAGTCATGGTGAAGGATGTGGATCATGATATTTGACTGCCTGGGTTCAAATCCTGCCTCTGCAGGACCTTGGGCTAGCACCTTAACTTTTCTGCCCCTCACTTTCCTCATCTATAAAGCATTGAGGTTATTAGCACATAGTAGCCCATAAATAAAATACTGCTATAAATAAAGTGACACAGCAAAGCATTTTTTCAAGTTCCTTAATGATAAATTTACTTGGGATGCTTATAAAAATGCAGCTTTCCATGCCTCTCCCTTGAAAATTCTGATGCAATGGCTTTGGAGCCTGAGACCTTGGTTTATGTTGTCATTGTTGCTTATTGTTTTTAAACAATATGCTAGTGATAGTTGTCATCAGAATAATCATGGAAACATTCAAATGATGCATGGGAAGCAGTGGTTCTCACCTTGGTTGCATATTGTTAGCAGTTTGGGAGCTTTAAAAATACAAATGCCTGGGTTCCCCTCAAGAGAGTTTGTTTTAATATGTTGGGGTGTGGTGCAGACTGGGATGTATAAAGGTTCTCCAAGTGTTTCTAATATGCACCCATGGTTGAGAATACCTGCTATAAAGCACAAAGTGCCACTAAATGCACTATCATCACATCATCATCCTTTCTATCTTCTCAAAAGGAAATAAGAAACACACAATTAATAAGAAAATTAAGAATGTGAGAAGAGTAGGAAGAGCCATCCTGAGCTCCTACAGGACTCACTATGTCATTATGGCACTTTGGCTCTCTTATGATCTCCAAACCTTAAACAGTTTTATATCTTTTCCCTCCTGGACTATGAGCTCTATTAGGAGCAAGAAAACTTTCTGTTTTCATATTTTAATATTTCCCCAAAGATTTACCCAATGCTTTATGTGTGTGGTAGGTACTAACCAACTATTTATCAGATAAATAAGATAAATGCATTAGTGGGAGGATAGCAGAGACAGGAAAGATGAGGAAGAAAGGACTTCAGACTGGAGATCATGTGAGTGAGCCCTTGAAGAATGGTGAATTGTTTGGGTAGAGTGGAAGAGTAGTTCCTTGTGGGAGATACGGCTTGAGCAAAGTACCCAGGCTGTAGTGGAGAGCCATCACCTGAACTAGAAGGGCATGTGGAGGAGGATGCTAGATACTTGTTGGTACTGGCTTCTACTCACTTAAGGACTAGGAAGTAGTCCCTTTCCTGAGACCTGTGATAGTGGATCTGGAACTCGAGGCTTGGCTGAGGCAGCTTCCATACTCCAAGCTGCTACACCCTACTGTCTCCCAGTGTCTTGAACAGCAGGGAGATAATGAAGACTTTCCAAGCAGAGGCATGACAGTTTCAGACAGATTTTGTGGAACAATCATCTTGGCAGCTGTGAAGAGCAATGATCGCAGAGCAGTGAAACCGGAGGTCAGGACATCAGTTTTTTCCAGTCTTTTCTTCTCGAATAGGGTAAATGACATGTGTGCTCCTAGCAAACACACACACACACACACACACACACACACACACACACACACACATACTACCCAGCATTGAGGTCGCCACACAAAGTCTATAAGTACCTGTCATACATCCTTGTCTCCTGAATAGAGGTGGGCCACAAATTTGTATCTGAGTGTTCTGGAAGCCAACATGACAAGGGCACATGATTTACAGAGGCTGTAAAGTGAAAATAAATGGTCACTCAGGAGAAATCCAGCCTTTGCTGTTTCTGAAAGCAGAGAGCAAATCTCTCCTTTGGTTCTCAAATTAAAGACCTCTTGCAAAATGCTGGGTGTTTCCCGTAGCAGAGTCTATAGTACTGCTTCCTGAATGGTCTTTAACAAAGAAGGCCTTGCCAGTGGGTAGCACTCCATCTCAACCCTGCAGTGTCTACTTTCAAGTCTTGGACACTTTCATTTATTATTGTGTAGCACTCCCTGTGCCATCCCCCAAAAGCAATGGTTGCCTTTTCTAAGTCAACTAAATGATTGATCAGTTCCTACTAGATTCCACTTTATTTCTAGTGCTGAAAATATAAGACTGGGCTTTTAAATATGTATATTGTAATTTCTTACTGTCATATCTTCAGCATTTATAATGAAATGTCGATAACTGTGGTGGTATATTAATAGGAATCTTCCTAATGATAGAGTAACGGAACAGAAGCATCCCGTCTTTCTCCCTTGATACTTTTATGCTGATTTTAAGTCTTTGTATCCTGTTAGTATACAACTGTAGGTTCGTATGTTCAAAGTTGTCTAAATCTTAAGCAGTCACTAACCTTTCTCTTCCTCTTCCTACCACTTCCCAGTCACAGGATGTTGCAAAATCAGTTTGAACATGGTTTCTCACCCTCCAAATATCACTTCCAACATTGCTTCAGGAGAGCAGTGTCAGGGAAGCAGACAAGGGAAGGGAGGTAATAAATGAATAGTAATTAAGGTCCTGCTCTGTGTCAGGCACTTTGCACATTCCCTGTCTGAGTGAGACAACATCCTCAGTGACATGCATTCATCTCCTTGCTTAACAATGAGGGAACACGAGGCTTATGAAAGCCAAACGACATGTCTGAGTTTATACATCTAGTGGTAAGTATCAGAGAAAAATTCTATCTCAAATCTGACTTCAGTACCTAAGTTCTGTCCCTGGCAATATCCCTCTTGAAGGATAAGCCTGAAACATATTTGCAGTAGGTTTCAGTTCCAGGTAAAATGATATATATATATACTCTATCTTGTCTCTTTCACTGAATGGAGCTATAAAAGTTCAGTAGAATTGCATGGGGAAGCTTTTGAAGACTCTCAAAGTAAAGTAGCTGGTAGATTGGGGACAAAAATCAGAATTCAAAGTGCCACTGAACCTGTGGTGTGTTTACCACTTTTTTTCTTCCTCTACCTCGCAGCCTGGACTCAAGTCAGCTCAGAACACACAAGTGGGCATCAATACATGCAGAGAGGGCTCCAAAAGAAGCCAACTATCTTTGGCTTGAGGAATAGGAAAGTAGATTCCCAAAGCTCAGAGACAGTAGGGAGATTCTCTATTTTGAAAAATAGCTCTACTCTCCTGAGCCCCAATGTCCAGATAATCATTGCACAATGGTGACAGTATAGTGTTAAAGATGAAAACAAGTTTGGGGGGGGCAGGGAGGGTCCAGTCACTAAATATCTGGGGAAGGTGAACTTTCTTCTTTAATTGATCCCAAGAGGGTGTGGTATATCCCCATAGCTTTTCTCTGCTCCTGTCTTTCCACCACTTGGCCCCAGATGCACATGCAGATGTGGAAAAGTTGCAGTTGAGCAGGGTAACAAAGAACCCAGCTTTCTGGTGCGGTGACCGTAAAAATGGAACCTCAGGAAAGTGGAAAGTGTCAGAGAGATTATGGAGAAAGAGAAGGTTGGCCCTCTAAAGTAAACCTACTTAGTTGTGTATGAACTGGGCTCCTTCCACATGGAGCATGCATGATTCTGATCTCAAAGAGCATACCAAAGATTTTGCGAACTGAGCTAATAGACTACCACCCAGGTTCCAGATAGCCTACAAGGTGGGACTCATGCAGGAGAAATCCACAGAGAGCTGCAAGGGCTTTGAAAATGGGACTGAAATGGAAACCACAGCCCACAAAAGACTGGGGATAATTTTCATCCTGACCCAACAGGGTTGATTGCCTGGTAAAACAAAAATGTTGAATATTACCCATAAGATTGAAACAAGATGCAGTGTCTCCTGACCTAAGATTCAAAATGTTCAGGACACAATCTAAAATTACCTGGCATACAGAGAACCAGGAAAATAACAACTTGCAAGGGAAAAATAGTCAATAAAATATCAATGCCAAAATGACACAGATATTGGAATTATCTGATGTCTTTATAATAGCTGTTATTAAAATGATCCTAGAGGTAAAAGCTGACACTTTTGAAAAGAATGGAATAGTAGGACATTTCACCAAGAGAAGAGACATAAAAACTGGAAATTTTAGAAATAAAATTTGAATATTTGAATAACAAAACAAACCAAACAACCCCTCACTGAATGTCCTCTGTAACAGAATGGCGATTAAAAAGAGGAAAGTGTCACTAGATGAACCTGAAGAAGGATCAATAGAATATCCAACCTGAACAATGGATAGAAAAATAAGGAAAGAAATGGAAAAGAGGCTCAGGGACCTGTGAGGACAATACCAAAAGCTTTAATGTTTGTGTAAAAGACTCCTAGAGGGGAGGAGAAATAATGTGCTGCATAAAAAAAAAATATTTAAAGCAGTAACAGCTGCAAACTTCCCAAATTTGGGAAAAGACATAAATCTGCAATTCATGAATCTCAGTGAATTTCAGAGTAAACCAAGGGAAAGACTCTCAGATGCATTATGATCAAACTGTTTAAAGATAAAGAACAAAATCTTGAAAACAGTACATTACTTATAGGCAAATAACAATTTAATTTCCTCCCAGAAATCAGGGAGGCCAGAGAATTGGCACAATACTTTGCAAGCATTGAAAGAAATAAAATATCACCCCTGAATTCTACAACCAGTGATGATATCCTTCAGGAATAGAGGTAAAATTTAGATAAAAAGAGGAAAAAATATTCCAGTTTGTCCAGGACTGAAGGGCTCCTCATGAGGCAGGACTTTTAGTGCGAAAACCAGGCAAACCAGGACAGTTGGCCACCTGAACATTCTGAGATGAAAGAAAACCAGAAGAATTTGTTGCCGTAAGGCCTGCTCTAAAAGAATGGCTTAAAAGAACTGCTGTGGTCAGAGGAAGTGATACCAGGCAAAAACTAAGAACATCCAAGAAATATAGAAAGGGAAATTAAATATCTGACTAAATAAAATGATGAATCATTCTCCCTCTAAGTTTTTAAGATGTGCTTAATAGTTGAAAGAAAAATATGACCATAGTCTGGTGAAGTTATAGCATCACACTTAATGATGAAAGGCTGAATGCCCTCCCTTGAGATTTAGAATAAAAAAGAAGATATACTCTTAGCACTCTTATGTAACATTTTTGTGGAAGTTCTAGTAAGGATAATAAGGCAAGCAAAGGAAATAAAATTTATATGGATTAGAAAGGAAGAAATAAAACTGTCCTAATTCACAGAAGACAGAATTAAATTTTTAGAAAATCCTGATGAATCTACAAACAACAGCAATAGTATAAACTCTTAGTACTAATGACTTAGTTTAGGGAAATTGCAAGATAAAGAGTTCACATGCAAAAATCAATTATATTTCTGCATACTAGCAATGAAGACTTGAAACCAAAATATAAAAAAACAAGCAAAAAAACAAAAAACAAAACAAACAAACAAACAAAAAAAAACCACAAAAAACCTTCTGTAACAAATCCAAAGATGGAATACTTAGACATAAATCTAAAAGTCATGTACAGGATCTATATGTTGAAAGCTACAAAAGGCTAATATAAGAAATAAAAGAAGACCAAAAAAAAAAAAAAAAGACCAAAATAAATGGAGAGATACGCCATGATCACACATTACAAGACTCATCATGGTAACATGTCTATGCTTCCCAACTTGATCTATAGATTTAATGCACTTCCCATCAACATCCCAGCAAGATTTTTTTTAATATCTAAAAAAACTTATTCTAAAATCTGTATGGAAAGACAAAGGAACTGGAATAACCAAAATGATTTTGTCAAAAAAATGAAGGTGGAGAAGCACTCTACCCAAAAGTATGACTTACTGTCTCTTCAGTTCAAGGAATGTCGTGTTAGTTTAATGGAGAGATATCCAGACCCAATGGAACCAAGGGAGATTTCAAAAATAGACCTGCACCAAAATGGAGATTTGCATTTTGAAAGAGGGAAAAACAATTCAATGGAGCAAGGATATTCTTTATAATAAGTGATGTTGGAAAATTGGATTTTTGTATATGTATACAAAAGGACATCAACCTAAACTTAATGTCCTATGAAAAACTTAACTCAAATTATATAATAGATGTAAAAGTAAAATGTAAAGCAATAATACATAGAAGAAACATAGGAGAAAACATAGAAGAAAATATTTGTCACCTGAGGCTATGAAAGAAAACATAGGAGAAAATATTTGTCACCTGGGGCTATGAAAAAGAGGTAACTGACATTCCAAAAGCCTAGTTCACTAAAAAAAAAAGTTAATAATTAAATCAAAATTGAAAATGTTTGCTCTGTGGAAGACACTGCTAAAAAAGGAAAAGATAAGGGATAGTCTAGGGAAGAATATTTGCAAATTATGTATACAATACAGGATATATAAGAACTCTAAAAGTCAATAGTAAAAAAGCAAAGAGTCTATTTTTTTTTAAAGGCAAAAGACTTGAATAGATATTTCACCAAAGGAAGCAAATTAGTACATGAAAAGATGTTCCATTGTTAGCAATTAATTAAATGCAAACCAGAACTTTGTTGAGATACTGCTTTGGCACATATTAGGGTATTAAAAAAAATACCGACAATACCAAATACTGGTAAGGATGCGGAGCAACTGGAACGTTCCTGTGATGTTGGTGGGAGTCTACGTAGTACAACCCCTCTGGAAAACAATTTGGTAGTTTTTCATAAAGTTAATACACACTTGTCATATGATACAGCAATCCTAATCCTGAGTATTTACTCTAGAGAAGTGAAAACTTACGTGCACACAGAAACTTACTCATGAGTATTTATGAGCATTAACTGGTAAATATGGGAAACGACCTAAATGGCTTTCAGGGGATGAATGGGTAAACTCAGTGTGGGGCATCCACCTAGTACAATATTCTCAGCAGTAAAAAAGAATGAACTATTGATACACACAGTAACTTAAGATGAATCTCAAAGACATGACACTAAGTAAAAGAAAGCCAGTTTCAAAAGGTTATAGTTTATTCAGATGACATTCTCAAAAAGACAAAATTATAGTAGTTGGCAGGTGTTAAGGATGGGGGAGGGGTGGCTACAAAGTGAGAGCACAGGGAGTGTTTTGAGGGGTGATGGACCTGATCTGTGTCTTGGTTGTGGTAGTAGTTGTGTGAATCTAGGTATACGTTAAAATCAATAGAATTACACACACACATGCACACACACACCAATTTTATTCCATGTTAAGCTAGAAGGATTTTATAAATACAGAAATAGGTTTTTTTAGAAATATTTATTTGTAGTTACAAATGTATTTTCTAAATAAATTCTCATTGCAAAAATGATACTACTAAAGATGCAGCAAGAGTTGCTTGCCACCTTGACTAAACCTGTGAATCTCACTCTTCTCCCTCAGTGGAGGTGGGAGGGGAACCTCTCTTATCAGTTCATGTATGTTCTTCTAAAGGAGCAATGGTTTCTAATGTTTGGAATTTCATCTCAAAAGCTCAACTCTCTAATTATAAAATAAGTGAAATTAAGCAAGTTTGGTTCATTTAAATCCCACACATTTAAATATGTGGAAAAGATTGGTGTAAAGTAAGTGATAATGGCATTGTTATGACATTGTGTGACACACAAACATGTGTCTATGTTCATGTAGCTTATTTATAAATTATTTTATATTCCCATCTATTACACTCACTTGCACCTCAATTCTGTCAGTGTTATGTTATGTTATTTATTTTAAATGGCTTATTTCATTCCCTTTAAACCTTCCCATCTAAACTCTTTCCCATCAATCATGGATGATCACAAAATCAATCTTAGGGCAGATGTTATGAACAGACACTCAACAGATGCAAAATTACAACAGAAACAAATCACTCCTTGCTGATGTGCTAGTCCCCTGTGCTTTCTCTTGGTTTTTGTTCTTGGATCGCCTCATGCTATCTTTCACCTAGTATCTGTGATTAAGTGCACAGAGTTCCCATATTTCTGGCTCCAGATCTGAGTTCCATTTTCCGGTTCTGACTGCCTCTCTTGTTTTGGTGGGGGGTTCATTCTAGACTTATCCAGTAATGGCACCTGCTTGGCATACCTTTAGGGACTCCCTTTATTGGTTAGCAGATTGCTCCCCTGCACAGTTAGTTGTCTCCTGTGCTAATAAAGCAAAGTTTGGATCTAGACTCAAGCCTCAGGCACAGTCCATTTTTGTCCTGTCTTGCATATCCACATTCAGGATTGTTTTTCCTCTTTGCTCAATCATAGATGGTATCTCTATGCTGCCACTAACTCAACCATATTTTAATCACATTAGTTAGTCCAATTGTCAAGTGGCAAAAAATAGATTAGTAGCTTGAATAGTTGAGCTGAAATGGTTATTTCATCATCAGTGGTTGTAATGGTTCAGTGATCATAATGGGATCAGATTGAATATTTAGGACCCAATCCATTGAATAGAAATTGACCTAAAACAGTCCATTTCATCTTTCAGTGTGAGCCAGACTCAGTTCTCGTTTTTAAGCATTATCTTTTTCAATAAGATCACAAGACCACTTTCCATGATCATTTGTGTCCTGGTTTCTGTGAATTTTTGGTTAAGCATTGTTGTATGACAGCAATCATTGCATCCACAGATACAGTAATAATGGGCAGTGTGCCAAGTGATATTTTTTTGGTTCCTCAAATTCCCATGATATCCACTGTATTGATTTTATAACAAAACAACAAAGAGAGACCACCTTTATGAATGGATCTATAAAGGGAGAAGCTTCCTACATAGTTAACTATCCCTATTGCCCAACCCACCCTACACCCCGCCTCAGAAGGAGATGGCTTCCTTGTCTTTTACTCTATGTCCTGGCATCGACAAGAACTGTGTATAACAGGCGCTCACATGGGGAAGATAAAAGGTGTGGTCAAATAAAATCTGTGTGTAGTATGTCAGGCAGTGTGCTGCACCCTTTACTTGTGTGATATTTTTTAAAATGCCCATGGTGATTCTGTGAAGTTCAATATTCTATCTCTATTTCCATGGTGAGGAAGCTGAGGCTCAGAATCAGGGCCACCACAAGCTTATATAGTGACTTTGTATAGATGAGACCTCTGAAAGACATAGCTCCATGAGTTGGCTAGTGAGGCACAGGTAGGAGGATTTCAGTCTTGACCTTTCAGCTCAGAAACTTTTTGTAGTTAGCAGCCTATACAACTGTACATGGTCATCCTGCTCAGGAAAGTCAAGAAACTTACCCAAGGTCACAAATTAGAAATCAGGGTTTAATCAAGGTTTGACTCTGAAGTTCATGTTCTTGCTATTTTAAGAAACTACTTCTTGGTAAATGAATAAAACTCTTGCTGTGCTTACACTGAGTCTATTCAGTGATCAGACTCTAAAACTAAAACTTTTAAAGAATGGATGTAACAAAATACATATAGCTGGTTTCTCCAAATTAAGCTCAGATATTGCTTTTGATGGAGAATCTCTTTATTTTTGAATGTTGTGGTTGACTTTAAATTCAACTTAATCAAGCTCCAAAACCACCCCACACTCCTACCACTTCCCTTCCTCCCTACTTCAGGAGCCAAGTTCAACAGTACCTTTGCTTTATGTCATAGACAGGGCCCTGAAACGTTGGCAGTAGCATCAGGGAAAACCACAGCAGCATTAGGGGAATTCAAAGAAACCGATTTGCTCTTAGTAGCTCAAATAGCCAACTCTTTCCAAAAATATCTGCAGCTTTGTCTAATGCAGATTTATAACTCCATTCCTAATAAAGCTTTATTTCCCCCAAGTTGTGGTGTTTAAAATTCACATGATGTAATGCTGTTAACTAATGTTGCAATTTATTTCTACTTAAGGCATTGTGCAGGGGAAACATAGAAGAATAGCTTAATGGGAGTGATTCAGAATGATATTAAGTGTTAATCAAAGCACAGTAAAGTAATAATGAGCTGGATTTTCTGACCCAGGTTGAAGGTAAATTTTCCCTGAATCTTGCGCACCTCTTTATTAATTTGTAATCCTGTGCCCCTTTGAACTTCTCCTCTACTTCTGCCACATTGAGATTCACTACTTGTGTCTTCAGGGGTTCTGTTTAAGAACTTACATAGCCAGATGAAACACAATGCATTTATTTTGTTAATAAATGGGCAAGTGTTTGGTATAGACATGCAAACTTTTGGGATAAAACAAATCTGAAGAACATGTACCCAACATGAACTGGTACATGTGTTCACTGAGAAACATACAGTACAGTGCTCAAAGGGGCACTTTTTGTTGCAACCCAAATCTGGAAACTACACACATGCCATCAATAGTAGACTGTGCTACTGATCGTGCTCAGTGTATTTTCCTTCCCTTGCCTCTCATTTTAACTGATTCCAAATTGAATGCCATGCCCTCTCCCAGTTGCTCCATTCTTAAGGTGCTCATGGGTGCTCCTTCAATCTACCCAAATGCCCTGTGAATATCAGGAAGCACAGTGCCTTTGAGCCATTGGTCCACTGGGTATGCTGCAACAAGCCAACTCTGGTTGTGGATGAAATAGTAAAGGCTGATTTTTCCACTCCAAGCCTGTGGAGAGTATAATGAAGGGAAAACATTAGATCTTGCTCTGGGGCTGCTATATTCAATGAGATGATGTGAAGGAAGCCCTGGGAACCAAGTAACCACTTGATAAATACTGATAATCACTTTTATTAGCTTTTAAAAGAGAGGAACAGGATATAATGAAAATGTACTTGAGGGCAGCCCGGGTGGCTCAGCCCGGGTGGCTCAGTGCCTGCCTTCAGCCCAGGGCGTGATCCTGGAGACCCGGGATCGAGTCCCACATTGGGCTCCCTGCATGGAGCCTGCTTCTCCCTCTGCCTGTGTCTCTGCCCCTTTCTCTCTCTGTTTCTCATGAATAAATAAATAAAACCTTTAAAAAATGTTACTTGATATTACCTCAAAAGTTCAAAATAATGCAAATCTGTTTCCTTCATATTTTCAATGGTCTCCTAATGTTTATAGAATGCATTCCTTAAGCCATTTTAATCCCAACATGATTTGTTACTATCCCCCGACCCCTACCCACCCAGATCACACATTGGCAAACTATGGCCTGCTGGCCAAATCTGGCCGACCATCTGTTTTTGTAAATAAAGTTTTATTGGAACTTAGCAGTGTCCATTTGTTTACATATTGTATATGGTTACTTTTTTTGTATATTTTTTATTGAAGTTCGATTTGCCAACATATACTATAACACTCAGTGCTCTTCCTGTCATGTGCCCCCCTCAGTGCCCATCACCCAGTCACCCCATCCCCCCACCTACCTCCCCTTCCACTACACCTTGTTCATTTCCCAGAGTTAGGAGTCTCTCATGTTCTGTCTCCCTCTCTGATTTTTCTTACTCCTTTTCTCTCCTCCTGCACTTCAACAGCCATGGAGGTGTTGTGACAGACAATATGGCTAACGAACCCTAAAGTATTTATCCTCTTGATCTTTACAGAAAATTTATGCTGATCCTTTCCAGGCCTTATCTTTCCTCCAGGTCTCACTCCATAGGAGTTGTTCTAGCCCTCCTGGATTAGTGATTCCTTCCTGCCTCTAGCTGTTTGCTCACACAGTTCATTCCACCCAGATTCCCCTTTTCACTGTATCTTTCTTTCAGAAACGTATTCATTCTTCTCCCTCAGCTTTATTGAGATATAACTGACACATGACATTGTGCAAGTTTAAGGTATATAATATGATGATTACAAATATTGTAAACTGATTACCATAATAAGATTAATTAAAACCTCTATCATGTTACATAACTACAATTTATTTTTGTGCGGTGACAATATTTCAGATCTGTTCTCTGAGCAACTTTCAAGTATATAATGTGGTGTTGTTAATTATAGTCACCATGCTTTACGTTAGCTCTCCGGAACTTACCTCATAACTGGCACTTGGTACACTTTTACTAACATCTCCCCATTTCTTCCACCCCTTGGTCCCTAGAAGCTACCATCCTACTTTCTGTTTCTATGAGTTCAGCTTTTTTAGATTCCACATGTAAGTGAAATCATGCCCTTGTGGCCCATTCATGTTTTACAATTGGCAGGATTTCCTTCTTTTTTATGTCTGAATAACATTCCAGTGTGTGTTTGTCTCTCTGTGTGTGTACATAGTCAAATTTTCTTTACTCATCTGTTGATGGACATTTAGATTGCTTCCATATATATCTTGACTATTGTGAATAATGCTGCAGTGAATGGTTGTAGACGTTATGAGACTCATTTAATTTCCTTTGGGTATATATCCAAAGGATTGCTATATCATGTGGTAACTCTATTTTAAATTTTTTTTGGGATTCTCCATACTGTTTTTCATAGTGGCTGTATGGATTTACATTCCTACCAACAGTGCACAATATTTTCTTCATATTCTTGCCAACCCTTGTTATCTTTTATCTTTTGGAAAATAGCCGTTCTAACAGGTTTAAGGTGATATCTCATTGTAGTCTTTATTTGCATTTTTCTGATCTTTTCATGTGCCTGTTGAACATTTGTATGTCTTATTTAGAAAAATGTCTATTCCAGTCTTCTGCCTATTGTTTACTCATATTTTTATTGTTATTGAGTTATATGAGTTCCTTATATATTTTGGATATTAACTCCTTGTCTGATACATGGTTGCATATATTTTATCCAGCTCCAGAGGCTACCCCTTTGTTTTGTTGACATTTCTTTTGCTGTGAAAAAGCTTTTAATTTTGATGTGGTCCCACTTGTCTCTTTTTATTTTTATTGCTTGTGCTTTTAGTTCAATATTCCAAATAATCTTTGCCAAGATCAGTATCAAGGAGCTTTCTTCCTATGTTTTCTTCCAGGAGTTTTATAGTTTCAGGGCTTACATTTAAGTCTTCAATCCATTTCAAGTCAGTTTTTGTGAGTGGTATAAGATAGGAGTCCAATTTCATTCTTTTGCATGTGAATATCCAGTTTCCCAGCACCATTTATTGAAACAATTATCCTTTCCTCACTGTATATTCTTGGCTTCCTTGTCAAATATTAGTTGGCCATTTATATATGGGTTTATTTCTAGGCTCATGGTTTTGTTCTATTGGTCTGTGTTTGTTTTTGTGCCAGTACCATACTGTTTTGGTTACTATAGCTTTGTAATGTAGTTTGAAATTAGTACATATCATGCCTCCAGATTTGTTCTTTATCAAAATTATTTTAGCTATTCTGAGTCTTTGTGACTCCACACAAATTTTAGGGCTGTTTTTTGATTTCTGTGAAAAATGCCATTGGAATCTTGATAGGGATTGCCTTAAATCTATAGTTGGCTTTGATATCAGGATAATTCATGCAGGCCTCATAAAAGGAGTTTGGGAATGATTGGCATTAATTCCTCTTTAAATGTTTGGTAGAATTAACCAATGAAACCATCCTGTCCCAAACCATCCTGTCTTTAAATGTTTGGTAGAATTAACCAATGAAACCATCCTGTCCCATTCCTTGTTGAGAGGTTTATGATTACTGCTTCAATCTCTTTAGTCCTTAGCCTTTTGTTTGTTCAGATGTTTCTTTATGTTTCTGTCTTGGTAGGTTTTGTGTTTCTAGGAATTTATCAATTTCTTCTAAATTATCCAATTTGTTGGCATATAATTGTTCATAATAGCCCTTTTGATACTTTCTTTTTCTGTGGTGTCAATTGTACTGTCTCCTCTGTCATTTCTGATTTTATTTGAGTCATCTTTTTTTTCTTGGTTTAGCTAGTGCTTTGTTGGTTCCGTTTATCTTTTCAAAAAAACCAACTCATTCTTTCATGTTTTTTTCCTATTGTTTTTCTAGATCTATTTTATTTCTGCTCTAATTTTTATTATTTCCATCATTTTGCTAAGTTTCAGCTTAACTAGTTCTTTTTCTTATTCCTTGAGGTATAAAGTTAGGTTTTTTTATTTGAGTAATTCATTTTCCTTAACGCAGGCACTTATTGCTATAAACTCTTAGAACTGCTCTTGCGGCACATCATGTCATGTTTTCTTTTTAATTTGTGTCAAGATACTTTCTGATTCCCTTTTTGATTTCTTCTTGGACCCATTGGTTGTTGGCGAGCATGTTGTTTGATTTCCGTATATTGGTGAATTTTTCCTTTTTCTTCTTGTTTTGACTTTCTCGTTTCATATAATCAGAAAAGATGCTTGATATAACTTAAATCTTCTTAAATTTGTTAAGGCTGGCTTTGTGGCCCAACATATGATCTATCCTGAGGAATATTCGTGATCACTTCAGCAGCACATGTATCTTGAGGAATATTCCAAGCATGCTTGAGAAGAATGTGCATTGTGGTGCTATTGAATAGTCTGTATGTCTGTTAGGTTCATTTTTTTCTGTAGTGTTATCCAGGTCTGTTGTTTCCTTATAAGTTTTCTGTCTGGATTATCCAATGCAAAGGTGCAGTATTGAAGTTCCCAAAGATTACTGTATTGCTATCTGTTTTCCGCTTTAGGTGCTCCAAAGCTGGGTGGATATATATTTACAATTATTTTATCCTCTTGGCAAATTGACTCCTTTATCACTATATAGAGACATCTTTTGTCTCTTGTGTCTGATTTTGACTGACAGTCTATTTTACGTGATAGAACTGTAGCCATGCTTGCTCTCTTTTGGTTACCATTTGCATGGAATACTTATTTTTCCATCCCTTCACTTTCAGTCTATGTGTGTTTTTAAAGCTAAAATGAGTCTCTCTCTTCTGGATAGCACATTGTTGGATTTTTTTTTTCTTTCTTTATACATTCAGCCACTATGTTTTTATTTGAGGAATTTAGTCCATTTGTGCTTAAAGTAATTACTGATAGGTAAGGCCTTGGTTTTGGCATTTTGTTCATTGCTTTGTGCCTTTTTTTTTTTTTTTTTTTAGTTCCTTTGTTCTTTATTCCTCTGTGATTTATTTTTTGTAGGGGTATATTTTAACTCCTTTTTCTTTACCTTCTGTGTATCTACTGTAGGTTTTTTTTTGTTTTGTTTTGTTTTGTTTTTTTTTGTGGTTACTGTGAGGCTTACATAAAACATCTCATATACTAATAGCTATGTTAGGCCAATAACAACTTACCTTCAATTGCATGCAAAAACACTTTGGCTTCTCCTTTCCTCACATTTTACACTATTGGTGTCACACTTTACATCTTTTTATGTTGTATATCCATTAACAAATAATTATAGCTGTAATTATTTTTAAACTTTTGTACTAGAGATAAAAGTGATTTATATAGCACCATTACAATTTTTAGGAATTTTGAATTTGACTATGTATTTACCTTTATTGGTGAGTTTTATACTTTGATATGTTTTCATGTTGTTAGTGTCCTTTCATTTCAACCTGAAGAACTCCCTGTGGCATTTCTTGTAAGGCAAGTCTAGTGGTGATGAACTCCTTAGTTTTTGTTTTTCTGGGAATTCCTTTTATTTCTCCATTGCTTATGAAAGATGATTTTGCCAGGTGTATATTATTTGGCCATGGTTTTTTTTTTTTTTTTTTTTTTTTGGCCATGTTTTTTAGATGGGTGCCCTCCTCAAGGGTGATGACTCCAGGAGCCTTGCCCTAAATAAGTACTCCATCTAGGTTAGTGCAATGAATAAATTAATCAGGGGACTCAACCAGCTCATGAAGATCCAGCCCTAAAATTCAGGCCTCAGACATCAAGAAACCTTTTGCTTTCAGAGACCATCTCTCGATTGATGGCTCCTTCACTACAGTGGCTTCTGGCTCACTACCCCAGTCAGCAAGCAACAGGAGTGATTGGATTGGGGTTGTAAAAGTCACATTCCCTAATGAGAAACAACGTGGGGACTAGGTCCAGGAAACCAGCCCAGTTGGTAACACCCTTGTAAAAAAGACTGATAAATAAATAAGCTAGCCATCCAGCTTTTCTTCTCCTAAGCAAATGAGATGAAGCAGCTGTCCTTGGAAAGAGGCCCTGTGCTTTGTTAACTGGAAACAGATTAGCCGACTCAATCGGCCCGACCGCTTTTTTCAGTCTGTGGCCTTGCAACAGTTGAGAAAGGGGAATTTTTGTTAAAAGTTTCTCTGGCAAGGGCCAGGCAGCAAATGACACTAGCCTGGCCTGAATGTTTCACGCTGGTGGGTAAAAATACTTTTTTTTTTTTTTTTTTGGATTCTCATCTTTAACTTTCCTGTGGGTCTTTGACAAAAACCTCAGGGAATTCTATAGAGTGCATGTTGTCAGTATTTTAATCAGCTTCAGCTGTCAAAACTCTTGTAACCCGCCTCTTCTATTTAAAATGTGTCTTCTAGGCATAAAATAATTAAAGGTGCAGGGCCATACAGGAGGCTCAGAGCCATTGCAATGTGACAAAACCCTATGGATGAAAGGTATTATTTCAGGAAGTTTTAAATATAAATTTTGTTTTGTCAGAAGGCTGCAGGGCACACATTTTCTATACTGTCAAGCTTGATAGTAACAATATTTATATTTCAAATAAAAAGATTAAATTGCAGTCTTATGTGTTTCTGCTTTTCGTCATTTTTTTTTTTTTTTTTTGACTAGTTTATCATAGTGCTGCTTTCTTGGTATGTCATACTTTTTTTTTTTTTTTTGCTGACAATACTTTTATTTTATTGAAACATTCTGCCTTTTACTGTCAATCTTAGAGTTGAAATAATGAAGGCAGACAGCCATGCCACTCGGGTTTGGTTGTTTTACAAACGTCTTGTTTTACACCTTGTTGAAAGCTTTGTGAAGAAAATGCAAAACAACAAACCCAACCAAATAACAAAAAACGCTCAGGCCAATGTGTTTAGCGTGTGTGTTGAAAAAAGCTTTGAGCTCTTCACCTGGAGTCATGTGCATGCATTTTCATCTTGGTGTTAGAAAGCAAACAGCGCACAGGCAGGGCCAGTGAGCCCCAGGAAGGAGCGTGTGCTGTTTGCTGTGAACGGCTGTGCTGGCCGCTTTTTGTCACAGGTTGTTAGCTGCAGCAGCTCTACTGTCTCCAAAGGGGCCAAGGCCGGGGAGTTTTCTGAGCCATGGGTGCTGATGAGTTTCTTGAGTTTCTAGGCTGGCTCAGTGTCAACCCTTCAGTATCACACTTGACACAGCTATCTGGGGACAATGTGCAGAGTGAACATCTCTCACACTTGCTGGACCAGAGCCAGATAGCTGCTGGGGGCTGGGGGCACCCTGGTGTTGAGATGGAGGGAGAGTCTTTGCCTTCAGATGGCTGCACCCTCTTCTTCTCACTTGGAAACTTGCTCTGTTGAGGGAGAGTCAGCTGGTTGATCAGAACTCTTCACTCTACCCCCTATAGTGTGCCTTTTAAGCATCAAGGAGGCCCAAGGGAAGTACCCTCATCTCTTGAGATGACAAGTCACATGGGAACAGGCATTTTTTATTCCCTGCCTGTAGCAGACATCACTAATCAATCTCAGTGCTTTTACGCTCCAGTTGCACCTCAGAATCCTTTTCCACATAGTTTGAGGGTCCCAGTCACAACCAATCAAGGGACAGGCCATCTTTGCACCACCAGCTACCTCTGCAGGGCACAGGGACACCAGTCCACACATGTCCCTAGCCATCTCATGACTCAAGCAATACTGTCACTTTAATGTTGCAGATCACAGATCCAAATAAATCACATTTTAACCATACTTCAGTTCAAGAAGTCCTCTCATATCCTGATCTTACATGGTAGCTTGGAGCTTGCAAAAGCCCCAAAGTGAAACCTGCCAAGCAAAAAGCTACTTCTGCCACATTCTATTGGTGAAAGTGAGGGAGGAGCAGCCCAGATTCAACATGGGAGGCAAGCTTCACTAGAGGCTATCTTAGGAGTCTGGCTGTCACAAGAATGCTCACTATAATCTAGAGGATAGCATCTGATTCATGTGGGAGGGATTTGCTATTTCATCAGCTCAAAAGTGACCTTTTGCTTTTGAATTAAAACCCATACCCTTTAGTGTAACTATTAAGGCCTCACAAGATCTAGCTTTAGTTTGTCTGGTGACAAGCTGCCATGCTTTTTCAATATATGAAATCATGTCTGTGAAATGCATATTTTCTTCAATTTCCTCATCCCCATGTGATCATTTCGTCATCCTGGATGATCCAGTTCCAGTGGTCCCTACTGTCTGCCACTAACAGAGCCAGAATGAGTCATTATTTCCTTTGAGCTCTTATAGGACCATGGAAGGCAGGAAGAGATGGAGGAGGAGGAGGAGAAAAAGGAAAATGAGGAAGAGTTATTTGCATGAATCATAGATGAGAGGGAAAGCCCAACAGTTTGAACCAATGATTGCATGGGCAGTTATGATTATGAAAACATTGTTTTCAATGTGTCAGCATACATGTACACACACACACACACACACACACACACACACTCTGAAGTTAAAATGACAGAAGCTGAGTCAAACCTTTATTCTTTCTGGTCTAAACTACACCAGCAACCTAGAAACCTATTGATAATATCATCCCATTTGAACTCACATTGCTATAACATTTTCCACAAGACAAACCCTGTTTGTCTTGGCCATGTTGCATGTCAGCCTGTACATGGAAAGGGAAACAAAATTTTGGTTAAATCTGAGTCATTCACTATACTAGGCAGGTTAGATACCTGTCTTATTTATTTATTTATTTAAGATTTATTTATGATAGACATAGAGAGAGAGAGTGGCAGAGACACAGGAGGAGGGAGAAGCAGGCTCCATGCTGGGAGCCCGATGTGGGACACGATCCCGCGACTCCAGGATCGCGCCCTGGGCCAAAGGCAGACGCTAAACCGCTGAGCCACCCAGGGATCCCACCTGTCTCCTTTAATCTTATGTCTTATGATATTCAGTGGTAAAGGATAGCTTAAGCAAAAGCAGAAGATAGTTAAAAAAAAAAAAAGATACAGAGTAGAGTCTTATGGAAGCTGAGGAGATGAAGTGTGAGCAAGCCTCACTAGTGCTAGGAACATAGTCTGCAGAAGCAAGAAGTCCCTTTCTCTGGTCCTATCAGCTTTTGTGTCTAATTCTATACAGGTGTCTCTCCTCTTGCTCTTGTCCTTCTTCTCTTTCATTTATTGCAAGCCAGGTTTCTTCACTTCTTTGCATGTGGTCCAAACATAGCCATACCATGATAAGCTTTATGCTCTCAACGGTCATGTCTGAAGACCTGTATTTCTATGTCCTGATGCCATATTTCCAAGAAGGAAAATATGACTGGTCCAGCTGGCCACCAAGTGTTTCTGAGAAAAGTGACCACTTTTGGTCCAAACAGATGTGGCTACTGTGAGGGGTCATGGGGACTTCACTTTCTACCATGTGGTTTTAGAGGCTCCTTCATGTATGTTTTGGGGGAGATGTTCTCAGATAAAGGCTTGTGACATGGGTGGGAAGAGATCTGAAAATGCTTATTAAGGCTACAAAATAATTTGTAATTTTGTAGACAAGAAAATGCAACTTTAAAAACTTTATTTTTGGAGAGACACTCTTTGTCATACCTTAGATTTAACACAGAGGCTCTCTTCATGGACCACACCCAGTATCTCTTTCAGCCGAAATTTGGCATAGTCATCTCCAAATACCAGTCTTTCTGTCTCTTTTTTCTTTCTTTTCTTTTTTCAATCTTTTTTTGTCTTTCTTTCTTAATCACGGAGGGGACCATCATTATGACATAGACCACAGCCCATTTACTTCAGGGTTGACAGGTCAATGGCATGCTTAGTACGTAACGAAAGAAAAGGCACTCCCTAAAAATGCTGGAGGGGACATGGCTAACCTCTGGTTTCATGACCAGGAATCCATAAGGATAGAGTCACTAGGAAAAAAGTGATTTTTTTTTTGAATAGGTGATTGATAGCTTTTGAATAGTTTTTGAATAGGTAGTAGACCTGAAATTACTGGCAAAGCAGGGTTTCATTATCAAGAGCCAAAAGAGTCATTCTTAGCTTAAACAATAATGTGTCACAGGGTGGTTTTCAAAGTTTTACTTCACTGAGAAAATATATGACAGAGCCCATTATAGTTCACCTCAATCTACAAAATGATTTTTAAGTCTTCATTGAGAAACTTAAAGTCTCTGTTGTAAAAAAAAAAAAATAGAAAAGCAAAACCAAAAATCCAAAGTAAAACAAAGCAAAACCAATATTCTCATTGTGTGAAAACATGGAATAGAGATTTATCATGTGGATCTGATCCATTTTCAAGAAAAAGAAAGAAAGAAAGAAAGAAGAAAGAAAGAAAGAAAGAAAGAAAGAAAGAAAGAAAGAAAGAAAATATGTAAGAAGAGAGAGGACAGGACTATGTCAAAATCTATAATCAAACTATATAAAAGCAACAGAAAAAGACTTAACAGATCTTAGGAAGCAGATTAATATAGTCGATCTCTACTCAACCACCTATAGAAAGCCTAGTCTCGAATACTTATCCAGTTGCAAGTAATACCTAAAGCTGTTTCCCAGGACCTGCTATAAAGGGGAGATGTTCTGAGTTCAACTCTTCCTGAATAAAAAATAAACACTGCACAAACTCAAGCAAAGAGGCAGCACTCTGCCTAAATTCTGGCTTACGGGAAGAATTTATCTATTAGGGGCACTTAGGACAAATAACACCTAAAATGTGAGGAATTGCTGCAGAAAGGGGGAGATTCAGTCCTTTTTTGGGGAGAAGAGACTCAACAGGGAAGAATTAGGTGGGAACAATATGCTCATATTCAAGTCTGCCATGAACTGTTATTGACAATACCAGCAAATGAATCAGGAAGCTTGCTGGTTTTGGTGATAAGGAAGCTGTCACTTTTCCTGCTGAGATTGACATGCCTCATGCCATCAGTAGAATTGATGTCTGTTCAATAATACTCAGATCTGTCCCAGAATCTGTACAAGAACATCTGATAGTTACATCAGACTTAAAAGTGAAATGCTAGAGAGGAGCATGTCCAGATGGACACAGATGTTCTCAGACAAAATAAGGTTTAAAAAAAATTATTCAAAGCTGTTTAACAGATGCCACGTTCAACAAAGGAATGAATGGTTCACAGCACAAGTATTGGTTTTGGAGTAAAGTATTTTGTATCCAGTTCAATGGCCATGGCTTCATTGGCCTTGTTCTTGGGGCCATGATGGCGAAGATTGTTTTTGGTAATAGCTGACAGTTACCGAGCTCTTGCTAGATGACAAATTCAGCTTGACCCGCAGACCTCACTTACTCCAAACCTTAAAAGCATCAGGAGGCCATTATCCCCATCCTAGATGGACACTGAGGTTTAGAGATACTGTGCTGTTTGTCCAAGATCATATAATCAGAAAGTGATGGATTGCTAACTAGAACCCGGGCTTGCTGAAAGCAGAGTTCATGCTTTTAAAATGGTCAGGATAAAAACCTGAGCTTCAGTTACACTCCAGACATATTTAATTTGTGCCTGCTCCTCCCCTGACCTGGCCAGACAGAGGGAACACAGAGGGACAGTAACCACCCTAGGAATCATATGTTTTCAGGGTCATGATCTTAACTGAAACTCAGCACTGCCCTGGACTCAGGCTCAGGCTTTATGCCTCTGTCCTATTTCATGAACATCAAGTCCTTGCCATAGCAATGCTCAGAGAATCATCCCAAATTCCATGATCTGCTGATGTGACTCTCCAAGAATTTGTCTCATGGAAGTGAAAGTAAGAAAATGGAATTTAGTAACTTCCATTGATCTAATGAACAACAGAAACCCATTTGTATTCTTTTACTCATTACTTTTTTTTTTTTACTCATTACTTTCTTTAAGAAATTAAATGAAGTGACACATGTAAAGTACCTAGTGCGTGTTTAATTATTGGTAACCTTCACTATTTCGACATTATGCTCAGACTCTTAATACTTTGTAGCCTCTCTCATCCCCAGAAGAAAGCACTTGAGTTTCCATTTGGAGTATCCTTTGGATACTAAGGGCATAGAAGTTGCTTAAACAGCGGATAAGGTTTATTTGACAAAGCAGTTTTCCACCCAAAAAGGCCCAATCAGCCCCATGAGGCAAACGGCTCTTAAATCAATCTCTGTAGAGTTGGACGGCAAGATCTGTTACATCCCCGTCAGCTTTCTAGCACCCACTGAGGGGAAAAACTTCCCCCAGCCCTCCCAGATCTCTGTCTTTAGAGGACAGGAATTTAAATCAAGGATAGAATGGGCCCTCCAGCCAGGAGTCAGTGAAGCACCACAACAGAGGAGCCAGTCTCTTGTGGACATTGTCGGTGGGTTACCCTGGATCCAATGTAACTCCTACCAATAGGAAACTTTCTTTCTTTTTTTTTTAGATTTTTGATTTATGTTTTATGTTTCTCATCTTCATTGAATAGCTCTTGTGCCTCAGGGGAAAATTACTCTATCCATAGGCTCAAACGTGAGCTGGGTTAGTTGTAAGAAAATGGTCTCCCCTGTCAGTGATTGTTCTGGGAAGGATGTAGTACCCCATTGGGCCTGTGGATACAAGAAGCAGTTTTCTGGGGGATTCCTTATCCTTCAGGGCAAAGTTTCTAGAGCTGTGCTATATAATAAGATAGCCACCAGTCACATGTGGCTACTGAGCACTTGACATATGGTAAGTCCACATAGATACCAGGTCTCAAAGACTTAGTATGAAAAAAGGATGCAAAATTTCTTATTGATACTTTTACTATTGGTTTCATATTGAAATGCTAGTATTTTGCATATTTTGGTTTAAAGAAAATATATTTTGATAAGTTTAATTTCACCTGTTTCTTTTTAACTTTTTTGAAATATATTTTTTAAATTCAAGCATAATTAACATATAGTGTTATATTATTTTCAGGTGTACAATAATTCAACAATTCTATACATTTCTCGGTGCTCATCATGATAAGTGTACTCTTTAATCTCCATCCCCAATTTCCCCCATCCCCCTACCTACCTTCCCTCTGGCATCCATCAGTTTGTTTTCTAAAGTTAAGAGTCTGGTTTTTTTGTGTGTGTTTGTCTCTTTTCTCTTTGTTCATTTGTTTTATATCTTAAAAATTTTTAAAGATTTTTCTGTTTTATTTATTTATTCGAGAGAGAGAGAGAGAGAGGCAGAGACACAGGCAGAGGGAGAAGCAGGCTCCATGCAAGGAGCCGGACGCGGGACTCGATCCTGAGTGAAATTGTATGGTATTTGTCTTTCTCTGGCTGACTTATTTCACTGAGCATTACACCCTCTAGATTCATGTATGTTGTTGCAAATGGCAAGATTTCATTTTTTTTATCACTAAGTAATATTCCATTCGTGTGTGTGTGTGTGTGTGTGTATACATACATTTATCTTCTTTATCCATTCATCAATTAATGGACACTTGGGCTGCTTCTATATCTTGACTATTATAAGTAATACTGCAATAAACATGGTGCACATATCTTTTGAAATTAGTGTTTTTGTTTCCTTTGGGTAGATACCCAGTAGGTGGAAGTACTAGATCTTTTTACCTTTTTAATATGACTATTAGACCATTTAAAATTAGATATGTGGCCTACATTCTATTGGACAGTGCTATTTTAAAATGAGTCCTTTTAGTCTTCTGGACATTATTGTATGCAGATAGGCCAAGAAGTATTGAAGCCATGTTGCTGTAAGCCTGTGGGTAGAGCCAACACAGAGGGAGGGACAGAGTGAAGAGACAGAGCCACAACGTGACGTTTGAAGAACCTCTGTACTTCTGGTTACGTGACCTAACAGATATCTTTATTGTTCAAGCAAATTTGAGATGAGGTTTCCTCTTACTTTCTATTGAAATAATTTAAAATTGTACATGGCCTTCAAGTCTTCCTTCCAGAGAACTCAGGGAAGGAGTTACACTGAAGTGTGAGTGTTTAGACCAGAAGTGAAAGCCTTGACCTCCCAAGTCTAGTGACCAAGCTCTGAAGGAGCTGGGCAGGCCGCCTTTCAGATAGGATAGGAAGGTGTTTCCAGAAGGTTGAACTGTGAGTGATGCCTTAGAGCTGGGAGATCATTTGTGAGGATAAACCCTAGGAGGGGGACTGTGGGGCAAATACGGAGCATGTGCCTCCTGGCCTTCCAAACGTCTCTAGCAACGCTGGAAGAAGATGAGGCTTATTCAACCTGGACAAACAGAAGGACTGTGCTAGTCACTTCCCTTGGCCCCTGAAAGACATTCTCCACCTTTCTATACCCTGCTCCCTTTCTGTAGGTCTTCAGGAGCTTGTAATACCTTTCAATAAATTGAGATCACAGTTCCTGCCAGATGATCCTCTCCTTCGAGGTACCATACCCTTCACCTTCTCCCTTGTCCATTCGGGCCTAGCAATAGTTATGGGGCCCCCTTGCTACTAGCCCCAAGATTCTAAACCTGATTGATTACCTATACCTACCCATACCATTCATCAGTAATCTTTATTAAACTCACCGTCAGTGGTCCAAATTGACTATGGTATCTTTTTCTTTAGGGACTCTGATACCATGGTGCTTCTGGCTCTCCCATGATTTTCTTTGACCAGGTTATGAGACAAGGTTACCAAGGTCACATACTGCCAGATTCCAGAGTGTGCTATGATCAGAGAGTAGTGGTGTGACTGGTGGATTGGGGCAGGAAGGTGACAGGAGTTGGCTCAAGGAATGAGCCACATGAGGGAGGGGAGACAAACCTTCCCAGCTGATGGTGATTTGGTTTGGACTGTTGACATGGAAAGCCAGAAGTGCAGGTCAGAATGTCCTGATCTTCCCTCTTGACTTGTGACCCACAAGGTCATCTGCAAATCCTACTCTTATTTGGGCCTTTTAGGGTACACATAGAGTTTCTAGAAACCAGTTCTAAAGATCCCACATATACCAGGCATTCATATTGAATGAACTTCCTGGATATGCAATAAAGACTGAGCTTACAGAACTGTGGAGCATATATTGACTATTTATGACTTTGGTAGGTGGCCACATGATATGGTCTGGGTTAGCCCAGAATAAAACTGGAAGATTAGAGAAATTGGACTCAGACATTCTTACCTCTCTTTCTCTAGGTTCTGCTATTCTTTTTCTTCTTTCACCTCTTCTTAAACTTCCTAGCCCTTGGGGTCTATTGGCTTACTGTTTTGCTTGCTTGCTTGCTTTCTCTCAAAGATTTTATTTATTTGAGATAGAGAGAGAGTGAGCAAGCAAGCACAAGCAGGGGGAGGAGCAGAGAGAGAAGGAGAAGCAGACTCCCCGCTGAGCAGGGAGCCTGGCATGGGGCTTGATCCCAGGACCCTGAGATCATGACCTGAGCTGAAGGCAGATGCTTAACCAATTGAGCCACCCATGCACCCTGGCTCAGTATTTTTCAAATACCAGTCATTCCTTTGTATGCTACTCTAAGATTTTTGGCAAATAATTACAACCAATAATAATTTATTTAATATTTTCTTAAACTGACTTGCTCATTGTTGTTGTTGTATTTTAACTTCGACTGCCTTGTCCTAAGCATTGACATGTGTGAAACCACAGATTTGACAACTGAGTTGTAATATTTTTTGTAATTATACACAGATACCTAATCATGATAATTCAAAAAATCATGTGCCAATTAAACCATTCCAGGGAACACCAGATCTATGGGTGCCCCAGCTCAGGAAACATGAAATTGTCTGACAGATTCTGAAATAGTGCCGATGATGGGACTGTCTATGTGGGCGCTGATACAGCAGGCAATAGCCACATGTAGTGACTGAGTACTTGAAATGTGATAAGTGCAATTACAAAACTGAATTTTTAATTTATTTAATGAATTAATTTAATGAATGTAAGCTTAAATTTGAATAGCTACATGTGGTGAGTGGCTGCCATATTGGACAGCACAGCTCTAGGGTATCTGCACTTAAAAATAAATCTTGGCAGAAGGGATGAACCTCGAGCCAGATCCTGTGTAAGCAGTTTGCATATTTTTTTCCTTCCTGTGTTCCTAAGGACCCTGTGCGGGAGGTATTAGCACATTGAGGCAGTAGGCACAAGTCAGCGATGGGAGGATTTTCCATTGCATCCTTAAATACACAAACAATGAAGCCATCCTCTGTTATTTACAGAGAGAGAGAGAGAGAGAGAGAGAGAGAGAGACCTGTAAGTGAGCAAATTGTCATCCAGTTCCAGACACATTCAAGATTTAAAAGGTTGACATTCCTTTTTTCCTTCTTGCTCTTTTTTTTAAAGAATCATCCAGCCCTCCTCATTAACTAGATATCTTTATTCTCTAAATATTTACCACCCAAACGAAATTTACAGTTTAATTTGCTGTATAAAATCATTTATTGACTGATAAACCTCATTACTAAGCTCTAGCACAGCCCCTGGTACTCCCGACAGTTTTAATTCTTGTAACAGCAGGCTCCTGTGAGAGAAAAACAATCCTGTCAAATGAACTGTGGGGGTCTAAATTATTCAAATACACTAAATCCATGCAGAACCCTTTCCCCTGCTCATAATTTTTCTCTCAGAGCCAACAATTAACCAGCAATATTCTAACTTGAACAATGACAGCCATTCTAACAGAATTCTGGGAATGGGGAACATCCCACCTTCCCACGTGTCCTTGTGTTCCTGAGGGCACCGGAGGAGTGACCCCCTACAGGAGCCCCTGTGGCAAGGGGAGGTGTTCTCTACCCAAACGCCTCACCTCTTGAGAGCATATTATTCTCTGTGCCTCTCTCTCCTGTCCCCTGGTCAGAGACTATTCCGGAAATCAAGGTGTGTGTGTACGTCTGTGAGTGTTTCTAGCATTTATACCAGATGAGCACCAGTCTGCAATTAGTTAATTGCACACGTGTTTTTCTGCCTATGGGGGAGAAAGGGCCCCTAGTTTCCTACCTGCAAATGCAACCAAACTAATTATTGAGCTGGTGATTTAGAAGGCAAACCCATTTAATTGAGCCTGCAAAATAGAAAAAAAAAAAAAACCAACTAAAAATGGTAGTAGCGCAGAAAAACAAACAGCAAGAATCCGTCTCACTCTTGAGAAGGAAACTCTTTTCTACCGTGTTGCGCGTCAGTCATGATCTGCACAGTGAATGGCCTTAAATGCCCATGGATGCTGTTTTTTGTTTAATGTCCCATAGCTTGTGGCTGCCCTAATGGTGAGGGATCCCTTGGCGTGATGCCCAATGTCAAAGTTCTTAAATCTAAAAAGATACTTTTTAATTTTTTAAAAAAGATTTTGTTTATTTTTTCATGAGAGACACAGAGAGAGATTAAAGAGGCAGAGACGTAGGCAGAGGGGGAAGCAGGCTCCATGCAGGAAACCCGATGAGGGACTTAATCCCAGGATTCCAGGCTCATTCCCTGAGCCAAAGGCAGATGCTCAACTGCTGAGCCACCCAGGCATCCCAAAAAGATACTTTTTCAAAATGTTGATCTTGATGGTTCATCCATGCGTTCATTCTTTTATCAAATATTTATTGAGTGTCGACTCTCTGCCAAGCTTGTAGTACCTAGGAAGCATCACCGCGCTGGATGTGGGAGGAGAAGCAGAAGAATGACACTTAGTCGTAATGGTGCTTAGTCCTTGCCCTTTAGCTCAGGGCACATGTGAATGTGTGAACCAGAAAAGCCGTAGAGGTTATTTAAAATGCAGATTAACTGGACTCCCTTCCCACAGAGTAAATCAGAATTTCTGAGATGATGGGGCCCAGAAATCTGCATTTTTACATGCTCCCTCAGGTGATTCTTAAGTATCTTGAAGTTTCAAAGTGTTGGCTTTGAGCTTGCCCGATGAAAGATTTACACCTGAAAGATTTACACCTGAAAGCACCAATGGATAACTATAAAAGAAATGTCTGCATCAGTGGTACAGATAAGCCGAGAAAACATCAGTGAGGGGCGTACCCAGGGTCTGCATTCAGAGTCAGCTTAGAGCTACAGAGATGGGGTGTGAGGCAGCATGTGGAGGCATGTTCGCACAACTGCAAGGGGCAAACTATCATTGTAACAGTGGTCCTACCTCGGGCGGCGGGGGGGCGGGTACAAGGGGGCCTTTGTTTAGTGTTTTACTGTTGTTATTTTCTTCATGGCTTTGTTTACTGTATTAAACTTTTAGTTTTAGAATGATTTTAGCTTTGGAAAAGTTTCACAGATAACACAGATAATACATAAGGGGTTGCTGAGGTTAGCGTGGTACCAACTGTGGTATTTGTTGCCATTCCCGAATAAGTACTAATACATTATTGTTCACTGATCGCCATACTTGAACCTAATTTTCATAGTTTTCAATTTAATATCCTTTTCCCATCCAGATTTTCATATTACGCTAAATCATTGCATCTCCTTAGGTTCCTCCTGGCTATGACACTTTCTCAGATTCTCTCTGTTTTTGATGACCTTGATGCTTTGGAGGTGTATCTTTCAGATATTTTGTAGCATGACCCTCAATTGGAATTTGACTGATGTTTTTTTCTCATAATTAGACTAGAGTTATGGGTTTTGGGAGGAAGAATCCAGAAATAAAGGTTTTCTTTCATCACATCATTATCATATTGAAAGTGTATGCTACCAACAGGTCTCATCCCTAATCATATTGACCCTGATCACCTGGCCGAATGTTTTTGAGGCTTCCCACTATAAAGTAACTTTTCCCCTCCCTTCCCATACTATATTCTTTAGGAGAAGTCACTATATGCAGCCCAAACTTAGGGGATGAGGAATGTGCCCTACTTCCTTGAGGATAGAGTATATACATAAATTTTTTTTTTTTTTTAATTTTTTTTTTTTTTTATTTATTTATGATAGTTACACAGAGAGAGAGAGAGGCAGAGACACAGGCAGAGGGAGAAGCAGGCTCCATGCACCGGGAGCCCGATGTGGGATTCGATCCCGGGTCTCCAGGATCACGCCCTGGGCCAAAGGCAGGCGCCAAACCGCTGCGCCACCCAGGGATCCCTATATACATAAATTATTTGAAGTTCTTCTGTATGGAAGATTTGTATATTCTCCTTTGTTCATTCATTCATTCATTCATTCACTCGTTCACTCATTCATTTATTTAAATATTATGTCAATATGAACTTATGGATATTTATGTTATATTGTGGATTTTAACCCAATATACTATGTTATTTATGTTTCTTGCTCAAATTGTTCTAGGTGTAGTTATTGGGAGCCCTATCAGTTGGCTTCTGTGCTCCTCTGGAACACATACAGAGTTTTGTCTTTTAAGAGCTTTTTTAACTCCTGGCACCAGAAGATGCTCCAGGCTCATCTTATACATTACCTAGTCCTAGAATAAGCCATTACCTAGAATAAGCCATTTCTCCAAGGAGCCTTGGTTTCTTTAATCAGAGAATAGAATTTAGAAACTGAGATCGGGATGTTGTATGTCCTCATTACTACTGGGATGCCACTGCTTCTAGGCTTTCCTAGAACTAAGACAAGACTAGAAAATATATATGTGTATGTCAACATATCTCTGTATATATGACTATCTCTTTCTAGATCTGTATCTGTATCTGTATATCCATATCTGTTTACCTACATATAGTATCTATTTATATCTATGTTAAACTAAACATGAGTTCACACTAACGTCTCTAATTCTAATCCATTACCACATGGATTATTTTAGCCTTTCCCCCTTGCTTACCAACAGTGAGACACTGGCTTTCACCATCTGCCATCAATTAATTTATTTGTTTAATCTTGGATAGATATCTATTAGTTTTAGAATTAACCTGAACCCTCACAGGGGCTCCCCTTTTTATGTAATGTCCATTTACCACCAAAGCAGTGTCTGTTACCTGCAGCCTATTTTGGGACACTCTAGCTTAAAGGAACTCTTTTTTAGGACTACTGTCCTGCAGACACAGTGAGTGCCCTGAGCCACATCACTTTCTTGATCTGTCCTTCTAGCTCATGGCTTAGCTCCCACAGGCAGCCACTCCAGGGCCTGCCCAATATATTTATGTCACACTGTGAGTTTTAAACTAATACTATGTTACTTACTTTTTCTTGCTCTAATCATTCTAGCAGCAGTTATTGGGAGTTGTTTCAATTGTCTTCTGTGTTCCTCTGACATAGCCACATAATTTTGTCTTTTGAGTACTCTGCCCCTGCCTTTCTAGGTTATAGTGATTATTAATATCCATTCAAGAAGCACTTGCTGTGAACATGTACTACATACGTAGGTCTGTACTAAAGGTAAGGATATGGAAATAAATGTAGCAGGGTCCTGTCTCTAGGAGCTCTGTTTCTAATGGGAGGAAGGGAGGGCTTGACCCTTGCTCTATTTTGCCATTGTAGGTTTACTTCTCTAAATGCCACCATACAAAGGAGTAGGAGATGCCCCTTAGTGTCTTAGAGGAGAGTGCCTTCATTTAGGTTGGAATATATGGGAAAACCTTTCAAAGTAGGAAACTCTTTGGCTGAGTCCTGAAGAATTGATCTATATTTTTAATATGCATCTATAGGGTGTCATAGTACAGACTGAGTGTTGAGAACATAATGGAGGGGAGAAAAACCTAGATAAGGTTACTGGTCTCATGAAGACCCTAGGTAAGTGAGGAATTCGAGCATTTAGTAGCATAAGTGGCACAGAATCAGGTGGGGACATGGTGTTGCAGCCCTGAGATTTTTGTCTACAAAATTTCCCTTCAGTTCTCACAGCTCTGCATCCATCGAGCCCCTCTGGGAGCATGATATGCAGAGATTCCAAAGACCCTGGCATACCCAGAGCCCTGTACTGATTCCTGTGCATTGCACCAGGCACAAGGGAGAGGGGAGGGAAGGTGGGGGCCAAGTGGGACAACATCCATTTGATCCTTTTTATATGTAAATGTGACTTTAAATAATATTTTGTAATGACCTGCATTTCTGTTAGGAAATATCTCTTGATGATTTATCTTTCTGCAATTATGACAGCCTAGTGATCTTGTTAATTAATGCCAAAGTGGGTTTTTCAGCACCTCATTAAAGGTTTTCCCTTTCAGGACACCGACACTCATGCACAGCCAGGGGCACAGAAAGCCATTTTCTTGTGGGTAGAAACAGATCTTTTGATCCTCCGCCTCTTCCTTTCTCTCTCCTTTGCCCTCTTATCATATTTTGTTTTTTTTCCTGTTTTGTATCCCTTCCTTGTCCTCTTCACCCTCAGCCTTCTACTCCTCTCCTTTTCTTCTATTCCAAAACACAGTTGCTTCTTATTGCTCTGAAGCACTGTTTTAAATAGTTCGCTGTCATCAGTATGTTCCTTGGGAGACCCTCTTTCTTCTGAAAGGGTTGTTTTATTTTACCATTTAATTCAATATTTCCTGTTCAACAAGTGTTGGTTCCCTTATAGATGCCAGGGAGGTAGTAGTGAACCAGAGAGTGTCCTGCATGCAAGACTCTTAGTTTTATCCCATATAAATAACTGACATGTTGAACAAGCGAATGAAGGATTCTGTGGTTTAGTAAATTTGTTAATCCTATCTTAGGGTTGGCAAACTATGGCCTGAAGGCCAAATACTTGCTTGTTTTTGTAAATAAAGTTTTATTAGAACACAGCCACACCCATTCACTTGCATATTATCCATGGCTGCTTTGCTGCTACAACCACAGAGTTGAGTTGTTACACAATAGAAACCATGTGGCCCACAATGCCTAAAATATTTACTGGCCTTTTATAGAAAATGCTTGCTGATCCCTGATGTCTTCTATTACTGGAGATTCTAAATGCCTATTA
This sequence comes from Canis aureus, assembly GCF_053574225.1. Lineage (NCBI taxonomy): Eukaryota > Metazoa > Chordata > Mammalia > Carnivora > Canidae > Canis > Canis aureus. The sequence continues at coordinate 17,472,000 of NC_135613.1, read as the reverse complement.
TATATTCAAAAGTCTGAAAAATTCTACAGTCAGAAAATCTAGGTAATTTCTTTGCCTCATTTTTCCCCAAAATATTTGATCATAGAACCCTCTTCCAACACACATTTTTTATAAATTGATTTATAGACATTGCCCCTGGATGAAATGCCCACCCCTGAAGGTTGTCCTTCTCTGCCTGATTTCAATTTGGTCACCATTCTGGCCTTCTGTCCTGTAGCTGGACTTCCCTAGCTAAACCTAGCTCCTCTCTCAGCCTCTTTGAAAATATCCTTCCACTCAGGCATGAAGGCTAGGATTCTCCTCCACTCCAATGAGATGTTTCTCTTTCCAGGAGCAATGATGTGTAAAGCCCAAGTCACCACTAATGGTAAAACAAGTTAGGCTGGTTTTCTGTCCATGGGGTTTCCACTCTTGCCTCATCTGACTCATCCCAAAGGAAACTCATTTTGATTTATGGTTTATTTTTCTGAGGCATTGTTGAAGCTGAGATTAAACTGGGATGCCTTGAAGATTAGCCTAACCTGAAGGAAGGGTCATAGTGGTTTTGAGAAGTCCCAGCAGGTATAAATTTCCTCTAAGGTCCCAAGAGAACCTGAGGAAGCTACAACAGGGGAGATATCTTTCCTATCCTGGAAGGTGGAGTGGGGGAGCGGTTTGGATGAGAGGATTCAGATTATACCTTGGCACTTGGAGAGTGCTATAAAGCAGAAATGGGCCGAAAGGTCCTTCCAATTCTTCCTTTCTCATAAGTAAGGCCTAAGGAAGAGAGCAGAATGTGGGATATTGCAGGTAGGGTGTGGGAATGGATGCTACTTCACCAGGTTGGGGGTGTGTAGTCAGTAGATGGCTTCCAGCCACAGCAACTGGAGGAGGTCATTTCCAGAGCCAGGTAAATAACTGTAGGTCTAAAGAATCAGGCTGACATCCAGGATTGGGGTGCAGAGCCCAGGGAAAGTGGGGCAGGCAAAATAATCAAAGAATATTTTCTTTGAGTCCTCCCAATTGCCTAATCCCCAGGAAAATGAACATGATGTTGTTACTCCTGTGATTATATTATATTACATGGCAAAAGGGATTTTGTAATTAAGATGTAATTAAGGTTACTAATCAGTTGGCCTTAAAACAGGGAGATTACCACTTTTCTTCTTCAGTTGGTAGCAGGAAAGGAAGTCAGAAAAATTCAAGGAACAAAAAGGATTTGTTGCACTATCTCTGGCTTTGAAGATGGAGGGAGCCATGTTCCATGACAAAAGCATGTTCTTCCCTAGAGCCCTTAGATAAGAGTTCAGCCTGGCTCATGCTTTGATTTCAGCCTTGTGAGATTCTGGGTAGAGAACCTAGCCATGCCACATTGGACTTCTGACCTTCAGAACTGTGAACTACTGAATGTATTTTGTTGAAGCAGTGACGTTTGTGGGGATTTCTTACACAGCAGTAGGAAACTAACATGATAAGCAAAGCATCAAGATGGCTAATTATTTAATGAGGAATGTTAAAGGGGGCACATTATAGTGTTTTTATAGCATCACTCACTCTGGTTGACTAATACTTCCCCCTTCCATAATAATCCTGGCTAGTCTATATGGTTTTTAAAAAATTTACTACATGACTCCACCCCAGGAGTTGGTACCATATCTAAGTCTTGCTAACAACAGGATTCCATCCTCCTGGCCACACCAATAGTGTCAGGAATAAATTTATAACACAAGTAGGGCAGACAAATTATTGGAACTCCTGAGCCAGAAAGAACTATGTGAGCTTCTTTCCTGGTGGTTGGAGAAAATCTGCCTGGGAATGAAGCAATCGCAGAAGAAAACAAAAATGAACACAGGACCCTGATCTAGCCATATGGTCTCAGAAATATATTGAAATTTTTGGTATATAAGACCCTCCCTTTAATTTTGCTTTAATCGCTTTAAATTGGGTTTCTACAAAGTGTCACTAAAAATAACTCCCAACTAATAGTCATGTTAAAGTGAGGAGGTGTGAGCCTATACCATTCTCTGAGGTTGGGCTAATCGTATGTAGTAGATTGAATCTCTAAAACCATACTGCATATTATGGAATGGTCACCCAGAGTCCTAATTTGCTGGTCAAGATGTACTCATGAATCTGCCACTAACTCACATGTGATATTGGGCCAATTGCTTCTGCTCTTTTATTTATAAAGTTAGAGTTTGGATTAAAACTGTCACAGTTCGTAAAGACCAACTAATACCGTGTGATCTGCATGATTCTCCGGATGCACACCTATGAACAAATTCTCTAATGGATATGGAACTCTGTATGTGAACATCAGAGATTTGAAATCATTTTTTATACATATTAATATAACAGTCATCATTCAGAGTTTCATGGTACCCAAAGATCTTTCGTGGGTATGTGACTCTGCTTTCTCTAATTACCCAGTGAGCATTGTTATCCACGTTTCATGGAAGAAGCAACTATGGTTCAGAGAGGTGAAGTGACTTTCTCAAGATCATGGAACTGGTAAGTAGCAGAGCCAGGACGAAAACTGAGAGAGCCCAGTTTTGTGGCACAGCCCTTTCTGCCTTACTCCTTATCATTGTTCAGAGTACTCACTAAGTGGTTCTTCTACATGTGCCTGCACTTCTCTTTTCCACACACTCATGTTTGGGTTTGTGTAAGATGAACCACTTGCGTTGGCCTTAGCACCCATACTGTGGCTGCCAATTTTAAGATTATCAGTGCTATAGAACCAGTTTATAAGCGTTCTCCACATAAAAATTTGAACAAGCCAAAGTGTGACACTTGGTTTGAAGAACCACAGTGAAGGATTGGTTTGTATTCCTGAGCCTGAGTCTAAACAAATTGAAAAAGAAGATGAAGGAGTAGTAGATAAGAACTACAGATTCACCTTTATTCTAGGGTCTGGTTTGAAAGCCAAGTGGGTCTGAAGACTGCACCAGGAATTACATCCACTGGATTATAGGCTGTGCTGGGAGGGGATGGCTTCCCAAGTGTGGGACTTGCCAGGGAAGGTTGAGAGGATGGAGATGTGAAACTGACCTCGTACTTCAACAGGTCTCTGAGCTTAAGAGAAATAGGGAGGGGCTGGGCCAACCTATTCAGGTTATTCTATCTGACTTTAATATCCTATAAGCCACTCTCTTCTCTTCTGGGGCAGAAAGAGGAGGAAGTGATATGCTAACCAAATTCATTTCAAGTGGAAGGAAATATCATGAGTTAAGAAGAAGCATTTCTTCTTAAAACGAACATAATTCTCACACAAGCGCATACCTTTTCCTGGACCATCGGCCATGAGAAGGGCATTGTCGTGTGCTTTGATGTGCCATCTGCCTAGCCATCCTTCCTTGGTTCCCATCAGTGTCCAGGGATCCCTGTGGCACAGAGATAAAATCTGAGTGTGCTCTGCCACCTTCCCTTCTCTTCACTTTTTTCCTCTGATTAACAAGATAGACATGGAGTGTGATCCTTATCCTTCTTGCACAGAAAGTAACTTCCACTTCTTATGGTGTCTTTAATCTCTGTGCCATAGGCCGAGAAAACTTAGTCATTTTCAGGTTTTAAAAAGAAAAGCAAAATAAACCTGTCTGGGAAGGATATCTGGGGTAAGTCCCAAATTCTCCTCATTAGGTACTAACATGAAGGAAAAGTGCTCAGGGCAGAAGTTCCCTAAAGCCTTACAACTCAAACTGTGGTCCATGGACCAGTTGCATCCATCTCACCAGGGAGCCTCTAGAAATGAAGTCTCAGGACTCTGACTCACCCTAAACCGGAACCTGCATTTAAACAAGGTCCCAGGTGTTCGGTGTGCTCATTGCAATTTGAGAAGCACTGCCATGAAGTCCTTCCCACTCAGGGAAAAGGAGAAACCATTTATGCATACTTCAGTACAAATCCATTCCAACCTCCAGGAAAAAGATGGAAAACGTACTATTTATCAGGAGAGAGTAGCGGGGAACATGTATTTAAGTGGAGGGGGGTTATCTCTGGTCTTCTCTCAGAGAAGGTTGTTTTCATAAAGGTTGAGCAGACACTCATTTATTCATTTACTTTTTGTTTGTTTTGAGAGATTACTTGTGTTACACACTTTGCAATAATCTTGGTATACTCTGGTGAAAAAACAGACATCATCACTGTGCACATGGAATTTATAGTCTGCTGGGAAAGATGTATGTTTACTTTTGTTTTTACTTGCAGTTGTGTTTGGGAAGAAAAGAACAGGAGCTAAGAAGGAACTACTCAATTATATTGGTGGGAGCGAGGTGGCTTCAGGGCATTTTGGAGGAGGAATCAGACAAATCATCTCAACCAAGGACCAGTAAACTAGAGCTCATGGGCCAACTCCAGCTTGCCCCTTGTTTTTGTAAATGAAGTTTTAATGGAACAAAGACACTCCCATTTTCTTACGTATTTATGACAGCTCTTGTGCTATGATGTCAAAATTCAGTAGTTGTGACAGGGACCATCTGGCTCTTCAGCATCTAAAGTGTTTACTCTCTGGCCTTTAAGAATAAGTTTGCTCATACTTTTAGGGTTTTGTTTTTGTTTTGTTTTGTTTGCAGATGAGTGAAAGAAGACCCAGGCAGGGGAAGTTAATTACCCATGATCACATAGCAAATGCATGCAGAACAAGCATAGGATTCCCCCCTTTCCTGATCCTCAGGGCTTGAAGGGGCACTGGGAACATCTAGAACATGCTGCAGCAGAGGGACACGTGAAGCCAAGGAGCCGATGTGGGCAGAGGCCCCAAGCAGCAAGCTGCAGACTTAGAAGCTGGTCTTGGGTACATTAGGAGACACTGTCTTAAGGCCCAGTTGAAGAGGAGGTCACTGTGTACCCAGGCAGGAGGGAGGAGCTCAAGCTGTGAGCTGATGGGCATACAACCAACCGAGCAGAAGTGAGGTGAAGATTTACATAGCAATGGTTCAGAAAGCACACAAACAGTATCCCTCCAGAAAACTCTGTTTCTACAGACCTGAAATGCCAACCCCAGCAGAATGAAAATGAGCGCATGTTGCAGGGGCCGGGGTGGTGGTGGTGGTGGTGGTGGCAGTGGGTAGGGATGTAGGGGGACCCTGGACCAACAAGTGTTCCAGGCAAAGAGAAGAACAGACACAAACCCCAAGGCAAACACAGGCACAAAACAATTAAGAAACTGTAAGAAATTTAATGTGGATTGTCCAGTTTGCACATTTTCTGAACCTGACCTCATTCTGGGTAAGACCACCTCCCTGGTCATCCCCCAGATAAACTCTTTATGAGGGCTTTTGAGCCACATGCGTTTGAGCAAAAGCCTCCTACATACAGGAAGAGGTGCTAATTCATTGTTCTTAAAACAAAACAGAAATTCCTGGTGCTAGACATCTGATACCATCAGGTTCTGCTTCTGAGGGAGGTTATGTTTGCCTTTGTCTTTCAGTGAAGAGGTTTTACTAGAAATAATATCAGAGTCATTAGAGTTAAGCCACATTCATCAATGTATATTGATAGATCTTAGTCATATTCAAATAGAATAATGGTGACTAATGGGAGGAAAAGGTGTTTGTTTTTGTTTTCCTGTGAAGTCCAGTTAGATATGCTTAAAAGTAGAGACAATAAACGCATTAAATCCACTCTTCAGCGTGTCAGAGAGATCTAGCAATTACAAAAAGAAACAAACACAATGCTGGCTTTCCATTGCTGTTTGTTGGTCTTTTACTCTTCCTGTGTTATGATTGAATCTCATCCTTAGGGGCAAGGCACTCTGCTCCTGGATTAAGGGACTATTCTGAAACTTGCATTCACTAATTATTTGGGATTTTTTTCTGCATAATATTCTCATTTGAACAAATGCCTAAGACTAGAGTCTCATTTGTTACATGATTCCTCTATAACAGGAATGGATATTGAACTTAAACATGACTCTCTTCTGAAAGCCACATTACTTACACACAGAAATGTTCACTGAGTATACTGAGGTGTCAGAAGCAAGACTCTTATGGAATCTAGTAGTTATGTTTGATATCCTCTGAAAAATTCTCCAGTGTAGCAGAGGACTCCAAGTCTAAAATTTAACCATTTTTCCCAAAAGTTTAATTTCCATGGCTTGATTTCATAAAAAGCAATTTTCATCATGATTTTTAGGTGGTCATAATTGAAAGAGAAATTTCTCCCCCTGAGAGAGTCTCTGAAGATAGCTGTCTTTGACACTGATGCATCTCCCTCTTGGCCAGAAGCCACAGAGATGGGTCCCCCCTCATGTTAGGTCATTAATTGTTCTTCTCCAGGTCTGCACACACTAAGCTGAGAACCAAGGCAATTATGCAATTAAGTCAAGCAAAAAAACGATGCTCGTGCTCCAATGAGCCACAATTTTAGTTGACAGTTGCTTTGACTTGACTTGTCCTGATAATTGCTTTAAGTCCTCCATGACCCTCCAATAGAATGTGTGAGCTCCATTAGAAAGTGTATGATTTGCAGGGGATGGTGTGCCACTATCTTCTTACAAAATAGTGAGGAATGTATATTGATGTCCTTTGTTTGAGTCAAATATAATCTATGTTAGTGGGAATTTCCCCAGAAGCTGACCCTGAGACAGGAACCCAAATGAAATAGCTTATCCTGAAGTGATTCTAGGAAGCATTGGTAGAGAGATGGGAAAATAAAACCACAAATTACCTCTGTGGGTAAGGATCTTACTCCTACAGGGCAAATCTGAGAACCAGAATAGAACTCTGCTTAGAATTCCACCTGAGGTTAATACACAGACTCCCAAGAGTCATTGTTTAGTGCCTTGACTGGGAACATTAACACTTTAGCACTTGGGACAGATTGGGCTTCAATTTGCAGGGAAAGCTGTCAAGCAAAGAGAGGCAAATACTGGCCTGGTAGCCTGGCTGGCAGGCACTGCAAATATAAATCCCAAAGGTATATGGATGGGGCACCAACTATACTTCCAGTCCTCCTCAGGCCAAAAGACCTCAGGATTTGACATTCCAGATCTGGCTCCACCTTTCTTTTATTCTCTACTTTCAGAACCAATCCAGATGTTTGGACATGAACATTCACCTTGTTATTTTCCTGGAGGAGGTAAGTCACCAGCAGATGTGTATGTGACTTTTTAGTTTTCAGTCTATTTGCAAAACTCAAGGTGTTAGAGATACTTCAGATAAAAGAGCACTATGATATATTATATTAGTTTGATGATTCCTCTTATAAAACTAACTCTGTAATATTACTTATTTTTACTCTCAGATACTTTTTTCTTTTAAAAAGAAAAAAATTAAAACATTAAAACTCAAAGACCCCATTGTATCTGGTCTTTCGGGCCAGCCTTTGGCCCAAGGTAGTGTAATTCTGAACAGACCGTTTTCTTTGGTATGCTACACACATAGCTAGGCCAAGCCAAATCAACACATATTTATTTAACACTTAATATGTATCATGATTACATAAAGTAAGTACTTATAAACCACATACTGTGTAACTTGCTCTAAGCCAACTTTACTTCTTTGCCTGTGGTATTATTTGCAAATACAGTCAGTAAAAAAATGGACAGAGAGGTAACAATGTGTTTGTGGGATAGAAAGCATAATCCATTTTTCAGCATTTTGCCTCATTGAACATTCTTGGGAAGCCTAAATACATAGAACTCGGGAACTGTCCCTGAAAATATTTACAAAGAGATTCTGTATTCTTTCAATTACAACTTCCTTTAAGAATACTTAAGAATATTAGATTTATCTAGATGTCACATGCACAGTAATTTAGAGTAATCTTTTGGCTCTATAAAAGGACATCCACATGTATAGATAAACCCAGAAGAGAATTTGTTAGGGAGTAGCCCTTGTACATCATTCTTATTAACTATCTCATTTATCTTATCTGTTGAGCCCTTCCTGTAATGTTTTGTGTTCTGAGAGCCTTCACTAGCTACCCTGGACAGAGTGAGTTGTTTTTCCTATTCCCCCAACCCTGCCACCATATATGGCATTTGCCTATTTTACATCCAACATGGTGAATTTCTTAGAGTGAGGATAGTGTCTCATTCAAAATGAGAATTAAAAATTCTCCTCTTGCCCAGGATAGTGACTGATACAATGGGTGATTAAATGCTTGTTAAGTTGACCTGAGGACAAGCCTTCTTTATTTAGTAAAGAATATCTACAAAAAAAATAAAAAAAATAAAAAAAGAAAGAAAGAAAAAGACTACACCAAATATCATAGTGAGTAGTGAAATATTTAAAGCTTTCCCTTGAGATCGGGAGCCAAACAAGAATGCTTACTATTGTCAGATCTTTTTATTTTTTTATTTTATTTTTTAAATATTTTATTTATTTATTCATGAGAGACATAGAGAGAGAGACAGAGACATAGGCAGAGGGAAAAGCAGGCTCCATGCAAAGAGCCCGATGTGGGACTCGATCCCGGGAATCCAGGATCCCACCCTCAGCCAAAGGCAGATGCTCAACTGCTGAGCCACCCAGGGGTCCCTTGTCAGATCTTTTTAATGTCACATTGCATGTCCCAGCCAGTTCAGTAAGGAAAGGAAAAGAAATTTTAAAATATAAGGATAAGAAAGGAAGAAACACAATTATCATTAGCAGACATTATTGGAAAGTAGAAATCTAGAAGAGTCTATAAACTATAAGAACTAATAAGTGAATTAAGCAAGGTTGCTAAATATAAAGTCAATTTGCAAAACACAATTATACTTCTATATACCAGCAACAAATAATTAGAAAATGAGGATAACCAGTATGCATTAGCAATAGAATCACATACATTAAATATTAGGGGGAAAAATCTGACAAAAGATGTATAAGATTTCTACTAAGAAAACTATAAAACATCATTAGAAGAAATGAAGGAATGGTCTTCCATTCATGCTTTCCATGTTTGTGGAAGTAGAGAGTACTGAGAACAGAGTATACTGGAAGTAGAATGGCCAAGAAGGAATCACAGAGCAAATGGGAGGCCAGTTCATATAGAGCTGTGTAGTCTGTTTTAGTTATCATTTTCTGTGTAGCAAACCACCCCACACTTTGTGGTTTAGAACAACATCTAGTTCCTTGTGGATCTATAGTTTGGGCAGAGCTCAGCAAGGATGGCTCATTGCTGCTGCATGTTGCATCAGCTGGAGTGGCTGGGTAGGGTGCTGGAGATTTCAAGATGATTCTGATACATGGCTGCTAAGTTGATGCTGGGTGTTGCCTGAAAGCTCAGCAAAAATGTGTGCCTCCCTTTGGGCAGCTAGGACTTTCTCCTGGGGTGGCAACTGGGCCCCAAATGAAAGTGTCTCAGAGAACAGGATAGAAAGGCATGGTGTTTGTATGACCTAGCCTCCAAAGTCAAACAGTGTCACTGGCATCACACTGTGTTGATCCAGGCAACTACCAACTGATTTCAAGAGGAGGAGACAAGAACTCCACCTCCTCATGGGGAGCAGCAAGGTTTCAGAAGAACATGTAGGGCAGGAGATGTTATTGTGGCCATCTTAGAAAATAAAATCTGCTACATAGACTACGGTAAAAGATTTTCTCTTTTATTATAGGGTTTTGAGCAGAGAGGTGGCATGACCTGACCTGGGATATATTTTGCCTTACTATTTTACCTTATATTTTTATGTGGGCTTTGATACCACAGATATGATTTTATGCTAGGACTAAAACACATGGGTAATTGCTAGGTAACTGTGACCCTATGGAATTCAAGTGTCAGCATGTTATAGAATATCATCAAATGCTAGGATCCTTTGGATTTTTGTGGGGTCATATCCAGCTGCCAGACCTGGGCAAATATAGGAGCTGTGGGCAGATTTGCCAAAGAGCCTCAGCCGTTCTATATACACAGGCATGTGCCAGGGAAGTAGGAAGAGACCAGTTTTCTCAGGCTGGTGTGCTGGCTTCCTGAGGGAAGACCCAGACTACGCGAGAGACAGCTACCCAATTGAGGCAAGATCTGTTAGAATATGTCTTGACTCTGCAATAGAGGAAGTTCTATCCCTTCTTGGTTTGGAGAGGTTTCCTAGTTCTTATATAGAGGTAGATGGAGTCTTTGGATGAGTGAAGGGAGACCATGCACTTGCTTTCTGTCCTCTCAGATACTGGCAACAAGGCATAGGAGTAAAGTAGGTTACAAGATGCAAGAATAGAGCCTTAGAGATGGAATTTCTAGGGGAAAACTCAACAACGTAGATGAAGTATTCTCTAGATTACTTTTACAGGTCAGTATGGCATTGTGGAGAAGTCAGTGGCTGGGCGGTCAGAGAAAACTGCATTTGAATCTTACCCCCAGCATGCATTAGCAGTGTGCTGGTAGCTGTATAATGAAGTCACACCTCAGGCTGTCCAATTAAAAAATTAAAGATAAGTCATAGTGGACTCTGAAAATGTGAGTGCCCTCCCCTCTTACTGTTGCTTATATCCATCCTTCCTTTCCATTTCCTGGCCTGGTGTAGCTAACTAAGATCATACATATTCAGCCAGCACTCCCGGGGATTTTGTCTAGAAATGAGGCATAAAATCAACAAGAGAAGACTCATTGAAGTTCTACCATCTTTTATGGGATTAAACAAAGTTGGCAGGTATTTTGAGTTATTTAATAGTTATGCGTAGGGAGGATAGTGGAAGGGAAGAAAAGGAACTCACTTCATTTGATGTGTAGCAATTGTAAGCACTCATTGGATTTTGAAAGCAAAAGAAAAATGTAAAGGAAAAGTGGATGGATTGATTCCACATAAAGACAAATACATATTTTAGTAGACCTCAATAAACCAGAATTTGGGGGGGGGGGTTTGTTTTGTTTTGTTTTGTTTTTAACTAACAATACTCTATACCTAAGTATATTGTTTGGGTCAACACAGTGACCACCACTGCCATTGTCAGGAAGCATTTGTTATGTATCTCTCTCTTATTTTTTTAAACATAGATTTTATTTATTCATGAGAGGCACACAGGGAGAGGCAGAGACATAGGCAGAGAAAGAAGCAAGCTCCATGCAGGGAGCCCATGTGGGACTTGATCCCAGGACTCCAAGATCATGCCCTGGGCTGAAGGCTGGGACTCAACCGCTGAGCCATCCAGGGATCCCTTGTTATGTATCTCGCACATGCAGAACAGTTGAGAATGAGGTGCATGTTGTTGCTATCCTGTTGGTAATATTCTAGATGGACGGTACTTGAGATTCAGACTTACAGAGAAAAACTCAGTGGTGTCCCAGAACCAGCTCAAACCAGCTCATGAGAACATATTGTGCAATTTCTTCCTAACTCTGCATTCATTGTCATCTGTCACTTTAGTAACTTGGAGCCATGAGCCATGCTGGGGTATTTACATCATAGAAACTGGTAGAAGTCACAAGTCAGCATGTGTACCCGCCCCTGACCAAGGCTAGTTACAAAATATCTACTAGTATACCACTGGACAAAGAGTGAAATGAAACTTTAACAGCTTCATTAAAAGGCAAAGAAAGTATTTATATTACATATTAAGATTTTGTTTTGGTTTTAAATAGGCAAACATGATTTATGTACTTGAAGTTGTAGAAAATTCTTAACCTGGAAGTTATATTTAGAATTCCAAAGGAGTGCAATGACTACCATCCCATTTAATTTAAAAAAGAATTTCATTGGTTTTGGATTTCGTTAAAGGGGGATTTTTAAAGAATTGATTTTTTGTTTTAAAGTTCAATAAAATTTTATTAATTTAATTAGTTCCTATCAATTTTTAAATAAGCAGTGGCTTATATTAAATTTGCGTTCTCTCTCTCCTCTTCTCCTCTCCAGCCCTGTCTCCTCTTTTAACCCAGCCTCCTCAGAGCATATAATGGATCTAGGCCATCATTTTGTGGGTAGAACACTCTGGATGTTTGTATAAAAGTTTTGGGCCAGGGTTTTGAGGTGTTGTTTCCATTAGGATGTATGCTATACAGTCTACAAACCAGGAAAAAGAATTTGGGTAGATGAAGGACAGGGGTTCTGTTTGTGGTTGAGGTTAATCCTTGCCAGTTGTCCTAGGCCTCACGTTCAGAAAGTTGATTTTAGAGCCGGAGTGGTATTAGCAAGCACCAGATCCACAGGATGGTCTGAGTTCATTTTCCCACTGCATGTTGGCATGGAGTGAGCAAAGATGAACGGGAATTATGCAGTATGATCAGAAGAGGACCAAGTTAGAAGACAAAGGGCCCACGACTCACAGTTCTTTTAAGGGAGGATGAATAACTTCAAATTAGGATTGAAATCATAATCCAGAGGAACTAGAAAAAGCAGTAAATAGGTAACAGGACTAGAGTTAAATTCTGAGGAATGAGAACTCAAATGTGATGAAGCCTTTCCCTAAATGCTTTCTTCCACCCTCTAGTCCCATGTGGTGCTTTCCAAAAACAAGAATTTGTACTCAAATAATCTTACAACTTCACGATGGCCTACTCTTCCCCTCTTGGAAATGCATAATGGGCATTGTCATATTTAAAGCTCTGAACGAGCTTTGCAGTTAATAAAGCCATTTAGCTTGTGGAGCTGATTCCTTTGAGCACAGAACACATTTTGGGCATCATAGTTGTATGTATTCTGGGAGCCACATTCTGCAGAAGATTCATCTGAGATGTGCTATGGCAGAAAGAGTTTGGACTCTGGTCAGATACTCCCAGACCCAAATTCTGGAGATAAGGTCTGTAAAGCACCAGGCACCTAACAGACCATCAACACACGGTGGTCGGAATTCTCTCAGAGTACAAGCAGGTAGAATTCTGAAAGAGGGGCTGTCAAGTGGGTTACTTGCTCTCTGCAAGGTTGCCTATCTGGAGTGAGGATATGAGAAGATCCAGAGAAGTTTGCAGAGTCCAACAACCTGGCACCCATTCTTAATTCTCCTGCCTTCTTGGCTTGAACTTTGGCATGAACTTGAGTTTGAGCCTCGTGTTCCTCAAGAGGAACTAAGTTTGTCCATGGCTAGAGTTCAGGGACTCAGAAAATCAAATATGGGGCTAAATATGTACCCGGGATTAGCATCTTGGGTTTGTTAAAGGTAGTATCTGTGGTTGAGTATCAGTTTTCTTCCCTTTCAAGCAATCTGCAAGGAAAGGGTAATATCTTCTGGAGACTCCCAAGATCTGAAATAGGAGAGTTAAAGAAAATAATGTTTATAAAAACCTGGGTGTAAGCAGTAGGGCTCTGGAGAATAGGGAGGAGCTATTTGCACTGTGATGATCATCAAGACTTCTTGGATGGTTCTACCTTCCTGCTTTTCTCCAGGGGTGTGTTTCCCCTGGGGGAAATGCACCATGGGATTTGCACATAGCCAGTCTTTTCCAGCTCCGCTGTCATTTTTAACACAGCCCTAAATTGGCTGAGTCATAAGTAGAGGGTGGGTTCAGATATTCATTTCTAAAATATTTGCCATGCCAGGCATTGTGCTAGCTACTGGGAGTACAAAGAAGATGGGGCAGCCCCCTCCCTGAAATCACTCATGGTCTGGGCGGGAGAACAGATGTACATACTAACTGATCATTAAGCCACAAAGCAGTGAATGCTGGGATAATCCATGAAAAGTGCTTAGAATACTGTCTGAGCACATGATAAGGGCTCAATACATCTTGATTACTATTATGATCGATATAATTATTATTATTAAACAGGCAGGTTGCAGTGGGAACATTGAGGAGAGTGTGTGTGTTGGGGGGGAGGGATGGCTCATTTTGCCTGGAAGCTCAGAGAAAGCATCACAGAGAGAAGGTAATACTTGTCTTGAAAGGATAATATGACCATGTGCAGGAGAGGGAATACATATCCCTCTGGTCAAAGAAACATGTGCAGGAAGCCTTGACATGAATATCCATGCATATTGAGATAACTGCAAATATTTTAGCATGGCTGAGTCACAAGGGGTGTGTGTGTGTGGCCAGAGACAAAAATGGGAAGATGAGAGAAAAAGTCAGCTTGAGCTTGAGAAGGTGATCATTTTTCTTATTTCAGAATTTGGATTAAACCTGTTTATAATAGAAACATAGCTATTGTTTTTTTTAAGAAATGTAAATTAAAATAATTAATTGTTATTGATACTGAAATATATATTTCAAAGTTGCTAAGAGAGTCCATTTTAAAAGTTCTCATCATAAGAAAAACATCTTTTAACTGTATGGTGACAGATGTTAACTAGAATTACCGTAGTGATCATTTTGCAATATATACAGATATTGAAACATTATGTTGTACACCTAGAACTGATGGAATGGTGTCATGTCCATTATACCTTAGGGGAAAAAAAATTAAAGCTCTTTGACCAATTGATTCCAATTCAAGGAGCCTGTCCTCATAAACAGAATTGTTTGTATCAAAACATTAGAAAAAAATCTGAATCAAGAGGAATTGTGAAGTAAATTTTGATGTGTCTCTCTGATTCCATTAGGTAACTGTTCAGATTGTTATTAAAGAACAGAATTAAATAGTTTGGGAAAATGCAAATAATGTAGCATCAAGTGAACAAAGTCTAGAAATAAAAAGAGACTCTAAAAGCGAATCTGAACTTTGTTACAAAATGTGCTCAGCCAGAAGGTTAGAAGGCAGTGTTTTGAAAGGTTAAAGTTGTTATTTGTGGGTGGAGAGGTCAAGGGAAATTTTTGTTTTCTTTTCTGTATTTATTCCAAACAGGGAAGAAAAGGGGGTGGTTCTTGCTCCAATGGAGAAACCAGCAGATACAGCCTCTTCAAAACTGCCTGGTTCGTGACATGCCTCCCCAAACCACGGGACACTGAACCATGACTCTGGGGTTCATGATGGAGCTGAGAGATGAGGCTTTGTGAGCATGTGGGTGGACCCATAACCCCCAAGAGCATACAGTAACAGTAAAGCTGAGTGTCTCTCGCGGACGCTGCAAGAGTTCTTGCGGGAGAGATCAGGGCGGCGAGGGAAAAGGCTTCCTTCAGAGGGCAGGATGCAGGACGCTCTCATTGGTTATGAAGGTTTAGATGATTAAGAGGAAGGAAGCTTAACCGGAACCACTTGTCTTTTCTAGCTCTTTAATAAGTAAACCCTCATTTTTGAAGATCTGCCGCCCACTGGTGCCTTATCTAAATGTTGATGCCTCTTTTTGGGCAGTGAGCTAAAATGAGCCAATTGCTGCTAATTGGAGACACGATTGTAACTGCCAATTACTGAGCACTCTCCTAGCATTTTACCTGCCTGGCTTCACTCATACTCACCAGAGCCCTAATATAAATGTTTTTACAGATTGGGAAACTGAGGCTTGGCTAGATCACCTAAGGCAATGCGTAAGTGCTAGAGGTATAATTGGATCCAGGCCAGTCTGACTTCAAAGTCTGTGAGTGTAAGCAGTGGACACTTTCTAGTGCATGAGTCTTCTGTTTGTGACCAGTAGCACTGTGCCTCCCCACCTCATGTCTCACCTGCCCTCGTTGCATCTGGGGAAGAAGCAGGACCCGCGGCATGTTCTCCATCTTCTGAATGACAGCAACAAGTTACTGAGATCCATCCTTTCGTTCTTTCCACCAGTATTTGAGTGTTTGCACAGTGTGAAAGATGCTGTGCTGGGTAAGGGAGTGTCAGTGTGCATAGGCACTCCTGGAATGGAACCCACAATGGGTTCCCAGGCTCCGCGATGTGTGAGGGGGGCCTAGGGTCCTTAGTTCCAGCCTGGAGCCAAGGCTTCTACTTTCTGGGGAGCTTTATCATTCAGGGGAGAGACCTCTGACCAAGCTATGTGACCTCGGGCCAATCCCTTCCTTCCCCTGGGGCTCCTTCTCTTACTAAAACATGACAAGGCCTAATTCAGTGATTTCCCAAGTCTCTCCAATTCTCACACATGCTTCTACTCCCCACCTTAGAAAAACATGGCTCCTCACAACACAGAGGCAGGGTGAATCCCACATCTGGAATAGAGTGAGAGAAGCCATGCCCTGTGTGTGGTTTAATTTGTAAACAGTTCAAAAACAGCTGAGACTAACCTGTGAGATAGTTAGAATTCTGTTAGGATACTGGTCACCCTTGGAACAGGGGTGACGGGGAGGGAGAAGGAGGATGCTTCTAGGGGGGGTTGTTTGCATTCTGGGTCTGGATCTGAGTGCTGATTCCACAGGCATGTTCACTTTGTGATGCTTTGTTGACCTGTACACTTATGAATTTGGGTCCTTTTGTTTATGGTTTAAAAAATACTTTAATTAAAAAATATATTCACAACAGTATCAAAAGAGAGTAGAAAGGTAGAAAGTGTTCCTGAGGGGCTTCAGAGAGACAGCAGGGGCTCCAGACTGGTTCTGTGACTGGAGCAAGTCACCTCCCCTCTCAGCGGTAGGAGGTCACTCAGGGCAACAGTCTCATTCTACAGATGGTACCAGAGGGTCCGTGCAGTTGGTACTACCTGGATTTCCCCAGCTCTGATCTGGGATGGGAACAGGGTGCTGTGCTGGAAGCAGGCGCCTGAGCCCGGAGCTCTGGGAAGGAGCACGCTATCATGAGCATTCAACAGGTGGCACTCTTCCCTCAGACTCTGCGCGAGCTCCTGGTGCAGCAGGGGCAGCACTGATCACATATCCTTCTGCCTTAGCTGGGATGCTGATCTCCAGGGGCACTTCTCTCCACTCCCTGGAGTAGGGCTTATAGGCCCATGGCTCCAGCTCACAAATTCTGCTCCTGGCCATTCTACTAAGGGCTCCTGGCTCTCAGTATCCGAGGAGGAGCCTGGGACTGGTGTCCTCCTGCCCCCTCCTCCTAGGAGGATGACTCCCATAGCCCCTCTGCCAGATGCACCCTGGGGATCCCAGGCCTCTGGGCAGGGAGGATCCTCCTCCTGTGGGGTTATCCTTGAAAACAAGAAAGAAAAATTTCTGGAAACCTGGGTGACTGCTCCAACAGAGAAAGGAACATGAATATTTCATTAAGGTGGTTCAAGCTATTAAACAACATTACAAAACCAAGTGTGTTGGCAGGAATCTGAGAAGCACATTTACATGGGTACAAATAGTGTGAAAAGAAGCCCAGCGTGGAGACAGCCTCAGGGAAAGCCCCCTGCAGGTTTGCCTGAAGTGGCCTCCACTGCACCTGTACCCCTACTGCAAACACATTCCCAAGGGGATAGTGGTAGGGGGAGCTCAAAGATGGCAGGACCCCCAGCATAAGGGCTTTCAGTGCCCCAGGGACTTTGGCCCTCAAGACTCGGTAATTCTGGATGATGGGGAACTTTCAGGCATCACTTTCCCAGCCTGGGAGAGGCTTAGAATCCATGGCTACCCCATAAAAGGCTGTCCCCCAAAAGGCTGCCCTAGAGTCTCAGCTGTCTGTGCCAGAAGAGGTCAACCCGGAAAAATAGGGCAAGATGTTTGTTAAGTGAGGGTGGGATCCAGTGTGAGGCCCCATGACACCTTCTGAACCACCAGTGGACCAGCTGTTTTTCCCTTGTGTGTCCACCTGGCTGAAGGACAAGAACATGCAAAGGCCTTTGTGTGTAGCTTTTACCTAGAGCTCTAAGAAGTCTTCACATCTCATGTATCTCCCCTCGTAAACTCAAGGCTACATCTATAGAGATTGCCTTTGTATTATTTCTGTACAAAATAATAATACAAAAACATGCACTGAACTTCACATTTTGCATATTTAATTTCTTACAAATCTCTGACATAGATGCTATTAAAATTTCCATTTTACAGATGAGGACGTTGAAGCTGAGAGAGGTTAGGTAAATTGCCCAAAGTCACGCTGCTGATAGACATCAGAGAGGAATTTAAATCTAGGTTCCTTTGAATCCAGAGCCTAGATCCTAAATCCATGTTGACTAGAGAGTTCAAAGTCTCTGGTTGTCTGTCTCACTGATCATACCATAGAGAGGTGTGGGGGAGGAGAACTCATGGAGGAAGCCAGAGAGTAAGGCCATGGGAACAAGAGAAGACCAGGTCTAGTGAAGTCTGCTATTTACTCTAAGCACTTGGACAGACAACTACATGGAGGCTCCATTTTGTCTAGTTACAGTGAAACTAATCAAAGAAATTCTATGAAAGTGCCAAGGCTGGTGTCTGATATACAGTAGGCACTCAATAAATGGTAGAGTCCTTTTTCACTTCCTGCTGCTCCCTCTACCTGCTCAGCCAAACACAGTTCTCTTACAGGCTGATTCCTTCAACTCAGGAAACTTCCTAGAGAGGCTGTGAGTAGTGACTCCAAATTCGAGCGATGTGTTAGGTGTTCTTTCCCTGCACCTTGAACTCTTCCTATCTCAGTACTTTTCACATTGTGCTGCAGATTGTTTAATTTGTCATATACCTTTCCTCAACCAAGGACTTGATGTGGCAGGGAATGTGTCTGCTTAGTTCTCTGTGGAATCCCGGGGAACTGGCAGTAAGCCTAAAGTGTTAGAGCACTCAATAAGCATCTGTTGATGGCTGTATGGATGAATGGATGGATGGACAGATGGATGGATGGACAGATGGGTGAATTGGATGGGTCATTTGATATATAAATGGTCAGCTTTAGTATCTTCATTTATGACACTCTGTGTCACATGTGTACACACTGGGGTTTTCAGGAACACTGTCCTCCTGCTTACCATTAGCTCCATGGCTTTTACCAACCTGAGAGATGTAGAAGCAGTACCAAAGGCTGACCCTGCCCAAGCAGATAAGGGCTACTCTTGAGTCCAACACCCACAAAGTAACAAAAGTGTTTCCTAAGCCTTCCTCATTGTCGCAGGCTTCCAGGAAGAAAAAAAATAATCTGTTTAGTAAGAGTAGATGCCAAACTTTATCGCTCATTACCACAAGCTGCCCTCCACTCAAGAAAAAGGGCTGCTTGTGACTTCTGGAATCTTAGACTATCCCCCTCCACTTTTTGGTGTTGATGGGAAGGAAGGGGTCTGATAACCAGGCTGCTAATTGCTCTGCTTATCAGAAGATGGTCTTTCATTGCAGTGTGTATGTGGGGAGTAGAAGATTCAAAAGGCAGAGCAATGCTGGAGTCTGTGGCTTGGCTGTGACAGGGTCCCAGTGGAGAGATCAGGGTTCAGAGAGAAGTGAGGGAGGGCAGGGCCAGTGGAATGCTCTCAAGATAATCTCCTGTTCTTATCAATGGCACGTTTCCCCAACACACATACTTAATGAACTTATAACCTTGGAAAGCAAAATAGCAGCTTCAATCTGTTGGTCTCCAAGGAAAGCAGATTCTGGTGCTGGTTCTTGAATAGGTTGGATCAGAGATCTAACCTGGGGTAGGTCTCAGAGGCCAGGCTATCTCCTTCTTATGTCCCTTTACTCCCCTGTCTTGGTCTTCTTCCTTCCTCCTTGCAGATGTCATTTAGGGGCTCTCTTCATGCCCATTCAACTCCCCCTTTTAAACAAGTTCTCAAAATAGGCTCAGGTCAACACAGACCCATGGATTGAGAAAGCTCTCGGGTCTACTTGTGCTGAGACTTAATACCTGCCAGGTGAAGCTCCCATTTGCACTTGGTCAAAGAAATGAAGTTAATATCTTAAATGAACAGATTCTTCAACAAAGTAGGGTATGGGGGTGACCCGTCAAGCACTACCACAATTATTCTCTAAAGGAGGGAGAGACAGGATAAAAAAAAAAGGAAAGGGCAGAAAGAGAAGGGGAGGAAGAGGGGTGGAAAAGATGGGTAGGCAGAAGAGGGAGGGATGGTATATAATGCTGATTAAGTGCCTACTTAAGTCAGGGACTGAGCCATACATTTTCTCTAACGTCCACAGCAATCTCACAAGGCAGACTTATTGCCTTCTGTGTAACAGATGAGGACTCTGAGGCCCAGCAAAGTTGATGAATGTGCTGAAGGTCACACAGCAGCTGGGGTCGTAGCCTGGTAGATGTGACCCTTGCAGGTTGCCTTCGGTCTCACCCCTGCTATGATCAAGTGGCCCAGTAGCTTGGCCCAGTGAGTTTCTACTGGTCAGCAGGATAGGACCTCACCCTTAAGCACCATTTTGGGCCTCTTTCCTGCACTAAGTCTTTATTCTAAAATTCAGAAACTAGAATTGCCAGACCTTAGAACCCACTGCCTGGAGTCTGAGACCCAATGAGAGATCAGGTCTTGTCCAGGATCCCTCAGTTGTTTGAAGGATTACTAGACCTGTAATTTCTTGAATCATAGTCTGTGGTTGCTTTGGGTGACATTTTGAGTTTCCTGTGCTGTCATTATTCCATTATTATGTTATTATTCCATTATTATGTATCGTCACATTTCAGAGGGGAAATCATACAGGCAAACAGGATGGAGGATATGAGGACATATATGTCCGACACATACCCTTACATAGCTAATCTGTGAAATGGGATTGGTGTGGCATGCTGTGTTCACAACAGTCCTCAGCACTTCCTCCTTTCAGTCTATTAATAGAATATTTTGAAGACTTTAGAGAGAGCATTTGGTAGGTATAAAATACATGCAGTGACCTATGACTCCAGAAGGGAGTTCACGGGCATGGTATTTTCACTTCCCGTTATCAAGCTTGGTCAATAGGGTTGATGAGGAATCCAAGGAAGATGGCTGATAAAGTATAGGGAAAAGACACCTGAAGTCAGAATTCTTGTTTGTTCTCAAGCATTGACCAACCTTCTGGTTATCAGTTTCCTCATTTTGAAAACAAATGAAGATGATGTGAAGAAGGTTTCCTATAGCCTTTTTGCACCCAGTGCCCATAACAGCAGCTCTGAGCAAATCTCTTGCCTCTTTCTGGCCTTTTGATGGTCCCCTTGGATGGTTTTCATTGTTTGTGTGATAAAGCCTGGACTCCTTAGAGTAGCCTGTGAGGCCTCTTCTAAGAAACCTCATCTCCCATCCCTTTCTCCCTCTCCATCCCATCCTCAGGTCCTCAGATTTGTCATGCTGTCTCCTCTGCAGGGCTACTGTACCTGGAACCCCACCCACTCCTTTTCCTGCCCAGTGTCTCGTCTCTGATCTCATCCCTGTTGTAATTTCCTCAGGAAAGCATTTTGATCCTTGCGTGCATGTTACCCACCTTCTGTTGTGTGTCTTCTCTCCCACAATACTCTTGAAATCATACTTTTATTTGTAGATTCCCCTTTAAAAAATACATAATGATAAACTTCCTGAGGTTTGGGAGGTTTATGCTGTCAGTTGTATCCCTGCACTCAGAATATGAGATAAAGTCAAACCTTTGCCAAATGAATGAATGATAAGACATTCAGAGGAATGATAAGACATTCAGAGCAAGGGACAGAGGAAGGGAGGATGAAAGGGAGGAAAGGATGATCCCCAGATGTAGTTGACTTTTCTCAGAGAAGACATTTACAGTCAATTACTAATGGGTGTTATGCTATATGTTGGCAAATTGAACCCCAATAAAAAATATACAAAAAAAAATTACTAATGGGTGGACTCATCAGATGTGATCTTTAGTCAATATAGCCCTTTTGAATTCCTCCCAATTCCCCAAGGCTGAATCCTCATGGAAGCTCCCCTCTGGTGCTTGAAGTCCTGAGGGGAGATTCCATACTCTCCAAGCTCTGGCAACCAGACTGTGCACGTTATTTATTGCTGGAGGACTGCTGGCTTGTACGATGCCCATCCCCCATTCTTTTATTACATACTTTCTTGATCAAACTGTAAACCAACAAGAGACTGCTGAGCAATCATTAACAGCTGTTCTTGGAAAAGGACTAGATCACATAATTGTACACTTTACAGTGTTCACCCTCTGTTCCACCTCCATAGCTGTGCATGTCTTCTGCTGCTGGAAGCATCACAAACAAGGCTCCTGGCTAAAATCAGAAAAGAAAGGAGCAGGAAGTGCAGGAGAAAGATCCAGAAAACAATTTACTTGTTAGAAAGTTGCTGAGAAGCTTAAGGCCACTGCATTCCGGTTGGCTGCTAAGTGAATATGTAACTACTTTATATATTTCAACAAAATTAAACTTAAACCTACAGAATTAGGTTTATTAATTTCTGTCAGGGCTCAATGGGGGAATAAGAATAGCCATTCATTATGGACACACAATTACTGGAGACAAAAATGAAGCCCAGCACTATTAAGTATAATAAAAATGTTGAACACTGAAGAAATTTTCATTAAATATAATCTATTCTTTATATTACTACACTTAATCCTTGCTGTCTGCTTCTCTGTTTTTCTCCAACCTATTTAATTTTATTACTTAACTTTTTATAAATGTTTCTTAATATAATTATGATTAAATATTTGGGAGAAGAGAAGAACATTTAGTCTCTTAAAAAAGAAAACGAACGGAAGAAAGAAAGAAGAGAATTTTTCCTCCATCTCCTCTTTGCTTTACTCTTAAGATGGTGAAAAATGATGTTTTTTTGGAAAAAGCAAGTGCTAAGTGGGATTTTATTGTTGGGGCAACGCTGGAGCATGAGAGAAGGGAAGGCCGTAAATAAGAAAGAAGCACCGATCAGCAACTGCAGTAGAGCTCTTTATATTACACATTTAAATAAAAGTCCAGTGCCTTACTAAAAATGTCTGAGAATATTTGCATGGCCAAACCATGTAATTAAAAGATGGGCCCGGCTAGTGTTACCGCTTGCACTACATGAAAACATTTGTGATCCGAGCATTTATTTTTAAGCCATGATGGGTTTTTCTGCAAGTTGCTTTCTTCTCTTTGGGGTGGGGGTTGGAGATTGGATAGTGGGAAGCTAAATGGGGAATTTAATTTTCTTTGCCAAATATGGTCCTGCCGCTGTGTCTTCAAGCTTCTTATTGGACATATCATGGTCTTATGTATTTTTTTTTTAACACAGCTCAATCAGAGAGTAGCAATCCCTATAAGCATGGAATATAGGGATATTGAAATAAAACAGTGATTCAACTTTTACCCACTAATCAGTGCTTTAATGACTATGTTGAGAACATAGGGGTCTTGGTTCCATCGCCAAATCCCTTCAGAAGTTCGGTTCTGGGCACCACATGTGCAGGGTCAGGCATTAACTAGTTTCTCTTCTTCCAGCTATGTAAGATGAGAATCATGCTTTTGTTCATAGCAACCACACAACCCTGCCCAACCTCCAGGCCCCACTACGTACATGTATCCCTATTTCCTGGACCCCATCCTCTCAATATGCTCATTTTGTCATTTTCTTAGCTAGGTATTTGGTGTTTATGTTATAAGGATTATGTAAACTCTCTTCACAGCTGAGACAGCTAGTATATAGTATGATGCCTTTTCTCTTTTATAGACTTCTTTATTGCTATTAATATTATTACCATTTTCATGGTGGCTGACATAGTTATTCTGCCCTCGGTCCTACTTACCATTTGTGTAAATCTTCTCAAATGAGGACATGCTCTCAGTACCGTCTTCTAGAAGAAATCAGTGTGCCTTCTGAATTTCTCCAGTCTGGATGGGTGGCTCCCTGGGAGACTCACAGTTGTGTGCCTAGGGTCTTCTCCCACTGCCATTCCAGGTAGCCTTCCCTTCTCTTGGACACTGAGTCCCTATTTCCTGAGTCCTAAACCCTCCTCTAGGTTTCTCCCTGTGTTTTGTAGAGCATATTTTCTGGTAACTTCCAAAGGAGGAATGCATGGGAATTAGAACTTTGGGAATTCACTCTTGTTAGAGATGCCTTCCCTACCAGTACCATCTATGTCATCTTGCCCCAGGTTCTCCCTAGAGCATTGCCTTTTTTACTTCCCTACATAGCCTTTGTGCAAACTGACTATTCATACTTTCTTCTTAGTTTACTTACTTTTCATCATCCCCATAAGAAAGTAAGGACATGAGTGGTGGGACCTCATTGTCTTTGCTTACTGCTAAGCCCCAGTGCCCAGAACAATAATCACACATCTAGTAGACTCTCCGTAAATAGTTACTGAATTATGGAACTAATGAATTTGTTGGCTTTTTTAGATGTGTGAATCTATAAAGAATAGCCGGTGTTGGAGAAGTTTTCGCCCTCACTTGACATGGCACATTTTTAGGCAGAGAGTATGTAGTTTGCTGTATGATTGAAAACATATATCAGCCTTTGAAAATGAAACAGTGGCTTGGTCTGGATCTCCTGCTCCTGGCACGTCCAGCACGTGACTCCCCTTTCAGCAACCCCACAGAAAACCCAGTCTTGAGGCACTTGCTGGAGTCCTCCCCCTGAGGGATTTGCTGTTGTTCTCCTGCCAAAAGTTCCAGGAAGACATTCCAGAGAGGTAGGCTAAAGGGTGTATTCCCAAGGATTCAGTTGTGTAGATTGGTAGTCTCCAAACTCTGTGTGTGTGTGTGTGTGTGTGTGTAGATACATACATTTTACATGTACACACTCATTTTTAAATATTCAATACTTCTGTAATATTGTTCTCATGTATTATGGACATTACAAAACTGGTGAAAAACTGAACTGAAAAGTAGAAGAAATAAAAATAATCTTTAACAGAAACTTTAATATTTTATTTGTATATGCTCTTTTAGATCGCAATCTTTTTGGAGACTGATTTAGATAGGTATTTCTAAACTTTCGTGTGCTAGGGAATAATCTGGATGGCTTCTTACAAATTGAGATTTCTGGGCTCCTTTCAGAGTATGACTCATTAGGATATGATCCTGCATTTTCCCCCAGGACTCTAGTTACTAATCTGATATCTGTGGCTCACAGACCCCACTTTCTAACACTCACCGAGATACTCTGTACTTTGGGCACATCTAAGTAATTCCCCCATATTGGGACATATCGGGACCATGTGGGCTTAGCTTTTGGTCAAAATGCATAAAAGCAGTAGGCTTTTGGTTTTGATGGGAAGGGGCATCGGTTAACAACCAGAAACGACCATGATGTTCCATTTTTGTTCCATTTTAGTCTCTTATGAAAGACTAATCAGTACCTTCCCTAGTGGCTCTTGATATTCCTTAAGTCATACATTCTTCTCCAAATTTAGTGCTAAGTAGTTGCTGTTTTTACTTAAAAATAGCATAATAATACAGTTATCTCTTTGAGGTCCTATATTTTGCACCTCATTCAGTCCTAATTACTTTTCTTTAGTACTCAAGAGAAAGTGGTAGATAAAATTGTCCCCATTTTATAGATGTAGGAGCTGAGGCCTAGAGAAGTTGTTTCATCAGTTACTCCTACCACCAATCAAAGCAAAACAAATGAAACCATAAACCAACAAAAATCTCTTGACCCAGATTTGCAGAGTAATGGTATTAAGACACAAAGAAGTGCAGCACTTGCTCAGGATCACAGCACTGACAAGTGGTTGTGTGGGATGCTAGCTGGGGCCTCCTGACTCTAGATCCATGCTCTTTACACAAGCTAGAAGCCTGCCTCACTTCCTTACATCTTCCCCTGAGGCTTGGCTGCCGGTGACTGGTACACAGCAGACTGTCTAGTCCTTCCTTCTGCTTCTCTTCACTTACATCCCCAGTTGGCTACTGAGCTGTCTACCTTCCCATGATAAGTAGTGAGCTACACAAGAGGCTTCAAGTAGGACCACAAGTTATCATGTCCAGTACATCCAAATGAATAGGACCCCAAAGTTCTGCTTCAGTGGTTTAGCAATGCCACGTTCCACTAGGAAGATGCCTGCACACTTGGTCTTGGGGACAGTTTGCCGCTCAACCAGTGCTGCATACCCATCACTCTGTCCATGTGCTGGCCATCACGTAAGCAAAACAGGTAGATGCCAACAGCTTTCTCTCCTTTCATCACCATGTTTTAGAACTGTAAACACAATGGCCTCTGGGGGCATTTTGATGGATGTTTTCCCCCCTCCATCACAGTAATATTAACCTTGTTTAATAATCTATTAACAAAGAGGATAAAGGTCTTACTAAGATTCACATGCTTTCTTTGCTGCTGGAATAACACTGTTTTTTTGTGTATTCAGAAGGCTGATTTTTTTTTTTTTTTAGAAGGCTGATTTTTTGTTCTTTCTTTCTTTCTTTTTTTTTTTTTTTTAATGAGGTTGATGAATGTAGTGGAAAGGGCATGGGTAAAAAGACTGCAGGTCACCTACTTCAGACCCTGACCAGCTGCTCACTCTCTGTGTGACCTTGGTGAGGTCACCTAGCCTTCTCTGATTCTCTGTTTCCTCATTTATAAAATGGGGACAATTGAATCTACATCCATTGTTATTTTGAAGGTTCAAGTAAATGTATATAAAGTGTCTAATTTAAGACAACAGAAGGCATGAATAAATATATTAGTTCTTTTCAAAATTCTTGTGCCCCATGAAATGAGTTTTCATGGAATTATAATTAAGGCCATCAGTGAGTAACACATGACTGAGAATTCCCTTTAGAGCACTTGACTTTGGCTTCTGAGATAAAAACCATCCAGTCTACTATGATGGTATGTCTGTTCATGGGCTTAGCCAATACTTGTTGAAAGGAAAAAAGAAACCCAATGGATGAAACTATGGTGGATCTTAGGAAACAGTTGAAAGGACACAGGTTCTTTTTTCTTCTGAAATGATTATTTTCACAAATTACATACTCACATCCCCAAATCATCCTGAGCTTGAGCAAATCAAGCAGTTTCTCTGGCCATTTAGAATGAGTCAGAAGCTGGTTGTGTGTTTCTGATCGGCTGTCAAGGAAAGAAAGAGAAAGGGAGAGACAAGGCGTTAACCGTGATCACAGAACATGCTCTGCCTGTTATTGAATACCCATGGAGTGTTTTTCAGACTTCCCATGCACACGCATCACCTAGAGATCTTATTAAGGTGCAGATTACAGATTACAAATGTAGATTCATTCTGAAGGGCTGGGCTGGAGCCCAAGACTCTGAGTTCCTAAGAAGCTCCCACTTGCTGCTGCTGGTCCTCAGATTATGCTTGAAGTGGCAGGTGCTAGGCATTCTGTACACACAGTGGGCACAGACACTTTCACATTTTTTCCTACTCCATCTGTAGACCTTCCTTCTGCCACCAGATGAGTTCTATTCTCCTTTCTCTTTCTCTGCCCCCTGATGCTTTAATGTCCCCTTGTCCTTCTCTGTTATTCCTGTCATTCTATCTTTTTCAGAGCCTAAGTGGCTACAAACAACCAGAAGTTTTACCTCCAAAGGAGGAGTTTGTATGTAGACATGGCGAAACAAAACAAACAAATAGATAAAACTGCAAAGCTACAGAATGAAATTCCAATACAGCTAGGTAAACATCACATGTGAGTTAAAGGGTGTTGTTCCTCCCAGCACACCTTGTATACCTGAGGTGCATATTGGAAGTGTAAATGCCTGGCACTGTTGTGAGATTTGAGGGGATGCTGCCAAGATGTTATACACACTTGCAGAGGCTCGGCCTCACTGCTACCAAATGGCATGCTTGCATCGCCAGGCTAGGCTGGGCATAAGACTCTTGCTTCTAGGGTGTTGGCATTAGAGCCATCTGGAGATATGGATCTCCACTGATTGGTGTCCACACCCTTCCCTACTCAAGAGTCTGTGTTGGGACTTGGGTATTGATGTTTTTAAGCCACTGCAATTAAGAATAGTTCCCCAAGGTAAACTGAGGGCTAGGGTGCAGGTTGGTTGAGAGAGAAACACTCGCCTTCCTCTGGTCAGGATTATCTGGCAGAGAAATGTATGAATGCGTTTCTATAGGAATTCAGAACTAATATCTTCATTTAAAAAAAAAAAGTGTATCCTCCCGTGCTGCTTTTTCAAATACATTTTTCAGCAAGAAATACCCATTTCCCTCCTGGATTAATTGCAGCTCTGTTGCTGATGGCTTTCACATGAAGTTCAGCTGCTGCTTGCAGTGGGTAAGCCACTCTGATTGGGAATGAGCTCGGAAACGCAGAGGGGCAGCTGTGATTCGTGGGGAAATTATTACCATTTCAAATGTCACTCAGCTTGATTTGTGATTAAGGGGAGCTGGAGGCTCCTCCTGTCTGAGCTGCTACAAAAGCGGAAATCTGCTCTCCCACCCAGGCGCGCTATGTTGTCACAGCCAATGCCCGTCACCTCCATGCTGCCTCCTCCAGCGCACCCAGGAGCCTAAAGCATTTAGCTTCAATTACAAACGTCACTTGTCATTTCTGGGATGCTGACTACATTAATAAACTTTTTTTCCTTCCTTTTTGGAGAATTTGATTATAGTGTCTTGTGGATAAATAACATTTATCTATTTTCCTTTCATTCCCATGTTGTGTAAACCAAACAGTGGGAAAGGAGAAACACCTGAACTTTCAAGTCCCTGGAGTGGGCAGATGTGGCATCTCATTCAGTACTCCAAAGGCTCTTGCACAATCCTAGAGAGGTTTATGTTTAACTTGATACACTGAACCATTCATTCAACTGGAAGCCTCCTTGGGCACAAGGGACATGATGAACTCCTGGAAGGAGACAGAACAGCTCTGCAGAAAGTGCAGGACCTCCTGGACCCAGCTGGGCCAGGCAGGGCTCATAGTGTGTGGGAAGAGAGCATGTGGCCGGTGAGGCTGGGACACCAAGGTGACCTGGTGAGGACTGTTTACTTGCAGGGCTGGAGTTTTAGTTCTTATATGGTTCATTTGTGGTTCCAGCTGGTGCCCAGGGCCAGGAACCTTTACCAATGGCAGCAGAGCTTGTGGTAAAGACAGGAGTTCTTGTGTTAGATGGAAGTGGGATTGTGTCCCAGCTCTGTCCTCAAGGACTCTGGTCTAGACAAGTACTGGAGGCCTCAGACTCCAAAGAGTAAAGGCACATGCCCAGGGTTCCATGAGAATGACACATAGACAAGAGGACTTAGCCCTGTTGCCTGTTAGGAATGCTCAGGGGTGAACCTCACAGTGTATGATAACCAGTGGGACTGGTCAGCACCTGGCACAGCTCTGGATCAAGGTTCTAGACTCCTTCCTGCTGCATGAGGCCTTAACCCTTTCATTGCTGGATTGTTGAGCTATATGGGAAAGCCATGTTGGGGGAGGATGAGGAGCTTGCACAGGAGTATTTCAATATTATAGCAACTGGAACTGCCATATTGGTACAAACAGGCTGTGTAACAACCATAGGTTGTTAACTGAGTGGCCCACTTCATGTCAGCCCTCTTCAGACTGGGCTAGACAACTGTATGGAGAGAGGTTTAACCTCAGGCTTTATAGTGGAATCACTGATCCCCCCCAGAAGGTCCCTAGTAAGACCCATCTGAGTCATTCAGATGTGCTAAGTATCTTCTGTGTATGAAGCACCTGTTTCCACATAAAGCGGCAGAGATGACCAGGAAATGCCTCACCTTTCAGGGAGCTCATGGCCAAAAAGATAATTGCAAGACATAACATCCAAATATAGATGACAGGGGAGTGGATTCCACCAGGGAGACATAGAGCTTCAGAGACATTAGGGCTTTTAAAAAATTATTAAATATTAGTCATTCAGACAGCACAAGAATTAAATAGCACTTATAAAAAATTAAAAGTTTAGAGATAAGGGTGAAGACCCATAGGCCCACCACTTCAATCCTCAAGCCCGCTGTAACTGCAGCTGTTAGCTTGATGGGAATCTTTGAGGCTGTCGTTCTAGGAGATAGTAATGGTGTATCTGTGTATGTCTCTGTGCAGTGCAAGTGAATGTTTACATACACTGCATCATACTGCCCATCCAACATTCAGCTCACATTTTATTTCTTGACAATATGCTAGATCTCCACGTAGGAAGCTACTGCTCAAAGTTTGGTCCATGGGCTAGCAGCATCTGCATTGCCTGAAAATATACTCAATTTACAAATGTATGGCTCCACCTCTCCCCAAGTGAATCAGAATCTCTGGTGGAAGGTCACCCTCCCAAGTAATTATTTTGCACACTAAAATTTGAGCAGCATTGCTGTTCAAGATTCCACCCAAAATTCCAGGGCTTGGATCCCCGAGTCACCATTTGGAGAAGAGCTACTCAGGAGAGCAAGCCAAACAGGATCACCTGCATTGGATTTCATGCAAGGTAAATAGTAAATACTTCCCTGGTTGAGCTGCTGAGGTAATTACTGTTTGTTACAACAGTTAACCTGGTCTACAATGACCAATAGAGTTAATTTAAATGAGGGTCCAGATTTCTACTCAGTGGCTCCCCTCCCAGACATGTTCAATTCTATCTATGGGAGAAGAATGTTTTATAATCAATGGCCAAGTTCGCAGCTTCCAGTTGGTCACAAGAGAATAGAAATAGAATTAGATCCTTGCCCTCCAATGTTGTGGAGAGGGGGACCAGAACCATCCGGTTCACTAGACAACTTGATTGCTGATAACTTTTAAAGACCGATTTCTTCTTTGTTTGGCCTGACATTCTTCAGATTGGGAAGTGGCCATAGGGATCCTTTCACTGGGAGGAAGGCCTGCAGAATAAAAACTGGGAAAAATATCTCCTCTCACATTCCTGTTTCCCATTTCTCACTCCTAACCCCCTTAACTATAGTTGACCCTCAGAATGAGTGTCTGCATCAGAGCTAGACAAGTACCTCCAGCCAAATTTCCTGTGTTCCTCCATCTAGAAAAAAATTATAAAACATGTAGATGATGGCAAACTGATTTCATTTGTGTGCTTACATCATGCTGTTACTAGTGTCTGTGTAGATCAGTGGGTTGAGAAAGATTCTGAGGCTTTGTCGTAACATGGTGAGAGAAAGTGCCACTTAGCATTGCTACATATTGCTAGCCCTGTTCTGCTTAATGCCTTGCTTGCCTTCTACTCTGACCCCACATACTTTCTGCTCTACCTGCACAATGAAAATGCATTCAAAGATCTTTGGATTCTCTCTGAGGCTTCTTGGGATTCAAGCCAGGAGTCTCCTGTGGTAATCTCTTATTGACCTCTCAGAGCATTAGTGACCCAGGGGAAAAGGTGCATAGGAGAGGAGCAAATGGCTAATGCCTGCTACACACCTCAAAGAGCAGTTCTGGATTCAATAGAGCACCCTCGGATTTTGGTGCTGGAGATACATTTAAGGGCACTCAATCTAATGCCCTCTGTACCAGGGTCCCGTGTCCGCATAAAAGTTTTGTTGGAACACAACCATGCCCATTCGTTTACATATTGTCTGTGGCAGCTCTTACAGCCCATGGCAGGTTGGCTGGTTGAGATGGAGACTTATTTGACATACAGAGTTTAACATGCGCCCTATCTGGCCTTTTCCTGAAGAAAGGCTGCCAACTCTGGGTCTATAGAGTCTGGAAATTGGAGGCTTACAGTAACAGATTCTCACGCTGTCAAATCAACTTCCTGGACTGACACAGCCTCAGTGTGGCTACTTTTTAAATTATTGGGAGGGATGAGTTAGGCTTGAGGGTTTTTCAAATTGAAATTCGGGCTCTGGGCAGGGCGTGGAGTCAGGCGTATGCCTTGCCTGAAGCTCCTGGAGCTCAGGCAGGTGTGAAGGAACTTGCTCTGTTGGCGGTGGCTTTCACCTTGGGGAGGAGACCGGAGGGAAGCTTTAATGGAGAAGTCTTTTGCTTTTGCAGGTGCCGTTCTTTTTAATTAGGGTGTAGGCTGGTGAGGTCCAGCTTCACCCCAGAGACATCACGGGAAGGGGTGGAATCCATCAGACATCAAACAAATGGCTTTGGGTGAGCGCATCCTACAGCCAGCACAGACATAATTGTGGGGCTCATGGCTCCCAATGGGAGCCGGGGAAATCAAGATGCGACTCAAGATGACATTTCCAACCATCCCTGGAAATGGGGTAAATCAGTTTTATTTATTAATTCCATCTTGCCAGCTCCCAATTTGGTGTGAACAGTTATGTTTTGAAGCACGTTTCCACCCTGCAACTAGCAGAGTTAATTTAATGAAATGAGTAGTCTTGTGATGACCTGAAGGGGAAAAACACATTAATCTGGAAACTATCAAAGCCGTCTGACATGTATTATTGTAGGACTCAGAAAAAATAAACAGTTTATGTAGAAGATTAAGTGGCAGTGTGGATTTGCTTTTGACATATCTTGTCTCCAAATCTAAGTTGGGGATTTATTATCGCACTATCATGTCACAGCTATCTCATTTATATGATAACACATCTGTAATGTTTTACAAGTGCAGCACTACTTGTTCGAAATGGGGCTTTTTTAAGTCTTAAATTATAGTACCTGGAGAGGCATGCATAATTATAGTGCGTGTTAGCAAATGAGAGGGTGCATTTTCCACCCGCACTCAGCATTAATCGTCAGCACAGTGGGTGCAATAAAATCATAATTGCTTCTTCCAAACTTCTCATCTGAGCTATACAGGTTGAAGTCAGTGGTTGGGTGGAAAGATGCCTACTGTTATGGTGGGTGGAGGCCTTACTCCCGTCTTCCCAGAGAGTTATTCGCTGGACCCTGCAGCTGGAGGTAGCATGGAGTTCAGGCAGAGAGCTAGACCCGACTGGGGCTACATCTTGAAGTCCCCCGATCTCAGTTATGCTCTCAGATTGGTACATTGGAAGACACTGGAGAACGGTGATTATGGGTCCTGCTTTGGGGATCTGGATTTGGATCCCAGTTCTGCTTTTCAATTTTGGACAAATTGTCTCACTTTTCTGAATGACTTTTTCCCCATCTGTAAATCAAAGGTGGTAGTCTGTACCTCAAAGTGTTCTTAAGGTAATTGATGATGTTTACGAAGCAGAAAACATACCTGTGATAAATAGTAGCCATGATTACAGCTGTCTCCCCTGAAGATTATTGTACAAAGTCTTTACTGTTCACTAGGGTGGTCACTGGCCACATGTGGCTGTAGGGCACTTGAAACATGTCCAGTCCCAATTGTGAAGGAGTGTAACTACAAAAACACCAGTTTTTGAGGACTAGGTCTGGAAAAATAATGTAAAATACAACCATGATGTTTTATATTGATTACATTTGGAAGTGTTAATATTTTGCCTATATTGCCTTACATGTATTAAAACAAATCGCACCTGTTCCTTTTTACTTTTTCATTGTGACTACTAGAACATTTAAAATTATACAAAAGGCTCACATTATAATTTTATTGGACAGTGCTGTTTAAACAGATGAATGCTGACTGAACCATTATGTAAATATGTGTTTCAAGTTGCAACTCATGGTTCCTGGTATTAATATTATTATTATAACTGATTTATTCTTAGCCTACTTTAGAAAAAAAATATATTTTAGGTGCTTTGCTAGGGAAGAACAGAAAAGAACTAGTGAATACAACAAACCACCTAATTTAACTCCAAGCTCCCTGGTAGCTGAGGCAAAACAAGAAAACATATTTGGATCATACGGGTCTTTTTAAAGTGTAGAGGATTCATATAAGTTCATTTGAAAAGGAAAGCTTTCTCCTAGCACTGAATTCTCAAAGGACCATTTCCCGGTGCAATCCTGAGATTGCACATACACCTGCACCTCTCTGTTCTCCCCAAACAAGGCTTTTATGGACTTGGAACATTGTGAGTCATACAAACGCAGTGATGATAATTACACCTCCCTTTGTTTATGTAAATTATCTGATTTGATCCTCAAAGCAGCCCAGCAGGATGAGCTGTGCAGGGACCATTGTTCTTTTTTTTCTTTTCTTTCTTTCTTTCTTTTTTTTTTTTTAATGGATGAGGAACCTGAGGATCAGGTCAAGCTTCAGTGACTTGCTCAAGTTTTCATAGCCAGTGCGTGGCAAGGCCAAGGCTTAAACCTTTGTTGCCCATGGTGGAAACTCCCTGTGCTTTTGGCAGTGGTATACACGCTAGTATGAAAGAAAGCTCAGCAGAGTGACTGATGGGAAAAAGCCTCTGAGGGCCTCTGCAGAGGGACCATAGGCAGCTGGGAGTTTGAGAGCTCTGGAGATGAGCTTTGCTTTAGCCGGATAGAAGAGAGAAGTGCCTGTACCTGAGCATGCCATTTGTTACTAACTGTGGCCTACCCAACTCAAGATAGCCAGTTACTGGGTCCCAAGGGACAACTGCTACATGAGCGTGTTAGCTTGCTTACCTCTGAGATCAGCTCTTCTGGAACCTCAGAGCACACACCCATCACCTGGGACCTTATCACAGCACATGTTCATTCAGAGGTCCAGGAAGAGGGCTAAGCATCTGCATTGCTCACAAGCCCCAGGTAGTGCTTGCTCTGTTGGGTCTGTTGAGTAGTGAACTCTAACATGTCTGTTTTCTGCTTTCCCCCCAAACTTCCTCAACCATAGGGCTTTATACAAAGAGCAGAGGACTGAATCTCAAACTTGGCTAATAAATTAAAACTTTCCTGGAGGCTTTTAAGTAATACTGATGCCTGACATTTACCCTAGGTCAGTTAAATTAAAGTTTCTGGGAATGGAGCTCCAAGACCGGCAAACTCTCACCTTTCTCTGGGTGTTTTTAGAAAAAGTCATCCACGTTAGAAGACTGCATTTGTGGATAGTGGGATCATGCATCTTAGAAGTTTCTTCTGCCTGGCAGTTGCCCAAGTACCCCAAATCTGAACACTGGATGCCCACAGGGTGTTTCTCCTGTTGCTACCTAAAGACACGGTATGTTACAGGACCTAGCCACTGATTCTTAAAATCCTCTGTTGAGGGCCAACAGCATGCAAAGCACTGACCTGGCTGTGGATGCAGCATGAACACAGCAAGCAAGGTCCTGGCCTTGTAGGTGTTCATATTCCAGTGGGTTAAATTGCTGATAAGGTGTGAAGAGCTGGAGAAAGGGGTTCTAGTAAGAATGAATCCCAAGTTCATGGATTGGGCTGGCTACCCTGAAACCAAAGTTGGGATCTCAGCTGTCTTCAGCTCAGAACAATTTTAGACACATCCACAGAGAGCTGTAACAACCTAGATTCCCGAGTCCTGCCTCCATCCTGGTTCAGCAGAATCTGCAGGGTGGCTCTGGGCAATCTGCATATAGGTTTTGACAGAAATTGGGGTGATTCCAACATAACCTCCAGATTAAGAAGCCCCAATCTAGACTTTGAAAAGTACCAATTTCAGCCAGGAATAAAAGGTGTGTTGTCAAGCTCTCTCTCTGCTAAACAAATTGCTCACATGCTTT
The DNA here is from genome assembly GCF_053574225.1 of Canis aureus. NCBI lineage: Eukaryota > Metazoa > Chordata > Mammalia > Carnivora > Canidae > Canis > Canis aureus. The sequence continues at coordinate 17,437,167 of NC_135613.1, read as the reverse complement.
CTTTAAAGTAGAGGCACAGTTGGCAAAGGAGCTTTCAGAATGCCCACATCACTCCCTTTCTTTCCCTTTTGAATAAACAGCTGGCAAATATGAGATCAATTTAACTGTAATGACTGCTTTTAATTTTCATTTTAAATCTATACTGTTACTATATATTGGGATCTTGGCTGGTGCCAACTGCTCCGGCCACACGTCTGGTTTTCATTTAGTCTCTGAGTTCCTTTGGGTAGTCGTGTTCAGAGGCCTGGTTTAATGCATGACCCTAATTGCAATGTGGAATTAAGTTGGTGCTGACTGTAGCATTTTCAGTCTTAGAATCAAGGAAAGTATCTAATAGGAGGGGGAAAGAAAAGCCTCTCCAGAGTTTCACCCCTTACCAGTGCCTTATCTTTATAAATTTTTTACATTCAACATTTTTTTAATTGAGTGCATAATATGGCTATAAAACAGCAGTTTAGATAATGTGGTCAGGCTGCTGGTTTATATATGTCTCTTCTCAGCTTCAAAATGTCCCCTTCTTCTCTTCCTTGTCTGACACTAGCTTTCTTTCTCATTAAAAATGCTGGCTGCTTGGAAGTGAGGATAGAAATGCAGGCTGGGATCCTTCCTCCAAGTTATGCTTGGTGCTGAGTCCTCCTGGAAGCCTCAAAGGCTTTGAGGGAAGCTAAGTTGCCAGCTGATAGTTATTTCCAACAACTGTTGGCCAGAAATCTGCTATGTAAAGGATTAAATTCAAAGTTTTCACATCAAATGTATTTAAGAAAAGGATTCCCTTCAAGATGGCAGGTACCTTTTGGTACATTAGGGTGGGACCATGACAGTGAAAATTCATCTATGTTTCTTGTTCATGGGAAAATACAGATAAAAGGAGATGCTGATTGGAGATTGGGTGAGATGCCAAATAGGAGAGAAGCTGAGTTAGATCAGACTGCTTTGGGTGGGGGGGCGTACAAATCAGAAGCAGCGACAGGACCCAGCCATGTGCTTGATGCATAATCTCCACTATACAAATATTTGCTGAGCAAAAGTTAGTCATTAATGCATGTTGATTCTGCTTCAAAAGAGTTCTCTTGCGTTGGTTCTGTCTTCTGTTTGTCTCCGTGCATTATTTCAACATGCTGTTTATTAATTGCTGTGTTATCATTGGGGGCCATGGGAAATGCTGGCAATAGTACGTGAACGCGAGGGCCATGTGCCCGCCCTCCTGTACCTTACAGTCTAGTGATAAACAGGGAGGGAAATATGCAGTGGGAAGTAAGTGTCCCAGGTGATTTTTTTTAAAGATTTTATTTTATTTATTAAAGAATTTATTTATTTATTCATGAGAGACACAGAGGCAGAGACACAGGCAGAGGGAGAAGCAGGCTCCATGCAGGGAGCCTGATGTGGGACTCGATCCCGGGACTCCAGGATCGGGCCGGGCCCTTGGCTGAAGGCAGTGCTAAACCACTGAGCCACCAGGGCTGCCCAAAAGATTTTATTTATTTATTCATGAGAGACACAGAAACATAGGCAGAGGGAGAAGCAGGCTCCATGCAGGGAGCCCGATGTGGGACATGATCCCAAGACCCCAGGAACATGACCTGAGCCAAAGGCAGATGCTTTACCACTGAGCCACCCAGATGCCCCTGTCCCAGGTGATTCTGTAAGGGGTAGTGAGTGAGCCTGCGGAACCTGATTTGGAGGCTATGAGGTTATCATATGGGAAACTTTGCATTGACTGAAAATGATTTCGTGGAAGATGATTTTCAGTCTATCATGGTGGAAATTTCTCTCTGGTCTCAGTAAAAGGAAAGCTGTGCTTTTCCTTGTTTGGTATCTTAGGGGCAGTGCAAACTTTGTCACTGAAGATGTATCTCTTGCCTTGAGAGCTAGATAACTCCATCACATTTGTTCCTCCCTTCTGGAAATTGCACAGGATCATAGAGTGCACTATTTGTATGTTAATTTCAACAATCTCAGTATTTCTCTACCCTTATTTTCTCATTTTACCCAATACCTTTTGTATTTTACTATTCTGTGTTTTAGCCATTTTTTGAAACTGTCTCAAATCCAGTGGGAGGGAATAAGGAGCACATTTGGTGTCGGTGAAATCATTTGAGGAAATAAGCAAGTTAAAACGGGACACCGTACTCAGAGTTGAGAGAAAGGAAAAAGGGAGGGTGGAGTTTAAAAGTTAGGTTTTAACTGTGGGGTGATTCAAAAATAGTTAAGTTAAATTAAAAAAAAAAAAAAGGCAGAACAGACTATGCCCTTCTAGTTTCTTCAAATCCTGGACATCTGACACCCAGCCAATGTCAATATTAGCTCAAGAGGTTTGGCCCCTGTTAAATCTGATCAAAAATAAATTAGGAGGGTGCTTATAAACAGGGCTTACAGGAGACACACACACACTCCATGAGGAAGGATAATGATTATAGGCTTTTAATAAATGCTAATTTAGTGATAACAATTTTACATGGAATTGTTTATGCCAAGATCTGACATTAGCCAGTTTGGGATTTCAGCCATTGACCAAGAAGCCAACTGGTGTGTTCTCCAGATATCTCATGCCTCCCCTCTCCTCCACATCCCTGGCTCCCACCTATCAGCTCCAACCAGCTGCCTCCCAGTGGCTTGATTCAGGGGTGGCTCCAGTTAACCCCCACTGTCAACCTGACGCACTCCCTGTACATTGACCCCTGCTCTATCTCACTGTTCATCAGATTGAGTTTCTTTACTTGTCTGTGAAAGGAACACTGAATGCCTCTCATAGAAATTCAGGCAGTTAGGGTCTGCGTTTTCCTTCTTCCCTTTTTCTCTGGTTGATCTTGGCCCATGATATTTCCAGATCACAAAAGAGAAAGAAATGTTTTTCTTCAACTCTGCAAAGGATGCCTTGGGAGTCGTGAGGGAAAAGGAGAATTAAAATCCCAGCCAGTGATTCCAGCAGAAGTTTGGGCACGTGCAACAAGGTCTCCCCATATTCCACTTAAGCCAGAATTACCCCCGATGTATAGTTTTGTGGACGCAGTGACACTGTATTGAAACCATGGGTTTTAGTCTGATGATTTGTGTTCAGACTTGGACCCCATATTTGCTAATTATGTTCTGTGAAACAAACCCACTTCCATCTTCTGAGTTCCTCATTTGTAAAAGGGCAAGTGTTAACTGCTGGGCAATACTGTCATGAAGACTCAAACTGGTGGGAATAGAAGTGACATTCTGTGATTGATCCCCACTCAGTTAATCGCAGTGCATGTTTCTCAGGTTGTTGTGTGCCAGGCGCTGTGCTCAACAATTTATGTGCTGTTTTTACTATTACTTTTATGGTAGTGCTCCCCTGAGTAAGCTCCAAGAGGAGTGTCCTGAGGGCATAGTATATACTCAATAAATATTTGTTACATGAGTGACAGTGTCATTTAATCCTCAAAAGAACTGCAATGAAGTTGGTACTGTAAGAATCCCCTGTTTGTCGCATGGGGAAACTGAGGCACGGGCAGCTAAGCAACTTGTGCGAGACTGTGCTAGCTCAAAAAGGAAGGTTGAGGATTCAATGCAGGTGCTCCTAGAACCCTACCTGCTACACTCTCCCAGCTTCTTAAATCTTTTCATGGTGGAGTAAGCAATCCCCATGGCCCTCCTCTCTACTCATCCTCCCTCCTCTGCCAAATGCTAGTGTGCACACTGGCCCTGACCTCGGGCCTCGCTGTCCTAAGACAGCACCTAGATTTAGCACCAGTGGGTGTACTCCTGGCCATCACACAGCACACACTCCCTGAAGTCTAGGAAAGACTCTTCTGATACCAAAGCCACGCTGACCAGGAAGCTGAGCCTCTTGGCGGGCCCCAGCTTGCTGCCTGCGGGTTGTGAGTGTGTTCATGGAGGCTCCATGCCAAGTCTCCAAAAGGGAAACCTTTCCCTGAGACCACCGTCAGGAGGCTGTGCAGGAGGAGGGGGGCCTGCCTGGGTTCTGCCCTGACTGTGCTTTCTCCCCTCTCCCAGGTCCCGGGCAGTGTGCTCCTTCTCCTTTTCTGCCTGCTGACCCTCCCTCCCTCCTTCCTTCCTCCTTCTCTTTGTCCCTCCTCCTCTTCTCTCTCCCTCCTTCTTTCTTTCCTTTCTCCCTTTCCCTTCCTCCCTTTTTATTTTCTGTCTCTTTTTCTTTCTCTCACTCATTTTCTTTATCTTTCTAAAAATGATTTTCCTCTCTCCTCCCATGTCCCTCTATGTTTCTCTGTCCCTGTCTCCATATCTTTCTCTTCCATTTTTTTCTCTTTCTCCCCACTCCTCCTTCCCTCTTTCTTTTTTTTCCTAAAAATGTGAGGTCTTTTTTCAAAGTCCTCTCAGTCTGGTGTGGGGAAGAAGGGGTTAGAAAAATAAACAGCCAACTAGTCTTTTGTCCTTATTCCTCCAGTTGGCAGACTGAGGCAGGGAGAAGGCCAACCCTCTTGCCATGGTTACTGAGCTATCCAAACCTTCCACATCACATGTGTATGTTTACAGATTTTTTTCCTTTGAAGGTTTGGTTTCCTATACCTGAAATACAATTCCATTCCCCTTGAACATTTGGCAAACTCCTATTCATCCTTCAAAACCTTTCTTAGGCACTATCTCCTCTGAGATGTCTTCTTGGGATATCACTTCTTGCCCAACAGTGTAATATTTATATTTTATGTCACATCTATACTTTGTATCTGTGTTTATTGCTGATTTTGTTATTGTTTCATAATTTAATATTTACCCTTCTATATTCACTTTTAAGCTATATATGAATGGTGAGAAGAAATTGTCTTATTCATCATACTTCTAACCATGAAGTTTAGTTTGGAGTACATCAAAAAAGGCTTATTATTTTGTTGAACAGTCTCTTGCTGAACGGAGGCCTCTTGCACCTATAAAGTACTACAGTGCCATAATAAATAGCTCTGTTAAACCCTTGAACTTGCAAGAGGGTCTCACTTGCTTATGATAAGATAATTCTCTTTACAGATTTTTAGTGATTCTTCTAGATTTGCCCACAAAACTTACCAAATGTTACCTGGTTCCTTTTTCTCTCTTGGTGCAAATGTGTTGGGATCCCAGATTTCTCTGTTTGCCTACAAATAAAATATCCTTTGAGGTTATTCTACAACCTGCTTGTATTGACAAGTTGGAAGAGGGCAAGACCCTTCTGCCCCGTTACAGATATGTCGATGCCATTGTCCTTCTGCCCTGGTCATGTCAGACAAGGGCTGACTTATTCTTCTGTTTGTGGCATGACAGCCAAACTCTATTGACTGGTACAATGGTACACTCTTAGCAACTGGACTGTCTCAAGCTTTCTGTTACTTTAGATGTCAGTAGTAGACACAGCTCAGGAGAAGAGTGAGTGTTGGTTCCAAAACAAATACTCATTGTCTTATCCCGGGGTTCACTAAGAGGTGGTGGAGGAAGTCAAGAGCCAAGGATTCCAGTAACAGGTCAGGAAATGGAGTACATGTTGGATCAAGACGACGTCTGTGAAAAGAGAATCATTTCCTTTATGTTCTTACTGGTTGCTGGATCTTACTGTAGGAAAGGTCATATGGGGAAAAGGCATAGGACGGGAGGGACACTGTCCCCATGAACAGGCACCTCTGATTGCCTATGTGATGGGAAGGACAGAGTGTCCACTCTCTGTCACCCAATTCTACCTCCCAGCAGCCTTGCACTTTCTTCTCTGCAATTCTTTCAGCACCAACCTGTTTCCCCCGAAAACATGAGCAGTCCCCAAGGGTTCTGTTGGAGAGGGGATTAAACAGCATTAAACAGCATTTTGTGCTTTGTCCATTACCCTATTGTAATGAAATGTGTTATTTGAAAGAATTATTTAAGCCCATATAAATTGGTCAATGTGAGAAGATGTATTTGAGGGGGGAGCAGAGTTGAGTAGGATGATAAAAATAGAGTTTTATCTGCATTTGGACTGATTTTGAAAAGGTTTTTAACCATTGCAACTGAATCCTTTTCAGAACCACTCCCCCCACTTTTTTTTTTGTTCACCCGAGTTGCTATGAGAACATGAATCATCTCTTTAGCACGATGACAGCAAGTGTAGCATTTAGGAGCGGACCCTGATTTTTCACTGTTTGTTCTTTGCTCTCAACAAGATAAGCTGTTGTTATTTCTTTCTTCTTGAACAAGCACACCATGATTGCTGAAGTGGTAAGAATAATTGGACCAAATAGTCATGCGATTAATGCAAACAGAGAGAATTCATCTGTTTCGAGTATAGTAAATGCACTTCTGAAGATGCAGGAGCTTGCTTTCTCTGTTTATTCTTGGGCTGGGAACAAATGTTGCTGAGTTCACTGCCATAGATTCCTGTGTTTCTTCCATGGGGTGGAGACCTGAAATGAACTGAGTTAAGGGAGAAATCAGCCCTATCTCAGAAGTGGGTGGGCTCAGAGGGAGGGACTGCGGGGTGAACACAGGGGTGAAGACTACTCTGCCCTGACATGACACCTTCCTCCCCTGCTGGGGGTAAGAGGACTTCTGCTTTCTCAATGATATGTTTCAATTAAAAGGGTGACCGACTGAAACAGAAGGGAAATTAGCATTGATTAAAGCCTTCAGGTGCTTAGCTCTGCACTCAGAATTATGTCCATTAGATGCCACAGGCATGAGACAGGTTCCATTGGTCCCATTGGACAGATAAGGACATTGAGATTCAGAAGTAAGTTTCCAAACTCACAAAACCAGTGTGTTGAAGTGTTGGGGTTTGAAGGCAGATCTTTCTGGCTCAGGGTCGAGGTAGAGGCATAAGCTTTGGGGCCAGATTATCCACTTCTGAATCCTGATGCTGCCATGTAGCAACTGTGTGACCTTGAGCAAGTGACTTCCCCTCTCAGTGTCTCCATTTTCTCATCTGTAAAAAAAAACCTGGGGATGATAATAGTACTTATCTAATAGGGCTGTTTCAATGTATAAATGAATTATTACATGAGAAGAATATAAAATTGTGCCTGGCCACTTTGATTATTCAATACTTGAGTGACTTCTGCTGCACAAGAATGCCTGCACATCATGCCTGTGATTTGCTGCAATGGTGCCCTAGCTCATCTGTCTCCATGCAATCATCCTGGCACACCCTGGAAAGGTTAATATCTCTAAACTCCCTTTTTCTCAGGTCATTTGATAACATTGCTGTGGGGAAGAAACTTGACTGTTCCTCCATTGACTGTCTGTGCCCCATTTTCCCCATTAACTTCCCATTGTACTCCTTCCCCACTTTGCAACTGCTCCCTCTGCGTGCCTCTCCACTCCTACCTCTGGGTCTCAGCTCACCCTCCCTCCTGTCCACAGCCTGCCTAATCCTTTGAATTCCTCAAGTCCCCTCCCTAAGCCCCTCTCTAGTCCCAGAAATGGCTCTTGCACTGTGAACCCACAGAGATGTCAACCACTCAGCAGCTCCCAGAGCCCATACTGTTGGTGGTGCTCAGTCAGCGTTCCATGTTCATGAATTCCTGTCTCCCCTAACAGCAGGTGCAAGAGAGGATACCAGGGTAATCACATTGCACTGCCACCGTCTATTTACTTCTCTCTCATAGTGATGTGCAAAGGGTGCTGTGGTTCCAGAAATCCAGGAGACATGGAAGGTCACTGTGGGAAGAGAAGTCTGCATCTTGAAGGATCAGCTGAAGTTTGGCACATGGAAAAGTAAAACGAAGGAATTTTAGGCAGAGGGAAATGTTTGTGCAGCAGTATGAGGATCGACAGGGATGCAAAAGTCTGGGTTTTAACAGAAGGTAGAGGACACTATGAAGAGATGCTGACAGTTTTCAGTGGCCAGCAGCAGCAAACATGATCATTCTTCTTGACTTTCACCCCACCTCTCCCCTTCCCATGTCTGTGGAATCTGGCTTCAGCCCTGAGCTGGGTTCTTCTTTCAGTTTGATAAATGCTTTCACTATTTTGCTTAATTGTCTCCTTCCAGTATTTATTAAACAGAAAGAAGATTAAATCCAATTAAATAAATGAAGCACCTTTTGACCAAGAAAGCATCATCCATTTGTGTTTGTGTTTGAAGCAAGGAATCCAGTGGGAGGGCTTTCACCATAAATGTCTACTCTGTGTTGGGTTGGAGAATGTGCTCTGCCTTTCTTCCAGAAGTCCTATAAATCCAGTTTCCCTTCTGGAATTGCCAAAGTACATGGTAAGGGGAAAATAACTAGCACTGTCTGGGTGTCCCCCAAATGCCAGAGGCTTGGCAAACATTAGCCAGGTAAGCTGTAGAATAATCCTGTGGGACAAGTGTTGCTTTCCTCATCTAATAAGTGAGAATAAGGAAGCTTGGAAAAATAGGGCACATTTCCGATTTTATAAACCCAGTGAATTGTGGTGAATAACAGAGGCCCTCAGGGCTCTTAGACATTTGGAGTGTGCACTAACCTGACCTTCAGCTGCTGGCACCAGCCTCCCTCCACTAGCTCACCTATAGGGAAGGCTCCTTTGCCTCTCTCTCTCTCCCCCGGCAGGAGAACTCCAGTGCTGCCTTCTCTTTTACACAAGCTCCCAGGGCCCCCAGGGGAGTGAGCTCCAGTTACCTACAGTGGTCACTATCTTGATAACTGATTCTTATTTTTCTACTTACACCCTTTCCTTCCCTGCCTCCCCTCCCAACTCTCCTACCAGCATGTCCAGGGATTACCTGCACCAAAATCCTTGTCTCAGGGACTGCCTCTGATATTTGCACAAAGATCTATCTGACTGTGAAACCTACAGCCTTCATGCTGCACCATGCTGTGGAGACCACTCGTGAAGGATTTCACTGGGACAGGAGAACAGTGGGATGGAGGAGCCCACTAGAGAAGTGACAAACAGATTTTACCTCAGGGGTCACCTATGAGTGATCAGTGGGGGCTCCCTGGAAGCTTCCTGGAGGATGAGTTTGAGACTGATAGGAGTAACATCTGGCTGGAGCGTGTGGTGGTGTCTGTGTGCCTGAGGGAGGGAAGAGGAGCAAACGTGATGGTATTTGCTTCCCGGCCCTTGCTGCTCCTTGTGTGCATGTTTGTGCTTCAGGCCCTTTCTGTGAGGAAGCCTACCAAAAGGAGACAGGGGTCCTATACATGGCCACCTTGTGAGCTCTCAGAGTGAGCAGTAGTAAGATGGAACCAGCACAGAGTTGAACAGCAACTCAGAAACTCTGAGGTCCAGTGTTGATAAAAATGCTCATGGGACAAGTCACTTTTACCTATCTTCTCTCTTTGTGTGACTGAAGAGAACAACTGCTGGAATTTTTGCTGACAATTTCATCCCTGCCCACACACCATCAGTCCAGAATCTGAAGATTATAGTTTCTTTCATTGTATAGTGTCTTTCTCTTATTGAGGGATTAATTCTCACACTTTGGCAGGCATTTCTCTTTTAGGGGGCATATGTCTCCCTTCTAAGCTTCTTCTTTTGGTTAGCACACCCCAGTGTCTTTCAGATGATCTAGTTTCCCCCTGCTCTCTGTATATGCTCCAGGAGTGGCTCTGTGCTGTAGTCTGGCCAACTAGGGCATGGCATTTCTCAGTCCCTGTGATTGGTTTGAGGATGTTAGAACAGGATCCAAATTATAGACCTCTGGGTCATTGCTGGCCACCTGTGACTCTGGAGAGGGACAGATCTGCACTGTGGCTCCACCTTGCTCCTCAATGGTTCAATCCAGAGGAAGGAAAGTAAGGAAATTGTGAATAATTGAGTCTGGGAGTCACTATGTGATCCTGTTGGTCAAGCCAGGCCTGAAGCTGATAGTATTCTGAGGATTTTCATTGGAATGAGCCCAAATATTACCTTCTTATTTTAATATGTTTGGGTTAGACCTCCTATCTCTTGCAAACAAAAAAATATCTAATTTATGATAGAAGATTCTGCTGAGAGTAGCTACTATATTATGCTCATGTTGACTTTTATAATCCAGTGGACTTCTTTTTGGTTCAGAAAATAGGGCAAAGGGGCTCCCAAAATTAGAGCCACTCAGCTCACCCTACTACATACCCCTACGCACCGCTGTGCATGACTGGGCTCTTCCCTGCCCCAAACACAGAGAAAACTGACTTAAATGGCTTTTATATCTCAAGCAGTAGACATTTATTATGGCCATAAAATGATTTCCCAGAGACTCCAGCCAGGCATGAGGCTTTTGTGTTCTGAATTTACCAATTTGCTAAAATAATCATCTTCACATTTGCTGTTAATAATCTTGCTTCAGGCGGTTACAACCAAATGGTTGGTCACTTCCAGTAATGGCCAATTTTTCAGAGATTATTGCTAAAATGATTAGGCACATCGTGATTTCCCAGGGCACATGCTTTGGAGCTGCTCCATTAACAAATAAAAAGCCTTCTGGGCCGATTGAGAAAGTGGGGGGATGCTTATCTGAAAAGGTAAATATATGTCATAATATCTATTGTTTTTCCTTAGCTAAATCCTAACTTTATGTTTCTTCCTGCCCATTATTGGCTCATTATTTAGTCACTAGACAGACTGCTTCTTTGCTTGCTCTAACCTCTTCATTGTAGTTGATGGGCCTAGGAAACAATTTACAGTAAACCAGATGAATCAATAAGGAAATATCCATTCTTGAGGTCCTCAGATGAGCCAGGACCTGGCATAGAAATTTTGCACAATATCTCATTTAATTCTCACAGCAAATTACTAGTTTGTACACAGGAGGAGACTAAGGCCCAGAGAGATTAATTCATGTATTGCATATCATCCAGCTAGTAAATGCATGACTACATTTGAATCCAGTGTTCTTCCCACTGTACCAGGAAGCCTATTTTTTTCATTCAGCTCTACTCACCCAGCTCCCCGCTTATGCCAGGGCCAAACATGGCACCTGGCAGCCCATCCCCAAGGTGGAGACAGGTTAGGACACTGGTAAGCAGAGCATGGGGAACCACAGCAACAGCGGTCCTGGTTTGCATGTGGCTGCCTGGTTCACACCCAATGCCAGTGTTTCTGCTGCAAACCTTTGACTTTCAGCCCCAGCTCTTGCAGCTGGAGAAACAAGAAGGGGACTTTAGGGAGAGGATTTGGGGCAAAACTTGACCTGAGAAATACTCTTATCTTCCAACATAAAGGGAAGAAAGTGTCTTCTTATTGTACTTATTGTAGGCATTTTGTAGAAGGAATCCATAGATCCTCAGCTGAGAGAAAAAAAAAAAATCACACCTTGATCCTCTCCTTTGACATCGCTTAAGTACATGCAGGATACAAATGTTAGCACATTAGGGAGAACATGAAAAGGCAGAGGCAGACATTCTTTGGTCTTTACAGACTGAATAAGAATTGGGAAAAGCTGGCCATTTTCTGTAATTAGGACGTTACCTCTGATACCAGGAAATGGCTATTCTAAGATTTTATTGTTTTAAGTAAACTCTACCCCCAATGTGGGGCTTAAACTCATGACCCTGAGGTCAAGGGCCACATGTCCTACCAACTGAGCCAGCCAGGTGCCCCAGGAAATTATCATTCTAAGACAGATCAATGTGAGCACTAGAAAGAGGTCTTTATATGACACAGAAGCTTGCTGATGAAAGAGGAAAAGACCTCATGTGGACAAGAGCAGACACATCTCTAGCCACACCTGGCAAATTGGTCAACCAACAAACAAAGACTTCAATAGCTAATAGCAGGGCTATTCTAGGTATTATATCTTTGCAATGTTTTAATATCTTTAATTTTTAAATTGTTTATTTTTTATAACAAAGCTATTACTTTTTTTCCTTCAAAAAGGAAGTGCAGAGCCTTTCTTAACCTGACAGAGCTTGTTCACCAAAAATAAACATTGTGGGAATCTGGCTGGCTCATTCAGTAGAGCATGTGACTCTTAATCTTAGGGTCATGAGTTCTAAAAACATGTTGGGGGTAGAGATTACAAAAAAAATCAACATTGAATGTCAACCTTCAATAGTATAATGGTAGAGGCATTTAAATGAAAGCCCTCAGGGTATGCATGCTGGACATATTGATACCTATGTTCAATCTTAGTAAAATGTACCACAGTTCATTCTATGAAGTGGACCAGTTGATCAACTCTGGCTGTTTAGAGAGATTATAGTTGCTCATAAATCATTGGTCAGAATTGTTCACATGGTGCTGACCTAACTGGAAGGGGATGAAAAGTAACCTTCAGTGCCTAGGAAGAACTGGATACAGATGAGTTCAAATGTGTCACCACTGGAACAAAGTAGTTGAAAGCCAGTATGTACCTTTCTTTGCTCTCTTCCCCTTCTGAGATGGCCTTGGAAATAATAAATTTCAGATGGCTCAGCTACAAAACGGTGGAGTTTCTGTTAGCCTGGATCCTTGAATGACAGTATGGAGCAGAGCTACTCATTGACATGCATTGGAGATCTTTGTGAAGTTAAACCACTAAAATTCCAAGATTAATTTGTTTCTGTAGTAAAACCTGGCCTCTTTCACTAAGGCAGATAAGCAATCAGAGGTGGAAGCTCAAAGAATCCGCATGTCTCACAAAGGAGGCATAACTGAAACAGATGGACTTTCTGGTATAATCAGTCCCTGTTCCAGTGACCATGTTTGACAGACCAGGAAACAGGTGCCCTCACAGAAAGGGATCCTCACAGACATGATTCCTTTATGAGGTAATAGCTTTTGGCAACTGCAGTAGGATTTAAAGCATGAGAAGAAGAAAAAGTATGTGCCATAATAGTGCTTCTGCTCCAGGATAACAAGGCAAATTATTTATAAGAATGAAGAGACAAAAGCATAAGAATTGAGGAAGCAGGCATAGAGGAAAGAGCTTCAACTGTACTTTGTACTTGTACCTTGGTGATTGGCTGGACATTAAAAGTGTTAGGCCTTGTCTTTTTCTATGAACCCTCAGTCAGAGTCATTCAAATTGGGCTGACATGGTGAATAAGTCTATACTAAGCCAGAAACAAACTGGATGACTAGGAAATATTTTCAAGGAGGGTTTCTCCAAGTGGGATTTTGCAACTGCCTGATGAAGAATTACTTAACAAATCAGAAACTCAAGGGCCAGAGCTGAGAAAGGTTTGCTTGAACAAGCTCAGTGGTAATACTATATCCACTACAGTTTGAAAATAACTAGCCAAAACCCTCCCCTCTGGCTATGATGTCATGCTTTGGCTCCTAGATCTACCATGAGTCTCTTGACTGGATTATTGGAAAGCAGTTTCCATTTCTCCTTTTCTCTTCAGCCATGAGAACTGCTAAATGAAGCTAGGAAAAATGATTATTACTACATGAAAAGACATTCTTCAAGTGGACGTGACTAGCCGCAGATGTGCTGGTTTGGGCCGTATCTCTGTTTTCCTTGTTTATGTAGTCAGATAAACCACATACCTTTCTGAGACCAGGTTCTCACCAATGTTTGGGTGGCTGAATTAGGATGAGTCACTGACTGCAGCTGGTGAAACTGTTTGGGGTTTGCATGCATCAAGGTTCACTACCTCTCCTTCACTGTGAACCTGCTTCCAAATCTTAGGCTGGGATTTGTCATGGGCTCCAACCACAGAGGAAAGCTCACCTTTTCTGTCCTTTATGGAAGGTGGTATCTTTAGTTGTCACCTGATACATCCCAGAGACTCCGAGACAAGGTCTGAATTGATGTCTGGAGCTGGGTTTTGTGTCTGAATTAGGAGCTTCCCTGAGTAGGGTAGAGTTTGCCAAGTGAGTCACTACATTTTGTGTCACGATAGACTTTCAAAACTCAAATAAACCACTTGAGTGGAAAACCACTTTCCAAGAGATGGAAAACCTTTTCAGATTTTGTTCACCTCCTGGCATACAGTAAATAAAACTGACCTAAGTAAGATCACTGCAAACTACAAAGCCTGAACAAATTTTCAGGATTACCATTAAGTCAAGAAACTTTCTCATGAATTCTTATATTTGTTCTTGAAGTGAGATAGGGCAGGGATGATCCCCATTTTACAGATGAGGAAAAGGAGGTATGAAGGAAGCAAATGGTATGCTAAGGGTCAAATCTCTCGTAGTGGGGCAGATTCTGCTGATCTTCAATTCCAAGTACAATAATAGTGCATAATGGAAAAGTGAAGAGACTCAAACTTTGAATCCTGGCTCTGCCACTCCCTGGCTAACTAACTCCAGAGCATTTCCTTAATCTCTCTGGGTCCTCTGCTTCTTCTCTTAGGTAGTGACTATAGTATCTTTCTCATGGGTAATTCAGAAATTAAATAAGGCTATTTTAAAAGGACTCAGTATAGTAGACATTCAGTAAATTTAAGCACCTTTCTTCTTATCGTTCATGCATTCATTTCCATTCATTGCATATGCTCCAGTATCTACTATATCCCAGGAACTGTATTACGTCTAGAGAATGGAGGTATTGACAGAATGCACTTGGCCCTAGCCTCAGGGAACATATTGTTCATCTCCCACCATGTCAAGTCAGGAGCTGGAGAGCCCTGCATGAACATGTTCCTGAACCTTTGTAAGGACACCCTGCTCCCTTCTGCTCACCTTTCCTCCATGTCATGACCACCAGAGATATCCAGGCTGTTCTTCCTCCCCTTACTCTTCACACAGCTATCCCTACTCCTTCTTCATCCTTCTTGTCCATTCTGCTTCTTCAGAGCACTTGTCCCAGGCTTTATAATTACCTATTGATACATCTGTGTATTTGTGTGTCTTCTAACAGAAAGCCATGAATTCCGCACAGCACAGGTCCACACCTGTGACCTCTCACATGATCTAGAACACATTATGATCTCAATAGAAAGAGGAAAACATGAATGGATTATTGAATTAGTGAATATATCCACAAACAGTTCTGCAAATAAATCTATTTATGTATACAAGAAATAATAGTTTAGCATATCCTGGCTGGTTTTTTGACAAAAATAAACTTATGAGCTCATAATTCATTCATTCATTCACTCCTTCATTTAATCAATCAAAATTGTAATAGTTTATAGTCTAAGGAACCATAAATCTGGGTGGTGGATACTATTCACAGTGCTTTTACATCCGTTAACTTGCCAATGACAGATACACTAGACAATTTTGACTATTTCCCCACATTTGAGTACAGAAGCAGATACTTCTAGTAGATACTACCAGGCCTCACAGTGGGCCTTTACAAGCCCTCACTCTAAGCCTTAGAGACAACTGCTATATGTAAAAGTATTTGCTCAGCAGTGTTCTTGTGCCCAGCCTTCCTCCAACCTTAGGCATCCTCTTGACCCAGCAAACTTCCTCAGTCATGAGGACATCAGTGGTATGTGAGTGAGTCTTGATTACCAGAATGTGTAGCATAGTGATGACGTTACTGGGATAGAGACAACTTTTTAAAAGTGGTTCCCACCTCCTTTCCCATTCATCTTTATTTCCAAGCATGCCAGTATGAGAGGAGAGATTTTCTCTTGGCCCCTTTGGAAATTTAGAAAACAAAGTTCTTGGTGTAGGTAGAAGTCCAGATTCTACCTTCAGCATCAGGCTATGACCCCTCTGCTTCCAACCAGAATACAGAGAGAAGCTTTACATATTTCCATTCTCAATTCATGTTCTTTCTCAGTGCCTCAGCACCCAGAACCTTATCTTAAAGATTTCTCTGCTCTGAACATCCCATCCCAACTCCTGTGTGCAGCTTCCTAGCTGACCACAAGTCATCATTTCTCATTCTTTGTGAAACTTCAATTTCCCTGAAACCTCCAAGCTTTTCTCTATCCTATCTACGAACTCAGTATTTTCCCCTTCCTATACAGCAATAATTTGCAACTAGGGTTGATTTTGCCCTTCAGGGGATTTGATAATATTTGGAGATATTTTTGGTTGTCACTAACTGGGGGAAGGCAGGTGGATGTGCTCCTGGCCTCTGATAGGTAGAGGTTAGGGATATCACTGACTATTCTCCAATGCACAGACCTGTGCCCTGCAACAAAGGATTATCTGGCTCCCGAAGTCAGTAGTACTGAAGTTGAGAAACCTTGTTGTAGAATGTTACCAGCATCCTTCCTGGCATTTTGAGGTCTCCTTAAAAATCTGACCATAATTGGCACACTCCCTAGCAAATCTACAAGTCCATTTCTTTTTTTTTTTTTTTAAGATTTTATTTATTCATGAGAGTCACAGAGAGAGGGGGGTGGGGGGCAGGCAGAGACACAGGCAGAGGCAGAAGCAGACTCCACACAGGAAGCCCAATGTGGGACTTCCAGGTCTCTAGGATCACGCCCTGGGCTGAAGGCAGCGCTAAACCGCTGAGCTACCTTGGCTGCCCTACAATTCCATATCTTTTCAGTTCTCAGACGCTAGCTGGCATAGGGGAATCATGATGTGAATGAGAGTTCCTCAAGTTTGCCTCTATGTTTTCTTCTCTAGATGTGACAACACTACCTCAGATGGGGTAGCATGAGAATCCTGTAAGAAAATGAATATATTTTACTAGCCAGTACCATTCCACAAATGGGGTGTGATCAACGGGAGCTGTTCTTGCTGCATTGTTGCTATAGCCATTTTATCATTGTTGTTCTCTCCCCACGATACCTGCATTTGACCCCAGGTCTCTGCACAAGGGTATTTCCACTTCCTTCTTCTTTTCTTTCTGGTCATTGCCTTGGGAACCTTGATTACCCTTTTGATACCTTTTACCAACTCCAAACTTGGGGGGAAAAGTGAATTTAATTTCCTGTAGCTATTTGTTTCCTGTAGCTGTGAATACCTTTGGCTCAGACTCAAGCTTGAATCTGAAAGTTTCTGTTTGCAAATCATGAGTCACTTAGCAAAAGGACAGGGTAAACCTGTGACATTCCAGGACTCTTGATGATGATGGACCATGTCTCGGGCCAGGGACTCTGAGTATGGTGCTGCTCACCCGTCACAGACCTAACCAGTCTCCCAGTACTTGCAGCCCATTAGCACTTGACACATACCACCTTCTACCAGGAGGAAATGAGCAAAATTTTAGGATTCATGTTAAGCTCGCCAAACACATGTTGTGGACACATTAGAACAATTTTTCAAAACTTTTTATTTCACGCAGGTTTACCAGATACATATCACTGGCACCTCAGAGCCTGGTAAACGATATTTTACTGAAGTATTTTATATATTCTGAAAAGTACATAGATCATATGTGCACAGCTGAAAGACTTTTAAGCAAAAGAATATAACCATGTAGCTAATAACCCAGATCAGAAAAAAGACAGTTGTTAGCTCTCTAGAAGCCTCCTTTTGTCTCTATCAGTGACTTCCTCTCCAAAAGTCACCATAGTCCTGATTTCTATAAGGATAGATTAGTGTCACCTGTTTTTGAAATTTGTTTAACTGATATTATATGGGATGCACTTTTTCTTATTTACTTTTTTTTTTTTTTTGCTCAATATTTGAAGTTCAGCTCTGCTGATAGGCATAGCAGAAATTTATTTATTTTCACTATCATCTGTGATTAATTTGAAAGTATATAATATGACATTTTTGTTCTATTCTTGATGGGCACTTGGTTTTTTTTTTGGGTTAACTTTTATGTAACGATCCCATGGACACTCTATTCACTGTCTCTTGGTACATATATATCCCCTTGCGTTTATAAACAGGTGTTTGGCTTGAGGAGACACTGCCACTTTCCCCAAAATGGTTGTATTAGTGGACTCTCCCAAGAGCAGTGCAGGTAAGTTCTAATTGCATGACATCTTTGCAGACTTTGACCATGTCCATTAGATTTTTTTGTTTGTTTTAGCCATTCTGGTTGGCATGTAGTGGTATATCATGGTGGTTTTAGTTTGCCTTTCTCTGATGACTAATGGAATTGAACATCTTTTCACATAAATATTATTCATTTGGTTGTCTTCTTTTGTGAAATGCCTATTCAAGTCTTTTGCTCACTTTTCTTTTGGGTTGTCAGTCTTTTTGATTTGTAGAATTTCATGATATATTCTGGGTAAGAGCTCTTTGATGGTTATAAATCTGTCAATGTAACTACCTCCTATTTCATCTGTCTATATATCTACCTACCTGCCTACCTACCTATCTACTATTATGCCACTCCATGTCTTATCTTTTTACTAAATTAATAGTGCCTTCGGATGAACAGATATTCTTTATTTTAAAGAAAGCCAATTTATGGATTATTTTCTCTAAGGGTATTGATATAGTGTCCAGTTTGCTACTTTCTTAAGATCATGAAGATATGCTTTTTTGTTATATTGTAGAAACTTGACTATTTTTTACATGTAGGTTGACAATCCACCTGGAATTGATACATATGGTGTGAGGTGGGAGTTAAAATTTGACTTTTTTGATTAATTGATTCAGTACCATTTATTAATAAACTATAATTTGCTTCATTATACTGCTATTATTTTATGTAACATAATATTTATATAACAAATCAAATGACCATGTATATATGACTCTGTTTCTAACTCTATTATATTTCATTGATCCATTTTCTTATTATTTTATCAATAACTATGTGGTGTTAATTATTATATGTTTAGGATTAGTCTTGATGTCTTGTAGAGTACATTTTAAAATTTTGTTCTTTTTTTAAGGATTATCCTGGATATTTTGGGTCCTTTACATTTCCATATAAATTACAGAGTCAGCTTGTCAATCTCCACAATCTCTTTGGGATTTTGACTGGGATTGTGTTGAATCTATAAGTCAGTTTGGGGAAAATTAATATCTTATCAACATATTTTTCATCCTTTTACTTTCAATATTTAATGATTCCTCCTATTATAGCTCTCTTTTAAGTAATGTGAAATATTTTTCAAGTTTGATAATCTTTATATTTTAATTTAGGTGCTTGAAAATCCATTCCATTTGTATTTAATTTAATTACTGACATATAATTACATTACAGTATATTTGAGTTTTAATTTGCTTTTTTGCTATTGGGTTTTTATTCTTCTTTCTTATTCATGCTCTCTTTTCTTTCTTCCCTTCTTTGAGTTAATCAAATATTTCTTAATTTCCCATTCCCACAGGCTTGTCAGTTATACATTATTTTTACTTTAGTGATCACATGAGAAATTAAAGCATTAAACGTCATATACTGGTTAGAGTCTAATATAAAAAAGTATATTTATCAATTCTTAGAAAGCATGAAGAAGTTAGGACAGTTTAACTCCATTTATTCTCTCATACATGATGTGTTATTGTTGTCATTTATGTTGACATAAGATATTACTGTAATTTTATAAAGTTAGTATTATTTGAGAGTGATCTGTGTACTTGCCTTTTCCATTGTTTTTTACTCCTGTATGCATTTCTAATCTTCCATCTAGGTTTATATTTCTTCTACCTAAAACACTCCTTGCAGTTGTTCTGGTAGGGGTGAATTTTCTCAGTTTGTGTTTTCTGGAAATGTCTTTATTTTTTACTTCATATTTTAAAGATATTCTTGCTTGGGAAAGGATTCAAGGTTGGCCATTATTGCTTTATTTTAAAAAGTTTTTATTCATTCATTCATTCATTCATTCGTCCCACATCGGGCTACCTCTAGAGGAGGGCTCTACCCCTCTAGAGGTAGCCCGATGTGGGACTCCATCCCAGAACTTGGGGACCATGCCCTGAGCCAAAAGGCAGACCCTCAACTGCTAAGCCACCCAGGTGTCTGTCTTGCTAGTTTTTTTTTAAATGATTTATTATTTCAAGCAGTGGGGAGGGGCAGAAGGAGAGGGAAAGTTTCAAGAAGACTCTGCACTGAATGTGGAACTCAATACAGGGCTCAACCCCATGACCCCAAAATCACAATGTGAGCTGAAACCAAGAATCTTACCCAGGTGCCACTTCTTGCTACTTTTAATAGTGTCATCCTAGTCTTTCCAATTTCATCTTCTCAGTTGAGAAGTCAGCTATGATATTTACTGTTGTTCTGAAGACAATGATTCTTTTGCTCTGCAAGCTTTTAAGAATTTTTTCTTCATCTTTGTGGTACATAAATGAAATTGTTTTCTTAATTTCATTTTTGGATTGCTTATTACTAGCACTTAAGAGTACAACTGATTCTTTATGTTGATTTTGTATCTTGCAATTTTGCTGAATTTGTTTGTTCTAACAGTTTCTTTGTGGCTTCCTTAGGATTTTCTATACATAAGATTATATCATCTACAAATAGAGTCCTGCTTCTTTCTTTCCAATTTGGATGCCTTTTCCTTTTCTTGCCTATTTGTCCTGGTTAGAATTTAAAGTACAATATTGAATAGAAGTGGTGAGCATAGACATCCCTGTGTTGTTCCTGGTCTTAGAGGAGAAGCTTTCAGCCTCTCACTATTAAGTTTTGTTTGTTTTGTTTTAATAGTTTGAAGTCTTCCATCACTATTGGAAAACTCATAGCTTTTGTCTCTTCATCTTTCTGTCTTCCCTTCCCTTTTGGTCTCCAATTACACATATATTAGACCTATTTCCCATGCCTCTTAGTTCTTTTATGCTGTTTATGTAGTTTTTTTATCATTTATACTTTCCACATTTCAGTCCAGATGGTTTTAGCTAACTTCTGGTTTCATCTGGTCACCCTGTTCCTCTGTGTCTAAACTGTTGATAAACTTATTTCCTGAGTTCTTAATTTTAGCACTCATATTTTTCAGTTTGAGCATTTCCATTGTTTTCTTTCTAAAATATATTGTCATCCTGTGAAATTTTCTATCTTGTCATAGTCATCTTAAAAATCTGACAACTTCAGTGTTTATGCCATCTTTATTCTGTTCCTTTTGTTCATTTCTTTGATTCATTTTTTAACCCTATTTCTTTTTGACTCTGATAGTTTTTTATTGAGCACTAGACACAGACCTTGTATATGAAAAATTATACAAAGACTAGATGAGCCTTCAGTTTCTGGTAGGCAATTAGAATTGGACTGAGCTGTTCCAAGCTTGGGATTCAGACTGGGAAGGAGTTGGTCTGTTTGTACTTTGTATTACATAGCAAGTGTGGTTTCCTCAGAATCCCAAAAGAAAGTCTGGAGGTGAGTTAGCTCTGCTCAGCCTCTCTGTTGGAAACTGAACTCCAAATTTCATCTCCCCAGGACCATGAAACACCTTAAGGGTCCATTTATCTCTTTAGCCGACTGCCTGCTATTTCTTGGCTTTTCTAGTTTAAGAATTGGTAAATGCCTCCTGGGGAGTTATAGCTCAGGCCTTTAGGCTTTTTCTCTCTGCTTCTCTTTGTAAGATTTTGTCCCCTCAAGTGCTGGCGACCTAAGAAGGCTTATCTCCACTTTCTCTCTCCCTCACCCCATAAGAATGTCAAAAACTCTCTTCAGCTTCTTTGCTCCTTGGAACCTGTCACAATTTGGCTTCTCACTCTCTCTGCCCAGAATTCTTAAAATAGGTAAATGTCCCAAAGGAAAATGCTGTAGAGAGTGCTATGCTAGCTTTAGTGAGTTTTTCTTCTCTTTGGACGTTGGCTCCTGTTGTTTTGGCTGCCTCGATAGTTCTTTCATGGTATTTAGGTTTTCTAGTCATTCTTGGGGAGAGGTTTGTTTACTGCAGATTAGTCCACTATTGCTGCAAGCAGGGCTATTCTGGACTGTGTACTGTGAAAGTGAGAGGACTAACAGGTAAAATGAGTGATCCTTTCACCACAGAGAGCATTTAGGGAACCTTCCTTTACTTCTACTTCCGAGGAGACCCATCCATCTCCTCGGAAGTAGAGCCATCCTCAGGTCCTTATGTTCTACTTCTTATCAGTCTCTCCACTTCGAGCTTGTTTTCCAAAATAGACCCTCTAGCTTTGGACCACAGTATCAGTGTTACACTGAAAGTATGAGGTAATAGTATGTAGTAAAGTTTTAAAATATATAATCCATATCTATTAGAGATTCATCCTGAAACATCTAGAGATTAGTTGATGAATACCTCTTCATCACCAGGAAATCCTGTTCCCCTTTCTTTCCTTCTTTTTTTTTTATTGTAGCATGTGAAAAGATTGATATTGTGATAATCATTGCTAGTGTGTATAAATTGAACATCATGATGTATGTCTTATACAGTGATACATGTCAGTTATTTCTCAGTAAAACTGGAAAAAAAATGACAAGTACCAAATTCACTTTAATATTATCCAGTAAGGAGTTCCAAAAGGAAGACGAGACTTGCCATGTGTTGATATTTGTTAAAGCTGAATTATGGATATGTGGTTTCATTGTATTATTCTATGTCGGAGTGTTTGCATATCTCTATAATGAAATAACTAGGCATGTAAAGAGAGTCACAACCATGAAAAAATATGTCCACCTCAAAGAAATAAAAATCAGATTTTCTAGGCTAACATATAAAGACCCATCTACCCTTTGCACTCCCAATCATGCATGTTATGAGTTCCTTACAAATGCTTATGTATTTGCTTATGACATTTCTTGCCTAATATCATTTAAAAAACAATTAAAAAAATCAATTGTCTTTACTCTTGTTAAGATAGTAATTTTTTAAAAAAAGATTTTATTTGAGAGAGAGAGAGTGAAAATAAAGCATGAGCAGAGGTGGGGCAGGGAGAGGTTGAGAAAGAAGCAGATTTCCCACTGAGTGCACAGCCGGACATGGGGCTCAATCCCAGGACCCTGAGATCATGACCTGAACTGAAGTCAGGTGTTTAACCAACTAAGCCACCCAGGTGCCCCTAAGATAATGATTTTTAAGAGTTTGAAGGAGAATTTACAAGCTATTAGAGGTACAGCAGAGACACCCAAGAAGTTTTCCAAACTGCCACATTACATAAAGGTACAAAATAAGCATCCTCCCCCAAGCCCTCCACCATATTATAAAACCACTGCCATTAAAATCACCATTAATTTTCACCACTTACCATATTGCAAAGCATCATGCTAAATGCTTCACCTGGATTACTGCAGTCACTCCCCAGGGAATCTGAGATGATTATTATCTGTTATTCCATTGTACAGGTGTAGACAGTGAGGTTCAGAAGGTCTAAGTAGCAGGAAGCAAGGCAATAGCTACTAAGTGGCAACCTCAGGTGGCTGACAGAAGGGCCCCCTACTTAATTAATGAAACAGTGGTTCTCAAACTTGATCCTCTATCAGAATCATCTGGAGGGCTTGTTAAAATACATTGCTGAGCCTCACCCCTCAGGTTTCTGACTCAGTGGGTCTGGAGCAAGGCCCAAGAATTTGCATTTTAATAAATTCCCAGGTGATGCTGATGCTGTGTTTAGGGATCACAGTTGGAGAAATGTTGCACTAGAGTGCATTATTTTAGGGAAGCAGTAACATGATTTGTTCCCCTTAGATTTGGTTCCTTTTAGGTGTTGGAGAGACCCTGCTGTGTAGACTACAGAAAAAAATGACCCCTGGCTTTCTTTTCTTTCACTAGTGGAGTACTCTCCTCTGGTAACTTCCATGGCCAGGAGCCTGGGCCTTCCTGCTGGGCCTGGAATGCATTGAGGGTCTTTCCTGTTGTTTTGCCACAAGTGGACAGCTTCACCTTGCAGCAACAAGTCAGATGGTCTCTGTTAATGAGCCATTTTGATGATAAATTCTTTAGAACCTCTTAAGGCCACAGTGTTGGGTCCCTTAGGCCCTTTCCTAGAGAGGCCTCAAGTACAGTCACAGTAACCTTGTCAATCTTTGCTCCTTTCCTGGCCCCACCTGCCACTCCAGCCTAGTTCTCCACTCTTATTTCCCTCCCCTGAAAGCTCCTGCCATACAAACCTGTTCTTTCTTCCCAGAGCATTTTCTGTAGGGCTCTTACAATTTAGTTAGGGGAATGCTTCATTCTGCAAAGCTGTCTTATAGTCAAGAGGATGAATGAGAATAATAGTGATAGAGAGGTTTAGCCGCTATGGGGCCCTACTGCCTAGCAGGTAATAAGCTGCCTGCCTTCTAATACAGCTATTATACTTTAAGGGGGGGGGGGGGGGATGGTCTCATAGAACTTAACTACTCTGAGCTTCAGTTTCCTCATTTACAAACAAAATAATAGTTGTATATTTCAGAGTTGTTTGGAATATTAAATGACTAATTGCTCACAAAGGTCTTACCAAGTTGTCTGGCACAAAATGAAAGCTAAGTGAGCTACCATGAAGAAGAGTTTCTTCTCAGATCACAAAGGTCAAGAGCTTTGGGGAAAGAATGGAGATATGACATTTGGACTGGAACTTGACGTGACCAGTTTTTGAGATAAGTTGTTTGGATGAGAACAATCTCAGTGGAAAGGATGGGATAAACAAAGACACAAAAACAGTCAAGGGGTACAGGGTGGATCTCTAGCAAAGAGAAGATCTGTTCCTTGCCTATTCTTTGAGCCTCTTCTTTTCTGCCTACACTCACGATGGGCTAGAAATTCAGAGAATGACCTACCTTCCTTTGAATCTTGGTCCTCTCCAGCCCATGAACACATCACACTTGGCTACTCTTATCTGGATTTCTTTATACCATGTTTTGGGGGTGCTTTCCCTGACTCACTGTTATAGTCAACCCTTCTTTTGTGTACCATGCTATAGAAGAACATACTTTTGTTTTAGATCTTATCACATTCTATTATAATTGTGTGTCTGTATGTGTGTGTCCATGGTAGGGGTTTTGTCTCTGTTGAACTGATTTTCTCTATGTTTGCCATGGAGACATATCCATCTTCATATTCTCTGTGCTGGACTCACAGAAAGGATTCAGTGGATGCGGGTTGCATGTATAGATGAACAATGAATGGGTAAACAAATGAAAGGATGAGGGAAAAAAATATTTTCCAACTGAAGAATAGCCTGAGGCATAATGAAAAATGAAAATGTTATAATATAGGGCCTTGTTACTCAAAATGTGGTCCAGGGACCAGCAACATCTGCCTTACCTACAAGCAAGAGTGTTGGAAATGCAGAGTCTAAGGCCTCACCCCAAACCTACTGTATCAGAATCTTCATTTTAACAAGATCCCTGGGTGATTCATGTGCACTTTACAGGTTAAGAAGCCTGGTCTAGTGGTTAAGAGAGAAAACTCTGGAGACAGGATTCAGATTCTTGATCTACGTCTTACCCAGCTGTGTGAGCTTGAGCAAATCACTTTTTCAAATTTGTCAAACGAGCACCATGATAGTGGTGTAGTTTTTTGGAGTAGTGTTGGTGTGTTGGTGGGGTCTGGAGCCCATGACCAAGAAAGAATTCTTTAGATGTCTTTGGTGCAAAAAGGTGATTTTATTAAAAGTACAGGTACAGGATCCATGGACAGAAAGCTGCTGTTGCCTTCTGCCTCCTGCTGCCCCAGGATTGTGGGGAGCAACTGATTACATACCTTGGGGTCCAGGGAAGTAAAGATAAAGGAAGTTCCAAAAGGACTTTCATATGCTAAAGAAGACTCAGGATCCTGGAGGAATGTTATAATCTGCCTATCTCAAGTTATTTGTCAATGGGCTGCAGGATATAAGGATGTTTAATTTTATCTACATTTCCTCTGCCTTTGTTTCCCACATCAGTAGTTATTACCTCAAGGTCTTTTTGTGAGGATTCAATATGTTAACAGATGTGAAGTGCCTTGTACTTACTATATTGGCCTGGCAAATGGTTAAGTGCCCAGAAAGCATTAGCGATTATTAACCATGTCCCCCTGACTGCCTGAGAGGCCAGGAGGAAAAGCAGAGCTCACTGAAGATCTAAACAGACATTGTGTCCTTGTGTTTCCTCCCCACACCGGTACCCGGGTGATGGAAGCTGGCTGGCCAGGGCTGTCCCTTCCTGTGTGGAGCTCCTTTGGAGGGGCGCTGCTGACATGGGGAGCATGGCCTTCCTCTCAGCTGCTGCGCAACCAGCCCGAAGCTTCCTGGAGCTGAGGACTCCAGCCAGTTGTGGAGAACCACCCTTCCCTGGCGCTGAGTCATCCTATCTCTAGTCAGACAGGGATCAAGGCAGGTGGGAAGCTCCACAGGCCTGGCGGAGGTGCCCCAGGCGCGGGTTTAGGTGACTCATACTGTACCATGAGTCATATTTATTACATAAGAGCAGATCAAGAGCATTCAAATGCCACACAAGCCCAAATCTGTCCCCACAGACTGGGGAGGGTGGTGTCAGTGGGAGACTGGCCTGGAGACAAGTCCTGGAATCTCCAGAACAATTTGGCCCCACTCCTCAGAGGCTCCTTCTTTCATATATACCCAAGGACTATGTCATCATCACCATCGCAATCATCATCGATGTGGTTATAATTTGAAACAGACAATTAAGTTACTTTTTAGAACAAGAGCAGAGCTGTAGGTAACTTAAAGTGATAGATTAATTAGCACCCAAAGACTGCAGATATGAAAAAGCAATAACTCCATTTGAAGAGTTGTGTAAAAAAAAAAAAAAAAAAGTGGAGTTAAATTAAAAGGCAACTCAATAAAATGAATACATTTATCTAGCAAAGGAATAAAGCTTTTGTACCAATTGCTTTAACAAAGCTCTTCCCTAAAAATATGAATATTCAGGAACAGTGAAGGTAGAGAACAGCTATCACCTAGGTTCCTACCTAGAAGCTGAAAATCAGAGATTTCTGATGGCATCCTGTCCTTGAGAAGACTTGGGACATTTGACTCTCTACATTTATGCTGAAGACACAGTAGGAAGCCACAATAATATTTATGAAGGGAGAAATTATTATATATAATAAGGGAATGCTGAAAGCACCTATTAATCCAACTTTGCAGTTTGATTTTGTTGATTAATATTAAACCTACTGGTCATCTCGGGTATTGAAAGGCTTTTGCAAAGTCCTCAACACCATGGAAAATGCTACTGATAAAATACTAGGTAAAGCAATAAAGCAGGAAACAAGATTTCTTTTTTAAAACTTCAGGTCGAAGGTATGTTAATAACAACAGAAGCTTGACCCGCTCAGAAATTTTTAAAAAACCAAAATTTGAAAGGCTCAAATGAAACATGGAAAAGTTACTAGTAATTATCAGGATTCAGTGAACATTTTTCCCTCTTAATGTAAATTTTCAAAGCTTTCTGAAATTAACATTGTATTTATAATCCGAATGGGTGTATATATACAAATTAGTGAATATATGTTTGCATAGAACATACAAGAATATATAGTATAAGAGCAGTGTATAATATATATAACAAATATAATATGTGATATAATATGTAGTAAACTGTAAGATTAAACTAGAAAGAAGTCTTTTTACCTGATGCATTATAGTTACTCAAGTCTTGTTCTTCATATATTCTCCTTTATATTTCTGTGCAAATGGTGCCCAGCAGACAAAAATTAGCCAATTTTCAACTTGAGTCCAGGGGACTTTAGAAGAAAGCTGTTTGGGTGCAGATTATGTGCTGTATTAATCCCTGTGGATGAGATATTTCTGTATGGAGAACTCTGGTGGACTTCTCACTGCTGGCTGAGCCAGGGATCAGCTTTTAGTTTGTGTTTAGTTACAAGTCTTTCAGCTTTGTAGTAGATAAATCAGGTGGCAACTGGGTTGGTCCCTCTCATCCTTTCCCTCATCCTTTTAATAAATGTCAATGAGCTGGATTTTTCTGAGCCATAGAATATCTATGTCAGAGGCAGGAGGCAAGTTCACAGGCATCTCCAATGCAGATACAGTAGCGGAACTCCAAATCTACCTGAATGTCAATAGGGCTGTGGTCCTAAGCCCCAAAATGCAAAAGAAAGTCTCTTACCTCCCATGTAATTTCCAGAAATCCATTTGATAAAAAGAAGAAAATGACCTGAACAAGATACCTGTATCCTGGTCCATCACTCTAGGACATGAGCTAGGCAGCAGGGACTTCTGAAGCACGCTCACCACTACTAGAGAGGCATGAAGGTCTGCCCACACCCTGACCCACCAGGCAAACACATGTGTCATCTCAGTCTTACACATTTCATCTTTTCCCCTTTTGTCCCTGACCCAGGGCTTGACAAACCACAGCCCGGAAGGTCCAGCCAGCTACCTGGTTTTTGCTTTGTTTTCTTTTATAGCCTTTGAGCTAAGAGTGACTTTTATTTATTTTAATGCAATGAATTTAAATGCTTATATAAATGTGTACCTGTTATTCTCCAGTCTGCCTTTTGGTCTCCATTTGCCTAAAATATTTACTCTTTGGGTCTTTAAGGAAGCATTTTCTGACTGTTTCTGTCCTCATCACCCCAACCATTATTTCCTGTTGGAAGTACTACAGTTACTTACTGGTACCCTTGTTCCACTGCCTTCTCCCTACATTTGTTTCTACACACAGCTAAGCATGATATCCCCTTGTTTAGTGCCTTCCAACAGCTTGTTACTGCTATTAACTAATACCTGCACTCCCTATCTTGCTCCTAAAGCTTGGAGCCCCTGGCGGCCTGGCCTGTAACCTCCAAACCCCAGTACATACTCACTGGGTTCCAGGTACCCAGCCTTTCTGGTCTTTCTCACATTGAGTTCAACATGGCCCTAGTACATAATCCTCACATAGGTATAGCCCTGGTCTTGGTGACGTCATATTTCCCAGAATGATGTCTGGTACATAATAAGCACTCGATAAATATTTATTGAATAGATGACCTTGAATAATCAAAGCAACCCTGGAAAGCAGGATTTTTTTTCAATCACCTTTTTACGAATGAATAAAAAGTTCAGAAAAGAGGGAAAATCTACTAAGTTGTAGAATTGAGATTGGAATTCAGGACTTTCTGACATCCCACTACATTATGTTCCCTTCAATTCAAACATTATAGCTTTCTTCTGCTCAACTACATAGGGCAAATCACTGCATATGTGAACACATTCTCCTAAAGGAAATACCGTTCTTCCTGTGTGAGAGTCCTCTGCTCTGCTCCTTATCCTGGCTGCTTTGTGTTACTGAACACCTCAAATTGAAGTTTACCTGTAATCCCCTAAAGCCAGTGTCTGGCTTTGGGCTGAAGAGCCTTGTTTTCATGCAAGAACATTCCTATGTAACTACTGCCTAGTGAAGGCCTTAAAATACCGCCTGTCTGTCCTCTCCCCTCCCAACTGGGAGGCATGAGGCCAACCCTTCAGAAAAGAAGTCTGGGCTCCTCCTGCTTTTTTCCTGATGTACAGAAGACTGCTCAAGTTGCACTTAGGTTCTTGGATTATGGTTGACATAGGGATAGGGATGAGATTTGACACATCATTGTGGCCTTGCTGCCCATGTAGATCATGGACCCTTTATTGGGTCTCCATCGTCAGCCATAGTCTTTCCCAGACTCTGGTCATGTTTTTGCTCTCTTCATGATTTTTGCCTTATTCACTGAATAGACTCACTTTTTTTAAACTTATTATTTTGAAATAGTTACAAAAAATTTATAAGAATTCTTATATATATTTCATTTAGATTCTCTGAATGTTATCATTTTACTATATTTACTTTATTATTTTCTTATATAAAATTTCTGAACTATTTATACGTACATAAGTTTGTATGCATGTGTATATATGCATATAGGTATACTTTCTTTTCTGAGCTATTGAGAATACATTGTAGACGTTAGACCTGGGTACGTGTTTCTTAAAACTGAGAGCATGCTCACATAACCACACTGCAAATGTCAAAATTAATAATTTGATATCATTGATGTGATTACTTTATTCAAATTTTACTAATTTCCCTGAAGATGTCCTTTATACCAAAAAAACTATATATATATATATATATATATATATATATATATATATGCACATACACAGATATATACATATATATACATATACATATACATATTCATATATATGTATACATATACATATATTTTCTGTTTTAGGATCAGGATAAAATATTGTATTTACTTGTCATGTCTCTTTAATTTTCAATCTGCAATAACTCCTCGGTCTTTGTTGTCCATGACATTGAAATAGTTAGGAGTCCAGGCCAGTTATTTTAAAGAATGCCCTTCAGTTTGGATTGACTCAATGTATTTTGGGCAGAATATAGTATCAAGAGGCACACAATGCCAGTTGCTAGGATGCCCCTAGTTGCCCCCAAGGAGTGTGTCTGGACAGGAAGAGGAGAGCTGAGTGCTCTAAAGGATGACCTGGGGCCTCTGAGGGGGCAGGCCAGCAGGTGCTGGGTCCACTAACACCAGAACCAGGGATTTTGTATCTCAAATATGAGCTTCAGGGGCAGAAAAACCCATTACTGGTGGTGCTAAATTCACCACCCCATAAGGTGGGATTTACTGGATTTCTCCACTGTAAAATGATCCTTGTTCTCTTTCATTAATAAATACTCTGCGAGAGGTACTTTGTGATTCAGTAAGCATCCTATTTCTCATCACACCTGATCCATTAGTTTAAGCCTGATTGATGAATATTGCCTGAATCAGTTATTACTATGAGGATTGCCAAATGATGATTTCCTAATTTCTTTATTTTTCCTCTGTAAGCTGACATTCTGTTACAAGCAATATTAAGTTCTCCTTTTATACCCACTCTATTATCCATTACAATATATTATTTATATATTTATGTATTTACTTATATAGTATGGACTCACATTTATTCTGATACTCAGATTGTCCCAGATTTGCTAGGGAGAGCCCCTTCAAACTGGCTCCTATGTCCTTTTGATATGTTTCCATATTTCTTGTAGTACATCCTTACTTTCTGACTTGAATTATTCCAAGCTCACATTATTAGACTTTTCCAGATATAGCTCTAAAATCAGCCATTTTTCCAAGAAGCCCCAGATTCTTTTGGAGAATAATGATGTTTGGAAACTAAGATCTGGACAACAGGTAGCTCATTGTTATAGATATGTCATTGCTTTAGGCCCTCTCGGTGAACCGAGCTACAAAACAGAAATATTATATATGTGTATGTGTATGCTCACAGAAACAGACCCATAAGCCTACACATCTGTATCTCATTATCTACCTATCTTAATGTCTATCTATCCTTCTGTATTCAATAAATCAGGAGTTCATATTAATACCTTTAATTCCAATCTAACACACAGGGTTCACGCTGATCTGGCCCCTTTCCACACTTCTTTCTTTCTTCTTTGACCATGAGAAACTGTGATCCCATTATCCACAGTGTATTTACTTATTTCATCAACCTTAGAATGCACAAAGAGTGTTTTCAGAATTGCTAATCCATATTACTGTGAAGAACAAATCTACTAACTAGATGTCAATATTTGCGTACAGCTATTTTTGTCTTTAGTCTGTGGGATGTCATCCGGATACTGTATTTAAGTTATTTGGGTTCATTCTTTATTCTCTTTTCAGTATGATCATGTTATTCACTCAATATAGAGTTAGTTTATCTGTTACTGTTTTTTTTTTTAAGATTTTATTTATTTATTCATGAGAGACACACACACACAGAGGCAGAGACATAGGCAGAGGGAGAAGCAGGCTCCATGCAGGGGGCCCTATGTGAGAGTTGATCCTGGGTCTCCAGGATCACGCCCTGAGCCGAAGGCAAATACTCAACCACTGAGCCACCCAGGCATCCCATCTGTTACTGTTTGTATTCCATTTTAGGATTCTTCCATTATCACTGTTGATTTTTTTTTATGTAAAACATTAACATGCTTACAGGTATCCGAACTCAATAAAGAGATGCCCTCAGAGAAATGCCCCTCTCCATTCCTGATCCCACACCTCCAATCTTTCTACCCTTCCTAAACCTTTTCCACCTATCCCTGCACAGAAGCAAGGTCATTGGATTATGACTTATTCTGTATTTAGGAGGATACATGTATACTTTCTCATGGTCTTTGCCTTCTTACAGAAAAGGTAACATATTATAGATATTCTTTATACTTTGAGTTTTTTCACTTAAGAATAATTCCTGGAAGTTGCTCCCTATCATTTAATAGAACTTTCATCCTCATTATTTTTTACTGTGATATCGTTCTTGACTCTGTATGGATATACTGGACTTGATTCAACCATCTCTTGTGTATGAGCACTTATTTCCAGTATTTTGCAATTGCAAACAATGCTGCAATGAATATAAACTTGTACACATGTATTTTCTTATGGTTGGAGCTATATCTTCAGGGTAAATTCCTAGAAGTGAAATTGCTGGGTCAAAAGCTAAATGCAAATGTTGTTTTGTTAAATATTGTCAAATTACTCTCTATAAGATTTGTACCCATTCATGTTTCCACCAGCAATGTATGAGAGTGCCTAAGGTGGTTCACTTTTTAAAAACTTATAAAGACTTCTTTTAAAATAAATACATTTATCACTGACATGATTGAAAACAATCACTTCCCAGAAAAAGAAGGTGATCTGGAAAATAAATGTAGTGTCAACAAAAGGCAAAGTCATATTATAGCCAGTGACAACTGATTGTATAGGCACTGTACCTGGGGTTCCATGACTGTGTTAAAAAGAGAAATTAGCAAAGCTCAAGGTGACTTTCTTAGTAGCATAAGCAGAAAGTTTGAAGGGGAGTTGAAATGACAAGAACACTGTCTCTGTGATCCAGGGATCTTTAGCACTTGATAAGTGTTCTGTTTAGAATCTGACATGCTCTAGCCCTTCCACATTTGGGATACGCCAGTATGTGGACCTGGGACCAGACTCTTGGTGGGGCCTAGAAGGTCCCTGCCTCTCTGCCTGGGTTACATCATAGCCATCTCTCTTGCATGCTACTCCCAGATCTCATTAGAAGTTTCACATGACCAAAATCTCATTATGGCCCTGACTGCAGCATTGTCCAAGACCTTACCTGGCCCTAGGCTTTTGTGCACCTCATCTTAGCTCATCCTTCCAATCAGCCAGCACCTTGCCAAGATCTCACAAAAATGAAGCGGAGCAAAGCAGGTTACAATCTTGGTGTTGTTCCTGTATCTATTTTTTCCAGGGCCACAACCCCCTTCGCCCCACTGCCGAAATGACTTCCCTCTCCCGGTCCATAATACTCAGCTATAAGCCCAGGGACAAGCATGGTTTTAATGCTTTTGCTTTTTTTTTTTTTCTAAAACTACTCAGGGACTGGTTGGTGACCAGAGGAGACCATATCAAAGCTTGTCACCTGTGACCTAGAGTCCAGCATCTCAAGCTTATTGTGTTGGCCAGAGGAGGAAAAAGACATTTTAAAAGATTTTTTCATGAAAAGATGAAGAAGAGTAGGCATACATTGGTCTCCTTCCAAATCAGCAACAAATAAAGGGTCCTGTTTATTTTTTTTAACCTGGTGCAAACTCTTATTTATCCAGACAACGCATTTGCTTTGCTGCTTTTATTTCCCCCTCGAGGCTTCTCCTCAGGCCACAGAATGAAAAGGGCCGCAAGAAGTAAGCCATCAGTAAGCCAGCCTGCCATTCAGTACCTTTTCTTATACACCAGTTATTTGTAAACTAATCAATAAACTTTTCTTATTTTGTTTGCTTCTTTAGAACTCTTAGCAGCTGCCTGCTGAACCATGAAGAAACTTAAAATAGCGATGATCTCCCTTCCATGCTGCCTCTTTCCCCCCATAGAACCCGCAAGCCAATCTGCGGTGTTTATACTCAAGGCCATATGAAGCTAATCTGTATGGAAATAAAGGATAGAAATATTCAGATTGAGTTTTACTAAGTGAACCTGAGGTTTTTCTGTTCAGCAAAATAGGCCAGGTAAATGCGTTTCTGATACAGAATAAATCACTTGTTTGAAGACCTATATTTCCCTTCTGCCATTTTGCTTAGAAGTGGAGAATTCACAGTCCTCTACGTAGCCTGTAAAAAGCACAGGTCTCTCTTCTCTCCCCACTCCACCCCTCCCCAGTAGGTAGTTTCCTGAGCTGAACTCATCTTTCCATTAGGGTCTGAAAGCCCTACTCTCCCAGCCTAGGGCTTGAGGTGCCCAGGTTCTTTGCAAAGAGCCAAAGAAGAAAGAGGGAAGAAAAAGAGTCAGGGATACATTTACAGAGCACCTTCTATGCCAGATCCCAAGGCTTCACTCAGGGAATCTCTAACGTGAAAAACACAGTCTCTGGCCTTGGGCAATAGAGTAATGCCACACATTTATCGTTGTGAAGGCAAAGATTAAGACATGTACAGAAGTGCCTCGGGAGAACATAGGAAGAGATCCTCACCAGCAAGACATGTATCCAGCCAACCTTTCTGAAGCACTTGATGCTAGAGCAGGGCCTTTCACTCATTTGTTTATTTACTCATTAATTCAACGGACATCTATTGAATACAGGTACCTTTTTAGGAGTATAAGCGATGGACAAGGGCAGCCTGGGTGGCCCAGTGGTTTAGCGCTGTCTTCAACCCAGGGCCTGATCCTGGAGACCTGGGATCAAGTCCCACATCAGGCTCCCTGCATGGAGCCTGCTTCTCCCTCTGCCTATGTTTCTGCCTCTCTCTCTCTCTCTCTCTCTGTCTCTCTGTCTCTCTGTCTCTCTCTCTCTCTGTCTCTCATGAATAAATAAATAAAATCATAAAAAAAAAGCCATGGACAAGGTAGACAAGATCCCTTCTCTCATAAAGCACATAGTTTTAGTGTATCATAAAGCATGACTTGAGATGTGGGAAAGAGGAAAACAGAAGAGAAGAAAGGAATTCCAGGTAAAAGGAATAGGAAGAACAAATACACAGAGGCAGGAAATAGCCTGCTACTCTCTACAGCTGCATTGAGTTCATTATTACTTCACAGTAACCTGAGTCTGGAAGTGGGGAGAAATAATGGAGAGGGCTATGCTGTTGATTTGTCCAGTAGGCAGTACAGACAACTTTGAATCTCCACTCTTTTATGATTCTCTCATGTGCTGCTTCTATATCCCAGGCAGAAAAGACAGTACCTTTTAGAATTCTTGGTGCAAATTTTTTAGAGACAGCTCTTTGGTTCTGTATAGTCAATATATTTTAGTCCATCTAGGGGCATAATTAATGCTGTGGGGCAGAGGTAAGGGAAGCAAAACCAGGGGCAGGCACTGGTGATTTGGTCTTGAGAGAAGACCATTGGCCAAGGCCAGAACATGTGGCCTACAGACTCAGTGACAGCATTTGCCTAATGATAATCTAGTATATATAGTCCATTGAGAGAATCCAGCTGAATGGGAAGGATCCAAACTCCCTGGTTTGTGAATCCTGAGGGGGAACAAATGACAGACATGAATAGCCCTTACTGGATTATCAATTTTTTCCAGGAGTGAAACCAGCTCCTGTTAATTGGCATTTCTAAGTCAAACCATATGAAACTGCCAAAAGTTGATGATTTTTGCTCTATAAAAATGGCAATTTCATATGGTTTGACTAATATGTTACAGAGATAGTATAGAGCTCTTGATATTTATTACCTCACGGAGTCTCACCTCTCTAGTTAAGGTATATACTATTAAGTTCCTCATTCCATAGCTGAAGAAATGGAGACTCAGCAAAGTGATGTAAATTGCCCAAACCACACAACTAGAGGAACCAGGATGCAGACTTGTCTAGTCGTTGTCAAAAATCTGGCTGTGATTGACACGCAGGAGTTTATTCTCTCTGTATGGGAGCCTGTGGGGCCATTGAAGGCCCTGTGGTGTGTGTGGGCCTCATTGGGCCTTTTCTATGCTGTGAATCAATCTCTGTGCTCTGTGCTCTGAAGCCAACATAATTGTGGGTGTCCCAGTCCCCTGCTTGGCTGCAGTTGCAAGGAGCTAGAGGACAAGACACATTCAGCTGAAGACTTGGCTTCTGTTGAAGGTGGAGGCCAGACAAAATTCTTGAAGTGTTTCAGAGATGACTCAGTCTCTACTGGGGTTTCTCATAATGACTGTCTGAGCACCTGTTTGCTCCACCATACCACAGACCGTGTTTTTTCAAGAAGTCTCCCATGACTGAATTGTTAATGTCAAAGCTTATAGAGCTGCCAGCCCTTCTCCAGAACCTAAGCTTCAGAAGGGGAAAGCAGTCAGGATGGGCAAGGTCATGCTGGGAAAACATGCTCCATGAGTCTTAGTGGCTTAACATAATCAATTCCTCTCTGAGTCTGTCTGTACCTCTATCTGTCTGTCTTTCTCAAGCTACATCTCTAGCACAGAGATGTTGTCAGGAGGCTCTGCTCATCAGAGTCACATAAGGCTCCTGGCTGAAGCAGGTATCCTTCCAACATGTGCTTCTACAAACACGTTGGCCCTGGGAGCAAACATGTCAGATTGTGCACTGGTTCTTAAAGTCTCCATCAAGAAGTGGCACACATCACCTATGCTTATATTTCATTGGCCAAGCCAAGTCACAGGGCCATACCTACCTTAGAAGAGGGTGGGAAAATACAGTGTTACCAGGCATGTGGAAGACACAGCACAAGAAATGCTTGTGATTGCACCAAAAACATTCATAGCTGTTCCAGGTAGTGTAGAGGAATGTCTGCTCATCCCCAGACTGTTAACCCCGGCTTTGCCAAACACATAACCTCAGGGAGGGCTGATTCAATAGGACAAGAGACTGAATGAAGCCAATTCTACCAACCCAAGAAATCATGAGGACATTTCTTAGTTGGATCCTATCAAACTGAGTGTCACCATTGTAGCAAGAGGCTAGACTCCAGTGAGCAAGGGGGGTTTTCTTTCCAACATCTTTCTATATTGCTAAAGCATATCTTTCCCCTTGGTCTTCTACCCCAAGTAGGCTTGGGCCTAGAGAGTAGTCCTACTTGAGCAATTGATAGTAAACTTGACATTACACCCAAATAATCCTTCTATATGAAAGCCAATGGTAATTATATAGAGAAACTTGTCAAAACGCCATTCCAGGATTCCTCTCTGAGTTATTAAAGCCAAATAAACATCTTTAAATCTTGCTTTGGATAGATGTCAGTCGCTGGGATGAGTTGCACACTATGAATTGATGACATTTAATGTTCATATCAAATCAATTAAATCTGCTTCTAGGTAGTTTACAGGTCTTTATGTAATAGATAATGTTGATGAGTTCTTACAAATCCTGATGTGTCTGATGGGAGTATAGACAGTTTATAGGCAATACTAGGAGAAAAAAAGAAAACAAAACTAATGATTTAGTATGTATCGTGATTAGATAGTTGTGGGTTTTTTGGGGCTGTTTTTACATTATATAGTTCTACCCCTCCATTTTCTTAAACTCCATCTAAATCTGGAGGAGATAGAGGCAGTAGGTAAAGAACTTAAACAAAATCTACATGCCAATACAAGCTTATGTCTTCTCTTGCCTCCTTCCTTGTATAAGCCAAATGATAATGTCTAACATGAATGCAGGAAGTAAAAGTTCTGAGAACATTTTACAGTTGTTATTTCTGCCCATAATATCAACTATTTATTTAACAAATGTTTATTTAGCATCCACAACATGCTGTGCAATGAACAGTGAATGAGGTGGACAAGTCCTTGGTCTGTTGGAAATTATGTGTCAGTGGAGACATGGACAGTGAGTGAGGAATAAAATACATGTATAATGGAATTTCAGGTAATAAGAGTCTTTTAAAGAAAGAGCAAAGAATGAGGATGATGAATGACAGGTTTGCTTGAGGGAAAATAGTCAGAGATGCTTTTCCAAAGAGGTAATATTTGGGCCAAGAAATGAACAAAGTGAGTGAGTGAGTCATTGAAAGGTTTTGGGGGAGAGAGATGCAGGCAGAGGGAACCACAAATACAAGGGTCCGATGTGGAATGAATCTGGTATGTCTATAAGCACGAAGGTGAACATGATGATGCTGAGCGAGTGAGGCAGAGCATGGGAGGTGAGCCCAGAGAGGTATGTGGAGGTAAAATCATGAAGGCCAAGATGCAGAATCTGGATTAAATTCCATCTGTGATATAAAATCACTGGAGTTTTGTGAAAAAAAGAGTGACATGATCCAATTTATGTGTATCTTGAACAACTCACTCTGGCTACTGTGTGGGGAGAATCAACTGAAGAGGCAAGACTGGAAGCAGGGAGACCAAGTAGAATATTTCACAAATCTGACATAGAAATTGTTGGGGATCCCTGTGTAGCTCAGCAGTTTGGTGCCTCCCTTAAGCCCAGGGCATGACCCTGGAGTCCTGGGATTGGGTCCCACATCGGGCTCCCTGCAGGGAGCCTGCATCTCCATCTGCCTGTGTCTCTGCCTCTCTCTGTGTGTCTCTCATGAATAAATAAAATCATTAAAAAAATTGTGGTGGCCACTCAGGTGGTCAGAAAAGTCAAATTTTGTTATATCTTAAAGACAGAACCAATAAGAATTACTGATGGGTTGGATGGAAAGATGATGGAAAGAAGGAAAACATGGACAGCCTCTTAGTTTCTGAGTTGAGTAACTTAGTAAAAGGTGGTGCCATTTCCTGAAAGGGAGGAATTTGAGAAGAGAAATCACAAATTTCTATTTTGTATCTCTAATGTTTGAGATGCTTATTAATTATCCCTAGTGGAGATAACAAATACACGGATGAATCTTTGAATCCTGCATTCCAAGGAGACATCAGAGCTAGATATATCAAGATATAAATTTGGAGGTCATCAGCAAAGAGATAGTATTTAAAGCCAAGAGTCCAAGTGAGTTCACCTTGAGAATGAGTTATAGATATGGAAGAAAAATGGACAAAGGCCAAAATCCTATGTGTACCAACATTGAAAACTGGGAAAAGACCAGAAAATTGGACTGGCCAGTGATGAGGGAGGAAAACCAGGGAAGTATAGTGACTGGAAAGCTAAAGTAAGGGATGATTTCAAGAGGAATGATTTGGGCCAAGTATAGCCAATGGCACTGAGAACTCAGGGACACACAGTCTAAGACATGGGAATTGGATTGAAGGAGATGAAGACCACTGGGGAATTTAATAAGAGCTGTCTTAGTGGAATCATGTGGAGGAACCTTCGAAGTGTTCTGAGTTACTCAGAGTTGCAACGTCTTTATCTGTAGATGCTCCCACTTTGGGCATGTTCAAATGCTGATGATGGTAATTGAGTAGATTGATGATGCAGTGGATGGAGTGACTTTAAGAGAGAATCCCTGAGTAGATGATGGAGAGTGGGTTTAGAGAGCAATAGAGATGTTTGATCATCATAACAGAAGAGGTTGAGTCTACGTGCACAGATACAGGTGGGAAAGAGAAAACACTCTTCTGATTACTCAGTTTCTTCATAAAATAAGAATCAGGATCATCTATTGACAGTGAGTGTTGGCTGGCTGAGGAGTGAGACAGTGTCAGTAGTTATCTGGATAAACAAGAGGAGGTGTCAGTAGTTATCTGGTTAAACAAGAGGCAGTTTTAGGGGAATCATGGTTGGCTTTTCAGATGATTCCAAAGGCCCACTTGAGATATGTGGCTAGAAATCTGTGAGGCTGGTAAGCATGGTCATGAATTTTTCTCTGACCACATTCTACTTCTCAGGTCCAAGCACAGAGCAAGAAGAGAGATGAATTTAAACAGGGATAAGGTTTAACATAGCAGTGACAGAGGGGGAGCAGGAACTGAAGTGATGGGGTTGTTTTAGGGATGGACCATGGAATCCAAACTGGAGAAAGATTGATGACAGCATGTAAGCCAGGCCTGGAGACTCTGATGGGTGTGAGCACTGTTTGTTGGAGTGTGTAGATTAAAAGTCATGTGTTTGTGGCCAGAAAGTCTGGTGTTTGAAACCTACATATAGAAAGTGGTGCAGCTATTGATAACATATAGATTTAAACATAAAGTCATTTTCCAGAGAGAAGAAAATTTAACAAGAAAACATTGCCATTATTTTTAGACTGTGGCTACTGAAAAAGAATGGGTGGGAATAAATTCCTAACTTGAGTAAGTTATGTGGACTAATGAATCCTGCCCAAAGCATTTTTGAGATCTCCTAATGCAATTTGTTCCTGATATTACAGTGTTAACATTTGATATAAATCTCTCTCTCTCTTTTTTTAAGGAAAATAGACTTAAGTTTAAATTTTGTAATAATCTTATGGTTCTTGGTTTTTCTCTTGCTGATATGATGAATCACATTGATTGTTTTATGAGTGTTGAACCAGCCTTGTGTCCCGGGGATAAATCCTACTTGGTCATGGTGAATAATTTTCTTAATGTGCTGTTGGATCCTATTGGCTAGTATCTTGTTGAGAATTTTTGCATCCATGTTCATCAGGGATATTGGTCTGTAATTCTCCTTTTTGGTGGGGTCTTTGTCTGGTTTTGGAATTAAGGTGATGCTGGCCTCATAGAACGAATTTGGAAGTACTCCATCCCTTTCTATCTTTCCAAACAGCTTTAGTAGAATAGGTATGATTTCTTCTTTAAACGTTTGATAGAATTCCCCTGGGAAGCCATCTAGCCCTGGACTCTTGTGTCTTGGGAGGTTTTTGATGACTGCTTCAATTTCCTCCCTGGTTATTGGCCTGTTCAGGTTTTCTATTTCTTCCTGTTCCAGTTTTGGTAGTTTGTGGCTTTCCAGGAATGCGTCCATTTCTTCTAGATTGCCTAATTTATTGGCGTATAGCTGTTCATAATATGTTTTTAAAATCGTTTGTATTTCCGTGGTGTTGGTAGTGATCTCTCCTTTCTCATTCATGATTTTATTAATTTGAGTCTTCTCTCTCTTATTTTTAATAAGGTTGGCTAATGGTTTATCTATCTTATTAATTCTTTCAAAGAACCAACTCCTGGTTCTGTTGATCTGTTCCACAGTTCTTCTGGTCTCGATTTCATTGAGTTCTGCTCGAATTTTAATTAACTCTCTTCTTCTGCTGGGCGTAGGGTCCATCTGCTGTTTTTTCTCTAGCTCCTTTATGTGTAAGGTTAGCTTTTGTATTTGAGTTCTTTCCAGCTTTTGAATGGATGCTTGTATTGTGATGTATTTCCCCCTTAGGAAACCAAGAACCATATGATCCTCTCATTAGATGCAGAGAAAGCATTTGACAAAATACAGCATCCATTCCTGATCAAAACTCTTCAGAGTGTAGGGATAGAGGGAACTTTCCTCGACTTCTTAAAAGCCATCTACGAAAAGCCCACAGCAAATATCATTCTCAATGGGGAAGCACTGGGAGCCTTTCCCCTAAGATCAGGAACAA
Source organism: Canis aureus (assembly GCF_053574225.1). Lineage (NCBI taxonomy): Eukaryota > Metazoa > Chordata > Mammalia > Carnivora > Canidae > Canis > Canis aureus. Next base: position 17,396,359 of record NC_135613.1, on the reverse strand, counting down.
GACAGGGATGTCCACTCTCACCACTGCTATTCAACATAGTATTGGAAGTCCTAGCCTCAGCAATCAGACAACAAAAAGACATTAAAGGCATTCAAATTGGCAAAGAAGAAGTCAAACTCTCCCTCTTCGCCGATGACATAATACTCTACATAGAAAACCCCAAAGCCTCCACCCCAAGATTGCTAGAACTCATACAGCAATTTGGTAGCGTGGCAGGATACAAAATCAATGCCCAGAAATCAATGGCATTTCTATACACTAACAATGAGATTGAAGAAAGAGAAATTAAGGCGTCAATCCCATTTACAATTGCACCCAAAAGCATAAGATACCTAGGAATAAACCTCACCAAAGAGGTAAAGGATATATACCCTAAAAACTATAGAACACTTCTGAAAGAAATTGAGGAAGACACAAAGAGATGGAAAAATATTCCATGCTCATGGATTGGCAGAATTAATATTGTGAAAATGTCAATGTTACCCAGGGCAATTTACACGTTTAATGCAATCCCTATCAAAATACCATGGACTTTCTTCAGAGAGTTAGAACAAATTATTTTAAGTTTTGTGTGGAATCAGAAAAGACCCCGAATAGCCAGGGGAATTTTAAAAAAGAAAACCATATCTGGGGGCATCACAATGCCAGATTTCAGGTTGTACTACAAAGCTGTGGTCATCAAGACAGTGTGGTACTGGCACAAAAACAGACACATAGATCAATGGAACAGAATAGAGAACCCAGAAGTGGACCATGAACTTTATGGTCAACTAATATTTGATAAAGGAGGAAAGACTATCCATTGGAAGAAAGACAGTCTCTTCAATAAATGGTGCTGGGAAAATTGGACATCCACATGCAGAAGAATGAAACTAGACCACTCTCTTTCACCATACACAAAGATAAACTCAAAATGGATGAAAGATCTAAATGTGAGACAAGATTCCATCAAAATCCTAGAGGAGAACACAGGCAACACCCTTTTTGAACTTGGCCACAGTAACTTCTTGCAAGATACATCCACTAAGGCAAAAGAAACAAAAGCAAAAATGAACTACTGGGACTTCATCAAGATAAGAAGCTTTTGCACAGCAAAAGATACAGTCAACAAAACTAAAAGACAACCTACAGAATGGGAGAAGATATTTGCAAATGATGTATCAGATGTATCTTCTGATGTATCAGAAGATATTTGCAAATGATGTATCAGGCTAGTTTCCAAGATCTATAAAGAACTTATTAAACTCAACACCAAAGAAACAAACAATCCAATCATGAAATGGGCAAAAGACATGAACAGAAATCTCACAGAGGAAGACATAGACATGGCCAACACGCACATGAGAAAATGCTCTGCATCACTTGCCATCAGGGAAATACAAATCAAAACCACAATGAGATACCACCTCACACCAGTGAGAATGGGGAAAATTAACAAGGCAGGAAACAACAAATGTTGGAGAGGATGCGGAGAAAAGGGAACCCTCTTACACTGTTGGTGGGAATGTGAACTGGTGCAGCCACTCTGGAAAACTGTGTGGAGGTTCCTCAAAGAGTTAAAAATAGACCTGCCCTACGACCCAGCAATTGCACTGCTGGGGATTTACCCCAAAGATTCAGATGCAATGAAACGCCGGGACACCTGCACTCCGATGTTTCTAGCAGCAATGTCCACAATAGCCAAACTGTGGAAGGAGCCTCGGTGTCCATCGAAAGATGAATGGATAAAGATATGGTTTACGTATACAATGGAATATTATTCAGCCATTAGAAATGACAAATACCCACCATTTGCTTCAACATGGAAGGAACTGGAGGGTATTATGCTGAGTGAAGTAAGTCAATCGGAGAAGGACAAACAGTGTGTGTTCTCATTCATTTGGGGAATATAAATAATAGTGAAAGGGAATATAAGGGAAGGGAGAAGAAATGTGTGGGAAATATCAGAAAGGGAGACAGAACATAAAGACTCCTAACTCTGGGAAACAAACTAGGGGTGGTGGAAGGGGAGGAGGGCGGGGGGTGGGGGTGAGTGGGTGACGGGCACTGAGGGGGACACTTGACGGGATGAGCACTGGGTGTTATTCTGTATGTTGGTAAATTGAACACCAATAAAAAATTAATTAAAAAAAAGAAAAAAAATAACTTTTGTAATAATCTCACAGTGTATTGCTACATTGACAATTTTTTTTTCTTGACTGTAGGAGAAGAAATAGATTAGAACAGAGTGGGAAATACTATGGGTTCTGTAGCCTCTCCTGGCAATAATGTAAACTGTAGTGAGTGACCTTGAACTGATGTGCCATTATTTTTTTTTGATGTGCCATTATTAATAGCAATGATTGTGAATTTTTGTGCTATCTTACACTTTACATGTAATCTGGGAGGTTTTGTAAACATCTAGACACCCCCACAGGTGTCATAATACCCCCACATTAGTCATGTGAACAGCATCCAACATGTCTTTATGGAAAAATAGAGGAGGAAGATGTGCACTGCAGCTCTAGGCAGACAGTATGGCAGCTTGTTATAGAAATGACCCCAGCGGGGATCCCTGGGTGGCTCAGTGGTTTAGCGCCTGCCTTTGGCCCAGGGCGCGATCCTGGAGTCCCAGGATTGAGTCCGTGTCGGGCTCCCAGCATGGAGCCTGCTTCTCCCTCTGCCTGTGTCTCTGCCCCCCTCTGTCTCTCTCTCTCTCTCTCTCTCTCTCTCTCTATGTCTATCATGAATAAATAAATAAATAAATCTTTAAAATAAGAAAAATAAAAAAGAAAAAAGAAATGACTCCAGCAAATCACACTCCCTGCAAAGTGATTTTGCTCCTCCTTCCATCAGAATTAGAATTAATTTCCCCATGCTTTGGTCTGAGATGACCTTGTGGCTTGTTTTGACTAATGAGATGTGGTCTAGAAGTGACGTGGTGTGACTTCTGGGTCTAGACCTCAAGAGGCCTTATGCTTCTGCTCTTGCTTTTCTGGAACAGAGCTGCCTCCACATAGAGGTCCAGGCTAGATTTTGGAGGATGAGAGCTATAGCAGCAAGAGGCCCTGCAGGCATTCATGTGAATAAGGCCATCTTCATTCATACAGCCACTATTAAGTCACTAGCTGATTGCTGTCATAGAAATGACCCTAATTAAGACCAGCAGAAGAACCACTCTGCTGAACTCAGGCCAAATTGCTAACCTGTGGAATTGTGAGCTAATGAGTGACTGTAGTTTTATATTACTAAGCTTTAGGGTTGTTATGCAATAAATAGTTGATGCAACCAGTAAGAGTTACTAACAACCAGTACAGGGAGAGAAAGAAGTAACATTTATTGAGTACCTACATTGTGTTGAGCAATGCCTGAGAACATTATCTTGATTTTGCCTTACAATACCTCTCTGAGGAGGCATAATTTTCTTCCCAGTGGGAATGCTAGAGGTCAAAGAATCTCAGCAGCTGGTCCAAAGTCACATATCTGATGAGTAATAGAGCACAGATAAAAACCCAACCAAAGCCCATTCTTCAAATACATCAGCTTCACAACCTCGATGCATTTGTAAAACATCTCTGTAAATTTGACATATCTTTATGCTGTCTGAAATATTATTTATTTAATAATATTTTCCTTAAATTGGCTCATTTGAATAAGTTACTAGACAAATAAATATATTTAAAGCAGAATCATTTTGTTACTAGGACAAATAACCACGCCTAATATTTATTGAATGCTTTCCCCAGGTGAGCTCTCTTCCATTTGCTTTGCATGAATGAATTGATTTAATCCTCACAGAAATTCAATCAGGTTAGAGCTACTGTCATCATCATCCCCTTTGGAAAGATAAGAAACATGAGTTGGGAAGATTAAATAGTTGTTCAATGTCACCAAAGAAATTGGTAGTAGAGGCGTGGTTGTGCTACTGGCATCCAGGGGTGGGGAGAGACCAGGGATGTTACCAAACATCCTACAATATACAACACAGCCTTACATCTCCAACAAAAAATGATCCCGCATAACTGTCAATAGTGCCAAGTTTAAGAAACCTTGTTTCTGCCTTTCTAAATGGTAAACAAAAATAAGTATTGGTTGCCATGAATGGAAACTCAGAAAAAAAAAAAAGAAAAAAGAATAATACAAAAGAATCTCTAGAAGCTGTTGCTTGCCAAGACTGGGTGTCTTGGGAGCTTCTTTTTGCTGAAAAAGATTAACAAAATGTTAGAGAGATGGTAAAGGCTAGAGACTCTCTCCTTGGGTGTAATCAGAGGATTGTAAGAGACTTATAATTGGAATTAAATCTCCTTGTGTGATTCTAAGTAATTTATGCCATGTCCATGTCCCTATCAAATCATCCCACAATCCACTGGTGCAGAGCTCATCCTTTGGAAAATGTGGCTCTGTACACCAGGTGGACAATCTGTACCCCATGGGCCAATCTAGCCCATCACCTACTTTCTTAATAAATTTTGGGGGGAACATAGCTATTCTTAACCCATTAGTAATATAACCTAATAACATAACCCATTCTTTTACATATCGTATATGGCTGCTTTTGCACCACAAAGACAGAGTTGCTTTGTGGCAGCAGAGACCATTTGGCTCACAAAACCCAAAATGTTTACTGTCTGGCCCATTGTAGAAGGGCCTGACCCCTGCCTAGAACTATGCTTGGTACATAGTAGGCAATCCAGCCTATTATGTGCTAATACTTACTGAATGAATAAAGTCCTGGGAGACAACTGCTCTTCTCTGTCTTCCCTCTCCGCCAGTACCTCCTTCCTCCTACTCCATCCTACCCATGCCTATTTAATTATTTGTTTGTTTTTGCATTTCCATATTGCTCACCATGAAATGATAGCTCCATTCTTAAAACACACACTTGTCCACAGAGTAGTTGATCACTGTAAGCTGCTCCGTTTTAGGGATCAGAGATATAAATGGGTCTCCCTGAGAAAGGATGGTGATGGATCACCATGTTCTCAGGAATCTGAGCTATTCCCTTTCTCCTACAGCTGTTGGTATTCACTGCACTTTCTCAGCTCCAGAGTTAAGGGATATATAATAGACACAGGAAGACCTATAAAAGTAACATCTGAAACTGCCGCAGAGCTGAGTATTGATTTATTCATTACTATAAATTTTTTGTCATTACTATGCAATTGCTCTATCTCAGGAAGAATTGATAGATGTGGTTGGAAGCTGCAACCCACTGTGCAAAACTTTTTCCCCCTTCTATAATTTCCTGTAACTCTTCTAAAGAATCATTATTCCTTATTACATAGCTCTGGCATGCCACCTATTTAGATAAATGCATGAACAAGTGTGCAGTAAATATTCATAGTGGCCCATGTGTCAACGGTATATGTCACTAATTAGATAATTTAGTAGTTCAAATAAATAAATAAGAAAACAGAAGCACACCCAGGAAAATAGTGAAATAAAACACAGACTCCTTGTAGGAATCCAGGCAAATAGGACAGCTTTTCAGACTATAGGATCATCTTATATATTGGAAACCAATCAGAAGGTCACAATGATGCTTAATGATGCTGCTTACATGGGGGAGAAGCCTAGATCCACAAGTGCATATGTCTATTTGGATCTTCTTAACAAGCTACATACTTATTTACTTAAGCAAGGCCACTCTGGATGGGTCTTAGGGGATTTGGTGACCTTTTGCCTCTTATCCTGCTCATTTTCTTGGGTCTGTTATTTATGATCCTGCTGATACCAACAGAACTGGGCTCAGAGTCTGAAAACGATGGGTTCAAGTTCTGAGTCTGATACAAAGTGGGTAAGTTACTCATTCAGCTTGGGCCTCAGTATTCTTATCTGTATAATGGAAATCTAATTTGAGGAATAAGGGCAATGATGATGAATTGCAAATGAGACAAGAGACAAGGAAGCCCTTTTCAGGGTCCAGTGTTCCAAATGAACATTAGAGGACATTTGTCTGTTTGCTTGTTTTATTTTAAATGAATGCTCTCAAGAAAAGTAAGCTAGGCAGACAGAGCAGCTATTTAGAGAATCAAGCTACTATTTACTGGGTGCCTCCTTTGTATCAGGCATTGAGATTACAGATACTTTCTATAGGTTAATGACTAGAATCCAACTTGGTGAAGTAAAGGATGTTTTTGCCATATTTAACAGATGGGGAAACTGAGGATTAGAGGCACTCAGTGTAACGTACTGAAGACGGCAGATCTGGTAAGTGATGCCAGATGGAAATCTCCCTTTCTCTGGCTCTTTCATATCCATTATGCTGCTGGTGATATGCTATGTTGTCTCCAGGTTTTAGTTGAAAGGACTTAATTTGTTTTGTATTTTAGAAATTAAAAAACAAAACAAAATTTCAATCTGAGTTGTCCAGATAGCTTGACTATATTGACAAAATTCATAGTGATCTTCCTCAACTGAGCAACTCAGAGTTCTGTTTACACAAATGTAGTTACCCCAAACAGTCAGTTTGATTAAGGGTCTCTGTGGTGACCTCATGAAGTGGTGTTAAGCAAAAATAATTGGATCTAGTGAATCCTGAGATCTGTCTGATTAGCTCCTAATGCATGAATCTGGCCTTAGCCCTTTCCAGTGGTGTGTTAGAATATGAAGGAGATGGATTCACTTTGTCAAAGAGCTAAAGCCAAATCTTTTAGGCATGCCTAAGCTAGTCAAGGCCTCGTGTGGGCATATTCATTTCTCAAATGCAGATAGGATGAATCTGCATGTTGCCATTAAGCAGTCATATAAAAATTAAACTTATTCATACCATCCTTAGAGCCAGCCAAATTATCTGATCAAGGTGCCCCATTTCTGGTTTGGGTTTATCTAGTCATAACTGAGAGTCCTCATTAATTTATTTAGCAAATATTTAATTTGCACTTCTGTGTGTCTGTAGCAATGGAAGACATTGGAGGTACAAGGATTAATTACATTAATGTGAATGTACCTATTCAGGGAGCCCTGGTTAAAAGCCCCTGCTGTAATTGTTGAACAATACAAATGTAGAGGGATAGATGGATAAATACAGGGATGTGTGGATAGGTGGATAAATGAATAAATTGATAATGAATGGAAGTGTCTTAATCATGTAGGTACCTTTTTGAGCTTTCTTTTGACCCTCAGGAAGACTCAGAATGACTTACTAATATCTCTGTGACTAATGTTGGTACCCAAATGAATCTCTTCAGATCCCATGTTGATATGTCTCACTGCAAATTTTCTTTCTTTTTATTGATAACTGGAGTTCTTGCCTTTTGTCTATTGAGTAGTTTTTGTCTCTTAGCCAGTCCTTCCTAACTACCTTTTTGGTTGTACTCTCTGCATGGGTTTGAATCAGGGTTCATCTGTTCCTCTCTTTGAACCTCACTGGAAGTCTCCCAGTGACGACATCAGTACCCACAGGGGTGGAATTCTACAAAGGTGGATAAATGAATGGAGGCTAATCAATGGAAGATTGTGGGTGGAGGCAGAGAATGGGTAACCATATTGCTCACATTTGTTCCTCCAACATCAGCACCGGTGCCTGGCCCATAATACGTCATCACAGATTTAGTGAAGAAGTGGTTAGGTGACTGAATAAGTAAGTGATTCAGTGACTGAAGAAGAAGTGATGGGTAATTCAGTAGGTAATGAATGGATGGATGCATCTATGCATGAATGAGTGGATAAATTGTTGTATTGGTTATTGGGTAAGTAGGTGGATAAATGGGGGAAATGTAACTAGATAAATGATTGAAAGGGAATAAATGGGTGGATACTTGCATCAGTAGATGAATGGGTGGGTGAGTAAATGGATAAATAGATGAATGGATGGATAGATATATGGATGTATATTTGCCTGGGTAAAACTTAGAGGATCTAGGAGTAAGTGGATGATTGTGTGAATAAAAGAATGGATGGTGGGATGAATGTTTGGATTGTAGCCCTAAAGCCTGTTGGGCACTGGGAGAAGATGGGCTGATACTTAAACTATGCCCTGATTATGGCCAAAGTAAACAATCCTCTTGGTTTAAGGGAATGATGCTGCTGGCTTTGGGAAGATTAAGGGCACGGCACACAAGGGCATGGAAAGTCTGACTGGCTGGCCAGAAGAGTGATAATGACTCGTGGTTTCCAAGCACTGTTTATAAAATAACCAAAGAAGCAATGAGTATGTTTCTTGGGTTCCTTGAGGCCACAGAGAGGAGGGACGTAACCTCAGCAGGGACAGCTTTATGTGAAAGGTTAGCCAACACAGAGTACATGACTGCTGGGGGTTATACACCCACTGTTGACCAGAGGGCCTTTCTATTTTCTACTTTTCTTCTTCCTTCCTTTCCTCCTTTCCTCCTCCTTCCTTCCTTCCTTCCTTCCTTCCTTCCTTCCTTCCTTCCTTCCTTCCTTCCTTCCTTCCTTCCTTCCTTCATTTCTTTCTCACTACCCTGGCCCAGACAAGGATGACCCAGGGCCAGAATGCAGAGCCTTCTGGGAACTGACCCATGCTTTGCCTTGAAATTTGGAACTTCACCTAGGTGACCAGTTTAGACTTCTAGCTGAGCTGGCTGGCTGATTTCCCTGCTCAGGATCATTTACCTCATATGTGTTCTGATTAACTAAAAGAAGCTGTGGTAGAGAGTGGAATGAGCATGGGGCTTGGATCCAAACAGATTTGTTGTCTAGTGACCTTGGGAAGTTTCCTGTACTTTAAAAACTCTGCTTTATCTGCTAAAGATAATGAGGAGAGTGTATAAAATCAAAAACACTTGTTTTATATGGTTACTGTAAGAATTAAAAGAAATAATGTGAAAAAAATCATACCCAATTGGTACCTACTAGGTGTCTTATACAAGTAAGTAACTCTTTGGTTTGTTAATTCCTTATTCTCCCTTCTGTAGTTAAGGTACAGCAGCCCATATGAGACCGGGATATGACTTAGGTGTCAAGTGGGTCCATTCATTTGGTCCATTGAAGACTTGAGGAAAACAATGTGTGGTGTTTCCTCAAAAAGTTATGCATAGAACTGCCCTATGATCCATCAGTTCCACACCCAGGTCCATATCCCAAAGAACTGAAAGCAAGGACTCAGGCAGGTACTTTTACACTAAAGTTTTATAGCAGCGTTATTCCACTAAAAAGGTAGAAACAATTTAAATGGCCATCACCAGATGAATGGATAAACAAAATGTGGTCTAGCCATACAATGGAATATTCTTCAAATTTAAATAGTAATTGAATTCTGACACATGCTACAATATAGATGAACCTTGAAAACATCATGCTAAATGAAATGAGCCAGATACCAAAAGTTGGTTGTTATATGACCCATTCATATGAGGTAAGTTCACAGAGACAGACAGAACAAAGCTTAGAGATTACTAGGGGCTTGGAGGAGGAGGATGGAGAGTTACTGTTTCAATGGAAACTTTTGTTTGAGTTGATGAATAAGTTTTGGAAATTGATAGTGATGATTGTTGCCCAACACAGTGAATGTACTGTATGCCATTGAATTGTATACTTAATTTATTTTAATTATTAGAAATAATTAAAGTGGTAAATTTTGTCATAAATGTTTTAAATTTTAAAAAGTTGCCCATGGCTATTCAGGGTCTTTTTTGATTCCATACAAATTTTAGGATTATTTGTTCCTGCTTTGTGAAAAATGTTGATGGCATTTTGATATTGATTGCAATGAATGTGTAGATTGCTCTGGGTAGCATACAAACATAGTGATCTGAAGGGGCACCTGCACCCCAATGTTTATAGAAGCAATGTCTACAAGAGCCAAACTATGGAATGAGCCCAAATGTCCGTTGACAGATGAATGGATAATGAAGAGTGTATATATATATATATATATATATATGCTGTGTGAGTGTGTATATATATATATATATATATATATATACTGTATATATATCCCATATATATACAATGGGATATATATATATATATGCACACACACTAATATATATATGTGTATACAAACACACACACAATGGAATATTACTCAGCCACCAGAAAAATGAAATCTTACCATTAGCAATGACATGGCTAGAACTAGAGGGTATTATGTTAAGAGAAATGTCAGTCAGGGAAAGATAATTGTCATGATTTCACTCATGTGGAATTTAAGAAATAGCATAGAAGCATAGTGGAAGGGAGGGAAAAATAAAATAAAATAAAAATAGAGAGGGAGGCAAACCATAAGAGATTCTTAACTATAGGAAACAAACCGAGGGTCACTGGAGGGGAGGGGTTGGGGGATGGGGTAACTGGGGAATGGGCATTAAGGAGGGTACTTGATATAATGAGCACTGGGTATTATACACAACTGATGAATCACTGAACTCCACCACTGAAACTAATAATACACTATATGTTAATTAATTGGATTAAAATAAAATTAAAGTAAAAAAAATAATTAAAAAATTGGCCCCCCAAACACCCTCAAAATAGAATTTGTGCCTGTGAGCTACACAGGTGTGCCTAAGCCCATGGGGTCAGACAACCTGGCTCAACTAGTTCTCAGAATACGTTAAGCTATTCAGCAGCAGGATTGCTTTCCAGGATGGGAGGCAGGCACAACCAACACTACTAGTTCTAGTAGTTCTCGTGTTCCTGTCAGCATCTCATCATTCATCTGATTGGCCTCAGTGAGATAGATAGCTAGTGTTAGCTGCCATTGTTTTTTGACTGGGTGATTGTGCTTGAGGTTTAAATTTCTGAAAGTGAAGGTATGATTGGCCCAAGCTCTTAGAAAAAGTGGTTGGATTCTGGACAGACAACAATAACTAATGAAGAGGAGGGTAATGTTAAGACTGTTCTCACCCCTGCCCCAATCAGCGCCAGACGCCCTGAAATCCATCTTATTCCATCACTCTTACTGTTCCCAGATATTTAGACAGGGAGGCCACAGATCAAAGAAAGACTGTTCTGGCCCGAACATAGGATGACATACATGGAAAACCCAAGCTCTGCAGGAATCCTGTTGCAATATATGAAGAGCTGGAGCCTCAATTATGGGTACTCTGAGGACAAAATTTCAGACTTTACTCTGGCTTTTGTCAGCTTAAGACTCTTAAAGTAGTTTACACAAAGATTTGTATGTCTGAATTTTTCCCTGGCAGGTTCTTATTATAACCTAGATAAGGCAAATCCCGAATATTTGTGGTTAGCAACAATAAGGAATTTTCAAGTTGTCTGACGTTTTCTAGCCATGCAGATCACCACCTAGGATCAATATTCAGCTCTGAGACAAAAGGAGACATATAGATGGTGGGAAAGTTTTTCATGGTTTGTGCAGTGTCTGAGTTTCAACTCCTTAGCACCTTCGACCTCCCTTTGGTCCCTGTTTCTCTCTTTCATCTGTATGTGCGCATGTGTGCGCGTGCATGTGCGTGCACACACACACACACACACACACACACACCAGACCTTTTGCCCTACACAGCATTCTTTCAGAGCTATTCAAAGGGAAATGTGGATGTCTAACTACCTAACAAAAGTATCACTAACCAGCACTGCAGAAGAGGGAAGGGACATTTAAAAGTGAAGTTTTTGCCTTCTCTTCCCTTTGCGATCTCCTGGCCATAGGTTGTATCCTTTGCTTCCATGACAAGCTGGTTTTAGACCTTCCAGAGTTGAGCAGAACAACTGTTACCACGTCAGTAAACAGAAGACTGTTTACGTAAAAAATATAGATTTCCTTTAAGCGCTTTGCTTAAGCCTTTAGTACGTTGAATTTACATTATTATTGTTTATGTTCCCAGAAGTCGGCAGGAGGATGGCCTTGTTGCAGTTTATGTGGTTTCATGATTCACACTTGATGAGGCAGCTATCACACAGGGCGGGGATGGGGAGGCGGGGAGAGTCAGGGAAGCGCAAAGAAGATGAGAGCAAGCTCACTTGTGGGATCTATAGCCTTAACATAATGGTACAGCCAAGGGCCCGGGGATTTCTGAGTCAGTCTTTCAGATTCCCAGACATGTTGATCAGTTTTGAAACTGGCCCACCCACAATATCTGTTGCACCTGATATTCACTTTGGCCGTGTTTTTCAGGGGTTCTCCTGAGATCCGAGCTCCTCCCCCAGCTGTCAGCTTAACAGTGTGCTCAGCTCCTGTCCCCTGGGTCCTCAGAGTGCCATGTGGAGATCTGTCTGCCAGCCAGTGCTGAGTGCCTTCTATGTGCAAGTGACACCCATACAGATATGTTTCCAGGTTGGTGGGCCCTGGTGGAGAAGGGGAGTCTGACCCCAGTGCCAGAAGTTTCACAGTTTAAAACTTGATAGAGTGTCACCACAGGCCATCTCCTGTGGTGAGTCCAGCTTAGAGCCATGTCAACTAGTTCTGAGCTAGATTTCTAAGAGGGTCAAAATCAAGAGAATGTGTTCTCTTTTATGAGGCATTGAAACAGAATGGATAAAAACCTGTGTTTTGGAAACATTTAAATCTTTTCTATTTGTTTGTTTGATTCTTTGTTGTTTATTTTTTCTTTGAGACCTAGCCCTGCTTCTCATTAGCTACATGGCTTTGGGCAAATTTCTTAAACTCTTTGTCCCTTAATTTACTCATCTATAATTGGGGGATGCTCCACCTCATAGGCTTCTGAGAGGACTAGATGAGATAATGCATGTAAAGCACTGGGCATAGTACCTGATAAATAGTAAGTTCATAATGGCTGGTAATAAGACCTAAAAACTATTTTTATTATATAAAGGTGGCAAGCAGGAAAATAGGCATCTAAAGTAGAGGGAAGGTAAACCAGGAGGAGTTCATGGGCCATGTTTTAGACGCTCTGGAGGCATTTTTGAGTGCATGCTGCTTATGGCTTTGGTGTGGGATCCTGGGGATATTAAAGGCCTCAAGTTGCTGACTCTTCTGGGAATAGCTTGAGAACCAGATGATCCAAGGATCCCACTCATATTCCATTAGGATAATATGCCCACTTCAGGACTCCTCGTCCTCTGCAACCATCTTTTAATCAATTATTCTGGGCTCCACATGTCCTAGACACTTGATATTTTAACTTGTAAGCTTTCTTTCATAAAAAGTTGAGCCATTCATGGCCACCAGACATGAATTAGTGTTTGGGGACAATGTCTGTTATCAAGTATGCTAACTTTGACAACTCGGTATCGTTTCTGAAGTCAATGCATTCATTCCATTGTTTATTACTTTATTCAACAAATATTTATTGATTATCTACCATGTGCCAGGCTCTGTGATAAGTGTTGGGGATGCTATGGCAAGCAAAACACACAGAATTATCACTGAACATGGAATCTAGTTGGGGGAGGCAATTTCAAATAATCATAAAAATATATAGAAATTATAGATTATTGTAAGTGCTATGAAGGTGAAACATAAGGTCCCATGAGGACATATAGGAAGATGCCTGAGCATCTGGGGTGAAGGTTATCAGCAGGTCCCTCTGCAGGAATAATGTTGGAGTTGAAAAATAAGGAATTAACAAAGTTGAAAGGGCTAGAGGTAGACAGAGAAGAGTCATAGGGTGTTCTGGTTATCTCCTGCTGCATAACATATCACCCCAAAACTTGGTGACTTTTGACAACATTTGATGATCACTTCTCCTAGTTCTGTGGTTGACTGGGGTCAGCTGGGTGATTTTTGCTTATAGTTGTAGTCAGTTGTTGACTTGGACTCCACTAGATTTGACACCCAAGATGGCTCCCTCAAGTGACAGTTGATGCTGGCTGTGGGCTAGGAGCTCAGCTGGGTCTGTCAAATGGAACATCTGCATGTGACTTCTGTGTGGAGCTTAGGTTTTTGACAGCATGGCAACTGGGATGTGAAGGGGAGTACCCCACGAGTGTGTTCCAACAGGCCAAAGTAGAACCTATAGGACTTCTTATGACCTAGCCTCAGCAATCCCAGAATCACCTTTGTCCCATTCTAATTGTCAAGTGAGTTGCCAAAGCCAGCTCAGATTCAAAAATAAGGGAGATATAGATTCTGCTTCTTAGTGGCAGGAAGGCACATATACGCAGGGAGTAAAGAACTCCTGGGCAGTCATCTTAAGAACAAGTTACTCTGTGTGGCTTTTGCTCTTGCTATTCAGTCTAGAATGATCTTTCCTGAAATAGTTACATTACCTACATCATTTAGATATCAGTTCAAAATATCTCCTTAATTCAAAAGATCTTCCTCAAAGAGGGCTTCATTGACCTTTGTATCCAGTCACTTTCTCTCTCATGACTGTATTGAATTATTTTCATAGTACTTACCACTCCAGAATTTTCCCTTTCTTGGATTATTTGCTACAGTTTTCCCATAATTAACCTCACAAACCTATAAAACATAAGCCTTATAAGGTCACAGTCTTGGTCACCAATGTATCCCCTACAAATATGCCTGACAGTGAGAACTGAAAAAATACCAACTGAGTGAAGAAAGAGGATTCTAAGTGGAAGAAATACCACACACAGAGATCCTGAGGCAGGAAGTGAGCATGATAATCTGAGGAAATGAACAAAGCCATGTGTGTTGGAACCGGGGAATAGAGAGGCAGCCACATACCATGGGGGCCCATAGCAGCATCCTGCTTGGTCACAGTCAGCCTGGTTCATTCCTGACCATGGTCACCATTTTCTGAAGTGCAAAAAGTATGCATATGTTCTGTTATGCAAGCGCTCTGGCTTGAATTTGTCTAATGTGTGCTCCAAATGACTCACTTAATGGATAAATGGCACCGCTGAATTTGTACTCCATATTCTTATGTCTTACTCCTTCTAAAAGTAATTGAAAAAACAACAACAAAAAGAATGACAAACAACCAAGTGATCATCACCTACATACCAAGAAGTTTTGCCCCTTTCCTGGGAGATGCTGGGACCTTGTTTCATTATTTCTTACAACACTGGGATGTTGATATTTTCAATCTCCCCCTTTTTTATGCTAGTGGTGGAATTCAGATCTCGGGAAACTTGCCCAAGGCTCTCCAGCCTAGTACCAGTAGCTGCTGGGTTCAAACATAGGTCTGCTTTACCTCAGAGCCCTGCAGAGTTTTGGGTAATGGCCTAAGTCATAAGGAGAAAGAAATCAGGGAAGACAAATGTCTAAACCAAACCCCAGAATGATATATTTTCCTCGTGGCATTGAACCAACTTGCTGAGCCCCATGATAACTGGCCGACTGTGATTATAAGGCAAGGATCTGATTCCTGCCTCAATCATGACTGAATAACCACTAGTTAGGAATCATGAAAGGGCCCAAATGAGTGGTGCAATGGGGATGAGGAAAGGTCCACAGTTGCCAGAGATGGATACGAAGGCAGTCAGAGGTGGGGATACTTCAGTCAAACCCAAAGCAAAGCCACCAGAACATTATGTTCTGACCAGGGCAAGGGGAGGGGGTTGTGGTTGGGGAGATTGTTGGCGATCCACTGGCTGACAGCCACCATTTTTAACTGGTGCTCATTCTTGGTGAGTATTGTGTGTGTGTGTAAGTCACATCAGGGGACTCCCAGCTGGCTCTCATTTACACCCTCCAGTGCCAGGGTCTCTCTCTCCTAAACCCTTGTGAACTGTCATCATTTCAATATTTTCCTGTGCTTGAATGGGCTTCTCACTTAATATCTCAGTCTATGTTTTGAGCTATTTTCCTCTTTATTTTTTCTCCATATGGGGAAAACTTAAATACATTTTTTAAGGAGATGGCAGAGGAACTTAGCCTAAGTCACACCATCTGTAGTGGTGGACACTTTAGATATTTGTCTGGGAAGGGAAATTTCTTTTCCATGTTTTCTCCTGTTATTCTTTGGGAAATCCAGGGAATGATAAGAAAAGAAAGAAAAGAAAAGAAAAAGATTGAAAGGGATAAACAAAAGGAAAGGGGAGGGATCCCTGGGTGGCTCAGTGGTTTGGCGCCTGTCTTTGGCCCAGGGTGCGATCCTGGAGTCCCGGGATCGGGTCCCACGTTGGGCTCCCGGCATGGAGCCTGCTTCTCCCTCCTCCTGTGTCTCTGCCTCTCTATCATGAATGAATGAATGAATAAATAAATCTTTTAAAAAAGGGGGGGAAGGAAGGAAGATGGTAGGGAGGAAGAAAGGAATTGAGTGAGAGAAAGGAAAGAGAAAAGAGAAGAAAAAAAGAAAAGAAATTTCCAAAGGGAGGGAGAACAAACTTTCAAAGAAGACCTGGAAATAAGAGAAACTAAGCTGCCTAACAAATATTACAGCAAAACTTAAGCAATATCTCATTTCTCAGAAGGGATACACGAGAAGGATGCACTGAAGAATTTGCATTGGACTCAGAGATACAGTGATCTGTACTACTTATTTTTTACATATTTGTGTGTGTGTGTGTATGTGTGTGTGTACTAAAACCAGGGTTAGCTCTCCAGGAGAAATCCTAGGTAGATTTGAAAGTGGAGAAGGGTGCTGAGTAGAAGGGGAGAGTATTTCAGCCAATGCAGACTATTACTGAAATTGATGTTCTTGGCCTCCACTGTTTACCTTGTTGCCTGCCAGGGTAACTATGACCCCAGCTGAACCCCCACCTCCTAAATGATACCTAGAGCCTCCAACGCCTATTCCTGCCTGCTCCAGATCCTTCTCTGGCTCATCACTGCTGCCATCTTTGGCACAAAGCCTTGTTATATAGAGGGTGAGTGGATCAACTGAAAACAGGCTGATGAGGAACAAGAATGTCCTCACCCTTGGACCAAAATGCCAACCGCTGATGGAACTCCAGTGGTCACTCTGGTTTCAGTGGAGATGTATTGAACTCAAGCTTGGGATGAGAATTCAGGGATCTCATTTTCTATCATTTGTTCAAAGCCAACTATGGACAAGGTTCTGTGATATCAAACCCTTGTTATAGAAGAGAAAATTTGGACTCAGCTGTTAAGTTGTTTAAGGCCACATGGGTCTCGAGTAGAAATGTGGTTTCAATCAAGGCCTCTCTGACATCAAAGATGGAGTCAGTCATTCATTTAAAATTGACCACAGAGAAGGTCCAGTTAAAGGAATGGGATACTTTTCTTCATTTCTTCACCTGTTCACTCTGTTCTTACTTGTGGAACTCACCAGCAGATGATCAGGCCCCAGAGATGCAAGAGTAATAGTCGTGATCTCTACCCTCATGGAGCCCATGATGCACCTGCATCTGGTCACTCAAAATGTGGTCCATAGGACAGTGTCCCTGGGTGCTTGTTAGAAATATGAGGTGTCAGGCCCTATCTCAATCTCCCTGAATCCTAATGTTCATGTGAAGCTGGTCTCCAGGCCATTTGAGAAGATGCATAAAGCATGAGAGAAGGCCAATAGGAAATGAAGTGGAAATTAGGAGTTAGTAATCTGGACAGGGGGCAGCCTGTGTGCAAGAAACCAGAAATCCCAACACACTGAAGGAAAGTGAGTGATAAACTGGAGCAGGAAAGGTGAAAAGGGGAGAGAAATACTTGAAGCTGCCAAATTCCTTGTGGGAGTGTGTGCACCACTGACTGCATCTTATCAGCTATGAGATCTCGCCCAGCCTCAGTTTCCTGTTCTATAAAAGGGGAATAAGGTTGATATATTTCTCACAAGGTTGTAGCAAAGGTTAAGAGTCAGTATTTGTAAAGTGCACAGTCAAGTATTTGGCACAGAGCAAGTCCTAAGCACACTGGCTGTTATCCTTATTATTATTCCTCTGACATAGCTGTTCTGTAGACTTAAGAGCATACCAGGTGGGACGCATTGTCCCCTTGAGGAGCGTGCACTTGGGGTAAGTAGAAAAGGCCTGTGTGCCTGGGTAGTTGAGACAGAAAGCAAACACCCAGCAATTTCTAAAATGCTTCCTAAAAACACTTTCTAAATTGTCTTTAAAAAAGAGCTGAAGTATCACCTACTCTTAAAATCATCCATCTATTTATTCTGACATTTTTATTATCATGAGCTGAGCTACATCTAAGTAAGTAATCAATCATAGATAATATCAGTAATGATAATAGCCAGTGTTTATTGAACATCTATTACATGCAGGTACCATGTAAAACCTTTTACAAGCATTATCTCAACTTAATTATCTCAAATCCTCACAGATTTTGAGTGATTTTACCCTCCTTTCCACAAATGGGGAAATTGAGTTTTGGCATACAGGCAAGAAATCCATCTGTTGATATTAAATCAGAGGTTGGAGACATAGGCAGGAGGTAGCAAGGGCATACATAGGAGAGGCCTAGTGAAGACACAGCCCGTCCCCAACTCCTCTCCACCTACAGCTCAAATGCCCATCCTCTGGTGCCCAGTTTTATCTTTATAGTAGGTGAAATTCTAAAGATGTCCTCCACCAAGATTCCTATCCCCTGTATATTTGATCAAATGAGAATCTAGATTCTGTGATAAGAGTTTTGCAGATCTAAGTAAAGTCCTAAGTCCCCCTAACATATGGAAATTATCCAGTGGGGGTCAGATGAACCCTTAAAAAGCAGAGAGTTTTCTTCAGCTGGTGGCAGTTGGGAAGTCAGAGAGATTTAAAGCAGCAAGACTTGACTTGCTATTGCTGGCTCTGAAGGTGGAGGAGGCCATTCAATGAGGGCCCCAGAGGGGACTTGAGAAGCTGGGAGTGGCCCCACTGGCAGCCAGAAGGAAGTTAACACCTTAGTCCTACAACAATGAGGAGCTGGATTTTGCCCACAACCTGAATAAGTTTGTAAGCAGATTTCTTCCTAGAACCTCATGATAGAGTCCTGCCTGGCTGTCAGCTTGATTTTGGCCTTGGGAGACCCTAGGCAGAAAGAGCCCTGCTGATCCCATTAGGACTTCTGACCTGTGGAAACTGTCAGGTAATGATGGGTGTCATTTTAAGCCACGAGGCTTGTGGCAATTTGTCACATGGCAATAGAAGACTTACATAATCTCAATTCGTGAAACCATACAGTACATAACACTATTGGGGTTTTGCTCTTCCACTTTTTTAGCTGTGAAAATAAAGGACATTGTTTTACTTTTCCATCAACAAGTAAATGTGAAAGTGAACAGAATATGTTTTCTGAAGGAAAGATGGAATGGGGCATACATTTGTCTCCTTTAGACCATGGATCCCGGGCATCAGGCTTCCCAGATTCAACATGCAACTTCCTCCCTTGGTAGTTGTTTGGCCTTGAGGTTTTCAATCAACTGTATAGGCTACACTGTGTTTATCCATAAAATTGGGATAATAATAAGGCTGTAGGGAGGATTGAGTGATACAACATTCCTAAAGTATTGAATTCCCTGCCCAGCACACAGTGATCACTCAGTAAGTACTCCCTGTACACAGCATCCTCACCTGGGGGGTTACTGTATGAATGAACTCCAACCTGAAGAAGCTAACACATCATCACCATCAGCATAGCTCTCAGGTTTTATGGCTGAGGTCCTAACATGTACTAGATCAGGTCAACACGTATTCTTGGCTCTGGGCACCTGATGGGTGACTCCAATCATAGATCCTACAATGCAGAACCATATCCTGAAGGAAATGGTTGGACAACCCCACTGGAGACTCTGCTTGGAAACTAGGAGGGCCAAGTGGTTCAGCTGGGATGCTTCTGCAGGTGTCAGAACTACCACCAGTTCAGTGATCGATATTGCTGACTCGGAGCAGGCTGCTCACGAGGGCCCACTGAAGAACAAGACTATCTGTTCAATCAAAACAGTTGAGCCAGCAGCTCTAGGTAGACAAAGCCAGACTTAACAACAGCCTTGTTCCAGCATCTGCTCATTTCTAGCCTTGCCAAGGAGCTAAAGGTAGAAATCCATGAGCACGCTTCTGTTTTTATCAAGTGTATATTACTCCTTTCTTTTTAGTTTTTCTAAAGAACAAATAACTTTGGCCACTATATTCATGGCCTGTTGTTTTTTAAAGTTCTACTGTGCTTTTTCAGAGAAATATGTATTTTAAGAGAAAACAGTTTGTGACTGAAAACAGAAGACAGAAATATGCAAGGTAGAACAGCACCCTGGCATGCAATGGCAACTGGACCTTTTCATTAGAGCTGGGTGCAAGCTGACATCATAAAATCAGCCACATTGGGAAATAGGGATGGTTCCATTCACACTCAGCAACTAGAGTCTCTCTTTCAGGTTTTCCTCCAACTATCTATTATTTGCAGAGCTCTCAAGCAAGTGCCTCTTACTACCTTTCTTCCCCTAGATCACTCTTCTCTAATTTTAGTGAGTTGGACAACACCATGGCATGCTCTGGAGGAGGAAACTGGAATATGTGTAAATAATTGGTAGATGCAAAGATCCATTTCAGCTGAGGAGAAAAGAAGAATGCAGAGCGCCGCATGGTCCCTGCATGGGTGTGCATTCAGGGTCCAGCGCACAGAGCAAGGGACAAAAGCAGAGAGGGCTGGCCGGAACAATGGGCCATCACAAATGCCATGTTATGTAACTGGGTTATTTGAATTCACAATTGTGAAGGCCACAATTGTAGGAGAAGGCCTGTCCTCCTGATTCATGGTGGGAGGGCAGCAGGCTCTGAGCCTCCAGATGAGGCCAACAGCTGCCACTCAGGAGAGAAGGACCAGATTACTCCTGACCCCACAAGGTGCTCAGCAATTCTGTGTGGAGCTGCACTTTTGGATGTTTACAGGAAAAGAAAGGCAGTGGGATATCTTCCCCCACCACTGAAACTGGCCTTTTGAAAATGACCTGATTCTTTCCATTTGGTGCATACTTCTTGAGCTCAAATTGGTGTTCTCTGGATAGTGCCTTGGGACTTTGAGTTGCATGTTCCAAGGCTGCATCAAGGCATGTGAACGTGAATTTGCAGAAAGGCCACCATAGCAGGGAGTCAAGAAAAGCTTCTTGGAAGAGGTGAGCTTTGAAGATAGTATGGCTGTGGCATGATAAAGGCACTAAGGATAATTTTGACTTGCGTGTAGCACCCGATTACACAGCACAAGCAATGAAAGGACAAGGCTCTCTCTCCTGCCCCCCTGTTTTGTGTCGACCCCCCATCTGCAGGCCCTGATTTGCTGCCACAGTCTTTTCACCTCATTCATGATGACAGGCTCACCCTTCCCACCTCACTCATGGTGGGACCGTTGAATTCCTCAAACCCACCCAGCATCTCACTGGTCTGTAAAGTCCTCCTCAGGCACACCTCACCCATCTGCTCCTGCCCCTCACTGGTGTACGTGCCCTCTCTCTTGGGTCCTCATAACTCCATGTGTTTCCTTCTTGCAAGCACCAACCCTGCTCCACATGCTTGGTCTGTATGCAGATGTGCCACCTCACTAGGATGCCCCAGAAGAGGGTGAGGGTCAGCTCTTCTCACTTCTCTATTGGTCATGTTCTGCACATTAAGTGGCTTTATAATGTCTGAGTGGTAGAAGCCTTTGTCCTGGACTCCGGGTACTTAGAAGCAGCTTTAGCATCAGTAAGCTTACTTGCAGATGTAGGCTGAGTCCTTTCTCCTTGTGGTGTGGTGTGGTGGTGGTGGTGGTGTGCATTTAAGTTGAACATGCAAACAGAAGCTTCGTCCTGATTCTTCAGCCATCCCACCTGTCTAGGCAGTTTGTTTTGTTGGTTGGAGGTGATATGCAGTGCCAGTTGGAGAGCTTTCCAGGAAGGAATAAATAGCTCAGAGTTTTGGCTCACTCACTGGTGTCCTCAGATGCAAATACAAGGATGATGAGGGAGACAGTGCTGGCGATGATGATGATGTTCATATGGAAATCTCGAGTATCTCTGGCTTGCCAAGAGCTTTCCATTTCTTTCCCTGCTTATCCCACAGAAGAAAAACAGAGGGTAGGTATCATTACTATTTCATTTTTTTTTCTTTTAAAAACCCCCAACACTTTATTAAGGTATGGTCAACATAGAAAATGCTGTCCATATTCAGTGTTTACAATTCATTGAGTTTGGGGCTAAGTGTTTACCTGTGAAGCCATTACCTCCATCAAGGCCCTAGATAGACCCACCTCTCAAAGTTTCTTCCAGCTCTCATTATTATTATTATTGTTGCTGTCATTGTTACTTTATGATATGAGTACTTAGCCTAAAATCTACCTTCTTAGAAAATGTTTCACATGTAACACAGTATTGCTATAGCCCAGTAGCACTCTACGGCCCTATGCTGTGTAGCAGATTTACAGAAATGATTTCCATTGTGTAACACTTACATAATACCCTTCCCTCACCCCCTGGCAAACACCATTCTACTCTCTGCTTCTGTGAGTTTGACAATTTTAGATCCCACATATAAAGGAGACCATACAGAATTTGTTTTCTTTGTTTGGCTAATTTCACTTGTCCCGGGATCCCTGGGTGGCGCAGCGGTTTGGCGCCTGCCTTTGGCCCAGGGCGCGATCCTGGAGACCCGGGATCAAATCCCACATCGGGCTCCCGGTGCATGGAGCCTGCTTCTCCCTCTGCCTGTGTCTCTGCCTCTCTCTCTCTCTCCGTGTGACTATCATGAATAAATAAATTAAAAAAAAAAAAGAAAAAAATTAAAAAGAAAAATTTCACTTGTCCCAACATGGGCCTGGAGGACTTGATTCTCATTTTGTGGTATAGAATGGCTCGCCCCAGATCACAGATCTCAGAAGAGCCAGGACTAGGAGCCCTAGCAGCCGCACTTCAGGTGTCCATACATACTCAACACTGCTTCTTACTTCTATAGCTGTGTAAGCACACACACACTTATGTATATACAGGTGGGTGCGGATGAATGCATGGAATCGGATGTCTTATGGGAGTTTGTGTGCAAACAGGTAGGGATGAGCCAGGGTGTATCTGATTTTGTCTGATCACATTAGAATGTCCATGTTTGTGTGTACTGTGTATGTTGGTGTCTCTCACAACCCAGAAAAAGCATCGAGGTCCAAACAGGGCCAGTATTAACAAGGTGAGAGGTTCCCTGTGGTTGCGGGCGCTCCTGCCCCAGCTCCCTCCTTGTCCACTCTGAAACAAGAGTGCACTAGTAGAGGCTCTGTTGGGTTGGGTGGGGATTCTGGCCTTACCCGGGAGCAGTGCTGCAGATAGCTGCAGATTAGGAGGTAAACTTCCACCAGTGAAGACTTGCTCTTCACTTAAATTTACATTTAAATGCACCCTGTCATTTTTAATCTCAGGCACTTGACACAATCGCCTCCCAGGGAGCAGACTGTCTTAGTAAGGCCTGCTTCCAGCCAGGTAACACCCAGGCTGCAGGAGCCCATTGCAACTCCAGGGCCCAGAGGCATGTATGGGTGTGGATGGAGCAGCTTGGTGATGTATGCAAATTTTACTGTCAGGGGTAACTCAAATGCAGTCCAAGGAGAGTGCCAAAGGGCATCTTGTGTTACCAGCCCTTGGGAGGTATCCCCTGAGACTGGAACTCTCCAGGTAGGAGGTGGGACCCAGAGTAGCTTGTTCAATCCTATTAAAGGTGGGAATGCCTTGAAGGCTGCTGACAAGGTGGAGAAGCTGCTGTTTGTCTTACAAACCAGATGACAGTTCAAAGAGAAGCAGGCTTCCTCGAGGTTCCCATCACTTCTCCAAGTCCCTGGTTCAGAGCGCAGAAACCTGGCTGGGCTCAATTTTTCCTAACTGTCAGAAAGTGAGCTACTTATTCCCAGGGTTCGTTTTCTTTTGTTTTGTTTCATATTACTTTATTGTGTTAGGATTTTCAGGTTAGCGATACTAGCGATGCCCTTAATGATAAAGTAAATCTGTACATGTTATACCCACCCCTGTTTCTGTCCCTCATCACTGTTCATCTTGTTTGAATCTTTCGAAAAGCTTCATATTTCTCAAAAGTCCCTATCTGAAATAAAAGCACACAACCTCTCTTACAGCATCAAGCGATCCAAAAGTAGCTCAGGAATGTTTGCAGTGGGTCTGGAGCGTGAAAAGCCTTTTTGTTTTAGCCAGAAAGACACTGAACTTGGGGCCCAGCGACACGCCTGAGGCCACTCCTTGAGTAGCTCAAGGAGAGCTGAGAACCTGAAGGTGGCAGGCAAAAACACCCAGGAACAGTTTCATCTCGTCAGCTGTGGCAGACATCGCGTGACGTGGAATGAACATGCATCACGGAGGGCAAGTCAAGGGAGTAGGGGGCCAGAAACCAGATTCGATCTTCATAAGTCTATTGCATGAATGTCAGGTCTGAGAGACAGTTTGGTGCAGGCAAATGACAGGTTCTGATTTTTGAATTCAGAAATGGTACTTTTCCATTATAGAAAAGCCACAGTGTAGAAAGAAGGGATTTTAAAAATATTTATCTTTACTTCACACAGAGCTACTCCATATTTCCTTCCAGCCTGTTCTCCTGCTTATCTAAGAATATCAGCCTAGAGACAGAGGAGGGCTGAGGCCCTCAGCTAACTGTGTGGCCGTGGAGTATGGGGAATCCCCCCACACCGCTGGGGCTGTGTGGTTTTCCACTCATACTCAGCGACAATGAATGTGCCTTAAACCTACAGATGCCAGTTTTAAGAAAAGCTGATGTTGTGCGTTGAATTGTACCCCCCATTCCCCCCTTCCACAAGACATGTTGAAGTCCTCACCCCCAACGACCTCAGAATGTGACTTATCTGGAAACAGGGTCTTTGTAGATTTAACCAAATTAAGATGCGGTCCTTAGGGTGGGCCCTAATCCAATGACTGGCGTCCTTATCAAAAGGAACATTCTAGGCAGACACTCACAGAGGGCAGGCCCATGAGGACAGCTATGGAAGAGTGGAAGCAGATGGGGGTGATGGAGTTCAGGCCAGGGAACAGCAAGGACTGAGGGCTGCCACCAGGAGCTGGGAAGACTCAAGGCAAGATACCACCCAGCGGCTCAGAGGGCAGGGCCCTGCCCGCAGACATATTGATCTGGCATTCCTGCCTTCAGAGCTGGGAGGGACACATTGCCACTTTAGGCTCTCTGGTGGGTGGTCCTTTGTTGTAGCAGCCCTAGGACATGCAAGTGGTGGCATTCTTGATTCCGTCCATGTGTGAGCACTGGCACTATTTCTGTTGATTGGTTTAGTTTGTTTTGGTTTTGGATACAGAGACCGAGGATATAAGACATAAAAGTTTGAGACTCATGGGACACGAGGAGGTCTAGGACCTAGCTCAGCTGCTGAGACTAATTGCTGTGTATGTTTCACTTGTTCCTCTCCTGGGCCCCCCTGAGAGTCAGGCTGCCAGGCCCAGCCCTTCTAAATCTCTATCACAATCTCTCTTTCTGTTATAGTGACCGTGGAGGCCACAAGTTGTGCATGGCACAGGTACAAGACAGAGGAGAGCCACCCAGTCCCCATCAAACTTTGTGTACAAACTTTGCTTGTGCTGTGCTGGGGTATGGGGCTTCAGTTGTTATTTCAGAAAATCCTCTCAAATCCTACTAACCCTACGGATTGTTCATAAAAGGGTTACAAAAAAATAAAAAAATAAAAAACAAAAAGTTACAGGGGATGTTGAAGGATCTTCGAATATCTCATCACTGACCCTAGGAACCTAGATTTTTTAGGAGCCAGATCTTTTAAATGAAGTCCACTCTCTGACACCTATCTTCTCCCACCCATATCTTTGCAGCTTACATTAAATGCAATTACATCAAGTTCAGTAGCTATGGGATTGGGCTCAGGAGTAAGAAATCCTGGATCTTCCTATGCACCAGCTATATGGCCCTAGGCAAATTCCCCATATTCTCAGCACCTCGTTTGCTTATGTGTAAAATGGGATAGTAGCAGCTATCTCGTTAAACTGCTGAGATGTTAAACTGAATGAGGTATGTAAGGTGGATTAGAGCATCCATTCTTCAATAAAACAGTAAATGCAGAGCCTGGCACCAAGTCCTTTCGATGATTGTACTTCTCTTACTTAATCAAGAAGGCTGATACCTTTGATTATCAAGATGAACTTCTCTCTCTGGTAGTTTACAATCTCTATGTCCAAACACCAATGGCTACACACAAGCCCATGGACTTCCTTTGTAGTTAGGTATTTCTCCCTTAAACATCTCTGTGGATTTAGTTTCCAGGTTTTATTCTCCACATAGTGCAGGCTGGTTTTGCTACACATGTAGGAACTTGGGGACAGACTTTTGATTATATTTTAAGATAATGCCATTGCTTATTATATGCAAAGAAGGAAGATATAGCAATGTATTTAAATGAAATGCATCTTAATAAAAAGTAGGGGTGGGTGGAGCTTTCTTGAGGAGAAAGTGAAATTTCAGTTGAAATAATCAACATCTGTGCTTCCAGTGCTCTTCTTAAAGCTGTGGTTTTCAACCTTCTCTGTGTCCAGTTCTCTGTACCCAGAACTTATAAACCACAGTTTCTGGAGTGGGGCCAGGCACATGTGTTTTTTGATGGCCCTGAAGTGATTCTAGTAGGCAGCCAAGTTGAGAAACCCTCTTCTGGAAAAAAATTAATCAAAGGCCATGATAATAATTCCTACCATCTTAAGGGTACAGTTGGCAGAAAGGCTTCTAGAATCTTCCAGGGCTTATTGGAGCTTTGCAAAGTGACAGTGAAATAATTTGCATTATCTCTATTTCTCCGATATGGAAACAGAGTCTCAGAGAAATGAAGAATGTTGCCGAAGCTCACACAATTAGGAAGCAGTGAAGTTAAAACTTGAGCCTCTGTCTGCATACCAAGCCTTCTGAGGAGACCCCCACTGTTCCGCTTGTTCCTCTTAGGATGGCTCAGGCACAATTCTGGTCATGAACATCTGAGTTCTGTGGCTGTGTGTGATGATAAACTAGGTTATGGATTTCTCAGAGGCAGCATTGTGTCACACATTTCTTAACCCAGGAGCCTGTGACACTGATCATGGAGAAGGCAGCTAATTTCCCTCACATTCTACTCTGATAATTCTGATGCAGAGGCCAGACTGTTAATTGCACAGAACCACAGAATAGAGGTGATGATAATCAGTAAGAATAAGAGGGGCCAGTCCTCTTGCTGGGGGGTTTGAGAGGACCAATCCACAAGTCATACTTTCTGTGCACCAACTAGGCCCCCCGTGCATTCAAATGGACCCTCATATAATTCTAAATATTCTTTGATTTCTCAGCTTTGAGAATGTCATCTCCCCATTGATCCTTTCTCCAGAACAACGCTGACTTCCTTTGCAAGAATATGTTTTAACTTCTGCAGGCAGATGGCAGTTCCTGTTTTGTTTTTGTTTTTGTTTTCTCATGGCCAATAGCCCTCTTTGAAAAGGCTCTTTTCACTCTGTAACCCAAAGGTCAATTGACCAGGCATCACCTCCACAACAGGGTCAACTTCTCTAGGGCTGCAACTATGTTGTATTCTTCTTGGTATCTCAGGGTCTGTATATAAGAACGATGTTTGGTGTATACTAGGCCTATGACTTAAAAAAATGAATAAATGATAAGTCAATGGGAAGTTTGGTTCTTCTGAGCTAAGCCTAGAGATTTCATGAACCAAGGAGAACTTGCTGGTCTTCCAGCTGTTTTAAAAATAAAAACACGAGTGTGATGTGTGAAGCCATGTGCTGTCAGCCCCATAGTTCGTTTCATCATGGGGATGTGACTTCTGCTTGGAGCCCGAGCCTTGGCTGATGGGAGCATGTCATCCTATGCCCCATTAAGAGGATTCCCCCCCAGTAATTACAGGGTAAATGACTTGTTAAATCTGGAGCCCTCACAATACATGTAGTTCATATTCCTTGGGCGGTTTATCGCACTTTCGAGTAGTACATATTTTATAGAGAAGGGAGAGCTCTCCAATTAATAGTAATTGTGATCGAAGTGGTAATGATCGTCTCCAGCCTCATTCCGCAAGAGGAGACTGGAAGGCCCATCTTAATTGCCACAAAGAGCTATATCTATCTGCAGCAGTATATAAATAATAAACTAGGGGAAGGGAAAGCACTGCAATTCTTATGGTCTTAGAGGAGGTACAGATATTTATGTAGTGCTGATTGCTAAAAATCCTCTCCGAGTAATTATTAGTAAAAGTTGAATGTCTACATTTGTAAGGGAATTTTAATTAAGGGGAAGGTGGCTCTTGTTATGGGGAAGAAGTAGAGTTTGGAGATTAAAATGCAGGTCCAGGACCAAAGCGTCCAGATCTGATTGGCTGTCCCTGCTGCCACTTGGACAACGGCAGGAAGCTCAGTTCTTCTGGGTTCAATTTCCCCTGGTTTAGGAAATAAAGCAGTTATGTGCTTTAGTTTCCATTGGATAAACAAGCCCTACAGTTGGATGCATCTTACCTGCCAGGATTTCCTGCCAGGGATGGGACATGCATCCAACTCTTCTGAGCCTTAATTTCTTCATCTGTTACATTTGAACATCAACATTTTTACGGCTTTATGTGAAGTAAATGAGGCCAAGTATGCAGGAGGACCTGAACCATGTCTGGTACCTTGCTGACTTTCATAATATTAGGAGAACAACTCCTCTCTTCTTGTTGAATTTCCTTTGATGTAACTAATTCAGCTCATGGTTCAGAAATAAGGAGGGCATTCCTTGTTCTTGACTCCCCAAGCTACTCGCCATTTGCAACTGAACGAGATACTGTCAATTCATGATCACCCTTCATTTCCACAGTAAGTATAGTGATTCCTAACCTTTTTTGAGGGAGTGGGTTGGGGGCAGACACAGATTCCTTTAGGGAACTGATACAGGCCATTCATTCTCCTCCAGAAAATTACATATTTTGCTTGAGAATCCAGATATTTACAGAACCCTGCATTGATCATCAGTGTACGTTCAGTTAAGGATCCATGGCTCAAAGGGCTGGACTGAGATTTCCAGAGCTGGGTGCAGGAAATGGAGAAGCCAATGATCTCAGGTGACTTATGAGCCCTAGGAGTGATAAGCAGGCTCCCTCTTCCCCTGTAGGAAGATAAGTTAATTTCAGACTCAGCCCAACCCTTTTTCTACATGCCAGAGGGGAAGTTCTTATATTCCGGACATGCCTCCATCAACAGATGGTCAAGGATGCTCATTTGGCCTGTGGGAAACACAGTTTAGTATTGACTCCCAACTATCCCAACTATACAAAGGCATAGACAATTAAGAAATAACAACATTGAAGGGGAACTGGCCTTTGGAAAGGAGAAATAAAATTCAAATAGAAAAGTAATATACAAGGAAGTAAACTTCACACAGGAAACAGATAAGTTGAAACTTATCTAATATCCCTTGGCTGATTCAGCGGGACATTATAACATTAATACAAGGACAACTCAGTTGTTAAAAATCTGAGTTCTTGGAAATAAAAATTACAGTTCATTAAGGGGATGGTTGGCAGAAAAAAGCACAATTAGAGGTCAAATTGGCCAACCAGAGCAAGGGTTGGCAAACTTTTTCTTAAAGGGCCGTGTAGTAAATGTTTTCTGTTCTTGGGTCACGAAGCCTCTGTCACAACTATTCAGCTCTGCCCTTATATCTCAAAAGCAGCCATAAACGACACATAATTGGATGAGTCTGGCTGTGCTCCAATAAAATTGTATTTGTGAACACTGAAGTTTGAATTTCATGCAATTTTCATGTCACAAAATATTCTTCTTCTTTTAATTTTTTCCTAACCATTTAAAAACGATAGAGCCATTATCCGCTCATGAGTTGTGCAAAAAGGGGTGGTGAGTTCTGTTGGGCCTGCAGGCCATACATAGAAGATGAACAAAGATGTAGAAATTCTGAAGGAGGTAAGAAAAATGGAAGATAGATTTAGCATATTTTTTTTTCTCACTGAAATTAAAAATGCGTACCACTCTATGTTATAGCTCACTCATTCATCTATCTGTTCCTTCCTGTGCAGGACCCTGATTAAGTGACAAGTAGAGAGAGGGAATTAACATTTGATCAACCATGTTAATAGATTAAGAGACAGGTTATCTTTGCATCTCACCTCCCTACAAGGTAAGAGTGATTTTAGTTTCAAAGATGAGGCACCTGATAGAGAAAAGCCAAAGTACCTCCACTGTCAGCCATGAGAGTTACAAGTAGTGCCAGGAACTGAGTGCAGATTTGTAGGTGCGCAGTGCCTATTCTTAGTCTACTTCAATGAGTGAAGGTCTTAACCGTTCTTGACCTGGTCCTGGGCTCAGAACTTTCTATATTGTATCTCATTATCCCAATGTAGTTGAGAAAATCAGAAATTAGGAGGAAATGTCAATCCTGTACAGCTGGTAAATGGCAGAACCAGGAGTCAGAATTAAGAATGTAAATTTGCAAAGGCACAAACTAACCCACTAATCATAGAAAGTAATTGAATGACATGGATGTTTTTGAATTCTCTAGAAATTTAGCTCACATGCTTGGACAACTCCTCTTGGCGAGGTGCTGTGCTAAGAGCATTTCGGTATTATTTGCATAGTGGCGGCAGGGAGGCAAGTACTACTTCGATTCCAGTTTTGCAGGTAGGAAACCAAGGCACAGAGAGGTTTCATTAACTTGTATTTATTCCTTTTCTTGTTTACCATTATCTGCCTCCTTTAGAATGCGAGCTTCCCAGGGAAAGGATCTTCCTTTGAGTTGCTGCTACATTCCCAGAGTTTAGAATAGTGCCTGGTTCATAAGCAGATACTTAAAATAATTGTGAAATACTGAGTGAACTCAGGAGTGAATGAATGAATGGATGAGTGAGTGAATTTGATTTGCCCATTATTACACAGTGAGTAGATATTTGTCAGGGTTGGCCAAGTGTCTACATCTCATTAACAGCCCTAAGCTCCTGCTAAGAAACATAAGGAAATGTGCAGAATTACTGACAACCAGGAATGAATAGGAAATGAAGAGGAAGATGGGCATCTCTGGATTTATAGTAAGCTCTGTGGAGAAAGAGTACACAACTTATAAAAACCTAGTCTCTGTTCTCATGGACATATCGGATTTGCAAAGCAAAGTACTTAGGCCCACGATCAAGACATAGCAATGGTATTTTCTTAACCACATCATGTTTTCTTAATGTATTTTAAACAAAGTAACTCATATAAGAAGCACTTCATAAATATTTGCTGTTAGGATTAGTGCAAAGGGCACAGTGGTGGTTTCTTGGTGTGGCAGAGGAAGAGACTTAGTAAAGCTGTCTGCAGGAAGTTATGTCTAAGTTGAACATTCAGAGGGGAGAAGAGGGAGTAAGGAGAAAGGGGTAAAAGAGGGGAGAAAGGAATGGAAAGAGGGAGGGAGAGAGAAAGGTAGAATTGTTGATTTGAGCTTGTGGATAGGTATACCAATAAAAATAAGGAAGTGGACAGAGAAAGGTCTGGTTTCTGAGACTTTTTTCATCCTATTCTTTTCAAAAAGGGAATATACTTCTGAAGTCTATATAGAACTTCTATAGTTCTGAGCTAGAATGACCTAGAAGGTTCTGGAAAACCTGATGAAATGTTCTTGGGAGCTGCAGTGGCAGTTACATATGAAAGAGAATTTATTTGATCACATCAGAGATCAGAACTCTTTGCAGTCACCAAAGCTACTGTGACTCCTTGTGATCCTGCTGGGGGTTTCCGTGGTCCCTGGGACCATGGAGCAAGCAGGCTGTCGTGGTAGGGACACCTGCAGCTTGTGACAGCACTGACGCTGACCTCTCAGCCAATGTGGGAGCATGCACATTCACATACAATCACCTGCACAGCACACACTCTGACATACTCTCACACACATACATGCTGGCCCCATATACTCACACAGATTGACACATGTTCACATGCACATACACACATGCACTCACACATACTCACATACATGCACACTCACTTCCATATACCCTCATGCACACACACATATAGTCACACGTACAAACTTTCACGTGTGCACTGACACTGACCCACATACACATGCTCACAGCAGCACACACAAGTACTCATGCATGTACACTCATGCACACTCAGAGTATACACACATCCTCACACATGTTTTCAGACACACTTGAATGTGGAAAATCTCATGTCTGCACACAGTGTACTCTCATACATCTCATACATACACCGACACTCACATGCAGTCACACAGGCACACACACCCAGACACACACACACACACACATGAACATACAGGTGCGTCTGAATGTGTTATTTATTCTCAAACCTCAGGAATCATTTTTTGGTCCCATTCAGAATTGATATGACTTGCTCCATGAACATCCACCACACATCGCTTGCAGAAGGATTCCTGTTGGCTGTCAGGCTACCTGCCTACTTCAGGTTATTCCCTGACGCCCAGAAAAATCTTGAAGAACCAGGTCAGACAAATTCATTGAAAAGCTGGAAAGAGTTGGGGGAAGGGCCCTCTTTCTGCTTCATAACAGAGTCATTTGTGTAGTGCTGTCATTCCCCCGCCTCTGTATTATTCAGAAATCCATACCTTGTGTTTGCCTTTTGTGTCCAGCTTCCAACAAGCCTCCCTTTGTCCCTGTCACAAAGGCCAATAAACTCTGTGTGGCCAATAAGTTTCAGGGGTTTCTGGATATGATGACTAATTGTAATGCAGTCTATATCCTCGAGACTATAAACTGATATGAGAAGACAATGGCAGAGAGGGAGCCCATTGAGATGAGAGAGTCCCCTGGTAACCCCACGGGGGCCGCAATGGGCAACAAGGAGGCTATTGATGGCAGCAGCCCCAGCACAGAGCCCAGCAGAGGGGGAACGGGGTGGCATGACCACATCGCTGGGCTCCAATGCTGCTTTTGTTTGCCGGGCAGTGAAAACTGGCACATTAGAATTAGTTCTGTTTAGATTGCTCAGAAACTTGTGGAAGAAGCAAAAAGAGAGAGAGAGAGAGAGAGAGAGAGAGAGAGAGGCCCTTCCCAGTCCTGTGTGTTAATGGAGAGGCATGCTGTGCCATAGCTCCTTGGACGCGCCCCCACATGGTTGTGCTGATCTATGATGGATATTACAGAGATGGGACATGCAAGCTGATCATTGCCCATCTCCCTTCTGCACACTAAAAAGTACTGCTTCTGCCAGCTTCTCTCCACTGTGTGACTGGGGGTGGGGATTAGCCATTTTAGGCCTCAGGCTACTTATGATGAGATGGGTCTTTGGGTCCACCCAAATCTCTGATGCTGAAGTTCTGAGGGACAGCTGAGCTTCCAGGGGCAAACAGCACTTGGTTATTCATTTGACAAATGTTTATCATGCATCTCGTGAATGATACCAGGGAGGGGGTATCTCTCTCTCTCTCTCTCTCTTATTTTTAAAATAATAGTGATTGATTTATTATTTTCTGATTTAAAAATTATTTCCCTTCAAAAGAGTCAGTAAATAGTAAAAAAAAACTTTTCCCTCACAAAATGTCACAGAACAACTAACTTCAGCTTCCAGTGTTCAATCGGCAATATTAGAACAACCTGAATTCTGAATGCAAATTAAAATGTCAGATTAGATTCATTTTGGTGCTACTTCTGATTAAAGTGGGATTCTAACAAAATGATTGTTATGCCTTCATTTCTTTATAAAATTTGCTATTTTATTTTATTGTTCATCAGTATTCATTAAAATTTTCTTTTTTATTCACATTCTTCAGGATGTGGAGAATAAACTAGACCCCGGTTTCTTAGCCTATCCTGTTTTTTAGCTAAAGGTCAAGCAAGTTAAAAGGCAGTGACTCTGGAATGTAAGAAAATGTCGGAGGCTGCTACACTTGCAGGAAGCAAGTTTGCAAAACACCACAACCATCCCCAAATCCTAAAAGTATATCCATTCTAAACAAACACCTTTACTAGCCTTACTGGTTGTAAAACTATAATTGGGTGTGTTTAAGATAAGCCTATAATTTACCCTTTTAGACGATGTAATTGCCCTGCCCTCCCAGAGCAGACATTCTACTGGGAGAGAGATCACGCACCTGAGGACAGATGACATCAGGTGTTCACAAAGCAGGAACAAGATGAGATGAGACAGACGATGAGGTTGGCTTCTTTCATGGGGAGCCTGGAAGGCCTCCTAGCAGAGGTGACCCAAGGAATGAGAAGCATTGTGAGCCAGCAAGTCCTGGGGAGAGCATTAGGGGGAGGGAAGGTGTGAATAGCTGTGAGCCTGGCTGTTCAAGGCATGGAGCAAAGGTGACTGAGGCTACAGTGTGTTAGTGAGAAGGGAGCAGAGGGATATGAGCTTGGGGGCCAAATGGGGCCAAATCAGCCGAGAGGTGAGTGGTCCCTCTGGACTCTGGTTGACAAATATACCTCAGTCTGAATTCTAGTTCTGTCATTGACCACTTCTTATCTGTGTGCCCATGAATGAGTTGTTTAAAGTCCCCAAGCATTACTTTGCTTGTCGCTGAAATGAGAAAACAACTGTAACCCTTCTTACAGGGTTGATGGCAGAAGTCCAGGAAACCCTAGCGTGGCTCTTGGCATATGCTCAACAAGAAGTACATGCACCATCTTCTCATCAGTAGGGCTATTTTATTAATAGTAAAGATGGTGGAACGTATAGTGTTGCCTGGATTACATTTTCTTCCCAAGCCAGGCAAAATGTTACCTAGAATAGAAACCCACCAGGTTAGGGATGGCCTTCCTTAGCACCTAGTGTTTGCCAAACCCAGTCTCTAGTGCTGGGTATAAAGAAACGTCAAAAGATTAAGAGAGATCACAGACTAACAGGAAAAGTAGGCAAAAATGTCAAAAATTTTAATCAAACATGATAGAGAATGCTGAGAAACACCAAAGAAGGTACTGATCTACTCAAAAAGAAGCAGGAACACTCCTTGAAGCAGGTGATCATTGCCTGGAGCAGGGAAGTTCTTATGGGAATGAATCAGGCAGAGAAGAGGGCAGACCGAGAAGCCTGGATGGCTCCGGGTTTGAGCGTCTGCTTTTGGCTCAGGGGTGATCCCGGTTCGGGGATGGAGTCCCATGTTAGGCTCCCTGTGAGGATCCTGCTTCGCCCTCTGTCTGTGTCTCTGCCTTTCTCTCTGTATCTCTCACTAATAAATAAATAAAATCTTAAAAAACAAGCAAACAAACAAACCCCCCAAAAAAGAGGGCAGACCCTGCAGGTTCCAGGTCCAACATGTCCAAAGGCAAGAAGACATAGGTGCCCTTGGCTCTGTGGACTCCCTGGCAATATGGAGAGCTGGTCCTGAAAGAGCAGAGACAGTGGCAGTGACAGGAAGTGAGGCAGGAGGCATCATATCTAGGAAGCCTATCTGCAAAGCCAGAATGTGGGAGAGAGAGAGAGTGAGCCAACTCTAAAGACAGTTTTGTTCACCCTTGCCTGTCCCAAGTTCGGTTATAAGAAATAATAAACGACCCCTTTGTTTAAGCTAGTTTGAATTTGGTTTTTTTCTCATTTACCACCTAAAGGATCCTCATACAAAGCCAGGGTTAATAGAAGGCTTTGCAGAACAGAAAACAAGCTCCCTGAGCTCAAGAGGGACACACTCAGGGCTGCAGAGCCCTTGGCTGGTGCTCTAAGGAACCATCAACCAGCTAATCCAATTTTCAAAAATTAATTACACAGAATAATCTGTCAAATGGATGGGCACAGTGTATGATTCTCTCTTTTTGGCATTTAAACATTATCTTAAGTATTTCTCCCCTGGATTATTGTTATTTGTAGCTGGTCTCCAGGGCATCAGATCTTGTGCACCTACACTCCCCCAACTCCTGATCCTTATGTTAGCCAAATATTATAATATGCAAATCAGACCCTGCAACTCTCCCTTTCTCCCAATAATCTCAAGATAGAGGATAGAGTTTTTCTTGTGGATTGTAAAGCACTTCAGAGTCTGCACCCTTACTTCTCCAGCCTCCTCTCTTGTGACACTTCTCAACCTCCATTCCCCCAGAGCCCCAGTCACACTGAAACTATTTCCAATTTTTGGAACATGCCACGCTGACGTATCCAAATCATCAAATGCTGTGTCAACCGCAGTGGAGCTTCTACTTGGAGACCTCATCCTCCCCTCATCCTCTCCTTTACCTACCTACTACCTGCTTTAAAGGTCTCTCCTTAGATGACACTTCCCCTGGGGGATCAGGATCAGGAGCTCTTTGTTTGGCTTCTTGAAAAAAACCATATCCTTCCCATGTTGTATGGCAAAGACACTAGATGGCCACCCAGCTGTGTCCTCTTTTCCTGGGATCACAGTTAGCCTCCCTAAATCTCCCAGCCTCCCTAGGAAGTTGGCGGGCCTAGTGCTGGAGTTCTGGCTGATAGACAAAGTGGTAAGCATCAGGAATACAGCAGGAAACAGACGGTAGGCCCTGTCATCATCCTCTTCAATTCTAGCAAGGGAAGATAGTCAATAAGCAAGGAATCAAATAAGTTAATCTCAGGTAATGACATGTGCTGTAAGGAAATACAGAGTGATGAGTTACAAGTCAAGGGGGTGACAGAGAACAGGGGGAGCACTTAGCTGGGGTGGCCAGAGAAACCATCTCTGGAGAGATGAGAGTGTTCAAGGCTTGGATGATGAAACGAGAATATCCTTGTATAGATTTAGGACAAAGTGTTCTCTATGCTGCATTCTAACCCTACTATGTGAGGAGCTTTAAGATACATGTCCTTCCACAGAGTACAGTGTACTCCCACAGAGATTCTGGTTTAACTGGTCCAAGTAGAATACCAGGTATTTTGTATTTAATTCTTCATTTGATTCTAATGTACAGTTAAAATTCATGATGCCTCCAGGACTGAGAAGCTAGATTGCAATGAGAAGGAGAAGAATAACGAGTGATCAGTACCGGAGGTCAGAGACAGAGGTGAGCACAGACAAGTTCGCAGGAGGTCAAGTTAAGGTATCTGAGTTTTGTTTTGATTACAGTTATTGGAGTAGTGTCTTGGGTAGTCAGAATTGATTTACACTTTTAAAGTATCCTGTCGTGGAAAAAAATAGGGAGGGGCTAAGAAAAGACACTATTGCAGGAGGGAATCCAGGAGCATGGGAGGGGGTGAACCTGAGTAGAGGAGGGAAGATGTTGCAAAAAACTGCACTCCAGATATATTCTGAACATAGAACCATCATAGTGGGGCAGTGAAAGGAAACATGGAAATTAAGAGTGACTTTTAGGATTTGGGATCTGGCAATAGGGTGGACAGACACACCATGGACACAGATAGAAGCAATTGTCAGAGGAATGATTTGGAGTGGGGGGAATTAAGAGTTCTGTCTTGGACACACATGTTAAATATTCCTGGCAGATGTCCACAGGAAGAAGTCAGGAGAGAAGTTAGGTTGCCACATGTGGATCTTAAAGGAGAAGACACGGTTGGAGACATAAGTGAGAGAAGCATCAGAACATAGATGACATCTGAAAGCTGGAGTGATTTTGGAAGTGAGCAGTCAACTGTGTTAGATGAAGCTGAGCCATTAACTAAAAGGAATTCAAATAATTGACCACTGAGTTTCACAAGATGTGGCCTTCCTATCAGCTATTGAGGTGACATGGAGAGAATGGGAGTTGAGGATATAGAGAGCAAGGATATAGGGGATGCTATAATGTTATAGGAGTTTTAATGTTAAAAGGGGTAGAGAGATTGGTCTGTGGCTGAAGGGCATTATGGAAGGTCTTTGATCATTGTGTTTAGATGGGCCACAAATGAACGTATGAATGTATGGATGAATGAATGAATGAATGAACGAACGAACGAATGAATGAATGGGCAACTGTTGAAGCCTTCAAGTGAAGCCCAAAGCTAGCTGCTTAAAGCTGTGTACACCATACAAACAATCCTCTAGTCTCACGGGTTCCACACAATAAATTGTTTGGCATTGGCTTATCAAAGACATGGTTCATTTCTCAAATGCCCTCATGGAAAAACAGCCATAAATTTTCCTTTCAGGACTGGGGATATGTCCAGGTGTTTCCTGGCTGATCCAGGTGGATATATGAAAGTACTTCCCAGGGAGGCCTGGTACTTTCCTTGGCTAGCAGGCCAGGTTCTGAGAAATCCTGTTGTAGTTATCAGACCTGAGGTTCCAGTTTTGAGCTCACAAATACAAACAGTGGCTCACATAGATGACTTTTAGGAGAAAAATCTGACTTGATATCTGTGTTTTTTCCAACAGCTTGCCTTAATCCCCACCCCCAATAATTTTCTTTTTCTTCTCGTTTGAAAAAGAAAAGAAACTCAAAGAAAAAAAAAATGGAAGAGAAAGAAAACTCACCCAACTTCCCATTTTTCTACTTAGCCCAAAGCAAACATCAAATCAGGTGCCCTATCCTGCAATCTATTATTTCGGTGTAGTTCGAAGTGTTTCACTCCCCTGTGCCTGAATAATGTTCTTTGAAGGCTGCCTCATCAATAAACCACTGTGGTGAAGTTTCACAGACCTAGAATAATGAATAACAATTAGAGGCATTTAAAAAGTAATATTTTTTTCCTGCAATTTGGAAATTGATTTATGAATTTGGGGATTCTCCAATTTCATCAAATAAGTGGTTTCTTCAATTGACTTCTTTTGCCAATTTGAGAAAAGCCCCCTAAAGGCTGGCAGCCTTGTAGAAGTTTCTTTCCAGTTTATTGATTTTGATAGAAAAGAAACTTTTGACACTTAACAAAATTTGACTATGTGCATGAAGAAAATGTAGAATCATTTTCACCTAGATAATTACTACATGGAAACCATTTGTCGAACAGTTTAGTTTTCTCATCACCTAATCCCAGTTCTCAAAATAATTTTTCTAAGCAATTTGGTCATAATGTTTTATAACTATACCTTGAAAATTTATGAAAAAGCATATAGAATGTATTCTCTCATTGAACAGTAGGTGATTGATAAATAGGCAATAGATTGATAGAGGATAGGTAGGTAGGTAGGCAGATAGATATAGATAGGTAGATACCATTGATCATTGAGAGAAAACATCATCTTTTAGGATCTCTGATTCTTAGAATAAAAAATAAGATTAACTCGGTTTCAAAGTTCTTTTCTACCATCAACATGTAACTTCCCCATATTTTCCACCATCAACAAGTAACTTCCTTTTATGGTCCCTCTTTCTTGTGTGTTATCATAGCTCATGGCTGTAAATGAATGAGCCGGTAATGTGTACCCTCCTACAAGTTTAAATACATTAAGAAGAAAGGAAATGTGGTCAGATTTGGGTCCTCATATCTTTTCCAAAACTGGGCCGAAACATGACTTCTGGAGGGCTTCCTTGATTAATTTTGGCCAATTTGAATCACTTCATCAGCACACCTGTCCTATGTATCTAACAAGCACTTATTGAGCATTTACAATGTTTTAAGAACTGAAATGGGCCTTAAGGCTACAAAAATGGACAAGATATTGTACCACTCAATATAATTCTTGACCTAGACTCTAGAACAATAGAGAACAATTAAAATTAAATAGTAGAAAGATTAATGTCTAATTCTCCTACTTTCTACTTATTATTTAGATGACATAGAAATAAATTTGTAAAATAAAAAGAGATAATTTTGTTTCTTTTACTTTGGTCTAGAGGTTCTCTCCCTGATATTATACCCACATCAAGTTTCTTAATTGGCTTAACTCTTTTGAGTCAATGGTGTTAAACCACAAAGTCTACATGACATCTCAGACGTGTTGTGGAGAATAGCAACTGCCAAGTCCCAAATCTGAGCTAATCTCTTGTTCTTCAATGGATTGAGCTTTGATGTAGAGTCTTTGGCCCTATTGGGCTGTATGTGTCAAAGAAGGCCACAGGATTGATCTTTATGCCTTGGGCAAGATCCTAACTAAAATATTATCTAAATAGGACTATTTTATCCCAAAGAAACAAAATATTTTAATATCTAAAAGTCAATCATATTCCTTGGAATGCTCCACTTCTACATTAATTACCTTGATTAATTCTTATAGAATTATGATTTCAATTTCCATGATGCTCATGTTGACCATTTTAGATCTTTGTTTCCAGTCCCACCTTCAACCTATTACAGAGGTTTGAGTGTCAGGTTATATGCACTCAACAACTCCTCTTGGATATTCTTCAAGCATTTAAAATGTAAAAATCAGAAGGAGTAGCTTGTCTGTTACCTGAAAACAGATGGATCTGTGTTTCAAATCTAGCCTGGATATTTACATTGAATATGAGAGTGCCTGTTGCTGATTTAATCAGTTTAGGGTGATGCTGGGCATCTGTTTCTTTACATGTTTCCTATATGATAACTTTGCCTGTTTTAAATATCTCAGAACCTTTGATAGTGATTCAAATACCAGTATTTTTTAAATCTCTCAAGAGATTGAAAACTATACAGTCAAAATGGAGAACCAGTAGCCCTGCCACTTATAAGTTGTGTAATCTTGGTGAGTAGTTTAACTTGACTAAGCCTCAGTCTACTAATCTTTAAATTGGCTATGATCATCATGCCTATTTTAGAGAGTGTTAGAAGGATTATATGAGATGATTTATGTGAAATTCTTCACAATGTTAAGCACATAATAAATGCTCCATAAATACAACTATCATCATCTTTGTCAGCTCGGACTATCATAACAAAATACCACAGACTGGTGGCTTTAACAACAGAAATTTATTTTCTCATAGTCCTGGAGGCTGGGAGTCCAAGATCACAACTGGGTTCTGGTGAGAGCTTTCCTTCTGGCTTTACAGATGGGCTCCTTCCTGCTGTGTCCTCACATGGTAGAGATCCCTTTCCCTTTCTCTTCTTAGAAGGCCACAGTCCTATAGAATTACAGCCCAACCTTAGGACCTCACTTAACCTTAATTGATTCCTAAAGGCTCTGTCTCCAGTCACATTGGGAATTCGGGATTTAACACATGAATTTTGGGGGGAACCGAGTTCAGCCCAGAACAAACAGCATCATCATTACCCATTTCCAAAACTCTGCTGCTGGGGTGACTGACTGACTGGCTTTGCCCAGGGTGTTCCTAGATAGGAACACTTTAAGTCCTGCATCCCAGGAATCCTCTTTTGCAGTCCCTACCAACTCCATCCATAAGACCCATGCTAGAATCTTTAGCCAGCCTAGAGGCTTCCTTCACATTTGCTTTCTGCTTCTGATCAATTACCAAATCCAACAACATTAACTTTTAAAGACCTTAGATCTGACTCCTAGATTTGACCCCATGTGTCATTCATACTGCCACGTTTATGGGTTATATCCACATTGTCACCCTTTTTGAGTGTTGCAGGGCCTTCTATAATAGTTTCTCCTCACTATAACCAAAACTTGAACATGTGTCAGAATTCCCTGGGGACTTGTTAAAACACAAATGGCTGTCTCTCTGTCCCTTCCCATTTTCTGATTATTTGAGTTAGGAGTGGGGCCTGAGAATTGCATTTCTACCAGGTAATGCTGATGCTTTGGGGTCTACAGCTTTTGGTTTAAGAACTGAGTGGCTGGGTGGTTTTCACACTGCATTTCCAGAGCCATTGGAGAGATGGAGCCCGCTGGAGATTCCAGAAGCATGTGGGTCATGCAGCAGCAACACATTCCCATCCAGAGGCCCTTTGAAACTACAGAATTCCACATCAGCAGGAAAGACCTGGCACCAGACTAGCTTATTGTCAAGTGACCCGCCCAGCTGGGAACTCTCTTTATCCCATCCTCATTCCTGTTCACAACAGTTACTCCTAATTTAAAATGCTGAGTCAGTCACTTTTAACAGAGGATTTGGGTTGGAACATCCCTGACTTGTGATTGGACTGTGTTATCATTCATCATGTTCAAGACCTCAGCATGTTCCAGTCTCCTCACCAGCCCAAGGTAGAATGAATGTCTCCAAACAACTGGGACATTGCTTCCCCTGAAAATCTTCACCTTGTCTAAATGTATACACTCAACTTGGATCAGTTCTTCATTCATTCATTCATTCAATAAGTATTTATTTTGCCTGCTGTGTGACAGCACCAAAAATACAGCAATGAAGACACCTAGAATCTGCTTCAAATCCCATGTTAAGAGTCTAAGAAAGTTCCTTGATGTCTGAAACATGACCAGAAACTCAGTTGCCCCATTTCTGATATTCTCTTCTATATAGGAAGCAAAGCATTTTCTCCTCTGATCTGCATACACAATCTGACCAACTTCTTAAGTTTCTACCTTCTGCTATGTTCTTAAGATATAGACACACACACTCTCACACGTACACACCTTTCATGTCACATATTAATCATCACTACTTTGGTGAAGCTCCCATTAGCTCATTGTATTAGTAATTATTACTGCTTAACAAATTGCCCTAAAACTTCTCATCCTAAACTAGCACATGTTATTTTAGCGTTCCTTTCGAATAGGAATCTGGGTATAGCTTAGCTGGTGTCTCACTGGGCTGTAATCAAGGTGTCGGTCAAGGGTCTGCAGATTCATCTGAAGGCTCAGTTAGGCAAGTAGCTGATTTAAAGCTTCTTTGCTGGCTACTGGCAGTATTCAGTTCCTCATGGGCTATTGGGCT
Source organism: Canis aureus (assembly GCF_053574225.1). Classification (NCBI taxonomy): domain Eukaryota; kingdom Metazoa; phylum Chordata; class Mammalia; order Carnivora; family Canidae; genus Canis; species Canis aureus. Next base: position 17,354,154 of record NC_135613.1, on the reverse strand, counting down.
GAAGACCTTGGTTCTCCTCTGACTGTTAACTCTAGGTCACACTCTGTTGTGTGTCCTGTGGATCTCTCTCACGTGGCACCTAATTTCATCGAGAAGGTGATAGTCTGCTAGCAAGATGGAAGCCACAGGAGTGACATCTCATCACCTGCTATATTTTGGTTCAGTCCACATGCAAGAGGAGAAAAATGTGACTAAGAGGCAGGAATCCTTGAAGGCCATATTGGAATCTGCCCACCATGCCCACACAGTAGGTTAGTCCCCTTTGCTTTATATTCTTATAACACCCCATACTTAATGGTGGTAAGCCCTGTGACGGTTAATTTTATGCATCAACCTGACTAGGCCACGGTATTTAGATATTTGGGCAAATATCAGTCTGAATGTCACTGTGAAAGTTTGTTTAGATGAGATTATTATTTAAATCAGGAGACTTTGAATAAAGCATATAACCTTCCATAATGTAGGTAAGCCTTTTGCAATTATTTGAAGGCCTTAAGAGAAAAAAGACTGAAATCCCCCAAGGAAGATGGAATTTGGCTTCTAGAGGGCCTTTGCACCCTGGCTGCAACCTCAGTTTTTTCCTAGGTCTCCAGTCTGTCAGCCTGCCCCGAGGATGTCAATTTGCCAGCCCCACGTTCTTGACAGCCAGTTCCTTAAAGTAAATCTCTCTCTCTCTCTCTCTCTCTCTCTCTTTCTCTCTCTCTCCATACACACATATATACACTCACACACACATACACACACAAACACACTATTGATTCTGTTTCTCTAGAGAACTATGACTAATACCAGATCCTATTTTTATTGAATCAGTTAGTTATTTATATGACATAAGCTTTTGTTTTCTATGGGCCTAGTACTATGTCTGTCTTTTTCACTGCTGTATTCCCTTTGGCCAGTAGTGGATTTGATACTAAGAATATACTTAACAGACATACAGAATTCACACACTCATGGACATAATCTACAATATTCACTAAACATTTAAAATCCTACTTAAGTGGTACTCACTTTGTACCAGTTAAAACTGCCAGAAGTCATGCTTTATATTTTAGCCATATATTTAGGTATAGAGTCTTTTAAAATTCTCAAGGAAATAAGGTGAATGAGCCTAGCCCTAGGAAATCATTGATCACCCCAATGAGAATGGTGGCACATATGTGAAAGAAATGTATTTCAACCATATATGGGCCATTAGCCCATATCATTGCTTCTTTGAAAACCCAATGCTTGAGAGTGTATTCTCCTTATAGTAAATGGACTTAAATTTTATTTTCTAAGAGAAGAACATGAAAATCAGCTGTAACTAATTTTGGGGGATGTAATTTGATGAGAGCTGGCTCATTGCCATGATGGCTCCTGAACTGTCCTGATGAATCAGCAAACTGCTGGGTGATTCAGCACAACCTTCATGATGGGCAAGGAGATCACTCTCCATGAAACCCTCATCTCAGTTACTACTCTTTCAAAGCTTTCTCCATGACAAAGGCTCATAATGCATAATAGGGCCAGAAAAGAATAGTCCAAACATCAAACGTATTTATCTCCCAGTATACTTTAACACTGACATGTGTGAAATTTGCAGTGCTCAGGCCCAATGTGGATTTTAAGGTATGAGATTCAGTCTCTAGGACACAGAATTACACACAAGGCAGGGTTATTAGTGGCTTACTTAGTGTGATAACATCAACTAGAGAATACTTCCTAGGATCCATTCCCACTGATAAGAACTTATCAGTGCACGTATTGATTAGAGATTTATCTGTACCATCTGTGGCTCTGGAAGCTAATGATTTGGGCCGGTGTTTCCTCCAAAGGTGATATACTGAGAAGCACCATTTGGATATATAGGAAGCTCACACTGATAACTTCTTGTACTCAGGCCAGTATTGCAAAATGTTTTGTAGGATAGTTTCTGGATTGCTGGCCTAGACTAAGAATGTGCAGGGACAGCACATCCCAGAATCATAAAAGGCAATTTCTTAGTTCAGAGATTCACATGGTCCCTTTAGTTAGGGGAAATTCAGGGAAGGTGGAGCCCACAGGTTTAGCACAAAAAGAGCACAAAATGTGAACATTTAACTATAGGCATATGGCCAAAGTTCTGTTTATGGTCTGAGAGTTTCTAGGGGCAGTCATCTAGCCAGGGAGGCTCTTCAAGAACCTTCTGCAAAGACAGCTTCAGTGCTCCATGCAGCCGTTCCATAAACTGAATAGACAAGGGCCCTTTGAATGGCCAACTGAGGTGCCACAAAGATGAGCTTGAAAAGAGATTCATCAGTAATTATGATGTTAAACAAATTTAGCCAGTCACAGGACTGTGAAAGTACTAGATGGGGAAGTACTAGATGGGGATACTGAACCTACAGTTGATGGGACATGTTTTTAGACACTCTAGACTACAACTTGGAATTTCTCATATAAGAGCAAAGTAGTGAGATGTGGAACTACGTAAATACCAATATTAACACTAACACTAAAAATGTATGCAATTTATTAAGAACCTATTATAGGGTCAGAGCTTGTGCCAACTACTTTATATATGTATCATGTATCCCAACTGGCACCATGCCAATCAAGTATTAATTAGTCTCTACATTTTAAAGATAAGCAAACCAAGTATCAGAGAAGTTAAGAAGCTTTTTCAGAATTAAAAACCTAGTAAGTGGTGAAGGTAGAATTGAATTCAGTTATATTTGGTGCCAAAATTCAAGCTCTATTACACTGTCAAGCCATAGAATGTTCTGGAAAGAATGGCATTATTTCATTCATTGAGCTTTGAAAGGAATTCCAAAAACATTTCTATCAGAGACTTACTGATTTTCTGTTTGAAGATTCTAGGAACAGGAGGCTCACTACTTCTCAAAGTAGCCCAATTTAATTTACTGAAGGATGGAAGGAACTTTAAAAATTCTTCCTCATTTGGGATCCCTGGGTGGCTCAGCGGTTGAGCACCTGCCTTCAGCTCAGGGCATGATCCTGGAGTCCTGGGATCGAGTCCCATATCAGGTTCCCTGCATGGAGCCTGCTTCTCCCTCTGCCTATGTCTCTGCCTCTTTCTCTCTCTCTCTCTCTCTGTGTCTCTCATGAATAAATAAATAAAATCTTTAAAAAAAATTCTTCCTCATTTTAATCCATAAATTTAAATATATAGTATATAAATAAATATATATATGTAAGTATATTTTTTTCTATACTTCCATCCACAGTGCCCATCAGAAATATCCACAGTGCCCATCAGAAATATCTAAGGAGCTTTTCCAAAAATGCAAATATGTATACCCTTAAGAGTCTAGATATCTGTTCTGTGAAAAATGGTCCTATTTAAGAACTTTTTAGACCAATGGGTTGGCAAACAATGGCCAGTAGGCCAAATATGGTTTCTTCTTTTTTTCTTTTCTCTCTTTTTTCTCAACTCTGATTTTATAAATAAAGTTTTATTGGCCCATAGCCATGCCTACTTATTTAGGTAATATCTTTGCCTGCTTTCATGCTATAGTCGGCAGAGTTGAGCAGTCCTAACAGATACCATATGGCCCACAAAACCAAAAATATTTACTATTTGGATTTTTACAGAACAAGCTTGCTTCTTTCTCTTCTGATACATTTTAGTGTTCAGGAAAAAAAAAAATCACCTGGAGAAATTGTTAAAATGTCAAAGTGCTGGGGGAAAAGCTCTTTGTGTATTTGGAATAGTGCATAAGAGATTCAAAGACAGGAAAGAACTTGGCTTAGTCATGGGGCAAAGAGGTGTTCTGTGGTGCTGGAGCAAAGAGGACAAAGGGAGGACAGGGAGGTGCCCACTACATGTCACACAGGATCTGATGAGCTGTGGAAGATGTCTGGACCACATTCCACTTATTAAAACAAATGAAAGGCTTAAAGTAAGGGAAGTGATATGAACACATGCACGTTTTCAAAGAATCACACCAGCTGCATGCAGCAGGGAGAATGGGGAGGGGCAGGAAAGGACACAGGATGACCAGTGGAGACTTCTCTGTAGCCTAGTTGAATAATAATGGTGACTTGGACAAGAATGCCCCAAGCCATATATTCTGGCAAGAAGCCCAACTGAGATCGATGGAAATAATGGAGAAATGAACTCTGGGCAGCAAGGAAATCTTCATGGAAGATGATGGAATTGAGAAGGAGCCTAAAAGATGGCTAGAATGTGGGTACCCAAGAAAAATCAAGTGTTTCTTTCTCTCTTACCACGTTCTAATTTAGGAAGTGGTCTTAAAAAAACATAGTAAGTAGGCAATAATTCTTTATAAGAATTCTTGAATTGGTATTTCCTTTTCTTTGCAAAATTGCCAACACCATATTAGAGTTATGCTCATACATAGTTCTGCATTCTTTCTCCAGCCCACTGAATCTCACTCTTGGAGTCTGCCATTTTGAGGATTTCATATTAATTCATCTTTAATAACAATTACAAATGGAATGTTTACTTTGCTTGATAACATTTATAGTTCTTCTGGTTGGCTAGATTTGTTATTCTTTATTTAAAACCTCTTATTAAAAAAATAATAAATAAAACCTCTTATTAGGAAATGCTTGCACTGTTGAACTTTCAAACATTTTTATTGTTTATTGTTTTAGTCTCAAGTGCGTTATGCTTCATACTATGGACCAGGGGTGTATGCATATGAATGATGTGAATGCATACATATATACATGGTAGGACAAGAGATTTTTTTTCTGATAAAATTAATAGGGATACTAGTCTCTATTCAACAGCATGAACTTGATTCAAATAAAGTATATAAATTCAATTGCTGACCTTTCTGGGGTGTAGTTCTTTGTGTTAGAATATGGAACATTCCTGACCAAAGAATCAGTTATACTTATCTTACTGCTTTCTCTTCTTTTCCACTGTCTAGGATAAGTAACAGCATCTTTAATGGTTTGATCATATATTTTAATTGGAGTGCTGAGTAGGATACATTAATGCTTTGTGGGAAGGAAATGTAGTTTGTGACACCATAGAATCCTATGAGTGAGGTGTTTCAAGATGGGTGAGAAATAACCTATAGGATGTTTTCCTGATGCTTCACTTCAAGAAACTTGAGAAGAAATTCGGGATTCATGGCATAGCACCCAAAGGATAATCCATGCAGGGAGGAAAAGAAATGAAAGAGTGGGGACAGTGAGTCCCCACTATGGAACGAGTGGAATGGGTGGAGGCTGCTCAGAGGCTCTCTTGGCAGCCATGGTGAGAAAGGAAAGGAAGGTTGAGGAAGGCCACATTGAAGGTACTCATTCTGTGTGAGAAAATGGTGACTGGAAATAGCTTTCGTCCTGACCAGAGGACACACCAGAAGACATTGGGTGAGTGTCATAGTGATGGCCAGGAAACATCTGGCTTAGGCAGGAAACGGATGGAATTTGAACATAGGCACATCTGTGGTGATGGTAGGATGGGATCCAAAAATATGAAGAAATTTTAACTTTTAGGTGAGGAGATATAATTGAAAAAAAAAAGAAAAATATCTAATTACCTGTGTTCTTTTTTTTCCCCCTCCTAATTTGTAGCAAACAGCCTTATTTTTAAAATTTTACTTGGAAGAGGTTTGCATCAGATATATTATGAATGCTGAGATAGAAGACTCAGGAGAACACACTTCCGGGGAAAGGCCAGAGAAAGAAGACAACCAAAGTCTTCTTGAAGAGATATCTCAAACTTATTTTCTGCAAAACTATTATCAGGGCCCCCCTGGGAAGTCGCAGATTAGATGTCTAATTAACATATGGCCTGTGGTTATACTTGATGGCTATTTTCCAGTAGGAAGAAAAAAACATCTTCCTCAAAATATTTTAAAGATTGCTGAGTCAGATAAGAGACTTTAAAAAAGGATTAAATAATTCAAAGTCAGGGAAGCAAATGGAGATTAGCAATGAGGTGATTTGGATGATTTCAAGTATGTGGGAAGCAGGGAGATATCAGGGAGGCATCAAAGGCAATTTAATAAGTCAGGAGCCAGAAGCCCCCATCTGGGGAGGTTTCTATCTCCTACTAATTGGATTCATCCCTGACTTCCCCTCTCCCTGCGCTCCCCGCCTTCCTTTCCAAAACTGTGTTAGGCCTCATGCATTCATTTAGGAGTGGCTAAAGGGTAGGGTGGGGAAGAAATAAAATGAAGAAGGAACCCAAGAAGACAATAAAGAGAAGACTTTAAATATACAGAAATAGTAGTATCTTGGTAGCTTGTATCTTTTGAAAAATTCACTTGTGAATTTTCCCTGAGGTCCAGAAAGCTAGAAAAGTCAACTATTAGCTAAAAACAAACCAACCACCAGTTGAGCAATGGTAGGAAAATGCACATGAAATTGACTCAAATGAGACTTTACAGTCAGAATAGGAAAGGAGAGAGAGAATTGAGACAGGAGCATTTGCAACTCCCAGCTCTAAGAAGGGATCAGGTGAGGGCAGTTTTCAGGACATTCTAAGCACCAAGCATGTTTCTGGATCAGCCTCTCTCAGAGTTTGACCTGGTTTTACTTGGAGGTGATGGAGGGTGTCATAGGTGAAAGTAATATTCAGCTTTTAAGTCATGAATTCCTTGAGGACAGGGTTTCTCTGTTTCTAATCCAAATCCTCATAACTCCAGGATTTAACTCACTGCCTGAAAGACAAAAAGTACTCAGAAATATGTGTTTAACTGAGTATCTCTCTTAGAGCCCTGCTCATAGTTCCATAAATACTTGGATCTGGATGTCTATGGAATGAGCACCAAAGGGAAGAGCCTCAACCTGCTGTTACCTTCTCTTAGCTTTAGATTCCTCTTCCATAAAATGGAAATATCAGACCTAACTGGTAAGCCTCTTGGGAAAAATAAGGCTGTGGTGAAACCTAACTTGGATAAAGCAGCACCAATTCTTAGCTTCCTTTTCAATCTACTTCAGTTAGGATCTGTTAGAAAAGCTGAAGGGTCTTCTGATGCAGAATCAGCTTGATTTGTGTGGGAAATGGCAAACGTGAGGCCCTGGGTGAAGGCCAAATGGTCCACAGTCAAACCCATCTGTTCCTCTTCACTGAGGCTGCATCCTGTGGGTATGGTGACCTGGGGGCTGGGGAGGATGCTTGGGGGGACAGGTGCCAAAGAGGCCAATAATTCTTTCAAGGGTTTGAGGAGATACAATGGGGCCTGAGGGCACAGAGCCAACAGCAGGCGTCCCTCAGAACAAACTCAGCCACACTATCACCTGCCCTGCTTGTTCTGCTGCTTTTTCTCACCAGACCCTGGACTCTTCCCTTTTTTTGTGTGTTTGTTGTCTGGCTAGTTGATTGGTTGCTTTTTGAGTTGGACACAGGAAACCTGGTTAAGACAGCACCACATGAAGGGCTTGCCTTGACCCAGCCTGCCTGTCTGGGCATTACAATCCTGTCTAGGCTCTTTGGTAGGCCCTGCAGTAGAGTGGTTAACCACTCTGGCTTTGGAATTGGGCTGACCCGGTCAACATTTCCGCTCCTCCACTGCTGGGTGGAGTGACTGGGTGTGACCATTCACAAAGAGCTTCATGGAGCCAGTGATGGGATGCACTTCTATGAACAAGTATACCAGTTTCCCCTTCTCTCTCCTTCCTCTGAAGGAGGCTTTCAAGGCTTTCAAGTTTCACACTGGATTTGAATCCTGGCTCCTATACCTACTTGCTGAATGACCTTGGGGAAAAAAAAATCCCTTAATCTCTACAGGTCTCAGTTTTCTCAAAGAGAACTAATATTACCTGTTGGAGGATTAAACAAGATATAATTTGTAAAACACCTCACAGGGTTTCTGTCACATGGTGAGCTTTCAATAAATGCCAGCTATTATTGTTCTCTTAGCTGGGAACATCTTCCCCCAGGTATACACATGGCTTGATCACTTCCTTCAGGGCTTTGCTCAAAAGCTACTTTTTTTTGAGGGAGGTCTTCCATGCTCAGTCATAAAACACTGAAAATTTAACCCTTGTACCAACCTTTCTTTAGTCTTTCCTCTGCTTTATTTTTCTCTATGGTGCTTTTTGCAAACTCAGATTAATTCTATCTATCTATCATCTATCTATCTATCTATCTATCTATCTATCTATCTATCCATCTATCTATCCATCCATCATCCATCTATCATCCATCCATCCATCCATCCATCTAGCTAGCTATATTCATCTTGTATTTTCCCTCTAGGATATAAGCTTAAGTAGGGCAGACATGTTCATCTGTTGTTTATTTTCCACCACTCTATCAACAGCACCTAGAATAATGCCTAGCACTTAATAAAGATTCGATAAATATTGAATGGCTTAATGAGTATTATTGTTGTTATTCTTGAAATGGAGCTTTATGGTAGCAATATAATACTTAGTTCAGAGTTAATAAACTTGGGCATTAACCTGAGAGCTAGCTATAATAACTTCTATCTATTAACATACATATTCTTAGAAAAATTATTATATATCTTTTATGCATTGGGATTAGTGGGGTAGTTAACACAGTGGTGTTGTACCATTAGACCCACCTTTAGGACTGAAGCATGCAGGTGCTCATCTGTCTACTTGCTGGGGGCATTGCCTCCTTAGGGATTGCCTTTGTCTGATAAGAGTTACCTTATCCAAGGTCACAATTCCTGCCTAAAGGCAGCTCACATCCAGTAACTTATAGATGCATTGGTATAAAGGGCTGGCCCACTTGTCCCAATTCAAGACAAGTCTAAAGAGTAACTCTAGATCCCTGAGAGGTTGGTTGAAGCCTCCATTACTACTATATCCCAGCCCCACTTCTCCCATTGCCTGGCCCTGCTTCTTTTATTCCAAATGCATGTGTTGATCTTGAGAGCTTTCTCTAATAAAGTTTCTGCATATAAATTTCCATCTCAGAATCTGCTTCCCACTGACCTACAATAGTGACCTTTTATTATTGTTGGTGGAAATTTCTATTCTTTGCAGGTACAAATGCCCAAACTTCACATCCCATCTAGGCTCCATCATATGATTTCTCAGAAATAGTGTTTCTTTCCATTGTGATGAATATAATGCTTTACCACTTGTTTTATCTGGGATTAGCTTATTTTGCTCATCCAGTGAACAAATAATGAATGTCTCCTGTGTATGCAGCACTGTCCTAGGCTTGCTAAATCTATATCTATATCTATATCTATATCTATATCTATATCTATATCTATATCTATATCTATATCTATCTATATCTATATCTAGGTTCTCCATCATGATCTGCATTTTGCTATGACTGGAAGGGTTATATTCCATTCCCTTTCCTAGGTTGGGAAGAATCACTCACTTGTTGGCTGTGATCCAAGTTAAAAATGTATGTTTCCATTAGGCATAATTATCTATTCTATACTGATTTCTGTATGAACTTCTTCAGATCAGCTCAATAGTGTGATTCTGTCTAGATAAACACATGTATCATCAAACTTGAAAATAAGTTGGGTTATTCTATGTATCTTTTTCTTCTTTTTGTTTGCCTAATGTGTCTTGGAGATTTTTCCATGCATATCTTTCTCATTCTTTAGTAAGACATACTAGTAAGGCTGTATGGTTTTCATTCAGCCACTGACTCATTTAATCATTCAACAAATATTTATCAAATGCTTCCAAAGCCATCACACCTTGTCAGCCCTGAGCAAGACCAATGATTTCCATACCTTCAAGGAGATAAGATTCTCTAGTGGGAAAGTCAGAAAATAAACAAGAATGCAAATAGAAGAATGAGATCTTTTGAGAAAGGAGGAAATGTGAAGAAATGGAATAGGATGATGGATAGTGAGGAGAAGAGGCTGAGCCAGCCCCAAAACTGGCTGGTCAGAGAAGATCTCTTAGGAAGTGACATTACAGTTGAGTCCAGAGAGCTGAAATAAGCCAGACACAGGAAAATCATGGCAGTAGGCACTCTAAGCAGAAAGTAGAACATATGCCAATGATATGAGACAGGACTAATTGTGGCTTCTTTCAAGACCAAATAAAAGCCAGCATGCTTGAGCTCAGAGAGTGTAAATGTGAATGTGAATTGAGGAGGCTGGGTCTAAAATACAGCCTAACCTCTGACAAAAACATCTCATAGGATTTCCTATCTCTGAGAAATATGTTCATTCAAAAATATTTATTAAGCATTTTACTGTGTGTGAAAGATAAAAGAGTAAGCAAAGTCAACATAACATCTGCCCTCATTGAGTTTATGGCCAATGGAGAAGGCAGAAACTTAAAAAAAAATCATTTAACTAGCGCAATAGATATTTGGCAGCCTGATGCTGTTTGAGCATTATTTTGCAGGTGGTAAAGTCCACCCTCTTAACATAACTCTTTCCCACTAAGGCAGTGAATGGTCATACTCCATAAAAATTAATAATGTCTGCAGTAGTTCATTGATCTTGGAATTTATTTTAACTAAATGCCTAATTCCCATTAATCACTCTTACACATCATTTGTTAGATGTTGTCTCTGGAAGTTCCCACTCATACAATGCTACAGTCCTAACTTTTCCTTCCCTACTTCCTTAAGTTCTAGAAAAATGGCTTCTCTGACAATGTCAGCAATCACTTGGTATTCAGAAATTCTCATTTAACTTAGTAGGTTCCTCAGCTATCTGTCTGATGTATAAGGTCTTATTTCAATTTCTATTTTAACATTTGATCTATGTTATATTATAAGCCTTCAAAAGGGTTTAGCAATCCATCTGTCTTCTACTTCCCCCCAATTCCATTAATAGCATTGTCCTTTAGGGACATCCCTGCTGGCAATACATGTTGCCTGGTGCTCCCACCTGCTCAAGTGGTAGTAGATAAGCTTATCTGACAGAGACAACAGAGGGTGGAAAGAGTGGGGCTTCAGAGTCAGGGCTTTCTGAGTTTGAAATCTCCTTTCCTATAGAATTGGCACATGGCCTTGGGCACAGGCCAAATAATGCTTGAGCCTTACTTTCCTGATTTGCAGAATAGACCTCAGGGCTAGGATTATGGTAGAGTGAGTGAGGCATTCCCTTCAGGTGCAAAATTTAAGGGGGCACCAGAAACTCTGTAATCAAGATAAAAAATACCTTAATGCAGCAGTTTATTAAATTCAAATTAATGCAAAATATCCATGATGAAAAAACCATAATTTTAAATAAAGACAGGATCTGACTGGATCAGGATTAGGATAAGATATAAGATACTGAGTTGTACCTGAAATTAGTCCCTCCCTCACTCCCCCTAGCCCTGGCCCTAATTGGCCTAATCACATTATATAAGTCTATTATGAAAATACATGTTGATAATTGAAGGAAAGAATCTTACCTAGTGACTTACACCCACTGAAGATATTTCTCTTCCCCAGCTTCCCATCTTTGACATCTTTGTCTACCTCCCCAAGATGATGCAAGATGTGGGATAGACCAAAATGAACCTTCCACTCATCAAGTACTTATCAGTGTTGTGAACAACTCATCAACCCTCCTAAGCCCTGGAACATTGGTCTAGCCAATTGTGAGATGCTTCTAAGTGCTTTTCTTTCATATGGATCTCTTTCCATCTCAATACAATATTGGCAGCATATTTATTTACTCTCTGGAAGAAAACTACTGCAGTCCTAGACTGGGACACTCTCTGGCTCCATGAGACTTACCCAGACATCGTCTAGATCTATGACTTGAAACTTTTCCCATCAGCCTCCCTCCCTTGTACAAACTGAGGCATCATGCACACTCATCACCTCGAATCCTGTGCCAAGTTCTTGCTTTATGTGCGCAATTTCAGATCCATTGGCCATTTGGGCAGGAGGCCTAGTATGAACTCCTCTAAGTATCTTCTTGGCACCAATTCCCTACCTAGTGCTGTTGCCAACCTCATCTTCCCCTACAATGTTCTCTGTACTCACTTGTGTAGAAGGTAAGGGGTTTCTAAGCTTCTTAGAATCTGCTCATGTTCCTTCAGCATCACATAACATTCTCAAACCTATGGATTCTTCCAATAGCCCCTGACCTACTGACATGTGATAATCTTAACTTGGAGGTGCAAAGAACTGACCAAATCTGCTACTTGGGCAGGTGGGAATGCCAGGATAACATAATGGCATTTCATGTCCCTAAAGGACAATGCTAGTAATGGAACTAGAGGAAAATAGAAAACCTATAGATTACTAAACCCTTCTCAAATGAAAAGTTCGGAAGTTATAACATAACCAAGAACAAATGTTAAAATAGGAATTGAGAGAAGACTCTATGCACTGGACCAATGGTTGAGGGACCTACTGAGTTAAATAAAAATGTCTGAATACCAAGTAGTCATTGGCATCATCAGAGAAGCCACTTTTCTAGAACATACTCAAGGAAGTAGGAAAGGAAAATACCTTATTTAGGACACTACCATAGTATGAATAGGAACTTTCAGAGACAAATCTAACCTAGAATGTGGTTAAAATAAATTCAAAGATCAATGAGTTCCTACTGGTGACACATTTATTTTTACCTGGATCTGGGTTATTGCCACAGTACTTGATTTCTCTTCTTCACATCAAGGGATGTCTTTTGTATCGCTTAATCAAGGTTGTTCAGAAGCAGGCCATCTCAGGTTCCCCAGGCCTCTGGAGAAGGAGTCAGCTACCTGGAACAGGGGGCAGAGCAGGATGACCATGGACTTTGAATTAAGATGAACCTAATTTCAAACCTATGTTTTATTAGAGGAGTGACTTCATGAAAACTCCTTCAAACTTCTGAGCTTTAGTGCTCAAACAAGTCAAATGGGGAAAATGTCTACCCTGCCACTCTGACTATAAAAGAAAGAAAGAAAGAAAGAAAGAAAGAAAGAAAGAAAGAAAGAAAGCTCCATGCAAAAGTTCTATTTTAACCTCATTATCCTCAGAAATCCATTGATTCAAACAACAGTCCAAATTGAGAACCTGCAATGACATAGGTGCAGCCCCTGCCCTCCAGTGATTCATAGACAATAAAGGAAGAGAGACAAATATGCAAACATGATATCAAAAGGACAGGGAGCTAGAAGACAGTGTGAGTGGAGATACAATAATGGCCCAAGGAAGCTCTGCAAGCCAGTCTGGGAAGTGGGTGCGATAAAAGAATGCTCATCAGAAGAGGTGCCCCTTGAGAGCTGGGTAGGGGTTAGTGATTGGCAGAAGAAAATGAATGTGTAAGGACAAAGATGTGGATTCAAATGCATTATCTTTCTTCCTGTTTGTTGCCACCCAGGGGCCATAAACCACCAGGGTTGGCAACTCCTTGACAATCTTCAATTTTAGTCCTTCCTTTTCTTTTGTATTATTTGATCATTAGTTTTGTTCTTACCCAACATTAATTTGCTTCTTTGTCAAAGAAGGATACTTTGAAAAGCATCACTCATGTCAAAGAGTTTGCATTATGCAGAGCAAGGTGAGCCATAAGATTCTGATGCTGCCACCAAAGGATGACCTCATGATTAATAAGGTCCAGGAAGAGGGACAAACCCTTTGCCTGGGGACATTAGGTAAGAGTAGCTTTTTTGAGTCATGGCTTGGAGACAGCAGATCTGGGATAGAACCTACTTCTTCAAATCAAAGGTTACTTCTCTGCCCACAGTGCTTAGCTAAATGGGAGCAAAGATGAGCTTCTACTGTTAGTGATTCTCAGTCTGGTCAAAAATAGGATCCCTCAGGTAGGGGGCACTTTTATTACATATCAGCTATTGCTGTGTTGCAATTTATTGGATCTCACATCTGTATATCCAGGAGATGATAAATTTCCTAAGGCCAGGTATGCAGGCTATCATCAGTGACCAGCATAGGGGTCTGACACATGGTAATTTATACCACAAAGGATGATCTACCTGCATCATGTTTATCTGGTTCATCTGAAAAACACTAATTTGTGAGGGTATCTCAGGAGCTCAGTCAGTGAAGCGTCTGACTCTTCATTTTGGCTCAGGTCATGGTCTCAGGGTCATGAGATGGATCCCTGGGTCGGGCTTCAGGCTCAGAGCAGAGTCTGCTTGAGATTCTCTCTCTCCCTCTGCACCTCCCCTTGCTCATGCTCTCTCTAAACAAATAAACATACAAATAAGTAAATAAAATCTTTAAAAAAAATACCTACTGATTTGTGAATCTCACATTAGACCTATGAATCTCCAGGGATTGGAGAGGCCTGGAAACTTCATTTTAATAAAGTTCCTAAGTAAGTATTATGCTTAATAAAAATAATCACTTATCATAGGGATTTGACCATGGAGAGTGGGGAGACAGTTGGTGAAATTACACCCTGCCTTGTTTTTTTAGAACTTTAGGATGATTGGAAGACCCAGCAGAGACTCAGGCAGGTAAAAAAGGAGGAAGAGTCCTTGGATGGATCACAGAACCTAGAGAGAATGAAAAGGAGTCTGTCCATGTAGACTTGGTGTGACAGTGAGCCGCAGAAAAACCCAGACATTGTTGAGGATTGAGTCAAATCAACTGTCCTAATAGATGCCTGTCAGTATATTCCAGTGAAAAAATCTGTAGCCTGTGCCTGGCTAGCAAATTTTGGCAATAGTGAAATTTCAGTGGGGTCATTAAAACAGCCCCTCAGGGTTCAGCCTTCTCTGTCTCCTCCTTTGTGCCTGGCACTCCAACTGATTCAACACCAATCCCCACATTAGTCCTTGTGAAGGAAGGTGCCTACTGTGTGATACGTGCACCAAATCCACCATGAGCAGCTTTGGCATAAGTCATTTGGGGATGTGGGAGGATTGGAGAAAATCATCACTCCAACAAGATCACCTGGGAGTTTGTGTGTGTGATGCTGTATCCATTTTCAGGGACTGTGCCAATTATAGGGGAGCCTATGTTCTTATTCTGACATGCTTGACCCCCAAGGCATTCTGGGACATCCATGACAGCCGAGTCTGACAGGAAATCAACTCCAGTTGTACTGAAGTGCTAAGGGTTTGGTTTTCAAGTCAGACAGACTGAGTTTGAATCTCTGCTGCCATGATCTCTTGCTCTTGCTATGGGAATAAGAACAGTAACATCAACCTCAAAGAGTTATTAGGATCAAATGAGGAAATCTATCCTTATAAAGGACTGGTACCCTGCAAATGCCAGTCAATGTTAGGTTCACAGTTCCCCAGAATAATTCAATTGTTTTGAGTCAGCCACAACATCTTCCTAATAAGCCTACCTAACCTTGTCAATCCCATTTTGTAATGTTTAAAGAGTCTCCCTGTGTTAGTCAGGAGGGGGTAGGCTAGAGTGTACCAAAATCCTGGTGGCTTGACTTAACAGAGGTTTATTTATTACTCATGTAAAATCTACTGTGGGTCCAGGCAACTCTCCAGGATAATTTACCTCCGTGTGCTTATTGGGTGTTCATGGCTTTGCCTTCTCCACTGGAGGCTCTGTGGATCTTCATCGGAGAGAAATGGACAAGGATGGGGAGAGAGGGGATTCGGGTCCACCTGTAGTTAATTTCAGCCTGGGAGCAACAGCCATCACCTGTATCCATAGTGTATTGGCCAGGGCTGGTAATCGGGCTGCCCCTAAATGCAAGAGTGCAGAAATGATGAGGAATGGGTAGAATGAGAAGGGAGAGTAAATAGAATGAGAAATGATCACCACTTTCTCTACCACAGCCTTCTTCACTATCAGAATCAAAACACCATGGCTTTTATCTTGCCATCTACCTGCTGCCTAATCCCCCACCAATTTCCCATCTTCTGTTTTGAAATAGGTGTGTCATGAACTATTGCAAATTCATGCCTTTGCTGTTATCTGCCTTCTAACTGGATGCTGTTTCTCTACTCATCCACCTGACAACCTTCTATGACTCTGAAGTCTCATTCCCTGGGAGGGCGCTCTTTCAGGGATGATGAACTTTTGTGACAAAGTTGAGGGATATCCTATCACTATCATGAAGCTATTCCACTGCTATTCCTCACTCCCACAAGTAGTGTTTGAGCCCAAAGTCTTCACCATCATTAGTTTTAAACCATACTTCACAGTGACCTTAATAAAAATTTAAAGACCATATAACATACATTATCCTGTAGGTGTGTTAATTAGTCTTATATATGACATCATCTGGGCTCCTGGGATTTTTTATGGCTGTCATATATCTTGAAGGAAACACTTAGGCATTTTCCATATAACTATGTAAAATTCTGTTTAGTTTGCCAGGCACCACAAAGGAAATATATTCTTTGAAATATCACTATGCATTTATAATAGCAAAATAATTGCAGAACAATATTTAGAGAATTTTATCTCTTTCAAATAAATATGTAAATTTTAAACTATTAATTTTCCATAATTAAAACTGACACACAATCAATTTCAGTCATGTTCCATTGTGTCATTTTAGAAGACTTTAATATTTTGGAAGACTTTCTAAATGTATGCACAATATCAGACATACATATAATATTGTCAACTTCTGCCTGTAACTTATCATGCCAGACCTCTGAAAAAGTCTGTCCATCTTCTGGATAGTCCCTTGGTATATATCTTTAGGAAAATAGCCTAATTTTCCAGTCCTCTCTTAGCATTTTGGCACTGGATAACCACAGCCTTCACCTTTCAGCCCCAAATTGAATTGCTGAAAGGAAGGCAATACAATTGACCAGAGAGTTAGAACTTTTTTTTGAAAATCACTCAAGCATTATTTCAGACATTCTGAATAGTGTCATTAGAGATATGGGCATTCATTTAAGAATTATGGATTTAGTATGTACTATGTCCAAAGAGTAGGGTCATGTAAAATTAAAAGCTATATCATATTTTACATGTGGTTCATATCAGCTTGACTTGTTTTTCTGAACTCATTGTAAGTTCCTCAAGGCCAAGAAAGAACTGTCTCTACCCTGTTAGTGTGGACCTTCTTGTAGCACCTTGCATATGTTAAACATAATGATTTCCCCGGGGCATGCAGATAATTTAACCAACAAAATAAATGTAGTTCTCCTCATTTCCATGGAGAATTTTAACATATGGTCCTTATTACCCAAAAGATGATACAAATGGAACACACAATTATATTCAAAAGGGTTTGGAGGAATGTATGGAGCCAGAGAACGTCATATATTATCCTTAGGGTTTACATAAGTGACAGGGAAGATGGGTCATTTCTTTGTTTGCATCTCTATTGGGTTGCAAGTTCCTTGATGCAAAGAATCTGTTGATTGACATTCATTCATTCATGCTACACATATTTTTGAAGTGCTCACTGTATCTTTCACTGAGCTAAGTAAATAAATGCCTAATTAACTTGTCTTCTTCCTATAATCCATTCAAAGGAGTTAGAATTGTTTTTCTAGGAGTGTGAAGACCTTGTCATGCTTTCATCTCCTACTACCTTTTTAGCCAAGAGCACAGGATGGTAAGGAGTTAGCAGCCTGGAATGGGGTCTAGAGCCATGTTTGTGAATCAGAAGTCGGGCCAGTGCTCCAACAGGAAATGACCCTCACGTGTAGCACCCTGCTTTAACCCATCAGAATCCCTATTCTTTAGTATTATCCAAAGTACATCTCTACCAAACTGACATCCTTGGCTGACCCAGTGAAAAGGCATGAGTAGGTGTTGCAGTGACCTCATGTCTCCATGACAATCTTGTCCTGCACCAGTATATAAAATGCATTAATAATACAATGTCTTTGTCATAAGATCAAGAAGTATGAAACTTTTTATGAAGTATAGGGTGGCTGCTCGGCACAGAATACCAGAAAGTGGACTTGATAAATTTGGTTTTAAAATTTCAAGGAAGGGGATCCCTGGGTGGCTCAGTGGTTTAGCACCTGCCTTTGGTCCAGAGCACGATCCTGGAGTCCCGAAATCGAGTCCCGTGTCAGGCTCCTGGCATGGAGCCTGCTTCTCCCTCCTCCTGTGTCTCTGCCTCTCTCTCTCTCTCTCTCTCTCTCTCTCTCTCTATATATATATATATATATATATATATGTATATATATATATATCATGAATAAATAAATAAAATCTTAAAAAAAATAAAATAAAATTCCAAGGAAAATACATTTATATAGGCCATGTGACTACTGCCAGGGATGAGATATAGTACACTTCCTGTTGCTGGGGGGTGAGGAGTGGGGGATTGCCAAACCATCTAAACAAAGCACTAGAACTTGTTAATGAATTAAACCCCATTGATTGGTGGAAGAAAAGGTTTAGATTCGAAGACTAGCAGAGAAGCCCCAAAAGGTAGAAAGCCCACAATAATTAGTTTGAACAGTTTTTGTTGTTTGCGTTTTAGGTATCGGATCAATAAAGCAACATTAATAATTAAATACCAGGATAAATATACCAATTCCAGATTAGAGCTCTCAGCTTTAAATTACTTGAGCCCAAGGCTTTTCTTTTCTTTCTTTCTTTTCTCTTTTTTTTTCATAGGCTCTAATCTTTCCAGATGTACTGAAGGGCTATAAAGTGACTTCTTAGGCTGTGGATTTGGTGAGAAATATGAGGCTGTTCTAGATGAGAGCTGTTGAGAAGGGGCAGAACAGGCATCTGGTGGGGCTGCAACCAGAAGGAATAGATATGTCTCATTGGAAAGAGCTGCGTCTCTGTTGTACTCCTTCAGATTTAGCTTTGCAGCTTCTAAAATAAAGGGAGTAGAACTTTCTGCTCATTGGGAGCTAGCTGGAGTGAGCTAGCCACGAGACCTCAAATCTTGGAAGAAGACAAAGGAAAGATCTGAGTGACATGTGGCTGAGAAAGGGCTGCTAGAGTGCAAATTCTGTGGGGGTACTGGATGGACATTGGGAATGCACTGACAGGGTACCTCCTTGCAGGGAGAGCTTATGATCCTCTGGAGGAGGTGGGGGGATTAGGAAGTGGTACTTGACACCAGGCAAGTGTCATGACTTTCCCCAAGGCGGGGGGAACAGAGAAGTGGAGACCGAATATGCTCTTCACAGGTCTTTAGTCCAGGGAGATGTGCATGGATCTCACTTCTCCAAATAGCCATGCCCCATGAGGGGAGAGGGCAGCAGCTTCATAGGCCAGTGTGCTAAGGGACGTCTCTGTCTGAATCCATGTTTCCTGTAAAGCCTCCGGGATGGATTTCCTGAGGAGCTCTTCCCATCGGGAAGGAAGTTGACTATGTCCACATTGGTCTGGCCTCAGGCCAGGTACATCTCATCATTAAAAATAAAAGACACACCCATATCCACCACTACTTCATGTCCTTCCCATTCTTTCTGGTTCTCATTTTGTTGTTTAATTCTGTATTGTCCAGTTGTTTTTTTTTTCCTATTAACAACATATAAGTTATTTGTTACCCTAAATCTTATGCTCACCACTCACCACTCTGCTTCTCAGTCACTTGGAGACATCCCTACAGGGTTGGTGACTTCATTTCCCTTCATTCTTCCTCCTTGTCTCTAAGACAGTGGTCCCTAATTTTGCTATGACATTTGTTTTCTTGGTTTTTCTAGTTATGTATGCCATTACATTTGACCACAGCTAGCAACATTGATGTGGCTTCTCATATGGACTCATGAAGTCTTCAAGTTGACAATAATTTGGAGATAATATAGCTCATTTCCTCATACCTCTTTCCCCCTGCCCCCAGCATGTTATCTGTCCTTGCAGAAGGTTTCTATTGTACTACGGGAAGTGGTGCATACTAACATCCCTCTTGGAGACCCTCAGTGCTAACAATGTATGACATGTTTTACTTAGGCTAATTTAGTGGTTCCCCTAATTACCTGACCAGCAAATTATGCTCTCTTCACTCCTTCTCTAATAACTATGAATATCCTGTAACAATATTTTGATGAGCACAATGGGGGATGGTAACTGAACCTAACACTTCCATTCAGCAAAGTCATTCCCTCATCATCTGTATCTGTTTTGATACCTCAAGTGATGCAGAGGTCACTACATCTCAAGGTGGTCTCATTCCGTCACTAAAAATCATTGTAACTTGTATCTTTTTCCCAATATTGCCACCACTGGTTTGAATGCTGCTGCTTACTATAGATACATGCTATTTCCAGAAGGTTCTCTTGCCTCTTTTCTGCCTTTCAGTTTGTTCACTTTCTTTCATTTTTTAAAAAAAGATTTTTATTTATTTATTCATGAGAGACACACACACAGAGGCAGAGACATAGGCAGAGGGAGAAGCAGGCTCCCTGTAGGGAGCCTCATGTGGGACGCGATCCCATGACCCCAGGATCACGACCTGAGTCAGAGGCAGATGCTCAACTACTGAACCAGCCAGGTGCCCCGCTTGTTCACTTTCATACCATCTTCCTTTTCTTGATTAGACCCACTCTTTTTCCTGAAACCCACCTATGAATGTTTTTCTACACATCTTTAGCATGTCCAAACAGCCCTGAAAATTTTAAAGGCAAGCAGCATTTCTTTCTTAATTACCCTATGTCTGAAATTCCTGAGTTCAAACACAGGAATTTGCTCATTCCTGTCACATTTTTAGATCTTGATAAATCAATTTTTAAAAGATTTTATTTATTTATTCATGAGAGACACTGAAAGAGAGGCAGACACAGGCAGAGGGAGAAGCAGGCTCCATGCAAGGAGCCCGATGTGGGACTCGATCCTGGGAATCCAGGATCACACCCTGAGCAGAAGGTAGACGCTCAACCACTGAGCCACCCAGGCATCCTGATAAATCAATTTTGACTATATTCATCAAACTGATTGCCAAAGAAAGCCTCTCTTCCTCTGCCAGCCACACCCTCTAGTTTTTCTTGCATAGAAACCCAAGCTCATTTTTAAAAGAGATGCTCTTCAGATGGCTAGTAGGTCTATTAAATTATACCGTCTTCTGGCCTACACATTTGGTCTTAGATAGTGGTTTAATGAAATGTCATGTTTATTTTTCCTTCCAATCTTTATACAATTTGCTGTTAAGAAACACACCTAGCACTACCCTTTTTTTTTTTTTTTAACTGCACCCAAGGAATCTACCTCACTCTTGTAAAATCTCTCATTCTGGGGGTTCTTTCTAGGAGCTTCCACATTCATAAACTGATTCCCATTCCACAAGCATTTAGTTCACCCATTCATTTTCCCCTCTGCTCAGTCTTATTTCTTGTTACTGAGCTGACTCTAAGATTTTCAGTTCTGGAAGTGCCACAGATTATCGCCTGGCTATGAGAATCATTTACTGACCCATATCAATGCCATGTTATCCTGGTCCAGAAAGCATAGGACTAAGTGTTTTATGTGTGTTGTTTTGTTTCCTCATTGTAACTACCTTAAGAGAAAAGAAGTATTTCCCCCCTCTTAAAGATAAGGAAACTGAGGCTTATGAAGTTTAGGTAAAGTCATCATCTGTGGTTATCATCATAAGGGCCAGAGTCAGGACTGAACCAATCCAGTTCCACAGTGAACAGCTTTGATTGTTGTGAGTCTAGTGGCAATTTCCTATGGCTTGGACTTTCTTTCGGAGTCTTCATTCCTATCTATAATGGACCCTCTCCTTCCTTCCTTCCCTCCCTTCCTTTTTCTCTTCCCTCCTTTCCTCCCTCTATCCTTCCTTCCTTCTTTCTGTCAACGATCCTGCTCTCCTTCCCCCTCTTCCTTTCTTTCTCTTGTCTTCTTTAGTTTTACTATTTTAGATTTGCTTTAATATTAGATTTAGAGGCACCTGGGTGGCTCAGTAGTTGAGGGTCTGACTTTGTCTCAGGTCATGATCCTGGGGTCCTGGGATTGAGTCCCGCACCAGGCTCCCTTAGGGAGCCTGCTTCTCCCTCTGCCTGTGTTTCTGCCTCTCTCTCTGTGTCTTTCATGGATAAATAAATAAAATCTTAAACAAATATATTAGTTTTAGTCTATTCTCCATTCGTCTTACCTTTCTTCCTCTTTAAACTACACAGGAGCCTCTTCCAGCATGGAGAAATCATGCTCTAGAATGAAAGGGCCTCAGAAATGGGCCTCAGGAGACTAGGGTTCTTGTCTCAGCCATGTGATTTGGCCACAATCCTGGGTCCTGAACACCTGCATTGTCTTCCCAGAAGGAGTTTGACAGGCCATGAGCATTTATTATGTGCCAGGCACAGAGGGTACAGAAAACCCAAACATGGCTGCTGTCTACTAAGCTGTACTGTGCCAACCATTATGCATGCCTTTTCCTCACTTTATTTTTTTCATCATCAAGAATCCTACTAGGTAAAGGGTTTCATTCCCACTTAATAAAGAAAGCAAGCAATGGTCACAGAGGTTCCATATCCATATTTAGTAAATGGTGGAGCTGGGACACCAATCCAGGCTCAGGCTCCAAATTCCTATTCTGTGAACCATCACACCACGATGAATTCCACAAAACTGGAATATCAAGAGGTGTTATGCGATAAAAAGGCCTCTGATCAGAGAAGTTTGGGACATTCTGGGTTAGGTGCAATTCAATTATATCACACTGGTGGTAAGTGGCAGCTCAGGATTTAGGATAAGATACATAGAACTCTAGTCTCTCCCTATAACATTACACTGCCTCTTTGGCGGATTTCCAGAGAAAACTTGAAAATACATTTGAGCTTAAAAACATACCCACATTTAAGACTGTGTAGGACCCAAAGGCTTTAATAAGAATGCATACTTATGCTAAACGACATTGCAAATGTAAATGTCATGTGTCCGTATTTCTTCTAAGGATAATTCATAACTAAAAGGCGTGTGCGTGCTCCAGCGGTGACGACAGCAGGACAATTCTTTACAACTGATTGCCGCCTTTTTAGTAATTAACATGCTCCATATAGATTGAAAGGTCATTTCTTCTCCTCTTTCTCTAACAGTCTTTAATATTTACTAAATAGTGTCGCATTGTTGGAAATGTCACAGGCTCTACAGCACAGGGGTGATTCCACACAGTGATTCATGATGACTTAGTTCATTAAGAAAATTACAACTCATTTATTTGGATGCTATATCTCTTCTGCTCTCAAAGAATTCTCTTTGATTAAAAAAGTGAATTATGTTGACTTGTTTCAGTATCGTAGGTGGCTTCTAATTAAAATAAAAGATAATGTGTCTTAGCCTTAAGTACGTATTTCCTTTTCAATGACCATTAGAAGTTTCAAAAAAAAAAAAAAAAGTTGTGATGGCAGAGGCACAGCAATTCAGAACTGAGTTCTCTTTTCTTTCTCCCATCACTCACCTCTCATTGGATGGCACCATGGATAAAACTGTCTCTAACCACAGACCAGGGATCCATCCTGGAAACTCACCTCTCTTTCTTCACTGAGTCTGTCGATTTCATCTTCAATACTTCATTTAAGTCTGTCTCTCTTCCTGACCTCCACAAAAGTTGCCCATGTCACTGTTCCCAATATAATGGTCTCCCCACTCACCTCCATTCTTCCAGAGGCCTCCTGCACAGTAGCCAGAGAAGTGTTTTACAAACCATCTGTGATAAAAGACAAGGTATTTTGCCCCAGTGTATTGTGGGCCACCATTCTTATAAAATACAAAGAAATACAATAAAAATGTGCTTGGATGTTACAGCAGTCAAAATGCTGTGGAAGTTTTTTTTTTTTTTTTTAATTTATGATAGTCACACACAGAGAGAGAGAGAGAGGCAGAGACACAAGCAGAGGGAGAAGCAGGCTCCATGCACCGGGAGCCCGACGTGGGATTCGATCCCGGGTCTCCAGGATCGCACCCTGGGCCAAAGGCAGGCGCCAAACCACTGCACCACCCAGGGATCCCGCTGTGGAAGTTTTTAAATGCCCGTGCTCCATTTCTGTGCTCAGCTCCTGGTCTGGAAACAGACTTTGCAGTCAGTCACTGATCTGAGGCTTACATTTTGAGTGTCACTGAACTAGAGAGATTTAAAAAATATATAAATCAGATCACAAACCTCCTTAATTCTGAATTCTATTTTTCTTAAAGATTTTATTTATTTATTCATGAGAGACACACACGGACACACAGAGGCAGAGACACAGGCAGAGAGAGAAGCAGGCTCCATGCAGGGAGCCCGATGTGGGGCTGGATCCTGGGACTCCAGGATCACGCCCTGGGCCAAATGCAGGCAACTGCTGAGCCACCCAGGTGTCCCTCTGATTTCTATTAAACTACAAATTAAGATAGTTAATATCCCCTACATGGCCCAGCCTCATCAGGCTTTGTGCTACATCCCCTGGACTTACCACCACCAGCCACCCTTGCTGTCTTTCAAGTCCTTAAAATGCTGAGTGTCTGCCCGTATACTTTTCCCTATCTGGAATGCTCTCTAGTTCATCAGCCTGGCTTTCTCCTACATTCTTCAAGACTCACCTTAAATATTTCTTTTTGTTTTTGTTTTTGTTTTTGTTTTTGTTTTTTACCTTAAATATTTCTTATGCAGGAAGATGCTGCCCCACCTCTTACCCAATATACTACCTACCACTACTACTGCTAATACAATTATTTGATACTCCTTTCATTGAAAGGTCGGGTCTATGCCCACTTCCTTGAATCTGGGCATACTCAGTGACTGCTTGCCAAATAGAATATGGTACAAACTGGCATGTGCTAGTTTTTAGGCTCAGCCTTTAATATTTACTACTTGCATTGGGTGCCTCTTGGATTAGATGCTATGGAAAGGCATCGACCACGTTAAAAGTCTCACTGGCCAGAAACCTTCATGCTGGGAGGAGGGAACCCAAGTTAGCCATGTGGAAAAGCTCTGCTTAGAGATGGACACTGGTTCCCATGCCAGGGAGTTGAGTGAACAAGTGATTCCTGTCTCAGTTACCATTTGACTATATCCACTGAAGGACTCCAACTGAGAGGCCCTCAGCTGAGTCCATCCACTCCAGACCCATAAGACATAATAATTAATTATGATTGCAGACACTAAGTTTTGTTATATAGCAACAGATAACTGGAAGAGATTCCCTGTTCTATTATTTGTTGCTATCTTGTAATTTTTTTTTTAGAGTGTACATGGTAAACATTGGTATGAGCTTGTCTTGGTTTGGATTTCCCTCAGAAGCAGAGCCTGAGACAAGGATTTCAGTGCAGGTGGCTCCTAGGTCAAATAAAAATATATTATTTCCTAGATTAAATCTGTATTTCCTTACTTCCACCCAATAAAGGATACATTGCAAAACTGTTAGAATAACTAAAGAGCAGAACAGTTTGTATTTGCATTTGCCTTGTTTTTGTCATCATCTAGGGAGGTAATCCCAGGAGGCCCTGTGAGCAAAACAAGGCTGGGTTCTTTGGGGGCCATTGAGGTTCCAAGCCACTAGGGACCCACTAGAGACTGTGTGGAACATGCCTCTCAATGACCCCACTACAAGAAAGCTGGGGTATCAGTTCACCAACTCTCACTATCCTTGATTGAGGGTCACTTCTGGAAAGTTAATTCTCAACACATTAGCCTGTACAAGAAGGTTTACCACATTCCTGAAGCTGGAAAATGGCCTCAGGTGGAGGGAAAACGTGCTCAGAAAACTCTGTGGAGACCTCTTGAGTGGAAGGAGGGGATGCCCAAGGTTCTATGGGCAGGTGGCACATCTGTGTCACTCCTTGCTTTGTATGTAGTGTCTGGTGCCTATGGGACATCCAATAAATATTTATTGAATAACTAAATGAATGACAAAGACACCTTATTCTAGAAAGATTGTAGCAATTACTATGCTATAGAACTCTCAGATTTTGCCATTGACCTTGGCAAGACTCCTTTCTTCTCTTGAGGCCTTAGTTCTCTGCATATGTGATAAAGGAGTTGAGGTTCATGTTTTCTGCGAGTCCTTCCAGCTACATGTCCTATGGCCTATAGATAGAATATGTGTAACCTCATTAGTCTAAGAGTTCATACTCTAAGCTGAAGGAGTTTGTTGGTTTTTACCAAGAAATGGAATGAGTGTTTTAATAAGAAAGTGTAATTAGTGATTTGAGGAGAATTACATTATGATCTTCTGTCCTTTTAAAAAGGAAGGTTAATTATTGCATAAATGGGCTACACATACACAATGGAATTATTTAGCAACCATTAAAAATAAACTTTATGAGGAATGTTTTATGATATTGAAATATACACATATATTATATGTATAAAACATTTGCTTGTGTATGTCTGCGTGTATGTGTGCGTATGTGTGTGTATGAATATATATCTGGAAGAAAAAAAGTATATCTGCGTTATCACTTTAAGTTGGTGGGATAATGGGTTTTATTTTTAGATTTAAACTTATTTATACCTTCTAAATTGTGGAAAATAGGCATGCATTATTTTTATGATCAGAATTTATATAACAAATGTGCACATAAATGTGTTTAAATGGTGCAAAGAAAAGGTAAGGAAATGCAATCAGGGAAGCATTAAAAGGCCCCTCTGACCTTCCTCACTTGCTCAGGGGAAGGCTATAGCACTGTCCTTATGTAGACCTTGAGAGCTACACAAGATGAATGAAAAGTGCCACATGTCATTTTAGATGCATATTCAGGCATTAGCATTAGACGTGTATCTCTGCTAAACTCTTTTATCCTTGATATCTCTGTCTATATAATGGGTATACCAATACTGAATTCACATAATGATTATACAGATTACACGATATAATAATAAAAATATAGGTACATTTAAGGACAATTAAGGTTTCGTGAAAGATAATAAGAAACAGAACATAGGCAACGTAGTAGACTAGTTTATAATAAATGGAGTTTCAAAGGCAGAGAAATGATAGCCTAGTGTTTATTCTACCAGAGTTTGGCAACTACTCCTTGGCCAAACAATGGGTGCTCTAGCATTATAAGACATCAGTGGTGCTGAGGGCATTGATTTGAGCTTCATGACTTTTATAAATAGATAATAAAATACAAAATAGCTCTGCCTTGGGCTCTCTCTTGGGACATGAACCTTGGGAGCCCTGAGCCAACCTGTATGAAGTCCAGCTACCTCGACCTCACCATTCTGCAAAGTCTGCATTGAGATGCCACATGGAGATAGAGAGAAGTTCCTCAGGAGCCCTATTTGCTCCGGCCCTCCTCTGGTCAAGTCTTCCCAGCCCAGCACCGGATTTGAAAGTCAAGAAGCCTTTGATATTACCCAATCTGAGTCAGCAGCATACTCCTGCAACTGCATGGGAGACCCCAAACCAGAACTTCTCAGCCACTCCTGAACTCCTGACCAATAGAAACCATGACAGATAATGAGTATTGTGGTTTTAAGCCACCAAATTTTAGGGTGATCTGTTGTACAGTAACAGATGGCTCATCAGATTTACATAACAGGGAAGGTGCAAACTGATACATCACTAA
Organism: Canis aureus; assembly: GCF_053574225.1. Classification (NCBI taxonomy): domain Eukaryota; kingdom Metazoa; phylum Chordata; class Mammalia; order Carnivora; family Canidae; genus Canis; species Canis aureus. Next base: position 17,327,000 of record NC_135613.1, on the reverse strand, counting down.
CCCACTTCTACTTCCAGGTTTTTGTGCTTGTGTTGTCATCGTTCATTACAACCTAATATGACTGAAGGTCCCTCCATGGGCAAGCAGGGTTCAGGGAGGAAGCAGGGTCTTGGGCTTAATATAGCCACCCTCTCACTTCTGATGATGCTCTTTAAATGATGAGTTATGTGTGTATATTGTGGCTTTCATTTCATTTTGCCCTGTGTAAACACATTTTTCTAACCTCATTATTAACAATGGCCAAGTAGAAATTAATCAGTGGAGAGAAAGCAAGCTCTTTAATTGATGACTGTGAATGTGGACTTGGTATGAGGTCCTGGTAAGGCACATAGCTGCATTGCTTTTATATTTTTCCTCTGATATTTTACCTACCACTAGTTCACAAAAGCAGACATAAGGCTCTATTTAAGACAATGCAAAAACATCTCTAAAGGAGACGAACACAGACAATTGTTTTCTAACAAGTTACTGGCATCAAAAAAAAATTTCTTCCTCATTACGTTAGCTACTTGTGGATTCACTTGCCAAATTCACTAAGTAGTTTGGTGCAAAATGGAGATTAATATATTCTCTCACCTGTAACTCTTCATTTTCATCCATCATAGATTTAGTAGTTAAAAATACAGGTTATTGCACTGATTCCGTATGTATCTCCTGCTCTGCATCAAGCATTATACTAGCCACTAGAGATAAAATGGTAAAAAAAAAAAAAAAAAGTACAAGTTCATCCTCCTGAAATTTATAGCCTAGTTGGAAAGATAAACATTAATTGAATAAACAAGCAGACAAAAACAAACAAACATAGTTATGTTGAGGATGTGGAACAACTGGAAGTTCCTTGTATGGCTGATTGAGGAATACGTTAAAACAACCACATTTGGAATGCCTGGGTGGCTCAGCAGTTGAGCACCTGCCTTTAGCCCAGGGTGTGATCCTGGAGTCCCAGGATCGAGTCCTACATCAGGCTCCCTGCATGGAGCCTGCTTCTCCCTCTGCCTGTGCCTCTGCCTCTCTCTCTCTCTCTCTCTCTCTCTGTGTGTCTCATGAATAAATAAATAAAATCTTTAAAAGAAAAACCAAACCAACCATACTTAACAATTTGATATTATCTACTAAAACTAAACACTCTTGAATATATACCCAACTGAAATGTGTACATATATGTATCAAAAGGCATTAGAATGTTCGCAGCAGCACTATTTGTCATAGCTCCAATAGCAACTGTATAGAGTAACATGAATCTAACTAACATAATATTGAGGAAAAACAAACACTATATAACTGTATTTACATGAAGTACAAAACCAAGAAAGCTAATCTATGCTGTTAGAAACAAGGATAGTGTTACCCTTTGTGAGGAAGTAACTGGAAATGGGCATAGAGGAGGGGCTTCTGGGTGCTGGGCATGATCTACCTTTGGATCTAGGAGTTGTGACATGCGTGTGCTCATTTTCTGTTCATTTTTCTGTATATATGCTATACCGTACTGTAGAAAGATAAGATGGTTGATGGCTTTTTGTTGTGTGTAGGTTTGTTTCATCCTAAGGCCTTGTGAATGAATATTGAAACTCTACTTATGATCAAGTTCTAATCTGCCCCTTCAGCATTTTCTCCTTTTTCTCCCTGCCCAAACTTACCTAACTAAACTAACCCCTTCTGTCAAGCAAGCCATACTGTTTTTCATGTTCTTGATTCTATAAATGTAGTTTTCTTGCTGAAATACACCATTTCTTTTCCTTACCTGGAGTGCCTCCTTCTCATTAGATGCCCCAGCTCAGGTGTGATGTTATATTAGCAGGAAATTCTCACAAATTGTTCCCTCTACTCTCATATTCTATCTCATGTGTTGTTTATTTCCCTTGCCATATTTCTTATTATGCTGTATTTAAAATGATCCACTTACATGTCTGATGATCTACTTCTGAAACCCTTTAAGCCCTAGATTGTGAATAGTGTCCATGGAGGGGTCTCACAAATTCTTTAACTCCCAAGTGACTGGCATAGCTCCTAACATGCCGTGTGTGCTAATAAATGCTTGAATAAAGGATGTATTAGTAGGTTCTGGAATAAATCTGAATTGGAATACATGAAAACTAGGTTGTCAAATAAAGAAGTAAATCCAGAGAACTGCAACTTTTAGAAACAGCAAAACTATCAACTCTCATATGATCAACCCACCCCAGGAGATGGGATTTCTGGAGCATTCCAGAAAAATGGTATAACCAGACAGAATAATTATTGATGCAAGTTAGAGTGCTGGATAAAGAAAACTTTGAACACATAAAAAAAGACCTTTTAAGCAAATTAATGTTAAAGGCAATTTCCATACAATAGAAAAATATAGTTGTCTCCCTTGTAGTTAATCTATGCATCTAATGTGTGCATTCACTCACCTGTTGATTCATTCATTCATTCATTCATTCATAGCTCTTTATTGAGTTATGACTATATGTGCTGGAGATCACAAGTGACTCAGTCATTGCCTATAAAGGGAAAAAAACCTGCAACAGTGTCTTTGATACCACCATGTTGTTTATATGAAACATTTTTAAATAGTTCCTAAATCACTTGTATTGTTTTGGCAGCTGCCAAATTTTTTCCTGTATGTATTACATAGGCAATAAATCATATTTCCTTTCTTTTGAAAGCTAATAAGTGGGCGGCCCCGGGTGGCTCAGTGGTTCAGCGCCGCCTTCGGCCCGGGGTGTGATCCTGGAGACCTGGGATCGAGTCCCACATCGGGCACCCTGCATGGAGCCTGCTTCGCCCTCTGCCTGTGTCTCTACCTCTCTCTCTCTCTCTCTCTGTCTCTCATGAATAAATAAATGAAAAAAAAAAAGAAAGCTAATTAGTATAATCAAAAAGAAAAAAAAAACATTAAGTGAAAATTATTCTCTACCTATAAAATATATACTTTCTGACGTTTTTCCCAGAAAAATCTTCTAACTTACCATTGGGAAACACTGAGAAATTTGGTCAAGTATTACCTCTGCTTGGTTGATAAATAGGTCATAAGGAGGAAAGTGTTATGGTGATAAAATGTGATCTGTTTTATAACATTAGTGTCTATTACTGTCAAAAGTTACCTTGCCACTTCAGGGACATCTTTAAAAAAAAAGTTTAAATACACTGGAGACCAGAATTCATTGAACAAACTCCAGCTTACTTGTTTTTCCACTTTCCTAAGTGTTAATCACAACAAATCATATTGGTAATGGTCCCACAGAGAATTGGCTGCGTCCTCACGTATGCTCTCAATTGTATATGTCACTGTGCACTCACCTCTCTCCCCACACAACTGTGCACGAGGCATACATTTCATCGTGTTTGATAATTTGGTTGTGTATCTGTATCTCTTCTTTGGCTGCGAACTTGTGGAATGGAGAGAGCAAAGCTGTTCATCTTTACATTCCTGAACCCAGAATCATTGCATGGTATGTTCTGAAGATTTTGTGTTTGTGAAATAAACTGAATGAACAAATTTCTTACCTTTTGGTTATTTTCCACATTATTGCTCCAAAGATACATGTTTTAAGTAGTCTATGTTGTGCTGGGCTTGGATTTTGCTCATACTGTGTCCTTTGATTCCAAACTGACCTATGGGGATTTTAGAGCATTGGGGTGGTAAAATATCCACAGAGATTCGGGATGTTGATGCTTTAATTGTGTGAGGGAAGACACACTAACAAATGCAGACACATCCCCCAAAACAGAGAATAAGAGGAAATGTGTGATGTCACCCCTCTGGGAATCCCACTGCCCGCTAAAGGAGGAAGTCTGTCTTTGAAAGTTGGCGTGAGTGTGGGATGCTCAGCTGTCACTTTTTTCTCACATTTATTCTGAATGAGGACAATCCATCCATCAGTGCTTAAAGAGTTTTCCAACAGTACATTGACCTTGAATGCGGCACATTGATTTTCAGTAACGCACCGCAAATAGGGTCGTTACTGAGTCACCCAACAGTGAATGTGATTGGGAACAGATTTCTGAAATTCCAATAGGGTGCCACCTGCCCTGGATGATGGATCAGCCTACTGTAAACCATCCATCCTTGCCGAGGGCTTGAAAAGGGTGACACCTGTATGAAATTTATCATCATATACACCACCGGGCACAGCATAAGACCATAACTAGGCTTTTCTGTGATGGCAGAGCCTCTCCAGTAAGTGGTCTGTTTTGTTTGCAGTAGCATTTATTTACTGAAATGCTTTTCTGAGAAGGAACCAGTGGTGTGGTGACAAAGATGTAAGCACTATAGGGAATTACATCTGCAGCAAGGATTGAGCGATAGATAAAGAGCCTATGTCTTAAGCTGTTAGAGGTTAACGCCCGATCAATTAAGGTGATTGTTTCTTAGATTGCATTGGACAAATGTACGCACACAAAGGGGACATTAGCACAACCAGAGGAGAAGAACAAAGAGAAATTAACTGATACTAAACTTCAAATCAAACTGGAAAATGATTTTATGTTCTTTTGAAATGCTAAATTATCTTAATGAGTTTGCCTCCAAACCGAAGCTCCCATGTCGTTTTTTTTTTTACTTTAGAGTAAAATACTCAAAAGGTTTTTTAAGAAACCTTTGAATAAAATAAGAGGTTTCGTCAAGAACTGGGTAATTGTAGAGGCCAGGCTAATTTTTGCAAAAATACGGATTTTTTAGATTTTTTTTTGTCAAATGATAGTGTATTTTGTTAATGTAAGTAATAATAATTGTCATTTATTATCTGCTGTGTGTAGATATTACCCGGGTACGTTATAGGCATTACAGACTTTTAAAATAACCTTGTCATATAGATTTGATTTTTCTCCTTTTTACAGATGAGGAAACTGAGAGTACAAGAGCTTGAGGAAGTTGCTCAGGCTTTATAATTATCAGTGGCAGAGTAAAATAAATCTTATTTTTACTTTCTGACTTCAACACCCTCCCTCCATATACTTTGCACTACAGCCTGCCTGCTGTTGCTCTTGTAGCATGAGAAATTCAGTCGCGGGCATTTGGGTATACCACCCGGTTTTATTATTGCCCACCTGAAAAGCAGCCAGTGAGAGCAGACTCCATCCTGATTTTCCCTCTGAAAGGGTTAACAGATGTTGCTGGGCTAGTCCACTTTGTGAAGGTGCTCCTTTAGGAGTTGCTAAGCTCATGATTATCCTTCCCTAATTATAAGCTGTTTGGGAGAGGGAAAGTGTTTGGAGGGGTCTGAGTATATTATAATTGATGCCTGTGAAACACAGAGCCCAACCCAGCAGTTGTCTCTCCTTGCTTCAGACACTCCAGCATCAAATGGACATGATGCCCCCCTCCCGACCCAGGGGCTGACACCCAGCTAGGCAGGCCTTGCAGTGATGATAGGGAGGGCTTCCACAAGTCCCGACTCAGCCCAGGCTACTTACAGGAAGGTTGGGAAAGTGCTCACCTCACTTCTTTTGGTAATTAACTTCTGCATTGGTGGTGAGGGGGCATTGGGGGGTGGGGATACAATGTCTACAGCCAGAGTGGGCTGCTTGATTCTGCTTGTTCCTGGAGGTCTTTTCTGCTTGCCTTACTTTCTGGAGCAGGTACAGAGGAGAGGTCTGTTCCCAAGACTCAGCTTCATTCATGTCCATCTCCACCTCACTTCTACATTCAAGTTTGGGTTCCCAAAAGTGTCTTGTGTGCCTCTCAACTACAAAGTTTTGTAAAAAAAAAAAAAAGTTTTGTAAAGCTGATGTTGTTTTCTTTGTCTTTATTTTTGAACACCTAGTATCCAGCTTTGTATATATAGAAGACCTTGTCGTGTGTTCATTGGAAGACAAAAAGAAGTAACAGAGAGGACTCAGAGTAGTCTACAGCATTTGCTCACTCCCATTGTTCCACCTCACAGAGGCTGCCAGACCATGTGACATAAGCAACAAAGATTATGGCCTTTCTGGGGATGGTGACATGAAGACAGGAGGCCTTTCCTGGGATTTTATAGGCTTATGGTAAGAACAATCGAAGCTGGCAAGATGGCCCATTCCTGTGTCTTACATACAGCAGATATTTAACAAATATCCATTGAAAACACAATTATTTGTTAAATAAATGGATGAATAGACATCTATTGAATGAATAAATATCCGAGTGAATGGATACTGTAAATAACTAAATATTTGCTGAATGAACAGATGGATGGCTATTTGTTGAATGACATGACTTGGCTATGTCAAGTTTCCCACAGTGCTAGGAATTCAGACTGAACCAATACAGTAGACCACTTTGAGTCTAAACTTGTCAATGTGTTGTGTTCAAACTGCCCAAATACCTAAACTCCCTAACTGCACAATTGATGGAATTGACTGCATAAAATCTGTCTTCAAAATTCCAAAAACTTCCAAACAATTCTAGTTTCTGTGTCTAAAGATAAACCTCCCACTCATTTTTGCTATTCATTTCCTCATTTTTGAATGACGAGAAAATGGTATCCTGGGTGGTGGGCATACTGTGTGTGCTCAAGGAATGAATGGTGCCTCCGAAACTTCTATTCCAGGAGCTATCAGTATTCAGAAAGGAGACTGAACACATGACAAATGTGATTAGAAATGACTGTCAAATAATGACAAATAAGTTCTAATAAAAACAGACACAATCTGAACAATTACTTGAAATGCAGGTATTTATCAAACAGGGCGAGATTAAAAATGACCATATTGCATTAAAGAAATCAAACTGATGGCATTTTAAATATGCAACTTGGCTGTTTCCCCTTGCTCATGCCTTCCTCCTCACCAGGCTCCTTGCACAGAAATGGGGTGGGAGTGAATTTGAACAAAGAGTGTTCTAATGGGCACTGAAGTATTCACATTTTTTACCAATGTTATCTCCAGAGTTGGACACTGCAGAAAAATGAGGCCACAGTATAGAGGAGAGTGGGACAGATGACAGCCTCTCAGACTCCAATTGTGGCAAACAATGGAGAGATCGCAAGTAGCTGACTGTTCTCTGCGTGGGTGAGGGGTTCGCTGGGGCCCCTAGGAAACTTTTGTCGAAAGGCCATGTATTATTAATGGAAAAGTCCAGATAGATTGATCTATGGAAAAATAACTGACCGGACACTGATGGTTAGGAAACCTTTCTCTTGCATCCCCTGCCAATTCATGAATTATCTATCTTTATTTTAGGGGCTTTAGAGAAATTCTGTGACTAGCTACAAGGCACCAGAAAGAGTCTGACATGAAAATTTTACCAGTTATTTAGCTTCCTGTAGAAATAGTGAGCATATTTGTGAATACTGTCACCAATAATAATAATAATAATCAGAATATATATATTTCAGTTTAATTGCCACCATGATTTATAACTTATTAATATGAAACATCTTTGTTTAAGATTTATTTTTGAGAGGGGGTTGGGGAGAACATAAGCAAGAGGGGCAGAGGGAGAGAGAATCCCAAGCAGACTTTCTGCTGAGTGTGGAGCCCAACTCGGGGCTCTATCTCACAACCCTGAGATCACTACCTGAATTGAACCTAAGAGTCAGATGCTTAACCAGCTGAGCCACCCAGGCACCCTAATATGAAAAATCTTCAAAAGCTCTAAAAAATTAAATGGACCCTCTGCCATCTATCATTTAGTGAATGCTGCCTACATGCCAACTACTGAGCTCTGGACACTCTGGGGGTTCTGTGGGGCCTAACGCTTATGTAATTTGGGGATTCTCCTTAAGAAAAAATAAAGCTATATTATAAATACAAAATTCAATATGAAAGTGAGTATTTATTTAGAAAGAAAAGATTGCAAATTATAAATTTTAACAAACTATCAAATACTATGGACATTAAATACTTCCAGGGTCTTGGGATGGGCCTATGGGAAAGACCTCAGAGTTTAAGCTTTATCATCATTAACAAGTGACCTGACACTATTCTGACACTATTTGGGATTATATTGCTTAATCTTCTTCACAATCCTACAAAATAGATGCAAAAATTTTTGATGTGCTATTGGTGAAAAAACTAGTGGCTCAAAGAGGTGGTGGAATGACAGGCTTGAGATTGCAGAGCTAGGATTAGCACTCAGCTCCAGGACCAAAGGTGACACTCCTCATCATTATTCTGGACTCCTCACTGAGTGAACCTGCATTCTGCACTACCCCTTGAATTGAAAAGACAATAATTACATTATCACATGGATCTAGGGATGTCAGGATGGGGGTACATTTTGGTCAGTATCCTAACAGGTACCACCTCAATTGAAAGGCAGCAAGGAAGAAGTGAAAGGAGGGAGGGAATGAGGAAAAGAGGGTGGTAGGAAGGATGGACCATGGTCAGGTCAGCTCCCATCCTTTGACAATTAGCTGTATGTGTCAGGCAACAGTGCCATAAACCAAACCACTGGCAGGCATCTTTCTTGACTTAAAGGAAGAATCACATGATAGGATGTCTCATTGGTTGAGAGATGCCTATGGTCTATGGCGATAATCCCATCTTTTTCTGGAAGAATCCGTAGCCTATCCCTGAATACCTTCCCCACCCAGGGGCCTCAGTGCACACTACTGTGCCCAGAACTCACTCCCATCTCTCTCAGACATTAAAATTTAGTTATTCATACCCATGTTCATAATAAGAAACAGGACAGAGTTGTCAGACTTTTGACTTTTGATTCTTGGGAAACTGTTTCCCCCACCCCCACCCCACTCTCCATCCCTCACTGAGTTCATCTAATATCAACATCATTTTTTATTAATCCAAATTAATTTATGGGGTTTTCTTCAGAATTAAAGATTCCAGATTTCTCAACTGAACCATGCCCAAAAGCATACAAACATATATCACCTTCCCATCCCGCCTTGTACCACTTTCCACTCATTCTCTATGCTCTAGAACCCTGGATTTTCTCAGTTCTTGAATTGATCAACCTCTCCTAACTTAAAGGCTTTACAACATGCTTTCCCCCAAATGGTACTGAAAACACGTCCTAGCTGGCTACTTTGCCATACTGCAAATCTCATCTTAAATGGTTAATTCTCACAGAGGCCTTTTCCTACCACCATACCTATAGTTGGTCCAACTATCCTTTTCTTCCTGTGATCGTTATTTGTTTCCTACTTAGCTTATACCTCAGTGTATGATGACCTTGTGTTTTTTCTATTGTTTTCATCATTTCCCCACTAGAAAGCAGTCTCCACAAAAGCAAGGAATGCTGTAAGAGTGGCAAAAGCTCTGTCTTATTCAACATTGTTGTCTTGGCATAAATTATGTCCTTTCTACATACTTATTGAAGGAATGATTGTTTAATTGGACACATGAATGGATGCATCCTCCAGTAGCTTTGCCCTTTGTGTACAGAATACAGTGCCACAGAATTAGAGATGGTCAGTAATGTCCATTTTTTTCCATGGATGAACAGACTATGGCCTGTTCAACTGCAGGGGATGGGAGTGGAAGGCAGGCAAAGAGGACCCAGGCAGCAAAGATTTTGTGTGAATATAAGATGTTTATTACCCACCATCTTTGATCTGTGTGTCTGTGTGAGCCTATCTGTGGTTCCCTTGCTGGTCATCCAAATGGCAACAAAAACCTACCTGGAAATGTCATTGCATAGATCATCTCAGGTGTGGAACTGCTCATTGAGAGGGATGTGGGGAGGATGACAAAGGCCAAGGTCAGCAGACAAGCTGCCCGGCTGGCTGGGCTGCTTTGTGTGAGCTTCCTGTTTACCTTGAAGCTCTGTGTCCAGTCATTGTCCTTCCTTACTGGGTGGACTTCCCATCTCCCTGCACAAGAACATGGAAAAATGGAAAAATCAAAAACACATTGTCCAAACTGAGATGGCTATAAGTAACATGGAGACTTAGAAAGAGCATAGGGCTAGGGATGGACATAGTGTGAGCCCTGCCAATTACCAAGATGGGGGTGTGAGACAATCATTTAATCTCTGAGCCTTGATTTACTCAACCATCAGATGAGAACAATAGAAATACCTCCAATGCAGAACTTTTTTTTTTCAATGCAGAACTTTTATGATGGCTAAGTGAAAAATACATATAGAGTGTTTAGCACAATGCTTGGTACTTGGTACACATTACCAAAAATTGAATAGCTTCTAGCAGTAGTATTACTAGCAGGGTAGTGTTGGAGTTGTAGTAAGAAGGATGGGAGGAGGAGGAGCTGTAAGAGAGTAGCGGTGGGAGTTGTACTATTCATAGTAAGCAGAGGAGGAGGAAGTGTAATAGGTCAGCATTGATGGTAATTGTAGCAGGAAGGAATAATATGGAGTGTCAACAGAGCGCCAGTGGTGGTAGTTGAGTAACAGTGAGGGGTGTGGGAGGAGTTACAGACATGATGGTGGGGATGGTAGGAGTTGTAGTATCAGTGGTAGGAATAGACATAGTAATAGTTTCAGAAATCATAATGGTTTTAGACGTTAGTTTTAATAATAGTCCTAATAATAGCAATAATAATAATGGTAATATAAGAATCATCTTGATAAATGTTCTTCCCATCCTCTTGGGCCCATGCTTTTAAAATTCCCAGGATTGACTCATAGTAAGTACTGCATGCTGGCTAGTTTTGAAGAATCCTTGACATGTTATGAAGTTCAAAAAACAAATGAACGTGTCCTATAAAAAAAATGAAATGACTTTCAAGAGGTTCTAGAATATAATCCTAGAGTTTGCCATGAGCGGAGCAGTGGGCTTCCTGCCAGACACACAGGGAACACACATAAAAAATGGTGAGTGCCCGATTTCATTCCTTACCCTTGGCAACAGTGAAAAGCTTAGTGAAAAAAAGAAAGAAAGAAAGAAGAGAGAAAGAAAGAAAGAAGAAAGAAAGAAAGAAAGAAAGAAAGAAAGAAAGAAAGAAGAAAGAAAGAAAGAAAGAAAGAAAGAAAGAAAGAAAGAAGAAAGAAAGAAAGAAAGAGAAAGAAGAAAGAAAGAAAGAGAAAGAAGAAAGAAGAAAGAAAGAAAGAAAGAAAGAGAAAGAAGAAAGAAAGAAAGAAAGAAAGAAAGAAAGAAAGAAAGAAAGAAAGAAAGAAGAAAGAAAAAGAAGAAAGAAGAAAGAAAGAAAAAGAAAGAGAAAGAAAGAAAAAAAGAAAAGAAAAGAAGAAAAGAAAAGAAAGAAAAGAAAAGAAAAGAAAAGAAAAGAAAAGAAAAGAAAAGAAAAGAAAAGAAAAGAAAAGAAAGAAAAGAAGGGACTGGCACTGAATTGTATCTACTGAGTACCGGGCATTGCCACTTGCCCCATTTACTCCTGTGCAGAACATTAAGGAGATTATTCTTATGTTATAAATAAGGGGACAAAGGCTCCAGGGTGTTTAGAAACTTGGTGAAGGTCAAACAGCTGATCTGAGGAGGACTGTGGGATTTCGATCCAGGTCTTTTCATCTCACTAGGGACCAGAACAGCCTCCTTGGGCTCTTCTGTCTCACTCTTCCAAAGGCCATATTGGATTATGAAGCACAAAAGTCTTAGCATTCACTTGTTCCCTTGCTGATGCCAGGCATTAATCTGTCCTCAGCTAGATTGTAAAATCTTTGAGAGAAACCCACGGATGTTCTTTGCATCACACATGGTGCCCATTAAACAACAACAATAATAAAAAACAAAAAGAACCACTTTGTTACTCAACTATCATGTGCTGGCAATTGCCCTCAAGACGGAGTTATTTGTACAAATAACCAGAGGGAAACTGAACTAGTGCTTTGCTGTGTTTTTGGCTAGAAAGAAAGCAGAGATAGGGGAAGTTTAGGTCCAGCTTCACTCCGTATTAGCTCAGAAATAAGAGAATAGCAAACTACATTGCCCTCCTGAGCCTCAGTTTCCACATTTCTCAAACAACCAAATTTCTCTTTTTGAATTTAGACACTTGGAAATAAGTAAAATACGCAATGTGGTGCCTGGCAATTGATAAGTAGCAGCAATGGGCAGAGAAGGAGGAATTGGATCCCTGGCTTAGCTGTTACTAGCTGTGTGAGCTTAGGCCAGTTTCCTCACCTGTCAAATGAGATGACAATAATAGGATCTCATAAGGCTAGGACTCACTGAGTGAATACATGTATGGTGTATTGGGGGAGTATCTGGCACAGAGTTAATGCTCAATAATTTTTAGAAGTTAGCAGAATCATCTATATCATGGAAGATGGTCTAAAGATAAATCTGAGGCAAGACAATATAATCTACAGAAGAGAGGATATTTGAGGTGGGCATTGAAGCAGAGGCTCCTAGAAGGCTAGGAGGTCCCACAGATTCCCAGTAAATGAAACAGCATAAGCATGGTGGTGGGAAAGGTGTGGCTTTCTTAGAGAATTGGGAACAAAATTATCAATAATGTCACATGTAAACCTTCTACCTCTAGGAAGCTGGTATAAGGTGGGTGAAGCCAAAGGCTGTTCCTTGGATGCATCTGGAATGACCAACCCTACCTTCTGACACTGGTATCATTCTAACATTTATATTCCACTTATTCTTCATGTATTTTACTCTGCACACTGTGTACTGATTTGTCACTTTTTTAGGGTAAGATTACGTCTCTGGTAAGCTGATTAGTGTTAGACTGATTGTTTTAAAATAACTCAAGCGGCATCTGAATTTATTTACATACATGATATTGCCTTCTATAAACACAGCTGTATGCAGAAAGAAAATTCAACGGTATTTTGGGAAGTTAAGCCAACAGTTTTAGCTGTAATAAAGGCAGGCTTCTTCTTCTGGTTTCTCCTTATTTTTTTTTTTTTTTCTTTCTGGATTAAGTTTTTACAGGAGGCGTGGGCCTGAGTATTCCTGCCCAGAAGGGTCTCAAGCACTGAAGAAGTTGAAACTCTGGTGGCCATCGGGAGCATGTCACCAGTAGGCAGACAGTGTCTTTTAAGGAGGTGACTGCAGAGGACAGTGAGCTGATTTCCCGTCCTGGCATGGAGTTGACAAGGCCATGCTGACCTCTGTGCCAACATGGAAACCATTATAAGTGTTAGGACTATTTCTAACTTCTACCTGTGTAGAGAAAGGCTTTTTTGATTTTGTTGATTCCATATGGATTTACTGAATACTATTCTGTGTGGCCAGGCTCTGGGTTAGCTCTGGAGATATAGTAATAAGCAAGTAAGATATAGATCCTGCCCCTGTGAACCTTAAAATCTACTAACACAATCAGGCATTCCATAAGGTGTGAAAATGACTTTATAATTGCCAATATGGCAGGTGCCAATATGCCTAGTACGGAAACATGAGAAGATGGACACACTTAGGCTGAATGTGGGTGGGCAAGGGAAGACTCCTTTGAACCAAGGGGCATTTGGTTCATGGAGCAAACAAAAAAGATGAGTATGAATTAGCAAGTTGGAGAGACTAGGAAAGCATGTCACCTGGAAGAGAAAGGAATGCGGTGTGTCCAAGGAAGCGGAGATGGGTCATCGTGGCTGCAGAGGAGAGTGAGTGAGGCTACCAGGCAGGTCAGAAGCCAGAGCAAAGAGGCTTGTGCATGCTATGCCGTGGATTTTCACTTTATCCTCCAAACAATGGGAATCCACCAACAGGTTTCAGCCATGGAGTGACAGGATCAGATTTGTGCTTCCAAAAGATCACTTGGGCTGCTAGGGGAGAATGGATTTATAGGAGAGCCCACAGTGGATGTGGCCTGTCAGTCAGCTGGCTACAGCAGAGATCCAGGCAAGAGGGGAGGATGATTGAGACTGAGGAAGGTGGAAGTAGGCATAATCAGTGGAGTTCATGTCTGGCTGTGAGGAAGGGAAATTTCAGGTCCAATTACCCTCTTTTCCCCTGTTGTCTGACCAAAAGGTGTATACAGAGGTGCCCCTTAAGGAAATAGACTAGATAAGAGGGACCCAGGTGGGGCAGAAAAAGGAAATGAAGAGCTCTTTCTGACTTATATAAAATTTAAGATGATCCTAGACTTCCAAGGGGAGATAGTGAGAAGATAGAAGATGCATTATGTCTGACCATGTCAGGAAGGCCTTGGGCTGGAGATTTTGTTGGGAGATAAAGTATGGAAAGCCATGGAAAGGATGAGATTAGCTCCAGAAAGAGAAGAAAGGGAAAAGAAGTTTATGAACACACAGCAATTTGAGAGCATCTCTGTTCATTTCAAAGCACAGCAGGCAGTTAGACGTTCTGTCTGGGGAGCAGATCTCTGAAACAAGTTTTGTGCATCATAGGGTGGAACTCAGAAAGTAAGCTGTGCACACAAAACAGGGCACCGATTCCAACTAAAGGATTTACACTATTTGTCTCCCAATGCGTCACGATGCAGGGAAATGTCAGTGTTAAACCTACAAAGGATTTATGTCAGCACTCCAATGCTGCCCATTTTTAAGATCCAGTGCAGAACGTAAAGACTGCTAACTCTGGGAAACGAACTAGGGGTGTTGGAAGGGGAGGAGGGCGGGGGGTGGGAGTGAATGGGTGACGGGCACTGGGGGTTATTCTGTATGTTAGTAAATTGAACACCAATAAAAAATAAAAAAACAAAAAAAAATAAAAATAAAAATAAAAAGAACTTAAAAAAAAAAAAAAAGATCCAGTGCAGAAGGGATTTATTAGGTATTGGTGCTTGATCATTTTTTTTTCTTGGAATTTTGACTGTAGCACGTTATTCTTTTATTTAAGCTCTTGTTATATTTTAACCCATTGCCACAAAGTCTTCTGGATAACGTGGAAACTTTCTTCAATGCCCAGCAAAAGGGAAAGAAAAACAAGAAGGAAAACATTGGTAGGAGGATCATTTTCCTCTAAAAATGCCACCACCATTTGGAAGTTATCTTAGTGGAATTACTAACACATTTCAAGAGGCAGTTTGGTGGAAGATGGGCCTAAATCCCAGCTCTGTTATTCAATAGCTGTGATACCTGGAGCAAGGCACTTAACCTCTCTGTGTCAGTTGCCTCATCTACAAAACAGACAATATGATAGTATCTATCTCATAGGTTGGTGTAAAGATCAGGTGAATTAATATAGAGATTTAATTAGAAGTATTTCTGACATATGTTAGTACTTCTTAAGTGTTGGCTTATAGGCAACAGAAGTCTATAACTGAGAAACCTCAACTGTTTTCCCTAATTAGTCACTGACCAACTCTGTGGGTCAGGCAACCACATAGCTTGGACGATATCTTCCCAGGAAGAAAAACAAATTATTTAATCCAAAGTCATATAAAGCCTTTTTTTGGTTAATTTTAAAATAAACTGAAGTCTTGAAATATTGAAAAAAGCCTTTTATGTGCAAAGAAGTTTATCACAATATCTTTCATGATGGAGAAATATGGTAAACAACTTAAATTTCCCACAACTAGGAGATGATTAAGTAAATTATGGCCCATAAACTTGATGAAAATTAAATAATTAAAGTTATTTTATGTACATGTGAATGACTATATGTACAGATGCACATTGTATAGGTGTGTGTGTGTATATATATGTATATATATATGCTATTTTTGCTAGAAAAATCAATAACTGGACATGGGATAGAGACATTAATTGTACATCGTACATATTCCATAAAGACTGGATACTAGCAGATAATGGGATTTAATTTTTCTTCTTTATGTATTTCTGTGTCAATGACAACTATTATTTTTATAATCAGCTTTATTGAGGCAAAATTTACATAAAATAAAATCCACCAATTTTGAGAATATAATTAATGAGTTTTGATAAATAGGCATATAACCACTTTTACAATCCAAGTATAGGACCTTTCCAGAATCCCCCAAAACTCCCTCATGCCCCTTTGCAGTTTCCTCCTCCCATTCTCGCCCCTAAAAAACATAATTTAGGGCTGCCTGGGTAGCTCAGTCAGTTAAGCATTGCTTTTGGCTCAGGTCATGATCCCAGGGTTCTAGGATCCAGCCCCCCATTGGGCTCCCTGCTCAGTGGGGAGTCTGCTTCTTCTCCCTTGATCCCTCGCCCCTCACTGCCCATGATCTCTCTCTCGATCTCTCTCTTAAATAAATAAAATCTTAAAAAAGAAAAAATAATAAAGCAAATATTTACTTTCCATGTCTTTACTTGTGCTGTATCTTGAATTTATATAAATGGAATCCCACTGTGTGTGTAGTCTTGACTTATCATGGAGATCTAACCATGTTACTGAATGTATCAATAATCTGTTATTTTTGTATTGCTAAGTAATATTCCATTGTCTGGATATATCACAATCTGTCTATCATTTAGACAGTCATTTTAGTTGTTCTTAATTGCAGGCTATAATAAATAAAGTTCTTATGAGCATTACAGTACTAGCTTTTTATAAACAAGCTTTCGTTTGGCAAATACCTAACTTTGGTAAATACTTAGGAGTGGGTTTCCAGGATGGTATGACAAGCATGTATTTAGCTACAAAAAACTGCCTGTCTGGTGGTTTTCCAAAGTCCTGTACCATTTCTCATTCCCACCAGAAATGTAGGAGACAGCCACTTGCTCCACATTCTCAGCAGTATTTGGTATTACCTGGCTTTTACATTTCAACCATTCTAGTATGTAGTGTGTGTATCATTGTATCTCTTGTGGTTTTAATTTGCATTTCCGTAGTAACAAGTGATGTTGAGTATATTTTTATGTTCAGTTAATTTGCCAATTGCCTCCCTTCTTTGATAAAGTGCCCATTCAAATATTTTACCAATTTTTTATAGAGTTGTTTGTTTTTCTGTTGTTAAATTGTAAGAGTTAGATATTCCAGATATAATTCTTTTATCAGATGTTTTATAAATATTTTCTCCCAGTCTTAGTAGTTGTTTTTGTTTTTTAATAGCAAAAATCTTAACTTTGGTAAAATTCAATTTATCACTATTTTCATTATGATTTTCCTGATTTTGTTATTCTTAGCTATAAATTCACTTTATTTAATAGATATAAGCTATATATATATATATTTTTTTTTTTAAGATTTTGTATATTTATTCATGGGAGACAGAGAGAGAAGCAGAGACACAGGCAGAGGGAGAAGCAGGCTCCATGCAGGGAGCCCGATGTGGGACTCGATCCCAAGACTCCAAGATCATGCCCTGAGCCTATGGCAGATGCTCAACCACTGAGCCACCCAGCTGTCCCAGATATAAGCTATATTGGTTATCTATTTCTTCTTGAAGGAACTTTGGTTGTTTTGGTACCTTTCCAGGGATTTTCAAATTTTATCTGTTATCAAATATATTGAACTGAAGTTGTTTGTAACATTCCCTCACTGTCCTTTTAATGGGAAATCTATTCGAATCCCATTTTTTCGATGCTTGATATTAGTAATGTGTGTCTTTTTCTCCCGCTCTCTGTCTCTCATGTATATGTGTGTGCTTGTGTGTGTGTTCAGTCTAAAGATTTACTAATTACATAGCCATTTTATAAAAACCTGCTTATTGCTTTTCTTCTAATTTATTAGGGTGGAAGCTAAGAACACTGATTTGAGAGCTTTCTTTTCTCTAATATAATTATTTAATGGTATAATTTTCCCTCTAGGTGCTGCTTAAGCTGCATCTCACAGATTTTGACATCTCATGTTTTCATTTTTGTTCATTTCAAAATAATATCTAATTTCTCATGTGATTTCCTCTTTGGTCAATGAATGAGTTAGTAAATATTGGTTTAATATTCGAATGTCTTGCGGTTTTCCACATACTCTTCTATTATTGACTACTAGTTTGATTCTGTTGCTTATATGATTTCAATGATGGTAAATTAACTGAATTCTGTTTTATGGCCCAGAATTCATCTTGCTGAGTATTCCATGTACACTAAAGGAGAATGTATATTATTGCTGTTGATGGATGGAGTGTTCTAGAAATGTCAAGTAGGTCAAACTGGCTGATAGCATTGAATCTTCCACATTCCTACTGATTTTCTGTCAACTCTATCATTTACTAAGAGAGGAGTCTTGAAGTCTCCAAATATAATTGTGGTTTTATCAATTCCTCATTTCAGTCCTATCATATTTTGCTTCATGGAATTTGAAGCTCTCTATTAGGTACATGTGTATTTAGGATTATTTTGTCCTCTTGATGAGTTGACCCCTTGAACATATGAAACATCCTTCTTTATCCCTGGTATGTTACTTGTTTTGAAGTCTACTTTTTATGATATTAATATAATCTCTCCAGCATTCTTCTGATTGATGTTTGCTCGGTATATCTGTTACCATATTTTCACTTTAATCTTCCTATGCCTTTTTGTGTTTAGAGCAGGATTCTTACAGAAGCATATAATTGAGTATAATGGTTAATTTTACGTGTCATCTTAGCTAGGCTATGGTATGAGTTGTTTGATCAAACACCAGTCTAGATGTTGTTGTACTGGTAACTTTTATTTATTTTGTATTTTTTAAAGATTATATATTTATTTGAGAGAAAGAGAGCATAAGCCAGGGAAGGGGCAGAGGGAGAGGGAGAGAAGCAGACTCCATGCTGAGTGTGGAGCCCAACCAGGGCTCAGTCTCATGACCCTGAGATTATGACCCAAGCCAAAATCAAGAGTCAGATGCTTAACTGACTGAGCCACCCAGGTGTCCCCCATAAAGGTAACTTTTAGATGAGATTAACATTTGAATCAGTAGACTATGAGCAAATCGGATTTCTCTATGTAATGTGGGCAAGCTTCATCCAATCAGTTGAAGGTCCTAAAAGACTGAGGCCCCTTAGGAAGAAGTAAATCTGCTTCCATATTGCCTTCAGACTCAAGATTCCAACATCATTTTCTCCTTGTGTCTCCAGAATGTTGGCCTGCCCTGAGGATTTTGGACTTGCCAGCCCCGTAACTGCATGAGTCAATTCCTCAAAGTAAATCTCTCTCTCTCTCTCTTTCTATATATATATATATATATTCTGTTGGTTCTGGTTTTCTGAAGAACCCTGGTTAATACATTGGGTCTTGCATTTTGTTTCAATGTGACAATCACTGACTTTAATTGGAAGTGTTTAGGCCATTTACATTTAACATAATTATTGATATGGTTGAGTGTTAAGCTATCATATTGTTGTTTATTTATACTTAATACTTCTGTTCTTCTTCTTTTCCACTCCTTTTTCTTCCCTCTTTTGGACCAACTGAGTATTTTAAAATGTTATTTTATCTCCACTATGGCTTACTGTTCTAGCAGTGTCTTTTTTTTTCTCTTTTAAAAAATATTGTTCTATGAATATATATGTATATATGTATATGTTACATGTATAAGTACATATGACACATATGTATATATGTTATTACAGCACACCTCCAGATAGTGTATCACTTCATATATAGTAGAAGACCCTTACAGCAGCATACATCTATTTCCCCCTCCTAGCTTTTTGATATTTGTGTCATATATTTTACCTTTATAGAGCTACTCAATCCCACAATAAATTGTTATTTTGCTTTAAGTAGTCAATTATATTTTAAAGAGTTTTTTAAATGAAAGAAAAATAATTTATATTTACTTATATATTTACTATTTTCATCATTCTTCATTAATCTGTTTAATCCAAATTATTATATCCTACCATTTTATTTTACATAATTGTCAATAAAGATTCTTCTGTCTTTTTTTATATTTGTTCTTCTGTACATAATTTGCAGTATTTCTCTGGATGCCCTTAAGATTTTCTTTTTATCTTCAAATTTCATCAATTCGATTTTGATGTGCCTTGGTGTGATTTTCTTTGGATTTATTCTGTTTGTGGCTTGTTTAGCTCCTTGAATCTGTCGACTTCTAGTTTTCATTAAATTTGTAGGATTTTGAAACGTTGTTTTATCAAAAATTTTTTTCTGCCTCCTTCACCTCCTTCTTGGAATCCAATTACTTGTACATTAGACTAGTTTTTATTTTACCAGAGGTTATAACTGACCCTCTGTTTATTTCCTTGGGGTTTTTTCTCACTTGTCTTCTTCTTCTTCTTTTTCTTTTTTTTTTTTTAACTTTCTGTTGTTCTATCTGTAAGGCCATTAATTTTATTTTCCTACAGTGTCTAATCTGTTAATTTAATGTAGTATTTTTCATTACAGATATTGTATTTTTCATATCTACAAGTTCCATTTAGGTCTCTCAAAAATATATTTCATTTCTCTATTCATCTTGGTCTTATTTTCCTTTATTTTCTTGAACATGTGGGATATGTTTAGAATTGTCTTAAAATAACTGTTATTTTTAGTTCTGATTCTATTCACTGATTTTTTTTTTCTTCTGGTTTTTGGTCATATTTTCCTGCTTCTCTTATGTCTGGACACTTTTGTGTCACATTTAATATGTTATTGGTTGCTAGATTTTGTTGTACTTTTTACTCTCAGTTATTTAGAATTAGTTGGATCCTTTTGAGGCTTACTTTTAACTTTTGTTATGCTGATTAGCATTTAGTCTAATTTAGCCCCACTACTAAGGTGATAGCCTTCTGAGAATTCTGCTTCATGGCCTATATTTTATTGAGATCTTTTCTCTCTAGATGGTAGGAAGACAAACTATTCTTAGTTCTATGTGAGCTCCAGGAATTTTTCTGCTTATTACTCTCATGGGTAATTTGCTCTCACTCATGTACAAATTAATACTCAGCCAAAGAATCCAAGGCATCCTGAGGCAGATTTCTCAAGCTCTTCCTCCATGCACCTCTCTTGCCACCTTATTCTCTCCCACAAATCCTAGTTACCTAGGTTTTCCTGAACTCTACTTCCATCTCCTTTATCAGCAAGACTGAGTTGGATCTGTTAAGGTTTTCAATCTCTGTATTCTGTCCTGGTAACTAACTCAAGTCTGTAAATTGTTAAAATCATAGAGTTTATCTTATCCATTTACTTTTTTGGGGAATCATAGTCCAATAGTACCTGTTGTCCAATGTCTAAAAGCTGTTGTATACACACACACACATACACATTCCTAGTTCTTTAAGTTATGAGGATAAATCTGATCTTTGTTAATTAACATTACTCAGAAATGGAAATCTGGAATTATATTTTATTCTGGTGATTTTCTGACAATTTATAAATTGTGAATGTTTTGCAAAAATATAGGACTGTATGTTTTAATAGTGAAAATCAAAATATATATGCATGTGCACATTATTGTTATTGTGTCATCTGTATGAGAATAACATAAAATATATTATGGGTCCTCATTTTGGTTGTCTTTAGATGGTAAGACTATATAACATATTATTTTTATCTTTCTTTTCACTTTTTGTTGTATTTTCCTAACTTTTCAATGGAAATTGAGAAATTCCTGTTAGTTGGAAAAATAACCTTTATTAAAAAATAATTGAAGCTGTTCAGTAGTTATACACTGAAGAAGTAGTTCTAGAGTAGAAAGGTCTCATCTACAAAAAAATCATATGTACATAAATTAACATGCACATTCAAATTATCTTTTTAATGTACCCAATCCTGGGCTTAGCAGTTTCCCCTCATACTTCTCTTATTTCCAAAATATAATTGAGACTTATAATAAACATAGATACAATAAAATAATAAAAGTGTCAAATGGAGTTTAAAGTTCAAGATACAGGAAATGAAATGGGTGGAGAGTAAATGGGCTGAGTGGAGAATGGTGGGTGGAGAATAGAAAGGAGGCACTGTAATTTTAGCACCAAACCTAGACTAAGGATAGCTTTGGAAACTAAGCATAAAATTTCTCTAGGAGCTTACAGGCAGCCAAAACAAAGAGAGTAACAGTGGAATTTGGACTCTCAGAATTTAAAAGTGATTCCATCTAGAGATTTGTTTTTCAATTTTATATATTCCAGTTCTTACTTCTGAAAGAACATTTTCATGTAAGTTAAAGAAACCCTCCATAGATAAAAATGTGCTCAGCTCTTTTAGGACAAAAGACAATGTCAGGCAGAGACCCTTTCCTTAATGGGACTGGGTTCCTAGAGACACATCTAAAAACCTGGAATCGTTTGAGATTGAAACAAGACAGCATATGATTGATTTCAACTTAAAGTCAAAGCCTACAAGATTCCAGTTAAAGGGTGACCTTTGGGTCTTAATGGATGGGTGAGTATGGATAAGCATAGGGTCAGGAAAGGCACAATACAGAGTAAGGCAGAGAGGGAGATGAGGACATTGCATATCGCCTGGGAAATTTAGGTGCTGAGCCTGCCTGTGGGGGAGTGGAGCAATATGGAAATAAACACACTGACTCTTCAATGAGCGATTATTCCATTCACATCACGCAGGAGTCCTAAATGTCATGGTGGAGGAAGCACTGACAATAAGCCCACAAGCTCTCAGTTCCAGTCCTATCTTGGCTAAATCAAAGAACTAAGTGAAGAAACTTAATTCCCAACATGTCGAGATTTTAAGAGGGCTAGATGAAGTTTCATATCTTAATGTACATTATTCACCAGGCTTTCTTATGGGTGTTAAGGCATTTTGTTCTGTTTTAAAGACAGTGCAAAACTTCACATACGGGAAGGAATAGTTTTGAGTTCAAATCTAGTCATCATTATTTTTATAATGTATTGAGGTAGCAAGGCAGGTTTGGCCAGCAGAGCTAAGACTTGGAATTTCTAATGGAAAGTTCCCTGACCTGAGCCTGCTATTAGGCATAGAAGTTTTGTTTTTTCAATTACTCCAACTAGGAGTTGAGTTTATTGAAACGGTGGGGAGGACAGCAGACTGGATGAAGTTTCTTTTTTTTTTCTTAAGATTTTATTTATTTATTCATGAGAGACACACACACACACAGAGAGAGAGAGAGAGAGAGAGGTAGAGACACAGGCAGAGGGAGAAGCAGGCTCCATGCCGGGAGCCCGACGTGGGACTCAATCCTGGGTCTCCAGGATCATGCCCTGGGCTGAAGGCAGCACTGAGCCACCTGGGCTGCCGTGGTTGAAGTTTCTAATCTGAGTTTGAAAACCTATGGTTAGAAGATGGAAGGCCTGAGACAGACATGTCACTGGTGTGTATATGTGTGTGTGTATGTGTGTTTACTTTTGTGTTCTAGTCCTTGGGGAAGAAATCTGTTCTTGGACTAAGAGAAACTTTGAGTTCCTTTGAAGGGCAATGGCCACCTTTGGCCCTCACCCCCTTGCATCAGCAAGGGTTCAGTCAGGAAAACACAAACCACACTGTTTCAGCTAAAGAATTCAGTGAAAGAACTTGGTTGCACAGGCTTTGGAAAACTCAACAGGCAGAAACCAGCACACCAAGGTCACACAGCAGTAATACCTGCAGGAGGTGACTCCCACACCCAGGGCTGGGGAACAAATGGTAGATGTTAGGGATGTCAGAATCCAGGTGCTCTGTGGCAGGCCAGGTGGTGGAGCAGCTGATTTCTAACTGTGGCTCAGGCAAGGGAGCCTCAGAGCTGAGACCCACAAGGCTGTTGCTGTTTATCCCTCTGAGGGGGCGCAGTGAGGCTGCTCTGGGAGTTCTCAAAATGCCATGACTAGAGTCAACAGCTGCTGCAGGGATGAAGTCTCACCGCCAAGGTGAAGTGAGGCCAGCCAAGATAAGGTAGCAGACCCTTTTCCCCCAGTCACCCTTCAGGCTGCCTCTAGTGCCCCCTATGGGCAGGTGCCAGCGTGCCACTAGCTGAGGGAGGAAATGCAGCGTGCCCAGCCCCTGTCCCAGCCTCACTGGGGAGGACTGGGGAAGGGGGCTTTGTGAATGCTTTGTAAATGCTGTTCACAGACTCATAACCAGATTCCCTTTCAGGGTCTCATAAAGGCCAGCACAGCATGCAGGTGCTCCCTGGCTTCATGACAGTGAAAGGCAGCTGGCCTTTTTTTTGAGGAATGACTCTAGGCCATGTGCTGAGAAGAAAACATTCACGTTCTTACTTTCTTTTATCCTTATAATAACCCAGGAGATGAGTAGTAGTATTTCCATTTTACAAGTGGAGTATTTGAAGCTCAGAGAGTTTGTGTAACTTTCAAAGGGTCACAAAGCTAGTAGGCGGGAGAGACAGAACTCAGTGACTCCAGCCTTCTTCCCTGTTCGCTAAATGACAACTCTCTCTACACTCTCTTTGGTCATGGTAACCTACCTTGAACACAGACCAAGCAGTGACACCTTCCCCACTAAGGAGTAAGTACTATGTAGTCAGCATAGTGGAGGACTCGCTCAAAGCTGCATGCAGGTCACCAGCACCGTGTACGTAGAGGCATAGGCACTCAATAAATACTCATTAAATTAAAAAAAAATATATATATATACACATACATACACACACACACACACACATATATACACATATATGAATGTGTATCCAGATGTATGATTTGATCCCCAAACATATCTAACTTAGGTGTAATGCATGCATGTGTATGTCTAAAATATATTTTAGCACTGCACAAAGGCAAGCAAATGCTTTTGAAGCCAGAAAGGAAGCACGTGACACCCATGTGCCCATCTTTCCTTCTTCTAAGGGATTGCATGTAGTTTTAAAATGAGGCAAATGTGAATACATGTCTGCTCTTTGAATCAACTATCCCATTGAACTATGTTCACTTCTCCCCCACTCCCGCCCATCCCCCAGCCCGTGTACAGCCTATCATTAGCCGCTATCTGGAATCGACAGTAGAGTAATTTGAACTCTGGTTCCCAAGGGCCTATTCTTTTACTTCCTGCTGTAGGAATACGGTGTGTATTGATTAGATATCAGACTGTAATGGGCTTCCAATCTCTCTGCCTTAAGATATATGATGGAGATGACAGGAAACAGATACTCTGTTACTACTTGTAAATAGTCTGGTTGAACAAAATGGTTGGTAACCACTTCAGTGCCAAGCACTCTTACCACCAGGAAGAAGCTACTTTATCACTCTTTCCAATATAATTTCTTGGAAAGACAAGGCAGGGGATTTCCTTGTGTGGCCAGAGCCACGGCCTAAGATTGTCATCTCCTCTGGAAACTCTGCCGTGAGGAGAGCTGCTCAGCCGGCTCAGACAGCCCTAGCAGCAGCCTGAGCAAACTTGCCCCTGCAGGACTGCTGCAAGGGAGGCAGAAGTGAGGGCTGAGCAGAAGCCAGAGCAGGGCTGGGCCCTTCCCCCTTTGGAGCAAGACCTAGAGCCAGATGCTCCTAGGAGCCTCAGTTTCCTCATCCAGAAAATGGGGCAATAATCTCGTTCACAACACTGCCACAAAGATTGAGCACAACGGGTTCAGGGTAGCAAGACAGTGCCTGGTGCCTGGTCAGGTCTCTTTCCTTTCTCCACCCCTGGAATTAGAAGCTTTCCCTTTGCTGGAATTCTGATAGTCCTTCGGTTTGGGCATGACCGGGCCACAGTCGGTGTATCTTCCTGTGTGGCCGAGTTCAGACCCCAGAGAGCACTCGGTTGTAGCATTCGCCTGCCAGTGGACTGAAGGTCCCAAGCCGAGCTGAACCTCCTCAGCCCTGGAGCAAACGCTGGTTTCTGGTTCTGCAGTGCTGATGGCAGCCCGGCCCAGGCACTGGTAACTCCCCATTTGAAGTTGCCTGGGCTTGTTTTGTGGGTTTAGCCTCCTTCCTGTGCCAAGTCTGTGATGGTAAAGTCAGCAGGACCCTGACTCACAGCTTGATAACTGTAGAGCTAGTAGATAGGATGTTTGCTGCACCATCTTTCTCTTCCTGGTGGCCCTCAGACGCCAAGGAAAAGCTCCACATGCCACCCTCCCTGAAACGGCAGGTTGGATTTTGCACAGATCCGGATGTCTTCTGTTGGATTCTAAGTTTCCTTCCCCTTTCTTATCAGCAAAGATGACTAAAAAGCAAGTTGGACAGCAGTGCAAAAAGGATTCCAAAGGATGACTGTAAACTTTTAAGGGGGAATAAAATGTGAGTTTATACATTTTTAATGACACTAGGCCTGAAGCTCATATTCATTTATTACCAGAGATATCAGCCACTTATCTGCCACTTCTCTAATCTTTGCCCTGCAAACAGGCCTGACCTCTGATCAAGGAAGATAAGAGGAGAATAAACAATGGCTACCTGCTAGGAACTGATTGGAAGAGAGGGATCCAAATGCCAGAAGCTACAGTTAATTCTGGATTCCTTCCCATCTTTTCTACATCCACTGCTTCTGTCGACAAAGACAAGTGGACCCAGCCGCCTCCTTTGCTAACATTTCCCTATCGCTCCTTCCTCCCCTGCCCCCATTAGAATCAGGAGATCAATAAAACCAGCTTTGAGAGAGGAAGGAACCGATCTTCGTGCTCGTATCAAATGCCGTATCTCCGCAGCACGTGGAGAAGGGCCAGTGTGCAGTGAGTGACCTAATTGCACAGTCCAAAAACACCGAATTCATATTATTGGCTTCATCAGCATTGTCCCTCCTGGAGGTTGTTCTTAATTAGCCCAGGAGAGGATTGAAGAAAAGAAAAGAATTGTGACTGTTAGCTTCTATACAGAAGGATCTGGCCACAAAAGAAGCAGACATATAGAATGATGGGCACCATTTATCGAGGGCTCTGTCCATGCCAGGCCCTGAGCTGAGTTCCTGAGGGTTGCCGTCTCCGGAGCTTCATTCTAGCAACAGCTCTTGGAAAACATTCTGATTATTCGTGTTCTACAGATGAGGACAACTGAGGCTTGAAAAGATGAGGAGCTTTGTCCCCCTTTGCACGGCTGCTAATTGCAAAAGCAGATTTCGTACAAAGGTCTGACCACCCCCCCGTGTCCCCAAATTCCAAAATGATGGCTGTGAGTCCCCATCATGTCAAGCCACCTGCTCTCCATTAGCAGAATAAAGGAGGAGGTACAATGAGATAATTGAATCCAGCCCTTCATTTTTCAGATGAGGAAGCAAAAGTTCAGAGAGGGAAAGTGACTTGCTCAAGGTCACACAGCAGAGATATCACTAAGTCCTCGATTGTGGACTGCCAGCCTCATGCCTTGGCAGAGAGAAAATACGCTTGTTGGCTATACCTGTATCCCCTCCTGAGAGTAGCAGGATATACACCACTCCACAAAAACATGGAGATACATAGGCCAGAAAAGTGGAGAGACAGAAACTTGACATAGTACAAGAGAATTTCATAGGTCATTTTGTTTATTCAACAAACAGACCTTCATTGTGCAATTAATATACATAAAGCATAATGAAGGTGCTGCAGTTTTAGCAGTGAAAAACAGGTATACTAAAGGTTTGCTTGTGCGTGTATGCATTTATTTTCCTACTTTCATTAGCTATACTACAGACAAACTTGAGCTTATAAGTAAAATGAGGCAAATAAGATTTTAAATAATAAAAACTTCAACTACTTCAATGCATCACATGCATTACAGATGAAGGCATCAGAATGTACATTTCCTTCAGAGTTTATCTTGATCACCCAACATGCTTTTTGCAGTATTGAAGTAATCAAGTTTTTTGAATTCACTAGTTATAAAGCAAATAAAAACAAACTAAAATAAAAGCACTTCTAAATTGGATGTTCCTACCTGGGAGTAAAATGCTGAGTATTTTAGAAAGAAGCCATAACGACACTATCATTTGCTGAGTACTTAAACTGGGCCAGGCATTCCACAGACATGATCTCATTTAATCCCCTCAAGACTCTTGCAAGGTGTTATCATCTCTATTTTACAGATGGGAAACTAAAAGAGTAACAAAATCTAACTAAGACCCATAACCAGGCAGCAAAGAAATAGCCAAATCAATTGCAGAGCTGATATCACCAGTAAGATACCTCCCCCACTTCATCACAAGAGGATTGTTAGGGTCATATACTAATGATCAAATCACAATGACAAAAATAATAATTATTGTATCTTGAGCATGTGCAATACATCAAGTACTACGCTGAGCACATTTCAGACGTTATCTTATTTGATCCTCACAACAAACCCAAGAGGGATGTACTATTATTATCTTCATTTTTATAGATGAGAAAATAAAAGCACAGAGAGGGCAAGTAGCCTGTTCAGGATCACACAGCTAATACATGATAGGGCCAGGAGTCAAACCCAGTTAAGTACAGTGCTAACCCTCTACTCTTAACCGCTATTATATTGCCTTTGCAATAAGAAAAAAAAAATATAGTTCAGCATGGCTAAGTATGTTTCCTCTAAAATATGGTTTTATATGCTAGGTCAAAAAATACAGAGGGGGTAGAGGGGGAAAAGCTAAACATCAGAGAACAATGAAATCAAGAATTCTAGAAATATCAAAATATCACAGTTATCACTTACTCAAGTCAGTGCAAATATGGTTTAAATGGGAAGCATTTCGCCCTAGATTGTATTTTTTCTTAGGAGTTGGACAAATTTTGACCCGTTATTATATATTGTATTATTTCCTTCACCAAGATGTAAAACACAAAGGGAGTTCATGCCAAAAGCTCTAATTTTTACAAGATGGTTAAGGGACTTTTGATTTTCCCTAATGTATTTCTTCCCCATCAAAGCCATTCCTAGTAGTAAAGGACTTGTGTTCCTCGTCTCCTGAAATAAACATGCCTGGATTTTCTATGTGGTTATATGTTGGATTAGCAAAGTTTCTTTCACAAGGTTTGGGAAGATTTTCTTCAGGCTGTGAAATGCTGACTTGCTTCCCCCCATCTGTCTGCCCTCATTGTCTCCCAGGGGCTTCCAGAATGCTCTCTGAATGCCCTATTCCACTTCATCCTTTATGCTTCAGGGCACAGGAATATTTGGCTGTAGGAATGTTGGGCCTCTTTCTTTGCTGCTCTGTTTATCAGACTCATAAATAATTCTCCAGGTCACCCTTAGCAAATATGAGCATCCTCTCCTCATAAATGCCAACAACCAGTTCACAGAAGTGTCATTACTCCTTCATGATGAGGGTCATTCAGTAAGTAAAATCAGAGAGGAAAATCACTTGACATGTTTTAAGCTTCTACCTCATGTCAAGCACTTTACATATATTATCTCATTTAATTGTCATAAGACCCCTGAGAAATTGGTGTTACCACCCCCATTTTATACATGAGATATCTAATATGCTAAAGGTTATAAAATGAGTTTATTAATAATGAATACAGCTAGTATTTATTAGATTCTTACTATATACAAGAAACTGCCTCTACTTCTCTGCAAATACTAGTTCATTTAATTCCACAGTAACCCTGAGGGGTAAACGTGATTGTTATCCCTATTTTATAGCTGAGAAAACTACACAGAAATGTTAAGCAACTTTTACAAAGTTGAATAGCTAGGGAGCAACTTAAAATCACAAAGTTTAATTTTCAAACTTTCACTCTTGAGACTAAATGAATTTTTCCAAGAAGTCAGAGTAAGGTTCTATGACCTCCATATTAGAGATATAAGTGGATGGGGACAGCTCTGGGCAATTGCCAGTCTTGGGATTTAGTTCAGATGGTTTTAACTGGAAGTTTGGTTGTGCATCTTCTAGCAATATGATCTTGGGCAAGACCTCTCTGGGCCTTCCAGGCAGAGCTGCTAATTCTCTCTCTGTGAGAGAATGTAGGAAAAGGATAATCGCAATTATGTCCATATATTAGTAGAACCACAGGAAGCCAAACAAAAACCCTGCTTCTAAAGAGGAATCAGCCCCCCAGTTTAGGGCCACAGCTTAATACAAAAGGTATCTGTTTTAAATTTCTCACCAAAACAACTACTTTCATATTGGAAAAACAAGCCCTTAACAACAATCCAAGGGATTACTTTAATTACATTTTTTCTTTCATTGGAAAAATATTATTTACTTGATTTTTTTAAAAAATGAAGATAGCACAGAAATGTGTAAAAGAGAAAGTTTCTGTTCTCCTTTGCAGGAGAGATCTTATTTACTTATTTATTTTTAAAAGATTTTACTTATTTATTCATGACAGACACACACAGAGAGAGAGAGAGAGGCAGAGGGAGAGAGGCAGAGGGAGAAGCAGGCTCCATGCAGGGAGCCTGACTTGGGACTCAATCCTGGGTCTCCAGGATCACACCCTGGGCCAAAGGCGGCGCTAAACCACTGAGCCACCTGGGCTGCCCCAGCAGGAGAGACTTTTAGCATGTATGTGCTATCTGTCTGGCATGTGCATGTTGCTCTCAGTAACAGATCACAGGCATCCTCTTGCATCAGAGTCTGAGGGGCTCCTTCCTTCTTTCTGATGGCCTCAGCAGCCCTGTTACATGGAGGCGCTATCACTTCTTCCTCCATTCCCCCACTGATGGACCTATACCTTGTTTCCTGCTAGCTTTAGTTATTGCAGATGCAAAAAAGCACTTACTGTCTACTTACATGTGTTTTTTGGTACAATTCAGTTTTTGTAAATTGATTTAAGTGAGATTAAATGCCAACATTTAATTTGACTTCTGGGAGGAACCACTGAGAGATGTTGATAGGTATGTAATTTCCACACATGAGGGAAAGAGGTAGGGAGTTTCCCCAGACTCTGAAGATCTCCTCCAGGAAAGGGATCCCCACACTACCCTTCTGTGTCCCCAGATTCCTTCCCCAGCATGCCTCCCCCTGCCTTTTATCTAGCCAGACCACCCAGGCAATAGCCAGATGGCTAGCTATGTCTTTTGAATTGGCTCTTTTAAGAGTTTGATCTACATCTTCTTCACAATAAGAAACCAGTTTATAACAATAACAATTTTTTTTTAATTGTGATTCACTGACTGTTCTTTGCTTGAGGTGTCACAGCCAGGATCCTGTCTGTGGCAGTGGGTATGCGATTCAGGTCAGATGTTAACCACATTTACTTAGTGAGGTCATTCCAAGAGAAGCTCCTTCTCTGTCACCTGATGAAAAACCTAAGAGGTGCTCAGAAAGAATTTTCATGTTCCTTCCTAAAACCAAAAATGAAAGCCAGTTGCCTGAAGAATCCTAAAGATTTTTGCTCTATTTTTCTCTCCTTTTAAGAATGATTGGGACATGTGTCTCCATCGTCCAGCACCGGTCATTAGGGTCTCAAGCTCTTCTTGGGGTGAACTCAAGAGAGTGAATGTCTTAAATCAATTCCTTCTGCTTCTGGTTTTAAGCCTCACCTTGTCAGATTGGCTCTCGGCGTGTTTCAGCCACAGTGTAAGTCCGGCCCTGCGGCCCTGAATCCGCCTGGCACTGACATGAATAGTGTATTTGGATTCATATGCTTACTTATCTTTTCGGTTCCTTCCCCACCTCAGCAGCCAGCCTCCCACTAGCTGGGAACTGACAATTCTTTTTGGAAAACTAAGCAGATCTTTCAAAACAGTTTTCAAGTCTTGTAACAGCACGTTTGTGCTGCTACAGCTAAGAGCTGTCAGGCCTCCAGCATGCACCTTGATTTCAGCTCAGCAAACAGAGCAAAATATCCATTCTGTGCATGAAATTGCCTGTGTTCTGCGTGGGAATCTCTGCTTCTCAGCACCCTGTGCACGTAGCAGACTGCGTTTGGCTTTTCCTTGAGTTGGGAAATTGGGTCCCGAAGAAAAGGCGCCTTCTTGCTGGATACTGGAAAAGCCATCCCGGAGGAAACAGAATTCAAAGTGAGAACCATGAATTCTCACTTAGAACGTTTTTCCTTAAAAAGTGTTTTGTTTTGTTTTGTTTTGTTTTTGTTTTGTTTTTTTTTCCTTGAGAGAGCCTACAGTTAGTGGGGATATGATCAAATGTTCACGCTCATCCAATACTTTTGAAAGTTCAAATTGCTCAGAACCCTGTCGGTGTGAACTTATTTCATGCAAACAAATAAACCAGCAACAAGAATGACAACCACAGCTGCCCTCTGTGTGTGATGTGGAATAGTATGGAAAGCTTCAGAACCCTCTCATTTCATTTATTGGGATCAATCCTGAGGACATAAGCCTTAATCCACATTTCCAAGCACCTACAAAGATAGTCATCAAAAGTCATCAAAGCATTACGGAAGAGGGTGACAGTCTGAAAAACAGAAGTAAATCAATCACAGTGCATCAACTAGATGGAACATTCTGCAGCCATTAACATGAGTTTACAAAAGGTGTTGACAAAAAAATATTATGGCAGATTTTTTAAAGTAAATTTTATCAAAGTATCACAAATACACAGAAAAGTACACAAATCATAAGCATACAGTTTACTGAATTTTCACAAAGTGAACACACCCACATAACCAGTATCTGGATGGAAAAGAAAGAAACCCTAGCACTCCAGAAGCCCTGTCTCTATACTGTACCAGTCATTCTCCCAACCTTCCCCCACCAGGTAATGCCTTCTAAGATTTTTGCTCCGTTTTACCGGTTTTTAAACTCAATAAATGAAGTTTTAGTTTCTATATTTGTTTTCCCCTTTCTTTCCTGAACAATAAATAAGTGTACAAACTCTGCTACAACTCTGCACAATGGGCCAGTCAGGCATTTATCCACCTAACCATTCATCCATCCACATACCCATCCACTCATTGTTTATTCATGCATTCAGTAAATG
This sequence comes from Canis aureus, assembly GCF_053574225.1. NCBI lineage: Eukaryota > Metazoa > Chordata > Mammalia > Carnivora > Canidae > Canis > Canis aureus. The sequence continues at coordinate 17,294,779 of NC_135613.1, read as the reverse complement.
TTCGTGAAACAGCTACTTGGGGCCAGGCATTTTGTTACATAGAAAGGAGTCATGAAAGGATTTTTCTTGGAGGGGGGGCATACCATATAGTTTCATAATTAGGCATCAATAATATAGCAATATCAAGGATATACTGATAAAAATATAGTACCGATAACAAATATTTTTTTGAGGGCTCACAGCATACCAGGCACTGTGCTAAGAGAGTTACATGTAGACAGTCATTTAAGTCACAGTCACCTCTGGAGCATATGCTTTCTTTTTTCTTTTTATCTCCGTAGAACAGATATGGAAGCAGGAGTCTAGAGAAGTTAGAGTACTTGCCCAAGGTTACAAAGCTAGACTGGGATTCCAGTTCAGGTCTGCAGAACACTAACTCCAGGCTTTCTTAGCTCTGCTCTCTCCTCCCCAGGTAGAAATGAAGAGGGAACAGTGGGAGAAGGGAGCCCAATGTCAATGCAAGTGACATTAGCCAGGAATCTCCAGATGGGCTTTGAATGTGCTCTTAAAAGATGAAAAGGGATTCTTTTGACAAAAGAAGGAAACAGGGCATTTTAGGAAGCTTGTACAGTGCAAAGCAAAGATGATTCCAACTCTGAATGAGAGAGGGCTGGAAACCAGAGACAAGGCAGGCGGAGGGAATGTAATAAGATTTAAACCTCCCAGAAGACTGGTCCCTGAGTCTTCTCTGTGTCATTCCAAATTTGAGGGCCAATTCAGAATGAACCAAGATAAATGGACTGCTTTTGACCCTGTGCCTCCAAGTGCCCTTTCTCCCTCCTAGGCTGGGAAGTCTCCCCTCATCTTATTGCTCCCACAGATCCTGTTCACACAACATTGGCATCTTCTATAGCTGTGTTATCCACTGTGGCAGCCATTAGCCACACACAGTTATTTCCACTTAAGTTAATGCAAATTAAGTAAAATTAAAATGGAATTCCTCAATTGCACTAGCCACATTTCAAGTGCTCAATAGCCAGATATGGCAAGTGGTTACCATATATAGCTATAGAACATTGTGGAACATTCTACTCATTCTACTCTATGATCTGCCTCTTGGGCATGGAAAAGCACCTAGGGACAGGGACCATGCATGAAGGATGCTTGCAATGCCTTGTATGGAACCTGGTGCAGAAAAGGTGCACAGTGGTTACTAAGTCAATAATTTTAGGACTAGAATGGAGCTTTTGCCCATGCCCTCTTTCAACAGGGAGGAAGTCTAAGGCTGGCACTGTGAGTGGGGACATATCCTTAAACAAGGGACTTTACTCTCACTCTTCCAGGGCTAATGTGCACGAGTTGCCTGTGGCTGTTTGCAGTGGTACAGAGCTTGGTCTGGTAATTTGGGATGGAACACAGATTCTGTATCTCTGAGAGGCTCCCGGGTGATGCTGATGATGTCGGTCCATGACCACACTTAAAAGCAGCAAGGCCCTGTGTTTATAGAAAACACAAAGATAAAGTCTAAAGGACAAATCTAGGAAGTCTAGCTGTTGGTATGGAGATGAGTCCATGAATTTATTTTTGTGGACACAAGAACAAACTTAAGTTACTTATTCATCTGTTTCTTTTCTGATGCATTTATATTACCTTTTAGAATACAAGATCTGAGAGTATGTTCAGAAATCAGATATTAAGAAAACCAGCCCCCTTTCCCCTGCCAATACTTCCATCATAATCACAATGAAAAGTTAATGACAATAACAAAAGCTCAAATTCAGGGTATAATACATCGTGATTTCATTTAGCAAGAGAAATCTTAAACAGATCAACACACTTCTGAAACATGAGTCAGAGAGGAAGCAAAAAGGCCAATGTGTTTTTAAGAAACTTCAGGAAGAGAGGTACATAAGCAGCATGCTCTTCCCAGGAAGAAAAATCTCTTTGCAAGTCTCTCCCTCCTGCCAGCATCTCCTTCAAAACCACATCTGACATGGGTCTAATTTCCTTGCTCAATAACATCATCATTAAACAGCCACACATCACAAGTAACATGTTTATCGTTTTAACATTTCTTCCAAGATTGGGTTTGAATTATGGATTGTGAAAACATAGATTCTGTTTCTTGGGAAGGGGGAAAACAGAGATCTATCATTGTTCTAGGAAATGAATGTTTAATACTATTTGAAAGACAGATTGCAAATACTCAGAGGTTTTCACTCTTTAAGACCATCTTTATGCCTGAAACAAATATGTTTAATTAGGCAGCTAACAGCTCTCCTTAATGGTAGAGAGCTGGAGAGAAGCATAGAGAAATTCTTCAGAAAAGGAGCAGGCACTTTTAGCTCAGAATGCTGGTCCAATGGTTGAAGTGCCACAATTTCCTCAATATGTCTCTTTGCAGCTTCAGGGAATCATAACATGTTCGACATGAGTCAAATGGATGTGGGATTAAAACTGGCTGGTGCCTCTGTCTAGACATTTAATTTTGGTCAAGTTACTTAATATTTTCTGAGCCTCAGCCATCTGGACAATAGTAATATCATTTCTGGCTTATCAGAAATATTAAATTAAAATAATGTATATAAAGTGCCAGATACATGGTAACTATTGTTTTAATTGAGGTAGTGATACTCCTAATGGTGTTTGGCCTCCATCCAAGGATGGAGAATTTGAGTGGTGGGATAGGCGTGAGTTTTCAAGGACACAGAGAATCCATCCATCCACTGACCTGCATGGATGACCACTTTTCTATTTCCCAAGGTGAAAATGCACACCAGATGTGCCCATCATAGTAATGGTTTTCAGAGTGGGGGTGAGGGTGCAAAGAACAGAGGAGGGTGGTGGGCATACCAATAGGTTGAACATGATAGTCAATATACTGCCTTTATTCATAAATATAACTTAACACTGATTGTATCCCAACTCGCACCAAGCAACATGGTAAACATTTTCCATACCTTACCTCATTCAATCTTCATAGCAGTCCTGCGAGATCAGTACGATCATTATTTCTCTCTAGTACCAGGTGTTTCCACTTTGACACTATGGACGTTACGGGTCAGATAATTCTATGCTGTGGGAGCTGACTGGTGCATTGTAAGATTTTTAGCAGCATCCTTGGCCTCCACCTGCTATATGCCAGTAGCACACTCCACTTCCCCACCTAAGATGTGACAACCAATTATGTCCACAGGCATTGTCTCATGATCTCTAGGGGGCAGAATCACTTCCAATTCAGAATGGCTGGGTAAGTGAATGAAATGAAGTAATGAAGTTCAGTGACATCCCAAGGTCATCCAGCTAACACATGTTGGAGCCACGTTAGAAATTAGGTGGTGAATTCACTAAACCTCATTCTTACATTAAAAAAAAAAAAAAAAAACAACTATATTGTTGCCTAGGCTCAGAATATAAGGTATAGAAAGCTCTGCATTTTCATGGGTTTGAGTGGGGGGAGGAGCCTCCCTTCAAAATTTCTGCTGTGATGAATGAGCATAATAAGCAATCCTGCAATCTGGCTATATCTGACATTTCCAGCTATATGTTTTCTCTCCAGAAGCTCTCCTGTGATTCTAACAACGTTGCCTATGCACAAATGATCTGAAAGCTATTCCTTGGGAATGTCTCCTTCAGCTAGTTCACAGAATTCAGGAAAAATCTGACTTTTGGCCCCAAACTATTATCTCCTCCTTATTAATAAGACTTGGCAGTGGATATCTTTTGGCTTTAAAAAGGAAGAAAGCAAGAAAGCAAGAAAGCAAGCAAGCAAGAAAGAAAGAAAGAAAGAAAAGACAAGTCTACTTTCAAAGATGGAGATTTACCTTCATTGAGACATCCAAATGATTATATCATAGTTTCAAAAGGCAAATTAAATGAAAATTTTAAAATTATGCTCAAATATGTGCTTGGTGTCCCAAATGAACAAATTACATTTAAATAAATGATCTCTGAGTGGTTTGTTAAAACATAGCTCCTCTCGTTCCTAGAGTAGATTAGGTGGATCTTTCACAGGCATCCAAGACAGCCCATTATCACATGGGTGAGAAGGGCTTTAATAACACCACTTGCTCACATACATCTTATAGTCACCAAGTGCCTTCATGTTCATCTTAACTCATCTCTGCAACAGCTCCTTAGAGATATTATTATGAGGCCCATTTTTACATATGTGGAAACCCACTGTCAGGGAGGGTGATGTCCATTGGTTGACGCCTGGCAGAGACTGGGCTCCAGTTCAGGTCTTCTAATTCCAAAAGTCAGTTAGTGATGGGTGCCTGGTCAGGAGCAGGCTTTGGAGGCCAACTTCATCATGGCCTGTGACCAGCGTTGTAGTGGGGCCCCTAGTAGACCCCGGTGAAATGTGCCAGCTAGCTACAATCAAGTGGTTGGGCAGGCAGCTGCTCAGGTGTGGGCATACCCAGGGCCATGTGAACATGTGTGTCTGCAATGCCATATGGCTCAGAGGAACTTGAATACATGTTGCTAAATGTGAGCATGGACAAAGCGCATACAAACAAGAATGCCAGCACTCAAATTGTGCATAGGTCAACACATTATCAGAGCAAGGGAAAGGGACTGTCCCCCAGAAGAAGCCCCAGTGCCTCATTATGTCTAATTATGGTCCCAATCTACTTTCAGTACCCTACCTCCTCACCCACCCCTCCTGCATCCCCAAGTGTCCACTCAGTTTGCTCATCTAAGTCTGATTTCTTCCTGTGCTCCCTGAAGCTCAAAGCTTATCTCCATCCTTGAGTGCCTCTGACTTTTCTTTATCCATAGTTCATAAGACTCAGCTCCAAGAACACAATGGAGTATAAGAGCCATAGGTCAGAACCTGAGAATAGTTTATATTGATGTGTCTCTGGCCTCTAGCGGAGTCATTGGGACATAAGAAGTGAAGAGAGGTAAAAAGCAGACTGAGCCAGACCACCAAGGCTGCAGTGCAAGGCCTGATACTCACTGACTCTGTGACCATGAATGAGCCACTTTCACTGTGGCTGCATCCTAATCCCTAGAACCTGTGAATAGATTACTTTGAATAGCAAGAGGGGATTCAGGTTGTAGATGAAATTAAGTTTGCTAACCAGCTGACCTTAAAGTAGAATTTATCCTAGATTATCCATGTGGGCTCAGTGCAATCACAAGGGTCCTTATAAGTGAAAACAAAAGGAAGAAAATAAGTCAGTGTAACAATGATGCCCTATGAGGAAGACTTGACCCGCTGTCACAGGCTTTGAAGATGAGGAAGCCATGATCTAGAAGTGGCCTCTAGAAACTGGAATAATCAAAGAAATGGATTCTCCCCAGAAGCATCCAGAAAGGAGTGCAGCCCTGTCCACATCTTGATTTTAGCCCTGAGACCCATGTTGGACTTCTGACCTCCAGAACTGCAAGATATGTAATTTGTGCTGTTTTATATAAAAAAGCCCATGTTAATTTACTATAGTGACATTAGGAAACTAGCAGACTGTCAATTTCACCATCTTTAAAATGGGGGAATAGGGGCACCTAGGTGGCTCAGTCGGTCAAGCATCTGCCTTTAGCTCAGGTCATGATCCAGAGGTCCTGGGATTGAGCCCCAACTTGGACTCTCTGCTCAGTGGGGAGCCTGCTTCTCTCTCTCCCTCTGCCTACTGCTATACCTCCTTGCGCTATCTCTCTCTGTCAAATAAATAAAATCTTTTAAAAAATTAAAAAATAAAATGAGGGTACTAATAGCACATACATTACAGTCTGAAGAATAATGAGATAGTACCTGAAATTTCATGGAAGACCACCGGCTAACATGGTAAAGTTTAGTGATTATTAGATGTACAAACATGTTTGTTGAATGCAAGAATGGATAAATAAATGAAGTTATTTGAGGCAAGAAGCAAGAAAAGGGGCCTAAGACATGTTCAATGAAGGATCAAAAAATTTGCCAATTTAAGGCTGACTGCATAAACAATTAGTTCCTTGCTGTTTGCTGTTCTCTGCAGGAGCTGGAAATATGATAACCAGGCCCTTCATTGATTTCACCCCTGAGTTTCCCCACTAACCTGTTTCTGGCATGTTCAGCTGGCATCTCTGTGCTGCCATGCTGGTTTTCTCTAGCCAACTGATGGATCCAAGCCCCCATGAATCACTCTACCAGGAAATAAGTAATAAAAATAATAATAACAAGAGTAGCAATAATAAACAATTAAAATAAACTATAATGCTGTGAGAGTGGATGGTGGTGTCTTCATACCATTGTATTGACCGAGATGTGAGATGATGTGGCCTCCATGCTGTTCCCTCACAGTCATTTGCTTTCACATCATTTTTGCCTGTGGGAAACAATCCACCCTGAAGGAACCTTGTCTCCACCAAGATGTTTTTTTTTTTTCCTTCCTTTTTTTCCTTTTTGCGGTTCCCTGTCCCAGGCCATCAGACATCTAACCTATAACAGAACAGCCTGCTCTGTCTTCACCCCCTAGCATTTTCTAAATATTCACATTCTTCACATGCCAGCTCCTTCCTTATTTTCTCAATTCTGTATTTGTTTATCCTCAAAAGCTCCTTTGTAGCTGCCCACACGGATCTGGGAAAATGTGGAGGCCGGCCCTCTTCCCTTGGGCGGCCCAGGGCCTACCAAGAGCTCCATTTTCTATATTCTCTACCTCTGAGGCACTTGCCTGAGAACAGAACTAACTGCAAGGTCCCCATGGACCAACCCATTGACCCAGTCCTTCAGATGCAAACTGGTCCTCTGAGGATCCGGGTCCTGGTAGGCATAGGCTCCCTGTAACCATGAGGAGATTTTCAAACCTGCAGCCCTTGTTTTGTAAGTAAGAGCTCTATGTGTAAGCCTGAGCCCCTTCAGATAGATGTCACAGCCCTTAGTCACCCTATTTGCCTGTGTTAATTGTCCCCAGCATTTGGCACATGCCACCTCATTTACTCTTCACCACCACCCCGTGAAGTAAGTAGTATCATAAAACCCATTTACAGATCAGGAAACTGAGTCCAGAGAGCTTAAGTAACCTGCCCAAGGTTGCAAAACTGGCAAGAGGCATGGCAGGGATTTGACTCTAAGCAGCCTAGCTCTGGTGTTAGGAGTGTGGGTCTGTACTCAGCTGTTAGGGGGATTCCTACCCCCTGAATCTCACCCCTGTGACCTTGTATGGATTACTTAACCTTCTTGAACTTCAGTTACCTCAAAGGAGGCTTAAGGAAGAACCTACATGAAGAGGTCATACCAGTCATGCTAGCTAAACATGTAATGCATCTTAAACACACACACGGAGCTGGCGCTTGGTTCAGACGTGGCATCCGCATTAGTCCCACTAGTCATAATTATGTCCTCCTAGCCCTAATGCCCCTGGAGTCAATCACGACCTGAATCCCCACATAGGACAGGAACCATGTTGTTTCCATCGTATAATATAGTGCCTGATTCAAAAATTAGCAGATATTTGGAACTTAGTATGTGAGGAAGGGATCATTGCATCTTGTCTAACGTTTTAGCACACCAGGTGATTCTTGAGCATTCAACCAATTATTTATTAATTATTAATGTTATTATTTACTTGGATGTTTAACATAGATACATCTCCAGTGGGGGGATTTCTACTTGTGCCATACTTAAGGAAAGACCAGCACAATCTCCTGGCTGATTCAGTTCTAGTTGTGAAGTTTGCTGCCGTATCCACTAATGAGTAATAGCAGGACTTTTAACTGTTTCATACAAAAAATTTAGATTCCTTCTTTGTTGTTCAAACCGGCATTGGGGATGGTGGAAGAGTCAAATGGGGTAAAAGCCAAAACAGTCCAATCATTTACCCTGCGATGGGAATCACTAACCACAGGGCTAGGGTCAATATTAGGGCAAGTTACATATCAATTTGGGGTCATTAGTCTCTGTCCTTCATAGTTCTGGGACAGCAGACTGGCCCTGAGCCAGCCCCATGTGAGGGGGGAGCTGGCAGTGTGGACTCTAACCGTGAAAAACAAGACGTTGGGAGGTTTTGTGCTCCTGGAGCTTAAAGGTCAAACCGAGTTGTGGTTACAATGTCCATACGCTCTCAGGATGTGCTGTCCACAGGGGTGAACGAAGTCCAGCTTGCAGGAGGGAATCGAGAGACTGTGTGCTTGGTAACAACAGGGACTATGCCATCTTCCTGGATTTCTAGGAGGGCTCTGGAAAAATAAAGCACCCATAGAGGCACTGACCCAGAGGCAGGGGATTTCAGGAGAAAGATTGCCATTCCCATTACTAATTATGATAGTTACTCTCACATGCTAGGTATCACAGACCATGCTAGGTGATTTCACATGTGACATCATTTAACCCTTCAAACGCCTTGGGGGGATTATTACCGCAATTATACAGATAATAAAGCTGGAAATATCGAGATTGCCTAAGCTGAGCATCTAGTAAGTGGCAAAGAAGGGATTTCCTGATGCGGCAGGTTTCCAAACTCAGCCATCAGATGGATATGGGCAGAACTTACCCCAAACCCATCCTCTCCTTTCTCTTTGCTCAGGAGACTCCAGTTGCATCCAGAACAGCAATGTACTCACCTCCAGAGAAATGCTTGCTCTCCCAGAGCCCCTTGCAGCCAGGATAACTGTAGGACAGAGCTATCAGTGAAAGTCCACTGGGAGAGGGGTACCCTTTCTGCCTGTGTTTGATTTTCTAGGAAAAAAAAGGGGGGACAGGCTTCTGCCTCAAAGGAATTCTTAAGCCCAGAGTAGCAGAAGCCTCCCCACACCATGTAAGATTATACAACGTGTAAGATATACATGTATATTGTGAAATGATTATCCCAGTCAAGCTAATTAACACATCCATCACCCCACATAGATACCACGTGTGTGTTTTGTGGGTGTGAGAGGAGAACTTTCTTGGAAAATTTCAAATATATAATACCGTATTATTAACTGTGATCACCCTGCTGTATATTTGGATTCCACAACTTAATCATCTTAGAATAAGAAATTTTTATAGCTGAAAATCTGTATCATGCATGAAAGGGTAAAGAAAACGTCACACACAAGCACCCCAGAATATTATTCAGCCATAAGAAAGAAAGAAATCCTGTGATTTGCAACCACATGAATGAATCTGGAGGATGTTCTACTGAATGAAATGTCAGACACAGACAGATAAATTCTGTATATTCTCACTTCTATATGGAATCTGGGGGGGGGGGGAAGCAGAATCCTTCTTACGTTCCCCTGGGAACGATGTCAGACCATCTCCAGGTCCTTGAGCAGGTGGGCCAATGCCTGCAACCAACCTCCTCCAGACTTCTTTCACTGGTGTACAATAGAACCCAACAGGCAAGGCAGGTAGCCCTTCCTCTTCACGAGTGAGGGTTCCCACTTCTCACAGCAGGAACTAGAAAGACATACCTGGGAGATGCCCACCCATTGGCTGGGGGAAGGGAACAAATAAGATATAGAATGAAGGGAAAATGTAAAAAGGTATAAAATCTCAACAACTGGACCTTGGCCTTGACGACAAGAGTCTTCAAGATTCGTTTAGCTTCCCAATTATTCTCCTTGACCTGGGGAACTGGTTTTCCTTGGAGTGGCCAGCTTAGCTGCTGGGAGGGTTTAGCAAAGAGCTCTGACCCTCTAATTGCACTTATCATGTACTAATTAGCATTTAATAAGCAGCAACGAGGCACCTAAACCTAAAACAATAAAGCAACCTCATCCCCACTTCAAAGATGAAGAAACTCAGATTAAGGTGTTAACATCAGCAGTAATGAAGGGCCGCATATGGCTAATCAGAGTGAATGCCACAATCAGAACCCAGAGCTGCCCAATCTGGAATCTGGTTCTGGGCCAAAGGCTTTGTAATTAGCCACCGCGATTCCTCTGAGTCCCTTGCTGGATGGAATAATTAACGCAGGCAGAGTTTGTTTCAACGGGAGCCAAGTCTCGGGTATCTAGATGTACGTTGTAAGGCCCTAGCAATCTTTTCTGCCAGGTGCGAGTTCTTGGGGCTGGGAGTCTGCAGAGTGCTGGGCGGGCCCTCCTCCCCCCTTGGCTTTGCCAGAGGGCTCCCGACTTTGGCAGGCCAGAGTCAGACTGGGGAGCGGTTTGGCTGAAGCCTGTGCCAAGGATTTAGTGACCAATGGGCCACGTTTTATAACGCTTGCGTGATCCAACATTCTCAGCTAGGACTTGATATCTACCTGGGGAATAGCATCAGCATCATCTAGAAAGAAACTTTACTGAGATGAAATTCTCAGGCCTCACCCCAGACCCATAGAATCAGAAACTTTAGGAGTGGGACCCTAAAATCTGCATTTCAATAAGCCTTCTGTTGAATTCTGATAGATATATATTTGAGAAGTGCTGGCTTGGGCTTAAACAGGAGCCCTATCATAGTTTAGGCCAGGAGAGGTGAGGAGCCCTTGGAGATGGGCCATTCTGGAGCAGAGGCGTCCTGTGGGTCCCATCCAACCTGTCACCTTTCACAGAACTGCTCCCACTTAGGGATGTTCCTATAGACAACAGCCTTATTATCTGTATGTTTTGTATCTCCTTGCTTTGTTCTCATGATTAGCTCTGTAGAGAATGTCCTTCTTCTTCCAGGAAGCCTTCCCAGAATTCTTTCTCTGTTCCAACAGTGCAAAATAGCCTGTGAATCTCTGACTGAAATTATTTGTAATATGTCAATCTTCCCCTAAGCCATGCTATCCACATGGGCAGGCACACTAGGATTTGCACATATTTGTCTTCCATGACATTCTTCTACTATGAATTCAGTAAATATTTTTTTTTGCATCAATTTGAAGAACTTACCCAAAGTCATATTTTCTGATTTTTACCTTTTATTCCCCTGCCCCTTTTGGATATATGTAGATTTTAATTTTTCCTCCTCTTTCCCCAGTCTAAAAAGGCATAAATATAAGTCTTTTCCCTTCAAACTGATTCCCTTTCCCCTGTGAGAAAGTCAATGATTAATAACTGGCTTTGCCGGACTTTTAGACACCATGTTGTCTCATCATTATTTTTTACCAGATCAGCATCTATCTACTGAGTGTCTACTCTATGCTAATAGAGAAACATATAAAAAGACATTTCATAAATTGGTTCAGTTCTTCTGATGTTCAGACCCTCGCCAGGACATGGCCTTCAAATAACTGAGATGAACCCACCCCAGTTAGAGGCAGTTTGTCTGTATGATCCAGACTACTGCCCTGGGCCAGATCCCAAATTCTGCAGGGAGCCAGAGAAGGGCAGAACCATGTGTGTTTGGGATGTTGAAGAAGGCTGATGGAGGAAGGCAGTCTTGAGAGCAACAAGGGGAATGTTCCCTGGGGGTTGAAAGTTAGGAATTATCACTTCATTTATTGATCAACTACTCATTACTGGGGATAACATGACGGGACATTGGATCCAGCGAGGGCAGTCTAGGCAGTGCTTCCTGGATAAAGTGACTTCTAAGTAAAGATCTAAAAGTAGAGTGAGAGTTCTCCAGGGAGGAGAAGGGAGTATAGAACGGACATGGAATGATGTCCCATGAGAAGAGCAGATGCAGACTCAGAGGTACTGGAAAGAAGTTTCTTACAGCCAGGGCTAGTGTATGAGCTGTGAAGTGGCAGTAGTGTAAGGAAGGGGTTCTCAAGTTTGTATGTGCATCAAAAACTCGGACTGCTGGGTCCCTCCCCTGCCCAGAGTTGATGATTCGCTGGACCTAGGGTGGCACCTGAGAATTTGCCTTTCTGCCAGGTTCCTAGGTGTAGCTAGAGCTGCTGGGGGGAGGGAGTAAGTGTACTTTGTCTAGGGAAGGGAAGGTGGCCAACACATATGGAACTCCTATGACATTTAACATCAACCTGGACCCTATGAATGTGGTCTACTATTGTTCTGCTTTTACAGATGAGAAATATAGAATCTATGAAGGTGAATCTTTGACCCTCGACCCCAAAGGTAGCAGATGCTAGAGCTGGTATTATCCATGTTCTTTGAGCTGGACCATGCTCTTCCCCATCCATCTCTATGTCTCAGGCCAGCCATGAGATATGAACAGTGGAGCGGCCATATATGGAGATACTAGACCATCTTGCTGCTGTTTAATAAGTAGCATTTCCAAGGGACCATGGGGGAGATACAGAGGGGTGAGGGAATGAGCTACAGTTACCCCACCTTGCCCCATCCCCTTTGCCCCATATGGGGCTAAGGCATGAATAGAATTTTCCTGTGATGGGTCAGAGGAATGGATCCTACAATCTGCACACCATTTCAGATGCAGAAGATCACTAAGACAAATGTTGAAAGGGTCAATAACATGGTAAAAGCTGATTATCAGCTATTTAATCTCTATTAAAGGTTTCACAAACAATTTAAGTTTCTTGAAGAAAAAGGAAAGTCACCACTTCAGCATATGTATTTACTAATTGTGTGCCCCCCCACCAACACACACTGAGTACAAAGTTAAATATGCATTCCAGATAACAATTTATTTCTAGGTGCTGCATGAAAATAAGATTCATGTCAGTGTGTGTGCATAGGAAGTTCTATGGTCTTAGTTGATCTTTCAGCAAGAGGTACCTACATCTAGAAACACACCGGAGTTAAGAAGTGAGTCACCTCATTTAATACTTATGGTAATCTCACAGAGAGGTACAACATTGTCTCCATTGTGTTGTGTTCTAAGGATGGCATCAGACCATACGTGAGATGCATAGCACCCAACACGCAACACATCTTCAATAAGTGATGGCTGATAACATAGTTCTTACTGGTCGGCATTTCAGCTCCACCTCTCCCTTCCACTTAGTGGCCATGTTGATTTGGGCAGTTGTCTGTTTCCCTAAGCTTTAGGTCCCTTGTTTTGAAAACAGAAAGAATGGATGGTTACACTAGTTCAGAGGTTTCAGAACATTTCTGATTTTGGCTGAAGAGTTTCATGTTCAAACAAAATCATACGTTGGGAATAGATAAACGTGGAGATCTCCTGGCTGGTTTGCATAAATACTCAGACTTTATTTAAAGTCTCAGACAGACTGTTTGACTTACTATCTCAGAGACTTAGTTTTGTTTTCTGACACGTGGGACTGTTCATGGAACTGACCTCTAGGATTGCGGAAAATAGAACATGTGCAGTGTTTTAGCTCAAAGTACCCATGTCTGCTGCCTCTTGTCTTTCTTATCTAGGGAGGCCTCACTCTGACCCACCAGCCCTTGGGGCCAACTCACAACCACTGGAAAGATGCTCTCTCACACCACTTCTGCTTTGAGGGGTGCAAGGGTAATGACTGATGATCGGGCCTCTCGCAGACAGATGAAGAGCATGTGCTCCCAAGCGCTCAGAGCTCCCGTCAGACAGAATGGTAGGCTCAGCGAAGGCTACAAATCAATGGGCTTTTCAATATGCCCAATATGTTTCCACCAAGATCCATCCCACTGGTGTAAGTCTTAGTAATAGTGAGATGGGGGTGCTTGAAGGAGAGCGGGCTGAGCAGAGGAGACGGAAGTGCACAGGGTTCTTTTTACAAGCATTTTTAGAACCTGGGGGTCTCTTTCCTGCCCCAGAAGCTCAATTTATTGAGCTGAGTCAAATTACTGTACATCCTGACAGAGTCCTCGCTGCCATTGATCAGCCCTGAAACTCTCCTCCGCATTACATCACCATTTCAAGAAAGAGCATGTTCTCAGAAATATGTGTGATCTGGGAATGACCCCTGGGCTGCATCCTGCCCACTTGGAGAGAGAGGCATTCTGGGAGATTGGCAATCGATGGGCCAGAGACACACCTGAGCACGGAGGGTGGCTCCTACCTGGGCTGCTCAGTCAGTGTGTGCCTGGCTCAGTGAGCCAGAGTCTGGCGTCAATATGCCAGAGGAAGATTCTCCATACTGAACACAGGGATGAAAGGGATGAAGCAAAGCATGGTCACACCTTTTTGGTTTTAAAATTGAGAATATTAACTTCTCAGCACCAGTTTGGATTTTGTAAACATTGTGTAGGCTTTGGCCCTTATTTGATGTATGTTGAATACTGCTACTTAATGATGTTTTAATGATGGGTGTGTGGTGTGTGCAGGGTATGGGTGTGTATCTCTGTGTGTGTGTTTCTGAATGGCCGAATTAGCTGAGGATTTCTTTGAAAAAAAAAAAAGACTGTGTCTTATCACTTTTAAAATCACTAGTCCAAGAACAGGGTCTTATTCCTGTTAAAACTTCAGCAAATGTTTCCTAAAATTGGATTCAACTTTTAAATTAATTTTGTATTATAAAAGGAGTGCAAACTAACTGAAATTTTTTAATATCCAGAAGAGTATAAAATAAAAAAGTTAGTTATCCCTTTTTAGTGTCCAAATATTGCCTAGAGGAAATCTCTGTTGGAAATTTCTGTAATGTTTATCTATCCGTATATTTTATGTCATGTGTATACACAAAGTTATATAAGCATATACAATTTTTCATTTACATTTCTTAAACAGAATCATATTATATATGATTTTTATTCATTTAACAATATTTGACTTGAGTTTGGATAGAATTCCGATCAGATTTCAGGTGAAGAGAAGGAAAGTCATTATGAGCTGTCAGTGAAGTCGAATACAGGAGAAAGGCCAGTGTCGATGCTACAAAGCGAAAGCAGGAAATCAAAACCCAAAGTATGAAACAAAATAGAGGGAGAGACAGACCAAAGAAAAGGCAGTGCCATGTCTGAGTGAGGTGAGCATGAGATGAAGAATCTATGGTCAGATGGAACTAGCAGCCTTTGGTGGAGGTTGACAAGAGAGACAATAATAGGTGGCAGCTGTTCCCCAAAGGTGGCCCCCTGTGAGCCCCACCTTCTGGCTCTCACCTGCTGGTGTAGTCTCTTCCACGTTGAATCTGGGCTGGCCCCTACTCCTACTGAGCTAGGGAATGCAGAGGAAGTCAGGCAGTGTTGGTTCCAACTCAGCATTTAAGAAGACTGGCAGCTTCTGCTTCTTACTTTTTGAAATGTTCACTTTGAGGAGCCTTTAGACACCATGTTAATGAAGTCCAGCTGCTCAGTTGGAGAGACCGCTGGGCACAGACCACTTGGTGAGGCCCCAGAGAAAGGAATAGCCCTGAGACAACATGCAGAAGGGAAGAGCCAGCTCATGTCCCTTTCTTCCAATGAGTGCAGCCCCAGCCACCAGCTGACTGCAACTGCAGGAGGGACCCTTAATGAGAAAGGCACAAGATCCACCCAGATGAGCCCAGTCAACCCACAGACTGAGAAATAATAGGGCACTGCCCTTTGGGGTAGTTTGTGTCACAGCAACAGAGAACTAAACACGTAGGTACTGTCTTGAGTATGTGTTCATTGCAGACCCAGATACCTTTTCAGGAAATAAGGAAATTGTGGGAAAGGCCACTCCAAGTAGGGCTCCGGTCTTGCAATTGATCACCTCCGGGATCAACATCTTATGTCTTTAACTGAATTTGACTTTGGAATGCCTTTGAGAGAATTAGGAAAAGGAAAAGGAAGACTCCAATTTTATTCCTGGTGTTACCATCATAGATCCCTGTCCAGTGTCCTTTAGCAAGAGGCCTGGGTCTTCTTAAATGGAGATATATGCTAGGAAAAGACAAGTGAGCAGACCTCAATCCATGAGTGTTTAGTAATTAGATATCAAAAAGTGTGAAAGAAAAATGAAGAAGAAAAGCATCAAGGCAATCTAGAATCTCTCTGTATATTCTGAAGAATATAATAATTTGCAAGCAGATTACCTGTTTGACCCCCTAGGACATTGGTTGACATAATTAGTTAATTCCTGGGAAGGGTTATGTGTGTGTTCTTTATTAATTGACATTTTCCTTTAACAAGGAACATAAGGACCGGGAAAAATTGTCATTATCAGAGAGTAATGGGTTTTCTTTTGAGAAGCCCATGTGTTTAACGAGGATAGCATCTTTCATCCTGCAGCATTCCAAAGGTATTTAGAAACTTTATGGGGCTTGAAATGGAGCCACCTCTGGCATTGAAACCCGGGAACACCTCTCACCATTTGAGGACAGGATGTGTGGAATGCCAACCGAAACTACCCAGAGCACGTAATTACCAGTTGGAATTATCAATTACCAACTGGAATGGATCCAGGCCCCAGGCTCAACTCTTGTGACAAACATCAAGGGCTATTTAAAGACCACACACAGTTTGACATCTTTGCTTTGGCCTCTTCACCATCTGGGACCCCAGAGCAGAGAGTGCATTAAATAGATTAAGTCTCCCCTGATGGCCAATGTCGAGTTCTGACTCATACAAGATAGGCTTCAGAATCAGGCATATGAACTACATTCACCCCTCCTGAGCACCTGGTCTTGGGTGCCAGCAATGAGTTTTGAAGAGCAGAGGGCTCTAAAATCCCTGCTGCAGTCTCTCTTATCTGTTCCAAGCCAGGATGCCACCACAGAAAGCCAGCAGGCACCTGGAATTATGGAGAACTATCTATATGCAGAGAGATGTAGGGATGTTGAAAGATGAACAGAGCAACTTGAGAGAGAGAGAGAGAGAGATGCGTGTAACTCACGTGTGTGGCTTGTGTGTGAATGTGTATCTGAGTATCATCAGGAATATCCAGGAGTGGGACCTATTTGTGGATTCGTATATTGCCTGTGCATGTGTGGTTTTGAGTTCATTTGTTTTTTGGGCTTTATTTGTTCAGCAGAGAGCTATTGCCAGACAGCAACAACATAGAGCAGACCAAAATAAATAGGACTCAGTCCTCGGAAGCATACAGTCAAGTAATAGGCAAGAGAAGCAATCAGGCAATTATGATCCATTGTGATAAAAGTGTAAAGCAGTTAATTGCAAGTGGGTTTCTTAGTGCGAATGCCTCTGTGCATCAAAATATATGTCAGGAAGTATAAATAAGCAACATAGCGTGGTTGGACAATAACAGAGGTTTGCCAAGAGGCTGAGGAACATTTTGGGCCATTGGAATACTTGGTGGTGAGGTCAAGGTCATGAAATGGACCCTCGGAGATGTGCACAGGTGGTGGGACAGGGAGGCCCACACAAAACGCCAAGGAACATGTTTCCTGGCCACAGTAACTCCACAGCCATCTGTGCATTTTGTCTCCAGAAGAGAAGAAATGGCATGTATGTTACTGAGGGTAAGATTGTGATACGTGTGTGTCTGTGTGTTTTCTTGTCTGGTCCTCAAATGGCTTTTGGGGTCCCATGATAGTTTTAAGATTTATTTATTTATGATAGACATAGAGAGAGAGAGGCAGAGACACAGGGGGAGAGAGAAGCAGGCCCCATGCCGGGAGCCCGACATGGGACTCGACCCCGGGAATCCAGGACCGCGCCCCGGGTCAAAAGCAGGCGCTAAAGCGCTGAGCCACCCAGGGATCCCCCATGATAGTTTTAAATCTTCTAAAAAAAACCTTGGGAATATGAGGTTTTTGCAGGCTTCTGCAGCTAGATGTGCCCTAGTCTTGTTTGGGTTAAGTAAATCATGTAGGAAAAGAAAAGAGACTAGAAACTTACACTTATGTCATACCACCTGCTCTCGGGCACTAAACAGAGCAAGTTTACCTGTGTTGTCTCTTCTCAGCCTCCCGAGACTGTTTCCTGGGAGGAGTCAGCATGCCCACTTCCAGTCAAGGAAACCAACTGAGGCGGGTGCCACATTTGGTACATTTCTATTTCTGCCTCCTTCCTCTCCTCATCATTGTAGGCCCTGGATTTCTGGTCATAGTCTCTAAAGTTCAGAGCCCTTCTCACCTGGAGCTCCTCATGTGCACCACAGATCCCAGAAAATGATTTGAGTAACTGTTTCCCCAACTCATCCAAGGATGACACATGATTAGAACCATTCTAGATGCAGAAAGAAGATGTGCACTCATCGCATGCAATGGATGGCTTAGAGCATGATTCTCTTACAAACTCCGGGTCTTCCAGAGGCTTCTAGATTGAGGTTCCTGAGACATGGCTTGATGCAAGTTAATCTCCTTTAGAAAAATCCTCTGTGGCTCACCACTGACTTCCCTTAGCTATCCTTATCCTTTGCGGGGGGGGGGGGGGTCTTTCTAATGCCACCTCTTCAGAGTTCTCTTCCTAAAGTAGATGTCTCTGCTCCCATCTGCATGGTAGTCATTTCCTCCCCAGGAATTGCTACAGACAATGTTTAAAGTGCTTAACTATTTACTTTCCTCTATCTGTCTCCTCTCACTGCTAGGGCAGTTTCATGAAGAGCAGAGTTAATCTTTCTTGTTCACTCCTGGATAGCTGACATATAGTATAGGTATATAGTATGTTCTCAATAAATATTGGTAGAGTTGATTAACTAGCAGTTGATACTAGGATTTATCAAGCCCTAGGAAGAATCTGGAATCTGCAAAATTAAATAGTTATTTATAATGCACATGCACGAACACATGCACATCCCAGAAACATCTGTGTCTTCATTTTTCCTTCTTTTTCATCAACTTCCTGAACCTAGCACACCCAGAATCTGCTCTTCCCGAAAAGCAGGATCATAAATATTCAGCCCGGTTCATCTCCGCCTGCTAAGATCATGTTAGCCCAAAGGCCCCCACACAGTCTTGCGGGAAGAGCAGCCATCTCCGTATGAATGGCAGGAAGCCCACAGCTGGGGGGCGGGAAGGGATGGAGAAGGAGGGGACGGAAAAGGAAACAGTCCCTGATTGGTATCACTGAAAGAATGATGGGTGCATCCCTCAGATATTGATAGCATCTGCTTGGCTATTACCATTGACAGAGTTTGTCACAGGCAGGCTGTAGCTCCCGCAGGAGGAGCGAATGGGAGCATTTAGGAAGGACACACACGAGCAGTGCTGGAGGGATGGGCTGTTGGGACAGAGTGGTTTTCCAAGGCAGCGAGGCCTGCCCAGACATGCAGCCACCACCCCACGTTAGGGCATGCACGTGGAGCAGCCCACTTGTGATGACACTGAACCTCGCAGAGCCCTGAGGAATCAGAGTGCAGCTCCAGGAGCCCTTCAGCATGTGGCAATTTGATTTCATTTTTATCTGTCATATTGTGTTGATGTTCTGATTTCACTCCATGCTAAAATGAGTATTAAAACATCCATTCATAAATACCTAAAAAACTAGAATGTTTATAGGATGCATATGTTTATGCACATACAGCATGTATATATATAAGTATTTCCCCTCCTAATGAAGCCATAATGATGTCCTGACAATAGCTAATATTTTATGATGCTGTGGTTGGCACACTGCAAAGTGGTTAATGGGTAAGGTTGCCAGATTCAGAAAATAGAAACTCAGGGCACTAAGTAAGTGTAAGTATGTTTCAAATACTCCATACTTATGCTAAACAATTTTTTTTTGTTTTTATTACCTGAAATTAGAATTTAACCGGACATCCTGTATTTTGTCTGGCAAACCATTTATAGGTGTATTTGTTTCCTAAGGATGCTGTAACAAATTACTACGCACTAGGTGGCTTAAAACCACAGAAATTGCTTCTCTCACAGTTCTGGAGGCTTAAAGCCTGAAATCAAAGTGTCAGCAGGTCAGGGCCCCCACTGAGACTCTGAGGAGAATCCTCCTTAGCCTACTCCTAGTTTCTAGTGGTGGTCAGCAATCCTTGGCTTGTGGGCATGTCACTCCAATCTCTGCTTCTCCACTCTGGTCTTAGGAACTGTCCCTATGTGTTCCTGTCCTGTCTCTCCTAAGGACACCAAACATGCTGACTGCAGGGTGTACCCTACTCCAGTATGACCTCACTTTAATGATTATATCTACAATGACCCAATTTTCAAATAAGTTCTGAGATACTGGGGGTTAGGACTTAAATCTTTTTGGGAGGCATAATGTATCCCACAACATGAGTTTATCTTAATTAATTATAATTTTTAAGGTAACTTGATCCTGGTTCATTATGAATAACCTCCTATAACATATAAGAAACTGAGTCCAGAT
Source organism: Canis aureus (assembly GCF_053574225.1). Lineage (NCBI taxonomy): Eukaryota > Metazoa > Chordata > Mammalia > Carnivora > Canidae > Canis > Canis aureus. Next base: position 17,274,952 of record NC_135613.1, on the reverse strand, counting down.
GGAGTAAATAATGTGTCCAAGTTTTGCACAGATGCACAGAGGTCTCAGTGAGGCCCAAACCCAGGAGGCTCAGGCAAAGAGCCTGTGTGGGTAGTCACTAATCAGCAGAGCCTCTAGAGAGGTGAATAGTGCCCAATGTGAAGAATGAGAACTCAGAGCTGTTGTTTCTGGTCAGAACAGACTCCCTGTGGCATGGCCATGGGGCAGTCCCTAGCCTTCTTTGGCTCAGGGTCCTGAATGACAAATTGAAAAGATTTTGCTAGATTTACTGTACTGTCCATGCCAGGAGCTACAGCCACAAGTTACAAAGGAGCACTTAAAGTGGGGCTAGTTGGAGTGGAGATTGCTCACATGTCAAACACACATTGGATTTCAAATACAGGCTCCAAACAGAGAAAAAGAATTCATCAATAACTCTTTGATATTGAACATATGTTGAATTCATAGTAACTTAGACAAGTAGGATTAAATAAAACATCTTGCTAAAATTAATCCACAAATTTCTTTTTACTTTTTAAAAATTTCATAGTTTAGGGGATCCCTGGGTGGCTCAGCAGTTTAGCACCTGCCTTTGGCCCAGGGAGTGATCCTGGAGTCCTGGGATTGAGTCCCATATCGGGCTCCCTGCGTGGAGCCTGCTTCTCCCTCTGCCTGTGTCTCTGCCTCTCTCTCTCTCTCTGTCTCTCATGAATAAATAAATAAAATCTTTTAAAATCTTTCATACTTTAAAAATATTTTTGTGTCATTTTTATTAATGTTTTTTCTTTCATATTATTTAAATATTTTATGCATGGCTCATGCTGGCTTAGATCACTAAGTGTCAGGTCATGTGTTTGCTTTTTTAAAGAAGTTGTTTGTCTTTTAGCTTTGGAACCCTTCATTGAAACAGAGCATAGGATATACTCAAAAACTTAGTTTTATTTATGTAATTGTACATTTATCCAACAAATGTTCATTGAGTCCATCTCAGGCAACACACACTCCCCTAGCAACTGGAGATTGAATGGTACACAAAGATTTGACATCTGTTCTCCCCTCTAGGAGTTTCCATTCTCAGAGACAAAATGTAGGGACAAAATGTAAACAAGCAAACAAATTAAATATACGTTTAACTTGAATACAGCAGTTAAGAAAGAAAATGGCTACAGAGAATTAACAGAGGAACAAAAAGAAAGGTCCAGTCTTATGAGACAAAATCAAGAATAAGGAGAATTGAGTAGAACCACATGGAAGAAGGAAGAAAAAGGAGGCGGCGGGGCAGGCAGAGGGAGAAGAGAGAGAAGAAATAAGAGAAGTGGGAGATGGTGAGATGGGCTGTTGTAGGTTTTGCCATAACCCAGTGGTCTCTCCATCTCCTTGAAAGTTTGATTTAGTCTTGAATTGTATGGTCGGGTCTCAGAACCTTGAGATGCTCTAGAACTTCCAGCTGCTGCAGATGATGAAAAGGTGATAGGTGGCCTGCATCATACTCTGTGTAGATACTCCACTGTCCCAGGGGGAGGCATGGGCTCAGCACTATGGTCAGAATAGGAAAGCTACCTAGATGGAGCCTTTGCCAGATATCCTTGTTTCCACAAAGAAGAGTAGTTTGTCTAGGTTTGAAATGCACTGATTTACCCAGCACATGCTTGGGGGTGGAGAGGTTCCACTCTAAGCTCCCCTGATCCCAGACTCCTATATGGGAGCAGTGTTTGGTATGAGTGAAGTTGAGCTCTCTTTCCTCAACACTGGAGTAGAGACTCATCCCCAAGTGGGTTTGTATGACCTGTGCAAGCCCTTTGTTTTATCGGGTTTAGTACAACCTTTGTAAGCCCTTTTTTGTGTTATCCATCGCTGCTGTCTCCCACTGGGGAAGGGGACCCAGACCACAAAATGCAAACTCTAGACAAGGTGCTGACTGTGTCAACTTGTTATAATTGGACCAGCAGTGTGGTGTATATTTCCTCTTATTCTCTTTTTAATAAAATCAATTGATTCTTTTAATGGAGAGGAATTAAATAGAGTCAGGTTTAACCTTATTATAACATTGATACATTTTATTTAACTCTGATATGAAAAGCAAATAAAACCACGAAGAGAAGGGAAGTTGGAAAGAAACACACAAAAACATTATGAACATTTGACTGACAGTCGGATAAGGAATAAGAACATTTTAACCCTGAACAATTGCTCTGATAGAGAACATATATTAATTTGAATACCTAAGATATAATATTTATATGGAGAGATAATAACATAATGAAGCATGCCAGACTATTAGAATGCTATTTTGAATATAAATTTGTAATTTTGAATGCCTAAAAATATAATTGGTTCAAGTAAAAATGTAAGAAATGACTACATTTAAAAATTTGAACTATAAAAATACTATAAGAACATTAAAAATCATTTTAAGAAAGAACAACTGCCTACTATCTCACCATCCTAATAGACCTGTTTCTATTTTTTTTGCAAATTCCTTTCTATCTGTGTCTACACATGTATATTTACATATTGTAATTATAGTACAAGTCTTATTTTTTATTTATAGATCTTCCATCCATCTGTCTTCAGAGTCCTAATAAACATCACATCTCAGCTTACTCACATGTTCCTCGGGGAAATATCTGAGTATCCTCACTCCCTTAGTTGGTCAATATTCTCTCTTTAATCATGAAAGGACCATTCTTCTCAACACTAATCAGTGTTTTATCATGTGTTTCTTTAATATCACTTTCCTTCTGGAGGAAAAGTTCCTTAATGTATCATTTTTTGCTCACTGTTATATTCCTAACCAATAGTAAGTGCTCATTAACTGTTTCTTAAATACACAGTACATAATAGCTGCATGATATCTCATTGTGTTCTTGCAGTATTCCTGACTTCATACCACTGTCATGTCCACTGATTTGCTTCAGATGTGTTTCTTGAATAAAATATAGTACAATAAATATCTTTATGCATCTAATTTTTGAAAAAAAATTATTTCCTTAAAGTACAAATTATCAGGCCAATGTTTATGAACATTTTGTGGTGCTTGATGTATCTGACTGTATGTTATTCCAAAAGGATTAGACCCATTTACAAACTATGTGTGACTCTCAGAAGATGAAGCTGTTTTGAACCATTTATGATTATAAATTAAATGCACATAACATAGTTAACTTAAAAATATTAAAAATTATAAAGAAGACACTTTGTAACATCATTATAAGCACATTACACAAAAATGACCACCATGAAATTCTCCTTCCAAGTTGAGTCTCATGTGTGAGCATTTAGAGCTACGTCCCAATTAGATAAATTCTGAACCATGGGATTAACATAGTTGAATACTCTGCTCCCACCCCTTCCATTTGCATTAAAAAATGATAATTTTCAATTTCTCTGACCACTTAGTTTTCATGGCTGTATATAACTTCTTTGTATGGATAAGTCATAGTTTAAGAGTATCCTACTATCCAAAGATTGTTTTCAGTCATCTCTTATTCTATAGATATTGTAGCAATGAGAGATTTTTGTATGTACTGTCGATTCTCATTATTCTTGGTAGTTATGTTGTCTAAAGGTACCATGAATACTGAAATAGTAAATACTGCTCCTAAGGGAAATACAGAGTTGGGTTCCTGAGAGTCTCTGTCATTTTCATCAACCAATTAATATCTAACCATCATTTTATTTAATATGTATTGTTGATTCAGTAACATTGAATTCATAGCTAATAGCACTATAACCCCTGCCTGAGTGAAGTTCATCTAGCAGAGCTGTTTTCTCCATGAGACACACTCCAGTGTTCCTGCTCTCAGGAACAGCACTTCAGCTCTGTGTCTAGGGGGCATCTTACCACCAACAAAAAAGCACAGAATGTGAAAAATGACACTAAATATGCTATGAAAAGGACACTCTTTACAGTATGAAATAAAGAGGCAGAGCATCATCTTGTTTGACCTCACCGGGAACATGTGCATCAAGCAACTCAAATATTTTGCTACTCTGCACTTGTCCATGAATGACCACAAAAACATGCAAAGATTGATTCTGGAGTTACAAAATAAGTTCTAGGAAATATTGAATGTGTAAATAATGAGAATTGTCTGTACATGTTAGAGGTATCCTTACATACGTCCTTGGCATAAACATGAAATGAAGTCTAATGCTCACATCCTTTGAGAGGGCTGAAAAGGCTGTTGGATAGCCATCCAACTGGAAAAAGATGAAGAAGGTGTGGTCTGGGCCATTTTATCTAGAAAAGTAAATGTTAGAGAGCGTCTTCTGCCGTGAGTAGCTTCAAAGTCCTTATTAACCAGCTCCTTTTAGCATAGTCTGACCTGGATTCCAGTCCCTGGTGTGCCACTCCTTATTCGGGTAACCTGAGGTCAGTTCCTCACCCCTCTGAGTTTTTTCATCTGTAAATCGGGTAATATTAGAACTTACCTCAAGAAGTTGTTGCAAAGAATATAAGTAAATGTAGAGGACAGGAGCCTTGGTCAGATTCAATAAACCATGGCACAAGAGAGGCAAACCTTCAAGACTACCCTTTTTCAGAGTCAGACAGAATGGAAGGGAGTGCAGTTCTGAAGACTGGATGTGTGCCAGTTAGGGAAGTCCCCATATTTTACCATTCAAAACAGCTCAAGGGAGGAGTGGGGCACCTGCGTGGCTCAGTGGTTGAGCATCTGCCTTTGGCTCTGGTCATGATCCCGGGGTCCTGGGATCAAGTCCTGCATGAGGCTCCTCACAGGAAGCCTGCTTCTCCCTCTGCCTATGTCTCTGCTGCTCTCTCTGTGTCTCTCATTAATAAATAAGTAAACTCTTAAAAAACGGCCCAAGGGGATTTATAATTAAGGTTTTTATTTCAAGATCTATGCAGTTTTCAACCACCTGAGAAAGGACAAGAATCCCTAGTTACCATTTAAGGATCAAAAGTTACCAGAAGATCCTCATTTTGTCACAAAACCAGTCTCATTATCAGTTGGCTTCAACACAACCTTGGAGGTCTTCGATTTTATCTCAGATCACCACGTGATATATCTCTTTGTCCTCAGAGATGCATTATCTAAAAAAAAAAAAAAAAAAAAAATCAACTCTAAGCCAGTAAGGTGATGCGGTGGAAAGATCACTGTGTTTTGAATTGTGTCGACTTGAGTTTGACTCACTACTTCATTCTCTTACTGTGACTTCCAGGCCAATTATAATCCTCCCTTAAGACTTGGTTTTTCCATCTGGAAAATGGGCATGAATAATGCATAGTTTATATTTTTGTTGTAGATGTTTGTCAAGTTATTTGTAAAGGACCTCACCTGACTAACACCTCTTGGTACCAAAAAGCCAGATCTCTTGTTAGAGTATCTATGTGCATTATTAAAAGTTGCATTACTTTGATTCTTATAAATATCCTGTACCATTCCTGTGCATCGGTTCACATTTCTATTTTGCTTCCTCTTTTTCGATCTATTCCTACTGCCAGAAAATATGACTAACTGTATCTCAGGACAGAATCTTTACTTGGAATCTGAACCTGCAGCAAGAAGCAAAATATGTTAGTGTGTTAGAAAAGGCATTGCATTGACTTCTACTTCCTTGAAATCTATTTCAAAAATCCTGAGGGAAGCAAGACTCTAATAGAATGATGGTAGAGGGATGACACATGGAATTGTTATAAAATGATGAGTGTTCCAGGGCCAAACGGAATTAAATAAAAAGGGAAAAAAATATTACTGCCCACTTTCTTCTCAAAACCAAGGGAGCTGTTCAACATAATTATTACAAGCTCCTCATCCCAAATACTTATAACTTAATATCCTATTTCAAATACTCTATTTAAAGCTAGAGTTAGGGTTTTTTTCTTAAAGAGAGGAGTCATCTTTTGTTAGTTAATCATTTAACAATTCCAAATTTGAGTTAGACAATTTAATATGCTATAAAAATAATATAGTTATATATGTGTGTGTCCATACCCTTATTTACATATATGCATACATATGTGTGTACACATATGCATTTTTGCCCAGGGAGACATAAAGATTTGTTTGAGGGAAGTGAACTAGTTACTATTGATGCTGGGGCTCTTTGATAATGACTGTTTTTATTATTTATGTGTGCGTTTTTATTTTCCTTAAAAAAAGATGGGTGGTGGGGAATCAATGTACTCTCAGTTTCTTGGTGGTGATATTATACTAGAATTACACAAGGTGTTAGATGAGGAGAAGCAGGTGTAACATATATGGAATCTATTTGTGTTATTTCTTACAAATGTATGTGGGTTTACAGTTTTCTTAAAACAAGGGTTTAAAAGGGAAATGGAGGAAGAAAGACGAAAAAAAGTGGGGAGTGGGAAAGAGGGTGGCTCTCGGTGTAGCCAGCACACCTTTGAACCTTTACGCTCTGCTTTGGGCAGTCACACCATCGCCCACAACACCCACATCCACCCCTTTATGTGACCCATGACTTTCCCACCTTCAGATTTGAGCTCAACTATTGCATCCTCAGAGCCATTCGCCTAAGTCCTTCATGCATTCACACCTTTCCTGTTGAATAATTTTGTGGTTCTCTCTGTCCACAGTCCACTCCCAGATACCTATATAATTTAAACTAGAAAATTCAATGTCAATTGGCATGTTGGTCTCTTCTCCCAGTGAGGATTTGGGCTCCCAAGGCCATATATCTCCAGCACCCCTCTTCCCATTGCCTGGGTTTGGCCCAGTACTCAGCATGGCATGTGTATTTAATAAAGGTTTAATGGAACCCAATCCAGGCTTTTGTAAAAATGTTGGGAAGGCTGTCCTGTAACGCTGATCATTAAAAACTTGCTTTTTTTGTTGACTTTCCAGGAATAGTGAGAATAGCATTTCCTGTCTATGCATTGTCTGTGGGAAATAACATCAAACTCTTGAATACTAGGTCACAGAGCCTCTTCGGCTGTGGTCCTAGTCCACCATTCCATCTGCCTCCCTCCCTCACATGCCGATGCTGCATTCCCCCTCTGCCTAGTTTGACGCACTCGTTCATGTCTTTGGTCTGTTATTCAGCTCTCTGTGTGGCGGTTCTTACACGTGTCTGTTCTCCATCTGAATAACTCACTCATGCTTTAGGTTCCAGCTTAAATGTCAGTTCCTCAGGGAGGCCCTTGGAGATCCCCTAGGGTCTGGAAACCCTCCTGTTTTATGATTCCATAACACTCTGGACTTCTTGGTAATAATAATGATGACACATGCAATTTCATCTTCTGTGTCTGTCACTTGCAGCAGGCAGGGGCATGTCTGTCTCATCCACTGCTTTGAGGCATGCATCCAGCCCAGTGCTGGTCCATAAAAATGTACCACACATTGTGTTGGTTACCAGCATTAGCACAGTCCCTTCTTTCCAGGTGGGATTTGTGCCTCTGTCATTCCTGATTCATCCTGCTGGTCCTCTGCACCCGTAAAGTATTCCCTGATCTCTCCCAGCACCTCTCCCATGGTCCTGTGATCCATGATCCAGCTGACTATCATCACTGGAGCCTATTGTTTCATTCTTGCTCTTACCCACAGGCCCAGCCCTCTACCGAGGCTTGTATCTGTACAAGGGCGGAGACCATGTTCTGTAAATCTTTGCAACACCAACACCTAGAAATGTGTCTAGCTTACTGGAGGCATTCAATAAATGTATGGCAAGGGAACCAGCCTTCATCTTGTGTATATTCTCTAGTAGTTATGGTTGTATATGTTAACAAGGTGTTGGGGTCTCAGGGTTCCTGGACTTGCATGGAGCATGGGAGCTCCATGGCTTGAGTGACGCAGACTCTACAATTATCATGGTGCATCAGACCCACCAGGGAGCCTAGTCCGAGTCAACTGCTGTGACATGGAGCCTGGACAACAGTTCGTATTGTAAAAGATCCCAAGTGGTTGGGGATCCCCAAGTGGTTGATGGTTGATTCTTTTTTTTAAGATTTTATTTATTTATTTATTCATGAGAGGCACACACACACACAGAGGCAGAGAAATAGGCAGAGGGAGAAGCAGGCTCCATGCAGGGAGCCTGATGTGGGACTCGATCCCAGGTCTCCAGGATCATACCCCCGGCTGAAGGCGGCACTAAACCGCTGAGCCACCGGGGCTGCCTAACTGCTGAGCCACTGGGGCTGCCCGATTCTAATGAGATTGAGAACACCAGTCCAGGAAGGAGCGAAAAGCAGCACTAATTAAACAAAATGAGCTAAACATTCTTTGAAGGGTTCTGCAGAAAGTCAGACACCAGGAATAATAGCGCAGACCCCAGAGGCAAGCAGGTGGGTTTGAAATGGAGATGTAGATATGGGGTCTGAAAGGATTTCCTAGGCTTGGGGAGTCCTGGCAGGGATGAGGTGTGCAGACTCTCACTCAGCCATGGGTATGGAAGGAGCAGCATTAGGGGTCGGGGACCAGGCTGGTTTCACCTGTGGGGCTCCGAAAATTCTATCTCACCTGCCTGAGTCCTGGGCTGTGGCAAGACTCTGGAGGGGGAGCTCCGGGAAGCAGGGAAGAGGGCTGCTTTGGGGTGACCCTTGGCAGGGCTGGTTCTAGGGAAAGCGGAAAGAGGGAGATTTTTTTAAAGGAAAGGGGTGAAAGAGAGGAGGCGGAGAAGGGAAAGAAGGTTGTGCAAGTTTAGAAAGGGAAGGATTCAGAGTATCTGCGGATTGGGTGTGAGGAATGGAGAGAAAAGGCATCGTAGGAAGGGTGGCTCTTGAGGTGCATTCTCTTTGTCCTTGTTCAAGAAGACCAATGAAAGGATCCCAGTTTCTTTCTAGTTACTCTGCACTGCTAGACTGGGCTTCTTTGAAATGAGATTTCCTGCAACACTGTGTCATGGGGGACCCCAGTGTGTGTGTGTGTGTGGGGGGGTGCCTGTGTATCTGTGTCTAAGTGTGTCTGTGCCTGCATGTGTGTGCGTGTGTGTCTTTGCGCATGTGTGTGCATGTGTGTCTTTGCGCGCATGTGTATGTACTGATCTAGGCAGTAAATTCAGACTGGACTCAGTCTGGACCCAAACTGCTGAGATTTGCACACTGACACTAGGGCTCCCCACCCCTGCAACCTCACAGAGTTGCTCACCCCTCCTGTGACTCAGTTTACTCACTGGCAAAATGGGGATTGTCATAGTACCTGCCTCATGGGATTGCTATGAGGCTTACACAAGGGAATGCACTGTGGTGCCAGGCACACAGCAGACACTCACGCACTTCAATATCAGGCACCAGCACGTCCTCACCAGTCAGCAACCCTGGGCACAGATGCCTGCCTTCTCTAACACCCAGTCCCTTTACAGACCAATCCCTCTATTAGCCAGGGATAATGGGGCTCCCTGGGACCCAGGACTCCTCAGTTTAAAACTGAGCAGTTCCAGGTACACTGGAGCAGTTTGGCCACCCTGTCATCCTCTACCCACCTACTTCAACCCCATTCAAAGTCTGTGTACAGCAAACTCTTAAGTATTGTTGGTTCTCTGAGCCAAGAAATTGCCTGACTCCTGGGATAATTATTTAACTCTTCCCTGGGCTGTTTATGCACCGAGTATTTGGGCAATCCATTGCCTAAGGCCTTCCCAGAATGGGCATGATCAGATTCAGAAGGGACCCTGGGCAGGGACGAGAGGCAGGGAGGGGGGCTGAGGACACGTAGGTGGTGATTCAGCACTGAGTCTGGGGGCTGTGTCACTACAGGCTCCCCTTTCCCTGAAACACCCTTGCCCCAACAACGTGCCCCGCCCCAGGCTGTGAGTCAGCTGGGACGAGGTGCTCCAGCTGCCACTCTGAAGGGCTTTCTAGGGCCAGGCCCAGCCCCTCCTGCCATCTTCTCAGTAGGAGAGGGGCACCTCCCAGGCAGAGGGGCAGTGGCCAGGAGGCCAGCTCAGGTCCTGGAAGAGGTTGCATGCTGCACCTGCTTCCCACAGGTCACCCTCTGTAGATGCCTGAGCTGAGTCACTAGCGCAAGGGGCCTTTGCCGTGTCTGTTGTGTCCTGAGTGAAGTGGGTGCACTCTACACCCAGCTTTTGGGAGGGGATCCTCCCAGTTTCGGTTATTTCCAGGCCAAACTCTTCTAAGCGAAAATGTGGTTGGGAAGCTTCCAGGCTCATCTCCCCAGGGAATAAAGAAATGCTATCTTTATAATGATTGTATCATTGCTACCGTTTCCCATGATTCCCTTCTGTTCCCCAAGCACCCCCTGCGTGCCCAGTTCTTTATTTGCTTTATACCAGTCAGCCCTTGAAATGGCCCTGGGAAATCATTACTATCCACGCCCAATATTTACATCATTAGTACAAAATGAAGCTAAGACTCTGGGAGGGTCTAGAACATGGGCAAAGCCAGAGGTTTATGACTGGCAAATCCCGGATACCTAGGCCCACCCCACCTCCCCAAATCCTGCCTCTCCCAGGCCACCCCTCCCTGACCATGCCCCCAACACACCTTGTGTCCTGATCTTAGCCAGAAAAAATAATGGAGAGCCAGACATGAGGTTGGATTCAGAGGCAATGAAAAAAAAAAAAAAAGGAATCTAAATATACAAATAAAGAATGCTTTAAAAAACTTATTCATGGGTCCCCTGGGTGGCTCAGTCACTTCAGCATCCAACTCGTGACTTCAGATCAGGTCATGAGCTCAGGGTCATGAGATCGAGCCCCAAGTTGGACTCCCTGCTGAGGATGGAGCCTGCTTATGATTCTTTCTTCATCTCCCTCTCTCTCTACCCCCGCTCACACACATGTGTGCTCTCTCTTAAATACATGCATACAGACAGACAGACAGACATAACTTGTTCACAGATTCACAGTTTCTTCCTCTGTTTCTACCTGAGTGTCCTGCTCTTGCTGATGTCGAGCTTGGCTCCAATCGCTGTTCCCATTCATTTCCCAGCACCTCTTAGTCTCACGGGTTCTGTTCAGGAATCCATCTATGCACCTTGGGTGTGTTTGCCAAAACACAGTCCTACATCTGTCTGCACTTCTGTCAATTCAGTGTTTTGATTATATTTGAATTAATCCACATGATTATTCGTTATAAAGAAATCAAACCGGAGTAATAGTGTATTGCACATTTGAAAGTTGCTGAGTCGACCTTAAAGGTTCTCCTTACAAGGAAAAAAGAAATTGTGACTAAGTGTGGTGATGGATGTTAGTTAGACTGATGGTGATCATTTTGCAAGGATACAAATATCGAATCAATACATCGTACACCTGAAACTAATATAACGTTGCATGTCATTGTACCTAAATTCTAAAAATCTGGTTGTGTTATCTGCTTAGAGGGCGTGCTTTATAAAGTCTGAATTCCTTATACTGACTTGTCTTCCCTTCCCTTCTCTTTCAGACCTCCTCTGATTCAGAAACTGTGGGGAACTGTCTGGTGTTGTGCCTTCCCCTCTGACCAGGCGTCTCTATGCCCTTCCTCATCTGCAATCTCTTCCTCACCTCTTAAACCACAGTTGCAATGTCACCTCCTTAAGAGGGCTTCCCCGAGTCCGCTTGGCCCTGACAAGAGCTGTCACAGAACTTTGCAATAACCCAAACACAGTTCTTAGCATGCGCATCTGCTGGGGTTGCCAAGCATGGGCATATCAGAGTTATTTGGGATTCTGGTAAAAAATGATTCCCAGGTCCCATCCTCCAGCCATTTTGGTTCTACAAATTGGCTGTGGTGGAAGGATCTGTATTTTTAACAGATGCTCTGGGTGATTCTGGTTCAGATGCTTCTCAGGCCATGCTCTTAAGAAACTGCACATTATTACAAGTATTTATTTATATCCTGGTTCTCTGTGACCTCCACCTACCCACCCCCTCAATGGTTAAGAACTCTCAGGAGCAAGACCAACATACTTGCATTCCTGTGGCCCTGGTGTTGGCCTAAGTCCTGGGACACAGCAGATGCGCAATAAGCATGTGATAGCAGAATCCTTTTAGTCATCTTGTTTAGAATAACTTATTAAGCACCTGCTGTGTGCATACAGTTGTATGCACTGGGGAGAAGCAAAACAAAGCAAAAGAGATTAAAATCCCTGCCCTTGTGGACAAAGCAATGGATAAGTGAATTATGTGAACCAGATTCTGCATTTCTTTGTTTTTGTTTGTTTTTTAGATTTTATTTATTTATGCATGAGAGACACACAGAGAGAGGCAGAGACACAGGCAGAGAGAAAAGCAGGCTCCTCGTAGGGAGCCTGATGCGGGACTCGATCCCCAGGCCCCAGGATCACAAGCTGAGCCAAAGGCAAACGTTCAACTGCTGAGCCACCCAGGAATCCCTGCCTTCTTAGTTTTAACAATCATGTACCAGAGGGCTACTGTTTGTCAGTCATTAGGTATTTTCATGGACACTGTGTTACTAGACATATAAAAAAGAAATAAAGAATGCAAAAGAATGATTACTCCTGGTTCTCCTCCCCATTTTCATGACTTTAAAAAAAAATATTTTCTTATTGAAGTATTGTTGGCACACAATGTTACATGAGTTTCAGTTGAACAACCCAGTAATTCTACAGTTCTACACATTTTGCTATGTTCACCACAAGAGTAGCTACCATCTATCACCATCATAACACTCTTTTTTTTTTTCTTTCCATCATAACACTCTTAAAATACCACTGACTGTATTCCCCTATGCTGTCCCTTTCATTCCTGTGACTCATTCACTGCATAACCGGAAGCCTGGACCCCCCCCCCCTCATGCTGCCTATCCCTCTACCCTGCTTCCGTCTGGCAACCATCAGTTTTTTCTCTGAATGTATGGGTCTATTTCTGCTTTGTATTTGTTTCCTTGTCTGTTTAGTCTTTTGGATTCCACATAATAAGTGAAATTATATGGTATTTGTCTTTCTCTGACTCTTTTCACTTAGCAGCATAACACCCTCTAGGTCTATCCATGTTGTCTCAAGTGGCAAGATCTCATTCTTTTTTATGGCCTAGGAATACTCCATTGTATGTATACCATTTCTTCTTTATCCATTTTTCTATTGATGGACGCTTGAGTTGCTTTCATATTTTGGCTATTGTAAATAAAGCTGCAGGAAACATACTGATGTACACATATTTTTAAACAAGTGATCCTGTTTGTTTTTTAATAGTGAGGAAATTAAAAATTGGGGAGATTGTGACTGGCTACATGTTATAAAGCTACTCAACTGCAGTCTGAATTCAAAGGCTAGCCTGTTTGTTTCTAGTACTGAGGTCTTGGTTTCCCCCCATGGATTCATCATGGCCTTGGCATTGTTGCAATGCTTTCACCTGGTACAGGTGACCACCTCAGCAGAGCCAGCAGACATGAACATGGGCCACCAGCAGCTGGGCGAATGGGTCACTTGGGATTGCACTCTAACTAGCACACTCAACTGTGGAGCTGCTTGCCCACCAGAGTTCCACTGAGCCAGCAAGCTGAGGGCATATTGGCACAACTGTGCTTCATGAAAGGAAGCATGTTGTCATTCCTCATGCTTTCATTAAGAGGATTTAGAACAGAGAAGGCTGAAATGGCTTCATGTTAGCACAAAAAATCAGAGATTAATAGTAAACCTTGAAAATAGTGAAGCATCTGATTTGGGTTTTTCCATTGACAAGCCCAATAACACAGAGGAAACTATTAACATACAAATAGACAGGCTTCCCATTTAAACAGCAGCAGACTGTTCTGGAAAAGACCTCTTCACGCAGAAAGCAATTATGATGGGAAATCGAGTCCGATTCAGACCCATTTGCAGCAAGCTTGGAAAATCAAAATGTAACCACTCATAATCGGGTAGACAACCCTGCTGTGGGGGGACGGGCAGCCAGTTCTTTATTATTGTTGCTACTATTATTATTTTAGTTTTAAAGAATTCAGTGTTAAAAGCTCCATATCTTACTGATTTGCAACCTCTGCTCAGAGGGTTATAGCACAGTGCAGACATATTTATTCACATACAAAAAACAAAAAATAAAAAAATAAACATACAAACAAATAGATGTTTTGGTCAAATTTCCAGAGGTTAATAGGGTTTCTGGCTGAGATGTCACTCAAACCAATAACTTTTAAGTGAGTAGACATTTCTTTTGAGTGTCTGTAACCTCTATAAGCCAGATGCTTCAGCCTGGGCCCTTCTACTTTAATGGAGCTGGAATGTGCAGACCAGAGCCCTAGAGACATGGTTGAGTCTAGAGAGGAGAGGTCAGACCAAAGAAATTTGGAAGCTCCCAGTAAGGACAAAATCATCCTAAAAACATGAGTGTTTCCTTCCAAATGGTTGTAAAAGACATAGCAGGCCAAGATTATAGACACACCACTCTAAGACCTCCATGAAAGTACAAGAGGTTAGTGACATTGTCCATGGTGACGTCACATGAATTGACTGGCTAAGCCCCCTGCTGTGCCCTTTCCTGTCATCAGGCAATTCTGTGATAACATACTTTACTCTGATTAACAGCTTAGCTTTCTGTCTCCTCTGCTACACTGCAGATCCAGTCCTCAACAGACCCTGATTACCTTTCAGGAGGAGGACCAGCTCCTCGCATTAGACCTAAGACATCCTACACGTGTTGGCACTGTCTACATCTCTAGCAGAGCTTCTCTCATTTTTCTGTGTCCCAGCCAATCTAGTGGTCTCTGTGTTCAATAGACATGCCATACTCCTCATGCTCTGGGCCTTTGCACATGCCTTTCTCTCTGCCTGGAATGCTGTTCTGGGTTCCACCTCCCCCCCTCCTGCCTCCCACACTACACCCTTGTTAACTGCTGGGTTATATGCACACAGACAAAGAACTGGAGTTCTTTTCTTTTAGTGCCTTTGTCTATAACTATAAACTCACGTGGGTAGTTATTTGGTACATGCCAATATCCCCGCTAGACTCTAAGATTCATTTGGTCATGAGCTGATTTTGCCAGAACCTAACACAACGTTCAAAAGATGAACAAGCCATTCCCCAGCATCCAGCTTAGACCCTGCTTCTAGGCCAGACTCTTAGACCTCACAAGAAGAGTCCAAGTCTATCAAGGAAAATGTTAGAGCTATTTCATTTATGTATTCATTCATCACTGAATCAGTCATTCAACAAATACCCTTTGATAATTTGTTGGGCTGAGACAATAATCCCACCTGATGCATCTCACTTTCTAGTGGAAGAAGCAGGTGACCCACAAATGAGCAACTAAATGTGGTTAGGGATGTATGAAGTGTAATTAAGAAATAAATAGATGGGGGAATCTGGGTATCTCAGTCAGTTAAGCATCTGCCTTTGGCTCAGGTCATGATCTCAGGGTTCTGGGATCGATCCCGGCATCTTGCTCTCTGCTCATTGGGGCATCTGCTTCTCCCTCTGCCTGCCACTCTGCCTACTTGTTCATGCTTTTGCTCTTTCTCTCTGTCAAATAAATAAATAAAATCTTTTCTAAAAAAGAAATAATCAGATGATGAGATGGCCATATTAAGTACAAGTCATAAAAGAAGGTACTACTGAGTATAAATAATTATGTCTTTTCCTTCTTTCCTTCTCCCTCCACTCTCCTCCCTCTCTGTCTTTCTTTCTTTTAGCTGATTCTGTCTTCTGGGACATTGTACATGTTACTTCATACCATCTGTCTATGCTATTTACTGCAGGCTAAACCAGTCTAGCTCTGTAGACAAATGAGTGTAGGACAGAGGGACCTCATACCCAGGCCCTGCCCTCAAGATGTCTACAACCTGGAAGAGACAGATAAGCCTATAACTAATTGTGATAATGCCAAAGACAGCCAGGCAAAGTAAGTTCTGTATTATGGTTTGAGGAAGGAAAAAAAGGTTGCTCAGAAGAGAGAGGAATTAGTCCCATGTCTGGAAGAGGTTGACTTTCATTACAGTTTGGGACCAGCAGTCATAAAGCTATCCCAGTCTAGCCCACCTTTCTTGGTTTTTAAAATATGTTCATAAATGCTTTGATGTTCCTCCTTTCAAGCAGTAGAACCTAGAGTGGAATAGATTCAATTTACAGGGTTTGGTGATAATGAGATTTCTTCTAACTTGACGAGTGGGAAGATTTCAATTTTTCCCTGTGTAAGCCCCAAACACACCCCCTTACAAGTGCAAAAATGTTAAGTTCATTTTATATGTACAAATCTTAGAAATGCTATCAGATGATACATGTTTGTTGTCTTAAACTGGTATGTTTTGGGTAATTTGTTATTCAGCAATAGATAGATAATGAATACACCACCCTACTCTTTAGACCTGGTACCTAGGAGCTAGTCCTCTGCAATGGCTCATTATTGGAATAAACCAGATTACAGATTATACTGAGGGTCAGCCTGAACTCACTTTCTATCTGTTCAGCCATGGTATGATTTTATCAGAATTAGAGATTCAATTTGTACAGAATTCCGTACATTTATTTGTTCCCTATGGATAAAATGGCCAATTGGATGGATTTGGAGTTAAAAATATCTGAGTTCATTATATGGTCTCATTCATTTGGGGAATATAAATAATAGTGAAAGGGAATGGAGGGGAAGGGAGAAGAAATGGGTGGGAAATATCAGAAAGGGAGACAGAACATGAGAGACTCCTAACTCTGGGAAATGAACTAGGGGTGGTGGAAGGGGAGGAGGGCGGGGGTGGGGGTGACTGGGTGGCGGGCACTGAGGGGGGCACTTGACGGGATGAGCACTGGGTGTTATTCCGTATGTTGGCAAATTGAACACCAATAAAAAATAAATTTATTATTAAAAAAAAGAAACAAAAGAGAAAAAAAATTTCTGAGTTCAAGTCTTTCCTTTGCTGTTTATTATATAGGGATTGTTGGAAAATTTCATCTCTTTGAGATGAGATGTTTCTCAGTAAAGTCAGAGAGGTAAGACTACTTACTTCATTGAGTTGAACACTTCAGGACACAAGGGTTTTATCAGGATCCATTTAGATAATGTATATAAAACATTTGGCACAGTGACTGGTACCTATTGAAGATGCAAGTAAGAATAATTATTGTTATTATTTTAATAACAGTCACCTACATTCTCTCACACCAGCGAATAGGAAATTCCTTTCATTCTAAAGGTTTGTCTTTACTGAACTTAATTCTGGTAGACAGCATGTTATAGTAGCTGAGTATTCAGAAAACATGGCTCGTGAACTTTCTGCATCAGAATGATCTGAAGTGTTATTAAAAATGAAGAGTCTTGGGCTGCCTGGGTGGCTCTGCCAGTTAAGCATTTAACTCTTGGTTTCAGCTCAGGTCGTGATCTCGGAGTCATGAGATTGAGCTTCACATCTGGCTCTGTGCTTGGTGAAGAGTCAGCTTGGGAGTCTCTCCCTCACTCTCTTCTTCCTCCTCCTCCTCCTTCTTCTCCTTTTTTTCATTCATTCATTCATTCATTCATTCTCTCTCTCTCTCTCTCTCTCTCTGAAATAAATAAATAAATCTTTTTTAAAAAACTAAGAGTTTTAAAACCAATTTCAGACCTATTAAGTCAGTATCTTTGGGTTGGGAGTAGGGTAGGGAGGACAGACTGGGAATCTGCATTTTTAAACAATCGCTACACCCCAGCTTGATTGTAGTGTTTAGGAAAGCTCCAGAATCACTGAAGTAGAGGAAGAAAGATTCATCTCAGAACAGGAGGACCTGAGGTGCTAGTCTGGCTTCTGACATTTACTGACCAAAGTGAGTTAACCTTTGTATTTCCCAGTTTCTCATCTGTGAGAAAGGAAACACAAATCTCCTTCTCCAGCTTATGGAACAATTGTAAAGATTGGTGGGATAATAAAAACATTAACTAACTTCTATCTAGTGTGTACACAGTTTACAAAGTGATTATATTCAATTTATCTCATTGAAACTCAGGACTGTCCTTGAAGTCAGTCTCCCTCCCTATTGACAGGGACCGGAGCTAAGGTAGGTGAGGTTCATCCAAGCTTCTCCAGGCTGTGCCATGGCAGAGTGAGTGTACAAACCAAAATCTGGACCACCGATGCAGAACTGAACTAAAATCAAGGTGCTATGTTAATATGCTATTTCTGACCATCACTTTGGTCAAGACGGTTTCCTGGTTACACTATGGAGAGTAGAGGAGAGACCAAGGGAGAACCTGTCTATGTTCTAATTGCCCAGACCATAATTATACATGCAAAGAGCAATAATTATTTTCAAACAAAAACTGTGAGGTCATTGGAATACATTTCCTTAGCAATGACATTAGAGAAAGTGTCAGGCTTGGTCTGTCAAATATTTCTAACCCATGCACCATTAAATTCACTCATCTTAAATTATAAACCTAATTAACTTCATTCATTGGCTTTTTCTGGGCCATTATTTTGTTTCTTCTGCCTAGGTTTATGCAAGAGAAAAATATTTGGAAAGTAATTTGTATTCTCTACATGTTGTTTGAAGAAAGGAAAGGGTTTCTATTGGATTGTTTCCATTTCTAATAATAAATTAAGAGTCTGCTATTAAACCATGTGAAATGACTGGATGGATTTTTCATCAAGTTGGAGGGTATGTCTAGGATGGTCTGACATGAAATATAGAATATATTCTGTGTATTAAATAGATCTTTGGGTATCAATGATGAATTCCCCTTCTAAAGATAGTCATACATCCTCTAGAATAGCTACAGTGCAGAGGTCTCTGGCCAGAACAAGCCATATGTATTAGAGTCATTAGCATAGAAAACAAAGTGCTTTCAAATATTAGCCCAACTTGAAGTCACAAGATCAGACATTCTGACCTGTCAATACTGTTTGTGATCCAGTTGATTCTCATTTATGGTAACCCAAGGTTGAGGATCCGTTCTGTAATTAACTAAAGTGTTTTAGGTTGGGTTCCCCCTAGAGGAGACCTGAATACAAGGGTCTAAGGGCAGATGGTTTATTTGGGAAGTAGTCTCAATGCACTGTTAGGGCAAGGGACAAGTTTGAAGAGGAGGCAAGAAGGCCAAGATAGGGCACATGAGTGTGTAGGTTACTGGTGTGGGTGGTTGGGGCTCAGTCCAACTGCAGACCTCTGTGAGACTATATAAAATGCTTCAGAGTAATCCCACCCATGGGCAAGGAAGCCAGTGGGTATTTATGCTCTAACTCCCATTTGTGATTATTGTTCCTGGGATGTTAAGACCCTGGCACTTCTGTCCTGCCTCAAGTGTCCAGAGAAGGCCCTCAAGTAGGGAATCAGGGATATTTACAGCTAACAGCCCTCAGCTTGACTGGCCACCTATAGAGTTTCCCATAACTCAAATGGCTGTGTCCTTGGTAAGTCTGAATGTGTTAATAATGACGATTCACCGGTAATACAGCAATAGCCACATACTAAGTGCCTGTATTACAGGTTCCCATAGTAAGTCCATTATGCATCTCACTTGACCCACACAGCAGCCCCATGTCAAAGGCATCATGGTTCATATTTCACACTGGAGGACAGGAAGAGTCAGATACCCTCAGTCACTGGCCTAAGGTCACACAGCTGGCAGAGGAAAGCCAGAATCTGAGCCCAGGCCTCTGACTGTAGAACATAATTTTTCCATGGAGCAGGTGGTAAATACAGATCTGTCTAATGGATACATTGAACATATATCCAAAGTTCTTTTAACTTTGATGCTTTGAGGTAGTACATTTATTGACTTCATTGTCCTGAATATTTTCTGAAATCCATCGCTTACCTGCCTCTCTCACCTCCAGGCAAGGTGGAAATATGTTCCATAATAAAATGTGGATATTTTTTAGGCCAAGATAAGCATGTTTGTACCTTCAGTGTGTATATAAAGCCTCAGAAAATCAACACAGGGAATTTGAGACAGGTCAAAGGGGCCCAGGCACTATCATTGACTCATGAGAAGAGTAAATGGACTCCCTCACTCCCTACCACACCTTCCTGCCTTCAAGTTAAAAGAATGTGTTCAGGGATCCCTGGGTGGCGCAGCGGTTTGGCGCCTGCCTTTGGCCCAGGGCGCGATCCTGGAGACCTGGGATCGAGTCCCACATCGGGCTCCCGGTGCATGGAGCCTGCTTCTCCCTCTGCCTGTGTCTCTGCGCCTCTCTCTCTCTCTCTCTCTCTCTGTGACTATCATAAATAAATAAAAAATTTAAAAAAAAAGAATGTGTTCAATTTAGCTTCATGCAATATCTAGTTATTTTCTGAGCTGGTTCACAACAAATATTATCAAAGTTTAAGAAAATATGTTGGGCTTCCAACATGGTTTGAACCATGCAGATATTAGTGGGATAGAATGTGTGAGATAATCTATTTCCTACCACAGGAAGATTCAGATACTCACAGGGGTTCATGACTGACAGAAAAAAAAAAAAGTAAAAAGAAAAAAATAGAGACGTACATGCATACATACACAAAAAGCTATGAAACTGTGTTTTCCCAATGCAAGCACACTGAAACTCTCAGGTAACCTGGGCAGAGGAAGAAGGACTCTCTAGAGGGGTTCAGTTTTTAATCTCCAAGAGTTTCAGCCTCCAGCACGCAGGGTTCATCTACTTGAAGCCATAAAAATTTAGAATCTGGAACAGTTAAGATTTGCCATGCAGTAAACTGTATAACAATGTCTTTGTTTATTACCCAGCTGCCCCACTCAAGCTCCAAGAGGGAAACCAAAGCTATTTTTCCAAATGGATCAATGTCTGAAATATTGGCTTCTATTTCCGAAGAACTCACTTTTGAGCTTGTTTGTCCAACACTGTAGTTCAAATTAATTTCACCCTTCAGGGATTTGTAGGCATGCTGACAGATTCAATGACAAAAATGGAGTTTTATTGGAAAGGGTGTTAGTCAGGGAAGCAAAGGGCTCAGGGAATAATTTGGTAATGGGCTATGGAGACTTTCTTCCTAGGTCACTGGTTCAAATCTAGAACCTGCTTGGCAGTGATTGAAAATCGTTACCATTTGACAGCTGCCTGACAGGCGGCCGGTAACATATTGGTGCCCTATTCCTGCAGTTCCTTCTAGGCGAAAAAAAAAAACACATGACAGAAGGGACATAGTGGATTTAATGAAGTTACAGGAGTGGAATTAACCAGTTTTCTTTCTCAACAGCTTGTTACTAAATAGGTTAAAAGTTTTTATCACATTACCAGGTAACGGCCCACCACAAGATTCCAATGCCTACCTCTTTCTTTTTTCTTTTGATGTCTGGGTATGCCCACATCAGTTAGTTATTTGTACCTGAATCATGATTCTTTTTAATTCAAGTGGGATTGACATATAACATCATAACAACATAATGATTTGATATTGTATATATTATGAAATAAGCACTGCAATAAGTCCAGATGACATCCATCACCATATACAGTTATAAAACTTTTTTTCTTAATGATGAGAGATTTTAAAATCTATTCTCTTAGTAACTTTCAAGTATGCTAAAGGTATTACTAACTGTAGTCTTCATGTTGTAATTGCACCCCCATGGCTTATTGATTTTACAACTGAAAGTTTTGATCGATCCCCTTCACCCAATTTATCCACCCCCTACCCCTTAGTTCTGGCAACCACCAGTCTGTTCTCTATATCCATGAACCTGTTTTTGTTTTGTTTTGTTTGTTTTTTAGATTCCATATATAAGTGAGATCATAAAATATTTATCTTTCTTTGTCTGACTTATTTCATTTAGCATAATGTTCTCAAGTTCCATTCATGTCATTGCAAATGGCAAGATTTCATTCCTTTTTATGGCTGAGTAATATTCCATCATATGTATATACCACATCTTCTTTATTAATTCTTCTGTTCACATTCCAATACCTACCTCTTAACAGTGATTAAATCTGATTTAAACCAGGGGAGAAATGGGAATTAGTGAGAAATGAGGGATGAAAGAGTTACAAAATCTCACATTGACCAGCTGCTAATAGCTGAGCTAGTAATCTACACATTTATATAAAGAACAAAAAATCTTGAAAGGCCAGAACTGACATCAGGAAAACACACAGGGTTAAGCCCACATAGACTGACTATGGAAAGAAACTTGGCAGATTTCCATCTCAACAGCCCTTAAGAGACAACCAGGCCAAGGAGCCACATAGGACCCATTATGGGAAGGGAAGGTTGGCGCCATATTAATTTCGGCATGGCCATTCTCAGCTGGAACCCAGTCACCTGACCACATATCCACAGGGGTCCATCCTTAATACAGGCTGGGACAAAATAATGAGAACTTGATTCTAAGCAAGGTAATTTCCTTATTTCAATGGGTTTAAGCCAAAACCTTTAAAATTATTTTAATGTCATTTTTCTTCTTAATGGGACATGTAAGTACTAGGAAAATTACAGGCATTAAAAGGGTTTCTTTGGACTTTTTTTTTTTTTGTAATTGCCTTTTAGAGGGTAGAACTTTTAATTCATTCTGAATGTTTCACTCTGATATGAGAAACCTGACCCAAGCCTCATATTCTGAGGTGAGTTCCTCATATTTCCCCTATAAAATATATTCAAGACGCTTGCTAGTTTGAGTTCCACATGTGTTCTTACCCCTTTGATGATCAACCACTGGATTTCCAGAGAGATGACAAGATTTATCTATAGCTGTTGGCCAAAGTTTGCCACAACCACATTAGAGATGAAACATATTTAGCCATATGACTGATTTTTAAATGACATTACAACCCATCCATCTAAATGAACATTGCACCCTTCAAAGTACACCTGGATGAGACTGACGATTTTAAATGTGGGTCACTGCTTTAAGTTTTAGCTGCAATGATGTCACTAGCAAACTCCCATATCTGAACGGATTACAACCATAAGCATTTTTGTTTTCTTTCTTGCTTCCAGGTCTGCATATTGGCTGTGGTTTAGCTGGCTTTGGCCAGAGGCTCCACATGTCTCTTATTTCAGGATCTAAGCTGTAGGGACAACACCTGAGGAATGTTCTTCCCATTGTGGTGGACAGGAGATTAAGAAAGATGAGCACAAACATGCAGAGTCTCTTACAGCCTTGGTTTAAATTGGCACATACTCATGTCTGATCATGTTCCATTGGCCAAACATGACCACACCTCAAGTGAGATGATGGGTCAGAGGGAGAAGGGATAATTTGTTGATCATTAACATAATCCATTGCTGTCACATAACTTTAAACCCTCTGCTGTACAGGTGTTATTATTTTATTGACTTAGCACATGTTCATGAAGTCCCTTCTCATTACAAGAACTCATTATAGGATTGAGAAGAGAAAAATACATTCATTATATCATGTCATCCTCACAGTGAACCTCCAAGGGAGGTACTTTCCCCATTTTACAGGTGAGTCAGTGGTAGCTGGGTACAGCAAAGTTCTACGCCTTGGCCTGAACACTGAACCAAGTGATTTGAGCTGGAAACGGAGCCTCTGTGCTTCTGTGGTACCTGGCTCTGTGCTGAAGCATGTGGCTGGGGAAGGAGGTCACAGTCCCCATATGCAGATGCTCAGGCCAATGCACACATAACTATCACCTAAGGATAGGATTCTGTTTTGAAGATGATTTGAGGGCATTTGGCCAATTCTGGAAACCAAGGAGGTTGATTAGGCTTGGTATTCCCAGTTGAGGTCTGAAGTGGGATGTGATAATAAATTAATGAGGCTGATCTTATATGCCTTGTAAGGCATATAAGGCTTAGGAGGAAATTCTCAAGTGGTATCCCCATCACAACATCATCCTCTGCCTGTAATGAAGGCTGCGAAGATCTTTACCACTGAGGCCCATGCATCATTAATCATACAGTGAGGAACAAGAGTATGCTATTCCAACATAGTAAGTACAAAGGGACATTCATTAATATTCTATATGTAATATTCAATATGTTTAAAGACCTAGATTTTTTACTGAGCACAGGAAATTAAAACTAACCAAGATAGTCCTTGCCCTCATGGAGCTTACAGTCTAGAAGGAAAGACAGATTCTCATTAGATAATCCCATTAGTAGCTGTATAATTACAAACTGGAGTGATCTGAAAGAAAGGGGCACAATTCTATGACAACGGTGAGAAAGACTTTCACGAGAAGTGCCAGAAATTTGAAGGAGAGGGCCTTACAGATGCAAAGTGTGTATATGTGTGCCTAAGCCTGCATGTGAGCATGAATGGGCACTGTGTGCACGTGTGTGTGTGTGTGTGTGTGTGTGTACATGCATGTGTATGCCTGTATGTTAGTGGAGTGAAAGGTGGGGAGCATTCTAGACTGAAGAAGCCGTTAGGGCCTAACTTTTGTGGGGGGTGACAGGACTGCATTGTCATCAGCAGGACTTATGTGAGGGGCTGGTGCCTATAATACCCCCTCACCTACAGCCAAGTTCAAAGAAAAGAGATGTCACCTCTAGTGAGATCTTAGTGCCTACTGCAGAAGATTATGAAGGGAAGCAATTTTTTGTTTTGTTTTGTTTTGCTTTTTTTTTTTTTTTCTGTGCGAAATCAACTTCCCAACTTCCCCAGAGAGCCCTGAGATATAACTGAGGAACTGGACCCTGCGCAGGTTAGATGTGGAGTAGAATAACCACACTTTGCCATCAGCTTATGGAATCCCTCCTTTGCTCTGGGCATTTAACACATGTGTACCAAGTACTCACTATATTCTAGAATCAGGGGAGGGAGAGAACACTGCTACAATCTTTCCATTAAAGAATTTGTGGCCTATGCAAGAGAATACCCCCAGGAGAATGCAATTGCAGTAGAGTATCCAGGACAATGCTCTAGAGTAGGAGAGACCCCTCCCTCAGATTATGGACTGGGATGCCAGGGATCGCTGGCATCCCAGGGGGATGGAAATTCCTGGAGGATTAATGGGAGTTTACCAGGGAAAAAAAGAGGCATTAGTAGCTCCATTAGATGGAACAATTGGTACAAAATCAAGGCTAGGTGCAAAATAACAAAACAAAGCAAAACAATCCACAGAACACCAAGAGAGTATTTCACTTGCAGTCAACATCTCACCTAGAAGAAGTTCTTAGATTTCCCATCCTCCCAACTCAATCTGCAGCAATATTGCTTCATGTTTTCCTTCTGGCCCGCAGCTTTATTGAGATAGAATTGTCATGTAACATCTTGCAAGTTTAAGGTGTATAGAAAAAAAAAAGAGTTTAAAGGTATACAACGTGGTGCTTTGATACACTTATATATTTTGAAATGTTTACCACAGAGGACTAGTAACATATTCTTTTCCTCACATAATTACCATTTTGTCATTGTTATGGTGAGAACAGAGAGTTGTCAACTATAGTGATCATGCTGTGCATTAAATGCCCAGACTTTACTCACCTTACAACTGAAAGTTTGTATCCTTTGGCCTGTTGGTCATTTCCCCCATTTTCCCCACCCCAAAGCCCCTGGCAACTGTTTCTGTGAGTTTGATATTTTTAGACTCCATATATAAGTGAGATCCTACAGTATTTATCTTTTTCTGTCTGGCTTATTTCACTTTGCCTAATGCAACTGTGCTTTCTGCTTCCAAACTTGTCTTATATGGTCTCTCCAAAGTGCAGCTAAAATTGCTGCCAAATTCCCATCTGGATGTTGGGTGTCTTTGGCATCGGGAGATGTGTGCAGGGTTGGTTGTTGGTATCATTGGCCTGATTGATAGGTATTTGGTGGTCGTCAGTGCTCCTGAGCCCTGGAGGTCATCCGTGCAGCACATACACGTAGCACCAAGAGATGTGACAGGGCAGGTGGCAAGTTTCCCTTCTACCAACTGTCAGATAAAAGCTAGGCACTCTGAGAAGACTGTAGCCGTCTAGAAGTCACCTTCTGCTCCTTTGATGTTTGTGGGATGATTTTCTTCATTGTGTCTCTGTTTTATATACATACATAACATCTTCTGCTGGATTGGGACATTGTAGGGGGCTCTGTTCAGCCAATTTGGGACATAGTATAGGGTAGTGTTTATAGGCAGAGCTTTGAAGCTCTGCTACATTCCTGCCACCTCTCTGCGGGCAGGTAATGGTGCATGCTGAGCCCTGTGTTCCTTTTTCAAAATGTCATCTAGTCTATTTCTGTAAGAAATACCATTGGATTTTGATAATGGTTGCATTGAACCTTTAGATCACTTTGGGTAGTATGGGCACTTGAACATCATTAAGTCTCCAATCCATGAACAAGGGATGTCTCTCCATCTGTATCTTCTTTAATTTCTCTCATCAGTGTCTTATAGTTTTCAGTGTACAAGTTTTTTTTACTTTCTTAGTTAAGTTTATTCCTAAATATTGTTAGGGGGATTGTTTTCCTAATTTCCTTATCAGATAGTTTGTAATTAGTATATAGAAACACAACTGATTTTTGTATGTTGATTTCGTAGCCTGCAATTTTATGGAAATTGTTTATTAGTTCTTATTATTTGTGAAGTCTTTTGGGTTTTGAAAAACAGTTCTAAAATTTATATGAAGCTATAACAATTCCCTTAAATTATTCTATAAATTTAATAAAATTTGAATAAGAATATCTAAAGAGCTTATCATTGAAGTTGACAAAATTATTCTAAAATTTATTGGCAAAACTAAAGTGCTGAGAATCCATTTTAAATCAAGTGGAAAGCATGGAAAATTCAATACAAAGCACTAGAATATTGGCATCCAAACAGGGAGGGAGACTAATTCAGACCTCCATTTCATACGATGTTCAATAATGAATTTCAGTTGGATTAAATATCTTAATCTGAAATGCAAAATGTAACACATCTAACTTTAGGACCTTGGAGTGGGAAAAGGTTTCTTAAACAAGAATGGGAAGTACAATCCTTAAATGACATTTTTAAAATGTAAAAAATTTCAACAGATGTTATTTAAGAAATTCAGAAACTAAGAGAAATCCTATTTTTATAGTACATCTAAATAGATAAATAATTATGCCATATTAATAAACAAAAGCTCTACAACTCAATGCATGGTAGAAGGAATGGCCAAGTGATAAAATAAAGGAAATTTGAAGAAGAAAGCCAAATATTGGGTAAAAATAGGCCCATCATTTCCCTCTTGGACTGACAATATCTTCTTGGTTACATACCAGATATTGGTATCTGCCTTTGGACTCCCTTCTCTGTTTCTTTGGTCTACTGGTCCGATGAATAAAGTGATGTCTCCTATTTTAGCACAATGCTCTAAGTCTGCATTGTCCAGTGGGGTGGTCACTATTACATTTGGCTATTTATATTTTATTTAAATGAAGTAAAATACAATAAACAGCAATTCCTTGATCATGCATTCCCACATCTCCAGGGCTCACTAGTCATAGGTGGCTGGTGGCTACCATTTTGAATAGCATAAATATAGAATATTTTCATGATTACAGAGAGTTGTATCAGACAATGCTACTTGAATTCATAAATAAGTCTTACTATCATTATTATAATAGGGCATGTCTTTTTTCATTCTTCCTCATCTGTAAAATTGCTTTGGCTCTTCACTTTTCCAAATAAATTTTAGGATAGGTAATCAGGGAAATGTAAATTAAAACAATAAGATGCCACTCTGCAGCAACTAACATGAATGCATTATATGAATCAAAATAGATGTCTGAACATAATGAGCATGTGTGAGAGGAGCAAGTTGCAAAAGGAGTATGCATGTGTGTATATGTAGGTGTAACGCTATGACACGGTTTAAGCAAATTTTTAAAACACACACACACAAAAACTATTCTATTTATTGTTCATGGATCATAATAATAGCTAATATTTATTAAGTATTTATTTTTTCCTGGGCTCAGTTCCAGGAACCTGAAATATATTAACATTGACTCTTGCACCGGGATTAATTCACTATCATCTTCCGCATTTGACTGAGGCATAGAAAAGGTAAGCAATGTGCCCCAGCTTACCCAACTCGTTGGTGCAGAGTTGGAGCTCATAGCCAGGCTGTCTGGCTTCCAAGTCTGCATTCATAACCACGGTGCTATCCTGGATTCAGACCAAATGACACTCACTAGACATGCATGGGAATGTTTCCAGAGAGGGAGAAAATAGAAATGGGCTATAGGGCTTTACCTTCTGTAGTGTGTGTGTGTGTGGGGGGGGGGCGGGGGGAGGAGTGGGGGAAGAATAGGAGATCTAAAGGAAAAGATAGGATGAAATATTAACATTTGTAACATTTGTCAGGTTAGATTGGTGGATATCATCTTCTGTTTAAGATGTAAAATTGGTTAATTGATGAAGTAAAAAATAATGGATATCGTTAGAGGAAGCCAGGCTTCTAGGACTCGCTATAATCTGAAGTGTGCTGACTAGACTTGTGTATCACCAAGTCTTAGCCCTTCTGCCTGCAGAACCAGGTCTGAAAGCTGAAGGGTTCATGAGCACAGGAGAGAGACACACAGCCAAGGGACAGGAGACCCCACAGGGGAGGTTTTGGGAGCAGAGCAGAGGGAGAGGCAGCTGCGGCAGGGGAGGTGTAGCAAGAGGGTATCAGAAAACCTCTGGTGCTGGATGTAGCCCCCGTCCATTTCCCCGGAGGTCAGTGGGGGAGGGGAGCTTCAATAAAATCTACATTTTCTACATGTTTAGGTGTTGGATTACTATTTTCCTTCGGCACATGAGAGGAGGCGAGACTGGCCTTAGTGAGACCACGGTGTGCATGATGTAAGACCCATGTGGGCGATGTTACACTGAGGTCACTTACAGAAAGCGTCTCTTCTTGGCACCCAGAGGCCTTTGCCAGAGCAGATAGTGTTAGTAGCTAGCACTGCTTCCCATGGAAGCCTCTTTTCATCTGGCACTTTTGGTCAACTGATCAGGCCAGCGCTCAAGCTTTGTGCCTGTGTCACCTTGTTCTAGTAGCAGAGCTGTCTGATACCTGCCACCCCAACGTCCCAGGCAAGGATCCTCTTTGGCTGTGTGTGTCTCTCATGCCAGCTCACGTGTGAGGCTCATTGCACAATTGCTGTCCTGGGAGCAGACAAGTGGGAGTGGCAAAGTGGTGCCGACACGGGCAGGTCTAGGGCAGGTCTGGGACAGTTTAACTGTGTGAATGGTAGACACCTGCCAAGCCACCAGGAAGGGAAGCTGGGTTCATTTAGGGGAAGGGAGGGAAGAAGGGAGGTGAAGAAGACAGTTAGAGGGAGGTCTTTGCTCATCCTTTTCCTGCAGCTGCTCTGCATAAGGGACCACAGCCCCTGCCCACCGAGCCCCCTCCACTTCTGATTTATGGCTTCTTTTCTGTAAGCTCATCAGTAATCATGGGCCAGAAGGTTATTATGAAGCAAGCCTCCTACAAGGTGCAGTCTAGCTCTGGCTCTGCTGCAGTCCCTCCTTGGACACAAAAGGTTTCCAGATCCCAGGATTGTGGCTAGCCTGCACCTGCCTCCGAGCCAACAGCAGGCCTCGTGCTGCTATGTACAATCCAAACATGGAGCTGCCAGGCTAGGCATAGAAACACATGCCAACACATTTCTTTGCAAGCCAAAAAGCTGAATTAGAGAATGATAAAATGCTGGATTTTTAGGGTATTTTGCAATTGAACGAAGCCCTGTGAGCCTTGCTAAGCAATGCACCACTGTGAAAGCTTCTACTCTATGTGGGGCGGGACTCTTGGGCCAGCAAGAGGTGAGGGCACCTGTTACAGTTCGTTCCTGCTGCTTCGGCCAGCTGCTCCCAGATCCCCTAAACCCATGCCCAAAGGCCTGACTCAGATTTTGGGTTCGTGGAAGAGGCAGGATAGGTTAATGATAAAGAACAGTCCTGGGGTCAGACAGGACTGGGTTGGGACCTAACTTAGATTCAGGTCCTTGGTTGGTTAAGCTTTTAGAGCTTCCTCTTTATCTGAATGGAAAACTTACCTATTTTGAAGAATTTCTAAAATTAGAGCTAACATATGTTCATGTGGTTAGTTAAGCCCCTTGGGGACCATGACAGGTTATTTTCTGGTTCATGGAATGTTCTGCATACTATAAAGCTGATTGTGAGTTCTTAAAACTGGTTCTTTTTAAATACATCTACTATTAATGAAATTGTCACAGATATGTACATATGTATGTTTTTAACTCCTCCCGATATATCTCATCGATATATATATATATATATATATATATATATATATATATATATATATACAAATAAATGGAAGATACATAGATCCTTCATTTCTTTGTTTTTATTTCTTGGTGCTACATTTTATATATATCTTATTTATAAATATAAAATATATACTCAATATAATACATTTACATATGTATATATTATATGTGAATATAATGTATTATGTTTATAAACATATATACTATTTATATATCATATTATATATAATATAGTATCATTATGGCTTAAAAATAAGAAAGGGGCTCTGTATAAAGAGACCCACATCCCACTGTTTGTTCTAATATCTCATAGCCTTGTGACCTTAAGTTAGTTAATTAAACCACTCTGAGCCTGTTTTTGCTTATTTGGGGGGACAGTTTGCAGAATGGCTAAGGGCTTCAACACTGGAACCAAATTATCTGGGTCTGAATCCCAGATCCACTACTACTCATCTCTCTGTGCCTGTTGTCCAGCTCTCAGACTAGGAACTACCTCACTGTGATGCTGTGAGGATTAAATGCACCAATAGAAAGTCATGTAATGCAAAGAGCTTAAAGGACTGCGTGAGATGCAGTAATTAAGGTGGCCCTCAGAGATCCTGGTGAGGATGAGCTGAGGTGATGCGTGAAACACGCAGTTCAGAGCTGGATACTGAGGTGCAGCAGGAGATGGTAGCTGTGGTTGCTGATCTTTGACTTCAGAGCAGGAGGTGGGAAGCTGACCTACAACTCGCAATGCCCAGGGTGCACTGAGGGTTCTCCAGCCCTGGGATCCTAGGATATGAGTGAGGGAGATGGAGCAGGGGCAAGGGGTGCTAAAGTTCTGGGCTCAGACACAGACAAGGGCTGTGGAAGCTGCACACACCACACTCTAGGACCAGGCCAGGACCATTTTGTTGATCCACTTCCTGCTGCCAAATGTTGTTCCACCCAGAGCTCTTTGATCCACTGCCAGTCCTTGGGCAATGGAGGCAAGGTGTGCCGGTATCCAGGCAAGGCCCTTAGGGGAGGGCCTGCCCATCCTGACAGTGGCTATGCCAGTGCAGGGCCAGGAGTGGGCGTGGGGAATGGGGAATGTCCCAGAAGGGTGGGGATGGGATGGGCCTCCTGAGCCCTCACAGCTAGGAAGGCAAAGACACTTCCCGGGGACCAAGAGACTCCTGGCTCCAGTGCTCAGAGTCTCCATAGTGGCCATGGCAGCTGGCACCCACACTGGGAGGTACGGCTTCATTGGCAATGTTGCTAATGGCCCGTGTTCAGCTCCCATACCCACTTTGTTCAGACCTCTCTTTGCAAAGGTGAGAAAGCTAAGACCAGGAGAGGTGAGGAAATTCTCCTGCAGTCATGGAAAGTCCATGCCAAGAGAAGGTGTTGCAGGGTCTCTCAATCTTGGCTTGTTGATATTTGGAACTGGGTCATTTGGGGCTGTGAGGGGCTGTCTGGTGTAGTGTAGGACATGGAGCAACATCCCTGGCTTCCACTCACTAGATGCCAAATGCTCTTCCTCCCTTAGTAGTGATGACCAGAAATGTCTGTTGACATTGTTAAATGTCTTCTGGGGGCAAATTTGACCTGATTGAGACTCACTGGCTTCCTTATATTTCAAAGAAGGAAGGAGGGGAGAGAAGCCAGGAGAAATGAGGAAGAGGAGACAGAAAAGGATATGCCAACAAAGCAAACATGGTCTCAGGAGCCAGTGTTGCCGCTTCTTCAAGCCAGGGACCTCCCTCTGACTGGGCCTCAAATGGAAGAATGTGGGAAGGACACACCCAGGAGCAACTTCTTCCAGAAAGACTCAATATGGTAGCACTAGCCATCTCATTAAACTTTTCCCAGGAAATACCTGTTTTCCATCATCTGTGCCAACATTTGAATCTCTAATTCCCCCATATGTCCCTGCTAAGGGGTGGGGACCAACGCCGTGTCCTCCCGGGGCTGCTTGTGTTGTCTTGACCAGTTCCAAGTGCCCAAAGTGGGTGGTTCCAGGTATGTCTGGGGTTTGAGCCTCCTGCAGGGCTTGCGCTTTGCTGAGAAGAGCTAACCACCGACAGGCATGCCCAGAATGCAGAACAGGGCACAGGCATTGAGACTTCACACTAAGAAAGTACATGCTGTTTATGTGAAAGTCTGATTTAACTGTGCCTTTTGTATTTTTATTGGCCACCCCAGACAGGCAACTGAGACCTGACCTCAGTGGCTGAAATGGGAAGACATCTGGTGGTCCAAAGTCATGCCCCATCACACCTCTGCCAGGAAGGCCATCAGCTTGGGACGGCTGAAGTTTGTCCATCCTGCCAAATGGCAGGGTAATTTTATCCCTGATGAGAAAGGGACAAACAGAACCAGCCCTGAGTCAGAACCCAGCTCCGTCACAGCCCGTGTGACTTTGGGTGAGTGACATGCATTGCTGGAGCCTCAGTTTCATCTGCTAAATTATTGGGATAATAATGCACACAGCATAGGGTAGTTAGAATTTAATGAGAGAATGCATAAGAAGTAAGTACTCATTAATTGAGCTATTACCTCCCTCAAAGGATTGTTGGAGAAGTATAAAAGGGATCTAAAATGAAGAAATGTAGTACATGCTTCATAAATGGTAATTATGATTATTGTTACCAATACCCTTTGGAATTGGTTATCCGTTTACCAGAAGCCACTCAAAAATTCTGTTCCTATCACACAAGAATTGGATAAATGACTTCTTTGATAAAGTAGCTTTTCACCTGGGGGACCTGGTTTGCTGATCCTACTCAGGTTAAAATGACGGAAAATCAATTTGATTTGACAGCTGTGGAAAAAACAAAATGCGTGTACAAAGTGTTGAGCAGCAGAGCCCCTCAGAACTGCTATAAAGTGAGACACAGAAAGGGCTTGCTGTCTGTGACCCGGTGGCCAATTTCCTTCCATTCAGGGCACCCGTCAGGTCTCCCATCCCAGCCTGCAGATGGCAAGTCTTCCTGCCTCGCTGACCCCATGGTCTCCTCCGGGGCCTGCAAGGTGCACGCAGGAGCCCAGGCCCTGGGGCCCTGGTCTGTTTCTCTGCTCCCGGAGCCTAGCCTTGGCAACCTGCCCCAGGCCTGCAGACTCCAAAGCATTCTTTACAGCCTGCAGCATGGTTAGTGACCACTAACAAGCAGAACCCCAGGGGATGTGAGAGCTATGCCTGCTGATAAGGGGAAGGGAGCCAAAGGTAATTTCATAAGCTCGTCTCTTGCCAAAGGCCAGCCGACAGTGCCTGCTACAGTGCCTGCGCCCTCCCTGCCTCACTGCCCCACCAGACCCCGATTTCCAGGACCCGTACTCCTCTGGTCTCGAGTGCCCCTTCAGGTCCATCTGCCTAACTCTTGAAATGACACATCCTCTGAGGCTACAAGGCATGGGTCAGGCCACCCGTGTAACCTTGGGAAAGGGCCTTAGCCTCCTCTAGCTTCTTTCCATGGTGGTCAAGTAGGGAGAAGACATGGACGTAGCAATGTCTGCTTTGTGTGTTTGAGGAGAGAACCAGGTGATAGATGAAGGCCAAAAGGGCTTTGTAAACTAGGGTTGCCTTCAAATGGGAGTTTTAGAGCACTGACCGTGCTCTAGAGTGTTGTGGATGTTCTCTGTGTAAGAGTAGGGACATTCCTCATTGGCCTTGTTCTTCTTGCCCTTCTTTCATGTGTTTGATTTTCTTCCACTTGCTATGCGGTAGGGTTGGGATTGTCACTGAGTCAATGCCACTGGACTAGTCTCCCCAAGTTTTTAGCATATGTTACCTAGTACCCAAATTGAGGAATCTGGTTACTTAGAATAGTCCCTATGGGTTTATTTTAAACAAGCTGTTAAGAATAATCATCAATCATTATGACACAAATACATCCTGTGGCTGCTTTCTCTGCCATATGAAGTTGTCTTTGTAAGCAATAGCATCTCCTCAGACCATACCTGGTCCCGAAGACATCTACCTTTAGTTTTAGTCTCTTTCTCTCTCTCCACCCCTACCCCCAGCTCTGATCTTCATATATCATGAACTACTTTCCTAATCAGTGAGCCACATGGACCATTTGCTAGTATCTCAGTGTGGTCTACTCTGGAAGCTGCTTGCCTATTTTTTTAAGTATGGAACACATGGAATTCCTGTATATTACTTAGCCTGTATTTTAAACCTAATCTAAACACATCATCCAAGATTGTTGAACAAACCTTCACCCAGTTTTATGTACCTAAAAGAGGCTCATCTTATTTATAGGGATAGATATAGTAACTCTGTCTTCAGCCTAGAGAACAGACTGTACTAGACAATCCTGGGCAGGCTCCTTAACCGTGTTCAAGAAAGTGCCAGTTACTTGCAATATATTAATATTACCTTTCATGGAATGAAAACTGCATGTGTGCCAGGCATTGCATTAATATCTTATTTAATCAGCAAGACCATCTCCAAGGATAAGGCACTATTATTATCCCATTTTACAGGTGAGGAAAATGAGACTAGGAGGTATTAAGCGATTTGCTCAGAACTAAGCTAATTAAGTAAGAGTCGGGATTCAAAGCAGGGACTTTAAATAAAACACTTTCCACTAAGCCTGCTAATTAGCTCACAATGCTTTTGTGTGCACAAAAGGCCTATGTCTGGGTGCTGGTATTGCCCTTGTTTTATATAGAGGAGCGGTGAGCCCAGGGAGCCTTAGGTGTGATGAGTTGAATGGAACTGGATAAAAGATTCCCTTGAACCTCAGCGTAGGGGAGGGGCCTGGGAGCTGCCATGACCCAGCCTCAGGGCAACTGAAGAACTCTCCATGCATGATTATGCATAAGATTGTTTCATTAATTCCATTGCTCACCTGTCACGATATCTACCTTTATGAAGTGTCTTTCATCTCAGATCTCCAAAGCAGGTGTAAAAGCTATAATTAATTGTAATGGTTGTTATGTTTTTTAATAGTTACCTGCTATAATGTCCCTTTGATAGGCAAAGGTGCTGAGGCTTTGGGTCAGAGGCAGATATCCTAAGTGTGGAGACCCAAGATATATAGTAGCCAAAGCCCTCCCATTTCAAATGCCCTTGAGCCTCACAGGAAGTCTTAGCATGTCATCAAACAAAGAACTGCCATGGACTAGATATACAGATATATACAAGTCTGTCTCCTCCTGCCCCTAGAAGGGGCTCATATTTCTAACTAGATAGAGAAAAGTGGTTGCTTTCATGGCATTTTAAGCAGTTAGGTATAAACAGTCCAATCCATTACAAAGGCGAAGGGGGTTCAAGATTCAGGATGTTGCTGCAGTAAATGCCAACCTGTGTGTGTAATGACAAAAGAAGAGCAAGAGGTCATAATAAATTCTAAATCACAAAGATTTTGTATTCTTTTATATGATGGTCAGCCAGGTGCAACTACAAGTGGAGACACAATGAGGCTCAGGAAAATAAAGTTCATTATATCAGCAGGTGCTAGAGACAGGAGAAACAATGCACAGGGACACATGGGAAAGATACTGGAGGGTCAGGAGGCAGAAGACAGGAGCAGGGGAAGCCTTTAGGTCATGGTCTTTATTGGGGTTACTGAAGGAAAGGCAAGATAGGCCAAGATAAACATCTGAGGATGAACTAGTTGGAATAGTTTGGTGGGCTTTGGACTACAGAAGTGGTCTCTAGTTGCCTGGAACCTGGCTCTAGGACAATGAAGGTAGAAGAATATTGCTTCTTGGTGTACTTGGGCCAAATAGAGGAGGTCTGGCTCTGGATTCTTTAGTTTTCATGCCAGTGGCATGCTTCTGGTCCTTTGCTACCTTAAAAATTGGCTAGTCTAGAGAGGGAAAGTCTCTCCCCAACTAGAAAGGCTTTTAAAATATGTCAAATCATAATCTATAGAAAATAAAATATATTATGTTATTTGGCTTCCATAGAATACTGTGTGTGTGTGTGTGTGTGTACTTGTGCAAACATGCATGAGCCAGAAGACACAGTTTTGGAGGCTTAGGAAGAGTGTAGAGAGAAACCTTCTCCTATCTCTAATAAAAAGCAAGATTAAGAACAAGATGGAACCTTCCTTTGGAGGCATTCATAAGACCCTCTAAGTGAGATTCTTCTCCCTTTTCCATTGACTCCAGTGACTGTATCTTTGAGTCTGGGACAATTTGAAATCCAGAAATGATGACAACCTAGGTCATTGTAAAATGCACAGGGAATGCCTTTGGTTAGGCTTAGGGATTCCTTTAGGTTCCCCCATTTTCTTGCTCTTTATAGCATACTGATGAGTCTAGAATTTTCTTCTAGGTCTATTTCTTCAGACGTTGTAATCCTGAGGTCAATTCTAGTGTAACGGCCATTTAGTATAGCTACTTGGACACTCAGTGCAAGCCTGTGAGTTAAACAAGATTGACCCAAAGTCATTATTAGTAAATGGATGAAGCACAATTCCAGCAAGGGTTTTCTTCTCAAATGACCCCCACTGTGAGAGTGAGAGAGATGTGAGCCTTGGCTGGGCTGCCATTATTCAGGAAGCCATGAAGTAGAAACTCACCTTTGGAAAATAGATTCTGCAGAAATAACAGGACGGCTGCTTTGGAGCAGACTAATGAGAATCTTTTGACAATCAAAAGGTTTGTCGTGTGAGTAGCTCTACAGACCTTTATGTCATCAGTTCAGCTCCTGGGTGTGTACTCTAGAAAAGCTCTTCTTTTGTGCAAAGGAAACATATACAAGAATGTCATAGAGTCATATTTCTAAAAGAAAAATCATGACACAAAAGCCAAGTAATTGAAAATTACCCCATCCTCCATCCACGGAAACAGAAGAATAAACAAACAGAATAGAACATGATATGGTAAAATAAATGAACTACATATAGCTACAGACACCAACATTTTGGAAATATAATGTCAAGAGGAAGAATCAAGGGAAGGAAGATACAGTAGTGTGCAGTGATGTGTTTACAAAGCTGGAAAACAAGGCATACACACACATAGCTGAAGCATACCTGCTTAAGAAATACAACTTCAAAGAAAAACAAGAGAGTGATAAACATAAAATTCAAGATAGTGGTGCTTTGATACAGAAAGGGAGGGCCTTGGGAAGGAGCATTCACCAGTATTGGTCTAGAGTTCTGAACACATTGTTTTATAGGCATTTTTAATCATTTTGTGGCTAACATATGAGGACATACATAGTTTTACGTGTCTCAAAAATACATATTTTCAGAGAGAAATTTCCTGGCACTAATGGCCCAAAGGCAAACTGCTTCATTCAGTGAAAACAGACGAAGGTGAACTTCACAGAAAATGCAAGCAATGTAGTGTCTTAGGGGAGGGAGGGGCACCCCGGGGGGACAGGAGAAGAAGCAGAAAGTGGAGAAAATGCTACAAGCAGGGATGCTGTGAGAATAAGTGTCTGTTAGTGTTGATTGTATCTCTCCTGTATCCGTAAGACACAGCTACTGACTGTCCCCTCTTCCTATACCCTCTGAGATACTCTTTTAAGGATGCATGCACAAAGGGAAAAAACAGGAAGGCCCCCCCACCCCAGGATGTAGGGCTTGCCCACTTTCCTGCTGGCCAATACACTGGCAGGAGAGGGACCCCAGGCAGAGTTAAAACCCCAGGGTCCCATTTCCACTTTGAGAGGTATAGGTCTTTGTGCTGCTAAATAATGGGGGACATGTGGGGAAAGTACACGTGAGAGTATGTGGTGGGTTGCAAAATGCTGTGCCCATGTGTGCTCCTAGGCCCAGGACTCTTGCTGTGCCTATAAAGAGCCTGGCTTCACTGTGCTCTCACTCTACTTTCCACTTCATCCAGGTTGCCCTTTGCCATATGTAGGAACACCTTCTGAGCTTGAAGGAGCTAGAAGTTGTGTTTCCCTCAAACATTATGATTGAACTTACAACACCAAATATCCTAATAAAGAGTGGAAAGAAAATCATCTGGATATCATAAAGATCTGTTATGGAATATCTTAAAGTGCTTATGCTTGGATTATGGCCTAATGTTACTTTGACTTTGTATATAAATTAGACACCCAATAAGGAACACCTTAATGATAATGATAATGGTGAGGGTGGTGGTGATGATGATGATGATAGTAATGGGAGCTACCATCCAGTAATGTCCAGAGCACGCCACACACACCAATGGACTCACATATGGCACCTTATTTATTTTCAGAGCAATATTTGAGGTCATTAACCATTTACCAATAGGGGTTAGGGGGTACATAAAGCAACTTATCCAAGGTCACTCAACAATTAGGAACGTGGCTGTGTTAGGATCTGAACCTGAGTCAGTCTGGAGATTAAAGCCACTCCTATTCTGTCTAGGTCCTTATATAGTATTTTCCAAGAATTTAGCAGCCAGGAGAATGTAACAGTCAAGCTGAGAACAACCCTATTTTACAGAGGGCTTCCATTTATTTAACACACACACCTGCTCAGAGGAATTAATTTCTTAGCATTTGTGAGCTGCCTGCCTTCAGCTATAGCTCTGAAGAGGGAGGGCAAATGTCTGTATTTCAGTGAAGCCAGGGATAGAAGGAAAAAGCAAATCTATTCTGATTCTGCTTGCCAAGCCACACAGCTCCCTCCAAAATTCGAGTTGTTACCATTGGCAAAGGACGATAAAAATCCAACAGTGCTTGATTGGGGTGGGTCTCACTTTAGAACCGCCTTTGCTCCTTGGTCCTCAGGGCTGGGGTCCAGCTCTGTTCCCAGGTGACGGGAGTGAGGGCCATGCAGCAGAGGCCTGAATGAGGTGCTGCCCACCCCACATCCCACTGGGGCCACAGCACAGATCTGCAAGTTTGGGCCTTTCATGGCCTCCTTGCTAATGAGGAAGCTGAGCCCAGAGAGGGCAAGTTGTTTGATCAGGGTGGGACCCCTCAAGAGGCCTGCAGAGTTTAAGAGCTCCTGCCTGTTCCAGAACCCCCAGGATGGAAAAGCATGCCATCTCATCAAGGCAGGGCTTCTTAACTGACAGAGACATTAATAATGCCTGGAGACATTTTCAGTTGTCACAACTGGAGGTGAGAACTGCTGCTGGCTGGCACCTGGTGGGCAGAGGCCAGGGACACTGCTAGACACCCCACAATGGATAGGATAGATCCCCTCTCCCAACAAAGAATTCCTGGGCTGCAATGGTGCCACGGTTGCAAATACTTGAGCTGAATTTGGTATTAAGGAGACAAAACGGGAGAGGGCTAAGTCCACTGTAGTAAAATAGCAGCAGGCCTGTATTCTAGGGCCCCAGGCTCTGGCCAGCCTGGCTCTGAGAATATCCTGTGCCTCCGTCTCTCTGTGCAACACAGTTTGAAACAACCAGAAGTGTCCGAGAAAACCATTTTCCTTCCCAAATCTCTCTCAAGAGGACTACATCTTTGAGGAACTGTCGGAGTAGGGTCCTTGAGGCTAGGAAGTGGCGGTGGGGGAGGAGGGGGGCGGTTCTTGTTCTCTAGATGCATAGAGTGGTTAGAGACCTGCAGCACCGCGTGCCTGGGCTGCAGCTCTAGGGACACGGCCTGCTTCCCAAGAATCACTTCGCAGTGTCCAGGGGAGCAGGAGACTTGTAGGGGAAGGGTTAAGCGCCTATCTTCTCGTGCTGGCCTGTCTCCCGGGCTAAGTGAAGGCTGCTTCATCTCACATGGATATGAAAGAGACGGTGCAGATTGAAAGCAGCTGTACAGCGAGTGAACGGGCCACATGGCCGCGGCGCCACGCCGTTTAGCTCGGTCGGTGCCCTTTTGTTTGACTTCGGGGGAGCAGCACAAATAAATACAGTAGGTTCTGTTTAAACAAAAGACTCTGATCAATAGAGGTTTGGATAGCTTACGACCTTCAACCATAAACAGAAATTTGAGGTAAAAATCTACAAATCCCAGATCAATTACCAGATTATTTACCCTTTTGCACTGCTGATGTTCCACTCTGCCTTGCATATTAAAAAGCCAGGCAAGAAAAGGATTTCTGTTGCAGGGAAGAGGGAGGGCTGTGTGGATTTATTAGTCGTGGCAATCAAAGCGTGTGCCATACGTTTTCCATATAAACCCGGCTGCGGTGATTGTGCAAATCGGCTAAGACAAATTTTAGATTCCAGGACTTTTCAGCCGATGCTACCAGTAGCTTCAATAATCTCGCTCTCTCTCTCTCTCTCTCTCTCTTTTCTTTTCTTAGAGGGGCTTTAACCATCTGCCACAAACCTATTATTGCTTTGTGGTTTGCCATAGAGGAAAGTACATATGTCAGGGGCTTCATTCCTCACTAAGGTCCTTGGGGGGCTGTGAGTCCCTGACAAAAGCCCCTACCCTGGGTTGCTCTGGGCTCAGTTTTTCGGGTGTAAACCAGGAGAGGTTGCACAGGAAGGGCACTCTGCAGCTCTGTACTGTGACAGGTTGCCAATCTCTTGGTGACCCTGTTTTCTCATCTGTCAAATGGCCAAATCCATCACTGTTATCCCCTGGAGGTGTCATGAGATTAACTACTATGTGGCATATACGAGCACAGCCCACACCCAACATGTAGGATGTGGCATTCAGTGGACAGGAGCTGCTGTTGTTCTCACTAAAAGTCTCAGGGCTCCTTCTCCAGTAGGCTGACCTTTAACATCTCCATG
Source organism: Canis aureus (assembly GCF_053574225.1). NCBI lineage: Eukaryota > Metazoa > Chordata > Mammalia > Carnivora > Canidae > Canis > Canis aureus. The sequence continues at coordinate 17,234,481 of NC_135613.1, read as the reverse complement.
AGTTTTAAAATGACCTTTAACATCTCCAGAGTTTTAAAATGAACTCTCTGAGTCAAGGGCTTGCGGGGAGAGGCTGGGGATGATGAACTGTGGGGTCTAAGGGAGAGGCCTTGATGTCACTAGGAAGAGAGGAGAAATATCCTCCTAACCAGTCTCCCAGCAAGGAAAGGTGATGAGTGACTTCATGGGACCCCACATCCCCTCCCATAAATCCATAGAAGTCTTCCAGCTGGAGTGTTTGTTCATCAGAACCTATAGACCTATTTTCTGCAAAGAAATGGCTTGGGTGCCCCCTCCCATGATAACACTCTACCGAATGCTGACTTGGGCAAACATAATTCTCACTCCATCTGCTAAACTGTTGGTCCATCCAAGGGCCAGGGACCTGTGCCTACCTTGTTCACCTCTGATTCCCAGGCCTACTCCTGTGAATGGCTCTGAATGAGCTTCAAAGCATATTTGACAGCCCGGGAATCTCTCCCTTCTCCTTTCATCCTGGAACATACACTCTAACCTTTCCCTATTGTCCCAAGCCCTTTTTAATCTCTGACTCTGACCTTCCAAGCCAGTCACAGAGAAGATGTTAGCACTTACTCCGTTCTCCACATCTCTCTTCCTTCCAACCATAATCGGGGAGCCATACAGAAAGCAATCTGTGCCTGATGCTATGTTGGGAGCTTGACATCTATAGAGTCATGAATTCACACAGGAACACCATATTATCCACATTTTACAAATAGGGGGATGATATGAGGGCAATTATTTATAGGCTGCAAAGCAGTAGGTGAGGATTTAAGCAAGACCTTAGGGATGCTTAACCAGTGAGTGGTTCTCACACTTAAGCAGCATGGGAATTACCTGGAGGGCTTATTAAAATGCCGGTTACTGGACCTCATTCCAGAATTCCTGATTCAGGAGGTGGATGTTCATTTCCAATAAGCTGTCAGATGATGCTACTGGTGCTGTCCAGAGACAACCCTTAGAGAAATGTCATCCTAAGTATACTCCTTCTTCAGCCAAGTTCCCACTCCCAGAGAGCAGGGGCAAAAGTCCTCACTGGTACACAATCCATGCCTTTCCTAAATTTCTGGATATGAAATGGGAGACACATACATCATCAAGTGGAAGAACAGGTTGAAACAATGACAACTATGATTGTCATTTTTCTTCTTGTATTTTGCTGTGAAAACCAACTTGGAATCATCTGTGTTTTTTAATTCATCCTCAAGTACTATGTATAAGTTGAATTGAAATTGAAATTCTCATTAACCAAGTCTTAGGAAACTTTGTGGGGGGATTAAGGAGTAGGGAATGGGAGGGAGGTCCAGGGGTGAAAAAAATTCTTCCAAATTAACCTTGGAGGGCTAATTATAGCAGGTGTTGGCTGTTTCTTTAAAAGAAAAGCAGTTTCTAGAGTTGTAATTATTCTACATATTATAAAATGTGGAAAGTAATGCGGTGGGAGGGAGGAGGACAAGAGACTTGCATTCCTTAGTAATGAACTACATAAGCAGTAAAAGCCCGAGTTAGAGTATTTTTTCCAAACTTTTACTCAATAAATATCCTGTCTCCAAAGTATCACAAATTCCAAATTAGCATCGTGTGGATTCATGAAATCCATTCATTTCTCCATTCATGCATCCCACAAACATTTATTGAAGGCTCTACTCCGTGCCAGGCATCTGCTGGGTGCCGGGCCAGGGGAGGGACACGAGGGCTGTGTGCAGTTCTGGGATGTTGACGTTAAGAGAAATAAGATACAGGCTGTATCCGCAAGGATCTCACAGGACAGTGGGGGAGAAAGAGTCATGGAGGAGATGTATGTGCCTTTGCGAGGGGATGGAAAGGTTGGGGAAAGGGTTTCCAGACAAAGGACTTGCGTGTATTGGCAGGAGCTGTAGATTTTGCTGGTGTTTCATCCAGATACCCTTTACTAGGCATCTGTCCCACAGCTGCGGGCTAGCTACTATCCTTCCTTCCATCTGATGGGTCCATTTCAGGTCATGTGTCTGGATGGGACCAATACCAGTTAACAGGAAATGCTGTGCTCTGATTGGCTTAACTAATTGAGACGGGCCTCCAGAGCTGGAAATGGGAGGCAGGCAGTGGTCTGTCTTCAGTGACTAACAACTTGGACTTGGGAGCCAGAATGCTGGCGTCCAAAACCATGCCTGACGCTTACCAGCTCTATGACTTCAGGCACCTTACTGATCTCTCTGTTCCTTGGTTTCTGATACGTATCCTAGAGATATTCGTATGCTCACTTCATGTGTTGTTATGAAGATTGAATAAATTAATACACACCAGGCACTTTGAGAAAACTTGGTGCTTAGCAAGCACAAATATTAGCTCTTGCCATATCATGTTGGATCTGAGCAAAATCCAGGTATAGCTAGGGAAGACAAACAGGGCAGCAGACATTAGGTAGGCCACCAGCAGTGTCCATTGTCCTGTCTCCTCAGCCCAAACCTGTTGTCTGACCCCTTACCTGTGCTCAGCTCAGCATCCTGAGTCAAGACATCCTAGCTAGGTAGATAGGTTTAAAAACTGCTGCATTCTTAAAATGTTTCTTGATTCTCAGGATACCTCCCCAGGTGCTGGGAGATAGCAGCTCTGAGCTCTCCTTGCAGTAATGCCATGTCTCACCAAAGCCCCACCTTAGCCCATCATTAAACTTCTCGGTTTGGCCAGAGTTTGAATGGAGTTGTCAGCTCTGGGAGACACTCAAATATCCTGGCAGGGCCAGGTAGGGCCAGGACCTGCCTGTTTGCCCATCTCTCAGGGGCTACCCCACCATGGATAAGTTGTCCTGGTTGGCCCTTGTTTGCTTCCAGAACCAATGAGAAGATGGACTGAGCTAATCACATCATGCTCCTTCCATGTCTTGAAGACCAAAGCCTTGGAACTCTAGAGATGCAGGGTCAGGAAAAGGAGTGAAGCTGACCATTGGGTGTGAGAAACGAGAGAATTGTGGTTAATATAGAGGCAAAGTATCAGGAGAAGGTGGAAATACCTCCTAGCAGGGCTGTTTACAGATGTCCAGTTTAGTAAACCCTAAAGTTGGGGGTTATATGCTAGGATATCTGCATGGGTTTTGGGTGATCACTGAACCCCTTGACTTATTCACATGCATATGGGCCTGGCCACTGGAATTTCTTAGTGGGAAGGGCTTCAGCTTCCCATGGATTCTCAGAGAGGTTGAGATCCACTGTACTGAATGAACTCCCAAATCACGAAATTAACTACCTGTATTCCTTGCTCATTTTCTAATGGCTTCTCACCTCTAATGAGGAAATGTGAGCAAGTTGTGTCTCTCAGATCCAGTCATTTGTGAATCCTAGGCCAGGACCTGGGGGATGCTGAGGACCCCAGTGCATCCTGCTGAGGGCTGCTCCAGCCCCACCCTGTCTGAGCCATCAACAGAGAGTCAGAGTCACATTGCTGGGCTTTAATATGTTTCAACATTGTGTGCAAAGATACAATTCATTAGTGAGAAGCCTGGTCTCTGTGGCCACGCAGAACCCCATTTCACATTCAGCAGGGCTCCAAATCCCGCCCTCATAGGGGCAGCTACTCTGGGGTGGCCTGGACATCAAGCAACAGCTTAGAATCCAAAATCACGGAAGTAAGGATGGTGGATCTGCATTTAGGAAATTTATAGCAATCCAACACAGTAACTGTTTGCTTAATCTAATAGTTAAAATGGGGCTTGCACTGTCGGTTCTTTTTTTTTCATTTTCCCAATAGTCTACTTTTGTTGTATTTTATAAGAGTATTAACCTGAAAACAACAACAACAACAACAACAAAAAAAACCTGCTCTTTCCATAGAGTTTGAGAAACACTGACCCGGGGAACCTGGCCTGCGCTCCTAAGATAGCTGTTGGGAAGAGCTACAGGAGCAGGGAGCAGATGAGCCAATACAGAAATTCAAATATGGAATTTCTGTAGTGCCTCCTGTAACCTGAAAATTTGTGGAAGTTTCACTTCATTCTACAATATATCCACTTCTGTTTTAATATAAATGTTGGTTCCCTATTTTGTTTATATTCATTGAAGTTGTCAAGTAGAATTTTAGCTCCACGAAGATGCACAGTGAGTTTTCAGTTTGAGTCTTTGAATAAAACACACATGTTATATGTATGGCTCCAAGTACCCTTTGAAACATGGTCATACACTCCTAGAAAATAGCAGCCTTTGTCGCCTGGGGAAGCAGTTTGCCACAGATATTCAACAGCATTTAGGTCTCAATTTGATATTTAAATGCAATTGAACTGGGGGTGGCGGGGATGCCTGGGTAGAGCACTGGTTAAGCATCTGACTCTTGATTTCTGGCTCATGATCTTGGGGTTGTGAGATCGAGCTGCAGTCAGTCAGGTTCCATGCTCAGTGGGAAGTCTACTTGAGACTCTCTCCCTCTCCTTCTGCCCCTCCCCTCCATGCACACTCTTTCTCTCCCTCAAATAAATGAATAAATCTTAAGGAAAACCACAATTGAGTGGAAGATTTTTATTTTTTTTTCAAAAAGCAAATCTAAGTTCAATAGTTTTATACAAGTGTGGCTTCCAATGCAGTCTTAATACGTCATAGTCAATTCAGTCTTAGTATATAGCAGCAAACTCTTAGGTAGTGTTCACTGTGCGCTAAGGAATGTTCTAGGTGCTTGCTTTACATTAGCTCATGTAATCCTTACAGCAGTCCTTAAAGATAGGTGCTATTAAGAGTATCTCCATTTTATAGATGCAGTACTGATGCACCGGGATGCTAAGTCACTTGCTCAAGGTCACACAGCTAATAGGTAGTAAAGCTTAGGTTTTGACTCAGGCATCCTGGGCCCAGACACTGGCTCTGAACTTGTCCACTAGACTATGCCTCCCCAAGATCCCTCCACATAGGACAATCTTACAGGCTGCATTAACTTAATAAAGTAGTGCTACATGAAGAGTACTACTAGTATGTTTGACTCAGCACCAAAAAATTACAGGGAAGACAAAGGTATACACAAGTCTGCCTTAGACTATGCTCAGATGACATTGATTGGGTTTTGAAACTGATAAATAGATAAACTTTTAGTGCCCAGTCTGCTATGCATTCTGCTACCTGGGGAATGCCTCAAGTCAGGTCCTCCAGGAGAAGAATTATGTTTGGGGCGCTCCAGTTCAAGGCACCCTGGCTAGAGCAATTTGCTGGAAAATTTGGGGCAATTTCATAGCCACAAGGACACCCCATCAATTCCACTAACTCTTTTGGACATGCCTGATTTTGTCGTGGCTGTGAAGATTCAGCCCTTGTGAATTATCCACACACCAACCCACATCAGCATTCAATTTAGTGTTTCAAGCATCCCATTTGGTCTTGAAATTAGTTGAAGAGGATGCTATTTAGGGACCATGTGAAAAAAATATATAATCGGTCTTGTGCTTATGAAAAAAAAATTGCTGTGTTCTGATTAACTGCACGTGACTCTGAGATATATCCCTGCGAAAATGACCTCCATTTGCAGTCTGATTTTGATTTGCAGGCTGTGGAATTAGATTCCACCTCATTGGTTTTATGTTTCTTCCATCGTTCGTCCATTCATTCACCAAACATTTATTGAGCACCAACTACAGCTAGGCCCAGTGCTAGGTGCTTGGGTGGAGGAAAAGAAGGAGAATATCCAGGGATGAATAAGTCCTGATTTCTGTCCTTGAGTTTAGTTTTGTCAGTGAGATGGATGTGTAAACATGCAAAACCCAAGCCAGCATCTATTATGGTTCCCAAATCAATTCATTTTCTAGTAGCTTGGTTGCTTTGGTTATTACAAATACCAGGTTGTATTGCCTAAGAGTCTGTTACTGAACTAGTTACTGTTTATCTACAACTAAGTTTGAAACAGCCCATCAGGAGTTTATAAGGCTAAACTTGGGATGATAAATAGAAGTGGTAGTAGAATTTATGTACTCGACCCATTCTAGTTAAAGTCAACAAACACAGAACAGAAAGCATGTTCCTAATGCACTTGTATCTCCAGTAACACAAACTCCGTCTGCTCCCAGGCTTCACTTCCACATCCACAACTAAATTATCTTGTGGCAATAACCTCTGATGACAGCATTGCCATCTAGGGAGAGCTAATTAGGTGACTTGCCCAAGGCCACCCAGCTAGTTAATGGTAGAACAGGGGTCTCTACTCCACCCCTTCTCATTCCCAAAACTGTTAAGGTTCATCATGCACCTCAACTATTTACTGAACATCTATTGTACATTCAGCTCTGGATTCACTTTATGATTGGACAGCATAATTCCAGTCTCCATCTGTGGGTCATCTGGGTCACCTGGCCAGTCATTTTATGACTTTAGGTGAGTGCCATTCTGCACCCAGTAGCATTCATTTTGAATCCAGTTAGGACAGCGGCATCTTCCCAAGCCAGCCCTTTACAATCCACTCTATTCACTTTCCTGGCCTCAAAACCTTGATGCTTTCCTTTATTGTTTGAAGGAAATATCTCTCTGAAATAATCTTCAGGATGATCATTAAAAAAAAAAAAAAACTTTCTTTTTTTTTTTCATTTGACTCAAATGGGAAACTCAACTCAGCTTTTTGAAAGTCAGAGTGGCCTTTGTGTTTAGAAATTAACTTTTTACAGCACCCGGGGGGTAGTTATTACTCAGTGGATACTTTTTAGGAATTTAAATGTGATCGATTAATTGATGGTAAAAATTATATTATGTAAATGCAAATCCAGAATTGAGTTTGGTGTTCGCAGAGGCCTGAAAACATTTTAAAAGGCCAGGGTAGGCCTGAGGAAATTGAGGTTTTAGTCATTGCTGTGAAAAAAAGGTGGAAAAAAAAGAACGAAAGAAAGAAAAAGTGAGTTTGCAAGAAACTCAGTAATAAAGGCCAGAATTTTCTTTTTCTTTCCTTTTTGGACAATGTTATCACGATCTGTTATCACAACCTAACTGTACCATAGAAACTCTGATATAAGGAATCCGGCGAGCTTTTGTTTGACCCTTTTTGTTAGAAGTTCTGCCCTCCGAGTCTTATCATGCTTATAAAGCTCATAAACACTGGAACCCCAAACAACTTAGGGAAATAGAAAGACAAAAACTGAAAGAGAAGAAGGGGGGCGAAGAATGGAGATAAAATGAAATTGAAGAGAGTAACACAATAGAATCTGGAGCCATTAATTTTTATAGCTGATGCAGCTACTAATATTTTATGAGGTTTGGAAATATGAGTATAAAAAACACCCTCATATCTGCCCTTGCTCGCTCTCTGTTGTTGTTTTAATACAAAGATAAGCGCATCATATCTTGTACCTTGAATACGGCCTTATTACAGTTAAACAACCGATGGTAGGAAAGATTCTGTGCATTGGAGTTTGTCCAAATCAGTGTCCTTTTGTTTTTGCTTAGTTTGGTTTTCCACCTTTTCCAACAAATTCATGGACCACATCATGTGCCATTTCTTTTTCTTTCTTTCTTTCTTTCTTTCTTTCTTTCTTTCTTTCTTTCTTTCTTTCTTTTTTTTCTTTCTTTCTCTCCCCCCCCCCCATTTTCTTCCTTATCAGAGCTTATTTCTGGTTAAATTGCAGCAGGGTTTGTGTTCACTAGCTTTCCAGGACTGTATTGCCTACAATGTCTCCATTTAAATGTAGATTTTGACTTTACACTGGAAAGGAAAGTGAGAGCCTTTCTGCCTTAGAATTAACACCAAGGTGAAAATATGAGCTTGAGGTTAGATGTCTTGTTTCCCTAAGCAGGGCTGTGTGAGCCCTGTTTGAATATTCTGAGCCATTTATTTACAAGTCGCCTTGTTCCTCATGAAGGGATAATGTTGCCCAATTTAGAGCTATATTCGTATTGAGACCACAGCATCAAACTTTAGGTCGAGGAAACCAAAATACTGAAGGGTAGCATAGAGACTGGTACACATACTGACTGGATGCCATGGGGGCTCTTCCTGAGACCCTTTGAAATTAATGATAAATAGGATTAAAAGGGCGTGTTTAAAAACTAGTGACATCTCTTTTCATTGTTCAGGAGCTATGTCTACTATGAAGAAGTGGAATAAAAATATATACGCTATAAATAAAGCTTAATCATGTATAGAACGTAAAGCACTTTGAATCAGATCCCCCACTTCACATACACTTTGTTTCAACTGGACTGTGGTAGGTATCTATGAAGTGAATTTTTTTAAAAGATGTATTTATTCATTTTGGGGGGAGAGAGAGAGAGAGAGAGAGAGCAGGGGGAATGGGAAAGAACCCCAAGCAGACTCCCCACTGAGCACAGAGCCTCCATCTTATGATCCTGAGATCATGACCAGAGCCAAAATCAAGAGCTGGACACTCAACCAACCAAGCCACCCAGGCACCCCGCTATGAAGTGCACTTTGGAGGGAATTAATGAAATTCATGATTTGCCTTCTCTGTCTCTCTCTGCCCCATTTTGTTGATATCCTGTTAAAAAGGGGGCACAATTAAGTTGCTATACTCACATCTAAGTAACTTAACGCAGGCTTTTTTTCTCAGTTATTCATGAGACAATTCTCCCAATACTCCCAACTGATACTGACCTGGACACTCCGGCACCTTTCAAATGATTCAGTGAAGAAAATACATAATTTTGTCAAGAGCTCTTCAAATACCTTATCCCAGTGGGCTCATAAAGATATTTGTTCTCATAAAATCATGTATCTTGTTTGGCTTACCAAAAACATGATACTGCACTTCTCCTAATGCCCCAAATAGAGCCCAGATCCTAGCAGAGGGAAATGGTTCTAAGCTTTCATTATATATGGTTCTTAATCTGCCACCACATCCAAACTGAATGATTTTGTTCAAGCTACTTAACCTCTCTGTGCCCAAGTTTGCCCCTCTTTAAGTTGGGAATAATAATAGCATTTGCACCATGAGTTAATTTGGAGGATTAATTCATCATATGCATGGTGCAAAGCAAATGTTCAGAATTCACACTCACACCTTCCCCCTCCACCACATGTTGATATAGAATTCTTTTCTGGAGATTTGAGCCAGAGAGGAGAGAGAAAGGAATAGCTGTTGGCTAAAGTCAAGTATCATCTACTTTTTCTGGAGACCTTGATATAGGGAGAAAAAAGAAAGTACTTCCAGTGATAAGAAAACAGTAAAGGAGTCAAGTGAAAACCAGCAAATCCTGACAGAAATGAGAGAGGAGGAAAAATACAAAGGTAGGTATTTCAGTGAAGACCCCCAGATGTCCAACTCAGTTCAAAAGCCCAAGGTCTCTCAGGGCTAAAAAAATTAAAATTCCCTTCCCACTTTGACAGTCAGATCCAGAAAACCATCATTTGCACCTCATCTGGTCTAAATATTCCGTTTACAAATGGATGTTGTTCAGCATCGTGTGTTATGGATGCTTTATGTTTATTTAAGAACTCAGTTTCAAGGAATGTTTTCCAGACGTGTGGTTCACCACAATAGACAGCTGTTGATACTCAGATCCCATGAGCATTATAATATGTTCAAAAATTGCGACACTTTTAAAACCAGATGTTTTACATAAACTGCACACAGGGGAGAAAAGAGAGAGAGAGAGAGAAAGAAAAAAGGAAGGAAGAAAGAAGGAGAAAGAAAGGGAAGAAAAGGAGGAAGGAAAGAAGGAAGGACACAGGAGAAGAGGATTGCTATTTGATATAACAATAGAGCCCTTCGTGCTCATGGAAAATTCACAACAGATTGAAGTGAACCCCATAAAGCTTGTTCTGGGTTTTCTTCTACAGGAAAGGTGAAAGGAAAATCATTTTAACAGAAAAGAAAGTTCTGTCCTCAGTAAAGACAAGCAAGAGAGCTGTAGCTAAAGTCTGAAGGTCAACCACTGGCACTACTGTGGTTCAAGGTTTTTTACCACAGCTATTTTCTGGGATACACTGAGCATGCGTGTACTTAACTGGCTTCCAGCTCTTCTGAGGTTCTGTGTGTATCAATCAATTTTACAAACAACCTCCACTTCCCTCCTAAGAGTTCCTTTGGGTGGAAGTGGGCCTTGTGTGATGTGTTAAAGTATGTATGTATATGTGCAATAGAGTCTCATGGTTACAGGTGGAGCTTCTGGGGTCAGACTTCCAGGGTCCAAATCCTACCTCCACCATTACTGAGCACACATGGGCAAAATACTTTATCTAAGGATACTTTACTCCCTCAATAGAAAGGAGACCATAATGGCATCCACCTAATAAGGGAGCTAAAGCATTTAGCCCACTGCTTGGCACATAATAGATACCCAATACACTTTAGGTAATTTATGTGTAAGACTTTCTTCCTTCCAGTTCAAACCATTTAAGACTAACTTGCTTTGAGAGAAAGTTTGGCAACTATACATCATTCCCTGGTATAATTGGATAATTTAGGGTGTCCTCAAGTCAGTCTTGAAAATCACTGGTCCACACAATTGGAAATGATCAGTTTGGGGAGAAATGGAGCAGTAGCATGGTGTAATGGAAAGGTGGCATAATCATACAGCCCTGGGTCAATGCCTGGGTTCTGCACCTCACAAGCTGTATGGCTATTCAGACAGCCTCTTCCCCTTGGGCCTCAGTTGCATCCTTGACAATACCCCCTCTTTTAGAGGGGGCATGATATTAAAAGGAGCCAATTTAGGTGAAGTGCCTTGCATACAGTAGGCACTCAGTGTGTATTTATTTTATTCTATTGTTTATATGGTTCCTGAAAAACATGTTTTTATGTATTTATCAAATGGCCTGTGCCCAAGTGCAGAATTTATTAAACTGTATTCTTCATATCTATCTCTGCTAAAAAAAAACAACCAACCAATAAAACAAACAAATGAAACAAAAATAATAAAAAAAATATCGGAGCAAAATAAAGCAAAATGTTTAATGGCTACCCATTGACCCTTATATAAATAGGGATCCCTGAGTGGCTCAGTGGTTTAGCGCCTGCCTTTGGCCCAGGGCGCGATCCTGGAGACCCAGGATCGAATCCCACATCGGGCTCCCGGTGCATGGAGCCTGCTTCTCCCTCTGCCTGTGTCTCTGCCTCTCTCTCTCTCTCTCTCTCTCTCTCTCATGAATAAATAAATAAAATATTTTTTTAAAAAATAAATAAGTTCATGACCTGATCCCTACTTACCTCTCTGATCCCATCTCTCACCATTTCACCCCATCCCATCCTCTCACGCAGCCACTTGAAGTGAGTCTCTTCTTACACATCTCCATCTCCTTCACTTCTGGCCTTTGTACTTCATGACACATTTCTATCCCATGCTGTCTTCAGGCTTCATGTCTTGGCTCAGACCACTTCTAGGAAGCCTTCTTCAAGGTGTGCCCCACTCCTTTGTGCTCTCTTAATATTTACTGCTAACTCCTATCCCAACCCAGAGTTTCTTGTATTATCCTTTCCTATTTGCTTCTCTTATTTGACTGTAAGCTTCTTCAAGGCACAAGTGGTGCCCTATTCACCATATTCCCTCAACAATCGGCACCTGCTGTCCCTGGAGAACTGAATGAATACTTGGTGAATGCATGAATAAATCACTGCATGGTTGGATGGATGGATGGATGGATGGATGGATAAGTATGTGGATAGATGGATGGGTAGAGATGGATGGATGAATCATCTGAGACTGGAAAGGTGAATCTCTGACCTCAGCTACCTAAAACATTTTTCATAGGTTGGTTGTGAGATCCAGCAGTTGAATGTGTCTCATAAAAACAACAGTGATAATGAATTAATTATGAACCCAGACCTTCTCTAGTTGCTAACTGACTTCGCACCTGGTAAGTTCTATATACTCCTCAGTGTTGCCCTCTCGGCTGTGTCAGATCGGCTCTGCCTATTTCTCCAGTCTCATCTCTCACCACTGGCTGCCTTTTTATCTTGCTTTAGACTCACCAGCATTAATCCTTGCTCCTCCTACATCTTCAAAGTCTCCTTGCCTACAGTGTCTTGGGCATATTATTCTTCCATGTTCTCCTGCATTTTTCATCCTTTTGGGATGAGCTTCACTGTGGCTTTTTTAAAGTGAGTTTTTCATAATGTGCTGCATCCTTACCCATCCAAGCTGAGTAAGGCCCCTCTGCTATATGTACTTATGGCCTTTTCTTCTGCCCAACATAGCATTTACCACAATTCTAATTAGTTAGGAATTGATGTGATTATGGGCTTAACATCTCTTCCTCAGCCATGGTGTAAGCTTGAGGGACCAAGCATGGAGTATTCACTGCTGTAACTCCAGGGCACTGCTGTGGCTCAACAAAGAGTATGTACATAAGAATAATGTACATCATTGAAATTAATACATGGGGAGGAGAGTTCCATGGACACCATTACATTGTTTGCAAAGCACAGGATTGTTATTCAGTTGGCATGAACTAATATCATTGTTCCGATTGCTTATTCACATGTCCATTCTGTTTAGTCAGATCTGATTGGTTAGTTATACACCTGGTCAGGATCTTGGGTTTTATATCACATTTTTAAGTGGGGTTTATCATAGACCCCTATCCCCCCAAATGAAGTCAAGGTTCCCTCCTCCAGCATCTGAAAAAAAGCTCATATCATGGAAAGTTCTGAAAAGCCATCAGGGCTTCTGCCCACAGTCCTGGGCAATGAGTCAGTCTGTGTTTTCCATCTGTGCCTGCCTTGTATGTATTCCTGACACATGGTCCTTACCAGCTGTATGTTACACATGAAAGATATTCTGGGGCACTTGAAGTCATCGATGATTCATCTCTAGAGAATGAGTGGCTCACCAAGAAAGACATACATGGAACAGAACAACATACACAGCAGTTTCTCTCCTTTGAGGAAAAAAATATTAAAAAATGTCTGGGGAGAAACAGACCTCAGTGGTGCAAATGGCATGTGTGAGCATCTACCTCTGTTGTTACCAAGGTTTGAGGAGGAAGAAGAGGAAGAAAAGGACAAGTCAAACAGCTATTTCTACCTAAAATGAGAATGCACAGCCCTGCCCAGATGCTCCATCACAAATGGCAAAGAACAGGGTCAATAATAAGAAGGCAACACATACTGTTTACTGTGATCCAGGTACTGTACTGAGGGCCTGCTAGCATTCTTTATTAATTTATGAGCTTGGTACTGTTGTTATCTCATTTGTGTATGATCAAAACCAGTCTTGAGAAGGTTAAGTAACTTTCCTAAGGTCATTTATCTCACAAGGGGAAGTGAGATTCACCCTGGGATCTGAGTCCAGGTTGGTCCCTAACCTACTACATACCGTGTCAAGGAATCAAGTGCTCTTCTTTTGGACAAGGGAGACAGCAATGCTGGCATACCTAGGTAATCACTGAACGAGTATTTATCGTACACAGTCTATTTACCTAGTGCTGTTCAAGGTGCTGGGCATAGAGTGGTGGTCAGGTCACATTAGTTCCTTGACACCTGGAACGTGGTCTGGGGGAAATTAACTTTAAGCAATTAATTACATTGGGAGAGTCTTTATAAAGGAACATAGAAGTGGTGGAAACCCAGAAGCTAGCCAAGGGTATTGGATGTTCAGTCAGTAAAAAGGTACACCCTAGTATTATTTATCTTTACAACAGAAAAAAAAAAAAAGGCAGCCCATGAAATCATGATCAATGAATGTTGGAGAAGGGTCTTCCACTACACTGAGCTGGCTGTGTAAGCTCCATAAGAGCGAGAATGGTATTGGACCCATTTATTTCTTCATCTCTGATACATAGCACAGGGCCTGGCATATAAAAGATCCTCTCTCAATATTTGTGGATGAATGGATGGAAGAATTAATAAAGGTCACTGATGCCCAGAAGAAGTACAGTATGAACCTAGAAAGTTCCTATCACAAGAAAAAATGATTAAGTTGGAGAAAGAGTGGGGGAAAAGAAGAGTAGCAATGGCACCAGGGCAATGTGCCACCAAATCAGAGGTCTTCTAAGATGTTGGTACCAGTGCTTTTTCAATCAAGAGCCCAAAGGAGAGGAAGGGCTTGAATGAGAGACCATTAGTTACAACATAGATGGGAGAGGACACTGTGGAAACTCATCATGGCTTACCAGCTTCCTCAAAGTCAAGATCCACATGGGAAATTAAGTGAGAAGGCCCGGTTGAAAATCCTTATCTTGCTCATAATTAAATAAAAATCTTCCATGGCCTGATGGGTGGATAAGTCCATTTACCATTTGGTGTTGAGCATCGGGTAGTAGATTAGAATTGTTATCACATTTACAATGCCCTGTTAAAAACAAGAGTTGCTACATTCTTACACAGGATATGGAACTAGCTATGTAAATGAGATTATGTAACTGATGTTAAGTAGGTAATTCAAAGGACAACACCTTTAAAAGGAGGAATTTCTTGTGAAATTTCATGACCCGAAAAGTTTAACAGAAACAACAGGATTAGAAAGTATCAGTAGTAGTAGCTGTAGTTGTTACAGAAGTAGTAGCAGTGATAACAACAGCGGTAGAAATAAAATAGTAACTGCTATTATTTCAACCTCCAGTAAGGAACAGGCCTAAGATATATGATACATGATATATATGCGAATGTGTGTGTGTGTGCGTTTCTAGAGAGACAGAAGGGGAGATCTTAATTCTAACAAAATCTATGATATTATATGTAGTTTCAGCAAATATTATTTCCCACCGTTTTTTATAATGGGGAAATGGAAGCATGAGTTGAGATTAAGGGTCTTGACAAAGGTGATATAGCTAGTAAGCAGCAAGACAGAGTCTGAATCACTGTCTGTGCAATACCAACAATCATCTTTCCACTGGATGCTATTGTTGGGACACATGTTGGAGGTTTTGAAGCTCAGAGAAAAGGGAAAGCTTGCTGGCAACTCAGTAAAGGCAATCATGAACAAACCAACACCATACTTGGTAAATACATATGTCTGGTTAGAGAGGACTGTGAAGGTTGGGGACAAAAGTACAGCTGGGTAGGAAAGGTTGGCTGGGTTGTGGATGATCTGTTACCAGAGGATGGGGTCTAGACTCTATCTTCTTGGCAGCATAGAGCCTCTGACCCATTCTGAGTAGCAGCATAATTTGTTAAGAACTGTTTGTTGGATTGAAGTATTGGGAAAGGATGGAGGCGGGGAGGCCAGCCAGAAGGCTGTTGCAATAACTTACTGAACAGTCCTAGACTCATCTTGTCATCCCATTATGAAGAAACGTCTGTATTTGCCCAGGTCATTGACGTCAACTTCTCAACAAGACATTAAAGACCAGGTATGGTCTGATTCCATTTCTCTCTTTAGCATCCTCTAGTGCCTTCCACACATCCTTGCTCATGACAGTTTCAACCTCTGATCTTTTAGTTATTCAAGTTTTCTAAACTCCCGCCCAACTCACATATGCTACCTTTTTTTCCTGAAAAATACTCTTCTGCGTTCTTCAGAAGATGAACTCCTATCCATCTTATACAACCTTCCGGTCTCAACATCAGCCCCACTTCCTCCTGGGAAATTTTCCTAACCCTTCTGAATGCTTGGATAGAGTCCTCATGCATTCACATAACCCCATGGCTTTTGCATTCACCTCACTTATTATCACAGCTTTCCTGAGTTTGGTCATATCACTTCTCATCTGCTTTTGTTGTTTTGTCATTTATTCCTTGAGCACTTACAGATCTGCTTTGAGTCCTCACTTCACAGAGGTCATGCTTTAATCTCTTGGAACAGTTGTCCAAGTGTATGCAATTGCCATTGCCAGTTTCCCAAAGATAATCTCACAGGATCACACTGTTTAAGCACATTCTAGCACAGGACACAATTGTCCCAATTTAACACTCAGGGGATGAAGAGTTTGTAGGATTTGGAGGGAAGCAATTTGCTCAATGGCAGAGTCAGCCCTTTAGTTGGTCTGTTCAAAACATCATATGTGCTAGAACCTTACTCAGAGGGCATGGACCAGCAGTATCAAAGACACCTGAGAGTTGCTAGAAATGCATAGTATCAGCCCCCCCAGACTTACTGAATCCAAATATGCACTTTGACAAAATCCCAGGTGACTGACATGCAGATAATTTATTATAGACAGTCTTCTACTGTCATAGAAGACCACAGGGCAATGCCTATTGCCATGAAGTTTATCCACTCCTATACTGGTGTCTTCAAATGTTGGGTTTTACTTATACTCTATGAAGAATGTCTTAGGGAAGATAGCCCACAGCTCGAGAGAGAAAGCCTTTGACTATATTTGAAGCTTCAGAGTTTGTTAATATTTTTCAAAATGTGAGTCTATGTCAGCTGAGATTTACTGCCTATTTGACGGGGAGAATGGCTGCCTGAGCAAACATACTGATCAATAATTCAAATTAAGAAATCCCATTTTTAACACTTACCCCAGACCAAAACGATGGCAGGGCCCAAGTTGTAATTATTACAAACTTCAGCTATTAGAGATTCCACTCTGATTCCTGTAGCCAGGAAAAGAGAAAGATGAGAAAAACCACTCTGCTTCTCTTAAGAGATTGTGCTTCTTGAAGACATGACCAATGGTTTGTATTATCCCTGTGGGAATCTTTCATTGTGGGCTGTATCATATTCTGAAAGAGTAGCACTGGGTCTCCGTTAATGAAGATGGAGACACTGGGTTGAGTGGAGAATATGAAGCTTGCAAGCACAACAGATTGTTTCCCAAAGATCCAGATATATCTAACGTCCTAAATGTGATTTTGAGGCACTCAACACTCTTGGGGTGCAATTTGTTTTCTGAGAGGACAGTTTAAGAGAACATGGTCTTCCCGGGCACCATGAGAAATGTGAGTTACATAGAAGGAAGAGTTTCCTCACAGCACAAGGCAGAAATCAATGAAGAGATTGTCTACGAGTGTCTCAGTTTTGGGAATGGCTTTATACACATAATGGATGGCTGCATGCTACAGAAGGATATTCTCTCTGGAGGCTGAGGGATGAAGCTGATGACCTTCAGCGGCATTTACCAATTTTTCTGGGTTGTAGCTATGTGACCAAGCCAAACTGTTTTGGAAATAAAAATAAAAAGTATAAATCTGTGGTTTGATGTTTGTGGCACAAAACAGAGTGCCAATTCTACTAACTTCAATACTCTTTTCACTGGAGATGGAGAAGTCCCGCATGAACGTAGAGTGCCCAGAGGAAACTTACATTCACTACTTCCAGAGCTTCCATGCAGCTTCACTCTCTTGATTTATACTCTATGAGGGGACAACTACACTATTTTACCATCTTTGTAGAAAATGTATGTGCGACTTGGATCAATGTATTTAATCCTTTGAACAAACTCGGAAGCAGATGATCTCTCTTTTATAGATGAGAGTCATAGGGCTCCGAGAAGCTATGTTCTTCAGGTCACCTGCCTCAGCTTCTGTGAGTCTGAATGGGAACCCAAGAAGTTTTACTCCAGGTTCAGTATTCTTAGCCACTAACTAGAGGAAACAGCATTGAGAGCCAGGTGCTGTCCTAAGTTTTCAGGTTGATAAGAATAGAATACACAGAACACATAAGCGCTAAGGAGATACGGAGGAGCTGGGTGGTCTTGGAGGTAACCTTTGAAGAGAGGTCCTGTCCCAGATAGGCCATGGGTAGAATGCCCCATTGTATAATACTCTGTCATGGAAATAGTTAAATAGTGCATATTACCATCTAGATGTATATAAAATGAGGAGCGCTTTTGTTTGAAAGTAACAGAAAACCTGACTCCAGAGGCTTAAATAAGTGAGGACTTAGTTTTCTCTTATTGCATGAAATCTGGTGGTAGGAAGTTTCTGGAATTAGTTTAATATAGTGGTTCTCAACTAGGGATGATTTTTCACATCCCCCCCCCCCCCGCAACACATGCGCACACACACTCCCCACAGGAACATGTGGCAATGTCTGGATATATTCTGGGTTGTAACAACTGGGAAACCTGTTTTTCATTGTCACTAAGTGCTGCTGGCATCTAGTGGGTAAAGGTCAGTGATGCTGCTTAGCATTCCATAGTGAACAGGTCAGCTTCCACAACAAAGAATTATCTGGCCCCAAACGTCAATAGTTCCGAGAATGAAAACTCTGGATGTAGTAGTAAATAATAGCAAGGCCCATCCCTGCATTTCTCTGGACCTTCACTTCATGGTCTCAAATTAGCTGCTGAGCCATACCTTCGTTTGAACCAGGGTGATGAGGCATGGGAGAAAAGGTAGCTGCCATAGATGTGTCCTTTCTGTTTGTTGGGAAAAGAAATGCCTTCCCAGAACCCTGAGAAGACTGCCACTTCCATATGACTGGCCAGAACTGTGACCCCATAAGGGATCTGGGATAGATAACCTCTTGCTCGGGACTGGGCTCACTGCTGCCCCAAATAATCTCTGGGTTGGTTGGCAAGGAAGGAAAGGCTGGGGTGGGTCACAGCTAGTGTGTGCCGTGTCAGGCTGATGCATTGAACTGCTATTCCTCACAAATGCAGTAGTTCTTTCCAATCAGTCCTATAGAAGCCATAAAAAGTATAGTGACCACGCCCTTTTAATGGTGTTAAACTGAGTGGCCTCCTTAGTCTGCCAGTATCTCTATTTAAAGGGCTAGTCCCATCTCCCAAAAGCAAGTGTTTTTAAAGCCTCTTTTCCCATTGATAAATTGTCTCAGCAGAGACAGATTGAATTATTTATCTAGACTCTAAAAATCAGTATGGGCTATTCTCAACACGGCTGTGGTCCAATTTTAGAAAATGTATTTGTGGTGCAATAAATAACAATATTAATCCCAGACTCCTTTTATTGCTGTTTGATTCATTCATTCAACAGATATATAGAGGGCTCTGATTCTGACTGCTTGGCTTAAGTATTAAATCACGAACATGGCAAAATTTCCAGAGTGTAAACTCCTTGAAGGAAAGGATCACGTATTCTTGACCATCTGGATATCCAGGGAGCCTGGCTCACTGAATGGCTCATGAATGAAAGCATCCAGTCTTGTCTTCATGGGGACTGTGTTCCAATTGAGGATGCCAGTGAATATGGAAGGTACTATGATACTTCTCGGAAGCGTCAGGTCCCCATCCAGCTTTGAGGGAATTGGGGAAGATTTCCAGAAGGAAAGACTACCTAATGTGAAACCTGAAAGAAAAGGAGTCAAGATCAGTGTATCTGTGTTGTACCCACTCACTCAGAGCACCTCTACCCTTATGCATATTATATTTAATATATATTTATCATAAAATTGTATCTATAATTTTATTTAGGGAGGTAGACAACTCAATATAAGACTTTAAAATGTCCTCTAAGTTCCAACAATTTGTGGGTCTATGATTTCAGTTCAATATTTCTGGCTGGAATAACATCAAGAGAGCCTTCTTTCTTGAAGACAGAGACAGAGGAGAAGAGAAAGGAAAAGCTAGACACTCAGATTCCCTCTGAGTTTTTGCATAGGTTGTCTCTGTAGGTAGATCAGAGGGGTTGCTGACTGCCAACAAATATGTTTCCACTTTGCTCACCCCCTTTGCCCCCTCACCCTTCTCAGCCCCTACATTCTGGCATCTGATTGTCCAAGAAACGGCAACCTTTTCCTGTCTTCCAATACAGAGCCCCCTCTTGGGGACACTTTCATGACATTTTTGGTTGGAGCAACTTCTGATGCTTCCGTGTAGGAGGGAGTGAAAATTCTCTCCAGATTATTCCATTTGCCATGTGTGAGGAAGACTCCATTGCCAGAAATGGATTCACCAAGCAAATGACCCATGACTCAGTTCTAGAGTGGTCTCAGTCACAAAGTCTTTGTTGACCTTTTGGCCTAAAGAAGATTTGATTACATCCACCATGTCCGTTGTATATCTATCAGTGTGCTTACTAATAGTGCTTACTCTATCACACTTACTTTTAACCTATCCAATCTATGGCATTCGGGTATTTGATGAGCTCTATTATTCCTGCAGTCATTGAACTAATATTTATTGAACACCTACTGTGTGCTCAATGAGCACAATGGTCAATGGGACGGACACAGTAGTCCCTGTCCTAATGAATATTACATGAAGGAAGGGAAGACATTCAATTAGATACTTGATTGTAAAAAAGTGCAATGAGAAACAGAGAAGGGTGCTTGGATGATCATGTGCCATGGGGACCGCTAGCAAGGGCCCTGGCATATGTAGCAAGTCAGGGCGGGCCCCACAAGTAGTGCTATGTAAGCTGAGGGCAATAAAATAAGGACAAAGACTGTGTCTCATCTGTCTTGTGTCTCTAGGGCCTGGTATGCCTGGCACACAAAAGTTTGTGTGAACCAGAATAAATGAAGAAGTCTGCTACTGAAGTATCTTCCTGCTCCTCTACCCCTCCGCATTGGTTCACTGGTTGCCTACAAGTCCTCACCATCCCTCTCTATTCTACGGCAGCCTCCCAGCTGGCTCCGTCACCTCTGCTGCTGGACCCTCCCTCCAGCCTCTGCCACGATGAGAGCCTTAAATCACAAAATGGGTTATGTCATTCTTTTGCACAAATCCTCTCATGGCTCTCAGGGTAGACCCCACATTCTCTATCCTGCCTCATTGAGGCCTCTGTTTCCATAGCATAGATCTTCACGCAGATTCCTCAATTTGTCACACTCTTTCTCTCTGTTGTACCTTTGCACCTGCTGTTCTCTTTGCCCCAGTGGCATTTCTGTTTTCCCTCATGTGGTGAACACACTAGCTTGCTTGCAGAGCCCACATGTGGAATGCTATCTTGGTTATGTGTCATAGGTAGGCTCTCGCCATGATTGTGTCATGATTGTTGATGAGCCTTGCATCCCCCAGTAGTTTGTGGGAGCCTTCTTCAAGATGGGAATGTTTTTATTAGCCGTTTTTTCCCTGGCATTTTTATCTGAAGTGCAATAGGGAGCCTATAATGTTTCTGAAAGGAAAGGGCATTTTCACTGCCTTCTAGAATATTCACTAGATGACACAAATTAATAGCCCTTTGTTTTCTAAAAGTGATAGCTAGTACTATAGGCAAATCTTATAGTTGTTTATTAAGTACTGAAAAAAATTTTATGAGCAGCAGCAGAATGACTACATTTGGCTTTAGTTTATACTGTACATACTTACTTCAAAATGAAGTGAATATCTTAGCAATATCTGTGCCAGGTTCTCTTGCCTAGAGAAGATCTTCCAAGGAACTCTGAGGAACACCAAGACAAATGGACACATTTCAAGAGCATCTTACAGGCCTTCTTTTCCAGAAAAGCATCTGAAATAGATGGCTCTTGCCAAAGGCTTTATTTTCCAATAATTTGCTGGAAAACTGAAATAGGAACAAATCAGATTTTCTCCTTGAGAAGAGGACTCTGAGCCAATGGAAATAAGCAAGCCAGCTCCACCCTTGCTGGGTGAGGATGACACAGCCCAAGAGCGAAGATCACCTGCAAACCCTCCAATTAATTGGGGTATTTTCTTAATTGGTCATCAAGAAATGAAAGTATATATAGTACTCTACTTAGTATCACTGTGATCACTTTACAAGGTCGATTTATCATTGCCACTTGTACCTTCTGTGGAAGAATGCTTTACTGCTGAGCCTAGAGCTCTAATGAACTTGAACTTCACAATAGCTACAGGAAATTAAGCAGTGTCATCTCAGAAGACACCAGCCCATTCATCAAGTTAATACTAGGCTTCCATGAACAGGATGTTCTGGGGTTAGTGAATCTTTTGAAGCATGTGGTGACTCAACAAAAATATCTGATAATTTATATAATTGACCATGCATGATACCTGTTTGCCCAAAGATCCCAACAAGACAGCTAAGAAGTGTTGTTTTGTTTCTGATTTCAAATCCCATCTGGCTGCATCAAAGTGTTATTTGTAAAGAGAATTGCTGCCTATTTCAAATGGTGATTCAAAAGGGTTTTCAAAATAAAATTGGAAAGAAAGAAATAAGGCTTATTTGATGTTAAAGAGCCAAATTTTACCTTATCATATTGTCTCTCCTTATAGAGATTCAAACACTTAAACACTTAGAATCTTGAATACTGGAGTGATCATTTCCATCAAATTCCAAGAATTTTACCCAGTCCAATTCTGCTAGTGATAATGTTAATAATATATTTTTTAAAAGTTCCAAGCATGAATTATTTGCAACACAAGTTTGATGGTAATAGCATGCATCATACATTAGTTCTTAGCTGAATAATGCACGGCTTGTGCAATATGGGTCGATAGAATTTGGATTTCTCCAAATCATTTCCCTCTGCTCTCTCATAGGGAAGACACTCCTGTGAGGTTAGTCCTGCTGTGATAGCAGGCAAGCTCAGTTACGTTGCTTGATGTCAAAGGAAGAGCAATGCCTCATTTCAGGATTATGCACTCTGTGTCCAAGATACTACCTCAGTGCTCCAGAAAACAGTTATTAATTAATTGATGAGGATTTATTTTCCAGACACATTGCTAGAACATGTGCTCCAATTGCTGCATGAGCAGGGCAAGTTCAAGTGGAAAGAGGACATAAGATAGCAGCATATTCTTTGACCAAACAAAAACAAATCAAAAGTGCACCAGGATAGTAAAGCTGAGAAGGTTGCCCTTGTAAAACACATCTGTAGTTCCCCCAGATGGTCAGGTCTTTTCTGCCCCTTACTTTCCACCTCTTCTGTGTCCACTTCCTGATTCATCTCTGCATCATCTTTCTCTTGATCTACATTCAAAAACTGTTCTCCCAGGTTCTCATCAGATTTTTCCATTGCTAAATGCCCAGTGCCTACAATATTGCCTGATACATATTAGATATTCAGTAATTGTTGAATGACCTGAATGTATACTTAGGATTGGATAAAAGGCCCTACAGAATGATAATATGTATCTCCCTCCTGCATGTGTTGATTCTGATAACATGCATTTTCCCAAAGAGGGTTGGGCTGGTTCAGTTAGGCACTGCTGCCTTATCTGCACAGAGCTCTCACATCAGGCTACTCCACAGATCCTCTAGTGTCATCCATCGCTTGTCCATCTTTGGATGTGAGACTCTTGTCTAATCATCTATGGCTTGATGAGTGAGGCACAAGGCATCAAATGACAGCCTCTGCCTAAGGACCAATCTTGTGTCTTGTGTGGTTATTTTTTTTTAATTTATTCATTAGAGACACACAGAGAAATTGAGAGAGAGGGGGAGAGAGAGAGAGAGAGAGAGAGAGAGAGAGAGAGAGAGAGGCAGAAACACAGGCAGAGGGAGAAGCAGGCTCCATGCAGGGAGCCTGACGTGGGACTCGATCCTGGGTCTCCAGGGTCACACCCTGGGCCG
Organism: Canis aureus; assembly: GCF_053574225.1. Classification (NCBI taxonomy): domain Eukaryota; kingdom Metazoa; phylum Chordata; class Mammalia; order Carnivora; family Canidae; genus Canis; species Canis aureus. The sequence goes on along the minus strand of NC_135613.1, from coordinate 17,211,284 downwards.
AAGGCAGGTGCTAAACCACTGAGCCACCCAGGGATCCCCTTGTGTGGTTATTTATAGGCATAGCAAACATTCAGGTGTTCTGGACACCTCTTTGGTACATCAACAAATATGTATAATCATCTGTTTTGTGCTCAACCTTGTGCTAGTTTCTATAGACATCAACAGAATAGAATGAATGGTTAAAGATGTCTCCTAAGCAAGAAGGAAGGATTAGAGTGGGGCCCATGGAAACCTCTAGGAGTGATGGGTATGCTCATTATCTTGATTGTGGTCATGACTTGATAGGTATATACAAATATCAAGGCATTAAACTATATTATTTAAATGTATACAGTTTATTGCATATCAATTATATCTCAATAAAGCTGTTAAAAATGAAGTAAAAAGATGTCCTCCAGAATGGTGAGACAATTGTTTCTAAGGTGTGGCCATTCCTCAGAATCCCTGGTGGTGGTGGGGATATTCTTACAACCTCCCGATCCACAGTGTTTGTCTGAAAGTTAGATGAAAAAGATACTGATCTGAAGTAATTATAACTGAGTCATAAGGACAGGCCAAATTAAACACATGCTATTTAATGTGAAACAACTTCTTTGTGACTGGAAAGCTCATGGCACATGTATGTGATTATAGACAAATGACTTCACAGGACAGTACATAGCCAAGAAGGAGGACATTTCACTGACAGTAAATTCAACAGTGCACTGTGATTGTCAAAAAGGAACAATCAAAAAGTATGATTTTAGGGTGTGTTATCTAGAAGAAGGAAGGAGATAGTTTTGTTCTCCTTCTGTGTTCTCTACACTGCTGGAATATTTTTGTTTTTGGTGGAGCACATATTGATAGGGATATTTGGGTGGGATTTTTAGAGGACACAAGTCAGGATGATGAAAAGAGTAAAGGTAGTATAGCACAATGAAGAGTAGAAGGAGCTAAAATGTCTAGCCTAGAGAGCACCTTCAGTTATTTGCCAACTACTGGGGGAATGAAATTTGGTAGTTGCTGGGCATTCTCCAAACATGGAGCAAAAGCCTTGAATCTGTGAGTCTGCAGAGCAAGCCGGTGAGGAGACATGGGCTCACTACATTCACCAATTTTTTTCCGGCTCTCCACCTTGGAGAGACATGGAAGGATTGCACTTCAAAATCAGGCATAGCCATGTAACTTTCTCTGGCCACTGATGTGTGAATGCAAATGATATATATGATTTCTGGGTGGAAGCATATACCAGCTGGGTCAGACCCATCAGATCCATGAGCTGGGTTACTGAATGAAGACAGGATAGGTCAAACCCTATCCCTAGCTAGACAGCAGGCCATATCTCACACATGCCCACACAGCCACAGGAAAAATGAAACCTTAGTTATCTAAAGCTACTGAGATTTGGGAGCTGTTTGTTACTGTAGCAAGACAAAGCTCACCCTGACTAATACAGATAGTAATTTGTACCTTGGTATTTCCAATGAGGAATAATCCTATCTTCAGTCAGTGGTGGATCTGTGATGAGAATTCTAATAAGGCTGGCTCCAATTCACACACACTTCATGGCACACAGAGGGGTTAAATCTAAAGTGCAACCTTTGGGCAGAAGAAGGAACAAAACTAGGAGGTAAAATTTCAGCTCAACATAAAGACATCACAGCCCTAGTCAGTTGACAATAGAAGAGACTGCAGGGAGGTTTCTGCTCCCCATCTCCAAAAGTGTGGAAGCAGAAGCTTATCAACTGCTTTTCTAGGATGTGGCAGGAGGCCTGGAAAGTTGTTTGGGCTGAAAGACTTGTTAGTTTCCTTCTAGTCCAGATGTCCTAGGAGTCTGCACCTTTTAAGCAGTAGATATGCCTGGAAGGTGCTTCATAAACACTAGCTGACTGCATAAAGCATTCTCCACCAGGGAGGGGACAGACACAGCTCCTTCTCAGCAGCTAGGTAACTGGTAAATTAAATCAATGTTGATGGCCCATATACCCCACCTAAGTTTGGCAGAGCCTCTTCGAGTCCTCAAATATTAATTGCAGAAAATAATTTGTCTGCTCCAGGTAGTAATACTGCCTACAGCTGCAGGTCAATCTTTATTCTCTAAGATCTCCCGAAAGCAAAATACATTTTTATATTTCTATTTCATCCATGACTCCCCCACCCCCATCCACCATCTCCACCCCAGCCCAGGTTAATAAACACCAGTGTTTTGTTGTGACCAGCAATTCTTTCTGCATTTTCAATTCCATTTTCCTTTGGTGGGATACTGAGACCCGCGCTCCCCGAGCCTGAAACTCGAAGCCACATAAATCATAGAGCAAGGAGATTTTTATGCAAAATAAAGCACTTTCCATGCTTTTTCCCTTGCAATGATTACATGATTTTCCCCTGAAACTGAACAATATATGTTTCATAAATAGATCCCTCTCTCTGTAAGCAAACCTTGGAAATGGATTATTTGTTTGGTTTGCATTTTGTCTTTCAGGGTTGCAGCTACGAGAAGCCAGTTCTCATAGGCTCACCACAAAGAGGAGGGATTGAGAGGGCTGAGAGTCATCATGGAGACTGTCCTATGCACTGGGGCTTGCTCACTCCAAGCGGCACATTGCCTGTTAGAACCCAGATCATGAGATACTCAGAAAGCCTTGAAAAGAGTTCATTTCTAATCTCAGAGGGGGTGGTTCTCAAATTATCAGTGAGGGGGAGAAAAAAAAGAAAAGAATGGTAAAAAAAAAAAAAAGGATGTATTTTAACATCTGAAAGTTTGTAGTCTTTCCAAGCAGATGTTTATTTTTAGTAACCCCATGTCACTTCTGAAAAAGAAAGTTCAGTATTTGAGAGAAGTTATCATTCCCTGCTAAAGGTACCAAACTGTAGAAGTCCACAGCATTCTTTACAGGGTGACACATGTTAGGTACACAGTCAGCTGAAAAAAAAAAAAAAAAGACGACAGTGATCACTTTGAGAGAAAGGGCACATTTAATACAAGGATTATGAGTGCTCAGTTTTGAGATACCCTGAAAAGAGTTACCCCTCATTTCACAGAGAACGCCCCTAGGACAGGATGCCAGCCTCCATAGAAGTGGGGATGGTGTTGAGGTCTCCTGGATCTCTGACTTAACATGTCCAGAGGCCACGTGAGAACCAGGGCTCCCTGCCCAGCTTGTCTAAAGAGACCAAGTCATTTGATTCCCAGGACAAAGGGGCCTCATCAGAGTGGACACGGCCCAGCAGGGAAATCCTGACATCACACAAAATAGAGACAACCTCATTATTCTGGAATGTGAGGGGTTTAAGGGAGAGCAGAGTTGAAAAGTGCCTTTGTGCCTTACCTAAATCTGAACGAAGCCCATGAGTTTTCAAGTATCATTGAGGAAACAGTAAATAATTTCATCACCTACAGGACACGAAACATTTGACGCGGATTGTGGATTTGTCCGGCTCAAATTAGCCTTCTGTCTCTTAAGGCCACAATACAGCCTAGTGGCTTCAGAACAGGGGCCCCTGGTGTCAGACTGCCTGTTCAGATATTACTACTAGTCACCCAGAGATGGCTTTGCACAAGAACTTTTCTGAACGCCCTTCACTCATCTGTAAAATGGGATGCAAATGAATTATTGTCAGGGTTTGTGCAATTCCTGGCATAGACTAAGCGATGTTATAATCATTATGATCACACCACCATCCTCATTATGAGGAAAGATTTCCTAAATATCTCGACTGGCTACCCCGTTGCTGCTCTAATGATCCTGATATGAAAATCCATATGCATTTAAAAATACAAAGATCCTAGACATTGTGATAAAAAATGCCAGGGTGTTGAAGCCTAAGTTCTTTACATTCAAATGCATCAGTGCATGTGCTAAAACTGAACTGAATCTTGGTTTCTACATTAATAAATAATTAGAATGCCTGGTATCAGGTAGGCTGTAAAATAAGCGGAGCCATATATGTAAACAGCCAATGCAATCGCTGGCACACAGCATGGCCAGCGTGGTCCTGCTTCCCTGCCCAGCCTTTTCATGAACTCATATTCAGGATCTGTCACTTGACAGCCTTTGATAGTGTGGGGAGGGGGTCCAGGAGCAACACACCCTACCCAGTTGTTCCTGAGAAGGACGCCCCTGGAGTAGAGGCCTAACGCTGATATCTCTACTCTCGAAAGCTTCACGCCTTGCTGCGGCTGCCTCTGAACACAGCGTTGAGGCCTCTTTCCCTTCATCTTTTGGAGTAAAGGCTTTTAGGAGCAGCTAAAGGGCTTACGCCTTTCTCTCACCCCCATCATACAAAACCAAGCAATGTGTACACAAGCACGGGAAACATTCATTAGGTGCTCATTGGAGGAGTGAATAATAGAACACTGCCTTCCCCTGTTGTTGAACATAGCAAGCTATATTATACTTACTGATTTAATGTCATGTCTTTCCAGGCAGCACCTATATGCTGATTTTACTTGGTGTCATATCCCCAGGCTAACCACAGGGTCTGGCACTCCCTGGGTGCTTAAGAAATGTTTGTTTTGTGAATGAATGAAGGAATGAATAAATGAGTAAACCATGGAGTGGCTCAATGAATATTTAATATTTAGGCTAAATAAAACATTTGCCATCTGATGACTTGGGTAAGTTGGGATATATTTATCAGCTCATTAAGTATATGGCAAAGAATCAGTCATTGAACTTGTCTCTTTGTAAAATATGATTTGGGGCCTGTAATAAACCCAGAATTATGCATGCATGAAATAAAACTTTGGTTGTAGGCTTTCCATAATGAATCTGTTCGTCTATGTTCCATCCTGATTTGAAGATCTTTTTCTTTAAAGTCTGTTGTCTTTCCTATCTTCTCATCTCACCCCCCTTCAAGAACGGGCCTGTAAATACCAGCAGACTTTGTTGTCGATGTTTTCTGGGGTTTAAAAAAAAAAAAAAGGCATTAAATGGCATGTGATTTATTTCATAGACAATTCAGACTTTCTTTTATAGCGTGGAAAAAAGCATAAGGGACACATCAGAAATAAATGTCTGAACACTACTAAGTACTGGCAAGGATGTCAAAGGAGCTCTCACACACTGATGGTGAGGTTATGTGATAGCAAAGCTACTTTGGAAATCTGTTTGCAGTTTCTACTAAAACTAAAAGCATATATCTACCCTGTAATCCAGGAACTATATTCCTAGGAATATTACCCACTAAAAATGGAAGCATATGTCCAAAACAGACATACACGGGATGTTTCTAGATGTACTTCCCTTAGTGAGAAGATAAATAGATGTGTTTTCTCCATTTGACGGGATACTATATAGCAGTTAAAAAGAACATATTGTTGGTACAACAGTACCATCCATTTCAAATTAGTCTGAAAGATTCTCATCGATAATTTAGTGCATGAGACGAAGCAGACACAAAAGAGTACATACTGTATAATTCCAGTTACAGAAAGATGAAAAATAGGCAAAACTAATCAATGATGGTACAAGTGTGAAGAATGAATGGAGGAAGACCATACTGAGGAGAGACATGGGGGAGCCTTCTGGAGATCTGGAGATGCTTCTTGTCTGGTTCCCAGTGGTGATTGCATAACGAGTACATGTCATCAAGCTGTGGACATAAGATTAGTGCACTTTACATACTTTGCTGTATGTATATTATTCTTCACTTAAAAAATTTAAGTGGCAACAAATGTCAGGATTCTCTATTTATTTATAATACTTATTTACTCCTTTTTAAAAAATTTATCCCTCTTTATTCATTGGCACCATCTTCTTATTTCTTTAAAATATCATAAATATCTTTGGGTGGGTTTTCGAGGTATTATATTAGTAAAGTCAACTACTCTGATGTTTGTCATGTGGACCTCTCAGCTATGAGGACAGTTTCTAAGACTCATAGAGCAGTATGAGCTTGAACTCAGGAGCCGTGAGAACTGGCTTTGCTCTGTACTAGCTGTGTGACATTGTTGGGCACATATCTTAACCTCTTTGAGTTTCAATCTATTTACCCAGGAAGCAGGAATAATATTGGGGTGACCTCATAGGGATCGAATGAGAAAATATACGTGGGTAGCTCAGTGCTTGGCACAGCATAAAGGGTGACTAGTCATCACATTAGTAGTATTAGAAATAGTGGTTGTAACAGTATGAAGAGCAATCACAAAGGTAGTAATAGTATAACTAGAGTCACATTGGCCTTTCCAAACCAGAGCTTAGATTGCTGGGTTTTGAGGGGAAGGCATCAAGGAGGGGGAGGGAGGGGGGAAATCTGAGTGCTGTGAGTAGTAATGATACTGTGGCCATATCCACATCAGAATGGAAACCTCTGAGCTTGGCTTGGAAAATGGAGAACACAGCCTGCAAGACATTTGTTCCTGGATCTGGAATACCCCATACTTAAGGCAGGACATTTATCCATGTTCCTGGTGTCACCAGAGCCCAAAGTAAAGCCAGATGTGCCATGCCCCAGTCTGAACCCCAGTCTGTGGTTCAGTGGGCAGATGGATCACATAATTCTCTGTAATGATTCTCCCTCAGCGGGCTGCCACAGGACAGTGCGTGATTACTGTGTAAAAAAGGAAACCAGGGGTTAAACCTTGGTGGAATCCGTGTCTGGTTAGATCATTTACATTCATAATTGCTTTCCGTCACCACAGTGGAGTGTGTCTGGTTGTTCATAATGGGAAAAGTGATTTGCTGTGGTGTGCACATGGAGAAGGCCGTGTGACTCAGAGGTCCAGGCCCGGCTCCGGGAACCAGTGTGGCTGAGCCCCTGCTTGGACTGATTTAGTCTGAGATGTTACCACTCTTCCTGGCAAAGCCTTTAACATTCAGAGACGAGAAGGGCCGTGAATTCAATCAGAACATAAAAGATAGGTTGATAATTCTCGCAGCAAGTCTTGCCATTGTCAACAGTAATGGAAGCTGTCAAATGTTTAGCCTCCACTATGAGCTAAGCACTTTATGACCTCACACCTAGTCTGACTGTCTAGACATGATCATCCCCATTTTAGAGAGGAAGAAAAGAAGGCTTATAGGATTGAAGTCAACCTTCTAAGTGACAGAGCCCCAAATCCCATTCTTTCATGCCTGACTCCCAAGTCAGGGCTTCCCCAGTGGAACCTGGTAGAGTATTTTAGAGTCTGACTTTTGGTTGGCTAGGACTGGGCTCTACATTCAGGCCCTCCTCAAGAATGATCTGATTGCTCTCCTCAGAGGGCTGTGTCTGGATCAAACCAGGGATTCTCCTTGCCAGTTCCCAATCCCCAGCCCAAATATTATATCCATTTGAGAAGGGTTTTAAGTCCATAGTGGCCCTTCTTTGTCCAAGGAAGCTGACTGCATGAGGAGTAATCTGCAGGAAAACTTGGAGTCAGAATAATTCAATTTTCTCAGGTTGAGTCTCACATATACTTTCAGATTCCTGGAAGACCCTACGATGAAAAGAAAAGACCACCAAAATGTGGATACACATTCCAGTTCACTGGGGTGCCATATTGGTTGTAGCTTGAGGACAAAGGCCAATAAATGAGAGTAGCTACTATTGGCTCTCATGCTTAACATACAGGGCATATTCAATGAACTACAGTAGTTGTTTTTATTCTCATTCTGTAAAAGATGAGCATTAGTGTTCATGTCTGATAGATGAACTGAGAGACTTCTTATAAGGATTCAGCTTCCAAACAATACTATAACCCTCAAAGGAATCCCACATGCCATTGTTTTGCACGAAGAGGCAATTGTACCATTGCCTCTTCAATGTTGTCTTAGACCAAGTAGAAGCCCAATTTTCCCATAGAATCTGGGCGGGTGGGGGCAGGGGGGCAATGTGTCTTCTGCCCAGAGGATGGAATGAAGCTCTTAATAATAGAATAGAAAACTGGAAAAAAAGAGATCAGGGCATATGCTTTTTCTTATGAGAAGCTATCACCTCTCCTGCAGTGGAATTGATTTTTGCCTGCCTGCTCTGAGGCTGCCAGGAGCCATTGTGCCTCCCTGATGCCAGGGTGTTCTCCACCAAACCATCTCCAGGTGAATCAGAAGTGCACTTACACAATAAATTGTTTGTATGGGGTGCTGTGGTTGCCTGGAGTTGTGGCAACCGTGCATTGGGAGACACTTGAAGCAGAACGAATGGCAAGCATGGGTGTGTTGCAGTCACATCTCCCAGATTTACATCTGCTTAGAATATTTTTAACTCAACACATTTCTTGTTACTGAAACTGAGCCGGAGCTGTCACTTATAATTCCAGATAGAGCCAGGCCTGACTCTGTTTCCTATTTTCCAGCAGCCAAAGGCCCACACTTCAGGACTCATTTGAGTGATTATGGAAAAGATGAAGTCGTTGTAGATTTCATCACCGGCAAGGCCTGCCATGTCTTGTAAGTGACTTGATATTTACACAGATCAGGCTTTGAAAATAATGAACTCCCAGGAAATATATAGTGGACACACTTCACTAAGTCACAAAGAAGGAAATGCTTGATATAAGGGAAGAGGCTAAGGTAGTCTTTCCCAAACTGTGCTGTGAAACCTTCCATGAATATTATCTGTTACCAAATCATGGATGCATATTATTGCCCCATCTTAGAGGCTCCTAAAGTGCATCAGCAAACAAAAGCTTCTGAAGTTGCAAAGCCTTCATCTCAGGGTTTTCTGGAAGTCTTTGCTCATGGAAACTTCTTTTTTCCCACAAGGGGCACCTATTACCTAGAATGCCTTCTAGGAAATAACCAGCCAACAAAACAGCATCCACTGTTGCAGAGGCCCGGGAGCACTTTTCCTCTTGATCTGCAAGTCCTCAGAGATATCTCCCAAATAGAAGTCTTGCTAAGTCGATTTAGCTGGCCATAATTATTTCACGCTAGTCAGATTTTCAGAGAAGGAGCTGAGAGGCTGGAGTAAAATCACCCTCAAAAATACAAAAGAAGTTTTGGACGTTTTTGTCATGGTTCTCTCTCTTGGTCTATTAGAGCTGCTAAAACAGAATACCATGGACCAAGTGGCTTAACCAACAAACATTTATTTCTACAGTTCTGGAGTCTGGGAAGTCCAAGATCAAAGTCCCAGCAGATTTGGTGTCTGGTGTGAGGGGTGCCCACTTGTTGGTTCATATGGCCATCTGCTTGCTGTGTCCTCACATGGCAAATGGGCTGCGGGAGCTCTCCGAGGTGTCCTCTTCCAGGGCACTGATCCTATTCCTGAGGTCTGCTCCCTCATGCCTGATTGCCTCCCAGAGGCCCCACCACCGAATACCATCACCTGGGGGATTAGGTTTCACATATGACTTTTAGGGGAACACACACATTCAGTCCATAACACTATCTAAGTTAATATCTCAGAAACTAAGTCAAAAGTCCAGGAGGAAGACCAATCATGACCTTGATACAGTTGTAGGAAGGACCTTAGTCCCTGACCTGAGTCATTAGAATAAAGTCTAAATCCCTCTTTCTTATTAGCAATGGTGTGATGCTCGGCAACTCTCTTTGCTTCCTACAGCCTCACAATCTTGATCTTCTTTAAAGTGAGGACAACATAATAATAACAGTAGCATCAGCCTGTGTGATAAATGAGATAAAGGATAAATTTATCATGAGGATAAATGAGACTAGAAGTGTAAACCCTGGACCTGTTAGAAGCCTTCGATAAATGTTGGCCATTAGAACTATTTGCTATTTTTCTGATTCTCTTGCCTTCTCATGGCAATGAACACTGAAGCCCTTAGACAGTGAAATTATTTTATTCCAAGGCAATGAATATAGAGGCCTCCTGACTGAGGGGAATAGGGACCCTGAGATGTGGAGTCGGTGGTGGCTGCCCTGGAGAGGAGAGAAAGTAGGCCAAGGGGCTGGGACTTGTGCCAGACAGAGAAAGAAGAGCACAGAAGCAGCCCTGAGGCCTAACAGTCACATACAAAAGGAAGGGACCTGATGGCCGCCAAAACAAACTTGTAAAACATTGCAGCAAAATGCCACTAAGCTACCTACAAAATGCTGGCCATACCTTCAGGGAAAAGTAGAAACAGCTATGCAATTTGGTTGCTTCATTTTTCTCTTGCATGTCTAGTTTAGTTGTGTGAGTTTTTTTTTTTTCTTTTAACAGAACTTTGCTATTATCTGGGCCTACAAGTTTTTCAAGGATGGGCAGGCCTCTCTACATTACTTAATGTTACACAAGGCATGGCATACAGGTCTGAAAAAAATGGGTACTCGCCACCTACCAGGAGCCTGCAAGGGTGTCTATGGGGCAGTGGGTGACAAAGTCAGGGCTGGACTCATACATTAGCTTCCCATGGCTGCCATGACAAATTACCACAAAGAGGGGGCCTTATTACAAGAGCTGGAATTAAAGTGTCAGCTGGCAGTGCTGCCTCGGAAGGCTCTAGGGGAGGGTCCTTCCTTGCCCCTTCCAGCTTCTGGTGCTGCTGGCATCTTTTGGCTTGTGGCCTCATATAACTTCAATCTCCACCCCCATCGTTACATGACCTCCTCCCTGTGTGTGTGTCCTCTGTGTCCTCTCTTCTAAGGACACTTCCATTGGATATACTGCCCATTCGTAGAGAGTATGATTTCATCTCAAGACCCTAAATGAGTTACATCTGCAAAGACCCCGTTTTCAAATAAGGTCATAGTCTGAGGTTCCAAGTGGACATGAATTTGGGGGGCGGGGAATCCATATTCAGCACACTCCCACTTAGGAGCATGAGGCAGAAGTAATGAGGGGTGTGGTAATGGGCCGAGGGAGGACTGGTCACTCAGTAGGAAAAGGAGTATTGAATTAGTAAGTGGAGTACTTTATGCTCACTGTGTCCATGTGTCCTCTCACTGGATGCTCATGATAATCACGCTGGGTGAGTGCCACTGCTACACCTGCTCTGTGGGGGAGAGGGAATGAGGGCTCGGCCATGCTGTGGGACTTCCCGTGCTCACACATCTAATTAGTGGCAGTCAGCTCTTGAGCACAGGTCCGCGTGCCTTTGACACCCATGCTCTGAGACTTTGTGGAAGATAAAAGCCGTACACCACAGTTCTTTGGGGCCTGTTACAACTCACCCAGAAGACCGATGCTAAATATTTGACCAACTTTTGGTTGACTGTGTAAGACTGTGTAATGCTCACCTACAAAGCATTTTCTTTACACTGCTCAAGAGCTCATGCTCCCCCTTCCCCTTTCACCCTGCACTATCTCCAGCAAACATTTCCTCTACATTCCCCGTAGGCCTGACATTAAATTTATCATTTCCAGATCATTCTCTAATTGGAGATGAGCCCCTGAAAGTCTATGTGAGTAGCACCATGGCCAAAAAAAAGGCAAGCAAACAAACAAAGAAGTGAATATGCTGTTTGGGGACAGGCCATCTGGGTGCCAGGCTTGGGGCTGTCACTGAAGTGTCATGCAAATTCTTTCAGGTTTCTCCACGTCCTCAGGTGAAAAACAGGGGCTTAGAGGAGAGTTTTCCTGAGGTCTGGCCCAGCTTCAACCTGCTTCTGCTCCCCACTCTCCCACAGCTGTGGTATCTGACAGGAAGCAGTCTGGTGTCTCAGAATGAAAACTGGCTCCCATTTCTGTCTGGCCCTTCTGGCCACAGGCCTTTCTTCTTTGCTTTTTCTCATCCCTGAAGACATCTCAGTATCCAAAGAAATTCATTATCACTTTGATGGAGAACTTTGCTTTTCAGTAGGATATTGACTTTCTCTATATTTTAGGTGATTCTGTATTATGATGTAAGCATCCCCACTGTTCCACCCTTCACCTGCCTGGCCTTACCCAGTCCTCAACCAGAGGCAGGAGCCAGAGATGGAATAGACTACCAGGAACAGTCTCAGCCTTGGTCAGGATAATTTAGTGCACAATTAATTCTATTCCAGATATCATACTAAGACTTTAATCTACTTGCGGCTCTCCAACCTGAGCTCATGTGCAGGTCTCTGAGCTGCTGTGAAGGAACAATATCACATGTGTTCTTGGACCAACCTCAGTGCCCCCTGATGGCTGACAAGCGATTCTTCTGGCAACCACCACATGCTGCCTCATCTCTGCATTGGACTTTCTGTTTTATTTTAAGTTGAAAAATGAATTGTTACACTCATCCTCTCACCATCTCCCGAGGATTTGCTGCTCCTCGATCATTAGGAGTTGGTAGATTGTCCACTCTGTACACAGAATTGTCCTGGGCACTCTAGAATAAGCAGAGTGAGTTAGTGGAAAAGAGAGAGGGACCCTGTGAAGGCAAAGGTAAAGGTGAAAGGCAGTCACTATAGTTGCTCTTGCCGTGCACTTCACCACCCTCCTAGTGATTCTTAGTGGGAAGGTAGGGGCTGGGTGAGTAAGCCATCTTTTGATATTTGCTTAGAAAACAAAATGGGGAAAAGGAAGCAGGTAAAAGTAGCTTAGCCTTCCTGATGACCCTTTGGCCTGAGTATTCTCTGCCATTTCGTGAACCGAAGCATGAGGGGCCAGGTGTGACTAGAACTCTCTTTGACCTAAAGAAGAATGCATTGAAAGAAGGCAGTTTGTCCTGCCAATGACAGAGTCATAACTATCCACTGATGTACTGATCCGTCTATCCAAAATACCTATTGAGCATCTACTATATGGGATGTCATATACTAGACTCTGAGGCCATTATATGGGTCAATAATCCACAAATATTTTCTGTAAAAGCCTGGAAAATGAGTATTTTAGACTGTGGGCCATAAGATCTCTGTCACAACTACTCAACTTTGTCATTGTAGTGCAAAAGATGCCACAGATGAAGGTGACTGTGCCAATAAAACTTTATAAATACATATAGCAAACTGCGTTTGTCCATGGACTATAATTTGTAATCCCTGATGTACTTGAGTAAGCTAGAGCCCATATTAATTGGGGAAGACATCATATTTTCTTGTCATCATTTGTTTTATGCCTAGCTAGATAGAAAACATAGGGAGTTGAGAAGCAGGAAGAGCTGAGATAATTTCTCAAAAGAGGAGATACTTCAGCTGAGTTTTGAAGAATGAATAATAAATCACCGGGCTAGGGAAATGATACATTTCTGATACAAAAAATGAATGGCATTATGTGAGGTTCTAGATGGGGAAAGAGCATGACCTCTTCTAGAAGCCAGAAGAAGCTCTTGGTGCACTTGGGAAAATGGCAGAAAGGAAAGAGGTATTTCTGTAGCAAGTGCATTTCTGTAATGAGGCTGATGAAGTCTTGTTTTAGTCTGTTGTGTCAAAAAGGATAGAACCATCCTAAGACCAGGGGCAGGAAGCCCATGACTCCAGCTACCACGGCAACAGTCTCAGCCTTGATCGTGATAATTTGATGCACAGTTAATTCGATTGCTGATATCATTTAAGACTTTAATCCATTTTTAACATTCAATCCCTTTAAGAACACTATAAAGATAGCATTATCAGACCCATTTTACAAGTAAGGAAACTTAAGCCCATATTGATTATATAATTCATGAAAATTCACATAGGTCTTCAGTGGTAGGAGTTTGGATTGAAGTCTGAGTGACTTCAAAGTCTATGCCCTTATGCACTAGTTCAGCTATTTTAAAACTTAAATATGCATAATAAAAACTTGGGGAGGGTCTATTAAATGCAAATTCTTAGACCTGCTCCCAGAAGGTTTGGAATCACTGGTGTGGAGCAGGGCCTGGGACTTTGCTAAAATGCACACTAAAAGCAAACACTTCAGGTGACCTCGGTGTAAGTGGTTCTTGGGAACTACACTCCATACAACAAGTTACTCTATACCCTAAGCTTATATGCAAAATAGGGTGGCCAACTGTCTAGGTTTGCACGTAGAGTGTCCCTCACCCCAGGAACTTGGGTCAGCTGATGAGCCTACAAGCCTCACTCAATCCACATCTATCATTCCGAGCTTGATGCCTGGCACGTGGCTGATCCTTGAAAAATATTTGAGGAGTGAATGAATGAATACAGCTTACAGAGGAAGCCCAGGGTTGATTGGTAAGGCTTTCCTGCAGCAGGGAATGTGAGGAAATCATCAAGAGCTAACTCAGAGGGACAGCTTCTTCTGCTCCCCTGAGGAGTTAGTCACAACCCCGGAAAAAGTGATGCCTCATCATGTTCCCATTTGTGCTTACGTGTTCAGGCGACGCTTGTCCTTAATGCAAGAAGAAAGGAGAAGGCAGGAATAAATCTTTTCTGTCATGGCTACTCTTTCTGCCTTTCTATTGCCCTCCCCCAGACTCACAACCGTCCCCTTCCCCTTCTGCAGCAAGACCTATCCACTGGGCAGCGGGGACTGTAGGAGGGACCCTGATGGTGAAAGACCACATCCTGTCATCTTGTCCAAGGCCTGTTTCCCTTCTGTTGATGATACTCCTTGGCAAGTCAATGACACTCTTAGGACTTGAGAAATAGCGTGTAAAGTAGGGGGCCAGTGACTCCCTTTCCTGGTTATCTCACCGGGTTGGCATGAGATGCTTACATGTGGACAGGGCTATGTGGACAGCGGAGCCAGCAAGGCTCAGATAATAAAATATATTTTTACCGTAAATATCTGTTTATTCATCACCTACCTACTCAATGGGTGTATTTTTTTAAAAGATTTTATTTATTTATTCATGAGAGACACAGAGAAAGAGAGGCAGAGACACAGGCAGAGGGAAAAGCAGGCTCCCTGTAGGGAGCCTGATGCAGAACTCGATTCCAGGACCCCTGGGATCATGACCTGCGTCAAAGGCAGGCAGTCAACCACTGAGCCACCCGGGGCCCTCAGTGGGTGTTTTGATGCTCCTGTTCAGAGGTAAGGATGGCCACAGGCTTTGGGGATCTCACTAGTTTAGAACTTCAGGTGTGTAGGGGAGTCAGGCATGTAATGAATAATCACATTCACAAGATACATGTACAATCATCATAGTCATGTGAGACCTTACAAAGAAAAGAAGAGGGCTTTGTCAGACCCCATAACATGGGGACCTGGCCCAGTCTTGGGGTTCATGAAAGGTTCTCCTGAAGAAATAGCACTTAGGGTGAGGTCCAAGGCTTTAGTCCGGGTTAGCCAGATGAAAAAAGGGAAGAATGGCATTCTAAAAGAAGGGAACAGCGTGTGCAAATACATGTTTACGAAGGGCAGCAACACTTTCTACCATAACCTTTCTTTGCTTCCTTTTCTTACTTTCCTCCCTTCCTCCCCCTTTTTCTCTCCTTTTCCCCTTCTCCTTCTAATACTGTTCTTGTTTTCCTTCTGATGTGGTTACTATGTATCAATCTTTGCCCTGTCCTTATCAACTAGATATCATTCCCCAGGCTACAAATGGGCTCCCAAATCATTAAATGCTGTATGCTTTCCTTCCAAACCTCCATCTCTGTATGCCCAGACATGAACGTGGGGGTTCGTTGGTGCAAAAAGAAAATATAAAGCCCTGAGCAGCTCCTCACTATGTTGCAGATGTCTCTCTCAAGAACAGGATGTCTGGCCCCGCCCTTGCACCAGGTCCCAAGCCCTCTCTGGGCTCCTGGTGGGCCCTGGGGTCTTGAGGAGGGCAATGCAGCCACCGTGCAACTGGCTCAGCTTGCACATTTGGCAATGAGTTTGGAAGACATATCTCTGGGAGGAGAAACAAGTGGCATCTTCGGGGAGAAACAGAACTCTCTTTTCACATAGTTCGCTCTGATTTGTGCTACATTAAAATAAACCTTCCGAGTCAGCTTCTGGTGCGAGCCCTAGGACTCTTCTAAATGTATTGTTTTCACAAAGACGTTTTCATTGTTAATCAACGGGCGCCATGGATTTGACGCTCTGGTATTGGAGTACAGGTTTTGCAGCTATTTATTTACTGAGAGGGAAACAGAACAGTGGTTCCATTTGCCACTCCTGAATTTATTGTCAGTCCTTCTGTGTGGTGTAAAATTTGTCCTCGTCTTCAACAGCCCTCAGAAATAAGCATTCCAAATATATTCGCCTACTGTACAAAGATGTGCTGATGCCACTCCTTGCAATTTTGCAAGAGAGGATGGGAAATACTAGATCTAAGTGGTAGGAAATGATTCTTGGGAAGAATAAAAAAAAAAAAAAACCACCCTGGGGCCTTTGTAAAACCTGGGAAATGCCAGGAATCACAAAGGTGCCACTGGCATGGCCCACTCCCTAGGGCCTGAGTTAATCACTGCAGACATCAGGGAGCCCGGAGGGAGGGCTTCCCAAGACTACGACAGCAGTGAACTGTAATAGGACACACATCTCTACAGGATAATCACAACTAATGGTCAACCTGTAGGCCCACCACATTGTGTATTCACACCTACCACCTGGCAGCTCATGCCCTTCTCTCTCCTCTGCCAAAGTAAAGGGAAATGTCTGGATGTCGACTAGAGAATTAGGATTATTTAAAATCAAGCAATCTGGAAGTCCCCAAACCTTCCTGCCCAGTTGCAAGAAGCTTCCTGAAAACAAACAGGAAATGAGACTGGTTTCCCACCATTTTACCCCCCAGCCAAAGGTACACTGGAGTGGAGGGCCTGGCTCCCTGGAGCTGACTGAGCACATCTCTTCCCAACTCAGTGTGAAATCAGCCAGGGTGGGAACATTTTCACCAGGAAAACTGTTAATTGCTACAAATCAGAACTTCATTTTTATTTCTCAATTTGTCAGCATATTCATGCCGAATACCACACTGCTATCCATTCTCTCTCCCCAGATTGCACACCCATTTATTTATTTATTCATCCAAGCCATATTTATTGAGATCTTATTATGTGCCAACACTCTGGTGTAGGAAATCCAGTTTCCATTTTAGCTGCGTGAAAACTGAAGGTCAGAGAAGTGAGCTGGTTTATGCACCCAGTACCAGCCCCCTGCCCAGCACTAGGGTTAAGAGAGCAATAGACAGCCAAGTCTCTGCTCTCATGGAGTTTACATCCCTTCCACTTTTAAATCTGCATGTATTGTATAATTACTCATTCATTTTCCACTTTTATGAAAAATTTAAAGGCGTGTGAAAACGTATATCAGGGCTTCAGATAAGATGAAAGAAGCAATGGGGTTACAATGGTCGAGTGCCCTCTCTCCAAAAGCAAAGCATTTTATGTGACATTGAGAAGAGGAAGGGTCTTCTTGTATGTTTGGTTTCCATTCATAGCACTGATTATCAGAAAGCATCATAAGTAAACGCCCCGAGTAGGAACTCTGGTTACCCCTTTATGCGTGAGAAATCTGTAGAGGTGGACTAGCAGAGGCAAGGTTACATCTTTAGAAAGTGGGGTAAGAGTAGAGATTGATGTCGGTGACCCCAAACGGGACTATGTAATCCCAGGGGCTTTGTAAATAGGAAAGTGTTTTATAAAAGCCAGCCTTAATTGCCATGATTGTTAGTCTTCAGAGTTACTATTACTACTACATTTTAAAATAAAAGCATACGACCTTATGATACCAAACACAATCCTGTAATTCCCTCTTCTGGAAGAAAGAGCTCCTGTAACTTTTCAGGTGTCCAGTTCCCAGATCAGCCCTCAGCACAGTCTCCTAGGGCATTGGGGTGGGGTGGGGATTTCCTACTCCATGAGCTGGAAGGCCAGGGCTTGCAGTGAGTGCCAGTGCTCTGCAGTGGCTGGGATGATAAGCAGAAGATTTCATTGGCTTCCCCCAATCCAGCCATTGGGATTTAGCCAAATCAGAGCCATCACGGGACCCTGAACAAGAGATGAGCAACATCTGCTAGAAATCGAGGCTTCTCCCCCCATCCACACAGTAAACCACTCTTCCTAGCAAAACAAAATGTTCCCGTTTATAATTTTTTTAAAAAAGAAAGTCATGCGAGGCACCAATGTGGTGCTGAAGCTGGTTGTGTTCAAAAACTCCAAAAATGATAACAAATGTTTTTATTTTATTTCATTTTATTTTCCAAACCATATAGACTTGCCAGCTCAATGCATCACTGCTTGTTTATTCTAGAGCAGCTGTCGGCACCCTGATAATGCTATAGTATCGTTCAAGTGCAGACTGCCAAACCACAGTATATGGAAATCATCTCACAAATTGAAAGAAAAAAAATAATAAAACCCCACTTCAGATTCCATCGGTGAACTTCTGCAAGGAAGAGGGTCGGATAGGGGGTGTGGAATCCTATAAATAGTCTTAAACTTCAGTATTGTTTTAACCAGGATAAAGTGTGACTCGTCTGGTTAATCACAACTAGTATTTGACCTTTACAAAGGTACAATTTATGTTTCATTGCCGAGTGCAACTTGGCGTTTTCTTCTTTTAATTACTAAACTGTGATTCAGAAGTCAGCCACAAGAAAACAGTTTAGAAACTTGATTCCCTATAGGTTTTAGGCACTTTTTATGTATTTATTTGTTTTGACCATGAAAAAATAACCACACATGACAGAGGTAGCCAGCCAAAGACACATATCTCGGCCTTGTGTCCTAGGATTACCCGAAACTTTTATTAGAATCAGTTGACCAAGTCTTGCCCCTGTGTCCTGCATAGAAAAGAGTAAGTTTAGCAGATAATCTAACCACAAAGAAAAATCCCAGAGTTGGGAGGAAGTGGCTCTGCCGTAATGGATAGAGTGTTGTGCCTCTATTTGCCCTATGGACCAAAATTCTACCTACTACAACTTCTTTTATTGTCCATATATGATTCCTTTCTAGTCCAGAGGAAGACAGACATAGCTAAGCCGTCCTGTGTACAGGGCACTAAGCTTTATCTCATTTAATCCCCACCAGGCCTCAGTGAGGTGGGCAAGATTATCCCCCTTTGACAGATGTGGAAACTAAGCCTCTGAGCAGGGGAGTAATTAGTCCAAGGCTGTTGTGGGTTGAATTGTGTCTCCAAAAGGAATGCAGAAGTCCTAATGCTGGCAGATGTGACCTTATTTGGAAAAAGGTTCTTTGCAGATAGAATTGAGATGCGAGTTATGATGAAGTCACACTGGAGTAGAGGTGCCCCTTAACCTAATATGATCGTGTCCTCCCAAGATAAAGGAGAAGAGGGGTGCATGGGGGACTCAGTTGGTGAAGCGTTTGCCTTTGGCTCAGGTCATGATCCCAGGCCTGGGATGGAGCGCCACATGGGGCTCCCTGTTCAGTGGGGAGCCTGCTTCTCCCTCTGCTCCTCCCCCTGCTCGTGCTCTCTCTTGCTCTCTCTCTCTTTCTCAAATAAAATCTTAAAAAAAAAATGAAGAAGAAACACTGAGACAGACACACAAACAAATGCCTCATGAAGACACAGACACTCTTAGAGGGAGATGATGTGAAGACACACAGGAAGAATGCCATGTGACCTCGGAGGCAGAAATTACAAGGAAAACCAAGGAATGCCTTACCAGCAACAGTAGAGGCTAAGAAAAAGGCATGGGACAGATCCTCCTCTCCAGGCTTCAGAGAGAGCTGGGCCCTGCCAACATGTTGATTTGGGACTGCCAGCCCTCATAACTGTGAGAGAGTAAGTTTCTGTTGTTCTAAACCACTTTGTGGGAATTTGTTATGGCAGCCTTGGGGCTAATACAAAGGGTTAATATGCTTTGGACACCTTACCAAAGGTGGGTATCCTTTGGCTGGGTATCCTTTCCCTAAGGTGATAAAGAGGGCTACTTTCTCTGCAGCAATCCCAACACATTTCAAAGAATTCAGAAGATAAATGGGAAACATGCAACGGGGATGGGAGAAGCTGGGACTCCCTCCTTGCGGCCAGTTGCTCCTCATGGACCGAATGTTTTCTGCACAACACACACCCTACCAGGTGCCAGGGATTCCAAGATGAGTCAGCCCTGGTCCCTGCCCTGGGGAGCAACGATCCAATGACACTGGCATTATTATCCACAATATATGGATGAGGTCCCTAAGAATGGAGATGGAATCGTTAAGGAAATCAATGGAGCTTGGATGCCGAACATCTTCTTAGAATAAGAGATGTTTAAAGCAGTGTGTGATGGCTATGTGGGATTATATCAGGGAAAAGGAGAGGTGGCAACTGAGGACCAACTCCACATAAGGATCTCTGGCAGTGATGTCCACACTGGGGAGGTCAGAGGGCACTGAAGAGAAAGGCTAGCTGGTGCACAAGCGATGCATTGGCAAGACAGCAAAGCCCTGAGCCTCCGCAGGAAGGGCTTGAATGACAGGGTGAGGAGTTTTGTGGGGTTCTGGTAGCCCACCATAGGTTTTGCAGAAAGGATAGACAGGCAGGGTGCCCAAGCTGGTTCTGAATGACTAATCCAGAAGGAGAGGAGCTTGAGCAGCCAGCAGCTGGGCCCAGACTCACATTAGGGTAGTGGCTTTCTCAGATTAGTTAATTCCTCTGGAACCAGTCTAGCCAGACTGGGTGCTGGGGATCCACTGTCATGTAGCCAAACCTGTGGGCCCCCAAGTCTTGATATATCTATCCACCCTTCTCTCGAGGGACATGACACCACCTAAGCACCAACACAGGTCATTTTGATAATGTGCTCTATCATCTCATTTGGCAAGAAAAACCCTACCAATGAGAAACCACACCCCAGTCTGGGGGCCTCTGGGTAGTGGGTTTCAGGAATGAAGAATCATTGTGCTCACACAAAAAATTCTTTGGGGTTCTCCAAAGTCTTTAATATTCACTTAGCAAATAAAGTGCATTCTTCATTGCATGTTGCAATTCTGATTTCTTCTGGATTTAAGACTTACACCAATTGTGTAAATAGTTAAGTCTCCCATGTTTTCCAGCATGTTTATTAAATGTCTGGTTTGTGTCATTTTATGAAGTATTTATTTTGTTGGGCATTGTGTTAGACTTTCACATCGTTTTGAAGCTTTGTTTCTTATCTCATTTAATCCTAACAGCATCGAGTATCATAGTCTCTCATTTGCAGATAAGGAAACTAAGGCCCAGTGAAGGCAAAGGACTCCTGCAAGGTCAACTAGATGGTTCAGTGGAGCACAGGCCTCCAATGCTGGTCTCTTGATTCCAACCTCTGTGTTTTGACTTATTATGCTACTTTACCCAAAAATCAAAAGGTGAATGATGTCCTTATTTCCAGGACCATAAAAGAACATTTATGATCATTTATTGGCTTAGAGAGGGAGAAACCCCTCTCAAAATATCCCGGTCCTCTGACCCCTACCTATTGCCTAACACACAACACACGTACACACAGAAACACACACAGCTGAGCCCATAACAACATCCTCACCCTTGAAAAGGGCCCCAGGAACAGCTTGAAATGAAGATTGCCAATCTTTTAACGCTTTTATCTAAGAAAATATGGGGAGTAGAATCTTTGCAAGGCATTCTAGGTAGTGACACTATAGGTATCTCTCACTCTATGTAGTAATTGCTTCACTGAAAAGTTTCATGTAATTGACTACTGTTAAATCCCATATGATTTAAAATTCATCAGCGGAACTTCTATTGAAAGTAGTTCTGGGGATGCCTTGGTAGCTCAGTCAGTTAAGTATCTGCCTTCAGCTCAAGTCACAATCTCAGGATCCTGGGATGGAACCCCACGTCAGGCTTCCTGCTCAGCAGGGAGTCTGTTTCTCCCTCTCCCTCTTCTTCTGCCCCCAACCCCCAGCACATGCTCTATCTCTTTTGCTAACACTCTCTCTCAAGTAAATAAGTAAAATCTTTAAAATATATGTAAAAATTTTTTAATTACCTCCTGTTAGGTCTGTGCATTCCAAATATTTGGGTCTCAGTTTTCTCATCTAAACACACTGAACTAAATGTCCTATGCATTAGTTTCTGCTTCTGAAACTCAAACTCTCTCCTATCCCCCAGATTCTCTAAGACAGAGTTTGTAGATATGTGGAAGTCTAGCATTAAGCTAGAAATGACAAAGAGAGTCCCTCTTTCCAAACACACAAAAACAATTCTAGCCAAGAAAGACAAGAGAAAATAAACAGATTTCTGAAGACATTATAAAATGTTTATTACACAGACCAGTATGTCAAGCTGTATGCATGTCGTTCATTGGAGTCCTCACTGAGGACGTCAACTATACTCAGAGAGGAACAAAGAAGCTAGGCAAATAATCCAGCCATTAGAAAATAATTCCCTTTCTATACTCGACCTGACTCCAGGTGAGGTGGTGGACCGCTTGGAGAAGTTGCTTCTGGGGGAGGAAAGAGTGGTCTTCCCAAAGACAGACCAGACCACACCCAGTAGAGTGTTGGCTTACAGGCTGGCTCCACCCTGACAGCTGACTCCCGGATGCTGGTAACTTGCCACCAGGACCCAAACACTGGGCAAAACACATGAAGTGTCAGACTTGGTTAGGATTGCTGGATGGGACTCCAAATACTGATCAGCACCACCAAAGACTGACCCACAGTAGTGAAGGCTTGAATTTTATTTAGTTTATCTCTGCCCAATTCTTCTATCTTCGCTGACATAGTTAAAATTACTGGGGTAAGGATAACTCTATACTTTAGTAACTATGTTTCCTTCAGAAAATTTCTAGAATTCTCTAAACCTCCCTTTTCTCATCTTTAAAGAAAGCAAATGGTTGCTATGAGGATCAGATAAGTACACACCAAGCACTACCTCTGGTCCACAGAAAGCACACCATAATTTGGATAACTTTGTGGTTTCTGTTGTAGTAGCAGTGAGGGTGGTGCTAATGGTGGTGGTGATGATGATGATGATGATGATGATGGTGGTGGTAGTAATGATAATGGTCATAGTGGTGGTGGTGGAAGTTGTTAACTGTGACAGTCTTGGAGCTAAGACATATGCTCATTGGCTATCCACATCCACTCTCCCATCAGTCTCTAGATCTACCCTATCTCTAACCATCATTCTTCTCTTGGTGTCTACATATCTCTACTCACCTAATATGTTTATCTTGCCATCTCCCTTTCTGCTTAGTCCTCTTCCCAAACTGAGTCCTCGAACCCCAGATGCATTCCTCATGCCCCACTAAACCCAGACAGTATACTAGTGGCTCTGTTTCCCTGCCATATGTCACCACTTTTCTACTCCTTTTCCTCATTTAGAGCCACTACGGCTCTTTTCATTTCTAAGCAAATCATGCCACTGATCCCTAGGAGATAGCTGGTGTGAGAGAGGCAGGTCCAGCTATGCTCTTGTGGTTTCTCACAATATGCCATAAACTACTTCTTACTGGTATGGCCTACCTGCATGATGACCCCCCCAGTGTCCAACATCAGCATTTTATATTTGTATGGGGTTTCTAGCCCAACTAGCATAGTGACAATTCCTCTTTGCTGGTGGCAGTCATCTCATTTTGATTCCTATCACATTGATATGCAACCCATGAACCTGGAACCCCTGGCTGAGAGCAGCCAATGGTATTTAGAACAATACGTTTTTTGAGAGTACAAGCTTTGAAGTCAGGCCAAGAGTTATATTCTGATCCTGACACTATTGGATGACCTTGACCTTGACTAGTTATTAAACTCCAAATAACAGTTGCCTCATCTATACGGTAGAGATACCAGAACCTACCTCTCAGGGTCAGTTGAAAATTAAATGAGACAATATATTTAAAATGCTGAGGTCAGCACCTAGCATATAACAAATGTTCAGTAAATATTGCCCACAGTTATTTCTCCTTGGCTTAAAAATTGAAAGTATAATCCAGCAATACCTCATTAAAGGTCATTCCTCTTGTCTAACTTCACAAAGATGCTGAAGGCCAAGGTGACTTCAGATGACAGTCCCAGCAGTGGAGGCCACAAATGTAGATCCCGAGGCCTCTCTGATAAGCAGAGGCAGGGAACGGTACAGTACATGGAGATGAGATCTAGAAAAATAAGAAAATTAGGCCCCGTTTAAATTACCTTTACCCAGCATTAATCACAATGAATGCATCATCTGGTCTATTTTTATACCAACATTAGAGGTCGAAGCCAGTGGAGATTTTGAATTTTTTTTTCTCCTTCTCAAATTACTCAGGACTCAAAGTGGAAAAGATGACCTGTTGGTTTGCTGACTGGATATTTTAGGCAAAGTCACAAGGCACTGACTTTTCTCTCCCCAGGACAGAGTAAGGTGATGCTTTGTCAACCACCTGGCTAATTTCATTGCTGTTGACAGGTGATCCTAATAATGTGGTCAGCAGAGTAGGCTGGGGGCTCCTATAAGATCTACTCTGCCTCCTGGATTTCCCATACAGGCTGTCTCCATTGATCAGATATAATCGAATAATGGCTGAAATTCTGCTTCTCGATGGGCCCTATAGGCCATTTCTTTATGACATGACCAAATTGGCCATAGCGCATTCAATTTGTTTTAATGGCCAACCCAGAGGCAATTAAGCGGATTGACCGCGCAGCGATCCAAATTGTCCATTAAGAAGGTGGCCAGAACAACTGGACCAAAGATATGTACGCACCATCCACTTATTTGGGGATGTCTAGACTTGGCTGCGCCTTTAATTTTCTTAAAACCCCTGTTGACTAGTTCTGTTAAATGTTGACACTACAGTTCTTTAGAATGAAGCAAAGCAGTTTTGGAAAATAAAGAGGGATTTCTTAGGATGATCCTGAGCCTTCTGATCTGAGAGAGGTAATAGGAAGTAAGCACCTCATTCGAGCTCTGAAGATTTACAAGGCTATGTGAAATTAAATGCATTGGTGCAGATTGCTACTAATACTCGTTTTATGAGGAGGGATTTATCTTTCCACATTAGCAGCCCCCAAGGTTGTGATCTGTCTCTATAATATGGACCTGCATTTGAACAACTGACAATTGACTTCATCTGTTCCTACTTTGCTAATTCACCCTGCAAAGGAAAACTACTATTGCAGGAATTTTAAAGATGAAAAACACACATATTATATTATTGAGTACAATTGATCTTTGAGTACATGTGCATTTAGATATATGCATTTGATTCTTCTGTATAAATATCAGAGACCCCCCCACGCAGAAAGTCTTGTTTATTGGCAGGGGTAGAATGTGTCTGCTAAGATGTCTTCGCCGAGAAGTTTAGCTGTAGAGGACTAGTTTAATTGCCAGCCGAAACAGGCAAAGATACGTGGGATCATTCAGAACAATCCTTGACTTTCATATTGAGCCTGTCAAAAGTTCCTATTCTCCATTTCAGTTGGCACTTTTCCTTTATATATTTGTCATCAGTAGTCACTGGGCAAAATCAAAAAAGAGAGTGTCAAAGTTAGAGTAACTAGTGAATAAAGAAATACATTTCCATTTCATTCCAAACAATAAATTTCTCCCACTGTTTGTTAAAATTAAGAGTTTCATAAATGGATGTTTTGTGTTTTGGCTTTCAAAACACATTTTCATTACAGTTTCATTTTATTCTCCAGGGCTCCTCCTGAGTCAAGTGTGGCTCTCTCCCCATTTGACTGACAGTGTTTTACTAAGTAGCATGGTTATTAGTGGCAAACAGAGGAACCAAGGCTCAGAGCCTGGGATTTACCTGGGTACTCTGGCTTGGTAGCTGTATCTGAAATGTTAAGAAATTACCTGTAGTCACACTGACCATCTATGCCAAGTACACACAGTCTTGGAGAAGGATAACTCATCTTAGCGACCACATCCCCAATGTCTCAATTCACCTGAGTCCACACAATTTTCTTGAGGCAATATGGTATCAAGGTTAAAAGTGGAAAATATCTGAATTTGAATCCAGTCTTTGCTGATCATGAGCCACATCTCAGTTCCTCCTTTCCCTTAGCTATAAACTAAAGATAACAACAGTATCTTCTTCGTGGTTGTTGTGTGCTATCTCCCGACTGGGTTTTTGATGTCTCTCCTGTTTAACAGTATATACTGATTGAACCACTGTGAATACCTGGCACTTAGTATATGTTTGTTGAATGGATGAATGAGGCAGAAACAAGATAAAAATGTCAAGTGCCTGGCACATGGTCATAAATATTCAATATACGTTCATTATTAGTAACAAGACTGATAGATTATATCAGAGAGAGAGAGAGAGAGAGACCTAGTGTCTGCATCTCTAAAATGGACTAAATTGATACTGCTCTCTTAGAGTTGATGGGGATATTGTAGAAAAATCTGTGCAGGATTCCTGGCATGGTGTTTAGTCTAGAGTTTCTGTAGGCTATGATTATGATTATTATTTAGATGTTCTGGGATCCCTCTGAGACTTTGCATACAGGCAGAAAAATGGAAGAAGTTGTTAGCATTCCTAGATGCTCACCATATGCCAGAAGTTTAACCTACAAAAGTATTTGCATTCCCATTTGCCAGTCATTGAAACTGAGTCTTAGACCTCTAAAAGGTCACGAATGATGCGACTGGGGTGCCAGTCTGCTTTTCTCTAAAGTTGTTGCTTTTTTCAGACCGCATGTCAATTCAGCTAGTCACTTCTGTTCCTCACCTGTTCCTTTGGTGCATCTTCTTCTCTATAATGGAAGCGAGAGAGAATTCTAAGGATGAAGGCCCATGTAAGGACTACTCTAGTTGCTTCTCCATCGGTTTGAGGAAATGGCAGGAACTAGTATCCTACACCAGCATACAGCAGGGACTCACTAAATGTCTCTTGAATGGGTGGATGGTTCCCTTCTCAGAGACAGTATCAGAAGGACAGACTCTTAAGGCCTGGTCATATTCCCCGGTCCCCACACAAAACTCCCAGAGGCCCCATAAGAAACTAGCACAGTGGATCTTTGTCGTGATATCACTACCATAAATACTTTTCAGGAGGTATCTCATATTTCTTCTCAATTTAAACAGAAAAATTGGTTCTGTGGCCATAAGTTAACATGTCCACGGTCCATTTGACAGTCCCCCAGTTAGTCCCCATTTATAGTCTACGGCAAATTTAACAAGACCTATGAAACATGAACCACCTTATCAACCCCTCTCTTTTCTATGGTGGCACAATTAGCCAGATGATAAAGCTCTTTAAAATGAAAGAAAACACTAAAAAATATTGATTTTCTACAGAGCCATAATATTAAATGTATCATTCCAAACTGAAGTGGGCACTGATTTAGAAGGGACACATAAATCTAAAACTCTCTTGGTGCAGTGACATTTTTTAAGAAGCGTAACAAAAAAAAATTATATATATGGAAGCTTGTCTATCATTAAATTACTCAGTTTGGATTTCCACTAATAAAATATAAGGACTTGTTACTATATTAGGCAAGTCACTCCCATTATTAATTTGTTAGATAAATGGCTTCTATATCTTGGAACTTTAAATGAAATGGAATTCACTAATCCTAATTGCTTTGCCTTTTACCAGAGTTTTTTCCCATTAGTTCAGCATGGTTGTGTTCTCTCTCTCTCCCTCTCTCTCTCTCTCCCTCTCTCTCTCTCTTTCCCTCCCTCCCTCCCTCCCTCTCTCTCTCTCTCTTTTCCACTTGAAGGGAGGAGCCTTCTTCAACTTAAAGCCTTAGGGTATAACTCCATGGGTTTATTAATTATCAGGTATTCATTCAGGGGGGTTAATTAAGCAATAACTTTCTGTTGACTGTAGTATACAAAAGACAAAAGGCTTGGCTTTGCCTGTTGATGAAGCTCCAAGTGTCTGTGCCTTCATTTCCCTGCCTGTGGTTGCGCCGAATGCAGATCTATGACCAGTTCTGGTCTTGGGTTGCCAGGCTGCTCAGAAGGCCAGTTAAAGCCAGTTTATATTGACAGTTCAAGCCATCTTGACATCATTCCAAAAGGAGTCAGCCCTCCTACTCCTTGGGGGTTTTGAGGCAAAATTTTGCTCTCAGAGTCTTCTGCAATAATCACTCTTCTTTCTGTTCAGCCCCAAAGTTAAACATTTGCATTTTCCCTCCTTTCAGCTTTCCTTTTTCTCTAGCTTCAAACAATCTGTGACATACTTTTGAGTAGCAGAAGGTAAAGAGTGACTTTATTCCCCCTCTCTAGGGATTTTGGTGGAATCAAAATAACTCAACATGATAACTCCACAAATTAGGCATTGGTGGCGGTAGTTTGGAATTTTTATTGATAATTTTAATTTCAGAGTACATCTACTGAGGTTTATGCTCAGTGGTTGCAGTTTCCAAAAGCAAAGCAGTGAAAGAATCACACTACAAGGGCAGGGATGGTAGCCTCCTTGTAGGTTGACCAGCAGCTCATCAAGCAAAAAAAGAAAGAGATGAGCATCCTCTAACATAGCTCCATTCATCCAGCCTTTAGTAGGGAAGAAAATGAAGCACCTTCATTGCCAGGGTCTTGGAATGCTTTATAGTATTCTTTTGGGAAGGATGGGACAAAAAATGTGTGAAAAATCTATTCAGCCGAGGCTTCTAATGCTCTAACAAACCCTACCTGCAAATTAGCCACAGGAGAAGATGGAAAGCTGCACCTCTGGCTGGTCATCCCATCATTTCCTCCTCCCCCATCTTCCAGAGTGATTTGAACCAGATGACACCTTATCTGGAAAGACATATAGCATATAGTTTAGTGGTCACAAACATGAATTTGGCACGATTTGCACATGGATTCATGCCATGGCTCTGCCATTTATTAGCTGAGTAACTGTGGGCAAGTCATGAAGCTCATAGAGACCCACACACATATGATCTCATTTTTTCCACTATTTGATGACATAGGTATTTCTCCATACAATAGATGAGGAAAAGAAGGCACACAGAGGTTAAGTAAATTATCCAAGGCAACATGGCTATATCAAAGGTTGCTATGAAAGCAAATAAAATGTTGGTAAAATCCTTGGTATGGGACTGGTCCTCCTGAATACACTGATCCTACATGTATCAGATGATACATGCCAGTGGGCATTGTCATTGTTATATGACACATGCCAATTTAGCCACCTAAATACTCTTTCTAAAGTGAAGGAGGAGGAGGAGGAGGAGGAGGAGGAGGAGGAGAAAAGAAAAGAAAAGAAAGAAAGAAAGAAAGAAAGAAAGAAAGAAAGAAAGAAAGAAAGAAAGAAACCTGTATATGGTGAATTTACCCTTTTTATGTTACAGAAATAAACCTATTAAGTTTTCCTTGCGTGAAATTCTGACCTCCCAACACGCACGCTTCAAAATCCTTCTCATAAAGTTCTCTATGTTTTACAAAATTTACAGAGTATCAAAGTAGTTATATAGGGAATCTCTTCTCTGTGTGTGGAGACGTACACACGTAGGACCACAAAAGTATTGCTGCTGTACATGTCCTCGAGAAAGGACTTCACCACACTCACGTTGGAGAACAAGAATACGATGGCAGAGGGACTGTCTTCCAAGAAGTACAGTACGGAAAATAGGGCACGAGTAAACCACCAGGGGAATGGAACAGTGCAGAAACCTGACAAACACAACTTCAGCCAGGACGTCACAGGCCACAGAAGCAGCGATAAGTCACGTGCCTCTGGTGTGATATGATGCTCTGAAAATGGCACTTTACCTCTCGGGTCTGCCTCCCCCAAATCCATAACCCCAGTGGAATCATGAAAAAAGAAATCAGACTAGTCCCAACTGAGGGAATTCTACAAAATACCCGGCCAGTAGTCCTCAAAACTGTTCAGGTCATCAAAAGCAAAGAAAAGTTTGAGAAACACAGCCAACAAGAGCCCAAGGAGAATGATACCTACTTATAAGATAGAAACCTGAAACAGAAAAAGAAAAACCTAAAACCCAAGGAATCATTAATAAATGACAGGCTTTACTTAGTAATAATGCACAGATGTCAGTTCACTGATTGTAACATGTGTGTTATTCTGATGTACAAGGTTAATAATAAGGAACCTGCATGCAGGAGGCATGAGAAAAGTCATTTGGAAAATTCTGCTCAACTCTTCTGTATTTCTAAAATGGTTCTTAAGGTCTATTAGTAAAGATTTATAAAAACAAATTTAAAATCACTGTTTAAAATGCATATAAGAGATAGAGGCCCACCTTGCTGACCGTGCGACAAGCTCTCATTACCATGCCCAGACCCAGGCGGACCACAGTCACACAAACACAGGAAGATGAGCATTCAGGCTGATGGTCCTCTGCATGTTAACTCCCCTGCTCTGTCCACATCCTACCTCCTGGAGCCCATTTGGCCGGTGGGAACATCTGTAGCTTTAGGGTCACCAGAGTAAATCTGGGCTATTTTGGAAGAAAAAGAACCAACCCTCTCTCCAAATGTGTGAGAGAGGGTTGCCTCTCTCTGCTATTCCTCTTGACACCAGCACTCGGTTAAGAGGCTGAGGAAAGAGGCCATTCTCATCTATGAAGTATTTTAACAATAGTTATTAAGTAGTTATTCTGTGCCAGGCTCTATGTTTGGAGAAAGTGGTGACTTCAGGAAGCTTCCAGTCTCCTGGAGGAGACAGGGAGGCTGTCCCATGACTAGGTAACACCAAAGTCTTGATCTTTATATAAGGGACTAAGCAGAGAAGGGCAGGAGGGAAACATAAATCCCCACAAGGACCAAGGGGAAGGGTCTAGAAG
Organism: Canis aureus; assembly: GCF_053574225.1. Classification (NCBI taxonomy): domain Eukaryota; kingdom Metazoa; phylum Chordata; class Mammalia; order Carnivora; family Canidae; genus Canis; species Canis aureus. The sequence goes on along the minus strand of NC_135613.1, from coordinate 17,181,009 downwards.
GGCTGTGTTCCCATTTGGGGCCCTTCCCATGAGCCCACAGCCCTTCTTCAGATGCCTCATCTCAGGCAGATGGGGAAACAGCAAGCCTCAGTTCAGCCTTTGGGAGAACAAAGGAGAAGCAGTGGTGACCCAGAGACTACAAATGTTTTTGTTAAGCAACCACAAGGGACAACCTCTTTGGTGAGTGCACTTACCAGATGGCTGGGTCTTGTCAGCTGCTTCCAATCAAATCTTGCACCACTGAGTTGGTGTATCCCACATACTCAGCAAGATTCTGCTGAGTGGAGGAATTAAAAAAAATTATAAAAATTATTTTGCTTCATACCTAGAAAGTGTGCTCTTGGGGTTTTGAGGGGACAGAATCCAAAGCCAACAAGAAAGTATCAGAAGAGAGCAACAGGAACTGAAGACAGCACCCTGTCCTGGGCCATGTGTTTTGTTTTAAGTTTACGGTGTTGGAGTAAAGGCAAGGAGAGAAATTGGCTCTTCGAGTCCAAGTTGGTGTGGGCAGAGTGAGGCAGGAAAGGGCTGGAACAAACCATGGGGGCGCTGCTTGGGGAGCCACAAAGGAGGAAGAGAGGGAAGGAGGGGAGGGGACCATGCAAGACATTCACAAGGATCGCAAGGCGCAAAGCTTCAGTTTCTTATTTTAACATTATTTTGCAAATTATAACTCCTCTTGCCTAATTCCAGGTATGAAGAAAAAAGCAAAGACTGAATTCATTCAATCATACATATATATACACACACACACACACACACACACACACACTGACATATGTATGTGTATATACATATGAATGTTGTCATATATATGGATATATATCCATATATGTGTGTGAACACACATAAATATAAATATATAAAAAATATATAAATATACATCTATAAAATCAGCACTCATGAGAGGAATTTCAGAATACACACGTTAGTGGAAATTTTATAAATCATACATATGCTACCTCCCTAAAAAGAAGATGGTTTCCTTTTAAAGAAAGTGCTGGAACAACTGTTTTTCTGAGAAGGGGAGGAGGGACTGTGAGGAATGAGACAATTTCTTGTGATATGTTTGAATATGGTGCTGTTGGGTTTTCACACCTCCCTGTCCCCACACACACACAATAAAACACCACTCCTGGGGTTGAAATGCTCCCTCCAACAAAGATAGTAGGAGCCCTCTCCCTCTGCGTCTGAATGACCTGTTTTAGTTTCTTCCTAGAAACAGAACATCCTTTTGGGAACCAGGACAAAGCTTGCTGAGTGAGACACCCCCAAACAGTGCACAGGCCCCTGTGAACAGGGTATTGCAAAAATGCCCAAGTTTGCTGGGGATGATCAGCATCCTCCAGCTCTGCACAACTAGCCATGTCCTACAGCCGTCAGTCTTGTCACACTTGCGTCTCCTTCCAAGACACAGAGCAGGAGTATCTGTCCCTACGAGATACTTAGGAAAAAGGAAAGGTGAAGCTCTGCTGTGAAACAAGCCTTTCATGTGCCCCACGCCAGGCCATTCCAGACAGCAGAGGTGGAAGGGGTCTGATGGCAGCTTTGGTTTAGTTTGTATCCTCCGCACCAAGACACACACACGTGAAGGGGAAGCCCCAACAATCCTCTTACGAAAGCCAGCAAAACTGCTTACTTAGGCTAGAGGCCTCCTGTCATCCAAGGCTCCTCCCCGAACCCTGAGATTAGAATTCCTGAGGATTCCATTTCAGCATCTATACAATGGGGCAGGATAGCCGCTCACTGGGCAGTAGGAGGTTGAAAGAGAGGAGGGAAACCTGGCAGGACGCCTGGAGCTCAAGCCAGCCCAGAGTGTGAGCCTCCCCAGTGCTCTGGATGCTGCACAGCCCCGGGCCGGCAACACGCCTCTGGTGGAACAGACTTTGGCGGCCTGTGAAATTGTTAAGGTCTGGACTTGGGTGACGTCAAGGGAGAAAATTAAATCGCATGCATCTGAGTTGAAACCAAGAGCTCAGGAATTATCTGGCAAAGAATATCTTGATTTGGAAAAGTGCTTCTTAGATTTTATATTTGCCTTCAGAAAGGATCAGAAGCTGGACACGCTGAGGTTGAACATGACTGTGTGCTAGGCTCTGGTGACTTCAGGAAGCTTCCAGTCTCCCGAAGAAGAAGACAGGAAGGCTGCCCCACTGGGTTACACAAGTCTCCATAAGGACCAAGGAGAAGGGTCTAGAAGGACTAGGAAGGTGGAGGAGCGGAGTATGAATGCTGAACCTTCCATGGACAGAGGAAGGTGGGGCTGAAGGGAGGAAGGAAAAGCAAGAGGAAGGAGCCGCTCTTCCCTGGAGCTGGGATGGAACACCCAATCCAGCAAACTTCTCCTTCCCAGAGGTGACTTTGGAACATGCGTGTTCCTGCAGCCAACGGACAGTTAGAAATCCATCCATACAATTTGGTCAGAAAGCTATAATTTTCCCTCGGGGAAGATTGCCCCATTGTGCCGAGATTTTGCTTGTTTGTTTGTTTGTTTTAATTCTTGTAGGATGCTAAAAATAGCATGCAGTTGGTTGACAAGTGTAGCGAAACGTTTCTAAATCAGGATTTCAGTGAATGTTGCTACCATTATATGTGAGCCTTCTCTTGAGAAAGAATAAGTAAGATGAAAAGGACCAGGATGCAAATATACTATGTTGTTTATTTTATTTCAGTTCAGTCCAGATTCCCTCCCCGCACCCCGAGTCATTTAAGCTTGCCAAAGGCATCTTAAATATTACAAGATCCCAGTGTGTCTATATTATTATTCATCCTGGGGTCCCCAGTCCCTTTACTAATGTGGCTCCTGGTATGTAATAGATGACCAGTAAGTGTGCAAAAGGATAAAGGAACGATTGTATAAGGGAATGATAGAATTAGCGGCCAGTGGTTCCAAGCTTCTGGGTTCTGGCTATTTCTTTCTCTCCTCATCCCTCCACTCAAAATTCCATTTCCTAGAAAATACCCAAATGACACAGGTGAGCCTGGTTTTAGGCAACCTCTAGGCTAACACTGGCTTCTTTCCACATCCTCTTCTTAAAGAACCTGTCAGAGTGAGACTCCTCTGAGCATAAGAATCACCTGGGATGCTTACTAAGCACACAGCCTCCCGGGTCCTTCCTGTGGAGCTCAACCTCGGTTGCACATTAGATTCAGCTGGGGAGCTCTTAAAACTGCTGATGACCAAGCTGTCTCCAGACCAATTCTATCAGAAGCTTGGGGTGTGGGATCCAGGCATCAGTTGCTTTAAAGCTCCCTGGGTGATTCCTGTGTGCAGTCAGGTTTGAGTACCGCTGTCAAGATTGTAATTCAGCAGGTCTGCTTTGGGGCCTTGGGGAATGGATGCAAGTGCTCTAGGTGATCTTCGCCATCACAGAGAGATTTTGGAAGTACGGGGCTATAGTCTAGGGGCTGGATCAAGCACTGTTTCTGAAAGGCAGGTCAATTTCTTGTAAGACCAGTCAGTGGAAACACACTCCCCTGTGCACAGTGGCAGACACCTAATCTCACCAGACCAGTCACATTCTCCCACCTGGGATGTTGGAAGGGGAGTCACTTGGTAGCAGGTGGTATCCTTTGTAAGAACACGTAAAGTAGATTTGGGATGCCTATGTTTATCCCAGTGCATGGTGATGCTGGGAGAAGAAGGGAAGAAAACCTGGTGCAGACCTACTGAGGAAAGAGAAGATGCCATCAGAAGAAATAGGGAAGGGGAGGGGGAGAGAGGGAGGGAGGGAGGGAGAGAGAGAGAGAGAGAGAGATCTCCTTAGATCCTGAAAGCTTTCTTTCCTCTACTGGTTCCTGATCCTCATGAGGCCCAGGCACCTGCTCTACTCATAGGTTCATGAAATGCTCCTCAATTTTTTTTTAATGTTCTGTGTGTCTTCATATATTTTTTTATATTTTCTAGATAAGGTGGATTTTTCTTTCTGCAACCCAAAGATGCCTAAGACACCAATTGCACGATAAGTGAGATCCACCCGTAGCAGAGTCTAATTTGAAAATGCAGGAAGAAGTGCATGTCCCAGAAATCCCCTGTACTCACCTGAGCCACTCTCAGTCCTATTTAATCATCCACGAAGCTCAGATATTGGAAACAGACAACCCATTAGCTGTGTAGACTTGAACACATTGCTTAGTGTCTCCAAGTCTCAATTTCTTCTTCTAAAAATAGTTGTGTCCTCCCCATCTCATTATGGAAAAGAGGGAATAGGATAATAAATAGAAAGTAGCTAAAGCAGGCCTGAGTTTACAGCAGATGCTCCAGAGATGCTACTCTATTTCCTACTACAAGTGAGACATAAGCAGTTTCCCCAGAGGTTAACGATGCAGTGTAATAGATTTTATGTTACAAAGTCAAATAAGTGAGAGGAACAATAGATTAAAGGAAGCAGAAGCAGAGTCCTTTCCTGCAGTCCTTTTTACAGCATTTAGATGCTGGTGTGCATCGTGGATCTCCAAGCCAGGGATGTGATGCGGGTAGAGTTGCCGTGTGTTGGTTAGCACTGCAGAGCCCTCTCATCCGTGTAGCACTCTGAGGGCCTGGTATCCTGCAGACCATACTTTGGGGGAGTCCCAGCTAGGCCTGGCACTTTCGCACTGTGCTCCGTGGAGCTTTGTGGTCCCAAGGAATAACTTACAGGGCTTATTTAAGGAGGATGTGGATGGTAGTGATGGTCATGTTGAATAAAACTCTCATGCCTGCGCTTCCACTGGGAAATATTCCCACCCTACATCAGGAACCTAGGATCTGAGTCTCAAAAACTTTGAGGGAAAATGTATGCATATGTTTAAAAATCAGTGACCTTCACCAGAGCTCACCAATTCAGAAAGAATTGCAATGAGACACATTCACCTTTCTTCCCAGAGCCAGATAAACAGTGTTTCCATGTATATCTCAAGCTCCTTTTTTCCTCATCATCACTAAGGTTTTTTTTTTTTTTCCTTTTCTAGTCAGGTTTATTGAGCTATAATTTATAAACAATAAAATTAACTTTTTGTGTTCCTTATATGAATTCAAATAAATATGTACAGTCATGCAGCTACTATTATACTCAAAATAGAGGCTATTTCCATCCCTCGGAACAGTTCTCTTATGCTCTCTTCCTATCCTTAGCTTTTGGTATACAATGATATGTTTTTCTGTTCCTATAGTTGCTTTATTATTATTTTTCCTTTCCAGAATATCATATAATTGGAATCATACAGTATCTTCACTGTTGAGTCTAGCTTCTTCCACTTAACAATGCAGTTGAGATTCATTCATATCATTGCATGTGTCACAAGTGCATTTCTTTTTGCTGCTGAGTTGTATTTTGTCATTATGGATGTACCACAATTTGTTTATTCTTCCAGCAGTTGAATGACATTTGTGTGTTGTTTTTTGGCGATTATGAGTAAATCCACTATAAACATTTGTATTCAGGCTCTTGTATAAATACGTTCATTTCTCTTGGGTAAATACTGAGGGATGGAATTACTGGGTCATATGTAAGTATATGTTTAAACTTATAAGAAAATGCCAACTCCTTTCCAAAGTGGCTGCATCATTTTGCACTCCCACTAGCAACGTATGAAGGTTTCTGTTGTTCCCAGTCTTGGCAGCACTTGGTATTGCCAGTTTGATTTTTAAAAATTATTCCATCCATTCTAATAGTTAGGCAGTGGTGTCTCATCATGGTTGTAACTTAGATTGTCCTAATGACTAATGATGTTAAGCATCTTTTCATGTACTTATTTATCATCTCTGTCTTTCCTGGTGAAGTGCCTATTCAAATATTTTGCCCATTTTTAAAATAAGGTTGTTTTCTTATTATTGAGTTTTGAAGGTTCTTTATAGATTCTCGATAGAAATCCTTCCTCAGATATTTATTTTGCAAATATTTCTCACCCTTGTGGCTGGCTGGTGCATTTTAACAGCATCTTCTGAGGCGAAGAAATTTCTAATTTTGATGAGGTCCAATTTATAAAATGGATTGTACTTGTGTTGTATCAAAGAAATCTCTGCCTAACCCATCTTTTCTTCATATGGTTAACATTGAGGTCCGTAATCCATTTTGAGTTAATTTTTGTATGTGCTGTAAGGTATGGACAAATGTTCATTTATTTAACATAGGGATGCCCAATTATTTTCCAGCATCATTTGTTGAAAAGACTGTCTTCACTATTAACTCCTTATTTATATCCATTTTTTTAGCTATTTTTCGTAGCCACCCTTGGGGTTACTACTTGCATCTTTAAAATTTTACAGTCAACCTACAAATCACATTTTAACCCTACATTGTGGAGTAAAAGAACCTTATAAAAATAAACTTCCATTTCTTTTCTAAGGTAAGCCTGTGTGCCTGGGCCTCAAGAGTGGGTTTCCTGGATGTCCCCACTTCCCTTAGCCATGACAGCCAAACTCTGCCTTGTGTGTGTGGTGGGCAGCAAACTTTCCTCCCCCAGCAGTAGAGCACTATTATGCCCTGTTGGTATAGGGTGTGGATGCCAGCACTCTTTCACTGCTCAGATATAGAGGGATTATTATCTTTACCTTTCCCCAACCTTAATGGGTCTTCACCTGTGCTCTGGATGCTACGGATACCCTCTCCAAGCAGCTTAAGGATGCAGCTTCACTGTCCTGAGGGGCTTCCTGCCTTCCTCCCCACCCAGGCCTGCACCACTGAGGGAGGCCCATGGTCTAGCGCTTTGCCCCCAGTCTTACCTGTGAGCATCTGGTGGATGTCTATGTTGAAAATGCTGCAAGTATATGAGAGTTCCCATTAGGTCTGCTGCCCCTCTGTCTATGGTCCCACACCCTCATGCTAGCCTACACATAATCTTCAGTAAGCCATCGAACACTTTAAGATGCCCTTGCTATTGCTTCTTCCCATGGCCTGTCATGTGGAAAGCTTGTGCTTCTATCCCAACGTGGCTTGGAGAGGCCTATCTTTACTTGGAAATTGCCCTGTAACCTCAACTCTCTCATGGATTCAAGGAAAGTCTCTTCTTTTGGATTTTTTGTCTTGTTAGAGTAGGAGCGAGGCTCTAGCTTTCTATGCCCAGAGGGGCAATGGGACCCCTCCCTCTTTACACAAATATTTTAAGCTTCCAGCTAATACCCTCTTCTCTCCTAGACACATGCAGGATATAGACCAGATCAACAAGTTGCTTCAGTATCCAGTCAGCCATTCAAAAGCTGAACAAAGTAAGTGGAGTCTTTCTGAGTTATATACACAGGTATTGATTGATAGACCTCATCAGCTATTTGTTGACATACAGACATACAAATCTCATTTTTGATATTCTAATACATTTCTAGACAGATAATTTCAGCTTGGAATTCTTCTAAAGCTCTTTTAATACTTGTGTTCCTTTACTTTTTAAAGTATAGTAAAATAATACAGTACTTGCATTAGCTTCTTAGGGCCAGGATAGATTGCCACAAACTAGTTGGCCTCAAACAGCAGAAATTTATTCTTTCACATTTCTGGAGAAAAGTAACCCAAAACTGAGGTGTGAGCAGGGTTGTTACTTTCAGAGGATCTGGAGGGAGCTTCAACTCCATGCCTCAATCCTAGCATCTGATGTAGGCCAACAGTCCTTGGTGTTCCTTGGCTTGTGGATACAGCGCCAGTCTATGCCTCTATCTTCACACCACCTGCTTCACTCTGTCTCCGCATCCTCTCTTCTAATAAGGATACCCGTCATTGGACTTAGGGGCCACCCTAAATCCAGGATCATCTCATCTTGAGGTCTTTAACTCATTTACATCAGCAAAGACCCTTTTTCCAGATAAAGTCCCCTTCACAGGTTCTGGGGGGGTAGGATTTAGACATATCTTTTGGGGGGCCCTACAGTACTACCAGTTTGCACATGTGTTGTTTTCATAGCTGTAAATTTTGCATCCCACTGAGTCACTTTTGCTTGGTGAGCAGAAGCCTAGAGGAAGTATTGGTCATTATGATGGCTGTCCAATATTTGCTGGTTTCACCTAGAACCAAATGCTTGAATCAGTGAGAGTCCATGTGCTAATAAATTTGTTCTCTGAAACACCAAGCAAATCATTAGACTTATATTTTGGCTGGACTGAGATTTTTCAGGCATCATCAAACGAGATTCAGGTTGGTCTGTAGCTTCAAAGTGGGGTGGCACATCATCACCAGAAAGCTCACTAAAAATTGAGACAAAACTGAATTAAGAATAATTAATAATCCAAAGTAGTTGAATAATGACCACAACAGACTTCTTTTTTTTTTAAGATTTTTTTTAAATTTTTATTTATTTATGATAATCACACAGAGAGAGAGAGAGAGAGAGGCAGAGACATAGGCAGAGGGAGAAGCAGGCTCCATGCACCGGAAGCCCCATGTGGGACTCGATCCCGGGTCTCCAGGATCGCGCCCTGGGCCAAAGGCAGGCGCTAAACCGCTGTGCCACCCAGGGATCCCAACAGACAACTTCTGTTTGGAAGGTATAGACTCATTTCTTTGGTTCACACTGTCATTAAAATGAACCACCATCGGACCATAATGATTTGAATTATTTAATTCTTCTATTCAGGGATTAAGAAGAACCGAATTCATATCTTGGCTAATCCATTTACGAGCTGGGGGACCCTCGGCAAGTTATACCACGATTCTGGGTCTCACTTTTCCCATCTGTTAAATGAAAATAACATTCCCTGTATTCTTTCACTGTTGTCCTGAAGATTACATTAGATGAGACCCTATAGGCAAAGCTGGGGCTAATGCTTGGTATTTGTTAGTGACCCCTTGGGCCCTATATAGCTATTCATAAAATCAACAACCTCTCCCCACGTAAACTGATTATATAATGCTTCATACAAAAATGAAAGCAAGAAAGAGGCCTGGAATGGAAGTCAGGAGAAGTAGATTCTAACCCAAATATCACTGCCACCCAGCTGCTTAACCTAAAGAAAACTGGCTTGGTTCTCTTGGGCCTCAGTTTCCTTAAAAACAAAGTACTCCAAGTTACCGGCTGTCTCAGAACTCCTTACATCCCCTATAGTGCGTGATTTACATTTTGGTTGGCAAGCTAAGTGTCAGGGACACATGCAGACTTTCTTCTCATTTATTCCAGACTTTCACACCATTGGTGATTCATGGATAATCTCTTAACTCTGAGAGTAAAATCAGCACAATCCAGAGAATGAAAACCAGGCCTCTCTTTGACAGGAAAGAAGACTCTGATTTGGGGGTGAAACAGATGCAAGAGTATACGGTTTTTGTGTCAGGCCCAGTGGAGAGTGTATTCAAAGCTTGTCCCCTCCCAGAGGACCTGGCATCACACCAACCTCACTCTCACACAGACCAGCGTTTACGGCCACTCGAAAACCTCCCAAGTATGTATTTCATAAAAGCAGAGCCTGATTCAAATCCCCTGTAATGTCTCCAAAGGGAAAGAATAGAGTCAATAATCAGGGCTGTGTCTGTGTGTCGTAAATTCCCCAATCCCCTACTCCCTGGCCCGGCCAGCACGCGCAGGCGCACGCACACACATAAACACAGCCATAAATATATACACTCCCATTTAATAGACCAGGGATTCAAATTACAGTTACAGTGTAATAAAACTGACTAATCCGCAGGGTGTGTGCAGAAGTCTAAGTGTGTGTGTGTGTGTGTGTGTGTGTGAGAGAGAGAGAGAGAGAGAGAGAGAGAGAGAGAGGGAGAGGGAGACTTACAAGCTTCTTCCTATACTTGAAGTCTAAATCCCCCTAATGTGCCATTCGTCTGGGACATTTAAATAAGCTGCCTTCACAGAATTGCCTAGAAGCCTCTTACACCTGGATTCAGGGCTGGCTACGTAATTTGCAGGCCCAGTGCAAAAATGAATGAAAACAAGATTCTTTTTTCAAAACTTATTAAGAATATCAAAACAGCCACAGGAGAGCATGAAACCGAGTGCGAGAACTTCTAAGTGCAAGGCGCCTTGCAACTGTGTAGGTCACACCCCTGTCAAGCTGGCCCTGGCTGGGTCACAAACAGTGAGTCGGGATCAGCCCCTTGGAACCTGCTCCGTTTCTGTAGGATCCGTCACAGTGAAATGTGCGTGGGGAGGCGTGTGATAGCCTGGAAGCGGGGTGCTCTTTGGAACCAGACCAGCCTGGATTTGAATCTTCTAGACCACGTACTGAGAGTCTCCAGGGACCCTTCCGTTTGTCATGTTGAACCTCAACTTCTCATCTAGTAAAAAGAGAAAGGGAGACCCATTTCCGGGAACTGCAAGGAGGACTGACTACATCAGACCAGTACCCCCTCTCCCCAGGGATAAAACCCTGGCACACCACAGGCGTTCCAACCGCCCCTCCTTCGGGCACCGATCTTGCAGGTCTGTCCCCATGAAACACGCTGTCTACTAGGAGGGGAGCTGCTGTGCTTAAGGTTTGCAAGGGGTGGCTGGTGATGAGGTCCGAATGGGACCTGGAGTCTGTCCTCTTTTTCCTCTAATGAGGGTCCCTCCGTACGTAGGAGGAGCCGGCCTTCGGGAGAGGGGGCTGAGGCCAGCGTCTGCGGGGAGAAGCTGCACCGGGGGGAGGGGGGCGGAGAGAAAGAATGCGGAGCCCGCGCTCAAGTTTGCAGAGTCCCGGGCTCCGTTCCCTTGGCAGGCGCAGGCCACTTTCTGGCAGCCGAGCGGCGGGAGCGGGGCGGGGGCTGCGCGGCTCCTATTGGTCCGCCCGCGGCTGTTGCTACGCGGATGGACCAATGGGGCGCGAGGAGCGGGGGGGGGGCTCCTCCGCGGGACGCGCTCCTCCCCCTCTGCCCCGCCGGCGCTCCTTTTTCCTTTTTTTTCTTTTTCTTTTTCTTTTTTCTTTTTTCTTTTTCTTTTTCTTTCTTTTCCTTTTCCTTTTCCTTTTTCTTTTCTTTCTTCTTTTTCTTTTTCTTTTTTCTTTTTTTCTTTTTCTTTTTCTTTCTTTTTCTTTTTTCTTTTCCTTTTTCTTTTTTCCTTTTCCTTTATTCTTTTCCTTTTTCTTTCTTCTTTTTCTTCTACTTTCTTTTTCTTCTTTATTCCCTTTCCTTTCCTTTTTCTTTTTTTTTTTTTCTAAGGAGGGGTCGGGGACGAGGTGGGGGCGCAGCCGGGGCGGGGCGGGCGCCTCCCTGCGCCTCGCCCGGGGAGGTTGGGGCTCTGGGGTGGCTCACCTGTCAGACTCGTTCCTCCTCTCCGGGATTCCTCGCCCTCCTGGCTTTGCACAGCCTGGAGCTAAAGGGCTGGATGCGCGGGTTGTTTGATTTTATGCATTTTTTTTCCCGGCCTGGTGTACGTGTGTGTTTTATGTTTTAATAACTTTATCAACTCGGTGAACTTTCGCGAGTGCTGCTGCTGCTTCTCTTGCCTCCCTCCTTCCCCGTGTCTAACTGGCTCTTTCCGGGGCCCCTCCCGAAGTTGAATCCCCCTCCCCTGCATACACACTCGCTCAGGACCTGGAGCGTTTGGCCTTGAAGAGTTCCCCTGCTGCAAAGCAGGGCCTCCATTGGCAAGACGAAAATTCTCCAGGAGGAAAAGAGAACTGAGATGTAGACAGCTCTGGGTGCTTTGGATTCATAATAATATCGTTAATAAAATAATAATGAAAAGAACTATCATTTGCTGTACCAGAGGCTGTGCTGAGCAATTACCGTGCTTCATCGTATTTAAAGCTTGGTAAGACAGGTAAACTGAGGCAAGACGGGTGAAACACTGCTCCGGGTTGCCAGGCAGAAGCAGAATTGTCTCTGATTCCAGAAACCTAGGTCCTACCTACTTCCTGGTGTTGGTGCACAGCTCTAGGACAGCCCATGTGGAGGTGCTTAGGTCCCCCGCCTGGGCATGTGTCTCAGTAGAGTCCCATGGACAGCTAGCAGGGCTCCCAGTGAGCAGGTCTTCAGCCTAGGTCTGGCCCTGATTTTAGTACTTGTGTGCTATATGCATCTTCCTCAAGAATTCACGAATCCAGTAGAGAAGACATTTGTTCTCTCTCTTTTAAAGAATGTCTTATCTTCATGCTGCAATTCACATTCACCTAGGCAGCTTTTCTTTCAGTGGTTTAGCTCAGAGAGAGGAAAACTGACTTGATCAAGGCTACACAGCTGATAACTGTGGCCGGTCCGTCACACATCAAAGCCAGTTGTCTGCCCAGGAAAGCAAGCCTGTAAAAGCACTGCTCTGAGAAAGGGCTGCAGACCTACATAAACTCAAGAGCATGCTGAGCACCACTATTTTCAAATTTCGTGGACAACTATCTAGTTGAATATATGTAAAAAATGTGTTTATTTTTCCTACAAAGTTTTCTTTTTTTTTTTTTTTTTTTTCAAGGCACTTCCAATTCATCTTGCTATGGCTTTACCTTTGTGGTGATCAGTATAGCATGCAAAATTAACTCTATTTACAGATGAGGACATTGAGGCCCAGAGAAGCAGTGCATCTGCCCAAGGACACATAGTAATGCAATAGCAGACCCAAGACTAAACGAAGATTTCCCCTCTTCCCCTTGCTTTGAAGCTAGCTTCTCTGCTTTCCAAGAATGACTGTGATTAAGTTATGAATTTAAAACAACAACAAAAATGATGTGCCTGGGTGGCTCAGTTGGGTGAGCATCAGACTCTTGATTTCTTCTCATGTCATGATCTCAGAGTCGTGGAATTGAGCCCTACATAGGGCTCCACTCTCAGTGGGAAATCTGCTTGGGATTCTTTCCCCCTGCCCCTAACCCAGCTCATATGTTCTCTCTCTCTCTCTCTCTCTCTCTCTCTCTCTCTGTAAATTAAATAAGTAAATCTCTAAAAAAGTAAAAAAGAAAACAACAAATTGTAAAGGTCAGGAATTTTAAAAGGAAGGAAGGAAAGAGAGGAAGAAAGAAAGAAAGAAAGAAAGAAAGAAAGAAAGAAAGAAAGAAAGAAAAAATAGAAAGAAGTGAAATGAAATCTCTTCTACTTTTCTGTTGGAAACTGCCTGGAAGTGGCCCCCCAGCTAGGAGCAGGATTGACCGGTGGAGGAGCGTCTGCTGGCAAGTCTGGTTTCTACCTGGCAGACGGCTACCTACCACCCTAGCCCTTGTTCTGCGTCTGGCACCAGAGGGAAGCATGTCTGTACTCAGTCTGCTGTTGCCTAATAGACTCAGCAGAAAGGCCCCAACTAGCCTTCCCTCTTCCCTTTCCAGAGGGAGAGGGACCTGGGCATGCTTACCTCTTTCCCTAACACAGAAGGAGCCTAAGGGGTGTTTCTTTTCTGATGACTGAAAGGAGATGTGTTTGAACTTCTATACCCAGTATTACCCAGCTGGTGGGAGCCTTTCCAGCTCCACCCATCCCCAGAGACTCTCTTGGTCCCAGAAAGATAGCACTGTCTCCTTCCTTAAATCCCCCTAGCTTAAAAAGCCTAGCCAAAACCCTCCTCATAATCTTTTGCCATAAAGTTTATCTGCTAAACCTTTTCTTTAAAACCTATGGAAAATAAAAATTGGGATTGGAGTGGAGCAGATTATTGTGTTTGCAGAGGCTGATATAATTGCTGGCTGTTTTCCATGGTACCCACTGTAACGCTTTAGGCAGCCCTGAATTTGAGAGAATGTTTACAAAGCAGCTTTCTTCCTGAGCACTAACCTAAATCCCTCCTGTTGCAACCTCTACTCCCTAAGTTTTGCCCAGAACAGCCAGCCACCTCCCTACCCGGTGCTTTGTCTCTCCTGCTCCTGTATCCTCTTAGCCAAGAGCCACGCAAACTGTCCTTTATTTCTTGCACAATATTTCCTTGGACTGTGCTCTGCCTCTGTGCTAGGCACTGGGGACTCCCACCCCCATGCTTATAGTCAAGTGGGAGAAACACTATTACTCAAACCCCACCACAAAGCCAGATTTACACCATCAGCTGTGTCACAAAGGGGACATATGCACATGATGCAATCACAAGGAATGATAAAGGAACTGAAAGGTGTTTGGAGCACTAATGGACAACTGTCCTCTCCTGGGTTCTGGCATCTGTGTATCCGCTGAGAACAGTTAGCTGAGCCTGTAACAATCCAATCCACTTTCCATGGATGGGATATTACTTTTTATTGAAACTGGTAAAAATTAACTTCTCTAACAACATTGGTCTTCCCCCTAAGACAAGAAATTGGGACCATATGTTTAGGCCTGGTTTTGTTAGGTGGGCGTACAGCTCACCAAAGGGATAAAATCAACACATTTTTCACTGCTTCCATAATCAGGGAGTGGGAACATTCAAGTCCTACTGAATTCTGCCTGGGCCCAGTGTAGCTTATACTAAGAAATGTTTAAACTTTCAGTGCCCCTGAACTGAAAGGGTTCAGATTCAAATGGCACCAAGATTTATTAAGTACTAAGTAGGAGCCTGGTTCCTGCTAAGTATGACCCCCTTGGAAGACTTAACAACAGCAACACTGGCAGATAGAACTTCTCAGCCCCCTTTTGCAGATAAGACAAAACAAGGCCCAGAAAACCCTGGGGTGTGGACTCCAAATGTGTGTCATGGACACGGAATAGGATAAAGTATTTCTTGATGGCACATAGATGAACATTTCACATCACAGCCTCGTGGAAGATCAGGTTTGGACAGTGCTTCAGAGCAACTGTTTTTGTTTTGTTTTCTTTTTCAATCATGACCCAGAGCTGTATATATACAATAACTCCCCTGACATGTCAGCTTCCCTTTGTTTCTTTCCTCTAATGTGGACTTCACTGCCTTTTTTTGATGAAGCCTGGTTGACTTTCAGATCTTTGATTCTTCAAAAAAGCATCCAGCCTCAAGACTTCCAATTGGGCCACACAGAAAATATTACCTTTTTCAGAAAGGTGTTGATTGAGTGTTTAAGCGAAGTCAATGGGCATAAACAGAATCAGGTGTACTAACTGCAAAGCTCCTTACTTGGAGATGACATCAACCCTGCAAATAAGGGAAGAAGTCAGAATACCTTTGTAGAGATCATAGTCGAGGTGTCTGAGAGTCCTTGGGGGCCACTCCATTGCTCTTTCCCACCTCCACAGATGTCCTGTACTCCTTGTCGTCTCTCCATTTGGGTGCTTCCCTGTTGGGTACCAACTAGCTTGTACTTCTCCTAAGTGTCCATCACAGCTGCCTCCTCAACGAGAGCCTCTCTTAATTCATCCAGCCAGCCAGCAAGCCACCCCATAATATTTACTGAGTTCCTCCTATGTGTGACACAGGGAGGATGAAGTCAGCAAAGCAATCCTTTCCTTGCTTTCATGGCATTTACAGTCTAGTGGGAGGGAAAAAGATAATGTCTAAAGGACCAGTAATGAAATGTGAAATCCCAGTGATCCCACATGTTCATATTTCCCCCTCAAAAAAAAAAAAAATCCCTGTGGTTCCTGTGCATGGAAGAGGAGATAAGAGAGAGAACCTTGCCTCAGCCAGTTGCTGACACTGTTAACATTTAATCACCTTCCCTGGTTCCTTGCTGCAAGAACCACTCATGCCCTGAAATTATGTTCCCTTCTGTGCCAGCTGACAATCTGCCTTTACTCCACTAAAATGGAAGCTCCATGAAGGGAGGAACTTTCTCTGGCTTGCTCACCTTTGAACCCCCAGCACCTAGCAGAGTTCCTGAAACTAAGTGGGAGCCTGTCATATTTTTTGAGCCTGTGAATGACTTTTTCCTCAAGCCTAACTGAGGCAGGAGTGCTAGAAGCACCTGACAGAGAAGATGAGAAGGCTCTTTGGGAGGCAGTCAGGCCCACCCACACCTATTGGGAATGTCCTGCTGTTTTATGCTATTGTCACTCAAAGAGGCTCCAGTCTGCTCCCCTAGGAATCCTGTGGGGATTTGGAAAGAAGACTCTTCTTTGTTTTAATAATTTAATTACTGGTTAACAATTAAATCCAAGTTCAAAGATAACTTCTTGAGTTTGCAACTGAAGAATTTTTTTCTCTCTTCTCCCCCCCTATCTCCTAGCCCTCTTCCCAGAAATAGGTGCCTAGCATAAAACCCAGGTACTTAGCAGTTGGCTATGGAAGCACATGAGTAATCTCTCACCTTGATCGAGGAAGAGAGGAATGGAAAACCTGATCCCCAGGTGGCTTCATAAGAAATAGAAAGAAAAAAAAATGGAGATGCTGGCATTGTCCAATGCTTACAATATTTTCCTTTTTTAAAACAATCATTATTTCTGTGCTTGCACCATGCTTTGTAATCACTTCTGACCATCATTCTCTACATCAGCACAACATTTTCCATTTTGAGGAAGCTGCCTTGGAAGTCGAGAGGGGAGGGCCTCAGCACAGATAGCTCAAACCCTAGAAGGATTTGACAGAAGTCCCTTGCTAACATTTCCTCTGAAGGTTAAATCTCCCATTTGATGAACTGCAAAATGGAATATCCATGACCATGGGTTTTACCCACAAAGAAAGAAGCAACATCTCAGGGAAGTTTTGTTAGGGCTAGAAGGGAAGGCAGTACTCAGACCAGCAGCACCCCCCTCCCCCCCGCCCCGTCTCTGTGGCATGGCACTAGCAATTAAGGATGTCGTCTCTCATCCCCAAATCACAGACAAGGAGGGGCATGGTTGGATGTCACTGGAGGAGTCAGAAGACGGATAGCCTTGGGAGGTTCTCTGTCCTATTGATGCAGACACACCCGTCTCTCTGTCTTACTGCTTAAATCACCTGCAATTTGGCCAGATGGACATCATGGGGAGAAATTTCGTCTGGACCAGGAATCTTAAAACACTAGCAAAAAGAGCAGGCTCTTGGGAGACATGAGAATGGGGCCATTAGAAGTTGGGAGTTGGGGCCATTAGGAAGCAGCCAGGCTGTGTGGATGCACAGGGGGATTTCTGCTCGATAATGGGAAATGTGAACACAGGTTAGTGCTATGATTACAGCATCCTGGAGGGGCCCCTGAGAGGCCAGAAATAGATTAAGACTCACTCAAGCGAAGGTTGGGGGAAGGGACGAAGGTCATCCCTTCAGGTTCTGGGGAAGGCACTGAAGTGGTCAGAGACCTTCTACTCCACCATGCAGACAGAAAGGGTCCTATTGGAATGTCACACAGGGGAGTGGCACATACATGTCCCTAGACCCAGGAGAACTGGACCCTTGAGATTAGGCCAAATTGAACCCAAAGCCAGCACAGAATTCTTGAGAAAGTTTGGTAAAGGATATGCTACACCTGGCGTGGCTAGATGGCTGAATCTCCATCCTGCTTCTGGGAGGCAATTTGGCAACATCCATCAAGAACCTCAGAAAACAGGAAGGTTGGGGGGCTCAGTCAGTTAAGCATGTGATTTCAGTTCAGGTCATGGTCTCGGGGGGCTTGAGATGGAACCCCACTTCAGGCTCTGTGCTCAGCAGGGAGCCTGCTTGGGATTCTCTCTCTCTCTCTCCCTCTGCCCCTCCCCTCCCACTCTCTCTCTCTAAAATAATAAATAAATAAATCTTTTTTTAAAAAGAACCTCAGAGAATAGCTTCAAAAACAGACAAATTTATTCCGAAAAATTATTTAGATGTCCAGACAAAGACTTACAGAAAAGAAAGGGCATTAGTGTGATATTTTTGCTGGTGAAAAATGGAAAGTGATCTAAAGAACTAATGACAGAGGAAATCATTAAATCAATCATAGTGCATTCCTACAATGGCACTTAGCAAACCTTTAAATATAAAATCATGCTAATGACATGGGAGAATGGTTATTGTATATTCAGTTTAAAAAATGCAAGTTGCATTACAAGAACAGGTAGGGTGGGATCCCAATTTAATATGGAGGAAAAGGTGCAAAAGAAAATAGGCCTACGAGTTAATACTGCTTATCTCCTTGTGGTAGGATTATGGGTGATAATTTATATTTTTCTTAATAGTTAAAAATGTTTGCAAAAGTATCTACACACTAATATCTAAATACATATGTATGACTAACATATAGATGAGTTACTCCAGGCTCCCTATCTTCCTTGCCCTACTTTCTTCTTCTCCACACCAATGTTCACTGTCTGATGTCCTATGTACTCAGCTATTTATTTGCTATCTGTCACTGTGGCTCTGGCCTCTAGAATATAAGCCCCCTGAGGACTTGGCCTTAGTCTTGTTCAGTGCTAAGCCCCACTCCCCTCTGCTACCTGGCACATAGCCTCAGACAGAGATCAACAAATATTCACTGAATGAAGTGATGTTCTCTTTTTATCACCATAAAAAGAGAATATGATTACAAATATAAAACATAAAAATTGTAATTGCGCAGAAGGTTCTACTCTCCTTTATTTTCATGACCATGACAAAATCATGACTGGGGATATGGGATGTGTCAAGCTTCTCTGTCATGGCAGCTGATCAATGGGCGCCATCGATTGAGTCCCAAATTGGGAAGGGGAGTAAGAGGTAATCCCAGCAGTAGAAAGATTGCATCAATGACGCCAGGGTACCTGAGGCTCCAGTAAGAAAAGACTCCATTCTCAGAGCTGAGACTTCCCAAGTAAGAGCAGTATGCACTAAAGCCTGGCTTTGGTGATATAAATTTGAACAATCCATCCATAAAGTCTAGCTTTCCCCCCAACTGACCATTACTCCAATCACAGTAGACCCATATAATACATTAAGACAAAGGCTTTCAAGTTGCTGGGCATAATGAAAGGAGGAAATATAGACTTATTTAGAATCCTGACTCTTAACATTTTTTAGAAGTATGACCCCATTCAAGATATTTAAACTTTCCTAATCCTTGGTTCCCTTATCTGCAAAAGAACACCAGTCTCGCGAAATTATCTTAAGTATGAAATGAGACTATATACAAAAGGTCTCACATGGTACTAAGCATGGGACTACCACCATGAAGTCTGGTTTTCTGAGAAGAAGACTAATCAATAATACCTACATATAACATACATTTATAAAAATTCAGAGCGTAAGGTCCTCTCATTTGAGCTGTGAATTCCACTATCCCGGTGTGGTCTGCAGACCACTGACATCCTGATCAGGGGAAGTGCTTATTAAAATAGGACACAGGTTAATCATGCAGATTCCCTAGCCCCACTGGACCTCTGAGTGTCAATGTCTGGGAATGAATCTGAGAATCTACAGTCTCAAAGGGTCACCAAGTGATTTACTCACATCCAAATTTGAGTTCCACTGAAGCAGCATTTCTAAGAACAAATAGAGGGGTTTTGGTTAACCACACAATAACCTGAACACCCAGTTCTCAACATGGACTTATACAGTCTTCGTTTTGCCTTTTTAATTCACAAATGATCTAAAAATTTAAATAAAAGAAAGAAAAGATCTGTCCTTATTTTCACACCTCCTCACAAATTAATCTTTTTTCTCTATTCCTCCATATTTCTCCCTTCCAATCTTTTAATGCTTAAGTCTTACAAATTCATAATCATTACATTGATATGCTTCCAAGATACAGTTCTTTTAATTTCATGATCGATATCTTTCCCACTTTCCCTTTTCTGCTCTTCCTCCCACACTATAGAATTTCTTTCTTTGTAATAATTAATTCTTAACCTTTATGTGAGGCTGTGCAGCTCTCAAAAGCATTTTCATGCCCATTATCTTATTAACAGAACCGGATTCATTTATTTAAATGATAGCTTTGTTCTTTCTTATGAAAAGTATCTCAGCAGAGCCTCGTCCAGCAGAATGCTTAGAAGCATGGGAGAGACCCAAGTTCAATTCCTGACACTTGAGAACAGTGAATTCAGACAAGTAATGTCACCTCCCACCACCCATTTCTCTTGTCTCTTCAATGTGAGTATTCACAGTGCCCAGTCCATAGAGTAGCCACAAGGAGAAAATGACATAATCACTTATAAAATGCTCAGTGTGGTGCCAAGATAGAGTAAGGGTTCCATTAATGGTCAGTTTCTATTGTCATTATCATTTTTATTAAATATATTAGATAAAGGCTTTTAATGACTGTAGGAAGTGAGAGGAGGCCAACTCAATTTGACCTGACCTGACCCCCAAATCTAACTCAATCCGAGTTACAGTTTTCTAACCCAGAATGGGAAAGAGAGGACCATATTCTGTGCTCTGCCTTTCATTGATTTTCTGTTTGAGAGAACGTGACTCCATATTATGGGACGACTTCACCTGAGACAGAAAGATAATTTTTGAGATCTCATCCTCCCCTCCCCGCAAAAAAAGCAGATATTTGGGCATGTCTGGTTAAAATGAAATCTAAACTTCACATAGTTCGGAAAGGTTTGGAAACTACTTTTCATAGTCCTCAGATGGGATCCTTTCAGCCTGGAGTGGGGATGGAGGGGGGGGTTCTCATTGCAAAACTTCTCCTGGGGATGCATGTTCTTGCAGGTCTCAGCAAACTCAGTTGGTTCCAAGAGTTCAGGCTCAGGTAAGCTTTGGACAAACACCTAAGGCTCTGAGAGGCTTAATTGAAATGAGCCCAAACTTAAGTGTTTTATGAGGTACGCCCATCGCTAATTTTCTTGGCCAAGTTTGAGTCTGTCTCATTGTGAACACACTTCTGTTAGCACCTGAGAAATACGTCTTCCCTATGGAGCCCTCAGTTTGGTTTGACTTCACCACATCTCCGAGAGCTGTAGACCATCTGTGCGTGTCACCGTGCACGGCAGGATCACATCGAGATCCAACATTTCAGCCTGGGGGCCATTTCTCCCTCAGTACAGCTTGTCTTGAAGTTCCAGAAAAGCCAGGCCTTACCTCCTTCTCAGCCAAGTCCCCAGGCAGGGACCAAACTCTCCCTCGAACATAACAAATCTCATGAACCAAGGGAACACCTAATCCAAGCATCTTGCCAAGCTCCCGTGTGAATGGCAAGTGAAACCGAACCTGTCTTGAGAAAGGAGATGTAAATAGCCTGACGGGGCCATCTGAGAGAGAAGCCAGCTATTCTACCAAGATTGGCCATCTTTTAAAATTTGAACAGGCTCCTCTCCACCCAAGTTCAGAATAATCTTGGAAACTTGTCCTCAGCTACCCCCAACGTCCAGGCTAGAAATCCCTCAGGATCTTATTTTTTTTGTTGTTCATACAGAGAATCATTACATGCATATACTAAAAATATTATTAGAAAACTCCTACCCTGAAAGTTCATATAGAACCATATCCAAGAGTCCATGTAATTTCCATAGCATTCTTTGGGCCAACAGGAAAGGAACTGAAAAGGCACAAGTCAGATAACAGCACATGGAAGTTCCAACCCCACATTGGTGTTACTCTTCAGAATGTTCCGGATCAGCCACACTCTAGACAGAAAGCAGAGTCAAAGCCAAGGAATCCAATGGCAAAAATTGAACACAAGATACCCTATTACAAAGTACAAAGGTGTTGATCGAGGGACGCCTGGGTGGCTCAGCGGTTGAGCGTCTGCCTTTGGCCGAGGTTGTGATCCTGGAGACCCGGGATCGAGTCCCACGTCAGGCTCCCTGCAGGGAGCTTGCTTCTCCCTCTGCCTGTGTCTCTGCCTCTCTCTCTCTCCCTCTCTCTGTATGTATGCATGTGTGTCTCATGAATAAGTTAATGAAATCTTAAAAACAACAACAACAACAACAACAACAAAAAAGGTGTTGATCCATGTGAAGAAGAAACCCAGAGATTAGCAGTGGTTGGAACCTACTACCACCCTAAGGGCTGGAGAGACCAAGGAAGGGTTTGGTTTTATCCACACTCCAAGGCCAGAGCTGTGGGACTTCCTGGGTGGAGCTGGACCTGTGGAGGAGAGAAGCTTTGCTGCAGGTGCTCATCGACACACCTAGAGAGAGAGACTTCTTAACTCTGCCCCCCTCCCAAACCCCAACCAGTGCCTCCCACCAGTGAAAACTAACCAGAAGCCAGTTCCCAAGGAATCTGGGAAATACCATTCAGGACTCGGTCTCCAGGGAATAGGTCAAAGAGAAAGTCCGTATATAAGCAGTACACACGTATGACTAAGGCTCTGACCTATCATTTTATACATATGCCATCAGAGCAAACTGAAAAGTCACAAAGCCACAATTATTGATAGTGCAAGTACCTCCATTCTTGCATACATCATCGTGTGTCACCTCTGTCCTGCCGGCTTCATACGTTATTGTAGATGCTGTGTTTTCATACTGCCAGTATCTACTGCATGTAGTCACGTCTCCATACACGCTATTTTTTAGAGATTTTACTTATTTATTTGAGAGAGAGAGAGAGAGAGAGAGAGGGAGCATTGGGTGGCAGAGGGAGAAGGAGAAACAGACTCCCTCTGAGCAGGGAGCCCGACGCAGGACTCGATCCCGACTCCAGGATCACAACCTGAGCAGAGGCAGACGCTTCACCGACCGAGCCACCCAGGCGCCCCTCCATACATGTTTTTAATTCCAAAAAGAAAGAAGGCTGACTCTATCAAGAGCACAGTTTTAACTAGAAGGAAGGGTGGCGGGAGCATGGGTGGCGAGCAGACTCCACTGACGGACACAAGCATCCCCCAAGATGGTAGGCTCCAAGGAGCCTTGTGGATGCCAGGCTTGAGGCGAACACACACCCATCGTTAGCTCTCTGTGCCACGTGTGCCAGTGCAATGGCTCAACATCTTTTTTCAGGGTGATGTTGACACATGTCAAATACATTAACATTCCTCTTGGAATGACTCATCTGGAGGGAACAGTCAGCTCTGAAAGACAGGAGGAAAGGGGTGCGAGAAGCATTTTACAGTAGTTCAAGACATTGGGACCAGCTCCATTGTTCTTTGGCCTTTGTTTTTTAAAGAGAGCAATCACGGTGTTGCTGCGGTGGTGTCTTTGCTCGACAGTTATCAGAGTGAAAATGTGGACGTAGTGTTTGCTTCACCCATTCAGAAAGGGGTCACCGAACCCTGGGAGTGGACGTGACGAGGCCTCTCCTGCTGGCCTCTGTCCCTGTCGTGCGGCGTATCAGGAGCCCAGCCAGCCGAGTCTTCGGCATCCGCTGTGGCCACAGCCTCAGTCTCCTCTCTCGCTTGCTCCTATGCTTTCCCCAGGCCCTGGTCCCTGCCCCTCAGGCCCGTGCTGACACCACACACCACGCTCAAGGTCGAGGGGTGCTTCCTTCCCCTCAGAGTCTTCCCTCCACAAGGTTAGAACCTCACTGCTTTGTTTGGTTCTGAGGAAGATTTGCCTGTGGTTTCAGCTATTAGTGAAACAAGAATCCATCGACGACAACTGTCTGTGACCCTCTTTGGAGCCCCAGGCCCAGACTCTTCCTCATGAGGCCTCTTCCCCAGAGCTGCCTGCTGTGTGCACCTTTCTGTGCAGGGAAAGCAGCTTCTCCCTCTAGGGAACAGCCTCAAGTGTGTCAGCCCCAGTGTCCATACCTAACCAATCTGGGATCCGAGAGGGAGGAAATTGCATACTGTGCACCCGGGTTTAGACGCCCCCTTCCACCTCTGCTCTCGGGCTGCTCTCGGGCTGACCATCCTGAGTATCAGGATGATGGACAGTGGAGTTTCCGTTCCCTTCATGAGCACACCTCTCTGTCCTCATGCTCTCGCTTCCACACACACCCATAATCCCAAATAGGTAATCAGGATGCAGCTGTCCGACACCCAGACACTTCTCGAAGCCTGAGACACTGCCTGTACAAGGACACTTCCCACAGGTTGTCAGCATGCTGCTGCAGGGCGCTCTGCCCCCAGGGGGGTCTGCTTTCTGCTTTCAGGGCAGCTCTCTCAAAATGAGATCAACATGCATCCAGTAGTCCTCTTCTGCGTCCCACTCTTCAACAGAAATACACTCCTATCAACAAGGACCAGCCACAGCTCATGTGCACAATTCAGACATAACCTCAGTGGAAAAGAGAATGTGTCAGCCCCTGCTCCCCAACAAAAATACTAAAAATGGAAACAGAGCTATGGTCCACCAAATACCCCACTTTAAGTTACCATACTTTTTCTTCTAAAATATCTGCATTCATCTTCCTGCTTCTTCCCAGGCTTTCCTGGAGAGCGCTGGGTGGTACTGGTTTTATATGTGAACCACTAAAGGCCCCTCCAGGTAATCTTTCTCAGATGAGAGAATATCGTATATGATGTCCCAAAGAGGCAGTCTTCACCAGAAAAAGGCTTACAGATTTGAAATGATAGATTTTCCATCTTTGACAAAACCTACAAAGGATGCCAAAAGCGGGGCACTTCAGTTATGCCATGTATTTGCACTATTATGGTGCACGTTTGGTGGCTTTTCCAACACGTGCTGACCCTGCTCTGGAGCGAGGTATCATGGCCATACACCTCTCTCCACCACCCCCAGCGCGTACCCCTATGCACACACACCCATCAAGGAAGGCCTCGGCAGGCAAGAATTAATGTAGACCAGCTGCCTGCCCCGTTTTGCTGCAGAGAAACATGCTCCGGCTAATAGTCCATGTGAAAAGCAATTACAAATCAACCTCTCAAGGCTGAAACATTCTTTCTTGTGACGTTTGATATGCCTCCCGTACTTGAAACCATTGTTTTTGTTTTTGTTTTTTTGTTTTGTTTTGTTTTGTTTTGTTTTGTTTTGTTTGTTTGTTTGTTTGTTTTTTGTCGTTGCTGCTTGTTTTGTTCTGTTTACAGCATCATCCACATCCATGGCATCTCTCCTGGCAAGAGGTCACAGATTTTCCCTGGACCTTCAGTTTCAGCTACTTTGGGGGCCACTGTCTACTTCTTGGGATCAACCGCAGCCCCCACACTGACACTTTTGTGCCATATCGCTCGTATTCGAAGCCAAGCCATCCCGAGGAAGTCTTGCACGTTGTGTGGTATTGTCAACTGTCTTTACGTGGTGCAGTGCTAGTAAATAGTTCAGTTCGGATATTTTTGTCTTCAGTGGATGTATGGTAGAGAATAAAAGGAGAAGCTATTATTGGAAACTGTAACTCTCCCTCAGAGACTCTTCTTCCAAGCAGTTTACTGTTTGGACATCTCATTTCCTTGGGATTACAGGCAGGCCGAGCTGATCTCAGGGCCTCCGCTCTTTCCAGGGCACCACGCTGCCTGCTGAGCACTTCAGCTGAGCACTCGTCTTGTCAGCCACCTCGAGTTCTGTGATGTGTCACTCAAAGCAGAGTCTTGAACTCTGCCATCAGTTCACTGAAGAGGACGGCGGAGAACAGACGGAACTAACAGAACTGATTTCCTTCCTCCTCTGCCCCTCCCTTCTCTCCTTCCTGCCTCCTTTCTTTCTTCTTCTTCTTCTTCTTTTTTTTTTTGCTTTCCCCCCTTTCTTCTTTCTTTTATCAGTATTGGCAATTTAGCTGAGCATCTCGAATTCCTAAAGAAACTGAATCAACTATCATCTTTTACCTAAAATCACAAAAATTGATCTTTTCACAGGAGGGAGGCACCTGCCACTCACTTCCTGAGCTTCTCTTCCAGCTGCTGTCAGCTTTCTCTTACTTTTTCTATGTCCTTTGCAGCCCCAGCCTAGTTTAGGGGAAACTTCTGAAACAGCTCCATGGTATATCCTCTCCATGGCTCAAGAAAGCTAAGGCCTTTCCAGGTAAAATGGTCTGTTCCCCTGGGTATACTGTTGTCCTTGCATATCTCAAATGTGCCCTTCATTCTCAAAAGTGTCCTGATCTTCTGATAAATTATGCCATTATTGTGTCCCTCAGGGTTCTTCAAACTCAGTTCAGACCCCAATTTCAGGGTTTGTGGCAGGCAATCTCAATCTCGATCCCTCCCCAAGGTTTTCCAGAAATCTCTGAGTTCCTGAAAGTTATTCCCTTGTGCTTCTCAATAGCTTCCTGGATTCTGTTTTTCTCAGGCATGTCCCTAGATGTAGAATCCAGCTTTCATTGGTTAATTCAAAATTTCCACTACCATTAATTATAAGAACATTTGATATGCTTTGCTAAAGTTTGGGGAGAGTGCTGGGAGTGGCCATATTGTTTGGTGGCTACTTCCTGCCCCTCCTGCTCCCTTATCTCCCCTCCTCTGTGAAGAGTAACAAACACATTCCTCTCTCTGCCCCCTGCAGAGTCTTGCTGTTCATATAAAGCTCCCTGGAGGCCTCAGCTTGTGTCCCTAGTTCTTGCCAAGGAAATTTTATAAAGAAATATCTTGTTCTTCACCAAAGAAAATCTGAAGAATACATTTCCCTTCATGTACTTAAATCTAACTGCCTAACTACATTTCTTTTAATTGCCCTTATCTTGATTCTCATGGGTGTGTGGAGAAAAGTAAACTTTGGCAAAAAAAAAAAAAAAAAAAAAAATGAGAGAAAAGAAGAAGAGATGAAAGCATAAAAGAAATAAAAGTCATGGGACAGGAAGAAAAAAGGGGGGAGATAGAGAGGAGAAGAAAAAAGAAGGGAGCGAGGGACCAGATTTTAAGGTGTCATCCTTCTGAACAAAGGTTTTAAAACTTTCCTGCAAATGGGTGTTCCCAGGGGTGTTGTTCAATGATTTAGATTTGTGGACCACACTTTGAAAACTCTTCTAGAACATTCTTAAGCTTAAGGGAGACAGTAAGATTATATACAACTGATGTAGGTAAATTGAGGAGGATTATGCTTATTTTTTCTTACCAATTTATTGGAACTGTTTGGAGATCATGCCGTCAGCTTTGATATCTCATTTTGGCCTGCAAATCTGAAGTCATCGTAGGTGGCAAAGTATTGAACACAAGACTTAGAATGTGCCAGTCTTTTTCAAATCCAGCCTTGGCTTAAACAGTATACACGTTAGCCTTATCCAGTACCTTTGCAGACAGATACAAAGTCAGATCATCCAGGAGTGTTGGCTAAGTTGCTGGGACATTTGTTGAGCTTCTTTTAAAGACCGTATCAGAGAAGTAGTAATGAAATAATATATGGTAAGTGCCTAGTACTTTGTCTAGGACCAAGTGTTATTACAATGAAAAAAGACAACTTATCGTTGGAGACAGCACATGTTCTTCAAGATATTTAGTGTCTTGATGATGAGAATGCCTAATCCAAGTGGTGAACCAGAAGCCAGAGGCCAGAAAGCAGGATAGTGGTGACAAAACCAACTTTATTTGAAAGCTGTAGTCACAAATGTTCTGTGTGATCCTTGGTCTACTTTCATTCCTTCTGCTCCTGTCTTTCAGGGAATTTTCCCCAGGCCCTCGATGCTTATTCCATTTCTAGCCACCTCCCTCTTTCACTGCCTGGAACTGGCTGTTTAGGCAGTCAGAGCTTCCCAGTCAGATATTAGCAGCATAAGATAATGCCTCATGTCTTACTTCATTTGGGCTGCTATTACAAAAATAGCATAGACAGAGTGGCTTAAACCACAAAGTTTGTTTCTCACAGCTCTGGAGGTGTAAAGTTCAAGATAAGGAACCAGCCAATCTGGTGTCTGGTGGGGACCCGCTTCCTGGTTCATACACAGTCAGCCATCTTCTTGCTATGTCTTCATAAGGCAGAAGGATTAAGGGAACTGTCCAGGTCTCTTTAATAAGGGTACTAATCCTTTCCAAGAGGTCTCCACTCCCCAAAGGCCCCACCTCCAAATGCAATCACACAGGGAGTTAGGTTTCAACATATGAATTTTAGAAGGACACAAACATTCAGCCCATAGCACCTTAAAACTCTAAGGGCTCACACTTGGTCATCAGATTAGGACTGAGGAAAGAGACTCCACAATAAAGAGTTCAAGGACCCCCTTCAAGTTGACAATTCCTGGTCTGTCATCTTGCTGTGTGATTCTGATTATTGCTCCAAATCCATGTCTTTTTCATGAAGTCTACATTCTTGGTCAATCAGCTTCATTTCCCAGGAATTAGAATACCTCATAAGACTTTCAGAAATATCTTTAAAGCAAAGCCTCTCTCTCATTTCTCACAGGATAAAATGAAACAGATCATCAGCTTCCATCTCTTTTAAGTTAATAAAGGCAGCTATTGTTCTTCATGTGAAGAAGTTGAATGTCTTACTTGGGGCCAACCAATGACTTTGCGTGAGATCAGATCCAAACGGACAGTTCTGTGAAGGACCGTATGAAGGCTGATTCTCTTTGTATCCACTCCTGGTCTGCTGGCACTGAAAACAAGTTTGGGCAAGATCTGTTTCACAGGATCCTGCTAGTTCAGAGGCCACTGGGCTGATGACTTCATCATCTTCCATACAGATATTAACTTTCAAAATCCCTAAGCAATCATAGGAGAATACTTGTTTCCAGCCCCATAATTCGTTGCATATACGTTGGTAATCACAGGGGGAAATAAAGAAGCTCTTGGTGTGTTTTGAGCACTATCTGATTCATGGGATTACTTGAAATAGGTGACAGCAGAGTAATGTACCTTTTACAGAGATTGTCACGCTGGTTGGCTCTATAGCTGGTTAATAAATGTGATTTAACCTGTTTTAACATTTTTGAGATCATATTGAGAGGGCTTGAATTGTACATTTCCTCAGGACATTGACTTCCACTTGGCCAGGGATGTGAAAAACACACAGCAGCCTCCACCATGTTGTTTAACTCACCTTGGGATCCTTTCTTGAATATTGGTGGTAGCCTAACGTGACATATCTGCAATTAAAGGGTGATGTCAGTTGACACAATGCCACAGAGGCCAGTTAAACATTGTTCCTTAGAAAATAAGAGCAGGATTCAACCCCGAAAACGTTGGTAGTGGTCCAGGGACTGAGTCATTTGGCTTTCTCAGAGCGTCTAAGCTAGCTGGAACATGTCAAGAAGTGCAAGTTCCCTTCACACCATGGAAGCAGGAAAGCAAGAAGCAGGAAAATGTAATTTTAAAATAATGCACTGCTCTAGGGATCTACTATTTCCCTCACAATTTGGGTCTAACCTTATTCATGGATGTTAACCCCTTGTACTGGAGCTCACCAACTGTGCTGGGTGGGAAAAACAGCACATCTATATTATTTCAAAATTCAACATACCTTTAGGTGCTCAAATTTTCTTTTTGCTTTTTGCAAAAGAGCTGGAAATTGAAAGATTAAAACTAATTTAATTTATGGGCACCTCCCATTTTGATGGGAATACTTGGAATGTATGACATACTTGTAAAAAAAAAAAAAGTCTTCATGAAAACCCAATGATATACCCAAGTGAATCTGTACTCATGTTTGCACAATTGAAATGTCACAGAAAAATTAAAATATCTGGTGTAGGAGACGGACAATATGGCTACCCCTCTAGAAAGGAGAGAGAGCATGGTTATGTTTCTACATTATTTTCTGTTGCTACAGTAACTAATCATCACAGACTTGGTGGCTTAAAACAAACACAAATTTATCATAGTATACTTCTGTAGGCCACAGGGTTGACACACATCTCATTGGGCTAAAATCAAAGTAGCAGCAGGATAGCAGCTATCAGCAGGATTGTAGTCCTTTGGAAGCTCTAGGGGAGACTCTTTCCTTGCCAGCGTACTTTGGCTTGTGGACCCTCCCCCATCTTCAAAGCCCATCAGGGTGGGTGAGCCCTCCCATCACTGTCACTCTGCTGTCTTCTTTGGCCTCCCTCTTTCATTTTAAAAGACCTTTGTGATTACATTGAGCCCACCCAGATAATCCAAGATAATCTCTGTATCTTAATATCCACCAATTCACAACCTCATGTCCATCTGCAACCTGAATTCTTGTTCCTCATATAAGATAAACATAGTCACAGGTTCCAGGCAATAGGACAGGGATATCTTTGGGGAGGGGGACATTTAGTCTGCCTACCACAATTTCTAATTTATTCTCTAAAATGTACACAAATGAGTCCTTTTCCATCTGTTTCTTTACCAAAGGAAAATAACTGGAATTGACTTCGTACAACAATTACAAAAGTAAGCTCGGAGTTATAAATTTATAGTAGAAGGATAAAGGTGGTTTTTTTTTTATGCATTTTGGTTAAGAGCCAAAGATTCTTTACTAAAAAATTGTGAAAAGTACTGCTATAAACAGATGACTATTAAACTTAGTCATCAAGTTAAGTTAAATTCAATTTAACTTAAATATTTATTAGGAGTGAAAGCAAACATAAATGTTGAAAATTCAAATCCTTACTTCTCAACTGTCTTCTCATTTTCCCACAATGTATTTCTGGCTATTTGGAGGTAATTTCCTAGATTTTATTAACCTGTAACAGAAGGGCTTTACAGCTAAGTCTATTGCTGAGAATAATTCATTTGTAACCCTATTTTGCAGCTTCAGAGCCAAAGAGGTTAAGGGAAAAAAGCAGGAACTCAGAAAACCTTGTTGCCTGAGGGCTGAAATAAGTTGGAAAGAGGTGGTCCCTTCAAGAAATGTGGGTGACCTGACCTTTTATAGCAAGATGTCGGATCCCTCAGTAAAAATTTTCACATAAGTGGAATCTATACATTTGGAAATTTTTGTAAGCACTTATTCTATACTGAACATAGTTTCAGGCACTGAGGATACAGTCATGGACAAAGGAGACAGAATGTCTCATCTTGTGAAGTTTACATTCTTTTTTTTAACGATTTATTTATTCATTCATTCATTTATTCATTCATTCGAGACACAGAGAGAGGCAGAGACATAGGCAGAGGGCGAAGCAGGCTCCCTGTGGGGAGCCCAGTATGGAACTTGATCCCAGGACCCCAAGATCACAACCTGAGCCAAAGGCAGAAGCTCAACCCCTGAGCCACCCAGGTGCCCATGAAGTTTGCATTCTAATAGGAAGAGGAGAGAACAGACATGTAGGTGCTTAAAAGAATTTTAGTGAATGTGTGATAAAACATGCACATATGACAAAACAGACTGCACAAACTGAACAATCAGGGACAATGTCATAAAGGGCTATTTACAAAGGTGTGGGCAGGTTCAAGGTGAACCAAGGTACCCAGCAGGGAGGGCACTGGAGAAATCAATGCTCTGACTCACAGTCCTCTGACCCCAGTGCCTGTGAGAACCTCCCATGGCCAAGTCCAAAGCCCAGCTTGAGGTCCAAGGAGCTACTACTGTCCTCCTTTAATAAAGATCAGCCTCCCAGAGCATAGAAAATGGTGGAGAAAGGTAGAGACCAGACCTAGAAGAGCAAACTCAAACCTTCCAGCATCTTCTTCTATGTATCAGTGCTTTGGAGTGATGAAATGGGGTTGTGATAAGGCATTGGGATCTACTCTAGATAGAGTTCAAGGAAAACCTCTCTTGAGTTGTTGGGAGAGAGCATTTGAGTTGTGACCACAAAACAGAAAGAAGCCACCCATGTGTGGAGCAGGGGCAGATGTTTATTGGGAGAGAGAACCAAGTGCAAGTGCCAAGGACCTAAGGTATATGAATCAGCTCAGTGTGCTGACAAAGGGACAGTTCAGTGCCCATAACAGAGCCAGGGTAAGGGGCAAGTGGTAGCAGATGAAAGCAGAGAGGCAGGTGGTGACTAACTCTGCAGAAGGCTTGTCTTAGGTCATGTTTTCTCAGAAGAAAATCCTGAGATGAGGGTCTGAGGGCAAATAAACCAGGAGGCACAGGAAGGAGAAGGGGAGAGTGAGAAGGGAAGGCAAGGATTCCAATTCAGGGAATGTTATTTCCTGACTGTGCCGTGGGCAAGTGGGGGTCCTGGGAGGACTGGGATTGTATAGGGGACCAACAGAGCACAGCTCTGGAGGGGAGGAAGCAGGCTGCTTGTGCTTCAGCTCCCACCCATGGCCTTGCGTGGGCAGCTCCCAGGGGATGTCCCTGGCTGGCTCTTCTGAACAAGAGATAAAGGTCAGGTGAGAAGTTTCACTTGTTTGCAGGAGACTGTGGAGGAGAGGTGCACAGGAAAGGTAAGTAGCAGGCCATGAGGCACAGGGCCCTCAGAGTCTGCTAACGGGCTGAAAGTCATTTGGACTTCTCCTAAGTGTGATGGGAAGCCATCAAAGGTGATAAATTATTCACATTTTCTCTAACCGGGCTGAGATGTTAGAGGATGAGAGTCCAAATGAATTCTTTTTTTTTTTTTTTTTTAAGGAAAATTAAGATACAATTCACAAACCATAAAATGTATCTTTAAAATACGCCATTCAGGGGATTTTAGTATAGTTACAGAATTCTGCAACCCTCACAACTACCCAATTCCAGGGCATTCTCATTGTCCCAAAGAGAAACCAGAACCCATTAGCAGCCATTCCCCATGGACAGGACTCTTAACATCAGTGTGGGAAGGTGGTTAGTGAGGCCTCGGTATTCATAAAAGAAACTCCCTGTAGAGGGAAGAGCACTGGCTTCTGAGTCAAACACCCCAACTTTGACCAGTAGGCCTCTTTCCAGGCCCATATCTACAGGCAACACCTCAGTGTTTTCAGGTCTGAAACAGAAACAGCAATATCCACCTTGTGCAGTTTTTCTGATTATTCGATGAAGCATGCTCACATAGCACTTTCCCTACAGTAATCATCATGTGTTTTATGTACCTATGCATCGGTGGAATGCACACCTTGGATAGGAAAGATGCTCATGGGGGAAGGGAGGTGTACAAACCTCAGTGTTTGGTAAGAATGACAGAGTTAAAAACCTAAGCAAAACATGAACTTAGAAAGTTTTCGTGAATTGAGACAGGAACTAAAGATTTCTGAGAAGGGCTATCTGCAAGTGTTGTTTTCCAGCTGAGCAGCCAAGGGATAGAGAGAGATACAGAGACACAGAGTGACAGTGGCAGCCTAAGACAGTGTGCAGCTGGAACACCTGAAGACCAGAATGGGCTGGTGACCAGCCAAAGGTGACCTGGCTTTTTTGCAGGCCAGGCCAGCTCAGGCAGAGAGTGCTGGCCTGACTGATGGGGGAATGGACAGGCATTAGGATGAGGAATACTCAGAAAGTCCCTCAGAGACTCAGGCTGGGGCAAGCTGTGACCCAAGAAGGAGCTACTCTGTACCTGGGCTGTGCACTTGCCTTTTGTAAACCTGCATATCTTGCCTTCTGGGGCTCTAAATAACCAAGAGTGGCCAAAAGTGATGTTGTGAGTGAACTGACACCGAAGAAAAGAAAAAACCCAGAACAAAATGGCAAACATTTTTTTTTTTTTTTTTTGGCAAGAAGCAAAGGAAGAAAAAAAATATCCAAGCACCTAAAAGTTAAAATAATAATAAACCTTGATTCAGAAAGATCAAATTAATTTCTTATAGTTCCAGAAGCTAAAAGTTCTGAGATCTGGGTGCCAGCATGTCTGGGTTTGGGTGAAAGCCCTCTTCCAGACTGCAGACTACCAATCCTCATTGTATCCTTGCATGGCTGGGAAAAGAGCAGAGGAAACAAGCTCTCTGATGAGTCCCAAAGGGACTCATCCCATCCTAATTACCTCCAGAGGCCCCACCTCCAAATACCATCACACTGGTGAGAAGGGTTTCAACACATGAATTTAGGGAGGACACATTCAGTCCGTGAGACTTGCCTTTTTTCACGTTCTTTGTTGAGGTCTTTTTGCATCCATATTCACAAGGGTTATTGGTCTCTAATCTTTTCTCGTGATGTCTTTGTCTGGCTTTGGTATCACAATGACTTTGATCTCAGACTAAGCTAGGAAGTGGTCCCTCCTCTTCCTCTTCTTAGAAGAGTTTGAGAAGGATTGGTGTTAATTCTTCTTTAAATATTTGGTAGGATTCACCAGTGAAGCCATGTGGTCCTGGGTTCTCTTTGTTGGAAGTCTATTTTGTTTAATGACTTACTCAATATCTCTCTTTTTCTTCTAGAGTTTTTGGCAATCTGGGTTTCTAGGAACCCATTCATTTCCTTTAGGTTGTCTCAACTGTTGGCATATAGCTGCTCATAGTATTCTCCTACCGTCTGTTTTATTCCTGTCCAGTTGGTAGTCAGATCCCTGCTCCCATTTCTTCTCTCTTTTTCTTCTTGGTCATCATAGCTAAAGGCATGTCAATTTTGTTGATCTTTTCAAAACAATGACTCTTGGTTTAATTGGCCAGTGTTTATTTTTGAAGAGAGGTTTTCATTTCATGTTATTTGCTTTCCAGTTTGGGGAAGTTTATACTGGTTTCTGTAAGCACAGATGTAGTTCATTCTCTGGGGTGCAGTGTTTTAAAAGTGATGGTTCTGTTTGTATTTGATGAATGGAGTTACGCATGTATTGACTTACACAGAAAGTTCTCTCCCTTTTGGTTAAACAGAGTTGGCTACATTCTGAGGGATGCAGCCTTGGGTTGATAATAAGGGAAAACCATTGCTGAGGACACTGAAATTTGTTACAATTATTTTAGTGCTTATCTTCTCTGCCAAAAACAAGTTAAACCAAATATAAATCTTCAAGTGTAAACATTTTCTTTATGTTGTTGCCCTATTCTGAAATTCTTTCTCAACATTTTAGCCTCGGCATAGAGAGGATATGCATACATATCCTTTTTCCTTATAAGGCTTGTCTCATCTCACCCTATAACCTCACAGAAGTGACTCTGTGAGGTGAAACCAGAAAAGAAATCCTGCTGGATAACTATGTAGCCATTCTCTTTTCCAGATCTGAGACTTAATGCAGTCTGTTTCCTGTCCTTTGGCTTGCACTACCATCTAGCCAGCTCTGATCCACCATTTAACATCTCTCAGAGTAGAGGAGTCAAGACTGTTAGACTTGTTTGTGTCAGAAGAGTCATTATGAAGGGCAAGAGGTGGGTGGACCTTGATCTGCTAATTAGGGAAGAGACATGGTCTTGTGCACAAGGCGGGGGGCGGGCGGGGGTCATGCATGAGGGATGTCTGGGCAAAGGTTTAGGGTCAGGAAAAGATGGACTAAAGCAAGGCATCACAGAACAGCTCAAGATATGAATTTAAAGTCTAAAATAACCTCCATCTCATTTCCAGATACACATTGCTGTGTGCATATATGTGTGAATGTGCACATATACATACGTAGACACATCGAGGCTCTCCTTTTGGTCCCACAGAAGTATATTTGTACATTTGACCTCAGGTCCTTTTCTATTGCATTTCCTTCAGTGGAAATGAAAATGAAGCGGGATCCCTGGGTGGCGTAGCGGTTTGACGCCTGCCTTTGGCCCAGGGCGCGATCCTGGAGACCCGGGATCGAATCCCACATCGGGCTCCCGGTGCATGGAGCCTGCTTCTCCCTCTGCCTGTGTCTCTGCGCCTCTCTCTCTCTCTGTGACTATCATAAATAAATAAAAATTAAAAAAAAAAAGAAAATGAAGCAAAGTGGAAGGACTTGAGGTCTTTGTTCTTGGGGATCCAATGGACACCCCATGGCAGAAATTGGGCATGATTGATGCCCATCCTGAGCCTTAGCAGAAATGAGCCCTACCTTTTATGAACTGGTCTGTGTGTGTGTTTGAGTGTGTGTGTGAGTATGTGAGATCATCTACGTGACAGGCACCAACAATTCCCTGCATTCCTGTACGCATGTGCCAATACTTCTACTAAGGGGAGGAGTCCCCTTCTCTTGAAACTCAGCTGTCCTTCTGACTTGTATTGACCAACAGAATGCAACAGAAATGATACTGTGCCTTAAGAAGTCTGGAAGTTTCCACAGAGACCAAACCATCATGTAAAGAAAATTGTGCTAGACTACTGAAAAACGAGAAATCATGGGATAGGAGGAGTTTGTTTGTTTGTTTGTTTGTTTAAAAGGTCTTGTTTAAAAACATAGCTTTGAGGGACACCTGGGTGCCTCAGTGGTTAAGCGTCTGCCTTCAGCCCAGGGCGTGATCCTGGAGTCCCGGGATCGAGTACTGCATTGGGCTCCCTGCATGGAGCCTCTCTCTGCCTATGTCTCTGCCTCTCTCTCTATGTGTCTCTCATGAATAAATAAATAAAATCTTGTTTAAAAAACATAGCTTTGATTTTGAAATCAAAGTGGAATAGCTATTTTGTGAGTGTTAGGGATGGGATTGAATGTCAACCTATAACATCACATCTGCAGAGCCTGTACATAATATTTCAGAAACACTTGGGACACCTGAGTGGATCAGTTGGTTGAGTTTCTGACTCTTGATTTCAGCTCAGGTCATAATCTCAGGGTCATGAAATTGAGCCCCACATCCTCACTGAGCATGGAACCTGCTTAAGATTCTTTCCCTCTGTTCCTTACCCTGCTCATGCTCTTTCTCTCTCTCTCTCTCTCTCTCTTTCAAATAAAATAAATCTTTCAAAAAAAAAAAAAAAAAAGACTCCAGAAACACTCTTTCAAGACCTGGTTCGTGATTCCCTTGAATGGTCTGTTTTCAAGAAGATGAACATGATGTTTCTTAGAGAAAAGATGAGTCAGGACCTGGGTCACATGGTCATCACCTGTGGTCTTGAACATTTCTTTGTGTGGGTAACTCATCAACTGTCAGGACAGAAGTTTTATTTAGAGACATCTCATGCTCTGCAGTCAATGTTCTACCAGGATTCCAGCAGAATCACAAAGTAAGTGTAGGTCTCATCCACTATCCATTATCCTCTGACACTAATCCCCCCAAAAAAGTGAATTCAGGGATTGGCCAGATTCCTTAACTTTCCTAAGTTCCCAGGTAAATGCCAACAGGGTATGAAATGGGACCCTAGTGAAGAGAGAATGGAACCCTCCAGAGCCTGACTCATCCCAGCTAAGATGGATGAGACTTTTAGTGGAGGATCCAGGCTCATTGATTCACTGATTCAGATTTGTTTCATTCAGACTCACCCTTTACTCATTGAATAAACCTGTATCAGTTACCAAGCAGGTGCCAGCATTGGAAAATGTCTTTACATACATTAATACTAATCTTCAAAAAACCTTGTAAGTGATTTTGCCACTGTTTTAGAGTCAGAGTCAAAGAAAACTTGCTGTTGGTCACATATTTAGTCACTGCCAGAACCAGAAATCTAGCAAAGTCTTCGTATCTCAAAGATTATGTTCCTATGCTGCCCTAGTGTTTCACAGATGTAAATGGGCTTCCATACATAGGTTTTACATGTATTATAAGTAATAGATTTTTAATTTAATCACTCTTTAAATAGATTTAAGAAAGTTTGCACAGAAACCAGCTAGCAGAGAAAAACCAACATTATTTGCCACAAATAGCAGGGAGCAATGGAAATAAAGCCTACTTGTTAGATTATGGCTGCATAAGAGTCCCTTTTCAAGGGCTTTAAACTAGAGCCTGAGTTCTCTTTGAAAAAGGGAAACTGGCAAATATTACCCAGAGGTCTCAGAATACTGACATACCAGCAGCTAGCTTAGACTGTCTCCTGTGTGAATTGAAATTGAAAAAGGCAGGAGTCAGTGTTTTGGGGTATCCTTCTTTGATGTACCATCTAAAACCAGCTCTCTGCCACCTTTGAACAGTACCACTCTGTGCAGCATTCCTTCTGATGAGTTTCCTTGAAAGAGGTCTCAGAAGAGACAGACAAAAACAGACACATACAATGCAATGGGAAGAATACTGTGTCATTAGGATACCCCAACTTTTCTGACCATGCATACTTAGGAATTCATTGACCATACTCCCCCATGTACATTTATATTCCTCTTTTAAAATTAGTATAGGTACAATGGTATGCTAATATTTTGTGCATACTGTAAAACCTACAAAGTAGAAATTTAAGAAATAATGTTCTAAAAAGTAGTGTTCATATCTTTCCCCAATTGCCCAAAACATGGCCTTGCATTGCCCCACTTTGGAGACTCTGGTTTTAGGTGAAAGTACAGGGTGCACAAAGAGAGAGCACCCAATTGACCCACAGAGACAACATGGAGGCTATCTGGAGAGAATGTCACATGAAAAGGTCCTTGCAACAATGTACAGAAAATGAGCAGAAAGAGCCAAGCCTCATAGACATGGAAACATGTTACATATTCTGCAGAGGGAGTTAGAAAGTAGAGTAAGAGAAAGTTATGAAGGGAGAAAGCAGGGCAATTCATGAGGAGCCTCATAAACTAAACTGAGTTAGGGCTCTGTCCAGGGGTCAATGGGAAGCCATGGAAGGGTTTTAGCAGGGAGCAATCCAAGCTCCAGAAAATTCTCCCTCCATTCACATACACACATACCTACCTTACCCGCTGATATGAACACAGTGGAGAACCACAAGTCTGCCAAATGATTCACTTTCTGCCCTTACTCATTCATTCTTTCAACACAGTGTAGCGTGGGCCTACTATGTGCCAGGTACAGTATTCTTATGGGGTATCCAGTGGTGAGTAAGATAGATCCAAGTCATCAGAGAGCTTTCAGTCATCAGGAGGGGATAAAAATGAGCAAATGCATTCAAGATCTCAAATTATGGGAATAAATAATGAGAATGCTATAGAATAAAGACAACTGGAATAGTGGTATCCTTAGGTAAACTTGTTGGGGAAAGCCTCTTGAAAGAAGACACATAAGCCAAGACATGAACAAAGGAATAACCATGACATTTCATAAAGGAGTAGAGGAAGAGTTGTCCAGGCTATGGGAAGGTCATGGATGAAGACAATGAATGTATAAAATCCTGGCATGTTTTGGAAACAAACAACAACAACAAAAGGGCCAGAAAGCTGAATTAGAAGGAAGGAGGGAGGGGGATGAGAGGCAACGGAGGTTTTCACAAGATGAGCAAGGCAGCTCAGGGAACATTGAGAAGCCAAGTGAGGGCTTGGTAGCAAGGGGACACACTTCCCATCACAGTCTGCAGAGCTCATTCTGGCTGCTGGAAAGTCTGGTCATTGCTAAGGCTAGTCTCCCCAGGGAGTTGGCCCAGACTAGCATAGTTGTGATAAGTGAAGAGAGGCAGACATTTGAAAGAGATTATTGTCAGAACTTGGTGATTTGGGGAAAGATGCTGAGAGCAAGTTTACCATGTCCTGGGGAAAATCTTATTGCATCAGACAGGGAGACATTCAGCACCCCTAGGCAATACAGGGAGACAGCTCATGTCAGGCAGCAACAGCACTCCTCGCAGCTTCTGGAGGAAGAAAACCCCCTCAGAGGATCCAGGGTGTCCTCAAGTCCACTCTTAAAGGGTGGCCTCTGAACATTTTTCTTTGTCTCCAAAAAGTTATGAATGCCCAATGCTGCCTTCCAAAAGAGCACTGAGCTATTAAAAACTAATGAAATCTGGAAATGTGGTATTGATCAGGAGTGTTTTCTTCCAGTTACCACCAGGCTCTGGGGTGACTCAGGGAGAGCCCAATGCAGACATGAATAATCTTTCGCGTCATCCCCATCCCCCTCAAAGAAGCCATGTCTGTAGGGCCACTCACCAAGAAGTTTGGGGACCACCTTGGAAAGGGGTGGGGTGTACTTCAGTTGGTTACCCAAGCCAGACCACCCCTTGGTGGGAACTGAGAATAGGAGACTCCTTGGCTGGGCCCATGAAGCTGATCTTCAGCCAGATCCAGCCCCAAAGTTTGCTTGTTTCTTTGTTTCCCTATTCTAGTTCCTTCCATTGATCCCAAGTACGTAGTGCTTTGAGCTGCCTCAAACAAAGGGAAAGGGAACTGGCAGGTATTCAGCCAGAAAACACCTGCTACGACCACGTGCCTGAGTTAGCAGCTTTATGTAGCTTATCTCATCAGAGGCTCATACAAAGTTTCAACACGGAGAGTATTACCTCTGTTTTATTAACAGGAAAGATGAAGTTTGTAATGTCAAGAGGTTTATCTTGAAGCCAAGAGTCTCTGAGCCCTTATCTCGGATAAGGAAATCATCAGTGTACACTTATGCAGCACTGCGTGTGCCGTGCAGAAGGCTACTGGCCCTGTGAGCCTCACTCTGAGTCCCCAGTCAAAAAGCAAAAGACTCATGGCAACCTCTATGAGGAAAGTGCTCTTATTTTTCCTCGTAGCCTGAGGCCACCTGGACAGGAAGAGCTGGGGTTTGAACTCAGGCACTTTGGCTCTTCTTCCCACCCTAGATTTGCCCAAAGGCATAGCCTTTTCATAGTAGAACTCTGAACACAGAATCACTTAGAAAACAATAATTCTAAAGCCAGCACAAAGACCCTCATTGAGGGTGAGGAATGAGAAATAATCAAACAAACATTTTCTATAATGAATGTCACACGGACCCAGCTGACCGGGTTCACATATGCTCACATATGTCATCCATGTGTGGATATTTCAAAGAACAGATAGCACGAAGCCTTGGAGACCTGTCACATAATTATGTGTGATCTACAACACACGGTCTAAGTTTTCTGAGCCTCGGTCTCCTTGTTGTTAAATCCAGGCTAATTGCTTCTACAGGAGCTCCATCCATGGAAGATTTTGTGCCACCTAGCATCTAAGACACTCAACAGGTGTCAGGCCCTGTCATCCTTCCAAGGGATCAGCATGTGAAAAAGAGTTAGAGAAGAGGAAGGTGAAGAGGAAAGAAAAGTGGCATGCAGAGGTTTTCTTTTTCTCAAAGAGGAGGTCCTTGCTAAAGATAGAATTGCTAAAGGGAAATCTAAAATGATGTAAGAGAACTCAGAGGAACCAGATAGTGCATGGGATGAGAACAGGATGGCAGCAGAAATATTGCAGTGGAATAATCCCTGTCTGTTGGAGATAGGAGGAAAAGGTTGCCCTGACTTTTTCTTTTCTTTTCTTTTTTCTTTTCTTTTCTCTTTTCTTTTCTTTCCTTTCCTTTTCTTTTCTTTTCTTTTCTTTTCTTTTCTTTTCAGGGACTATAGCAGTCAGGCTAATAAGAGTTGCTTCTGGGGGTGCGAGGGGAGGAGTTGGACACCCATACTCTTGCATATCCACTTATCTAGGGTAGAGAGAGATAGAGACATGGAAAGAGAATGTCCCCACCCACCACTGGGGGAAATTGGCCAACAAGCAGCAGAGATGGGATGAGGTGAAAGTATCCAAGTGTAACACGAGAACAAAGATGTTGCAGAACAAAAAGCCAGGAGGGAAGAGTGGAGAAGTAAAAAACTGATCATGGTGAAGGAAAAGAAGGAGGAGCAAAGGATTCAGAGTCGCTTGGGTTGCAAAAGAAGAAGCAATGAGAGGTTGTTCCAAAAAAAAGGGCAAAATTTTAAATTCTCAAGAGCTCTCTCTTCCAGGCCAAATGAGAGTGGTAGGGATCAGGGCTTTGTATGACAGCTATGGTAACTGGCTGGTGCAGAATGGCCTCAATGGTATAGACCATGTTTGGTTAATCTGGTGATCTCTGCTACCCAGTATGGCACCTGGCACACAGTTGGGGGTCAGGTCATGTTGAATGAAATAATATCTACGACACAAGTGTGATCATCATGATCCCCATAGCCCTTGCTATCCCGGACCATGTATGGAGCCCAGAGCCTAGCAAAAAGGTGGGGACGGAGGGCTGTGTGGGGAGACAGGATGATCCCAAGTTCTGAAAGGAGATGCTCAAGGGCCCAAGAGGAAAAGCCCTTCATCCCTTTGCATTCCCTACAGCTACCCAAGCAGCTCTAATGAAGAGGGGGGCTCTGTGCCACGGCCAGGGAAAGAGAAACAAGGAGGAAGGTCATGGTGGGAAGCTTTCTCACAAAGGGTTGCTGAGCCTGCCTGGATCTCTTTCATACCTGTGTCCAACCAGACGATGCAGCTTTCTACATGCTCTCACTCCCAGACAGATCCTTTTGTCTTTCTTGTGCGGTGTCAATCTGGTCTCACTAAGACTTGAGCCTAAACAAGATTTTGGCCTAAAAAGTTCTGCTGGGTCAAGAAGCGGGGGAGAGGGGATGCAGCACCTGGGTAGCTCAGTCAGATGAGTGACTCTTGGCTTCAGCTCAGGTCATGATCTCAGAGTCATGGGATCAAGCCCCACATGGGTTCTGTGCTCAGTGTGGAGTCTGCTTGAGATTCTTTCCCCCTCCCTCTCCTTCTTCCTCGGTGCCTCCCCTGGCTCATGCTCTCTTTTTCTCTGCCTATATTTCTCTCTCAAGTAAATAAGTAATAAATTTTTAAAAAGTTTGCTGGGGGACCAATCACAGATCTAAGCCACAGGACCCTTTCTGAGTACTCATTACATGCCCATTACATGCCCAGCCTCCTCAAGTAACCAGAAGAGATGTTGTCCTGGGTCTGCGATGGCTTACATGATGATCAGAGAAGATTCACTACTTGCTCAAGACCAGCCAGCTAATCAGTGACAGTCTTTCTGACCCTTAAACGGCCCCTCACAAAGCCACAAGGGCATCCAGACATATCAGTATTAATGGTTGGGCTGGTGATGGTGGTGGTACTGGCAGTGATGAAGAAGATGACACTGATCACCTAGCACTCCATCCCAGCAATGCTAACCAATTTATAGATAAGGCACTGAGATGGAGACAGTGAGAAGTTTGCCCAAGATCACATGGTCGGTAAATTAATCTCTTAAAAGCACCAGAAAACTCTTAAAAAGGCAGCAGGCTGTGATGTATTACATAAATGAGATTGGAGGGTGGGGAATGGGAGCTTGACATTCCCCATACACTCAGTTTGTTGAATTCAGGCAAATTGCCCCTGGTCATGGTAATCAGTAACCAGAGCGATGAGACATGACCCATGGCTTTCCTGCCACCATCTTGCAAGAATCTGTTTGCCAGCACTTTTCTCTCTCACCAGGGCCTTAGGATCCCATCACAGAGGGCAAGAAGGAAATGAACAAGTCTGACCAGAGAATCAGCTTGGCAAAGAGTGCCTGGAAGCAGGGAGTAAATCTCAGCTTTTTAATATTAGTTTTGTCTCTTATTGATTTATTTTATTTTCCTTTTCCAGAATAGGAGTGTCCCTGCAGTCTAGCTCATCAGTGGCCTTTAAAGGTTTCCTATTGATCTGGGCAACTATTGTCTCAGTTTGCATTATTCCATTTGGAGACACCCTTTGCTTTTTGGTCATGTTCTGTATTTGGAACCCAAACATGGCTTCTTTTCTGGGAGCAAGGAGCAGACATCTTGGGCCCAAGGTAACAGATGGATTTGACTTCATACTGCTTCTGGCACCTTTCTTGGGCTCCAAGAAGTCTCTAACTCCAAAAAAGCGATGGAGAATGTTGACAGAGGGGTGACGGTCTTTCAAGGACCTGAAGACCTCATTCCAAAGGGCAAAGAAAGAATGATAAGAGCACCTTATCCATAATTCCACCTCACAACAACACTGAGATTAGTTTTACAGATGAAGAAACTGAGTCCAGACACACTCAGCTTTGGATCCTGGATTCACTGGCAGCTGCCTGCATGTTGAAATAATCTGGTAAAGTTTTAACAGCTTTGGTTTCCCCATCTCCAAATGGGGATCATGATAGAACATTCTAGGGTTGCTGTAGGTTCCCAGTAGGTGCAGTATCTGAGGCCCTTAGCAGAGTGTCTAACACAGAGAGGCTAACCAGTGGATATTTGATGATTGAGAGGGACACCTCCATCAACCCATTTCCTTATAAGATCCATCTGTCTGCCCCACTCCCCATTATTAAAGGAAAACTTGTTTCTTCTTTCTAAGGGAAAACCTACTTCCTCTTTCTAGAGCTAACATTTCATGTGAAGTTTCAGTTTCAGATGCAGAGAAAATGTATTTGAAAATGGCTAGCACAGTGCCTTCCATGTACTAGGTACTCAATGTTGGCCGATTTGTTTATCCATCCATCCCTGGCCCCTGAGTAGCTATGTCTTCAGCACCTTCACATTTACTTCTCTATCCTTCAAACACAATATTCCCCTCAAACACTCCTTTTCCAATATTTTTTTTCTGCCAAGCAGCTTGAACCTTTATCATAATTGTGCATTCCTCATTACTTACTCTTTTCTTCTCAACTCCTGGAAGCTGCTCTTGGACTTTTCCAAAGCTCAGATCTTCCCAAGGTTCCTGTGACCTGCTCTTTGATTTGCAGTCATCCTTGATTGCCTCGGGTCCCTCTGTCTTTCAACGATTTGCATCACCCTCTCTTCCTCGCCAAAGCACTCTCTTTCTTGGCTTCTGCGTCACTTCATTAGTTCATACATTCATTTACTTACCAGTTTCTGTGTGCTTCTGCATGCTGGATGAAGGCACTGGAGTCAGGGGTGGTTACTACTCTAGGAGCCTTCAGACACAACAGTAGATTCTGGTTCTTTCCTCTCTCCTCCATCCTTATCTATTGGCCCACTTTGATCAATTCTTTTAACCCTTGCTTAGATGTCATCTTCTCTGGGAAGACAGTCTGACCGCCCTCCAACAGAGACAACTATTTCTCTTTCTCAGCACTGTTTTCATTCCTTCGGTTTATTTCCGTGATTACCTGTATCCCCTTGGTTTGAACTGTGTTTGTTTGTTTGAACTGTTTTCATTTGCTCCTGATTTGCGCTGTGAATTTCTCGAGGACATGAAATAAGCAAAGCTCTATAAATACCGACTGAGTTGAACGGAAGATTTGCAGTAATTTCTTCACTCTTCCACTTGCTTCCTCTCTTATGCTGTCCCATAAATAGAGCTGAATCT
Source organism: Canis aureus (assembly GCF_053574225.1). Lineage (NCBI taxonomy): Eukaryota > Metazoa > Chordata > Mammalia > Carnivora > Canidae > Canis > Canis aureus. The sequence goes on along the minus strand of NC_135613.1, from coordinate 17,136,858 downwards.
TCTGAAGGTCAATGATTGTTCATGCTCTTTTGGGTTGCCTGTTGATCATGAAATAAGCTTGAGAGATAAATTTCTTCTACCAGGGTCTTCAACCATCATCTTGCATGCGACCATACAAAATTACATGTATGCTTTCTCTCTGGGCCCTCAAACCCTCTAAGTAAGGACTGGAGTAATTTAGCCTGGAGACCTCCTCGAATCCAGACTGTTATCTGTACAAGTTTCCTATGTCTCCTATAACAAACTACCACAAATAGGGTGATTTAAGATGATGGAAATTTATTTTCTCACCACTTTGGATGCTGGAAGTCTAAAATCAGTGAGTCAGCAGAGTCATGCTCCCTTTGAAGACTCCAGGGAAGAATTGTTGCCTACTTCTCTTCTAGCTTCTGGTGACAGCCGGCAATCCTTGTTGTTCCCTAACTTTTAGCTGTGTCACTACAGTCTCTGCCTCTGTCTTCACATGCCCTTCTTCCTTGTGTGTGTCTGTATCTTCACAAGGTCTACTTAAAAGAACACCAGTCATTTATAAGTATTTCTTTAAGTCCCACTCTAATCCAGCATGACTTCATCATAACTAGTTTTATCTACAAAGACCTTATTTCAAAATAAGGCCACATTCTGAGGTTCTGGGTAGACATGAATTACGGAGGGTAGGTGCTTTTAAACCCAATACCTCCTTTTTTTTTTTTTTTCCAATACCTCCTTCTATCCATCTCATCTACCACCACCAAAATCAGATTCCCAAACCACTGCATGGTTATATCCTTCCTGGTCTGAAAAATCTGAGGTTTAAATCTCCTCACTTCCTTGACCACCATAAGCCTCATAAGCAGTCTATTTTCCAATTATAATAGTCATTATCTTTATTTTAAATACTTTAAAATAATTGTGACCCTGATAGACTATCAACTCCATGGGATGAAAGAAAGTCTAAACTGTCTTCTTTATCCTCATTTCCCAGGATACTGCACAGTTCTTGCATGGGTGTTCAATGGCTAACTGTCGAATGAATGCGTGGCTAGCTGAGTATCAGTTTCACGTCCTCTGTCTGACTTTGAAGACTCCTCCATTACCTGTCACTGCACCATCCGCTCCAGTCAGCATTTGCTGAGTAAAAATTAGGTGCTCTCAATAAATACTTGTTGGTTGATTGATTAATCCATCAACCAGGTTTCCTGCCCTGAAGCATTTTTAATGTGAGTCTCTAGGGGGCTAGTGTGGGGGCCTCAGAGAGGTCCAGGGATGGCAGTGGAGACACTTGATCAGCACTCCCACCTTAGAACTTCTGGGCCCTGCCCAAGGTTTCCATTTGCCCAAGAACCCACTTTCTAGGCCTTTTAGGAGAAACAGTAACAATGACTTTGGGAACTATGGATAGCAGAGTCCAGGGCATAGAAATTAAGATTTAGATTAAGAGCAGGTAACAAAGCTCCTTTTCAGTGCAGAAAGTGTCCCAGAGAGGCTGGGGTGCTGACCCTAAATTGGAGAGTTGCCAGATGCCTGTCCTCTCTTCTGGATCACTGATGGGTCTATATCATTGAATAGCTTGTGAGAGCAACACTGCATAGCCACACATGTCCAAAACACCCAACTGGGTGCAACCTGCACCCATATCTCTAGAGAAAGAGGGTTCTAAAATTCACAGTGAAGTGGCCCCTAGAATGAAGGTTGGACCACAGGAAGCCATTGTTTCTGATGTAGCTAACCATCCTGTGGATTGGCTCCAGTAGCAGAATGTTCATGGCTATACAGAATCTTGACAACAACAGCACTGTAGAGAGGTCAGTGAACCCACTTTACCATGACATTTGATCTTAGGCCATCATAATTGCTACCCACACCTGAGTCAATATCTCACTTCCACCTCCACCCCAAATTGATGTGATGTGAAGCAATGAGGGTCAGGCATCCAGTAAGTAAAAACCCACATGCATCCACTATTTTATTTTTCTGTGTTCTTGTTCTTTTCTAAGGGTCCTAAGTCACTTGTCCTGTTAGTATGTATTCCTTTAGGGATTACAAAATTAAGCAGGCTTGATTTTATTTCAATCCCCTTGTATCCATTTCAGTAGAATCCCTAATACCACTCATTTTCAGATTTGGTGTGCTTAATAGATTGGGAATATGAGGTCATGTGTCCAAAAAGACAATTATCATTCTGGCACTGATTGAATGGTTTCATTGTCCTCGAAATATATGAAAGGCAAAAGGACTTTTGTTATGACTTTACCTGGTGTGTGTGTGTGTGTGTGATTCCTGAAACTTCACATGACTCCATTTGTCATTCCAAAATAATAGTAAATTAACTTTTCTATAAGGATAGTAAAATTATAGTAGCAGATCAGTTGTATTGTCAGAATTACAAGCCACACAAAGGTTGTATTGAGCATTATTAATCCGTTGAATACTTTATCATATCTATTACCTAAAAAAACATTCATTTCCTAAATTCCAAACACTTGGAGCATGAAGGATGAGCATCACTTTCCTACGGTTTTCCACAATAAGGAGGTCAACAACTTTTCTTCCGTGGACTCTCTTCGTTCCTCTAGTCAGAGGGCCCCAGATTTGTGCCCTCCCAACAGAATGTGGGTGTGTCCTGAGGGTCATTATTCCCATAACCCTGTGAAGATCCAAAAGGATTGACATGAAGAGTTCTGGGAAAAAAACAAAAAACAAAAAAACAAAAAAAAACCATTCAGCTGCAGACTCAAAGTAGGAAACAGCAGATGCCTGGAATGAGGATCATGGATCATATAATTAGGAACAACCCAGAACTTCCCTTTAATGCATTTCAGCTCTTCATGGATTGATAGCTTCTAAGCCAGATGTGGAAATGCCAGGAGTATCCCCACCTGGAAGTGTACTTGGAGAGTACCTGTGAGGACAGCCTCATCTGTATGGCTACCTGGCTTCCATATGGCTCCAAATTCCCCATTGCTCTTGATCTAACCGCCACTGCACCAAAGACCAATGTGAACTGGGTTTACATCAACATCTCTGGCCAGACATTCCTTCTTGTTTGTATTTTCCTCAACACCTCCCACCCCAATCCTTCATCACAATGTGCATCAATATAACACTAGCCACTCAATAACACTCAAAAAATAGTTCAATCTAATCAAAAGGCTGGATATGGAGGGGCACCTGGTTGGCTCAGTTGGTAGATCATTTGACTCCTGATCTCAGGATCGTGAGTTCAAGCCCCACATTAAGGGTAGAGTTTACCTAAAAAAATAGACTGGACATGGAAACACATAGCCTTGGGTCTGAGTCTCACTACACCACTTACTAGGTGTGGGAATCTAGGCAGGTGACTGAACCCACCTGATCCTCAATGTCTTCATATAGAAAATGGAAATCCAAGCTATTGAGATTAAAAATGCCTATGCTATGTTCCATGTGGCAGTGATAGGGCAGGAAAACCACCTTATCTGACTCAAATTTTTTAATATTGTGGTTTTGTTATAAAATAAAATCGATAAAGCATATTCTGAATTATCTGCATAGTCTTTTATAGTAAATAACTGCTACTATGTTTAAAATTTTTGAAGTTTATTTACTTAATTATTTAAATTATCTCTACCCCCAACATGGGGCTCAAACTCACAACCTTGAGATCAAGAGTCCCATGCTCCACCAACAGAGCCAGCCAGCATCCCCTGCACTTTCACATATTTTAAAGCATGGGATGTGCTTTATACTACCTTCCTGCCCTCAAGGATTTGACAGTCTACTCTGGAAATGATTCATGCATATAGAGAATTAATATAAAGTTATGAGTGTCAAATGCTAAATGAAAGGTGTGTGTGAGCTCCAAGGAGGAAGTTTCATGAAGTAAGATTTCCTGGAAGGTTTCATGAAATAAGGGTCAGATTTGGATTGACAGAGCTACTGCAATGTTTGCTCCATGTGTCCCTCCAGATTCATTGTCCTTCTTCTGAACACTTCCGGGAACCCTGGCCTCCCAGGAGGCAACAGCCACAGCTTCTCTTGCCATCTGACTTCCCTTTGGGTTCCACAAAATAGCACTATCTTCTTGTTCCATAGAAACTTGGGAAGAATCTTTCTTTTGGAAGTTACCTGCTTCTGGAAGTCTTTCAGTGAGTTTCATGGTTAGATCACCAATGGGACTAGATATCCAGGATGCAGAGTCCTATAATGATGCTTTACACATCAGTCTTAAAATAAATTTCACTTTTAGTAGATTCAGTCTCTGAGTTGTGTATCATGCATTGATATAGCCATAGCTGTCCCCTTTGGAAATGTGGACTTCTTCTCTTGAGTGTGTAACTATGCACACAAGATAGCCACTCAGCAAGGTCAGAAAGTATCCAAGTGAAAGCCAGTCAGAGGAGTAACCACACCAAGGTCTGGCAAAGGATGAGCAGGCTTAGGAGGGTATGAACAGAGGAGTCTGGGTTTATTCCCTAGCCTCCCTTTCCCTGGTGAGTTGGCAGTACCTCTCCCCCCCAATAAAGGCCAGAGCCTTGTCCCTATCAAGCAACTCTCTCTATACAGCTACCCTCTCTGGATGCTTGTATTGCTTCTTCTCCTTGGCTTTTCAAGCTGTGAGAAGAACTGGGTAATGGTCCTTTTCAACCTCTCTTCCCATTACTGTTGCTACCCCTGGAGCCTTATATTTTCCTTTTTGGACTTCCTAAACCATGCCGTCACCCCTGTGAAAGTACCTTTATTAAACTCTCCTCCTATTACCTAGTCTGAGTACAGCATCTGTTTCTTCCCAACATCTGACGGATATATAAATGGATTTAGTGATGGGGGCCAATACAAGGGACTTCACGATGGCTGGGAGTTCATCTACGTGGGTACAAGTGTATGTTATGATGAGGAGGACAGTAAATACTGAATACAAAGCATAACAATTGTTAACATGGGCATAAGCAAGCCTGCTTTGTGCCCGGTCAGAGGCTAGGATCCCTTAGCTCCATAATTGCTAACCTAAAGATACTATTGCACAGCTATTCCCATTGCCCATGGGCAGAAATGGAGCCATGGCTCTAGTCTAAGGCAATTTAGCTATTAAATGGCAGGGCTAGAATTCAACCCATATACTGTCTTTCTTTGCTTATTCCAACTCTGTCGACCTCTCAGTGACTATAACTATAATCTGATGAAGTTGAGATATTGGGCTCACATACTCAATTTTCTTTTCAGAGGAGTATGAGGGGTGGTGCTCAAAAGGAAGAAAAGATCTTATGCCTACTACCTTAGATCCTGGGAGTCTTTCCCTCATCCCACTCCTTAGAGAAGGGCCAGTGGATCTGTTGCTTTTGTAGGACGGACTTTCTTGAGCTCTTTCCAACTCCAGAGAATACCCTGCCATGTTTGCTGGAATGCCTTCTCCACATGTGGCCAGAATCAGACTTCAGAACTCTCTGGATTCCTTTAAGTTAATAACTGTCCATCTTGCACCTGGCTGGTTTGCATGCCTCCAGGCCCTGAATCCTGGCCAGCTGCTATATCGGAGCTGGAACCCACCTGCTCCTTAGAGAGCTGAAGCCTATAGAATGAGCGTGTGCTAATGTGATTTCCTTGTGGTTAAGCCGCTGAAAAGGCCTAGTGTGGCTATAGGAGAAAATTGGAGCATCAGGCATGTAGACCTGGCAAGGAATGTGCTGGAAAACCTGGCCATGTGACAAGGTGGAAGGGAAAGGAAGATCTTTCTATATTGATAAAATTTATTGCATTTTTTAATGTTTTCTTTACATGTCCATTATTAAATTTTTGAAAAAGATAGGGCATTTTGTAAAGGGGAGAGAAACCACTCACAGTCCCTCACTTCGAGATTTACTGTTCTTGAGGATAGCCTTGAAGGTTTTCTAGTTTTCTATGTATACGCATGTATATGCATACTTTTGCATTACAAAAGTGTATGTCCTGTTTACTCAAAGTGGGGTTTATGAACTCCAGCCCTGGAATCACCTGGGAATTAATTAGAAATGCAGAACTTTGGGCCTCACCCCAGACTTACGAAATCCGAATCTGTGGTTTAACAAGATCTCCAGATGATTCGAGGACACATGGATTAGAAAACTGTATGGGACTCAATGATGCAAATGCTCCATGAATCATTTCATTAATCCCCTTTTAGTTCAAAATCATGCTTTTAAATTTTCATGATTATATACTGCAACGTAGTGAAATACACTGCAAAAAATCCTTTTGCATTTATCTTTGAGCAAATGATAATGACGATTATCATCATTGTTAGTATCACTTTCTGAGTGCGAATTATGTGCTAAGCCCTGTATTGAATCCTTTATAAGAATTACCTCATCTCATCTTTATGAAGGACTGCAAAGGAGGGACTCATCTCATCTTAGAAGTGATGTTACTGAGGCATTTTTTTAAAGTATAAAGTACTTTGAAGAACGATGATGTCTCGTATGACTGATGGTGACTGCAATAGCACTTACTGGGCACTCCCTCTATTCTAGAGCCTATATTAACGGTTTTACATTCATTTTTTAAAATTTAAACCTCAAACAGCCCTAAGAGACAGGTATTATTATTAGTCATCTTAAAATCCAAGGTAACCGAGTCTTGAGGTGAAGTATCTTGTCCAAGGTCACACATGAAGACACATTAGAATCCCAGGCTGGGCTCCACTCTGCCCAATTTCACTACACTCACTCTCAACACCGGGCACTAGGAGGAATGTGCTAATTTGCTTCTAGCTCTTCTGTGCACTCTTGGGGCCTCACCTCCCTGTCACTCCTGGGCTCTTAAGCAGGCCATTCTTTCCCCCAAAGCCTTTTGTGTGAATAGGCAGAGGGGATTCACAGCACTCCTCGGGGGGACGGGCTTAGGGGAACAGGATTTTCCCTTAATCACAGTTCTACACAGCAGAGCTGCAGGCAGCAGGATCCTCAGACATTCAGACTCTCTGGCCTCGTGGCAAACATCCCAGGACTTTGCAGGGAACAATGGGCACTGAACTGCAGGTGACCCGACCTGCTAATCGCTGCCTGATTACCAGCTAATCAGTGCCTTGTTTGGGACACTGAATCCCAAATCCCTTTGGACTGGGCTGGGTCCTGGCAGGCAGTCACCTGGTTAATGTGCCAGGGGCGAGGCAGGGGGTCATGTGTTCCAGCACAGAGTGGCCAAAGGCCGCCTTCGGGGAAACAGTCAAGGGGTCTGTCTCTCTCTGGCTGGTCCTGGACACCGACAGCTTTTGTCAATAGCATGGAAGTGAATAGAAGCAGAGGATTTAAAAGCCAACCTATGGAGGAAAAGCTATTCAACTCTTCGGGCACAGAGAATATAGAAGACTCTTTTTTTTTAGAAACTCTCCAGAGGAAGTCTGCATTAACCACCACCACCAATATCTTCATGGCTACCACCCCTGTCACAGCCACCACCATCACTAATGCTATAAACACCACCAACACAACTGCTGCTGCCACCATCAGGACTACCACCCCCATCACCATCATTACCACCAGCAAGACCACCAGCACTTCAATCATTAGCACCATCATCACCATCATTGTTCCCATCATTAGCACCACCATCACCATCATAACCCCTACCATCACTTCCACCATCATCACCATCACCACCACCAACATGAGGGGTGGTGATGAGGGGAATGAAACCAACATCAACAGGATCACCATCACTCCATGCTGTCATCACCATCCTGACCCCCACCAGCACCTCCACCACTATCTCCTTTGTCATCACCACCACCACTATGACCATCACTACCAACATTATCACCACCATCCCACCCTCATCCACACTACCACCACCATCAACATCATCTACCCCTACCACCACCATCACTTTCGCCACCCCCACCCCCACCAAGAACAACACCATCACCACGTAGGCCACCATAACACCACCACTTTGGCTGCTATTGCTACCACTGCTGCACACTGCCATGTCCTAAGAAAACAATTTTGAGCATTGTTTTAAAAATACTGGATTAAGAGTCGAATTTAGAATCTACTCCATGAGATATTAGAAGTTTGAGTTCAATTAATTAAACTTTGAAACTCAGTTTCCCAAATGGAAAAATAGAGATAGTAATATAACCAGCTCATAGGATGTGACTCGTGCAAACCATTTGTCACAGTATTTGGCACATGTTAAGAACTCAAAATCTCACTGTCACTATTATCATTTCTTCTTCCCTAGTTCCATTTCAGTTCACAGCTTCCCCTCTAGCATCCTTGCTGGAAAATGAGTGGGGAGAGACAATTTATCCCTTCACCCTTGCTACCACGGGTTCCTTTATGGTATCCTCTAGGGATGCCTGATGTCTTTTAGAGGCACAGGTGTGGGTTGAAGAAAGCTCTAACCTGGAATCAGCTATCTAGGTTTGAATCCACATCTTTTGAAAAGCCATGTGACCTTGAGAACCTCTCCAACCTCCCAGAGACTCCCTTTCCTCTCATGAAAAATGGAAATTGATAATCTCTTTGGTGAAGGATTGGGAGAGAGTTCATGAGGTAAGATCGGGAAAAGCCCCAGCACAGGCACACAGTAGGCCTTCAAAATACTAAGTTGACTTCATGTGTTCGGTATCTTAGCTTCAAATAATTAATTACCAGGAGATAGAAAATATGCCTTGCTCTAGACAATCTCCTATGAGGGGAATGAAACCAAGTCTCCCAGGTACAGCTGAGCCTTCCACTCTGACCAGTGCTACGGGTGTACTGCTAAGGTCTAATAAAAGCTTACCTTTGCCCGGTTGCTTCAGTTCTAGGAAGCTGTTCAATGTTTGACTATATTTCTCAAACTGATTTAAAAACAGTTCATCAGGTTAGTTCAGTTTGAATTATTGCTCCTTGGGAGATTTCCAAACCCTGAACTTCCTTCAGAGAGAGCTGGATCCTGTTCCACTCTTGGAATTCAGCTCCTTGCCCCTCTCTGTGACCCCTAATCACAAATATAGTGTAAATAACCTGCTGTCTCCTCACTCAAAAGAACTCCCTGGCCTCCTGCTTGCGGAACGGAGTCTCTCCTCTTAGGCTTCCCCAAGCAAGAGTCTCAGACAAGATCGTCCATTTCCCTTCTTCACTGCTGATGTTTGGGGAGTGCACGTTAATATTATGGACATGCCTACAATATTTGTATGGTATAGAGGAAGAGGGAAAATTGGTCCCTCTATATCCTACATGGAAGAACTCTCAGCAAAACTTCTATCCACGACGGTGAAACACAGGCTGCACATGAAAGGTCAAGAGGGCGGAGATGAATTAGGAACCCATAGAAATAAATAGCTAAGAATTAACTTTGGCCAATGTGGCTCTGGCTGGGGGCTACACTGGGACAGGGGGCTGTCCACGAGTGATGGCATTCTCAATGTTCAGAGATTTTCTCTGTACAGAAGCTCTGATCCAGCTACCAAGTAAGAGAGAAAGACATAGGAAAGGAAATTGACTGGCAAGACAACCCAGAAATTTGACTTTGAATAGTTTCAGATACCACCGTCTACCCCGTAGTCCTGAATTTTTTGTCAGGTTAGATTGACCCTTCTGATTTTCCATCTACCTGTTGATGGAATCAAATACCTTCTTTGAGCTGGTCGCCATGTTGAATGTTTTATTACCATTTGATCATTTCAACAATCCTCACTGGTTGCTTTCCTTATTTGCATGCAGCGCTGTGTTTTGAAGAATCTTACATGCTGTCAATTGGTGATTCTAGCCACTTTCTTCTGACTGCTACATACAAAGTGTGCCATAACAGGCCCCACAGTGTTTTCCCTCCCCACTTCCTCAACTGTGGATCTCTTGGTTGCCCCCCCAGCCCGACATCCACGGGTCTCAACTCTACGATAAACTTCCATATTCTCTCTCCTGGGCCCAAGTGAGGATTCTGTGGGATGTTCCAAAAGTGGAATGAACTATTGATTCTAATGGACATGGATACTCAATTTAATGAGATTATTCTTTAGGATGGCTTCACTACCCTGTACTCCCAAGAACAGGGCATGAGGAATCACGCGTTCCCACATTTCAGACCAACACTTGCCAATCTGATGGGCACAAAATTTATATCTCACTAGCTTTGGTGTGCATTTCTCTCATGACTGATGAGTTTAAACACCTCTTCATAGTGTGTGTGAGCTGTTTGGATTTCTACCTCTGTGAGTTGCCTATCATATCCTTTCCTATTGGGTTTTATAATCCTTTTCTTAACTTACAAGTGTCCCTCACATATCCTAGATTGATTCTTAGTCATTTTGGACATTGCAAATATTGTGTTCCTATTTGTTTTTTTTTAATTTCATCTTTGCTATCCTTTATTAAAAAGAAACATTCAATTTTAGAACAATCAAAACCATCCATTTTCTCCCCTACAGTTTGTGAGTTTAGTTCTTATTTGCAAAGTTTTCTCTACCTCTAAGCCACAAAAGTATTCTTCTAAGTTTTCTTCTGTTAACCTTATAATTTTGCCACTCATATTATCTCTTCTTCATCTGGAGTCCACTTTTGTATAATACAGGGATACAGATCTTATTGTTTTCCATATGGTGAGTTTCTCAATAGCATCTACCAAATAATCTAACTATTCCCCATGATTTATAAGCTGTGTTAATCATATTTCAAGTGCTCATTTATAAATAGTCCTGCTCCACTCATCAGTCTCTGTTCTTGAGCCAGTACCATACTGATTTTATTATTATGGTTTTGTAGTATGTCAATATTTTGTAGGGTTAGCCCCTCCTCCATATTTTTCTTTTTCATGGTTGACCTAGATCTCTGGGGAACTTTATTCTTCTGTATCCATTTTAACATAGTGTCTCTGTGTTTCACAACAATAAACTTAAAAAAAAAAATAAATGCAGCTGAAGTTTTGACTGTTACTGCATTGGGTTTGCTTTTCATTCTTTAAACAAAGCAAGACTGGTGTTCTTCTCAGGTGCAGAACCTGAGCTGTAAAGAAGCCTTCTCCCTGTACTTCTTGAGTCAAAAATGAAGACAAAGGGTGTGGCTCTCTCTCAACCTGACCCACACAGCACTGGGGAGCCCAGGGTGGCCATAGATTTGGTTCTTGTACAGCTGTTAATGTCTGATCCTTTCTTGAATAATGACTCTGCTCAGGAAACTGTGCCTCAGGGTTCAGATTTCCCCCATTTAAGCTTGTGGCTTCTTGGCCTGGGGCCTGTTCCCTTCCCAAAATGTTTGTTAGTATAGTGGCTTTTTATGGCACTTTATGGAAAAATTAAACAAGGGGGAGGCAACTTTATTCTGCAAACCAGCCTGTCTTTAACCTTCGTTTACTGGAATTTGAGTCCTCTGCATACCTTGTTAGCAGAAAAAACTTCAAATATATTTTTTCCATCCAGGCTCAACAATTGGAATGTTCTTTACCTCTTAACTCGGGCCAGGACAAATGTGGCCCAGGCTCTGAAACACAACCAGAGTTGTGCAGCAAGCAGCCTTGCACATTTCAACTGCAGATTTATCTGCAAGTGTATCATGAGGGGCCCGGCCTGCTGAGAACTGGGGACCGCTGTCATTGCAAAGCCCATCCTGGGGGGGCAGTGTGTGTGTGTGTGTGTGTGTGTGTGTGTGTGTGGCAGGGAGGTTGGCCCACTCCTCACTTCCCCAAAACCCTGCTTTAGCTTTAAAGTCACACCCGGGAAGTGGCAGGAGAAAGCAATCTCTCAGCTTTTAGAAAAGAGATCCACAGGCTTCATGTACAGCCTGTCTCTGTTAAGCACGGGAAACCAGTCAGAGATATTGGCCATGGTACCTCCAGAGGAAGAGGGACCCAAACCAGGTCTTCCAGAAATGTCGTGTTTTTCTTAGAACTGGGGCCTATATTACACACAAATTTGAGATTATCTGCAACAATTATCTAAAATTAACTGTGGTTTTCAAATGAAAAACATTTAGGGGCGGATCAGATAAGGAGGAGGCCTATTTATAATACTTGCCACAGGGGGGAAAAGAGAAAAAGCAAAAACAAGAGGGAGAGAGAATGCTGCACAAAATAATACCAAATGTACTTCAAGCACCACTAGCCATGCTGCTGACTCTTGCTCTCTGACCCTCATTAATAACAGAAAGGAACTTTTATTTTGATTGTCTGTTCACCCGTGGTTTCTTGGAGAAAATTCTATTTCAGAGAGGAATGCCGGCTTTCCATCTCATTCTAGATACAAAATGAAGTGGCTATAGCGCTGAACTCTTGAGTTCGGCATATGTCAAAATGCTTGTTCATGGGGTATGAAATATTAACCAGTGGTTTCTGGCTCTGAAGTGGTTAGTCACAGGCTGGAACTACCTAGAACAGTTACTGGAATTAGGAATGAGACACAGGGAAAGATCCAGTTGAAGAAGTCCTGGAAGACACCCTTTGAAGTCTGGGGCTATGTGGAGATACAGAGGAAGTACTTGGGTGCCCCTCAGCCTCTGTGCTCTGCATTTCGAGAACACCCCAATAAAGAATATTGCTCTTATTCCCATTTTACAGGTGAGGGAATTGAGGCTCAAAGCATTTACTTAGCTAGAAAGGAAACGGGATGGGATCTGAAGCAGGCCTGAGTTCAAATTCACACTCTTGACAACCACACCAAAGGACTTGTCCACAACTGTTTTCATTTCTCTTCTGTTTGGCATGGTTCTGCTGTGTGCACAGAGTGTAGGAAGAGCTATCCCAAGGGGAAGAGAGAGGGATCCGGGCCTGTGTGTTGAGAGGAGAGATGTATTCAAAGGGGAGACTTCTTGAGGAAAGCAGGAATAAAAGTTAAGATGAAAGTGGCCATAAATTGCATATCCGCTCTGTGACAGACCCTGCAAATATTTACTGCAAGTCATCTTCAGAGCCACCATGCACGCAAGGCTGCTTTAGAGATGGAAGCTTGGAAGCCTGAATTGGAAGGGACAAGCAAGCACCGTGCTCTCCAAGAGCTGAGTGGGACTCAGTTTCCACTACACTCCTCAGGGCTGGGACATGTCAAGTGTCAGTGACCTCTTGGGACTTTGGGCTGCCTTTGCTCTGTTTGTTATGTCATCCTCACCCAGACACAGGCTGGCAAAGGACAAAGGATCCCAAACACCAAAAAATAGCCCAGTGAGAAATATTTAACCCACATACCTCCAGACTTTCTGGCATGGACCAGCTCCTTGCCCCATCTCTGTTCCTGGCCAGAAAGAAATGGCATGAAGCAAAGGACAGTTTTTATAACCCCTCTCTGCTCTAAACCATGTTTCCTGTGCACTTAGCAGGTCTTAATGGAAACCAAACAGTTCTCTCCACATCTATATTCTTAACGCCCTGAGTCAAGTGCCCACGTGGTCAAGAAAACTGCACCAACAGAAACATTTTTTAAAAATATCAGAGCACAACATGAAGTGACCATCACTAATTCAAAGAGGCAGATATATTTCTTAAAGGTTGAAAAGAGGTGAGTCTTTCACAGGATTATAGCTCAAGGCCACATTTGCAAAAGTAGAATTGCTCCCCTAGCAAGGTTTTGTTTATCCGGCCATTTAAAAAAAAAAAAAAAAGAAGTCAAACAACTTTTACTTTCAGCTCTCAGAATAAGAACTGTTTTTCCAGCTGTGTAGTTTGAGGAGGATGTAAGAAGCTGGGTTGGTTCTCTCTTTCTCTCTCTCTCTCCCCCCCTCTCTCTCTCTGCATATATATATATATATATATATATATATATATATATATATATATATATATTATATTATATTATATCTATATAATATACATATGTGTACATGTGGGGTTTTTTTCAGAATGAGAAGAAAGTTTCTTACACAATTTCGCTTGGGCTAAACTGCCTGTAGAGCAGTTTATTTATACTGCTTTATCGCACACCTGTTTGGATATGGGCTGTTTTGTGGTATTTAAACATACCATCTCCTGCCAATTGCTTTATCTGCAGACTCTCATGCTTTTGCTGCAAATGTTTCTTATTAACTCAGGAAAAAAACACCAATTGCTCTGTGAACATTATTAGTGAGGACTAAAATAACCTGATTGTTACTTTCTGCTAACATGTCATCATTGAAGAACTATATCCCAGGAATCCATCTAAAATATGGTAAAGGCCATTTCACTGTACTCGAGGGGGGGAAGAAGGATAACAGAGACTTTTTGGATGAAATCCTTGAATAAAAATACTTTTAAAAGCCACCTGCTTATTTTGAGCTGGTATTTTAGAGAGGAAAGGAAACATTACCATTTTAGACTGCAGTGGGCTATTTTACCCACTACAGAAATTCTGGAATATGCAGATGGCAGTGTTAGAATTTGCGTGGAAGACCTAATGCCATTTATATGACTCTCTCCGAATCATTTAAAGTCTAGGCCCCTCTCTCAGTAAAATGTGGGTCTTAATAGCTAACCAGTGGTGAGAGAATTTAATTCAACCCATAGTTACAGAATCACTCTTGTGGGATAAGCCTGGTGCTAGGTCCTGGGGTGCAGAGATGAATGCAACATTGCTGGGGATCCACAGTTCATGGTCTGATACACAGTATGTCTCCATTCAGTGTTACGGAAATTTGAATATTTGTGTGTAGACTCATAAATAGCAAAATACAACCCAAACCCTAATCTGTAGAATTGAAATCTGAGTGTTTATGTAAGGCAGTTGATTTTATCCTGCTGCTAAGGAAAAGGTTGGAATACTCACTTAACAGACTGTATGAGATACCTATTGCCATATAACAAATTGCCCCTAATGTCTAGTGACTTGAAACAATAATTATCTATCATCTCAGTTTCTGTGGGTTAGGAACCCCATGTACCTTAGCTGGGTGCCTCTGCCTTGAGGTCTCTCCTGAAACTGCTTTCAAGGTATTGGCCAGAGCTATGGTCTCATCTAAAGGCTCAAATGATGGGAGAGCTTCCAAGTTCAACCCTAGCTACAGTCACCATTCAGTTCTTTGCAGATGGGTGGTTGTACTGAGGGCCTCTGTTTATTGACACATAGGCCTCTCCATAAGGTAGCATGTGAAGTGGCAGCTGACTTCCCTCAGAGGGAGTCAGAGAACAAGAGACAGCCAGCAAGACAAGAGCAGGTTATCTTTGTACCCTAACCTTGGAAGTGGCATCCAATCACTTTTGCCATCATCTCTTTATTAGATGTGAGCCAGAGGGTCCACTCATGGAGAGTGGGTAACACAAGAACATGGATATCCAGAGGCAGGGATCACTGGGGACTGTCTCAAGGGTTTCCTACCATAAAAAATGCAGATCAAACTGAGCAAAGACCTGACTAGGAGCCTAAACTGTGTCTCAGCATAATGTGGCTGGTTCTTCAGTGCCACAGCTTCGCAGCTCCATCCATGTCTGCATTAGAAACGTCTGCTATATCTACAGGGAGAATCTAGTGGTACTTAGCCATAATGACCCTCTCCTCAAACCCTTCCATGGAAGTGTCTTCAAAGAGGAGCCATCATGATACCTGGTAGCTCCTGTAGTTTCCCAAGGAGACCGTTTGGATAATACAGCCCTAAGACTTAAAGTCTGGGGGTTTTCTCTTCCTTTCTTCTTTCAGCAGGGTTTTTTTTTTTTTCCTTTCCTTTCCTTTCCTTTCCTTTCCTTTCCTTTCCTTTCCTTTCCTTTCCTTTCCTTTCCTTTCCTTTCCTTTCCTTTCCTTTCCTTTCCTTTCCTTTCCTTTTCTTTCTTTCTTTCTTTCTTTCTTTCTTTCTTTCTTTCTTTCTCTTTGGCCTTGGTTATGAAATGAGAATCATAAACAACTCTTCCCTCATGGAATTATGAGGATTTCATACCATAAGCAGTTAACACAGGTATTAATGGATCGTTTAGTGCCAGGCCCCTACACCCCAACACTTGTCTCTGCTTTCTGGAGATTCAAATGTGACAATATGATTATTAGACAAATAATCATAGGGGGAAATATGAAGATGGGCTAGATGAATCAGTCAGAACCAGCTGATTCTAATCAGAGCTGGCTATAAACCCAAATCACAGCTTTGGAAGTCCTCTGCAGTGTGAGGCAACAAACCTTCCATTGTTCGATTATGTAGAAATGGGGAGTAGGCAGTGGGAAGCAGTGTCCTGGGGAAAGCCAGGGCTGCCAGGCTTGGCTTTGGGGGCTCAGAGCAATAGCTAACCGTCAACCGTTAGAAAGCATTCCAGCATTTGAACTGGTATTGATACAGCGGTGTAGCACTGTCTACCATCAGCTCAGAGAATGGCACTATGGAAATGTGGGTAAAAATACCTGAGCTTGTTTAGAAGGCTTTGGAGAGGCTTCTCTCAGGAAGACACTCTAGGGCAGACCTGGAAGATAAGTAGAGGTTATACACGTAAAGGAGGAAAGGAAAAAATTTCATGCCAAGGGAACAGTGTGTACAAAGACTCAGACTCGAGAAGGTTCCTCTATTCAGAGATCTAAGGAGGGAATGGTGACTCTAAAAGCAGAGAGAATGAAGGCGAGATTAGGGTCACTCTGAGACATATGAAGGATTTGTATTTTGACTTGATAGGTTCAAAAGGAAGCATGGAAGGTATGGAAGTAAAAGTGTGATATTGTCATATGTGCATTCTAAAAGATCATTCTGGCTAGAGATCCTAGTACAACCTAAGCAGAAGCATCGTGACCATTTTTCTCCTTATTTTTTTCCATTGTCATTGCAAATAGTTAACACACAAGTTCTGGCTGCCTGCCCTGTTGGGGAACACAACAGACACACTCAAAATAACAGAAGTGCACATGCTGAGAAGTGGTCAAAGAATGTTTGGGCAGGGTTGTTGGGGGATCAAGGAGGAGAGGAGTGAGCCTCCTCGGAGATCCAGGGAAGGCTTCTCAGAGGCGATGGCACAGGAGTCAGTAGGAACCTGCCAAATGGGAAGAAGGTCCAAGGGATTCCAGGCAGAGAGAAGGCTGTGGGAAAGAGAAGGGAAGCCACATGGACATCTACCTGTGACTGGGGGAGTTGTGAACAGGGACACATGGAAAATCTAGGAGAAGATGCCACAGCTGTAGGTGGAGCCCAGCTGACCCTGCCATCCCATCAGAGCCACAGGGTGGCAAGGGGGCAGGGCCAGGAGGAGGCTGCCCTTCCCTCCCACGCTGTCAGGGTCTCCATTGGGAGTCTTGGAGGGCAGCGCCTGCAGGGAGGGGTGAGCAGGGCAAGTCCTGGCCCTGTTCAGTGACTCACCCCTGGCCCTGGGAACTCCAGGCTGTGCCGAGAAGCCCAGAGCTGCTCCCAGAACTGCTGGGAAGTGAACCAGGCGAGGGCCTCCCACCCTCCCTTCCCTACACTGAGCCCCACACAGGCAGCAGGCCCACCCTGCTGGGGCTGTCAGATGCCATCTGATGGAAGACAAAGTAAGGAGGCATTCCAGTTGAACTGACAGAGAGCTGAGAGGTCAACCGGTACAAAATGGGGACTCCGTTCTAGTGAAGGGAGGGACTTGCCAGGGCCACACAGGGAGACAGGAGCAGAGCTCAAAATCAGACCCAGACCTCCCGATGTGTATCCCAGTGAGTGTCTCATGGACAGTCTCCTTCTGTTAAATGAGAATAGAAACCAACTTCCTCAAGGAAATATTCAGACTTCATGTTCTTTTGGTTGACCTCTTCTGAGGTAAGCAAACTGGCTCACAGACCAAACCCAGCCATGCCCATTTATGTACCATCCATGGCTGCTTTCATGTTGTAGTGCCCAGTGGAGTCACTTAAACAGAGACTATATGGTCCTTTAAAGAAAAAAAAAAAATCTGTTGACCCTGGCCTAGCCCACTGCAGCTCCAATTTCAGCATGCCTGAGAATCTGCTAGGGAATGTATATGAAATAGTTGGTCCATTTGGGATGGGACCTGGGAATCTAAAGGTTAGCAAGAGTCCCAGAGTTCTTGATGCAGGTGGCCCAAGACCACACTTTGAGAGACTTTGATTCACCTCCAGCTCATGGAAGACAAGGCTAACTCCATGGGCTACACTGACTGGGGACAGGGAAAGCAGGCCTGTTTCTGGGCCTCTGCTGGGCAGGGCCTGCAGGCTTCTACACACGTCATTATGACCTAGGGCTCCACCAGCTGTCACAGTGCAAGTCCCAGGAGGCCTCTGTAGGATTTCTCCCTGGCATATCAAAGGGATAGTACAGTGGCCACAAAAGCAATGGCTCTCTCTTTTTAGCCATGCACCTAATAGGTCAGGGGATATAAAAATTAATGGAGTAATTTACCTCCTGAGCCTCAGTGTTCTCATCTGTAAAATGAGCCACTAGATCTCTGTATCTGCACAGATACTTTTCTGCTCTATGGTTGCTGATTAGCGTAACAATTATACACTAACACCGACATCCCTAAAATCTCTTGGATGTTGGCATAACACCACAAAAGCAATAAAGTGGTCTGACATCTGCTTCCTAAGTACCAGTCCTCATAGCCAACAAAGTTCTCAAACAGAGACAAGAGGAAGCAGTAGACTGAACATTGTGTAGATAAACCCGGGAATCCTCCCCTACCAGCAAGCATTTACAAATATTATCAACCAATGTACAGTAGTTGTATTTATGGAGAATCTATTATGCTCCAGGCTGCCTGTTAGGCCCTGAGAGTACAAAGTACCTTAGAGGACCTGCTTTTGAAGAACCCACACCTACTGCTGAGCCATGGGTCTTTGGCACTTACCATAGTCACTGCTTTAATTTAGTTCAGTGTTTATAGGAAAAGAGAGGGATATTAATGCTTCATGTTAATTCAAACCACATGGATATGGTTCAGTGCTATTTGTATTAGGTTAAAAACTCAAAATAAGGGTAGCCCGGGTGGCTCAGCAGTTTAGAGCCGCCTTCAGCCCAGGGCATGATCCCAGAGACCTGGGATCGAGTCCCACATCAGGCTCCATGCATGGAACCTGTCTCTCCCTCTGCCTGTGTCTCTGCCTCTTTCTCTCTCTCTCTCTCTCTCTCTCTCTGTGTGTGTGTGTGTGTGTGTCTCTCATGATTAAATGAATAAAATCTTAAAAAAAAAAAACCTCAAAATAAATATCCAACAACAGAGGACTGGTGTTAAAATAAATAAAAAGCTCTTAAACAATAAAACAATACACAACATCAAATATTCTGTCTACATAATCAAACCACAATGAGATAGCACCTCACAGCTGTCATATTGGCTAATATCAAAGAGACAAGAAATAACAAGGGTTGGAGAGGGTGTGCAGAAAAGAGGGACTTTTGTGTGTGCACTGTTGGTGGGAATGCAAAATGATTCAGCCACTATGGAAAACGCTATGGAGTTTCCTTAAAAACTTCAAACTAGAGCTACCCTATGATCCAGCAATTCTACTTTTGGGTACTTATCCAAAGAAAACAAAAACACTGACTCAGGAAAACCCTGCACTCCTATGTTCATTGTAGCATTATTTAAAATAGCCTAGGTATGGAAGCAACCCAAGCAATCCATTTATCCAGATGAATGGATAAAGAAGACATCACACACACACACACACACACACACACACACACACGCACATATATATATCGCACACACAATGAAATACCACTCAGCCATAAAAAAGAACAAAATCAGGGTACCCAGGTGGCTCAGTTGGCTGAGCGTCCAACTGTTGGTTTCTGCTCAGGTCATGATCTCAGGGTCATGGGATTGGGCTCCATCTACTTGTCCCTCTTCCCCTGCTCCTCCCCCTGCTCATGCTCTCCCTCTCTCTCTTTCTCTCTCATAAATAAATAAATAAATAAATAAATAAATAAATAAATAAACAATAAAATCTTTTTTTTAAAAAAAAAAGCAGAAGAAAATATTGTCATTTGCAGCAACATGAATGGACCTGGATGGTATCACACTAAGAGAAATAAGTCAGAGAAAGATAAATACTGTATCTTACATGTAGAATCTAAAAAAACAAATGAGCAAACAAAACAAGACAGAAACAGACTTATAGATACAGAGAACAATCTAATCTGGCAGTTGCCAAAAGGGAGGGGTGTGGGGGGTTGTGTGGAATGGGGAAGGAGATTAAAAGGTGCAAACCTCCAGCTATAAAATAAGTAAGACATAGGGATGCAAGGTACAGCATAGGGAATACAGTTAATAATATTGTCACAACTTTGTATGGTGACAGATGGTAGCGAGATTTACCATGGTGATCACTTCATCATGTATATAAATGTTGAATCACTATGTTGTACACCTGAAACTAATATAATATAATATGTCAAAGACACTTCAATTAAAAAAAATATGTACCGACAGCAGGATTTCTCAGCATTAACGCTTCATCAACACTAGAAATTGAGTACTTTTTTGTTGGGGGAAACTGCCCTGTTCATTGTAGGATTTTTAAGACCAACTGCCCCCAGCCTCACCCAATTAAGACAACTAAAAATGTCTCTAGACATTGCCGATTGTCCCCCTGGGGGACCTAACTGCGCCCTCCCCACAATGAGAAGTATTGGTTCACAATGAATTTTCAATAATCTTAGAAATTATATATGCTATAATAGGCAAGAAAAGTCAAAAATCGAACAGATAGTATGATCTTACCTGTGCAAAACAACAGCAGAAGGAGAAGAGAAAGGAGAAAAAAGAAGGATGGGAAGAAGGAAGGAAATAGAGAAATATAAAGAAAATAGCCCACAAGTTTAAATCAGCTGCTTCTGAATGGTGAGATTATAATCATTTCAATTTTGCTATAATGTCCTGCATTTTCCACAATGACTGAATATTACTTCAATAACCAGGGAACGCATGTGGGGAGAATAACTTAAAACACTCTCAGAAATCGCACAAGAATAAATATGGTTTCCGATTTATTTAGGTGGCTGTTTTGGACAAAGCACATTTTCTTGGACTTCATATTTCTGAAAATTGCCTCTGCTTTCAGATTCATCCTGGCCACATAGACGTGAGCCACATTTCTGGGCTGCCCAGTCTGTGGCTGGCCTCCAGGATGTCTTAGCAGTTCAGCTCAAGGGGGATTTTCCCCAACTCTCAACAAACAGTTGGTTCAGATGGAGTCACATTAAGATTGATACCAACTTTTGCTGACTCATCTCCACAGGCATATCATACAAGCCCTCAGATCTTTCTAGAACTGGCCCCAACCATTGCCGAGAGGCTTCAGGGAAGGTCACATGGGACCTTAAATGTCTTCCTTGGGAACTCTTTGTGACTGTCCAAATGCCACTGGAAGGTGGCATTTCACCCATGGCACTGCTGCCTCTGTGTAGCCTGACATCTGTGCCAGTGCCAGCTTTGCTAGCTTCCCCCTGCAGGTGAGATGCCATGTGCCTCACACCCAGAAGCTCCCATGCTTAACCACCTACGCAAGCAGGTGGAAAAAGCTCCTTCTGCTTCTGATTGTATCATCTCTATCCATAGCACTCAAGCTCCAGGTCAGAGGTTGACAAACTTTTATAGGAAAGGGCCAGACAATATATCCTTTCGTCTCCGTGGTCCATACCCATCAGCTCTGCCACTGTGGCAAGAAAATAGGCAGAGGCATTATGCAAACAGGTGGGCGTGGTTGTGCTCCAATAAAACTTTATTTATAGTCCCTGAACTCTGAATTTCATAGAATCTTCAAGTACCATAAAATAGTTTTCTTTAAAACTTGTTTTCCAACCATGTACAAAAGCAAGTCATGGGCCACACAAAGTGTTTAGGTGGTAGGTGTCAGGCTGGATTTGTCAACCCCTACTGTAGTACAAGGGAAAAGTCCAGAAAGAAGACTTGGAGAGATTGTGGACTGAGCTCAGTGGGAAGACTGGAATGAGAACACAGTATGACCCACCTGACTCAGGGTCTTATAAGGCTGCAGTCAAGGAGTTGGCTGGGCTTTATTCTCATCTGGAGGCTAAAATGGGAAAACATATACTTCCTAGCTTATTCAGAGTATTGGCAGGATTGACTTCCCGTGACTATATGACTGAAGGTTCTAGACTTTTGGTGCTATTGGCTGGAGGTCACCCTGAGGGCCTAGAGTCAGCCCACAGTTCCTTGCCATGAAAACATCTCCACCTGGCTATGGCCACCTCTTTCATCAAACTCACAAGAAAAGTCTCAGGAAAAGCCTACTCTCTTGAAAGGGCCTCACCTGTTTAAGCTGGGCCCAGAAGGCAAGATGATCTCCTATAAATTAACTCAAAATCAACTGACTTGGGACCTTAATTACATTTGCAAAATCCCTTCACCTTTGCCATATTCAATTGGCCAGAGGCAAGGCAAGTCTTCAACCCCCTCAAGAGGAGTGAACCATATAGGATGTGAACACAGGGGCAGGAATTGTGGGGGCCACCCTAGGGTCTGCTCATAGGAGGGGGAGCTTTCTCATTGAAAGAAATATCTCACTGAAACCTGATAGAGGAATACTACTCAGTTAGGTGAAGCCTACAGGGAAAAGAATTCTAGGAAGAAGGAACAGCATATTCCCTAGCCCTGAGGAGGGATGGCAATTTTATGAAGCTGAAAATACTCAGTTTGGTGGAACAGTAGTTATCATTCCTGGCTATGCATCACCCAGAGAACTCAAAAGGGTAGTTGTTTTCCAAGAGCCATTCCAAACCAATATAATTCCAAAATATGCTTAGGGCTGGGCACACATTTTTTTGTCTGTTTTCCCTAAAGTTTCTCAAGTTATCTCCAGGTAGGACTGGAGTTAGAGATGCCCACATGCTGGAATCAGACAAATGAGCAGTACCCATTTTAGCTCAAATCAAAAGCTGTTCAGTTAAGGGAGGCAAAGGAACAGCTCATTGCTGTTTTCAAAATGTGAACATCATTTAAGTATTCATTTTAGATCAAATCCATGTTCTATGAAAAGTAGTGTGTCCTTCAACCCACTGAGTTAGATTTTAATTAGAGTCACACAGCACCAGATTTGGCCAAAACTGATCAAAATGCTGTTCGTTTTGGCCATCTCTCTTTTAAAAAATATCTGATCGCATATTACTCAGGTTTTATTTAAGTCTGCATTTGACCCAAGAAGCTGTGTTGGAGACAGAGGATTTTAAAGCACCTTAAAAATAAGGCTTTGATTTCTAAACAATTAGCATGTATCACACTCTGGCCACGTGTCAATTGCTCCATCAGGCATCATTGTGTAAAATGCTGTATGTAACACAGCCAAGAGCAGAGCAAGAGCACAGATAAAGGGAAGCTCAGAAGGCAATTGGCCCCAGACGAGGTTCCAGATGGGACAGAATAGAAGCCTAGGACATGGATGAGGTTGACTTCTTTCAAAACTGCTCCTTTTCTCATGACCGTTGTGGACTTGGGGGATTTACTCACTTCCTAGAAGCAAAAAAAAAAAAAACTCAGTTTATTAAAGGGGCCATACTAGTACCAACCTTCTGGGATGGCTGGAGGACTAAGGGAAGAGGGAAGTTCTGTTTGTTTCTTGATCTCCACCAGGTAGTGATGGATGGATTTGGAATTCCAAGCCTGATATCCCAACTCCAAGTCCAGTGGACTCTGTATGGAGTTAAAGGCCCTTTTAGCAATTCACTAGAAGATTCTTGCCTTGGAATATGGGAGAGGATTACTCAAGTACCTTCAGGAGTGGAAATATGTTTAATTTTTCATCTTTAGATGTTCTATTTAGAAATCAAGCAATCTCACAGATGTAAGGTGAAGAACTGATTAGATCTCTACCCCCACCCCCAGCCTGGGAGGAACCACACTTCTCTGAGACTCAGTTTCTTCAGTGAACTAAAGATAACGATCCTTCCTTCTCTATGTTGTTGCACGATGTCCCTACAGTGCCATGTCTGCACAGCTCTGACCTAGCACACTGGCTGGCTCTTTATCATCACTCAATGAAGAGTCTCTATTATTACAAGGACCAAAAAAGGAAGAGTAGATGGAGAAAATTGGTGCAGATTTCCCCTAAATTATTCACTGAGCAGTTATATCCAACAGTCCTTACACCAATGACTATTTGGATCCTCCTTCCTCAGCATCCTCTAACTGACATGAAGCAATGTGACATGTAGGGTGACCCCACGCTGCATAAATGACAGAAGCTCTCTCCACAGTTCATGTCCTCCTCCTATCCTATGCATTCACTCAAACCTGGAGCACATTCTGAGGTTCTAAATCACCAGCCATGGACAAGGACAGCCAAGCTTGTCCTCCTTGGCCCCCTGCCCACCCCCAAAGATTCACACTCCTACAGTTCAAGAGGCTCAGGGCCTCCCACCATCACATGGGCTGAGTGTGTGAGTGTGAATTCCTCCTTTTGACTGCAGTGCTATACCGGCAAACTTACCTTTTAGAAAAGCAAAAAAGAAGGCCCCTTAACTCCTAAGAACCATTTCTGAAAGCACGTCCGCTGCTCTAAGAGCAATGGAAACGAGTTCTGAAACTGTAGCCACTGCCACAAGAAGGTGCCCGCGTGGACTCCCCCCAGCATCCAGGTGTCTCAGAATGACTTCTGTTCTTTCATGACAAGATAGGGCATGCATCTCTCATTTTGTAATTTCCCATGTCATCATGCCAGCAAAAAGCCTGAAAATCTAAACTCTAAAGGAAACGTGAAGGCACACAGAAGTTGAACCAGTGTTAGTGCTAAAGGATCTCTCTGGCTCCTTGTAAATACGTGTGGTATATAGGTGGAGCTGAAAAAAAAAAAAAAGTAAAATATAGAAAATGCAAGCTATGTACGATGGGATTTTTTTAAGTCTGTTAGGATTCCAGGAAAAATGTAGTTTCACAGTTAGATTTCTATTTTTGTAAGGAAAATGAAGGAAACGTCTTATTTGTTTCTTCTTAGGACAGAAATGATTGCAAGCAAGATATAGGAGAAACTGAAAACTTGTTTTCCTTAGTATGCCAAGTCTAGGCAGGAAAGGAGAAAAAAATAGAAAGAGAGAGAGGAGGGAAGGAAAGAAAGAAAGAAAGAAAGAAAGAAAGAAAGAAAGAAAGAAAGAAAGAGAAAGAAAGAGAAAGAGAGAAAGAGAGAGAGAGAAAGAAAGAAAAGGAAGGAAGGAAGGAAGGAAGGAAGGAAGGAAGGAAGGAAGGAAGGAAGGAAGGAAGGAAAGAAGGAAGGGGGGAAGGAAGGAAGGGGGGAAGGAAGGAAGGGGGGAAGGAAGGAAGGGGAGGAAGAAAGAGGCTGATTTCTCTGTCAGTTACAGGACACCAATATCCAGGACCCACAATACTTCTTGGGGCCCACAGAAAGATTTTAATTTCTTTAAAAGAAGAAAAAAGTGAATATAATTATCATGAGCATATAATATTGAATCCTGCCTGGATGATATTCATCTTTACATCAATGCAGTCATAAAATCGAATATTTAGATTATCTTTTTACGGAGGACAGCACCTGTGAAGGTGAACATGCACAAGGCCTAGGATGGAGGAGAGGGGTGGTGGGGAGGGCATGGAGAGGAGGAAGGGGGGGGGAGGAGGAGGAGGGACAAAGAAATGGAGACAGAGGTATAAAGATACAATTGTGAGCCTTGTGGGTGGTGATAGCAGTTGATAAAGATTCTTCCAGAGGTAGCTTCTCCCTGCATTATCTAGCTAGACATCCTGGCTTGTGACTTCAGTGCAATTACTACAAGTTGTAGTTTAACATTCTTGCGATCATTAATGAGCTAGAAAAAGATTTACAAAGGCAATAAGTTACTTTGTATTGCCCCATGTTCCCTCCTCTGTCTCTGCTATAGCACATGTGTGGCTTTAGATTACTTAAATCCTTTCAAGTCCTGGTTATCATTATTAAACTTTAGGAAGACTGAAGACAAAGACCAAATCTTCACCCTCAAGGGATGGGCTTCCTTTCTCGAACAGTGTAACTGCTGGGTCTCATTCTTGGGAGCCGAGGAACCCAGGAAAGCCTGATATTCCTGGGCATCCTGCATCCTTTCAAACTTTGGTTTTCATTTTCAGGATCCTGTATCCAGCTGACTGGGTGCCATTCTGGCTTCCACACATCATGGGGGACTCAAGGAGCTGCATTTCCACCACATAGTTTTTTTGAAGCTGACGTCTCTGGGGTCCCTAAGGCCCTGCCCCGAGATAAGAGCAAACAGCTCTGTCAATGATGAACTAACCTTCTATGGATGAATCTGGTAAAGCAAAATTTACAACAAAGTTCTGAGTTTGCCTAAGAAAATAGCACAGTAACATGAAATCCAACTCAACTATTTAGTGGGTGACTATTGAAGCAAGTCAATCAAGTTCTCTGTTTAAAAATGTGACAGGCGGGATCCCTGGGTGGCGCAGCGGTTTGGCGCCTGCCTTTGGCCCAGGGCGCGATCCTGGAGACCCGGGATCGAATCCCACATCGGGCTCCCGGTGCATGGAGCCTGCTTCTCCCTCTGCCTGTGTCTCTGCCTCTCTCTCTCTCTCTGTGACTATCATGAATAAATAAATAAAATTTAAAAAAAAAAATAAAAAAAAATAAAAATGTGACAGGCAATATCTTCTTTGCAAGGTTGTTGTCAGGATTAAAATTAAATCGTGTATCTGAAATACTTAGCACATGCTTGACAAGTATAGGTGTTAATCAAAAGATGGCTTTTAGGGGCACCTGGATGGCTCAGCAGGAAGAGCATATGACTTTTGATTGCAGGGTTGTGAGTTCAAGCCCCATGTTGGGTGTAGATAATACTTAAAATTTTTTTATTTTAAAAAATGGCTTTTGTCAACACTAATGTTACTTAACTTTCAGTTCTTCTCCCAGTACTAAGGAGATGATACCTATTATACAAAATTTAAAGTATCAAAAAGTTGCTAGATTTAAGCCCACCCATCAACAGTAGCCCAAGCTTATCCACCAACACTACCTCATTACAAAATGTATTATCAAATGCATGTTATTTACAATGGCAACTAAATAATAAATACAAAAAAATCTAACAAAAATATACATAACTCCATGATTAAAAAAATAGAAAATGTTATCTTAAGTCATAAAAGAAAATCTCAGTATATGAAGATATAGATCATGGTCATGATGAGTATATTATAAACTGGCATTTTTTCCAAATTAACCTATACTTAAATTCAAAGTAATTGCAGTCAAAACCATAACAAGGAACTTGAGAAGATAACACCAAAATTTCATACGGGAAATGAAAGAGAAAAGAAGAGTCAAGACATTTTGAATAAATAGAACAAAATAAGAGACTTATCAGGCATAAAGTTTTATTATAAATCCATAGCAATTGTGGCAGCGTTATACAGAGAGAAAAATAAACCAAAAGAAAGCTCCAAAACAGAGCCAAGCATTTATAGAAACTTGACATAGAATATAATGGGCACAGAAATCGGTTGGGGGGACTGGGTACATAAGAGTCCTCGGGGCACCTGAGTGGTCCGGTCAGTTAAATGTCTTTTGATTTCAGCTCAGGTCATGGTCTCAGGATCTTGAGATTGAGCCCCAGGTGGTATCTACGCTCAGCAGGGAGTCTCCTTGAGATTCTCTCTCTCCCTCTCCCTCCGCCCCTCCCTGCACGTGCATGCTTGCTCTCACTGGCTCTCTCTCTCTTTCTCTAAAATAAATAAGCAAATATTTTTTTTAAAGTGCATGTATCAAAATTAATTAATCTCCAAAACATACTCTGAAATGAAAAAAGGAAGTTGCAGTAGGTTATTGGTTACATAAAACCTAAAATATAACACTGTTACATTGTTTATGGGCATTTATATATTTAGTAAAAGTTTAAAACCATGAGGTAGAAGGATAGCCATGGAAATCAGGATAATTAGTTATTTCTGGCAAGAGAGGGATGAAATGGAGTAGGCACGGTGGATTTTAACTGTGTCTGTAAGAATACATAATTTAGGGAAAAAATTAAAAGTGAATATGGCCAAATAAAATGTTGAGATATCTCAAAGTTGAGTGATGACTCCACTGGCTAAGTTACATCAGTCTCTGTATGTATATTTGAAATATTTCATAAGATGGTAAATATGTGATTTTCAAGCATATGACCAATGTTTATTACAATTGTAATTAAAGGAATAAAATCCAATTATTCACAAATACATCAAGGGGGAGACATACTGTTAGAAAAATCAAGGTCCGGGAAAGGAAAAATTTCCCAAGGAGGGAACCACTAAATTAAAACGTAGTTTTTCTTCTTAATTGACTGATGCCTTCTGGGATTTTCTCCTACTACATTGCAAGCTATCTGCACCAAGTATAGTGGACTGGGGAAACCCAGACTCACAAATATTACCTCTTCCCCAAGGATCTAGTTCCTTGCACCCAGGGGGCGGTGCCTGTGAAGAGCTATCACAGAACCTCTGGGACTTTTCACCCATCCTTGCTACCAATAAACACAAAACAAAACCACTGGGACTTGGGTAATCCTAAAGAAGACAGCCCTCACTGTGCCATAAAGCAGTGTGATTTACACTTGCTAAAGGTGATTTGGCTCTGAACTTCCACGAGGCCAAAACAAGGAAGAAACAAGATCAGTCTCAAGCTTTGTAATATCCAAAAAGCAAAATCAAAAAGGTTTTCAAAGGAAGCACAACAATTTCAGGAGACTGGGGTCTGAAAGATAATTTTCCCTCATTATCATAAAAATTAAAAATGAGAACTAAACCCATTTACCCACCCACACAGTGAACACTGAAAAAGGAAACTGCATTGTCATGACATCATTATTCCGTTCCTTTCATTAGTGTCTTCGCTATTCAAAGAGACACGTGCCGTGCAATGATTCTTCATTGTACAAATTTCCCCAAAGACCCACAGGGGAAAGAAAGCATCAATAGACAGGTGGTGACCGAAGGGTCTCTGAATCCTGTGTACCCCCCAAGCCTAAACTGTTGTGTGTGATCCGTCAAGTCCCCACATTTAAGGGACTACCGTAAACCAAACTTCCAATTCTCAATAAATTCTGATCTTGTCTCCTCTTCTCTGAGGTACTGCCGAAGCTCTGTCAGGGTGGTGTTCTCCCTTACGGTGGCAAGCAATAAACTCAGTTTTGCTTATCAACAAGTTGTATGGAGATATCCAGGGCGCTGGCAACAGACAATCATTTAAATTAAAGACAAAAAAAAAAACAAAACAAAACATCTGCCAGAGACTGAATACCCGTCTTCCTTTTCTAGGACCACTAGAAAGTCTTGCGAACCCCAAGGAGCCCATCACCTTGGCATGCAGACCTCCAAGGTTCATTACTTCTGCCTGCCTGCCAGCCCTGCAGCTTGCAGCTCTTGCTCAGTTGGGTTCCTGCGAGCTCACTGGAGGCCTACAGAATGGTCTGGGCATGTTTGTGACTCTGTGTTTTCTGGGCGTTCTTGCTGGCAATAATCAGGGTAATTATAGACTGTTCCCTCATTTTCCCAACTCTTGGGAGCTCTTTAGCACCGGAGAAAGATAAATTCAGAAAGACTTCCACCCAGGCTTCCCCTGGTGGGAAGCTGGAGAAGGCTTCCAGCATGGTTTCTTGGCATGTCTCTCAGAGGAGGAGGAAGAGGTGGAGAAGAGGAGTAGGAAGGAGAGGAGGGAGACAAATGGGAAGAGATGGATTGCCCTGTCGGAGAAGCATAGGAAGTGCTACTTTTAAGTAAATCTGGACATTTGTTTTATTTATTTTTATTTTTTTTAAATATTTTATTTATTTATTCATGAGAGACAGCAAGAGAGACAGACAGGCAGAGGGAGGAGAAGCAGGCTCCATGCAAGGAGCCCAATGCAGGACTCGATCCTGGGAATCCAGGATTAAGCCCTGAGCCAAAGGCAAATGCTCAACTGCTGAGCCATCCAGGCATCCCTGGACATTTTTTTTTATTTTTTATTTTTTATGATTGCAGTATCTCTGATCTGTTCTGTACTGTTGCTCTGACCCTGGCCATACCTTGGGATTACTTGACAGGAATTGGGGTGGGAGTGAGGAGTGGGGAAAGCAGAGCATTAAAAATACAGATGCCAAAGCCTTACCCCAAGAGTTCCTGATTTCATTGGTCTGGATTTTATTCTACCATTACATTGGTAGGCACTCACTGGTTATTAATATTTTAGATTCTTCAGGTGACTCTAATGTGTAGCTATGACAAACCTCATTACTTTATTGTGTGGTTGTGCTTTGAGATCTATAAAACCTTTTTCCATGTATATTCAACTATATTTATCTGCTTCTATTACACTTCATAGGACTGAAACATTTTTCAGTAGAAAACACATTTGGAACTTGGGATTTTTCTGTCACAGATTTTTTTCCTTCAAGTGGAAAGAGGACACAGTATGGGTGCTGACATCCAATACTAAGAAATGAGTGTCTTTTTCAGCTTCAAATTATATTAATATCCACCATCGGCAGTCAGTGAATTCTAAAAATTTTGCATTTATTATTTCACTTAATCATTGAAACATCTCTAAATTCTTGGTACTGCTATTACTCCCCTTTTGCAGATAAGAAAACTGAGGCTCAGACAGAAACAGTGACATGCCCAATGTCATACAGGTAGTAACCATCAGAATCTGGGTTTGAATCAGATCTGAGGGCCTTAATGCCTGAGTTCTACAACCAGTATGCTCTTCTGTCTCTATTAGAAAAGATATGATCCATACTCCCACCAAATTCTTGGTTCTAGAATCCTAGAATTCCTCTAGTTCTCCATGAAGGGCAGAGTCTGAGATATTTTTCTGTCTCTGAAATGAGTTCCACAAAACAGCTATTCTGCACTGTATTCCATAGGTCTGTGGGGCTTGATTAGCCAATATCCCTTTTTGACCCACTTCCCTTTCTACCACTTCACCCAAAGTAGAGAAGATGGCCGTTGTGCTCCAAGCTCCTGGAGGCCCCACGAAGGAGGCAGCATGGGGCCACAGAGTCCGGGGACCATTTGGCAGTCTAGGCCACGTGGTCGTGGGCCAAGCCTTGCACAGGCCATGTGCAGAGTGATTTGCAATCAGTCGCGAGTGATTACACATTGTTTCTCATCGATAGGCAGGAGGGAGCCCTGACGGGATAATGAGATGCAGCTGATGGAAAATCACAGCTGACTGTCAACAACTAGTGGGGTTTTGCCCAGCCCTCCAGTGCTACAATCAAATCCTCCCCACTGCAAAGGCCAGGAGCAAATCTGAAGAATTTTAATACTGAGCCACCTCACAGTGCCAAAGGAAATTGACTGGAGGGCCTATCAGTTAAGTATTGGATAACTGGGATAGGACACAGGGACTGCCCCCTGGACAAGCCCCAAACTCTCCCAGACTGGGGCTCCAAATAACCTTCCCAAAAGGAGTGTGCAGGTCCCAGACAAGCAGCCGGGGACAAGCACTGGAAACCGGGCCAACAGAGCATAGGGTCCCTTTATTTTCTCAGGCTCTCAAGAAAACCAGTTTCTTTGATTCTGCGCATTACCTGTGCAGGGCTAGGGAGTGAGGCTGAGTGTTTTCCTCACTGTGCTCAATGAGAGAATCTGTTTAAACTATCTTTCCATGGATCAGTTCACTAAGGGCCAACTTGAGCCCTGTTTACCCTTCTGTTGTCAAGGAAAAACAGCTGTTTACTTAAATTGAGGTCTCCTTCTTCCATGACGGTCATTACCACCTCCCTAGTAAGAGATAATGGGCTTGAATTTCCCAACTAGATGGGAGCTGCTCAAGTCTGGACTCTCCTGGTAAAGGCCGTCTGTAACCCAGAGTGGCCTTCCTGACGAAGGTACTACCCGACTTAATCTTCATGCTTAATTACCCTTCCCAATGGATGTGCAATGAGGTCCCTAATAAATGAACTTGTTAAGCGCGCAGCTGTGGTTCCAGATCTTTAACCCAGTTTCCTCACATAGCGTTTCCATCTACCGCCTTTAGACTGCATTGCCCCTGAACAACTTGTTGGAATCATTTATAATAAACCAGATAGAACTTGTCCAATCAATGTGTGACCAGTGAGTACCCAAAAGAAAAATA
This sequence comes from Canis aureus, assembly GCF_053574225.1. NCBI lineage: Eukaryota > Metazoa > Chordata > Mammalia > Carnivora > Canidae > Canis > Canis aureus. Next base: position 17,105,027 of record NC_135613.1, on the reverse strand, counting down.
AAGTGCAAACAGTTGCGATGGGTCAAAACTCTAGTTAAACAGTTTTTTTTTTTAAATTTGTTTTGCTAACAACTTATACTATTAGAGTTTAAACTTTTTATTTTGGGAAAATGGTAGGTTCACAGGCAGTCGCAAGAAATAATGCAGACATCTCATGTAGACTCTATTCCACTTCCCCCAGTAATAACGTCTTGCAAAATTGTAGTAGAGCATCACAGCCAGGATGTTGATGTGGATACCGTCCACTCATTCTCAGACATCCCTGGTTTTATGCTTCAGTTCTAATGCAGTGTTATCACGAGGGTGGGTGTCTGTACAGCACCACACTCATGACACAGAGCAGTTCCATCAGTACAAAGATCCCTCCTACTGCCCTTTTAAAACCTCCCTTCTCCTTGTCCATAGCCTCTGGCAACAACTAATCTGTCCTCCATTTCCATAATTTCTTCACTTCGAGAGTGCTATATAAATGGAATCCTACAGTATGTGACCTTTCAAAGTTGGCTTCTTTTACTCAGTGTAAAATTATCTGGATTCATCCAAGTTGTTGCGTGAATCAATAGTTCATTCCTTTTTATTGCCAAGCAGTATTGCATGGTATCCACAGTTTGACTGTTCACCTGCTGAGGCACATTTGGGTTGCTTCCAGTTTGGGGCTATTATGAATAAAGCTGCTCTGAATACTCACGGACAGGTTTTTGTATGAGCATACATTTTCAGTTTTCCAGGATAAATGTCCTAGAGTGATTATAACGAATAGATCACATGACCATTGCAAATGCAGCAGTATAAGGAATTGCAAGCTGTTTTCCATAGTGGCTGTACTGTTGTTTTACATTCCCACCAGCAACGTATGAGTGATCCATTTCTCTGCCTCCTCGTTGCCATTTGATGGTGTCACCACTTTTTACTTAAGCCATTCTGATAGGTGTGTGGTAATATCTCATTGTGGTTTTAAGTTGCACTTAGCTAATGGTTAATGATATGGAACATCTTTCCATGTGTTTCTTGGCCATCTCTATGTCCTCATCAGTATTTATGCCTATTCATGAGTTGTGTCTGTATTTTGTTGGATTGCTTGCTTTTAGGCTTTTGTTTTTTGTTTGTTAATTATTGAGTTTTGAATTCTTTGTATATTCTAGATACTAATCCTTTGTCAGACACATGGCAAGTCTTTTCTCTCAATCTATAGCTTGCTTTTTTATCCTAATGGGATCTTTCACAGAACAAAAGGTTTTAATTTTGGTGAAGTCTAACTGATTAAGTTTACCTTTTGCAGATATTTTGGTATCAAGTCTGGAGATCCCTGTGACTAGACCTAGATCCTAAAGATTTTTCTCATCATTTTTCTAGAAGTTTTATAGTTTATGTTTTCCATTTGCAACCACGAGCCATTTTAAATTTATTTTTGTCTAAGGTATGATGAAGTTTAGTCTGAAATTTCTATTTTTTTTCTCAAGGATGTCCAATTGCTCCAGCATCATTTGTTGAAAATGCTCTTCTTCCCCCCACTGAATTACTTTTGCACCTTTGACGAAAGTTGGGCATATTTGTGTGGGTAGATAGTTCCTAAAGTTGAAGTATGATAGCAAGTTTCAGAACAATAGGTATAGTATGATCCCATTTTTATTTAAAAATATAAATGTGTATATTTCCACATATCCATACATACACAGTCAGGATGATGTAACTATTTATTATGATTATTTATTATTACTTATTGTGATTACCTCTGGAGGTTGTGATTGGAATATTTTCACCTTATATACTTATGACAATAGCTAGTTTGTTGAACATTTACTATGTGATAGGTGCTATTCAGCATTTTACAATTAACTAAGGTGATGATATAATGATCCTGATTGCTGAGTTATTACTGGCTCTCACATAGCCAGGTACTATACTTCAAAGCTGTAGATAGATAGATAGGTAGGTAGATAGATAGATAGATAGATAGTCTTATCTCTTACTTAGTTATCACATTAGTTAATATCTATTTGTATATCTTGGTAAGGTAATAGAAACTGGAAGAAGCTATGTGCCCAAGGCCACAGAACAAGGAAGGTACAGAGATGTAAACTCAGGTATTTTGACACTACAATAAGTTCCCTGACCCCCTGCATTATACTGCTTGTTATTTGAATTATTTGACAAAAAAAGTCCTTGCAATTGCAGAAGGAAAAATATGGCTTAAAATAGTGGAATCTCTAGGGTGCCTAAGTGATTCAGTTGGTTAAGTATCTGACTCTTGATTTCCTCTCAGGTCGTGATCTCAGGGTCCTGAGATCAAGCCCTGTGTCAGTCAGGCTCTGGGCTGGGCATGAAGCCTGCTTAGGATTCTTCCCCTCTTTCTGTCCCTCCCCCCAGCTCACGCATCTCTCAAAAAGAAAAAATAAAATAATACAATCTAATTTGCAAAAGAACAGACGTGCCCCCTCTTTGATCAGTTTAGCTGCAATATCAATTTGCCAATTGTCTTGAGTCCATGGGATATGTATGATCTGTGAGACTATTCTCTTTAGAATTATTTTACCCTAAACAAACTTTAACAGCTTCTAGGATATTCTAATACATTATAGTTTCCCCCAAAAAAATCATTTTTGAAAGAATGTATTTCTTTCTTAAGAGTTATGCTTGGCTGGTTTAAGATGGCTCCTGAGAATTAAGTGGTCTCTACAATGTCTCCTCTATGTTCCAAATAAACAAGACAAAGCCAGAAAGCTCTGTGACAGGACATGACCCAAACATTCAAGTCTTTATGGCCTAAAGTCACCTCGCCAGAATGCACTCGAAGGCAAACAGAGAGCATTCTTTAAATATTTCTGGCTAAAACCAAAAAAAGTGCACGACTTTATTTCATTCCTTTTATTAAGTAACAAGCCCCTAGGAAGGAAATAGTAAATAAGTGTTAAAATGTACATTAATTAAAATATATGTGTATCCATGGGAGTAAAAACTCTCAATCACCCCACATCCTGCAAATGAAGATATGTGAGGGTTTGGTGTAAGAATTCCTGAGTGCTTTTAGCACCTCAATCTCTTTATTACACTTTTCTCACTCACTGACACCTCCCCACATCCTCAAATGTCTATGAAAAATAAAACTTATAAGTTAAAAGAATATTTAAAAATAAAAAGTTTTCTAAAGTATAATTCCTTTTGAAGTGCTGTCACTTCTTGGAGATCTATTTCTTCCATTACCTCATATTCTTTCTGTTCCGATGTCCACTGCCTTAGTTTGGGCTCATGTCACCCATTTTCATCTGTATTCTTAAAGCAACTTTCTGATTTCTAATGTCAATCTTTCTTCTCCAGTCCTACACATGCTGCCAGATTAACTGTAAGAAAACACAGGTCTAGGTGCGTGATTCCCTGACTCAAAGATCTTCAATGGCTCCCTACTCCCTGCTGTTACAAATACAAACTCCACAATTTGGAATTCAAGGGTATCCACAAAATTAAATCAACCAGCTTTCCTTGTCTTTCCCCACCACTGGCCCTGACTCACTGTCATGTGCTCCTATCTGGAGGGAGGACCATTCCCAAGACTGGTTTCCCATCTGTGTGCTTTTTCTAAGGCTGAGCCTTTAGCCAGGGTTATGCTAGTGAGACATGCTGCCTCACTCCCTCCTGCAAAGCCATCAGAGCCCCTCCCCCATAAAACTTTCCCTTCGTTTTCTCCAAATTGGGCAAGACCTTGAACATGATCTAATGGAAATCCAGCAACATTCAAGCAGTGTTTAACAATCAGCTCTCAGGGTGGGGAGAGAGAGAAAGTGTCCATATCTATACATATACACATTTATTATAAATGGTGCTTTTATAAGGAGGAATATAAAGCATAGCATTTACAAATAATAATGAAATATTCAATACTCATTTTTTAAATAAATTCCATATAGCCCATCAATTCTCACAAAATGCTTTTGTTGATCTTTTTGTTACACGTTTATATCTGAACCTCACTTGTGGTTGAGATAAACAGTGAAGATAGTTCCCACATGAATGTTTGTTGATATTTGTGTTTACCTTAATGGCTGAGATGAAAGCAAAATGAAGCATCTATTCAGTAGTGATCTGTGTGACTTCTTTGCTGACTTGGCTAATAACTCTCAAATACTGGGAGAAGTTTTCTTCAAATTTTTGTACCATTTACCATAGTTGCAGACATGGCACGATGTTGAGGTTCATCTGCATTATTAACATTGTTCCCAGTACATTCTTAACTCTGGAGACTCAAAATAACATGTTAAGCCTTGATTTGCTGCCTATTTCCATGGTATCAATATTCCCATCATGGCTGAGTTCAAGCTACCAACCAGATGTCTGTGGACATGGAGTTTGGGAAGAGATATAGTCATGTGAATCATGACATAATAGTTCTACCATACAGGTGTTAATAAATGAAAGAACAGTTAAATGTCAAAGAATTAGAAACATTCAAATAATCTTTCGACAAAGGAGCAAAGCAATTCGGCAGGGGAAAGCAGCACATCTATATGGAACAAAAAAATGAATCTTGACTCCTACCTCACACCATATACAAAACTCAATTTAAGATGGTTCATAGACCCAGACTTAAAAGAAAAGCTAAAACCAACCTTCTATAATGAAACTAGGAGAAGATTTCCATACCATTTAGGTGAGGAAAAGTTTCTTAGAACACAAAATGTACTGTAACCATGAAAGAAAAAATTAATAAAAATTGACTTCATAGGGCAGCCCAGGTGGCTCAGCGGTTTAGCCTTTAGCCCAGGGCATGATCTTGGAGACCCAGGATCGAGTCCCATGTCAGGCTCCCTGCATGGAGCCTGCTTCTCTCTCTGCCTGTGTCTCTGCCTCTCTCTCTCTCTCTCTGTCTCTCATGAATAAATAAATAAAATCTTTAAAATTTTTTTGGGAAAAATGGACTTCATAAATATTAAGCACATGTCCTTAAAAGACACCTTTATAAAGTGAATAGGTGAGTCACAGACTTGGAGAAAATCATCACAGTACTTACGTATGATTAAGATTTACATTCAAGATATAGAAATATATACGACACCTCTAAAACTCAATATTTAAAAGATGAATGACACTGTTTAAAATAAAATGGGCAAAAGACCCAAATAGGAACTTAAGAAAGAAAAATACAAAATAGCCAATGATCACAGGAAAAAATGTTCAACATTAGTCATCAGGAAAATACACATTAAAACCATGAGATAATATTATACACCCACCAGGATGGCTAAAAAAAGATATTGACAACACCAGATGTTGATGTGGAACTGGAATGCAAAATGGCAAAATCACTTTGAGAATCAGTCCGGTGATAACATAAATGTCAATGCCTCCTACCCCATGACCCAGCAATACCACTCCTAGATGTTTACTCAAAGGAAATGAAAGCATTTATGCACAGGAAAACCTGTACAGGAATATTTATAAAAACTTCACTAATAATATAATAACTACATAAGAGTCCAGATGTCCATCAAATGAAATGGATTAACAATTTGTGATACACCCATATGATGGAATACTAGAGAGCAATAAAAAAGTAGCAAATCACGAATACATACCACAACATGAGTGAGCTTCCAAAACTATTGTGAACAGAAAGAAGCCAGATACAAGAGTAAGTACTACTGTATGATAATACCCAACTGAAGTATTGAAACAGGCAAAACTAATCTCTGGTGAAAATAAAATGTCTTAAAGCTTTTTCTTCTTACCACCAATAATTCTTGTTAGTGTAAAATCTTTAAATGAGTGTGCACATGCAGACACACACACACACACACCACAACCTTCCCTTCTGACAGATGATACCAAACCTGACTTAGTCTTCTCCTTCACTGAGATTCAGAAATTGGATTTTTTTCCCTTGCTGTGCTCAAGGATGCAAACTGTAAATCAATACCCACGTCTTAAAGGTGACATTTCAACAACTGTACATCCAGGAGCCTTCCAGGATCTCAGGATCATTTTGTTCCTGTCAAATGTCTAGCTTTTTAAATAATTTATGAGCATCCAACTCCACATCTTGCAATATAGGATGAACTGCTTTTATTTTGTTTGTATGTCTTCATCCAAATAGCCAGTATTCTAACTAAATGTTTTTGAACACCTACTACGTGCTGCACATTGTACTGTTCTACATGAATGTAGTGGAAAGGACAGTCACAGTTTGATCCTGGAATTTACATGGGAGGAAGAGAAGATAGACATCAATTTATGAATTAATTGTTAAATTTTAATTATAATTATTGCCTAAAAAAAGTGTGGCAAAGTGCAGACTTCTTATGAACATATATAAAAGAAGTCCTGATCTTGTTTTGATGGAACAAGTGAGAATAAATATCAAGGAGAGCTTCCTGGAGCAAGAGGGTTTTGAGCTGGGCTTTGAATGGAGAGCAAGAATATACTTGGAGGGGGCTAAATTTCAGGTGGCAAAAGCATTGTGTCAATGGTCCTGATACGCAAAGGAGCATGCTGTGTTTAAGATATGGATGAAAGCTTATCCTTGCAGAACTCAGAGATACAAAGTGAATCTGGTAAAATTGGCAATGTCAGAAATAAGCAGGGCTCTATTAAGAATTTTCACTTTATCAGTTAATAAAATCAGTGGGAAGCTATAAAGAGATGTGTACTCTGGATGGATATGACCATCCGTCATATGGCCTGGGGAGCATGAGTACAAGCTGTGGGGAGACCGGCTTGAGGCCAGCACACACACATAATAAATGAGTGCCCCGCTTAACCTCCAATGAAAGGCATGCTCGAGGTTCTGCAAACTATAGTGATAACTAAGCCCTACTTTGAACAGTTAGCAAATATACCAGAACTGCTTTTCAGATGAAGGACAGACATGTGAGAGGTTTAGGTGGAGGATGTGAGGAAAGATCAAAGAAGAAACCCTCGGAGGCAAACACTCAAAATACAGTAAGTGCTAGGCATTTATTTGTGTATTTTGATTCAGAGACAGCAACTGAGAGCTCATTCCGCCTCAGAACAGTACCAAGTGCCTATACCTATCACAGTTAATGCTTGCCTCTAGGTACAAGGCATGCAGGATTATTAAATATTTTCTTACAAGAACAGACCTGGAGGTTTAGAGAAGTAGAGTTGGCTACTCGAGGTTATACTGTATGTAAGAGGCAGAACTTGAACCCAGGACTCTCTGACCCAAAGCTGACTCTTCACCACCTCCTTCACCTCTTGCTCATCCCCATTCTATTTGGGAACAAGGTCAGGCTTTCTTCTAGGCTTTGGCATAAATACATAGAACATTAGCTCTAAAGGGGTCTTTGAAATCTGATAAATCAAATCCTCTTACTTCACTGGGAATAAACATAAGACAGATACGCTGGGTTCACCTATGATTCCCCAGCAAATACTGGACAAGTGGGTACAGAACCCCTAGTCTTGCAGTAGCCCACGCTGCTCGTGCGGCTCGTCCAGAGACGATTTGGGACTTCACAAAGTCTCTTCACAGATTTGGGACTTCGCAACAGTCAAGTTTTATCGAGTCCGTGGGCCGGCTCGGTGGAGAGGGCAGTTCTTAAATACTGGTCTGTGAACAGAATAATCGTCAAAATGAGTCTGAGGAAGGAGGAACTAAATCTAGTTAATTATTTTGTCTAGCCCCTGCCTTCTCCAATGGGAGGAAGGCATGTTACTTAACATGTATTAAATGTTGAACATTTTAGAACTTGCAGCTGTGCTTGTTGCTTAATTATTCACAGATTGCTTAGGGCCAAACGCTGTCTGCTGGGGCAAGAATGATTCTTTGGTTACCTACAACTCCAGTGCAGATAGGACAACTTATTTCACAAGCAGCAAAGCCATAGCCTTCATTAGGTATACAACAGTGGACTAGTTATGATTTCCAAAAGGGAAAATTGCATTATTTATACTTCAGATTATACCTTGGTACCTAAAACGAAGCACAAAGTACCTAGAAGGCATTTGATGACCTAGTCTTTTGTAATGAAATGCAATTAAAAGGTAATCATTCCAGATTCTGGAAGTAACAAATCTCTCAGCAACTATTGTTGGCAGAGAAGCAACCACACCGATCCCATCTGGGAACAGTCTCTTCTGGGTAGGAGCGACCCAGATTTGGCAGCAGCCAGCCTTAAGACCCAAGGGAGACTCTTCATGTTACCAAGAGAAGACTTAGGGGCCGTCTCTGTGGTAAGCAAGAGTATTCTGGAAGCTCAGGGTCTATCAGAATGCCAACGCATGATTATTTTAACAGAACCCCTCGTCCTCAGAGATGCAGTCAATCATCTTTGAGTACATCTGTAAAGAAATTTTTATGTCCTGTGCTATAATTGAATTGATCTTATATATATTTTTAAGGTACAGAACATTATCTTCTACAACTCAAAAGGAAATCTCCGCAGGTCGTTTCCCCCACATCACTGCCAGAAACCTCCCCCTTTTGATGAGGAGTAGATATTATTTAACTTCTGGCCCCCCAAAATGTCTTCTCAACCTATAGAGAGACAGGAGGCTTTCTTCTCTACTGCTATGACTTTTCCCTGACTATATTCTCTACCATGGAAAAACTCACTCAGAGTTGTAGCTAGGAAACAAAATCCCAGAGGTATTAAAAAAAAAAAAAAAAAAGATGGGGTAATGCAATGTGTGGAATTTGGATTAAGCTCTAAAAGGTTTTTAATTCCGTCTCCACTGGTTACTATTTGTGTGACCTTAGCAAGTTCAATTACTTCTCCAAACCTCAGTTTCTTCATGGATATAACATTTTTTTCAGGTTATCATGATGATAAAAAGATACTCCAATACAGTTAAGTATCTCGTACAATGCTTGGCAACAAATTGAATCCACAATTATCCTCTCTTAAAAAAAATGTGAGACCAAGCCCAGATATCGTTTTATAAATCCAGAACAACTCCCCTTATTTCAAATAAGATACTGTGCAATCTTAAAGGGGAAGATGGATAGAAGATTGAGAAAAGTTCTGAACAAAAAGAAGAGACAACCACCAATAACAGGATTTGCCATAATCGTTTCTGAAGATCTTTCCTGAGTAACGCGGGGCTCTTGCACAATGGCCAACAGTGAGTTTGACAAACAGAATGATTGTTTTGGTCTGTGGTAGGTCAGAGAACAACAGTAGACCAGAAGGCCATGGAAGGGATTTAAACCGGTAAATCTTTCAACCTTTTCTGACAAGTTAAGTGTAGTCAGCCTTGATGGAAGCTGCCGGTGGAGACTTCTGGGTTTCTAAGGACCCCCACACGAGTTGACACCCTGGATGTTAATAGGCATCGCTGTGTTTGTTTTGGATGTGGTAACAAGTGTGAATAGAAGGAGCCCTTCCCTGGATTCTTACACATAATCACTTCTTGGATTTCACTAAATTGAAAAATGAGGTTTCTTACTGAGACTGCAAGACTACAGAATGAGGTCATAGCCCCTTTTCGGTAGCTGCTTTGGGCCAGAGACCAAAGTCAGACCTTCAGCGGAGATCTAATATATTCAGAAGAAAATAAATACATACATACGTATGTACATACATAGTGCATTATCTATACTATGCATTTATTAGAGTGAGTGAGACTTCTGGGCTTAGTTTCTTCCTCTCCTTTCTATGCACACCCTCAAAATGCCTGCCACTAACCATGCTTGTTTTTGGTGACGAACCCAGATGGGATCTCAGGGAGGCTGGCATTTCTGTTAGCCGATGATGAGAAGGAAAATATTATATGTGATTTGGTCTGTCCCCTGCCATCCCATGATGTCAAGATGAAGAAATGCCATCCAGAAAATCAAGGGAAAAAACAGCGTCGAGAGGAAATCTGAAGAGGGAGTCCTGCTGATTGTAATAATGGTGATGATAGTTAGAATGACAAGAGTTGAACTATTTACAGAGCCCACGTGAAGCCCTGTGGTGACAGCTTGGCATATGTTCTCTCCGGTTATTCTCATCATAATCCAATTGTTTTTGCCATTTTCCACAGGAGAACAATGAGGAGGCAGAGGATCAGGGCCCACAGCTAGAGAATGATGGTGGAGGGATTTGAACTCGTCTCGGTAAAATCCATTACCCGCTTCATGAGCTGAGGTTAAGGATAAACTGTGTAAGCTAACTAGCCATGGCCATTCACTCATTCAAGGATTATTTTCTGCCTGTTGACCTGTGGCCAACACTGGGAAAGGTGAGGAAGTAAAGTTGCTTTCAGCTCAATGGTACCCCATCAAGAGGTCAGGGAGGAAGGTCAGCATGAACAAATCTCTGTGCCCTCTGTGGTCGTTGAAATGAGAGCTTTGGTTCCAGGGTGCCCTAGATTCTTTCTTGGCTTGAGTGGAAACACATCACAGTGAGAAGAATTGGGTGAGTAAAACCATAGAGGCAAGGAGTAATGAGGGTGACCAACAGCTGTGCAGTGAGGGATGCTAGGAGGTAGCATGGGGCGGGTAGGAAAACTGAAGGGGTGGGCCAGGTTCGATCAGGGAGGATATTGTGACCTTAGCTACGGAAGTTAGTCTGTGTCCTCCGTACATATCAGAGGGTTGAGTCATAGTGTTGCAGAGTAGGATTCAAGTTCTAAAACTATCTCTCTGACCCCAAAGCATAAGTTAGTCTGGAGAGGAAGGGCAAGACTGGAGACAGGAAGGCTATTTAGGGAAGTACTGGAATCGTCTAGCCAAGATAGGATGAAGGCTTGAGCTGCAACCATCATAACTGAGATTGAGTGAATTCATTATCTGTGAGGTATCTGTGAGGCCAGTCAGCAGACCTTGTTAATTGAGGATGGATTCAATGTGGAGGGTGAAGGAGAGGAAGGATCTCAGGTGATTCTAACCGCATGATTTTTGGGCCATGGGCTAGTCCTGAGACCATCCTGTTGAGAAGCAGTCATTGAAAAGGAATGCATTGTTCTTCTCTGAAAGCACCTTGATTTCCTGACCACTCCCAAAGTCCTACCTCCTCATGACCCCCATACACATCCAGAACTTCATGGACTGAAATAGAGACTTCTCTCTTAACACTTGGGATTGGTCCACAAGAGATGCTCAGACTATTCAAAGTCTAGCTCCCCGTCCAGCTCTACAGCCAAACCAGGACCTCCATCCTCAGAGGAATCGGGGCTGGATAGCCACAGAATCTGTCTCCTACAGAGCCACATTGCTGTTCCCAGCTTCCAGGTATCATGATGTAGCGATAGTTGAATCATATCTTCCTAGTATGGGAGGTTGCAATGAACACTTCCTTTTTATTTAGTTTTTATTTTTTTTACATTTTATTTATTTATTTATTCACGAAAGACACAGAGAGACAGAGACATAGGCAGAGAGAGAAGCAGGCTCCCCGCAGGGAGCCCGATGTGGGACTCGATCCCAGGACTCCAGGATCACGCCCTGGGCTGAAGGCAGATGCTAAACCGCTGAGCCACCCAGGTGTCCCTGAACACTTCCTTTTTAATTAGCTATTTTGTTCTGTGTGTGTTGCAATCCTGTCTTGCCATTCATAACAACACGTACAGATTTCACTTTGGGCTTGTCTGCCCTTCCTTATCCCTAACAGACTAACTAGTTGCCTCCTCATTAGCCTAGAGAGAAGCCTTCTTTAACATGGGATTTGGGGGAGATTGGGAGATTTTATGGTTCAAGTCCTTTCTCTCTGTAGGCTCTGAGGACCCTTAGCATTTCAGTCCACAGAGTCCTTTCCGTTTGTTCCCAGGAATAAGAACTGCCTTGGGATCATTTCTGACACGGGTGGCCAGAAGTCTGATTGAACATCCTCACACCCATCCTCTAACCCAGTGGCAGCTCAAATAATTTTGCTGGACTCTGTATGTGATCTCTCATTCTTTGCTTTTCTACTCCTCCTAAGAAGCAAGTCCAAACTTTACAAAAGAAGAGCCACTGTGTGATGTCCAGCAGCAGAAAATAGACCATTATCATGAGCTGTGGGAGCAAAACCTAATGGACTGTTCTCACCGAGAATGACTATAGCCTGCAGCTACAGAATCAAGAGAATCAACACACCGACAGAGCACATACACCACGGGTCAGAAAAAAAACTTGGGCAAATTGGTAGTGTGTCTGCACAGCTCAGTGGTGCAAAGGTAGGAGAGCTTACAAACTTCAGCAGACCTCCAGCGATCTATGTGCCATCCCCCAGTGAATGACTTCCACTTCACCCCCTGAGGATTCCAAGCTGTCCTTCTGCCCCAGACGTATGCACACACTGCCCTCTCTGGGGGCTAACCCTTCCCATCCTTCTCATTGAAGCTTAGGAGCACTTCCTTGAGACCTCCAAATTGGATTAGGTGCTCCTGCCTGAGTTCCCAACGCATGGCTCTGTGTTAGCACATTTTGCCCTGTTTCACAATGATCATTTTACCCTTCTGTATGCATAAACTGTATGCTTAGGGATCACAACTTTCACCTCTGTGTCCTTAGCAGTTTTGACAGTATACACACTCAATAAATGTTGGATGTTGTAATGAAGGCATGGGAGGATGGCTCTGCCCAACGCCTCCCCACCCCCATGCCCACTTCTCGAGCAGCATGAAACCAGAAAGGGAATATGAACTTCTCTCTGATAGGCCTCATTCTATGGGATTTTTCTAGTGGGGTGACTCTAGCCAGATCAGAGAAATAAACCATAACCAACCTTATCCAACACTTGCTCAGTCATAATGGGCTCACCGCTGTGTTTCAAGAACCACCACTGTTTTAGGGCCTAGGAGAACACCAACCTCCCAGAGGGGATGAAGCTCAAGTTTGGATATCGGTAAGATATCCCTTGAGGAAGGCCCAAGCATCCCTCCCTCAGATGCTGGACACACTTTCCAGGTCAAGACCTTGGAGAGAAAATCCAGCCCCCACCTCCTCCTCTTAATGCTCTGCACTCAGCAACAGTGATGCCCCTACCCATTGTAGGCAGCTCCAGCACATCTCACAGATACCAGCTTGTCGGTGTGATCCTTAAACTCACTGGGCTGGCTTCCTAATCCCCACTAATCACTCCAAGTGTGCCCATGTCTCAAGGATGTTCACTACATGCCAAGTTAGGAAGTTAGGGAGGCACAACCAGGTTTTAGCCTCCCTGCCCACTTCTTCCCTGGTACTTCTAGTATCGCTTTACATTGTAGATTTTCAAAAACGTATCTCTCCTTTCCTGATTGAAATTATTTTTCCCTAGACAGGCCCCTCAAAACACTTGCCTCTTCCATCACAATACAACCACCCAGGTATAATATTTTTGGTATTAGTTTCTGTCTCTCCTGTAATGCCCTTGAGGGCACAAATCCAGTCCTACTTTTCTTTACCGTTCTAATAGGAGTCCAGAACCAGGGGCTTACACATATTTGGCAACTGATACATATTTATGAAAAGAAATGGAATGGAAAGAGTCATCGAATGAGGCATGCCTTGGCCTACCAGCCAGCTACAAAAGACTGTGGACATTTTACAATGACTTTTGTGGTATCTTTGATTCTTCAATGTGGTCCCAATAATAATTTGCTTCTGGCTCAGTAGTAAAAGGAAGCAAAAAAATAAAAAGGTATGTAAAAACCATTGCAAGCCATGATATACTCCCTAGAAAGGCTGAGAAGGTCAACATCAAGTGATGGAGAGAATGTGAGGCAAACCAGAACTCTCCTACATGGTTGGTGGGAGTATAAAAAGGTAAAAAACCACTTTGGAAAATTGTTTAACAGTTTCTTACAAAGTTAAACACACACCCTCCTAATGACACAGCAATTCTACTCTTAGATATTTATCCAAGAGAAATGAAAACATAAATCTCCAAAAAAGCCTCATGTATGAACGTTCATAGCAGCTTTACTCATAACAGCCAAACACTAGAAAAAGACCAAATGTCCACCAACTGGAACATGGATTAGCAAATGTAATATATTTGTATAATAGAATATTACTCAGCCAAAAAAGAAGAAAAGAAGGGCTAAAAAACATACATACAACAATGTGGGAGAATCTCAAAAATAATGTGCTGAGTGAAGGAAGTCAGACACAAAAGTACATACTGTACCATTCCATTTATGTGAAATTCTAGAATATGCAAAACTAACATACAGTGATAGAAATCAGATCAGCGGTTGCCTCTGGGGTAGAGAATTGACTGGAAAGTAGCACAAGGGAACTTTTTTGTGGGGATGGAAACATACTGTGTCCTGGTTGGGGGCAGTGAGGTTACACAAGTATACGTGTTTGTCAAAACCGAGTCAACAGTACAGTGGAGAGCGTTGCGCTATATGTAAATTATACCTCAGTTTAAGAAAATCATTTTGGGTGTTTTCTCAGATCTCAAACAAAGAAAAGTTTAGATTTGGGGGCAGAAAGACAGAGGTGATTCACGTGCTCCCAACTCACTGTGTGGATGGAGAAACTGGGTCCCCAGAAGGAGACGTGACCTGTCCAAAGTCACACAGACTTGGTGGCTGAGGCAGGATTAGAACTCAAGGCTCTTAATATACAAGAGAATTGGGAGCATCCTTGAGTGACCAAAGCCAAGGGGAATGCTGAGAAGTACTTCCACCAGGAACTCCACTTGCTTTAATATCATCAGTTAATTGACCACAGGACCTTGGTCAGTTTCATGCGTCCTTCTGCACACCTGCACCTGCCCTATGCCTCTCTGCAATGCCTTCTGATGGTACTCCTCCAGGAGCGAGGTTTTCCCAAGCGTCAACCCCTAGAGCCCAGTGCAGAGCTAGGCTAGTTAGAAGGAACTAGAACTACATTATCTACAGATACAGGGTCTCTGGTTTTCGGGTCATCTTTGGACTACTGGAGAGTCTTTAAAAGAGATTCAGCAGCTGAGAGGACAGGTAGAGGAAACCCTAGTAGCCAGAAACCAGGAGAAGTATCCCAGGACCAGCAAGGAGAAACTCAAGCTGCCTTGGAGACTGGGGAGAGGTCACTGAATCAGGCAAAAACTGAAGGGAGGAGAATTATCCGACGTCATCTATACAAACCAGGCCAGCTGACTTGCTCCATCCTAAACTGTCTCTCTCGGTATGCCTGGGTGGCTCAGTTGGTTGAGCATCTGACTCCTGATTTCAACTCAGGCTATGACCTCAGGGCCCTGGGATGGAGCCCCTTGCTCAGTGAGGAGTCTATTTCTCTTTCTCCCTCTGCCCTTTCTCTGCTCATGCTCTCTCTCTCTCTCTCTCTAAAATAAATAAATCTTTTTTAAAGATTTTATTTATTTATTTATGAGAGACACACACAGAGAGGCAGAGACATAGGCAAAGGGAGAAACAGGCTCCCTGCAGGGAGCCTGATGTGGGACTCAATCCCAGGACCCCAAGATCACTCCCTGAGCCAAAGGCTCAACTGCTGAGCCACCCTGGGGTCCCTAAGTAAATATTTAAAAACAAACTAACAGTCTCTTTCACTTATCAGACTGAGGGTCATCCTGGTGACCTCCATTGCCACTGCTGACTCTTTTTCCCTTTCCTTTAACCGGTTGTCACTTAGATCCTCAGAACAGTGGTGGAAAGGGTCAATCAAGTGGCATGAGGTTTCCACCCCTGGCTCCTCTAAAGAAGGCAGGACAAGAAGCCTATTAAACCATAGGCTTTCTGAGATGAAACCTAACTTCTTCATCATAAAAATAATAGGATGAGCTCTTTCTCTTCCAGTCTAAGGCACTTCAGGAGCCACAGGGCTTTGGTGTAGACATGACCAAGTCCAAGAACCACACCATGCACAACCAGTCACGAAAATGGTACAGAAATGGCCTCAAGAAACCCAGGTCACAAAGATATGAATCTCTTAAGGGGTAGACCCCAAGTTCCTGAGGAACATGTGCTGTGTCAAGAAGTGCAGCAAGAAGGGCCCAAAGAAGGAGCAGGCCATCAATGCCAAGGCTATGAGGGCACTTGCCAAGTCTGTCAAGACCCTCATCAAGCTCAAGGAGGTGAAGCCCAAGATTCCCAAGGGAAGCAGCCTCAAGCTCCATCTACTTGCCTCATCCTTCACCCCAAGCTCAAGAAATGTGTTCGCGCCTTATTGCCAAGGGTCTCAGGCTCTGCCGGCCAAAGGCCAAGGTCAAGGCTCAAACCAAGGCCCAGGATGCAGATCCTGCTCCTGCTGCAGCTCAGGCTCCCAAAGGTGCCCAGTCCCCCACACAGGCTCCAGTGCAGAGGCTTCTGTCTGCCAGTGTGAGGACAGAGGGCTAGTGTGACCCCTGGGCTTCTATCTGCATGGGGCTGGTGTCCTCCTATGCTCTTTGTACAAAGAAA
The DNA here is from genome assembly GCF_053574225.1 of Canis aureus. Classification (NCBI taxonomy): domain Eukaryota; kingdom Metazoa; phylum Chordata; class Mammalia; order Carnivora; family Canidae; genus Canis; species Canis aureus. Next base: position 17,088,785 of record NC_135613.1, on the reverse strand, counting down.
ACTGTGGCAGGATCTGTCAAAAAATGATAATAATAATAATAATAATAATAATAATAATAATAAATAAGAGGATGGAATGCTCCCCATAAGATCTGCACACATCGTATATCAACTTCGATGGAATGCATTTGGTTGCTGGCTGATTTTGTTCCTCAGCTGCTTTGTTCAGCCAGCAAAGCCCTCTGCAGGGCATCCACCCCATCTCCTTCCCTGAGGACCTCTGTACTTCCACTTCTATCAAAAGAGAACATGATGGGAAGGCCAGCCATGAGTTCCCAGTTGAAAGTTCTCTCTTGGAGAGAGGAAAGGCAACATGCACAACTTTTTGGATTCTCCAAGGTGCCATGCCTTATTCCACTGCCAGGCACTTCATAGAGGCTTAAAAAAAAAAAAAACAACATATTGATTGGGTAAAGAATGAGTGAACATTTGTTTTCTGGAATCCATGGTATTTCAACTCAGTGTATTCTGGGGGAAGGCATGGACTTGAGCTTTGGAGCTCAGCCAATCTATATTTAAGGGCATAAATTGCCATGCTATGCATGGGCATAGCACATAACTTATCTGAGCATCAGTTTGCTCATTTCTTATATGGGGAAAATAATAATACTTAACTTATTTTTTAAAAAGATTTTATTTATTTATGAGAGACACCGAGAGAGAGGCAGAGACACAGGCAGAAGGAGAAGCAGGCTCTCTGCAAGAAGCCTGATGTGGGGCTCGATCCCACAGGTGGGGATCACACCCTGAGCCAAAGGCAGAAGCTCAACCACTGAGCCTCCCAGGCGTCCCAATAATACTTAACTTAAAAGCAGATGCTTTTAGCCTTGAGTCCACAAACCCTTAAGGAGCCTTTAAAACTGAATATAATTTTTGGGAGGCCCCTGGTTGACATAGTTGGTTGAGTGTTGGACTCTTGGTTTCGGCTTGGGTCATGATCTCAGGGTCTTGGGATCATGCCCTGCATGGGGCTCAGCTTGGGACTCTCTCTCCCTCTGCACCCTCCCCCAAATCTCTCTCTATCTATCTAAAGTAGAGAAATAAATCTTTTTAAAAAAACTAAATATAATATATTTTTGCAAAGGATAGAGTCTTCATATATTTCCTCAGATTCTTTAAGTAGGTCAGTGACTTCTTAAAAAAAAGAAAAGAAACCACTGTGGCCTTAAACTTTTTTTGTAAAGATGGAGATAACTATTTATAAAGTGCCTGAGAATGTAAGAATCCCTCTTAGCTGTACAATCTCTGACTTGGTGGAGTGAGCCTTCCGAGCTTTGTACCAGGATGTCCCAATCCTTATGTGTCTGCAACCCTCCAGATATGTCCTTTCAGCAGCCAACTAAGTCATCTTAGGCAAATCCTTTCCTTTGTCTAGCCTCAGTTTCTTGTCTGTAACACGAAAAATGTTGGACTTGGTTTCCACCCAAATCTTGCAGATATTGACACCGTGACTCTGTGCAGATGAACACCAAGGTGATTAGCCATGTGCTTCATTTTCCAGAGGGCTAAGGAGTGTGGCCTCAGCTTTTTACCTCCAAGAATGTCTCAGCTAGTGAATGGAAGTCAGTTTCAGTACAAAGACAAGTAGGAGTCTTGGAACAGAGTGGGAAGGCATTCTCATGACTGGCCAACGAGCCAAGTAGACTGGGGCCTTCAGGTTCCTCCACTGGAAAATGGTGATGGGGTCAAGGTATCAAGGTTTTGGAGAAAGAAATTAGTTCAGAGGGGCAGAGTTCACATGGGGGTCACGACTTCAGTTCTTGCTTCCAGTCACTGAATCAGCTACAAAAGGAAACTGAGATAAACAGTCATGTTTAGAGGACAAACCGCTGATTCGCATAAATTTAGGCAGGCAGAAAAGAACTCTATTGGTTCTCTTCCTCTTTAGCTTGCTTCCAGGGGCTCTTAAAGATCTCTTCTGAGATCTGCACACCTCCCGTAGACCCCTAAATTAGGGTAGACCTTCCAGCTGACCCTCTAAATAGCTTCAGGGAGAAAAGATGGGAGTCTGGAGAACCCCTTTCCCAACCCTTGATGGCTATATTGAAGCCTGATGTAAGCATCCAAAGGAAATGCCCAGAAAACCAAGTCTCTCTTGGCTAGCTCTTCCATGGGATCATTACTATGCCAGGGAGAGTTTCTTATGAAAAGAGGCCATGGACAACCCCAAGGAGAGAGGTCTCTGTTTGGGTGGCTTCAGCCAAATACTCTGGTTTCTACGTTAATCCACAGGAAATTGCACTATTCCCCAATTGGGGGCTCAACTCTGTCCATGCAGCTCATTCCAAACAATGTGGCTCACTTCTATCATGCTTGGACTGAATCCTGGCTCTTCCGCTTACCAGCTCGGGATGCTGGTCAAGCCACAATCTTACAGAGCCTCAACTTCCCCATCTTTAAAATGGAAGAATAATAGTACCAATCTTAAAGGATCAAATAAGTTTATGTGAAAAATATATTAGTATGATGCCTGCTGGCCTCCACTTTATATTTGGCTATTACATTAATTATCTCTCACTGCAAAAAAAAAAAAAAATCACCCCTAAACATTCTGACTCCAAACAACAGCATTTATAACCTCACAGTTTCTCAGGAATTCAACATGGCTTCACTGGGTCCTCCAGTTCAAGACCTCTCAGAAGGGTATAATCAAGATGTTGGCTGGGGCTGTAGCCATCCCAACACACAGCTAGAGCAGGAGCCACTTCCAAGCTCACTTATATGGCTGTTGGCAGGACTAGGTTCCTTGTGGGTTGTTGGCCAGAAGCCACCCTCAGTCCTTGCCATGTGGACGTCTCTGTAGGGCAGCTCATACATGGTAGCTGGTTTCATTAGATCAAGCAAATGAAAGAGCAAGAGAGAGGGAGACAGTTGGAAATGATGGTCTCATAATCTCATAAGTGTAATCTCATAAGTGACAGCCAAACATTTTTGTTATATTCTGTTCATTAAAATCTAAGCCCAGCCCATACTCGAGGGAGAGAGAATTAGACAAAAGTGTGAATGCTAAGAGGCAGGGATCATGGGGGGAAACTGTAGAAGGCTGGGTTAGAGTGGGTTGCAATCCTTTTTTTCTTCCAAGGTATTTTTATTTTTATTAGTTTTTTAAGTTTTTTATTTTAATCCCAGTATAGTTGACATACAGTGCTATGTCAGTTACAGGTGTACAATACATAGTGATTCAACACTTCCATACATCACCTGGTATCATCACGACAAGGGTATTCCTTAATCCCCATCACCTCTTCCACCCATCCTCTCCCACCCTCCCCTTGGTAACCATCAGTTTGTTCTCTAAAGATAAGAGTCTATTTTTTAGTTTGTGTCTCTCTCTTTCCCCCCATTGCTTATTTGTTTTGTTTCTTAAATTCCACATTTGAATGAGATCATATGGGTTGCAATTTTTAAGTAGGATGGGCAAGGAGAGGCTGAGAAGGTGACATCTGGGACAACAGGTAAAGGAAGCCTGCAAGGAACTGCATTTAGGCAGAGGGAACAGAGAGCTCCAGGACCCTTGCTCAGAAGGTACTTGCACAAGAAGCAATTCCTCCCTCATCCCCGCACTGATGTGGGCGTGACTAGAATGATGGGGCATAAGCCTTAGGGTGCCAGCCCAGCTGCCCTCTAATCCCTGACCCACTGGTGTATTTGAATTAAATAGGGTTAGGATTCCCTAACCCCCTGCCTAAGTGTACGTAGCTCTAACCACCTGTACGATAACATAATATATTCTTGTGGCAGCCAGATGCCGCTCCAAAGATATCCATGTCCTAAATCCAAAACTTGTGAATATATTATCTTACACAGCAGAAGAGACTTTACAGATTTAACTGTTCTGGATTATCCATGTTGATCCAGTATAATCACAGGGTCTTTATAGAGGGAGGCAAGAAGGTCAGAGTCAAAGATGTAACAAAGGAGGCAGAGGTCAGAGTGACACAAAGCAACAAGCAAAGGATTGCAGGCAGCTTCTAGAAGCTGGAGGAGCAAAGGGACAGATTTCCCCTGAGGGTCTCCAGAATACAGCCCTGCCGAAAACTTCACTTTACCCCCATGACCTATTTCAAACTTCCAGAACTTCTGGAACTTTCCACCTGCAGATCTTCAAGATAACAATGTGTCTTGTTTAAAGCTGTTAAGTTTGTGGCAAGTCATTACAGTGGCAAAAGGAAATTAATACAGGTGCAAAATTATCTTACTTACTAAAGGCAGACATAGTGCTTGCATAGCACAGGACCCGGTTCTAGCCTTTTACAAATAACAATTCATTATTTAATCTCCATAGCAATTCCTCAGAGTAGGTGCTATCAGTATCTTTGGTTTAGAGATGAGGTAATCCAAGGACAGTTTTGAGTAATCTGCCTACGGTCACACAGCTCTGCATGGCATGGTCAGGATTTTAATCCAGGTCACCTAGCTTTAGAGGCAACACATTCCTGCTGATTGAATTTCTTACATTGGCCTTTGTGACCTCAACACAACCCTTGCCTTTCTTGAGCTTGGCTGATCATCTCTGTCCTTGGGTGCTCTTCCTTCAGGTAGACCCTCATCCCTCATCATAGGTCCACGCTGGTGGACCCATGGATGGTGCTCAGATAGGAAATCAGAAACCACTAAATCAGTATTGAAATGAATATTTGGTTTCCATTTCTATGGGGAATACAGAAACATAATAATAGAAATAAATAATAGAAACATAATTCGCATATCATAAAATTCACCCTTTAAAATATATAATTCGTGGTTTTTAGTATATTCACAAGGTTGAGAAGCTATAACCACTAACTAATTTCAGAAAATTTTCATCATCCCCCAAAAGAAATTCCATACTTGAGAACAGTTAACTCCTCATTTCCTTACCCTCAGGCCCTGGAACCACTAATATACTTCCTTTCTCTATGAATTTGCCCATTCTGGACATTTTATATAACTGGAGTCAGACAAAATGTGACTTTTTGTGTCTGGCTGGCTTCCTTCACTTAGCATATTTTCAAGGCTCCTCCATGTTGTAACATGTATCAGAACCTCGGTCTTTTCTATGGATGGATAATGATGCTCCACTGCATGGATACGACACAAATGTGCTTGCCTAGGCACCGGGCGATGGACATCTCAGTTGTTTCCACCTTTTGGGAATTATGAATAATGCTGCTGTGGACATTCACGTAATCAATTTTACCATGCCTAACTCGAAGGGACGTCCATGTGGAGCCCAGTAGCGTCCAGAACTCTACGGGCAGAGCCTTGATGCCGTTCTTGTGGTCCACCAGGATCCTGCAGTGAGCCTTCCCTGAGAACATCACCTCAGGATCCAGGGACCAGTGGGCCCACCTGGAGGGGTTACAATGTTCTCTGTCCTGAGGGGAACAGGAGAAGACCTGGGAGCACAGTGTTCCCACCCTGTTTCTCTCCTACGTGCCATGCAAACTTGCACACGCCCTCTCCCTCTCTGAGCCTATTTCCTCATCTGTAAAAGGAAGGGCTTCACGAAATGGGGAGTTTAAACTCAAAGAGGGAATAATTCCATGGCACCGAGTCCCAAGCTAATGTGCTATTATGGCTGATTATTTGTTTGTTTTTATGCTAGACACACTGAAATGCATTATGGTACACTGGTTTATATTATGCAGTTTATATGGGTTGCATACACTGAATAGAATACTCATATCTTTTAAATGTAGTACGATACGTAACACACTTATGACACTTTTTGTTTTCGACATTCCTTTCAAAGAGAATTATACAATGCCTCTCAGGGTAGTTTGGGGAGAAGGAAACATATTTCTATCCAAAAGCTCCAGTAACCAAAGGTCGTAGGTACATGGCTTTGTCAATAACAAAGAAAGGCAACTGAAAACTCTTAAAATAATAATAGGAAGAAGGGGCTTGCATCACCAGGAGCTCTTCCAAGTTCATGCCTAGACCAATCCTGACTTCTTGCAGCCTCTGAGGAGGAGTGTATCCCCCACCTTCACATGAAGCTAAGAGTCCCAGGCTGTGCCCATACCACCCTGCCCTGCTTGTCCAAGTGCACCCCAAAGGGCATGTCACCCAGCAGCATTGCCGGGGACAGCAACATAATAACATCCATTTCAGTAACACATGGAGTAAATGCTGTTTTCATTCCAAATGCTGTTTTCACCGGCAGGAATCAGTGAGGCAATGGCCTTTTCCTGCCCCGATGCAAGTTAAAAATATTGCCTGCTTCTTTGCTAACTCCCGTCTTAGCCCTGCACATTTAAAAATACACCCGTCAGTGGCTCTGCATTTGAAAATGTATTTTGCATCTGATAATTATGATGCATTTAAAAGGGCAAAATTAGAAAGCACAAAATTAGGCTGGCAGGCTTAATTAGCCCATTCTTTTTTTTAATGGGTGGAATTTGGGCAACTGTCTGCTGGAGGGGTACAAAGACCCCTAATGGGGTTGGTGGAAATTCACCGGCTCCTCTGTCAACCCAGTCACTCAGTGCGCCGGATGGGGATTAGCTGTTCACCGAGAAATGTGAGACCCACAAAGCAGGGAGATTACACCCTCTTGTCCTCAAGAAAACGACATGAGTGTGATTACAAAGTAATCTATCAACAGATAATAGAGGCCGCGCACATGGCTTCCCAGCGGCCTGATGTAATCGCAGTGGCGACATGGGGTTTATATGTAAAGGGATGAACTCGGCAGCGCGGCGCACTCGCCAGGATAATTACCGCCCGTCTCTGCACCTGAAGATCCGTTTCCCCCGAGCCCTGGTCTTGCTAGAAAGAAGAAACCGCTGGATGCCTTCCTCTGTACCTGTAGCCGGCCACCGCTGCAAGTCCCTGAGCTATGCACGGAGCCTGCCCCGAGCTGGCCGGCCGGGTGTGGAAGCTTCTGAGGCCCTTCCAAGCGCAGCCCGCTGCATCCCCTGCACCTGGAGTCCCCATCCCCGACAGAGCAACCCTGAGGGCTGCCCTGAGCTCTCTCTGCACCCCGACGGGTGGATCCGTCCCCAGCCTGCAAGAGGGAGTTCGCTGCCTTTCAAGTCCCTGTGGTCTTGACACAAGCCGCGACAGGCCACGGGAAGCCGAGTAGAGGCGAAGTGATCCCAGGTATGAGTCATCCTGATGAATCAGACCTGTCCCTGCTTTTTTTTTTTTTTTTCCAAGCCGTGGTTTTCTTCATAACAGAGACTGTGTTGTTCTTGCTGTAGCCAGGTCTGGAAGCCCTCTGTACACTTAGAGAGGAAGCGCTACTGTCCTGGGCCCATTAGACAGAACCCAGGATGGGCCGCCCCCACTCAGGCCACATGGAATTTTCTGAAACAATCCTTGGGGCAGCTGCACAGCCGTGGAAAGAGCCCGAGATACGAATTTAAAACCAGACTCTTAAGACCTGGGTGGTCCCGGGCAAGACAGTTCACCTCCCCGAAGTGAAAGGACGAACTTGGAGAATTGCTACAAAAATTCATTCCTTGAAGAGGGAGGTTCTCAATCAGGGGCCACCGTGCACCCCAGGAGACATGTGGCAGTGTTTGGGGACGGATTCAATTGTCACAACGACTGCCATCTTTACCACCCTCTGTGTGACATCTTGGTGCTCCAGAAAAAGTCTTTTGAATCACTAACAATGGGTCAAAATTCAGGCATTCATCTTCAATGTTTTGAAATCTTTGTAAAGAAAACATGTATGACCCCAAATTACATACACAGAGAGATGGGGAACAGAGCAGGGAGACCGTGCTCCTGCTCTAGTCACACTGTCAAGGTTAAATACATATTCTTTAACTTGGTTCACACATCTTCATGACAATTTTTGGCCATTTCTGCCCAAAAAGCCAAAGCAGAGAAGAAAAAGAGAGAGGGAGGGTGGAAGAGAGAGAGGAAGAAAGACTAGGTCACTAGAAAAGGTATAAACTATTTCAGTGTCTAAAGTCTGGTAATGAGAGTCTCCCTGGCTCTGAAGAGAATGGCTTCATCCAGAGTCTAGTCAAATGACAAAAAAAAAAAAAAATTCGTACCTTCAACCAGGTTTCCCGAAAGAAAGATTCAGGAGCTGCACACAAACACGCGACCTGGCAGGCCCTCCCAAGGAGGAAAAAACTCAGGAAGGCCTCAGTCACAATCTCCCGGGGCCTCTCACCTCCTTGCAGAGACACCTTCCCCTACAGCGAGCCCTCACCCCTTGTGTTTGCAAGACAGAGAGTAACAGAGGAAGGACAAGTGGTGTTCTGATTGTCTGCGAGGGAGAAAGGAGAAATCCAGCAGGACCCCACCATGGGATAAAGACGGTCCAAGCAATGCTGAAAGATTTCCACATGCCAGGTTTTTGGGTGCTTGATTTACCATTCAAGTGAGCACAGCTGTGAGGAGGGGACGCGGCTCCCAGCCAAGAAGGGGAGAGAAGGGGAGAGCGCGAACAAGAAGGAAGAGGATTGTTTGCAGACTAGACTATTAAATTGACTTGGAAATAGTTCCCCTCATTCCTCCCTGCATAAAATAGTTGTCTATTTCAGATGGATTACCACAAACTCCCTGCTAGAGCCCGTAAGTGCTGTTTATACAGTGAGCTAATTGCAGTAATAGAGCCCCCCAGTCATTGCTCAGCTCTGGTCCAGTTTTCCCTCATGAGCTTCCTTAGCAGATCCCTATTTGTGGACATTTCTCTCAGCCCCCAACAATGAGCATAGTGGGAAATATGTAATTATTCACTTTATTGCTATTGATGCCGCTGATGCCGATGGCCACGGGTACCTCGGGATGCTGTCCAAGCGAAGCCGCTCTGTCTGGAGTCAGAACGACCTTCTCCTGGGACAAGGCCTGAGGCTCACCATCATCAGAGCCTTGCTTGCAGAGCTTCTAGGAGCTTTGATTTGGGGTCAAGTTCACATGGTCAGAGGAACCGTTGGGTCTCACTTTTATCCTAAAATTAGCAGCAGGATTAACAGCCTATGCTGTCCCTTTAAGTAGCTGTCCATAGCTTAGCGAAATGCATGAGAGGCAAGGCCAGCCAGACACTCACTGTGCATGCTCTGTGGCCACCAACCTCGTTACAGTTGCCACTTGCTCATTGGTGCTTCTCATTTAACATCCTTCACCTTTATTATGCCTTCAGCTCCAGCAGCTTCCATCCAGATCCCATTGTGATGCAAGAACGAGTTTCTCCTGTCCTCAGACCTTGGCTCCTATATCCATTTCTTGTGGCTGCCATAACACTTTGCCTCGAACAACCCTAAAACAACGCACATTCATTCGCTTACAGTTCTGGAGGCCAGAAGTCCAACATGGGTCTCGCTGGGTTGCAGTCAAGGTGTGGGCAGGGATGTATTCCTCCAGAAGGAGGTTCCAGAGGAGGATCTGTTTCCTTGTCTTTTCCAGCTTCTAGAAGTTGTCCACATGCTTTGGCTCCTGGCCTCTTCCTCCATCTTCAAAGTCAGCAGTGGTGAATCCTGTCCATCCCTCAATCACATCACCCTGACTGCTGCTTCTTTTGCTTTCCCTTGCACTTTTAAAATCATGTGTGACTTTGCTGACCCCACCCTTATAATCCAGGGTAATCTCCCTATCTTAAAATCAGCTGTTTGGCAACCTTAATTCCATGCGCAACCCGAATTCCTTTTTGCCATGGAACCTCACACATTCACAGGGTCTGGGCGGTAGGATGTGGGCATCTTTGGGGGCATCTGCCTACTTCAGTTCCTCTTCTGATGATCTGTATCTCATCCTTTCCACTTGGCAGTTGCACAGCTAATCTTTCAGGGGACATCCTTCTGAGATAACCTTGGATCCTGGGACGCTCGTGGTCAAAGATAGACTACATCTTTACACGCACACAGCTATGCACGGACACACACCATCCATCCCAGCCTCCTGAGGTGGACCAGAACTAGAATTCAAGTGTTAGAAGGCAATTTGGGGTTGTATTCTAAGATCTTAGAACAGCAACTGTTCTATTGCAAGCACTCAATAAATATTTCTGGAATTAATCAATCAATCAGAAGAATAAGTTTCACAAGAGGAATGGCGTAACAATATAATACCTGGGCTCCGGAGTCAGATACAGGATTGATTTCTTGCATAGCTACTTAAGAATTCTATGAGTCTCTCGGGGAGCCTCAGTGACCTCACCTCTAGAGGGAGGATAAAGTCTCCTGCTTCACAAGTCTGCTGTGTGGATGAGAATGTGCCTAGCAGAAGGCCTGGAGTGCCCTAATGCTCAGGGAGCAGAAGCCATGTGGTCTCCCTCACCCTAGTGGTTACCATGTTGGACAAGAAAACAGTAGGCAAACAAGTGCCTCAAACGTTAGAGGTGCTTAGGGAGAAATGTGTTTGCATTTATCGTTGGGAGACAAAGTAGGAAATGGTCAGCCTCAACATCAAGGAGGCTTCACAGATGTGTTAACACTTGAACTGAATCTGAAACAATGAGTAAGTGTCAGAAAGATGGGAGAAAGGGTGGGGCGTTCCAGGAGAGGGACCAGAAGGAGCAGAGGCCCTAGGGCATGGAGCTGGAAGCAGGTTTATAGGATTGGAGCAAAGGGAGTTAGGGGGGCACCAGGCATGGCAGGCAATGCTCCTGGAATGGAGGAGGGATGGGTGGGCTATGGGAGGTAGACCCTATGTGCTCATTAAGGGGCTTTGCTGTCTAAAGATGGCTATTAACAGGCTGGATCTGCCAAAATGGTTAGGACAGACACACTGTCTCCAATTCTATGCTTGTTGTCCCTTGCCCATTCACACAACTGACACACACACATACAGTGGTTTTTGCCAAAATTACATATACATGGGATACGCACGCCCATCGGATGCACACACAATTTACTTACTAGAATGACACATGCATTTTGGGCCTATACCTTACATACACACACATCATAGTCCACGAACTTATGCACACAGAGGGCTTGTACTCAGATGCATCACTGGCCATGTGGCCAAATGTGAACCCACACCCAGGGAAGTACATGGAAGCATGCTAACACACATGTGCACATCGGCCTTGCACACATAGTCACACATGTGGCCAAGCAGCATGCACCCAGAGCACTGAGCACAAGCACATCCTACTGTCCATGTGCCTACGCAGAAACCACCACACGTAGCTCCCCACAGGCTCCCTCTAACACACACCGATGCTGAACATCCACTCACACCATTTAATCAAACACACGCATACACACGCACATGCTTTGACCACGCACATGCACAGACCCCTCATTTCTTTCTGGAATGTGTCTGAGTTCCAAGGCGGGCAATCGTCTGACTTGAGAGAGCCTGTGATTATTCTCCCAGCCACAGCAGGCAGAGCGGCTAAGAGACCTGCTTTGGATTTCATGGCTTATTTCTACCTCTCTCCCCATGGGTGAAGACAGCGGGGAAAGTGAGCGCTTTAGTGTCCCCTGAGTACCCAGCTTCCGTCTCCCTACCAGCCCTTCCCCACTCAAGTCTCCGTAGCCTGCGACAGCTGGATGTCATCCAAAAGCATTGCTGGGTCTTTTGCAAGAGTTCCCCATGTACAACTCGCAGCCCAGCCTCCTTTCCAAACCGAGCTGGCAAGGGGCCAGGCCACCCTCGGGGAGGGGGCAGAGCCAAGTGCTTGGTGGCTCCCAGCACCGTGGGGCCCTCATCAGCTGCTCTCCCCGGGGCCCTGTTTGGGTGATGAGCCCAGCCAGCACTCGAGCTTTGCAGAGAGGAGTCCCGCACAACATCTGCTTGGCCTATCTGGGGCTAGTCAAGCACAGCTTCCTCTTCTGCCTGCACTCATCTAGGAATTGGGTTCCAATGAGCTGGAACCTTGTGTTTCGCCTGAAGTTTTGACAAGTTGTTGTTTCCAGGCAGCAGCCAGGATGGAGCTGTGACCTCCATCTGGGTTAATGAGTGGAAGGCTTACCGCGCACCTACCACACTGTCCCAGTTCACTTGCCCTGCTCCAAGGAGCTAATAAACAGGGTCACGCCTCATATTGGGTGCATGGCCTCCTCCTCAGAGACCATTTCATGCCCTCAATCGGAGCGAGCCTCAGCAGATGGAGCCTGAACCCCTCCTCTTTGTTAGAGAAGGAAAGAAATGTGAGCATCGGTGCAGGCTAGCCCAGGGACACTGACAATGCGACTCAGATGTTATCCACGGCCCCCACTCCTAGCAGATTTAGTTAAAATTAGTCCAAACCCTAATTCCACAGATTTTCAAAAACCCAGAGATGTCCCCACAATTACTGCGAATTCCCCCAACAGTTATCTCCTCAGATTTCTGCCAGCTTCTGAGCTCTTGTGGCTTCAGATTCCACTCTCATCAAGCTGAACAAGAAGCCCATATTTTAAAGGGATTTCTGAAATAAATCCACTCATCTGGAACAATCTGAGTGCAGGGGCTTTACGGAAAGTTTGGTGAGATCACAGGAAGGGATGCATCACAGGGGCATATGGCATGCCTTCAGGCACCCCCCAGTATAGCTCCCACACTACTCCACATGCCCTTCCTTCCCTCTCTGGAGTGACACACAAGTCTGTCCCCGTCTCCCTCAGCCTGCTCACACTCAGGCCCAGGAAGATCGGTCCCATCACCTATCCCCAGACCTTTGAGAATATTCTTCTCCCATAAGAGTGGGCATTGGCTCATAAGAAATTTTCAATACAGCAGTGAAGAAAATAATAAATAAATATAAATATATACATATATTTATATAAATTTATATATTCCCCGTGACATTACAGGATAAAGGTGCGTATTTGGCAGAGAAATCCCTCCAACAAAGGTGAATAAATGTCATAAAAGTAGCCCCCAAAGTGAGAAAACTTCCAGTATGGGGGAGATGCATGATTGCTACCCAGCTGAATGAAGAGAGATTATGGGAATTAGGTGTCCAGCCTGACTCCTGTTCAGCTCAGCAATGGTGAGACCACTGACACTCAGGAGTAGGCACCCCTTATTCGGGGCCCAGGAAATGTCTCTCCAGCCAGGGTCTGCGTCTTTGTTTCAGGCTGACAACAAAAGTCTGACCTTCAAACATCCGCCCCTCCCCCAAGTCATTGTGGTTTCTCCAGGCCAAGAGGGGGAAGAAGGGGCAGGAGCAGGTTACAGGCCTCCTCCAAAGAGCTGACTAGTGGCCATTCATCCGCAGGAGGGCTTCCTTTCAACAAAGTCTGTTTGTTTCCCCCAAGAGCCCCGGGGACTCTATGCCAAGACAGAATGACTCACTGGCTCCCAGGCCTTGCTTCCCTCAGGGAGACAGTCAGCCAGGGCTCTCCTCCCAGCAGAGCAGGAGAGCAGCCTCCATCTGGCTCCACGTTGATGTGGGCTCTACAGAGTAGGCTTGGTGAGAACCCAGGGAGGGTTCCAGGTGAGGCCCTCAGGCCTCAGTGCCAATGCGGGATTCCCCGTCCCTGCTTGGCGGCTTCCTTCGAGGGTTCAGCTATCGCCACTTTAAACATGAGTCTGTGAGCCCACTCCGCTGGAGATTTCTGGAAGTAATGGCCAACCCTGGATGCAAAAGCATGAATCCTCACGCTGGATGGTTTAAAAAACAGCCTTTTTAATATTTGAGAAGCTTCCAGAAAAGCTTTGTCGATGACAGAAATTTCTTTCTTTACATGGGTCAAGATCAATTAGAGACACGAGTAAGATATTTTCACTGATGGAAAAATGGATAGAACCCAACCAGTTGGGCCAATTGTGCTTCAGAGTCGTCGTCTATGACATGAGGACTCCACTGTACTTTCCACGATCGCTGTGTGGTCACAGCCAGAACAAGGGGCTACTCCAGGCCCCATCGTGCATAGTCAGTACACTCAGACATCACCTGACCTCCACCCCCGTGTCTCCATCACAAGGCTCCAGGAAGTGTTGGCATCTTTCTACCCATTTTGAGAAAACTAAGGCTTACAGAGATTAAGCTGCCGAAGCTCACACAGCTAATAAATATCATATTACTCAACACATGCATAGGGCAATAAGATAGCAAAAGGAGAGTGCTCAGGCAACCTAGAGGCCCGGAAATGTTTTAGTGCTTTGTGAGCACCTTAGAAGCCCATGTATTAAGTAGCAATGGGCTTGTTCATTATAAAACGGGTTTGTCTATCAACTAAAAACATTTCCATATGTCTTCAACCAGATTAGCCCCCAGGCAAGTTGTTTCCTAAAGCAGAGAGTTATCAACCTCCAGGGAACCTTGGACAGCTTTTCTCCTCTTTCTTCCCAGCAAGGAAGATGTCACTTCTTCATTTGACAAGTCTTTACGCAGCACTTCCCTTGAGGCCTTTCATTCTGTTGGGGCTGGACATACTATTGGTGACTGAAAGGGACACAGGACTCAAGGTCCAGGGCTGGTTTACCAACCTCAGCACAGTTGACCTTTGGAGCTACATCATTCTTTGGGGGCCTGCCGTGTGCATTCTAGGATGTTCAACAGCATCCCTGGCCTCAACCCACTGGATACTAGTAGCACCCCACCCCACTCCATTGTGACAACCAACAATGTGTCCAGACATTGTCCCTGTGAGCAAAGCCATGCACATAGAGAATCAGTGCTCCCGAAGAGGAGTCATTCATCAAACACTGCCACCTCTCAGCGTAGGAGGCTCTAATGACCAGCCCTGAACATAATTTTCTTGGTAGAGGTGACATCTATGTAAAAATGCCGCAGACCTTGGTGGGGCAAGGCAGGAAAAGCCCATTGGTGGGTGAAGGAGATGGGCTTTGGAAATATATTTCAGAGGCAGAGGAAACAGCATGACCCTAGGCATGGAGGGAAATGTGATCCCAATTTGAGGCCTGTGGAGTTCAACATTCGTATCAGAGCCCTGCTTACAGACAAAAGGCAATGTCATTCAAAGTGCAGTTGACACGATGCAGGGAGGAATGATAGAATCTATACTCCAGAAGATCTAGACAAGTTGGATCCATGGGCCAATATTATGATACATCACCAGGAACAAATGCACACTCCTTCATCATGGTTCAAACAAATCCAACCATTAAAACAGAAAAAAAGACAGAAGATTTTAGAAGGTGTTGAGTACAAACCAGTGCATCTCACATTCATCCATGCATGAGAATCTCCTGGGAGGCTTGTTAAAACACAACTTTCTGGGCCCCAACCCCAGAGTTTGTGATTCAGGATTGGATCCTGGGTGGAGCCAGAGAATTTACATTTCAAATTAGTTCTCAGGTGATGCGAATGCTAATGGTCTGGGGATTAACCTTTGAGAACCACTGGTAGAAGCCTCCTTTCCAAAGATGTTAATAACACTGGGGTCAAATTAATAGAAATATGCTGTCTAGTATGAGGAGGTGAGACCGTCAGCGCTCCAACTGCAGCTGGAATGCCAAGAAGAATGCTGAGCACCGTATTTTCAGGGATCTTTGGGAAACTGGAAGGTATCCAGAGAAAAGTGAGAAGACTAGATTATGAAAAGTGATTGAAGGACCTGGGGTGTTTGGCCTAGGAAAGAGGAGTTATGGGAAGAATCCAGGAGCTGCTTCAGATATTGCGGGGCTGTACCATAAAGAATGGATTTGATTCATTTCTTATTCCCCACAGTCACCCACATTAGTTCAAAATAAGGAAAACCAGGGTGGGAGTTTCTGGCACACTGCTTTGGGTTCAACGTAAAGTGGAATCTTATAGCAATTACAGCTCTAGTACAGCACGATCCAGTAGAAATATAATATGAGCCATATATATAATTTAAAATTGTCTGCAGCCATAACATAAAAAGTAAGAAGTAAAGAAACAGGTGAAGTTAAATTTTAATAATACTTTTTATTTAACCTCGTATTTCCAAAATATTTTTACTTGGACATGTAATCGATGTAAAAACTTTTAATGAGATAGTTTACATTCTTTTATTTGTACTGTGTTCTAAATCCGAAGTGCACTTTGCACGTACTAGCTTGCTTCTGTTTTTTTCAAACGAGCCAGAGGTGAAGTGCTTCTTCACCACCTGGGACTCGTGGCTCCCACACTGGACAGCTCAGCCCTCGTGAGCCATGAATCCGTCACAGTGAAGTGAACAATTCCTAATTTTAATCAGTGTCTCTGCCCTGTGACTGTGATTTGGATTCATATACATTTGCATCATATATATACATAAAGATTTTATTTCTTTATTCGTGAAAGACTCAGAGAGAGACACAGAGACATAGGCAGAGGGAGAAGCAGGCTCCCTATGGGGAGCATGATGCAGGACTGGATACCAGGACCCCGTATCACAACCTGAGCCAAAGGCAGATGCTCAACCACCGATCCACCCAGGTGCCCCCACCCATATATTTTTATTTTAAATTAAAATAACTCATTCTAAGTTTTTCTATATAATTTGAGAATTTCATAGCATGCTTTAAGTTGTCTGGAGGCAACCTGGGGAGCCATAAAGATGGCATTGAGACTCTTGTTTATAAGTGACAGGAGACTCAATAGATTGAGAACATACCAAAGCAACTTATTGGCTTACATTTTGAAAAGTTCAATGGTGATTCTGGCTTCTTCTGGCATAGCTGGACCCAGATACATCAATAGTATCACCAGGAACTAATTCCTACTGCTCCCTCAATTCACTTATTCCTGTTGCCTTCATCCTTTGCCTGGATACTCTTGAGATAGAAATATGGCCACTGGAAACTCCAGTCTTAAATCATCCTTATAGTAAACATTCCTTACAGAATGAGCTTCTTTTTTTTTTTTTCAAATAGTTCTAAATAGTCCTGGATGTGAAACTTGCTTGGCTTGGCTTGGTAGTGTATTGTTCATCTCAGAATCCGGCCCATCACCCAGTTACCCTATTCACCCACCCCTCTCCCCTACAGCAATACTCAGTTTGTTTCCTAGAGTTAAGAATCTCTTATGGCTTGTCTCCCTCTCTGATTTCATCTTATTTTATTTTTCCCCTCCCTTCCCCTATGATCCTCTGTTTTGTTTCTTAAATTCCACGTATGAGTGGAATTATACGATAATCATCTTTGTACAATTGACTTATTTTGCTTAGCATAATGCCCTGTAGTTCCATCCACATTGTTGCAGATGGTAAGATTTCTTTTTTATGGCTAAATAATATTCCATGGTATATCTATATCTATATCTATTTCTATATCTATACACACACCACATCTTCTTTATCCATTCATCTGTCAGTGGACATCTGGACTCCTACCATAGTTTGGCTATTGTGGACATGGCTGCTATAGACACTGGGGTGCAGATGCCCCTTCAGGTCACTATGTTTGTATACTTTGGGTAAATACCTAGTAGTGCAATTGCTGGGTTGTAGGGTAGTTCTATTTCTAACTTTTTGAGGAACCTCCATACTGTTTGTCAGGGTGTCAGCCCTGGCATCTCTTAACCATGTATCTAGAATGTTCTTACACATGTTCAGGTCTCAGTTTCATCATCTATAAAAAAATTAAAATCCTATCTTGCTGGGTTGCTTTTAAAAATACAGGAACTAACGTATTTAAGTTCCTTGGTGCACAGGCACTCAATATGGTAATGCGGTAATTACTATTACCCTGTTTTATGGTTATTTGCTTAAAAGTCACTACTAGACTCTTCCCATTAGATTCTTATCTCCTGGAAGGCAGGAAGTGTGTCTTAGTAAACTTTATATCTCAATCTTCCCTGTAGACATACACGTTTGTTGAAAAAAAGAACATAAATAAATGAATGAACACATACAGATGAAGCCAGAAAAATTAATCCACAGCCAATCTCTAGGGGACTGTGACCCTAGAACAATAATTTTATACCATACAAAACTCCTTCATTTTCAGCTGAATGACTAGACCCTATCAGACTGAATCACTTGAAATGTTTCTAAAGAAACAGTGCCCTTGGTCAGTGTGAGCAATCACATATAATTCAAATTGATAAAGAGCTAAGAGTCTTGAGTTAATTTTCAGTGTCTTTCAAATATCACCGTATGATTAATTGTATTCGGTATCCTCCTCATATACCTCCTTCCAACCACAGCAACCAATCAGAGACTTAAATTCAAAACAGTAGAGTTTCTAAATTGAAAATTCCTGCTTACAAATCAAGCTATAAGTATCCCAGGCTCTGAAATCTCAAAGTTGGATCTATGAATGAACCCCCCCCCCCCATTAACCATGCCCCATTTTGGACCTGCCTATGTATTTTTCAACTTGAAAAAAAGACACACACTCATCCCATTAAAGTCTACCATATAGCATCATTCTGGGTACCTTTAAACCTAACATTTCAAGTCAGGAAGTGAGGAAAGGCAGTGGGCACGAAAATCATCTCTAGCCCAACTGACTCAGAAGCAGTTGGGTTGGGTAAACTCCCTTATAAAAGAGTCATCCCTTATTTGGATTTGAAAACCCCTTCAGTCCATGCTGTTAATCTCGTCCTAACCATATTTTGTAAATATAAAGCCTGGTTCAATGGTCCCACCGAGACCACATTTCCCAATAATGAGGGAAATGGTATTTACAGGAAGGTCTGAAACTTTCCCTCAGTAGCCTGCATTTTTGTAAGTCCCGTATGAAACCTCCATGTGGGCATGACTAATGGATCCACCTAATTAAATTTTTACAGCATTCCAGGGCTGGAGTGTCAAATGTTTGCTTCGAGCTTGTCTCCTTGTAACACTGTCAAATAAGTCTCCCATCCCCCTCCCACACACACCTTTTTTAGGGGCTGTAGTCTGCATTCCAATGTCATATGAAATCAGAATTTGGTTGATGGGGATGAAGAAATGGATTGCCAAATAGCTTTTGCAAACCAGCCTACCTTCACCCATTTAGAGAGGTTAAGGGGGAGGGGAACCTTCTTCCAGCCAAGGTAAAATTCTGTATGGGAAGCAGAAAAGGTCACTTCCAATGGATAAGAAAACATTATTATTGTTTATAGATCCTTACTCAAAAGAGTAGAGTGTGCATTTAGCAAGATAGAATTTTAACTTTGAAAATATAAAGTCAGTAGGTTCTATGCACTTCAAGAAAAAGAATGTTTTCTTGGTCTTTGCTGTGATAGACCTCTGGCCTGTCTTCTTACTGGCAATTAAGGGTTTATCACAAAAACAGGTAGATGATTGACAATGTGTGTGGAACTGCTCTATAAAAAGAGGATAGAATCTGACTGTGCTATTGAATGAATATCAGACTCAAAATAGGACACTGCCGGTTCAAGGCAGTGAGCTCCCTCAGCAATATCACGGAGCATGTTAGAAGAACCTTCTTGGGAATAGATGCTCAGGATGGACACATCAGTTAAATCCTGCAAGCTTTCCAAGCCAGAGTGTCTCCAGGAGTGGTCCATGTCACATGCATCTGAACCATCCAAGACCTTGTTAAACTGCAGATTCTCAGACCCCCAACCCAAAACTTCTGTGTCAGAATCTGGAAGTGGTAACAGGGAATCTACATGCTAAGGAGTGCCAGACAAGTCCTACCAGCCTAAACTTAGAGATCCTTGCTTTGGGACTGTTGGGAAGTTCAGTTCAGAACTGCACATAAAGATGGTGCTGGAGGTTCCAGGTGACAAGCAAGACAGAGTAGCCAAGGCTAGATGAAGGCCCTTCCCAGGGAACTAGGTCACCAGTGCCAGGAAACTGTTATTTTCATCCAGCCAGAAGATCCTTGTGGACGCATGGAGGCTCATTTCACCCTCAAAAAGAGCCTGAGATGATTCTTCAAGAATCAATCAGAGTGGAGACTGTCATCTGCTGTCTTCCACTATGCCCTCTCTGGTCAGCCCACACTCTGCAAGTGCTCAGAAATACACATGCACAAATACTCCACATACTTCATTTCCACATACGCATATAGACAGACTCACTCTTGCAAACAAACATTTGCGTCTATATGATTTGTGCATATACTGCTGCACACACACCTGAGCATGTATGGAAGGCTCCCCGCACTGTATCCGCAGTTTCATTTTGCATGGTTTCAGTGACCATTGGTCAACTGCAGTCAGAAAGCAAATGATCAGGGCACCTGGGTGGCTTAGTCGATTAAGCATCTGCCTTTGGCTCAGATCATGATTCCAGGGTCCTGGGATCAAGCTGAGCATCGGGATCCCTGCTCAGTGGGGAGCCCACTTCTCCCTCTCCTCCCTGTTCATTCTCTCTCTCTCTCTCTCTCTCAAATAAATAAAATCTTCTTTAAAAAAAGAAAGCAGATGATCTATCTTCTTTCTTACATATCATCCAAAGATCAATGGTAGCCTAACCGTACGTCATAATGCCTATGTCATTCACCTACATCCCATCATGTAGGCATTTTATCATCTCATGTCATCACAAGAAGGGTAACTACAGCACAATAAGGTATTTTGAGAGAGAAGAACCGCATTCCTGTAACTTCTATCACAATATACTTCTATGGTTGTTCTATATTACTATTACCTATTGTTGTTAATCTCTTACTGTGCCGAATTTAAAATTTAAATTTTATCATAGGTATCTGTGTAGAGTTAAAAAAACAGTCTATATAGGGTTCAGTACTATCTGTGGTTTCAAGCATCCGCTGGGGGTCTCGGACATAACCTTATGGAGAAGGTACTGCTCTACGTATACTTCTCCATGTCTGCTTGCCCACATGTTCTAACTCGGAGATGCTATACCTTGGTTCTTGATGAGACAAACGAACCTCCCTTCAAAATGCTTTTCTTTCTAATTCATCTTAGGAAAATCACTAACCCCAAGTTATTCTGGAAACCGTTTTCCTCCAAGATCTCCATCCTAATGTGGGAATGAACTAAGTCCACAACCAATGGTTGACCCGAGTCAGAGTACGATGAGATTCTCAGAAGTTTGTGATGCAACCAAGCAGGGTTTCTTGGCAGCTGTTTCCCCTGGGCTCTGATCCCGGGAGAAGCTCAGCACTATCCTGGACAAAGAAGCAGTGTGGTAGACTCAGTAGGACTTAGGAATCAGGTGATCCCGCAATATGTGTCTTTGGCTGGTATTGGCTATATGAGCTCGGGTAGGTTATTTGCCATTACATTACTGAGCCTCAAGTTCCCTTTGAATGACACCATGTATGAAAGCACCTAGGCCGGGGTGCTAGGACACTCAGGAGTAGGAGATGATTGATCTGTGATTGGCCTGGTGGAGGGCACACGCTCCATAAGCTTTAGATTCAAAAAGTTATTTGTTTGAATCCTAGCTCCTCCACCTACTGGTTGGGATGTTCTGTGCAAGTTTCTTAACTTCTCTGAATATCAAGTTTCTCATCAGAATAAAAATAACGCCTCCACCAAACTCACAAAGCTGTTGGAAGAACTGTGTTAGTGTATCACAAGAACACAGTACACCTAGGAAGGATTTCTTTTTCCTTCTCTGAAAGGAAGAGCCCATAGGAAGGAAGGATGAAGGCAGCTATTTCTTCCTTTGGGGGATGCCCTAGACAGGAGACTGCTAGGGAAGGATTTTTTTCCTGAAAACACAGGCCACCCAGTGATCTTTCAAGAACAAGTGTCACCTGGGCTGAAGGAAATCTCCCTTTGCTTATGGTCTGTCTTCGGATTGAACTCTCCCAAAAAGGGAAGGGATTTTTCTATTTGAGCTGGGGACAATTCTTTCTGAAGGGTTTTACTCTCTTAGGCAGGGAACGGACAGCCTTTTAAATCTGGCGAAATGACTTCAATAGGTCATTAGATCAAATAAGGTCCATTACTTCTTAGCTGTGTATCCTTGGGCAAGGAGAGTCATCTCTCTGAATCTCTACTTCTTTGTTTTAAAAAACTGGGAGAGTAATGCCTGCCCTATCGGGTTTTCATGGGACTGGATGCCTAATGTCATTTTGAGTGCAAGTTAACCATCCTGGTGATGGAGAAAAGGAGGGCTCCGTAGAGGTGTCTGCTTGTCTGCAGCCTTCTCAGTGCTGGGCGGAGAGCCAACACTAGCTCAGGAGGTGGCCCCAAGCTCAACTCTGGGCTCGTCTTGGGTGGAAGATGTATTAGCTGATTAGAATGGTTGTGAAATGAGAGCCTCAAAAAAATGATTGATTCTTCAAAAAAGTGAAATGCGGAATTACCACATGAGCCAGCAATTCCATTTCTATGTGTATCTCCAAAAGCACTGAAAACAGGTCTTCAAATAAATACTTGTACGTGGATATTCATAAAGCACTATCTACCACACCCCGAAAGTAAAAAAACAACCCAGTTTTCATCCACGGATGACTGGCTAAAAAAAGTAAACATGGTACATCCATACAATGGAATAGTATTCAGCCATAAAAGGAAATGAATTTCTGCTGCGTGCTACAGTGTGGATGCACCTCAAAAACTTGCTACTAAGTGAAAGAGGCCAGACATAAAAGGTCACATGCTACATGATTCCATTGAGATGGAATATCCAGAATGGGTCAGCTCATAAAGTCAGGAAGCAGGTTAGTGACTGCCAGCAGCTGAGAAGCAGGGGAAATGAGGAGCTCCTGCTTGGTGGGAATGGGGTTTCTTTGGGATGATGACAATGTTCTGGAACTAGACAGAGGTGATGGTTGCACAACACCGTGAATGTATCAAATGCCACTGAACTGTACACTTTAAAATGAATACTTTTAGATGATGTCGATTTTACCTCAACTTAAGAAAAACCCTCCCAAGTCCTCGTGTGGGTGTCTCAATGCCAGGGTGAAGAAAGTAGGAGGGAAGGAGGCAGTGATTATGGAAGCACTGATTAAAAATGTGCACTTTGAGGGCAGGGCAGTCCCCTAAATCTCTTTAATTAAGACAAAGAGGACAAGAGCTATGAGGCAGCAGCAGTTCAGCAGATGAATAGCAACAGAGCAAGGTGCCAGCCAATGGCTTTTCGGGAAGGGTCAGCCACCCGGATTTGTTTTAAAGTCGAGTTAACACGTGAAGTGTGCAAACACCACTGTTGGTTCTTTTGTCCCCACTCTCTCCAACTCTCTCCACCAGCTATCTCAGCTTGGCATGCGTCCTATTTTCCAAACAGCAGCTGTGCACAGTTGAATAGTAAATCAAACACCCTAAAAAAACCGTTGTTTTAAAACAATGTCTCAGATTTCCCATATATTTCATTTCTATTTTCCTTCCCCAAAACCCTTGCCTCAGACAGCAGTGGTTGTAAGCTCATTCAGGTAGTGAGCCTCTATCCTGTTCACAGGGGATTGATGAGTGAATTCCCGCCGAGAAGGGGTGGTGGGGGCAGGATTTACAGGCAGAGTAATTTTAGGCAGATCCTGTAGGTTTTTAGGAAGCAGGTTGTTAAATGTTCTTGGACAGGAAAGGATTGGGTGGCTGAGGTTTTCTGGGGACACATAGCATCAGGGTGAGCCCCAAGTACCAAGGGTGTTGGCATCCCCAGAGTCCCAGCCCCTGGGCTTGGCAAGCCATTCTACAGCGACTCTTTGCTGGCAGCCCCCAGCAAAGGCTGTGCCGGTTCCAAACTCGCTTCTGGGAAGCAGTTTTCCTGGGGAAAGAGACCAACGGTCGTAGCAAGGAAACTTCCCAAAAGGTCAATATAGGGCTTCCTGGCAAATCCCACACCCATACACAAACAATTACATACTCACAATCTCCAGTCCTATGGGTGTATCAGCTCTGCCTCCAACTTTCCTTGAGTCAGGGTCTCTCAACCTCGACACTACTGATATTCGGGTCTGCTTGTTCTTCGATGAGTGGAGTGGTTGACGCTCACAAAGGTTAGATGGCTCCCCAGAGTCCCATCCCATTAAGTCACAGAGCTTATCAGGTATTCACTCAGCAAACCTTTTATATCATCTGTTGTATATTGAGCATTAATCTAGGCATGCTGGCCAGCAAATGTTTATTGAACGTCCACACGATGTTGCATCTTATGGATGCAAGAGAGAGCAAGTGTGAAGGAGACAGAAAAAAGAACATTCAGGGGCTCCTGGGTGGCTCAGTTGGTTGAGCATCTGCCTTTGACTCAGACGGTGATCCCAGAGTCCTGGGATCGAGCCTTGCGTTGGGCTCCTTGCTCAGTGGGGAGCTGGCTTATCCTTCAGCCTGCTGCTCCCACTGCTTGTGCTCTATCTCTGTCAAATAAATAAATAAATTTTTTTTTTTTTAAGTAAAGAAACATGCAAAGCAGTTTCCTGTCTCCACTGGCATTTGGGCCTTAATCATGCTCTGGTGGAGGCTGCCCAATACATTGTAGGAAGTTTAGCAACATCGTTGGCCTCAGCTAGATTCT
Source organism: Canis aureus (assembly GCF_053574225.1). Lineage (NCBI taxonomy): Eukaryota > Metazoa > Chordata > Mammalia > Carnivora > Canidae > Canis > Canis aureus. Next base: position 17,064,663 of record NC_135613.1, on the reverse strand, counting down.
AAGAGCACCCCCCAGTCATGACCACTAAAAATGCCTCCAGACATTGCCAAACGTCCCCTGAGCGAGAAAATTACCTCTGTTGAGAACCACCGACATAGAGGGAATTTAAGAAAACAATCTTCAAATGAGATGATGTGGCCTAAGTAGTAGAACCCTGTCTGTCCAGAAAAAGCGAATATATGCCAGAGATGACCTCCCTTGGGAAGGAATATCCAGGGATGAGAGATGCCCCTGGGATGTGACAAAGTCAACCTTGCCAAGAGGGAAGGCAGTATTTTAATCCATAATTGGGCTAGCAGATTTATCTGAAATTACCTTATATAATCACTCATTATTGACAGTGTTCCCACTGGACGGTAAGTCTATGATACCAGGGACCTTGTCTCTCCAGGTGACTGGTGGTCCCAGAAGCTAAAATGTGGTGCCAGCTGCAAAATCTGGGACCATAAATGAAAGAAGGAATAAATCCAGACAACCCCCTTCTTACAAGAACACTGTGACCTTCCTTCCTCTCTTCTTTACCCTCTTACTTCTCCCTTTGTCTTTTTGACCTCTTCTCTCCTCCCACTGGTACCCAAACATACACACTGTCAAGCACAAAAGCAAATACACTAATGCTCCCACAAACAGACACACATACTCACTAACACACCAGCAGGAAATGAGAAGTAAACACCAAAAACACGTCTTTGACTCAGTGTTCTGAGAAAATAAACCAAACCCAACAACAGATTGCTGGGATCCAGACTGTACCGGAAATATCAATCAGCCTTTGAGCCACTTGGCATTTGTTGATTTGTCACAACTCGAAGGCTTGAAGCCCTCACCACAAGGTCACCAGAATTTCTGTGTTTAGGCCAAGAAACTATGCGATCCTTTGCTTTCAGGGTAATACATTTTACCGTCACACTTGTAGTGAAAAATAACATTAAAAGACCACCCCCACCACCCCCACTACACACACACACACACACACACACACACACACTCTGTGGTTATGGAGTCCAAATAAAGTGGTTCCAGTCTCTTGGCAGAGATTATTACAGGCTGGCAAAGGAGGCAGAGAAGCAGTTCAGAAAACATAATCTTTTATTTACACAGATAAATATAATACTTGCTATATAAATTTGAGGGCATTTTGTTAAACACTTTATATGCTGTACTACACCCAGAAGACCGTAACTGCCTTTAGATTGAGGACAGTGATTGAGAAATAGCAAACCAGGCAAATAAATAAATTGCATGTATTTATTTTTAACTGCTTTTCTAGACATGCCACAAGGCTTCTCTCAGGCAACACACACTTGGCAACCTAAAATAAAAAGTGACCTTTTGATCGGAAAGAATTGAACTGCTATTCATCTTCCTCTTGGGCTGCAGCTGAACACCTGTCCATCTGCCATTCTTGGTGAAGCAGAGGAAGTTCAGATTCGATGGCCTCTGTGCGAAATCCAAGCATCCACCTCTTTTGCCAAACTCTGTACAGAGGAGCTATTATAAATTAAAAGTCTGAGAAGGAAACTAGCCAGTCTTGTAAGTACATAGATTCGAACCCAAAACCATATTGAGTTGAAGCAGGGACCAGAACTTCCATAGAACCCACATGCACATGCTGTATTGCATAGGGCATGGAGTATGAGAAATAAGCAGAATTTAGAATGCTTCTCAAATGCCAGCTGATCTGTGACTGGAAGCATTACGATGTCCTCTGGATAGTGTCTGAAAAGCCCTTCCTGATCTCCCCACAGATTCCTTTGTTTTCTTTATTTTTTTAAAAGATTTTATTTATTTATTCATGAGAGACACAGAGAGAGAGGCAGAGACATAGGCAAAGGGAGAAGCAGGCTTGGGAGCCCGACGTGGGACTCGATCCCAGGACTCCGGGATCATGCCCTGGGTCAAAGGCAGATGCTCAACCACCGAGCCACCCAGGCATCCCTCTTTGCTTTCTTTGTTATCCCCAAATAATATTTGTTTAGCATTTTGTATGGGTGAGGCTGTTCTAAACACTCTCCATGACTCTAATGCTACCCAAAGTCCTATGAAATGCTGTTGTTAATCCATGTCTGACAGATAAATAATTAAGACCTACGGAGTTTAGGTAAATCTCTAATGTTAACACAGGCAGTCAGTGGTGACAATGGGACTTGAATCCAGGTCAGCCTTCATCAAAGCCAACACCGTCTAAACTCCAGCTGCACGTGGAGCCTCCACGCATCTCATGCCTCAATGTCCACACAGCCAGTCCCAAGCCTCCATGGCTTCTGTCATCACCTCTATGATAGCCATCAAGAGGATTCAAATTTCCATGCCAGCTCCAACCTATGTGCCATGGCTGCCTGAATTATGGTCCATCAGCAGCTAGGCTCAAAAGGGAAAGAGTCCCATGATTGATCAGTGATTCCTGCTCTGGGTGCAGAAGTGGTGTTTCATGGCATGTAGGACCAATGTGCCACCCTCCGTCTTTATGCTCAGGACTGTCCACTTTCTATCATTAACAAGCACTTTGTCTTCTGAACTCTGGGGCCAGATTTTCAACCACCTACTCAACCACTCTGTTGGGGTAGCCCGTGGGCATCTCACACTCCTCAAAGCTGGCCTCTTTTCTCATGGTCACTAATCTGGTTTAAAAAAAAAAATTACCCACTCAGGCTCCAAGCTGGAGGCCTGACAGCTGAGCTTAGCTCTTCTCTCTCCTTCATTCAGGACTCCATTCATCACACATCTTTTCCATTCTACTTCTTAAACATTTTGAGAATCTGCTGCTCCTGTCCAATTCCCACTCCGTTGAAACTACTGCAATAATCCACTGACTAGTGCTCCTGCCTCCAGACTTGCCCATCCACTGCCACATGTTCTTTCTAAAGCACGAATCTGGATATATATTTTCCTTGCCCAAACACCTTTAAGGCTCCCCTAAGGCCAAACTCTTCATCTGCTATGGAGAACCCTATTACCATGAGGCCTCATTTAACCATTCAGGTATCACCATGCCCCTCCACTAGCCACCCCACCCTTACATGTGACTCAGCAGCATAACCCCCTTGCTCTATTATCTCATCACTATTCACACCTATGTGCCTTTGCACACACTGTGTCTCCCACTAATATGTCCCCTATAATTTAGTGATCCTTTATAGAGACATCCATGCCCTTGATCGGCATGAGTCAACAGTCACGGATTACGGGCTCGGCTCTAAATGAAGGACCCAGTGGAGCTGTAACAAGTCCATCTGCAGAGAGGCTGGGTATCACCCTCAGCCTGTCCTTTCAGGAGTCCTCTTCAAAGCAGCAGCAGCTAGAATGAGATTTACAATTAATACATCCATAAACAAAGGTATCCTACAGACAGCGTTCCCACGGAAGCTGGATGGGAGAACGATGACCCTCAGTTACCCCCTGGCAATGTCAGTTGCACATCTGGCACCTCAGCTGGTAGATTTCTTGAATGTCCATGGGTCAAATGGAGTGAAGCAGAGAATAGACAACTCAGCCACATTAGCCAGGTAGGCTTGGTCCAATTTTTTTTAACCTCTCGAAGCCTCTGTGTCTCCAGCCACAGAGCTGGAATAATAGCAGTGCCATATTCTTTGGTTCCTCAGACCTTCTTATCAATGGGTAGAGGATGGATGGATGGATGGGCAGATGAACGGTGGATGGGTGGATGAATGGTGGATGGGTGGATGGATGTGCCTATTGATAAATGAGTGGATTAATAGAAAGTTAAGTTATTTAATTAGCTTCACTTTATTGCATAATTAATTAATTAATTAAGAAAACTGTTCTTTCATCACTGCCACCATCCATTCACATAAATAAAGTGACCCAAACGCGAATGGTCCCTCAGGAAAAATTCAAATGAGAGGAACTTTGCAGCCCTAGAGATAGCATAGAGGCTCCCTCTGGGCACTGTGTTTGGCACACACTCTTCCCAGGGAGAAAAGGGAAGGGCAAAGGAGGAGAGAGAACATAGCTTAAAGCTGGTCCTCCTGTTGGGTGTTTGGCAATACTGTCACTTCACAGAAGCCTCGCCCCTCACCCCTAATCTCCCTGGGAGCAGTCTGCAGCTCTTGCAGAGGCGGTGAAGACAAAATCTTGAGCTCTGCATTTCACTTCATCAGCCATCCCCAGAAGCACTTGTGTGTGAAGTGCTGGTGGAGAGATGCACAGGAGTGACCCCTGAATGCCTCTTCTGTAACCTGTTAGAGGTCACCCCCCACCCGCCTTGGATCTCACACTTGTGGCTTAAAGGCCTAGCCTGCCCTCAACGCCCAGAGTCTCCCCGCCCGGGTGCTCTATGGACCCTAAGACTTCTTGGGCCCCTCCCAGGCTCCACGGTATCAGCTGAGTAATCTCCCCAAGCATCGACACACAGCTGCAAGAGATGAAAACTGTATGTTGATAGATGAAACTTTGGGTAAGATTACATGGTTTTGAATATCTTGATGACATATTTGTCTGAAAAGTCTTTCAGAGGATGGCCTAATATAAATGCGCGGAAATGTTTCTAATGACTAGCATTTGTCTACAGACTTCGTTGGAGAAATTAGCATTCATGTGTCTCGGGATGTCATTTGCATTTGTATGCGGGGACCAACTTTTGAATAATCATTTCTTCCAGCTCAGAAGAGTTAACTATTTACTCTGAACGCAGGCTGGTTTCCTTCTCAGGCTATCTGGCTGGGTCTGCAGTGTCCAGAAAGAGGTAATGATGTTCTAGGCATCATATTTCACTGCCACCATACTCTGGAAACTTCTAAGTAGTCCTCACAATACCATTTGCCTAGCAGATCTTTACTGGGCTCCAGCTGCGCTCTGGCCACACCCACCTAGCTGTTGGAATCCACCTCCTGTCCTAAAGAACCTCAGCTCTATGAACCCCAGGCCCACCAGGGTGAAGTCTGAGACCTATGTGGTTGCAAGCATACTGGGAATTCACCCCAGGATATCAGAGAGTCCATTGCAAACCATGGAAAGCAGCTAGTGTGTGCAGGCAGCATGGGTCCCCTTCCCTTACACGGTTTCTTAACGGTCCTTTGGCTGAAGCCCAGTGCATTTTCCTGGCCCGATTTTCCATTAAAAAGAATGAGAAGGAAAGGTCTGGATAAAGCCAAGGAGAGCTAAATTCTAACAGGGGCACTTATCTGCTCTGTGATGTCCAGGAAGAAAATTAACCTCTGTTGGCGTCAGTTTTGTCATCCATAATTCGGAGAAGTAATTCCACCAATTACCCAGAGTTAAGAAGACAGGAGTCGATCATGCATGTAAAATCCCAGGACTTGGCACATAGTAGACACTCAACAAATGTTACTCTCCTGCCCTGACTCACCGGCATTCCCTTAGCATGCCGTCAGCAACCGCACTTAGGCTCCTGATGACAACTTTTGCAAATGGAAAAATGTGATGTCCCGGCTTCGGGGTGAGATCCATTTGAGAGACTTTCGTGGCAGGCACTTTTATTTGGGGATAGCTAGACAGCTATGGGATTCATTCCCTGTGTGAGCTCTGGGTCTCCTGTAAATTCTCCCATACGTTTTCTCTGAGGCCTTGCCCTGTGTCAGAAGCAAACCCCAGACGGTGCTTTTGCCTGCCTGGCTGGCTCTGGAGGCAGAAGGCTCAAGGTCAGGTGAGGCCCACAGTGTGGCTCTGCTCTGGGACCCAGTGCCCTGCAAGGAGTAGGCAGTTCCCTTAATGCCTGGTCAATGCATTGGTGTTTGAGCTTGGGAAAACTGACAGCACCATGCTGCCTCCTCCTAGGACGTGGGGCAGGAACACCAGAGGTCTATCTTCCAAGACATAAGCATCTTCAATAGGTAGATGAGACCAACAAAAACTGTCGTGGCATTTGTGGGGCCTTCACTCCAGGCCAGACTTTGTGCTGAGTGCTATGTGGTGCTGACTCCGACACTCAACCGGCCCACAGCCGTCAGCTATCGCCTCCCATCCCGGCTGGGACTTGGATGTGGCACCGGAAGAAATGGCTTGGACTCCCCCTCCCCCGCCCCAGGACTGTCAATCAAAGACATCAACATCCAGCACTGCCATTTGCTAGTCCTTTCACTCAGTCTGCCTCTTCTATTTGGTTGTGAAGTATGAGGAGCTCATTACAGGCATCTCCCTCCCTCAGAAATACCCGCCAAGCCTCAGATTTGGGGGTAGGTCTTCGTTCCCAAATATGGCTGGATTCAGCCTTTTAGAAGCTCCGAGCACCGGAAGATGAAAGATGATGAGAACTCTACATGCAATTAAAAATGGAAACCAAACTAGACTGGAAGAGAATCAGTGAAGTTGAAGAAAGTTCACCTTTTCCCGCTATAATGACTTCAATTGGTGTTCTAAGTGGTGGTCCACAGAAATATTTGGGGGGTAGAGAGAGGGAACCAGCTGCTTTGCTGACACCTTGAGCCCTTATCATACCACTTGTAACACAGCATGGGGCGGGTCCTGGGGCATCCTGTTCCTCTGTCCATCCCAGGCGATGTCACTCCCACTGTGATTCCAGGTTTGCTGGTCTGTCTATCCACCTGCCTTGAAGCCTCCCAGAGGGCAGTGACTGGCATTAAGTGTGGGTTTGACACAAAGGAAGTGCTCAGTGAATGTCTGCAGAATGAATGAGCTAATTCCCATAGAATGTCATCTCTCAATTTGCTGGCGTGTCCCAATCTGAAAATGACTTCTCGTAAACTGGGCTCTCTATCTCACTGTCTCTTTATCTCTGTCCTTTGGTGTCTGTCTTTCCCTGACCTCTTTGTTTCTCTGTCAATCTCTCTGTCCCTGTCTCTCTGTCTTTCTTTTTTAGGACAGTGCTGACAAGGAGGGAGGGAGGATTGAAACCTGATTTGTTAAAATAACCTGACTTGTTTCCATCTTTCTATTGGGCCCCATGTGAACACCCCAGGAAGCTCCCTGCCGCCATGGTAATATCTTAAATGATGCTATCTGGTGGCCCACATCTCATGCCAGAGACAACGCCTGCTCCCAGAGAATCCCAGGCCATGTCCCACCCTCTTTCTGTCTGTGAAAGCAAGTTGGGAGAGGCAAGGCTATGTTCCTTGAAGCCTGGGTGTTGTGTTTTATGTTTGCTTTCTTTCTATCTTTTTTTTTTTTTTTTAACACTACACCTTGAGAACATTTTTACGTGCCTCTTGCCAAATCTGAAACTTGGTGCTGGGATTGTTAGTGATCTTCTGAAAAAGCGGAGCCTCAAGTGGCACCGGAATATGCCAGACCACTCCCAGCGACACATTTCCCAAGCCACCAGAAATGACACCTTATCCTCAGGGTAGGAGCGGCTCCAGAGAATGGCACAGAATCTTCTAGTATCACTTCATTCTTATCTTGAAAGAACCAAATTAACCTATGGATATGGCCACTGGAGCCTCGGTTTTGACTGAGCTGATTGGTCGACTGAGCAAATACATCATTAAATGGATGTACACATTATATATTCACCTAAAATTGATACATATAAATGCTTTCCCTTCCCTTTTTGTCACCAGCCATTTGTTTTGGGTATCTACTGATTGTTTGCAAACCAGGTGGTTTCTTATTGCACTAACATTTGAAATTTGGACTAAAGACAGTGTATAGATACCACCCCCCACCCCAGTTCATTCCACTCCTATCCCTTAAGGAAATTTATGTTCTTGAAATTTAGATCATATAATTTATTGATGAAAAGGATACAGTGATAAAACTGGTACTGAATGTTTATCACCAAAGTGTCACTCTCTGCAGGATATTTAAGAGGAAACACAACTGAGGGTCTCTCTTTCCTTCTTTTCTCTTTCTTTCTTTCTTTCTTTCTTTCTTTCTTTCTTTCTTTCTTTCTTTCTTTCTTTCTTTCTCTTTCTTTCTCTTTCTTTCTTCTTGCAGGCTCCATGCTCAGTGTAGAGCTCAAATCAGGACTCACAACCCTGATATCAAGACCTGAGCCAAGATCAAGAGCTGGACACTCAACCAACTGAGCCACACAGGCGCCCATAACTGAGGGTATTTCTAATCCTCCGTTCTGAAGTTTAGAGGCCCTGTGTATAAAGGCAGAGCTCACTGTGGCAAAGGGGCTTTATCCTATGTGTGAGCCTCATCTTCAAGTGTTCCACGGAAACTTCTAGAACGTTCCCTGGTGGAGATCATTTTAACAGCATAAAGGACTAGAGAGAGGTGTGTTAGCAGCCCCTTTTCCTTAGTTCAGTTTTGTGCTGGGTGTCTTTTTGTTGTCCCCCCCGCCCCCCTTATTCATTCTCCACCTTTCTCTACTCAGCTTGGTGCTTGGGAGGCAGATCTACACAGATGCATGAATGGACTCCCCAGGCCCCCTGGCTTCCACTGGGGTTGGGTGTCTGAGTATTGCTGAGGCAGAGGAAAGGGAGGGAGATGACCGTCTCCTGCCTCCCTCTCTGTGATCACTGTGAGCTAGTCATGTCCCTTGACTAAGCATTTTACCTAGATTCAGTTTGCACTATCCACACAACCAGCTCGCTCTCTCATCTCACTTTCTCTCTGAGTTTGGATCCACTCCCTTTCCTTATGCCTTCCAGCAGCTGGAGGTGGTATTTTCCCCAGGGAAGTAGCCCCAGGAAATTTTACTTTCCCGTTAGGACGTCCTGAGCCCTGTGCTCTCTAAACATTGTCTTTATTAAAACTCCATTTGCTAGGTCCACTCCTTCCTGCTGAGATCCAAGTGACATGGATGGGATTGTGGACCAAACAGAATCGCTGTAAGGTGCTTCTCCTGGGGTGCCCTGAGGTTTAAGCAGACTAGAGCCTTCTTTGTCACTTTTTACTTCACCCTTGGACCAAGTCAGGGCTCCTACAGAAGAACGTGAGTGACCTTTACCCTTTTCCTAGGAGAGACTAAGATGGGGAGATAAGCACCTGCTGGGGCCTTGCTTTCCTCTCCCAGGCCACTCAGCCACTCTAGACCCCTGCATCAGAGCCACACTGTGCAAAAAGGCAGAGCACTAGACCAAGAGTCCAGCATTGGACCAAAGCTCTTTTCTTATCCTGTGACTTTGAATCATAAACATGCTTCCTCCTTGGGGTCATCACTCAAATCAAGATGAAAAGCTGAGTCTAGTTCCTCATCAGACCTTTGAAAGATTAGAAAGATACATGAAGGCAATTTAAAATTCGCCTTGCAGGGGTGCCTAGGTGGCTCAGGCAGTTAGGCATCTGACTCTTGATTTCAGTTCAGGTCATGATCTCAGGGTTGTGAGATCAAGCCCCACATTGGGCTCCACGCTAGGTGTGGAGCCTGCTTAAGATTCTCCCTTCTGCTCCTCTCCACCAACTCATGCTCACTCGCTTGCTCTCTCAAAAAAAAAAAAAAAAAAAAATTTTTTTTTTTTTCACCTGCAATAAGCCAATGCATGTGCTCTTGTTTGGTTGGTGTAATTATAGCTTCCCCAGCTACACTAGGAGACATTTGGGTCTGAAATTAAGGCTTGTGCATAGTTTTTTATTTCTCTGTAGGACCTACCCCAGTGCCAGGCACCTGAGAGCTTATGAAACCATGGCTGACCTGCAGCTACTATTATCCTTGTTGTTTTTGAAGGAAAACAAAAGCCAGTCTTCTAGAGGCAGTCTTCTAAGAGGCAGGCAAGAAGTGCCCACTCACATTTAAACTGAAACTTAGTGGCAGAGTTACTGAACCAAATCGTGGAATTATATAACAACTGTGCAAAGGCAAGTCATATTTAAGTGGACAGTCCTAAAATAAGTGAATCTAAGGGAAAAGGGTCAAATACTGGAAGTTGACTGTTTTAACTTCTTTGTCCTTATCTGTCTCTACTGTAGAGGTTGGTAAAGCTAAAAAACAAATCACTTTCCTAGATCCTCTTGCAGTTAGGAATGTCATGTGACTCAGTTTCCACCAAGAAGACATAAATATTTCAATGGTACTATTAATTTTTCTCCCCCCGCCCAGCCCCCTGCCATTTTGAAATGCAGACATGATGGCTGGAACTTTAGCAGCTACCCTGGGAAGATGAGGTACCAGAAACAAGGGAAATCTGACAATTGCAGAGATGCTGACCTTGATATCATTAAGCCTCTAAACTAATTTAAGCAAACAACTTCCTCCAGAACTCTGTGTGGGAGTGGGGGAGTAGGAGTGGGGAATGTTAACCCTTATTTATTTAAGACACTGTTAATCGGTTATTCCGTTGCTTACAGTGAAAGACATTCCTATCTGACATAGTGAATAATGTCAATAAAATAACCTACTCTTCTCTAACACCTCATTGGCTTTGTAAAGTTGAAATCTGTGTCCTGTAAGACTTTTTTTAAAGTGAAAAACCTCCATTAGGATTAATCTGAACCAGATTCACCCCAGCCCTGCCTAATACCTATAACCCCTCCTGGCTTCTTCTCAGCCACTCATGGGGCTCTTCAAGACCAGGTGTCATTTATATTGGCATTGATATTCTCAGATATCAACACACGTTTTTTCACATCACTGGCATTCAATTAAACATTGAGGCCTAAAGAAAGAAAATAGGCTTTGGAAGGTCCAAGGAGAACATTACCAGTAACTACCATTTACTGAGAAGACTACCATATGCAAAGCACTTTCTAATCACTATATAAGACACATCGTATCTCTATCAAGCAAGCATTCTTATCTGCATTTTAGCAATGAAAACCCCGAAGCTCAGAGAGTTTTCATAATTTGGCCAATATCCTGAGGCTTATGAATGACAGGAAGAAAATGTGAACCCATCTCCCAGCTACACTATGCTTGTCTTTCCTGTGAGAAGAATCCAGATTATTAGAGACCACCCATAGCACTTGTTTTTCTCGTTTTAGCATCTGAAGGTGCCAGCCAACCAGCCAGGCGCCCACATGCATGTAAACAGACTGCATGAAACCTTCAAAGTGCATCACGCTCCATCCTAGGAGGGTTCAGAGGTGATGGTTTGGGGCCATTGAGAAAGTCACCCGTTTGCACTCTCTCATTTGCATGCTGGATGTCTATTGAAAGTTGCTATGGTGATCCGTTTGACCAGAAGTTTCCGCTGAATCATCCCAACACATATATAAAAACATAAATGTGGTCAGGGGACCCATAGCTCGGCAGCCGGGAGAGATGTCTCCATTTTTCACTTGTGACTCACTCGTGGTCATGCGTAGGCCCAGCTGTAAACCTCTGTGGGCAGGTGTCACTCCCTGGAGAGGCTTTGCACAGCAAGACACATTGAAATTGCCTCTGGGGACCCTGAGCACTAAAGAAGGAAACATGGAAACCATCTCCTGGCTGGGGCCAGAGCTGCCGGGCTTTTTTGTCAGTGTGTCTGTTCACAGACCCCTAAAAGCAGAGGCTGTGACAGGCTCCTGAGAGCTGAACCCCAGAAGTGCAAAGGGGTTTCAGAGGCACTATTCAGAGGCAGCATTTGGAGGTGGGTAAGGGAAGCCACCAAGTGTGAGCTCCAGGTGGCTGCCTGGGGCAGGGATGTGCTTTAGGACCTGCCCTGGAGGCCTGGGGACAGGACAAGGTGCTGACAGTGGGGACAGGCTAGGGTTCAGATCTTTCTGTCTTCCCTGCAGTTCCTTGGCAGATTTTCTCTAAGCATAGAAATGTAGATAGGAATGCCTCATGTGGCTTCAAAGAAAGAATACACATGATGGGGCCTCACACAGTGTCGAGCATATAGTAACTTCTGGGTGCGTTTTCTGTTCGTTCACTGGGGTTCACCAAAGACATGCAACTAAATGAGACTGTTGTTCTCTGAATCAGGAATGGGAGCTTATGGACAAGTAGTTAATTTTTTAAGAGTTGATTGATAAAGATTTAAACATAGCTCTCAAAAAAAGGCCTTTATTTTTTTCCTTTGAAGTACATGGTATTTATTTGACCTTCATCTGATACATATATGTGCAACTAGCTGGACATGCCTATGGGTATAGATACGCAAATGTAGATACATAAACGGTTGCCTGATTAGTTCCCTTTTGCCCCTCAGAGACATTTGAGGGATGCCACTGGAAGGGTGGCAGTGTTGTTCGTGTGGCAGAGTGGTCAAGGGGAAAACCAGGGCAGGCTGTTAGAGTGTTGTTCGGGAGAGATACTGTCCTTTGAATTGATGTCTATTTTTAAAAACTGTATGACACATTATATTAGCAAGAGTGTCCAACAACAGATACAACTTTTCTAGAAAATACTTTTCATAGGGCGCCTGGGTTGAGTGGCTGACTCTTAGTTTTGGCTCAGGTCATAATCTCAGAGTTATGAGACCCAGCCCCAGTCAGACCACACTGTGTGCCGAGCCTGCCTTAGACTCTTTCCTTCTCCCTCTCCCTCTGCCCCTTCCCCATCCCTCCCTGCTAATGTGCTTTCTATCTCTCTCTCTCTGGCTCTCTCTCTCTTTCCCTCTCAAATAAATAAAATCTTTTAAAAAACCTGTCATATCAGAACCCTAAAATATTTATACCTTTTAGTCTGAGTCAGTGTTTACCAGAGAAATAGAATAGGATATTATATTTACATTATATATATATATATATCTTATATATTCCCTCTCTCTATAGCAAATATATGATGCATATGTATATGTATAGTGATAATACTGATATGTATATCAGTATATATAATATATACACATATATCAGTATATATAATATATACATATACATCAATATATATATATGTTTGTACGTATATATTATATATCTAAGAGAAGATTCACTGTAAGGAATTGGCCATATGATTATGGAGGCTGGGAAGTCCTCCATCTGATCTCTGTAAGCTGCAGATGCAGGAAAACGTGTGACATGATTCAGTCTAAGTCGAAAGGCCTAAGAACCCAGGCTGCTGATTGTGTAAATCCCAGTCTGAGGGCAGAAGATGAGATGGGATGTCCCAACTCACATAGTGAGACAGAAAAAAGGAGGGGATGAATTCCTCCTTCCTCTGCCTTTTGTTCTGTTCAGACCCTACATGGGTTGGATGATGTCCACCCACCATCTGCTACTGTACTAAACCCATAGATTCAAATGCTAATCTCATCTGGAAGCATTCTCAGGAAACACCCAGAAATAATGTTCAACCCAGGCAGCCTATAGCCCGTTTAAATTAACACATAAAATTAACCACTACAGCCTACAGATCCCAATTTGTTATGTTTATCTTAGGTAAGTTATTAGATATTCAGCAATTATGTATAAGGACAGAGAGTATGGACATTGCTGAAAAATTGGAAAGAGTTTTAATGTCCCAAATAAGCAAAATAATCAAGTTTTTTATAATCATATGATTAAATGTCATGTGGCCGACAAAGCTATGCTCAGTGACCTAGGAAAGTATGGACGGTAGATCATGAACTGAAAAGTTAGATGTAAAATGTAGATTCATCTGATCTCACTTCTGTTAAAAATATTCTTTAGTTATACATTTGTGTATCTGTGTATGCATTTTCATATATTTATTATAAAAAATAACTTTGAGGAAAACATTACTGACAACCACTGTTTCTTCTTTGACTTCACTTTCTTCTTTCCCTTGTTTGTATTCTCCAGAATTTCTACTGTCATAAGCAATAAATGTGATTTACAAAAATGTGAAAGAAGTCAAACTTTTGAATCCTGGTCATTTTTCTTTAACCTAGTCTTTCTTTAAAAATGTAGTGGGGGCAGCCTGGGTGGCTCAGCGGTTTAGTGCCACCTTTGGCCCAGGGCATGATCCTGGAGACCTGGTATTGAGTCCTGCATCATCAGGCTCCCTGCATGGAGCCTGCTTCTCCCTCTGCCTGTGTCTCTGCCTCTCTCTCTCTCTCTCTCTCTCTCTCTCTCTCTCCGTCTCTCATGAATAAATAAATAAAATCTTTAAAAAAGTGTAGTGGGATCTGCTTCCAAAAGGTGAGAGTCTGGTAAGCAGTGGTGCTGTGAGTGTCAGGGAAAAGTGCCTTGGTGTGTGGCCTCTGACCCCAAGGACAGAGGGCTGAGGGAGGCAGCCAGGTGGGCTGGAGGAGATGTGTGAATGCAATGAATGACAGCTGCTGGAGGACAACGTGGAGGGATGGTCACTCTCCTGAATATATGAGTGGGGTGTGACACTTTATGATGCCTCCTGTCACTTTGGCCCTTTGGGTGTGCAACTCTGACCATGAAGCTCCCAACATCCTGATGTTATATCTTCTCTATTTTCTCTCCTATGACGGTACCTCTATTTGCATACTCCTCCCCACTTCTCTGTGACTCCATGCCTCTGTGGTCCAGCTGACTCATCTTGCTTAGGGCCCAATGGGCTGCTCATTCACACTAGGGATCTCTGTGGGACAGCCAATGTGCCCTCCTGATTCCAACATCTTAGGGCCCTTATCCACAATGCTGGAAGGTTAGAGAGAGTGATCAGAGTTAAACCTGCCATGGAGATTTTGAAGGCCCACTAGACAGAGACCAGGTGGCCAGGTAAAAAGACAGCAGAATTGTAGTCAAAAGACCTTGGTTTGAATCTCTCTCCACCCACCTGGCAAGCTGTGTGAACTTGAGTAGGTGTCTTACCTTCTCTGTATTTCAGTTCTTTGACCTATAGCCAAAAGAATAATATGCAACCTACTGGCTTATCATGAGAATAAAATAAGTCTCTTGGAACTACAATAGTCTTCATTTGCTGCATAACAAACACCACAGATTTAGCAGCTTAAAACAATGCCCACCTATTGTATCACAATCCTGTAGGTCAGAAGTCCAAATGGGCTCAGCTGGGCTCTATGTGGCAGGGTTTACACAAGGCTAAAATCAAGGTACCAACTAGGCTGAGCTCCTCATTGGAGACCTTGGGGAAGAATGTACTTCCAACTCATTCAGATTATTGGAGGAATTAATTTCTCTGGAACTATAATATCGAGGACCTCATTTTCTTGCTGGCTGTCTGGTAGGGGCCACTCAGTTCCTAGAGATCACCCACATTCCTTGTCACACGCTCTCCTACATCTTCAAGCCACCAATAGTTGGTTAAATCCTTCTTGTGCTTTGAATCGAACTTTCCTTTCTGCTCCCAGCTGAAGAAAAGAAGAGTCCTCTGCTTTCAAAGGAGTCATGGAGGTTTGAGAAGGTGGTGCATGTAAATCAGGGATAACAGTGATTCATTCAGTAGATCAAGATCAACTGTTGGGACAAACATAGTGCACAATATATAAAAGGCTCTAAAAAGACTTTGGTGGAATAAATGAGGGAGTGAACAAGAGCATGAATGGGTGAGCAAAGGGGAGAAATCAGCAATGAAATTAAGGGTTCCTGCTTTGGAGGGGATAAGGAATCATGGAAGAGAAGCTCCTACAGCGAGGGGACATTCTGATCTGAATTCCATCAATCCACACAAAGTGAGGATTCAGTTAATACAGCTACTAAGTGAGGCTTCATTCTGCAATGTGAGAGCACCTGGAGTGTGTTGTCTGAGCCTGGCTTCTCTGCTCAGAACACATCCAGCTCTGAGGCTCCAGGAAATCTTACTGGCAATTAGGACCAAAGGAGCAAAACTCTGTCTCTAAGCATTTTTCCCCTTAAACTTCAGATTGTTCTTGGGATCTTCATGTTTCTTCAACACAGGTTCTGTGCTTGGAAGCCCAGTTCCCTTCCCACCAGAGAGAGGGCCAAGGAGGTGGACACCCTGTGGGTTCTGGCCAGAGAGAATTTTGTGGTAATGTCCTTAATGGCTCGAATGTCTGTAATCTTAGTAGTCATTTGGGCATCATCCAATCATTATTAGCAGCTGTAATACCTACAAAACAACCCAGAGACCAGAAAGAAACAGAGCAAAGATGAAACCTGCTATCTGATGGATGGAGGCATCCATGGTACACTTACAAGCACCCCTGGCTGCCAGACTTCTCCAAAGGGCTTTTATAACTTTCTGAAAATGCTTTACCATTGGGCTTTAATTAAACATTTCATATGCATCATGCAAATTTATTGATTCCACCAGGGCGAAAAAGAAGAATATTGTATTTGGATGCCTCCAGATAAGATGACTAGTATTTTCATGGGGTTTACCTAGGAGGGCTTGGGTCGCATCCTGCCAAGTCTGAACAGCACTGCAGGAGCAGGGGAGCACCCTGGATTGGAAAGTCAATGGCTCAGAGCAACTGTGTTCATTTCTGCTTCTCAGACTGAGTCCTAAGGCTGAAGATCTAGGAAGTACAAGCAGTTGAGATTAACGTGAAGCACTAAAAAATGAAACCCCTCTTGTCAGAGGGTCTCCTTCTCTGATCGTCCATCTTCCCTTCCCATTACCATGACTACTCTTAAGTTCTGATCTTTGGGAAGGATCAGCCAAGCAGCCCAGAAAAATACCTTGAGGAGATGGCTTCTTATGTGGCAAGGTCATACCACCTGCCTGACCCAGAGTGGTTGGGGATTCCATTCAATTTGTATGGACTAAATTTTTGGAATAATAGAGACTCTAGTAAAGCAAATGTTTTAATTAACTGCAGATCTATCACAGACTCTATTGGATTCCAATTTTATTGTTAAAATGTCTTCTAAATTCATAGTCTCACTTTTTGCCTTATTAACCCCTATTCAGTGAAGAAGACAGTAGCTATAGGGCAGTGGTTCTCAAATGGGCCATTTTGCTCTCCCCACCAAGGGACTATAATCATGTCTAGAGATAATTTTGGTTGCCACAACTGAGGAAGTTGGGGTTGCTACTGGCATTCAGTTGATGGAGGCCAGGGATCCATAAACAACCCTCAGCTCACAGGGTAGCCTCTACCAGAAAGAAGTATCAACTCCACATGTCAATGGTGGTGAGGCAGAGAAACCCTGATACAGAGATAGAAGAAGCTCTGCCCTACAGGCTAATATATTAGGAGATCCTCTAGAAGGAGGGATTGAAAACAAAGTCTTTGATATGAGAATCTGGTGGGGACCATGCCACCAGCTGTGTGGCTTTGAGCAATATATTGAAAATACTGAATTCATTTGGCCAGCTTCATGAAGAGTGATGTGTTCTAATTAAAGCAGAGGACACAAAATAAATGGAAGGTGCAAAGACTCAATCAGGAAAGAGCCATTGTCCAGGGAGAAAAAAAACCCTTCTGGACGTTCTAGACCTTAAGGGGCTATGCTTTTATTCTAGGTATAATGAACTCTTCAAGTAGTGAGTAACATGATCCCTTACTAGACAACATCTTGTCCTTCTTATTCACTATGCAGGCTCTAAGGGTGCCCATTGGATGTGAGACTTTGCTCCCTGCTGCTGTGGTTGGGGAGACCTGACCAGAGGGAGGGGAAAACACTAAGGAGCAAGGAGAAAACCGGGGGCCATTGTGTGCTCCTGGGAAAAGAAGATAGAAAAAAATAGCCTGCCAATTTCTCAAACAATTAAACACTGCAGGATCAGATAATCCAGCGATTCCATTCTTAGGTGTATATGCCCAAGAGACATGGAAACATATGTCTGTTCATAGCATTCATAAGGAACAAAGGTGGAAACAACCCAGATGTCCATCAGTGGGTGAATGGAGAAACCAAGTGTGGTGCATTCACACGATAGACTATAGCACAGCCATGAAAAGGAATGAAATACTGACACAGGCTACACTGTGGATGAACTTTGAAGACATGATGCCAAGTGAAGGAAGCCAGACACAAAGGACCACGTTTTGTATAATTTCATTTGTATGAATGTCCAGAACTGGCAAATCTGTACAGAGAGAGAGGAGACTGATGGTTGTCGGGCTTGAGGAGAAGGGGAGGCAGAGAATGAGTGGCGATGGGTCTGGGTGTTTTGAGAAGGTGATACAAATGCTCTAGATTAGACAGTGGTGATACTTGCACAGCCCTGTGAAGATATTTTAAGAAAACTGTCCACTTCCCATGATTGAATTTGGTATCTCCTGAAAACTGAGGATTTCTCCTCAATAAAGCTGTTTTTTAAAAAGTGGTGAATGCACACGGAGGGTTGGTGGGGCTAGAGGCCCATGTGATCCCCAGACCTAGAGACTGACTGCATGTGGGAGAGAGAAAGAGAAAGATTTCTCAGTTGCTGTTGCTGCCCTTGACCTTCCTGGTGCCACATTCAATAATCACGGGATCATTTCTCAAAATCTACCTCTTTCTTCTCATTGAAGTGTCAGTGGGGCAAAATTCTTTGAGGAAGGTAGAGCTGACTTTTTTAGAGAAATTAAAAAAAAAAACACTTTTTTTTTCTTTGGACAACATTTTCACTCTTCATTGCCAGAAGACTTTGACCTTGGACCCCCTGGATGCTGGGGGTGTAGGCTCTGGCCAAGAGAACATTGAAAATGCAGCAGGTTTTGCATGGAGAGGATGTGGTATGTTTTAATGCAGTCCCCAGCCAGTCAATGTACAGAGAGAGAATCATGGTGCTTCCTTTACTTAGAAACTTATCTTAGCGTTTTTGCACACATATAAGTATGATTTCTGGTAAAGTCAAAAGCAAAAAGAATGTTCTTTTTGTGCTGATGAGAAAAGAAGATAGAAAAAAAAAAAAGACCCAGGGACACATAATTCATTAACATTAGATACCGAGCTTTCGTGTCATTTTGTGGCAAGGGTGCATCTGAAGCTGGTTTTAACTATACTGACAAATAATAAACATGCTTCAAGACCTCACAGGCCCGTTCAAGGCCAAAGTAGAAGCCAAGTGTCCTCATTGGGTCCTGAGACACGGAAATTCCCTCCAGCCTGAGGGGCCACCCAAGAAACCCACTCCTCCTCACAGCAACATCTAATTTCCGTGGTCACTGACTTTTCCTTCCTCCATCCCTCTATTCATGCGGCAGGGCATTTGCTACCATAGGCATTTGGAGATGTGAAAACGAGATCCATCCCTGCCCTCCAAAAGCTCATGAGCCAATGGAAAAGATAGAGTCAATGACAAACTGTGAAAGTGGCCCAAGTACAGGGGACATCAGTTCCTTAGGAGAAGGGGGTGCATCGTGGAGCCACAAGTGGCCTTTTCATGGGGCATCCGAGAAGCCAGGCGCTGGGAGCGTCACAAAGGCAACGAGTGACCTGGATAGGTCTCCTTTTCTTCTCTTCAGACACCATCTAAAGGCTGCACCAGAGGCCGAGGCCCTGGGGTCCTTGTCCCAGGATTTCACAAGCCTTGGGTTGGATGGCAAGTCCGATCTTCCCAGAGCCAAGTGGTTGGGATGGTTCCGCGCCCTCCCTCAGCCCCCTGGGCCGACCCTGGCTTCCCATCGGGGGGCAGCGCCCAGTCCTCCCGGGCCCCGGGGGAGGGTGCTCACCGCACACATTCGCATTGCAGGGGGCTCTGGGCCCTGCACCCCCGCACCCCCGCCCTCACCTGCGGCCTCCCTTCGCAGGTGCTCCGCCCTGGCCCGACCCAGCGGACCACAGTGGGTCTGTGATTTCAGCTGGGTAGGGTGCAGCAAGGCCGAGCTGGGCTGGGTCCCCCCACATCCCCGGGGCCCCTCCCGACCTCCTGGTTGCTGGCTTCCAGACCCAGTGGAGTTGCCAAGCCACCGCATCCAAGAAAAACAGCTTGGCACAGAAGGCGGACCAAGCCCAACCCAGGAACCTGGCGACAGGCTAACCAGGGGAAGTTGCGTCGTCTTCAGAGTGACCCTTCCCGTTACCCCCAGACTTCCACCCAGTTAGAACCTGGCTCATCAGCTTTGCGCTGCACAGCAGCTGGGGGAAAAGGTCACTTTGGTGCATGATCTTCTTTCTGTCTCTTTCTGAGCCACAGGACTTCCTCCAAGGAACAAGCCTTAACCTCGGTTCTCAGAAGCAAGACAAGCCAAGTCACACATTTCTATGAATCCTCTCAGCAAGCTGATGATGAAG
Source organism: Canis aureus (assembly GCF_053574225.1). Taxonomy (NCBI): domain Eukaryota; kingdom Metazoa; phylum Chordata; class Mammalia; order Carnivora; family Canidae; genus Canis; species Canis aureus. Next base: position 17,044,887 of record NC_135613.1, on the reverse strand, counting down.
AATAATAGCGGTAGCTGTGTCTCTCGGCTGAGTGCAGATTCCACACTGGTCACAGATCTTGGCAGTCATGGAGCCCCCCAGAGACTTGGGGAGCCCAGTTGGGGTCCAAGGAAACCACATTTGAGCCAGGATAAGGACAAGAGGAGACATCCCCTAAGAGAGAGAGCATAAGCAGAAGTCAGGGGAGCTGAGATCCTGCCATCGTGGCTTGGGCGACACTCTTCTTCACCCTCTTAAATTTCAGAGCCCTGGTACAAAAGAGCCCATTAGCTATAATAATAAAATACGTGTTGGTGGATGATTTCACCGAATCTAAATGTTTCTGTAACAGAGATGATACTCCAGCAGGTATATTGACACCCAGGGTGGAACGTAGAAGAAAATCAAGTGTCGCTTTTGGCTGCCAGGTACCAAGAACTGTGCCGGCCACTGCCACATGCTCTGCGATGGATATAGCTTGGAATAATATGGATACAGGCATAGAATTGTAGAATGTCCAGGACGGCAGGAGAAACAGAAGCCTAGAGAGCCAGAAGAGCCCCCTCAAGCCCCATGAACATCCTGTTCTGAACCGTTTGCTAAGATAAGGTGTTAAGTACCTACCCCTTGCAACAGTCAGAAAAACCCTATCTCTGAACATGCTGTCAGCAATTATTCGTTAAGTGATGTAAGGGTATATGGCTACAAGAACTTCATACCGGTGAACTTGAAAGCATAGCGCAGCACCCTGACCCCGTCTGTCGCTTCCTCACACTCGCTGTGGCATCTCTGCTTTCTGTTCCTATAAGACACCAGCCAACATGAGCCCGGTTGGAAGCCCCCACTGTATTTTTCCTTGTATCTCTCTTCCTGCACTTTCATTGCTTCAGAAATATCTTTTCTCTCCCCCACTTCTTATTATAAAATATAAAAATTTGGGCAAAATCTACATAGACCAGAGTTTTGCAATCAGGGTACTTGCCATGAGAACATAGCACTGTATGTGAAGGCATTAGATGGCCAGCCAGTTAGATTTTTATTTCTAGTAGCTGGAGGAGACCAGCACAGTGTGGAATGATGGGAGCATTCATTATACGGCACATTCCACTGTTCCCGGGAAAGCATATTGGTCCCCAAACCGGGTTCCTCTAGACACACCTTTAAACCTTCCAGAGGATATCCAATTCCATTCAGATTGGGTGGTTCTCACAGGACAACAGGGAGACCAGTAAGAATGAGCCTAATGACATGGGGTTCTATCTGTGAGGCGTTCCATCACCATTAGTGAAAGCCTGGTGACAATGACAATAGGAATTTTATTCTCCCTCAGCTGAAATTGAATAATCACAGTTCATTCCATATGTAGTAGATTCCCCTAGAGATCCGAATAGATACCAGTGAGGAAAAAAATAATCCTCCATGAGATTTTCACTTCTGGGTAACAAAACCACAAAATATATTAAGTGCTTGTATTGTAGTGGTGGTGGGGGGGCATATCCACAACAAGAGTTTACCTTTCTGTTCAGCTACTCAAGTTTGTCCCTCACTTAAAGCAGTAGGAAAATAGCATAGATTGTTTTTTGTCACCAGTAAGCTGTTCCACACATATTCTAAGAGGTTGGTGTTCTTGTGATGTCTAATTGACAAAGATATGTTTGTGCCCGGAAGGTATTGCAAAGAAGTTCAAAAAGCTACTTTTGTCTCAAATATCCTTTCACATGTCCCCTGGACTACTAAAAATGATGGACTCTGTATACAAAGATGATGGATGGATGGATGGATGGATGGATGGATGGATACACAGATGGATGGATGGGCATATAGGATGACACATGGATGAGTAACTGGATTTTTTTTTATTATTATTTTATCCACCCAACTAGCACAAAGCCTGACATACAATAAGTTCTCAGTAAGTGCAGACCTGACACTTAGTGATCTCAGTAATGAATCAACTGGTCACTGCCCTTTAAGACTCAGGCTTTGAGGGAACTCAAAGTCATTGACCTACTTTGATATTTGTTTATTCATCAGTGTCTAGATACTTGGGGTAAATTGAGGACCTCTACTACGCCAGGACATTCTCTGAAAATTCTACCCTTAGTAGGGTAACACCCAAGAGTGGAGCTGGAGGCCAATGAAAGAAAACTCTCCTTCTTCCAGTCTACCATGAGATAGTCTAAAGCAAAGAAATGCGAAGATTTTTGATGAGTACCCCCAGTTCCTTGCCCAAGTTAGTCTTCCCATCAGGCCTGACTGGTCCCCATGGCCTAGATCACCACCAGCTACGTATGGGAACCCATTCAGACATGGCCTCCTAGAAGAAAAACTGGTGACGGTGATGAGTCTATAATTTTCAGATGCATTAACTTCAGAGGCCCCATATTCATAGAAAGATGGTGCAAAAGGAACCAAATTAAGACTCCTCTAAAAAGTCTGGTGTTCATGCTTCATTTTGCAGCATGCATCCTTTTTCTATCCCCTGTATTTCCTGTGAAGTGGTAGTCGTACTAGCTGTTATTGTTATTCTGCCCTCATCATCATCATCATTCCATTACTAGCAAATCATGCTAATGTTGTTGGAAGAGTAGAAATGTGAGCAATAGAGTGCCAGATTTTAGAAATCTAACTCTTCCATCATATAACTTTCAACCAGCTTTTTTTTTCCCTGTGACATAGAAAATAGACAGCAATCTCTTATTAGTGCTCAAGTTTGGGAAGTGATTCCAGCACAAAGAAAATGCACGGATTTGTGCAATAGCCAAGAAGGACTGGCATTGCAGCTGCATTTATCTCTGGGAGTTTCTGGAAACAGAACTTTCTGACAGTAAATTACAATACAGTTGGTGGGTGTTATATTGATGACTAGACTCTTAGTCACCTCAAGGAACTGAAATCAAATGACACCAGGTTGGTGCAGGGAGGCAAGATATTAATAATTCTGATTGTAGATATGAATGCAATTTCAGGGGCATTTTTTTAAAGATTTTATTTATTTATTCATAGAGACAGAGAGAGAGAGAGGCAGAGACACAGGCAGAGGGAGAAGCAGGCTCCATGCAGGGAGCCCGACGTGGGATCTCCAGGGGTCTCCAGGATCACACCCCTGGCTGCAGGCGGCGCTAAACCGCTGGGCCACTGGGGCTGCCCATCAGGGGCATTTTTATAATTGCTTTTATGTTTTGGTTAAATGCTTCACATAATCCTGGGCTCCAAGGTGGGAGTTAAGAGTGAAGTGAGGAAACCCATGGTTATTTATTTGCCTCAATATCTATGCTTCCAGAAGGTCAGGCAAGGGGATCTGCTTCATCATTAAATAAAACTCAAAATCTTCACTTTGAAGCCTACCTTGTGCACTTTAACACTCAAAAGCAAAACCCTGCAAACAGACCAGTGCTTATTTGTGTGTAGCAAATGCCAATTTAAAGATAGTTCTGGAAATTTCAAAAATGTCAAAGGCATTATTTTAAAAGGGTGGGGGGAATAAAACGCCAAACAAAGCTCTGTATCATTTACATTTGCCACTTAACTCCTTTTCCACCTCTCTTAAGACAGAATTCCTTGGATCTTTCTTCTTAAAGGGCCCCCTAAGTCTTAGGGAACACGTGTTCAACCTGATGTCTTTAAACACTCACCACCATTGGGAGCCAGAGAGCCATAGGTCTAGAAATTTTAACTTGCCTGATCCTTCCTTGAGTTTCTTCTTTTTAATCACTTGTCCTTCTTCTGTGACCAAGAAAAACCTAGGAATGTAGTAACAATGTTGCCATGGCAAAAACAGTGTTCTTAGATCAAAGGATTCACACTGTACACAGGAAATAATTCATTTGGTCACCTGGTCAACACTCATCCAACACCTCCAAGGTTCCATACTGGTGATGGATAGTCTCAGGATGGACGCAATAATGGACTGTTTAGCAGCACCTACCATGATATGACATGAAGTGGTATGATATGATATGATGATATGCAATATTATTCCATATTATATAATACCATACTATATGATACTACACTATACTATATTTCAACAGAGTATCTTTCTTTGTGTAGTTTTTTTTCTTGTCTGTCTCCCTCTCACGAGAGATAATAAAGGGAAAGGATCAGGAGTGTGAACTTTGCAGGCATGCCTAGGTGTGTGAATCCTTGTACACTCACCTTGGAAAAGCTCCCTTAACTTGCTTCTCAGTCAAATGGAAGTAAGAGCGGCACATATCTTAGAGGCTGTTGTGATGATGCAGTGAGTTAAAACTGAGTAGTAAGTATGTGTTGGCTATTAGTAATGTCATTATTTGATGGCAGGCTCCATGGTATTGCCATGGGGGACAGCTCCTCCATCACATTCAGAAAGGCTCAGAGAATTCCCTAGCTCCCTGCCCACCCCATGTCTGAGTCTGAGTCAACCACCATATTTCATCCTTTGCTACAGGCATTGGTTCAGGAGTGGGTGGATAACCAAATGGCCCAGACCAATGGGATCCAAACCTTGACTTTGTTATCTCCTACTGGGGGCTGACAGGGACCCCCATTGGACCTGCCCTGGAGGGATTTAGAGTCGGACCTGCTACAATCATCATGCTTTCATGGGGAGTCCTGGTCTGGAGTCTATATAGTAGGATGCCGGGACAACAGGTAGATGAAAGCTGGTTCTAGTGACATCACATGACTCTGGCCTCCAGCCAGGCCTGCACCCAGTGCTTTACCTACACCTGTTGGTCATGCAAGCCAGTTAGTTTCCTTTCCATTGAAGCCAATTTAGGTCAAAGCTTCTTCACCTACAACTCCAACTGGCACTCCTAATTGGCACTCCACCATACACCGAGACTCAAAGAGTACATAAAGAACCTCTCAGAGATTACACAGTAAGTAGCAGAACCCCACCTTGAACTCTACTATGTCTGACTACTACACCATGCTACCCTCCAAAGCCACAAAATGTTCTAGAAGAGAGGTCAAGCTATAACCTTGGAGGTCTGGTTGTAGGAAGGACACTTCTGGAGGCAGTGGCATTATATTCTCGATGAGTCTCTATCAAATGCTCATTAGATGCCAGTCACTACACTCAGAACATCATGTGCAACTTTGCACATAGAGCTGTGCCTTGAAGAATGAGCAAGATTTGGGCATGTGGAAATGGGGGAGGGCTGGCATTCTTCTTGGAAGATTACAAAATAGTGTCCGTGTGCCTGGAGCTCTGGGGAGGCAGCTGTGACTCAAGGCTGGGCCAGGGCTGTCTTCGGCAGCAGCAGGCAGTACTAGAACACCAACGACACACCTTGCTTACACCCGGGTACTTAATCCCACCCTTCCATTCATCCACAATTTCGTGCCAGTGAGAGTTACTGATTTCCACTTCAGTCCTAGGGTCTATGAATGTCAGCCATGCTTTCCACCCAGTTCCATCTTGGGAAGACACAGGCTAATTAGTGAGCAAGATAAGCATCCTGGTAATTGAGGGATGGGCCGATTGGGTTCCTGAGCAGCGAGTGTCGTGTTGCAACACAGCACCCAGCCACCCTGCCCCCCTCAAAGTCCTGTTTTCTGGGACACTTGGCAGGACATTCTGTGTGCATTAGAACTTTTTTAAAATGTGGGGAGGAATCTGAGTGTTCATTAGTCACTTTCATTTGAAAAACATTTATTGAGCACCTCCTGTGCGTAGGAAAAGGAGATAGAGAGATGAGTGTGCTATCCCAGTTTCAAGGCTTTCCCGGGGTCAGCAGGGAAGCTCACGTGGCACCATAAGGCTCTAGGGCACTGTGTGGGGACTGGACACTAGCCTGCCCCAGAGGCTAGCGGGCGCAAAGGCACAGCAAGACTTTTAAGAGAAACTCAAAATGTGACAAAGAGTCAAAACTAGTCAAGACATGGGACAGAGGGCAGGGAAGATGGGGACTGATGGAGATTCAGGTGAACAAAGTTGTGTAAAGACTCGGCAGAGGGGGGAAAGGAAGAGGAGCCACACACAGGCCAGGGGAGACTACAGCTTTATGGCAAGAGCATAAGAGACAGAAGGGGGGAACCAGTTCCTGAGTCGCTGGCATGCACTAGGCCCATAAATGGAAATAGTGTGTGCAGAATGTCAGCGCAGGCCTCGGTGCTTCAGACAGAGAGTTCTTTGGGCCCTTGACGTGTGCCAAGCACTCGGTGTACAAGCTCATCATGATCACAAAACTATCCCTACCTTTGACCCAAGAGGAGAATGAGGCCCAACAGGTCAACCGACTTGCTCAAGTCTCACACCTGGGATGGAGCAGGATTCACACCTGTGTTGGCCTGTGCCAAAGCATAGCATCTCCTGGGTATGTCTCCTTCCACAGCAATGCTCAGAAATCCATGCTCTACTCCCTCGCTGCTCTGCTACCAAAGGCTTTAAACATTATTAACCTAAAACCATAGCATCCCCTGGCCTGGAGATGTAGGAGGGTTTGGCCCTGCCACTCTGACCCTGCCATGCTGGCTGGGGTCATGTCAACCCCAAAGACAATCTGACTTTGTCATTATGACCCATCAGTGCTCTGCAACAATCGAGCATGTCAGCTTTTGTCTGTATGTATGGGTGTCTCATGTTTACTGACCCTATATTCAACCTCAAAGGGCTGAGAATATTCCATCCATGCAATCCAGAATTTTTGTTAACCTCTTCACACAGCCCCGTCCATTTGCAGCCTGAAGAATGAGTTGGAGGAAGACGGTGAAGCACTTGGCTGAGGTCAGAGGGTGAATCAGCAGGCTGTCTCCAGGCTGACCCTCCCTTCCCCCACCCCAACCTGCCAGTACCCACATCACTCGACTCATCCTGATTAGTAGCTCTTCCTAGCGCCTGAAGCCCCCAGTCAGGGCCACTGGCCTGAAGAGTCCCTGCTATTACTCTAGAGTCCTGATGATCCTGGGCTGGGTCTACTGAAACAGCCAGGACTAAGCTCTCAGAAAGGATGGAGACCCCAGACAACAGGCCATAAATAACTCATGGGCCCCTCTTGCTCTCCTACCCTGGTTTGAGGATGAGATGGGAGTCAGGAAGGACAGATTCTGCAAAAGCCTGCACATTTGGGTCCTTTTAAGAGAGACCACAGGGAACTGGTTGCAGCTTAAAAGTGGACACTAGAAATTCTGAACTCTCCTGTTCAAGAAAACGCCTTGAGGTCTCCCGGCTTCAAAACTGGCATCACGGGATCCCTGGGTGGCGCAGCGGTTTGGCGCCTGCCTTTGGCCCAGGGCGCGATCCTGGAGACCCGGAATCAAGTCCCACGTCGGGCTCCCGGTGCATGGAGCCTGCTTCTCCCTCTGCCTGTGTCTCTGCCTCTCTCTCTCTCTCTGTGACTATCATAAGTAAATAAATAAAAATTAAAAAAAAAAAAAGATTTACAAAACTGGCATCAGGACATGGCAGGAAAGTTGATGATCTAAAGAGAAAAAAAAAAAAAAGAAAAGAAAGAAAAAACAGGGAGGAAAGAACAGATCTCAAAAAAGCTCTCATACATACACAGAATTCTTCTGCTTAGTTTTTCTATGCTGCATCTATTTTTTATTAGTCTCTGAGGTCCCAACTTTTGGCAACTACTATCTATTTTGACAGGGCAGAGGTTTACCAAGACCAGGGCAGGTGACACATTAAACAATTATCTAAGTAAATCTGTCCTCTTTGACAGAGAGCTTTGCCTACACTATGACAAAAAAAAAAAAAAAAAAAAAAAAAAAAAGTTATTTTAGAATTGATTAAAAAGATGGGTGTGTAGGCATCCAGATGTAGTGATTTCATTTAAAATCACCCCAGATTACCAAATAGGCCAGTTAGAGGTTTTTATAAGCTTTATTGGAGTATAATTGCCAAAAAGAAATCATATAGATTTAAGGTGTACAATGCCATACTTTGGTATATTTTATATATTTGTGAAATGGTTACTGTGATTGTAATCATGGTTGCTTTCTGAGTGTGTGTGTGTGTGTGTGTGTGTGTTAAGAACACTTAAAATCTCCCCTCTTAGCAAATAATAGACAATACAGCATTGTTAACTATAGTCACTATATTATACGGTCGATCTCCAAAACTCATTTATTCCGCATATCTGAAACTTTGTACCTTTTGATCAACATCTCCCCATTTTCCCCCACCTCCAGTCCCTGGCAACCACCGTCCTAATCTCTGCTTCTATGAGTGAGACTTTTTTAGGTTTTACATATAAGTGAGGTCACACAGTGTTTGTCTTTCTGTGTCTGGCTTATTTCACTCACCATACTGCCCTCCAGGTTCATCCATGCTGTCACAAATGGCAGGATTTCCTTCTCTGTGAAGGCTGAATAATATTCCATTATATTAATATCTATACCTATATATTACATTTTCTTTAGCCATTTCCCTGTGGATGGACACTTAGGTTGGTTCCATATGCTGGCTAGTGGGAATAATGCTGCAGTGGATGTGGGAACACGGATACCTCTTCAAGATACTGATTTCATTTCCTTGGGATATTTACCCAGAAGTGGGGTTTTCAGGTACATTTCATAGGGTGATTCAATTTTTAATTTTTTGAAAAACCTCCATCCTGTTTTTCATAATGACTGTACCAATTTCCATTTCCACCGGGAGGGCACAAGGGCGCCTTTGAGCCACATCTTCGCCAACCGTTGTTGTCTTTTGTCTTTGTAATACTAGCCATCCTGACAGGTGTGAGGTGACATCTCATTTTTGGTTTTGATTTGCAGTTTCCGGGTGGTTAGTAATGTCATAGGCCCTTTCACTTCACAGTGTCCACTAGGGGACTTGACTAATCTGTTAAGATCAGTTAGCATAATGATTGCGGTTGGGAAGGGTCGTCTCTACTGGGGTACCCTGGGGGCTTTGTCCTTTCCAGTGCCACTATCCACAGCACGGGGGCTAATAGGAAATGCAGAAGAGCAACGCCCATTGATGGAGCTCCTCTGTGGCCTCACATGGTGGAAGACACTTCTGCCTCTCACCCTGACGATATGCCATTTTGTGGTGGAGGGACCTGCTGCAGAGAGGTTAAGTCATATAAAAAGCACATCAATTTCATTTGCAGCTGGCACAAAGCTGGGAAGCAAATCAAAACTAGTCTATGGCACATTCCAGATCCAAAGAGATTTAGACAAGCGGGGAACAGGCTGACTCTAATGAGATGCAGCCCAGTGAGGATTGCTCTACGTTTCTGTGCTTGGGTTCAAAAAACGTAAGCACACAAATAGAGGCTGGGGGAAATGTGGGAAGAAAAGACCCTGGGGCCACACAGTGAGTCACCGGAGTTCTGTGTCTGCCAGAGAGGCTCCTGAAACTACGGCCTGCGTGAGGAGCAGAGACCAAGGGCCGTGCCTGCTCTGGGATGAGAAGCTCACACCTGGGGATCTGGGTTTGGTTCTAGGACCTGCGCCTGCAGAGGGGGGAGCAACCAGGTGGGCCCATCTGGAGTCAGCAGCCAGGAGGCAGGGGCACTTGAAAATCAAGCATACGTGGAAATGCTAAAGGAAGGCACTGACTGTGTTTACAGTGAAAAGCAAAAGGCGGGGAGAGAGTGGCAGATTGGTCGTCTTCTACTCCCTGGGGCCACCGAGGGATGTAAGGACTCATTATGCGTAGCCTTTGACTGTATGAAATCAGGACTCTCGTATAGAAGAAGGGAACATGGCTTCATACTACACAAGCAGACGAAAGCTTTCCTAACAATCTCAAGAACTGAGGAAAGATAGATGGACAGGGCGCAGGGTAAAAGTGAGAGGCAGTGAGCACCCTGTCACTAGAGGTGATCAAGTGCATGCTGTTGAGGCCACACTTGGACTTTTATGGGTGCTAGGCATTTTGGTTCCTGTAGACCCTTTCTTCCATTAAAAAAAAAAAATCCTTATTTCGTGACTCTGTTGGTGTAATGACAGATACAATTCATGCTAGATTATATTAATTTCTTTTCCTCTGATTTTAAAATTAAAATGTTTTCCTAGGCCCCCTAATAGTCTCATGGGCCCCCTAGGCACAGTGTCTGCTATGCCTAGTAAATCAGTCCTGCATGCTGCTGACTCACGTGTCAGAATGTTGTAAAGCAGATTCTGATGATACATTGGCTGGAAGGAGGGTGTTAAGGTCAGATCTGTAAACTTCCCTCAGCCTTCCCCAGTCTGCGATTCTATGAAGTGAGTTCTGCCAAAGAATGGAGGAGTGCCCCAGCTGCTTGTAGACATTGTTGAGGTGACTGTGTTGCAGGCAACACGTGTTGAAGAACTGTATAGGAGCTACGATTCCATCCCATGAAAACACACTCTTAAACCCCAGTTATTAGAGGTGGTAAGACCTGAGGCCAGGATCCGGGGCTTGGGGTGAACCAGGAATTAGTGATTTCTCTTGTCTCGTAGCTTCCTGTTTCTGCCTTGTTCAAATGTTTATATCTAGCCAAAGCATGCATCATGGTTATAAAATGACTTAAAAAAAAAAAAACTAGCAAAAAGTCTGTAAATTTGAATTTAATTTTTAGTTGGTGGGGTAGCCCAACTCCATCTGATCGGGAATGCTATCATGATGGATGATGCTATGAGGGTGACATGGGGCATGTTTGGTGTTTCCAGTGAACAGAACAGCATGGGAGAGAGCTCAGCATAACCCATTATGCAATCAAGAAGTAAAATATAAAAACAGGGCCACAAGGGATCCCTTTTCTCGGGCCCCAGCCAAACAGATTCAGAAACACGCAAATTCAGAAATCATCAGCATCACCGTATTCTTGGTAATCCCGCAAGTATTTAAGTTTGGTCTCTGTTTTCCAGAGCTTTCTATTTCCTAGGTTGAGTGGCTGCTAAATGCCTCTGGAACAGGAACTTCGAGTCACCCCAAAACTTCCCAGAGCTAGCACCAGCAACAGCCTATCCCCTGAGTTATCATACATAAGACACAAGCCTGAATAAACACTGTCCCAAGATCAGGTGACTTTTTTCATTCCTGCTTTTTTTTTTTTTTTAATCAGGTCTCATTTCAGCACAATAAACATCTTTGAAGGATTGAACGTTTTCAAGACATATTCCCTCATTGGTAAAGCTGTGAGTAGGATCAAAAGGTATATAACAATGGAGGAGGGAACCATATGTAGCTCTTAATTGGGGGGTGGGGGGGATCTAAGGAGATGATTATGTCCTGAAAAAGGAAAGAGAAAAAAAAGAAAAAGAAGAAGCAGCAGCCATGGAAATCTGTTGATTTGGAATGGCAGGGTGGGGAAAGAGGCCTCTCGTCATTCTGTATCTCTGTCTACTGCCTAAAACCAAAAGAAGCCCGTTCATTCAAATGTTCACGTATGCGTGAAACTCTCTATCAAATGCCTCCCGTCTGCCAGGCCATCCTGGGTGTCTTTTTCGGGTGAAGAAAGGGAGCAAAATTTGGGAGATCTTCCCAGGAATTCTCACTTGAAAAAACATCTGGATTTGTCACATCTCTCGTGCAAAACAAACAGGGGTTTTAGTAAATGATGTGTATGTGAGGTAGAGCCCTAGGGAGACCAAAACAAACAAACAAAATAAACATAAACAAAACCTCCAACTGTCAATGCGATTTCGCTGGCTCCACGGTTCTTCACAAGGTGTGCAGGACAGAGTTGTGGGTGCTTTCGGGATCCACAGCCCGTATCCAGATCATCCAGTAAGCAAGGCAGCACGTGGGGAGCCCAGCACCCTCTCCGGCACTTCCCCCAATGCCCCACTGCAGGCACATGCCCCCCTCTCCTTGACACCCCTGGAAAGAGACCTAGGAATCTCACTTGTCTAGATTTTGCTTCCTGCTCATGATTACTCCCCTCCCTTGCAGTCTAGCTTCCCCGAAACCAAATGAGTTGTTCTGTAACTGCACCGGAAAATCAGAATTTATTGTACATATGTTTGTGTTCCACTTAATAAAAAAACCTATATTTTAAGATAAACTTTGTTAGTAATTCATGAGGTAAGTGACTATTTATGCTAATCAGGCAGAAATATATTCTCAAGCATAATGCATTACATAAATTTGAATGCAAAATGTTCAATTATGAAGTAAATACAGGTAATGCAAATAATAAATTACCTCTAATAAAAATTATAAAAGATGTGTCTTCAAAGAGAGAGCGGCTTTAACTTACAACTGTGAATTGCTTAAAGAGAAAAGAATTAATAAATGCTGAATTACTCTGATGATTATTTAGCACATAATTCACCTATTCATAACGACTCCTAGTAATCAGACTGTTGTTTCACATTCTCCAATATGAGGCAAGACTGTTTCCTCAGCAATTTTGCCCTTATCAGATTATCTCGTCTGATTCTATTAATTTTCTTCCATGAATCTGCTAACAGTGATTTGTGATTTACTTACCCTGCTAACTAAAGACTGCGAAAAGGATTTATCTAACACTAGACCTAAGAACACTATATGTCTTATCATTCAGTTACTCTGAGCAACTCTTTCCTCAAATCAATTTAGTTGCTTTCATAGTGAAATTTAGTGGACGCTGGTTAGTTCTGCACCATAAAATCGGCTCCTGGATAAACAAAGAGTTCAGACACTACACTTGATGCATCTTGTTCTTTTTAGATTATATATGTCTGATTCTAACATGATATACCTGAGTTGCTATAACTCACAATCAGGAAAAAATATATTATTTTTAGCTTTTGATCATTATAATTTGGACACGGACAAGTTTTTTTTTTTTTTTTCCTTTCTTCCTTTTTGCATGAAGTTCTTCTGTATGTACTGACATGAAACTACAATTGTGTTTTTGATGTTATGGTTTCACAATCTTTTACAGGATTCGACCCATACCCTCCCCCCTCCACATTCTTCTATAAATATTCACTGCTTTCAGAAACTTTAATACTACTGGTTTGAATTGGTCAATAATGACAAACGCATGGTTTCTAAATTACTCTATATTGTTCTACAGAGATTACTAGAGTATATATAGCAAGGGGATATTAAGCAGTAAGAAAACACAGTTCACATTGTATTTGGATTAGACTGGCTTGGAAGAAGTGAAACAAACAATGTTCGCAAAGAAGTCTAAAGAAATGTGGCCTTGCTGTAATTGTAGAGAATCAAAAATCTGAATAGTACTAATTAAAATGAGAGAGCTCAATTGTTACAAAAGAAACGCCGCTAACAGAGGACTGTAAATGTTTAGACACCCCTGTGAATCACTAAATAATAAAGGAAAAAGGACAAACATGAGAATTAAGTTATAAGAGCACTACTGCTACACATCTAAAAAATAATTCTAGTCTTCTCTCTTTTTTTTTTTTTCAAGAGAAAATGGGAGACTGTAAAAGACTCTGCAGTAAGAGAAAGAAAAATACCATGGCTTGACAGCAGTGTACAAAAATAAACCATAAAAAAATGTGCAGATAATAATACATTTAGCTGCCCAAACATGGGCATTTAATTTCTAGAAATGATATGTAATTGCAACAATTAGGTGCATGGCCATGAATCTGTATCCCGTGGTCTTCATCATTAGCAAACTTTGTTTATAAATGTTGTTTATTTATAAATGTAGCAGTTGCAGTGTTCCTGGCCAAAAATACTTTCAAGAGAGGCAGGGATCCTATCTTACAGATTTTAACAAAAAATGTGATGCAAAAGGATTAAAAAAAAAAAAAAAACAACCCACAACACCCAATTATTACAAACAAAAAAATGAATTAATTCTTCGTAAATACACTTATATTCATATTTTACATGAAAAATATAAACTTCAGATTTCTGTGGCTAATGATAAAAAAGGAAGGGGGGGGGGCTGGAAAACAATCACTGAGGACAATGCTAAGTGACCTAATATGTTTATGTCATTTAAGCAGTGGATTTTCCTTTGAATACATAAACTATAATCTCTTTGCCTCATTACTAGGTAAAATACTGTTTGAAAGGAGGAAAGCAAAGGAATTCTGTTAGGTTGCATAAATATTGACATAATCTTCACTCTTTCTTCCTAACTGGCAATCGACATACTTCATTCCAACCCTACAAAGTGCTCCCATAAAACCAAAACTACCCTTATAAACAGCTTCTCTGCAGCAATAATGAAAAGGAGAAAGTGCCTTCCTGGAAAATGCCAATGGCACCGGCCTTTTAGGGTTATGGTGTGCCTACAAACCTTTTGGAGAGTCTCTCATTAGGGATTCTGGGTTTGCTGGAACTGAAGGCTGCCAGCATCAGAGAATTAACACGAGTCTAATCTGGTGGAAGAAGCGAATGAGTGACACCTAAGGTCTCATTATAAATAGTAAGGCATGCTGTGGGGTGGGTGAGAGCAGTTCTGAAGTGCAATGTTCAAGAAGCTGGCTTAATATATGACTAAGTGTCAGAAGTCAGGTTTTCTGAGAATTACTTTTCAGATAAACAACTTTATAGCACTGCACTTAATCATACTTACTAGAGACATCTCATTTATCACCGAATTACAAGTAACTTTAATTCTATTGATATTGCCATAAAGCCCGTTGAAAATCCATCCCGGCACTTTTAAAGAGTTTGGGGCCCTGTTACGCGTGGGATTCACTTGCAAAAGATCTCAGCAGAATCATACTCCGAAGGCTTCTGTGTCTCGTGGCCTCTTTGTCGAACCTCGGGGGGGAGTGGGGGCAGTGGGGGAAAGAGGATTCCCGCAGCCGCCAGCTCAGTCCTTAGCCCCTTTCCTACAAGGTTGGGTTCTCTCCCACCGCAAACTTTCCGTGCCTCAGTCCTCCTCCCACCTTGAGAAACCAGCTTCTTTTTTCACTTCAACAAAACTGGACACGGATCAATTTCAACTGACCTTTGCCGAAAGGTGGCGCTGTTGAGGTAAAAATCCAACAATAGTTTTCACTCGGATTCTTTTGCAGGCTTTTCAGATTTTTTTTTTTTTTTTTTTTTTTTTTAGTGCGCCCTCCTAGCGTCTCCCCCTCCCATAAAGTAAAATAAATATGATTAACACCAAATGCATTTCATTAATTGGAGGAATCAACAGTCTCAATATCCAAGTAGGCGGGCTGGTCTTCCACACGTTGGGTCGGCTTGGCGCACGCTTGCTTTCCCCCAAATAAATCTCGGTTTCTCCGACTTGCCTATCGCTTTAAAATCTTAGAAACAGTTGTTGGTTCTTTCTTTTCTCTTTTCTGTTTCTTTCTTTCCTTTTTCTTTTCTTTTCTTTTCTTTTCTTTTCTTTTCTTTTCTTTTCTTTTCTTTCTTTTCTTTTCTTTTCTTTTTTTTTTTTTTTTGCATAAGTTTTAAAAGAATCGGTCTAGAAAACTGAATAGTTATTAGCATCTGCAACGGCGGGGGAGGGGGCGGAGAAGCAGACCCCCACCCCACCCCCACTGTGGATTTCCGGGCTGGTCCGAGAAACCGCGGCTTAAGACTTAACCCCTTCGAGGGGAGCCGACGACGGATGGGGTGTTGCCCACCCCCGCCCCAACACATACATCTCTGCACCAAGTCTGAAATCATTAAGCGAAATGTGAAAGTGCAAAGGGCGCGCGGGACCCTGATAAACAAGGGTCCGATTTCATGAGGGGGTGAGCGAGAGTGTGCATGAGCGTGTGCGTGTGCGTGTGAGTGTGCGCGCGCGAGAGAAGTGGGGGGCGCGAGAAGACAGGAAGGGAGAGTAACGTGAGCAGGACCGTGACCGTGCAGGCCGACCTCGGGCGGGAGTCGGCGGCGCCAGGGCCGAGCTCCCCGCTCCCGGCACCCCGAGTCCCCCCGCGCCCGCGCCCGCGCCCGCGCCCGCTCCCCCCGAGGGCACGCGACGCCAGCGGGCGGCCAGTCTCCGCGCGTCACGGCCCCCGAACAACTTATTTCCCCTCCTTCAAAGCGGGCGATGAAACGGGCTTCCTGGGCACCCCGCGCGGACCGCGACCCGGCCCGGGGCCCCCTGAGCGCCGCCCCGCCAGGCGGCTCCTGCGCCCAGCCGGGCCCCGCAGCTCCCCGCCCCGCAGCCCTGCGCCCCGGCGCGCGGGTCCCGGGGAGAGGGACAAAGAGTTTGCGCTCTTTGGGCTAAGTTTGAGCTCCCCGCACGGCTACGCTCCGGGAAGGCAGGTCCCCGTGGGCAGACTCCTGGGTGCCTAAGGCGGGGCGAGCAGGGAGAGCGGCCCCGCCAGTTCGCGGTCCAGGGGATGGGGGTGCCCGGGATGCGGAGCCGGGCGGGCCAAGCCCCGCAGAGCGAGCGGAGGCCAAGCCGGCGCCCCGAAGGCGGGCCTCCGTCGCGCTCCGAGGGGAGCACACCGGCCTCCCGGGGCCCCCGGGTCCCCGCGGCCCCGCCGCGCGCCTCCCTCCCCTCCCGCCGCAAACTTTGCGCCGGGGCTGCGCTCCCTCCCCGGGAGGCTGCGGCGCGGGAAGGGTTAAGGCCGCTCGTCCCAGCTGACAGTCAGCTGATTGGGCCCTGATTGACAGCCCCGAAAAGTTTCCTTGTTTCTATCTATTATGCTAATCGCGGCCGCTCTCGCCGCCTCCCATTGGCCCCGAGTACCAGTCAATTTCCCATTTGGGCCTGACGTCACAAGTGCTATAAAACTCAGCAATTGCTTTAAACTCTTCTTGCTTGGATCAGAGGCTTTAAAATCTTTTTTCATCTTCGAGCTGTGGCTCGGGCCGCTCTTCGGCTCGGCCTCCCCCCCCTCCTTTCGCTCTCTGCCTCGCCTTTTTCCCCGGGACTTCGCTATTTTGCTTTTTTTAAAAAAAAAAAAAAAAAAAAGGCAAGAAAGAACTAAACTCCCCCCTCCTTTTCCTCCAGCCGGGCTGCACCTCTGTCTTGCACTTTGCACGGAGAGAGCGCGCGAGGGGGAGAGAGAGAGAGAGAAAGACAGAGAGAGAGGAAAGGAAAAAAAAAAATAAAAAGCAGGCAGAAGAGAAGGCGAGAAGCATGAAGTGTTAACTCCCCCGTGCCAAGGCCCGCGCCGCCGGACAGCCGCCCGCCGCGCCTCCAGCCCCGAGCGGCCGCCGCGCGCGCCCCGCCTGCAGCCCGGGCCGGCGAGGCGAGCCCTCCCTATGCACAGCGCGCAGCGGAGCGGCGAGCGGGGGACGCCGCGCACCCGGCCGGGCTCCTCCGGCTCCTCCGGCTTCGCCGCCGCCGCCGCCGCCGCCGCCGCCGCAGCCCGCGGAGGACCTTCCCGAGCCTGAAGCCGCCGGCTCGGCACGCACGGAGGCGAGCAGGCGAGGAGGGGCCGGGGCGAGCGAGCGAGCGAGCGAGCACATTGGCGTGAGCGGGGGGGAGGGAGGGCGGGCGCGGGGGGCGCGGGCAGGGCGGGGGGTGTGTGCGCGCTCGGAGGTCTCGGGCCAGCCACCGCCGCGCGAGCTAGAAGCGCCCCAGCCCGGCAAGCTGGCTCACCCGCTGGCCACCCAGCACAGCCCGCTGGCCCCTCTCCTGCAGCCCATCTGGCGGAGCGGCGGCGGCGGCGGCGGCGGCGGCGGCGGCAGGAGAATGGCATCGGAACTGGCAATGAGCAACTCCGACCTGCCCACCAGTCCCCTGGCCATGGAATATGTTAATGACTTCGATCTGATGAAGTTTGAAGTGAAAAAGGAGCCGGTGGAGACCGACCGCATCATCAGCCAGTGCGGCCGTCTCATCGCCGGGGGCTCGCTGTCGTCCACCCCCATGAGCACGCCGTGCAGCTCGGTGCCCCCTTCCCCCAGCTTCTCGGCGCCCAGCCCGGGCTCGGGCAGCGAGCAGAAGGCGCACCTGGAAGACTACTACTGGATGACCGGCTACCCGCAGCAGCTGAACCCCGAGGCGCTGGGCTTCAGCCCCGAGGACGCGGTCGAGGCGCTCATCAGCAGCAGCCACCCGCTCCAGGGCGGCTTCGATGGCTACGCGCGCGGGGCGCAGCAGCTGGCGTCGGCGGCCGGGGCCGGGGCCGGGGCCGGGGCCGGCGCCGGGGCCTCGCTGGGCGGCGGCGGCGAGGAGATGGGCCCCGCCGCCGCCGTGGTGTCCGCCGTGATCGCCGCGGCCGCCGCGCAGAGCGGCGCGGGCCCGCACTACCACCACCACCACCACCACCACGCCGCCGGCCACCACCACCACCCGACGGCCGGCGCGCCCGGCTCCGCGGGCAGCGCGTCCTCCTCGGCCGGGGGCGCGGGCGGAGGAGGCGGCGGCGGCGGCGGCGGCGGCCCGGCCGGCTCCGGGGGCGGCGGCGGCGGCGGCGGCGGCGGCGGCGGCGGCGGCGGCGGGGGCGCGGCGGGGGCGGGGGGCGCCCTGCACCCGCACCACGCGGCCGGCGGCCTGCACTTCGACGACCGCTTCTCCGACGAGCAGCTGGTGACCATGTCGGTGCGCGAGCTGAACCGGCAGCTGCGCGGGGTGAGCAAGGAGGAGGTGATCCGGCTCAAGCAGAAGAGGCGGACCCTGAAAAACCGCGGCTATGCCCAGTCCTGCCGCTTCAAGAGGGTGCAGCAGAGACACGTCCTGGAGTCCGAGAAGAACCAGCTGCTGCAGCAGGTCGACCACCTCAAGCAGGAGATCTCCAGGCTGGTGCGCGAGAGGGACGCGTACAAGGAGAAGTACGAGAAGCTGGTGAGCAGCGGCTTCCGAGAAAACGGCTCCAGCAGCGACAACCCGTCCTCTCCCGAGTTTTTCATGTGAGTCTGACCCGCGGTCCCAGCTAGCCACCTTCCTGCGTGCTCCGCGGGGGTCCGACTCGGCTGTGGGCTTGCTAGTTCCAGAGCCGCGCTCGCCGCCACCTCGCCCCCCCGCCGAGGTCGCCCGCTGCCCCTGCACGCGCGCACGCACACGCACACACACACACACACACACACACGCCCTGCTCCCACTTGGCGGTGGTGGTGGCTGTTTTTAAATGGGGAGGGAGTGGATGTCTGGCTCATGGATTGCCAACCTGAAATTCTCCATAACTTGCTAGCTTGTTTTCATGCACCCCCCTACACACACACACACACACGCACACACGCACACACGCACACGACGTTCAGACATCTCAGCAGAGTTCTTCATGCTCACCTTTGAAACCTGCATCATTCACAGTGTTGTTTTCTCTCTCTCTCTCTCTCTCTCTTTTCTTCTTCTTCTTCAGTTCATGAGCTGGTGTTCATTTTCCGTGTGTGTTTTACTTTGTTTGGATTTTTTTTTTTTAATTTTACTTTTTGGAGCTTGCTGTGTTGTCCTTTTTCCCAACCTCCATCCTCACACCCTTTCCACTCATCTCCTCAGAGAGAAAAGAAAAGAAAAAAAAAAAAAAGCTAAGGGTTTTTTTTTTCCCCCTCCTCCTGAGTTCTTCATGTGAGATTGAGCTTGCAAAGGAAAAAAAAAAAATGTGAAATGTTATAGACTTGCAGCGCGCTGAGTTCCACCGGGTTTTTTTTTTTTAGCATTGTTATGCTAAACTAGAGAAAAAAAAATCCTCATGAACCTGCCACAATCAAGCCTGCATCAACCTTCTGGGTGTGACTTGTGAGTTTTGGCCTTATCATGCCAAATCTGAGAGTTTAGTCTGCCATTAAAAAACTCATTCTCATCTCATGCATTATTATGCTTGCTACTTTGTCTTAGCAACAATGAACTATAACTGTTTCAAAGACTTTATGGAAAAGAGACATTATATTAATAAAAAAAAAGCCTGCATGCTGGACATGTATGGTATAATTATTTTTTTTCTTTTTTTTTTCCTTTTGGCTTGGAAATGGACGTTCGAAGACTTATGGCATGGCATTCATACTTTTGTTTTATTGCCTCATGACTTTTTTGAGTTCAGAACAAAAAAGTGCCACCCTAGAGCCTTCTTCCCATGAAAGTTTGCATCTGCTCCAAAACTGCTTTGAGTTACTCAGAACTTCAGCCTCCCATTGTAAATGCACTGAAGGCATTCCTTGTCAAAGATGCCAGAATGGGTTAAAAATTTAACATGGCAAACATTAAAAGAACTCTTAATGTTTTCTTTTTAATAAGAATGACACCCCATTTTGGGGACTAAAATTGTGCTGTTGCGGAAAGCAGTCTAAAACTTATTTTTTAAAAAAATGAAATCTGCCCCATTATTTTTGGTTTGTTTTATTTTTATTATTATTTTTTTTTTTTGGCTTTTGGTCATTGTCAAATGTGGAATGCTATGGGTTTCTAGTATATAATTTAATTCTAGTTTTTATAATCTGTTAGCCCAGTTAAAATGTATGCTACAGATAAAGGAATGTTATAGATAAATTTGAAAGAGTTAGGTCTGTTTAGCTGTAGATTTTTTAAAAGATTGATGCACTAAATTGTTTACTGTTGTGATGTTAAGGGGGGTAGAGTTTGCAAGGGGACTGTTTAAAAAAAAGTAGCTTATACAGCATGTGCTTGCAACTTAAATATAAGTTGGGTATGTGTAGTCTTTGCTATACCACTGACTGTATTGAAAACCAAAGTATTAAAGGGGAAACACCCCTGTTTATATCTGTAGGGGTATTTTACATTCAAAATGTATGTTTTTTTTTCAAATTTAAAGTATTTGGGACTGAATTGCACTAAGATATAACCTGCAAGCATATAATACAAAAAAAAAATTTGCAAAACTGTTTAGAACGCTAATAAAATTTATGCAGTTATAAAAATGGCATTACTGCACAGTTTTAAGATGATGCAGATTTTTTTACAGTTGTATTGTGGTGCAGAACTGGATTTTCTGTAACTTAAAAAAAAAATCCACAGTTTTAAAGGCAATAATCAGTAAATGTTATTTTCAGGGACTGACATCCTGTCTTTAAAAAAAAAAAAAATGAAAAGTAAATCTTACCACAATAAATATAAAAAAATCTTGTCAGTTACTTTTCTTTTACATATTTTGCTGTGCAAAATTGTTTTATATCTTGAGTTACTAACTAACCACGCGTGATGTTCCTATGTGCTTTTCTTTCATTTTCAATTCTGGTTATATCAAGAGAAAGAATAATCTACAATAATAAACTGCATTTTTTTTTGATTCTGTGCTTAGTTTCTTAGTGTACAGTTTAACTGGACCCAAAATCACATTAGAAGTGTAAAATGCATCCTTTTCTCCAGAGGAAGGATTAATGGAAGCGTAGGGAGGCAATAATAATTCAGGGTGAAACATAGGCTGTTTTGTGAGGTGGGAGGCCAGTCCCTTTGAATAATTAGCTATATTTAATATAAACGTCAATCATGACCTCTCAGAATGCAGGCCCCCCTCCTCCAACCCCAAAGTTTTTGGTTTTCAAGTGAGTTGAGACATCATTGCCCTCTGGTGAAAACAAACAAACAAAAATCCCAACCAGAGAGTAGTAGGGCCTTCTCAGCACCGCCCTGAGCTTCTGGTCCAGCAGTAAGCCCATCTAGAGAGAAATGGGCCAGGCAAAGAAGGCATGACAGAGGTGGCTTGGGCACATATGCATTTAATGGTAAAGATAAACAATTCTTGCCTTTTGGCTAAAATTGATTATTTTTCCTTCTTCCCTTACGCACCATGATTTTCTTGTTAGCAAGGCCTGACCCGACTTAACATCAACACTTTGGACAAATCAAATTGTTTGTTTGTTTTTAACTTTGAAGGTCATTTGTCTTAAATAGGAAAAAAGAAAAACCCACCCCTTACTTACATAACCCCAAGTACATATCTGGATTTAAACTGTGTTATTAAATCGTATTTCACTGTGTGTGTGTGTGTGTGTGTGTGTGTGTGTGTGTTTAGCAGAGGGCTTCTCCGATTAAGACAAGCTGGCAATGATTTCAGATCACCTTAACTCCAGAAATATAAGCAAAAAGTAACGCCTTCATAGAATAAAAGCTGTGCTTTGATTGATCAGTATTTACCCCCAAATAGGCTGTGTATGGAGGAGGCTAACTTCAAAGATGACTTGGAAAGTCTCAAACTACCTTCACTAACAGCGTTGACCTATTTTAAAATGACATAAATTCATGCAACTAATGTTACAAATTCATGCAGTTTGCACTCCTAATCAACTTCCCCTAGAATGCTAAAAGAATGTTAGACAAAGCCAACACTGTTTTGAAAATATAGCCAAACACGATGACTTTTGTTTTATTTTGGTTTGGGTGTTTTTGTTTGTTTGTTTCTTTCTTTCTTTCTTTCTTTTTAAAGATAATATTGCAACTCTGAACGAGGGCCTTATTTTGAAGAAAACAGGTTGTGCTTGGCGCTGCTGAGTTCTGGCCAGTTGATCATCCTGTCTTCCTTCCCCTTTTTCACAGAACATGAAGACAGTGCATCCCCACTGTATTTTGACCTTCCTTTATGTGCCAGTTTGGATAGAACTCCTGACTCCACACTTAATTTCCTTAACAAAAGTCTTAATAGTAAACGTGCTTCCATTTGCTTAAAGTTAGCTGTTCTCTGCTTCTGAGGTTTTGGGGTTTTTTTCCCTCTGCTCCCAAGGAGGAGATACGCAGATTCCCCCTGAAGGGGCAGAAATGGAGATATCGTTTATTGCAAAAAAGCTCAGCCTCAGATGAAAGCTTATAATAGGCGAACACTCAAAATAAGAGTGCCATTCAGGATGGACTTGCTGAAGTCACCTGAGGAACAGGACTTGGGAGAAACACGGTTGTGCCACAATTGAGCATTTTGATGGGACTCTCTCTACAAGGCAGTTCACTATAATGAGTGGGCTTTGGCCCCAAACATTAGAAAGCAGAGAGGCTCTAGCAAAAATGGGATTTGGGTGGCTGGCTTTAAGAGAAGGTTAACTCCTTCGTGAAAGGCAGCTTTAGATACAACCGTTACTAAAAACTTTCAAATGTAGTATGAGTGGCAAACACAAATACGTGTGGTTGTTTGTTGTTGTTGTTGTTGTTGTTGTTTAACAAAGAAAACCTAAATTCTGCCTAAGTGTCCCTAGTAGAAATAAGTCTCTAAATTAAAAATAAATAAATAAATAAGTAAATAAATCAATAAACGGTGTAAGGAAATCTAGCTTTCCCCTTCCACTGCATCTGAGTCTTTGTCTAAATAGTGTTAAAATTCCTTTCATTCCAATTACAGAACTAAGCCCACTCGCAAGTTGGAGCCATCAGTGGGAAACGCCACATTTTGGAAGCCCCAGCCATGTGTCCTTACCAGTGTATTCACGAAATGAAATTTATGTGGGAAGCGTACATTAAAAATTTATTCTTATTATTATTGTTTGCAGCCTCGGAGAACACCCTGCCCCTGACTTCCTCCGCTCAGTCTCTTTTTTTTTTTTTTTTTTTTTTTTTTTTAAGAAAAATGATCGTGGTAGAGATGAAGGGTAGTAAACGTGTAACCTCCGTGCTGTTAACTGCGCCTCTGGTCTGAGGGTCTTAGGTGCCAGCCTGGAGGAAGGTGCACCGGTGCTTCTGGCTTTACCGTGTGCAAAACTAAATAGGTGCCATTGTTTCCAACCTGCGATATTAGTTTGAAAAACTCACTGAAATTGGGAGGAGATCTGTATGTGCATTTATAAGAAGAGAAGTTCCCCAGAAGGTAACCGCATCTTTGAAGCATATGTAGACAGGCACACTCTAAATAGTACTTTTTCACACTTCATTGTTTCTCTGGCAGATAATTTTACTGAGAAGAAAAATATACTTGCCTCCCCCTCCCCAAGCAGATGCCACGGGCAGAAGCTTTAGCCGGGCCCCAGCACCCTGGCTTTCTGGTGGGCCCTGGATAGTAGTATATTTATCAGTGATGTCAAACCGTGTTCATTTATCAGACATAGCTGTAGATGAATGCAGCGTGTGGCAAAACACAAAGTTAGTTAAACCACACCCTCCATGGGCTGCTTTTTCCACTTCTCTGCTCCCAGGCCATTCACAAAACCACCTCCCCTGTGTTCCCCTACTTTTTGCACATTTTCTTTTGTAAAAAAAAACACACGCAAAAAAAAAAAACGTGTGACAATTTTTCACCCTGTATCTGACACAGTAATAATAGATCGACATCCAAATAGGCAGAGATTCTAGTTTCTGATCTCGGTGAGGAAATGATGTCTAGATACCGTGTTTATCCGCCTCGATGCCATAACCATCTGGGCCCCTTTCCACACGGGCTGCTCCAAATAACCCTATTTATTATGGGATGCCAGATTCTAGCGTCCTGATCTTTTCCCCTTTATCCCTTTACCCCAGCAGTTTTTATTTAGCAATGTCCCTTCTAGATACCTCCTCTCATATAGGACCTCCCCTATGCCAAACCACCAGCTTTCCTGCTCAACACAATAAACAGAGGGCAAACATGAGCCAGGGCCGCCTCCATAGCTGTGTCCCCAGCATTTCCCTGCCCAAATAACAAGTTGCTTCTGACACCAAGGGTGCCAGAGCATATAGTATAGTTGGGAGGATTTTGTTGATGTTGCTGTTGCTTTGTTTAGGACAACTTACTTCCGTATTCACACACTCTTGGCTTTAGAAAATGTACTCCTCCGGTATTCTAGGCCAATCGATATTTTTAAAAGTCTGCTTGCCACACAGGTATCTTCTACTTTTTTTTTTTTTTTTTTTGCCCGTCAGTAGTTAAAGCCTAACGGAGGTAGGTTGGAGGCCCAAATACATGAGTGACAAACTTCAGCCATCTGACTTCTGTGCCAGGAAAGCATGCAGCCAGGCTCCTGGCCCAATTTTTCATGTAAACATGCATAAGAGGGAAGGGAGGCCGGATTCCTCCTCTCTAGATGGCTGATTTGCAAGGCTCCCCACCGCAATTTACTTTCATTTGATTTTTTTTTTTTAAATAATGTTGCCCCTTTCTATGAAGAAATGTCTTAGTTTTCTTGGAGAAGATTTATCTACGGTGAGAGGCTATCATTTCCACCACTTCTGATTATTCCTCAGGACGCTGAATGAATAATTGGGAGTTGGTGTCTCTTCCTTGTTGTTTGGAAGAAAATAAGAGAAACCTGAAGTTTGGTCTCACTCTTGGCTCATCCTAAATCGGAAGGATGCCCCAAGTCCAAGGCAGGGCATCCAGTTCCAGTGGCCATCTGTGTGGAAGGGGGTCCAGGGTCCTCTGAAACAGGATTGGTTTGTTTGTTTTTTTGCATTTGTTTTGAAACAGAGCAGGAGCCTTAACCCACCTTCTGATAACACTGCTTTTCTCACTTTGATATAAATCTTCAAACCCTAGACATCAAACAGCCCAGAAAAGGGGGATTCTCTCCAAGCCTTGCTCCGCCCCGGCTCCTGAACAAACCCAGCTCTGTCTAGCACTTTCTCTCCAGCGGGGGTAGGGGACTGGGTGAGAGAATTTCAGTCCCTCAGGCTGTCTCATGATTGTCGGGGCATAAAGAAGTACAGTCCTGCAACAATGCGGGAACATCTTTACCCTTTAGAGAGGGACAAAACAAAAAACAAAGCAAATCAAATTGCTCTGCACGAAGGCGTAGCAAAACCCCAGGCTCCTGTTCTCTGCACCCTCTGTGGGCGGTGAGAAATGAGGGGAGCAAGGGAGAACGGTGGGGAGGACTTTGAAGGCAAGAGTCCCAGGAATAATCCCAGTTGCCAGTCTGAATTTCACTTGCTCACTGGCTCCAGTCAGGGCCATCGTACGCGTGTGCCAGGTGCAAACAAGGTTCGGCTTTCCTTAGGGTTCCCATAGGCTCACATGTGTTTCCTTTTTGAAAACAATTTTGGAGCTTAAACCCAAACTGAGAAATCTGGGAAGATTGTTAGTGCCTTAACATTGGGGGTGTTTATAAATATATCAATCTTAGATTTGACAGCGGTGACTTTGTGGATCAGTCAGACGTGTTATGCCAATATTTATATGGTCCCGCAATAGGTTTTATGGCATGAGGACAGTTTTTATTGTTTAAATTTGAAAGCCCTTTGTGTGTGTGTGTGTGTGTGTGCGCGCGCGCGCGTGTCTTCCATAAGTTTGCCCGCTATAACAAGGCTGAGGTAGAAAGGACACATCAACAGCACACAGAAAATCAGATCTTCATATGAATTTGCATCAAAGTTGGACAGTTTTAAGAAACTCACAAAGCACATTTTCCACAGAGAGGCTATGATTGGAATGCACAGTTCCTTACTCGAATCGTAATCATCTACTGGGCACCTCTACCCTTGTTCAACAAAATTCATTTTCTTTTCCTTTCTTTTTGTGAAATAACATTTTTCCCCCTATAATTAGGACTTTGGATTGCAAAATCACATTCCTCTGTTCTCCACAGATTCTTGGATCTTTAGTTACGATTAGAAAGGGGCATTAATTCAAGAAGGGAGGATGAGGGAGGGGTGTTTGTAGACATTTGGGAAGAGGAGGGGAGGAGAGGAAATAGTTCTGTGTTCACCCCCCACACCCCTTAGCCCCCGCCCAGCCCAGGCCTGGGTGTGAGCTACACACAGGGGATTTGGATTCTGAGTTGATTCTAAATATTCTGATCACCAACCTTGAGCATTTCCAAGCTAAGATTCCAAAACATGGTTTTTCCTTGTGGTTGGTTCTCTCAGCTAGGGAATAGGAGAGGCCATGAAACCTTACAGAGCTGGGCAGAGAGGCTTGAAAACCGCTCTTCTGAGAGAATCCCCAAGGATGGTTGTGGAAGGGGATCCTGAGCTGAAAAACCTGGTCAGCGGTGCAGACTCCCTTTTGCAACGAGAATTTGCCCCAGTTCTGTGTGACTTCATCCACTTCTGGAAGCCTGTACAAGTGGGTTTCTGGCCTTCTTTGGGGCCTTCTCCAGAAGGAAAGCAGGCCTGAGGATCCCGGGATAGTAGGCGATCCCAAACTAGGCCAGAGGAGCAGAGAACAGGAAGGGGCTGGGGTGCAGGGCTGGGGGAGTACTGCTGCAGAAGCCAACCCTGGCTTAGGATCCCAATCCAGAGATCAAAGCTAGGTCAGTCCCAGGGCCCTGCCTCCCACCAGAAAGGATCTGCTTGCAGGGTGACTGACAGGCTCCCACACCCTGAGATCCCCAGGATTCCAAAATGCAATCCCCAGTGTTCTGAGCTGCGGGGCCTTTCACCACCTGACCCTTGCCCCATTGCTGTGCCCTCTCTGTAATAAGTACCACCCCTCTCTCCCATGCCTAGTCGCCCAGAGCCATCAGAGAGTCGGAGGTCACTGCCCTGGGGCCAGAAGGCAGTGCCTAAGCTGAGGCCTTGGACGCATTAAATCACTCCTGCCCCAGTTTAGGTGAGGACAAGGGCAGGGCTGGAGTGGAGGAGCTGGGGGTGGGGGTGGCTCTGGAACATTTAGCACTGGCTGCAGAGTGTGGTGACAAGGGTCCTGAAGCCTGAACTGAAGGAGATGAAGGCCGGCAGGATGCTGAGGTTACCCATCTCTCCCTTCCCTGCTTCCCACCCACACACCCCCGTTCTGGCCCTGGCCCTGGATGCGCCCTCGCCCTGGGCACCGCTGCCCCTTGCCCGGAGCCAGGTGCGCTCGGCACGCAGGGGCCCCGCTGCCCGGCAGGTGCGGGAGGACCAGGCAGGCACGTGGGGGCGGGGTCCGGAGGCTGCTGGGGTCCCGGGGCGGTCCCTGCACATCCCCAAGCCAGGCCCCCGCGCCCCCTCCGAGCCGCCAAGGCGGGCGCCCCCGGCCCAGCAGGGGCAACGGATTTGTATTGGAATTTGGGTTGATTTTGCAAGAGGACCCGCCTGGCCAGAGCGGAGCCCCCGGGCCGGGAGAAGGCGCAGCCCCGCTGTGCTCCGGCGGGCGCGGAGAGGGAGGGAGCGGGGTTCAGCCCCACGGGGCTCCGCCTCTCACCTTGGGACCCCCAGCCCAGCCCAGCCGCAGCCCCAGGAGCCTTAAGTAAGATCATCTGCTCCTCCAGAGCATTTGGGTTTTACTCTATTAAGTTTCCGGCCTATTTTTCAGATCTATCCTTTTTTTTTTTTTTTTCCTGCTCTGGTTAGAGAAAAGAGGAAAAAAGAGAAAGAAGGAAATCCAGATAGCATATTTTACAGTCTTCGCTGAAATCTCGATATGGTTGGGGTTTTCCGTGGTACAGTTTGGTGCTCGTTGTAAAGGAAAGCCAGTCACACAGACTTTATTAGGATTTCGACAACAGCTCCAAGCATGAGGGTCTTGCTTACCTTCTCAGATTTAACACAGTTCTAGTCCAATTTTGGGCCCTCGGGAACAGTTTTTTACGAGAAAAGATTTTTAAAACTACTAGTTGCAGAAAGAAGCTGTTCCACGTAGGGCCTTTTTCTTATTGGGACACTCCGTTTTGTAGATCCTCGAGTATGGGGGCAAGTAACATAGCATTTTCTGAACTAGGTTTCTTTTTCCTTTTTCCTTCTCTTCGGGATGGATTCATTAATGTGCAGATAAATATGTTGAAACTTAAACAATGATCTCAGCCTCTGAGCCACTTCTGCACTGTCAGATTACACTAAAATCCTTTTTTGATAGAATAGGGGAAAACCTGTAGTAATCACTCTAGGATTAAATCTGTTAAAAGATGGTATTAAGCCTTTCCATTTACAGGCAATGAATGCAACTCATTCTTTCATCTGCCATTTATCTATCTATGTATCAATCTATCTATTTATCTGTGATCTGTCTCGCTACCTACGTACTCATGGAGCCCTTTAAAGTAGCCCATTGTAGAGGGAGAAGCTATTAAAAGATCAATCTGCAGTGTCCACATTATGAAATAAAAAGGCCTCAAGGCGGAATTAATCTATCTACTCCATATTTTGGTAGGCATGAGCAAATCCAGTCTGAAGTGTCTGTCTTAGAGTGTCTGCCCATGACCCCTTTGCCCACTTGGTGCAGTGAGGCGCAGAGCAGAGCAGAGACACACGCTGACCATCTCCCCGTAGCGTGGTTTCAGGGTACTGTCCATGTTAATTCCCTGCACTGTAAAAGGTGCACCCAGACCTTTTAAAATCTTCCTTGGAATATCACTGCATGTTCTTATGCTATTTTAAAAATACTATTTAATCATTAGGTAAATATCTCCAACTCTTAGAGGCTCTATGCTGGTAGACATCTGGCTTGGACTACTCTATGATAGTCTAGCTCAAAAACCTCTGCTCCTCGTGAAACCCCTTTGCCCCCTACCCCACCCCACTTCCCCAATGACTAGCCTGGGTGAAGCTGATGAGAACAGAGAAACCGCACTGGCTTTTGGACTCTATTCAGGTGTGCAAACAGAATGTCTCTCCCCCGCCCTTTTGAAAGTAAATGCCTTGATAACAGTATGGGTTGCCCGGATGGCCAAAGAGTAGAGGTCATCTTGAGGAAAATGACACCAATGATCTAAAAAGGACATCTACTTTATGAGATTACAGGCGAGATGCCAAATATCACATTTAATGAGGCCTGATTCTTTTTCTCCAAAAATAACAGAGACTATCAATGAGACGGTCAGGAAGGCAAAGGGGCATTTTGCAAAGCCTATGTTCAATTATTGCCTTGTAATATTTTTCTAAAATTGAAAAATGCCTCACAAGTATATGATCTCATGTAAATACTCTTTGCAGAAGCTTAACATATGTTTGCACTGCCCCAAAGGAATTACAAAAATATCTTTCCACAATCTCTTAAGCTTTTAAACTATTCACTTGCATTTCTAAAAGAATCTGTTGTTCCTAAAGATTAAAAAAAAAAAAAAGTAGAAGAACCTTATGTGGGAAGGGTTTTTGTTTATTTGTTTTTTAGAGATCAGCCATCTGAACTTCAAATGGGCAACAATTGACATTACTGAGAGCACTTCCAGGTTTAAAACTTAAGTGTGCTTCTTGTTTCTTTTTTTTCCTTTTTTTTTTTTTTTGACAGAGAAATAATATATTTAGCAAATATTAATGGATACTATTACGTGAAGAAAAGTAGTCTGTACTAGAAGGTTTTCAAGGCATTTCTAACAAGAGGTGTGAATGAAGGCACATAATGTATTTGGGGCAGCTCTGACAAATACAAGAGTACAAATCTGTTTATCCAAGTGTTTTAACGCAGTTATACCATCCAGATAGAAGGCAGTTGAAATAAGTGGCAGAGTTACGCTCGATGAAAACTTAAGAAAGATTCTCTGTGCAGTTCCAGCTGCCTACAGATTTCAGCATGTGTTTGTGTGTAGAGGATTTGTTCATATCAATTATAAAGTAATCCAAATAAAAAGTGTGGGGGATTAAAGAGAAATAAGTGAATATCCATCTCAGGGAAAAAAAAATAGATTGACTTACTAGTTTATCGCAGTTATTGTACACAGATTTGCTGTAACCATGTTGAATTTTTAAAATTAGATTTTAAATATATTTTGACAGTCTGAACTTGTATGGTGTGACTAACTATAGGGAGAAATGACAGGTCTGCTTTGTTATTAAACTGCTGTCTGGAAAATATTGGACTCCGTACAGTAAATGATAATTATTTTGCCACTTACATTAGTACAGCTAATAGCAATAAGGGTTTTTTGAACCATAGAAAGCTAACTACTTTGAATTACTGTGCTTTGTTATTCACTGGGAAGCAAAAAAAAAGACATTTTTTTTTCTTTTAAAGCAACCTCATTTTCATATCATGGTTCTAAG
The DNA here is from genome assembly GCF_053574225.1 of Canis aureus. Taxonomy (NCBI): domain Eukaryota; kingdom Metazoa; phylum Chordata; class Mammalia; order Carnivora; family Canidae; genus Canis; species Canis aureus. Next base: position 17,014,501 of record NC_135613.1, on the reverse strand, counting down.
CATTCCCTGCTACTAATTTAAACAGGGAGGAAGTTAATAAATAAAAGGATGGTATCTAAATGTTTCTATTTGTTAAGAGAACATTTGCAATTAAGGAATTAAGGTCAGCGGTACCAGCAGAATAGACCAGAGCAAGGAAGGAGGAGGAGGAGGGAGACGATGGAAGAGAATGTGCCCCAGTAAAGATCCAGGGGCAGCTGGACCAGTTGGGTTCTGAGGGATGGGCAGTCTCTGAGCATTTGAGAGATGCCCATCAGAGACCATTCAGATCCTCCCTGCTGTGACCCCGGAATAACTCAGTTCTCTGAACTGAGGGCAACTTCAAAGCCGAGCCAGGCTGCCAGGCCAGTGAATATCTCCATCTCAGCCTCCCAGGGGTGCGAGCCATAGTCAGAGGGGGTGACCCTACACTCCATACCATTCTCTTCCATGTGAACCCCCTCCTCTGGCAGGTCTGAGGCCAGGATACCAAAGCAAGTGGAGCAAATCCCTCTTCTTTGGGCCTAATTCTGCCTTTTTCATAGATAGCTAGGCTGCCTTTAACATACTGTCCTTGAAACCTTCTTCATGGTTATTAATTACCCTTTGTTTATTTTAATATATTTACTAAATCAGGTACCCAAGGGAATCCTCTACATCAGTGATGTGAAAAACCCTGTTGCCTGAAGTCAAAGAGGTACATCTCGATTTCTGATTTGCATGTGCTTGTTTCGATGAGTTTTCCATGAGGGGGATAGCAAGCAAGCAAGGAATGCTGATAATTCCTTAGGTGTGAAAAGCTCCTGCTTTAGTATTTTAGTATCTGGGTTTCACATGGAACACAGGTGGTGATCCTGGGTGCTGAAGGGTGATGCAGTGTACGTGGGACCAGCATGCATGTGTTTTTGTATTTATCTCATTACGCAGGTGTGGTGTACCGAGTAATTACTCTCATCAGAGGAAACCCCACATCTTTAGCCTTAACCAGCATGACTCTCTTGACACTCACAGAGCTAGTCCTTCTGCTTGAATGTCAGACGGTTTGGGTGAACCTGTGCAACTAGCGTCCATGGTCCTTGGGCAGCTTTACCTGGGCCTTGTAAACAGTCCAAATTTTCATCCTCTTATAATTTACTCCACACTCACATCTGGAACATTTGGTGTCATTTTAAAGCACAGTGTGCCCCCCTCCACCTCTGCGTCCAAATGTGACTTTGGAGCTACTCCCCAATTCAATTGTAGATAGAAGGAGAGGGCAGGAGACGGGTGGGAGGCAGATATCTGATTTTCATCTCCTAAAAAATATGAAATTAAGATATTTAAATGGGTGTTCAATTGTAAGTATCCCAGGGTGAATTTAAGAATGAAACCTCTTCGTTTAGAAAGCCAGTCCAACGCTTGTATACCAATAGTTATTTAGTGTCATCGTTTTATGTATTCTCATTACCTCTTATTGGCTGTTGGGATGAAGTTTGATTTTTTTTTTCATTAAAAAATTGCTTGCTGGGAAATCTGCATGAAATACGGTGTTTGATTTCTAGAGGAGGGGGGCAAAAGTCATACTGTCAAATTGCTACTCTTTGCAAAGGAGAAACTTTAAGGATTCGGTGAATCTGAGGATGTTGGAAACCAGAATCCCGTTTTCTCCTGTTATTAAAAAATAGTATCTGATTGCTTACTTTTACACACTGCTTGAATAACTGGATTCTGAATATTTAACTATGATTTCTTTCCTAGCCTCGTACAAAATTAACATTTTCCCGAATCGTCTCATACATAGACTTTAACTCGATGCGTACCTTCGGGATTAATTTGAGAGTCCACGTGTGTGCATGCAAAACCAATACTTTATTCCTCCAGTTTTTATTCTTCTCTTTTGTCTCTATCTTTATCATTACAATTGGAAAACCTTCTATTAAATATGATGATCTAGGCCCACCGGCAGGTTTTGTTACATTGAAACCATCCATTTTGAGCAAAGAGTTAATGAACTTTTAAGGTGAGGTTCACGCTGGTCCTGACCCTCCTGGTAATTTTTCATATAAGGTTACTGGTGGGAGAGAAATCAAATTTCATCCGTGAACTTGATTGACAGGTGAGAGCAAGGAAGAGAAAGGCATCTGGTCAGATGGGGGATCTGGGAGGAGGAGTATAATTCCTCTGAGTTACTCCGAGATATTAGATATTATAAGCGGATATATGAAAAGTTCAATACCTGATACCCCTGGGAGAGTTACTTAGTGTATATTCAGAAAGTCACTTTGGCTAAGGGATTTTAGTAGTGAAAGCCCCAAATGGAGAACTGCCTGCTTCTCTCTTGCTAATTTCAACTATGTACAGCTTTGTGGCTTATTTCTGGCAATTTTCTAGCTACAGTATGAAAATCAAATCACAGACCTTTTGGGGAGCCATAGAATTACCTTTCGTTATTCTCAGAAACAAACTCTAGATTATATTAGGGTCCTTGGGCATCTTACAGAATAATCATCCTAAGCAGTATCACAAAAAGATTAAATCCTCCTTTCTGTAGCATCGCTTGATCCTGACTAACATCTCCCATCAGCGCATGTTACAGCTTAACATACGCAAATCTACCAAACGCATGATTGATCAATGTTGTGCCTTCTAAGGAAGGTCACCTAACGTGAACGCCCCTAGAGACAACCACACGTTGCTATTTGATGTATAATTTTCTGTGGTAGCGTCCCTGGGTGGTGTGATAGCTTCTTTGCCATGGAAACAAGTGATGATGTTGCTTGACCCTAATACCAAGGGTGGCTTTGGAATCCACCTTTGGGGCTGTCTTTCAGCTTGAATTAACACAACTGCTCCCACCCACCCCACCCCCACGTCGCACCAACTTTGAAAGTTGGCTTTCGAGACGCGCTCTTTCACCTTGTGTGATGAAACACTAGTTTGAAAGATGGTGATGGATCTTAGCCTGCTCATGTCTATGCTCTGCCCATTTCAGATGTTCCTGGCATTGGCTAAGACCCATCCGGATGCAACCAAGCCTTACAGAGCTGCCTCGGGGCAGGGCAGGTGGGATACATGCATAGGGGACAGGCTCGTTTGTAGCTTTCCTATCGCCAATGGGAGAAGCTGATGGAACTCGTATAAATAGTACTTTCTGGGTTCTAAGTACCCATCAGTATTTTTTTTTTTTTTTGCCTCTAGTCTTACAATTAGCTGAGTGGACATGTTTTCTCCTGACTGTACCTATGCCAATATGAATTCAAACAAATGTAAGGAAGACTTCATTGTTTTATGAACAGGGATAAAAACAAATACACAAAACACAGACAGTAGAAGCATTCAGAAATCTTGTTTTTATTTTATATAACTTGACCTCCCGTGTTGCCCATCATCATCCAGAGAAATAAAACGCAAGCGTGGTTTCCCGACGCCCTGTGTCAATGTGGGTGCCTTAACATGGCTCTTTAACTCAAACATAAAATTAAATATGTCATAACCGTGTTTCCCTTGCAGAGCCCATCAAAATATTGTAACAGAAATGGTGAATCAGGTGTTCTCATGCAAAGGACATGTGAAAACACAGACTGTAAGTTCCAGAATCTTGGTGCGTCTGCTTAGAGAGCCCAAGTGAAAAGAGTGGCTGGTCTTGACTCTGTCTTCATTATAGGCCCCTCGGGGCTTCTAAATGCTGTTTTTAAAGTACATCCTCCATCCCCCATGGCAGCAAGGAACAGTATGCTGTCCTGTATGCAGATTTGGAGCGGACCAATCCATCAAGTTCCATGAGTATGTCTTAAGCGAATTACACTGATGATGTATTTGTTGGCCCCGGGAAAGAGGGGGAAATAATTTCATTTAAAGTGTTTATTACGCGGACTTACCTAATTGTTTGTTGTTGTTTGTTTATTTAGGTCATGCTCCCATATAACCACCACCCATACCCCCTTTCCATACAAGGCCTGCCTACTGTTTTTCTTTTGGCGGGTGCTGGCCCACTGCTGAGCTGATTTAATCAATTAATTATAGCCAAGCAGGTACGGGGTAACTAGCCTGATGATGCCATATGAAGTCATATTTTCTGTGAGCCCTGGGATATGATTGAAGGGGCAACTCAAAGAAAGAATATTATGCATTGGCCGGGGGCTGGGGGGAAGGAAGGAAGAGTTTTTGTAAAAGTACAGCGCTCGTTACTTAACGCGAAGTGATGCTCCCGTTAAAGAGCCTTCGTGCTAAAAGCACACGTTCAGTCACCTGCCAAAATGTCAGATTTACTGCTGTCGTTCACAGATGCCAATGCAGAGACACTCTTCACCTGCCCGTTGCTGAGTCTTCCATCTCCCCATCCCAAAATCACTGTAAAGTTGTTGTTCAGTGTCTGCCTTTTGGGGTTTTCCTGGCACCTAATGAAATTATCAGCAATAAATGAGCTAAGCAGAAGGGTTGGTTTTATTTTGATTTTTTTCTCTTTTTTGGGTCTTTTTGCAATATTTGGAAAATGCTAGGGCAAGGGTCAGCCAGTGGGCAAAATTCAGCGTGCCTCTGTTTCCAGCGTCCACAGGAGATACTGCAAAGCCATTTGCACTGATATAATTTCAGGTGGAAACTACCACCAAGTAGGAGGGAGGGTGTTGGGCAGGGGAAGCTCAAACCGGCTGTGGGAATCCCAGGTATTCTCAGGGGAGATGACACAGCCACAGGAGCAGTGACCTCAGATATAAGGCTCTGTAAGATATTAGCACCCAATTAACGATCTAGGGGCGCATCCTACAACATAAACCCTGCCAGCAGGAGGTGAGAATGACAGGAAAGAAAGAGATGCTGGTTGGGTTTTGTTTTCACCTTTTCCCTCAGCAAGCATTGTCTAATGACCTGTTGTTCACATGCAGCCAAAGATGATTTCTTTTGCTTATTCCGGTCTATGGAAAGGCCCAGTGAGTTCAGTTGCTAGCAGGTAGGCAAGTGGGATTGATACAAAATTTACCCAGAGGTCATACTTCCTTTAAATTGGGTTCCACAAAGTTTCTTGCCTTCCTCCCTGGCTCCTTCTGCAACCGAGCTGTGTCCTGGGTTTATAGGTATTTTAAAGGGATTCTGAACCCGAGGTGACTCCCCCTCTCCCCAACAACAAAGTTAATAAAAATGGAGACCTTTGTTACCCACGGCAGTTAATGACAGGGCTTGAATCCGCACTGCTTTCGTGTGCTTCCGGCGGGTTCATATTTTAGAATGAAGTTCATTCCTCATGCACATGAAATGGGGGTGGGGTGGGGTGAGGGTCTGTTAGAGGGTCTCTTCCTGGACTGCAAATATTAAATAGGAGCCAACAGAATTTCCTATTTACCTTTTCAAAATTTCTCGTCTTTATTTTCCTGCTCTCTCTAGTACTTTCATAACGGAGCTATTAGAACCTTTTCAGAAAATCTGAAGGTGCACCCGGCCATCTCACAGCGTTTGGAATCACGCGTGGCATTTTAGGGGGCCGCGGGAGTCTGCGGAAGGGCTTGTAGCACCTCCCTCCTCTCGGGGCGTCCCAGAGCCTTCAGAAATCCCTTCTCCCATGTCCATCCTTTGGACACAAGCTAAGAATCGCTTTCTCATCCTTGGCTCCACTGGGTGGCAAGTACTTGCAGTTCCGTCCTGATGTCCAAAGACGGTTTTGTTGTTCTGTTACTGGGCTTTCCTAGACATTTTATTTTATTTTATTTTATTTTATTTTATTTTATTTTATTTTATTTTATTTTATTTTATTTATTTTATTTTATTTTATTTTTTTTTATTATTTATTTTATTTTATTTTATTTTTCCTCTCTTTTTCCTCTGTAAAGCTGGGAAACTGCTTCTCCCCATTGCACAGAGGAGGAAGGTGCAAAGTGCACGGCCGGCCCAGGCCCTGGGGTATGCGTCGCCGTCTGAGCCCGGGTGTCTGCACCGGGAAGGAGGGAGGGTTCCCCAGGAGGACGGGATCTCTGCTCAGCCCCCGGGCTGCTTTGGGGCCCAGGGCTGCCGGCTTCCAGCTGCCCTCCCCCTCAAGAGACCCACTCCGCATTGGAGGCCGTGGGCCTCTCCTCCGTGCGCGCTCCGTGTTCCAGGGATCTAGCGGGGGCCGAATCAGGGCGTGCAGGGCTGCTGCTCGCAGGGCCTCCCCCAGCCTAGGGATTGCTGGAAACACTGAGCAACCCCGTGGTATGTTCTAAACACAGTCTCCACGGGGAGGTTGGTGGGCCTGATTGTTCAGAAGTTGCCCCGGTGTGATCTGAACTTTGCTTACTTAGCGGCATCGAGACCCCAGTGTAAAGGCAAAAAGGTCATGACACGACAGGTGCCACAAACCCTCCCTACAGATCTGCGGGCAGATGGCCCTCCTGGCTCCCAAACTGAGCTGGTGGGATTCGAGTCCGAGCGTTTGGGCCTTGACTCCACAAGGAAAGTACAGGGTACACCTCGGTTCCTGACCCAGAGGCAGGAGATGTCACTTGTCCAGCCTGGAGCTCAGAGTTTTCATAGCAGCACGGTGAAAGTCGTCCTGTTCCGGAGAGGAAGAACAAAGTAAGGAAGGATTTGTTTTTGTTTTCTTTTCCTCCTATTTTATTTGAACCTGCCAATATTAGTAATGAGAAACTTTCTGTCCCTGTTGCTGGAACACTTTTATTTTTGTATGGCATTGGTGGGGATGGGGGGGCGGGGGCGGAGGGAGTGCAATTCCTGCAAGGTGTTTCTGTCTTGACTCAACATTTTACAGTGTCATTCAGATTCCCCATTCTCGGCACCATCATTTCCTTCCACAATAAAAAAGGGCACCTTCCCATGTTTGCCACGGTTAACGGGTCAAATTTTCACTGTAGGGAAGAGGAGATCTGAGTGTCTGATTTCATTGTAAATTCGTCAGGAGTTATTTGCCGAACTAGTGAGGATGCTGTTGTTCTGAAAATGCATTTTTTAAAAAAATTTTTACTGTTTCTTTAAAATTTAATTGGGACCAGGTCACTGTGTGGTTTTAACTCAAGGATTTCTTTCTTTCTTTCTTTTTTTTCTTTTTCTTTTTTTTTTTTTCAATTGCAAGCTGCAGTAAAGTGATTTGTAATTTATAATCAAAGTTTGGTATCGTTAAACTAAACTGTAAAAACTGGCTTTGGGGTTTTGCTCATAAAATAAATATTTGAAAAAATATGGCAATGAGGCTTATACAGTAGAAGCAATGTCAGTACATATATATCTGCGTATATGAATATATATATATTTTTTTTCTGGAGACTCTTAATGCTAGCGCTGAAAGGGCATCTTACAAAACCGTGACTTTCAATAAAAGTCCAAGTGTGAGCATACTCTGATAAGAATGTAAGCACATTTCCTTTAATGAACTTCTAATGTATTTTTAAAACTCTATTCATAATTCGCATTAATTTATTTTTTCAGTTATTTTATTTTTGCACGGAAGAGTCCACGTATACATGCTAGACTTCTCTGTCTGTAAGCTATAGTGCTCCTTAGCTCGGAAGACTTTTTTTTCTTTCCTCCTAACAAGGAAGCTCATTTAGAAAGAAATGTTTATGTGAAGTGCTTGTCAGTTGGCATTTTTACTGGTTTGCTAACCCAAAGGTAAAATATAAAGCCATGTCTTTTCCTCGCTGGCTTGTTGTTACTAGAAGGGTCCCTCCCTTGTTAGCTTGATAAATAATTTTACTAGGGGGACTCTGCTGTATTTTTATGCTTGCTGTCTATTTTCTGCTTGCTGCAAATAAATTTCTGTACTCAGAGGGCACTAAAACTCCAAACACATGGTATTTTCCCATTTTGCTGCTGGTCGCCTGAAATATTTATTCCGTCTCGTGTTTTTAATTAATTTTTTAAAGGAAAAAATAATTTGTGGTGAATATCAAACAAAAATTTGTCGTATATTTCGCAGGACCGTTGGGTGTGAACAGGGAAGGATGGCTTTTTGAAAGGCTTCGTGTGTCAAACCTCGTCTCATATTTGTCAAATGGAAGACAAGAGTTATTTATTGGGGGAGTCCTGAAGTTTTCTCATTATAGATTTCCTTGTCTGTCTCTCCAACTTTAAATATTAAGCTGTTAATATGAGAAATGAATAGGGCTATAGAATCCTATTTAGAAACAAGGCACTCCACAGTAAAATCTTTACCTTTGAAAAATGATACATCACGTGAAGGTAGAGATGACATTGATCATAGGTATCAATATAAATATCGGCATCCATCTGAGTCCCAGACATTTAGATGTGGGATTCATTACTACCGAGGTGAACTTGGTGTGGATCACTGGGGATAAATGGGTGGCACGTATCTAAAGACACACACATACCCTAAAGCATTCCAGTAAAGTAAAATAAAATAAAAATTAGCATATTCTATAATTACAGACAGTGAACATAGCACGTACCAGGTGTACAATGAAATGTTTAACGGAAGAGTGACATGCACATTGGTAAAACAAGTGCTCATTTTAAGTGACTGCCAGATTATTACATGCATTGAAATATGATTTCTTTCAAAGCAGACATTCTGCTTGTTATGTGTGACTTGTTATTTGCTCATTAGGAGGTTTTTATTTTGTGAAATTGGAAAATATTTTTAGAAAGATACTAGAGACATAAACTTGAAGCCAGAATGCCAGCACATGTCACTGACATCCACAGTACTGGGGAGACTGAGTCAGAGGTTATCTGGAGTTCAGTTTCTGCAGAGATCACGAAAACGCAGAGGAAAATGTAGAAAAGGGGCCCATGTACAAGTTCTCAAATATGCAGAAAGGTCCAAAGGTCAAGATTTTGAACATTCATTTTCTTGGGTTTAACCAAGAAAGACTTAGTCAAAAGGTTTTTCACTATAGATACATCTTTTGGTTACCAAAATATGTATGTATCTTATCAAGTATGTAAAAGGATTTTATTTTCATATCCCCATTTCAGAAATTAGCTAGACTTCAAGATGATGCCTGGTTTTTCCCTTCACCTCTGCCGTTTATAGAATCAGACTTTTTTTTATACTTAAGGGAGAGTTGAGGCTCAGCATTTCCTCTGGTCACTTTAGGGCTATCGCAGCTTGTCAGAAGTTAGAGAAAACTTTCACAGGGTTGAAGACCATGATGCTCCATCCAGCCCTGCTCTTTGGAAGTCATCCAAAGCCTCACAAACAGTGATGACCACAGCTGTCATTGTCTCCTGGGATCCAGGACCTACACCATCTTTGATCCTTACAACAACTAGAGGGGGAGATATTTTAATCCCCTTTATACAGATGAGGAAACTCAGGCCCAAAGCTATTAAAATATAATTTGAGCCTACACTGCAGTCTTGTGGATATCTATTTCTAGATAGATGACATGCTACCCCTACCTGAGTTGGCTTATTCCCTTTTTCCCAGTTAAAAAGCCCAGTGATTAACCTTACCACATGTAGTATGAGCTCAATAGTCCTCTCCTCTTTGGTCATCTTTTTCTGAGTTGGGTTGAGGGAAGCCTAGAAAAAAACATAATCTGATTAGTATCTAGAAGACTAGGACTGGTCCTTCTCATGATCTTGATCCCAAGGACCCCTCCAGCTCAAAAGTCAAATGAAACTGTGGTTTGATTTCAGTAGGTAACAGAGCAGCTTTCTCCTCAAAGATAAAGATTGTCATTTCAAGAGCATTTAAAAAATAATAGATGGTACGTTTCCTTAATACCCTGTAATGTGTAAAGTGTCAGGTGCGCAATTGACACTCAGGAAATTGCAGGATAGTGAAGATAAATCAGCATTAAATCACTCCATTGAAAGCCCCATTTAATAAAAAGTTGTCAGCAAAATCTGGAGTAACATGAGAAAGAATACACAGTTTCTGCATCTGTAAAATAGGATTGTAAAATAGGATTGTGCAAAGGATTAAATACAATGATGTATGTAAAGCACCTGGCACAGAGTAAACACCCTGCCATGCTTGGCCTTGATCAGTATTATATGGAATAAAACTTTGACCTTGACACTTTGCAAGCCTTGGTTTGTTTTAAAATAACTTTGCTATTATGATATCACACATCTTCCCCTCTGCTAAATGTTGTCAAATTGGAAAATGGAGAAAAACCTAGAACAGCAGTTTATAACTATGATCTACTCTCCTCTGAAAAAAAAAATGCCATCACCCCTTAAAAATTTCTTAACAGCATTATTTACAATAGCCATGATATGAAAGCAACCTGTGTCCATTGATAGATAATGAATAAAGATGTGGCATATAAAAAAATTTTTTTAAGGTGTACTTGGGGAGTTCTGTGGTCACATAATTTAGGGAAATTATGAATTGGACAAAATCAAACATTTGATTTTGTTATCACCCATCTTAGAGCCTTTTTATGCTAATATTATTGTGACCCTCCAGGAGGAACAGCACAGAAAGCACACTGTATCCTCCAAGCTTATTTGAACATGGAACCTGTTCTCTAATCAACCGTCTTGTGGAACTAAAATCACATAGGACAGTTTTGAAAACTAGAAGTTGAAATACTAAATTTTATTTAGTACCCAAGGATCCCTTTACTGCTTTCCCCCTATGAAAGTCACGTTCAGAAACATACGTTTGTAATTCTGTGTATTTGTTTTATTAATCGGAGCCCCCTGTAACAGCCACAGGGCATCTGATTAGCAGGAGAAGAAGCATCATTCCGTTGATGTATATAAAGTCCAAAGCAAAGAAAACCTTATGGTGGGGGTTTACCCCATAGGTCTTTACAATAACAGGAGTGACTCATGGGTGCCATCACTGCCTTCATGGGCTCCCTATGGGTTTCAGGACCTGGGTTTGAGATCCTCTACTCTGATAAAAATAAGACTCAAGATCACTGTCAAATCTGGCCTGGCCGTTTGTGACTGGATGAGCCTTTCAAGGAAATCAGAGGTCCTGTAAGGAATATGTTAATGTCCTAGAATCTTGGCCAGGGATTCTTTGAACCTAAGAACTCTGCCTTCAAGTTTCTATTCTTTTCTTTTGTTTAATATTTTATTTATTTATTCATGAGAGACACAGAGAGAGAGAGAGAGGCAGAGACATAGGCAGAGGGAGAAGCAGGTTCCATGCAGGGAGCCCGATGTGGGACTCAATCCTGGGACTCTAGGATCACTCCCTGGGCCAAAGGCAGACGCTCAACCGCTGAGCCACCCAGGCGTCCCGATCTTCTTTTCTTATAAGGATAATGATGTACATTAAGGGCACGTATATACAAACTAGAGGCTGGAGGGCAGTTGGGGATGGAAGTTCATTCTCTCTGACCCTGATCCCTCCTTGCTCTCTTCTTGTACACCTGCTTCATTCTTCCTACAGAAAGCAGGCAGGCCTTCTCTCCAGCGAACACTTCTGGGTTCCTCTGGAAACTTGGTTTTGAGCTCCCAGTGGGACGTGGGTCAGAAACTCTTACAACTCAGGTCTAGGAAGAGAGAGCTGATTGGCTCACCTTGGTCAGGTTTCTGTCTCTCATCCAGTCAGCAGTGGCTAGGGGAGGGTCCTCATCTTCAGCACCTTCCAAGGAAGATATCGGAGAATGGGTGCAGCAGGGCTGGGGAGATGGACACTTTGCAATGTGGGGGAGGAAAACTTGTACCCCAGACTCCTGCACACCGCTTTTGGAGATGTAGACGTGAGTAGAATTAGGCTATGAACAGGTCTCTGAACCTAGAGGCTAGGTTGTCAACCTTGGATGCGTCTGGGGAGCTTTTAAAACCATTGACACTCTCTGCCCCAGACCAGTGACTCCAGGACCTCTAGGGGTTCAGGCATCCATATTTAAGTAACAATTCCCAGGGTTTCTAATGCACAACCAGGATTTAGAACTCCTAACAGAAGACTTCAGAGACCCAGAATGTGAAGAAATAACTGGTGAACTTCCCATATTTTATCGTTCTGTCTCACAAACTCAGCGTTTTTCAGGTACCGTTTAAAATTAAAAGGGATGAACAATTGCTTTGTGCTTTGCCTGCTTCATCTGTTCTTCGTAGTCCTTTATTAACATCAAGTCTATGTAGGGAAGGCTTAAGGAAGTCAGATAAGGCATGTAGGAAAAGCAGATTGCTGGTGGGGTCCAGAAGCCTCCTTCTTACACCTGACTTAGCCACAAAGCAACCATATGACCTGGGCAGTCATATTGCCCTGATGCCCTGATTACCCTGTGGGGTCTCATTCTTCTCTTTTGGGAAGTGGGTTAAGTAATCAGTATCAGAGACCTTCTATGAGTCTACACAGTCAGCTAAGTGGCCAGGTCATCACAGATGCAGCACAGGAACCGAGCATTGATCCTGAGGATTCTGAACGAGCAGAATGGGTAATTTTAAATGTGTGATGGGGCATTTAAGAAAAAAAAAATCCACACATGAAAGAGACTAATGTATCTAGTTATCGAGTTACAAGGATAGATGTATTCCAAATTATTTGCACAAACTTTTACAAATACCAAGGCGACGTTATATTATTTGTTGTTGGTACCACCAGGCACTTATTTAGTGTGTGATTGGACTTACAGCGGGAACAGGACTGGAGAAAATGGTGCTGGCTGGGATTAACCAAGATGTTTGATCACATGCTGTCAGACCAATTGATCCTCCACTAAAGCGTAGCTTTAAACCGCACAAAAATGGCCTGCTCTGAAGGCACTCTTCACTCTACTTTGTAAGACAATTACCTTTTAAATTTCTCATCTCCTCTTGGATTCTAAACTCTGTGAGCATGGAGTCTGCACCTCATTTATTTTTGTGTCCAGCCCAGCCCTGCATCGGTGAGCAGCACACAGCATCTGTGCCTCGGATCCTTTCTTGAAAGTGGCAGAGTGCATTCAAATAAGCAAGCAAGCAAACAAAGGAGTAAGAGCCTCGTAAAAGTTTCCTAAGTGACAAAGATGCCATCTTTGCAATCTGTCAAGAATTAGAGGTTGTTCTCTTAATCCTCTCCCTACTTTTCGAAAGACCCGTATCCTGACATTTCCTTGACACTTTTGTGGGCTAAATTTCTTTTCCTGGACAGCTTGTTAAATATAGTCTGCACCAGCCAGACCTATTTCTTAATGTCCTTTTTTGGAGAGCTATTGGAAAATAAACCCCTTTTCTCTGGCTGGTTTGGCAACCGAGTTATTATGCTTTATTTTAGGATTTGACTCAATGAACACTTACTGTGCACTACCTGTGTTCTCGAATATGGATTCGGTGCTCGAGGATTCAGAAACAAAGAGGACGCAGCTCAAGATTCATTATCGATGCAGACAGACAGTTAAAATAAATAAATAACTTGTCCTGTTTGATATATGCTTTTCAGAAGCTGTAGGGTTTGTGGGGTGAGCCGGAGGAGGGTTGTCATTTTGTGAACACCCATGCAGAAGCAAAAGGAAACTAGATTATGTTTTTAACTTGAGATGGGGAAGGCCTTCCTTAGCCTGACCTAAAACCCACATGCTCTCCAGCAAAGGGTTGATAAACGTGACTACATAGGCATTTAAAACTTGCACATAGCAAAGACATCATAAACAAAATCGAAAGTCAAGCAGCATAGAGTGGGAAAAATCAGAACCTACCAGATAGTCCAAGCCCTGATTTCCTTAGTATGAAGAGCTCTCTTCTAAATCCAGAAGAAAGAAGACCAACAACCGGGTAGGAAAGTGGGCAGAGAAGAATGGACAGCTTTAAGAAAAAGTAAAATACATATGGCCAATAACCTTCTGAAGCAATGTTCATCCCCAGTCCTAACCAAATCATAGCAACGAGACTATTGCATTTTGGCTGGAATGAGGGGGTGATGAGCAGCCTCACCTGCTGCTGTGAGCCTGTGAATTAGCCCGTGAGCTGGCTTTTATAATATCCTATAGCAGAGAATATTGAGAGGCAAAACACCAATCTCTACACATTTCCTGTTTGGGGATTTTAATTCACCAGAGAGGTGTGGGGTACAGCTGGCATAAACTGTGTTTGTGGGTGTGAGTCGGGGAGGAAGGATTGCCCGGGACAGGGCCCCATGGGTAAACTGGGGTGGGATGGCCCAGAAATTCTGGAAGGCCAGACCCACGAAGCGTGCAAACAGAAGTAGCAAACAAAGGGGGAATGAAGTGACGTGGGGGGTGCCTGGACAGTTTGCACGTAGCTGTGCAGCGCTCCTTCTTCGCCAGGGTGGACCGTCCAGGTAGACCCTTCCTCTTGATCAGTCTGCACGTGCTCCGTGCTCCCCACCGGATAAAAGACTCATCTGTGTTAATTGAATTAAGGCCGGTATTGTTCACTGAGCTGTGGCAGCAGTTCCTCTGTTTCTAGCCCTTTTCTGTATCATCTGCATTGTCACAGCCAAAAGTGGGGGGGGGGGGAGCGAGGGAGGGGCATTTTTCAAAGAGCTACATGGGGATTTGGTCACGTGTCTGCCATGAACATCAATCCCCGGCACAGGCCAGAAATGCCTGGCACATTCCTACACACACCTCTTTGAAAGACGTCCCCTCTGGTGTTGCTACCAGGCTCCCCTCCACTGATACAGGATTTGGGGGCTTTGAAGTCGGTTGTGGAAATTTCGCTGCCTTCTTTGACTCCAGCAAATTGCTCCAAAATGCTACAAATGTAAAAAAGACTAAGGGAGCTTTAGCAGCAGCTTAGAGGTGGAATCCCCTTAAGCCATTGACAGAAAAATGCGTTTCTTCTTTCAGTTTTTAATTTGTGAGTTCTGTGTTACAATACAGCAGTGCAGCTGCAGTCTTCGGAGTCAGGTTTGGGGCAGGGAGGAAGGGGGTAGGTCGCAGCTCTAGGTCTCGGGACTGGTTGGGACCTTGACTGGGGAGGGGGGAGGGCAAAGCCGCATGCGGAGAAACGTGCCCAGTGGACTCTGAAAGCGCTTGCAACGTGGATATCAGGCGCTTCCAAGGTGAATCTGGATTTGGCTGGGTGTTGGATGCCAAGCCCAGAGATCCTGCAGACTCATGCTGCATGAGTGCTGGGAGGGATGGAACAGGGAGATTCGAACCCACTGCTTGGGTCCAGGGCTGGTGATGTGCTCACAGCCTGGCCCTAGGCGTTCCCTGTTTGGGGGGTGGGGGAGGTAATCGGGCTTGAGTGCATTTTCCCAAAATCTCCCCAAAGTTGTTTTATTCCCATTGTATGTTTGTGCTATAACAGGTGAGTCGGGACATGACGGCCCGAAGCTCCCCAGGCTTCAGTTACCACCTCCATAAATACAAGGATTTGGCAGGAATCACAGGTTTTCAAACTCGTTTTGTTTTGTTTCAACAGAGGAACCGTTCGTAAAATGAAGGTTTATATGGGATCACTGTGTAAAGAGAGAAAGGAGAAGCCAGGGAGGGTGGAGCTGGCTCTCCAGGTTGTTGGCTTTTGTCCCCACCCACCACCCCAGGACTCCAGGATCTCTCCAGTGTCTTTTCGCACTAGTTCTCTAAGGGAAATGCTAGCTCAGACAGTCCTGGTGTAGCAAAGGCCTCACTACAAACCCTGGACCTCACCACATCGATGGCAGGCCTTTCCCGCTTTGTGACTTTGGAGAAGTCACTTCCCTTCTACAGATGGGATGTCAGAACCAGCCTCATGGGATTCTTAATACCGGTTAGATGAATTAGCAGAGGCAGCATCAACTAAGTGCAGGGCCGGCTGGCTGCTCTCATTACTCAGGTGGCAAGAGACATGACCATTCATAGCTGTGTCTTTTGGGGCTCAAAAAATATTGAAGATCTTTTTTTTTCTTGGGATTCAAGGGAATCCCATAGTTTAGTTGGCAAAACTGACGGTTCCCTTCTTTATATCTCCCTCTTACCTGTTTCTCTGATTGTCACATATCACCGTAAAAGGCAGTTTTCCCTTGCATACCACACTAGACGGTGATCCAGGATCCTTACCTTCCAGACTTGTGCTCAGCATTTAACAAAGGGGCTGTCACAGAACAGATTCCCAGGAGACATTTGCTGGATCGCGAACCAGTGATGTGTTAGAGCCCACTCCTGTGGGCTAGCAAGAGCCAATTCTATGCATCTCTTCCCAATTCCATAGTTAGGCCCTGGGAGCATGAAATTGGCCCTGAATATTTGCAGCATGGACTGCAGATGCTATAAAATCAAAGCCCCTTTCCCTGTTCCTATCCACCAGAGATCTGCTTGTTAAACATTTAGCAGCACACGACCCTTTGAGCTGCCCAGATTTTTAAAAAATGGAAATTGAACAGAGCAGAAGCACACATATCAGAAGCATCATCACTAATATGGCTGCTTCGATGGTGAACACAAAAGAATCTGAGAGGGGAAGAGTGTTATAGGCTGGAGGCATCAAAGAAGGATCTTGGGAGACAGAGAGGTTATGGGTGTCTAGGAAGAAGTGATAGGATGTCCAGGCTCTGGGGACAGGATGAGAAAGGACACCACCAGGTTAATAAGAGAAAAGTAGGACAATTATGGGAAGTGGTGGCAGGATGGAGGGATTAGACCAGGTGGATCTGGAAGGATGCTTAGGTATTGCCAAAGAGAAAAGATGAATTTCACTGCCGCCTGCAGCAGTGATTCCTATACCTTGCACGTACATCTGCTTTAATGCAAGGCATTCACCTGCCAAACATACTGGCCTCCTTAACCTCTTGAGCTGGTGCACAGTCCAACTAAATAGCTTCCAAAAAGTTTAGAAATATAGGTAAATCGATGGAAGAGGGATCCAAAAAAGGAACAGCATGAGGAGCTGGCCTCCGTGTGAGGCTGTGGTTTGAGGCTGAGAGCAAAGGGAACTGGTACATGGGCCTCGCTGTTTCTGTCCAAGATTCAGGCTGACGGGTCGTGGGACCAACCTCAATGGTTTTTCATTTTAACACATTGGACGTTGACCGGTGCCTCCCTGAGAACCTGGGTCAGCTCCCGCGAGGTCGGTGGTTCTCAACCTCAGCTACCCCTGAGAATCACCTGGACAGCTTTCAAAATCCCGGCTGCCTAAGCCCCAAACCCACCTCAAGGAAATCAGAATCCCAAGGAGGGGGGCAGTATTTTGTTGGAAGGTCCCGAGGTGACTGGCAGTGCACGGCCAAGGCTCAGCCACACACTGCTGTAAGGCCCTGGTTTTCAACCTCGGTGAGCATCTCCCCACCCCACCCAAGGACTCCTTGCAACTCCAATTGCTAGCCCGCCCCCTGCCCATCCCTCAAATTTCTGATTCGGACAGTCTGGGCATGGCCCAGATTTATATTTTTATATTTCTGTAACCAGTTCTCCACATTTTAAAACCATTGCTGCAAGGTAACAGACGCAGCATTTGGAAAACGATCTAGTGGAGGAGTCGGGTGGACCAGGGTCCCCAGCCCAGCTCTGCAGTTCTCATCTGCGTGACCCCACTCATTTGTTGGAAGCATGGGTCTGGATCCGGGATGACATTGCTTCCCCTGGGACATGTAGCAACATCTGGAGACATTTTGGGGTGTCAGGTATCATGACTCGGAGACTGGGTGCTGCTGGCATCTAGTGGGAGGAGACCAGGGTTGATGATGAACACCCTATAGCGCATGGGCCAGATGGTGCTGGGATTGAAAATCCCTGGTTTAAAGCCTCTGAGCTTCTTTTGGCTTCATATACGAAGTGGGAATAGTCATACTTGGTTTTCTAGATTGTTGCTAAGAATAAATGACCTCCTATAGATAAAGCACCGTATGCAGGAAGTGCTCAGTAAACGGGAGTCCAGTCCACCCTCGAACAACAGGCGCTTCAACTGTGCTGGTCCACTACATATGGGGTCTTTTCAATAAATGTATGTACAGCACCTTCTCTTCCTTATGTTTTTAATAGCATTTTTCCTTTCTCTAGCTCACTTGATTGTAAAAACACAGTATATAATACAAATATCATGCAAAATAGGTATCAATTGACTTATCAGTGAGGCTTCTGGTCAACAGTAGGCTAGTGGTAGGTAAGCTTTTGGGGTGTTGAAAGCTATGTGTAGGTTTTTGATGGCACAGAGGTTGGCACCCCAACCCCTGTGTTGTAGTTCTTACCCAGCTGAGCCACTCAGTGATGTAAACTTGGTTGAGGGACTTGACCTCCGTGGACCCGTCTTCTCATCTGTAAAATGGGCACAGTAAGAGGACCAAGCCCTGGAGGATCATTGCAAAGATTAAAGGAAATAATCTATGTAAAGTTCCGAGAAGTGCTCAACAAACATCTGTTATTACAGTTTCCCATAATATCTTTGCACAGACCTCGATTGTCTTCCTTGAAGAGTCTAAGATGCTGACTTACTGCTTCTCACTAAGCAGGCCTGTTGGAGAGGTGGAAAGTTGGCTGCTTTCTGTTTTTCAGGATGCAAGAGCTCAGAAACAGCAGCAGGGATAGGGCAACCCCTTAGCATTCCAGGCCAGACCCGAGACTCCCAAGCCGGATGGTACTTCCAAAAGCCGCCAGCTGCGTGTGGCGGCTCAGAAAACCTGATGCTTAATTTTTGCTTACGTGTTTTCAGCTTTAGTACAGGTCTGTTTTAATGAGCATTAGGTGATGTGAAATTTTTAGAAGACAAAACATCCCCGGGACCCATATCCCATAGGTTGATAGGCCGCAAGGCGCTAAGTGACCGGGGGTGGTGGCTCCCCACTTATCCCTCCCCACTTTCCAGATGGAGCAGAAATTTGAACCCAAGTGTCTCTGAGTCCAATGCCTGGTTTCTTCACCAGCCTGTGGCTCATGATGTGGGTTACAGCAGGAAGACCTCAGGGATGACCAGGGGCCATCCAGAGACACCGGGTCCAAGCAAACCTCCTGTAGAGGGGTTTCTGCTACCATCTGAACAACAGCCTCAGAGGGAAATGCCCTTTCTCTAATCTGCACACAAAATGGATTTTAGCAACTGAATTTTATTGAGGAACAGACTCCCACCTCCCCCACCCCCAACATTCGAAAACATATTGTCTTCTTTACTGTAGTTCATTTTGCTTTCCGAGGTGATTAATGAATTAAAGATGCAGTGTATTTATTCTTTTGCCTGATTACCATTCTGTAATAAATCTAAGCTCTGGAGTCTGTCGATACAGGAAGGCCAAACTGCCTCTTCGGAAAATAAAGGTTTGTACATTAAGCTCAACTTCCAGCTCTCTGACACAGGAGAAAATTCACCTTTAGAGCCTTATAAAAATAAGAGGGAAGTTCAGAGAGACACTGGCTGGTCCCTAGAAGATTCCATTTCTGTGAGTGAAAAGGCATTTTGCACACATCTCCCCAAGCATGGGAAGTACCTGTTGACCTGTAGGTAAAATGTATTTATTGGCAATACTGAGTATCAAGCTATCCATGGAGGCGATGACGGGGACGGAGGGGACAGCCATGAAGACCTTGTCCTAGCACTGTGGGCTCCTAGCGTCAGTTTGAAGTGGTGCTCTCTGCAAGCTGCACTCATCTCTGGCCAAATGGCCACGAGAATGAGAGAGAGTGAGATTGCTGGTTCCCAGGGAGAGCTCCTGGTAGGCAAGGGACTGACTTGCCCGGGACACCGGGGGAGCAAGGCAGCCAAGAGCACTGCTGCTGGACTCAACATGTCCCGCTCTTGCACGCTAGCTGTGCGACTCTAGGGCTGTGAGAGGTGGGCTGGCCCCCCCAAACCGGTGTAGGGGGTGGGACGACGCTTTGCCTTCTGAAGCTCTCACTTCATATAACCCTCCTCCAGTTTGCCCTGTGCCAGGACGGGAAGCTCATAAACAAGAAACGAATAAACAAAATTAGGTTGGTGGCATCACTGGCAATTTCCTTTCCTTCTTTTTCTATTTTTTAAAAAGAAAAAGCAAAAGCAAGACAAATTAAAAAAAAAAATCTACTTAGCCTGTGGCTTAAATAGGTCCATTTCTCAGCTGCCACTGATTAGACTGAGTATATAACATGTAAAATGTGTTTATTTTACGTATGTATAATTCATACGAACTTGGTTATAAAATATCAGATTGAATGAGTCCATTTCAGACTCTATAAAATCCCCTACAAATACATTCAAGAGTCTGTCCAAGTACGTTTTTCTGGAAAGAGGGTCCCCACATTCATCAGTGCCTCAAAGGATCCGATAGCCAGAGGCAGGTTGGAAATGAAACCATGGGTCCCGAAGACCTTCTCTCTCCATGTGAGGTCGCCGGCCCAGCACTGTCAGGATGAGGCAGGCACAGGAACGTTCTCAGCGCCCTTAGGACCTCACCAGGGCTAAACAGACGCAGGCAAAGTAGACTAGGTCAGGGTTACCACTAACTAGTGGAGCACAGCACGCCCCTCTCAGGCCTCAATTCTCTCCTCTGGAAAATGGGGGCTTTCAGAGGGATAGGTGGCCAGGAGGCAGTGTGAGCTGGGGGCCAGGCCAGGATCACCCCTCTGCACACAGTTGGTTGGCCAGGGGCTTCCATAGCCTCCCCCCAGCAGCCCCATAGCAGAGCTTCACCTTTGTGGGCTGGACAGCAAGGAAAGGTAGACAGTGGGCGGTGTAGTGCGGGACCCCTGACCTGGACCCTCTTTCCTGACCTGCCCCCGCCCCCTCCACCCCTTCCCCCCAGACTCCCCAGTTCCTTGAGGATGCTGAGAAACTGAAGGCCCCTCTCAGCAGGGAAGTTATAAGGTAGATGAGTTTCAGGTGAGCCAACCCCCCCAGGCCTGGCCCAGAGGTCCACTAGGACACCGCTGATCTTGTTCAGCGGTGGGGGGCTGACTCCCCACTTTTCCTCCCCCAGATTCCTCCCTCCTCTTCTCTGCAACCAGAAAATGGACCGCGTAGGTAACAGATACAAGAGAGAAGTGTCCCAGCAAGGCAGGCGTGCTTCCCGGGGCCAAGAAATACTCTTCCCACCTTCTCTCCAACAAATCAAAAAATGCCAAGGTGCAGAGAGAAGGAGGCTGCCCCGGAGGACTTTGCATTTAATTACTCAGTGAAAGCGTCTTGGAGGGAAGTCCCCCGAGGCCTGAGGGGGTGGCAGTGGCAGTGGGGGAGGGAATCTGTTGAAAGCAGGGTTTGCTTCACTTGAGATGCATCCCACCTGGAAGGTTCTCCTCTGCCTTTACTCTACCTGGAATTGGGAACTAGATAAAGAAGCTGCAAACCTAAACCATTAGTTTGGGGCTGCCTCTCCCAGCATCCCAAGTGCTTCTACTCTGGGGATTCTGGGTGACAATTTGAAAGTGAAAAAGCGTATAAGGAACAAGGGGCTTCCTCCTTCCTGACCAGAATTACCAATAGGACAGTCCCTGAATGAGAATTGGGTATAGAATCAAATATGACGCCACCCCGAGACCATCCAAGCAGTCAGACTCCTTTTATGCATGTGTTTGTTCATATTTGCTAGCTACTCATTTATAAGACACCTAGAACAATTGCTGTCCAATACAAATCTAAACACGAGCCACATTTAACATTTTCCATTTTTCTAGAAGCCACATTTAAAAAATTAAGGGGAAACCGGTGAAATCAATTTTAATATTATTTAAAATCAATACATCAGGATATTACTATGCTAACATGTGATCAGTATAAAAGTGTATTCATAAACTGTTTTACTATCATTTTCTTTTTGTATTAGGTCCCTGAAACTTATTGCACGTCTCACGATGGATGCTAAGTGGTCAATGGTTAATGTGAAACAGTCAGACTAAAACAAAAAAGATGTGCTTACCAGAAAAAAATATATATATTTTTACACTGCTTTAGTTTTCAAATTTAGTTAGAATCAAATGTAGTTAGAATCAAATGCAGCTAACAACTGTGTTTCTCAGCCACACCAGCCACACTTAAGTGCTCAGGAGCTACGGGAAGTCAGAGGTTAGTTACATCATTGAAGGGTACAGTGAGCTCTAGAGTTGGGAAGTTAACCCAAGTGTCTGTTTGAAGAGCACCATGTACCAGGTTGAGTCTTAGCTCTGTCTGCTATCAGGCACCCATGTGCCTTGTGGACACTGCCTTCAGCCTGTGAGTTGGATCCATGAGAGGGTGGGTGTCCACCTGTGTAGTAGAAACACCCAGCGCAGTGCCAGCACGTGACACGGACTTAATATTGGCGGCCTGGGAGGGGGAACAGAAGGTACCAATTAAGGACTTCCTGCCAGGTAGACCCATGTGAATTTAAAACAGGAAGCTGAAGGAGTTTTGGGGTTTTGGTTTTGGGGTTGGGAATAGGAGGAGGTTGAAGAAGGCAGGAGGGACTGTATTTTCTGGACTGGGGGTTGGGGGGCGGTGCGCTGGATCCAGAGGGGCAGGTGTGAAGTTCTCCTAGCCAGAGCCACTTCCTGGGTAGGAATATGTTTCCTCCTCCTCTTCTACTTGTTCTGCTAAGGAGTAAGTCCTAGGTTAGGGTTCTAGAGAGCCGCCTCCCGGCGAGTGTGGGGCCTTCCCCAAAGCAGGGAGACCTAAAAACAAGGGTTGGAGACAGCATGAAACTCTCCCAGGCCTGGATATACATCATGTATTCCTGGGCTTAGAAATACACTATAGGGTCAGTTGGCATCCAGAGCATAGATGACAGAAGAATTTTCTATGTTCTGTTTAGACAGTAGACTTTTAAGCTTTTAAAATGGATTTCTTTCTTGAGGGCTAGGAACTGTGTCTCTGACTTCTAGGTGCTAGAACACGGTGAGAAATTCACTCACTCATTTGTTCACCTTTTAATTTATTCATCCACCCATCATTACCTATTATGAAACTATTGCTTGAGGCAGTGGGATACCGGAAGTATAGAGGTGAGCAAAAGGAACCTCGTCCCTGCCCACCTACAGCTGCACAGTCAGTTGGCAAAGCCGGACTTGAATCAAAGATCCATTACAATTGCACTAAGTGCCATAAAGGCTGAGAACAGAGTCCTGTGGCCAGGACACCCAGTCCGGACGTTAGAAGATGAGATATTTATATTCAGTATTTAAGGATGAGAAGGATCATGCGTTGGAGAAGTTAGGGGAAGGTGGATGGAAAGGGGGAATGTATTGTTCCAAGTAGAGCAAGGAATGTGTTGGAAGGCTGGATGCGATGGAGCTGAAAGCTGCCTGCCTGGAGGCCAACAGCTCATGTCAAGACCACAGACAGTTATGTCCATTCTGGGCTCCTTTGTACCTAGCTTGGTGCCCAGAACCCCACAGATTCTCAACAAATATTTTCTGAATCAGTGAAGGCAAAGAGTCATCCTAAGGATTCCTAACTTTTGGGGGAAACTCTTATCCAGTACCCAGACACACCATCTCTTTTCTCAGCCCATTGAGTTCCATTCTGAATTGTGAAGACAATTATTCTAACTTTCCTTGGCTTTGGAGAACGTTTTCTGTTCCTCTTTTTTTTTTTTTTTTTTAAAGGATTTTATTTATTTATTTGTGAGACACACAGAGAGAGAGAGAGAGAGAGAGGCAGAGACACAGGCAGAGGGAGAAGCAGGCTCCATGTAGGGAGCCCGATGCAGGACTCGATCCTGGGTCCCCAAGATCATGCCCTGAGCTGAAGGCAGACGCTTAACCATTGAGCCACCCAGGCGTCCCTCTGTTCCTCTTCTTAAAATACCTCTCCCACAATCTCTCATTTCTGGGGAAAAACTATTCAGGTTATTTTTCTTATTCTTAGCTACATAGCACATATTTTGTTTGTTTTGCAAAAAGTTTTCAGCCCTTCATTGCTTCTACGTAATCTTAAATGGCCATATGAGGAGGTCACATAGATTCCCCTCCTCTGCCCTCTCAAACCTTCCTGATTTCTCTAATTTAACCAGCTGGGTCCCCAACAAAGTATGTGACTTACAGAATTTCTTTAAAGATGAGTGTTAGTGACATAGACATAAGGAGAAACATGAAGCAAAAGTAAACAAAATGAACAGAACCCAAACAATAATATGGTAGGAGAAATTTCAAGAACTCGTGTTCTGCTTTGCCACATCTGCCCATCAATATCCAAACCATTAACTGATGCATGGAGAGGAAGGGGAGAAAAAAAAAAAAAAGGAGTGAAATATAGCACCATCAGCATCTTTCATTTCTGTTGGCTCCTCCAATTTAAAAATGGAATCATGTTTAACATCTTAATTAGGGACAGGTTTTTTTTATGAACATCTAGTAATTTACTCTTGAAGTAAATTATAGTCAATTTATCTACAGTGACAAGTCAATAAAACAGTGCAAGGCTGAAGCTTTTCAATCACCTGATATTTGTTTCCTGTTTTTAAACTACTGAATGGCAGTCAGGGCAACAGGTAAGGAGTGTACAGCTCAGGGTTGGTGCTGTGGTTTTTGAAATCTGCCATTTGCTACCCGCCCCCAACCTTTTTAAAATATTTTATTTATTCACTTGAGAGAGAGAGAGAGAGCCGGGAGGGGCAGAGGGAGAGAGAGAAAGAATCTGAAGCTGACTTTGCCTTTGCATGGAGCACAGAGTGGAAGCAGGGCTTGATCCCACAACCACGAGATTATGACCTGAGCCAACACCAAGAGTTGGAAGCTCAACTGACTGAGCCACCCAGGCACCCCTGCAGGCTTCCCCTTTTGAAAGGCTGGGTCCAATTTTTGCCAGCTGCTGTGAGTTTGGAATTTGTAGAAAGATGTACATTGTTGAAGAGAAAGATGACTGGGGCCTTTTGGTTTTTGCCGTGGGGATGGTCAGGGTGATCCAAGTGGTAAACCCAACTACTGTCTGCCTTTAACAGTGGCTCATTCTAAAGAGAGTGTTAAGTGTGTGCACAAACCATCGGTAGCTAAAATCAGGGGGCCTCCCCGGGATTTCTTCTTGGTGGTGGAAGCTTGGTTAATAGCTAAGCCCACTCAAACCATGGCCGATGTCCTCAGGCGCGACACTTGTGTTTGATGAGTGGTACTGTGGTTTCAGAAATGGCAATTAGATCAAAGTAAACAGCCCCCAAACAAACACACAGAGACCAGGCGAGATTGCAGAGCCACACCCTGCATAGAGGTTTTTGTGGTGTTTTCTTTTGGTTCAGAAGAGAAGTGCATGTGTCCAGACAAGAAGAAACAAATTCTATGAAGAATGGGCCTGGCTTCAGAGAAAGGAAGAGTGAAGGTTACCCTGGGATCATGTCTTAAAGTTAAAAAGCTTTCTAAGGGTAGACAGCCCCCATGAAGAACATGAGAACCAGGTTAAAAATCCTAGAACCAAGGGGAAGATTGTTGTTTTCTTTTATTTTCCCCAGGAAAGCCACTGGACTCGTGAATGGAACCCCAGCTAGATGGCAAGATTTAGGAGGACGGGGAATATCCTGTTCAGCTCAACGCTGTATCCTCAGGGCCGAGGATGGTACTCCAAATTTACTAAAATTGCCCCATTCTGTGCTTTTTAGAGGGCTCAACTCCCGCTGTGCTTTGCTGTCTTTGAACAATGGAGCTGATCCCAATAATTTGGATCCAGCATTCCCTTTTTTTCCTAAGTGAGAAGACGAGTGGTAATATAAAATCAGTTCCAAGAATACCTTTTATTTTATCCCAGAGGAGCAAAGAGCTAAACTATGGTGATTTGAAATGACAAATCCAATCAATGTGATTTGATAGAGGGAAGGACACTTGACTTTAAACTCTGGCATTTCCTCGAGTTGAGGGTGCTTGAACCAACCAGCCTGCCTGCCTGCCTTCCCCTGCTCCTTCTCTTTTTAGTTTATAGTTTCAACTGTACTCACTCTTTCAGTATGGTCTAGCTCAAGTGTAATGGACATGTTTCCCTTTCACACTTTGGTTTCCACCTTTTCTGACAACCATTGTGCTATTACACCTGAGGAAACTGGGTCAAAGAGAATCTGACATGCCCAAGGCCATATAACTAGTGAGCAGTGAGACCAGGGTACAAATTGGAGACTGCAGCCAGCACCCAGGACCAACACAATCTCAGTCCCATCATGCTCTGCAACTGGGGCTGACTTTACTAGTGGATGCTTCTTGCTCACAGGCAGGGATGTTTTCACTGCCCCTCTGCACTTGGGGGTCTGGAAAGTGCTGTGGCAAGATCATCAGCAAAGAAATTCCAGCTTCTCCTCCTCCACCCTCAAATCACTGATCTTGGCCATTATCTAATTTTCTCCTCTAAAAATGGAAACTTTGGGGAATTACCTTGGCTGAAAAGTCTTTCCTCGCTCGTCCCCAGTAGCCCATGCATTGATATAGCTGGCACTCACAATGGAATTGAATTAAAAGGCAAACAAAACAAAACAAAAAACAAAATCAAAACAAAACAAAACAAAACAAAAAAAACACCTGAACACAAACTCACTAGCTGAGGTCTGTGAATCGGAGCACTGGCGGAAGAGAGTATATGTGTAGAAAGATGGCAGAGAACCCGCAACGGAAAATCACCACCAGAGCTGACACTTATTGAGCATTTTCCTTGTGTTAAGGACTGTTCTAAGGTCTTCGTATACATGAAGTCCTTACAACGACCCTATAAAATGGTTGTGATCAATTTTCTCCATTTTTCAAATAAGTAAATTGAGGCATAGAGAGATGATCTGACCCAGCCTAGATTGTACGGATAACCTGCCAAGGTGCCCATTCTGCTTGGGATGGAAGAGAGCAGAAAGAGGTTTCCAAAGTCTGCTCAAGTAACTACTCTCTGTGCTCAGTCCTCACATTGGTGGCTTAAGATCAGCCATGGTGAGAGCATTTACACCACAGAAAGCAGCAAACACTAGAAATCTGCCCTTCCGTAACCTCTGAGGGCTGGTTCTTAAACATTGACCAGCATGCCACTGTTCAGAGGTAAGAAGGCACCAGGTATCAAAGGATGGTGAATGTGTTCCAGAGATCTCAGACTGTAACTTATAGAGTATTGGCTCTTGTCTTAGCTTAGGTTCCTGAAAAAGCAGAGCCTGAGGCAAGCATTAAGCACTGATCTTTCACTGGGAAGTACAGTCCCAGGGCAGCATAGGTAAGGCTCCAGGGAAGTAAAAGAGTGGGGGTGCGGGGGTGTGGAAACAAAGTGGTGGACTGGTGGAGAAGAGAGGCCCTGAGGACCCAAGGGAGCATGTGAGATGTGTCTAGTATGGTAGCTGTCGGTTGTGGGAGTTTGTCCCAAGGACAGTTTTCTGGGACATCCTGAGGATTCTGAGTCTTCAGAAGTGGGGTTGGGCTCAGAGCTGCCCTTTCTAGGAAGCATCATGGGAGAACTTGATGCAAGGGGTCAGTGGGCCCACCAGAGGAGCGCTGGTGAACATGAAGGGGACCCCACTCTTTTGTAAGCATCCTCATCCACCTTTATTGTCTTCCTGTCCTTCCTCCTAACATATTCTTTTTTTAGAGATTTTACTTATTTATTCATGAGAGATACACAGAGAGAGGCAGAGACACAGGCTGAAGGAGAAGCAGGCTCCATGTAGGGAGCTCGATGTGGGACTCGATCCCAGGATCCCGGGATCACACCCTAAGCCGAAGGCAGACGCTCAACCACTGAGCCACCCCAGCATCCCTGACATACTTCCTGAAATGCCACTCAGATGTCTAGCACTCTGATCCAGTTCTGACTGATCAGCTTTACTCGCCAGCCCTCAGGCCCCCTTGAGGCGGTCTCTCCTTCTGCCAGGGCACCTTGGGCACCACACCTCCTCATGAGAGACAATGGGAGTGTCTGAGAGGACAGGCTCCAGAGACCAGCAGGTGCAGCAGGTGTGGGAATACTTTACTTGGTCACTTTACCTCTTTCGTGTCCTCTGTCTCTTCATCTGCAACTTGGAGACCTGGGTCCCCACCTCGTGGGGTTGTTAAAAGCGCCACATTGGGGGGAATCCTTCTGGGATCCTCTGAGCGGCACAGCAACTGTCAGGCTGGTATTGAGCGGTGGTATCGAGAGTGCACAACAGATCTTTCCCCTTGGTGAGATGGCCATGGAACTGCAGCGTCTTCCTGTGCACCATGCTAGACACTCCTTCCAGAAGGCGGAGAAAAGAGCTCAGGGACTTGCAGCCATCCCCAGGGCTTCCTTTGAAGCCCTAGAGTCCCTGGGAGCTGGGCCTATGCAGTCACGCTGGCCCGCAGCTTGTGGGAGAAGGCAGGCTGTGTAGCAGAGACAACATGCTGAGGAGTCTCTTTGACAAAGGTGCTTCCTACAGCACTGGCTGACTCCAAACTGCCTGCTGGAGCCTCCCCCAGGAGAGGCTTCTGAAACTGGGGTGGTGTGAGGCTCCACCAGCATCAGGATGGGCTCATACCAGCCTCTCCACTCACCAGTGTTCCCTCTGCGCCAGGGACGTAGAGGGACCAGGGTCTGTGAGAGGCTGTCCAGACACTGCAGAGCACCACTGGCTTCTCTTGCATCGTGGAGAGTTACTGAGGGCCAAGGCAGCCACTAGAGATGGGTGCTGGAAGGAATGGGTGCTCCCCTCAAAGAGACCCCAGACCCGTTGCCAAGGCAGAAGTTCGGTATGACAGCTGTTAGTTTCTGATTACCTACTACGTGCCAAGCACTGTGTTTTCTCACTTCACTTAATCCTCCCAAATTAAGCCAGGTTGGGGATATTAATAGCTCACTTTACAGGTGCGGAAATTGAAGCTCAAAGGCCCTATGAATTAGAAATTCAGGCCTCACCTTGCCCACACCCCAAACACCTGTGCTCCTTCAAATTTGTGTTGTGGAAGTGTGGGGCCCTGTCACAATTTCCTGGCCCCGGCCCCCAAACCTAACCAATGTGGCAGAATGGAATCTGGTAGATCGGGGTCGTGGGGGTGGCGGTGGTGGTGGGGCCACAGTGCTGCTCTCTCATCTCAGCAGCCAGCATCTACCCAGCACCAGCCATGCGCTTGTCGTGGAGCTGAGTGCTGAGCATGGTGAACACAACCTCCAGGGGAAGGGGGCCTCATGGAAATCACAGTCTGAGGGCCTCAGCGCTGGGACCAGCTGCCTGGCAAGGCGGTCTGTGGTTCATGCAGCCAGTGGTTAGGGCTTGAGGTCCTGTTCCCAACAGGAAATAGGGACGAGAGGTCAAAATACCAGAGCATTGAGAAAGTATTCCAAAAAAAGGTAAGACCTGAAATAGTCCCCTGGGAGGATGGGGAATTCTCCAGGCAGCCAGAGGAGGAGAGGCATGGGATGAGGAGACAGCAGGTGCAGAGGCTCAGATTCATGAGGACCAGGATGGTGTTCAGCACGGCTGTGTGTCCCTTTGTCCTGATAGTGGGCCAAGCACAGAATGGCCATCTGGCCGGTAGGTCTCAGGTCTGGTAGGTCTCAGAGCAAGTAGGTCTCGGGTCTTTATGCCACACTAAGCAGTATGCATTTTATCCTACAAACATTTTGAGAATCTTTCTTAGGCTCCCACAGTATAATAGAGATGACAGCAAAGCAGGGTTGAACCACGTAGTAGAATTAGGTAGGACAAGGCCCAACCCTTAGGACGAGGGGTGGGCAGGATTTTTCTGCAGAAGGGCCAGAGAACAAAAATATTTCTGTCTCCATTACTCAGCTCTGCCACTGGAGTGAGAGAGTACCCATAGATATGGAAACGATTGGGTGGGGCATAAATAGATTTTATTTACAGACACGTAAAGTTGACCCTTGTGTAATTTTAATGTGCTGAAGAATATAGTCCTTTTGATTTTTTAAAACATCATCTAAAGCATGAAAACCAATCTCAGTTCCTGGGCTATACGAAAACAGGCAGTGGGGATTTGGGCTGTGGATCATACAGGGTTTCGGAGCCCTGCTCTGAGCCACCAGGTCGCCCCTGCCAGAGGGTCATTGACACTCAGGACCACCACACCCCTTTCCAGCAGGGCAATGCGGTTTCCAGAACGGTTTCTTCTGTTTCAGAAGATCATGGACACAGCAAGGTCCCTATCCTCGTTACTTGGAATCATGAGAGGCCATTTGGGAACCTCAAGAAAAGAGGGAGGGCCTGACCCCTGCCTGAACGTGGTCTTGTGCTTCCCTAAGTTAACATCGGGTGTGCGCGTCTGCAACGGGAGCATTGCACGATTTGTGAGAGACTGTGGATGAGAGAATGGCCATACAGGTACCTGTTTCAAAACTGGAAATAGTCCACTGGATGCCTTCGCTGCCAGGCACCCTGAGGGAGAGGAAGAGAATCAACTCAGAGACCATGGCTGCGGCACATAGCCAGAGTACGGGGCGCGGGGGTGAGGGGGAGGTGGGGAGCCAGTCCTGGGTGGAGACCCAGCCCTTGTGAGGCTGTCTCCTCCTCTGGCAACCCCTCTGAACAGTGAGGGTGCAGCCTTGCATACAAGGGTCCTTCCGGGGAGCATCCCGCTTGAGGTCCTTGGCAGCACTCTGCAGCTCCCCAACGTGTGGGTTTTGCAAAGGGCCTTGCAGTTTCGGTCTGCTTTTTGGGGGTCGTGGTTGTCCTCTAGATGGGCCACGGCCCCTGCCATGGTGGAAACAGCCTCGGGGGCCCCACGGTTCTGAGGGAGACCTTCTGCCTGGAGAGGCTATTTCTTGAGCTGTCTCTGGCGCCATGGAGGCCTTGGTGGTTGACGCTGCCCCGGTGTTGACAGATTGCCCGAGTGGATGAACTCAGCTCATTGCAGGCTGTGCTCTGGAGACAGAACCATTTAGGAGGTTGCTTGCCTTCCAGTTGTTTTTAGGGGTCCTGGTGGATTTGTGGGATCGTCACTCTATAAGCTGCTGTCATGGAAATGGCATTTCGGCCATAGATTCGGTATGTGGAGGTGATGGCCTTTAACCCTCTAAGGGTCAGCGAGAATCGGGGCTGCGAAGAGGAGGTGAGCATGTCTTGCCTCTCCTGCTGCGGTTTTTGCCATGTCACCTTTTCAGATGCTGCAAGATGACCTGCATTGGTGTCAGGCTTCAGACAGACAAAATGGAACCAAACGGGATCATTTTCAGGGGAGTGTGAACCCGAAGGGAGGTTTCCACACTGGGGAGGTGGCCAGTGTAATCGAAGGTGGCCTTCGCTGGCCATGCCAGGGGCCAGGCGGAGAATCAGTTGAGTTCAGAAACCGCTTAATAACTTGGAGCTCCAGCACACTCCCACGGACAGTATCTTGTGGCTTTCTTAGAGTATAGAGCACTGCCCGGAGGAGTGGCTCAGCCCCAGCTTGGGGCGGAGTCTGGCTCTGCTGATGCCAACTGACCTTGTCTCAGTTTACCGAGCTGTAGGGGGGCGGCTGTCTATAGCACCCGCCTCACAGAGGTGCTCTGGTCAACAGGCTGGTGCATGATCTTGCACATGCATGACCCCAGGCACATGCCGGCTGCTCCCTCAGTTGTCGGTGTTGTGAGCTGTCATCATCCTTTGAAATAGATCTCTGAGCATGGGGCTCAGCCCTCTGCAAACAGCAGCTCATTTAATCCTTAGAGCCACCCTCTAGAGTAGGTAATACAATTTTTCTTTTACAGAGGCAGAAACTAGGCTAAGATGGTTTGTTTGTGGGTGGAGGGATGGAAGGGGTGTTTCTCCTTCAACAATAATATCTGCTAATGTAGAAGATGAATCAAATCAGCCCAGATCCCACCATCCACGAGGTGCACACTGGTTGGTGACTAGTCAGTGAACATTTTCCTTATCCAAGGAAGTTGAAGGGTGTGGTGTGGGGCTCTGGGCTGCCAGGCTCTCAGCTCCAGACCTCCCTCCTCTGTCCGGGCAGCTTCATTTCTGGGGTGTGGGCCACCCTCCCTGGGGCACCGGGCATCCCAGGGTTCCGCTGCGCTGTCTTGCCATGAGTCCATGAGTCTGGTGGGCAGGGTACCAAGGTGCTGGCTCTTCTGGAAGTCTTTTAGAGAAGCGCCAAAGAGGAAAGAAGGAATAGAACACTGCGAGTCCATTAAAATAAAATGTTTCCCAGAATGATACAAGACTCTCCATCTTCAAGGCCATCCATGTAGCCACAGACTAATTAATGGTCACTGGAGATGTTGCGCTAGAAGCCTTTCTTGTGAAAATGTTTTATAATGTATCTATAAATCCAGAGATTGAAGAGCAACCAGCCAA
This sequence comes from Canis aureus, assembly GCF_053574225.1. NCBI lineage: Eukaryota > Metazoa > Chordata > Mammalia > Carnivora > Canidae > Canis > Canis aureus. Next base: position 16,982,688 of record NC_135613.1, on the reverse strand, counting down.
TGTGGGCTCCCCCCCACCACTAACTGTTTTTACTTTGTTATATCTTAAGCTTCTTTTCTCTCTGAATCTGAGATATGAGTAATTCATAACACAATTGGACTTTATGGTTTGTTTATGCTGATTCCGATCACAGAATAAATGACTACCTAGAGTTAAAAAAAAAAAAAACTAATGAAAAAACAGGCATCAATCAAGAACATTTATGAATAAAGACCTTAAACATCCATACTTAGAAATATATATGATATTTAGAAATAGATCTGAAAAGACTTATGTAATGTGTTTTAATCAAATCCTGAAGAGAAATTGGCCAATAAATCAAATCTCGAAAAGAAATTGACCAATAAATCAAATTTAGAAAGAAAGTGACAGATAAATCAAGTCTAAAAAAGAAAACAACCACTATATCAAATCCATGATATGTTTATTAAAAGCAACGGATCTCAGCGTTTTGTGACTCGGTGTCTTTCCTGAGCCCATGTATTAAGAATGTATTTAGGAAACAAGATGCTTATACTTTTTACACTATTGTAAATGTGTGAGTGTGCATATACCACACACAAATACAATTTGCAAACCAAAATAGAGAGGGGTCTGGACTGGGATAGAGGAGGAAGGAGAGAAAGAATCTATTATAGACAAATGCCTACTACCAGCCTCGCTTCCATGTGGTTTCCAGGATTTATGCTATATGGTACCTTATCTTATAAAGCATCCACATAACGCGGCCTTTAGCACATCAGCAGCCAAGCTCCTTGGGATCTAAAGCAGCTCTGATGAATCTTAAATACTTCTTCACAGTGAATTGAGTTATATCAATTCCATAAGGAGCTATATTTTGCATGTGTGCAGCAGTATATAGGACATGGTGTCTCATTTGCTTTAAAATTAATTTAATTTTAGGAATTTTCCACAAAGGTATTAAGGTATTTCTAAATATATTTTCAAGATCAAATTGTGCCGTGTGTGTGTGTGTGTGTGTGTGTGTGTGTATGCTTCTGAGTCTCCAGGTGTCTATCTTCCCTATCTTGTTGCCTTCACCCATAGTACTGTGTACCTTATTTCAGAAAGGAAGTTTCCAAAGAAAAAGAATAAAAGAAAAAACTTTAGACTGGTACTCACTTCCTTGCCCACATGTCTTCCATTTCCCAACAGAGATATGAGTTAAAATGTTCTGTATCCTTCCCTTCCCGTAGTGAGCTTATGGTTCTCGTATCTTATGTCCCAAAACCTGAACCTAGAAAATTATGTTTTCTGTATTTAGGTTCCTCCTTAGTTTCAGTTCATAAATATGTCATATCAGTCCTCCTCCTCACTGTGATTTCCAATGATAATATGAGTAGCGGGGATCTGTTGTCTGGTTAGGTGTTTTTTTTTTTTCCTGTTTTTTAATTGCATGAATTTGACATGTAACACTGTGTAAATTTAAGGTGTATCAGGTGTTACTTATTGCAATGGTTGCCACTGTAACAATATTTCTCCCATTACATACTTACAACACAACAATTATTGCTTATATTCAACATACTGCATGTACTATGAGCCTTTTGTCTGTAGTCTACACCTGTGCACGTGAGGCAGGTATTCTTATTTTATTTTATTTTATTTTATTTTATTTTATTTTATTTTATTTTATTTTTTCAATTTATTTATTTGAGAGAGATAGCAGGAGCAGCGGGGGGCAGAGGGAGAAGGAGAGAGAATTCTAAGCAGACTCCACACTGAGGTGAAGCAAGACATGGGACTCAATCCCGTGACCCTGAGATCATGACCTGAGCCGAAACCAAAAGTCACACACTTAACCGACTGAGCCATCCAGGTGCCCCATGGAGCAGGTTTTCTTATTTCTGCCATTTTACAGAGGATGAAACTGAGGCAGAAAGAGAAAATAATACTCTGAGTCCCATAGCTGGTGGGACAGGATTCAAAGCCGTGCTCCCAACCAGCATCTTACCTCGTTTCCACCTTCAACAGTACTTACTCTGTCCCTAAACATACAGTCATGTCAGTATTAATTTAGAGCCAGCCCCCAATTCCCAGTCTTACTCTTGACCACGTGGTGTTGCTGCCTGAGGCCGGCAATAAGATGCAGAAGACAGGGCGGCTGGCCAACTTCTTCCAGTGCTTGTAAAAATTAGTTCATGTGCCTTCGTGTGAAGCAGGCTGCTTCTCTTAACACCAACGTGGTCTTACACAAAATTTTTTAGACATTTTCATAAAGGTAGACTCCCTTGCTGAGAACCTCAGACATGATCTCATCACTCCCCGCGTTGTTCCAACACGCCGAAACTTGTCGCCTCTTCTCCTTCCCAAGTCACAGCACTCCATACAGAGCCTGATAGAAATTAAAGTTTGTTGACTGGGAAGCTTATCTTATTCTCTAAGTGTCATTTCTGGATTAAATCTATAACATCCCACTCTGAAAAGAAAAAAAAAATTCTCTGGTTGATTTGGGTTTTCACCTGCGTTACCCAGCAATACCGTTTAGACAAGTCATCTCGGATTATCATATAATAAGATGGTCATAGGCCTGTGCTCAGAAAGGTAGGGCTTTTTTGGGTTTTTACCCAATGAGATCAAGTTTTAGGGCCTGTTCATCTCCTCAACTCTTTGATGATATTGGTGTATATATCTACACACACACACACACACACACACACACACACACACACCAGTCTATATACTGACATTACTAGTAGATTTTGGAACATCCATTCTTTTCTACTGGAATCATTTTTTCCCCAGTGGTTTCTGAAAAATTAAAATTCTCCATCAGGGCTGGCTTCATTGATGTGTGATGCATGCAGTCAACCAGGGCTCCTGCTCAGAAGGGCCACACTTGGTTTAATGCTCTGTTGTCCTCTTCCTGAAATTGGTGATAATTTTTGAGCAAGAGGTCCCAAATTGTCATTTTGCAGTAGGCCTTATAAATTATGCAGCCGGTCCAGCTCTGCATTTTCCACCTTTAACCACGTTTATATCTTCTCCAATTTGAGTTGCTAGCATTGGAGATTCAAAATCGCCTCTGAACTTTCTGGTATACCTTGTCACATCTGTTCTATAGTCTTTTGTTCCACCCGGCTTACTTTCTTCCCCCTCCCAATATTTAAGGATGGCATTTAAAAACCATGGAGGGAAAGTCTCAAAAACCACCTATTTAATATTCTAGGAGTTAATAAGGAAACAAATAATAGAAGTGCATGCCAAATAGTCTCTTGGGAGGTGATGAAGGACACTGTCCTCCTCTGCAGGAGTCAGAGGTCCCTGGCCCAAGACTGTTTGTATGAACAGAACAGCCTTGGGCTCTTTACGGGGCTCATCTCAGCCACGCTCAGGCATGGATAATACTAAAGAGTATCAATCTCACCAATTTGATATAACCAGGATATTAACAGGGTAAATCTGTGATTTTATGCTTGCCATTTTTACGTAGTGATGATTTAACAATATTAATAAGTTTAGGGCAGCCCGGGTGGCTCAGCGGTTTAGTGCTGCCTTCAGCCCGGGGTGTGATCCTAGAGACCGAGGATCGAGTCCCACGTGGGCTCCCTACATGGAGCCTGCTTCTCCCTCTGCCTGTGTCTCATGTGTGTCTCTCATGAATAAATAAATAAATAAGTCTTAAAAAATATTAATCAGTTTATACACATGAATGCCATTAATGTACAATTTTGATTAGTACAGTAAAATTAGTGTTACAGTGTTTTTCCTTACAGGAAAAAATAATGATGGAATGTCATTTGGGAAAATAGCATTCAAAATCACCCAGAATTCTTTAAGTCTAAATCAGCACTGTCCAATAGAACTTTGTTTGATGATGAAAATATTGTGTATCTGTGCTGTCCATCATGGTAACCACCAGCCATGCGTAATGAAATGAGGCTAGTATGACAGATGAAATTAATTTTTAATTTTAGCTAATTTTGTTGATTCAAATGGAAATACCCATACATAGCCAGTTCTTACTGGACTCAACAGCACTGAAGAGTTATTACTCTTATTTTGTATATACCCTTCTATCCCATAGCCCAGCTCGCTTTATTCCATAGCTGGCCCATATCCTACTGTCTGTTCTGTGGCTTTATGAAGTTATCTTTATAAACTTGTAAACAAAAGTTTACAAACTTTTCCCCATATTTTAGTCCAAAATGCAATGATGTATGACTTCAAATGTTGCCACAAGAAATTGCTCAGCTACACACTTATCATTGAAACTTGGCCGCATCTGAGAGGTACCGCATTGTGACATCCCAGAAGACTATGCATTTCGACAGAGGAGCACTGTTTAGGGGTCCTGCTTTCCTTTCTTGCTCATAGGAAGTTACAAAAAGGTGGGAGACAAAAGTATGGTGAAGTGGGAGGGGCTGGCTTTCCTGAGGACACCCTGGCATTTGTTGCACATCCACTGTGTGTAAGATACAAACACTGTGCACACAGCATCTCACCAGGCCTTCGGCATAGGTACCATTCCCATCTTATACGTGGCGACAGCTGGAATGGAGAAGGCCACTTGACCAGGTGGGTGTCGCTTGCACGCTGCAGTGCTGGAGTTAGACCCTGTTCCTTCTGGCTCTGAAACCCATTCCGCTTCTGCTCCTACCATCTACTATTCACTGGGGAGTGGTACTGACTGACACAGGTGGTCCTGGCAGAGATCGTCTTTGTCTCTTATACTTTTATAAGCCTGGGAAGAAGCTGTCACTGTGCATGATGTTATCACCTGGATAACTTTGTCCAGTGAAATGCAAAATTCACAGAGACATGGATCTGCTTTAAAAAAACTTTTTTTTAATGTTACTGATTTTTATGGCTTACATGGTTGTGGGGGAGTGATGGGGACACAATGTGCACACACACACAGCTGGTATGTCGCCTGATAGGATAGTTTCCTTTCTTTTGTAGGAAAGGCTCTGCTAACTTATGAAACCAAGACCACACAGAATGTAAATTATGCAGAAACCAACTACCTCGAGACTCCTTCCTTGAAATCTATCTCGATCTGCTTGCTCTGGTCGCCAGGTCAGGGCAGTGAACTGCCTTGGGGTTGAGGTGTGAGTCCCAAAGGGGAAGGAAGCCAGTCCCTCCCAACCCAGGAAACTCAGCTGACCCTTCAGAGTGCAGGCCCCAGAAAGTCCAAGCTCCCAAGGCCATCCAGGCCCTGGCGCCTTATCCGGCCATCAGACCCAGCCTTGTGAGCCCCGCATGGGGTGTTCGGGTATAGGGGGTGGGGGCAAAGTTCCCCCTTTCTTCTGCTGTTCCCTGCTGTGACCCATGGGCCTTGGAGAGCTTTGAGGCTGGTGGGGGCAGCGTGATCTGGAACCCCGCCATGAGCCTCATCCCTGGAGCGGCTGACCCAAGTTGCTCGGGCGACACCGGCCTGGAAGCTGGCCTTGACTCTATCTAATCCAACAGGCTTACACGTCACGTGGCCCGGTCCAAAAATAACACACATCAGGGGGACCTTGGGGACACCAGGCCCAGCTAGCGAGAGGCCCCACAAGCCCAGGAGCCCGCTTTCCTGTTTGCGTTCCTGGCTATCGCCTCTCGGCGCTCGTCTGGCCTTTCTGTTTCCTCAGGGTACCGAGGTCCCAACCGCTGTCCCTACTCAGCTGCGTCCTGCAGAGGCTCTCCTCCAGGGACCCCGCGTCCCATGGTCCCGGCATCCACGTCACACAGAATTTGCGGCCAGAATTCTCATGAGTAGGCAGAGGAAATTGTCACCAAGTGACTGCAGGGCTTGGAGTCAGGAGCACTGGGATGAATGGCTCAGCTTCTGATTCCAGAACCTATCTCATGCCATCAGGATGGTGGCCAATGCCAGCATCACAGCTCCTTTTTAATCATATATTTAAATAAAAAGAAGAAGGAAAGAAGAAGAAGTCGACGATGACGACAACCCCAGAACCTAGGAGCTTAGGGACTACAGGAGCCCACGGAGTGCTTGTTCTGAATTCGGGCCCTGTCATTCACCTGGTGCATGAACTCAGGCCTATCCCTTCACCACTGGAAATCTCGTCCTTTTTTTTTTTTTAAAGATTTTATTTATTTATTCATGAGAGATACAGAGAGAGACAGAGAGAGAGGCAGAGACACAGGCAGACGGAGAAGCAGGCTCCATGCAGGGAACCTGATGCGGGACTCGATCCCAGGTCTCCAGGATCACGCCCTGGGCCGGAGGCAGGTGCTAAACCACTGAGCCACCCAGGGATCCCCTCTCATTCTCATTCTCAAGAGGAGAACAATCTGAGGGGCAGCATTTGGTGGCAGGGAGGATGGGCAGGGAGAGGAGTGAGGGTAAGGACGTACACAGAGTTCCCACCATGACCTGACAAGACCTCCAGCTGTCAGCATTGCTTTTTCACTCAACAAGGCTTGGGACCAGGGGGACAGATATTTTCTACCCCAGCAGGTGCATAGCCTGACATATTTCAGAGAACTTTTGGAGAGAAGATAGAATAATTCAAATCAGGATGGTGATGCTCCTCACCCCCTCCATTTGGGAGCACGTGGTTGCTGTGAAGGCATGGGAGCTTCCTGGAGTAACAACAGGTAGTAATGCTGGTGCTAGTAGAAGTGATGGCAGCGGCAGTAATACTAGTAGTGGAAATGTAGTACTAAGAGTCACGTTAGTAGTTACTAGGAGTAGTGCTAAGAGTACTAGTACTAGTAATGATATTAATAGCCGTGGTGGTGGTAGCAGTAATAGTCAACCGTGATTATGCTCCATGGCAGACACTGCTGGTCTTTCATGGATCAACTCCTTCCCTTCTCCTGACGCCCCTAAGATGCCACTCTTCCCTCCAGGCAACAGAAGAGAAAAAGTCCTGAAGCCCATATTTAAATGCAGAGTTGCTTATTTCTAGCCTGGGTTGTGAAGAGTCCACCTCTATCATCCAGCTCGTTGGACCTTCCCCGGGTGGTGTTTCCACCTCGATGGCACACACAGGGAAGCAGACACCCCGTAAGGTGAGCCCATGGTGGACAAGAGGCCTCTGGTGAAGATAAGCACGGCTTAGGACCCAGCAGGTCCTTTGTGGACGCCCTTGTACTCAGAGTGCCTGATTTCACTGTGAGGCCAAGCGGTTGGAGGACTGGTGTCAGGACTGTTTGGTTCTCACGACTTTGCTGGTGGCCCGTGAGGCCAGAGCTCAGCGTCTTCAAGGGGCATTGCAAGCTGAGCTGTAATGTAGATCTGTCTGCAGACAGTCTGTGTTCCATGCAGGGGGCCAGCCTTTCCCCAGGATCTCCATCATTTAACCTGGCTGATAATCCCCTTCATTCCCGAACAACCCCTAGTGTTCCCCCTGCGTGGTGGCAGCAGTGACTTCTCGGAGATCAATTTAACAGTGACTTGAGTCTCAAATCTTTTTTATTTTTATTTATTTATTTGTTTGTTTTTTAGTCTCAAATCTTACCTGTAGCTAGAACAGCCTCACAATCAGAGCATGTCTCAGCAGTGGGCTCCAGGGAAAACCAACATGGTCATGTTTGCTTAAACTTTTTTCACTACAGAAAGAATAGAATCTCATACTTAGAAAAAAAAAGTATAAAGGGAAAACCAAAAATCACTCATAATCCCATCAGAGAAAAATCACTGCTATTACCCTGGAGAGTATCGTTGCTGTCAATTTTCTATGCGTGCATATTTTGGAGTGTTTATATAATTGTGACCGTGTGGTATTTATAAAGGTATGTATGCATCCTTTATTTTTCCACTTAGTGCTAGACTGTGAGATTATCTTTATCCAAAAATTATTTTTAAAAGTCTGCCAAATAATCTTTTTGGATAAAATAATTTCGTCCCCAAACTATTATTTAATGTTTAAAACACCTCCATTTTTTTTATATTATAGAAAACACTGTACTGAACATCTTTATACATGAATCTTTGTTGGGATCTCTGATTATTTCTTTAGTATAAATGCTAACAAGTGAAAGCATTTGTTAAACTATGACTTTAAAATTTACTACATAGTATAAAATTACTTTCCAGAAGGACTGAGCCAGTTTATGCTTCCACAAACACAATGGGAGACAACCGGTTTCACTGTAACTGCTTTTTCAGATCACTTGATAGAACTTTATTTGATAGTAAACACAGTGGTATCTTATTGTTTTAATAAATTTATACCATATATAAGATACACTGTGTACTTACATATGGTATATAGTGTCTTATATTTATATCTTTGTTATAACCATTTTTACTCCTCCTTCTGTGAATTGTCTTTCCCTTCCCTCCCCACCGTTTTTCCCATTTGACATGATTATTGGTGTTTTCCTTGTTGATTTCTCATAGCTATTTATATATTGTGGCTTAATCCTTTTACATATTGGTGGCAAAAACATTTTCATGTTTATTTCTTGCATTTTAATTATACTTACATTTTTACATGTACAATATTTGTATTATATTCAAGCTAAATACATTCTTTCTTTGCTTTTATGGTTAGAAAAATGTTATTTCCCCGTTTATATCAGTTAACTCTTCACTCCAATTTTCTTCATTTTTATGATTTGCTATCTGACTTTTACATCTTTAATCTATCTAGAATTTATTTTGGTATTTGGTAGGGGATGCTGACTTGATTTTTTTCACTAATAACAAATTTCATAACAGTATTTGTTAGAGGGGCTTCTTTTGGTGGTTTGGTGGTTTTGATGCAACTTTTATTGGCTTTAACTACACATGCACACAGAGAAATCTGTTTCAAGGGTTTAACTCCATTGATCTGTTTGTTGATTCTTATAATAGGACAGAACACTTCTATACTATTTATGTTAAATTTTAATGTTTGCTGGAGTGATCGTTCTTTGCATTCTTCTTTTTTGAAACTTGCCTTTGAAATTAAAAAAGAAAAGTAGCACCTTCTATTTCTTTTCTCTCAGTGCAAGATCTAGAGCAGAATTCACACTGAGCAGCCGGACAGATAAGGACTCAAAGTCTGACTTTTCAGATCCTCAACTGTAGGCCCACATTGTTTTGTCTCCCTGAGATTCAGCTTACTCATCTGTGAAATGGGGCGAGAGAGTTTCCATGTCAGATGGACACCTTACATACATACATCAATCCCAGAAATCAGAGCCTGAAGTTTAGAAAGTGCAGACAATGGTGCCTGTTATTCTCAGATTCAGATTACCCTCTCTGACCTCATCTGGTGGGGTGAAAAAGATGCCAGCTGTCTCCCTGGCACCCAGAGCCCCTGGGTTTGAATTTTGCTGCTTTGACATTTCAAGGTGGTAGATCTCATGGCATCTGAAGAATTTCTAGGAGCCATCTGTTCTTAAGTCCTATGCGGCAAACAACCTGCTCCTAGTTGAAAAAGACTGATGGGGTTCACAGAGCTATGGAGGTAAATCCAAGTTGGAGCGACATCCTTCTATGATCAGGTTCGGTCAGGAACATAAGAATAATGAGTCTGGCTTTGGAGTTAGACTGGTGAGCTTGTAGACCAGCTCCAGCACTCACTGCTCTGTGACCTTGGGCCTGCTGCTTATCCTTTCCAAGTGCCAATGTCCTCAGCTGTAAAATGGGCATTGGGGGAGCACCTTCCTTCTAGAATTCTTGTGAGAAGTCAACATGACTTTGAATATAAAACACTCATCAGAATGCCTGGCACAGTAAATACTCTGACTATTTGAGGCTGATGTTATTATCAAATATCAGTGTATGTTTGCATGTACCTGTAAGCCAACCTCACAGGGAAAACCAAGCAATACCGAAGTTGAAACAGTATGTCTGAGTGTCTCTGGAAGCAGATTTGAGAGGGGATAGATTCACCAAATGACCTAGTTTATCATTCAGTATAATGTGCTGATGGGGAAAGTTGAGAGCATGGTCTTGAAAGGATCTTATGGTTGTGCAGACATGGTGAACCTCTGGGTGAGTGTGCGCGCACACACACACACTCACACACATCCACACACACACATGCATGGATGCATGCACGCTCGCCCTTGCAGTTGCCTGCTATGTGTATTGAAGTCTGGAGTACCGCCAGGTCTCCCTACCAATGCCATCATAAGATATGTGACTTTTGTTGCTGTTGTTGTTGCTGACTGGAAGAAATTGGCAGTGAATTCCATGCTCTAAAATTTCACAGACACTGCCTGGGCCAAAGTTTTATAAAAAGTATATTGCCTACTCAAGGTGGTGATGGTAAGAGCTGCCCCACTTAGTCTTGAGCACAGCACTAACATTGTGATGTCTCATGGCTTAAAATGGGCTTCTCCTTATTTCTCTGTTCTTTTTTATTTTACCTATCTATTTGGTAAGTTTTTATTGAGCACCTATTCTGCACTTAGCATGTAGAACCAAGGGTGAATTGGATATGAGCCATGAGAGAGAGGCCTATGGCAGATAATGAACACAGAACCCTGTCTTTGCCTCCATTAATGTTCTTAAGGATCTCCATTAAGATCTCATGTAGAGCCATGAGGAAGAAGCAGTGCTTGATGCTGTCTCTAGTCCTACTAATACCTACAAATATATTATATGTAAATGTGTGAGAAATATTATCAATATTCACTAATATTTCCAGCTCTTCTTCCCTTCCTGGACCTATGGGTATCTCCACACACCTCTTGATGATAGACATGGTCATGTAACTTGATGTGATCAATAAAATACGCAAAGTGACTAGTGTTGTTTCTGGAAGGAAGCATTCAAGAGTTGAGTGGGATCATCCGAATGCCTATCTAATGCTGTGGCAGACCAGGAAGCCATGCGTTGAGAAGTGTTGTGTCAGAAATGGCGGCACTATCAACAGCCAGAGTCTCCTAGTAACTGAGCGGTGTGTAGAGCCACCATGACACTTGCCCCTGCAGATCTGCATTAGCAATTCAGTGTGCATGAGAAATAAACCTCTGAGGGTAGAGCCAGGGAGGTTTGGGGATTGTTGTTAGCATCACAGAGCCTCTCCTTTCCTGGCTCATGTAAAACGAAACTTGCCCTAAGTGGGTCAAGGAAGACTTCACCCAAGAGGATCAAAATCCTTGAGCAGGATTTTGAAGCAAGAGTGCAAGCTCCTTGGAAGTAATTCATCTGACGCTCACAGCAAGCTCATGAGGCAAGTGATATTTTCATCATTGTAGTTGTCATCATCCCCAGTGAGGAAAAAGATGAAAATTGAGACCTGGGGAGATGAAGAGCTAACCCATGCGTCCACTGAAGAACGTGGGCTCCAATGTTGGGCATTCCTTTCCAAGTCTCCTTCACTTCCCTCCACATCCTTGCCTTTTATAGACAATACCCTGAAAGGGTAACCATTAGTGACTAGTCCTTAATGCAGACACACTTGGCAGGATTCTGTAGAAGGTTTGGGGGTAAGGGATACTGTATGTGACTTAGCAGAACCTACAGACACATAGGCATTGAGTTAGTTTTGTGGCACAGCATTTTGGGGCAGCTCTCTGATACTTTTTCAGAAGTGATACAGTCTTTTATATTGAGGCACCCAGCTGGCCTGACTCTTTGCGTTCACAAGAGCTAAAATCACAGGGCCACATGGGGAGATGAAGGGAGATGCAGGAAGAAGGAGAACCGGAAGTGTGGCTGGCACCTAACTTTTTAATTTTTTTTTACTAAACGTAAAATGTAAAAATTTCACATTGTTACTCATTATAAAACCACATTTGGGTTCTGTTTTCATTGGAAGAAGTAAAACAAACTGATGCACAACTTCAGAGGTTACGAAGGAAATCTCATCATCCGTCCCCAAGCTGTGCTTCAGTGTAGCCAACTTTTGGGCCAGTCACCTGGGCTCTTTCCTCAGAGGATTATAATTTCAGGTATCCCTGAAGGGGAAGGGATCTCGCAAGATTACTTTCAGGGATGGTGATAGGTGAGTGGGAAGCAGGCATGGGATACCGTGGGAGTCCCTGTCCTGTCTCCCTTCCTAGTGTGCTGTCATCCAGGGACTCTCACAAGGGCTGGTTAGGGCACTGTGCTTAGCAGTTATTGTTCCGATGGCAAGGCAGTGGGGAGAATGCTGTTCCCTAAGGGAGGGCCCCACCGGATAAGAAAATTCATTTCTCCACGTCCTCGTGAGTGGAGTTAATCACCCGGGAGGTCGAACAGAGGTCATTGGAGCTGCATGCCCGTGTGGAAATAGAGGTGACAGCAAGTGAGGAATGGATCACTTTTACTTCTTCCTCCAGCAGATCTTGTCCTTCCGTTTCTGGAATCCTCACCTCCGGACAAAAGATCAGGTTATGTGCATTTGAACTGATGTCCAACTGTTTCCCCATTTTTCTCCTCCCTCCCCCCCCACATACACATGCGCACACACACACACGTGCACACAGATATACACATACACACTTCAGAGAGGACAAGTAAAATTCAGGCCAAGATGCCTGTGCTTGTGAATGACCACATTACCCTTATTACTGGGGTTCAGAGCAGCAAACTCTAAGAGAGGCATTTTCTAGAGTCTATAAACTTACCGTTCATTTTTGATTTAGTCGTATGTGCAAGAGAGGAGAAGTAGGGTAACTGGAAACCCCTTCTGATTGGTCCTTCCCATGGAAAAGTGATGTTTAGAGACACAGAAACCACATGGGTCTTGGGTTGTCGCTCTACCCCCTTTTGAAAGTATAAGCTGCTGTTTTCTTGATAAAAATGATAGGCCTCGTGGAGTAAATAAATAATTTCTTGGCTATTGCTCTTGGTCTATGGCTGCAGTCTAACTTTTGTACAAAGAGGCCAGTGAAGAGAAGATAAATATAGAGAGAGAAGAAAGAAAGTAAGACACTAAGTTATCCCAAAGGGCATTCCTGTATTAGTCATCTTATAAAAATTATATGTACCACAGAATATCTATTTTTAGAGACCAGGAGGTTATGTGAAGCAGTTCAGATGTCGGCAAAGACCCAGAGGCCAGCTCCCAGCGATGATATTGGATATTTGGATATTTGTTTTCTTTATTTTAACTGTCCAGAGCTGGTACTGACCACATGGATATGTTGGCCACTTGGGGACGGCGAGACAAGATCCATGTGCTTCTTCAAAGACATCTGAGGCCCTGAGTGATTCCTTTGTGTTATTTTTGTCCATCTTCGGGGTCCAGGCACCACACACACACACACACACACACTCAGGAGCAGTTCATCCTGCACGTTCTCTACTACCATGCTCAACAGAGGCCACGTCAGGAGAGGATGTCCCCAGCCCTCATACAATTAAAATTCGGCTTTTATCAAAAGCTTGAAAGACCATGAGGACAAGACCTCCCCATTTCTCCCAATGATCTGATTAGGGTACCTGTTTCGCACTTGTGACGCCTTGCCTGAGTTTACAGGCCAGATCATTTGCAGCTTCTTTGCAGAGTAGAGCACACTTGATTTGGCTACTGAGCAGTTGAAAATCTGTCAGATTTAGTGATTCTCATTGATATAAGTTTATATACTGCAGTTTATATACTGCACCCGAAATGCTCGACCTTCCTATTTGCAGCACATTGTTTTGCCTTTCTTTTCTTTATTCAGTAAAACTCTGATCCACGTAGCTTCTCAAGGCTCAGCTCTCTTCTTTGCCCAAAAGACGTGTCTCACAGGGTGATGCCGCCCTAGGTCACACTGCAGAGTGCGGTGGTTAGGCTTCCGTGTGTCCACAACCCTCCTGCTTTCTCGCCATCCAGAATCGGGGACTGTTTCTACCCCACACTCCATCCAGGTAATGGGAGAAATGCGAGGCTGGAGAAGGAGACTAGGGTTACCCAAGGGGCTTCTCCGGGCTGCTGGGGTCAGCTTGCCAGATTTAGCAAAATTAAATCACAAGACACTCAGTCCAGTTGAATTTCAGATGGATGACGAACATATATTTTAATGTAAGTAGGTCCCACCCAAACAATACTAGGACCTGCTTATACTAATAACCTTGCATTGTTTATCAGGATTTCAGTTGAACGGGGCACCCTGTATTTTACCTGGCAGCTCCTTGCTGGGGGGCACCTTCCTAAGGGGCAATTGCATGGACTCCAGCCCATCCAAACCCCATTTCAGACCACATGGCACTTAGAAAATAGAATAGCACACCACACCTCCTAGATCCCCCAGCACCAATTTTCCTGTCCTTAAGAGGACCTAAAGATTCCCTGGCTTTGGAAATGACTTCCAGGATCCTAATTTTTAGGGGCATGGGAAGCAGCAGATGGGGTGTGTCAACCCAACTCCACTGCGTTCCTTTCATTCAACTTTTTTGCAGTTGAGGAGACCTGGTCACTCCCCACCAAATTCTCAGATCAAGGTATGATTTTAATAGCTCAATAGCAGTAGAATTAAAATGTAGCATGTTGGTACCACTTTTCATCTAAAGTGTTCAAAGTGTGTGCTTTGTACTTAGAGCTGACCCTCCAAACACTGAGTGAGGGAAGAATTTTAGGAAAATAGGTCTTAAGGAGCTGTGGCCTTATCCAAAGTCTCACAGCTGACTCTCAGTGGAACAAGTCTCGACATACCTCCCGGCTTCTCTTTCACCAGGCCTGTCCACACCTAAGTGCCATCTCCTCAACAGACAGCATTTGGCTGGTTCTTGTGTCCTTCTGGTCACAGGGAAATGGTTCAAGGTCATTGATTGCCCTTTCTTCCTTCCCTGGCACTTCACTGACTCCAAGACACTAATTATGCAAAGACGTGGCCGTAACTAACTTTGAAAGATGCTAAACCACCATTAATCATTAATTTCTTATGTTTATTATTTAATTTTACGGTAACAGTGGCACATTAGAGAACACTTACAAAATTCAGATAAACATAAAGATGGAAATTATAATCACTCAGTCATACTCTTAACTGGAAAAACCCCTATTAATATTTTGCTCTGGGATCCCTGGGTGGCGCAGCGGTTTGGCGCCTGCCTTTGGCCCGGGGCACGATCCTGGAGACCCGGGATCGAATCCCACGTCGGGCTCCCGGTGCGTGGAGCCTGCTTCTCCCTCTGCCTGTGTCTCTGCCTCTCTCTCTCTCTCTGTGACTATCATAAATAAATAAAAATTAAAAAAAAAATTAAAAAAAAATATTTTGCTCTTTCTCATTCTATCTGTTTTTTAAGGCATCTGTGAATATACATGTCCATCCACGTTTGTGTGTCAGTGCCTAGAAACATACTTTGTAGAATAATAATGTCCTTTAAATACTTTATCCTGATTTTTCACTTCACATACTTCATATGTATTTTCCAAGGGCATTTCAGTGTTCTTTGAGAAAATGGGGTTTAAGTGTTTCCCAATATTCACATCTGTTTCTTTTAATGCACCCCAGGGAGCTCTGAATTTTGAATAGGCCCTTTAGGGTCCTGATGTGATGGTCTAGCCAAATGGAAAAGGCTCTGAATGGCTAGAGATGAGTGTCTACCCCTGGTCCATTTAAAGTGCTCCAGAGACCTCAGAAAACCAGCCACACATTTGTGTCACTTTCCCCGTATGAAAAGTGGGGATGTGCCCTGTGTCCTTCTCAAGCTAAATGAAATGTAGAGATAACCAGGGCCCCACTTGAGAACCCAAATATTGTTCTAGCTCTTTGAGAGACATATTCTCTCCTGACACTTGATGAGCATTCTATGTATCATCCCTTGTTTGAAATTAAGTCAAAATAACACTTACCGAGTGCTTAGTATCCATGTGGCCATCTATGCATTTAGCCAAGATTTATTAAATGTCAGCCACCTGCCGAGCACCATACTAGGTACTTAGACATATATGATTCCATTTAACACCTTGTGGGATATTATTATTGTTAGTGCTATTGTTAATGCTCTTTTTCTAAAAAAAAAAAAAAAAAAAAAAAAAAGCACCGAAACTATTTTTCAATAATTACAGGTTCACACCAGATTGCTAAACAGTACAGAGTTTTGAATACCCTTCATCCAACTTTTTGCAATAGTGAATTTCCACTTTTTTCCCTCCCTCCTTTTGTCTGTCTCTTCTTTCTCCCTTCTTTCCTCCCATCTTTCTTTCCTTCCTTCCATACACAAGGAAACAGGCTCAGGACAGCTAAGTAGCTTTCCCAAATTAAAAATTACAGTAAAATACTGAAAGACAATATTCTATAAAGAGTGTTTTTAGGCATTGACACAAATATGAATGGATGTATGTAATTATGTATGTATTTGTATGTATTTATGTAAGCCTCAAAAAACAGGTACAAACCAAAGGACCACAATATTAATAAGGGTCTTTCTAGTTATCAAGAGTATGATTGATAATTTTCATCCATGTGCTTCCCTTTATGTCTCTGCTTTTGCCCCTGTGTTTCCACCCAGCTCGGGAAGGGTGGAGGGTAGGCTCTAGCTCGAATCTAACTGAACCCACAGAAAAACCTCCTTCCTATTCTTTGGCCCAGAAGAAGGTATAACTGATTCACAAGAGCCCAGATGGAGTTTCAAGTCTCTCATTCTGGAATCGGGAGTTCTAGTACATTCTTTCCCACTTCCCAACCTGCCTCTGGATGCCACTGACGTAGAGTTGAGTCCTAGGGTGTTTTTGTTCCTCAGTTGGAAGAAGAACTTGGGTTGACTTACTAAGAGTATAGGTAGGAACGAAAATAGAAACTCCTGATAGCTTCATTTCTTCTTGTTGGCACCAACCTCTGTTCAGTGGATTTGGAGGAGACCCTATAAATACATACATTCAGGGAAATCCTGCCCTGGGTCACATCAAATGTCTATATGGGACTGAAGGGAAGGCACATTGTTGCAGGCGACCAGCTCTGAGAAATCTCTGCATTTCTGAGAAGCCCTGAGTATTTAGTGATTATAGATGAAGAGGCCAGACACAGCCCAATTCATTTTCAGAATTTCGGATTTTTCTGTCAGAAATGTGTATAAGCATATGTATTCAATAATAGCATTCATAGTAGGAAGCTCTCCCTTGGCTTCCCCGTTTTCTCTTTGCTTCCTTCGAATTGATATCACAAAGCCTTGAGTCAAACTGTGTTTTATTAAGAGAATGGGTTATTTGAGATATGGTTGTGACATTAACCAGGGCCAAGCCCAGCTGAAGCTCTGCCAAGATCCTTCGTGCTGAATCTGGATTTCAGTACAGAGAGAGCCCTGCTTTGCTCAGTTTTGCTTGGCTTGGATGGTTTTGCTCTGTTCCTACCCAAGTGGCAGGGCTTTGGCCAAGAGCAGGATGATTTCCCAGCCACCACTGGGATAGTGTCTGTTGATAGTATGGGTAGTTCACAGAAGCTAGATGCATCCAACCGTGTGAGCTTGGCTTTCTTCTCCATGAACAGGATTCCAGAAAATCATCCCATTGCTCCTAGTAGTGTGATGGGAAGGAGCAAAGGGCTGCTGGCACTGTGGAATTGGTCATGGCCAAGGAACTCAAGGGAGCAGAGAAAAACTCTTGGAATATGAGACCCCTGACAATTTGAGCTGAATCCTCAAATTCACTTTTTGAAACTGCTGCCTTTTATTCTGTTGGTCTTGAACCAACATGTTGCTGGTGCCATCTTACTGAGAGATCTTTCTCAGGGGCTCCCCTAATCGCCTGATAATGTTCTTTTCTTCAAACTTCTCTGAGAATTTTTACAGATGCTCCTCCAACAATGTGCTAGAGCAGTGGTCTTAATGATGATGAGGTGAAATGCTGGGACCCTCATCTGGGTGGAAGCACCCTCGACCACTTGTCTCATGAGGTCACCAAATATTGGCATCAGAAAGGGTATTTGGTGAACCTTTGGTCTCCTTTCTCTTCCCTAGTGGAACTTGATCCTCTGGGCCTATAGGAAAGGGAATATTTTCAAGATCTTCCAGCATGAGATGCCATAAAGCTGAATGACTTCTTTTGTTTGAGGAGTTGATTCTTCTCTTCTTGAGGTTATTTAGATTCCACTTAAGCAAGGTAAGAAAGCCAGCTTAGAGCTATATTTGGAGACAATGAAGCAGATGAAACCCTATATCAGAGAAACCAGGCAGGCTCTGACATTTTGTGGGCAATTGTATTTTGGGGGGAGCTTTGAGGGACCAAGACCAAGCTGAATCTCTCTAGTACAGATCCAAAAATATGGTCTATCCCTGGAAACAGGCAAGTTCACTAAACCACAAATGACACACAGCCACTTCCAACTGAATGAAGCCAGGTTCCCCTACAGCACTTATGTGTTGGACTTGGCTTGTACTGCCTCACAAGGGCCTATTGTTAAATTTTTAAGTTTGTTACATTTTCAGAAGTTTACTGAGTCGGTTGTTATATTCAGCCATTATTAAGAATTAAATCATATAACTTAAAATCAAAGAAATTCTGTTTTAAAAAATGTACTAAGTACTCAGAAATCCTCACTTCCTAATTATCATACTGTGTTATACTATTATCTCTGCCCTTGTTATGATTTACATCTATCCTAGCAGGTAGTGGGAAATGGCTGCACATCCTTTCCCAACTCCACATCATGGCAGCTCGAAATTGACCATGATGGGAGTATTTACATCATAGAAATGAGCTGGTGCCACAAATGAAGCCATTTGTTTTTTTGTTGGTTGGTTGGTTGGTTGGTTGGTTGGTTGGTTGGTTTTTTTGGCTTGGGAGAGCCAGTTGTAAAGCATTTCCCAGCACAACAGTACTCTACATGACCTATCTTCCAGTATCTAAAACCAGGAGCTGGACCTCCAGTGTCAGGGAGGTCAGAACCTACAGTTACTATTCAATCTTTTTACATCGGAGACAATGGAGATAAGACAAGTCTTGGTCATGGGCCCAAATGATGTCAACTCTCACATCATTTTATTTTATTTTTGCTAATGAATTAAGAGCCTTTCATGCTGTTTAGCTACTGTCATACAGAAGTTTGGCATTTTAAGGCAAGGAAGTTGATTTCCTCATATGCCTCCAAGAGTCTTCTTTCCAGGTTTCTAGGGACGTTGACTTTACAGAGCATGCATGTTTGGAGCAGTATCTTTTGTCTAGCTGTCTCACCTCCTTCTTGAAGAATCCTTATGCTCTCCATGAAACCTGCGGTGTTGCTAGAAATGACATCTAGTTCTGAATATCATGGTTTGGGGACAAAACTATAACGTAGTGTATAGGTATAATCATTGTATAAGAAGAAAAAAGACAAATCTTAGCAGGTTAAAAAAAAAACTAGGTATCCTTTTGGTTTATGTGACGGAAACACAAGTATATATCTCATCAGAAACCATCAGCAATGAAAAGCAACAGCCCAAACCGAATGATTTTTTCCAACTTGAAAGGGATTTGAAAAGTTTACCTTGATTTTTTTCCTCTTCTTTATCTCTTGGTATAATTTCATCAAGCTTTATCTTGCCTACCTTTCTAGATTGATCAAGTTGCTGTCAATATTTGGAAGAAAGAAAGAAAAAAACAGATCCAACATATTACATCTTTGCATGATCCTCCGAGACCACTCTGTCCCCCCAAAGTGAGTGGCCTGGACAGAGCCATGTTTTAATTCCTGTTGTCTTGCCAAGTCAGAATGGGATTCACTGTTCTCAAGGTCTCTGGACTATCACTTTACCCAAAACATCTACCCCGGGTATTGCGGGAGGCAGAGAAGCTCTGCATAGCTATTTATTTTAAGTGCCTGATTAAAATTTCATGAAAACAGGAAGTCAGGGGAAAAGAATAGATTGCAAGAGCGATGAAATCCGGGGCTTTGTAATTTTTAGCTCACAGGGAAAAAAAAAAAGCGTTAAATCGTAAGGAAGGTATATTTTCAGAATCGTGCTGTGGCCACTAATGGCATATTTTGTCACTGGCTGAGGAGCTGGTGAACTAAGAATGGGTCCAATTTTTTAAATCTTATTACACAGTTTTGCTCTCATTTAGAAATTGTCACCTTAAAGTAACCTAATGCTGCTCTACTTAAAGCGAACCTCATGCAGTTAGCTCTGTGTGCATGTTGGCCACATTGTCTTCTACCTAAGCAGATATAAATGTTGTCCTGACACAGTTAAACAGCACAGAATCTGTCCACCCCATAAGATGATGTTGACTAAGAACTTAATCTTATCTAATTCCCATATCCAATGGGATAAAGAATTTTGGGGAAAGAAAGTAATGACATTTTTTTTTTCCTGGACAATAACTGAATGATTTCTATATTTGGTCTGTTTCTCTCAAGGAGTATCTGTCAGCACTTAGCTGTCTAGGAAATCAGCATTCAAAGGAAAAACAAAACAAAACATAATCAGACTAAAAGTTGTGATGTAACCAAGTAAAATTAAAGGGAAACAAATAACAAATACAATGCTCCTATTCTACTGCCGTTCCTGGAAATTCGAGAATCCTGGTTGAAGGTTGGATTGCCAACTTTAACCTCTGGGATCTCAAGCTGAGCTCTCATTTGGCTGACCAGACAGGAATAATTGCAACAGGCTAATGGCTAGATAAGTTTCATTTGCCGTCTAGAATAAATCCCCATCTGAAAAACCAGCCTCCAAGTCGGGTGGCAGAGGAAGGCGTAATCCTTATGAGAGATGGGTCAGCGTGGAGCGGGAAATCGAGCAAGAAGGTATTGCATGGCCCCCAGCTAATGCAGCAAATTAACTCCCCTGCAGAAGGGGTAAGTCTTTTGGATCTCCTGCCAGGCTTCCGGTTTCCCCATTGAAACTGACCTGAACAGGGATCAGAAGGTTTATCAAGTAGGAAAAGCATCTGGGGATGCTGATGGGCACAGTTGGATGCCAGGGCATCCCTTCAAAAGCTCCCCAAATCCCCTAGGGCCTGAGTAGGCTTGAGTATATCTGGGGGAATCCAAGCATCTCTGGGATAGGTGTGTGTATATTTATACTAGATGGCTTAAGGCCATTTCATGCGGATAATCACAGGATCATCACAACTGTATTATTCCAGGAGAGAGGAAAAAAAGAAATAAACCACAGTAAACTTTTCAAGTCCTCCAAGTTGAAAGCCCAGCCATTTAATTTAGGCTGTTACTGGCCTAGTAAATTCATTTCCACGGGATAGAGTTAGTCCATAGGCCTTGTTGGATGAAACACCTCATTCAGAGGCTTATCACTTGAAGAGGGTGTGACATCAGATGAATCATTTAACTGCACTGTGCCTCAGTTTCCCCTTATGTACAACAGAGTTTCTAATACTTATTGAGCTCACTGCTCCCCACCCCTGTTACCACTGTCTCAAGAATTGGCTTTGCTTACCTTCTTTGTTTACTCCTCTGTAAACTCTGTAAACCATGTTCTCTGTGCAGCTGGTATCTTATCACTCAGCAGCATGTCTGGTCACAGTGGGCTTTTGGGGGTAAATATCTGTAGAATGAATGAGTGCCTACAAACGTGCCAATAGAAATAAGCAGATTATGTCAGAGTTCTTCTAGGACCTTAAGAGATTCGGCATAATCTCATATCCTCTACTAGAGTTTGGTCTAGGGAAGAGGGGGACAAGTACTCAGAAAGGGAGTTTCTGAGTCCCCGCCTCCCCGCCCCCCCAGAAGAGGTCATCCTGCCCACCATAGGGGAGCAGCTGCAGGAGGGTGTTCCCCCCTTAGCTATGGTGGGGAATTCTTGTTAGAATGACCGTGCCTGGAAGATCAACAGTTCATTGAATTGAATAGATACTAGTTTGGTTTTGCCACTTAGAAAGCCCTGTGCTCTAATTTCATGATAATATCTACTATCAAACATTATTGACCAATGGATCAGAAAAAGCACAAGAAGAAAACAATTAGATACCGGGAGAGAAATCTCTTGGGAGTGGCATTTTTTATGCTGGCTCCAATGCTATAATCATTCAGAAAACCCTCAAAATCCTGTTTCCATCATTCTGCCTTTCTCCTTCCGCTGGGTAAGACTTTGAGGCAGAAGAAATCATGTTTTCTCTTTGAAATTTCAAAATCTTAACCTGGTGCTCCCAGGGAGACATGCTCCTCTGAGCTCTTCAATTGCTTGGTATTTATGAAGCAACTTTCTCCAAGGAGCTCCAAGCATTTGGTGTCATAATCAAGTTCAGCCGTACAATATTTCGTGATATTAAATGACTTTTGCTCAAAGCCCCAATAAGCAAACCATTGTTGGGTTGATCCGAATGCAAGAAGACTCTTTGATTTAATCGCGGACACTGCTAGACTCCCAGAGCACTCTGCTGAGACCTTGCTGACAGTAATCACTCTACTTTGCCTTCAGATATGTGCACCATGCATGCATTTGATGCTCTGGCTTGACGGTAAACTCCCAAGGGGCAGGGCAAAGTCTAGACAGCTGTGACATGCCTGTCCTGTACCTGGCACAGGGATAGTGGTATCCATCTGTGGAACCACAGCATTTAGTTATGTATTTTTGGGTGGCTATTCCTTCCATCTGTTCATGAAGCTGTGGGTGAAAACAAACACAGCTCCTTTGGCAGTTCTGAAGAAGGAGAAGGGGCTCTGTTTGCAGGCTTGTGACTCTTCCATGCAATGGAGTCATTGAGGGGCGGTCTTGCCTACACAGGAAGATTCATGCAAAATGAGAAATGTGACTTCTATCCTGGAGAAGCTGAGAGTGGGTTTGAAGAGATCAAATGACCCCAGGGCAGTGGAAGGTCCATGGTCTCAGGACTGAAACCACCTAGATTTCAATCAAGGTTCTACCTTTAAGTGGTTGTGTGTCCTTGAACAATCTTCAGTGTCTCTGAACCTCATATGCCCAGGAAACTATCTCTGGTCCTCTACGCATCTCAGATCCTCTGCAGCCTGACCTAGCACACATCTCTCTTTACACTGACTTAATTTCCCAGTGAGTATAATTTTCCAAGGTTGTTTCTTCCACTAGGAAGTGAGCTCTTTAGTGCTAGTGACATTTCATTTATCCCAGTATCATTCCTAGAAAATGAAGATGATGATACTATTACCTATCACATAATATTATAGGGGATCTGTTTATTAAATTGTGTGATGCCTTTTTTAGATAAAAAGCATAAGAAAACTAACTACTGGCTCTTGCAATAATTTATTCAGTAACTGCCTGAAATATGCAGTCCTACTGAAATCTATGATCCTCATTTGATGATGAGGCAACTGAGTCTCAAAGACATGAGCATGTGGGAGGTTCTTGTAAGGAGAGACAGTGCTGACTGGTGCTCAGGCTGGGCTGGTGATGGTGGGTGTTTGCAGGCAGTGGGAAGATTGCTTTCTTTCCAAGACGCTAAGGAGAAGGAGGAGGCTCTTGTTGAGAGTGGTTGGGAAATAGTTCTGTTCGGAAGCCTTGAGTCCTAGAATTCCAGAGTCCACAACAGGAAAGACCTGGAGATCCTGTAGGAAGTGCGTCCCGAGGATTAATGGTGGGTCTGAATGCTGAGCGAGGAGTTTTCCCTTTTCCTCATCTGCATTTGGGAGATCTTTACTTTTCCTTTTTAAAGATCAATGTGCTATATATCTTTTTTCTGAAGGTACATCTATTAAGCCAATGGTGGTTGGGCTTACAGACAATTCCTTACCATGTAATTAACCCCCTCGGGGTCCCATTAAGATCCAATGATATTTTGTGATTTTGTGAACTAC
This sequence comes from Canis aureus, assembly GCF_053574225.1. Lineage (NCBI taxonomy): Eukaryota > Metazoa > Chordata > Mammalia > Carnivora > Canidae > Canis > Canis aureus. The sequence continues at coordinate 16,959,231 of NC_135613.1, read as the reverse complement.
AAGTAAATAGGGACAGTGCCTACTGTGGGGATTGGGTTTAGAACTCCCAGTCTATGGAGCATAAGGCGTTCACTTGAGCTCTGTGTGCTTCTTGTCCCCCCGATGACGTCTAAGCATTCCCTGTGTGCGCTCACTTAGAGTTCACGATTTTATTGAATCCTATAGGAAAGGATGATATACTGGCTGGGAGAGAGTTCTCTGGAGCCAGGCTCTAGCATTACTAAGTGAATGATTTGGATAAGTTACTTAAACTCTCTGAGCCTTAGCTTCTTCATCTACAAGATGACAGCGGTGACAACACCTCTTTCCAGGGATTCTGTAAGGATGAAATAAGATAAGCAGGTGAAGTGCTTAGCTGGGCTCAAGGCTCATGGCTAATGCTCTTCAAATGCTAAGCACAGTTAATCAGGAGCAGTAACAATTTTTCGGTTGGTGCACTAGACGTGCTGCTGTTGTGCTCAGGTGCAGAAACCAGCTGGAGCTGGTGGGTGAGCATGGCCCAAGAATACCCAAGTGTTCCAGGTACCTATCAGGGATTCAGAATCTGTGGGTGCAAGACAGAGCTCCAGGGGCAGAGGGTCACGTGAGAGAAGGCCCTCTCTGTGCCCTGGGCCAGCTTCTGGGGGTGGCAAGGAGTTCAGTGTGGACTCGGTGGGGGTGACAAACACACATGGCCAGAACATAGGGGGTGGATACTGAAGTGTCTCTTAGGCCACCATGAGAATTCTAGTTTCTTTTCTCAGAAGACCTGAAGACCATTGAAGTACTTGAATCATGGGGGCGACTTGATCCAAGTCATTTTACAAGATTACTCTGACTGCCGGGTGGAGATGGAATTGGAAGGCATGAGTGGTCTCCAAGAGGGGGAGCCAGAACCGGGCAGAGGGGACAGATGGCCAAAGGGTGTTCCCATCCGTATCTGGTACCCACAGGAGCCCTGGCTCTTTGCAATACGTGTGCGATGCTTTCAGCTCAGAATACGAATATACACCCTTAGGGTATTTGTTTGATGCAGATTTGTCTCCACAGAGACCTCCAATATCACCTCCCACCCAGCTCAACCTGCACGGACAGGCCATCTGACTGGCAGGAGACAGTTGCATTGGGAGAGGCCCACTCTTGGGCTGGGGGCCGCCATGGCCAGGCTTGGAGGGCCAAGTCAAGATGGGTGAAGATCACAAGGACCTTGGGATCTCGTTCCTTTTTCCACTTGATGATGGGTCACAGGACACGGCTGCTTACCTGCATGGTGAACCCAAAGCATCCGAAGGAGTGTGGTGTCATGCAGGCACGTGAACGAGGACAACAGGAAATGCAAACTAGCACAGCTACAGCAGTGCAGACCACAGGCAGGAAACCTGGATAGATGAGGGCCATGCTGCCTGGCTTGACTTGCCCCCAGGTGACCCAACTTATAGGCCCTCCTGGTCCCCAAGGGCCAAGGGATAGTTAGTGATGATAAACGAGAAGGAACTGGGTTTCTCTGGCAGCCCAGAGGCAGGAAGAGAGAGGCAGCAACCAAAGCATGGTGCCCCGGAGATGGCAACTCTCCAGGGTGCCAGAGAAAGCAGCTGGCATACGTGGGCTTGAGGAGGACTCTTGGGAACAGCTCTCCTTAGAAACTTGGGGAGGAGACCCCCTATAACATCCAATTTAGGCCATGCAGGTCACAGACCCCAGCTGCTCTCTCTCATGGGCAGAGCTTCTGTCTTCAGACCTTGAGATATTTTGCACCACATCTCCTGGGGGTTCCTTGGATGTCCTTGAAGAAGTCACATTGCTGTTTCTAGGTTTCATGAGTTCTGGGTAACAGTTCCAGGTATGCTGATCTGTGCTGTGTGGCATTGGGCACGTCACTGAGCCTCTCTTATCCTCCGTAGTCTAAATATATGTGAAGAGAATGATCACAGTGGCCTTGCCACAGGGAAGTTATGAGGACCCACAAGGATAATAAGCATGAAGAATTTAGAAAGTAGAATATAACTATGTTATTAGTATTAATAGTGGTAGCAGCAATAAGTTAATATCAGTAGACCCTTGTTGAGCATCTACTATGTACTAGGTGCTGAGGTGGCCAGATGTGTGATACATAGGACTTCTACTTCTAGCTGCTTATAAACTTCACGTATATGATAAAATTAATAATACTAGCTAAGACTTCGAAAGGACTAGTGTACCAGGCACTGCTCTCAGTGTTTTATGTATTAAATAATTTAATCCTCCCAATAACCTTACTATGTAAGCTGCTGTTATCACCATTTCACAGATCAGGAAACTGAGGCATAGAGAGATCTAGTAACTTTCTCCAAGTCAGGTTATCTGGTTAAGAGTTGGTACCAGCATCGAATTCAGGCCAGTTAGCTGTAGAACCCATATTCCTAACCACTACTACACACGGTCTTTTGAGCCAGAAGCTCTGCTGGTGGTTTGCAGGACTCCGCGTGATAGCTATGCAAGACAGCTATGTCTGTGTGGGTTCAAAGCTTGGGTTATGAACCACTTCCCCATGCAGCCTTCGGAGCTCACCAGTGAGACGTCCAGAGAAGGATAACTAAACTAAACTTCTCGAAGTCATTGACATGATACACATAACCAGTAGGAGGCATCTTTCAGGCTCGCTTGAGCAGTGATGTGTGGACAAATTATTGAAGGGACCATCAAGTCAGAACCCAGAGACAGTCCTGGGGAAGGAGAGGGCTGATGTCAAGGCAGCTAGCTACTGCAAACATGTAGCGTATTGGGAAGGGGGCCAGGAGAGCATATCCACCCAAACACGCTCTCATCCGCCTGGCACCAGCCCCCCGCAGCGCCCCTCATTGACCACATCCAACCAGCATCCAGCAGGCAGTGGGGTCTTCCCACTGCTGCCCTGGTTGATGTAGGCCACACATGACAGCCTCCTGGGGCCCAGAACTTGGTAGAAAAGAATGGAGATTGCTCTGCAGGAATAGACAGAGAATATCCAGAGGAATGATAAAACTCAGCTTCAAACCCAGAGTTTTCTCCCGCTGAAGCCTGAATTTTCAATCATTCTGCTGGAAGGACGTGGTGACGTGGCGGTGCTAGTACCATGCACGGACCTGCTTGGGAAAAATCAAAGCTCCAGGTAGCAGGCTGATCGGATCTTCGATACTCAGCTGACGAGAAATTCAGGAAACCCTCCTTCGAAATCATGTGTACATGTTACATTGGCACCCATGCTGAGAAAAATTTTTATTATTTTTAAGCAAACCAAGCTGATCTTTACAAGGCTGGGATTCATGAGACCATACTGCAAACCACACCCTCACAAAAAGGGGGGAAATAAAAAGAAAGAAAGGAAAGAAAGTTGAATAGCAATCCATTTTTAAAAGAATTCCGTTACACATTTGAATGATAGGTAATGGGGAGTCTGACAAGTTGCGTGTTCGAGGTCCCTTCCTAGTGGCACCACCATGAATAGACAATGAGGACACATTTGCTTTTCTTCAACAAGCCGGAAGAGCTTATTTCCCTGTGCAATGAAAAGTCCTGTGAATTGGGCCAGAAAGCACAACTGTGATTTATCTAAAAACAACTGTTAAACATCTCAGAAATTAAACTTACTGAAATGTAGGGGAAGGAAGGTTAGAATAGACGCTGGGAACAAATATCAGATGTCCCACTTCTGTGGTGAGGGGCGGGCGGGGGAAGGTGTTGTTTTTATTGATTCCATTCTTTCCTCCGATGAGGCTTCATTGTGCTCTCATTTGCCTGGGAGAGACGCAGTGCTCAACGAGCCTGGGGTTTTAGCATCCAGGACATTTTGCATGAGCCGCAGCCCACCCCATGGAGGGGCGAGCTGGTGCCATGTGGGGAAAGCCGTGTGAGTGGCTGGTACATGGGGAGTGAGTCCCATACACCCGGTTCTCAGCTAAGTTCTTTCCATGGTTTATTTCATTTGCTCCCCAAAGCAAGCTCATGAAGCAGGTGCTATCCTAGTCCCCATTTTATAAGGGAAGAAAATGAGGTACGAGGAAGTTCATGAACTTTCCCTGGATCCCACAACTGGTAAAGGTAGAACCGGGAATCCTATTCCAAGCTGCTTGATTTCAGAGTCACCGTACATCGTCCCTTTGCTCGATTGCAGATCGATTGCTGCATATTTGCCCTTCCCTGCAGAGTGACGCCCGGAAAGCTCAGTAAAATTGAGCTTCTACTATATTCCAGGAACGGCATAGGGAACTCATCCATATATTATCTCCCATCCTCCTGACAGCTCTGTGAGGTGACTGTCTTCTATTATTCTCATGCTCTGACTGGGGAACTTGATGCTCAGTGAGGTTTTGTGACATTTCTTTGGCCACACAACTCATCAGTTGAAGAACGAGGATTCAAAATCATGTTTCTACGACCCTAAAACCTGTGCTCCTTCTTCCACACGCTATATCTGAGCTGCTGCTGAGCAGAACAGTCAAAATCTCAGTGTGGTTATTTGGAGCAGGGGGCTGTTGCTAGAGCCATGGGGTCTGGTCCATCCTCTACCCTGGTGTGTGGTCTGCTGTGAGTGTGTGAGCCTGCACACGCATATGCACACATGCATGCAGTAGTTAGTGCAGTAAAGGTGTAGTAGTTAGCACCTTTGTGCTGGACATCAGCCCACCCCCAGCTGCATGAGGTCCGCAGCCCACCTCCCACCGCCACCCTAGACCGCAGGTACGTGTGCGTGTGAGGGTGGATAACTTGTCTGCAGAGCCCTCAGGATGCGCAGCCATGTGCTGGGATCCACGTGGCCCATCCCGGGAACAGACGACCATTCATCGCCATCAGTTGGAAGAAAGAAATCGATACCAGCAAACCCATATTTTTTTTCCTGCCACAAAACCTGACTCAGGCACATCTGTTTCTTTATGATGTTTTTACCATTATTTTCCTCACATTCAAATATGGATGATCTGGGAGCTGTTAAACAGTTGTTTTCATAAACGGCACACCCTTGCCTTCCCAGGGTCTTTGGAGACTTTCCCCAATACCAGGTAGAGAGAAGCTCCTTCTCAGGAGAGACGCAGCTTGGAAGGTGAGCAGGGAATCCAGAGGGGACACCCACTCCTCCCCAAAGAGGACCCCTTGAGATGGCCGCCGATTGAGAAGGCAGGCTGTCTTCCATCTCAAGAGCCCATGAGCACCTGCCCTCCATGGAATGCAGAGCCCATTGCCCTGCTGGCTTAGGAATGTAGCTCCAAACCCCAAAAGTCATGTGCAAGTGTGCAGAGCTGAAAGGTTTCGTTTTCCTTCAGCCAGAGATGGGTACCATGAACTGGCTGGAAAACTGGCTCATAGGTGGAACCACTGAGGAAGCGAAAGGGGCTCCACCTTGATGCAAGAAGAGGCCAGGAGGCTGGGGAGTCTGTTCTGGAGATGAGGGTGTGCCTGTTATTAGTGCCTCCAGCTTGGAGTCAAGGGTGGAAGAGAAAAGATCTGTCTTACCGTAAAGACAAATGTTTTTGTTCAAAGATCTATGGGCTCATGGAAGAGGTAGTGAGTTCAGGTAGTTGTTTGGGTTCAGATAGAGCTTGTTCAGGTACCACAGGTAGTGAGCCCTCTGTCATGAGAAATAATGCAAAAAAAATCTCTAATAGATATTGGAGAATAAATTCATGCACTGGGTGGCAGGTTAGAGAGATGACCTCTCAAGTCTCTTTCTCCCGTGAGATGTTGAGCTTAGAAATGATCAGTAGTCTTGCCAAGCATGGAGGTGTGACTACTGTTTTCACAGCAGCTGATCAAAGTGGCTCCGGTTTACAAACACCGACCCAGGAGGTATTGAGAACTTGTGCACGTGAGCTCTGAAGCTGGTAGATTTGGGCTCCAATGTTGGCTCTGGCTTGAGCTGTGTGACCTTGTGCGAGTCTCAGTTGGAACACACCTGTCTCCTAGGGAGTTTTGCAGATTCAATGGCTCATGAAATGCCAAGTGCTTAGCGCTCGGTAAACGACAATGGCAGGTATACACACACAGCAGTAGGTGTCAGGACCCCTCGTTGTGAGCTCAGTAACGTGCTTGTTTTACAAGGCGACATACATTCGGTGTTTGTCCTAGGTCTAGAAGCAGCTGTGTCTCCCCTTACTTTTGGAATTAAAACGCGTTAAATGCAGCAATGCTTTTATAATCAATAAAGAGGGTAAAACTTCCCTGGGTACTCTGGCCTTCCTAAAATTAAGCCCTGGATCTATTACTATTTATATTCAGATTTTAGACTCTCCTACAACTTAACCCGGTCTGTCTTTCTCTGTCTCTGTCTCTGTGTCTCGTTCTCTCATACACACACAAATACCACAATTTTAAAGAATATATTCCCTCTGCTGTGTGAATGAAGTGAGGTGTTGGGAGTTATTTTCTTCCCCCCCCCTTTTTTTTTCTTTTTGTAAAGGGAACACCTTTTTGGGGTTGGCATGACATTAATAAAAATAATAAAGGAGAAGGTTTGGAGGGAAGAGGTAAATAAGGCAATTCATACATCATCTGGGAGAGACACAAGAGTAAGGCAGAGAAAAATCACCATCCCGTGTTGTGAACTGGGAGATTTTCATGAGTCAGCTCCTCTGCTGTTTCCTGGGCTCCCAGCTGCCACTGCTGTGGGGCTGGCTCTCTCCAATCCACAGGGCTGGGCCTGGTTTGGACATCTCTCATAATTAACTGTGCTGCTTCTCTGCAGTGGGTGCTAATGGAGGCATCTCTTAGGTGCAGCAAGTTGAAACTCCAGACAATCCCTCCCGGCACCAACCACACACACCTGTACACACACACAGAGTAGGGTGACAGTGGTGACCTTGCGGAGTGTACGTACATGCAGGCGAATACAGGGCCCGTCCAAAAAGGAAGTGCCGGGTCTCTTGGTCAAGAAATACTAAAAATTCAAGACAGCCAGAGCAGAGCATAAATGTGCAGAGAACTTGGAAGTGTGGGGTCTTGTGTGACTGCATGGGTCATACATGGATGAAACCATCCCCAGTTGTTGCCTTTTTAGATCACAAGCTGTGTCGGAGTGATGGTAAATAGAGTGGGGGGTGAAGGGCTTTACTCAGTCCCCTTTGGTCAGCAGCTACCTCAGAGTGAGATGAAAATGCCACAGAACCCTCATTCTGGAACCCACCAGATCAGAGGAGGGAAGTTCAGCCGTGCCTTGTAGGCAGATGAAACGCTCTTCAGAAGAGGTGACCAGTGATAGTCAACAGACTTTCAAGAGATGCCCCATCACCAGGGACCAGTTAGAAAACCTTATTAAAATCTCAGAACTGTACAATTTACAGTTGGAGGATTGGCTAGGAAACATCTCTTCTAACAAGCCTTATTTTCCAAATGTGGACACTGAGTTCCAGAGAGAAGGGAAAGACACTTCTGGTAACACTTCATCTTTTTTTTTTGGAACACTTCATCTTTATTGCACCTGTATGCATTTTACCTGCATTTAACTCCCAAACAGCACAGGAGGGAAGCAGAGCTGTTACACCCATTTCACAGGAGAAATTGAGGCTGATTAAAGGTCAGTGGCTTTCTGCAGATCACACAGCTGGCAAGTGGCAGAGCTGCCTTCTGAACCTGATTCTGGGGAGCAACGTTGTGAGTGCTTGGCCACATCCGAAGCAATCGAGGGGTGCGGTCCCCAGTTCCTATTCCCAGCTCAGTGTACCCAAACCTCCTTCCTTTTGGCTGCCTGTCTCCTGCTGGGGGTAGCCCGATACCCCCTCACCCTCCTGCCACTCCGCCAAAGTTGGAGGTGGGTCTTCACTGCCAAGTGAATTCTCACTGGTGGACACACAAGAGCCATTCGATAAAACAAGACTCATCAGAACCTAAGAAACAAGAGACAGTGGGGTGACCTCGAAACCAGAGCCTAAAAAAGCATATGTCCCCGGAGAAGGCCAGGGCCACGTGCCCACCGTGCCAGCCCCCAGGCTCCTGCTGCAAAGGAATTACATGCTGAGGCCAAGGTACCAGGGGCCTTGGCCAATCTCCCCAGGTCTTTCCTGCCGTGTGCTGGCCTGGACCTGGCTGCGTCCAGCCAGAAATGGGAAGATGGGTGGGAACCCAGGAGAAGGCCTCATCCGAGCTGATCTCAGAGCCCCAGCAGGGCCTGGTGTCCCACCCAGCGAGGGCCAACACGCCTGCCAACATGCTTGCCAGCCAAGCTGTATAAACATTCGAGCTCTGCTGGCAGAGCTGGCGACACAGAGGGGACAGACAAGAGGCTTCTCCTCCCGGGACTGTATGTGGCCGAGTGTGCCCTGCTTCCTGTGGACTTCCTTCCTCACTGTGTCCTCCTCCCTCCTGGTCCCTCAGAACCACAGGCCTAGAGGGCTTTCTTAGAGACCCATGTAGTTCTCGGCTTCATTTCCTCTTTGCAAGGACCCATCCTATTTTTATTCTGCTTCTGCTTACAACACCCGGGGCTTGCTGTCCTTCCACCGCACCTCAGAGACGGTTTCACCCAGGCAGCAGAAAAAGCCACATCACTTCAGTGATGCAGCCCACGTGTGCCCGGCTCGAAGCCTTAAAGGGAACACGGAAACTCATAAATGTAAGGTAAAGGCAGTGGCAAACCTGAATTTTAGTTTAGTTTGGAAACACACACTTTCCCCCATTCAGGGAGTGGGGCATGATGAAAGCCAAGTCTAATATTTTTATATAATAATAATTAGGTGCTTTACATATGTATTCATGATGGAAACACACAAACCTTGAGAAGTTGGTTAGGAATACTAAATGAAGTGGGGTATTTAGCAGCTCTTAGTGTGGTGATTTACGTGTTTATCAGCTGACTTATAGAGATTTCCAAGTATATTAAATAGAAAGGCAAGATGCAGAAAAGTTAGTAAAATATGCTTGTTTGTTTTTAAATAGACCACTAGGGATACATATAAAAAAGCATAGAAAGAGGAGAGAGAGAGAGGGAAATGGATGGATGGATGGATGGATGGATGGATAGGATAGATGGGTAAGTGGGTGGATGGATGGATAGTTGGATGATGGATGGATGGGTGGATGATGGGTGGATGGGTGGATGGTTGGATAGATAGAGATTTTTACATACTTTTTAAATTAGAGAAGTGTCAAGGCTACAAAAATGTTGAATACCAAATACAAAGAGTTCCATGTCCAATTTCAGCACTTCTTTGGCTCTCCTCCTTCCATTTGCTTCCCATCCCACTAAGAGTAAAAACCACACAACTTTCCATGGCTGAAAGGGCTACACCTTGGGATTTCATGCTCCTTTGTCTTCTCCTCTCCCTCAGCTGCAGTCTTGTTGGTCACCTTGCTGTTGCTCAACCAGTAAGCACCCCCCCGCCCACCATGGCTACCTCAGGCCCACACACCACAAGCGCTGCCTCAGCTAAGCTCCAGCCTGCCCTTTCTTTGAAGGGACATGGTGAACTACACCCAGGAGCTTCCCCTCGGTCGTCTCCTACAGCTCTACTCTGTGGTCCATACTTCACTATCTTCCTTTGCTTCCACAGCCCCTTGATGGTATCAGGTCTCCCCCACATTCCCTCTGCTCTAGTGTGATTCCAGGGTTTCTGGCAGGAGACTGTCACCCCTTACGGCGTTGGGCTAGTTTTGTTTTCTCATCAGAAGTGTTAGGAGATACCTGTCACGTGTGCAGACTCACAGGTTGGGCTGCTCTTGGTTTGCAGCAAGAGAAGAAAACATCATGGGCAAAGCAACCAAAGATGTGGACTTCTCTAAGGCTCAGCTTCCTTAGCATGAAAATGGGGCTCAAGAAAGTGTCCATTTCAAGGGAAGTCCTGAACATGAAGAGGAAAAGAAGGATGTGGGACAGTGTCTGGCTACAGAGTAACACTTCCTCAGTTTACCCCCTTTGACTGTCACCTGTGCAAGTCCCGGCTCTCTTTCCTTTTGCTTTTTTCCCCTTTGGAGACTTGAATTCCACTGCTGAGTCATAGACAACACCTTCTTTGTGGCCTAGGAAGAAATGGTGGCTCTTTCTACTTCGTCCTCCCTTCTCTTCCACGTCTCCCTCTCTTCCTCTTCTCTTTCCTTCTCTCCTTTCCCTTTCTCTCCCTTCTCCCTTCTTTCCCACCCTTCCATGGTCCTGTGTGTTGGGTGTGCCAATTTTGTCTGCTAGGCCTCATGTCTCCTCATCACAGGCTGATGAAAGCTCTGGTTCCCTTCTCAAGAAGTGCATTTACTCTCCAGTTCTCTGTGCCCAAGGGCAAATCTCAGGCCTCCCACCACTCTTGGATGGGATCCTAGTCAGAAGGAATCAAGGCACAGACCCCAGGGTTCGCGTTTCATGGCCCTTGCAGACCACCTTGCAACACTTAACAGGCCCTGGTTGATGATGTGGCCCCATGGCCAGCACTGGCTCCCGGAGCCATGCACCATTTCAGGTCTGTCTGCCTCCTCCATCCCAGGTCCCAGTGCCCTGGGAGTGGCTGTTTGTCCCAGCACTATGGTTTTGGACAGGAAGCAAGAGCTTCCGGACCAACTGGCCATCAGAAGACTCTTTCCCTAGGAACAACGGGTCCCTTTTTCAACAGTGGCCTTTTTATAAATTTTAATCTTCCTCCTTTGTCAAACTTCCCTCCTTTCCCGTGACTGAGGCACAAGGACAACCAGCCCCACAAGACAGATCAGACCCTTTAAATTGTCACCTGCCCAGTGGGAAAAAGCCCCCATTTACCTCATCTCTGCCTCTCTCAGTAAAGAAAAATATGGGAACAGGAAAATAACCCCATAATCTGAATTTCTAGATTATACTTAAATTGTGTTTTGGTGGTGGTGTTCAGAAAAAAAAAAATATGTCAAGGCTGTAAGACAACATTTTGATTAGTGTTGACATTTTCTACCTGCTTTCCTCCTACTTGGGAATTTTAGTTTAAAAAAATGAGTCAAAAAAATGACTTACCTTTTAGGTAAGATGAGTGTTTGAAAATGTAGATGAAGGAGGGCCTGACTGGCTCAGTCAGTAGAGCATGTGACTCTGAATCTTGTGGTTGTGAGTTTGAGGCCCATGTTGGGTATAGAGATTACTTTTAAAAAATCCTTAAAAAGAGGGACACCTGGGTGGCTCAGCAGTTGAGCATCTGCTTTCAGCTCAGGACGTGATCCCAGGTTCTGGGATCGAGTTCCGCTTTGGGCTCCCTGCGAGGAGCCCTCTTCTCCCTCTGCCTCTGTCTCTGCCTCTCTCTGTGTATCTCTCATGAATAAATAAATAAAATCTTTAAAAAAAATCTTAAAAAAGGACAAAGGAAGAAAATGTAGATGGAGTCAATGCCATCCTCACCTAACCTTTGGGCTCTGTTTTCTGGGGTGTACACATGGCATATACATCTACTACTGATTGTACCCCAGAAGGACAAATATGGCAACCATGAAACAGGTAGCTTCTGGGAAACATAGTAGTAACTCCACTCTTTGTGTGTGTGTGTGTGTGTGCGCACACATGTGCGATATATGTGAATATGTGCCCACACATAGCCACAACCTTGAACCAGGGGGAGGGAGTATAGAAGAGAGAATGTCGTCCCTTCTAAACTCTGGCAAGAAAATATGCAGAACCCCTCCCCATAATGTATGGCATTGCCCTGTCTAGGAACATGGTCTATGCTATATTCATCCATCATCCACCCATCCATCTGTCTATCCATCATCCACCTATCATCCATCCATCCATCTATCCATCACTTATCCCTCCCTTCACCCACCAACCAAGAATTATTGGGTAATCGCACTGTTCCAGACATGATGTTCTATAAGTTACGTGGGGTTAGTATTTAACTCTCCCAATAACCCCATGAGGTAAATCTCTTATTTTCCCATAGGTAAGAAAGCCAAGACTCAAGGAAGTTAGTAACTTGTCTAAGTCATGAGCTGTAAGTGGTTGAACCATAATTCAGTCCTTCATTGTCTAACTCCAAAGCCTGCAGTCCTTCTGTAACATCATGCTTTTCTGTGGTGGGGGGAAGAGCACAAAGAGGGGGTATCAGGTGTTGTCAGATGGAAGGGTTAAGAGGGAAGGGAAGGAGGTGACTTATAACAGGCATATTAGTTTGGCCCTGCCTCCTTCTAGAAAGGGTTTCAAATGTCTTGGCTTAAGTATTTTTAAATTCAAGTTACAGCAAGGTAACCAAGTTGAAATGGCCCAAACAGAAGGTAAAATCAAAGTCATATCTTGATATCTAAATATAGGAAACTTGGTGTTAGATAGTATTTAGGATGTTATGGGTGGAAGAGTTTATCCTTTCATGAAAAATTTGGGGACTGGGAAAATTGGGGGAGATATTGACTGAACCCCTGCTATGTGCTGTGTATCTGTGTATTTTTAGTGGTATGTATCTTGGAGATAGAAACTATAGATTGAATTTTTCATTTATGTGTCAATACTTGGCTTAATTCCCAAAGTGGTTTATGGGATACATGAACAAAATAATGCTTAGGAGACAACCCAAAAATTAAAAAAAAACACACACACACAAGAGAATAATGGAAATAACACACTATAAAAGGAAGTCAAGACTAGAGAGTAACCATAGGCAGAAGTGCAAACCAGATAACTACACATGTGCACTGATTGGCCCACACATTTGGCTTTGAGCTTCCCAGTGAACAAAGTGAAAAGGGAAACAGAACCAGTCCTGTGGTTTTCCTTGTCCACGAATTAAAAACAATGCAGTTTCTCTAGAGGTAAAGATAAAGAGAAGTTCACATTCAAGTGGGTAGATTCAGAGAATCCAGCCATTATGATACCCACAGCATGACAAACAAAATGCAGTAATGGCCACTGATTCCAGTCCAGTATGGAAATGTGTCTCCTATGAAAGAGACGGGATATTCTCAGCTGGGGATCACAGTGGCTTAAGTCCCCAATCTTTGAGAATTTGATTTACTTTAATCTTGCAGAAAAAAAAAACTTTAAATTATCACATAAAAAAAATCTCTTGGGATATGTAGGTTCTTTTTAATAAAACTTGCAACTCATCTAAATTCTAGGAGCTTTGTGGTTGTGCTGATATATCCGGGTATTTAATGAGGAATTTTAGCTGCTTAGCATAGCGTCTGGCACATTGTAGACAATCAATAAAAATTTGTCCAGTGAGTGAATAGAATATAAACAAGGTGGCTGTTGAGCAAAAAGAAATGGGATGAGTTTAATAAAATACTAGAAATTATTATTACAGATACCATCCCATTGCTACATCAAGCTACCCCTGAGTTCCCAGGCACTGTAGGCTTTGGATTTGAATGCTCAGACATCTGTACAATGCTAGCACTAGAAAACACTAGCTTTTTGATTTCACATATTGTGACTCAATTCCTCTGATAAAAGCAGATAGCTTTTTAATCAACATTATTGAGGCACAATTATATATAATAAGATGTGCACAGTTTCAGTGAAAGGCTTGATGAATTTTGATAAGTGGATCACCCCATGTAACCACCACCTCAAAGAAGACAGACCATTTCTAAAACCCCAGAGAGTTCCCTTGAGTCCCTTGGTAATGAACTCCCCCACTCCTCTCCCCAGGCAACCACTGATTATGTTGATGAGTTTCTAATCTGTTTTTCATGTTGTTCTTAAGGTTAAGATTTTGATGGAACAGAAAGTTTAAAAGTTGGAGGCTATTCATTAAGGCTTAACCCTCTTACTCTAGGGGTGGGGAAGCTGAGACCAGCAGGCTTGTGCTAGGCTAGTTGGCAGCCGAGTTGATGGACCCTCAGATCCCATGGGCCAGGGCTCCTTCCACTGCCCGCCCTAGCTCCACAATTCCGGTGCTGACAATGAGGGGCCCCTGGGAGGGAAACGGGTAGGGAGAGTAAGTGACATACATTTCATTGAAGTTAAAAATTGCAGTGGTGGTGGAAATTATTCTGAATTATCTTCAGAATTATTAAGAAAATGATACCCTTAAATAAATGTTTGAAAGAAATGAGTTTTGTTGGGAATAATACCTCACAGCCACTTCTCAGAAGTCCAAAGAGAGAAGCAAATTAAGAGATGCCCTTCAAGCAGTTGGGGGGAAAGAAAAAACACAGAGTTCCTAATAAATATCTCACCAATCCAATTATAACATTCAAATCAAGGAGAAGAAAATGCGGTATCAAATATAATGAAAGCTTTCTTTCCCATCGAAAACACAGCCTGCTTCTCATTGTCCAGTGCTGAAGGGGATTTCAAAGTCAGCATTTATTGGAGAGGGGAAAAAAATGCCATGTAAATCAAAGTGAAATAATCAAATTTTTCTGGTGGAAATAAGTGCAGTTGTTTGATGTAATTTTGACATTCAGCATAATTTTAGCATCAACACTGAAGTTAGGGGATCGGGGTGTCTCCATGAGATTTGTACAGTGAGAATTTACCAATCAGGAAAATCTAACTTAGGCTTTGAATACAATGAGGCATTCTGCATTTTGGGGTAAATATAAAGTGTTCTACTGGATTCACTACCAATAGAGAGGAGAAAAGACCCGCTTCCATGTATAGTGGGTCCACCTAGAACCTCAGAATGTAATGCTATTTAGAAATCAGCTTTTGTAGATGTAATTAGTTAAAATGAAGTTGTCCTGGATGAGGGTGGGCCCTAAAGCCAATGACTGGTGTCATTGACTGGTGTCATTGACGAGGGGTGGCTGGTGTCACTGGTGTCATTGACGAGGGGACACTTACCAGAGATTAGAGGAATATGGTGATGGGGGAGATACTGGCATCATGCAGATAGAAGCCAAGGGACAACAAGGATTACCAGGAGCCACCAGAAGCTGGAAGAGGCAAGAATCCTTCCCTAGAGCTCATAGAGGAGGTGTGGCGCTGCAGATGCCTTGGGTTGGTCTAATCCCAACGGGTAGACCCCACCTAGGATGCCTGGCCTCCAGAACAGTGAGAGGAGGCATTTCTGTTGTTTTAAGCCACACATCTTGAGGGGCGTCCTTTATGGCAGCTCTAGAAGACCAGTGCACCAGTGCTGTGTAGCCTCCCTTCTGGTTCTAGAAACAAGAACCTGTTCACGATCATGGGGCCAGAATACCAAGGAATCTGGGAGGTGACTTTTCCTAACAGAGAAACTGGGTTCAC
This sequence comes from Canis aureus, assembly GCF_053574225.1. Lineage (NCBI taxonomy): Eukaryota > Metazoa > Chordata > Mammalia > Carnivora > Canidae > Canis > Canis aureus. The sequence continues at coordinate 16,944,182 of NC_135613.1, read as the reverse complement.
AGTATTTTGAGTCAGCATTTGAGATTCTTCCAGACACCCTCTGAGAAGTTTTAGCTACTCTTTCCCTCCAGCGAATGAGAAACAGAAGCCTTAGTGAACCCTAAAGCTTCCAGCAGGAAACCAATCTGCATCCCTGCTGATGCCTGTTCTACTTTTATAGTGAAAAATCGTGGTGATGCTGACACAGTAGACCTCCACCAGGAGACGAGCCCAAATGGCTTCCCAGGGAGCTTGCTCTGAGCGCGGAAGAGGTGGAACGAAGGACCCTTGGGTCCCTTTTCTGCCTGGAACCACCCAGCATCTCAAGGAGACCAGCAGGGTTCATAATCGCTGACCTGGTGTGAAGACACAATGGCTTAGGGCAGAGTAGGAGGGGACATCGGGGGCAGGGGGAGCTCACATAACAAGCAACCACTGGGGTATGACACCGGGACTCTGCCCTTCTGTGGGTGGAGGTTGGTGGGACTCCCAGAAGCCTACTGTGCAGACAGAGCATGGTCTAACCCCAAGGGACCTGTGCCACCTAGCAGGCGACACTGCTCATGAATGTTAATGGGGCAGCAGATGGGATTATTGTTCACTGCTCTTTTGCCACTCACGTCTCTCAAATTGGATTGAGTTTCCACATGAGTTTCCCGTGGCAGCTGTAACAAATCACCCCAAACTGGGTGCTGTACACCAGCAGTGGTTCAGAGTCTCCCAGTCCTGGAGGCCAGAAGTCTGACATATAGATGCTCCCTTTGGAGAATCTGCGCCTTGCCTCTTCCGACTTGTGGCTGCCCTTGGCATCCCTTGGCTTGCAGCCGTATTCCTGTTCTGTCTTCCCATTGCCTTTCCTCTCTGTCTTTAAACTCCCCCTGTCTCTCTCATATAAGGATATGTGAGACTGAAAAAAAAAAAGATATCTGAGATTGCATGTAGGGCCAACCTGCATAATCCGGAATAAATTTTTTTCTCAAGATTGTTCACTTAATCACATCTTTTGCCATAGAAGGTGATATTCATAGATTCTGGGCATTAAGACAGGGGCGTCATTTTGGGGGAGTCATCATTCAGCCCACGGTAGCCTCCATGCTGTGGGTTTTGCAGTGCTTCTTACTGTAGTAGGTGGAGTTGTCTTTGAGAATCCATGCATCTCTCTTCTCCCTGCTTGCGCTCCTGCCACTTTGCCATGAGAACTGTATGTCCCAGATAGCGGCTGCTCCTTCATTCTGGGACCAGAATGAGACTCTGGAGGAACAGACCCATCTCGTACAGCTTGGAGCAGAGCTGTTGTTGCCGAGTCACAAACTAGGATGCTAAGAATAAATGTTTGTTACTGTTTATCACAGAGACCTGGGGCTTCTTGTTATTGCATCAACAGCTGACTAATATGAAACAAGATTGCAGCTTGGTTACAAGTAAGCTTTTCTAATATTTCTGGGTCTTTGAGCATGATGGTTCCCCGAAATGTCCCCCTGAAAATCCATCTGGGGAGTGCTTCCTCCTCTTCACCGTAAAGGCTTGATAAACCTAGATGGAGGGTCTCAGAAATACATTCTCAGAATGCCTTGCTTCCGCGCATCTATCTTGCCCACTAGCCTTTTCCTCCGTGTCAAGGATGGTACTAAACTATTTCTATATACCCAAGTGAATACATAAAAACACACATGAGTAAATGACTGGAGCATCCACACCTTCTAAGGCTGTAAGAATGAAAAAAAGTTTTGTACTGGGCTTGGGCACATGGTGGTACCATGCAGGAGTGCCTGAGTTTGAATCCCAGCACTTCCACTAACTAGGCATGTGAACGTGAGCTAACTCCTTAACCCCTCTGATCTGTCCCCATGTGCAAACCAGAGCGCTAATAGCCCCATTGGACTGACGTGAGTTGAAAATGAATAAGCATTTGGAACAATGGCTGGCAGCAGGTCATCACTATCAAAGCCAGGACTTGGCAAACTATGGCCTGTGGCCCAAATCTGGCCTGTAGCCTGTACTACGGCCTGCAAGCTAAGATTGGCACTTGCATTTTTAAATTGTTGAAAATAAATGTCTTAAAAGGATAAAATTTCATGATACATGAAAATTATATGAAATTCAAATTTCAGCGCCCACAAATAAAGTTTTATTTAAACACAGCCAGATCCACTTTTTGACATAGTATCTATGTTTTTGTACTACAATGTCATGGTTGTGACAGGGACCACTATGGCCCACAAACCCTAAACTATTTACTACGTAGTTCCTTACAGGTAAAGTTTACTGGCTTTTGACCTAAGCTGTTCTAAGTTACATACTTAGCAAATGTGCCCCTGTACTAGGGCCAGGAGGCCAGAAGCACAACCCCTTTGCCTGATCACTCCTTAGCCGGCCAGTCTAATGGGGATTTCTGCAAAAATCACAGATTAAATCACAGTACTGTTGATTTCATCTGGAAGCCAGGAAAGTGGAAAATGGAAATTCACATCTTTTTTCATCTCCTCCCCCTTTGTTTCTGTCATCTGTGCATGTCCTGTGTGCATCTGAATGATGTCCCTTAGGTACTAAATGAGTAAATAGGAAAGAAATAGACAAAAAGATGGATGAGTAAAGAAGAATAGAATTCAGGGATTGCAAATTTACTGTAGTCTGAGCTTTCTCTGATTTTCTCTGTGAAGAATTTAGAAGCTTCCTGTTTTCTGCTTTGTTGTCTCCTCCAATTAATTAATTAATTAATTAATTAATCAATCAATCCATTCAGTAATTCATAAGCACCTATTTATTAAGTATCCATTATATGCCAAGAATTGTGCCAGGTGTTAGGACTCAAACAGTGAACAGTATGAACCCATTGGCCTAGATCTGACCAAACTCCTGATCCATATGGGGCCCATGTGGGACGCTTGGGGTGAGTTAGATAAAGGCATTCCATCTCTCTGGGCAGAGTGTATGGCTTAGCACATGTAACAAGGACTGGATACCAGCCCAACCCACTTCCCAGTCCAGTGACCTTGTGCAGTGCACAACCGATACAAGTGTACATGGCACTGAGTCTCCTGGAAGGCACTGACAGCTAATAGGGACATAGGACATAGGATGGGTGGGTGAAGATTGAAGGGCATGCAAAGCAGCATCTGACATGGCCCTAGTTGAGCCATAAGAGGCATCTCAGAGGGGGTGACTTCTAAGAGGAGGCCAGTACCTAGAGCAGCGACAACAACCATACAATAAGCGTTTTCTTTCCCTGTTATTGTTTCTTTTAAATATGAGGATTCTGGGGCATGGGGAGGTCAATTAATCCTTTACCTGTTCCTCAAACTTCCTTCATAAAGAAGAGAGAATTTATACTCTACCATTTAGGCCTTTGTAATGCAGTCACTGGCGTTGCATTTTGGCAGAGGCACTAAATGACTTGAGAGAGTTGGGAGATGGAGGGAAGATGTTTTTATTATTATTATTATTATTCAGAAGTTTTTATTTGATCATATAAATCGTTACACTCACTTAAGCTTCTGCCTCAACCAAGACCAAGAATTACATCTACCAATATTCTCAGGCCCACTGCTACCATATAGAACCTTAAATTGTAACTTGCAAGAAAAAGAAATAATCGTGGGGATTTATCATGATTGGACCATCAGATGCTAGCAAATCAAAGCTGCTTTGCTGTAGAGATGAATCTGCATGTGACGTAGGCTTGCATGCTGAACCGACTCTGGATATCACGGCCAGACCTGCTCCTCTTCTTTCCATTGGTGTGTTTATTTTCCTCTCATTTATTAAATATACCTGCATGTAAGGCATCTCTGGACTCCATCATCTGCATTTTGAAGAGGAGACCCTCCTTCTGTGAACCCCCTCCTTTGAAAACTAAAACCATGTGGAATTCTTTATCTCTATAGATGAAGGCAGATATACAAGGTATGTTATATAATACCACACAGCAAGAAACTGCTCTGTTAATAAAACTCAGGGAATTTCTAGTAGCAGCTGTGATAACAGAGCCCAGGGAGTGTCATGCAGGGAGCGTAATAAAGTACAGTAGAAGAATTCAGGTTGTGTCTTTCAAACTCACTCTGTATGACAGTTCTGAGCCTGCTGATTGCATTAGCCAATGCTAAAACCCCACCCTACCCAGAAATCGTAACCGCCTAGAAGCTTTACTTGCATCACATACTTGCTATTTTGTATAGAATCTTCCCAGATGAACTTTTCCCAAAATGCAGCCCAACTGTCTTTTAGAAGTCCCTACTCACTTTTCCTTATTCTACTTTTTCTACTAAGAATTATCAATATCTAACATAATACACATATTAGCTAGTTAGTGCTGCATAACAAATACTGCAATACTTCGTGGCTTAAAACAGCAATGTTATTGCCTTACAATTTTTGTGGATCAGAAACCTGAGTATGACTTACTTAGATCTTCTAGCTCATGGTGTCTTACAAGGGAGCAATCAAGATGTTGACTAGGACTATGGTCGTCTCATGGCTCAACTGGGGAAGGATCCGGTGGGAATCATTGGGAACCGTTTTTCAGGCTATGCACATATCAAATCACACATTTTAGTTATTTATTTGTATATAATCTCTATCCCACTAATATAGACACTCAATGAGGGCAGAGGTTTTCCTGATTTGTTCCTCACTAGATCCACAGTATCCAGAATTGGTGGCTACTCAAATATCTGTTGAATGAATGAACCAATGTAGAGACTACTTTTGCTCCCCCAGAGAAGTCCTGTATGTGTCTTACTTCTTTATTCAATGTAAGTGGACTGGGCGAGTTTTGAGTGTCAAAGGTTGAGATAGTGTAAAAACTATTCAGGAGAAAGGACTCATTTCAACAATTGTGGTGGGTGGAATAATGCTGCTCCACTGATTTTCTCTGGAGCCTGTGAATATGTTCTCTCATGTAGCAAAATGGCAGCATGCAGTTGTTATTGAAATTATAGTCCTTGACATGAGGGGATTCTTTTGGATTATAGGGCAGGACCCAGCAGATAGAATGCATCCTTAAAAATGGAGAACTCTTCCTGGGAGTGCTCAGAGAGACAGAGCTTGTGACAAAAGTTCTCCAGGGTGGAAACTTGAGAGAGATTTAATGCCTTCTGGCAAATTCTGAGGAGTAGGGTGATATGTACAAGGACCAGAGGGAGGCTTGCAGGAGCCAGGAGCCACCCCTTTCACAGCCTACAAGGAAACAGGGACCTCAGTCCTACAACCATGTGGAACTTAGCTCTGCCATGCCCTGAATGGACAAGCCTGAGACTACCCTAGAGCTCTCAGAAAGGAGCGCAGCTTGCTAACACCGCATTGCTTGTTTGCTGGAATCCATACTCGACTTCTGACCTTGAGAACTGGAATATAACACATTTGTGTGATTTACATCCTCAAGTTTTGTCATCATTTGTTATGACACCAGTAGAAAAGAAAGACAGCTGTGTTCCAGGGCTCTAGGAGCTGGTGAGGATGACATGATAGGAGGCTTTGGAAGGGTGGAGGGGTTTAGCATTGCCTGTCACCACGGAAATAACCCAAAGACCATAAATCCTGGGCCTTTTGGAAGAGCTTGATCTTCAGAGAAATCCGGATAGAACCATGGATTGTGGATGTCAGGGAAGAACGTTCCATTTTTACTAATATTACCCATCCGCAGAGAGTTAGAGATGCAGGATGAGATCTTTGCTCCTGATAAGCTTTGAGTGGGGAGGAAAATCTTCCTTTGAAACTTGTTGTCTCTGGAGGTATTGAAGGGAATGTCCTTCTTCCCGGCCCACATGAAGAGGGCATTGCCATGAGAAATACATGTTAATACAAGGGGAGTTGGCTGTCATTTGCTTCTATTTTTTTTAAATTTCCTGAAGTGTTTGGAATACTTGTTGAAGTATCACTTACACACAGAAGAGGGCACAAATCAGTGCGTTTTCATGGAGTGCAAACACCCATGTGGGTTTCACTGCACGTTCGTGTGGCAGTGGTCCGTTTTACTGTCACTGCTGAATGACAATTGAATGGATAGACCACAATTTACTTAACCCTTTTCCTGTGGATAGGCTCTGCAGTTGTCCCGCTCTGGGGCTACTGTGAATGGCGCTGCTGTGAGGTTCTTGTACTATTGTACTTGTACTATTGTACTGGTCTCTCGGTGAGTGCATTTCTGTCGAGTATGTATTCATGATGGGGGAGCTGGGGTCTGAGGTCAAAAGCACCTTTCTTTGTTCTATCAGGTACAGGGAATGCAGCAGGCCTAGGGCTAAATGAGATGAGTGACGGTGATAAAAATACAGCATCAGATCTTGTCTTTATTTAAAAATTTCATTTCTTGTTCTTCAAGGATGTTTGAGTGTTGATTGTGATTTTTTTTTGTATTGATCGGAGGTTGATTTGGGATGCTCCCTTAAATTTTGCACCCAGCACGAACACCTCACTCGCCTCACCCTAGTTCCAACCCGGAGTGGGTCTAAGAAACCTAGTAAATGCTTCCTGTCTACACTGTTCATGTCTGGTCCCAAAAGGTCCACTGAGGTTGTATTGGCTGGAGCTGTGCGTTAAACACCTGGCTCCTCGAAGCTCATGCCTTGCCCGCGCTGTCTCCCAGGAGCATTTTATTGTATTTTAGAATAGGCTGCTTTTATCCACAAAGAACTTCGCAATGTGGTTTGAGCTTTGTTGGCCTGGGGGGAAAGATTTCAGGCTTGACATCTAGTTAATTAAGTAAGTTAATTAATTAATTGGACTGGGGTGACCAGGCTGGCCTCTCAGGTCCTCATTCTTGGTTCCAGACCATGTTAAAAAGAAAAGGAAGGATAAGGAAGGGTATTGTTTGTGAAGGGCGGAGGGCCTGTCCCCACAGCCAGATTGGGCCCAAATGCTGCTCACCACGATTCCCCTTCCTTCCACTTCTTTACTATCAAGAGATTCTCAACCACCCCCTTCTTATCTCTTTAGCCAGCTCGATCCCAAGGCTTACACGGGCAGGTATCGACCCGCTAGGATGAGACTTTCCAGGGCTCGGTTTATTGGGTTTAGGGAAAGCAAATCCTCTTAAGAAAAACCGTTCATCAGGCAGCCTAATTTATGTGTCTGGAGCAGAAGCAGTTTTATTCCGTTATGTGCTAGTTGTTGGGTGTTCGGGTACGGCAGCGACACGCGCAAACCAGGCTCATTTACAGTTGGGAGGCAGGAGAGACCTGGGGCAGGTGTTCGATCTCCCTGGGGGGACGTGCAGAATGACCGGACCGCCCCGGGACACAGTGGGACCCAGCCTGCCGAGCTGCTGCCCCGCCTGTTTTCTGTCCCCCGAAGAGGAATCTGCACTCAGAATGCAGGCCCCGCATCAGGAAAGATGTTTGTTGGCCTGTCTGTGCGTCTGACCAAGGGAGGGCCTGTCCTCACATCTGTCTGTGTCCTGCTGAATTTTCGAGGCTCGCCTCTCCAGCCACCTGTTCACTTTGGCGTTGGCCCTGCTTATGACCCCAGCTTGTCCCTCTTGTGTGCTCAGAGCTGCCCCCAAGGCACAAGGTGAGCTTTGCTAATCGCTAATCGCAGGCTGCTGGGCTTCCAGACAGCTCTAAGTCCACTGCTTGCCCTCCCGCCTCACCCCTGCCTCCATCTCTGTTCTCTGTTCTCCGTGATCCTGTGGGTCGTGGCCCCTTTCGAGATTCTCATTACCATTGTCTCTGATTCTGAACATGATTTCTCCAACCCGTATCTGTTCTTCCTCTCGTTATCACAGTTTGGAGTCTGCATCTGCCGATAATGTGATCAAACATCCTCAGTAAACCAGGGCACCTGTTCCCACCCCCTCTACCCTCCTCAGAGAGCTCTGGGCACCCACCTACCACTGCTTGGGGGGACATGACAGCCCAGAAGAGGGACCCTGACAGTTAGAGATACCAGAATCGCACCACCTTCAGATCTTTATAGCCACTGTTTTGTTCTCATTGCAAAAGAAATATATCGCCGTGCATCCTAACCCATATAGGGTAGAAAGTGGAAGTACAACAGTTTGGCACGTGTTCCCAAATCTTATAATCTATTTATGTACTTATGTATGTGTACACGTATCTGTGTGCACGTATTTCTGTGTTCACTTAACCGTGCATCTGAGATATCTTTTTGTGTCAGTACATGGACACCTGTCACATCCTAAAGGCTGCAGCGAGTTGCACTGTATGAATGTACCAGAATTTACTTATCCAGTTAAACCAGGGAATCTTAAAACACAGCTCGTGCTTTCAGGCAGAGGACTTCCTCTGCAGCAGCTCCGCGGGATGCTAGCCCAGCCCACACACATCTTAGGTTTCCTTGGGTACAGAAAGTTTTGATGGATCCAAGTCTCTGGGGTGGTGTCTTTATTTCTGCCTCATTTGAATGGCTGGCTCTTCAGTCAAGAGTCAGGGAGATTTCCAGCCATACCCGTGTTCAAGATAATTTAAAGCCGGGCACCAGTTCAGGCAGGTAACCTGCAGAATTACTGCCACATAGACGTTAGGGCTCCCCAGCGGTTCCTCTTTGGCCTTTCTGCCTTCTCACTCAACATAATTTCATCCACTTCTTCGACTTTCAAATCTGCTTTGGTCTTGAAAAGTAACCACCTGTCTCTCCTGCCACACACGGACCTAGACACCTGGGCTCATCGTGTTCAGAGGCACGTTGATCAGAAACAAAGTACAAAGTAACTAACAAGTGGCCCAGATGTATCTTCCCCTTGAGGCTGGTTCCTTCGGACTCTCCCTAACGACAATGACAACAGTAATAATAAAGCTCTAACAGCAGGCTACAGTATAAGGGGCACATCTGAACTCCTGGCACCATGTTCGATCTGTCCCCAGCATTGCCAGGGTCACACTCAGGGTAACCCCCCCATTTGTAGAGGCTCCAGAACTTGCCCCAGGTCACCCGGGAACTAAGTGACAAGACCAGGTCCAATTGTAAGCAGTGTGCCCAGAGCCTGCTGGCATGTGCATCTGAAGGGGCAGGTGGCCAGGGACCAGAGCTTTCTGGATGTCTAGTGCAAGAAGGCCTCTTCCAGGCTGGCCCCCTGAAGCCCTCATCAGAGCAGGCTTCACTTTCTCCACCAAAAGTGAACTGAGAGAGAAGGAAGGTCAGGGTCAGTGGGGGCTCCCAGCTGGCTAGCAAGTGGCAGAGCCAAGTCAGAGTGCAAGTCTCTCTCTGCTCGCTCTTCCAAATGGGAATGGGCAGGATGAGTGATTCATGGTGGCAGTGCCAGGTATGCCAACGTGCCACTCTGGGTCTCCAGGGACAGACTTTTCAAGGCCTGAGACTTCTACTTTTCAATTCTTGATGCAAATGCTTCTCCCACTGATTTGTAACCACATCCCTCTCAAATACATGGATTGACAGGCTGTCTAATTTCCTCGTGTCTTCTCGTTGTGAGCACAGGGTCTTATCCTCTGCATGGAAAGATTCTCATTTAAAATGCAGGCTGGAGAGGTTCATCCATATGCAAAGACAAAAGCAGAGCTATTTACCATCGGGAACGAGGGACTGAGCCTCTTGGAGCCAACAGACCTTCCCGGTGACCTGGGGATGCTCCGAAGCCTTCCAGGGTTCTCTCCAGCGATTAAGTCTTCCGAATCTTAGCGATGTTAAGTCTGTGTAGACAGTGAGCATGTTTTCCTTCCCCTTTCCTTCACATGAACCTTTTGCATATTGGGTAATAAAATAGAATTTTTTCCCCAAAGGGTGCATTGAGAATTATTCATGTCTTCGGAGTGGATTCGAATAGACGAAAGGGCTCCTTCTCGTTCTTTGTCTTCATTTTACAATAACTTCAGAGAGTTGTCCCAAACAGGAAACATGCCTCTTTACAGGCATTTCAGTTCTTTTTCATTCATTTATTTATTTCTTTGAGGTGTACCATGCAGTAAAGTGTACCAATTCTTAAGTGCCTAACAGCTCGGTGAATGTTTGGCCGCACATACACTCCCATGCCTACCACCCGGATCAGGGGAGAGAACGCTCCCAGCACCCGAGAGGGGTCCCCCATGCCTCTTCCCAGCCAGTACCTTCTCCAAGTGACCACTGTTGTGACTTCTATAATCACAGGCTAATTTCGTCTGATTTGAACATCATGGGAGGGGAGTCCCACTGGACATTTGTTAGGACTGGTTCATCATCTCGGTGCTCTATAATCAAAGGGTCTCTGATCAAAAGGTCTTAATGAAAGCATATGAAACGATGTTTTGGGAGAGTTCAATAGATGTTCTTTGCAAAATGGAGAGGAACTTTAAGTGTTTTTATTCCTTCCTTCTTTCCTCCCCACCCCCCACACGAAATGAAAACCACTGAACTAATCTGCACCAAATCTGAGCAGCATACTTAGGGTGGACTACTTAAAATATGTTAACTGGTCTACTTGAAATCCACTTGGTAGGAGGTGGAGGGGCCTCTCAAAGACTTAGGCAGATGCCCCTAGAGCTACCATAGGCATTGATCTGTGATAGCACTTGTTTCCCGTACAGGCAGCTCTAGCTCACCCAGAGTGAGTAGCAGGAAGGATTTATTTATTTTAGGATATTTAATAACTTTTCTAAATGATGTTGTAGGTGATAGCTGGCGGCCAAATGAATTTGAGAAGTATTTCATGCTCTGTCTCCATCTTGGAGATTTATAATGCTTATCAGCAATTAGACATTACAGGTACTGATAAGTCCTGCTGTAATGATAGCTGTTTCATTTGATTGACTCAGCATTAACTAAATACCTGTGTCTCTTGAACCCTTTTATGATGGAGAATTCTTTTCTATCTCACAGAGATCATGTTTCCTATAACCTAAGTGCTGAAAGCCAGCAGAAAAGAAATTAGTCTTTGGGGGGGAGAATTTTTTTAAGACTTATTTCTTTATTTTGGAGAGAGAGAGGGAGTGAGCACAGCAGGAGGGGCAGAGGGAGAGGGAGAGAGAATCTCAAGCAGACTCTGTACGACCCTGAGATCACGACCTGAGCCAAAATCGAGAGTCGGACACTCAGCGGACAGAACCACCCAGGCGCCCCGGAGTGGTGGAGTTTTACGATTATGTTTTTAGTTCCAATAAACATATGGCTCCCATCTGCATTTCCCAGATTGTCCTGAGATTTAAAAAAAAAAAATTACTAAAATTATCAAAGTGAATGTGACATCACCTTCCAAACTTTTTCAAAATAGGAGTGAAAATATCCATTTTGGAAAAGTTTATTTTATTTGTTTTATGTAAACTTCCCTTTTCTTACTCTGCAGTGAAGTATTTTGAATCACAGGGGCACCAGCAATGCTTCTCTTTTCCAGAGAAGCACACTGCTGCCTCTAAAAATCAAGAGAGGTGAGCCCAAAATGGAAGCAGAGGCCCCGGAGCTGGCAAGGGAAGGTCACGGGTGAGCAGAGAAGCGATAGTTATCAGACAGTCATGCGAGACACTCTATAATCAGGGTTTATTATCTCTTTTGACCTTTTCTTTTCTCTCTGATGTGTGTTGGAGCAATCAATACATGCTTCCAAAATCCCTCCCCGTTCGCCACAGCGGTCCAGATCCCCTGTCTGCAGGAATCCCGTGGAGTTTCATCAGTTAAGGATCTATCCCATTATCAGATGGACATTTTCTTCATTTTCGGCCGAAGTCATTTCTGCTAATTTGCTAATTCATTCATCTGCTCGGTGCCAGCCGCCGGCCGGCCGCGGACCACTTTTGGCTTCCTTTGGTTTGGCCAGACTCAAAGTCTTGGTTGTTCTGAGCCCTTTACAGACAGGAGGGGTCCAGGACGGATCTCCTGCTGAAAGAAGACCCACTGCAAGGCTAATGATGCTTTTGAATCACCTGATCGAAAATTCTCACGAGAGATCCGGAAAGAGCCCTGTTGTGATAAAGTTCTGTTGTCTTGGAGGGTCAGCTTGTGCTTGTGGACCAAATTCAACCAAATCCAATATATTATCAGCACACGTCTTTTTCTTTTTCTTTTCTTTTCTTTTCTTTTTTTTTTTTTTTTTTTTTTTTTTTTTTTTTAGCACTTTTATCACGTGCTAGGTTCTGAGAGGGATTCTCAGAAGACAAGTCTTAGCCTTGGTTCTCAAGGAAGTGTGCAGCCTGTTTGGAGATTCAGGCCATCTATCTTAAAAAAAATAGGCATGAAATAAAAATACATGAGTGGTACAGATGGAGAAGGCTGTGCTTACTACGCTCCTATCACTCACTGCCTTAGCACTACAAATGTATTAACTCTCTTATTCCCTAATTCTATGAGGTGTGTATTATTATTATTCCTGTTTCAATGTGAGTAAACTATTTAAATGTGAGAAAACTACTTAAATGTGAGTAAACTGAGACACAGAGAGGTTAAGATACCTGCCCAGGCTCACACGGCTAATCACTGGCAGAGATGGGTTTAATGGGCTTTCCAGACAAGATCACTGTTCCTGAAAGAAAGTATCTTTAGTGGAGTGTGTTCTGTATGCCAGGGCTCATGCTAGACTCTTTCCTGTATCATTGGGTTTGATTTTCTAGAAGCTTTTAAGGCAAAGAAGTATAATGTCCATGTTTGTAGATACTAAATTTAAGGCCAGGAAGTTGAGTAGCTTTACCCAGAGTTATGGAGCTTGTAAGTGGCAGATCCAAGGTTCAAATCCAGGTCTGCTTGATTCTAAATTTTGTTCAGCAGCAGAATGCATGTTTCTTCTGTTAGTTCAAACCTTTCTCTAGCTAAGTAGCTTTTTATTAAAATACATTCTCTCTCTCTCTCTCTCTCTCTCTCTGTCTCTCTCTGTCACACACACACACACACACACACACACACACAGACACATACACCCCGAGCTACCGGTCCCAACTACCAACAGCTCAATTGGCTCTGGTTATAGTGTTGCTACAGAGTGGCCAGTGGCCCTTCTATCAGACCTTAGCCCCAAGCTGGAGTGACCAGAAGACCAGGGAGTGCTGTCACCACCTTTATGTGGACACCTGGCCCAGGCTGCTGCTGGGAATGAGCTCCGGGGACTTTCCTAGGGAGGCTGTCTCCTGTAGCCCTTCTTGCAGAGAAGATGAGGCCCCTTCATGCCCCAGCAGGGTAGGGACCAAGAGCCACAAAAGTGAACCTGGGTGACCCTTGGCGAGGACTCGGCCCAGGGAACGCCCAGTGGACGTGCCTGTGGCCAGAAGGGCTGAGTCACTTCTGAGGTCATCCGCAGATATCCTGCTCTGCTCTGCTCTGCTCTCAGCCACTGAGGGCCCGGGCCTCTGGAGTGCTCAGGCTCCAGTGTAGGAGGGGACAGGAGCTCCCAGAGTTACCCTCTCAGAGGAATTGTGAGCATCGCCCCCACCCTGAGCCTCGTCATCAGTTGCCTAATGAAGAAGGGAGTCCCTTGGTTGCCGGGGACCTGGATTTTCACCCTGCTCCTGTAGCTTGATTGTGCCCCTTCACCTTCTCTTGGCCTTACTGTCCCCAGGGTGGAGTAAGGGGCTGGACAGCAGGCCTCATAACGGCCTCCGGGTGACTGACTGAGACAGTAATGGAAACTACCCAGGGAAGTGTGCGGCACCCACCATCTCTTCCCTCGGCCTTTTCATCACGCCCACCCTGCCCCATCCAGCGAGCATCCTTGTCCATCCCTGGCCACTGGGGTTGGTCAAGATGGCCACTGTTCCATGAGGCCTGACTCACATCCTCACCTTCCCACCAGAGGCCAGTCAAGGGCATGGACGGCAAAGCCCATGGTGTCAGTGCTTCTCAGACAACAGAGCATCTCGAGGATGGAGACCTGACCCTCCCCAGGGCCTGTGTGTGGACCTGCCCACCCCCCCTCCCCCCTCCATCCCAGCTGTGTGGACCTTCCTCAAGCCAAATTAAAGCATAGCCTCCACCTTCTGGCAGATTCTGTGCATCTGCCCTTGCCTCTGCTAGAACAGAGAAAACGTCCTGCTTGTCACTGCCCCAGAGAAGCCCCATGGCCTGGTCACTCCCATCCTGAGCCTGTTCTCACGATCCTGTGCACCTGTTCTCCTCCATGCTCCGCATGAACTTAGTGTAGCCTTCCCACAGTGCTCCTGGAGAGCACGGATCACAGATTTGTACCTTCCTCCCCTTTCCCTCTGCTCCATTGTATCCCCTTTGCCTCCCACAGTGTTTTACACACAGAGGTTCTGATGCACATTTATTGCTGGGAGGAAGGAAGAAGGAATGATGCATGGCCCCATGGGACCTGGGAGGCACCGTGCCCCTCCCCCGGTCCCTGGTGTTGGGCAGCCTTGCCTGGTGGGCCTGCTGGCAGCCTGGTGGTCACAGCCTGTGGCCACCACCCCATCCTAAGGAAGGGAAGGGCCTCCCTGTGAGGGTGCTCAGAGCTTTACTGCAGCGTGGAAGTGGGCACAGAAAGTCTAAGGCCGTGTGGGAAGGGCTGGTGGTGACCTGGGTGGTGCACTGGACACTCCCCATCAGATTGTGCTCCCTCTTATCGAGCAGGAAGCTGGCAAGCTGGGTTTTGATCAATTGATAGCATCACTTGGCATCCAGCAGCCAGATCAGGTTTTGTAAGAGACCAACTCGCTGATTTTCCAATCTCTCCCGCCTCACAGAGATCTCAGGTTGGAGGCGGAAAGCAGCTGCGAGGCTCCTCCCAGACGCTGGAGAGAGGCCAGAGCTTTGCATGCCCCACTTCCCCTGCAGAAGGAAATAAACCCCCAGATAGAGGGGGAAAAAGAGAAGAAGAAAAGTGCCAAGAATGTCCTGAGGGAAATGAAACTGTCATATGACTGTGGTCTCCCCTGATTGGGAGGAGGGGCTGGTAGCAACCAGGACAGGTCCAGCTTAGAGCTAAAGTGACTCAAGTCTCTTTGTTAAGAATATTGTCCGTTTGTCCAGCCCTCCGCAGTTATAAACGCTTTTCACATCCTCCTCTCTCTTCGTGGCTCTCCACAGACCTGATCCCTTGACCCAGTAGTTTCTGTTTTCCTTGTCCATCCACGGTCTTCCATCTCTCCTGCTTCCATGCTGACCATCACTCCTGTGTCAGAATAATTTCCCCAAAGCCCTAGAAGGTCACACCCTGTTCTAATGGCATCATCTGCCTGCGACTATCCCTCCTGCCCAGGTGGGTGCTTCTCAAGGTGCACCCATGCCAATGTTCACCATTCTCATACCAGGGCTGACATCAGGTTGAGGATGCAGAAGATACTCAGGACGTTTATGAATAAATGGATAGATGAGTGGAGGGATGGATGGGTGGGTAGGTCGGTGGATGGGTGGATGGGTGGATGGGTGGATGGGTGGATGGATGGGTGGGTGGATGGATGGATGGGTGAATGGATGGAATTGTCAGGGGCAGGGAGAGGATTTTAAAAAAAGATCTGGGGGTATGTGTGAGATGAGGCAGTATTCACAGTGGTACCAGTGGGACCAAACGCAGTCGTCAAGAGCCAGATCCTCCCCGGCCTCTGTAGCTATGCCCAGGCCCCCTAGAAGTGTGCTCTTTCTTCTACGCTTACCTTTGAAGCTCTTCCCTGGTTTCTCCCTACAACTCTAGCACTTCACGTTAGCTTATCTTGCTAAAGATCCTGAGTCTCCCTAAGTCAGTTCTTGCTCTCAGGAATGTACCTTGCATTTGACATTACTCAACCTGCTTGTCGGTCAGGGTAGGTTGATAGCTATAAAAAAATAGTCAACTCAAAAAACACAATTTTTAAGCAGACAGGCTTCAATATTTTATGAGACAAATTCAATGAGGGCTCCTGGTTGGGCAGATCTCCTCCAAGTGGTGGCTCAGGGGCTCTAGAGTGTGACTCCGCTATTTTCCTAGATCCCTGTCTTCCTCTTTATTTGGCTGGCAGATGAAGAAAGAGAAGGAAAAGAATCAAGTAGAAAACTTAAGGAACCAGGCTGGAAATGACATCTTTTACCTTCCTCACATTCTATTGGCTGAATAAAGTCACATGACACTGCCTTAAGGGCCAAAGATGCTGGGAAGTGTCATCTGTTTTCCCAGAAGGAAAGGGAAACAGAGTTTGGTGAACACCTAGTGGCCTCTACTGAACCTGCCTTCCGTGTCCACTCTTGGATCAAACACAGCCTTTAGTTCATGGTACGCTGTCCTCACACCTCCAGCTCTGTCCACCGCCTCTGAGATGCCATCCCATATAGACCTCCTATCCCCCTCCCCACCCCGATCCTCCTACACTCTTCCCATAATGAAACCTGACACTATCTGGGTACCAGGTACAAAATAGAGCCCATCATCCGGCTTTGGATACTTTTTCTTCTGTGTAATGGTGTCCACACCCTTGATCCATGGCCCAGAGGAGGAACCCTCTGTCCCTTCTTTTCTCCTTCCTCCTCTGCTTGTCCCAATCTGGGTCATACCAGTTTGTGCTTGGAATTGCCTTAAAAAAAAAAAAAAACTGAACCAATTAAAAATGTATTCTGTAAAAGAGTGAAAAAAAAAAAAAAAAAAGGCTTTCACCTTAGCTGAGAGTTCCACCTGCCCAGCTTTACCTGGAAAAGAATTGAAACCGACAACATGTTACTAATTGGGGAATTTGAGCAGTCCCTTCTGTGTGGCCAAGGTTTTCAACATACTCGCTCCAGCGTGTGGATATTCACAAGTTTGCCTGGAATCAGGGTTCTGAGAGGTGGCGTCTCAGACAGACCCAGCAATGCAGTCAAGGTGTATTTGGGGACAGGCTAAATACTCTATTAATATTATGCCCTGGAGCTTGACCCAAAGGAGGGAATCAGTGTGGGCTTCCATGGTGTCCTCCGATGGCAGGGATGCCCGTGTCCTCTCTCACTAGCGGCTGGTCTCCTAAGCACTTTGCACATCCGACACCTATGGGAAACAGTGTAGGACCACGAAGACCTGGTTTGGATCCCAGCCTCATCACTGAATAACCCTGTGATCTGAGCCTAGCGATAATTTCTCCGTCAGTTTTCTCATCTCTAGAATTGGGCCACCAATGCCAACAAATGACAGAACTCAATCACTGATACAAAGTCCCAGCACAGACGTTAACCTGGAGCAGCCTTTCTCCTTTCTTTCTTTTCCCGGGAAGGAAGTACCGCACCCTGCCTGGGGGACAGGGTAGAGTGAGCTTCCAGACGCTTAGTGCCGTGGTCTGTGCAATTGGCTTGTTTCCCTCTCAGATCCAGGCGAGCTGGCTTGGCATTATGGAGAGAGACCGAGGATTCCCTTTGTCAGCAGGGAGCTGATCCCTTGCAAGCGCAGCTAGTAAAGCCTGTAATGATGGCACCTCCCCGACAAATGCCATTCAAGTACAGAACCACAGAACGGAACTGTAGTGCCAAGGCAGGTCTTAAAACCAGTGCTTATTCTGACATTTGAAATGAACCATCCTCTGGTTCCTGTAGTCTATCCAGCAAAAGAGTTATGGTTCTTGATTTCATGGAGCCCTTATGGAGACGGTACATTGGCACGTTGGGGTAGGGTGCACGTATGCTGCAGTGCTAGGATAGGACACCAAGAGTGCACCGGTAGACTGGGATGGAACATTGGTACGCTGGGATGGTGCCACACCTGGATGTGACATTAGTACCTGGGGATGGTACACATGTGGGCTGGAATGGTACACGGAGATGGTACATAGGCACGCCAGCAGGGCCCCCTGGGGTGGTGCAGAGGGATGGCACGTACTGGAATGGTACACTGGGAGGGGACCCAGGCATGCTGGGAAGTATACACAGGATGGTAGACGGGGAGGGTATGCAGAGATGGCACTCAGGTATGCTGGGGTGGCACACAGGGATGGTACACAGTTATGGTGACATCGTTTACCCCAAGGTTCTGCAAATAAAGAGACCCCACTGTTACCACGTCTAAGACTCATCACACGGCTTGTCACCATGACTGACAATGTTGGTTTTGCTCTTCTCTGCTGGGACCCCAAAGCTTTGCACAGAGCAGGCTTCGGAAATAAATGGTCTGATTTCAAGTTCCAGCCCCACCACTCTTGGCTGTGTGACCGCGGGCAGGTTCACAAGCCCCCTGGGCTCTGGCTCATTTTCTCTCATTTACGCAATAGAGAAATAGTCTTCTTGGTGGGCATGTAAAGCACAGACCCAGAAGCACCCGTAGTATGTCCTCATTCAGGGTTGGCTGTGGTTGTTATGGACTCTTGTGAGGAGGGCTCTGGAGTCTTAGTGGGAAAAGTTTGTGATTGAACTTTACCACGCAGTAACTCCGTGGCCTTGGCAAGTTGTGCTCTAAGCTTTAGTATTCTCATCTATAAAAGAGGGTTAATACTGTCTAGCTTTGCGCATTTGCTTATTTTTTGAATAGGTCAGTTCACTCCAGTGAATTTCCGGCAGGTTGTAAAAGCTCACACAACAAATAAGATGTAAATAAATAGTTCAAGGTGAAGGGAAAATCAGGGTACGCTAAGAAAATAAATCCAGTCATGTGAATATTAAGGAATCAAATGCACATAAAGCAGCTGACCACGCTTGGCACCCAGGAGGAGTGCAATAAATGTTTGGTTTCGCTCCTTGCAGGAACGCAAGGTTTTCAAGGTAGATTTCTCATGCTGGAGGAGAAGACGGGGCAAAAGACATTCTCTATGAAGAGAGCCAGGCTCGCAGCAGCTGGGCTCTTTTGTGCTGTGCAAACCTGACCAGGCTAGCCCTGACCTGCTCGGTGGCGGAACAGCCACTTGGAATTCTGTGTCCAGCAAATCATGTCTGCAGGGAGGGGAGCCGGACTTTCATCTCTGTCCCTCCCCGAGCCTATGCTCCTGGGTCCGGTGGCCCTTGAAGTGACATCTTTCAGCTGCAACGTACAACAGAGCCCTCGTGGTCATTAAAATGATCCTGTGGCACCTTTTCTTCAAGAAGAGGAGTGTCGCTGACAGCTCTGGCCATTGCCAAGTTCAAATTAAAGTAATTACAGGAGTTCTGTCTCTCGATCCTTTCAACCGTTGCAGTGCTCTGGGGACTTCTGTTGGCCTTGTCAGAAATGCTTGATGTCCTTGAGGTGGGGATCATCACCTGTGACAGGTGTGGGTTGCACTTGACCTTTTGGAACAAGAAGCCCAGGAAAGACCTTCACGATGGCCGTAGACATGAATCTCTGTAGCGCGAATCTCTCCATGGCAGCTCTCCTAAAGCCTGCACACACGAGCACTTATCGGAAATCACATTTTAAAAAAAGATTCCAGTGATGGAGATGCCAAGGCACAGAGAGGATAGGCTTCCTTGCCTAAGGTTAGACAGGAAATCAGTGACAGGAGCCCTATGCCATGTGACTCCAAATCCACTCACTCACTGTCATCCTGTCAACCTCACCACAGTGGCATGTGTCCTCTCACCGAACACCTCGACTACCCACACCCTCCGGTCTTAGCCGATCCTAGGAGAGGATCCTCTGGGCCTTCTCATTTTGAAGATGAAGAAACCAATGGTCAGAGAGGACAAGTAAGTGTGGCAAGCACACAATGCAAGAGAGGAGTGAAATGGGATGCAAATTATGCCCCTGCTCTTAAGCACTGCTCTTTATGGTCTCAAGTGCCTCTGCCTACTTTATTTGTCTTCCTTTTATTATGGAAAATATCAAACATATGCAAAGTAAACAGAATAGCATTTTATCCATTTCCAAGGGTTATACAACAGATCTCCAAATTTAGCAACTTGACGGGACTCCCATCTATTACCTCCCAGGGTCTGTGGGGCAGGGGTCTGGGCACGACTTACCCGGGTCCCCTGATCAGGGGCTTACAAGGCTGCAGTCAAGGCATTCTCATCTGAAGCTGGAGGTCCTTTCCCAAGCCCATGGGGTTGTTGGCAGGATTTGTTTCTTTCTGGCCGTAGAGCTCATGATTCTCCTGCTTCGAGACCTTGGGTTTAGGGAAGGTCTACATGCTCTTCCCAACAGGCTCACCTGATTGGGTCTGGCCCACCCAGGATAGTCTCCCTCTTAATTAACTTGAAGTCAAACAGTTAGAGACCTTAATTACACCTGTACAATCCTTTTGCCTTTGCCACAAAGTGTAACAGAATCACGGGAATGACAGCCCGTAGCTTTTGTAGGCTTAGCTCCCCCTTGAGGGGCAGGGATTCTACAAAGGGGTGGGTCCATAAGTATGGACCATGTGCACTCGTCATGTGGCTTTAATAATGCTTAACACTCTGCGATCCTATTTTTTTAATCCCTCCCCACTTAATCGTTATTCATTTCTATAGTATTTTAGGTTACGCTCATCTACACTGAAACACACACGTCTCAGCTGTATAGTTTTGGCAAATGGATGCACCCCACATAACACACACCCTTACACCAACTGAGAATATCTTCATCTCATTAGAAAGCTCTTCCCCCTCAGACACATTTACGTGTAACTTTTTAATCTTAAAAAAGCTAATAGCTGCCAGAAATACCTAACATCACACCCAGCAGAGTGCAGGCAATCCATCAATGTTAGCTTCCTTCCCATTCTTGTAACTGCAAGTCCCAATTCTCTGTGAGGTGTCGCCAAGGTGAAGAGAAGGGACCCACCTGAGCTGCACGTGGCCATGGAGAAGAGACTTCTGGAAATGCTTTGGTCAGGATGCCCGGTGAAGCTATCTTGTGTGCTGCTTCATCTTGGGGGTGGGCAGTTAACCGTCATCAGCCCTGTTACCAGCACAGTGTCTAGGAAGATTGGTAGGGGCTTTGATCCCTGGAGGGGTGGTCCACACATTTCTAATTTCTAGGGTACGTGTTAGACCTTGGCTTTTAGACCAAGCCCCCATATAGCCACATGCTCTGAACACGTTCCAGGCTGAAGTGGGGAGCACTCTGGTAGTGAGGGGGCTCTTCTTACCTCAAGTAGGCAGGGTCTGGGCCATAGTTGTGCTCAAGGCTTTCCTCCTCCAAGAGAAAAAAAAAAAGTAGCAAGAGGCAGTGTGGTGTAGAATCTGGAGAAGAAAAAGTTATGGAATTGGACAGACAGACTGCAACTTCGTAATTTTGGGCCAATTTTAACATCCGAGCCTCTTTCTCCACGCGCCCCATCTCAGCCTCACTGAGCTTTTGTGGGGATTGAATAGAAACATAGTGGCACTCGGCAGAAAGCCCCCGGGAAGCCCCTGTCCCTTCCCCTTGACTGAGTTTAGTGACCTCCTTTTCTTGCTGCTCTGTCCGTCCAGCCAGCCGCTGTCTCAGTCATCTCTTACCATCTAATATATATGAGGGATGGAATCACAAGGGATGGAAATATACAGATTCATCAAACATAATCTGTGCCTTTGGCAGGGGACAGAGGCATTTTTATAAACACCAACAGTATAAGCCAGCTGGGGGTAATTTCCCCCAAAGAAGTAAATAACAAAATGCATGAAGGTTTCCAGTGGGGTTATTTTCTCCTGCACCATCTGGAAAGATCTGGATGAGGCAGTGGCCACTGGTCTCTAATTTAAAGACAACAAATGATTCTGGGTCCACTTCATACCTTCCTCTTCCGTTTCCACCTCTCTCCTGCCTCTTTCCTTCAAGGGGATACTCCATTTGACTCCCCTCTCCTGCTCCTTCTCGCTCATTCTCTCTCTCCTTACAGACATGCAAATGCCCGCTCTCCCAGGTGTACTTCCTAGCAGATTCCTCCCCTCCCGACACTTCATAAGCCATAACCCCCCCCCACCCCCGATCCCCTGGGTCTGTAGATGTTATGAGAAGAATTCCGTGAAGAGCAACATTGGTGATTTCTCATTTAATTTTTTCAAAGATTTGATTTTTTTTTAATTTAAAACTCAAAAATGCCATTAAAACCCTCACCCGGATCAGCTGTATCTTTAAGTGTAAAATCCATTTTAGCCAGCAGAGCTGCGATACGGGTTAAGTACTTATTTTTATTGTCTGTCTGTGCATGGTTTTTAACTGCAGGTGGAGAATTGATCAATAATGTCATAAAGACACACTCACCCCATGCCCTTTCCCCAAGCCCGCGCTCAGGGGAGTGGCTGAGGTCTGCATGCCCTGAACCGTCCGGGGTGTCCAGGATGTCCGCGTGCTTCCTCTCCTTTTGTTGGGCATTGTTGGGCAGGGGCTGAGAGCTCTCTTTAAAGTTCCCCTGGCTCTTTGCAAAGGGCATCCCGCTGCCACATGCACGAGCGTGAGAGCCAACCAATGGATGTGCTGGTGTGCTTCCTGTTAGTGTAGACGCGTGGGGCCTCCATCTCCCCAGCACTTACCCTGGCTGGTGTGGAGGAGTAAAGCTCCAGAGCAGTAATTGTCCTGTTGGATGTCTTGGCCGCCCTCCCCCCCACCACTGGATTTGGCACCCTGGGACTGCTCCTGAGTAGATGGGAGTGAAGGAAGGCATGCCCGCCTTTATCAGCGGATGGGAGAGTCTCAAGAAAAGGAACAAAAAGGGTCCAGTTGCAATCCAGAAGAGAGTGCCTTTGAATCACTGTGAGCTGCTGGCCTAGGCTAGACCAGGGCTTTGAGCCCCGGGTGTGTCCAGAAGTCAATGGCAGGCCAGCCCGGGTGGCTTAGCGGTTTAGTGCCACCTCAGCCCAGGGCATGATCTTGGAGACCTGGGATCGAGTCCCACATCGGGCTTTCTGCATGGAGCTTGCTTCTCCCTCTGCCCCTCTCTCTCTCTCTCTCTCTCTCTCTAGTCTCTGTGTCTCTCATGAATAAATAAATAAAATACTAAAAAAAAAAAAAAAAGAAGTCAATGGCAGAGTATACCATCAAGCCTCTTGGGATAAGGGTAGGGACAGGAGCTGTGTCCCAGGCTAAAGGGCTGTTGGTTTGGTGCTGTGGCACCAAGATCCACTTGTCATTCTCCCAGACCTTGTGGAAAACCGGGCTTCTCATCCAAGCATTAATTCACTCTTCTGTGCTTATCGGGAACCCGCAGCTTGCTTGGCACTGTATGAGCCAGTGAGTGCTGTGCTCAGAGCCACCAGGGCATGTAAAGAGCTTCAGGATAGTTATCCTCTGGCAACTGCCTGGGGAGGATACTGGAGAACTCCTATTCATCCTACAAAGCCCAGCTCTCATATGACCTCTTCCATGAAATATAGCTATTCCTCAGCAGGTTTTGGCCTCAGGGCCTCTGTACTTTCTTTCCTTCTGCCTGCAAGGTGTCACCCCTGGCTCCCTCCATGGCTCCATCCAGGTCTGTGCTGGAAAAGTTACTGCATCAGAAAAGCTTCCCTTGGCTAAATAAATAAATAGATAAATAAATTTAAATAAATAAATAAAAAATAGCATCCCTGACTCTTCAGCTCCTTACTCTGCTTTGTTTTTCTTCACATCCCTTATCACAACCTGCAGGGTATATGTGCTTCTTCACTCATGCCTGTCCTGGCCCTCCAGAATATAAGCTCTGTAAGGACAGGAACGACGGTTTGTCCATGTTGGTCCTCCATACGTGCCTGTTTATTGCTGATTGGCTGCAGTGACATGCCTCTAACACTTGTTTTCTTCCTGTGGCAGGTTTTTTTTTTTTTTAACAGCTTTACTGAGATATAATTTATATACATGCCATCAAATTCACTTGTTTAGAGAGTAAAATTTAATAGGTTTTAGTACATTTATAAAGCTCTGCAAGCAGCACTCTAATTTGAGAACTCTTTCATCACCCCAAAAGGAAACTCCTCTGCCTCCTAGCAATCAACCTGCATTCCTTCCCTGCCTCCAAGCACCCCCGAAAACCACTTATCAACTTTCTGTCTCTATAGATTTGCCTTTTCTGGACATTTTGTGTGAGTAGAATCATACACTACCCCTTCTTTGTGCCTGGTTTCATTCACTTAGCGCGTAGTGTTTGTGAGGTTCATCCACTATGTGGCCTGTTTTAGTATTTTGTTCCTTTTTATAGCTAAATAATGTTCTGTTGTGTGGCTAGAACACATTTTATTTATTTCTTCACCAGCTGGCACACACTTGGGTTATTTTCACTTTTTTGACTATCATGAATAATATTGCCATGAACATCCGCACGCACGTCTTTGTGTGGATGTGCGTTTTCAACTTGAGGAGACTCCTCAGAGCAGAATTGCTGGGTGTCTAATGGCATTTGGTTGTGTTTCCATGTAATATAGTTCTTCTTTCCATCAGAAGTCTTTGAGCTGCATGAGTCTTTGGCTGGGAGGCTTCACTATCTAAGCATCCTGGTAAGACTTAAATCAGACACTTAGACATGGTAGCTCCTTATAAGTGACCTTAGAACAAAGGAAAGGAAAGATCTGCTGAGTTAGGGGGGAAGCGAGGGAGGGGGGTTGTGGGCTCTTTCCTTACCAGGAAGCTGTACTTCATCTTATGCATGAGGAAGAAAGTGTGTTCCCCTGGTGTTCCTCATATCATCTTTTAAAAGTGTTTTCCACTGGTAATAAACATGGATTGTGTCCATTATGGAAAACTTGATAATATAGAACAATAAAGAAGGAAATGGACCACCTGTCATGCTCCATTCCTGACATGGCCACTTGCCAGACATCCTAGGAGGTGCGTGGGGTTATCTCTGAACCTCAGGTTTTTATATGTGCAAAGTGGGGGAAAACAACAGATGCCTTTGTGCCCCCCAGAAATCTGCAGTAACGTTAAGCACGATGACCTGGGTAAAAGTGTCTGAAAGTCTTTATGTATTAAATTTCAGCATTCTTAACCCTCTGCTCTTTACCTAGGACATTCTGACAATTTGGAGTTGAGGATTCTGCTGAACTCTTTGGGATGTCCTTGGATCTTTTAGGATTTGTGAGATAAGGAGGAAAGGAGAAAACGTTTTCAGATTGAGGGCAGAGAGGCTCTGCTGTAAACCATAGAAAGATACCCCTTCTATCTCATCACCCTATACTTCCTGTCTCCTTCTCCCTGAGCAGAATGACAGGGATCAGGAAGGCAGGACAGTAGCAAATTCCAACAAATATGGGCACTTATCTAGCATTTTGTTTGATAAACATCTGCAGGAGTAACTGTGATCATTTTGTTGGAGATGATGTGACATGATGAAAATGACCATGATGGTAGCTTCCACTTATTGAACTCCTACTATCTTCCAAGCATCAAGTAACACACTTTATGCACCTACCCATCCATCCATCTACCCATCCATCTAGCTTCTTCTCTCTCTCTCTCTCTCTCTCACTCTCTCCATCCATCCCTCTCTACTCTTCATGGCAACCAGATGAGATAGATATCATTCTCTTCGTATTATAGATCATGTATTTTGCCCAGCAGGTAACAGACCTGGAAGAAATCTTGGTGTTTGTGACTCTAATATTTTGTCCTTGCCTCCTAGTAAACTAAATAATTTGAGTGCTTCTCAGTGTGTTGGGTTCTCAGAATACAAACGTGAATGAGAAACAATGGTGCCTAGTGGTAATGAGCACAAGTTCTGGAGTCAGATAGACCATTCATCCCTCCATCCATCCATGCATCCATGCATCCATCCATCCACTCAGAAACTACATAATGAGTTCCTTCTATGGCCAAGCACCATATTGGACAATGGAATCCTGGGTCCCCTTCCTATAGTATGCTAAATAATCAAATCTCTGTTTTCTCAGCAGAAAAATTGGGGAGAATAATAAAACTTACACCACCGGTTGTTGTGAGAATTAAGTAAAATGTGTTTGATACTGCACCTGACAAGAGCAAATTAACAAATGCTGCCTGTTGTTGTCATCATAATAGTATTTGCATAGTGTAGGAAGACATGGACCCTGCTCTCTGGGAGGGAACTCACAGTGGGGATGGATGTTGCCCCTGTGGTCCTCTGGTTCCCTAGTCCCTGTGAAGGGGCACACCCTTGTTGTCATGCCCCCAGCAACAGTCCTGGTCCCTGGTCCCTTCTGGGGTCCCGCATCATGGCCTGCCCTGCACCCACTGACCAGCTTTGCCAGGAAAAGGCGGATGGGCGTCCCTGTTGGCAAGGATCCAACCAGGCCAACTGTTGGGGTTCAGAGGACAAAGGAAAGGGACATTTCAAGGAAGTTCCTACTTCCTCAGAACCAGTGTTCCTATCTCCCTCATTCACATGATCTATTGGGACATCCTTCACGTTCCGACTGTAAGCACGTCCCAGAAAAATGCCAGTGTTGGTCGGTCGTGTGATGAAATGTCTTTCTTTACAAATATAATGGCATAGCCTGTGAGATGGGGGATGGGGACAAGGAAGAAGCTGACTGTGTGTTTCTGAGCAGGGTTGAGATGGCGTGTTTATATTATTCATTTTTTTGAATCTAAGCTAACTTGTATCCATGTAACAGGAAGAACATGAGTACCTATTATGAGGGGATCATGGGTTTGAATGAAGCCCCATTGGTAAAAGTGTCTGCCTCTACCGTGGCCATTTTTGCATGCTGTAATGTATTTTGTATTGTTTATTAGACAGTTGTGTTATCTGCATTTACAGGGGAGGAAATTGAAGCTAAGAGAGGTAACCTTACTCCTCTAAGGCCACACAGCTGATGATAGGCAGGAGACCTAGTCTTCAAGCCCCGATCTCTTTAAATCCCCAGCGGTGCTCTATGTCCTGCGTGCTCTGTTCTTAACCAATCTCCATTTCTTGAGCATACGAGTCTGTGCACTTTTTCCGTAAAGGTACAGATGTTAAATATTTTCAGCTGGGTAGCAAACACTCAGTTGTGCCATTGTAACATGAAAGCAGCCATAGACAATATGCCAACTGGTGATCATGGCTATGTTCTAATAAATCTTTATTTATAAAAACAAGTGGTGGGCCGGCTTGGGCCTGCAGAGCTATCGTTTTCTGACTTCTGCTTTAGAGCAAGGCCTGGGTGTCTGGGATACACCACGAATGGTTAAGGAATAAATAAATGCCTGCTAGCATGAGGACAGCCTGTGGCCTCTCCAGAACATCTGCTTGTCACCACGGCGTCACACTTCATATGGAAGATGGCTATTAAAAGGAAGTTCGAGCCTGCCATTGATTGAAGGCAATCAGAGAAAGCGGGAGGATTAAGTACAAGAGATCTCCATTAGAAGGGTCTCCTCCTTGTAGCCTCTCTGACTGACCCAGGACAAGAATAGCCCGCGTGATTTATAATGCTCCCTGGAGCAGTCACTTCTCTGGTTTCTTTTCTGCCCCCTGGATTATCTTGTCCTCAGCCACCCCTTTCCACTTCCCCAAAGAATTTGGACCTCCCTGGGCCCGGGGGCCTCCCAGGGTTCTCTGCCCCGTCCCCAGTGCCAACACCCCTGGCCTGCCCGGGGCGAGCTGGGGCTGGGCAAATTGAGGATACGTGTGCCTTGAGGCTGGAGCACCCTGGGGCTGCTCCAGCCCTGTTTCTGGGACAGCAGGTGCAGCCGGTCACTGACACCAAAATACATTCTCAAGGCGAGGGCAGACAGGCCAAACAAGAACAGGGCTTTGCCCTCCCTCCGAGGACTTGGCTTTCTCCAAAGGACACATTTGCTGTGAGGACACCCCGAGTGCTAATCCTCTCACCCAGGAGATGCAGGCATGGTCAGCACTTTAGCCGAGGGCTGGACTCAGGCAGGGGCATCCCCCCAGGCCTGGCGGGCTGGCCCAGAGCAGCAGTAAATCATGCAGAAGGCACTCCCTGGACGCCACGCCGCTGGGGACTCCGTGGGTGCCGTAAATCAGGAGCTCACCCCGTTTCACCTGTCCCTTCCATGCGACAGCACAGGGCTCCTGGCAGCCCGGGAAGGGACTATGGTGCTGGATAAAGTCGGCCAGGCTGGGCACCAGTGGCGGTTGTCTCTTTGTCAACTTATTACCTGAGATTTATGCGTGACGCAGCCAGGTCTGCTCGGTGACACATTCTAATTTAATTAAATTTCTGTTGGATTGATGTCTGATCAATCAATAATGTTAATGTTTTTGCAATTTGGAGATTAAAGTATGGTCAAGCCTCGCAACACCCCCACCCCCTCAGCATCATCTACTTACTTTAGAATATTCTTTTGGAAGAGGCCTGCCTG
The DNA here is from genome assembly GCF_053574225.1 of Canis aureus. Classification (NCBI taxonomy): domain Eukaryota; kingdom Metazoa; phylum Chordata; class Mammalia; order Carnivora; family Canidae; genus Canis; species Canis aureus. The sequence continues at coordinate 16,916,332 of NC_135613.1, read as the reverse complement.
CTTGCGGCCCTTGCTCCCCTCGCTCGCTTCCTCCCTTCCATATTTAAACATTTATTAAGTGCCTAGGACGAGGAGCCTTAACAGGATGGAAATACGGATTGGAGCATGGTTTCCAAACCTGAGTGTGCAGTGGCATCCCCTGGAGGGGTGGTTAGGATTCAGATCCGGGGGCCCCACCTTGGAGTTTCTGATCTGGTAGGTGTGGAATGGGGCCCAAGAATCTGCATTTAAAAGGCCCAGGTGATGGTGATGCTGCTGGGTCCAGGGACCACATTCTGAAAACCACGGGCTCAGAGGTTAAGAGTTCAAGCTCTGGAATCATCTGCATGCAGATCCCACTTACCAGCTACGTGGCTTCAGGCAAGTTCCTTGATTTATTAGTGAAGCCTCAGTTTTCAAACCCAGAAAATGGGACTAATAGCAGAACTTAATTCATAGGAGAATAAGGGAGATTCCGCAGTGCCTATATAACACCCAGCCCAGTGCCTGGGGCTGGGACAGTAAGCAGTGAATACTTGTCACCTCACTTGTCACCTCACTATAATGGGAACAAAGCGGCTGTGCTCCTGCCTGCCCAGAGCTCCCCATCTGGAGGGTTCTACGTATTTAGGGATGAGAGGCTCTGATAAGGGTATTTAACTTAATCTGGGAGGCAAGAGAGGGCTTCTGGAAGAAATGGATCAAAACTTAAAGAAAGGACCAAGACATGAGAGTCTGGGAGGCTGGCATACTTGGAGGCCATTGAATTGGGTTGGACCAGTATCACAAGCCCACTGGGAAGACAGTGGAGTATTTGTTTTTTTGTTTTTTTAAGATTTTATTTATCTATTCATGAGAGATACAGAGAGAGGCAGAGACACAGGCAGAGGGAAAAGCTGGCTCCCTGAATGGAGCCGGATGTGGGACTCGATCCCGGGACCCCAAGATCATGCCCTGGGCTGAAGGCAGATGCTCAACCACTGACCACCCAGGTGCCCCAGTGGTGGAGTATTTCAAACAGGGGAGGCAACAGAATCACATCCATATATTGAAATGCTCATTTCAGCTGCAGCTTAGAGAAAGGGCGCACGTGCAATGAGAACAGCTATAGCGTGGCATGGACTGAAGCCACCGGGCCTCGAGCTCTGAGACTCCGTTCCCCTCTGGAAATCGGACTCCCCGACGGTCCCCTTTCCCGTACTGGTGGACTTGAAATGGATTTGAAATACCCTGTCCCCATCTCATGAGACCCTAAGTCCCCGTGGCGTGAAAGGGGCCATGTTAGGTGGTCACCCAAGACTCCAAAGAACTGAAACACACACACGTCTTCTTAAGGATTTTGTAGTGAGTCATCACACACCCATTTGTCTGCAGAACAACCGCAAATGAGCACATGCATTCAAAATCTCTGTGTTGACAACCAGCTGTGAGGCCCGGACCAGAGCAAAGGCTGACCATTGCCTCCAGAGTCTCTAAGTTAGTATGGGAAGCCAGCTCTAATTCAGGATTTCATTTCTTTCTTTCTTTTTTAATGTTTTAAATTCCGAGGTGCTTGATTATTTTCCGTTGTTCTTTCCAACACAGAGCCCAAACCAGCCTTAAGTGAGGAAGCCGGACCAGAATTACTGCAAGTGGGTTGGCATTACCAGGCATCATTGAAACTTAAGAATCAGTCGCTTTTTATTCGTACAGATTTCGGAGCACATCACCTTGCATCCCTCAGTGATCTGTCCCAAAGCAAGTGGGAGATGCCAGCGCATATTGAGCATCGTATCCAGGAGAGGCATATGTCAAGCCCTTTACTGTACCACTGTACTTATTCTTCATAGCACCTATTGGAACCTTCTATGGCTCCCACTTTGTCGGGAAGGAAACTGAAGATCACAGATATTAAGTCAGTTGGCCAAGCCCCCATAGCTTGTGATAGTAGAAATGTAAACACTTATCAGTCTGGCTATAAAAACATGTTTTCTTTTTTTTTAAGATTTTATTTATTTATTCATGAAAGACACAGAGAAAGAGGCAGAGACACAGGCAGAGGAAGAAGCAGACTCCTTGTGGGGAGCCCAATGTGGGACTCGATCCCAGGACCCAGAATCGTGACACAAGCCAAAGGCAGACGCTCAACCACTGAGCTACCCAGGTGCCCCTAATACATGTTTTCAAGTATGTTTGGAAGACTTGATCTGCCAAAGTAAGTTCTTCATCCAGATAGTTAATGAAAATATTCAAGATGTTAGGCCTCAGAGAGTGATTGCTAAGGGCCTTCTCCCTGGTGGCTGTTGATCCATTAATCAGCATCTTTGGGAGTCAAATGGTTTCACGGCTACAAATTCACCTACAATTACTAGAAACTAGGCCACATTTCTCCTCACTTAGATCTTGTCCTGTACCTTTACGCCATTTCTACACAATTTCTTTGAACTCCCAGTCTGGTCGGCCTTTTCGGGCCTTCTTGATCTTACCCAGGCTGTGATGGCAACAAGGCGCCGTGCCTGCCTTTCTTGCAGTACTCACTATCTTTAGTATCCTGTTCTTGAATTTGCTGGAACCCAGGGTCAGGGACTTGTCTGCTTTGGGGAATGCACCTTAACCCTTTCAGAAAACCCCGACATCTCCTGTGGCCCATCGTGGCACTTGTTTCCGACTTTCATTTCTGACAGTATTCAATGATGCCATCTTCCAGGTACCCCGCAGAGCCAGATTGACTTAGCACAAATTTCCAAAATGTCAGCCTTGGGCTGAGCCTACTCTGCAGATGCAGGTGTTCTCTGGGTCTGCGCGGACTTTGAAAAAGTTCTGCATTCCTTGTTAGCATTTAAAGATTTGGGCAATTCAAGTATAGAATCACTCCTGGTTTGGCTTCTCTGGAAGATTCCAAGGTGGAGTGGCCCCGCTCTGCATAGGTGTGGTCCTCAGCTCACTGCCTGCTGTATTTTCTCACTTGGGTCCTCCAGCCGCACCTGCACCCCTCATGCTTGTAATCTGCCCATCTGGTTCCGGAAGTCACCTGAGTCACTATCCCCAGTGGATGTGGCGAACCTGAGCTCCCATCCCAAACTAATGCTTAATTCATTCTCAACAATGTGTACTGTGTTCCTTTCCAGCTTTACAGACTGTTCCTTGGGGAAGAAGGTGGAAGCAAATAAGAGTGGAGAACTTCTGCTTTCTCGCTGTCATCTGTTCGAATTGCATCATCTGCTCCCAATCCCTTCCTTTTCCTTCTTGCTCCAAACATAGCTCGAAAAGCCCTTTTTATCGTCCTTTGCATTTTTTTGCAAGCCTCAGCTCTTTCTAGGGTTTTGTCTCCAGCACTCTTCTTACAGAAGCAGTGTCAGTTTGCATTTGTTTTAGGGCGGGATGGTGCGTCATAGAGGAGCACACCTGCAAAAACAACTAAATTAGAAATCTAACCACGTCTCCAGGTTCGCAGTGGGATCTACTACGTCAAGAAAAAAAAATGTTCACGTAGTTTAGAGAAAAATCTTAATAAACAAATGTTAAGAAATTTTCAAAAAAAAAAAGAAAAAAAGAGAGAGAGCGAGAGAACCCTAAAGGTTTCATGTATTAGTGTATCTGATGCCAACCTGGATGTCAGACGTGCCCACCTATCCTGGCTTATAGAAGGCTAAGGAAGGGTTTGACTTGACAAAGAGGATGTATGCCAAACTCAGTCCCGATCAGAGCCTTCTAGCACGCTCCGCTCGCTCCAGTTTCCATAATGCGTACGTAGGACCCAGTGAGTATATTTGGTGTGGCAGCTGGATGATGTTGATGTTATCTGCCACACAAGTTTGCCATAATTCGTATAAGACATGGAGTTTTCAAATCAAATTGTCATTGGGTGTTAATGATATCTACTCCTGCTGTCTTAAAACAGGGCTGGAAGGAAGCCTTTCAGGGTGTCAAGATAAGTTGGCATTTAACAAGAGCAGCAAGAGTGATCTTATTAAAATGTAAATCAGATCATATCATTACCTTGCTTAAAACCATCCAGTACCTTCCACCCGCCTGTAGATTAAAGCTCAACTCCTTTCTGCGGCCCATGGCCCTAAGAGAGGCAGCTCGGACTTCTTCTCTGTGCCCATCTCTGGCAACTTCTTCCTTGCTCTTCTCTTTCTAGCCACAAGGACCTTCTCTCTGGTCCTTAAACCAGACAAGCCTGTCCCCACTTCAGGGCTTCGCATTTGCCATTCCTTTGCCTCAGATGGTTTTCTCTCCCAACCTTAAGGGGCAGCACTGAAGATGCTAATCAAGTATAATACTCCTTCCCTGGAGTGGGTCTTCTCTGAGCACCGTGACTGAAGTAGCCCTACCCTCCATCACACTCTATGCCCTTACCCCGATTTATGCAGCTTCATAATGATGAAGCCATACCCTGAACTACAGGTTTCTGTATTATGTGCTCATTATCTATCTCCTCCATAAGAATAGAAACTTAATAGAGGCAAGTTACTGGTCTACTGTGTTCACCTCTCTATCCCTGGGCCCTAAAACAGTGCTTGGGATTTTGTGGTGCTCAATAAACATTTGTCATAGGTACAAAGGCAAGTAAGCATGGGTGACCGCAGGAGACAAATTGTTAGCATGTCCACAATGGACAAACTGTGCTTTGTGCTGGGTGTGTATATGCACACAGGGGCGTGCAAATGTGTGTATGTGTACACATATGGACTGGGTTTGTTTGTTTGTTTTTAGTTTTGGGTCTTGTTTAAGTACTTAATACATTTGGAGTTGGTTTTTATGTATGGTGTAAGGTAAGAGTCCAGTTTTGTTTAGAAGCATGTGGACATCCAGTTTTGCTAGCTCCATTTACTGAAGAGACTGGCCTTTCTCCATGTGTGTTCATACGTTTGGCATCCTTGTCAAGGGTCCATCAATGCTACTGTGTGTCCTCGCACCCTTGACAAGAGGTGAATCTGCAGAGGAAATCAGGGCCACACCAGGTGGGTAATTGTTAGCTGGCTAAGATGTTTAGACTTTAAACTCAGAGCAGTAGTGTTGTGGGGGGGTGGTGTGTGCGGTTCTAAGGTCATAGTACAGTAGTTCATACCACAGGCTCTGGAGTCAGACTGCTGCCGGTACTTACATCATTTCTGCCACTTTGTGACTCGGAGCGAGTTACTCACCCCTTCAGGTTGGATCTCAGTTTCTCCACCTGAGTAGGGAAATAATAAACTTTCCTTCCTCATAGAGTTGTTAGAGAGAAATGAACTGTGTGCAGAGTATTTTCGCACAGTGCCTGACATAGAGTAAGGGATCAGTAAGTGTTAGCCACTGTTATTGTTATTATTGTTACCATTTTTCCAAAACTGAGATGATCCAGAGGGTTTGTGTAGGCAGGAGTTGCAGATAGAGCTGGCTGGCAGGGGAGTGACAGGGTGAGCACAGAAGCCCAGGTGCTATCTGGTCATGTAGAACGTAAAGCCTCAGGTAAGTAAGGGGTGACAGGTGCTGTCTCATGTAATTGGGCTTCAGCCCTCAGTCTTTGCATCTTTTATTAGACAGCTGGAAACACCTACCCCCCCCCAAAAAAGCATATTAGGGCTGGGTTTGCTAAAAAAGAACTCATAGGTCACCCAGTCCAAAGGGTAAGGGAAGATAGAACAGTGGACAAAGGAGGAAGGGACTTGCTTACTTAGAGACCCTCTCATGTTCCTGGACTATTTTCAGACTAATCACATGGACACAAGTGTTCTCTCTCCTTTCCCCAAATAGCAGTTATGGTAGAGACCATTATACACTAGACAAATCCTATGTAGTCCTCTTCCTCCTGAGTGGACTACATTTCCTAGCATCCTTTGCAGTCAAACGTGCCATATGACCATGTTCAGGCTAGTGGAAAAAACAAAAGGTGATAAAGACCCTTTCTGACGTGGCACATGAAAACCTCCTATGAATTCCTCCATGACCTTTCCCATCTGCTGGCTGATGTGACACGATTCCAAGGACCTGGATCGGCATGATGTCATGAGATAGAAGGAGCTTCGGTCCTTGTTTTGCCCAAGAGGGACAGCTGACCAGAAACACCCACTTTGAACTATCATGCAAGCAAGAAACACTGAATTTTGGGGGATGTTTGTTATAGCAACTTACCTACTCTAACTAAATATACCACCTCTAAGAAAGTATCTTCTGAGTGCTCTGTCACATATATTCTATAGCTATCTATACGCTGAGAGTGGATTAATGGCATTTAAAATAGATGAACAAGACACTCATCAATTCTAATTTTTATAAGGACTACTAAACTCATTAGTATTATGTCTACTTGATAAAAAAGGACCAGAAGTTCTTAAAGTTCACAGATACACATTAGAAACAGTATTTTTTGGCACCAAATTCCATACACTTTGTACTGTGTGGTTCTAAGTGTGTTAAGTAAAAGGAGTCTAAAGTGATCCAGATTATGGTGAATTTGGAATGCTGAAGGAAGAAAAAAAATGAAGAAAAAAGATGTTTTTATGTATTTAAAAAGAAGTTATCTGAACATTGGCACTAAATTAAAAAGATGGAAAATGTGGTTGAGGGAGGGGCACTCACAATAAAAATGAAAACTTTGAAATCCCTTGGGATAAAGTTAACAAGAAATATAAAAAAAACCTTATTACACGTTTTAAAAGTTTAAAAATAAGCCTTGGTGAAATATTTCCAGGCCCTGGATAGGGAGATTCAAAAGACATCAACACAATGCCAAATCCAACTGTACATTCAGGGGAATTTCAAGCAAGATCTTAAATGATAGTTTTAATGACAAGTTGAATCCAAAGATCACATGGAAGAAGTAGTATGTAGAAGAGCCAATAAGTTAAAAATAAAACTAAGTGATAGAGTAGACCAGTAATACTTACTCTTTCCCTATTGGAATAAGGATGTGTTCTCTAGAATATGGTAATGTTGCAGGAATGGGCAAATAGTGTAACATAACAGAGGGAAGAGTTCTGGCTTTGGACACATTATGTATGACAGTTTAGTATATTATGAAGATAGCACTTCAAATTAGGAAATAAAAAAATAGATTATTTAATGTATAACATTAGGACAATTGTCCTTTTTTCTATGTTTTCTCTATAGCTTTTGTAGGAAAAAATACAGGAGCTATTTTAAATCCTGGTGGAAGATTTTTGTAAGCATAATGCCTAATGCTAGGAAAAGTGAAGGTCTAGGTAAGGTCGGTCATCAAATACTGTAGAACTTGCAATTGCCAAAAACATACAAAGTTTAAAATATTAATGATAGACTAAAAAAATATTTGTTATGCTTGATCACCTAAGTGCTAATATCTGCCATATATAAAGATCTACTATTAGGCAATCATCAAAAGATAGAAATCCACGTTAAAATGGACAAAAAAGCACAACGAGCCCTTTTTGGAGGCTAACATAGAAGAAAGTACATTTTCAATGCACACACCCTTTCACCCAGCAGATACGCTTCCGTGGTTTTAAGGATACAACCCATCCAGCGCTGCAAGACACATGCATGGGGATGTGCTTTGCAATATTGTTTAAAAGAGTGAGAATACGCAAGGATTTATTGAAATGAAAAATAACAGGAAGTGTGTTTTCCTTGTCAAGATTAAAATACGTTTGAAGCCTAAATAGGAGAAGAAGATGGCATTGGTGCAGGACTAGACAATTGAACACAAGACAGCACAGAAATAGTGTGGGATCCATGATAAAACTCTCCCCGGGAATGGAAGCCCCACAAGAATAGTGCTGTTCTTGTTTTGTTTGCTGCCATGGCCCTACCAGTGAAGCAATGCCTGGCACATAGTAGGTGGGAAGCATTGGGAAAATATCTGCCAAAATGGTATTGGGATATTTTGCATTATTTTTTCGTCTAATCATATATGTACTCCATCATGGTTCACCCTTACACCACACAAAACTATATTTGAGCCCTAGATTTGCCTCTAATTGACTGATCTGAGTCTCCTATTCTAAACATTTGAAGGAAGAATAATACTGTATGGGGTCATGGAGAGAATTCAGTCCAAAGCTCATTAAATGCTAACTGCTATTTAAAATGCTCCACAGGGGATCCCTGGGTGGCTCAGCGGTTTAGCGCCTGCCTTTGGCCCAGGACCCAATCCTGGAGTCCTGGGATCGAGTCCCATGTCGGGCTCCCGGCATGGAGCTTGCTTCTCCCTCCTCCTGTGTCTCTGCCTCTCTCTCTCTCTCTCTCTGTCTATCATAAATAAATAAATACATCTTTAAAAAATAAAATGCTCCATAATTCACTTCTTCCCTATAAAGCTAAGAAAGGAAAAAGAACCAACATATATGTTTAAGTTAGGGGGGGAAAGAAAAAGGCATCTTTTCCTGCATTTTCCTGCAGCGTGCTTAGCATCTCCGCAAAATCTCCAGACATTGAGACTTCCCCGGGGAGAAACATTTCTCGATGACTCTAACCCAAGACAATGCCAGAGCAAGGAGAGGCTAACCTCTCTTTGACCTTCAGCTAATGCACAAGGCCACACATAATTCTTCATGGTCCTTTTTAACCAAGACACTTAAAAAAAAAAAATATATATATATATATATATATATATAGCATAATGACAAATAACTTAGCAAGAAAAATATGCCTCATTTTTATTATTAATACCACTATTTTTGAAATAACAAATGCAATTCCTGATGAATTTTTGGAAGACACAGAAATGTACAGGGAAGAAAGTAGAACCTCACCTCTTCCACCACCTTGAGCAGGGCATGATTGGTACTTTGGCTTATGTAGCTAACTCAAAGCTGATCTCTGTCTTGTAAGCTGTTTCTCACCTTGTTGTAAGTTGTAAGTATCTTCCTATGTTGCCAAATAAGCTAAAACATATAAAAAAATATGCCCCCTCATGAAATAAAGAAGCTCACTCGTGTACCTCTGAGGAAAAATTGGTTCCTGTCATTGGCAAAGCAGGCTTCTATTGGTAACACAGAGCAACAGAACTCACTGGAACACAGGCGTCCAGACAAACCCATGCATTCTCAGGACTTAGGTTCCCTGATCTGTCTATCTTAAGCTAATCGAGAGGGTTCAGGGAAAGAACTGAGTTGTGAACCATGAGCTTTTTCCCTCTGCCATTTAGTCACATGCTAAAGACACTTACACACACCAAGTCGTATACACCGAAATCCCTATGATCGGCTCGGGATGATGGGATCATGGGTGATTTTTAGTTTCTTCTTTTTGATCATCCATATTTTAAAAAACTTTTCTCTAATGAGAAGAGGAAAAATAAGAATAACGGTGGGTTTCTTTAAAACTTGGAAATGTATTGCAGTAAACATTCCAGGATAATGAAATAACACGGCTTCGATGGTAGGCCGGAGCCACCGTCGGTTCAGTGGGAGGTAGCTGTGGATCACGCTCGTCCTGATTTCCAGTTGCCGTGGCATTTCAGGCCCTGATGAAAGATACCGTGACCTCCTTGGGGTGCCTTGATCACTCTGGGGTGCCTGTCCCGTCACTACATATTAAGCTTAATCCTCATTTGAGGAGGACAGAATGTCGAGCACAAACTAACAGATTCTGTAATGTGTCGTGCCATCCTGAAGTCCCATTGTCCATGTCTCCTACTTCTGGGAGCTGTACATACAAATGTATACATACACATATATAATTTATTGGACGGCTGGCTCATCAAGTATATTGGTTTTCATAGCTCCCCTATTGTCAGCATATTTCAGATTGGATTTGCTGCTGACATGGTTGAATGAAAAAATACTGACATGTTTTAGTATTGCACTTGACATTTTTAGTATTATTATTAGTCGTTTCATTCCATGTAGTATCATTGTCCGAATGGCATCGCACTTAAAAAAATCCAAGTGCTTCTCATTTCTGAGGAGGAGCCTGGCTTTTGGGTGCTGTCCTTTATATGGTCCAAGAAGCTGGGAGGGAATCGTGTGAAACCAGGGTGCAAACCGCAGGTGACACCTGTTGCACAGAAGATTTCCGCAGAGCTAATTTGGGAATTGATTCAGGGAGACAACTTCTCTCGCACAGAATGGCCCCTTTCAACCTCATCCTAATCAGCAAAGTTTACTTGTGGTTCTAAGCAGGTTTTCTTTCCAACAGCAGTGGCCACCATATTTATGTCTCAGTTAAATCCTTTCAAGGTTACATTTCACCCAAATTTCTTTTTAAAAAATTTTTATTTATTTATTCATTAGAGACACACAGAGAGAGGCAGAGACACAGGCAGAGGGGGAAGCAGGCTCCATGCAGGGAGCCTGATGTGGGACTCAAACCCAGGACCCCGGGATTATGCCCTGAGCCGAAAGCAACTGCTCAACCACTGAGCCACCCAGGCGCCCTCACCCAAATTTCTTATAAGCCCATATAGAAGAATCACCTAGACAAATGTGTGTGTGTGTGTGTGTGTGTGCACGCGCACGCGCACATATGGAGATATTTATATATCTATATAAATATATAGATATATAAAGGCTTTGTAGGAAGAAATAAACAAAATATATTTATTCTTCTGTGCTGCAAAGGGCCAACATTCATTTGCATATAAATACAATCATTCTATATTCAAAGCTTAATTTTTAGCAAATGTCCCAGAAAGAAGAGGAGGCTCCAGGAATAGGCCATCTCACTGAGAGGTAGAGCCTGAGTTATTTCCTTGTGAAGAGCTGTTTCTGGATGCTGGCTGCCAGGGTGTGAAGAACGGGTAGGCATATTCTAAGCTCATGTTGCAGAAGGTCCTTGCTCAGCAGAGGGGACTTCTGTCATCTGTTACTTAGCTGAAGTTTGTGAAGAACAGCTTTCTCTAGTTGATTTGACTTGGTAACCAATCACCTACTCCCAAGCCCTGAGCACAGTTTAAAATTGAGAGTTCTGGAATCATCAGTGTTTATTCATCAATCCAATGGGGTCCTCCAGTAAGCATTTCTTGAATGTAAAGGGATTCTTCTGGAATGTATAAACCCCTCAGGCCCTAATTCCTTGGACCTGTTGAGAAGGAGACATGTTTACCTCTTGCTGGGTTGCTGTCAAAACAGAATGGGTGTATTTCTATCAATAAAACACTGCTCTGACAATTTGTCCTTGGAGATAAATGGCCTTTTCCATAGAGGCTTTAAATAGGGGCCATAATGGTAGTGAATGGAACTGAGTTGAATAATTAGATCGTTCTCCATAAATCCTATGGTGAGTCTTCACACAGGACGATTTCCAGGCTCTATGTTAGCACACATCTTTATGTGGTGTGGACACAGCTGTGTGCCATGTAGGGATGATAGGTATGCAAACTGCAGATGATTGCAACATGGGGAGAATTTAACTCCCTGTTTTCCCTGTAGAATTGGCTCCTTTGCCTAAGGAATGCCCATATTAATTTATTTCTACTGCTAAACATAAGATACTTACATGGCTAACAGGAGCCACATTTACCTATTTGATTTGAATTCGTTTTTAAATGTAAACCTATCACATGCGTCTTATTTGTGGTAGGTGGGAATAAAATAACCTCATTAAGATTTTAAAAAAAGGTGTTTCTGGTAAATTTGGAAGATATCTTCTTGAGATATGTCAGGTTGTACAGGAGAAGTCAGAGATATCTCATCCTTTCCATTTGTGCTTTTCTCAATCCCCAAATCTAATACAATGTAAAAGTCACTATGTGTGTCTACTGGTCTACTGGGTTTGGCACTCCCTCTGGGCAGGGGCCATTTTTTAGTTCATTTTCCATCTATACCGCGTTAATAGTTCACAGCACATAATTAAGCAAAGAGCGTAGTTTTTAAATTAAGAGCCATTTTTTTTTTTTTTTAACCCCAGGGAGAAGCTCCCTTGAGCCCTTAATGTGTGGTAGTAGCCTTTGTTCTGAAATTAGCTCAGGGCACACCATGGTTCCACCTTTGAAGGTACCTCTGACTGCTCTGATCATTAAAGAAATGTTGGAGACTTGGCTTTTAAGAGGGTAGTAGACACGAGAAGACACTAGTAGGCACATAACAGACACTATGAAGAATAGTGGAAATTCTGCTATGACGGAAGAATGGAAGCATTTTTTCCAGAGCTGTTTTTCATAGATGGGATCAATCTGAAGAAGGCCTGCCATGTTGGAATTGACCAAACTCAAGGAGAATGGAGAACTCATGGAGAAGTAAATGCTTGAAAGAAGTGTGTAGAGTTTTGGTCATTTCTGAAAGATTTTTAAGTTCGAGAATATTTTCCATTAGGAGAGAGGTGCTGAATAATTGTAAGTATGAAGGAATAAATCTTTGATGTTACTGAAACTTAATGAATACACTGGAGGTTCTTCCTTCACCTCCTCTAACATCAATTGTTCTATAGGCTACCAGATTGGGTTAGTTTGGGGTGCCATTTGTGACAAGTAATCAAGGCCAATATTGACTAAGCCATGAAGTGGGCACAGCCAATTTTCAATGTCTGGTGGCCTTTTTTACTACATCCTTCCTCTGACTCTACAGGAACCTCCTGCCTGATCGTTCTTTCTTTTGAGGTCCCACTGTCTCTGCATCTTCTCTGTTGGGATACCATCCTGTCTCAGGGAAAAACAGCACTGAGGGCTCACAGTCATGGGCTCTAGATGACATGAGCCTCCCCCTGGACTTACTGACTTGCCTTCTACAATTATATAATCCCTCAGAACCTCAATGTTTTCATCAGTAAAATGGGCACACATAATGGAAATCTCAGCGTTCTGAAAATTAAATGAGGCAATTCATACAACACTTTTTCTCAGTCTAGGAGTTGACATGTTGTACAGTCTCAATACATTTTGGCTATCCTAATTATGATAAATTATTATGACTTAACATTGTGATTGCTACTATTGATGGCAATCAAAGAAATTAACCTTCCACAGGAAGCTAGCTATATAACCCTTCCAGGGTAGATTCATTGTGTTCAGTCCATGTATATATTTCCTTAAGAAGTCTAGCCTTTAAGAAAAGAATTCTGTTTTATTCTCAGGGACTGCCAAAGCAGGTCTTCAAAAAATATGGGTTGCAATAATGAATGAGAAGAGCACTGATCTTCCCATTGGTGCTGTTCAACTCACCCTCAGGAGAGCTACCTAATTCACTTGCAAGTGACCCATCCACAGATCCTTCCTGCAAAAGGGTTGGGGTAAGGGATACAGCAAATCAGTTATTCCTCTCTCCTCATCTCCTTATAAACTAGCCTCTCCCAGTTTCTTTTCTAGCTATTCTGTTTTCTATTACATAGAATGCTTAGGTGATGTGCCAATAAGTAGTGTATGAATACTTAATGAAGGAGGAATGAATTATAAATGGCATGGAATTTATCTACATTGCTTCCTTGCTGATGGCCGAATGGTTCTTTATCTTCTATCAAGACACATAGGAGTCAGTAGGTGAGAAAGTATCCTGGTTGATAAATTTAAAAATTGTTACCGGATGCCATCTTAGGTTACATGGAACCCAATACCATGTGGCAGAGAGGAAAAGGCTTGACCAGGAAACAGGGTGAATGTGATGCTGGCAGGAGAGAGATTGAGGTGGTCCCTAAGGGCACAATTACTGCTGGAGGAAAGAACTCAGAATGGAGGCAGACAAAGGCTTGGGTAGGAGTTGTAGTTACTGCTTACTCACTGTGATTGAGTGCCAGTCGGAAAGAGGCCTGACAGGGGGTCTCTAGCACTTTGATTTTTAAGGGGAGGCTATTGAATGACATTATCTAGAGAAGGGATTTCTGTATAGTTCTTCCATCCGAAAGCCATCTGTCAACAGCTAGCTTCATAAATTCAGCGAACTCTCATTAGGAAGAGTAACAGATACACCCCCACATCTCAAAGGCCTGTTGCAAAATGTATTGCTTGCTCACATAACAGGGACCTCTCCTGGGTGACTGTCCTCCAAGTGTTGATCAGGAGACCCGGGTTCTTTCTACCTTGTGGCTCTGTTGTCTTTGTTATGTCATTTCCAAGTATACCAAAAGGTTATCTTCATGTCAGCCACCCGGAGGGGCCCTGCCAGAAAAAGGTTTTATGGGGAAAAGTCTAGAGTGGAATTCTTCGACCCTTTGGATGCTTATTGAAAGGAAGTTGAGAAATGTAGTCTAGCTGGCCAGGTAGCAGAAGCAGGCACAACCATCAGCTAGCAGTGTCTGTCACAATTCTCAATTCTCAATTCTCAAAAAACAAACAACAACAACAAAAACATATGTTCTTAGAAAAGAAGACAGTAAATATTATTGGAGAAATGTCATTTTATAAAGTGTTTGCAGATTCTTTTTTTAAAAAAAGAAATCCCTTTTAGAGCATTGTGTTTGCATGCAAACAGTGGAAATTCCAGTTATAAATTGTCTTAATTTGTGGGAGGTTACTGGGTAATAGTTCATCAGTTTGGTTCATGTTCATATAGAGTTCCCTTTAAATTGCATATGTAATTAAGCCACAAATGTAATATGTGCATTATTATTGAAAGTTTAGAAAATATGGTAATGGATAAAGAAAAAAAGAATTAGAGCCTGTCATTATTTGACGTGCATTAACAGCTTGTTTTATATCCACCTGGTCCTTTTCTTCCACAAAAAGTTATCCACCATCTCAGGGACCAGCAAACTTTTTCTAGAAAAGACTAGAATGTAAATCTTTTAGGCTTTGAAGGCCATGCTGTATGTATTGCAATTCTACTATGGTGGCACAAAAGGCAGCATAGACCACATCCAAAAGAAGCTGAGAAACATAGTCTACTGCCCAGTAGAAGAAGCATGTCCCTGTCATGTAAACAGATGGATGCGGCTGTGTTTCAATAAAACTTTATTTACAAAAGTGTGCCAAGTCCTGTGATATGTGACAGATATGGAGTGACAAATGGAGAACACTGAGAGGTCTGCACACGTATAATGCTTAGGAAATACTCATTTGCTCTACTTAACTTGAAATACATACAGTTGCATGACTTCTAAGCATTTCAAACTCAACAGATACAAGTTTTGATAGACATAGCAAAAGTCTAGGAGCATAGACCTTAAATATTGAAAGAAGTTTAAGCATGGGGGCTTGGGAAAGGGGATATTTTTACTTAACCTTTATTTACTTCTACATTGTCTGAATTTTTTTCAATGAGTATATTTTACTATTGTAATAAAAAAGACATTTTAAATGTGTGTATTTCCAACTTTTTGCTGACTCAGAAGAGAATGTTGCATTTTAATCCTGAACATGTGACTCATTTGCATTTTTCAATAACCAGCTGCCGTTATGTCTCAGGATTGTAGCCTGGACCACAAAAGAGTTTAGACATAGCCAGAAATGCTTCGAGGAAGGCAAGTCCTCCACTTCCTCTTTTGACGATTTAGCTGACAAGGCCACTGATAAAGGGGAAGAGGAGTGGTGTTTGAGGATCTTGCCCGGGTTCCTTTGCTCAGCCCTCTGCTGTCACCCCCATCACGTGCACTGCTCTCATTAGCTTCCTGGGGACAGGCGAGGTCCATACGCCGCATGCAGTGGGTGCTTAGAGGTGCGCCTCAACGTCAATACGTGACCTTCAGTCCCAGTGACCAGCACCGTCCCTGGCATGTATTACACACTCATTAAACACATTCATAGTAGATTTAATTGGATGGTTGTAGCAAAGTGAAGGTGGCAGATGGGCATCTTATTTCCAGGCAAGGTGGCCTAGACTCGTTTAGGAGTTGTAGGGGTGCGGCTTTCCCTTCTAGAATTACAATATTTCAGGAGACTCCAAGACTGTTGCTGTTCTCCGTTAGGTTACCTTGTGTTTGGTGGTGTGATTAACCTAAATTAACCCGAGACAGCATCCCGGGAACATTATCATGAAGAAAAGAGTTATCAGTGTCTATTGTCTGCTCTGGTGATAAACAGTTTTCCATCAGGCTCCCGTCTCATTTGTTGTGTACTGCTTGGTGCTTTTCCAAAATAGAGAAATGTAGAAACTTTAAATACCTCGGCATTTTTCTTCTGATTTCAATTTTTATCAGCACTTGGTTCCTCTCTTAATTTCTCCACGGACCACAGTTCTGATTACCATCCATCTACCGAGATGTCAGTCAAATATCACACTCTCTTTGTAAAATAGGGGAAAAAAAATAGCTGGACAAAAATGATAGCTTACAAAACCACAGTTTAATACAACAGCTTTGTTTGGACTTCAGGACAATTGTAGAAATCATTAGATGATATCTTCTTTAGGGATTCAGCATGTTCTCCACCAGATTATTATCAGGCCAAGAAGAAAAAGAAAAAAAAAAGCCTCCTTATTATTTGAATCAGTTTACAGCAACTCATGAATTAGAAGCTCACACCCGAAGGAGTATTTTCAGCTTAATGGAAACAATTCATCTAACGCCTCCAATTCTTTACGAGAGTCTACATTGATAGATGGACATTTCTCCAATGCAGGTACATTTTATAGTAGCCTGTATCGTGCAAGTTAGCATCTGTTAAAAAGTAAAGCTAGTAAAAGACACATTCATTCTAATAAGGGAAGACTGCAAAGGACTTAAAAATCACAATTTTATAAATTGTGCTAAAATTAAGTTAATGAACTGCAAGTGGGCGTATTTGTTTTTAAACCACATTTTACTGGTCTGCTTTGGGTTTACCCCAATGAGATGACACGGTGATTTTAGGGAGAGAGCTGATGTTAATGAAAAGTTACACGCTCAGCATTGATTGCTTAATAATAAGGGAATACTGTGGAAACATAACATGTGTTTCCCCTAAGGTTTTCAGAGTTGTTTAAGAGAAGAGCAATTGTTTAATATATGGTTATGAATCCTGAACTACTCTGAAAACAGATGTCTGCCCACCTCAGAAGAAAAAGCCGAAATCTCAGAAAAAGTTGAAAGCTGTAAGTTTGCATGGCCTTTGTCAAAATTCTCGGGGTTGTGAGAGGTACGGGGTGAGGGGGACAGGAAAAGGGGTTCAGATCTAATCTGAACCTCTTCTGAAGAGTTCTTTGCAGGGGAAGGGGGTCTTTCTGAGCAAACTATAAAATATAGTTTTAGCTTCAGGATATAACTTTTAACTGAAGTCTGGCTCATTGGTGCCAGAAAGGAGCTTAGAATTCATCTGGTCCAACCACCCCTATTTTCCTGATGGAGAAACTGAGTCCTAGTAAAAGAAAAAAATCAAAATCAAAAAAATAACCACTCAGTGGACTGGTGAGAGTCTGATCTGCCTCCAAGTGCATCTATCCCAGGGTCGTTCAGTCTTGGGCTCTAGAGTCTACCCAGCATATCGTAATTGCTGAATAGACATTTGCCGCACGCATGTTGAAGAAGTGATACTTAACTCCTCTAGAATGAGCGGAGGACTAGAACCCAGAAAGCTGAGTAGAATGACTTTCCAGGACAGGGCAATAGTTTTGAGCAGATGGAAGGCTGGCTACGAAAACTGCCAGGGAATCAGAGTCGCACGCATGGCTGGGAACAGACTTCCCTGGGGGATTATGTCCTTGAGAAGGTGGGTGCTCAGCGAGGCAGCTCACAGATGGGCTTGAGATTCACGCCGGTGTCCCGGGGACACAGGCTGCCCAGAGCCCTGCCCAGTTATGGCTCGCAGCAGCTGAAGGCTTGGGAGGCAGGCAGGCCCGGGTTCAACTGCCCACCCTGCCACTTGCCAGATACATGTCTTGGGTGAAACTCAGATCTTCCCATTTTCGGTGACTCTTGGCAAGTTGATGATCCTTCCAAAGTGTAACTGTACTTTTCGCCAGGATATGAAGAAACGAGCCCCGACCTCAGAGCATTGTTTTGAAGATTATGTGGCCACATTGGGGCTCAGTGAATGTCTGTTTCAATGAATCAACTTCATTAGAGGGAAATATGGTTTGGTCGCTTTGTCCAAAATAAAATTCTTGTCCTGAATTAACTGTTCCTGATTTCTTTTGTGTGAACAAAAAAGCTGAAGATTTTATTATACGGTGTTTAGATTCATTTGTTTGACTCTCTAGAATTTTCTGATTGGATTATGCATGAAGCTGTATTGGAGTTGAGAACAGAAGTCCCATCCAGATTATGACAGGTCCTGGGTGCCCAGGTAGCCAACTGGATCCCACCGCTCATGAGACTCCTCCTCCCCATTTGCAATCTGGCCAAAGGTGACTTGGACGCTGTTACAACCTGAGTGTGATTCAGTGAGAAAGAAATTCTTGCTATGGAAGATTCTCTTCCCCTTGGCAGCTCTTCCTGCCTCCTTCTTACGTGGAGATGCAAAGAGAATGCCGGTTCCCTTTCTCACCGTGTCCACCTCTAGAGAAGATCGCCAGCTATCATTTATTCCTTCTGTATTTTTGAAGTTCTTTTTTTCTCAAAATAAAAACTCACTTACTCATTAAAAAAAAAAAAGGTGTGCTCTTACTTAAAGCCACTTATCATTGTTTTCATTTTGTGCTTTTCCATTTCATATTTCTGTATATGTGCATAATGAGCACACCACATATTCATCTTGAACATACTCAGTTTATAATATTGAGCAATTTCCTCACGTTGGTATAAACTCTTCCTCCACCAATCTCCATTTTTAAAAGGTAGTAGTCAGAGCAAGTGAGACGTGCCTTCTAGCCTTTGGACCAGTAATAGGGTTTTAACTATTACAAAACGTTTGCAAACTCTGATCTCTTTGGCCATCATAACACTGTAAGTTAGGTATGGGGTGAATATCAATTTATCACCCAAACAGGGCCAGTTCTAGGGATGAAGGGGTGCTGTTCATAATCACGCCAGGTCAACAGGTGTAGCCTAGGGCTGTCCTGGACAAACAGACATGGGCATCCCAGGTAGGCAAGACAGAAGCAATTTCAGGTTGCCAATGCAGAAGCATAGAGGGTAAGTGGCTGTTCAAAGACACATACCGGTCACCGGCAGTGCTGACCTTAGAGCCATGGCTTCCGGCTTCTAATCTAGCTTTCTGTAAACCATACCCCAGTGCTTCCTCCACCGTCTGCTTTGTAAATATCCTAGAAAAACATACCCCCTTGTATTTATCAAATACAAGGATAAAATAACCCTCCCTCCCTCCATCCCTCCTTCCCTCCCTCCCTTCCTCCCTCTCGCTCTCTCTCTCTCTTTCTCTCTCTCATTCTTCTTGACTTCTAAGCCAGGTTCCTGACATTTTATGAGAGGGCATTGTCTGAAGAGAGGCTTACTATCGGGGATTAAATGCCCCTTTAATAAGAGTCAGTGCCTGATGTATTGTTTTTATTAAGGATGGTCTGCTCAAGAGAATGGTCTTGCATGCTTGCATTAGCGTCTTATAAGGCTGAAAGCTGATTTGAAATAACATCCATAATACACCACAATCAAAACATTTAGGAACAATTAGAATAATAAAAGGGCCTAAGGGAATTGGAATATTTCAAAACCACCTCCTGGATCAGTCAGGGTGAGGGAGAGTCTAATGGAAATGGATCCTTTTTCCTCTTCTTCCCTGACCCTGAGGGGAGGAGATCCCACCCCGGTGTCTGTGGGTGGTGAAATACAGTGGTGAAGCCTCCAGGAGGGACATCTGTACATTATAAGTTGGACTTAGGCTCTGGACTCAGCCTTCCAAGGTTTGGGATACCAACCAAGTCCCCTACGTGCTCTGTATCTTTGGACATGTTGGGTTTTCTAAGTCCTGGTCTCCTCATTCCTAAAATGAGTTAATGTGGAAAGTCACTGGAGAAACACACGTAGTTACGACACATAATTACCATTTTTGTGGTGAGAACATTTAAGATCTACCCTCTTAACAACTTTCGAGCGTATGTCACAAGATTCCTAACTATTATGTGAGGTGATGGAGGTGTTAGCTAACGCCATTACGTACATCATCACTTGTACACCTTGAATGTACACAATGTTATATGTCAGTTATATCAAAGAGGCTAGAGAAAAGAGAGAAACACACACCAACAAACAAATTGTGCTTTTCACAGGCACTGATACGTAAAAACTAGACCTGTATATGTTTTCGGCGTGCTGTTTTATTATTCATTATTTTGTCAGAAACTGAACTACCCTCCCACATAGAAACACCAGCCTTTGTGTCCCTATCCATTGATGTTCTTTCAGAGATTCCCCCAAATGTCAATTCTCTTGGCCCGTGTAATGCGAGTAGCAGGTGTGACTCATCGATGAAATCAATCTGGGATTTCCAATGGACTCTGAAACAAGTTGCTCTGATAAGCGAGGATTACGTGAGCAGGGCAATAATCTGCCAAAGTCCTTCAAACAGCATTCCATGACTTCTCAGGGGATGCCTGAGTCCAAGAAATGGTGCTCTGGCTTTAGTGTCCAAAGGATGAGGCTTTCCATCTCAGAAGTTCCAGTAGTCTACTAAGCGTGGTAATATCCTCCCCAAACTGGCCCAAATGTTTCCATAAACATCTTCTGACCTTGGGGAAATAATATACGGGCTCCTCCTCTGTGTCAGGCTTATTGCCCTTATACCCCTCATGTAACTCAGCACAGTCTGCTAAGACATATGCCATGATCCCTCCTTTCACCCTCTTTTAAATATAAGGAAACTGAAGTCAGGTTAAAGAACTGGCTCAAAGCCACACAATTCCAAAGCAGAAAGCCAATTTGAGATTGCATCAGTCTGACTGTAAAACCAACATTATTTTATTTTCCTTAATATTTTAATTTTCCTTCATTGTAAAAAATTCTGAAACCCAAGTGAAAGTATAAAGAAGAAAGTAGAAATCATCCTTACCTCTAGGGTGGGTCATATTTCATTTTGCTGTAAATCTTTCCTACTTTTTCTATAAGGCTATATGTGTCTCTCTTGTGTGTAGTAATGGTAACAAAGAAGGTTTTACAGTCATACAAAATTCCATTTTGCTGTTCTCATTTAATATTAACATTAACCATCATTTAACATTAACCATTTTTAAACACTCCAAAAACGATGATTGGCAGCCTACATAACATTTCTTCACACATACACCTGCGTGTCTGTACACATATACATCATCAATTAATCCTATCTTTAGACGTTTTGCTTGCTTCTAGCTTCTTTTTTCAATCATAAATAACACTTAGATGAACATCTTTGTTTAAAAAAAAAATTAGCTAATAGCAACAGGTGGTTCCGCCTTCGGCTGAGTGTCTTGCACAAGGATGTAGCGTGTCACTTACATCGTTTAATGGAAGTCTCCTAACGCCCCTGTGAGTGAGGTGCTATTATTAGCACCATTTCCCTGATAAAAAAGCAGAGGTTTAAATAGGTAAAATGCATCATCCCGATGGACACAGACAGCTTGTGACAGAGGCAGAGTCAAGTGCAAGGCTCTCTGAGGTCAAGCCTATGTCGTGTGTCCTCTGCCGTATGGCCACTCACTAGGCTCCATTTGTTTCTGATATTAGGCTGTTGGGACTCACTTGTGAAAGGGAAGTGGCTGGGCTCAAGAGCAGACACTGCTGTCTCTGGGTTTCGGTATCGACAACCACGCTGGCCTCCCTCTAAGTGCGGTGCTACCAGTGGCTCATTCTTCCGCATGGTGCCCCAGCCCATTGGGGAGCCTGGACTGACGCCACCCCACCTGGTCACCCCAGACTCACAGAGCGCCTGGACCAGGGGCTCAGATAGGGTCTGGCCAGTGAGCTAGGACTGTCCCTGTCAGGGAGTGATGGGCATGGGGCACATGTGTCTGGCAGGGGCTGTGGGAGGGCATCTGACATCTCTGAGGCTGGGGCAGCTGTCTTAGTTTAAGGACTTTTCCCAGCGGGATGCCAAGGGGCTCCCTCCGTGCCATCTCAGACTCCAAGGGGAGCCGCAGGAGATCATCCCCCAGTTTTGCTCCTTACCCCTGAGTGCATTGCATTACAGCTATCATTACTGGGACACTGAACTCAGCAAAATTATCTTGGGCTTGTCGCTTCCCTCCCACATGACCCCTAACCCATCCCATTAGATTCTGACTTTAATCCCTGCTCTGCACCCCCCAAAGACAAGGACTTTTATGACATTCCCCCTAACTTTCCCCATTGACAGGGGATGCCAGGCTGGTGAGCAAAGGCTTTATGCAAATTGCTGTAGATTAAGTCTCAGGCTCCCTCGCTCTCTGCCCACCAACCCCTACCCCACCGCACTGTGACCAGGACCAAATCCCCCATATTTGTTGGGGACATTTTCTTTTGGGGATGGTGCCAGTTCCCTCTACCTGGTTTGCAATTCTCAGACCTCTTCTGTGTTGCCAAGCCTCCCTCCTCAGCCACACTGGCTACTTGTGGGGGGGGGGGGGTTGGAATTTCCCATGAGCTCTTTCTGGAGCTCTCTGAAATCTTTGCTTGGACTTTTTGGTCCCCTCCCAAATTATTTCAAGGATTACATAATTGCTATTACCTTGGTCCTCTTCTTTCTCATCAAAACCCCTTCAACTCCTGGATTAGATTCCTAGGGCTGCTGTACTGGATTACCACAAACTTGGCAGCTTAACACAAGGGAAATGTATTGTCTCACAATTGTGAGGATGAAATCTGAAATGAAGGTGCGTCAGGGACACGCTTCCTTGGAAGGCTTTAGGGAAAATTTATTCCACGCCTCTCTCGGTTTCTAGAGGCTGCTGTGATCTTTGACATTCCTTGCCTTGAAGCTGCCCTTCAACCTAAATCCAGGGTGATTTCATTTCAAGATCTGTAACTAATTACACATGCAAAGACCCTCTTTCCAAGTAAGGCCCCCTTCTGAAGCTCATAATGAACGAGAATTTGGGGGCAATGCTGTTCAACACATCACAATTCCCCAACATCTTCCTCCTTGTTCTGGAGGGGAGCAAACAATTGTCTGTCCTCCCCTTCCTTCCCATGCTATACTTTCATGGTTGGTAATCATAGATGTGCTGACTTGTGGACTAAGAAGTGGTCTTTGGGATCATTGTAGTCTACAGCTCTCCGGTAGAACATTACATGAGGATGGAAATATGTCATATCAGTACAGTTCACTAGGGGAGCCACCAGCTATATTGGTGGTGCATTTGAAACGTGGCTAGTGAGGCACTGAATTGTTCATCTTAATTAACTCACATTTACACTTAAGTAGTTGCAGGTGACTAGTGATGAACACACTGGGTACCATGGGCCTGGTCCAACCTCCATCTTAAGTATGATCACTAGAGGCCCAGAGAAAGCATCCAGTGTGCCCATGGACACTCATGACCTGTGGTAGAATAAGCTCCCTTAAATTTCAGTGATCGGCAAACTGGCTTACTGCCGGGCCAGATTTTTGTTTGGCCAGTGAGTCTAGAATATTTTTCCCATTGTTAAATGGTTGGCAATAATCAAGAGGAGTGATTTTTTTCATGACTTATAAAAATAATAGGACATTCAAATTTTGGTGTCCAAAACAAAGTTTTATTAGAACACAGCCATGCCCATTGGTTCACCTCTTATCTGAAGCTACTTTCGCGCTATGATGGTTGAGTCGAGTTGCTATAGGAAGTACATGAGTCACAAAAGCAAAAATATTCCCTATCTGGTCCTTTCCAGAAAGAGTTTGTGACTCCTGCTTTAAAGCAGGGATTTTTAAATCCTTGATTCCCCAGTTTTAAGTGAGAAAAGGGGGTAGTTTGGGAGCAGGAGGAAATATATTCCTACAAGTTCCTCGCATGGGAGAAATGTCTCATAACATTCAGTGGATTCGAATGTCAAAAGGGCAACAACTCAAGTATCGAATTTGTGATGGGTAAGTCAACAGTCCTGTGTGCAGCGGTGTTAGCATCTCACTTTTTGTTTCTTCAAGACGGAGAAGAGAAAGTTAGCAGGGACTAGTAATGCGTGCTACCACCCTTGGCCACAGGCATTACATACATGCCACATTTACAGCAAGGGAAGAGACTCTACAGAAGGTACAGATGAGTGACCATGCCCACGCCGGGACACAGATTTGAATTAGCTCCTCCCCCATATTTCGAGGAGGCGGAAGCACATTACAATTCGAAATCCCCAAGATTAAGGCAATGCCAGTACCCAGCGTTTACCAGGGCTGTGGTGGCCAGAGCCTGGCTAGGAGTCACACCCAGCTTCCCCCTGTCTGCAGTGTGCTTCTCTTTTCCCACTCAGGAGAACAGGCCAAGATGCCAGCAAGTGTAAGTGAGAATGTCCTAGGGATGGCATCAGACTGGCTTTAATTAAGATGTTAAGAATGAAAAAAGCAACCCATTCTAAAGCTTCCACAGTCCAATTGCTGTAATTAGAAATTACCTGAGCTTGTGTTACAGACACATCCTGGTTGGATGTCTTGTGCGCACCCACTGGGTGCTTGGTGCCAGGAGTACGAAGGTCATTCTCAAAGCCCTTCTGCTGCCTTCCAGCTCTGCAGATGAGGTCCATGCTTACATAGCCCTGCTCCGAGGAGCTGGGGCCTCAGGGGGCTGCCCACCTGGGCAGGGAGGGCCCCCTCTGCCGGCCTCCCCCCTTATCATCCTTAGAAATGCACCATCTATTGCTTCCTACCCACTTCCAGGTGATAGCTGTGCAACTCAGGGGAATAGAGAACTTGAACCGTGTCCAAAGGGAAGGAATGTTGTAATTAGGGAAGTGGAAAATAGAACTGAACTGAAGGAATCTGGTTTTGACTGTGCCTGTCTGTTCCCTAGACTGTAAACAGGGACCCCAGGGAAGCGCCCGGGGCCAGGAGACCTCTCCAAAAAAGTAAAACAAAGCGGAGCAAAAAAACCAAACAAGCCCCCTGCAATACCTCAAACACAAAAACAAACACACAAAACTCAAAACGTGAAGTCCATAAGGCATGAGGGTTTACCGAATTTCATTTTCTGCAATTAATACTTCTCCATCCGTCACTCTGAGTTCCCCAGTGACCTATCTCTGCCGTTTTCATCCCTATTCTGAGTGACTCCCATGTTGGGGTCTGCCCTGGTCCTTCTGGTCATACGAAGTATGACCTTCGTACTCCTGGCACGTTCCCTGTTTGCTTTGCCATCTGCTATCCAGGGTCTCTGCAGTCTCTGTGACATGGACCTTTCTCTATGTGACAGTCAAGGGTTTTTCACTTTTGGATCAATTAGAGCAGAGGAAGAGGATGCTACTCCCCAAAACTCAGTTTTCTTATCTAGACTGAAAAGAGTAATGCGCAGTTCCTATCCCCTGGGGACGTAGGGATAGTTAAGCAAGTGGGGGTGTGTTACCCGCCTAGGACAATGCTCAGTGCATGGTGGTGCTTAATTAATGCTTATCCAGGATGAATGGATGGATGGATGAAAGCAAGGCAGGGCAGCAAAGCGAAGACCCTAGATTAGGTTCTGCAAAATACAGGGTCTCCCCCCTACCTCTGCCTTTTGGAGTTGGGTAGGCGGAGTAGCATTTTTGAAACAGGGTGGGTTTTGGCAGCAGACAGACCTGAGGTCAAACCTAATCCTGGCTCTTTTGCCACATTTACAAATCTCAGGATGCGTCTGTTCCTCAGCTACATAATGGGGGCAGTTATAGCTTCTGCCTTCTGCGATGGTCCCAAAGACAAAAAGCGAGTGTACCCCAACTGTAACAGTGTGCACACATAGCATATGCTCAATTAAAGCAGCTACTGGGGTTCTTTGCTAGTATCGTGTTCTCTTTTTTTTTTCCTTTTTTTTCTTTTTTTTAATAATAAATGTATTTTTTATTGGTGTTCAATTTGCCAACACACAGAATAACACCCAGTGCTCATCCCGTCAAGTGCCCCCCTCAGTGCCGTGTTTTCTTAGCACTTCTCACTTCTGATTAGCAGCTCAGTGTCTCCCTGGAGGTGGGCAGCTAGGATCAGGGCTACAGCAGGGAGAGAAGGCCGACCTGGGTGCAGATTCCCGCCCACGCTCCGCCACTGTGCAGACTCGGGGACCTGATGTGGCCTCTCTGAGCTCCTCCCCATTCCCTCCTCTGTAAAATGGGAGACAGACAGTCCTGTGTGCAGAGCCCTGGGGAAGATCAAGCAGGGAGCACACATTGGCGCACAGCAGGCTCTCAGTAGACGCCGCTTCCCACGGCCCCATCCTTATATAACTTTCTGCAGCCTCCTCAGGGCTGCTATCTCCTTGGCAGTGAGGCCCGGCGCTGCCTCTTACCCACATGCCCCAGTTAATATTTCAAACGTCCTGCGTTTCTAATTGTGGCGAAGCCTAAGAGCCACCTAATCCGCCCGTGTATTAACTGCTCTGCTTCCATATGGGGGCCTCCGGACCCGGGCCTGACACTTGCCGAGTTAATAATGACTTGATTCATTCCTCATGCCAAGTGCAAGAACCACATAATCTGCGGGGCAGAAATAACTCCTGTAATTAGAAATGCCTGAGGGAACCCCCCACAAAGGGCCTTGTAGCTTGGCGTGTGGGAACCCCCGGCCCCCTCCTCCCCCGGCACCACGGGCTTCTGCTGTTTCCTGAAGCTGCTCAGACCTGGCGTCTCTAAGAGACGAGCTCTCCCAGGGATGGCATTCCAGCCCCCAAGACGCGCCCAGCAGAAGCCCCGATGCCCAGAGACTCCTGTCTCGGCAAACAGGCCTGCTAGGAGCCCAGCCAGCAGGGGGAGGCCAGCCCCTGCCCCTGCCCCTGCCCCTGCCCTGCAGAAACTCTAGGCCCACCCTGTGCTCTCCCTGGAGGGAAGGGACAGGGCCCCCTTCCCAGCCCAAGCAGAAGTTTCTATTATAAGGGGAAAGGAAGTGGTGTGATTGAGCAATGCCCAGTGTCAAGCCTGTGATTCCTCTCCATGAAGGCTGTGGCTGAGGGGCCTGCACTTTAGAAGCTTCCAGAGAGTGGCCAAGGGCTTTCCAAAGGCAGGGATCCAGGCCTGGCTGCTCTGTGGTTGAGCTGGGTGACCCTGCACGAGGGCCTGAAGCTATCCGAGGGGTCCTCCCCTCAGATGTAAAATGGGGGACCTCACAAGGCCTCCATGGGTGGCTCGAGGGTGGTATGCAGTGCCTGGCTGTCGATTGGTCCTGGACCCCTGGGTCTCCTGCTCTATGAAGTATAATGCAAGGTCAGATCAACCCAGGTTTACAGGGAAATAAGTCTTTTTTTTTTTTTTTAAGTGTTTTGAGTGGAGTGTGTGGCTGTGTCCAGCATCCCTGTACAATAATCCCAAATAGGCCACACAGTGGTTTGTGCCCTGGGATCCTCTCACACCTGTGATGTAGGTCTTAATGTACCCATTTGACAAGTGAAATCTTTAGCTTTTGGATGACATGTGATTGGCCCCAGGTCCCTCTGCTCACAGGGGGACAGGGCTAGGATTCAGAGTCTCTTGTGTTCCTTACAGCTTGCTCTCTTCCTTACTATTGCACATCTGCAGGTAGGTATGAGCACACACACACACACACACACACACACACACACAGAGCTTCCTCCCATTCTTAGTCCGTAACACACATGTTCTGGGTGGCCGGGATAGATGCTGAAGTTAGTAAGAGTGCTGGGCCCCCTATGACTATTTATTTCATTTCTCTTTAAACAACTTCTAAAGCAGCCCAACACATTACTCCCGGGTGCAAGGTTTCTGAACAAATAGTCAGATCTCTCACTTTCAAATGAGTATCAATCCTTGGGAAAGTGACTTTAGGTGACCACATTATCCCCATGGAATCATGCCACTCTGCTTAAAACAGTAAAAACCCTGCCTTGTGAGCATCTTCAGCTCCATCCTTGAACTTGTGTATCCAGACTCTCACCAGGCCACTGAAGATGCCAGGCTGACAACGCAGCCCAAGCTTCTGGGGGGGCTCAATGTCCTCTTGGCAGCAGATGCTCAGCTAAACCAATACATATTATATATGGTATGTGATAAGAGAGAGGTTGGCACAAGAGTGTCCCTTTAGAATATCCTCACAACTGGCAAACCCTTGGTATGTGAACTTAATTTGGAGAAACCTGGGAAAGTGTGTTATATCTCAGTATAGTGGATGAGGTGGTAAATCACTCTTCGGTGCAAAAAAAGAAATATATTAAGAGCAAAAATAAAGCAGTGAAAGCACTTCTCTTGTATGATTAGCACATCAGATCCCAATGGGTCGTTGGCCGGGTTGTGTGAAGGATGTTAACATGCAAGTGGCACATAGTAGGTCCTCTAGAAATGCTTACATGGACCTGGGTTAAAAATAAATTAATCTCATTTGGTTACAGGTTTTGCTCCTTTATAAAGTGAATCATGGGTTTCACTCAGCTCAGGTTCCCAGCCGAAGGCCTGGTGTCACAGGGCTTCAGTTTTGCTTCTGGAACCTTCTTATCTAATCAATTTTCCCCAAAGCAGACGACCCCCTTCCTCTGCATGGACAACCATACTTTCTTCACTCACTGTGGTGGGGCCCTCTTGGCATCATTACACCTGTGTTACTTTTCAGACTTTCATGCCACAGAGTGCTGAACTCATTGGTTATCCCTGGAAATAACAGAAAATATGCTAAAGGCAAACAGGCATCTGTCAGTACAGAGTAGTTTGAGCCAGTAATTTCTACACGATTTGGGGAAGACTGGCTTCTGATGAAAATCCCAAAACCAGTACAGTCCTGGCATGGGAGGCTTGAAGGATAAATTCTGGCAGAAAAGAAGAAAGCCCTTAGAGCAGACTAGTCAGAGAATCTGCGGCCGGCCAGCTGTGTGACCCTAAGCAAACTGTCCCAACTTCCCAGGCCTCAGTTTCCTCTTGGAAAAATAAGGATGAAAACCTAGCATCTGTCCTGACATGGCTGTAAGGACTGAATGAGTGGAAGTACATGAAGGTCGGGGCACATGGTCAAAGCTCAGTGGATGGTAAACTTTGAAAGGAATTCTTTATGGATTGCATTTATTTGATCACAGAAGGTGCTTGGTTACCTAAGTCTGAGGCAGCGCCCTTGAATTTGGGAAACATGGAGGCTTTCAATCCATCTTTATGATTTGCAGGGTGAGTCTAAAGGGAAAAATTGCATGGATGTGTATGCGTGTGTTACATGTATGTATGTGCATGTGAGTACAAGCGTGTGCACCTGTGCATATGTGTCTCCACACACAAGGGTGTATCTGCATGTAGTGAGTGTGTGTGAGTGGTCAGAGCAAGACATTCTCACATAGGTTAAGTCACACCAGCCCAGGACAGTGGAGTCTCGCATACTCTGCGAGCTGCCCCATCCTCTGCTGGGGCCCATCGGATAAGCAGCAGAATCAGGTCCTGGGAGAGCTCCCATCAGCAGTTCCAGTCCTTACAAAGTCATCGCCTCTAGGGAATCCATCCAACCATGCTTCTGAAGTATCATCTGTACCCAGATCTGGATTTTTCTTTGGATTCTAACACGTGGAAGCTGGGCTCAGAGGAGGAGGAGGAAGGACTGGCCTGATACTTACACCTACAGTTTGCAGCAAGGAAAGGAAGAAATTAACCTTTATGGGTGTCCTATTTTTTCTTTATAATCTTTTAAAATGTAACATTTATTTTATTACATAATCCTTAACAGGGAATAAAATATTTATGAATTACTGTTATCTATTAAAACTATATATAATTTATTATAGTATCTTTCCTATTTAAATGATATATTAAACATATAATATGTATTAAAAGAATCTAGTATACTTTTATAAGTGTAAAATGTAACATAACGTAAGAATCTAGTATGCCTTTATAAGTATAAAATGTAACATAACAAACTATAACATACTATACAGTGTAAAACATCGTATATAAATTTAATGGTTGGCTCTTGTACGCCAGCCAGTGGGAGCCAGTGTAGTATGGAACTGTATCTTGCTTGTAACTGGTCCTTACAAGTCCATTGTTAAATTTTCAGGCACTTTGCAAGCCAGTTGACTTCACATGGGTAACTTGAAATGAGCCATGGTGGAGGCATTTACACCACAGAAATTGGCAAATGGTACAAATTATGGTTTCCATCCCCCAGTGAGCTTATTGTTAAACCCTGCGTACATTATTTCGGTACTTCATTTCAACTTCACTGCAATCTGCGGATGCCGTCAATTCACACCAGCTTGGAGGGCCTGGCATGCAGTTGCACACATTGTTCACTGCACAACTCAGGGAGCACTCTTCACATCAGAGCCTGTTTGCCCCTGGGCTTTAGTTCACTACATGTACAATGGGGAGAACCATCACTGCCGTAACCGCCTCACTCTGGGGATGCTAATAGATCAGGACACACAAGCTCAGTACCTACAGGGGACCTAATGGAGGGAGAATGGGGAGTATTAGGGACTGTGGCAAAGCAGGGCCATATGCCCTGTGTAAAGAAGAAGCCGTAGTCCACCACTGATGCATGAAAATCCAGAGGACCAGTGATGCTGGATCTTTCTGATTTAATATGAAGGAAGAAAAAATTCTGGATGTGTTTTAAACACATGTCAAATTTCCCAGTTCTTAAGACACTGTTTTAAGAGCCTGACTCATGGGCCTGCCTGAGATTTTCTGTGTGACCATCACTGAGACCCTGGCACTGAGAAAAGCCTAGGTGCACATTAATGGTGGTAATGCATGAGGATGGTAGTGATAGCAAGTTTCAGCATTCCCGCCAGGCTTCACATAGTCAGGCCCTACCTGTTACAGTTGGAGGTTACGTCTCTTAAGGGACTTTAATCTCTCTCTCATCCCCATTATTTTAGAATGACTTGCTAGAAAAGTATCACTGACCTGTGGCACTGGTGTGTAACTGCCACCAAGAAACTCATAGCTATATTCTGAACAGAAGAAACAGTTGAGCTACAAACATGGTTCTGAGCTTCCTGGATGTCAGAGCAGAAAGTGAAACACAATCCATCACATATTTTCATCAACGAGGAAGGTGAAACATCACCAGCCCCAATCTTCAACTGACGTTCCAATTGGATTCATATTTGCTCTGGTTAGACTGTTATATTTGTATTGGTTCAACTATGTTACTTTATGTATTTCCCTTAAGCTGCTTTAAATTCATTGAGGGGAAAAGAAGCATATTAAATAACCCCAGTCACCTCTTTGGCAGCAGAGGATCTCAGATTCACGGCTTTGGCAATTGTCAAATTACTGCAGAAGGGCCATGCCACATAGCAGAGTGTAGCTTGGCGGGGCCCAGATTTGGATCCCACGATGTGCTGTGGGTTTCAGGAACAGGGAAGAGAAACTCTCTTACCTCGTGAATTGAGTTTGTTAGCGCTGCCATAACCAAGGGCCAGAGACTGGATGGCTTACGAGACAGAAATGTATTTTCTCGCAGCTCTGGAGGTCAGAAGTCCCAGATCAAGGTGTCTGTAGGGTTGAGTCCTGAGCAGCCTTCTGTCCCAGCCCCTCTCTCAGCTTCCGGGCATTTGCCAGCATCTTTGGTATTCCTTGGCTTGTAGATACAGCACTCCATGGCCACCTTTGTGTTCAAATGGGGTGCTCTCTGTGTGAGTGTCTATCTCCAAATCTCCCCTTTTTATAAGGACAACAGTCTTTGGAATAAGGCCCTACTCCAACATGACCACATCTTAACTATATATCTACAAAGACCCTCTTTCCACATAAGATCACACTCTGAGGTCCTGGGGGGTTAGGACTTCAACACAGGAATCTGGGGGTGAGGAGGACCCAATTCACCCCATGACACCTATAAGGGAACCAAGCTCTGCTTATCATCAACAACAGCATGTGATTCTTTCAATGAGGCCCTCATTGAGAAGTAACATGAAATGAGAAAGGCTCTGATCTCTTCAGCTGCTAAGGCTAAATGGTGCAACTAAAGGAAGAGTCAAGGTCTTCGAAAGTGGTTCAAGTCAGAGCACGAGCTAGAGTGTGTCAGGAGGACACACTCACGGAGGTTGGCGAAGGTCTCCAATGATCACTTCTAAGAAGCACCTTCAATAGAATCACTCTGAATATAAACAAACTGAGACCCAGAGAGATGAAATGATTTGTCCAAAGTTTCCCATCACTGAAGGACCTGGGAATATTTAAATATTTAATAAGGAGGTCTATAATGGGTGTGTGCATACTCTTAAGACAAATTTTGTGCTTGCTATACAAATGAAGAAACTGAGGTACAGATAAATTAAACAACTCGTTTATGTTCCTTGGCTAGTATGTGACCCAAGTGGAATTCAAATCCATGCTGCTGACTCCACAAACCTCGATCCTTAACCACTATCTCCAGCCTGTATATTAGACTTCAGGACTCATGGCTCACCAGCATGCTGCTTTCCTTCACCAGGTACTCAGGCTACTCTGCATGTTTGAGTAGGTTGTGCACTGTACAAAGGCACTCAACAAGGGGCCAAGTGAGGATGGAATTTGAACTTGCCAATGAATCACTGAGCTGCAGGCCCCGGCAGGTGAGAAGGGGCGCTCTTTGTCTGGAGAACAGGACACCCTGTTCTAATTTAAATAAAAGCACTGTGTGGGTTAGCTGCATCCCTGTAAGCTCCCAGGATAAAAAACAGACTGATTAACTACCTACCTACTTGAATTTAAGTCACTTTGTCCAGGAAGTCTAACAGAGAGAAGGCTACTTCCTGTCCCAATGCTCCTGGCAAGAACTTTCCACTGCCCCAACCCAAGTTCTGTATGTGTGTACACATACAGTCCAAAAGGTCGTTACCGCCCTAAGAGGCTTAGTGGCAGAGCAGAAGAATGGTTATAGACGGCGTGGGCTCCCGTGACCCTATGGGCCTGGGAGGGAGATTCGTGTCAGGGTACATGGACGTCAGGAGCAGCAGAAAGGAACGTGGGTGTGTATCCACGAGCATCTTATCTGTCTCCCTACAAGGACTCTGAATGTCTGTGGTCTGAAAGAAAGAGCAACCTTAGGGTCTGATGGAAAATGAGGGAGGGGAAAGAGAGCACCAAGGCCAAGGCCACTGGGCAAAGCAAAGCTATGTGTGTGGAAGTGAGACAGCTGCTCCAGGGCACGCTTAGCATGATGAAGCAGGATTGTGCTTATTTGTTGAACCAGAAGAACAAATCAAAGCCAGCTGGAGGGGTAAGCCGGGTGCTATTCATGCAGACAGCACCCTCTCCCCTGCCGGGTCACGGTGTTAGTTGCTTTCTTTGTGCCAACTCGCCCGGACGTTCGGATCTCCCAAGGTGGGCGTTGGGCAGGGCCCCGCGAAGCCTGGGATCCGTGAGTCAGCCTTCCCTGAGCGTCACCAGGCCTGGGCCTCTCTCTCTTACCTTCCACAGGCGTTTCTTAAAAATATGCTCTGTGCCAGGCAGAGAAGCCATCTGGAAGTGGAGTTGCCCTTGGTGGCGGGGGGGTGGGGGGGATAGGCACGGACTGAGGGCCACCAGAGCCATGGGCAGAAACGGTGATGCCGAGCAAACGTCCCAACCGGGGAGTGGTGTCTTCCAGAGAAAATTTCCAGTTTGGATTTGTCAGAAGCAGGGAGGTGTTGACGCCAGCGGCTGGTTGACAGAGACCCAGCTCAGCCCGGGGAAGGGCGCAGACAGTCCTGCCTCTGAGGATTCCAAGCTGGCTCTAGGAAGGGAGCGGGCTCGAGGTGCTGAATATAGCTCCAGCTTATTTCATAGTAAATTATTCAGATGTTAATTGCATTGTAAACAAAGCTGCTACCTTTCTTTCCTTTCCAATTATCGTCATAAACTGCGGGTGCGGGGAGCAGAGAGGGAGGGAAAGGCAGTGGAAAGCAAGGTGGAAGCCTGGTTGAGGCTCCCACGTGTCAGTGCTAATCCGAGGGGTGTCGTGGATACCTGGCCTAGAATCACACTGAGGCGGGAAGCCCCGGTCCCCAGCCCAGAACTCCAGGGTATATTGGGGGGGGGGAAGTCAAGGCCACAAAGCCTGTATGCCTCGCTCTTCTCTTTGCCATCCCCAACAAACTGCTTAGATTTCTTCCAGCAAGAGCTGCAAATCATGGGAGGATACCCATCCTGGGGGGGCTGAGTGGGAGGGAAAAGCATGTGAATGTTGCATAGACCAGAGTACCAGGCGGATGCGCACAGGAGAGCACAGCCCCGATAATAATTTCAGCACCAGGTACAGAGGGTCACGGCTTTCATGGCTTCCTGTCCCTGCATGCCCTTGCCCTCTGACATCTCTGTTAACTGGTACAGATGAGTAGACACTTGGTGACCGTGGTAAGGAGCCCAGAGCACTAGGGACAAGCCGCTCAACTTGGCTGCCCACAGTGGGACCCGAAATTACAGTGTGCATCAAATCCACTTAAACGTTAAAGAGCCAGCCTGCTTCTCCCTCTTGTTCAGAAATGACTATAGTCTTAATTAAAAGCAAATTACTTAATCTTATGGCATCAGGAGAGGGCAGTGCTCCTCAGAGGGGAGGCCTCCTGCATAGGGACAGAAAAAGCGTAGCGGATGGGGCAGGGAGGGGACGGGGAGACACCGGGAAGGTTGCAGACACTGTCCTCCCCACTCATCTCCTATTTCGTGTCTGGTCCTTCCTTGCTAGCAGATATCACACCAGAGGGCAGGAGGTTTGTGTTGACTCATTATGAAATAATCTGAACTTGCCCAGAGATGGACCAGTGCAGCGTGAGGCCCACAGAATTGTTTAATTCTGGGAGATGGTGTTCCCAAGTAAGGCCCCAAGGTAACCCTCCAAGGATGTGCCAAAGAAAAGCATCCAAATGGCCCCATTTCCAACTTAATTAGCTCCAATAGGCATTTAAAGACATCATGTTGTTTACAGCACATCTTAGCCTTGTTCTTGCCAAGTGATGGATGTGAAATACACTATTTCCAGAGTGACTTATTCATGCATTCCACGGAGTCTCTGTTTCTCTGTCCATCACAGGAGATGTTCTGATGGCAGCTGCTTCATCATGGCCTCTGGTAACCCCAGGGCTGATCCCTCCCTACTGTGATCTCTGGGGAAAATACAGCATTTTCTCTCTCTCTCTCTCTCTCTCTCTCTCTCTCTCTCTCTCTCTCTCCCTCCCTCCCTCTCTCCCTCCCTCCCTCCCTCCCTCCCTCCCTCAATCTCTCTCTCCTTCCCTCCCCCTCCTCTCATTCTCCCAAGCTCACAATTAAGGAGAAGATCCACCTTGAGAATTCCAAGGTAGCAACAGGACACCATGATCCATGCAAGAAAACAAGTCTGACCATTAGCACATGCTGCCCTTGCCCTAGGGCTGAGATCTCTGGGACTATTTTGTTTTCTCAGATGACTAACACCACCTACAGGGCTTGGTGGGGAGACCAGAAACCCCAACCCACCCCACCCTAAACCTTGGGGTGCAAGTGGAAGAGGCAGAGGTCCTTGTGAGACACCCTTCATCTGTTTCACTCAGAGCTAATTTTTTAAAGCATCGACAGAGACTCTTGGAAGTTACTTTGCAACAGGAAAGCTTGGAGGCAAGCTGGAAGCTTGAGAGATCAGAGCAGTTCTTGCTCACTTGTGTTCCATTCATTTGTTCATTTTATACCTATTCATCATCCCCGGGGGTCCAGCCACTGCCGTCCAAAATCAGAAAGGCACAGAGCTGAATACAGTCCGATTCCTGCCCATGGAGAGGTCTCGGTCTACTGGTAGGCTTGCGAGACAAATAAACAGAGCAGCTACACACCCCTGTAACAAGGGCCAGGCTGGAGGGTCCAGAGGGGAGCACAGGGGCCAGCTGGGAGCTGTCAGGAAAGGCTGCTCAGGCAAATGGATCCCAAATGGAGAGGCAAAAAGCAGCAGGTGGATAGGGAAAAGGTGGAGAGAAAGAGGTCTGAGGGGGCCTTTAAGGTGGGGGGAAGGAGCATTCCTGATGGTAATCTGAGAAGGACACAGCATGCCTAGAGGGTTGTGTCCAGCTGCCTGCATGCCAGCTCTTCCAACACAGTCCCAAATTGCGGGGCTGACATCACCAGTACCAAATAAGTAATAAGCAAATGAATGGAGAAAAAAGAAATAAGCAACAACAGAACCATTTGTAGGAAGAACCAGCCCACTAACAGTGTTGGTCAAGCCCAGTTGAAGTAGCAGCAGATGTTCGGGGCAGCCCAGGGCACAGCAGGTGGCCAATCGAAGTGCCCCCGGTAACAACTGGATGAGATAACCAGCTGGCAAAGCTTAGTGATCTGAATGGGGCTCTTTGCAAACACAGGTTTTGATTTGCATCTGGAGTCATTGATCGTGGGCTTTGTTCAGGTTGCCTGCTCTTTGTGTTTATATTTTCTTTCTCTTCTAAGACCACAATGACAGTTGAAATGTGTAATAGCATATAGTTTCCTAGGGGTTTCCTCCATTATCGTGTGTGGTCCTCACAATAAATTTAAAGGAATGAGAACATTATCCTGGACTTTCGGTACCAATGACAGGTATGCAGCTCGCTTGAGCAAAAAACAAGGCAGTTTAGTGGTTCATATCAAACAGAAATCCAGGAAGATATTGGCTTCAGGTGTGGTTTGATCGAGGTGCACAAGTAATGTTATCAGGGGTGTTACCTTGCTTCTCTCAGCAATACCTGTGTTGTGTCAGCTTCATTTTAGGACTTCACTATAGGCTCTTAAGTGTGGGCTGTGGCAGCTCCAAACTTACACCATCCTTCCTGTTAGCAGACCCTGGAGGTATAAAGCATCATTTGTGTGAACCTTCCATCCATTTGTATGTATGCAATATATACAAATACCCAAGGATTCACTTTGCTCAGATTAACCTAGGGCATGTGTCCTTCGGTGAACCAATCTCTGAGACCATGAGGATGGAACAACAGCTGACTGGCTAGACTCTTGAACCCCACTTGTACTGTCTAGGGACTTCTGGTTTTCTGATTGCTCAGCCTTGGGTCACATGTTTTATTCTGGAGCTGGCAGCAGGGTCTCACCTAATGCACTGGAAACGGACCGTGGAGCAGGGTTAGCTCCGGGGGGAAAATTTTAGTAAGAATCCAAAAGTATGAGGCGATGGAGATGTACCCATGGAAAACAACCAGTATCCATTTCTAATTTCAAAAGTTTTATCAGTCACATAAACAAAGGAAGAACAAATGGGTGGACTTTATTATAATAATATACTTTATTTAATTCAATACATCCAAAATATTATCATCTCATCATGTAATCGATATATAAATGTGAGCCAGATATTTTGCATCCTTTTTTTTCACACTATGTCTTCAAGATCCAGTGCACATTTTATATACTTACAGCACCTCTTCTGTTGGATGCTCTGATTTTATCAGAAATACTTGATCTGTACTTAGATTTCATAATACTTACAGTTGAAAAGGTAGATGCACCCACCTAAGTTTTTCCAAACATACTTAAAAGTTTGCAAATAACCAGATTAAGCGTAGTATTTACATTTGAATTAATTGTAAAATTAAATGAAATAAAAAATCAGTTTCTCAGTGGCACTGCTTACACTTCCAGTGCTCAATAGCCACATATTGGAGAGCACAGGGCTAGAAGGTGGAAGTGCTTAGAAATATCCTAGAAGTGTCCTATCTAGCAGAACCCTTGTGCACTGTTAATGGGAATGTAAATTGGTAGAGTTGCTATGGAAAGCAATATTGTAGTTCCTCAAAAAAATTAAAAATAGAACTACTATAGAATCCAGCAATTCTACTTCTTGGGTATTTATCCAAAGAAAATGAAAACACTAACTCAAAAAGATATATGCACTCCCAGGTTCATTGAAGCTTTATTTACAATAGCCAAGGTATGGAAACAACCCACAACTACCAAACAAATTAGTCCACTAATGGATGAATAGATAAAGAAATTGTGATATATATATATAATAATTATATATTATATATGTGATATATATCACATAATTATATATATTATTATATATTATATATATATATATAATATATTATTCAGCCTTAAAAAAGAATGAAGTCTTGCTGTTTGCCATCACACAGAAGGACCTTGAGGACATTATGTTAAGTGAAATAAATCAAAGACTAATACCACATGATCTCACTTATATAGAGAATCTAAAAACACAAGCAAACAAACTACCAACCAATCTCATAGATATAAAGAACAGATTAGTGGTTGCATGAGTTGGGGGATAGTCTAAGATGTGTGTAAAGGGGGCCAGAAGGTATAAATTTCCAGTTATACAATGAATGCCATGGGGATGTAATATATAGCATGATGACCATAGTTAATAATACTATATTACACATTTGAAGCTAGGAGAACAAATCTTGAAAATTCTCATAAGAAAAAAATTAGTACCATGTGTGGTGTTGGATGTTAACTGGACTTACTGTGGTGAACATTTTGCAATATATACAAATATTGAATCATTACGTTGCACATCTGAAACGAATACAAGATTATGTCATTTACATCTCAATAAAAAAAAAAAAACACACCCGGAAGCATCTAGTAGTATCTAGAAGCATGTAGAAGATAGGAAGGTAACTGAGCACAGTTCTCATCACATGGTAAGAACTTAATGACTGCTTCATATGGAGGGACTGACTTGCATTCTGATCCTGTTTCTGGCATTTACTGGCTATGTGACACGAAGCAAGTCATTTTGCTTCCCTAGCCTCTGTTTTCTTCTCTGTTAAGTGAGAATAATGAAATCCACTTGGCAAGTTCTCTGTAAAAAAGTTTACTCTCCTGGAATTTAGTAGATGCTCAAAAGTAATAGCTGAACTCCAGTCTGTCCAGTCTTACACAACCTATCTTCCCGTGCCCTTTCTTCATCTTCCCTCAAACGGCCAATTGTCTTTTCTGACTCAGAGACAAAGCACAAAGATGAATTTACTAAGTGAAATAAGATTGCAAAGAATAAATGTAAGTAATCACCAGTTCTTCCGGCTTCTGTGGTTGAAGAACAGCAAAAGCTTTTCAACAGATCATCTCATTTACATTCATGTCAACTGGGGAAGTCCTCACGAATGATTGTGCGGAGCAGAAGCTAATGGGTTTTTGCACCTACTATGTATTGGGCTGTGCAAGCTCCATGGCATTCCTGTCTAGCTCAGTCCTTCCAATTTTGTGCGCTGTAGGCATTATTTTTCCAGTTTTACAGAGAAGAAATTTTGGCACAAGGACCTGGTGCAGTATTACCCAGCTAATAGTGTGGTAGAGCCAGACTCACAGATTCCATAGCTGCAGTGAAATTAGGAAAAACATTAAGAGTCCAAGTTGATGTTCTATATACAAATTAACTTTTTTTTCTTATTAGCAGTGGTCGGTAACCTCCTTACTACTATGTAGCAAGATCTTTTTTTACCCAGGAAGGCCACACTCCAGATAGTGTTAAGGCCACAGGAATTTCATTTTAAAAATAAAAAAAGACATCACAGACTTATGTGCAAAGATGTAGCCACAAGATTATTCATCACAACATTGTCTATAATGGTGAATTAAAAAAACAGATGGGAATGTCGTATGAGAGGAGAGCATATAAATAAATACGGGTTCTTTTATAGAATGGGATATTCTAATATCATTAAGCTGAAGTTGTAAAAGACTAATTAATATGATGACAAGTATCTATCCTCTTTGGTTAGATGGGGGAAAAAGTCACAAAAAAAGTGTGTAGGGTATGTATC
The DNA here is from genome assembly GCF_053574225.1 of Canis aureus. Classification (NCBI taxonomy): domain Eukaryota; kingdom Metazoa; phylum Chordata; class Mammalia; order Carnivora; family Canidae; genus Canis; species Canis aureus. Next base: position 16,876,991 of record NC_135613.1, on the reverse strand, counting down.
AGTTCTGTAAGAATTAAAATCATCCTGTATAAACAAAGAAAGTACAGTAAGGTATATACTCAGAATTGTTAGTTCTGGGTAATAGCGTATTCTAAGTGATTTATATTTCCTCCTTTTGGGCTCATTTTTGTGTGCTCTCTTTTTCTATAATGAAAACATACGGTATTAGGACTTGGATAGGAACACATTTTATTTTATTTTATTTTATTTTATTTTATTTTATTTTATTATTTTATTTTATTTTATTTTATTTTATTTTTAAAGGCATTGTTTGACAAATTGGCTATAACATGAATGTTTTAGTTTTTAAAAGGTATGGGCATCACTCCATAATCAACAACAGCCATGTAGTATTCATTATGCACCCCCCACTTTCTACACTTTACCTCCTGGAGACTCTCTCCCACCCCTATTGCACACCTGGAAAATGGTATGGCCTGGACCGACTTCTCAGACATAGCACTTAGGACTTAGGACACTTTTGAGATCCTACAGAAGCATTCTAATTCCCTCTAAAATCAGAAGGAACAAGTGACTATAACTCAGCCTGGATTATATTCATCTTTATACCAAGGCAGTCACAAAATATAAATTTTAACATTTTTTTATTGAGGGAGCATTCACAAAGGCAAAAATGCCTGTTGTCCCCAGAAATCATAACATGTGCATGAGTAGAATTGTGCCCATTTTATGAAGAAAGAAACCCAAACTTTGGTTTCATAATTGCCTTCAGCTGGAAGAAAAGGGAACCCTCTTACACTGTTGGTGAGAATGTGAAATGGTGCAGCCACTCTGGAAAACTGTGTGGAGGTTCCTCAAAGAGTTAAAAATAGACCTGCCCTACGACCCAGCAATTGCACCGTTGAGGATTTACCCCAAAGATTCAGATGCAATGAAACGCCAGGACACCTGCATCCCGATGTTTCTAGCAGCAATGTCCACAATAGCCAAACTGTGGAAGGAGCCTCGGTGTCCATCGAAAGATGAATGGATAAAGAAGATGTGGTTTATGTATACAATGGAATATTACTCAGCCATTAGGAACGACAAATACCCACCATTTGCTTCAATGTAGATGGAACTGGAGGGTATTATGCTGAGTGAAATAAGTCAATCGGAGAAGGACAAACAGTGTATGGTCTCATTCATGTGGGAAATATAAATAATAGTGAAAGGGAATAGAAGGGAAGGGAGAAGAAATGGGTAGGAAATATCAGAAAGGAAGACAGAACATAAAGACTCCTAACGCTGGGAAACGAACTAGGGGTGGTAGAAGGGGAGGAGGGCGGGGGGTGGGGGTGAATGGGTGACGGGCACTGAGGGGGGCACTTGACGGGATGAGCACTGGGTGTTATTCTGTATGTTGGCAAATTGAACACCAATAAAAAATAAATTTATTATTAAAAAAATAAAATAAACTCCAAATTATAACTATGATTTGTTGATTTACCACCATGATGCCTTGTTTTGCTTCTTAGCATTAACTTTAAAAGCATTATTTTTCAGTGTGTTGGCAGAGGTTTATTAGTATTTCTTTTTTCTTAAGAGGAACAACATTTACAGAATCATGCCCATTGCTTTCATAGCTGACCTGGAAGCCAGAGAATCCTGCAAGAGCTGTACTTTGGTGACCACATAGTTTGTGGAAATTAAAAATACTTACAACATGTACTGATGTCTCATATGTGCCTCTTACAAAAAAAGTAATACTCTTAATGGACAAAAGTCTGTAAAAAAAGATATAAGAATGCATTTATGATTATGTCATAACTGGCTAATGAATCTTAGTATTATTAGTAACCACATGATGGAATCATATTAGGTTTTTTTAAAGATTTTATTTATTTATTCATGAGAGACACAGAGAGAGAGGCAGAGACATAGACAGAAGGAGAAGCAGGCTCCTGGCAGGGAGCCCGATGTGGGACTCGATCCCGGGACCTGGATCACACACTCTGAGCCGAAGGCAGATGCTCAACTGCTGAGCCACCCAGGCATCCCTCAAATTAGTTTTCTATAATAACCTGAAGACATGATTGTTTCAAAACATTTATCTGAAAATTTAGTTTCTGATTGAACAAGAATCACAAAATAGTAGAAGGATGGAAGCTAAGAAAAGTGGGTGGGAAACAAGAGTTCAGCTAAGTTGCTTGTTACTAGCAGTTACTGTATTTTGGTTCCCAGGACATGCTATAGTTTCTCTAAAGAACAGGGTAGTAAATACAGTAGATTTTGTGGGGTTTATGATCTCTGTTGCAACTTAGTGAGTTGCAACCACAGGCACAGTATAAACAAATGAGGAAGTCTGAGTTCCAATAAAACTTTATTTACAAAAACAAGGGTCTGGCTGGATATGACCCGCAGGCTTCATCAGCCAACCTCTGGTGGTAGTTCAGCTGTCTCTCACGGCCAAGATAATTCTCTGGATTAAATACACACATCACTGTGTTGGATTTGCCCAAACTCCTCCTCATAGCCTCCAAAGTCTTAAACCGTGAGGCCCTGACTTCCTCTCAAAAACTGCCTCTCGCACCCCTAGGATGTGTTGATCTTCTTTCCGCTCCTTAGACAAGCCAAGTTCATTCCCACAGCATCACCTTTGTCCCTGCCGTTCCCACCCCCTCCAATAGGCTGCCCAGCTCTAGCAAATAAAAATACAGGATGTGTCGTTAAATCTAAATTTCAAAGAAACAGTTAATTCTTGTAGCATAATTACATCCTATGAGCTATTGGGACATTCTGACACTGAAACGTGTTGTTTATCCGAAAGTCAAGTTTAACTGAATGTCCTGTGTCTTATTTGTCAACTCTACCCTAGAATAGCCTTCCTCTTGTTCTTTATCTGGCTGCCTGCTTCTTGTTTTTCTTGTCGGTGTCAGCTCCTCACAATGTCCTTTGCTGGCCACCCTCTTTCGTCGGTTCCCCCTTCCGGGTGCTCTGTCACTCTAGCTGTCTTATTTTCTCTGTATCTGAAATTATCTTATTTATTTATTCAGTTGACTAATAGCTATCTTTCCGTGAGAATAGGGACCTAAGCTCTCATGTTTCCGGGCTTTTCCCATACTGCCCTCAATGGTCCCAGGCACATAGTATGTCTTCCATGAACATTTCTAGGATGAGTACATGAATCTAAATGAATGACTCTGAAATCATATTCATCCAAAAGCCACCTAAGCCCAAAGTGATGGAAATATGAACTAAAACTAACTTTGATTGAGCCTCAAGTGTGTAGTAGGTGTGTCCCCGGTGCCTAATCCCCTCTACAGGCCAAAAGCTCCAGAAGGAAGTTGTATCCTCAGCTGAGATAAGAGGAGACAGGGTCTCATTAAGTTTGCTGAACAGATTTGAGGTCTCAGAGGCAGTAAGTGGGGTGGGAGTCAAATCAGGTCTTCCTTTTAACCCAAGACTCGAGAATTCCCAGGACCCCCAAGAAGAGCCTCGTGTGTATCAAATGTGTGCTCTGCTTGCTTTTTTTGAATTTCATTGCATTGGAACTCTCACAGGATCAAAAGAAAACAAATCTGGCCCATGTGGAGAAGAAAGGCCACCTCACTTTGGCTCCGTTGACCAAATCGCTTCTTCTTTTAAGCTAAGCTCTTAGCAGCTCCAAAACATGCCAAACGAGATTTTTAAATGAGTGGCTATGAAAACAAAACAAAGCAAAACAACACAATGCATGAGCACAGGCTTGTTTTTCCTGGAAAATTCTCCGTCCTCAACCTATGGAAATGGTGATATTACTTGATCTTGCTCCCATGAGGAGTTCACCTTGCCACATTGGCTAACTCTCTTTCCCTGTTCTCTGGCATCATCTCTCATGTCTATCCTGTCTATCATGTTACTTTCAAAGGTTTATGTCTTCTAGTCTGAAAAAGCCAAGAAGCCTCATTTTCTTATCTCCTTTGTTTATGTGGGGAGGGTGTTTCAGCCCATAGACACTGAATCCAGAAACAATTGTGTTCACACTTTTTCATTTGTGGCTGCTGATGGCCAAAGTGGGTGCGCTGTCCCTTGGGAGTCTCCTGCCTGCAAAATCACATATAACGTGACACACATTCTGTTCGCCATCCAAGAATACTGATACACATCTATAAACTGTACAGCCAAGGGATCAATCTTATGGATTTTCTTTTTTTCCAAGTGCTTCTGTCAGAAGGAACACAAAACATCAGCCTGTCTCCCAAATCCAGAGGCGTGCAACTGGACTACTACAGTTTTGTAGGCACCAGCCACAGTCACTTTTATGATATTTCTTTCTTGAAAAAGACACAAGAGTATTGCCCAATAGGTTAAAAATGGGTTAGAATAGGAAAATCACATGTTATATCCTAAAAAATTCTTTCAATCCACTGGTTACTTGTAAGCTCTCTGTTACAAGCGGGAGTGGAATTTTTTTTTTTTTTTTTTTTTTTGCAGAAGGTATAAAATGCCTTGGATTGTGAATAAGACAAGAAAACAAAGTGTGTAAGGCAGGATTGGTTAATCAATTCACAGGTCATGGCGATGCATGGAAGAGCAATGCTGGCCCGGCTGGTTACTCTGAAGGCTCCCTCGCCCCAAGTATATATTGGAATTCTTTTTGATGTCAAGTGGGGAGGAAGATTCAATCTAGATTTTTTTCTGAATTATGGCATCTGCCATGAAAATCTCTGCAACCCAGAAATGCATTTTAATGGGAGCTGTTCTTTTGTCTGTTTGTTCCTCCAAGGAGAACACGTGAGATCTAAGCTCTTCTAGAGGAGGCATGGAAGAGGGACAACTGGGTGGCTCAGTGGTTGAACATCTGCCTTTGGCTCAGGTCATGATCCCAGGGTCCTGGGATCGAGTCCTGCATCGGGCTCCCCGCAGGGAGCCTACTTCTCCCTCTGCCTACGTCTCTGCCTCTTTCTCAGTGTGTCTCTCATGAATAAATAAATAAATAAATAAATAAATAAATAAATAAATAAATAAAATCTTTTTTAAAAAAAGAAGGAAAAAAACAGGCCGGTCCCAATGCATGAGAACTGGTGAGGACATCTCCATGGCTGGTGCCAAGGAATCCCTGATCTCAAAAGCCAGGATGTTTCTGGCCCCAGATCTCCATCCCTTCCTGCGGACTGTTTTCTCAAGCTGCGCGTATTTGTGCTGATTCTAATGTAAGGGAAAGGTGAAATATTGTGACACAGAGAGCTGAAGGCTTGTTCCAAGGAAGTGTTGAGTTCTGTTATTTCCTTCCTTTTCGGCCTCCTCGAATTCTGGTCATTGGCGAGGCGGCCCAGAGCCAGGACTGGCCGTGTTTGATTGGCACTAATCTGAACGGTGTGCACCGGGCGCGTGTCCTCACCTCCCTGGCACACCTTGGCCCCTGCAGGAATGCTCGTGCTCCTTGGGGGGGGGGGGGGGATTAATTCTGTGCTCCATCCACATTTAGATCGGTGCATTTCCTGTGCAAACACGGCTGACATTTATGAAATCTAATTTAATAAATGTCTAGAATATAGCACTCATTAACATACCGCAAAACAGCTCCAGAGTAGCCCCATTTTAATCAAATAAATTGTTGCTGCTGCCGCGACCACAGGCTGTTCCTTTATTAAGGGGGGAAGTAGCGGCCCCCCGGCCAGGCCCGAGTGTGTCTGGGGCCCTGTGTTAGGATCCTGCAGCCTCGGCCGCCGATACCACCCGGGGCCCTGTGCCTCTCCGTGTTTGCTCCTGAGATGAGAAGATGAAAAATCGCTGATCATATATCATCTCCATAAATCTTACCGACAATAAGTCATAAAACCTTGTGTCCTTACATATGGTAGGCGCCTGGGGATCATGTTGCCATATGTGAGCATCAGCCTCTGGAAAAGAAAAATTCTGTTGCCCATGAGAAACTTCTAGAATTGTTTTCTGTGCTTAGCGTGAGCAGGCCACTTGTTCTCCCCCACCCCACCCCCCATTTCGCTTTCTTTTTCCCTTTCCTTCACCCCCTCGTCATGGGGCTGCTTCTTTTTGTTCCAAATTACCATCCGAAGAACTCCCAGCGCACTAATTAGGAAATTTTGTGCTTTGCTAAATTCCCTTTCTGTCTGTCACAACAGAATGAGTGAATAATCACCCCCAGCCAACATGGGGCACAGGTATTCAGGGCTTTTGTGTGGGAGAACAGGGCTCTTGTTTTCCCCGGGGACTGCTCCCAGCTGACACAGGCCCTAAGCACGCACACGGCCCCCAGCTAATGAGAAATGCCTATTTATTTTAAAAACTCAACCCGTTTTCATATCTATCAGCTAAATTAAAGGAGACACAAGAAGATGGTCACTCAAGCTCACCAGGCTGGAGTCTGTGTTCTGGGAACACAACGAGATACAATCACCGAGCTCCAGGCTGGCCCAGAACACCGGCCGTGGTTTTCTTACAGAAGCCGGTTGCACACTTGAGATGGGAAAATGGAAAAATGTAGTGTGCTTTCTTTCCCTCATTTAGCTAAATAGTTTGATTATCTGCTGCCTCTCTTGGTGATCAGGCGAAGGTTCAGGAAAAATGTCCACAGGCAGGCACAGCCATGGCCCAGGGGCAGGGGGAGGGAGGCAGGGGCTCGGGGGTCTCCCTGGGGTAAGACCTGAGCAGAGGACCCCTGCAAGTTAGCATTTCTAAGAAGTCCCATTCCCAGGCCAAGCCAAGCGTGCTTTATCATAGAAAGTAGTGTGCACCGGGTCCCTTTGGAGCTCCCCTGCGCGGCTTATCTGGACCTGGGAGAGGACACTCCTTTCCTGCGATATTTTATCCAAAAGTCATAAACAAAACCAAGCCGCTGATATTTGGTCAACAAGAGAAAATACTTGGAAAGACAGGCAGGAAGTTAGGGGCCGCGTGGGGAGGGGAAGGATGACCACACTGCTTCCAGAAAGGGAAGTTGGCCAGGCAGGCCTGGTTGGGCTGAGAGGGGGACCCCCAAACTCCTGCTCCCTCCATCCCTCCCTCCTCCCTCCTTCTCTGTCCCGGGATGCCCCACAGGAAGCCCACTTGGAGGATCATCTGTCCCCCAACCCAGAATAACATAGCATATCCAAATTGCACACCTGGGAGCTTTGCTTCACTCTGGAAACTGGCTAGGAGAGGGAGAAAACGTGTCCACCACCAAACTGGGGTGGGGATGAGGCTGGCAGGAGCCCTTTTGGTATTTGGCACCAAGCATGGGACAGACTGACTTTGTGCTATTCTTATGCTAATTATCTTACCAAGTGATATTTGATTGTTTCTATAAAAGGTTTATGTCAGGGCAATTCACCACAGGCATTTTAAAGACCTCAAGATGCAAGAAAGAAATGCACCCAGAGTCCATTAAAGAATTAGGTTCTATTAATGTCCCAGTCTGCTGAAAGGGGCCACAGGCACCTCCTCAGCCTGCCATGAGAGCAGGAATGGCACTCCCCTCTCTTAATAACTTTTGCTAAAAATCAGAGAAAAAGGCATCCTTTCATTCTGTGAGTTTGGCTCTTAGCAGCCCTTGTAAATTCCGGCTTTTTGAAAACAATGCGTTTGCCTGTATCCCATTTTTCTCACTTGAAAATAAGGGCGGTGTGCCGGAGTGGAAATGGGAATAATTATGGTAGCTGTCCTAGTGATCATTATAACGCTTTGCTAGTAGAGAACGCACCGCAGTTTTCAATCCTCCAAAAACAGCAATATAAAAAGATTCATTATCTCTTTTATCTGTCCAGAAATGGTCACAAAATAAAGTGGCTTCCCCAAGTGTATACAGAGAGAAAGTGACAAAGCTATCCAGGTGGTCTCATGCTTTCAGATCTGTGGTGCCTTCGAATACTTTTCTCCTTTCTTGAGGCAAGATCTGTATGAGGGACAGATTTGGGAATCTGGAGTGTTGGGTTCCTAGGCACGATGTCTGAATTACTTCTTCTCTCTTAGTTCTCTTTATTCATTTGCAAGACTGAAGAAAGGAAGGAGGCACCCCTGCCTGGATGATGGCTAAACCCTTTGGCTTAAAAACATAGGATTCTATGGAAGTCAAAATAAATGCCTGATTTTATATATATTTATATAAATATATGTAAAATTATATATATATATATACTTTTTTTTGCAATATAACTATAAACCACTTCCTTTTTTTATTCTTCCGAATGTCTGGTATTACCCTGAAGAGAAACCGAAGAGGCCGTATTTGGAAGAGTTTATAAAAAATAAATAAAGTATGTTTATCATACTCATCATGTCTGTAGCCCTGACAGGGAGAGAGTCACTGCTTAAAAACTCGTGGGTAGGGACGCCTGGGTGGCTCAGTGGTTGAGCAACTGCCTTCGGCCCAGGGCGTGATCCTGGGGTCCTGGGATCGAGTCCCACATCGGGCTCCCTGAGTGAAGCCTGCTTCGCTCTCTGCCTGTGTCTCTGCTTCTCTCTCCGTGTCGCTCATGAATAAATAAAATAAAAAAAAAAAAAAACTCGTGGGTAGGTGAGTGAACGGGGCTGACCTCACCCAGGTCCCCGGAATCCCCAAGAACCCTTCCAGAACGCTGTGGAACCAGAAGGCTCTGAGAGCCTCCCCCCGGGGCTCCCGGGCCACAGCTCAGCCATCCCCTGGCGGTGTCCCTGTCTATAATTATTAGCTGTGAGTAATCGTCCCTGCTCCCATCCTGGGCAGCATGTGGCAGCTCAGGGCACTCACAGCAGCTGTGGCCAGCCCCGAGCTGGGTCGGTCCCCTCTGTCAGGGCCGCTGGGAGGGGACAGGTGCTGCCCCCTGGCAGACCCAGACACGCGTCGCTCCGCTGACCCCGGGGCGGGGAAGGCCTCCCACATGGGGGATGCTCCTGGGAAGCTCAGATGTTTATAGGGAGCGATTCCAAAGGCTGTCATGTGAAGCATGTAAAGGATTCAAGGGTGTGGCCCAGAGGGGAAAGGGAACCGTTGTTGAAGGGTCTGCGACTTTATAGATGTCTTTGCTTTATAGATGAGGAACTCGAGTTCCAGGCATGTCGAGTAACTAGCTCAAAGGCATCAGCACGTGGCTGGAAAGGGGACAGTCCAGGAACCGAAGCCAGGTTGAACTGACTCCACAGCCCATGCTCTTTCTAATATGCCCCAGGTGCACATAAGGGGGTGGAGGCCTTGACGGGGGGCAGAAGGGTGTGCAGGTCTCCGTGGCCTGAAGGCTGTAGGGGCTCAGCACACAAGCTGCTTCGTAGCCGCAGAAAGAAAAGTCACCCCAGCTTTGAATGCTGACCACGCTGGGCTGGGCCAGGCTCAACCACAAACTGAACCACTCCTAGTTTAGGGAGACTTCTTCCCCAACGCACAGTTTTGTTCCTGGACAGCAGAGAAGTTTCTTAACAACTTGAATCCCGAGCAACCAAATCATGTTTCTCCTCTCCTCCATCCCTTCCTTTCCTATCTCTCCAAGAGTTTGTTGAGTTACGCCAGACACTGGGCAGAGAGCTCATGGAAGAAAAGGACCCAGGACCTACTCTGTCCAGGGAAACGTGAAGGGACAGGAGCCTGTTACTTGTGGGTGGAAGCATTCAAGAAAGGGTGCGGGGTGCCTGTGTCCTCCCCCCCACCCACCTCAATGACTGCGGACACCCTGTTTGTATGCAGAGGCCCTGCGGTCTGGACATCTGGAATACCAAGATCACACGGGGACGACTATCCAGGGGAGTCCGAGGTCCCGCAGCGGACCCCGTGTGCGTGCTCATCTCTGCTGTGTGAAGCGGCTGAGATTCGAAGGCTGTCACGTACCTTTGCCTCCTCTAACTAATGCAACTACATTTTGACCTTGGCTTCCACCGCCGTCCTTTGTGCCTTCTCTTCTCGCTGTATCTTCTCTTGGAGAGTTTGGCTTTCCTGCTAGACTCTGAGCTCCTCGAGGGCAGAGTCTGTGCCTTATTTACCTCTGCATCCATCATCCCTGGTTCAGGGCCAAGCAGGTGTCCCCTGAGCAAGTGATGAGTGAATGAGGGAAACGGGCAACCGTAGGCAAAGGCAGTGCTGCCTCTGGCACGGCCCTACAGGGTGCTGCAAAGGGGGATGTGGGAGCTCAGACAGAGGAGGGGATTTTTCCAGCTGCTAAGTGGTGGAGTCGGGATTTGAACTGAGGTGTGTCTGACCTCAAGGCCCAGCCTCTTGCCATTCCAGCACCCCCACTGATTGCCCCTTGATTGGGCCTCCATCTGCTGAACTTTCTTCCCCAGTAGGTGACGTCTCATCCCCACCACCGCCCTTACCCTGGGAGAGTTGGGATTGCCCCTAAGGAAAGATTGCTGGTCATACAATTGCTGAGAAGGAGAAAACTAACTTTATTTGAGTATGTACTAGATTCCAGACACCTGGATCCACCGTGGGAGTCATCTATGTGAGAAATCCACACATTACTAATTTATAGGGTCACATTTAAATCTCATGCCAACCCTTTGAAGTAAGTAAGTCCCGTTGTTATCCCTGGGTTTAAAAAGAGGAAAAACTATGACTCAGGGGGGTAAAGTAACTGGAGCAAAGTCACAGAACCTCCCAAGTATCAGAGGTGAGACATGAACCCAAGTCTGACTCCAGAATGGAGGGTTTGGGCCACTATTTTATGTTGCACCTCATTGCAGGGAGCTTATGCGTATGTGAACATGAGTGTGTGTGCACGGGTGTGTGTGTGGGAGAGAGAGAGGGAGAGAGCAAGCCCAACTCTTTCGGGGGCTGGTGATGATACGGGAATATCTTCTCTCTGCTTGCTGTTTATCCAAGTTCGTCACGTGGTTTTTTACAGGAAGCTGTAAGGACTTCCTGCTTTAGCTCTCACAGATGCCGGCCCTGATAATTCCCGTATTTACATACCTACAGGGCAAGGCAAGGTCTGTGAGCTGCTGACTCTGGTGGGATTTTAGGACAGAGACTGATGGGTCCTGTCCTGCCCTGTTATCTCGTGTGCAGCCTCCCAGAACGGCTTGTGGGGGCAGGGAGGGCACTCTTTCTTCTGTCCCTTAGGGTGTCCCTGTAAGCCGTGCACCAGATCCGGGCTAAACTCTTTCCTAAGGGTCACCTCATCCGATCCTAACAACTGCTTGGCCCGATAAGGGACTGTTAGCCCCATTTCACAGCTAAGGAAACCCAGGCTTAGTTTAGAGCAGTGGTTCTCGATTGGAGGCAATTGTCACAACTTGGGGTGGAGGGCACGCAAAAGGAGCAGAGGCCAACAATGCTACCCACTGTCCTACAATGCACAGAACAGTCCCTGAAACCCAAGATAACCCAGTTCCATGTCAGTAATGCCCAGGTTGAGAAACTTTAACTTAGATATGCCGTGGAACATTCAAGCAGCAGGGTTAGAATCGAGCCCACATCTGTCAGGGCTAATGGGGCACTCCTCTCAAGAGCCAACAGATGGGTACGAGACCTGTAAAGTCGGCAGGGCCCTTCTCCTAAGTCTCCATGTGGCTGCAGACACGTCGTGCCACCTTGACCACCCCTATAGCGTCAGCTGACCCCTTCTCTGACAGCATGCGCACCTCACCTCCGTGGCCTTGCATTCTTGGCATCAGTATTGCTGAAGGCACATTTTGGTCGTATTATGTTTTTAAGCTTGGTTTCTAAATTACCCTGGATCACAGACTTCTGAAGGTTAAGGTTAAGGCCTGGCTTATTTGTCTGAGGCTGTCCTGCTAGGCTTCACTCATTCAGGAGACACCTGCTCTGTGTCCGGCCTATGCTGGGTGCTAAATATGCACAAAGGAAAAACAAAGGGTAATACAAAAATGAATGATTATAGTAGCCATAGTATCAGTGACAGCAAGCATTTACTATACTTTTCATGCCATGAGGCATCAGCTCCTACAAACCTCTAGGGACCTTATGAGATATGTTTCATTGAAGGGTCCTTGGCAAACGCAGAGGGGGATGCCCAAGCCTGCATTGGTGGTTGAAGAGGATGACCTAGAGGGGCTGGGGTCTGAGTAGAGAACCAGAAGAAGGAGCACATGTGGGTGAGGGCATCACAGGCAGAAAGATCAGCATGAGGAAAGCCTGGGGGAACCGTACTCATGGTGAGCCTAGAAAGTACCACAGAGTAATTCAGTAAATAAAGACAGCATTTGAGGTTGATCAGTTGTCTGGACCACATGAGTAAATCTTCTAACAACTGGCTGCGTCTTTCAGGTCAGTGTGTACATTATCTACATCGCTCGGGGCCAAAGGGTCTCCAGGCTGACTTAGTTGAAAAGAGAACTGGTCAGACCCTCAGACCCCTGAGAGTTCTCACCTTCTCCTGCCCCAGCAATGATTTCCAGGGCTTTCTCCAATGTCCATTGTCAGGACAAACCTTGGGGGCTCCTTGCATGACACTGTGGTTGGCTGTCAAAAAAAAAAAAAGGCATAGGGTATGGATACTGGGGAGCCAACTCAAGGGTTAGTGATACAAGTATTTAGACTTGTCGCCATATGCAAGTCAATAGAGATGCAACACATCAAATCAAATTAACGAATTTTTTTTGGGGGGGGGCTATTTATGGAGTACTCTGCTCTTGAATACATGGAAGACAAAGAATAATGATCATGGTGAGATCCCCGCCACCAGGACGTGGAGATCCTGTGGGAAACCTGCAAGGCAAACAAAGTGAAGCCTATGGCAGAAAGTCACCTAATAGAGTCTGTGGAGTGGAAACCAAAATTGGAAAACAAAAGGATTGATGTACAGAGGTGAGATCAAGGAAGGCTTTTGGAGGAGGCAAGATTCAGACAGAGCCTTGAAGGCCAGGAAAGACAGGGAAAGTAAGCTACGGAGGACATTTCACTTGGCAGCAGGTAAAGAGCCCTTAGACTACTACTTAAGGAAAACTCAAGGGAGTCTAAATTCAGGTCAGGTCCAAACTCCAGAGGATATTATATAAGATCCCTCCTTGTCTAGTCCCATTCTTCCTGCTAATGATTATCTGTGGCCTCGCTGCTCCACGCAGCCCCACTTCACACCCAAACCCCAGCCCCCTACAAGTTATCTCCCATCAATAGTCACATCACGGTTTTGAGATTTTGTTCGTGTTCTTTACTCTGTGAGAATGTTCTTCCCTTTCTTTGCAAGATGAACTACTCTATCCTTATATGGGCAGCTTCAGTGCTGCCTCCTCCATGCGGCCTTCCTGCATTCCTTGTGCTCTTTCCTCTCTGCTCTCATCCCATCCCAACCAATACACATTATCGGTTGCTCTGACTCATTCCCTCAGTGGCTTCTTGCAAGCAGCTTCTTGACATTAGGACTTTGTCTAACCTTCTATTTCTTTTCACATCTGTACCTCGCACAGGCTCTGACTCATACCGAAGGCACATTGATTACTTGTTGACCATAAGGGTGACTTGAACTAGGGACTGAATATCTTTTGCAAAGAGCCGACTTCTTCGTAGAGACTCAGTTGTGTCTAGAGTTGCTCTGTCCAATATGGTAGCCACTGGCCACTCGTGGCTACTTGACTTTAAATTAATTACAGTGAAATAAAATTAAAGATACAGTTCCTCAGTCGCTGGACACATTTCAAGCACCCAGGAGCCATGTGGGAAACCTGCAGCTAGCAGGAAACCATGGCTAGCAGCTATGGCATTGAGCAGCTCAGATACAGAGCATTTTCATCATCTCGGAAGGTTCCAGTCTTTAACCCTGGTCTTGCCTTTTTATAAAGGATGGCCTCTGGTGCCCATGCTCCTGTCCCTGGTTGCGCCCTCTTTCTCCTCCCCGGCGTTTGCTGTGGCTAATCCTTCGGGGAATAGAACAGCACTACTTGTACAATGCCAAGAAGCACAGAGGGATTTGGTGGGGTGGGGTTTGCTCAGGGCTATTACTGCTCTATGTAAATCAAATCACTCCCCGTGGGTGGGCTTGGGGCCTGCAGAGAGAGCACAGCGGCTGCGGTGTTAAGACACAGGTACCTGTCATGGGAAACTCCAGAGCCACAGCACAAAGCAAGCTGAGCTCAGCTCCACGTAGACAAGGCCAGCTTCAGAAACACCTGGCAGGCTCAGAAACACAGATGTCTCTCAGCTTTTAATTGAAAATGTTCTGAGCGAGCAGATTCAGGACAGAGCTATTTGAGAGTCTCCTCGTCCGTGTTTCCCAGAGAGGAAAAAAAAATAAAATACCGACTTCTTCCTTCGGTTTGTCCATTCACTTAAGGGCCCTATTGAACCCCAAGATCGGTGAATTTCAAGTACTTTTTTTTTTCTTTTTGAAGTAGGCCCCTATAACATACGCCCAATTCATAAAGTACATTAAGAAAAAGAATTGCTGGGGCACCTGGGGGGCTCAGTGGCTGAGCGTCTACCTTCGGCCCAGGGTATGATCCTGGGGTCCCGGGATGGAGTCCTGCATTGGGCCCCCTGCAGGGAGCCTGCTTCTCCCTCTGCCTGTGTCTCTGCCTCTCTTCTGTGTGTCTTCCATGAATAAATAAAACCTTTAAACAAAAAAAGAGTTCCTGCTTAGGTTGAAAGTGGGGAGGGGAACCTGCCCCCCCCCCTTGTTTGGTTTTTCCTCCAGCACCATCAGAATGCACAACTCCAGGGGGTGCTCTTCGCACTGTAGTGTGGGTTTGGCCCGCCAGCCCCACACTTGTACTCTTGCATGGAGTCATGGACAATTTGAAAACTCTGGTCTATCTACAATCCTAGTTTTTAAGAAAGAAAACTTAAAATATGCCCACTTCTACAGTCAATCATCGAACATATGCATATTCCTGCAAGTCTTTCTAATTTGTGAAGTGCTTTTTATATGATGCCTCATCAGATCTCAACAAAGGCTGGAATGAAGCCTCTGGGTTCAGAGGCTCTTCTTGCTCTTCCCTGTACCCCTAGCACCTCATTTGCCTGCTGGCACATAGTAGGCCTTTAATATGTTGTTTGAGGACAGGGGAAGAGGGGACAGTAAAAGGGTAGAGGGAAGGAAGGGAGGGAGCGAGGGAGGGAGGAGTTTATGACACATCATTATCAGTTTCAGTTTACAGATAAAGAAACCGTAAGATAGGCAATGAATTTAAGTGACTTATTAAGTCAACAATAAACAGAGGAGCCACAACGCACCTCGTGCTTCTGACAGTACTTCACCCACACTCCCATTTTGGCTTTTTCAAGTAAAAAGCCTATTCTGAGTACTCACCACCCCTTCTTTTACGGCTCCAGCTTTTTAAAATTAATTCCCGTAAAATTGTGGAAGAAGGTTTATATCCCTCTGAGAAGGAATTCGTCTCCTAGGAGCCTTGACCTTCCTCCCTCTGCTTGTCTGTCGGAGGCAAATTGCAAACCTATACAAGGGGCATGAGTTAAAAGTGCACCCCCTGCCATAAGGGCAACTGAGGCATTCAGGAAACAAAGCCCACGAGCCACCAGTCCTCGACGGGTGGCTGAACTGGATCAGTGTTTAAATTCACATGTCAGGATGTCAGGGGCGTTCTCGTGCTTGTTCCATTTTTATAATGAAGCTGTATGTCTGGAACTGGAAAAAAAAATCTTTGACATGGGGAGAAATGAGTGATACGACGTGTTTCTGAGATGGCCAGTGGGGCCCCTGGTGCCGGCTGAGCTGTGGTTAGTGGGGCTGCCACGGCTGTGATGTTAGGAATAATTACACCGTGAGTTCAGCCGAGTCCCAGCGGCGGGCACGGGTCTACGTGACTTCACCTCCGTCTCCAACATGCACACACACGCACGCACGCACTGACACGCACAGGGATACACACAGAGGGGAAACTTCCAAAGGGCTTGTAACAGAACAAAGCACAGTTTTTACTATCACAAAATCTTTATGGATCGCCATCCTTGAGGTGAAGTTATATCCTTTATGGTCACATTTTGGTAGTTTCCTTAAATTATTGAAGGCATTTCGTAGGGCCTGCGCTCTTGGAACAGGGCTGGAAAGAGGCCCCTGTCCCCCCGTCTGGAGGTGGGTTAATGATGGCCCTCCTTGTGCAATGCGTCCAGGACACAGAGGTTAATAAAACCCGTAGCTCTTCTTCATGGGTACCAGGGGATGGTTAATGTTCAAGCCTGTGCAGGACCTCAGCTTAATGTTCCATATGAAGGATAGCGCTGCCAGACGACACCCTCCCTGGTGCCAACCTCGCATATTAGTACATGCTGGAAACGGGCTGCGCGAACCGGGGAAAGTTAGGTGCTTCTCCCCCAGCTGGGTGTGCTGGGCTGGCCCCCACGGCTCCCGGCTGCTCTAGAAGTCAGCGGCTCCTGTTTGCCCAGAGCTGGGAGAGCCTGTGCCTGGCCCCTGCTGCGTCTGGAATGTCCAAATCTGACGTCCCTAAATCTGTGTCAACCCTACACCTGTGTGTCTTGGGTGAATTGCTGGACCACTCTGTCTTTGTTTGGCTCCCGCCAGAAACAGTCCCTGAGACAAGGATTTGAAGGCAAGTCATTTCTTTGGGAGGTGATTCCAGGAAGCAGCAGCGAAGGGAAGGCTGACGTGAAGGGTGCAGCATCAAGTTAATTTGCCAGTGGGCAACTGGAGGTAATCCCCCTGGGGACCTCTGGGAGGCAGTATAGGACACATGCCCTGGGGGTCTTCCCACCTGAGGGGCAAGGAGCTGGGGCATTTATATACCCACTCTGTAAGTCCTGGCTGAGGGCTGCTCTGGCGGCTTTTGCCTGCATCCCGATGGGCAGAGTGGGCTCCAATGACTGGCAAGACTCAGAGAGACAGCATCTGGCCCCTGAAGTCCCAAGATCCTTCTTTCCAAAACGATGCCAGCACCTCCTACTGCCTAGCATTACTGTGGTTAAATGAGATAATACTAGAGCCCGCTAAATGTTAGTTATGATTCATGCTAACCCAAAGGATGGACATATTGATTGCAGTTAAGACCATAAATTAGACCTGGGTGACTTGCCCATATTTAAAGGCCTTCTTTGGAACATAGACATTTTGGTCTTTTGGAAAATAAACTTTATTGTATGTTTGGCATTAAAGGGAGTAGAACAGATCAATGGTGTTGGCCAAAGAACGGGCCCTTCCTCTTGAGATAAGAAAGCAAGAGAAGGAGTGACTTCCATGTGCCACATTTACAGAGAACAAAGGGAGTCAGGGGCATGGACATCCCAGGCAGGAGGCAAATGAATTCATCAACTAAGAGGCTACCACACAGTCCCTTGCTGTCACTGCAAGTTGCTGGCCAGAAATTTTTCATTTTTTCGATCACTTGAAACGTCTTCTGCAATTCGGTGGGACCCTGGGATTTCTCCATCAGAGGCGGAGGCAATGTCCCTGTATATGTGCCCAGTGGCTCTTGCTTAGACTTCACAGAATGTGGGGAGACCCACCAAAGAGCATTTATCTCAGAATGGCCCCTTCGTTCCTGTCTTTCCCCCTCCCACAGGGCCCCAGGATGAATTCCTTGGAGTGCCAGTGGGTTCTTAGATGATGCAGTCTTAACCCTTTGACATGGATATGGGCACCACCTTGCTGTTGTGTTTGGGACCTTCATGCCCATAATTTTACCCATGCACATTTGGGACTCAGCATGTAATCTCCTAGTGCTCAGTGATGCTGGTATGTGCGTTTATAGGGTTACGTATGAACCAGTAGGGCCTGCAGTCTATAGGTACTAGCACGTAGGTTGAGCACTAATGAATGAGTGAGCATATGAATGAAAGAATAAATCTGGAAATGCACAGGAAGATGAGAGAGAGGAGGAGGGGCAGCACTTTTAATGAGAAAAAAAAAAATAGGCTTGGAGATTTGCAGCTTCCTTTACTGCCACCCCTCGACTGTGCTAAAAACCAGGAAGCCAAGCTGACATTTCCACGTAAATCTGAGATTTCCCTTTTTGGTTTTGCAAATTCCATTCTTGCCTTGCTGTCATCCACTGGGGAGACGTCCCCAGTCTTACTCACAGTTAAGAATAAATAGTGCTCCGGCTGCTAAAAAAAGGAGAGATCGCAGCACCTCTCATCTCCACGTGCGTCATTAATTGACTCCACAGCACCCCATGCTGTAAGCAGAGTGATGGTTGAGGGGCACCGAGCACCAACCGGGTCCCTCTCGGCACAAACATTTAAAAGGAAAAATTCTTACAAAAAAAAAAAATCCTGACCCTAAAGTGCATTTTAAGAACCCTCACAAATCAGACATCTTTGTCAGTGAGGTTTAACACATAATGGAAACAGATCCTGGTGGAAAGTGCTTCAGAATAATCTCAGGCGTTTCTAGAAGTACGTGAGGATGTGTGGTCCACACTGTGGGGGCAGAAGTGAGTTTGTTTGGTGATTCTCCTATGTCCACCTTATCCAGGCATTTACATCTTCCAGATGAGAAGCACTATGAAATGAAATTCTGTCTGGATCCCAGAGAAGGACATTCTGGGAAATCATCCAACCCACCAGGGTCCTGAACCTGTGATGTCTATGAAGACGTTTGGTCTCTAACTCACCTCCTCATTTGTTATTTTGTTCAGAAATATTCACCAAGCACTTAGTCTATGTTAGGACCTTTCCTGCGTGGTGTCCCTGGCCCCCAAGAGTCCATGGCTCGCGTCGGAGATCAAGTAAACCATCTCCATAGGGCATGACTCTTGGGAGACTCCAGAGGCCAGCGAGCACCCCATCCAGCTTGGTGGGTCAAGTGGGGCTCCCGAAAGAGCCGGAATCCTAGAGCAGCATTCAGGGAGGCAGTGCCGGGGACGGGCATAACCAGGAAGGGTGTTCGTGGCAGTGGTTGGGAGGATCAGAGAGTCCAGCTTAGCCGGGACCATCCCTTCTCTCCAGGCAGTGGGGTGGTCCCGATGGTGAGCTCTTCACGTGGGGGGCCTCCGGGCCTCCTGGCCTCTCAGCCTGCTGTGAGAGCTGAGGGTTCCTGCGCACACAACCGCTTAGCAAACGCGGAGCTACCCCCGCACTCCGAGGCCTTCCCGGTCATGGACCGTTAGGACTGGCTGAGACCGAGCCCCTGCTTTGGGTGCAAATGCCTGGGTATTGAGCCAATACATCTGAGTGTGCTGGCTGCCAGCCCTGCTCTGGGCAAACAAAGTGAGGAGACATTTACTACGATCCTTCACACTTCACAGATGAGGAAACTGAGGTGCAGGTGAACTCACCTGCCGTTTCAAGGACTAGGCACTGTTGGAGCCAGGATTTGCCCAGTGCCCGGGTCACTGCGTGGTAGAGGCAGCAGAAGGCCCTAGCCTCCAGACGCGCCGGCTCAGAGCCACTCCTGGTCTCTGGGCTCGTCGGAGGTGGGTTAAGCCACCTCAGGGCTCCTCCTGTGGCCTCACCTGGACGCCAGGACCGTTTCTCCAGCAGGCCCTCTGGGAGGAGGCACTTCCATGCTGCTCCACTGCCAGTGAGCCCCTGCTCCTCTCCGTGGAGGAACCCGCCCTGCCAGGCAGCTGGGCCTCAGTGGCCTTTATCTGACCCACCCCCGGCACCTCAACCTTTCCCCTCGGGGCCCTTCTGGCCGACCTTGGCCTGTCTCTGGCCTCAGCCCGGGCGCCAGGCCTCCTGCTGGAGCTGCGCCAGGCCCAGCCCTTCGCCCGGCCTCTCCCCCAGTCGGGCCTGGCGGGCGGGAGCTCACACCAGCCTGGAGCCAGGGCTCCTGAGTGATGCTCCCCGGGGCCAGCTGGGCCGGTCTGATGGTCTGACGGAGAGGCCCACCTGGAAAGACCTGCAGCTCCGAAGGCCTTCAGAGTGGGCCTGGGCCGTCTGAGGCAGAGAACAAGGGCAGGCCTCCTCTCCTGCTTCCCCAGGCCGGGCGGCTACTGGCTCCTGCCTACCCCCTCTCTCAGACACACTCCTATCCACACTCCTGGGTTTAAACCCTGGTAACAGCTCCTTTTTCCAGGTGTTTCTCTCTCCCAGATACTGTGTCAAGCTACCACTCATCATCCCAAGGAATCCTTACTTTTCCCCAAAGGTCCCATGGAGGGAAGGCCCCGCATCCCCATTTTACAGACGAGTAAACTGAAGTTCAGTCTCCGACAGCTGACAAGAGACAGAGCCTGAATTCAAATCCAGGCTTTTCTAAGCCCACAGCCCATGCTCCTAGCCACTTGGTAGCAACATTGGGCATGTCATTTTACCTCTTCTGGCCTCAATTCCTTCATCTGTAAAATGGGAATAATGGTAACACCCCATCTGTGAGGCTTCTGTGGAGATTTAACGCACTCGGTGATGGGAGGCATGCCACAATGCCCAGAACGGCGCCTGGCCCCGGGAAGTCGCCAATGGGTGGTAGACAGCATTTGTGTGAGGGTCACTATCAGCGGCCCCAGACAGTGGCTGTTCCCACAGACGGGCACTTATGTCAGCCGCCCAGTCGTTGCCCTCCCATCTTTTGTTCCAGACTCTGTCTCCTCTTGCTCACCTTACAGCCCCCGATTGCTTTCTTCCCCTTCTCTTCTGATTGTTTCACTGCCACATCCCACATGCCACAAGCCCCAGAGGGGCCTGGCCTGAGCTCTCTTATTCTTTCTGTGAGGGTACAAGCCAGCTATCTTGGCATCCTTTCCCAACTCCCCAAAACTTCCGACTAGATTCCCCCAACTAATTTAAAGACTTCACTTGGTCTGGCTTATTTTGCAGAAAGATCAACAATTGAAAGTGAAGAGATGCTCCTACTCCGAGTAAAATATATCAAGTGCTTTGCCAGTAGACTCTGGATTTAAATGGCAGTTCTACTATTTAGAAGCTATGTGGCTCTGCGCAGCTCACTTAATACCTCTGAGCTGAAATTTTCCTTTCAAATTGGGACTGGATGATGAGAGGTGCAGGGTGCTCTTCACAAGGTTTTGGAGAGAATTTGGTGAGAGAATGGCAAGAGGTGCCTGGCATAAGTCAGTGCTCAATAAAACACGAAAGCAGGATCTAGGTGAAACAGAGCTCAACAGCACAGGTAGTTTGGGGAGCTAAGAAGGCAATTAATACATGCACTTCGCTTGGAGAAGCCCACTGGGGAAGACAGCAATGGACCCAGAGCTGAGGGCCCAGCACCGCACCGTGTCCCCCTGAGAAAAGCAGGCCTTTGGGACATTGCCGAGGGCAGGGTCCAAGGTCCCTTCGGAGCTGACCCCTCAATTTCCTGGTGGAATCTGTAGCCTTCCTTGAAGGCAGGGCCGAGCTTCCTTATCGGCAGGCTCAGAGTCCGAGGCACCGAGGCTGGACTCCTGCGTGTGCAGAGGCTCAGAGTGTTTATCGGGCCTCTCCCTGGGGTGGGTGGGTCAGCTGCCCAGACTTTGGACGTGGTTGAGCTTGGACGTGGCAGCTCTTCCTTCCCCTGGGGATACCCCAGCTCATTTCTCAACATTCATTCCCAATAAAAAAGGGTTGAAAGTCGACTGCTGGGACTCCACAAGCATGATGGCCAAGGACACGATAGCGCTTGGGCGCCAGGACTCCTGGCTCCTACCTCTGGCTGTAGGATCCCCATCAGCTCACATTGCTGGGGGCGCTAATGTTGGCCCTGTTCCCTTTGCAGAGTGCTCCAGTAAGATCCAGATCAACAGATACCTTGAGACAAGTCCCCTCTGCCATCATTCTGGGATGTGTGTCCCCCTTCTGAGTTAAGGGAACAGGAGCAAGTAGAATAATCCATGGGAAAGAGCCCTACTGGCTCAGGTGTGCAGCACTCACCTGTAAGCCAGCATGCTGTACCAGCACAGCACAGCTATTTCGCTAAAATCTCCAAAGGACCCAAAGGGGTTGGGACGTTCATTATTTGAGTAATTGAGTAAAGAAGAAATGATACTAAGAGAGCTTTAAATTTTTTTTTTCAGTTCACCCAGCTAGCAGAAGTGGCAGTCAGAATGCAAACCTGCCCAGTTGGTCTCAGATGCCCCCCTAAACCACCAAGGGAAGCTTTCTGGCCCAGGGTCTCTTACCTGTGGCACTGCTCACATTTTGAGATGGATCATTCTTTGCTGAGGGACTGGCCTGCACATTGTCAGGTTCTGAGCAACATCCTGGGCCTCTGCCCCATAGATGTCAGTAGCAAGCACCCACCCCAACTTACAACCAGCAAAAATGTCTCCGAACATTGTCAACTATTTCCTGGGGACAAAATAGTCCCAGGTGAGAATCACTGCTCTAAACCTAGGTCAGGTACTGTGATGATTATTCATGATTACGTGATCATTGAGATTGCAGTTATGATAATAATGTCCTTGCCAGTGACTAATCTGCATTTGGGCAGGTAACTGACTCAGGTGAGCTTCAACAGGTAACTTACCATCCAAACTAGGACCCTGTAGAGAAGAACCTGGGAACTATTGATGATTATGTCAGCATACAGGCGCCACGGCAGGGATGAACGTTTGCCCGTGTTTTCTGCTTTTCAGGTAAAATGGCCAGAAGTGTGACTCTGCAGCTTTGTATTTACCACTAATGCCTTCATCTAGGAGGTTTTTCTTAGGTTAGGGGCTCTGGAAATCTTAGCACTGGCTTCTCTCACCTCCCCCTCCTCCCCAGATGGACCCTGACCAGGCCATAACCAGACTAGCCCATGATTTTCTTAAATTTGTTGGAAAATGGAAAATGATCCCAAACAGTTAGTGCCGGTTTCCTTTGCTCTCTGACTCAGCTGAGTCAGTATCATTAAGGTTCTCGGTGTGTTCACCTAAATCACAGAGACCTCGGTTCTACTCGGGAACCACAGTTTGGGGAATATCTTTCCAGTCAACCCTGCGGAACTATCCTTCTCTGATAGGAGAAGGTGAACCTTGCTCCCTCCTTTCCATGTCATGTGATGATGGTGGTGGTGAGGGTGATGATGATAATGATGGTGGTGATGCTGGTGACGCTGGTGGTGATGGTGAGGATGGTGATGATAATGACTGATAATATAAAATGATTGAGCACTTGTATAGCTTGGTCTTGTCATGAGCTCTTCACATGAATTATTTCATTTCATCCTTATTACAACCCATAATGCTATCTTTACCCTCATTTTATAGATTTGGTATTCAAGGTTCTAGCAAGATTAATAACATGGGCAAGGTCAAACAAACAATTGGCTGAGGATAGAGTAAGAATCCAAGGGCAGGTCTGTCAATCCCAAAGCCCACAGAGTACTACCTCTCAATGTAGGGTAAGTTTGATCAGGTCAGTGGTCATCCATCTAATGAGCACCTATTCCAATCATGATGCAAAAAACTGAAGAATGGACGGGCAAGAATCTCTCTCTGTACCCATCAGGACCCCAGAGTCCAGCATAAGAGACAGACAACCCAGCAGGCAGTATGTGTTCTGTGAGTGACATGCACACAGCTGTGGGGGTACAGTGCATTTCTTGAACCAAGCCTGAGTTCAGGGAGGGGGCTCTCTGGTGTGGCTCTGGGTGGGAAGGACAACTGAATTGAGTCTTGAGGGTCAATTGAGTGGGAGTTGGGCAAGAAATGGGGAATAGAACACCAGGCAGGGGTTGAAGTTGAGCAAGGTAGACTGGAGTGGTTGGAGACCTATGGTTCAGTGTAGGTGGAAGGGGGGTCAAGTCCAAGGTAGAGACCCTGGAGGGCCTGGTGCCACCATTGCATGCAACACCCTTATACACTCAGGCCAACACACACACACACACACACACACACACACACACACACAGAGAATTCAGCCACAAGCTAATGGTGCTGATACCATCAGACCCCTCCTATGTATGTCTAGGGTATCAGGGAGTTCTGACTACCACTTGGTTCCAGAAGCCCTAGGTGGGAGCATGAGCATTATCTCCTTCCATCTTTCCATTCCTCTTCTGCTACATGCAGAAGCATGTTCCTCTCCCAACAGTGTCCACATCCCAGTCCCCAAGGATTATGTGACTATGAATGGGGATGTGGTATGTTATGAATTCGTTATAGGAAAACTGATGGAATGAAAGGCACTAGTTGCAGATGGAATGAAAAGTACTAGTCACTTGACCTTGAAATGGGGACATTATCTTGGATTATCTGGCTGGGACCAACATAAGGGTCCATGTAAGAGGGAAAGAAGAGTGTCAGTGTCAGAGAAGGAGCTGTAACAAGAGGAGGAGGTCAGAGTAAAGTACTTTGAAGGTGGAGGAAGGGCCACAGGCCAAGGAATGAGGATACTTCTAGGACCTAGGAAAGGAAACAGAATCCTTCCCTTGAGCTTCCAGAAGGAATGCAACTCTGCCCACACCTTAACTTTAGCCCCAAGAGACTGGGGACGGACTGCTGACCTCTAGAACTGAGAATAAATTTGCGGTTTTTAAGGTGTTTTAAGTTTGTGATGGTTTGTTACAACAACCATAGGAAAACATGCATCTTCGGGGCCAGAACCAGGCCTGTACTTCTATCAGGTGAACCGTGGAGTCACTAACCACCTGCGCGGGTGTATACATTGCCGACGCTTCAGGTAATGCCATTCTCTTGGGCCTTGAAGAAAGTCCTTCCTCCACCTGCTGGGGCCCTCAGGCTGGGAGGTAGGATGCAGGCCTGGAGCCAGCCTGGCCCTAAGGAATGGGAGTATCTCCTATCATTGACCATAACCACGCCCAGGACAGCTTGATAATCCTGGGGCCCAGAAGGAAAGGGAAACACCAGGTCCTGGAGCCCAGGAATTCCAAGAATGGGTCTGTCTCCCCTGAAAAGAGAGCCAGTCGCTGATAGCCAGTCTCCCAGGATCACACAGCGCTTTCCTCTACTTTTTTTTTTTTTTTAAACAAAAACTACAATATTACATTCAGGCAGCTGGGTTTTTATTATTCATACTGATTTCTAAAAAGGAACATTCTGGCTTTAATTAGAATGAAAAATATGAGCAGTAGAAATATTCAAATATCACACGGCCTCATTATTTACACCATTGATTTCGACAGGCAGATAAACACAGAGTAAGACAGCGCTCGGCACTATTTAAAGAACAAAGTGGCCTTAATCTGCTTCTCAGTCTCCCCTCATCGCCGGGGCCCCGTGTTTCCCTGCCCAGGGCAAGAGCTGGTGCGTGTGGCCAGGCTGTGGAGGGAGAGCCCGAGTGCAAGACCAAGTTCAACCAAAGCAGCTCCGCGTTCAGAAGAGCACCCTGTCCTGAGCACCGTGCGTCAGGACGCTCGGGCAGTGTCTCACCCCTTTGCTCACTGAATCCTGGCAATTTACCTGTAGGAGATAAGCAGTTTCGTTCCCATTTTGCAAAGAAGCCAAGTGACCTTGGAGAGGGTGAGGGTCGTGGGCCACCACATAGCCGGGCCACCGGATGCGAACTGGGTGGGTGACGCCCCCCAAGGGCCCATGCTCTTCATCACCATGGAAGAGACTCAGGACCACATCTGCTGATCCGGGGTACTTACTGTGTAGTAAGCACCTTGGGCCAGGGCTTCCCGAACTTGGCTGCACAGGACCATCAGCCAGGGAGCTTCAAGAAACCGATGCCTGCGTTGCACCCCAGGCCTATTAAATCAGAATGTCTGGGGGTGGGAGGCGGGCATCTGTACTTTTAAAAATGCTCAGGGACGCCTGGGTGGCTCAGTGGTGGAGCGTCTACCTTTGGCTCAGGGAGTGATCCCAGGGTCCCAGGATCCAGTCCCGCCTTGGGGTCCCTGTGAGGAGCCTGCTTCTCCCTCTGCCTGTGTCTCTGCCTCTCTCTGTGTCTCTCATGAATAAATAAATAAAATCTTAAAAAAGAAAAAAAAAAAAAAAAAGATCTTCAGATGACCCCAAAGTGCAGCCAAGTCAAGGAACTGCTTTTTTTTTCTATGCGGTCCCTCACTGAGATCCCTTAACCCCCCTGTGAAGGAACTCTTATTATTGACCCATTCTAAAGAAGAGAAACCTGAGCCTCAGAGAGGTCGTGTGACACCCAACCATCTGGGATGTAAACCAGAACATTCTAGAACCCTTATATTTAACCACTACAGTAAGATATCTTCCAAGTGAGATATTGATAGTTGGTCAAAGGAGGGATTTTCCAGGAGAATATGTTGTACCTTGGGGACATATAAAAATCGAGTCAAGTTGGGTTTTTGTTTTTTTTTTCCCCATCTGTGGATTCCATGTGGACTCCATGGTTTCCAAGAACCACCATGGAGGTATTGCTCTTTTTGCTGTGAGCCTTCCCTTTCTCCTCTGTAGTTTTAAACCTCTAATTGAATCTGCTCAAACCTCGATGTTGTCTTTAACTGTTATGGCAGCTCCATGGAGCCCAGTCCTCATAGACCCGAGGTGGGCCCAGAGGACCCAGGAGGGCTTCTGCTTCCAAGGCCCTGAGAGTGTGGCCCCCTGGTGCCCCCAGCCCTGACCTGTGTCCCGTGGGCCCTGTCCTGCAGGACAAGCTCCTTCTCTGCAGTTGCCCAGGTTCTCAGAGTGGTGCCTAGGGTCCTCCATACACAGGAGATTCAGGTCATTTCCTCATTTAACTCATACCTAATAGGGGACACATGTGGTATCTCCAAGACTCCCAAGACATTAAGGAAAAGTCTCCCCATAGAAGGCTGAGCTGTAGGAATTGTTCAGTCTGCAAACAACCAGGGTGCATGTGCTGTGAGCTCTCACTTCTTTTCTCTCTCTTCTCTCCATCTGCTCCCTCCTTCTCATCTCTCTCCCTAGTTATCGTTCTTGCCGAGCTTCTCTTCCTCTCTCATCATTCCCAGGCCACACCTCCCCTCCTGTATTAGTTTCCTCTTGCCTCTGTAACAAATCACCACATGCTTAGGGGCTTAAACCAATGCATATCTGTTCTCCCACGGTTGCGGAGACCAGAAGTCAAAAAACCAATGTGTTGGCAGGATTGGTTGCTCTTTGGAAACTCCGAGGGAGACTGAGCCACTCTCTGAGCTGGTGGTGTGGGCTGGCAATCCTTGATGTGACATAGTGTGTAGAAGCATCAGCCGACCCAACTGGGCCCCATGTCACATGGTGTTTGTTCTGTGTCTCCCCTGTGTGTCTCCTTTGTCTTCATGTGGCCTTTTTATAATGACGGTCACCAGTCTTTGGATTAGGGCCTGCCCTGAGCTAGTATGATCTCACTTAACCAATTACAACTTCAAAGATCCTATTTCCAAATAAGGTCACACTCTGAGGCTCCAGTGGACATGAGCTTTGGGAGGACACTATTCAGCCCAGTATACCTACTGTCCCTCTTGCCAAAGCCATGCTTCTTGGCTGTGTGATCTTCCAAAGTGCATATCGGGTCATGTCACTCACCTGTTGATAACCCTTACTATTTCCCTCAGAATAAAATCCAACTCCTTGACCTGGCCTCCTGGCTCCTGCAAGCTTAGGCTCTGGCTGCCTCTTCAGTCTCCGTGACAGAGCCCACTCCCTGAGGCCTGGCACCCTGGCTCCCACCCTGTGCCATGCCCACACCTCCATACTCTTGCTCTGCCTCGACCCGGGGTTCCTTCCCTCCAGCCCTGGTTCCTTGTTCTTCAGATCTCAGCTCCAGGGTCACCTCTTTGTAAACTCCTTCCCAGACTATTCTGTCTAAAGTGGAATATTTTATTCTCTCTCACACTTCACAGTTTTATTTTGTTCATAATACTTACCACCATGTGAAATGATCTTTTCCTTCTCTGTGGCATGTTTGTTGTTTTCTCTCTCATGGTTTCTCTCTGGTTCATGGCTATGTCTCCAAGGCATAGGGTAGGAGCTCCAAGGGGGTAGGAGCAGGGAAGATACCCGGTTCATTACAGCATTACTCCTTCAGGATGCTGCTCTGAGTTCCCCTCTTTCAACCACTCAGCTTGCCTGAGTCATCACCATGAACCTGCTGTTATCCTAGATGCCCAGTGGACAAAAGCCTCTCTCAGGGACCTTGCCTTCTAGAGAGTGAAGAGTAGGAGGCATGTGTATATACTCAAGACTTAGCATGTGTATATACTCAAGACTTAGGTGCTGAAGACGTGTCCTCGAAACTTCCAAATCATACTCAGCTCAAACCTTGCTTTTGTAGCTCACAAAGCCAATGTTTCTGGGCTTCTTAAAGGGCCCTGGGGCCAAACACCTCTGGAACGCTAGTTGACACTCCTTCCATCTCAGCACACTGCTGTCATTTTCTCTGGGCGAAGTAGGATCAGAGGGGCCACTGGGGAGCCACAGAAGGAGCCCTGGAGGGGGAGACTGAATGCCTGGCTCCCAGCCCAAGTCATGAGAAGCTCTGAAGGGTCACCTATGAAGCCCTGAGGGGCCATCTGCCTTCTTCAGATCTACCCTCATCCCCAGACTAGGTATGTCCAGACGGCCAAGGCTTTTTGTCAAGACTGATTTGGTTTTTTAGGTTTGGTTTGGTTTGGTTTTTTGACAAATTATTAATTTGCTACAATTGCTATTCTTACTCTCATTATTAATTTGGTATAACCACGACTAGCTCATCTTTAGTGCCTAGAATAGTGATTCTCAAATTTGTCTGCACAGTAAAATCACCAGGGAATCTTTTATGATTCCCCAAACCGAGGCCAGACCAGGCAAATCTCAAACTCTGGGGTGGGGGTGGGGGGGGGGTGAGACACAGACTATTAATAGTATGTTTTGAAGTTTTCAAATATGCAGACAAATTTAGGAATCATTCACTCAGACCAGAGGTCAGCAAACTTTTCTCCATAAAGTCATGAGAGTAAATATTTAAGCTTTGTGGGCCATATGGTCTCTTTCGCTACTGCCCAGCTCCACTATGATAGCATGAAAGCAGCCATTGACAGCGCATGAATGAAGGAACGTAACTGTGTTCCAATAAAACTTTATATATTGGAAACGGGCAGAGGATCATATTTGCACCCCTCTTCCCAGGCCAAAGTTTGCATACCCTTGGCCTAGAACGATTTCTGGTGATAAGCATTTAATAAGCACCTACTATATATTCGGTTCTATGCTACGTGCTGGGATTTCAATCCAGAACATGTGTCCTGTCTGGTTGGGGAAACAGAGCTATAAACAAATAATCAAAATGTAGTGAGACAGAGGCAGTAAAAGATGTATGAGCCAGCCGCCAGGGAGGCCCAGGGGAGGGAGGAACCAATTTGGCCTGTGGGATAAGGAGGAAGTCAGGGAGAGCCTCCCAGCAGAAAAGACTTTTAAACAGAGTCTGGGAGGAAGATTTTCAGTCTGACTCCCGGCTGCCAGGAATAGAGATCCAATCAAGTTACCGCAAGAATGGAAAGAGGTTGTTTTCTCTCCCAGGCCCAGTCTAGTCTGGATGGGGTCTGTGGCAGCCCTGAGCCGGGCCTTCTGCAGCTCTTCCCTCCTCTCTGGTTCTCTGGGCTCTTGCTTGATTTTTCTCTGTTTCTTGAGCACTGCATGAGCGTCCATCTAGAGAGCGTGACGGTAAAGGCCACGGGCTTCAGAACGCGTGCTTGGGACATTAATTTCCTGATCTGGGAGTCAGGGAGGGAGCATCACAGACCTTCACAACAACTTCAGAGTGTTCCTGTGCCAGTAAAATGAGGGAAAACATGCGGGGTACTTGGGACTGTGCTTGGCACCTGTAAACACTCGAAACTGTGACCGTGACCGTAATTCTTTTTTTCTTTTTTTAACGATTTATTTATTCATGAGAGACACACACAGAGAGAGAGAGGCAGAGACATAGGCAAAGGGAGAAGCAGGCTCCCCACAGGGAGACCAGTGTGGGACTTGATCCCGGATCCCAGGATCACACCCTGAGCCGAAGGCAGATTCTCAGCCACTGAGCTCCCCAGGTGCCCCCCGTGACAATACTTCTTACCATCTTCATTATCATCAATCATCTTCTTCTGTTTGCTTATTGTTTTGGCATCCTAGAAAGTTCTCCTGGCCTTACAACCAACCCCCTCTATAAATGCCACCTTCTACTTTAGACCCCTCCCATAGCTAGCTCAGGCTTTTAATGTCCTGGTTCAAATGGCCAGAGAGAGAGGATCTGACTGTCCCGGGTCACCAGGTTGCCTCTGGATGGACTTCCCTTCCAGTATAGGGTATAGGGTCCCCCTTGGTCTAGTCCCCCAGGGTAGGAGGAGAATGCTGGCACACATGTGGCTGCTTGGGCTGAGCCTATTCGCCTAAGATAGGGCTTCCCAAAGCTGACTAGGTATGACGAGCACAGAGGACTAGTTGGGCAAAGGAGCTACATGTGCAGAGGGTGAAGTCTGTGGTCTTCTTGCACTCTCCTCTCCTTTGAGAGGGCTTGAGGGCATGGCCTTGACTCCATCAAAGGAGGCAGAGGGGCTCAGTGTCCCAATCTCTGCAGCTCTGTCTGTGGATCTGGTGCTCTGGAAACCAGCCAGCCCTGCTGCTGGCTAGCCGTGCACATGGGCCCTGGCCCCCTGGCCCAAGCCTGCAAGAGAATAGCCAGCCTCCAAAGAAATCATTTTGGAGTCGAGTCAGAAGGTACAGCCCAAGGACTGCCGAAGCCTTTGTTTGTTCCCATCTGCAAGCGCGGGCTGCCAAAACATATTGGGGATATAATGAGAAATAACGGAATCAAAATAATGTCAAGGAAATAAGTGCTGAAGAGGATAATCAACATCCTTTCTGAATGGATTTCCTGCCAGGGAGACGGGAGCAGAGGGAATGTTTTACCCCTGGGGCCGAGGCAGACAGTGGTCCTGGAAAGGACAGAAAAAAAAATCACTTCCTGGAAGAGAATCTTTTAATAGTTCTTTGAAGAGGGAGGCAGGAGCTGCCAAGGCCCAGAACGAGTCCTCTGTTATTGGGGTGTCTCCGCCGAGAGCCCCCCAGCCAGAAGCACAGCCACGAAGCAGTAGCTCTCCTGGGAGCCTCCCGAGTTTGGCACCCGCAGGCCGCACAGGCATCTTTGGTTTGCCGCAAGCTGCAGGAGGGCGAGCTTGGGGATGGCTGGAGAGAGGTGCACTCGGGGCCCTGCTGTGCCACCCGCCTGGCCTGGGCACTTGGGGGTTCAGACCGCCTGTAAGTCTCCCTTCATTCCTAACAAGTGCGTATCCTGCTTTGTGAGTAAAGCTCTCATCGGTGACATCCTTGGGCACTGGCTGCCTGTGGCTTATGTGAGCTGATGGAGCAGAGCACAGTCCATCTTTGGACCCGCGCTCAGGGACTCTCTTGCTTGCTCTTTTGTCCTTTCTGCCCTTCTCTCTCATCCCTTGTCTTTTGTCAACAAGTGCTGCCTTTTCTGGGAATGGGGGTCACATTTTCCATCAGCCGCCTAGGGAGGCAGATAAAGACAGAACCCCTGGAAGGCTCTGCTTTTCCATTCCGTCCCCCTGTTCACCACTCACTGAGCATCTCCTGGACGCAGAAGCTTGCCCAGGTTCCCGCCTGGGGGTCACGGGGGTCGGGCGCTCACATCCAGGGCGACCCCGTTTCACTCCCTGCTCTACTTTTCTCCGTGGTCTAACCACAGCTGTTTCTTTCAATCTAGGATTGAAAAGGCTGCCCCTAGCTTTCACACCATTTCCTGCCACTTCTTCATCATCATCTCAACTGCCATGAAATACGATCTTTTCACCTGGGTCCACATGGCAAGAAGGCACTCCTCGGGGAGTCCGCTGCCCCCTTCGGGTCTCTGGCTGTGCTTCGGAGCCTGGACCCCTCAGCTCTGTGCAGAGGCCCAGGGACAAAAGCATGAATAAAGCAACTAAAGTAACAAAATAACTTACTGACCTTCTCCTGAGGGCTCTACATTATTTAGATCCCCTGGCCATCTTTTTTTTTTTTTTAATTAACTAATTAATTAATTATTTTTATTTATGATAGTCACAGAGAGAGAGAGAGGCAGAGACACAGGCAGAGGGAGAAGCAGGCTCCATGCACTGGGGTCTCCAGGATTGCGCCCTGGGCCAAAGGCAGGCACCAAACCACTGCGCCACCCAGGGATCCCCCCTGGCCATCTTATTTAAGTCCCCAGCCATCGCTTATTAATCCCATTTGACAGGTGAGGAAACTGAGGCACAGAGACTGAGAGATTTGCTCAAGGTCTCAGAGCACTGGGTTTCGGGCCCAGGGTGTGAGCCCATGCTGCCTGCCTCTGGAGTCTGCAGGCTGAACCACACACTACACACACTACACACACTACGTGTTCCTTGCTGCACCTGTGGGCATGACCCGGGCCCTCGGTTAGGCCGAGGGTGAGAGCAAGGTGGGGGCACAGGCGAGCACGGCTGCAGGCGGACAGCCAGGGCAGTCACACGAGTCCTGCAGTCACATGAGTCTGGGAGGCCGAAACAGTAGCCAGAACCTTCCGTGATAAGCATCTCAGGGCAAGCAGGTGGCCTTGGAAAGACAGCGGGGGATGCCCGGGTGTGAGCCAGCCCTCCTCCGGCAGAAGTGCCTCCCCCCAACGCGCCTCCAGACCTGGAACAGCCCTGGATCCGGTTATCGGACGATCATAGGGAAGGAACAAGGACAATTAATTTCTCTACCCCTATCTTATCTCCTGGATCTCACGAGCCATTTCCAAGTTCAGTTTCTGGTTCCCAGTTCCCGAGCACCGGCAGCTCCATGGCAAGAGTTCAGAAATCTAGAATTCTGAGTGGCAAAAGCACACTCCAGGGCTGAATGCAGAGTCCATGCCGGTTTTTCATAATTGGTTTTCAGAGCAGCCTGTTCCGTGATGTGTAATTGTTAGCAGTTGTAAAAAGATAACTCACATTTTTAAAAGCTTAAAGCTTGCTCTGTGCAGATAAAAACTGTGACAAATTATGTTCTGAAAAATCATAAAAGCAGAGAGAGACATGTTAATAACCAAAGGTGGCGTTTCATTTAGAGGTCAGCCAGAGCTATTAAAGTGGTCAGGAATTTCAAGCTTTGGCAGTAGTGATTTGACCATATCACTTATCTCCTCCAGCCCATGCCTAAGTATCTCCCTCGGTAAAAAAATAATCCACAGACTGTAATACAGGAGGTCAGGGGAAACTGGGGAGAAATGCAGTGTTGCCAAAATAAACCCAGCTTTCAAGGAGAGCCGTTCCGATCGGCCAAGGCCAGTTAATGCTCCGACGCCAACAGCTTCACCCCCAATATTTGGGAACATGCTCATACACACGGCCACCAACACATGTCTAGGGACACACGCATATATGTGTGTGCACACACATCTCATGAAAGAGCCACATGAAGATTTTTCTGCAAAAAAAAGGTGCGGGGTGGGGATAGGGAAATTTATCTAAAGATGTGATCACCAACAAGACAAACAAGTATGTAAAAAGCCATCTGGTTTTCCCAAATTTAAAAAGTTGGGGTGTTTTTGTTTTTGTTTTTGTTTCCTTAGCCAAGGTCAAGACAAATCCAAAAGAGGAACAATCTGTAGCCAGTGGGAGAGGCTTCCTGGTGGTGGGGTAGGAGTTGGATAGAGTCTGACCATTGGCCTTTTTGCAAAGAAGAGCTGCCAAGCTATGGGTTGAATCCTTTCAAATCTGTGTCACCCAGTCTGGGCCACCACAGCCAGACGTGGTATGGTCTCGCGTGTGATCGATTTTTTAAAGTGAATAACTGTTTTTGAAACAGATCTAGATTCCATGCCCTCAAGACTCAGATTGAAAAGGGCCTCATTATAGGACCATAGTAATAAGGCAGGGTAGTAAAACCATTCTAGAACAGAAAAAGCATGAACTGCGTGTCAAGCTAGCTGAGTTTTTTACTTTGTGGCTCATTAGCCGGGGCCTTCTAAGCTAGTCGCTTAACTTCTCTGGGCCTCAGTTTTCTCACCTGTGAAATGGACAGACCCCACCACTGGTCTCTCTGATTGTCACGAGAACGTGTGTAAGGGACACTAATGCCATGCTCCACGTAGACAGCATATTCCTTCCAGCCCTGTCCTCAAGATGCTCTAAATTTTCTGTGTTTCTGTGTCTCGTAGAGATCAGCAAATTTCAGTCATTTCTGAAATCTTTTATTTTTTTCATGCCATTTTATTACCTATTGTTTCTTGGAAAGAGATAAGGAAAAACAAACAAAGACTTCTAGATGGAGAGAGAGCTCTGCTCTGATAAAGCAGATTGCCCCAGAGTTGTTTGTTTGGTTTTTAAAATAGATTTAATACACATTCAAGAGAAACAAATGACAAAATGGCCTCTACTTGTTGAAGAAAAATATTGTGTGTGTTGTATATGGTGGCAGGTACGCTCACTCAGAGACTCTTCCTCTTGAGAAGATGCTATGGCGAGGAATCCATCTAAGAGCAGACAGTTGGCTTTTTAAACATCTGCATGACTTACTTTTACTATAATGTAGAAATCATAACAGCCAAGAAATATGAACACTCTGCAAAGGTTGTAAAATGTGTGCTATTTATCCATGGGCCAGACCAGCATGCGTAACTGGGGCATGCGTAACTGGGGCAAATATATGTAGCTGAATTTAATGCATTATAAATGAACATAATTATGCATTTATTTATTTTAATTCCTCATAGATCTTCTATATCACTTAAGCACTGAGAAAGGAGAAGGAAGTGAAAACAGGAGAGCAAACCCTGTAATTTAGTTCTAAGTCTAAAATGGATTTTTTAACAAAATGACGCAGAAAGCTCGAGACAAGAATCTCATCACATTGTGAGCTCATTTGTGTTTTCGCCCATTCACGAAGAAATTATTACTATTTATTATTTGTTTCCAATCGACCATGTACTCTGTTAACAGGGAAGTCACTGAATAAAATTTCTGCCCTCGAGGGATTTAATTAATAAGAAATTACCTGCATTTCTTCATTGGAATCCTCATGTGATGAAGGGAGTGTCTAATACTCTACCTTTTTAATTATTTGGCTTTCATGTAAGTTACCAGAATTACTTATAAGTAGGAAGTGTTAGAAGTAGTAGAGCTAAATTACAAATATTTGTGATACAGACGTTAGAACTTTGGTCTGTCCTCGTTATCCTATTTAAACATACTGTCCTCCTCAAAGGTCTGGGCATATACAGGTGATCAATAAGTATCCATTATTACATTACTTGTAATAAAGCTTGCGCACACACGCACACACACATAGCCTCAGAGTGAGAGCCCTGGTAACCATTGCCTTATCCAACATGCATTGGCTATTCATGTATAATGATGGTCCAGACTTAGCGTAATACCAAGATGACACTAATAACTTCCCATTGGGACTCATGCTCCGACCTGGTGGTTTTTGTTTTTCTCCTTTAGTGGTGGATGTTGGGATCTTAAGGATGGGTTTCCATCTAGCTAGGAAGGCTATAAATAGGTATGAAAAAGAGAGCCTCTCTTGGCCTTTTGTGCATTAAGATGACTTTCCATCTCCTCCACATGCTTATAGGAAGGGTGTAGAGATGTGGGATGGCCAATCGAATGCAAACACTTAGTAGCATCCAGTGCCCATTCACGGAGGGCATCACCATTCCGTGGGTTAGAGGAAAGAGCGCTCTGCCATTGCTGTGTGCTGCTGCCTTCTGCAATGGCTAGTAGAGAATGCGCTCACTATAATGGAAGATAAAATAACAAAACCAAAAACAGCAGGTGTGACATCTTTGAGCAGATATTTACTCTGGGAAAATCTGCTTTTGAAGCCATGGGGTATAGCTAAACCGTTGAGTAGCTAAGTAGCTGAGCTCACATCCAGATCTAAAGCTAGGTCAGCTCTTAAAACAGTGAATGGGTGTCTTTGAGAAAGTTCTGTGGACTCCTGGAGCCTCAGTTTCCCCTCTATACAATAGGGTTTGTGATAGTACCAACCAAATAGAGTGTTTATTTATAACTCTTTATAGTAATCTTTCTGATTGAAACCCTTGCCTTCCTTTGTCACGAAGGATTTTTTGGTAGCTTGTCCTCTTCTGTCTCACCTTCTGAGAAGGGTAGCCATGACCCCATTACTGAGTAGCTCTTCCCTTTTATTCTGTTTCCCATTCCTCCTCTTTATTATCATTTCACTTCATAATTTGTGATTATATATTTTATACAATATAAATCGCATTGTTGTCTACAATTATATACTTATTTATCTGCTTGATTATTTTCTTTCCTTGCCTCTAAGCTCTGAAGGTAGGCTCCTGGTTTCACTCCCTCAGAGCCTAATAAAGAGTCTTGAATACCTAGTAGGTATTCAAGAAATATCTATTAAATAAATTAATGCATGTTAACAAACTAAACTGAGACTACGGTGTGTAATTATAATCTTACCTCAAAGACATAACAGAGATACATGCTTGCATATATTAAAAGAGAAGATTTAGATATTTTTTTGTTTCATTTCAACCCTTTCCTCATATTTTTTTCTTATAGAGAGAACATATAGAGTTTCAAATTGAAAAAAAAATAAGCGGCAGAATGTTATGCATAAAAAATGAAATGAATTTTAAACCTTTACTTGGGCAGAGACAAAATTCGTATTAGAATTGACAGTCTGTTAATCATTATTCTTGGTGTAATCCAATGAGCAACTCCATTCGCTTTATAAATTAAATTGATTCATACATATTGGCAGGTTAGCTACTTCCCTCAAAGGGAGTTGAATTTATTTGGGTTGTATATTAATATCTTATTATCCTTCTTATGCACTGGTGACATGATCATTATTTCATCTTGTATGTTTATTAGAGTAAATGCTTTCGGAAGGGGAAGTTGAAAAAAATCCACCTACGCTCAGCAATCTTTGTAGGCAGGTACATGTGAAATTCTACTCTGGATTATGGTGGTAGCTCTCCTCTGCACGCTTTCATTGACCGTGTCTCCAAGATGTGTTCCCAGCAATCCGTAGCCAGAATATATTGTTTAAAAATAACTCTAGTATTTTCTTCAGATATTTCTTCTGCACCATGGCATGAGATGAGACTTGCCTTAGAACTTTGCTGGCAGTATCTGTTGTCATTGATGAACAACCTAACAACCTCCAACTGGAAATACACTCAAATAATCTTATAAGTGGGTCACATTTATATGTTGAAAGTTAGGAAGGTGGACGATGGTAATGGGTTGATCTTGGACAATTGTGACCCAGACAGACCTACAGGAGTTGGGTCGACATCTTCAGCAGATGAAATGATCATTTAATTGGCTCTGCCAATTAGATGAGTTCCAGTGTCCAGTGCAAAAGAAACATCCATGTGACCTCAAGAGCCTTGAGCAGTAATGCAAGCCTTTACTGAGGCCAGGGAAGAATTATTTTATATCCCACACGGACTATTTTATTTTCCCAAAGCCCTCTTGTAAGGTCAGCTGCTCCCCATTCCTCCTCCTCTGTTCCCCTACAAACTCTAACCCACATCTTCACACTCTTCCCAGCCCTCTGATCTAGAATGCCTTCTGGACTCCCTCCATTTCCTTTTATGTGTAACTTTGCTTTGCTTTCTTCAAGTCTGTAGCTTTACTGTGAGCAGGGAAACTGAGCTCTAGACTCCCCCTGCGAAGATCAGGGAAGAGGTGAGGCTGAGGTTACATACACTTTAGCATCCTTGTCTCTTTCATGATGATTACAGATGCCCACTACCTGCATTGACTAACTTGATTCTCCCTATTTTACAGATGAGGAAGCCAAAGCAATGAAAAGTGGCTGCCCAAATCATACGCTTAAAGGGCTGGGTTGGGGTTGAGCTCCTTAGCTAATGGTCTCATATTGCCTCTCTTGATGAAAGTCATCAGGAAAAGAAAAATCTAGCAGCCTGCACCACTCAAAGGTTTCCAGGCCCATTTTCAGCTGCTGACCAAGAAACAAACTAAGAAATTGAAATAGTGGCTTGGCTCCATGAAGCAGAAGTTCTACTAGTAAAACCAACTTCAAAGTTGGAATTTGATCTTGTACTGTGAAGGAGAAATTCAAGAGCCTCCATATTCTCCTTTTCAGTGGGTTCAATTTTCTAAAAATCCAGGGGGCTCATCTTGCCTCCTCAGAAAGGGTGACCTGGGTGGATATGGAAGAGTCAGCTATGTGGATGTTTGAGAACTCAGAGACAGGAAAGTCATCCCTTTGGAAGAGAAAACATAAAAATAGAACAAATCTTCATTTTTTCTGGTCCAGACTTTCTACTACAAAGTACCTGCCATTTCTCCCCCTCCAGCAATGGAGAACTTGCAGATCTGTGAGATCCTCCCCACCCCGCTACATCATGGCCCCTAAATCTTTCCCTGGTAATTTATAATTTCTTTCTTGAGTAGACATCATCTAGTATTCAGCATCTATATGCTAGTCCTAGTTTTTCATTAAAAGTAAAAGCAAGGCACTTTAAAAATTATACATTCTCTTGCAGAAGGGGATAGTTGACCCTCCCACATTTCCTTTCTACCTCACCCTAGAGGAATCTTCGCTAGAGCCCAAAGAGCATTTCAAGTTTTGCCAATGAGAATTCAAGAAGCAGCAGAGTCTCATCTTTGCACGGTGACTCTCAAACACTAACGGGCACCCAAATCACTCAGAAAGCCTGGTTACAACCCAGAGTGCTGGGCTCCATTCCAAGGTGTCTGATTCAGTGGGTTTCAGGCTGGTGGGGAGAGTTTGCTTCTCTAACCAATTTCCAAGTGATGTTGATGCTGTGGGTGCCAGGACCCCACTCTGACAACCACTGCCTTAGCCATTCAAGATCTGATGACATCTTTGTGTACAATTGCTCCCTATGCTCAAGTCCCTTTCATGAAAGATCTTAACTTGGAGGAATGCCACTCCTGAATCTTTACCTCCTCGAGGTGAACTCCAGTCTTTTTAAATGAGGCTCAGATGGAACGCTTTCCGGAACCTCTTCCTGCTCTGGGCATCCTTGTCTGTATTACACAAACCAGGAAGGTCCCTCTCCCTTAACCTGAGCCAACAGCAATGGATTTATGTCTCATCGCTATCCTACTGTCAGGGAGAACTCATGCTCGTGGGGCTTTATCTCATGAGTAGCTTTACAGGCAGGACCCTCTATATCTTGTGATTTTGAAAAAATCAAAGACAAGTTTTTAATTTTAATGTGAGACTTGACATGTATAGATTCTATATTAATGATTTTAGTTTCTTGTTCTAAATTATGGAAATCTTTCTGGATCCTATTAGATCACCTAATTTTCTAATGTTTCCCATTTTGTACCAGCTGCAGAGATAATGAACACATCTCAGAGTCCTTATTCAAAATAACGACGGAGTCAAACAAGACCAGCCTAAACACTCACAGACCCTTCTCTTGAGGTCAGAAAGAATGAATCCATAAGGGTCTCCCTGAATAAGATTAAATAGCTGCAAATCCGCTAGTTCTTCCCATCCATTTCCCATTTTCCCATTTTGTCTTCAGTCATTTCTTGAGTGACAGCATTTTATATGCCTTCCCGGAGATCCAAATACACTTCTACTACATTCTTTCCTTGAGATACTAGTTAGCACTTTCTTCTTTCTAAAATCAACTTTGTAATAATCCATTCTTAGACCATGCTAGTATAAAGTTACCATTCTATCGTTTCCAAAATCTGTCATGTCTTCATGTGGTTTTTTTTGGAAACCAAGACATTTAAAAATCTGACTTTCTTCCTTTCTCCCCTTCTTCTTGATCTCTTGATTTCCACCTGTGAATCTTTTTAATATCTCGGGATATTATTATTTTTGTGGATGCAGGGATTCGAACCTGCATCCATAAAATTGGATCCAATTTTTTTAACCATTTTTTGATCATCCAAAATGGTTAATGGTTTCTCTATCTTTTGCCCTCACCCCATTCCTGCCCAACTCCAGAGTTTCAGTTGCAGCTTAAGTACCCCTTCAGTCTGAACATACCTTCTTACTTGAGAA
This sequence comes from Canis aureus, assembly GCF_053574225.1. NCBI lineage: Eukaryota > Metazoa > Chordata > Mammalia > Carnivora > Canidae > Canis > Canis aureus. The sequence goes on along the minus strand of NC_135613.1, from coordinate 16,837,460 downwards.
GTCCGAAGAAAATTGCAACATACCCATAGTCCAAATATCCCTGGTGGTTCACAGTTCATCCAAAAGTATACACGTCTATTTAGGCATTATATATTATTTCTTCCCTTTCTATAAGAGAAGCAATTGAGATATTGTACATGATATGGAGTAAAGGTTTAGTAAATACTGAATGACTGACTGAATAAACAAATACTTCAGCAATAGGTCCAGGGCCTAGAATGTCAAATCCCATCCCATTAGTAAATATTTTGCAAAGTATTCCCACTCTGACATGGTTGCATCTCACTACCTAACCCATGCACTAGGCCATTTCTTTTTTTCTGCTCTTTGTCTAACTTCAAAGCCTTAACAGAAATGCACCATTTCGATAATTTAGCATCTTCAAGTTTAGCTTTTTCTGAGATATTATGTTCAGGCCAACAAAAGTAAGATCATATGCAACATGGGGACTTATTACCAGTGTTTGGAGCTAGAAAAACCAGTTGAGATGGATAATTGCAATTTTAAAAAAAAATCTTACCACTATTTCATCAATAGCACAGTTCAGGGTACAACCTTTTCTACCAGTCTCTACTATACTGTATATTATTGTGTATCTAGATATGATTTTAAATTTAAACTAATTAAAATTAACATAGTTTAAAATTCAGTTCTTCAGTTGCAATTGCCATTTGTCAATTGTTCGATAGTGGCCTGTGGCTTCCATATTGAACAACCCAGATATGGGACATTTCCACCCTATTAGACAGCTCTGGTGTAAAATCTATGCATATGCATTCTCCATTAAATCTGTCAAAGGGGTAGAGGGAAGCAGATTTTAATGTCGTATGATGGTGGTTGTGCATTTCCCTAGTAAGGTTAGACACAAATTTACCAAATGAAACTCCTAGATGAGCTGGAAGAAAAATGATTGAGTTGTGTCTAAAAAAAGGAAAATCCTCTGACATGTTGATATTCTAGGCTGGCGACTTTGCTTGTGGCATTTTGGAACAAGATTCAGAATCAGGAAAGTGTCACCCGAGTTTAAAGCTCCCCTGTAAGAAATGTTTCAGTTTGACCTAAAGTAAGTGGAAGAGACAGGGCAAAGGAAGAGGAAGCCAGCGGAGGATGTCTAAGTGATAAATGGTACCCTGTCATATCACATTTGATGTCTTAACAGGAAAAAGGGGGCTGTTGAGCCAGATGTGGGTTAAGGGAGGAAGTTCAAACCTTTCCCTCGTCTTCATTTTGTTTTTCAAGGCACAGGTTGAGTTCAAGAGCTCCGAGTTCAATCACAGTGTATCCACTCTTCAGAGTAAGAAGCCAATCAGGGCAAATGTGTTCTCCAAGGCAGCTTCTGCCTTTCTCAAGAGCAAAATGATTGCAGGGCTTCCAAGCTGTTGAGAAAGATCGAAGCCAAGAGGGAATCTCTCCAAGAGAAGATTGCCATTAGCAGCCACGTCATCTATGTTGTAACTACTGAGGTAGAGCGTGGGACCCCCGGAGAGAGGGATAGCCCCCACAGACCTGTGTGACTCTCCTTGCACCAAACAAGGCAGGGGCCTCCTCTATCAAGGTATAGGGCCTCCAGCCTCCAGAGGTTGCTTTCCTCAAATAAACACTAAAGAAAAACGCAATGCTCCATTTAGGAATACCGACCAGCCAAGCAGCTGCTCCTGTGCCCGGTTAATTTTTCTCCCATTATATTTTCCCAGGGTAACCTCCCCATCACAGACACACTTATCTGGGTTTCATATCAGCCTTAAAGATTCGGAGTATGGATCTGTTTTCCAGACTGACCGTCTGACTGTCTGACCTATGGTTGTTCACTCTCACAGAAATGCATAATGTTACCCTTGTTAAAACCACAATTAGTCTAAACCCTTTACAGGAAATATCGGTTTGGTAAGAGGAGAGATACCGTTAATAGGAAGTCACGTGATTCGGAGGGAGAACAGGCGAACGTAGCTGATGTGCACGCTCTCTACTTATCATTGATCTCCAGCAGCAGCTGCCAGCTACCGAATGCAAAGGTTAGCATGCACACGTGGCCTCCATTCTGCGTGGGGAGGTGGAGCAGGAGCAAGCCTGCCAGCCCTCGAGGCCAAAGGACTTCTGAGTACAGCTCTGGTCCCAGGAACTAGGGGGGTTTTGGGGGGAGAGGCTCTGTCCACAGACTCTTCCCATCACAGTGGAACTGCAAGGAGAGACCAGGGCGGTTGTCAGTCTTCCGGCCACCTCTAGCCAACCCCGCAGTTGGCAGGCAACTTGAGTGAGGACAAAAGCGAGTCACTGCACAGATGAGTAGAGATCAGAGTAATACAAGAGCTACAGGGCCAATGCTGCTGTGTGTGTATCTCTGGATTGGAACTGATGTGTGGCTCTGCCACAGGGCAGCTTTGAGGCTTTGACGTCAGTCTCCCTACCTGTACAATGGGACCGATGCTCTATGTGGGGAGTACGTTTAGTTATTGATCTGCAGTAACAGTGGTACTAAGCATTATGAGACACCATTTATCATATTTATTTTGTTGCAGATACACTACTAATGAATGCTGTGAGAATCATAAAATAGGACTATAGGAAGAGCATTTCATAGCAGTTCATACATACAAAGAGAAATAGTTTACTCAGCCAGGTAGCCGTGACAAAATGTCTCCATCCTTTTGAGTTTTTGTTTCTTCCTCTATAATATAGATGATAATACCTCTCACACATTGCTGTCGGAAGATTTACATGAGATCATTGTTAGCACAATTCTTGCTCCCTGAGAAACATTCAATCACCCACTACTACGGTTAATATTATTACTCTTATAATCATCATCCCCCATGATGCTCACAACTATCCGTGAAGTCAGTGGTATTATTTTGTCTTGTAGGCAGAGAAACTGAGGATTCACAGTCAATGAATAGCTACTGTAATGAGTGTACTTAACATTTCAAATGGAGTTTCACTGGAAAGGCTTAAGTTGTAGTTAGCCAATATGGAACAGATTTTTGAGAGATGTTAGCTGTGATTAAGCGTAAGAAAAGAAAGTGTTTAGTTAGGCCAAAGGAACATAAGCCTACAAGGTACTCTATGTATTTTAGAGGTTTGATTGCAAACTCTTCACTGCCTAAAAAAAGTGCATGCTGTAGCTCTGGAAGCAAAGTAGAGGCAGTAGAAGCATCAGACCTGTGTTTTATTTTTCTTTTGGCTTTTTTCACTAAGTTGGGAAGCCTGTGAGCTACTCAGGCGTGGACTCAGACTACGTTCCAGTGGTGTCTCTGAGCTCAGACAGGCTTGCTCCTTTCCACACACAGAGGCACCCCTCCCCCACCCCAAAAAGGACAACAGCTCCTCAAGCCCAGAGCTCCTCAGCTGGGGGCAGTTGGTCTTCAGCTGTAGCGATGCCCCTCATGGACATTCAGACCCAAGATGTACCTTCCAACTTACATCTCCCTCCTCTTCCCCAAAAGTGAAGCAGGAAGACACAGGCCAGACTCAACCACTTTCACTTACCCAAAATGATCTGTTCCTTGCATCTGGGATAAACCATTTACTAAGTAAATAAGTAAGAGATGCTAAAACTCAAAAATTTTAGCTGGAAAGTAAGAGAAAATATAACATAATTTTGTACAGGATTACCTGACTGGAACTGCTGTGCCTATATTCTAAAGCAATGCTTGCTAGAGGTGTGTGTGTTTGCACTGACAGCAGACCAAGACACCCACCACTGCTACTCCTACGTCTGCTCCTCCCCAGATCTTAGCTATACTTTTGCTGGCAGTTCCACATTGGCAACTTGTACATAAACACAATGACAGAACATGACATCAGCAAAGCAGCCGTCATTATAGTGTAGAACAGGGCTGGCAAGCTCAAGGCCAATATCCTAGTGCTCCATGTCAGCATCCTGGCAGGCACCGCTAATGGATCAGGACACTCTTGACGCTCCTGCCAGGCTCGGTCTCACTTCTCAGCACAGTTCTCCAGGCAGACACGACCCATCGGCTGGACTTGGCAGGCAAGGTGAAGACTGTTTAGCCTCACCCCTCACCCTGGCAGAGAAACTCCTCATGCCAGGTCTGTGATCCAGAGAAGATGCTACTCACATTATCGTAAAATCATTACCAATCATTTAATTTTGTTGCGAGCTGAATCTGGTTTTTAAAACAGAACAAAGCAGAGCAAAAGAGTTGGAACTCCTCACAAAGAGAAAATTCTACTCTACAGGACAAAGCCAGGGCAGTTGTCCTGAGACAAGGTCCTGCTTTATTTTTACTCAAGTCTAAATTAAAGCAGGTATTGACTGTTTATAAATAGCAACTAAAAAATGTATACCAGTTGACCCAGTAATTCTATTTCTGAGATTCTAAACCAAAGAAAGACTGTTAGTTCAGGAAATTCCTTATAAGAAAAAGCTGTTCATCGGGACAGTACTTATAATGCCAATAACAGTAGTTTAGATGCTCAACAATGACAAAAGAGATAAATACTTAGTATATATTCGTTTGACTTATTATTATGTAGCAGCTGAAATAATGTACTTAAAAGAGGTATGTCTTAAAAAATAAATCTAAAGAGACTTGAGGATATAAACAAGCATTTACAGTGATCATCTCTAGTGGTCAGATTATGGATAAATATTAATTCCTTCATTCTGCTTATCTCTATTTGCTATTTTTAATAATGGATGATTATTTTTCATCGAAATTGATACTGAAGTGTAACATACTCACCGAAAAGTGCTCAGATCATAAGTGAATGATTCAATGCACTTTAATAGGGTGAACGCACCTTACATGCTCCAGATCGAGAAACAGAACAGCTTGGTTTTGTCCTGGTTTTGAATTTTCCAGTAATGCAATCAACAGTTTAGCACTTTTTTTTTTTTCCCATGGACTTCTTCCTATTACTGTTGTACTTTTGAAATTCAGCCAGGTAGTTGCATTTAGTGATAGCATCCTCGCTGGCATTGCTGTGTCACGTTCCATTCCGTGTCTCTAGCTTTGCACGACTGGTGGGGTTTTTCCACTTTGGGGTTATTCCAGTTGCTGTGGTGCTGCAAATGTTCTTACATGGCCTTTGATGAACATGCATAAACCTTTCTGTGGTAGGGTATCCCGGGGTGGAATTTCCGGGTCAGAGAATAATAACTTTTCTCACTCAAAAAATGTAGAAGTTAAAATTCAATAATATTTAAAACTCCATTTGGCAAAAGCAAAAGCGGAGAAGGGTCAAGAAATCCAGATTGGGATAGAAGCTACTGTATTTTCCGTGTAACAGACACAAAGAAAACTTAGAATAAACCCAAAAGAAAGAAGCAAACATACAAAACATGAAGCCAGCTAAACTAAAACTAACTAAAACTGAAATCCTAGGTCATGTGAAGGAATAACATTTCTGTTTCTTTGCTTTGTCTTCTCTCCCAACAATACTTTGAGTAATCATTGCTTTGCTGTTCTCCCAGGCAATATCGTTATTTTGAAAGGATTCTGCTAACAGGTTCCTCAGGACACAGAAACCGAACTATTGTGTTGACTTATTTTCCACTGTGAAGGATTCATTGCTAATTCACACTTCTTCTAACCACATCTTCAGCACAGTATCTGCTATGTTCTGATTCTATCCATGTTTCCATAACTCCTCGGGAAGGCCTTCATCCTCTGTGATTATTTTGTGCTTCTCAGAACATTTTGGGTTCAGGAGCTGGAAATGATGGGGAATTAAACTGGAAGTTGCTTGTAGCAGGGCAGAGAGGGGTGAACCACAGTAAGTTCTTTTTGCATCCCTAAGTGTTAGTGTCCCTATCTATGATGTGGTCCTAATAACCACTTTTGTGGTAAGTTGCCAGTTAGCTGTCTAGGGCAGTGCCTGGTGCATAACAGGTGTGCAGGAAGTGACGGCCACCACCACCACCACCACCATCATCATCTCCTCTGGGAAAGAACATCAGTTCAATGTGGAATCACTAAGCCCTTTCTCTCTCTTCTGGAGAGTGGCGAGCGAGACCTCTGTACAAACTCCCAGGGCATCTGGGTTGTGCATGATGGAGGGAAAGACCCACATCAGGAGGGGAGGAGGGATGCTCTCCTTGTGGCTGGACAGAGTCAGTCCCTTAAACCCTCTTATGCAGGCAGAACTTCAGAGACTTCCACCTCTGGGTCATAGGAGATTTTCTACTCAACTTGAGACATCACAAGTTGCTGAGATGAGATTGATCATCTCCTGCTGAGAGAGATTGATGCTTCTGAAAATACTCCTTGACTTTTCATACTTGGTTAGTTTTTCCTTTACTCATGTGTACTTACCACCAATTTAGTGTGTCCCAGCCCTATGTTATGTACTAGAGGTTAGAAGATTGTACAAATTTATGGCCCAAGAGGAACTGAACAGCCTGTATACAAGTGTGGACATGAGTGAGCTCATGGGTACCTAAAAGTGCCTACATGCACACTGAGAAGTCAGCCCTGCAAGGGGTGACTCATACCATGTTCATTTCATACACCTCCTGCCTACTGTCTAAAGTATCTGGTCTGTCACTGGATAGTGTTTTCTGATTGAATGAATGAGAGAGAGAGAAAGAGAGACAGGCAAAGCCAGAGTGGAAAGGAAGGGCGAGGGGAAGGAGGAATGAATAATCTCTCCCAACTTCCCCATCCCTGTGCTTGCTCACTCCTCTGTGACAGCGGTCACTCCTTTGCCTCTAGAAATCTGCCATTGGTTACACACCTGTCTCTTCTCAGAGGTCACAGTGGCCTTCTATCCCTGGTGCCTTCACAGTGACTGTCCTATAATAGCATCATCAATAAATACCTGCTGAATGGATGCTTTGTAACTTAGAAATATTACCAGGTGTCACCGGGAAAAGGCTAGCCGGCAGGGGCGATTGCAAGAAGTCAGTAAGAGGCTGTTGTGGCAATTGTAAGCCATTTGGGAGTGAGATGGAGGGGGCATGAACTAAAGCAGAGACAAAGGCTGGAGAGAAAAGAGCAAGCAGTGAAGAGGTTGGGAAAAAAAGTCAACAGTTTGGCAGCCAGTTGGCTGCAGAAGGTGAGAGAAGAAGGAAGAGCCAAGAACAACACTGAGATCCTGAGCATAGGCAGCTTGGTAGGAAAAATGGCACCGTGAATTCCAACTGGTTTTGGAGCAAAGTCAATGAGGATAATTGATGGATAAAGGGATAGATGGGGAGCATGAGAGAGGGAAGCACCAGCATGGCACCAGAGCTCAAAGATCCCAGAGCACCTTCGAGGTGTTGATTTTTTTTCCCATTCCTTGATCTGTTTTCACTGACAAGGCAAAGAGGAGACTGAAGGTTTTTCGTGGCAGATGAGACCAATAAGGTTAATGAAACATAGCGATGAATGCCCCCACCTCTTGGAATCACGAGGATTAACTTTATTTCTGTCTTGTTGCTTTGGGAAACTTTTCTGGATTTATTCACATGTTCACAGTTACTTGTTGGCTTTCTGGCCTCCTAGATGAGGTTAGTGTGATGGTGAGTGAACAGAGATGTGATCCCTGCCCCAACAGGGATTGTGAGACGGGCTATGGCTGCCCCATGACCATCTATATCCTTGTGGAGCTGCTCATCTGAAGAGAGCAAAGGACAGGAGGTGGAGGCCCTGCCAACTTACAGGAAGTATCTTGGGATGCTCGAGAAGGAGCGGCTCTCCAGCAGAGATCTAGATGGGGAGGATGTAACGGAGGAGTTAAGAGGAGAAGAAAGAATATTCTAGAATGAAGCAAGAGCAGCTGTAAGGTCCTGTAGCAGAAGGGAGCTAAATAAATAGAAGAGCAAGAAAAGCCTATCTGTTGAGCTAGAGCTAAGAGGTGTCCTGGAGGCGGGAGAGGCCAGTGAGAGAGGCTGAAGCCAACTCAAATAGGACTTTGTGGGCCGAGTTAGGGATGCAGAACCTGCTAGAGGGAATGAATCCCAGCTCTTGACGTCAAATAAGAAATTTCTCAATAATTCTGATTCCCATGGTGGAACTTGCTGGGGGCCTGCCCACCAGACCGCAGCCTGCCCTACTGAAGGGGATTGTAAGGTGCTCAGTAGGTCGCCACCGCTAAGACATTAGCGTGCCTCTCCTCATTCTTTCCAGTCTGATGTAATCTTTCCGAGGACTGGCAGCAGTTGCAAGAAAACTGTTTCAGATATCTATTAATATTTTAACATGCTTTTAAGAAAATTTGGCCTTTTGTTGAGCTGGTCTCAGAGCAGACATATATCACAGTTCATGATAGACATTACACTTATTCCTATTCAGTGGGTATATTTCTCTTGTTTGGATTCATTTTTAAACATCTATTATTAAAAAAATCTTTCTTGCCAGTTATGTGTTTGCTCCTACAGTTCCTAAGCTTGTTTACTCTGAGCAAGTTACTCTGTCCTCACCCTCCCCCTGAGGAATGGCATGCATCGAATTTTCTGACCAGGACTAGCTGAGATTACTGCTCTCAAATTAAACAAAGAACCATCTGGAACTCAGAGGCCAGACCAGAATGCCTAGTAACAACCAAGTGCTTTGCACTTGGGGAAAAAGAAAAAAGACCCTTTTTTTAAAAAACAAATATTTATTGAAACTTTACTATGTCCAGGCACTCTATACAATGCTTACATATGGGTCATCTCATTTTTTTTCTCATGACAACACTTTAAGATGATTGTTGTGTATCAATATTTAACAGATGAGAAAAGTAAAGCTTTCTTTCTGGGGGCGGGGGGTGTGGTGATAAATAGCCTACCTGTAGGCAGACTTTAAACTCATCTCTGTCCAAGAACAAGGTGTGCTTTATCTCCCTAGAGCCTCATACTAGTTCTTTCTTCCAATCTCTAAAAAGAAGCTGTTGACCTTCTAGAATATTCTAGCCCAGATGCTTTAAATGGTAGTAGGATGAGCTCAGGGGCTCGTTGGGAGATTATGCTGGTGAAGGTTATCAGTGTACAGAAGACACAGGAGCTGAGACCTGAAAAATTCAGAGGAGCTAGCATAAGGAGAGTTTGAGGCACAGTATTTAAGGCAGAGGGAATAGCACATGTGGGTTTTCTGGGGTAAGAAAAGCAAGAGCTTGGTGTGTTTGTGGAATAGGGAAGAGTCCAACATGGCTAGAGGATGAAGTGGTGGAAATAAGTGTTATGAGGCAGTCAAGGGCTGGATCATGAGGGTCTTGTTGGTCTGCCTAGAAGGTAGATGTCTTTCTAAGTGTGGTAGCTAGGCAAGCTAAAGATGGCCACATATTCTGAACACTTCCCATTATTGGGTGGCAGTGTGTCCTTCCCCTAGAATCTAGGAGGCTGTCTTCTTTGAGCAATGGAATATTCCAGAAGTGATACCATGCCAATTTCCCATCCCTGGCTTCGAGGGAGCAGCATCTTGCACTTTTTGTTTTGAAATACTCCCTGGGAGCCCTAAGACACTATAAGAATCCAAATGACCCTGAGACTGCCATGTTGGAGTGGTGACATATAGTTGCTCCAGTCAACAATCCCCTCTGAGCCCAGCCCTCTAGCCACCCCAACCAAAGCACCAAAATATGTGAGCAAAGCCATCTTAGAACCTCCAAGCCAGGCCATCCATCAGCTGAGTATCCCGTGTGACCTCCCCAAGTGACCTCAGTCGACTCTGCTTGAAGCAGAAAAACCATTCAGCTAAGCCCTGTCCAGATTCCTGATGTGCACACTGTGGTCGTTTTAAACCACTACTTTTTGACGTAGATTGTTGCATAGCAGTGGACACTCAGAACAGATGAGTCATTGGGAGGATGCCAGGGAGTTGTGATTTGTGAATAAGCTATAGAGAGATGACTGTGGCTACTGTGTAGAGACTGGGAGGGCAGGAGTGGAATTGGGAAGTTGGAGTCTAGAGTTTATTTCAGTCATCCAGGTGAGACCATAAGGAACAACACCAGAAAAGCAGTGAATCTGATATAAGCTTTGAAGAAAAATAAGAACAAAACCCAGAACTCACTGATAGGTTGAACGTTGGATAGTTAAGTAGGAGGAATAGAGGATAACTCCTGTTACCCTAAGATTGTAGAGAAGTCGCACTGTGTTTCCATGACACAGATAAAGCATTGGCCCTGCTTGGGTTTTGCTCCTTATAGATGCCCCTCTCTCCAGGAAGGACAGGTGAATGCCCTTGCAAGGGGCACAAGAAGGGTTTGGCTGCTTCAGTGTGGGCAGAGTGAGATCTACTTGGGACCTCATCTGTCTAGAAGTGTCATTGCCAGTGGGCCACCCTACACACTGAGTGTTCCAGAGTTGGCTGTCTTAATGGCTGCTGATCTCTGACACCAGCTTGTTGCCCATCTCTCCTTGCCAACTCTCATTGCCAGCAGATGATCTCCACTCTCAGTCCAAAGAGGAAGGACTCAAAACGAACCACCTTCCAACGTCTTTTCCCCACCTGTTCGCAGCACTAATGGAAAGCCTCAATGCCCTCCTTTTCCCATCCAGAAATTTGCCAGGTACACTTTTGCCAGGTGATCCCCTAGGGAAGGAAAGTTTTGGAGGACAGAGATGTCTAAGTCTCCTCTGGTTGACCCACTAACTAGTTGTGTGGGAGTCAGGCTCCTCTTATCAGCATTTTATTTCAGGCTCTTGGCTGAGTCACCCCCATGCCATTTCTGGTGAGTGTCGATGAGGGAGCAGCTTGAGAAGGTCAGGAGAGGTCACCAGTGGAGGAGGCCATCTTTGAGTATTTGGAGGCCCAGCCTTTGGTGGATTTCAGTTCCCTTTCAACTTATTGCTTCACTCCAGCTGGGGCTCAGGTCATGGAGATTTGCTCTTGTCCAAAGTTTTCATGATTGGAGATTAGCCGGGTGCCCCTGTGTGTGCCAAGCCTTGAAGCCATCATGGAGGGTGGAGGCATTTGCAATGGCTGAGATCTGTCAGTTTGCCATCTGGCCTTAGACTTGGGGCAGCTTCCCGAATGTCTCCGTTTCCAAATGTCAGTGAGAGACCAGGCTACAGTTTCTCCAAAGCCACTTCCATCTACACAAATTCTCAAGTTCTGGGTGTTGACATCCCTGAAACTACTGCAAGAAAAAGAAAGAAAAGGAAATATTTCACAAACACACCAATGAGCAAAACATCTTGGAGGTACATGGTTCTTTCAGGATGCATGATATCAGAGTATCTTTCTGCCTTCAAAAAGAACAGCTGAACTCATTTCTTGGGACACAATAATGTTTGCCTAAATGTGGAAGGCAGTGCCATGCAGAAGGAAAATATGGCCTTGGAATGAGACAGACTTGAATTTGACTCCTGAGAATGACTGCAGTCATTAGAATGCTAGTTCCATGCAAACAGGGGTCTGGTCTGACTTGTTCATTCTTACAACCCAGTGCCCGGTACAGAGCAAATTCTCTAGAAGTCTTTGTTTTGCCGGGGGAATTAATTAATGAAGTTCTTCTACTTACTAGCTGTGAAACTTTAGGCAGTTAACTTCTCTAAGCTCTAGTTACCTCATTTGTAAAGCTGTGGAGAGTTGATAATGAGGATTGAATAAGAGAGAATTCATAAGCTCAATGTACCATTCCTTGAGCTCCTACTGCATGCCCAGTGCTGTTCTAGGTACTGATGATATAGGAGGGAACAAAGCAGCTAAAACTCCCAACCCTCATGGATCCTGTTTTCCAGTAGGGAAGATAGACAATAAACAAACAAACAAACAAAAACTATGGTGCATTAAAAAGTGATATATCAAGTGTAGAAATTTAAAGCAGGAAATGGAGTGGGAAGTCCAAAGCAAGAAGTTCCGGTTTTAAATTAGGAGAGAAGGTCAAGGAAGGCTTGACTGGAAAGCTGATATTTAAGCAAAGACTAAAGATGTTACAGAGTCAATCATGTGGATATCAGACTGAAGAGCATGGAAAGGTCCTGAGGTAGGAGCTTGAGTGACACGTTCCAGAAACAGAGGCTAGATGTTATGCCTAGAGTGGGCAGAGCGAAGGAGAAAAGTAAGAGATGAAGCCAAAAGATAGCAGGAGCCATCTCGTTAGAGACTTGAAGGGCACTTGGAGAAAGTCTCTAGCAACTGCTCTGAGAAGGGGTATGTTTCCAGTAACATGCCTGGTACGTAGCAGGCTCTTCACAAATATCTACACATTCCTTTTGTGAAAACTGACCAATATCAGTCTTCTCATATTCGTGTGTGAAAATCCACTACCATCTCATGGATTTCCTGGAAAAGATACTATCCTAGACTTGTGGAACCTGAGCTCTAGAAAAGATATAGAGACCTGGTCCCGATTGTTCAAAATTAGATATCACCCTCTCTACCCCTAACTCATACCATTCTCTTCTCTGGCAGGTGCTTTCAGGCAGACAAAACCTGAAGCCCTGAGAACTGGGGACATGACTTATTCCACAGTTGTTATAAAAAGAACTTCAGTGAGATGGAAGAGTCAGGCCCCAGACAAGATGCCCTCTGAAGGATTCCTTGCCTGGGTGATCCCTCGGTTCATCTTAGAGCCAGAGATCCCCTCCTCTGCTTCTATGGGAGAGCAGGGAGCAGTTGGGGAAGCCTGCAGATGGGAAGACTCTAGCCTCAGAGCAGGCCTGCGGAGAGCCGTGAGGCCGGGATCTTTCTGCACTTGTCACTCATTGAACAAATGGAGTGTGTGATAACACAGAGCATCACTGATTGGCCTGGTCTGGTGTCTGGTCAATCTTTTCCCTCTTGTGAAAGTACTTAACCACTGGCAAGGCATGTGAGAGCTGAAGGGCCTGAAGAGTTTTGGTTATATGAAGTCTTGCAGAAGTAGAATAATGAAGTAGCGAAGTGCTGGTTGTTGAGTACCTACGGCATGCAAGGGCGTGGGCGTTCATTCGATAGGTCCATGCCATCCGATGCGGTAGCCACCAGGTATGTGTCACTATTTTTACATGAGGTTAAATTAACTAGAATTCAATAAAACAGAAAATTCAGGTCCTTGGTCACACTCGCCACATTCCAAGGGCTTAGTAGCCACATGTGGTCAGCACAGATATAGAACTTCCGTCATCGAAGAAAGTTCTGTTGGACAGCACTGCTCTGTGTCCTTGAATCCTCCAGGGACTGGGTAAAGGCAGCGCTAGGTCCCCCATTGGGTGGAGGAGAAGGAGCCTTAGGGGTGGGGCCAAAAAGAGGTGGAGCCAGGAAGAGGTGGAGCCTCTGAGACTGCACCTGGAAGGCTGAAAGCTCTTGTGTTTTCAGGATTTTACGAAAACAGTGGAAACTCAAGAGCCATGGAGCAACAGCTTGAGGATGCTGAGGGCTGCACGCTTACAGAAAGCAGCGCTTTCCATTTTAAACACTACTCCCCTCCCACTCTGTCCCCCTCCCTTCCTTCCTTTCTTGGGCTGTGGCAGGTTAGATTGATGCAGGGAGATAGCAATCACTCCATTCCATTCTGTTGTTGTTTTATTTTTTGTTTATCCCTAGGGGTAACTGTAAAGAATCACTTAGAAGAGAGACAGAGAGGGGAGAAAAAGAAAAGAGATAGGATTCTTTTTGAATCCTAACAGCAATCATGAGTTGGGTATTGGTGTGCCCTTTACACAGGTGAGAAAACTGAGGCCCAAAAAGAAGACTTGTCCCAAGTGACAGAGATAATGGGTCTGGGATTCAAGCCAGGGGCTGACTGGTCACAGAATCTGTGTCTTCTTTCCACCGGGCCAGGCAGCCCCTGTGGTTGCCACAGTTTCAGTGGGGTCATTTCCCATGATTTCTTCCTTCTCCCCATCACACACCCTCAACTCCTAGACCTTAGAGGCTAGGCATCTAGTTGAGGGCTGATTGTGAGCTCCCCAAAACCTCCTTTGTGGCACTTTTTTTTTTCTTTTAATAATCAAGCAAATAAATGTGAAAATACAACATGATCGGAGATTTGGTCATCGAGGGGGCCATCTGCCACAAACTAGTTTAGGGTCTGTTTCCCCTCGTAACTTATCTGTGGAGCTCATAACTGCAATTCCAAAAAGTGTCTAGCCCAAATACTTACCTCAGTCAAAACAGTCTTATTTTATTTTACTTTTTTAAAGAAATGGCAGCCTAAAGTGATCATCTGAATATTTCGAGCAGGAGAGCCAGCTACAAAACTTCCAGCGGCTGGTGCAAAATGAAATGTGAGCTCTTTATTCAGAAATCAGGAGAAAAAAGTGTCATTCATGGTATGAAAATGTAAAGGCTTTTCCTTTCTTCCATGGTGTCTTTCTCAAATCACCATGGTGTTTTCTCATTAGCAATTTAATGTCATTCTAAGTGATGGAAAATGAAAACTTTGAATTATTAGCATGAGTTTTAACAAATCCACCTCTAACTCACTTAATACCATTTGTAAATGCAAGTGTGAGAGTATTGAACTTACTGTGTGAAATTGCCAAAATTATACAACGTGTATCTTGTAGCTCAAACATGCAAATGCACTCCGTTCTTTATCAGGACAGTGGAAATGCCGTACAAAATGAACTCAGCTGCTTTTATTCCGGTTCTTGATACTCCCAAGTCCTACCGATGTTCTCTACCTTGACTTCCTGATTGGCAGGGCAGGACTGGAAGGAAAGGGAACTATGAGTTGCCCAATCTTTCCCTGTGCATCTGGCTCATCATTTTCAACCTAAGTGGTTGCCTAATACAAGGAAGAAACACAAGTAAGACAGGATATGATAGGGCTCCTTGGTCACTCATGTTCCTTAGGATGGTACTGCATTCTTTGTGTGTTGAAAGCGAGTTCTGGTTCAAATGGAAAGTGTGTCCTCCTAGGGCCATTGGCTCTCTAAAACTTGTTCAGTTGTTGATGTAAGGTGTGTACGTGGTACTGTCTTTGGGTCTCGTTAAACTCCCATGCATTGTGCCCACCCCCCGCCAACCTCCCCACCGCCCAGAATTCCGTGCTTTAGGGATGGTGAAAATGCCATATGCAGCCAGGGAGGCAACGATGGGTGGACAGACATAATGAGGTATCGTCTGTGTTCACGGGCATGCTCCTTTGTCCCATGGGACTTCACTTACAAAACACAAGTTCAGAGATGAAATTATTAGGGATTTCAAAACAGTGATAGCAGAGTACTAAACCATCGCCAGGATCCTGCTGAGTGTGGGCCCCAGGCGACCACATAGGTTTCTGTGAGCCAGTGATGCCTGAACTCACCTGTCCATAGGAACCACCAGGGAGCTTTCTAAAACATACATCCTAGCCGTGCAGCAGTTGTCTTGAATCAGAATTTCTCAAGAAGAGCTTAAGGACTTTCTTTTTTCTTTTCTTTTCTTAACTTTTACAAGCTCCCAGATGACTATTATAATCAGGAAATCTGGGAGAAGTCAAAGCTGGACATACTAGATGGGAACATAGAAGCTCTTGAGGTTGACAAAGCTAGGCTAGAATCAGCCCTGGCCCTGGTTGGGTGAAGCTGGGCTGCATAACACCGAGGGTCCCCAATTTCTTTATTTGTCAAAAGGACTCAAATTGATGATACGTCTCCAGCAGTTTGCATGAGGAGGTAATGAGTTCGCATATGTAAGCCAGTTTGGGGAACGAGCTCACACTCAGTGGAAGGTGGCTAAGGTTCTTTTGATTAGGGAAGTCAACATCCGGTAAGATGAGGAAATGTTTTGCATATCTGGGGCTTCACATGTGATAACCCTCCTCCTCTTTTTCCAAGTATTGACCATTTAACTGTCTCTGTGGGTGTCAAATCCTTTGAGTCTCTGGGTTCCTTGCACGTGATGGTCTGAACCTTTACTTCCTTTAATATAAGCACTTTGAAAGTAAAATAAGACTTCCCAAGGCCCTGGCTTCCCTGCAAAATGTAGATTGCATCGAGTCTGTTCTGACTGCAGACAGGCAGCCCCTGTGACTTTGTCTGTTGGGCGTTGTTGCTTCCCTGAACCCTGTGGGTGATGCTCATTGTATTCCCAGCCTGGGAGGTGGGGCTCCATCCACAGTGGCCTCACCTGGCAGCCCCTGAAACAAGACACGACTGATCAATAGCAAGACTATCACCAGAGTGGCTAGGCACGGACATGGGGACCCAACTTCCTCAGGGAAGTAGATGTTCAGTGAAGTCAAGCACTCACAGGACTAAAATAAAGAGAACTATTTCAAGAGGAGGAGAAACTTGACTCAGTGCAGAAGATTCCAGTCTCCACATGGCTGATCTTTGCATTCCCAGGAAGAACCAAAGGCAGGGAAGAAGTAATGACAGATTCAAGGGAAGTCTTTGAGTTTTCCATGTCATTTTCTTGGTGATCAACAGCAATAGCAACTAGTATTTATAGAGCACATGTTGCACACCAGGTGCTGTGGTAAGTCCTTCCCATGTGAGATCTTGGTAGGTCTTTATGAGTCTATGGTTCAGGCTACATTACAAAGGCAAACAGCTCCCAAGTCACCATGGCCTAAGTAACCACTGGCTTGTTTCTTGCTTGTGCTATCTGTCCATCATGGGTCAGTGAGTGTCTCTGCTTCCACATCGTTCCCCTGCCAGGACCCCATCCTCTGACTGAGAACCCAGCTGGAGGTGACCAATTATGGTGGGACATGGAAAGAAGGCATGAGCAATTGCATCCCGACTTCCAAAACTTCTACCAGAAAAGCAACACACTTTAATTCTATTCGCATTTCATTGATTAAAGCAAGTCACATAGTTATACCTGATCTTAAGGGACTGTAAGGTACAAGCTTATCAGGTGTCTAGAAGCGTAGGAAATCCAACATATGAAAAAAATCCCTCACTGTGCATTAATATCATTATTATTACTATTGTTAATCCAATTTTATAGCTAAGGGAACCAAGACTTAGACAGTTTCTGAGACTTACCCAAGGTCACAAAAGCAACTTGAGACATGAACTTAGGCAATCAGGCCTCTATTCATAGACCCTACCCAGTCTATACTCCTGACGTCTATTTTCTACCTGGGTTTCCAAAAGATATTCAGTACCATGAGATTCCACCCTGCAGTTATTTTTTAAAGGTTGACTCTCTTACAGCTGAATTCTTGCTCCCTATTCCCGTTTCTTGAGGTTTCGAATGTCCTGACACTATTCCCAGGCTCAGGGGAAAGCTTACCACCATGAGAATGACAGCTGGTAAACCAGGGGTATTCTTAGCAACAGTAAACAAATATTCATTTTGCTGAAGGAAAAACACAACGGAACCTTAAATAGAGATTCCAGGATGAAGAGGAGACCTCGAAATTATGCATTTGTTTATAGAAATCTGTGCCATTGAAAAGTTGACTTGGTGAGGAGATCAGATGACAATTACTGAAAGAGTCATTAGATCCTAACAGGTCAAATCTGCATGGACCAATGAGCATTTAAACCAAGTCCAGGTGTTGTCCTGAAAAGCACTGCTTTCGTGTTTTTGGAAACAGCACGTGCTGAGTAATTTTGAAGGAACATGGAACTCGCCAGAAGTTTCATGGTTCTGAGAAACTTCTCTGCTGTGAGATTATTGGCCTCTGGGTGTTATGGCATCATTTTGATGACAGGGAAATAAAGACATGTTGGTCCTGACCAATCCAGCCAATGCACAGACGTATGAGTGAGCCCAGCTGAGAGCCTGTCACCTCCCCCTCCAAAGAGGCAGTAGACTCTCAGAGCCTATAGCATGTCTAAGAGGAGAGCTGGGGCCTCTGATCACTAAATGTAAATGAAGAGGCCACCCACCAATATGTCATCCCTTTAATACATACTTGCCAAACTGAATATCCATTCCAGGCACTATGCCAGGCTCTGGAAGGGCAGCCTAAACATTAAAAGTGTCACGTTGAACTGTATAGTTCCGCAATAGGTCACAGGCTTCTACCCTCCAGGTACTTGTTCTTTCCATCCCCTTACTCACATGCCCTTCCAGGAGCCAACTCCTAGTCACCCTCTATAGCCCACCTCGAATCTCTTCTCTATTTTGAAGTCTAGCCCTAGCCACCCCAGGCAGAACTAACCACCCCTTCCTTTATATCTCTATATACTTTATAAGACCTCCACCTAAGCCCCAATCTCACTGTATTATAATTATACTAATATGTCTCCTGCACTGAGCTCAGAGATCCTCAAGAGCAGGGGCCCCCTCACCCCATCTCTCTTTCCGCTCTTGCTCATCTGTGCATCCCTCATGTCTTATCTTGAGTTAGGAACTTCCTAAATGATTTTTTAAGTTAATAGATGTCCAGGTAAACTCCACTTTGCCCCTCTTCTTTCCTACATGTTCTATCCCTTTTAGAAATCCAAATTGGAAATTAATGGAAGATGTGGGGGCAGTTCCTGAAAATGGAATGAGTTTGCACATGGAACCATAGAGTCCCTATGCCAGGCCAACAGCATTAGTGGTTGGATGGTTATCTGTGAAAGGTAGTTGGGGCAGGGAATCATAAAAACAGACACACCAGTATGTAACAGTGTGCTTTAACTTAAAACATGCAAGTGCAGGCACACCCTCACTGGTCTCTTTCCTAAGAGCAAGGCATTTGCTCTGAGCAGGCTGTGATGGAGAACCACATGTTCCCATGGCGTAAACCACACCCATAATGCATCATCTGCAACTTGGTGCTTCACTGTCTTTAAGGAGAACCTAGAGGCCCGCAGTCTAAAATTTTATCAGTGGTTTGGATAGTCTTACCACATGTCACTGGACCACCTCATCTGCCTTTGACAAGTCTTCCAGAATATTCTCTGTGTTTGCACCACACCAACTGCTTTTTATGTCCATAGTTCATCCAAACTTTCTAAAATTCAGTGTCCTCACTATAAGGAGGACTATTTTTCATGATGACTAATAAGTAGCCATCACGTGCTAAGAACTTCCCGTGTGCTGGGTGCTGAGTCAACACTTGAAATTAAGGATCTCGATTTAATCCTCCTAACAGAAGATGTCATTGAGGCAAGTGCTATTGTCTCCCCAGGAAAAGTGGAGAGAACTCATGTTGCAAGGCATCAGAGAAGAATCATTGGAGCAATAGTTTTAGTTAGTAAAGAGCCTGGAAAGCAGGGGTCACAAGATCCCACCCTGCAAAACAATCCCATATAACAGGCCACTTACATTCAAGGCACTGGCCTAAATGCTTAAATTAGATGCACTCACTGAATTCTCACAGTGACTTTGTGGTGTGGTAAGCACCATTCATAGCACCATTTCACAGAGGAGGAAGCTGAGGCACAGGGTCACAGGTAGGAAGCGGTCCCCAAGTCCAGCCGGTTAAGCCACAGCTTTAATTCCAGAATCTGCCATCCTAATTGGAATCATCTGCAAATAGTGTTAACAACCAGCCCCTGTCTTGCAGCATTTTGGCAAAGATCAAACAAAATCATGATCATTGCAATGAAATGCTTGTTCCCCGATAGTCACAGGACCAGTGTCCCCCCCCCCCCCCATCCACTTCCTTTCGTTTCTATGGGCATCATGGGCATTTGGCAATTATTACATTTTTCTAAATTCTTTCATGTTCTGCCTATAATGAGAATCAAAACAATTTCTGCTAGTGGGGGATTAAGCACCCAACTTCACCTTTGGAGATCAAAGACCACCACATCCATATACCATATAGAAAACACCTCCCCCTAAAAAAAAAGTCAATCTTCCATGCAGACACAATTTCTCTTGAAAGGTGACACAGTCCTTTAAAAATAGCTATGGGCTCCATTGTGCAAAGACAGTGACAGAGTCTGACGGCTTTTAGAGAGGTGTCATGTTCCCAGGCAGCCGGCTAGCATGGCTCATCCAGATCGAGATCAGTCATTCAATCCGGGGGAGAGTGCTAAATGTTAGAGGTTAAGCTGCTATGTTCTTATTACTAATCAAACTTCAACACCATGCCTGGCCTCCTCCAGTCCCTATAAGGCAACGGTGGATTATTGAGAGACTCCAGCTCAGGCTCCTGGCTTCAGAGGCCCACTGTTCCCAGTCCCCGGAGAGCCCCGCATCCTCCCTAGATGAGGGGCTCCCAAGACTCTCCCAGAACACTAGCGACCTGAGGTTAGGGCAGGCACCCTCTGCTTCTCCACTGAGGACACGACAGACAGCCGGGGACGTGGCTCCTTGGTGCAAACTCTGGTAAGCAGCTCTCTCTGTGTGCCCACCCTAGACAGAACGAGCTGCCAGGGTTTGGTGTTCTTGACACCACCCATTCCCTTTCCTCACCAACACCGATTTTGAAGGTGAATTGTGCAATTTGGGCCGCTCTTTACCTACCGTCAGAAGTGATGCACTGGAAAATGTCTACTCATCAGCTCTCTGGGGGTGGAGCAGCCCTAATTCGGAGCTTGTGCCAATTTCCGTGGCGTATATGCCCCCTGGCACAGCTGATTCAAGCTGACAAGGTGACGTCACTGAACACAGACTGAGGAAGAGATGTGCGTAGTTGGATGTCATGGGGACCCTGCCGGTCAAAGGACTGGTGGATGTTCCGATGTCATCGCTGCTGGGTTGTCCATCATCCCCTCCCCAGGGCAGTCCGAGTCCTCATTCCTTGTCTCTGTCAAGCAGGTCTTGCCTTTTCTGAGATTTCATGGAAATGCCCACAACACTTGTAGAAGAAGCAGAAAAGGCAAAACTTGCCCTACTTTGGTTTTCCAAGGTTGTGTCTGCTTGGTTCCCAAGCTCCTGGCTACAGAGTGATTTAGTAAAATTGTTTAATTGCTTTTCAAAAAAAAAGAAAGAAAAAGAGGAAAGAGAAAGAAAAGAAAGAAAGAAAGAAAGAAAGAAAGAAAGAAAGAAAGAAAGAAAGAAAGAAAGAAAAGAAAGAATATCATGTCCCCAGAGCCTGTGGGTATATACACATGATCTCATCTACCGCCTGTCAAAGTCCTGGCGGGTGGTATCACCCCTAACTTCTTCCCCCAACCCCCACTCTACAGATGAGGAAACAGACTCAGAGAAGCCATGTGCACAGGCCACTCGCCTTTTTAGTGGTGCTTCTGAGATTTGATACCATCTGCCTTGCTCCTAAACCCATGCTTTTAGGCACTACCATGTCCCAACCAATCCCCAAAGCATGTCATCCAAGGGCATGAACTATAGATAGGTAACAAGGCCGCGTGAGATTCCAAGGAAAGTTGAAAGAGAGGCATAGAGGAACACAAGACAGGAGAGGGGCAAGGAAGTTCAAGTGGATGAGATAAGCAGTCAATATATGTGCAATGCTCTTTGCATGGGAGCTGATCACAAGCATGGGGGCAGGTGGCCAATAGGACAGAATGGAGATGAGACACTTCTTTTCAGGGGAAGCTCCCCACATCCACATCCCGAGACAGCTGTTCCAGGAATCAAGAATCCCTTATGTGGACTTAAGAGACACCCCCACCCCTTTCCTCCCACTGCTCCATGTTCTTCCTTCTGGTCTCACTCAGAATAACTCTGTCCATTTAATAGGAACCCTTCACGTGTCATGAGATGGCATCCCAACATCCCATGGTCTTCTCTGGTCCAGGTTGAAGTCCTTCTACTTCCTAGTCCTGTCCCAGGCCTGAAACAGTGGGCTGATCCACCATTACGATGGCCACCTACTTCTGGAATCTCTCCCGAGTATGAGGGTACCTCTTTAAAGTGCATACGAGAACTAATCACCCTGGGACATTGGTGTGGCCTTGCTCTGTAGCACTCGCCTTAGGAACGACTGTGGCTTGATTTGGGTGGTTATCTGAATTCTTCTTCTTGGCTGGCTGCATCCCAAGGACAAAAACTGTAGCTGGTTTTGTTCCCCAGCGTGACCCCTCTTTTGGCATGATAAGAGCTCAGTAATCATTAGCTCTAGGTCCTCGGGGGTAGGGGGATGGTCTGATGAACCAAGAGGACAGAGTTCCAAACTGTCCTCTCTTCTACAAGATTCTTCAGCAAGGGTGGCCTCAGAACACTGGCATCCAATCAAAGAAACTCCTTGGTGTATCGTAGAACTTCCTGTTAAGTCACCATTCACAAACACCTCTGTCTGTAAGCTACTGGAACTGATGCTACCATCACTTCCTGAGACCTCATGCAGAGGTATGTCAGCATGCTCTTTGGGGTATAGGGTGACAAATGACCTGGTTTAGGAAAGAAAGTAATGACATTAAATACCCTCCTGACTCTCCATTTCCAGAGCAATGGGGGCCAGGTGTACAGGAGGATGTACGAAGGGGAAGGATTGGGCATACGGGGGCGTGTCACAGCTCTGAATTCACACTGGGCTCTGAATGTGCCTGGTTCCCTCACGCTGCCCAGCTTCCAGGGACACCCGGGTCTGTAGGCACCAGCCCGGTCCTACGTCAATTCCACCTTATTCAGGCCTCCCCGAAAAAGTGCATTTGGGTCTTTGCAGTGCTCTGCAATCTGTGGCCTTCCTGGGCTGTGAGAGGTGGCCTGTCCTGATGCTCATGGCATTGATCACTCCTGTTGGGGAAATGCCCCTGACATCAGAGCAGCCTCTGAATCATCCTGGCCGCAGCCGGCTTCCTGGCCTGCCTGGATCTTGGACTTGCCAGAAGTGGGTTCCAGAGCAAGAATCTGGGGGAATCAGGTAGCTGACTTGGGCTTTATAACTGGAGGGGGATTCTGGTTTCATGATGAAACCAGCATGCTTGAAAATGAACTCTAGCACCATTTTCTGCCTCTCCGCGTGTCAGGCACGTATACGCCCTCCATCTACTTTACCTCTCTCACTTGTCACAGAAAGGGTAAGTGACTTGTCCGCACATGACGCCTTTGAGGTGGGCTTCACCACCACATTCATGTGTTCCCAGGACTACTCCGTCTCCCCCTCCTCATGAGCTATCTAGTGCTGGATCTCTGAAGTTGGATGGGATGGTGTAGCTGTGTTGGGCTCCCTTCTCCCAAATGAACATCATGGAAATTAAGAAAGAAAAAAAAATCAGTGAGACCAGTGAACAAGAAGGCATCAGAGGTTGGCCTGCCTGTCACGTTCTCATTGGTTTAAGCTCCAGCTGATGAGCCTGGCACACTAGGCCGATCCTGGCGATGGTCACTGCAGTCTGCTGGGTGGGGCAGGGGGAACCACTGTGACAGCCCTCGGCTCCTGGGATCCAAGCAGATGGGCTGGATCTGCCCCTCCAGGAGCTCAACTTCCATCATGTCACAGGCATCTGAAAAACAAACAGTTCAACTGTGGGAGGAAAAGCCCCTGGCCACTGGTCCTGGTGCCCCTTCCTGTGGGGCCAGGGGCTTTAAAGTGAAGCAGCTGTACCCTGGAATGGCCATCTCAAGTTTCACCCTCATACCCAAGACGGGATGTTGGTGCTAACTTGGCAGGGTCCACCAATTGGCCATTTACTTTCCTTCCCCTGGTGTTCAAGAGTGATGCTGGCTATACTGTACTTGGACCAGGTGTCTTGCAAGGCAGCCTTAGCCCAGACTGGGTCGGCCATTGAGGAGCAGGGGTGCTGACCCCCATGGCAGCCAGCAGAGCTCTGTGCAAGACAGACAAGTCCAGTCCTCCGTATATGGAACTTGTACAAACCTCTGATGTCAGACACGGGAAGAGGAGGAAAATGAGGTGTTGCGCTGCCTGCCCACAGCTCAGCGTCAGAGAGGGAGGCCAGCACATCATTCATCCACATGCAGCTATTTCCCAAGTGCTCACCTGGGCCGCACCTGGCCCTGGCTAGCTGCTGGGGATTCAGCAGTGAGGGTGACAGATGTAGCAGACCCTCGTGGAGCTCAGAGACAGAGACTGACATCAATTAGGAACATCATTCCTCTAACTGGAAACTTTCACATGTGACAGGCCCAAGGAAGGATTGACCCAGCAGGGCCAACGACTCCATCAGAAACTGGGGCACAGTGCCCATGAGACTTACAGGGGCCCAGGAAAGTGCTTTAACTTTACTTTCTTTTAAAATCAAAAGAAAAAAAATGAATATAATAATAATAATTACATAATAATGAACCCAGTCTGGATTACATTTACCTTTATATCAATTATGAAATCTGTTTTTTAGTATATATATATATATATTTTTTTTTAGTGGAGGAAGGGACCCACAAATGCCAGGGTGCCTAGGGCCCAAGGACAGCATAATGTCTCCTTGGAACCAGGTGCTGTCAGGGTTTTTTAGAGGGTTGACTGATGGGGCACCTGGGTAGCTCAGTGGTTGAGCGTTTGCCTTTGGCTCAGGTCGTGATCCTGGGGTCCTGGGACTAAGTCCTGCAATGGGCTCCCTACAAGGAGCCTGCTTCTCCCTCTGCCTGTGTCTCTGCCTCTCTCTCTATGTGTGTCTCTCAATAAATAAAATCTTTAAAAAAAAAAAAAAAGAGGGTGGGCTGATTTAGTCCTGGGGTTCAGGGAGGCTTCCCTGCAAAGGTGATAACTAAACTGAGAGCTGATGAAGAGCAGGAGTTATCACCAGGGAGAAGGGAGTGTTCCAGACAGCAGGGACAGCATGTGCAAAGGCCCATGTGCAAGGAAGAAGAGTGGGTTTAAAAAACTGAACAATTCTGTGGAGAGCGAAGGGCCATGTGGTGTGTTGGGGCTGCTGGGGTGGACCATGGTCTCGGGGTTTAATGTCAGAGTGATGAAAGCTCAGGAGTGGTTCACAACGTAACGGACGGAAGGTTGTAGTGGTGTAATCAGCGGCATTAGTGATCTCAAACGATTGTCCTGGCTGCTGTGAGAAGATGAAATTATGGGAACCAAAGTGAGTGATTGCAACAAGCCAGGCGGTTCGAGGCTGGCCAGTGAGATGAGAAAGGGCAGATGGGAAAGAGACTCAGGAGGTAGCAAGCGTGGGGCTGGCGGTGATGGGGGGTAACGGAGGAAGCAGAGAGACAGGTCAGCATGGTTCCCAGGGACTGCCTGTTGCGGCTGGCTCCTGGAGCTGCCTTCGAGCGCCCAGGGGGTCTGCAAGGGCGCCAGGGTTAGGGGTGAAAACCATCAGCGGGTTTGTTGTCGTGGAGGCAGGGGAATTCCTAAGAGAGAGCGTCTACCTTCACCTGGGCGGGGGAGAGGCGGTGATGGGGGGCTCCCAAGAGGAAGCGGTGCTTTAGACTGAGCCATAAAGAGCTGTGAGTTCTTGGCGGCTGTGATACTTCTGTTTATCAGCTCCACCCCCAGCGTGCACGCACATGCACACACATGCACACACACACATGCCCAGAATCTGGCGTGTGGGAGGTGCTCAATAAACACCTACCGAGCAAGTAGTGCGGCTGAGATGGAGTTTGCCAGAGAGCCAAGGTGGAGACGGAGCAGCCCGCGCGGGCTCCGAGCTGGGGGACCCACAGGGAGGGTGGCCCCAGCTGCAGAGGCGGGTGGCGCAGGTCGAGGACGTGGGAGGCAGGCCGGGGCCTCAGGGAACAAGCTCCGGGGGTCCTTACCCGGGGCTGCAAAGTTCCGTAGCAAGCGAGTTGGTGAAAATCCGATTCGGAAAGGCTGCTGTTGGCTTTGGAGAAGGCTGGGCCGGGCGTCTGAAAAGATGGTCGTGTGACTTGGGGATTTCCTGCTTTAGCTGAAACTGGGCTGGGAGAAGTGGCTTTTGTAGATACATGGGGGGCGGGGGGGTGAGAGAGCGTGTGAGTTAGTGTGGATGCACACATTTGTGAGCGTCTAAGCGAGCACACGTGCATGAGTGGGTGTGCGTGTGCAGGTGCCATTGCCTGTTTGCGTGCAAGGGTGCCTGTGTGTGCAAGTGTCTGTGATTCGTGTACAAATATGCATGCGTGTGGAGCTGCAGCTGTAAGGGGGAAAGAAAGGAGGGAGGCATGGAGAAGCCCCCGGAAACATGAGCTCGGGAAAAGACTGCTAAGAAGCGAGGTGCTCAGAGTCCGATTTGGAGTTCACGTAAGTTCCAAACGGAACTTCATCCCTCTTTGGGACTATTGGCAGAGGGGCTGGATGCGGGGGACTGAGGACCCCAGCCCAGTTCCCTTGCCCAAGCCTGCCCTCCGCGCCCAGAGCCACTCGGCTGGAGGCCAACGTAGTGGCTGTTGCTCAGCTCTCCCTGCAAAATACACACTTTTCCAACCACTTCCTCTTGGGTACTAGGAACAACTTCAGCTTTGATTAAGAAAAATCCTATTTGAATCCTTTACTGTGTGCTGTTCTCATTTAATTACCAAAACCACTCAGGGAGGGAGGGCCTGGTGCTTGGAGGAGGAGGCTGGGGCTGCTCATTTGAGGAGGTCAAACACAGTTGCAGATGAGGGACTCAAACCCCAGGCTGCTTTCTCTCACTGCCCTGTGGTGTCACAATTCCATAGCCGTGGAAGGACCTGGAGCCCACCTTTAAGCGACGAGGGGCTCTACTTGTCCCACCGGGCCAAGATCTGGTCTTAAATCTGGAGGTTTCTGAGGTTTGGAAAGTACTGGGAGCCAGGAGACCGACCGTTGGACACGTCCCCGCCCACTGTCCCTTTTCTCCTGCGAGCCTGGGGAGACCCCAATCCCAGCCCCAGCAATGCTGGAGGCCAGGTGTCCCCTACCCCCTTCATGCCTGAATTCCGCTCCCTGCCCACCAGCTTCAGCCAGAGAGCTGATGCTATTTTAAGAACGTGGGATGCATTTCCCAGGAGGGCAGGTTGTGAAATCCTGGGGTGACAGCTCCAGGCACCGCTAATGCTCACAGGAGTTTCAAGAAGGATCCTTCAGGAAGATAGACTTTGGATGAACCGTCCTGAGGTACAGATTATTTCGGTGCTGTTGAAATGGTTGAGGGGGGAAGTAATCTTATCAAGGAAAGGAGAAATCTTTCATATTTGAGCCAACTTTGATTTTAAAATGTTACGAAACAACTTCTGATTGTTTCCCAAGCAAGGATTGTTTTTTTTTTTTTCTTTCCCCAGAGTTTTGCGAGCTCTTGGGTTCTCTTTCCCACTCCCCATACCCCTCCTCCCCTGCACCCCTCCCAGTCTGACACTATCTGTCTGGATTTCTTAATCTTTTTTATTTTCTTATTTCTCACTAGAAGAAACTAAATTCCTGTGACTTCTGAGATAGCTCTATGTTTTCCATGGGTCCAGGGATGTCATAGAAATCACCCTCGACGGGGAGAAGATGGGATTAAAATTAAAATGCATCCAAGGTGGGCCACAGGACCCTTTCCAGGGACGGTTTTCCCAGGGACACGTGGGTACAGAATGTACAGAATGGGGCACTGCTACTGCCACCTTCTCTCCACTGGCCCAACCGCCTTCGCTGCAGTCGAGGGAAGTGGATAGTCAGGAGGCGTGTCGCCCCTCAAGGTCCCCCAAAGCTGACATGGCTCTTGGCCATGGGTCCATTTCCTCCCTATGCCTTCCTTACTCTGCTCCCTTTAGCTTCTGTGCTTTGCACCTTCAAAACTCAGTCAGCATCTTCTCTCCTGGGAAAGGCCCTTCACCTGCTCCTACCCACCTCCTGCCTTGCCCAAAAATGCAGCGCTGACTGTGTGACTGTCACTCAGCATGCGAAACAGTCAGCCACCTACATACCCAAAGGACTGATGCACCTTCTCTTGTGCTCACTTGGCCTCTCCTGCGTTCCCATCCTATTGCACTCTCAACCTTGCCCTGAAATGGTCTGCCTAGCTATCCTGGGTTGCACACTGACAGGTGCACAGGGATCCCCAGAAAACTTTGTGCATCTAGAAAATGCCGAAGGGGGGGCTGTGGGTGTGGACAAAGCACCACTGCCATGTACAAGAGGCTATAGAAGCATCAGGCTCAACTTTTTTTTTTCTTTGGGGACCCCAGGAGTTAAGACCATTGTCTGAATGATTTTTATTTCAACCCTGGCTCGCTGCAGGCTGGACTGTGTAAGCAGGAGAGCAGGAGAGAAAGAGGGTCCACCTGCCAGGGCCCTTGGGAGGCCTGAACAGAACACAAGGCTCCTCGCAGAGCTTGACCTACCACTACGGAAGCGTCTCTCGCTTCCGCTTCCACCAGTCTGGAGATCACTTTGTGTGCTAAGATGCGTGCCACTGTGTGCATGACATTACACGCACAAAGCCGCCAATCTCATAACCTCATCAACAAAATTCTCTATAAATTTGCATATTTTATCAATTCCATTTAGATTTTGCTCTGTGCTCCTATAGTCAGAGAAGTCTGATATCTGCTTCTCGCTCTCTCTCTCTCACACTCTTGACACCAGCCATAGGGCAAGGGCTCCACATTTTGAATTCTAGTAATGACCTGTATAGCTAACTGCGTGTCTCTGGCACTACATCGTTGTGCCTGGATCCCATCTGATTCTTCATTCATTTCTGCGGTTTTCAAATTATTTAACTCTACCCCCTACCCTGACATTTGGCAAGGTCTGCAGACCTTTTTGCTTGTCAAAGGTGGGTGGGGTTGTGTGCTACTGGCATCTAACTAAGCGCCTGCAATGCACAGGACAGTCCTCCACCACAAAGAAGTATCGGCCTCAAAATGTCAGCAGCACCGAGGGTCCGAAGCCCGCTCTCTTCCTGGGGCTGAAAGCTCACTTCTCTCTGCCTCCACCTTTTATTGGCTGACTGACCTTGGGCATTGGTTACTCATTTTTTGAAACTGTTAAAAAAAAGATAAATCGTACTCTGCAGATAAGGTTGTTGCAAATGGAGGTGATACTTATGATGATTGCTAGCACGCCGTATGCCACTAATGCCAGCTAGCTATAACGTAATTCCTACAATTCTCAGGCTTGGAGGAGTTCCAAAACTGTGCAAGATCCCACAGCTAATAAAGGGCAGACTCAAGAATCAACCTGTGTCTCTTGGATCTCCTCACCCCGGATATCACCTCTGTGCCGTGAGGCCTCCTTCCTCCCAGTGCTGAACCCACATGGAGACCAAAATACCCTAGAACGCTCTTGGTAATTCTAGAAGAGGTGTAATATGTGACTAGTGCTAATGAATCCCAGAATGACAAAAGCAGGTAAGGCGAGTCTCTGCATGACGTTATTCTTGCGCGGAGATCAGCCTTATACCTTCTTGGAGTTGAGAGAATGATTTATGCTGAGTCGAGGGTGTGGCTGCCTCAGCCCCTTGGCAGGACATTTTGTGTTTCGCTCACTTTTTCATGTCCCTCAGGCAGGTGCCATTTCCCCTAAGAACTGGCCCCAGGTCTCTGGCTGAGCAGGGCTTGGTCGGACACCTCCCAGGATGCTCAGATTCGGAGGCAGGAAGCAGGGCCAAAAGGAGGGTAGTGTCATCTCCACAGTGACATTTCCATCAATGGACTGAATCCCAGTGTACTGAACTCAGGATGTAAAAACCTGGTGGCTTGGCATGTTCTATGTCATTGCTTTTTTTTTTCCCCCTGGGATAAGAAGGAAAAAGCAGCACACCGGAGGAGGCCTGTCCATGGGCAGAGCTGCCGAACTTCCCAGCGACGTGTTGAGGCGACAAGTGCGTGTTCAGGCTGCCGTTCAGGCTTTTGCCTGACACCTGTCACTGGAGAACCTGGCATGTCACATCCTGCCACACCTCCTGGGGTGGAGAATGGACGTGGTTGCCGAAGCCAGAGCCCCACTCCAATTTCTACCCCAGAATGCCTTAAAACAGGGTTCGGTGTTTCCAAGATTCCTTGAGTCCACAAGTTCAAGATACTGGAATTTAGAGATCTCAGGATTTTGTGCCTCTGAAATTCTGGGGCATTCCATGATCATTTTTGCACGGATTTGTGGATTTTTGAAATCACAATCCTGGTTCATAGTACCCTGCCATTAAAAACAAACAACAACAACAACAAAAAACAATGACAAAAATTCACTCCCCCAAGCCTGGCATGGGAACTTAAAACACATTGCTTTGGTGGGAGGAGCACATTTAGTAGTACTTAGAGTTCTTGTGTAAACCCCAAATCAAGAGGCCTTTCCATTTAGGAGAAGACCACCCTGACTCCTTATTAACCATGGCTGGTAATGGTTATGAAGCACTCAGTGGTTCCGGACTATAGGGAAAGAGCATCAGTAAACATGGCCCTGAAGCTCGGTAGCCTTTTTGGGGACTAAGCAAGGGGTCCCTGCCAGAAGCAGAAAGAGAAAGTCGAACCCACAGGGAATGCAGTCAAGTTCCAAAACAAGGGCTCAGCAACAGGGAACCCTTGGAGGAGTAGCATTTCAAGTTAGCATGACACTTGTTATGACAGCTGGTAAATGGGGAGGGTGAGCATCAGGCTGCCTATGGGAGTGGCCAGGGAGTCTGGAAGCTGCAAGTGGTAAAGGAATGCAGGCCAGGCCATCTCGGATTGTCTGGGATTCCTTCTAGCACATGGTGCATCTCAGAGATCTTGTGTGCAGACACACACACACACACACACACACACACACACAGAGTTGTCACATGATTAGGGCAGTGGTTTGCTGTTAACACATAATCCCAACATCTCAGCCACTTAACAGTAAAAACTGTACTTCTTGCTCATTCAAACCTAGGGTGTCTCGTTGACCAGGCCCAGGGCAGCCCTTCTGCAGAGGGATTCTCAGCAGCCCAGGCTCCTTCTAATTTGTGGCTCAGCCCTCTGCTGGGTGCCAGGAATTCCCCTCTAGTCTGTAGTTGGGTGGGGAAAGGGCAGAGAGGAGCACCAGGAGGTTTTTATGGGCCACTCCTGGAAATTGATGCACACCACTTCTGCTAACCATCCACAACTTAGTCAGATGAATGAATCTAACTGCAAGGAAGGCTGGGAAATGTAGTCCATCCGAGTGTTTAAAAAAAAAAAAAAAGACAATGATTTGGTGAACACCTGGCCAGTATGTGCCATAGTATCAGACATGTGCTCCCCAGTTCCATCTGTCCTCAGCCAGAGACTAGAATTCTCTTCCTTGAGTCAGAACTTCTTGAAGGTGGAAAGATTTCCAATGTCATAGATTGCCTATGTGACTGACTCAGTAACTCCAAGGCTAGTACAATCTGGCACATAGTGGGATTGCAGAAGTGCTGGTCAACTCACCCACAAATCCTTTGTTTCACCAACAAGCATACCTGGATCAGGCACATAGGACCCAAGACGAAAAGGACACAGTCCCAGCTTTAACAAATCCCTGGAGAGGCAATATCAAGGGGCGATGGGAAGCCAGAGCAGGGAGGCATGTGATGTGACTCAAGCTGGGGCAATCAGGGGAGACTTCTCAGAGGAGGTGACTTTTTTGTGCTTTCAAGGAGGAAAGCCAATCAAAGTGAGAACAAAAGCAAAGAGTTTGAAAGGGTGTTATGTTTGGGGGAACGATGAAAAATTCTGTTTGGATGAGGCACAGAGTGTGTGTGCTTAGAATTGCGGGGAGGGAGCAGCAGGGTGCTGAGGAGGTATTACAGGCAGATATTGCAAAGGTCCTCACCACAATGCTTAGGCGAAGGGTTGGGGTTTCAATCTGACCAGCAGCCTGTGGAGGATCTCAGACAGGACAGTTTGGGCTGAGGCAGGTGAGAGGTTTATGCTCAAGCCAAGTGCTACCACAAAATGCCCCTGAGCCCCAGTGGGGGTGAAGGGCAAGGACTTCTGAGCCCCTGCATAGACAGAGGCTGCACTCCGGGTAAGGAGGTCTGCACCGAGGCAGTCCCTGCGTTCTTGAGCAGATCTGGATTGGCCTGGTTAGTGCTTAGTTCCAGAGTAAACCCAGAAATGGGATTCCTGGACTACATGTCATTTCCCACATTGATGATGACCATTCCATTCTGCTGGTAGAGGGCGAGACAGAGGATGGAAATTTGGGCTGTAAGAGACATAATGTCCTGAATGGGTGAGCCAGGTAACACTTCAAGCCCTCCACAAATCAGAACGGACACCCGAGGTTCTGGGAGGATGTAGGGTGTCAGGGGTTGAGTCACAGGACAGCAACCTCAGAGCCCTCTGAGGAGCCTGATGGGGAGGTAACCAGTGGGAGAGAGTGTGGGCTTCGGATTCAGGCAGACATGGGTTCGAATCCCGGCTCTGCCCCTTACAAGCTGCGTGTCCTTGGCCAGGACGCAAGACATCTCTGCATTCCTTCTTTCTGCTCTGTAGACTGGGGTTCATAATCTTGCCATTGAGGTTATTGTGAAGATAAAGGAAAATACCCGATGCCATGGAAGCCCTCGGCTAAGGTTAGGCGTCCTTGTTGCAGGGCAAGGAGCCGATTATCACGCCCAGGGCTGAGAGCGATGGGGATCTGACCCTAAAGCCCACAGGAGAGCCACCAAGACTGACTTCTGGGAATCTGGGAGTGTTCAGCTCAACTCCTCTCAAGAGATAAGACCCTGTCCTTTAGAGCAACGGCGATGGATCAGGGTATGTGGCCCCCTCACTTGGGGTCAGTTCAAGAATCCTCAGAATGTGCCATCAGAAGCA
The DNA here is from genome assembly GCF_053574225.1 of Canis aureus. Taxonomy (NCBI): domain Eukaryota; kingdom Metazoa; phylum Chordata; class Mammalia; order Carnivora; family Canidae; genus Canis; species Canis aureus. The sequence continues at coordinate 16,805,292 of NC_135613.1, read as the reverse complement.
TCAGAATCGCTTTTAAGACAACGGTGGTTTCCTGCAGCCCGGCCTCACTGTCCAGCTCCGCCGAGGGATGTCACCAGGCCCAAAGAGCGCTTTTTGTTTCTCTGTCATAGAAGTTTGGCCCCATATTAGAGGGACACTTTGAATTCTTCAAAGAGTAATTCCCGCTTACCTTTTTTTCCTCTTTTCCCCTTCAGATGCAACCCCTTTTATCACACTAAAGTGCCAATCAATATTTCGAGATAGATGTTCCATCTTAGCTTTTTATAACATTACTCGTCCCAGAAGGGACACTGTATCTTTAAGGAAATGGACCCCGTATCCTGTTTCTGAAGGATTAAAACCCTTTAAAGAGACAGAAGAGGCTGTAAACCCCGATCATATTCTTATTCTCTCTTCATTATCCTGTCCACTATCTATCCCTGCTGAGTAAATCTGGTTGTGTGTTTCTCCAAAGTGGTCATAAGAAGAAATTTATTTACTCCGCTTTGCACTGGAGGGGCATTAGTGAGCTTCACCGCTCTCCGAAGTAATAAAGATTTTGCAGTGTGTGCAAAAGGAGCAGAAATTCAGAACTTCTTTCCCCCTCTGAGGTCGTTTGGCCATCCAAAGGGGGAGTCACTTCTCATTTTCTGACAGGGTTTATTTCCGTAAGATTTTCCAATTAGCAGGAAAAGGTCATACTAATGTTGGTGCTGGGTACAGGAAGAGGATCAAACTATGCAAATAGAGACATCCTTGAAAGGACAATATTAAGAAGAAAAAAAAAAGGTGGGGGGGGGACAGTGGATTTCCTTCATTTCCTAATTTAAAAATTATATATACGTCTGTATGGAGAGAGATGGCCTTTCCTGCGCCGCGAAGGGAAAAGGTGGCTGTGTCTGACCCGCAGCTCCGATGGGCGACAAAAGAACCCATTGTTCCCAGGTGTGACCAGTGGTGGGTGGTGGGGGCCCAGCGGGGAGCAGAGGACGCTGCGAAGAGGAGCTCTCGGCGCAGGCCCTGTGGTGTGGCGCGAGAGGAGCAGAGCTGGCATTCCAGCTGCCAGGGCCACCTCCCTGGACCTTTATAATGGTCACACTGTCCCCAGCCCGGCGGAGCTGACTGCCTGCATATCATTTTTAAACCCGGCTCAGATCTCTCTCTGACGCTTCCCCTGCTGCTTTTGTTCCCTGCTCGGTGTGCACGAAGCACAAGAACTTTTCTCGATAATAGGGAGGGCTGGGAGCCGTGTCAGGGAAGATGTACTCCAGCCGCGCCAGGACGCAAGTCGCCGATGCCCATTAAAGAAGGATCCAGGGGACAGCTCCGCCTTGGGTTTGGAGCCGATGCTCCTTGTCAACTGGAACGCGCTGTGCACATGTTAAGGCCAACATTCAGGCTGCTGCCAGCGACCCGCAGGGCGAGACCCAGTGGGTGAGCTCATTGGAAGGCAGAGCCCTGCAGGGAGGAAGCCTGGGGCTTTGCACGCCCCTCACACTTATTTCTGCACACCCAGATGGTTGTCTGTGCAGCTGCAATCAAAATGGGAGGTAACATTCCTCCAGCAAGACCCTGTCCTCCACATGGAGGTTCCATGTCTAGCAGATAGCTCAGCAAATGATGCAAGGTGGCCAGTTTCTGACACAACGGGCCCCCAGAGCAGGTGCTGGGTTTGGAAACTTTTGGAAGCTCAAGGTCACAACAGCTGCTCCATGATGGGGTCTGGATTCATCCAGGTATAGCTGCCTCTAATAACTCCACTGGTGACGCTGTTGGTTTTCCTTTATTTGTGAGCTAAAAAAAAAAAAAAAAAGAAAAGAAAGAAAAGCTAGTGGGATTATTTTGATAGCTAGTTAAATCTTGTCAAATGCTAAGAGCGACATTTGTCAATTCTCCCTAGGAAGTAGGCAAAACTATGCAAAAGTATGTTTGGGGGTGTTTAAGACTCAGAAATGTATGCCATTGTTTTCAGGCTATTATAAATGTATCAGGTAACTATTAATACGGGGTAATAGGAAGGCATGCAGTAGGAAGATACACGCATGCTCTGCTATCATCATCTGCTGTGGTGTTTATTTTGGCCACACAGAGACAGTCCCTCCTCAGCTTAAAAATCCTTGAAGTCCAAAGCCTCAGAAGGGACTAGAACTTGCATTTCAACATGAAATGTTGTATTTCTTTGCCTTTTGTACTTCTTTGCCATTAAACAAGAATAGCCTATTTTTTTCTGTTTTCAAACTATTAATAATATATACTGTTTTTTTAAATTTAGCAAGTACTCATTTTATCCAATTCTTGGCCCTCTTTTCCCTCAGAACAAATTGGGATGAGAAAGAGAGTTACATACCAAATTTGAAATCATTCCAACAATATGCAACTGGTTAACAAAAGCGAGCCATACCTTATAACGGAATGCTATGTAGGCAGTAGAAAGGGTGTTGAAGAAATATTTTTAATTATGTCTTTTTTCTGTTTTCGGAATACCAGTTCTTACTAGTTTTTAGCATGTCATTATTTTAGCAAATCCTTACCCCTTTTGCATTTCAGGACAAAGTCAGATGGTGTAGGAAGAGTTACACAAAATTGGTTTTGAGCAGAGTGACAAGAGGTGGCCAGATGTCAGGTAGAGTGGTTAAGAATCAGCAAATGTACCATACTCTAATCAGATGAAGTAATATATAAATATAATGAGAAACAAAAAGTCTATAAAAATTGCAAAGCAGATTGGGGAAAATCAGGTACTGGCAAAAGTCATTAATGGTCATTACATTTTAGCAAGTTCTTTCTACATGCTGAGCAGGATTCTGAATAATTTAAATGTCACCCAGTTACATTGGGATATTCTATTGATCATCCTTTTGTAAACATGAGTAAACTGAGGCACAGAAAAGTAAATAAACTTGCCCCAAGCTCACACAACAGCCTGAGGGTGGCAGAGAACGTTCTTTCTTTTTGACTACCTTCTTCACAAAAGAACATGGCAACCTTCTAAGAGGAGTTAATAGGAAGGATTTTCCTCCTGCCCCTGTGTGATGAAATGGAAGGCTACATTTCTAATTCAGTCCCTCTATGGTTGATCACAATTCCTAAGTTCAGCAAAAAGCATTAAAGACTGTTAAAAGTGCAAAATTCTGAGCCCTAGATCAGACACACAAAGTGTAGATGCACAGGGTGGTAGGTCCCCACGCCAAAACAGTATTTTGATAAGCTGTTTGGATGATTCTAAAGTAGCCAACCATGATCTGGGGACCACTTTGCACCCATGAGAGTCATCTGGGACGCTTATGAAACCGAGTGTTCAGTCCCTCCACTGGAGATTTTGATTCAGCAGGTCTGGGATGGGGGCATGGGAACTTACCCCTTTCGATGCAGTAACCTTGTGTCCTAGTTGCATGGGATTGTCCTGAACTCTGACAAATCTGTGACAAACGTAATTAGTAATAGCACCCCCTTTCATGCACACAATCATCCCAGTCTAGAATGAGTTCTATATTTAACCAGGACCTGAGGTGGTTCATCTCCAAAGGACACTTGGGTAAACACAGCTCTGAAAAATGTCAGTGACCCAGGCCCAGTCTCCGTCAACCACTTACTAGCTGTGTAGCCTTGGGTGAGTTACTGAACTTCATTAGGGTCTCGTTCTCTCATCTACAAAATGGGTATAGAGATCCTGACGCACCCCCTTCCTGGGCTGTTGGGAAATGCATGTCCCATCCCTTCTAGAGAATCTGAATGCTTAGGAGACCCCCAGCATACATAAGCTTCCTTCTCTCAGGGATGTCAGGAAGTTCCTCAGATCAGCCCTCAGCAGCATCCTCAAGGTCATGGGCACTGGAATATGGATCTCTCTATGGTGAACAAGGAGCAATGGGCCGGGGTCTTGTGAGCACATATGCGTTATTTCACTGTTTTCAGGGGACTTAGAAATGAGAGCATCAGATCAATTTTACCAAGCAAGTACAGTTTTGTTTTCAACTATTAGAACCACACCCTAAGGTTGTCTTATATGTCACTGCATGGACTTAAGAAAAAAAAAAAAAAACAGTGTCCTGGGGACCTGGGGCTAGGAAGACCTGGCCAATAAACCATCTGGAAACTGTCAGACCTACTGCCAACGGTGGGCAAATCTGCCGTCCTGTGTGCAAGCAGGAAGAATTCTGAAAAATAATCCAAAGAGAGACATAATCCAGATGACATTTTAAAGATACTGATTGAAAAGTCAAGTTTGCTAATGTAAATGGCCTTGACCACAAAATTTGCATTCACGGCAATCACTTTACGTGTCTGTCTAAAGGAAAGTATCAAAGTAACTGGCACAGGCAATGCAGGCCAGGCGTTCTGTTTCCAAGCAAAATGAAAAAAAAAACAAAACAAAACAAAACTAAACTAAACTAAAAGGAAAAGAAAAAGAAAAGTTTCCACTTACAATCATGGTTGGTGTGGTGGTGTGAGTTCTTTTTTGGCAATCCCATGGAACATCTTAAGGGTTATCTGCACGTTAAGTGGGTTTCAACAGGATGACCCAATTGCCCAATTCCAGATATGCTTGTTCCATCCCTTTCCAGAGACCATTCAGCTGAGAGGATTGAGTCCGACGCTCACCTATAAAGTCTTTAAAAGTTGCCTGTCCTGTGAACCACTTATGGCAAATAGCAAGGAAAAAAACTGGAACACACAAATAGGGTAGTTTTTGCTTTTCCTAGCAACCCCCACCCACAGAATCTGTCATAATCTTAGCTTTGTGGGACTGGGGCATAGTTCCTGAAGGGGGGCCCCGCTCTCTGCCAGAGGGACCTCGGTGCCTTTCCGTTCCTGTACCGCATCCAGTTGCCCTGACAAGCCTTGGATTGTTGCATCCAGCTCACTTTTCACCTGGCTGGGGTGGCTGATTCACTCTGGGGTGGGAACAAGGCAGGGTGCCCAGGGGATTGCTCTAAGTGTTCCCTATTACCAACATTGACAAAAAATACCTGAGGGACATTTGCATATCTTAGCCTTTGGAAGTAACCGGTGGTGTACAGAGTAATTTAATTGCAAGAAATATTTCAGACACCAAGAAGCCCATGACGTCTTCGTGGATTTGCATTCTGGCTGTATCATTTACTGGCCATGTTATCTGAGCAATCAGATAACATTTGTGTGTACATTTGTGTGTACCGATGTCAGCAAATGTTAAGTTTTGTCTGATGATGATGGTGATGATGAGAATGATGAGCTGCCCAGGAACTTCAGAGCCACTTCTTCAGATCCTTGTAGACTCTGACAAGGACAAAGTGAAGAGAAGCACTTGGAAGGGAGGGGAGCAAGAGCAAGATTTAGCCCCCTTAACCTGCTCGGTGCTGCAGCCTTTCCTGGATTCCATACTGAAATCCTATAGAGGATCTGCTCATGAATCAATGCCCAGGAGCCCCCGAGAGCAAGGAGGCCCCTCCTCCTCAGCTCTAGCGGATCAGAAAAGAGAGGTGGTGGGCATGTGCTTCGAGGCAGAGACAGCAGACAAAGCTCCCACTTACGCCTCCTGCTCCCTGGGCAGCTGGGGCAAGTCCCTTCACTCTCTGAGCCTCACTGTCACACCCACAACTTGTGGTGAAATCTAGTTCTCTCATGACATTTTGGAGAAGACAGAAAAATATATGCAAGTTGTCCATGCCCTGTATGTGGGTACTTAATAAAAGGCAAGCACAGGGGCGCCCTGGGTGGCTCAGTCAGTTAAGCATCTGTCTTTGGCTCAGGTCAAAATCTCTGGGTCCTGGGATCAAGCCCCCCCATCGGGCTCCCTCTTTGTTCAGCGGGGAGTCTGCTTCTCTCTGCCTCATCCCTGCTCTTGTGCTCTGTGTTCTCTCTCTCTCCCTTTCCAATAAATAAATAAATAAATAAATAAATAAATAAATAAATAAATAAATATAAAAAGCAAGCACAAACGCTGTGTTGTTGTTGCTGCTAATGGTACCATAACAACCACATCACCTTCCACATGGGTCCCAAGTCCAGAAACTTCACCCTCTTCTGTTTATTCCACGGTATCCAACTCACCAGCAAGTCTGTCCCCCGGATATGTCTCAGATCTGCCCCCATTTCCAAGCCTACCATCACTGCCTGGTCAATGTGAGCATCTCTTGGCAATGTCACTGCCTTGACCTCTCCTCTGGTCCCCCCACCTCCAGATCTACCCTCACTGCTCTATCTGCTCTCCACAGAATAGTCAAAGTTATGTTTTAAAAATATAAATCTTTGGGTGCCTGGGTGGCTCATTTGGTTGAGTGTCTGACTCTTGATGTCAGCGCAGGTCATGATCTCAGGGTGCTGGGATCGAGCCCCACATTGGGTTCCATCTCTGCTTGAGATTCTCTCTCTCACTCTCCCTCTGCCCCTACTCATTTGCTCTCTGGCTCTCTCTCTCTCTCTCTCTCTTAAATAAATAAATAAATAAATAAATAAATAAATAAATAAATAAATAAAATCTTTAAAAATAAAACAAAAATATAAATCTAATTGTGCTTCTCCTATGTTCAAAGCCCTTCAACAACCAACCTAATAATACAAGTCAATAACTAGGGCTAATCTGGGAAGTGCCTAAGATCAGCACTCCAGGGTGGAGAGAAACCCTGATTCCTAGCACTGGCCAGTGTCCCTGGTGTAAATGCCCCCACTATGGCTAATATCAAACTCTCAGAGTGACGTGAGCTGAAAACAGATGCACATCCTCTCTGGTGAGCCAGTTCCTGCCACCTCCAGTGCCCCACTGGGCAACCTCTGAAGTTTTACTCGGTACCAGGCACCAGGCTGCACACCTCACAGGCTGCCACAGCTCTACCAGATGGGTGCTCTCCTGTGTCCCCACGACACAGGCAGGGAAAGTGAGGCACAGGCTGTCTGGCGCCAGGATCTAATCACACTATACTTACTGCCTCTCTTAGTTGTGCTTCAAATAAAATTCACACCTGGTACCTTGGCAACAAGAGCTAGGATCTGTCCCTGCATTGTTCTCCTCCCCCATCCTGTGTCCTAGGCGCACCCTTGCTGTCCACTCCTGGCTCCTCCTGGTGTTTTCTCCTCTGGTCCAAGGCTGCAGGCCTTTGTCGCTTTGCTCTCTCTGCCCGGAAGGCTCTCCTCCAGCTCTTCACATAGCCGGTTCTCCCTCACGTTGAGTCCCAGCTTAAATGTAACCTCCCCCAGGGAGCCCTCCCCGACTTTCCCTCTGCCTTTGTCCCTGTGCAGTCTCTATCCCTCCCAGCCTGGATCACAATCAGCAGGTAACCCATTTATTCACCTCACTGTTGAACAGGGGTTCTCAGTAGGTGACAGAGGCCAAGGTGGCAAGTTTACCCCCAAAGGACAGGTGGTAACATCTTGAGACATTCTTGGTTGTTACAACCCAGAGGGTAGGGATCCCTGGGTGGCCCAGCGGTTTGGTGCCTGCCTTTGGCCCGGGGCGTGATCCTGGAGACCCGGGATCGAATCCCACGTCGGGGTCCCGGTGCATGGAGCCTGCTTCTCTCTCTGCCTCTTTCTCTCTCTCTCTCTCTGTGTGTGTGTATGTGTGACTATCATAAATAAATAAAAATTAAAAATAAATAAATAAATAAACAACCCAGAGGGTACTACTGGCATGTACCGGGCCGAGGCCAGGGCTGCTGCTCAACACCCTACAATGCCCAGGACAGCCCCACCACAAAGAAGAATCTGGTTCCAAACGCCAGTAGCATTGCGGTTGAGAAACTCTGCTGTTGGCCACTTGTCTCTCTCGGCTAGAGCAAATTCCAGAAAGGCATACATAGCTTTGACTTCTTCATTCCTGGCTATCTTCTCAGCTCCAAGCACAGTGCCTGGCCCAGAGTGTGTGCCTCAGAAGTAGGTGTTAAATGAATAAAAAAAATTAGCAACACTACCGAAGATGATGATGATGGCGATGATGAGGGTGACGATGACACTGAGACATCCTTTCAAAGAGTCGCTCTGAAGTTTTCATGCCAGGCAAGAAAGGAGTAGGTGGTTCTGTTCGATTCCCTCCACTTGGCACTCCTTTTGGCCCGAGGACAGAGAAGGAGGAGCAGGCATTTGATAAAACCCCCTCCTCCGCCATCGCTGACCTCCCGAGCAGCCGTCCACTAAGTGTTGCACTTGGCTAGAGTTCCTGTAGTAATTTGGTTAATTGGATGAACAGGCACTTTAGTGACAGAGGCTGGATTTCCACACCGCAGTCCATCAAAACTAATCAGTTGGCCGAGTTCCACTTCTCAGCAACTGACGGCTTCGCCAGGATGGCGAGTAGATGGTAACTTTTTAAATTGAAGAACGCGCTAAATAATGGCAGTTAGAAGTTGGCAGGATGCTTTTAACGGGGGAAGGGGAAGGAAGAAACCCTGCCTCCGCTTTGTTGTCCTCCACAGAGATAATCTCGTTAGGGGCGGCTTGATTAAAAGGTTCTTCCAAAGACACTGGTGAAAAACAGTCATCTCGAAATTGTACTGTTTCTTTTCCTTGGAAGGAAAATGGCCAAAAGTGGGAGTATTGCATTTTCCCATCCTACGGTGCTTATTAAACACACTTCATTTGCTGTATGCGCCTGATATTAGGATACTGTGCTAGGTATTAGGTGTTAGACGTTAGGATAGCGTGAGCTGCTGTAACAAATAAGCTTCACAGTGTTCTCGGCTCAACATGAGAGTTCTCACTGCCGTAAGAATCCGGAGTTCCCAGTTGAGGGTGGCTCTCTTTAATGCAGAGATTTAGGGACTCAGGCTCCTTTTGTCCTGTGGCTCCATTATCCCCTCAGCCCTCAATGTCATCTGCTGCCAGCGGGCAGAAGGGGACACAGGGCATGGAGAAGGTACACTGGCCCAGATGTGGCACACTTCCATTCACATTCCTTCGGTGAGACCAGTCACGGGGCTATAGCTGGCATAGGTAGACCAGGTACACCATATACCTCTCTGGAAGAGAGGCCTGGTGACTGTGTTCCTTCCTGGTGATGGCTCTGTGTTATGGAAGAGAGATCATGGGCCTCAGTGGATAAATAGCTGCTCCACCACAGGTGGCATCCAGCTTATACCAGCCCTATGAGAAACTGTTAAGGTTTTCCCAAAAGGAAACCGAGGCTCAGAGAAGCTAAGCAGGTGACTCAGCTGTAGGCAATTGGCAAGGGGCAGAGTGGAGATGTGAGATGTGCATCCCTACAGGTTACAAACCACTGTCTTTCCTCTCCGCCTGTGTCTCTCTCTCTGTTCTTTCTCTCCTTCTTTTCTTTCTTTTGCTCCCTCCCTTCTTTCTTTTTAAACCTTGATAATTTCCAAGGCACAAACACTGTGCTTCTGTGACTCCATATGTTTCCCAGAAGATTTGTTCTTCTGGGCTGGGAAATTTTCCACACTGAATACTCTTCACCTTAGAGGAGGTGGGTCTGAAGCATGCTGATAGTTGCTGGAGTGTTCGTTTTTGCTCTCAAAAGCAGGAGGAGCTCAAAAAGGAAAATGATAGAAAAGAAATGTTTCTAAAAGGCAAATCTGATACTGTCACTCCCTTCTATCACAATCCTGACGCCTCCCTCTTGCTTTCAGATGCCATGGCTCAGCCCTTAACGAGACCTGTGAGGCTGTGATCTGGCCCCTCAGGGCTCCCTGGCCTTCACTTAGACCTTTGACAGTTTCTTGGGTAACCTGAAAGTCTTTCTCGCACATCACGTCTTCTCCTGCCTGGCTGGTTCCTGCTGACAGGTGTTTGTTCTTCTATATGGAATGTTCTTGTTTTGTCGGTCTTCATTGAGTTCAAAGCAATTCCATCTTTGCAATTCCACTCAGTTACTTCCACTAAAGATCCCACTGGAGTGGAGATCTTTAGTGATCCCAAAGAACAATCCAGGCCCAGATGAAGAGCCTAACCCTGGATTCTAATTGCTGGCTTTCACTGAGTTTCCATCATTAGACTGTGGGTTCCTTGAGCAAAGGACAAGTCCTGTTTATTTTCATGTCCCCAGTGCCTAACACGGTGCCTGACACAGCAGTGGTGCCCATTCAATTTTTATTGCGTGAAAATAAAAAGAATGAATCTCATTACTGAGGTGCAAGATGTGCAAAAGGAGGAAGTGGTTTTACACCCACTGGATTTTTAAATTCAAGTAAAGCAGCAGTTCCAATCGGTTGCAACCTACGATATGGGTCAGCCATGCTTTAAGCAGAGAGTAGGGGCTCTGTGTTTGCATAGAAGGGCTTTATAGCCTACAGCGAGACTCACACAGGATCTTCTGTGACCCTCCCCACCACACTGAGAGGGAGGCGGGAAGTGAGGTGCATGGAAGTGTGGATGGGCCTGTGTGCACGTGTGTGCGTGCACCTGCTGCTCACCAGCCTTCACTTCTAACAATCCTGTTCTCGACAACTTTAAAGATGGTGTAGAGATTGTTTCTGGGTTGGGCCAGCTTCATTTCAAATGGGATGCTGTCAACGTTTTATGGTTCCATTTCCTTTTATTGCCGGTTTGAAGAAGAATGGTAGTTTGAGATGGGAGATTGAGAAGAAGGCCACAATTATTCCCAAAGTCCAAAACATAGATGACTCCGGGGACCTATGACCCACTCACTCATGTGAACAAATATTCCCAGCCCTCAGCCCACATTGCACAATTGTAGGGTTTTGTATGAAGGTTTGCAGGGAACATGCCAGAGCCTATTTCTAAACAGTCTGATGATTTATTTGATGCCTTTGGATATTTAAGTAGTCTGCAGTCTACACCAAGTGTCTGTAACGTTTATTTTTTCCTTGCCTTAATGTGTGGGACCTCTCACAATGCCTGTACACCCCAGGCACTCAATAAATATGATTTATGAAAGACGTAAATAAATCCAAACCAAGATTATGTCTGCGTTCATTAATGTGTAACAGTGGTCCTCCCCTCCAAACTTGAAAGAGAGAAAGATCCTCACCAAATTACAGCAGAAAAGGGAACGGGATATAAGTGACACATGGGTCCGAGTAGAAAGTCATGAAGCTCCCTGGAGTGAAATATGAAATGCTCAATTATGTTCTCAGCTTCAGTGTATTCATGCTGTGTGACCTTGGGCTACTCACTTCACCTTTCTGCGGTGTCCCTTCTTCATTACATACTGAGCTGGATTTGCTCAATGATGTCGGAGCACCGTTGAGCTGCAGAGAAATGCGAGAAAATAGGATGGGGTTAAATTTGTTGAGTATCTATCACATCGTAGACAATTTTATTTAGGGTCTCTCACTGTTTTCCTTTTAATATCATAAAGAGGATAAAGAACTGGTGAGGAACACAGATTCTGCTGTCAAGTTCCCTGTGTCGAAACCTCAGCTCCGCTCTGCGCTGGCTGTGTGACCTTGGGCAAGTTGCTCAGCCCTTCTGTGCCTCAGTTCACTGATTTGAAAAATGAAGATGATCCTATCAGTCCCCTGTTGTGGGTTCATTTTGTGAAGCTCTCAAGTGAGGTCACGTGTATAATGCACTTATTTAATGCTACCTCATGACAGTATGGCTTTCATTATTATGATACTCAATTGGAAATGAAACAACCACGCTTACAGACCTTGATATCATGCCTGAGGTTATGCTATCCCCGACCTTAAGGGAGGGAAGTATCTAAGGGGGGGAGGCGTATGAAATCTGACCTGAGTGCTGAAGCTCCAAGGCCCTAGCTGCTAGGGCAGAAGCTGGTGCCCCTGGTGCCTCTGTAGTGAGGGTGGCTCCGATCAGTCCTCTGCACACAAAGCCAGGTTGTGGGTCCGTCTGGTCTATGGGAAGTGTCCATTTCTAAAAGTGCTCGGGGCAAAAGTCTTGGTTAGCCATGGATCTTCCCTGGGAGGGCCAATGTCTCCGGGCTGCCTCCGCCCCTGCCTCTTGCCCACTCTGAGCAAAAAGGAAAATAAAATCCAAGAGCACGAGGAATATCACCAAGCAGAAGTGGTGCCAGCAAAGGCCTTTCCTTGTCAGTAGGGTGGTTCCAGCCTGATCGTCCCCTTGCCCCTGCTATGAATTGCTGGCTGCTGGATTTGCCCAACATGGAAACTCATTGTGATTCTCTCTCCCCACATTGGCCACATTATTCCTTCCCTTCCTCCTGGGGGGCTCCCTCCCTGCTTTCCCCTCCATAGAGAGACCTTCCATTGCGGACCTCAGACATCTCTGAAAAGTCCGGCCGGACTAGGATGTCACCCTTCCCACGGCCCCACTGCTTCCTTGGGCCACATAGGGGAGGGTCCTTGGGCCACATCAGAAGAGGGTCCTTCTCTGGTCCTTCCGAAGCCCAAATGAGATGAATACAAATATAAATTACAAATGCACATTGCAGCTTGATTTAGCTCTTCAGCTTGATTTAGCTTTTCTCCTTAGAATAAGCCAGTTTAATGAGCTTTCGGAAGGCTGTTTGGCCATGCCACCAGGAAGTGAGCACTGATGAGTCGGACAGGAAGTACATAAAAGAATGATTTGGGGCAACATCCTTTTTTAAAATTACCCTCTACCCCCACAGCCCCCAAGATTTCTTTTCCTGCGGTTCTGTATGTTTGCTTTTGGCTTCTGATCAAAATGTAACTGCAGTGCATGAAGTGTACTCATCCTAAGTGTACGGCGTAACCAGGGCCAGTTTCATGGGCGTGGAACTTGAACCCTTGCATGGGGCCCCAGGCTTCCAAGGGCCAGTGCTCTGCGGTCTTGAAATTCTCAATAATTTTTTTTTTTTTTTTTTTAGCAAGAGACTCCTCAGTTTCATTTTGCTCTGGGTCTTGCAAATTATGTCAGTGAGATCAACGAATTACTATATATGTCTACTGCCATGTAACCACCTCCTTGATCAAGCTCTAGGATGTTTCCCGCCCAGAAAATTCCCTCCTGCCCCTTCCGAGTCAGCGCCCCCTAGTGGTGACTGCCAGTCCGACTGCGTCACTGTCCAAGGGCTCCCAGATGGAAAGACACAGTGTGTGTCACTTTGCTGCTTCTTCCCCTGGTGATGCAGTGCCTGGATTCCTCGGCCACACGCTGCATGGTCCCACAGCTCTTCCTCTGCTATTTCTCTGAAGTAGGCGCCGCTCCTTCCCGATCTGTTATCTGTTCTCCTCTTGATGGGCCGTTGGTTTGTTTTCCCATCTTGATTTATGAATAAAGTTACTATCAACATTCCTGTGCATGTCTTTTGGTGGACATACGCACTGATTTCTCTTGGGGGACACCCAGCTAGTTAATGGCAGAACTGGTACTCTAGGTATCCGGGCTCATAACTCCCACCATAGCCCATTCAGTAGCCAATATTCTGGGACGCCTGGGTGGCTCAGCAGGTAAGCATCTGCCTTCTGCTCAGGCCGTGATCCTGGAGTCCCACATCGGGCTCCCTGCATGGGGCCTGCTTCTCCCTCTGCCTGTGTCTCTACCATTCTCTCTCTCTCTCTCTCTCTCTCCCATGAATAAATAAACAAAATCTTTTTCAAAAATAGCCAATATTAAAAAAAAAATAGCCAATATTCTTGGACCACCTACTATGCACTAGCTGATCTCTTGATGAAGGTAATAGACAAACATGGATCTCAACTTCTCCTTAAAATGACACTCTCCACCAGCTTAGGGATATGGTGGAGGAGGAGCGAACCACTAAACCTTGTAGGGAAATAACAGAAAATTGAGAATCACGATGTTTTTAAAATAATGCACGAAGACTGCAAGAGTACAATGGAAGCAGGTGGTGCTGAGCGGGGGCCGGACACCATGCTGGCATTTCCACCAATGTTTTCTCACTCAGTGCTCACAACATCCCTGTGAGGCACGTATGCTATTGTCCCATGTTACAGATGGGGAAACTAAGTCTGCAACATCTGGAAAGAAAATCAAATTTCAGAGCTAGTGATGGAGAATGGAACCGGGAAGGAAGACCTTATAGTACTTTTCTCAGCCCATCTGGGACTGCTGGAAGCTCTCAGGCCCCGGGTATAGTCAGCTAGCATTCACATCTTAACCGAAGCCACTTCATCCAACAGCACCCAGTTTTCTTGCTGGAAGCCCACCTACCCAGATGGGTCAGCTTGCGGGAGTGGCAGCCGCATCTGCTCTGCGGTCAGCTTTTTCAGGCCCGGCAAAAGATTCCGATACATCTTTCATCTTCCATGTGGGATTAGGCCTGCATTAGGTCTTTATTTGTTAAGGGGCTTAATCTCCTTATGGATCAATTTGTCAAGCATCGAATAATGGGAAGCGGAGGTTCTTCGTTCCTCAAATGACCCAACTTTATTTCTTGAAATATCTGAAGCAATTTCCCATGTGAGCCCAGAAATTAGTTTTTGTTCTTGTTTTACAACTTGACATGGTTTTTTAACCCTTGTCCATCACTGGCGGGGTTGGCCTCCATATCCAGGGTTTATGATGTTTTGCAAGATAAGAAAGGTGGCTTGGCAGAGGGGAAGGGGACTTTGGAGTCAGGCAGGCCTGGCTGGGATTAACTCTTAACCAGCTGTTTACTCCCTCTGTGCCCAGTAGCAAGCTCCTTTTCTCTCCAAGCCCTCCTGTTCCTTGTTTATACACCAAGGAGTGTGAGGCCGGCTTGGAAGAGCTGGGGCAAGTGTCCACATTCATGCTGCCAATGTGCCAACACTGTGCCTGGCTCCTCCTAGCTGTTCAGTACCTGGAAGCAGTTTTATCTGAATGTCTTACCCTTTCCTTACTAACAGAGCATCCTCATCCCAGCCTGCTTTGGCTTTGGTTTCTGTCTTGTCTCACTGGCACTTCTCCCCACCATGTCCTGTCTCTTAGCTTCCTCCAAGCTTAATGGACCCAGGGTACCAGCCTTACCCATGGCCAGGGCTTTCCCAGGCAGCCCTCACCTTTCCTCTAGCTATGCTCCATAGGCCCCAAAGCCTTATGACATTTTCGGATTGCTTACAAAATTATAGATACTTGGAAGGAGTCAGTGTAAGTGGGAAGCTCTGGAGCTTTAGTGTCCCCGTCAAATCCACCTCTTATAGGACTTTATTCTCAAAAAGTAAACGTGTGATAGCATCAAATTATGCTTGGAATGATCCGGTCACAAAGGGGGTTGAACCATAAAATTGGATTGCCATGGGCATTTATGGGTGCCCTTTGCCCCCAACGGCAGAGCAATAGTCTTTATAACCCATACTGTGGCCTGCACCGAGCCAATCAATGATGAAATAGATTTGCTAATTTGATTAGTAAAAAATAATGCAAGTGACTTTTAATTGAGATATCTTTGATTGTCAGTAAAATTAAACTTTGCCTGATTGATTGGTTGGCCAGCCCCCTAATCTGAAATCTTTTCTAGTTTTCCATGGTGACTTAGTGTTTATTTTTATTTGTGGTTTTTCTCTTCCTATAGTGCGGATGTTAGCCATATAACCAAATTTCCACATGGGAAGAAATTAGGAAAATGGTCAAGTCGGAAGAGGAAAATGTTGAATTTGTTTTGAAGCTGTATTTAAACAGAAAGCATGCTGTTTTTACTAAGATTATATATGTGGTCAATAAAAATAGGATGATTTTCTAAAATTGCTTTTATTTTCATTTTACTGTAGACTGCACAAATATCTTGTGTTCATATGGTAGCATAGAGATGCAGTGTTTAAGGGGGTTTTAGTCTGGGGGAGACACCACCCTAGATAGGAGCCACTTCCATCATATTTGGGGACAATGAATTTCTTTTATTTCATTGCTTCCTGTATAATTTTTGAATTGTTAAGATCCTAAATGGAGATTTTTGGAAAGCAATTTTTTAATGCAATCAATTAGCTCTTGCATTTTTCTTTATGAATCCCACAATGGGCCTGGGAGAAATGGTCCTATAATCACCAGATACCTAAGGCACTTGCATGGTATTTTCTTACTGCATATAGTTTTTTTTGTGTGTTTTTGTGTTTTTGTTTTTTGTTTTGTTTTGTTTTGAAGCAACAGATCTGCTGCAAACCTCTACTTCTCTGAAGCCCAGTTTGGTGAACCCGGAGTCAGGTTATTAGGACTGGCTCTTAATCAGCCACTTGCACACCCTGACTTGACTTAGGAGGATCTGGATTTGGAAAATCAGTCAGCTCTGAGACCACCAACTTTTCCAGCAGAGACGGGGAAATAAGGTTCCCTTTAACCTAATGTGCCCTGTTGGGGCTTTTTTTGTTGTTGTTGTTGTTGGCCTGGGTGTCCAGGAAGAACAAGAACCAGAATGTGGGAAGTGAAACATGAGTTTAAAAAAAAAATCATCAAAAAAGGAATGGGGCATGTTGCGGGGGGCGAACGGGGAGTGGGTATAGGGAGAGACCAGGCTTGCAAAACAGCCCCTTTGTGTCTCAGCGCTGTGGTTATTGAGAAGAGTTAGAGGCAGATGCCACGAAGGGGGAGCCTGATGCTGCATGCAGGTACGTCCTTAGTGCTAAATGCATA
Source organism: Canis aureus (assembly GCF_053574225.1). NCBI lineage: Eukaryota > Metazoa > Chordata > Mammalia > Carnivora > Canidae > Canis > Canis aureus. The sequence continues at coordinate 16,788,930 of NC_135613.1, read as the reverse complement.
GGCAACGCAGAACCAGTAGTTAAATGTCTTGGCAGAAAACTAGCCAAGGCTCACAGCGACAGCTTCCCAGCATTCAATCAGATACAGGGTGGCTGGAGCAATTGAGAGAGAAGCGATTCTTCAAAGTTCCATTTTAATTACATGCCGGTTGGAGAATATTACTTCCAGAACCCCCTGTGCTACCTGGGTTCACTTCCAAAACCTAATGGAGTTATATTGGTCAAAGGAAAGGCTTCCAAATCACAGTGACAACTCCCTCTCCACCTCACCCTCGGTGAGCTTTGTCTTCATACAAGTGCCGGCTCAGCTCAAGGGATTTTAGACTCTGCGGAGAATTAGCTCCCTCTCGCCCTCCTATTTCATTAAGAAATTGGCAAGAGATCAAAAAAAAAAAAAAAAAGGTATGCATTCTCACGCAGGGCCCCACACCCATGATTTCCATGGCCCCCCAAGAGCCCACAAGGATTTGAAAGTCTCCCTTTGCCCCGGTTTTTCTCGCTAACACGACCATGTGGTCCTGAAAAGTGAAGCTGCCCTAAATGTCTCAAACTGATATCCTGGTCTTGGAGGCCGCTCCAAACACAAAACCTGAGCTTTCATCACCGCCGGAGCTCGTACCTAATGCAGATGCTCTTGGCCAGGCAGTGCCCTCTGAAAATCAGTGAGGAAAAAAAAAAAAGAGAGAGACGTTGAGGGAGGCAGTAGGCATCAGACATCTATTGCATGCCAGGTGATAATCACCTCCTGAGGCCCTTGCCCAATGCATGCCTGTAGGGATGAAAGAATAAGGGCACTTTGCAAGGTGTGCTATTTCACTTAATTCTTACAACTCAGAGTGTGCACATTCTTACCCTTGAGGCAGAGAGAAGGAAACGGAGCCTTAGGGAGTTGCGTGGGGCCACTCAGATGGTCAGACCCTCAGGAAACAGCCAAGCTAAGCTTTGCACCCGAGTCTGATTAGTACCTCGTGGGATTTTACGGCGATCAAACCATGATGGAGAGAGCCGTGCTCTGCAAACACTGTTTACATAGGACTTAATGCTCTTGCAAGTGTCTGTGTTTTTAAGACTGAGCTTTTGTTTCCCCCCAAAGAAGTATAGGATTCTAAGAATATCCCCCATGTGGAGTTGGAAAAATTAAGAGAAATGAATTGGTCAAGATTTGTGACACAGTCCCTGAGACAGTGTAAGGCTCCATGAGCCCCTTTATTACCCTTAATAGAAATGGATAGCATTTGGATCAAAAAAGAAAGAACTCTTAATCTTAGCAGGGAAAACACTACTTCCAGAGTTACTTCTGGGCCACCCCGGGTAGAGCTGACTCACCTACAGCAAGTCTTTCCAAAAGCTAGCTATGTGACCTTGTCAAATCGATGCCTCGCGGCTTTATCTCTTGTCAAATAATAACCCACAGCTTTATCTGTACATGGGCACAGCTGTCCCCGACCCATCTGCCTGCAAGAGAGCCCATCACTGAGAAAATAGAGACGTCAGTGAGTAAAAGCACTTTAAGAATATATCACACGTTCTCACGACTAAATGTCATAGGAAAATAAATGTCCCATGGGAGACAAGCATGGCAGCCAGTTTTGTACCTTCCTCCCTAGGTACCACCAACATGGTCTTCTGCTTCTCCCAGGGCGCCATCCCAAGCCGTTCTTTGGAAAATGGGCTTTGACAAACCTTTTAAAATGTAAAACTCCACTCACCCTCCCTTGAACACCCACAGGGGCTTCCCCGGCCCTGGGCATCATTTCTCTCTTCTTATGGAGCAGGTCAGCACCCAGACTACACAGCCAGAACGCCTGGGCTCAAACCCACATCAGCCACATTCAATGAGAATTGCCTTTGGTGTTTAGTTATTCTGACCCCTAAGACCCAAACCAAGTGCATCCCCCTGGAACCCTTTACCTGCTTCTCCCTTTTCAAAATCTCGTTTCCTGTCCAGAGGCTTCCAGGCATGACCTTGCTTCCCTGAATGCCTTGGGAGTTAATAATGGCATCTGGGTAACTTGTGAGCGCCCTAGTTCAGAGGGCAGTGAACTAGGCCAAATCCAGTCTCTGCTTATTTTGTCAATAAAGTTTTATTGAAACACAGCTACTCCCCTCCATTTACATATTCTCTGTGGCTGCTTTCCCAGCAAAACTTCAGAACTGCGCAGTTGCAACAGGGACCATTTGATGCGCAAAGCCTAAAATATTTACTATCTAGATGGCCCTTTACAGAAAAAGCTTGCCAACCCTGTCCTAGTTCCCTGTCTCTGAAACCAATTTAGAGTGTGGAAAATCTAACGTCATGATCATTTCTGGTGAAACATATAAAATATCACTATATTCAACAGAAATTCATTAAATATAGATGTTGTGCTAAATTAGGTATCACTGATAATACAGATTTTTAAAAGCTGCAATTTGGGATGGAAAATCTCTAAATTGGGGGAGGGAAAAAAACAAACAAACCCATTCATCCACTTCGTTGAATAGTGGATTGGACAAAACATCTTAAATTTGTTGAACAAGTAATAAGCCAACTATGATAAGTAATTTTATGGGTATTAATGCATTTAACCTTCGATTTAGCCCCACGAGGTTGAAAATAATCTTTTTTCTATAGGAGGTCATAAACTCTGAGAACGAAAGGGAACGTGCATAATGTCACCCAGGATATCTTCGGTCTAAAAATAACCACTGAAGTATCTATGTCTTCAGACCCTGTGGACAAAGTCGTATTTTGTGGATGAGAAATTGAGGTTGATATTGATCAAGTGGCTACCAAGAGCAGCACAGCAGGTCAGGTGGTGTATCCAGGGGTCAGACCCTGGCTGTCCAAGTCAAGGTCATGTAGGCGTAACCTTGGGGCTCTGCTGTCCCTCGTTCAGCCTCACGGAGTATCAGCATCTGTAGGACCAGACCCCAAGATCCTGGTACGACACCTGCCCCAAAGGCTTGAGTCTGTTTTGCCTGGGCTCCTCATTTCACGCACCTTGGGCTTCAGTTCCCTTCCCAACCACATCGGTGCTGTTCGTTCTTCTGGTTTAAACTCACTCTCTTTGACAGATAAGATAAAAGCAAGGGAAGGGTTGAGTGCTTCCTGCCTCGGCGCTGTCACGTCAGCCTCCCGCAGCGTACCCCGACCTCCAAAGGTCTCTGTGTGTGCACCCCCAGAGACAGCCTGGCCGTATCCAAATCCTGGTCCCCACTTACTCACCGTGGGGCCCAGGCCACTCACTTCCTCTGTCTCCACTTCCTTTGCCTCCTCCGTAAAAGACAGGATTGTGACAGCACCTGAGTCACGTGGTGGTGGGAAGAGTTTAACGAGGTAGTGTCTGAGGGCCGTGGTATTTGAGCAAAGTGCCTGCCGTGCTGGAGGCCTGTGATAATGCCAGTCGCATTGGTGGGTGGTTGATATTCAGGGCTGATTCTGGGCTTCTGTCTTCCCAAAGATCAAGTTTCCTTGTTTCATCTACCCTTGGGAGGTGTGCATCTCTACAGTGAGTTGAAAGTGTCCCACCCCTAAGAGACCCCTTCTCCCTGCCCCCTCCGAAGCTGGGCATGTGGTCTTCGTGGAAAAGGGGTCTTTGCAGATGTAAAAATGAAGGCTCTCGAGGAGAGATGATCTTGTATTAGGGTGAGGCCCAAATCCAATGGCAACTCTTTAGAGAGAAGAGAAGGGGCAGGAGACAGAAAAGAAGATGGGATAAAGATGGAGGCAAGGATTGGAGGGCATGCTGCTACAAGACAAGGAACATCATGATTTTTTTTTTTAATCTTTGGAAAGACTTTTTTTTAAGATTTTATTTATTTGGCAGAGACTGAGAGAACACAAGCAGGGGAGAGGAAGAAGCAGACTCCCTGCTAAGCAGGGCGCCCCATGTGGGGCTCGATCCCAGGTACCTGAGACCAGGACCTGAGCCGAAGGCAGACACTTATCTGACTGAGCCACCCAGGTGCCTCTTACTTTCTTTCTTTCTTTCTTTCTTTCTTTCTTTCTTTCTTTCTTTCCTTCCTTCCTTCCTTCCTTCGTCCCTCCCTCCCTCCTTCCCTCCCTCCCCCCTCCCTCCCTCCCTCCCTCCCTCCCTTCCTTCCTTCCTTACAGAAACCATTTACTTTACTATGACAAACTTAGAAGGCCTATGACAACTGCCTAGTATGCTGGGCAGTTTCTTTGCACAAGAACAGTGTTACTGGAAATAAATATCAAGATTTACTTAGTAATCTAATAGGAAGGGCACCTGGGTGGCTCAGCGGTTGAGCATCTGCTTTTGGCTCAGGTCGTGATCTAGAGTCCTGGGATTGAGTCCTGCATCAGGTTCCCTGCAGGGAGCCTCCTTCCCCTTCTGCCTGTGTCTCTGCCTCTCTCTATTTCTCTCATGAATAAATAAACAAAGCCTTTTAAAAAATAATAATGATAATCTAATAGGAGATCTGAAAATTAACAATTCATAATCTAAAGAAACACACAGAAGTTTGCTGTTCAAAATCCATACAACAATTTTCCCATATATAGGAAAAAAGTGAACCAATGGTCTAGAGAAGGAACATATATAACTTGGTTTGCTTGATTTGCCCACCAGAAACTGGAAGAAGCAAGGGAAGATTCTGGCCTAGAACCTTGAGAAGAAACATGGCCCTGCACATGCCTTGATTTTGGACTTCTGGCCTCCAGAACTGTGGGAGAACCGATTTCTGTGGTTGTGGGACACCCAGTTGGTGGTGGTTTGTTACAGGAGCCTTAGGAAACATACACAGTCTCCTTCCATCTTCCCTTGTGTCCACCTTCCACGAGGTGTGAGCATGTCGTACTGCTCCTGAGCTTCCTCCCGTGTCCCCGAGGCTTCTGGGCCTCCCACAGGGAGCTTTGCATCCAGACCTTACATCTGGACTCCGTTGCTTTCTACCTGGGCGCTTCCGGTCTCATTACTTTGCCTTCCTGAGCTCCCACATCTTAATTTTATAGCACAAAAAACAATGCTTGCTCATCAGGATGTGGTAATAATAGTAATAAATACCAGCCACATCAATTGCTCCTACTCACGGAGCTCTGATAATGAGCAGGTGCTCCTCAAAGTGCATCATTTCATTCAATCCCCACAATAACCCTGTGAGTGGGCTCTACTATACCCCCATTTACAGAGGAAACTGAGGGATACAGATTTACAGTAACTTGCCCAAAGTTACATAAATGAATAATTTCTGATTTCATGATTTAAGCAAATCTCTGCTGAGACCCTATTCTGCTGTAAGCACAGAAGACAAGCCGCAGAGACAATACCATCTGTCTTGGCTCCCGACATCTCGTCTTAGTTTGTAGCACTTAGGTTCTTTTTTTTTTTTTTTTTTTTTTTTTAGCACTTAGGTTCTAATTGGGGAGACAAATGTGGGAAAATTCTAAGCATTCTACAGGCAGGGAGTAATCATTCGATAAGTGTGTCTACACACAGCTCTCTGACCTCACTGAGGAAAGTCGAAGGGAGAGATTTAGGAGTTACAGGTTCACGGTCACTTTCTCTTGAGGCCGTGTTGGTGCCACTTACTGAAAAGTGACTTCTCCTGAGCCCACAGTTCCCCTGCTAACTTCCTTGGGCGGCTGGGAAACCCGTTGTCAGCGTGGGCGCCGGCACTGCCCTCGGAGGCCTTGATGAGGGGCGAATAAATCTCTAAGAAGCAGTCGTGGCATCAGGAAGCCACCCGGAGCCCTCACCTCACCCCGGTGCCAGGTGCCCAGTGCACAGCACGGCCCCTCTCTCCATGCCCCCCTGACCCATGCGGCACCCCCTGGGGCAGGTGGATGTCCAAGGTTGGGCTGCTTCTTTTTCTCCCTCCCTTCATCTTTAGGCACATTTCCCCATGGGTCTTGCAATCTCAGGTTTATTCCTTTCCTTTCCTTTTACTAATTATTTAAAAGTATTTTTTTAATTGTGTGACACTTTTTTTGTGTTGAAAACATCGCAGAGATGTGTGTGTTTAACAACATGATTCCAGCCTCCTTTCTTCTAATCCAAATTCCTGATATGACCAAGGCCCCCTGGTCTCCTCAAAGCCTTTAATGTGGTCCCTCCTTCCCCTTTGGACTACACTCCTGGGCCAAGCTGGCTTTTGAATCAAGAACCCCCTTCTGTAAATCTTTATTGGGACCCATGGGGTCCCATGAGCAGGTGATGAGACCACACTCTTCCCTCCTTCCTTCTGTGGCCCTCTTATCTCCAAGGTGTACATGCTCCTGGCCATGACCTCCAGCCTAGCTGGATCAATCCCCTTGAGGTGCCGATAAACTTGGTTCTCCTGGTTTGACCCCAACTTGGTCTGACCCCAGCTCCATGCGATTTCATATTTGTTTGTGTAATTCTTTGCCTGTGTCCTCCAGAAAGCAGGAAGGCCTCTTTCTGCTCGCCAGGCTACTTCTGACATCCAACACAATGTTTGGCTCATTAATATATTTTTGCTCACTTTCTTTTGCAAAGAATTCCTGGACAACTCTCTATTGCCCTTCTCCACAGCAAACTTGCTGTTCAGGGAGCATCCAGAAAAATAAATCATTGTCCTTGACCCGAGCTATGGAGTCATGAAGCCACTTTTTACCTGGACCCCTGTGGATCTCCGAGGTGACCAGTTGTGCCAGCACCCTTCTCAGGAACACTCACTAACACCTTTATGCACTTAAACAAAGGATCCGCATCTCTAACATGACATTCATCCCACAGCAGGAGACCTCAGATCTCCTCTGGTTGATGTTTTTAGCAGAAAGAGAATAGCTTCCTCCTCTCTTATTTCCCTACAATCTGCTCTACAGTGATCTTTAAAAAGCATAAAGCAGACCAAAGGCATTCGACAGCAAAAACCCTTTCAATGGTTTCCATTGAACCTGAATAAAATCCACAGGCTATCAGGCCCTCTTGGACCTTGGTCCTGCCTCCCCTCACAGTTCACTTTGCCTCTCTTCCCTGAAACCTTGACACTGGGCTTCCTTCTGTCTGCCACATAATCCATGCTTGGTTGAACACATGCCTTGCACAAGCCATGAGTGTCACCCTTGGCTAGACCTTCGAATCACCTGGCAGCTGAGTATTTTAAATATTTTCTCAATACTCAATGCTCAGCTTAAGTTGCATCTCTGCAGAGAGCCTGACCTTGCTCATCCTGATGAAACATGGCCCACCACATGCTCAGCCTCACCCTGTCCCATCCACTAACTGAAACAAAGTGACTTCTGTAGTTGTTTACATGGTCATTGCTTTTCTTGCTCATTGGAATATAAACTCCAGGTGGGAATTATCCTGCTTTTTTACTGGTGTGCTTAGTGTCCCCCAAATGGCCTTACCATGCCATTGTTGCTCAATAATTATTTATTGGCACAATGAATCCATGAATGGATAAATTGATGGATAAATTGATCAATTAATGTTTTATAAGTAGTAAGGAATGTAACACATATATTACCTATTTGTTGTAAAATCCATTCTTGGTGTACCAGCGCCCTTACAGTTCTCTCCCATTACAGCCATAATTTTCTATTTATATGTAGATAGGAGAATTTTTCACAAGCATTTGCACTTGGGGAAGGGGGCTGAAGGTCAGTGTTAATTTAATACGCTAGCTAACATCCAGTTTTTCAACCTTCTGCTTTATAAAGAAGCACTATATGTACATTTTACAAATAGTATGAGGCATTGATCCATAGAACTTCTAAAGTTTACTTCAATTAGAAAGAGTTTCAGATAAAGATCAAATTAATTAAGTCTTCCACCCCTGCCCCCTTAAAGTCCATCTTAATTAGCCATTGTTTCTTTTTTTTAAATGGCTTAGTCATTTCTGGGTTTCAAACTCAACATAGGAGGATTACAGGGGGATCCCCTACTACACACAAGGTGGGCATTGACAACTGGTCAATGCTTTTGCCAAAACAAGGATGAGTCCGTGACTTATCACGTAAGTGAATTTTCCAGTTTTCCTAGCTGAAACAAATAGTTGCACAAGAAGTGCTATGTCATTTTTGCCCTTTTAAAGTAAGTGTGTGTGTGTGTGTGTGTGTGTGTGTCTGACTGAGGCTTGGCAGGTCTGATTGGAGGCCACGTGTGTCAATTGTTAGCCTGGCCATGGAGGCTTGTGCAAGCAGGTTGGCTATGGAGATGCATCTGTAGCTTTTCTCTTCCAAATCATAGTCTTGGATGCAGCAAAGTGGGGGATTGTTTGAGCAGAGGCTGTTTTCTTATGCCCTAAAATGCCCTTTACTCTGGGTCTCTTCTTGTCTTAAGAGTATTTTATGGAACAATATGTGGTACTCAGGAACCAGGTACAAACACTGTTAAGTGATACAATGAGTCACACAGATGATTTTAGAAGGAGTTATGAGATTGATATATCCAACAAAAATATAACGTTTAATTTATTCCTTCCAAGAATAAGTGAGGTTGTGGCCAGGACTATGGATAGTGAGTCATCCTATGACTTAGTCGACACCCTCAAGATTGAGCTTCACTGCCTCCTTTGTGGTGTGTGCAGGTCCAGGCTCATGATTCCATCCTGCCAGGTTCTAGGCAAATTTGCAACTCTATCCCTGGGGAATCAAAAGGATGGGAATGGTGGGTTCTAGAAATTGCTCGTGTACTAGGAAGAGGGATCACATCCCTCTCTTTCAGGAAGCCTTTCCTAATGAGCATGATTCTGCCCCTTATCCAATTTGCTCCTTACTGTTTACATAATAATGCTCTCCAACAGAACTGTATTGTGTCTGTACTGATGTCTCAAACAGAGCTGTGCTATGCACTGTCGTACATGCAACCTGGGAGCAGGTGCATTCCAGTGGGTCATCCCTCGAGTAACATCTTTATTGATGGTTTGAGGGTCCCAAAGACAGGGATTATAACTATCTTGTTCACCTCTGTAGCCCCATGCCTACAACAGTGTGATTTCTCCCACTGTAAGTGCTTAAGATGTATCTGGAGAATAAATGAATGGATGGATGGATGGAATGAGGTATACTCTGCTGAGGGCCTTAGAAGAGAACAACATGACACTCTCATAAAAGTGTGGTGTTACAGGTTGTGTTCATGTTACAGGAGGGTAATAGTAAGTGAATGAGTGACTGAGTGACTTCTCCACAGATTGTAAACTCTAAGTAGAGCCTGTGAACTAGAAAGTACAGTCTGCCTGTATCTGTCCTACAAAAAGAAGTGCAGACATGCCGTGTGTCTAGTGAGCTGTGGGTCAGAGCTATGTCATTAATCTGGGTATGAGGAATATGGGTTGAAAGTGGACAAGAAAAGTGGACGACAGTATCTGCCTCTACTTCTGGGCTATTCCCTCAGGGGGCCAGGAATAATGTGGTTTTTGCTCACTGATATAGCCCTTGAACCTGGAATAAATAAGAATTTGTAGAAGGGAGGGAGTAAGAAGCTAAAGAATGTAGGAGGAAAAGAGAAAAGAAAGGTAGTGGGGGAGTGAAGAATGAGGGGAAGGAGGAATCCAGGATCCCAGGACCCCAGTGAGGGGCTCGCTGACACCTGGTCCCACCTCTTTCTCGCTGTAATATAATTCATTTTCATTCTCAGGGTCTCAGTTTCCCCTTGTGCTAACTAAGGTAATTCACCTTCCCTAGAGGGCGAGTATGGGAATTCATGAGGTGGCTTATTTCAAGTGGCTCTTTGTTGGTGTTCAACAAACATTGCCTCTTCTGACTTCACCTCCTAATTTTTATTTTATTTTATTTACTTCTTTAGAGGGGGAGAGGGGCACAGGGAAGAGGGAGAGAGGGAGAGAGAGAATCTTAGGCAGGCTCCATGCTGGGCGTGGAGCCTGACATGGGGCTCAATCTCACAACCCTGAGATCATGACCTGAGCCGAAATCAGGAGTCGGGTGCTTAACCAACTGAGCCAGCCATGCGCCCCCTCACTTCCTAACTTGTAGACTAAAAGGAAGTTATTGGCAACCAGCCCAGAGAGGGAGAATGAAGTGAGAGATCCCTGTGTGTTTCAGATGCTTTTTCCTTTGCGCCTACCCACATGGGTCCTCTATAAGGCACACTGAATATTATGCAGGACCTTCAACCCCTCCTTATTCACCATCCCTTTGCAACATTTCTGTATCCTCTGATTGAAATTCTTGGCCAGCTGTAAGAGATGAAAAGTGGCCTGACACTCAGCTGGAAGTAACTGATGGCATCTTCCACTGTTCCTTGGGTCAGTGGCATTTTGAGACATGATGCTTTAGCAACTCAAAGGAATTATCGTTTATCCCATTTAGCAGAAGAAGAAACTGAAGCTTGGAGAAATAAAATGTGCGTCATGGTGCCATTTTAAACATGGTATATGCGTGTCAGGGAGGAGGCAGCCTGGGCTGGCAGGAAGGCTTTGCCAGTGTCCTGCGGACCACACTGTGTGGGCAGCTGGCTTCTCTATTTATGAGTGAACATGGCTCTGTGGAGAGATGCTTCTAGAACATTGCACAGGCTCAAAGTTCTCTGGAAACGAGTGTGGTAAGCTTGTCAGTTCAATCTTCACTGTTTCGGTCATTGGCTAAGTAAGGTCACCAGCAACTTCAAAGCTGACTCCATCATCAAATTGGAAGTGGAAAAAGCTTGAGATAGGGTGAGTCACGTTCTGACACGCGCCCACACCCTGAGGTTGAGTTGGACTCTGTTTTCATCAAAATAAGGCCCGTGTTTTGCACATTATGGTAGTGTGTGTGGATGAAAATACAAGAGATTCTCAGCCATGAGCACAAGCCGGTCCACCTTGCAAGGACTGGTGCCTCACGCGAGATTTTCAGAACAGCAGGTGCCATTTCTGGGGCCACTGGAAGTTCTGCAGGACAGCAAGGACCCTCTCAGGAGCTGGCAGTCAGACAGCACTGGACAGCCTCTATCTTGGTCATTTAAAGTTCCCCTAATTAATGAGGAGAAATGTGGTAGGGAGGAAAGGACATGGGCTTTGGAGGACAGCAGTTCTGGATTTGAATTTTGCCTTGCCAGTCTGTGATCTCTCTGTCGTCTGTTTCTTCCTTTAAATGAGTAAAAAGCACCCAACCTAGGGTTGTTATAGCAACACGGTTAAAACATAGTTTCTCGAGCCAGACAGAAGAGCTTTTGAAACCCAGATTTTCACACTCGATATTATGAACTGAGAAAGCTGCTTCACGAGGCCCCGCCTCAATTTCTCCATCTTTAAGATGGGTGGATTCAATCATAACACACATGCAAGTGTTTAATAAGCATATGGCACCTACCAGTTCAGTAATGCTTCCATTATAAGAATATAAATATATCATCATTAATTTTTATGATTAAAATCTTTAGGGGTGCCTGGGTGGTTCAGTCAGTTACGTGTCCGACTCTTGATCTCAGCTCAGGTCTTGATCTCAGGATTGTGAGCTCAAGCCCTGCATGGAGCCCACTTTTTAAAAAAAAGTTTATAATCAGTAGGTATTAACTTCTGTTATTAATAGTGGAGTGTTTTTATAATTAAAATAGTAGTTTTGGGGCACCTGGCTGGTTCAGTTGAAAGAGCATGTGACACTTGATCTTGGGGCCATGCATTCAGGCCCTGGGTTGGGAATAGAGATTACTTAAATAAATAAAAACTTTAAAAAATAGCAGTAGTATCATCTCACCCTGATCCACCTGCTCAATATCCATATTCCCCTAATTGGGTTTATTTTTTCCATATACTTCCCACCTCCTGGCATATTACATGGTTATTTATGTGTTATCGCTTTGTTCCTACCATGGAAATGTAAGCTCCATGAGGGCAGAGACTTCATTTGGTTCATTCCTATATCCCAAGACCTAGAACAGTGCCAGGCACACATTAGCTGTTCACTAAGTACTTGCAGAATGAATTAATCCATGAAATGAATCCTCTCGTGGACACGGAACATCCAGAAACAGCATGAAGCACATCTCTAGCTATTTTAGTGCCCTGTGTGTCTCAGTCCTACAGAGGAGTATGTGGGGAAAGAAGTGTTTCCCCTCTTCCTTGCCCTAAAAATGTCAGTTTCTGTGACAAGGGAACTGAGGAAACCCATTTTTCCCACCAGAACTTGCTATGGGAAGCCTGAGTCAGCCCCTCCTGAATTTACCAAACAGAAGCCCCCTTGATAGGGAAACTTTAGGGGCTTCCCATCTTCTCTGGATGCCTGTTCTCCTATGTCCCCCACACTCCAGCTTCAGGCATGCCTCCTTACAGGAGAATGGAGCCTGATGTTCGTGGGAGGCCTGACCAGAAGCGTCCCTTCTCAGGACCAGCATTCCCATCAATTTCCCAGCCTGGGCCCGTTAGCCATTTCACCCAGCCCCAGAAAGAGCCCTGGGTGCCCAAGGAAAGCAAAGTGGTGTGATGTAAAGGGGCATCAGGAGAGTGGTGGTCACCATAGGACGTTCCCTTCAACGCGCTGCTCCTCCGGGTGGGATAATCATCTGTATTTCCTCGAAGAGAAGATACTGGTGATCGTGGGATGCGCCCAGGATTTCACAACAACTTCCCAAAGGCAAACAGGAAGAAGGGGCTCCGCCACATGAGACAGTCGAATCGATTTCAACATGCATCACAGTTTTAGAAATGTTAACGTGGGGGATCCCCGGGTGGCTCAGCGGTTTAGCGCCTGCCTTCGGCCCAGGGCGTGATCCTGGAGACCCGGGATCAAGTCCCAAATCGGGCTCCCTGCATGGAGCCTGCTTCTCCCTCTGCCTGTGTCTCTGCCTCTCTCTCTCTGTCTCTATGTCTATCATAAATAAATAAATAAATAAATAAATAAATAAATAAATAAATAAATAAATAATCTTAAAAAAATAAAAGAAATGTTAACGTGGACAGTGCCCACATCTCCCAATCAAAGAAGTCTGGGAGCAATCGGAGGCTGCTATATTCCAACTTGAGGTTCTCCGTGACTGCTTATTCCCACCTCATTGAATCATCACAGAGGCCCTGCGTGTGGAGCACTATGGTACCAGATTTTCCCAAGAGCACAAGGCTCCTAGAGCCTGTGACTTTCCCAGACTAGGCGAGGCCATTCTGAGGCTTGTACACATGTCCGCCTGCTTCCAAGCCTGGGCCCTTGGCATCCACCGGCTGGAAAGCTGAGCTGACGTCTGAGAGTGGAATGAGCTAGGGAAAGCCTGGCATCCTGCAGAAGCCACACTAAAGCCGGGCGTCCTCACCGGAGGCATCGGGAGATGTGACAAGGCAAGGAACCAGAGAAAAGGAAAATCCAGATGGCCCCCGATGTGACCCCAACCAAGGGAGGCAGACAAGGATCCGGGTCCTGGGATTCGAAGTCAAGGATAACACCATGGAAAGGATAGAGTGCTGGGGGAGGGGCACAGTTCAGATCCGAGCCCCTGAGTGGCCCCTGAGATCGGAGTCTGTGTTCACAGTAGGAGGCAATGCCCAAAGCCTCAGCAGTAGGGAAGTGGGGGACGACAGGGCTTTTTCTGTACAGAGGGCCCCGTTTTTCAGTCCTGAACCCTCCTCCCTTTCTGCTCTGTCTTCTCTTCAGACAATCTTGGAAAAATACTGGTGCTTCTGCTTCCCACTCTACAACACTCTCCTTCCCTTCTGCTTGTTTAAGGAAAATTAATTCTTGTACTTGAATGAAAATGGTACCATCCTCTCTGATTTTTTCCTTTTTTTTTTTTTTTTGTTAAAGCATTCACTTATTGAACCCTTACCGTGTGCCCAGGAGCCAGGCACTAGGATAACTACTTCCCAAGTATTGATATACTCGGTCTTCACAGCAAACTTGTGAAATGGGTACTATCATTCTCCACTACAGATGAAGAAACTGAGGCTCAGAAGTTCTGTCTTTGCCCAGAGTCACTTAGCTCTGTATGGCCAGTCATCCTCTCTCAGACACTTGGCCCATGTTTTTAACCACATCGCAACTCCTTGTCTCTCCACCCTCTGCTCCCCATTCATCCCACACTGACAGGTGATGTCGGAAGACAGCTGTTCTCAGGGCCTCTTTTAGGTCCCAAGCAACCAAGCATAACACAGACCCTTGCCTGGTTTCAGAATAAGTAAACTTGTAAAGGTGCCTGTCTTGGATGTAGCCAAGACCATCTGACTCATCAACTACCCTCATCGAAGATGCAGCAGGAGACAAGGGAAGGTACGCTTTCTGCCTAGGGAGACACTCGGGGGAAACCAGCCTTGTGATTTGCTGTGAACATATGGCTCGTTGGATCACAAAATAATGACCGCCTTCTCCTGACCTTGATAACTGAGCTGTTTCCTTTAGAGACCATCCTGTGTATCCTGGTCGGACCCGATACTGCGAGATTTAGGAGGAAGGGATTTCTCATGTCTCTCTGCCACGGCTTGCGGAAGTTTGAACAAAATAGCAAACACTCGTCTGGAATTGGGGTGGGCCGTGGCAGAGAAGCCAGTGAGAAATACATGTGCTGGCCACCTATACTAAGCCAGCCTGCGTGAAGGCAAAATAGAGATTAGCAAAATAAGATCAAACCTGACACCAGGAAAGATGGTTATTAATATTATTATTTCCCATCTGTATTCTTCTTTAATACTCACAGTGGCTCTTTAGCGTGGGTACGATTAGCAAATATGTGGCTTTGTGGTTGCACTCAGAGTCTGGAGGGGCGTGTAGGAAAGTGTTAATAGTGAGCATGCATCAGGGAAAGCAGGATTAATGATGGAGGAATGCCAATTTTTACTCTTCACTTATTTATTTATTTTATTTTTGCTTTGTACAAAAAGCAGGTGTCTTTTGTAATAATGATAGTATTCATAATGAAGAGGAGGGAGATGGGGAGGAAGAGGAGATGGAGGGTGGGGCAGGGGGCGGGAAGGAGGGAGGTCAGGAAGTGAAAGGAACTAGTGAAAACCCAAAATTCAGATGAGTTTTATAAGCTCCTTAATGTCACCAGCACGGGGACAGTTGGGCTCTAATCAGCAGCCACCCCCCCGCCCCGAGCCTTATGGCCCCTCCTGGCCACGCAGCCTTCTCCTGGGGGGATGCTGAGCACTAAGAGACCGCTGAGGACACTGTCGAGGCCCCAATCCATCCCCTTCACACCCCGTGGAGACTCAGACCAGGTTCAGGATGCTGCTGTGGTTCGGGGTCCTGGACTTGCCGAGTGGCATCCAGCACAGACGGAAGTGGCCAACGGGTTTGGGTGAACGGTACTCCAAGCTGTGAGATCGAGTCTCTGGAGTAAAACAGCAGACATTTCTGGACTGAAAACCAGCTGTGGGAGGAGGTCCTCCCAGCCACCAGGAGTCTGGAGACCCCTCTCACTCACCACACGCCGCCTGCCCAGAGGGCTGGGCCGAAAGCAGCTGAGGGCAGGCGCAAAAATAATTCCTAAATTCAATCAATCAATTAATTAATATCCCAAGCAGCTTTGGTAAAAGCGTCGCACCCCATTGCACACTAAATCCTGGACATTCCAGACAGTTTGGGAAAACTCACGTGACTACCAACCCCTTCCAAGGAGCACAGAAAGGGCTGATTGATACATGCTTTTCCATTTTAAAAAAGTAGCAAGAAAGGGCCAAAGCCCAGGTGCCATTCTTGGAGCCAAAAAGTACAAACTCAAGCTAGTTTGGAGGGGAAAAATATACATATGTATGCAAGAAATTACAAAGTAGGAGTAGCAAGCTCTTTGGATGGGGGCGTTTATCCTTTTTCTTATGCTTCATGCAGCTTAGAGCCAAGAAGGAGGACTGCATGGAAGAGACGGCCTGGCAAGGTGAAGGAACCCAGGGAGAAATCCGGGTTAGGGAGCCCATGAGACACCACCTGGGGAGTGGCCCTTGTTGAGAGGGTGGGTGTTTGGATTCTGTGTGTTTTGCAGGAAAGAGAAAATTAAAGGCGGCAGCGGCAGCCTGGGTCTTGGCTGGCGCTCCCGGAGCCGCGGATCCAAGGCAGTTAGCTGAAGCAGCAGCATAGCCCTTACGCTAGCACCTGCCAGCCAACAGCCGCTGCCAACACCAACTTGGTACCAACTTCAATCATATCGCAATTCAGTATTTAAATAATGCGACAAGACTCCTTTGGAACCCAACCAGGGACGGCTCAGGGCAGTAACTTTCCTTTTAGCAGCAGGAGCCGAGAATCTACAATTTCCCAAAGAGAATACCGCTCCACCCTCCTCTGGAAGGTGCCGCAGCCCAGGAGCGAGGTGCAGCCGGGCGAGCTGAAAGGAATCTCAGTTTGTGACCAGGGACAAGAGGTGGCTTTGAGTCAACCCACTCGGGGATGACACGAACCACCCACCTCTTTGGGGCAGCAGTCGCTGGATCGAAACTTCAAAGATGAGGGCAAGAAATGAGTATTTGGGCCGTCCACCCGGGCCCGGAGAGCTGGCGTTTCCAGCTGGCCTCGCTCTTGACCACATCGATCAGGAGCTTTTCCAGCTGATTTCTAGCTCACCAGCTTTTGCCCGAAACAGCCACAGCCAAAGGCATCCCATAGACTCTGTTTGGCTTGTTTGTGACTCTTCCCTTGGTCGGATCTCTCTGCCTTTTCCCTCCCTACAAATGCGAGATGAGAACGTGGGGGCATTTTGTGCTCCCCATCAAGGATTGGCCACCTGTGCAAAGAAGGGTGCATGTGAGCCTCGGACAAAAAGGACCAAGATACCCATTGCCCAGTTTCATTAAAGGAAGGAAATGGGGGGGGGGGGTGGATATCCTTAGGTTTTATTAATGCCCGATTCTGGGAGCTCATTCCTCTTTTGATATTTATCCATATGTTCTGCTAACTGACCACTGCCGGCCATGTGATGGATAATGCCCTTTAAGCCACCGTGTAAGTTACAGTAATGTCACCAGGCTATTAACCTCTGGATATTTGCATTATTAGTCAATTTTCTAAGCCCTTGGAGTTAAAGCAGCCACTGAGAATTTTTATTTCCTTTTTGAGGGAACTGGGAGTCGGGTTGTGTGAATTTCCCACAGAAGGGAGATAGGGCTGATTTTCCTCAATTTGCTCTTACAGCTTTGTTTGAAGCGGGGTTGGGGGTGGGGGGTTGGGGGGGATCATCCACGTCACGTGCCTGGCTGGGAAGGAGACAGGCTAACTAGTGGCTGCCTCGTAATTTATGGTAGAAGTTTAGTGCAGGGAGCACTTTTTTAAACAAACTCAGTATCCATTCCCTCTGAGGATGGGGACCGGGGTATTGTTTCATTGCTAGAGAGTCTGTATTCAAGTGGAAGCGTTTTAGCTTTGGACAAGTGTTATGAGCCTCCTTTAAAAATGAAATATACGTCCAGATAAAATATTCACACTCTATAATGCGAGGCAATGCGCCAAAATCTAGGGCAAAACAATTTACACATAAAAACCAACTTGAATATGAAAACATAAGTCCTCACTACTGTTGCTCACGGTTTAACATAAAAAAAAAAAAGTGGAGGGTGAGAGAAGAAGAACTTCTGGGGAGATAGATACAGAAATAGAGAGAAAGTTGGTTAAGCATCTGCCTTCGGCTCAGGTCGGGATCTCAGGGTCCTGAGATCGAGCCCCACATCAGGCTCCCTGCTCAGCGGGGACTCTGTTTCTCTCTCTGCCTCTCCCCCCGCTTGTGCTCGCTCTCTCCTTCTCTCTCTCTAACAAGTAAATAAAATTTTAAAAAAAGAAACAAAGAGATAAAAAGAAACAGGGAGAGCAGGAGAAAGAGAAATGCAAACCCGACAAAATGGTAAGCTTAAGTGAATCTTCTACAAATAGCCAATAAAGGCTATTATATAACAAGGCGCTTGTGGGCCGCTGGCCGTGACCCAGGGCGTCAGCCAATTGAGGCCATGCGCTGAATTCTCCCCGTGGCTTCCGACCTCCACCCCCTTGCTCACATTGTTCCTTTGGCCTCAGTTTCCCCATTTGCCATGGTGTATGGCAATCAGAGCGCGGATCAAATACCAGCCTGGTGCTAAAGCCTCTCCTGCTCACTCATCCTCCACTTCTCCACACCCAGGAGCAGCCAACAGCCCCATCTCCTTTGTATCACCAGGTTGTGCCTCCTCCACGGTATCGTTCATTCCGCAGGAGACCCCAAGCTCCCTGAAGCGAGGCTCCCGTGTTCCCTCATCTCCCATATTCCCACTGCTGGGCTTTAGGAGGGAGGGCGGACTCCAGGGTCAGGAGAATCTGGCTTTCTATCTACCTGTGCTGCTTCCTGGCTCTGTGACAATGGGCAGCTTGACGTCCCTGGTCTCTTTTAAAAACTCGTGGCGTTATTCTGAGGGTTCAGGGCTATGCTTGCTAAAGGCAGACATCTCTCCATACAGGCCCAGGTGATTTTTAACAGGGCCTCAGTATGGGGAGATGCCAACTAAAATGTGCTTTTGAACGGAAGACGATTCCTTCTCAGAATAAATCATTCCAATAGCAATCAAATTTTATTGAAAACTTAATATTTCCAAGCTCTAGGCCTAAGCGTTTTAACACTCATCTCATCACCTGATGCCTGTGACTCCATGAGGCAAAATACTCCTTCAGCCCATTTTCCTGAAATGTAAGCTAAGGCTCAGAGAGGTTTGTCTAACTTGCCTGTAGCCACATGGGTCCTTACACGGCTTTAGCTCTGCCTCCCAGTGCCCCAACTCCCACCATCCAAGGACTTCTCCAACTCCAAAGGATTTTTTTTAAAGTAACACTTGTATTTTTTAAAGGCAAGGTCCTCATTTAATAAGGGCCTTGGTGACTAAAGTCCCTGAACCATGGCCCAACTGATCTGACCGTTCCAGGTGTCTTAAATGATCAATGTGGACCTGTGTCGGGTCAATTCAGCAGCAGTGATCAGTATTGATCGTCTAGACAGCCCCATCGATTGGGTCAGGAGGGCCATGGGTCTTCAGAGACACCACAGACGTGACATGGTCTCACCTCCCCAGTGCTCTGTCAGATATTATCACCATTGTCATTACAACAAGGGAAACTGAGGCACAAGCAAGCAGTCTCATGGCAGATGGCTGGATTTAGAGGACCGGGAGGTAGTTCGGCTTTTGCAAAGTCCAATCTACGATGTGCTGCCATAAAGGATTAGTGAGTCGGAGGGCAGGGTGCGGAGGAACGGTGGAGTGGGGCTTGTCGGGAGTCTAGGAATGGCCCTCTACGGAGGTGGGCAGTGTAGGCAGAGGCTCTGGCCCGAGACAGCCTGGATCTGCTGGTTAGCTGTGCGTCCTGGGACAAGGCTGTTCCTCACAGAGGCTGTTCCCCCTTGCAATAGGGACAGATGAGACAATGGTCCTGACTTCACGCAGTCCACCTGAACTGAGGGGGTTCCTGGGATGCAGGACTTTCAGGGCTGACACTGGGAAAATTACACCCCAGCCCACCTGCACTCCAGCCCCTGGCACACGGCTATGCACCTGTCTGTTAATGCATTTGTCACCCATCAAAGTAAATAGACAGTAGCAGAAGTGATGACTCTATGACCAATTCAGGGACCCCTGGGGGGCAGATGCCATTATTTCTTGGCTGCTGGGGACTTCATCTGTACTATCACAGCCTCGGCCGCCGAGCACTGACTGCTGCCTATGGAACAGTGAGGCCAGCACATCTACTCAGAGGAACAGTGAGGCCAGCACATCTACTCAGACCAAAGAACTCTGCTGGCAACAGTCTGGCTAAACTTGGATAGCCCCGTTCTAATTGCCTGGGGAAACTGAGGCAGCCCAGTAGATAATACGCCTTCATATTATATTTCCATACATGTAAATTATACAGTGCACCAAAATATCAGTGACCTTCCATCCCCTGCACCAGGTCACACTCACGTGGGCTTTCATGTGGATGTGCACGGGTCCCGTGGCCCTTCTCCTGCAAACACCGGAGATACCAAGATGAGACCTGAGCCCCAGCTTCTCAAAGGTCAGACCCCATAGGGAAGATCACTGTAGCACCATCCAGGGGATAATTATTTCAGATGCTGTGTTTGAGGTTTATGTAAATACATCATTCCAGAAAAAAAAAAAATAGGTATGGGGAGAATGTCAACTCTAGTCAACTGGTTATCATGCACCCGGGCCATCGTATAGCTAGGTTTTACTTGTTTTCTGTTTCAACATCTGCTAGATAGCATCGTTATTACTTTTTTCAAAGTAAAGGGCAGCAATGGGCTCTACCATTTTTCAGTGTCACTGCTTGTCGTTTTGGGGGGACGTGATGAGTGAGTGTGGGTGTTTCTCCACTTCTGGTTTCAGCTGGCATAGGAACTGCGGGCATCCTACAATCACGCGGAAAGGTGCTGATGTGTTATTTCCAGCCAGGCTGGAAAGCAGAAGTCCAGCCTGTGTCCTCACACTCTGGAGCCCGGGCTGTGTCCCCTCCCTACTCCATCCTCCTGTTTAACCTCAGGACAACTGTCCCCATTTCTGAGACCCTGCAGCACTCACCTCCAAACTAAGGCAGTCAGGAAGCTCGTGCCCAGCCAGCTGGGAGGACGATGAGTCTGTGCAAGAAGTTGGCCACGAGCACAGAGAGGTCAGCTCCTCTGGGACCAGTGACCCAAACCTGAGCCACAGAATCACCCACAATCACCAAATTCACCACAGACCTCTAGCTTATGGTTCATGGGAGATTTTCATCTCCTGTGGACTGAGGAGATGTACATTCTCTCCTTGATTCTCAACCTCCTTGAAAAGGAGGTTCAAATTTTTTAGGATTTCTCTTGCAATCGAGCAGTTTGGATGGTTCAGTGGGACGGGAGTGATGTGTACAGTTGGGAAACAGCTGTCGAGGCACGGTTCTGAGGGTGTTTTCATAAAATAGTGCATTTAACCCTCATAACAACCCCATGATGCAGCTGCTTTTACCACCTCCGTTTTACAGAGGAGGGAGCTGAAGCACAGAAAGGTTAAGTCATTTGCCGAAGGTCACACAGCTGGCAAATGGCAGAGGCAAGTTTGAGCCCTCGTAGGCTGAGTCCATCCTGTAATCCCTGTTGTATTGAATACCGGAGTTATCTGTGAGGATTGGCCAGCTGAGGAGAAAATAAAAGTGATGATGATGGCGACCTGCTGACAATTGTGTTGGCAATGAGCATTTGTTGAGCACTTACCGTATGCCAAGAACTGAGTCAGTGACTTTACCAGTCAAATCTCCAAGAAATGAGATGTCTTTTGTTTGCTTCCTCTTCTTTATCCCATGCATCCAATTTATCAGGAAGTCTTATTAAATCCACACACTTGTAAACCCCTTCTCTCCATCTCTACTACGAAGCTGGATTGTTCTATGGATGAGGAGCATGCCCTGCTGTATGCATCGTTATGAAGCTCCAAGCAACCTTGCATATTGCAGGAGCTCAACAAACGTGTGTGGAATGAACTAATGAAGTGCCCAATATCCTCATCATTATAGCCTGTGAAGGTGGTCCTATTGTCTCCATTTTGCCCCAAAGAGCCAAAATTTAGGACAGGAGAGTGGCCCACATAGATCACCCGGAGATGACAAGACAGGAGACGTTTGATCCTCTAGTCAACCCTGTCCTGCTTTAGGGGAATTTTGCACCTTATGAATTTTGGGGAGGCAGAGACCCCCTCTCCCAATGTGGAAGCCAAAAAGGTCAAGGTTACCATTCCTGGCCTCCCTTAGAAGCCATCCGGCACCTGACCTGGTTTTGACCGGACAGATACAACAACCCTAGTCTCAAAATCAGTTGTCAGAGGAGCCAAGAAGCGGCAAGCGTGACCCCCAGAGCCCAGTCTGTGGTGGCATGGGAGGCAAGCCTGTGTTCCTTGGCTGTGCAAGGACAGTGGCCACGAAGCCTGCGGCTGCAGAACAGGTCTGATAACGTGTCCGTTTTCTGAGCCTTGCTCTCCAGCTTCCTTGAAGACTCTGTGAGTCTCTGTTACTCTTTTAGTGTATTCTCTCCACCTAAGTCTTCCAGAATTGATTTCTACTGCTTGCAACCAAGAGTTCCACCCATTAGAGCTCAGATTAAAAGCATTATCTCATCCAGAGAGTCCCAAATTGTATCCCATTTCTCTGTTATCTCTCTGGTATGCCAGGAGGGTCCAAATTCCCTGGATCTAACACAGAGCCTCCCAGTGACCTCTGCCGGCTTCATGACCTCTGTGCTTTTAGCCTTGCTGCCGACCCTTAGCCATTAACTGCGGAGGACACCCAGGGGCTTCTCCTGGGAGGCTGCACCCCTCAGCCACAGCACTTTCCCATGGGCCCCAGGGAGGAAAAGCCTCCAGAACTTGGCTCCCCATCTGTTCCATCAGCAGAACAAGGCTGCAAGTAGGTTGGAGCTGGAGCCACCAGTGGACATGCTTGGTGACTAAGCCACTGCGGCTCCTCCACCAGGTGCTGGCAGGAGCTGTCAGGGGCTTATTCATGGGTGAGCCCAAGTAATGGAAACAGTTCACCTGCCCTGCTGACTCCCTCTCCCCCCGTGATGCTCCCCGGGATCAGCTCCCAGCCCGCTGCTGCGACCTTGTTTCTTTGGACGTTCTAATACAAGCTGAAATGGATATTAGCTGTAATTACTCATTCCACATGATTCTGTAGGCCACTCTTTGTACCAGAGTTGAGAACCTTCATTGTCCACGTTGCTTAAATTACTGAACATTGTGCCATCCATTCTGAATTAGTGCTCATTAATGAGCTGGTGGTTCTAGAAACTCCCTATTTATTATTCAGAGGCCAAGTATAATCCAGGCAGCTGCATTGCAACACCACTCATGTGACTTTTGATCTGTCATGGAAAGAAATGGAAAAAGAAAACCCCACATTTATTAACTTTTTTTTTTTTCCTGACCGAAAGGTGTGCTGGACGCAAAAATAATCATTTAGTCTCTAGCTTACAAATGACGCTTTTGTTCTCAAACCAAATATAGAGGATTAAGGAGGTGCCTCCCCCACTTTCGTTTCGGTGAGCTTGATGCTTCAAATCCCTGTTACCGTTCCTCATAATCCTAATGCAGAAAACACCTTTCTTTTCCTTGCTCTCCCTGACTTTTCTTTTGTTCCCTTTGTCCCTGACTTAACAGAACTGAAAAGGCTAGTCCTGAGAGAGATGACAAAAAAGAAAAAAAAAAAAGGCAAAGCAAAAAATTAACGATAAAACACACCGT
The DNA here is from genome assembly GCF_053574225.1 of Canis aureus. Taxonomy (NCBI): domain Eukaryota; kingdom Metazoa; phylum Chordata; class Mammalia; order Carnivora; family Canidae; genus Canis; species Canis aureus. The sequence goes on along the minus strand of NC_135613.1, from coordinate 16,765,894 downwards.
TCAAATGATCGCACACCAAAAGAGAAGTCCGAGTTAGATTTTTCTAAAAAGACTTTGGGATGGGAAAATTGAACCCACAGAAGTCAACGCTTCCTCCTTGTGCTTCTGCACAGTAACATTGCCCAGAAAGCTGACAGAGGATCGCCTAGTGTCCGAGGGTGGAACTGTGCATCATTAGCCGGTGTGACAGTCCCGCGGTCCTCATTGGAGGGAGTGCTCGCCCGGACGCGGGAGGGGCGCTTCCCCGGCTGACATTAATGTCTCTGCAAGGACTTTCTGCCAGGGTGCGACAGGTCACAACCAAATGGATTGTTCCCCAGTGGGCTGGACTCCAGTCACATTGTCAGGTAAACACAGAAATAGTCTGTCTTCGCCTGCCAAGCCTTGTCAACCGTCTGTATTTGTTATTGCATCTTGGGTCCCGCAAGGTTCCCACCCATATTTCTTTATAGCGGAAATGTGAACCATATGCTTTTGCCTTATTTCCACTGAACGTATCCAAATGATGGTTGAGGCCAGACATATTCTTTTGCTATGAGTCTGTTGAGTGGAGCGCATCAGCCCCCTCAACCTCCTTTTTCTCTTCACATTTTGTCATGACTCCAGTGGATTGAACGTTCTGGTATAAATACAGGAGTCTTAGTAGGATCCTGAACATGAAGAATTGAGTTCTGGTTGTCCTAACTTATCTTTGTGGGTTTTTTTTTTTTTTGGCTTTTTCTTTCTTTCTTTCTTTCTTTTTCTTTTTTTTGGTTTTGTCTTAATAAATGCTGGCTTGCGGCAGCAGACAAATGACATCAGGATCTCATAAGCAATTATAACCCTCTTTTCTGTGGGTATGCCTCAGAATCCTACTCAACACAGTGCTCCCAGCAGTCCATATGAATCCATAGGCATCATCACTCGCCCTACGAGCGAGAGGCATGCTTTTAAAGGCATTAGCTGGTGTTGGGTTTGGCCGAACTCCTTTGGGAAGAGCACCTGTCTGCAGGCACCAGAAGTCCTGAGGAAGGAGCATATACGAGACAGCTCCCAAAGTAAAGGCGCGTTACAGCCCAGTCCCAGCAGGGAACATTCTTCAAGAGTGGCAGCCCGGGTACTGTTGAGAGCCTTGTGCTTCCCAAATTGCACACTCTTTGAAGACGTAAGCAGTGCCTTTAACTCCCCGCTGTAATCCCACGCCAGGCTCTGAAGCTATCTTAAGCCGTGCTATTTATCCGCCTGGCGAGGCACAACACTTACTTATTAAAAACATATCTATCATGGTTAATGACTTGATTTTTTCCCTTTAATACAGTACAATGACAGGTGTAAAGGGAAGATGAGAGTCAGATGCTTCTGCAATATGCTTCCCGCTTTAAGATGTCTAGAACATCAGCCTTCCTCCATGGTGCCGGTGAGGGCGGTTGGGGGGGGGGGCACCTCCTACCTCCCCCACCCCCCCACTCCGTTCCCCCACCACACACACACACACACACAGATTACACGCTTGTGTTGGATGGAAAATCGTACCATTTGCAGTTTCAGATAAAAGCATGTTCGAGTGCATATGGAAAGTACCATTAGGAGCAACTCTGGAGTGCCGAGTAAAATGGGTCATTAGGCTTTTGTTTGTTGGAGAGTGTCTCCCATCTGACAGTGCCGAATGGTACCACTTTTAGCAGCTTATGTTCCCAGTTACATTAAACAGACAAACAGATTGACTATTTTGCATTTCTCATTTGACAGCAGCTTGCCTTCATTTGCTGCACGCTGGTGGCAGGGCTGGAAGCGCGGTGGATTACTGGAGCCAAGGTCCTGGTTTTGAATAACAGCAGATGCCAACATTTAACTTCAAAATCAATCAATTCTTTTTCCTGAGTATGGATAAAAGGTCTAGTGGAGTGCCTGAAGGGGGATTTCTGCTGTTTACAGCTGAAAACATAGAAGCCATATTCATAACCAAACTTTCTGCGAGAAATAACAAATGTGGGTAATTTTACAGAGGAAGGTGTTTGGAAGAGGCGCTCTCGGTGACAGTGGGGCCCTCATGCTGCCTGCAGCTTAATATTAGGACACTCAATTTGATTAAGGCGATGACCATATCAATTGATCTGGTGCTGGCACGAGCTCTTAATATGCAGTGACAGGAAAGAGAGCCGTCGTCACATGGACCACTTTGCTCAGGAGCCCGTGGTCGGTGGGTTAATTAAAAGCTTGCTCCAAGACGGAGACAGTCCAAGGGGCCATTTCTCACTAGAAATTAGAAAGCTCACGGCCTGATCTGAAGTCAACCAGAAGGCAATCCAGTATCTCTGGGTCTCTGGCTCATCACCCCAGCTGCCAAGGCTCCTCCAGGATGGAGCTCTGAGTCGTTCAAGGTGGTGATGTCCCCAGCTCCGCTTCACCCTGGCATCGGAGCCCCCGCTGGGCACCATCACCCGGGCACTCAGGTTCAGGGTCTGCTGGCATGGGAGGGCAGCACGTGAGGAGCGGATTCTGCGGGAGAAGTCGGGGCACTGTGTGTCAGCTCTGGGGTCACATTGGTTCTGTGAGCGTCAAGAACCTTAGTGGTTCAAAGTGCCACACTTTGCCATCGGACTGTTGCTCTTCTCGGCTTTGTGCCGGAAAGGCTGTGCGGCCTGGCAGGAACGACCTAACTTCTCTGAGTCAGTTTCCATGGGGAGAATAGTGAGGAAAACCCGTAGCAGTGTACTTGGAACACAGTAAGTGCTCAGTAGTGGCTAATATGTGTGCGTGCACAAGTGTATAAAATATATTTCACGTATGGTATATGTGTGCATATACATAATGATGTAGTTTGGGAATCTGGGTAAGGTTTGGAGGGGTGAGGTCCGGAGCCGAGGGCCAACAAAGAATTCTTGAGACATGTTTGGTGCAAAATATAACAAAATAGATAAAAAATATATATAATAAATGCATTACATGGGTGCATATAGGCACATATGTATAATAAAACCCATATACCTTAGATGGATAAGTAGATTTATCTGTACATGTACGAAGTTCCATATGCGTGATCACTATGTGCACAGATTTAACCTATAGTGATGGAGCCTCATTCCTGTGGCCCTACCCCGAGGCAGTAAGTAGTAGGACAGTCAGTCCCTCCTTGTCTTCCTTCAGCTTTGACATATAGCAATTCATTCCTTTAAATGGGAAAAAAAAAATGTATGTCCTTAAATTTCATACCAACAGCAATGAATAAGCCCGATCCTCAAACACCAGCCTGCAGCCTGCTACGCCCCCATCCCCCAGAAGGCCGGGAGGGGAGGGCAAGGGAAAAGTCACTGCCCTGCGTCTGGCTGGTCAGTGACCAGTGGGGCCCACACCCACAGGGCCAGGTCTCATGTAGTAAGGGACCGTGAGCACCCCCTTTGTTAAGTCCCAGCTTTGTTTTTGCAGAGGACCTACTTTGTGCCTGAGTGCCTCCCCGATCCCCACCTCTGCTTTCCTTTTCTTTCTTCTCCTGTCTTGTGTTGATCAAAAACCCAAATATGAGCATTTTGATTTTATCAAAGCTTGCAGTAGACCTTTTAGTTTATTTTTTAAAAGTAAACTTTTCATTGAAGTTGAATTCAATAGGCTTCTGAATAATCTCTTAAAAACGAAGAAAAAAGCAAACAGTGCTCATATCTGCCCTCTCCCTCCCTAAAAAAGGGGGAACTTTTTGTTCTAATTTTTTTCCTGTTGTTTTTAGGAACTCACAGAAATCCTGGGATAATCTTGAGATGAGAATGAGGCAGTTGAAGAGTTAACTCATTAACATGCAAATCATCAACAGTCAATGAGTGTTGGCTGTTTTTAAATTTTTATTCCATACACCTACCTGGCTCAGGAAAAAAAAAATCATTAGCCGTTATGCCTAATAGGATACAGAGAGTGGCCAGCATTTGATCCTTTCATGACCAAACATTCCTGGAGTGTGTCTGTCCTCCGTGCCACCTGCCATCCTGGGCACTGGGGGAGGAGGCACAGGGTGGCAGGAGGACCTGTAAGCCATGCTTCCTGCCCTCAGTCATCCCCGATAGTCACACAGGGGTCCTAAGAGAGGGGCGACCCAAGCCAGATGGATGATGATAATGATGACAATGAGACAGAGAACCCTGGTTCCCAGGTTTAGAATTTTTAGGGTAAAAGAGATGGCCCTGGGCCAGAGCAGTTTCATGGGAAAACAAAAGGATAAAGGCTTTAAGAGCCACACTAGCATCCACAAAGGAGAGCGGAAATAAGGAAGCAAGCAACTTTGACCATGCGATGTGAACGCTCTGGCATCCACTTAGAGCCTCGAGGCAAGACGCACTGCCCAGGAAGGATCAAGGTCAAGGCGCCTCTGGGATGCCCTGTCTCTGTGCAGGACCCTAGGTCTGACGGTGGGGCCTCCCAGGGCCTCTCCTTTGAAGTCCGAAAGGCTCAGGGCACCAAGGCTTGTTGGGAGCCAGGGACAGACTCACTGGAGAGATCATGCTAAAAAAAGCCAGTTATTTGTCAAGTTTTGTTCTCTTCTTTGACTCCCACCCCCACTTCCCTCCACTCTTTTGTGCCCAGCCTGGCATTTAGGACTCTTTGTTGTCTTAATAGAGATGGAAACCTGCTTAGGGCCTGGAGTTTGCGGTTTTAATTCAACGGTGGAAGGGGTTTTTTTTTTCTTCTTTTTCTTTGTTTGTTTTTCTTTCCCGTTTTCTTTTCCTAAGCCAGGCAGACAATGCATTTGCAAAGCAGAAGCTGTGTGCGAGGCGCTCCCCGGATCCTGAACAAAACCCTCATTAATGGGAGGTGGGATTTCCTGGTCACAGCTTTTAGCCAAAGGGCAAAGGTCGCCCATTAACCAGCATCCAGTCTAAACAGTGCTGTGTAAAATGACAGGGAGGGGAGGGAGAAAAGGGAGAAAAAGTCAAATATTTGCTCTTAATTCTCAAGTTAGCTTCTCTGGAATGGCAATCAGGGAAGTGCAGTGAATGATCAATGCTGCACTCAGGATACAAATCCGGATGTGCCTGTGCTAGGCTGAGCCAGGAGGCCCCTCAGCGCCCCAGGACTCCCTGGAAGGGGCACTGCTGTCTCACCACACCAGGAGCTGGTACTGGTGGGCACAGGACTCAGGGCTCCCCCTACCACCCATGGCCCCCATACCACCTGCCTTCCAACCCCCGACCCTGGCGGCCTCTCTGATGGGACCCCAGACAGAAGCAGAAATGTGCTGAGTAATGGCACATTGGCATTTGCTCTCCTGTACCGAGAGCCCTTCGAGGTGTCCCCTTGAGGCCTTCCAACGGTGAGGCCTTGTCAGTGTGTGCCTCAGCTTCTCTCACGTGCCCTCTGCCCCGTCTTCGCCAGCGTTTAGCCCCCACGCCTTCCCTCTCCCCACACCTGTATCCAGTCCAGCTCCACATGAGCTCACAGACTTGGCATTGTTCTTCCCGTGATGAGAAAACTCTTCCTTGGGTCTTGGCCTACTGGCTTCTTCTTGTGCTCAGCTACCTGACTTGTCCGCCTGTCCACTAAACAGAAAGCTGGTCATTGGAAACCTTTAAAGCTGTAGTCAGTATTCGCCTCCTCTGACCCTCTCTGGTTGGATCCCGCTTTCAAAAGAAATATTTGCTTCTTATATTCCTCAGATTACCTAAGGGGGCTTGCAGAGTCTGCATCTCAGAATTAGACACATGTAACCCCCAGGGAAGGAAGTGCTTGCCTACTTAGGCCTGCCAGGAGCTGCCTCTGTAAAACCTAGAACGGAGTAGAAGCAAAGCAAAACACTGCCCTCAGTCAGGCCCACCCCCGGGACAGAGGAGCATGATGGTCTGGGCCCAGCATGGCTGCTCATCTCCCTAAATTTATCAACCAGATAAGCCACTCTGCCTTCTCTGGGGACAGAAGGCTCCATGGGAAGGCAGAAGCTGGAGAGGTCTGCGTACACAGTGCCTCTCAACTCACTCAGCCTGGGCCGGCAGCATCACCACCTTGCAGGGGCATTGGCCCTTGGCTTAATGCTCTGCTTGCATTGCCTTGAAAATTCTTAGTAATAGTGAAAAGGGGGCCCTGCATTTTCCTTATGCACCGGACCCTGCAAATGACGCAGCAGGTCATGACCTCAACTGCACATTGCGATCACTTGTGAAGGTTTCTAACTATACCCTAGGCCCTGTCCTGGAGGTTTGGATCTACTCAGGCGGGTGTTCCAGGTGACTCTAGAACATAGGCGGTGAGAGCCACTGCTCTGTAGAAGGAACCTGTGTGTAGAAGGATACTGGAGGGTAGGGAAGGCACATTGTCCCTGATACCCCCGCAGAGAGGTACTCCACAACCCCATACGTCTACAGGAGTCAGTTGGTACCTGTTGTACCTACACGATCACCCTGAACCACTTTACTGTGATAATCATATGAATGATGATAACTCAGTAAATACTACTGAGTGCTCGCTGTCGACCCGGCGCTCTTCCAAGGACTTTATGTATCATCACATTTGAGTCTTATGCTCTACAAGGTGGGTCATATTATTTTCCCCACTTACAGACAGGAAACTGAACTCTGAGCACTCACAGCTATCAAGGCTAGTGGACTCGGAGCTTTGCTTCCCCACCTGTGGTCCAAGTTTCAAGGCCTGGGCAGCACCATCTTCATTTCTACTCCCCAGCATCATGCCCAGCACACTGTGGATATTCGGTAATGCTTATGGGATTGATTCTCCCATGAAATACATTGCCTCGATTTTGTAATTCTGGTGAGGAGGGCGTGGGGGACTGGGGAACTTTATGCTGCTTTCAGTACTATCAAGAATAATTGCCAAAAAAAACTCTTCAGAGGTATTTTTTTGTGTGTTGCCTTACTTGGATCCCCTTTGTTACCCCATCATGTTATAATGGCCTTGAGTTAACTACAGACAGGACCTTAGGACATGAACACTAACATGAACTGGACCACATCCCCACAAATATTATCCCAGAAAGCTGGTCAGGAGCAAGAAGTGGCCATTAAAGCAGAGCCGTTGACCAGAAACAGAGGACATTGCCAGGCAGCGGCAAAGATGATGTGCCAAGCACATAGCCATTGATGGGAAGACTTGAGTGAGTCTACTCTGCAAAGGGCTTTTGCTTTTTCCAAAAAAGCGAAGTTGTGTGCCTGCACAGAGGAGAGTCCATTCAGCAGGGCATGGAGAGCAGACAAAATGCAAGCTCGGAAAACACAGGAGGGAGAAACAATATATAGGTCCGGACAGAAAATGGACAGCATGTTTCCCGTTAGTCTAAGAGTATGCCGGGCAGGGCCACTCCTGGGTCCTGAGGTTTCTGCTACCCTTGACCCCTAGGGCAGATGAGGAACCAGATCAAGTTCTTAAGGCAACCCACAGATTTAAAGAGCAGAGGAAGTAAAAAAAAAAAAAGTCTTTGAAACTTGGAGTATATATGCTGTGACTGGGAAGCTGCTGAATCATCCATTTATGGAGCTGATTTTTTAAAATAGATTAACCCCATAAACCTGTATAGGACACTTAAGCTCTCACTGCCTACTTGGACACCTGTCTTCCTGCTCACATTCATGACATTTACTGTGTTTTTAGATGCTTGCCTTCTATGTGATGATCTATTTAATGTCACAGAATGGTGAAGGGGAAGCTTTTGCTCTTAACCCATTTTACAGATGAAGTTAAGTAAGAAAGATCAAGTTAGATCAATGCTAGAATCAGCTCTAGACCATTTTTTTTTTTTTTTTTTTTTTTTTTTTTACCACTCCACAGCCATCAGCCCACTTGGAGAGCTTATTTGGCCAGTGGAGAGGCTGAGTAAGTGGAGAGGTGGAGGGGTGGGTGTCCCTGACCATTGGTGTCTCAAGGAAAGGAAAGTCTGCCATGCAGACCAGGGCAGCTGATACGTTGGCTTTAGGGAGAGCCACAGAGCAAAGAAACAGGAACTAGTGACTGGTTGTCCTAAAGGCCTTGGATCCAACACATGGTTTCAGTTTCTCATCTGTGAAATGGGGGTGCCAACAGCCCCAACTCAGAGATGCATTGGGAGGCTTTAAAGAGGCAAAAGGACAGCTGAAAGCTTCTATTAATGTTTAAACTGGATGAATGCTGTGTTGTCGTTTGGATGTGGGTTAGTCCCTGACTTGGTCAGGGTCGCTTGGCACTGGATGGAGAGCTGGCCCCATGGCTTAGACTCTGGGGTGAGATAAACCTGCATCCCACTTCCTCTTCTACCATCTAGTACGATGGTGGGTGAGCTCCTTAGCATTCTGAGACTAATTTCCTCTGTCAGCCGTGAAGAATATTGACCTGAAAGCACTGAAGCTAGGACCGAGTAAGACAGCACTTCTTGATTTGGCAACTAAATATTTCCTAGAGATTGCAATATGGCTAATGATGAAGTCCCAGAAAGCTCCAACTGCCTTCAGTGGAATGGACGTGAGACTAACCGGGCCAACCTTCTGGCTTTGTCATCTGGAGAAATTAGTGGCTCATGTGCCCACTCTTGATCAAGTTTGGTAATGAACTTCTCTTGTGACAAAGGAGTCACAAACAAGGACTGTTGATAAAAAAAAAAAAAAAAAAAAAAAAAGTCTTTTAGATACAGTTCACCTCTAAGGATGATGATTGCTGCAGATCTCCAATCTTGTTCTTTCCCTGAGGAAAAAGAACCAGTATATAGGGGTTAAGGGGACGGGTGTCAAGCACAGTTCACACGAAGGATTGCATGACTTAGGTGCTCTGGGCGTCCGCAGAATGACCCTGACATTGTCTCCTAAGAAGCTGAAATGTTGCTTTGCCCCTGAATTCAAGTCCTTTCAGAATGACCTAAGAACACTCTTTGGAAGGTTCTGTAGTTCCCCAGGTGGATGGAAATGGAATCTCGATTACCCTGGGGGCCGCTACCTCTTGCACAATCACAGCATCTTCTCTTATTATGGAAAATCGGTGGGGAAAATCTGTCCACCGGGCCCCATCCAGGCAGTGACCTAGCAGCTGTGGAGGGCACAGGACTGAAATTGTCTGATCACGTTTTCAGACAGACACAAACTCGCCTCTCCCTTAGCGCTCCTCTCCTTTTGCACTGGGAGCCAGGGAGATAATAGAACCTGATAGGGGTCTTGTGTCTTAGGTCTGACAATGGGATGCTCTGATAAAGTTGTCTTTTCCTTCCCAGAGATACTATGCACAGTTTCTGTTCAGAGAACACTGACCAAAACTAGTGCAAGGGTCAGGAGAAGAGAGTGATCATCCAAGGCCTGGTAGCCAGTTTCTTCCGGGAGCAGCAAGCCAGGGCTCCGAGGGCCTAGGTCATGCAGCCAGATCTGATGACTGTTCCCTAGCTTTGTGACATAGATGAGTCCTGTAGGGCTCGGTTGACAAATGGTGATCATCACCTATACTTTCAAGATCCTTATAAAGCAAAACATACAGTTCATGTATAGAAAGTATATATCAGGGCAGCCTGGGTGGCTCAGCCGTTTAAGCGCCTGCCTTCGGCCCAGGGTGTGATCCTGGAGACCCGGAATCAAGTCCCACATCTGGCTCCCTGCATGGAGCCTGCTTCTCCCTCTGCCTGTGTCTCTGCCTCTCTCTCTCTCTCTCTCTCTCTCTCCTCTCTCTGTATCTATCATGAATAAATAAATAAAATCTTAAAAAAAAAAAGAAAGAAAAGAAAGTGTATATCAAATAGCAGGCTTTTTTTTTTTTTTTTTTTTTTTTTTTTTAAAGAAAAACCATAATCCAGTTCTGTTCTCTTCTCTCTTTTTCTAAAAATGAAGCAGTTCCTTTCAGGGATGTCAGTGTGGGCAAGGCCGTTGAATCCACCCTCTTTCCATAGAATTTGTGTTGGGGGTGCCCCCAGTGATTGGGGTCCTGATGGAATGGCTTTGCATGAGGCCCAGGATACCCCAGGAGGTGGAATTGGTCAGTACACACTTCTGAGTGCTTTCTTCAGACCTGCTAATGCAGGTTCCCTAGGGCTGCGACAACAAAGGACCCAAAACTAGGTGGCTTAGAACAAATTCATTTTGTCATAGTTGTGGAGGCTGGAAGTTGGAAATCAAGATGCTGGCAGGGCCATGCTGCCTCCTTGCCTCTTCTAGCTTCTGGTCGGCAGTGGCAATTCTTTGGCTTGTGGCTGCATCTTTGCTTCTGTTGTCATGTGACATTCACCTCGTGTGTCTGTGCATCTCCCCTCTTATCAGGACACCAATCATTGGATTTAAGGTCTACCCTAACCCAGTATGACCTCATCTTAACAAATTATATCTTAAAAATGCTGTTTCCAAATAAGGTCACGTTCACAGGTGCCGGGAGTTTGGACTTCACCATGGGGGTGTGGGGCACACAGTTCAACCCATGATACTGCCTACAGCTTTTGCCTACAAAACGTTTCCCCAGTCCGTCCTTTGTAAGGGATGAGGGCACACATCCCTTTGTGATGTTATCTGTTCCTTCTGAGTCTCAATTTCCCGTTCAAAAGGGGAGCCGTGCCACCTGCTTAATAAAGCTAGGCCTTCTTTCATATCCTCCCTAGCACGGTGCACTTCCCTGCTGTGATCCAGGCACCATCTATGTAATTCCTGTGCAGGGTGGGCCTTCCTCAGAAAGGGGAAGCCTTGTGAAGGCAGGGACCACCTCTTCTTATTCCCCCAAAAGCTAACCCAGTGCCTAGCATCTCATAGCTTCTCAATCAATATTTGTGAATGAACAAATAATGTACATAAAGACTTTAACACCATGCCTGGCCCACCAGACCACCGGAGGCACGTGATCCCTGGTGGCTAGTGGCTAGTCACTCCCATGACGTGATGCCTACTGATGCCTCCTGTGTTGGTCAGAATACAGTAGGGAAAACAGAACTCAGCCCCAGGTCTTTACAGAGCAGGAAATGTAATATGAGAAACTAGTTCCCAAAGTATTCGGAGAGCTAAAAAAGGAAAAGGCAAGGGTGCTCAGAAGATTAGCAAATGCAGAAAACTATTACCACCCAAGGGGTACCTTGTTTGGGGACCAGAGGCCAGAGGCAGAAGCCACGCAGCAGGGGAGGAACCGGACCATGGAGAACTGGCGGTCCAGTGGGAGCAGAACTTGTGATGTGCTGTCACACTTACGCACGCGTAGGAATCTCTCATCCCCCAACCTCCTGCCAGCACCTCCCATTGTTCAAATCTATCGGGGTGCAGTCTGGCAAGGGAGGTGCTGGGGAATGTCGTTCTCAGTGGTCAGTTGCCTGCCATGCAGAGCAAGAGAGGGGAGGGCAGGGAAGAAATCCTAGAGCAGCAAGCAGATGACTGCCCCATTTCCCATATGCTCATGCGTCCAAGAACGGGCCTCCTGCTATTTATGGTGGGTCCTGTGGAAGATATGGAAAAGCAGTCTCTGGATAGACTTGTCTAGCCTTGGGTATACAACAGGCAATGAGTATTTCTTCCCCACGATCCTCTACTGTCTCCATGCATAAGCATCTCAGAGGACACATGTGCAATACACACTCCCAGGTCCCATGCGGAGACTCTGGTTTATGCCCTTATGGGGGCAGGGATCGGGAATCTGTATTTCTAAGAGGCTGCCCTCTCGTGGAGGACCAGCCCTGCTGATTCTAATGCAGTTAATTAAAGGTCAATAATTTGAGAAACACTGAGTGAGCTCCGGGAGCTCTAACACTGAGTTAGACAATATCGTAGATTCCACAGAAGAAACAAAGCACCTTAGGAAGCTGTTGTATGGGACAGAAATCTCACACGGAGGGGCCCCTGGTGGCCCAGTCAGAGGACCATGCGACTCTTGATCTGTGTCATGAGTTTCAGCCCCATGTTGGATGGAAAGATGACTTAAATAAATAAACTAAAACAAAAACAAAAACAAAAACAAAAACAAAAACCAGCAGCAAAAAATGAAATCTCACATGGTGCTTGAAAGCACGTCTATTTAATGCATGAGATCAACAAGACAATATGCCCTATTTGTCCAATGCTCCAGGCCAAATCTTGCACCCAAAATCTGTTTTTGACTCTAGATTAAAGAAATGGCACATACATGGCATAGAGGGTAAGCATGTGAGCTCCTGAGTCAGCTGAGCCTGGATGAAAACTCAGCTCTTCCTGGCTAAACTCCCCCTAAATAATAATGCTGGCATTGGTTTCTTTAACCCAAAGGATATTCAGAAAGAAAAGGTTTCTCCATCTTGGGCACTGACTCTGTGACCCACGTACCTCTTCCTGAGGAAAGACAACTGTGCAATGGATCCCTAATGACTTAAGGGAAATTAATATACAAAGGCTGCCCATGTTCCTTACCAGATAAGAACCAGGATCCTGTCCTCTATTCTAAACCACCTGGGAGACCACTCTTTTATCTGATTGGACCCCTATGGAGTCTCAGTCTAGGGATTTTAAGAGGACCTAGAAGCTAGTATCTGGCCTCTTCCTCATCATGATGGGGCAGTCTGCCTAAGGGAGCAAGCTGTGGACTCTGGGCACGTGGAGTCCAAACCTAGTTCTGATTTTTGCAGGTTTTGACACCTTAGAAGAATGACTAAGCCTCAGTTTACGCATCCTTGACATGGATACCTGATGCCACATTAGGCTACTTTGCAAGGCTGTTATGCAAACCTTAGATCCACCATGTTGGGCCTCATCTGTTGGGCACATAATGGTCACAGCCATCACACACTGTCTGTCCCCTTGCATTAGGCAGCAGTCCTGGAATCATCTAGAAATGCTGTTTGGTTTAACCAATTACAATCAGATCTCCTTGCAGTTCCATGAACCTGCGTTCTCTACATTCTCTCACAGTGAGCTGCAAAACAGCCCCCATGCTGGACACCTGGATGCATCTCCAACCGTCCCATCCCTCCTCCTAATACCTCATCTGGCCATTCTCTGAGATGTGTCCATTTAACTTCCTAGACATTTCCCAGATCTCTTCCCTTTGCTCCACCCCCCTGCCATGCTCTCTCAGACCATGCTGTCTCGACCACCTCCTCATTGGCCTTCCCATCTCCATCACTCTGCTTCCAGAAAGACTGTGTCACTTCCTGCTTGAAATTCCTCCAGGGTTTCCCCCACAATCTTGGGAATAGAGCAAAACTTCTTCAGCCTCAGATACGGGTCCTTGCACACCCTCTCCTTGCCTTACATATTAGAGAGACACCATTGCTTGTGGACCTGAGTGTCCTGCTCCTCTCTCTCTCTCCCTCCCTCCCTCCCTCCCTCTCTCTCTTTCTTCCCCACCTATCTCGTTTTGCCTTGTTTACTCCCTTCCACCTGGAATGCCCTTCCCTCACCTTCACCTAATTCTCTCACCTATAAACATCCACTATTCATTATTCTGATTCTCTATTTCTGCACAACACACCACCCCCCTCCCAAATTTAATGGCTCAAAACAACTTATTATTTCCCAAAACTCCATGGTTCATGAAATCACGCAGGGTACAGCAGGGATGGCTTGCCTTCCTGGGATGCTCAGTGACATGGGGGCCAAACCTTGATGACTCCAAAAGCCAGGGTGCTGAGAGCTGGGGGCTGAGACGCTCTCAAGGTGGTCAGCCTGGGCTTCTCACAGTGTGGTGGCCTTGGGGTGCTTGCATGGCAGCTCAGGTCTCCAAGAGAAAAGAAGCAGAAACTCCCTCTTGAAAGGCCAGGCCTGGCACAGTGTCACTTCTACCAGGGGCAATCAATCAACATAGATCAACTCAGATGCAAGGGGAGGGGACTCAGACCCCATCCCTCGATGGCAGATGTGCAAAGACTTTGTAGCCATCTTTAACCCTGCCCTCCCCCCCCCCCATAATCAATACTTCCTTGCAGAGAAACTGAGGCTTTGTTTGATCCACCCCTCCCCACCCCTTGGCACCCCGCCCCCATTTTCCTCCAGGAACTGAATAATTATAAATGGCTTAAAATCTCCCTGTTAAACTGGAAGAGACTTCCTCAAATAAAAGGGCTGAATCTTATTGATAAGTTATTTGGCACGTAATGGGTTCTCAATAAATCGGTGCTATTATTAGGAGTGTTAATATTATTAAGATAAAAATTGGTGTGTCTTTTTGTTTGGCCACTATCTTACACAGAGAGGCTAACCCACTGGAGGTTTCCATACAGCAGCTATGGAATGAATGAATGAGTGAATCACTGCTCTGTACACAGTGCTGTTCCCGGCATTAGGGAACCAGGCTAACCAGAGAATTACTACAGATTCTGGCCTACAGAGATACTCGAGCTTTCATCACAGATCGGCCGTGGCAGGACTTAGGGCTTAGGGGTTTGGGGGAAAACAGTTGGTCTCCTGCCACCGCCCACACAATAGACCAAGGTCTTCTCTGCCAGCTGCTGGTCCTTAAGGCTCCAGTGTGGACTCCCATCAGCTGTGTCCGTCTTCCCCGCCCCCACCTCGCCAGGAAGGGGCTGGTTTGCAGAGTGAGACCCTTGCAAGGCCAAGGGCCCGAGTGCTTCCTCCCCGCGCATGCCGCAGAACAGCAGCTGGGCTGGGAGCCTGGCAGGTGTCTAACAGCCCGCCGCAATCCTACATAACAGGAAGTGAAAGAGAACACCATATCCAATTGAAACTGCAGTGGAATATGGGCTGCAATGCTTAATTAACCACCCTCAGTCATTTCACAGATTTCTGTTGTTGCCGAAGGAAAAAAAAAAAAAAAAAAAACGGAAGGCAGAGTACATGGAGGGTGACAAAGCCCTTTCTGGAATGTTCGTTTGTGTTCATGGCCCCTGCTCTCTGATCAGCCGCCTGCTGACATAACACAGAGGGAATGCTCACTTCTGGCCTCGTTTTTTTTTTAATGGGTTCCTGAAGTGCTTTTTGTTTGTTTTGTTTTTGTTTTCGCTTTCTGCCAGAAAGTCAAATCCATGCCATACGCCTGGGAATGGTCCACACATGATATGAGTGAATTTGTACAGTTGTGTCTATACAAAGGTGTTTGTGTAAATGCGTGGAAGGCTGTGACACAGGCTGTGCAGAAGACCCGAATACAACTACTAGAGAACAGAAAGTGCATACGTGCATCCCCGTGGGCACGGGTTGTCTTAAGAAGAAAAGGTATGTGAGGATGAGCTGTGGGCAGCTACAAGCAAGCTTATAGGTGTCTACAGACCGGTGTGTCTGTGTGGAGATTTCAACAGATGGGGGGGCGTCTTTTTAAACCCAGGAAATTCATCTTCCTTCTCTAGGGAAGGATGGCCAAAGGGACTTCCCAGAGAAGGTTTTGTAGCTCCTCTGGGCTTCATTTTACACCACACCTTGTTTTCTGAACCAAATTTGTTCACGTGGATGGACTTTCTGGGGGACCAATGGAATGCCATAAAATCCAAGGGGACGTGACGTAACAGCTAATGCTTATTAAGGGTATGCTTTGTGGCCACTTCTACCACAGGTGCCTTTCAACATTGATCTTATTCGAGCCTCCCAATAACTTTATTGGTTATTATTATTTCCTTCATAGAGTTGACAGACCGAAGTAGCTAGGAGGTGGTAGAGACAGGATTTGAACACATAATGCCGATTTCCCAAGTCATCATCCCTAGGTACGAGGACAGTGAAGGCACCCCTATGGCTTAGCCAGTTTCATAGTTTTGTAGTTTTGCTGTTAGGGACAGGGGCTAATTCTGTGAGCATCAGAACCACTCCTGAAAGAATGCCGAGATGGATTTACCTTGGAAGGTCACTTCGGCTCTCACATCACCTTCCTGCAGGACATCAATACCCTCACTTGGTGATCACCCCATGGTATACTCTGGTTCGCTTGGACTTCAGCGCTGCAGCTCCCTAGCAGCACCTTGTCAGCATTTCCAGGTGGTTTCTCCGTAATGGATCTCCAAGCCTTGGATCCAGGCCATCAATATCACCCCACCGACTTTCTTGAGAAAGCAGTCTTCTCGAGTCCCCCTCCCAGAAATTTGAATTCAGTGGTTCTGAGGAGATGCCAGGAGCTTGCATTTACCCAAACCCCTTTCCCCAACGTGACTCTGATGTGGGGGTCCAAGGACCATACTTTCAGAAAACCTGTTCTCCAGATTTTCCAGATGTGTGGCTAAAGATCCCTCTTCCCTTCACCTAAGGGAACTCTCAAGAAGGAAGCTACGATTCTAGGTCTGAGGCCACTAGTGGCTGAGCAGTGCCCAGAATGGACCTTCAGAAAGTGGTGGCCAGTATATTTGTCTAAAGTCCAGTCTGCAAAGACAGGGAGTGTTTCTTTAAAAGTAGCCAGAGAGAGGAGCAGACAAATGCCCATGTGAAGCCAGGCATCCCTCAAGGAATTTAAATGGGTCAGGAACTCTTAAAGAATTTCAATGAGCGTGAAATAGGTATAGAGGGTTTTCTGGGCCAATATGCAAGCCAAATAGTAAATAACTATTTTCAGCACTGAGTTTGGTTGGCAAATTTGCATATACATGTGATGCCGCGCATTTCTATTTTTACCATGTAAATCTGCAATCTGTAAAGAGAGCCGTGTGCCTCGGTGGAAATCCGAGCTTGGGCTGTTGGTTGGGAAGAGCTGATTTTCAGGCTGGCTGGACTGGGAGTTCTGTATTTTAACGAGTCCAGGTGAGAGGCGAGAGATGGGCAGAGAAAAGAGAGGGCACACGTGTGAAGTTTGCTGAACCCTTGTAGTGCCAAGATCGCCCCTGAAGCAAAATGCTCATGCCTGAAAAAAGCAAGTTAGAGTGGAAAGTTTGACATTGTGCCCTGACACCAGCCTTGCACAGTTGAAAACAACTTCCCAACCTTTCTTTAAAAAACCACCCCCAATTTAGGATGCACTCACTATGATTATTATATTCTTGTGATTATTATGATTATTGTCAGACTGTGGGGAAAGCGTTGGGATACACCTGCAGAACTAGAAATTCTCCCTGATTCTTTATTCTTAGCGCCCTTTTGTTTTAGAGCACGGTAATGAGCCAGATTGAAGGGTTTCTGGCAAATCTCTTGATGCCTTAATTTTGGCTCAGCATGTGGTTGCCACTTAGGTATTTTGTAATTACCCTATGGGACCCTCTCAGGGGTGACTTTGCTGAGTGAATTTGGCATTTCCCTTTGGATCCTGACATCTTGGAAAGTAGTATACTCATTTCACTTTCTCTTGCTGCAAAAAATGCATATTGGGGAAAGAAGGGGGCATAAAATCCTTTTTTGTACCAAGATCTTGCACAATGAAGGGAGCTCCGCCTGGGGTCTGGCTGTGAGGAAGGTGGTGGTCATTTGCCATTGTTTCTTTCCCTTCTGCTCTCAAGCTCAAAGTTTGCTGAAGGGTCAGTGATACTCTGTTGAACTACTGTTTAATGCTAGCAATTTCCAGCCATCGTTTGCCACAAATATTGGGAGATTGATTTTTTTCAAATAACTTGTAGTTGAGGTTACGTTGCTAAAATTGGTCCTAAAAGGAGTTCCTCCCCTCCCCACCACCACCACTTACCTTTGTGCTTTACAAAGAAAAAAAAAAGGGGGAAGGTTTCATTTAAATGGAAGGTTGGCAGTATGGGAGAGCTCCTCTAGCCACTCCCACGTACAGGAGACCGGG
Source organism: Canis aureus (assembly GCF_053574225.1). NCBI lineage: Eukaryota > Metazoa > Chordata > Mammalia > Carnivora > Canidae > Canis > Canis aureus. The sequence continues at coordinate 16,748,386 of NC_135613.1, read as the reverse complement.
GGCTTCTGTTGGAGGGTGGGGTCGAGCAGAATGATGAAAAATCAGCTGTTTCTCAAGGGCTTGTAAGGGTAGTGCGAGTGCCCCAGGCAGAGTGTCTGGATCTTTTTTGGTTGGCCTGTGCTTGGTCTCAGACACTTTCGTTTTCAGAATATTATTTCCTTTGTCAGATCTAACCCTGAGTCAATAATGATTGCTGAGCAATTGGTTAGGGCACACTACCATATTTGGACAATTTTAAGAAACTGCCTAAGATTTTCTGTGACCTAGCTTCAAAGACTTGGAAAATGTTTTCTCAAAGGATATTTTAAAACATTTCTAAGAACTTCGTGTTTCCCTTTCTCTTAGTATTTGAGAAAATATATTAATGAACTAAAGGAGATATATACAAAGTTTTGGTGCTATAACTTAAGCTCCTGGGGTCTTTTAAGAATGTAAAAATGTATGCTTACACTACTCCAGAATATGAAGAATTCTCACCAATTTCAAAGAGCTTGAAAATAAAATACTGCAAACTTTTGCCCAAGCTGCAGCATCTTTGAAATATACTTATTGTGAATTGTGAGGAAGTCTCTTCTGTCTGATGCAATACAATATGCTTCTCTTAGAAGGGTGTTTCCTTTGCTCATCACTGAGTTTAAAGAATGACTAGTTATCCTACACAAACCCTATCCATCCATCCATCCATCCATCCAGCAATCCATCCATCCATCCATCCGTCCATCCATCCATCTGTCCACCCATATCCATCCACCATCTATCTACCCATCCATCCAATATCCATCCATCCATCATCTATCTGTCTGTCCATCCATCCACCCATCCACCAATCCATTTACTCACTCACAATGCCTATCACTATGCTAAATACCAGAAATACAGACGTGAAGTAGAAACATTCCCTAATCTCTGCCCTCACGGAGCTCGGGATCTGGTACAATGGACCCTTGGCATGTTCAGGCTTAAAATTTGTGGTTTTGACTATTTGTGAGTAACTCCAAGCTTAATGATTTTGACACTTGTCATTTTTGCTGCCATATGGATTTGAATGGTGTCCTCAGTGAAACAAATGAGCAGAAGAAATCTTTGAATCAGTGAGTGATCATAGTTGACAGCTCAGCATCTTCCCTGAGATCATCTTTGTGGTTTGGTACCTATATTCATCCTCATTGGTGGATAAAACATTGTCCCAGGGGGTACAATCAACTCCCAAAGAAAACCATCTGCCAGTCCTATTTATGGAACAAAAGAGAAAGTAAAGAGATCCACTTAAATTTGGGATGGAAAAGATTATATGACAAACTGATATTGAGTAATTCGAGAACTTGCACCTGAGCACTAATATTAAAGGTGAAACGGAATGATCTCACCTTGTTCCCTCAGCCTTTAGGGTCACCCTTTTCTCTCAACCTTTAGGGAACCCATGGTTCTGGAGTCAATTACAAACCCTTGGTTCCTAGGAATCCCAACTTGTAAGACTTTTCTTAGCTCAAGTGGCTCCCAATCTTTGATGTTCCCATTAATATTTTGTTTCTGCAGGAGGGCACTACTGCCCAAGTAACTGATGCCACATCTGTGGTTGTCGCAGTTCTGCTGTTGTTACAATCTAAAAAGCTAGAAGAAAATTAATCCCCCAAGCTCCTATCAGTCTTCTAACCCACTTCTTCCAAATAACTGGAGTGATTCCTGAAGGCCTGGGCCATGGCTGTTCATGAGATTCCCACTGCCCCCCAGCTCCCACCCAGGGCTCCTCCCCATTGAGAAATCTTACCAGTGTGCCAGGTTTAAGCAGACTCTCTGCTTCCCAAATGGCAGTGTTTTTACCTCTCCTGATGCCATTTCTAGAGTCCAGGAGCAGAGTTTGTCACCTTTTACTGCTGGAGTATCTTTATTTCGGTATTCCAGGAGGTGACTGTCTACTATTTTCTTTTTTAATCCTTTTTGCCATGAGGCCCCTGTTGGCTTGTTCCATATCAAAGCACCGTGGTGCCAGACCACAGATTAGTGTCCACAGAAATGCAGCATTCTATAATAAAAACAACAGATGGGAATGTGTGCCTTAGGTGTGAAGGACTGTAATGGATTTCCCTCAAAAATTTCTCCTAAGAATTCTGTCCTTCAATGTGCCTAAGATAGGATTTGATACACAACTGATTTACAAAATTTTTTTTCAAGAATATAACCAACTGCACAAAGCAAAGGTCATCTTGAGTATTAAGTGCCCCATGGCTCTCTCTTTTATTTGTTATAACCTCTGACCTCTTTTATTAAACCATAGATTGTATTTTCTGGCTCTTCAAAGGCTTCCTTCCACTTTCCTGGATTCCTCATCATCCCTCTTTACTTTGGGATTAGCGGCAACACTCCCCAATGTCCTGCACTCCTTAGCCCCCATGCCCCTCTCTCCTTTCCCTGTAAGTGTTCAACTACTTATTAAAGGTGCACATATCCGGTCCAACTGCCTGGATCCTGATTCTTCTTTCTGGTTACCTATGGATAATTATCATTTCTATTTTTTTTTCCTTCTCCCTCTGGCTCTCTGCTCCTAATTCCCCTGTCTTATTTCCTCTCCCACCCTCCTTTCTCCTGCTTATTTCTCATCACTTCTTGCCCCTCGTGCTGACTGGGGAGACCTACTGCACTCATCATGGCCAGGGGGGGCAGGAGTCGGACTGTCTTGACAATGGGTCAAGGCAAAGAGAAATCAAATATTTCAGAGTAAATTGATACCCAGGAAAGAATCAGCATCGGAGTCTTTGAAAATACTCCACACTACCTCAGGCCCAGTTCCCTAGAAGTAGAGCAGGAAAGGGTGATTCTCTAGAGGGGGGTGAGGGAAACAGGATAGGGCAGGTGAAGTTGCCAGCCACGTGGATTCCGCTACAGTGTAGTTTCAGCCTGATGCCACGGAGGGGTGGGGGTGCTCTGGGGTTTTCCCCCCAGACCTGTCAACCAATGACTGCCGCTGATCTCCGAGACAGGGCCTAACCCCCAGGAATTTTTAGATAGTGCTTTTGTGTTTTTTTGTTTGTTTGTTTTTGCTTTTGTTTTTTGTATATTTTTTAATTGGAGTTCAATTTGCCAACATATAGTATAACACCCAGTGCTCAGTCCGTCAAGTGCCCCCCTCAGTGCCCGTCACCCAGTCACTTTGGATTGCCAAGGGCAGATCTCAGGGAAAGGGGTGGCTGAGTGCTCGGTGCAGTTGAGGGCTCTGCGCATCAGGCTGGCAAACGGGATCTGAGCACCACATCCGCAGCATAACTGCACCCACCCTTTGAAAACCTCCTGGAGAATCATTGGCTTCCTTATCTTCCCCATTAAACTTATGTATTCCCTCAAGCACCATTTAATTCAAGGGAATTAAGAACTCTCTTTTCTTTTTGATTCCCATCTGCATTGTGTTTATTTTCATTCATTACGCCTATTGTGATGATCTACTCCTTCCGGCTGCAAGGCAGATCGCAGAGGTGTTCCTGGCTCGACTCGGGAACCTTCATGCTGTTTCTATCAACTACATTCACAGCCCATCTGTAAGATCAGGACTTCCTGTGTATTATTTGTGGCTGTGTGTCAGGAGCATTTATTTGAAAATTCTTATCCCTGGGATCTGTTTTGACCCTTCAGTGTCCTCTGCCTGACTTGATCGTGTGAATCCTCCCACCAGCCTCATGGGGCACCATCACCTCCACCTGTGCTGGGTCCTGCATCTTGGAGGGCCTCGCCCTAGCCTTCCCTGGGGCATGTTATGGGGCCACTTAAACATGCTCATCCATTTAACTCACCCATTTACCCCTTCTAGGCCATACTTTGGGGAGCCAGGAACCTGGAGTCCCCCTGGCCTGTCTCCAGGTCCTACATAGCCTCTTGCCAGTTCATTGGTCCTGAGAACAGGCCATGCAAGAACAGTGTGTGCACCCCGGGCTGATGGGTGGCCACCTGGAGAAGTCACAGTCAGAGCTGGATATGCAGGCTGGAGGATGGACATGTGTACTCAACTGCACGGTGTCTCCCAAAAATTCCTGTCCACTTGGAAACTCAGAACATGAACTTATCTGGAAATAGAGATAATTAAGAACTTATCTTAATATAAGTTAAGATTCAGGTGGAGCCTAACTTCAATAACTAGTGTCCTTATAAGAAGAGAGACACAGATGCACAGGGTAGGAGGCCATGTAAGGAACAGAGGCAGAGATTGAAGGGACATAGTCACAAACCAAGGAACGCTCAGGATGGCCAGCCACCCCCAGAAGCTGGAAGAGGCAAGGAAGGATCCTCCCCTGCAGGCTTCAGAGGGATTAAGGTCAGGATGACACCTTGATTTCCAACTCCTGGCCTCCAGAGGTGTGAGAGAATAGATTCCTGTTGCTTTAAGCACCCAGTCTTAAGCACCCTGTTTGTCCTTTGTTACAGAAGCCCCAGGAAACTACTATGATGGATACACATGAAGCCCATTATGGCGGGAAAATTAGTCTCAAGTGGGAAAAGAAGGATGACCCATCCCAAGCTGGGGTTCCCTGTGCTTCCATGTTTCGGTGCAGAACTCCAGGGGTTCTAAAACTTTTAAATTGAAACCTGGTCCTCCAGATTATTAGACAGATTAATCCTCCAGATTATTATACACATATATTTGTCAAGGGAGGAGAATAGAGATTTTTTTTTAACAGTGTGTTAGTTTGTAACTTTTAGAAACTTAAGACTTCAGCTGTACTCTTGGCCAGGTCCCCCCAAATGTTGGGGTGAGCCTACCCTGGACCTTTATTCCCCCAGCATTTATATAAAACTAGATTCATGACAGGCGTCCTATTTATGGAGTGCCTTCTGCTCTAAACCTATTAAGCAACACCTGCAACAAGCTTAACCCTTTCTGGATTTTCCTAAATGTAATTTTTTCCCTCCTTGAAGGCAGCTGAAAATTACTTCTGGTTAGTAAGGCAGCTTATCAGGCTGATGGCCTTCCTGTTTCCTTAAACCGACCCACAGCCTCACGCTGTCATGAGAAGGAACCATGGGGCCCTGGAGCCCGTGACCAGGGTGGGAGAAAGCCTGCTCCGGATCACTTTCAAGAGCACATCTTCAGTTCCCAGTCTATGTCTCTGGCAAGTCCCCAGATTTATAACATTCAAATCAGTGTAATTTGGATTGCTTTGTTATGAAGAATGATCTGGGCACCCCTGTGCCCCACACCCCCAGCCTCATCATCAATGCTTTGCCAAGGCTTTGCTTATCTAAATGGCCAGCATGTTTAAGAAGAAGGAGGAGGAACACGAGGAAAAGGAGAACCAACAGCCCCATTCAAATAAAGCTCAGTCTTCAAAGAAGGCTCTAGGCTGAGGGAGGAGCACCCACGTGCTGGGCTCTGTGCTCCTGATAGAGCATCCAGATGTGACCCTTGCCCCCCAGGGGCTTATGAGCCAGTTGAGCCACTAGTGGGGGTCAATCCCCAAATGTTCCTCTCTGGGCCCTTTACCTGTGACCCAGGGATCCCCCTGCAGAGGGCACCTCCATTCTGTTCCAAGCTGAGTGAGCACATCTTCTACCCCTGCCCCCTGCCCCATTCCCCTCAGCTGCTCAGAAAACAAATCCTTAGCTAACATGTTCCTGGGAGGAACCTGGAGCAGAATGGAATCGGGAGCCACTAACCCTTAGACACTGTTTACTGGAGGAGAGCATATAGACTACCCCATTTTGGTGGTGCCATCATCCCCCTTCCCAGAGGGCTTCCTTGGGTGGCCACAGTGACACAACCAGAAAAAATGGACGGGTGACTACTATCCCTTGTGTGTGTCTGCGGAGTCAGGTGGTGGGGGAAGCTGGATCAATATTCTACCGTTTTCTCTGGGTGTGACTGGGGGGAAGTCATCTGACCCCTACGAACCACTGGTTCATGTCCATACAGTGTCAGTGACAGGGCTACCTCTTGGGAAGGCAAGAGCTGAATGACGAGATATGGTCAGGATGTTCACCATATTCCTTGGAAAACAGGAAGCGTACATCTCTTTGGGAGGCGGTGCAGGATGTCAAATTCCATGGCCTTCCTGCCTCAGGACACCGGCTCTGTGCCATCCATGCCTTACTCCCATCCCCCGGGCCCACAGTCCACATCTACTTCATTGACATCTCAGTAGCAGTGGCTTCACTCCGAGATCCAGGGCTAGGCTGGGGGGCAGGGTCCTGGGGGCAGGCGGGGTCCCTGTTGGGCAGCTCCCCAGCCTTCCTGACTACGTGAATCACACATACTGAGAGCAGAGCACAGCTGGCTTTCCGAAACCACTGGTCCCTTGTACCCACGAAACCCCGGCCCCACCACTCGCTGAGGCTATAAACAGCACTTGTGCTTGCAGACACAGGAAAAGGGTACTTCAAGCAGGCATCTTAACCTCCAAAAGCTCAGTTTTAAAATCAAGGGCCTCTTCATCCAGAACACGAGAGAAACACGGGAAGGGGAGAGCAGGCTGGAGGAACTGCAGGAGGGGAAAACATCTTGGAAAGAGATTTGGTTCATTTCTTTTCATCTTTATACCAACAAGGCACAAAAATTAGACTTGGTTTTTAAACATGCAATTTTTCAGCATGGCATCTATTTTCATCCAAGTAATGGAAAAGTCATCAACATGCAGTCTCAGAAGATTCAGAAGATACAGACTCTCTTTCCTCCATGGAGCCTGCCCATCCCCGGCCAGAGGGCTGTCCCCTGGTCCCTGAATTTCTCACTGCCGTCTCAGAACTGGAGTATGTAGTTACCTAGACAACTCAATCTAGTCCTGCTTTGACTGCCATATTCTGTTCAAAGAAACAAAAAACTTGAATTTACTTAGAGCAGCAGCTTTCTGATTTGCAAGCAGAGGAATCACTGGAGCACCAAATAAAATGCAGATTTCCAGGCTCCACTCCCAGAGATTCCAATTCAATAGTAGAGCCTGGGAACTGGCATTCCTAACAAATGTCCCCTAGCCCTGCCATCTGACAATTCTTAGGCCTGCTGTTCCCAGGACCACATACAGCACCTACAGACACTCTGCAAGATGCTTTTTTTCTAACCTTCAGATTATTGATTTGAGGGATTACAAAACCTTATCATAAGAAAAGTTGTCTCTGACCTTAAGTTGGAGGAATTGAAGCTCAGAGGAGTTCGGTAACTTCCTCCAGGTCCCCCAGTGAGGAAGGGGTAGATTTTACTAGCGTGTCTCCAATTCTTAAAGCCACCCACTGTTCCATCTCCCGGACAGATATGAGTGCCCCTGTTTCCTCATCTGTTAGCAGATACAATAGGAGGAGCACTGTAAGAGTAGATAATGATCCCAGAGTGCTATCTAAGGTGGTATTAAGCTTAGCCAAATGAAATTGTAGACATTCAACCATTTATAACCTTCAAATGCAGCAGTGTCAAATGGGTCTATCTAATAATTGTGAATTGCTGGGTCCAGTAGCTGACATAAAGCAATATTCAATAAACATTAAGTATTATTAGAAGCTACTGTAGGTAGAATGGTGCCTGCCCCCAAAGATATATTGACATCATGGCCCCTGGTACTGTGCATGTGACCTCTTTGGAAATAAAGTCTTTGCAGATATAATTCATGAAGTTTAAATGAGGTCATACTGGATTAGGGTGAGCCCTAAATGCAATGACTAGTGTTCTTATAAAGGGAGAGATTTAGATACACAAACACACAGAGGGGAGAAGGCCATATGAACAGAGATAGAAATTAGAATGATATAGCTACAAGCCAAGGAAAGCCAAAGATTTCCAGGAACTACCAGAAACTGGAAGAGACAATGAAGGATTCTCCCCAGAACCTACAAAGGGAATGTGGTACTTCCCACCCCTTGATTGGCCTTGGGGCCCCCAGAACAGTAAAAAAAATAAATTCTTGTGGCTCTAAGCCTCTAAGTCTATGGTAGTTTGTTAGAGTGACCCTAGGAAACAAATATGGAAGCTTTATTCCTCTTATTATCTTTGATGGTGGCATCACCACTACCACCACCACCATCACCATCATTCATCATCCACCATCACCACCACCATCACCATCGTCACCATCACAACCCACCACTATCACTAGTATTCACTATCCAACATCATTCACCACCCAGTCTCCTCCCTGTCTACCACCACCACCACCACCATCACCATCACCCCCATCACCACCATCACCCCCATTACCATCCACCACCATCACCATCCACCACCATCACCATCCACCATCATCACTACCATCACCATCACCTTGTAGAGTACAAGGCAGGGCACCAGACTCAGATCACAGAACAGTGAGCTCTGACTGGTGCTGATGGGTGGTAATGGGGCTGCTCATTCTCAATCATATCCTCTACTTGGACTCACCCAGTGCAGACTGGTTTGATTTCCATCCAAATTTTTAAAATATTTTTTTTTATGATATACACACATTTGTGCTTTTTGATGCTTTCCCAAGCTCCCTCTGGCTTGTGTAATGTAGACTTCTCCCCAGGGAAATGTTCAAGAGACAGAAAGACGGAAAAACGGTAGCCGCAGAGCACTGGGTAAACATTAGCTCCTTTCATAACCTTCCTTTCTTGGATGACAAATCTGTGGTGGGGCCCCCAAATCCCAAGGAGGCCCACTTCAAACATTTATTTGGATCAGTCTAAAGGGTCGAGGACCCGCTGTGTAAAAAGTCACTTAATGTACACTGTTTGGCTAAAATTTGCTGGCACAAAAATTTCAAAATGGAGTCCATGGCCCATTTCATATGTTATTTTCAATCAAGACAAGGTAGCCAGTGACCTTTGTTTCAGTTTTTTTTTTTTTTTTTTTTTTTTAATTTTTATTTATTTATGATAGTCACAGAGAGAGAGAGAGAGAGAGGCAGAGACATAGGCAGAGGGAGAAGCAGGCTCCATGCACCGGGAGCCTGATGTGGGATTCGATCCCGGGTCTCCAGGATCGCGCCCTGGGCCAAAGGCAGGCGCCAAACCGCTGCGCCACCCAGGGATCCCTGTTTCAGTTTTTGGATAGAAGAGACACTTCACCATGGTCCCCCGTCTTACTCTCCCCTCTCGCCAAAAATGGAAATAAAAAATCATGATGCCCTAAATTCTTCCAGTTCAATGACCATATTTTCTAAATAAAAAAGTGGAAACAGACACCATGATTGACAGTGGGGCAGGACATTTAAAATCTGAATTGTTTGAGACAGTCTGCTCATGAAGGCACCCTCTAGACTGTCACCCCATCTACTCAGTAGGTCTTTGAGCCTTGGCAAGTCTCTTCATCTGCCCACACCTCAGTTGACTCCTCTTTATGCAGTCAGTTCTATCATATTAGTTGCCTGTTAGAGTTGTGAGTAGCCAATGGGTAATGAACAAAGAGTTCCGTAGAGTGACAGTCATGTAAGTTCTCAATAAATATTAATTATTAGTATGATTTTTTTTTCTCTTTAGAGAGGAAGGCTTTTACTTTGCCAATTGTATATGTCAGAAACTTGACATACGTCTCAGTTAGAATTACCACCTGGAATAATAGGCATTATTTTGCAGTTCACAGGGTGTAAGCAATGTACTCAAAGTCACACAGCTACTCATGAATTTGAGCCTGGCTGGAGCTCAAAGTCTTTATCCTTTCCTGTATACCATGTTGGACTGTTCAGAATATTTTCACTCAAAACAAAGTTTCCCCCCTATAAAGATGACCAATGGCCTTGATCCTTTATACTGAGTCTTAGAAAGGCTTAGCCTTCTGATCATCCTGACCTGTCAGAGTTGGAGTGCCAATGGCACATGAAGAATTCTGTGGCTCAAGCTCAAACCCCTGAGTTCTCTCTGGGCTCCAGAACTAGCCACATGAGGCTGGACTACAGATTGTAGTGTCTGCCAGCCTGTGGTGGGGCCACTCTTCTATTCTGGACAAGCAGGTTTTTCTCTTGGAATTAGACTGATGATCCCATAATCCATGTGCTGTCAGTGGCTCCCCAGAGACCCAAGTCTCCCAGGGTGCGGCTCTCAGGCCATTTGCATTCAAATCCCCTGGGAAGCTGGTTAAAATGCAGATTCCTGGGCCCGTTTTAGATTTGCCAAACCTAAATCTCCAGTGGTAAATCAGATGTCTGCATTATTAACTCGTGGCCCAGTGACAGGATTCTTCTGAATCTTTGTGAACCATAGATGTAGCCGTAGCCTCACTGTTTCTCCTCTAAGACAGCTAGCCAAAGGTGGGTAGGGCATGATGGGGGAGGATATCCCTGAAAATTAAAAAGAAGAAGATATGATACCTTAGTCCATTCAGGCTGCTATAACAAAAATGTCATAGGCCAGGGTGGCTTAAACAACAAACATTTATTTCTCACAGCTCTAGAGGCTGAGAAGTCTAAGATCAAGGGGCTGATAGATTTAGTGTCTGGTAAGAGATGCTTCCTGGTTCACAGATGGCCATCTTCTCACTGTGTCATTATGTGGTAGAAGGACAAGAGAGTAATCAGGGGTTCCTTTTATAAGGGCACTAATCCCATTTATGAAGCCTCCACTCTCATGACCTAATCACTTGCCAGGGCTCCACCTTGAAATGCCATCACATTAGGGTTTAAAATTTCAATACACAGATTTTGAGGGGATACCAACATTCAGTACATAACAGATGAAGTACCTGAACCCATCTGGATCCTATGAATATCCACATATGGTGGAGAAAGTAATGATAACCCCATGGATGTCCATGTCCTAATTTCCAGAACCTGTGAATATACTATGTTACACAGCAAGGGGGAATTGAGGAGGCTAATTACTGATCTTAAAAAAAAGGGACTCTCCTGGACTATTTGGATGGGCCCAATGTAATGACAATTGTGGTTTATAGTGAAAGAGGAAGGCAGAGGTGGTTAGAGTGGCAATCTTGGTGGCTTTGAATACAGAGGAAGGGGCTATAAGCTAAGGAATGCAGGTGGCCTCAGAGGCCAGAAGACAGATTCTTCCCTGGAGCCTCAAGGAGGCACCCAGCCCTGGCTGACACCTTGATCTTAGTCCAGTGAGACCAATTTTGGGCTTCTGACTTCCAGAACTGTAAGATAATAAATCTATGTTACTTTAAGACACCAAATTTGTGTTAATTTGTTACAGCAGCAGTAAGAACCTAATACTTGAGAGAAATGGAGAGTGGGTTGGTATGGCTGTAATGGAAAGGGTAAAATCCAGTCCCTTTCGGAGTCTTAGGCTGTTCCTTTGTCAGTATCCTCGGAGCCTGGCTACATGCTCAGACCTTTGCGGAAGCTGGCGGATTGCTTTATGCTCAGCCAGACTCAGGGCCCCAGGAGGGTCCCAAGGAGTTGGGAATGGGAAGTGGAGAGCAGTTCTGGATTCCCTGAGGACCCAACTAAACACGTCTTAGGTGTCTTGGCAAAAACAATGACAACACTACAAAACAAAACAACAAAAGAATTTCAACATTGGTGGATTTTTGCAGCAATGTACGACCAATAAGTCCAGAGGGACACTGTTTTGATTTCAACATTTCTTCCTTTCATATTATGGTGCCATACCTTGCAACATTTTGGATTATATAAAATGCAGGTGAAAGAGAGGGACAAAATAATTTCATCTAAATTTTGTGGCCTCTGATCAGTCTTTGGCAAAGGGCCAATCAACAAACATCAGTTGTGAGTTGCTGACGAGTGAACCCTGAGACCAAAGGACCAGGGATTCGAAGGAGAATTCTGAATATAGAGAAGGGAACCGGGTCAAAGCAGAGGGTAGCAGGCAAAGAAGACACAGGGCAATGGTGAGAAAATAGCCCTTTCTGTGGGGTGGTGGGTGGCCAGGGAGCCCCTGGGTTGGAGTGTTAAAGGTACACAGTTACAGGCAGAGAAGGGTATTGGCTGTTGGTGTGCTTTGGGGTCTACCCTGGAGGCTATAACCCTTCCTACCCTAAGCCCCAGGCACAGAGCTGGGTGGGATGGCTCAGTCACAGATGAAAGCCGCCCTACTGGGCATCCGCATGGGGCGCTGCTGTGGTCGAGTTCTCAGCAATTCCCAATCCAAGTGCAGAGATGAAAGCCCCAAAGCCCCTCCTCGGAGGCATTTGGCAGAGGAGAGGCACAGACGGGGGGCCTCCAGGGAGAGGGGAGCCAGGGAGCCAGGAGGCACCCCTGCCCCGGGTCTGTTACTCTTGGGCCCGGACTAAAGGGGGCTTCGGTTTCTGCACTTTTCATGTGGCGTCTTTCAAAATTGAAATCCACTTGAAGTGGTTTGGGTTTTTCTCTTCCTCGCCTGGTGTTTGCTGTAGAGAAATACCTTCAAACGCAGACGGCGTTGCTCGGTGCCTGTCACTGAGCATGTTCAGAGGAACCCAGAGAGGCCACATCAAGCCCAACGTTTCCATCAGAGACGCCGGGGTTGGGCCCCCCTGGGCCCCCACTGCTGCTCACTGGGCCAGCGTTTTCTTTTACCACGTCCACCCCTCCAGCCTTGGCTCACGTGCCTGTTCTCTGGGAGAACAAGACGCCTTTGTTTCTCCAAGCAGACTCTTTTGGAGGATTTGGAGGCCACTGCGGGGTCCCGTGTTCTGTATGGACCCCATCTTACTCATTTTTGAGTCTGCAGGGGAGGCAGAGGGAAAAGGGGTAGAGCCTCACTCTTTTTTCTGTGGCCAAGATAGCAGCTCTTTACTCATCCTGGCCCCCCTGTGATGCTGGACACCCTGGATTTTTCTGGGTCTCCCATCAAGCTCCTTATCTCCCCATCTATGACAAATTTGAAAGAAAGCATTTAGTTCCATTGGCTAAAAGAAGCAAGAAAGCTAGATAGATATCCCAAGTCATAACCCACAGAGACATCCTGCCTTGCTCCGTGTCATATTTCAGAATAATTTAAGCCATAGGGATGTATACTGATGGTCTTTCACCAATACCAGTAATCAATCTTTATTGATACCAACAGACCTGAGTATGAGAGAGAAAATAAGCAACTTAGGGTCCATGGATATATACTTTTTTTAATTACCCAGAGCCTGTGGCTGTCTACTCATATATACATAATTCTAGAGACTGGCGGGGGAACGTTGAAGCTCTTTCTTTTGCAGCTAAAGGAATTCTAATCCAAAAGTCTTGCGTGACATGGCCAAGGTCCCTGGGCACTTGCGCTGCTGCACGGAATGGCCTTACCTATATTATGAGATATAAAGGTATTTGCATACATCAGGAGACTTCGACATTTTCATAGTACCTATGGAGGTTATGGGTCTTTTGAGGTCTATATGCCCCTTTTGTAAATGGAGAGGCAGGGACGTAGGTCCCTGGTGTGAGTCACACTCACAAGCCTTGACTGTGTACCTCCAAATCAGAGTGGCCAGTGGCCTCCCAAGCCTCACTGGGTCACTGAGCCTGTTGGAAAGTTCAGCAGGAAAGAAGCCTGTGCATTAGTCCACACAAAGCAGGGCCAAGGGGGAAGTTCTCCATCCTTCTCCTATAGTCACGAGTGCATTCACTTCTTGAGAAGTGGTTGAGCCAGAGAGCCACTCCATCTAGACTAGAGGTTTGTTTTTTGTTTTGTTTTGTTTTGTTTTATTGGAAGCAAGTCAGTCCTGCCTAAGGCAAGGATGTGTCTGGGACAAACTCTCTCCTCAGTGGCTCGGCTGGCCTATGAAACAGAGGCCTGAAGAGATGATGTCTTGCGGCCTCCTTGCTTGCAAATGGGGAACCGGAGGCCCAAAGCCTGGGGTGGAATGCCCCAAGGTCTCATGGACTCGGTACAGAGCCAGGACTGCCAGCTCGTGGCCAGTTCTCCTCTCTGCCCTTGGCCACTTTGGCTTGCAAGGGCAGCTGTGGCGCTTTGGGCCCTCAAGAAATGTGTCACACTAAACTGAAGTCAGCAAAGAGCAAAGGCCCTTGCAGCCTTTCGGGCACCACACAACACACTCATACACTAGGATGCTTCTTGCCTCAGTGTCCTCCGTGGGGGCTGGCTGGGGAGGGGACCTTTTTTTGGAGGGCTTGCTCTGCTCCCCCGTCCCAGCTGCTCCACGATCCCTGATCTCTGGGCCTTTTAGCTCAGGCCCTATCCCTCTGTAGCCCCTTCCACTGGGGAGAGGGAGTTTTGAGACTTCTACTTCTGTAAAATGCAGGATGACAAAGGGACTGGGTTGCAGGAAAATGCAGAAACCCCTCAGAGCTGTGGTCTTTCTCCAAATGGAACCCACGCATTTATTTCTTGAGAAAAGGCTGGGCTGAGTTCGCCTCCAAGACCATGCTTCCAGATTTGGGATTTTAGTAGAAGCAGCGATGAGGCAGTGATGGGGCTTAGGTGGAACCCTGCTCGGAGAGGCTTGCCCCTGAAATAGAAAGTAGGTCTGGGGAGGCTGGAGTTGCTTACTTCCCTTGGCTCCCTTGGCTCCGGCTGCTACCTCCCCACCCCCGCCTGGGGCAATTTGCATGAGAGGAAGTCTGAGAGGCAGGGACAGCCCCTGGCCTTGAAGTCACAGGCCACAGGGAAGGAAGATGAGCCAAAACCGGAGTGATTACCGCTCTGCTCTGGCCCTGAAGTTCACCGGGGTTTCAAAACGGCCATATCTTCACCATGACCTTATTTCTGCACCGGGCTGCTATTCATCGCAACTAGTTCTTAGATTTATAAAAAAAAAAAAAAAAAAAAATACAAAAAGCTTGGTGACAAAATCAGTCGGGGCACTGGCTTCTTTGGGATGGGAGCCGTGGCTCAGGTCCCCCTGCACGTCTCCACCTGCACCCCCATTTGCCAGGCAGAGGGAAAGATGTGTAAAATCTCTGGCCAAGGTGAACCATCTTCTTCTCTGGCGGCTGTAGGCTCAGCCCTGGGGGAGCCAGTGAGCCCAGACCCAAAGGCAGAATGGGAGGTGCTGCTAGGAGTCACTCAGGGGCGAAACAGCCCCCGCCTCTGACCCATTTTTCATTCCTTATTGGGCTTCAAGTTCCATAAGGAAACACAAAGACATGTTGAGGCGATAAGCAAGCACTTTGTGGCTGGGTAAAAGAAATTCAAGTTCTTTCCAGAAGAACCTGGGCAAGAAAAGGCAGAAAGAATGGAAACTAGCTACTGTCAAACACTTGCTTGGGGCAAGCCACGGCTCCGAGCTCTGATCCCAATTCCCACCCTTTTAGGGGGTCCTGACTATGACTCCCATTTTTCAGGGAGGCTCGAAAGGGGGAAGTGACTTGCTCACGGTTATAGTGTCAATAATAACAGAGGAAGAACTCAAATCCCGAGGAATGTGACCTCAGAGCTTGAGAGTGACTTTGCTCCAGGTGGCCAGCGGTGCCTTGGGCATTTATTTCCCAGGTTTGCAGGCCTCACTTGAGGGTGATGCACAGGCCTGGCTGTAATGGCACTTGTGTGCCTGGATGTCATTCAGGGAGGGTTTGGGCTAATTATCTAAGTAACTGAAAAGTTAGACGAGATGTGCTGATCTTTAGTCCTTAATTTCAATTTGTAAGCAACCCCGTGCTATATTCCAGGCATTTTGCTCACTTCTCCCTCAGAGTCAATGGGCTGACAGGTCAAGTTGGGGGACCCAGAAGAGAGAGAGAAATGAGCAGAGAGAGGCTGGGGATGGGGTGGGGTGGTGGGGTTGGGGAGGTGTCAGTCACTGCCATGACCAAGTGGTGGCAAGTGAGGCCCAGGTGAAAACATTAAGGGGATTAGGGCTGAGAGAGGCCAGGTGATTGATGTGCATTAGGATCACAGTTGGGATTAAATGAATGTCTTCACACCATGACTTTTTGCCCACCATTTTACACTTCCATGAGTTTGGGTTAAACACAGAGACAACACATCCTACTTTAATTAAACAACAAAGGTAAAAGCCTTGAAAACTATCTATAATAATGTCCATTTTTGGAATACCCATGTGTGACTCAGGGCTTTGAACCTATTCTCCCTGGTGGTAGATGAGGGTGACGCATAGGGTGATAGAAACGACTTGATTTTCAAATCAGTTGTCCCCCCTCCCTCCCGAGAGCTTCTTGAAGAGTTGACTTCAGTAGAAGATCAAGGATCAGTAATAGGCAAGCCCTTCCTCCCATGGCTTCCCTCCCTCAGTTTTCCCTGTGACTTGGCACATCTTCTTTGAGCATCTCCTTAGAGTTTGGTACTGAATTAAAATGTGGGAAGTGTGGGGGTGGAGGGAACTGGTACCAGGAAGTATGAGGAAGGCAGGAGCCGAACTTCAAGAGGTGGACATTCAGTTCCATGGGAAACAAGATGGGGAAAGCACGTTCCCTTGGATTCAGACACCTGCATCAGGAAGATGCTGGGTGTGGCTTGGATCATTCAGGGAAGCCTTCCTGGAGGAAGGTTTGGTTTTCCTCTCAGAGGATGACTGTGTCTTAAAAGCAAAATGATGGTCTTTTTGTCTGACCCAGTGGAGGCAGCATTTGCCTTTGGGGTTTTTGGGTTCAAATCCTGGCTCTGCCATGGTCTGAGTGAGTTATTTAACCTCATCAATAAAATGGACACAAATTATAATGCTCAGTGACAATACGGATTCAATAAAATACCATAGTTTAGCATAGTCAAAATCACGATGGTGATTTTCAAGGGCAAGCAGCAAGTCTTGCTCCCTTACCACTGGCGAAATCCCCTGGGCGTTTCAAGCCCAGAAGGTATCTCTGTTCTCTATTCTCTCTGGTTTGGGAGGCGACCTAGGTTCAAGTGTGAGCTCTACAGTTTATGACTGTGTAATCTCGCTTCTCCAGCTTCTACTTCTTTTCCAACAAATGGGCATGAGGGGTTACAAGCTCCCTGGATCTCTTCCTACACAAAGATTCTGCTCTTCAGAGTCCCGCCGATGGGGGATTATTTCAGACTTTCTCATCTCAGAGCCATGACTCCCCATCTCTCCATCCTGCACCCTCTCCTGAGCCTCTCCCCATCTGTCTGTCAGGATATGGACCAGATGTGTTTCCCTCTGATCTGCTCCATCCACAGACATAGGCTTGTGTCTGGTTTGCCTGCTGGTGGGCCTGGGGCCATCCAGGAAGAAACAAACATCCAGGTGCCAGAACCAATCTTTCAGGAGACCAGAGGAATTAAGAGGTCTGGGACCACCTAGAAGTGGTGGTTGGAGACCAACATGAAATAATTTGAAGCCTACTTTGAAGCCCAGGAGTGAAGCTCTGGGAAAGTGTGAGTTACCAGAGAGAAGATAGGCACAAGAGTAGAGCAGGACTGGGTACAAACTCCCATGAATCTCCAGTCTCATCATCATGGAATCTTAGACTTGAAGGGACAACCCTCCACTCCCTGCCACCTAACCATGACAGAACTTGTTTAAGAACCTGTGGTTTAGAAAGTAGCATAGACACTTTGACCCAGACTGGCAGGAGGGAGAGAGAAAACAAAACAATGGGAAAATGAGGTCTCTGGATCCTGAAAAAAAAAAAAAATTATCATGAAGAAACAAAGTTAAATTTCAGAATGGTTCTGCCTCCGCTACCTTAGGGTAGAAGGCTCTGTTCTAAACTCTAAATACTCTTCCATTTTTTTAGGGAGGACATGAAAAGAGATAACCTCTTCTCTCAAGAATAGCCAGAGGGGCACCTGGGTGGCTCAGTCAGTTAAGCCTCCTCAGGCTCCTGGTTTCATCTTTCATCTCGGGTCATGATCTCATGGGTCCTGAGATAGAGCCCCAAGTGGGCTCTGTGCTCAGTGACGGGGAGGGGAGGAGAGGGGAGGGGAGGAGGTGCCTGCTGAAAGAGTCTCTCCCTCTGTCCTTCCCCCTACTCAATGTGCTTGCTTTCTCTCTCAAATAAATAAATAAATAATCTTAAAGAAAAAATAGCCAGAGATGGAAATCAGTTCTAATTCTACATAGTTATTCCCCATTCCTCTCTTGACTTTACTCATCAAATTATCCCCACGATGCAAGTGAAAGACGAAGGTGAGAAAGTGGCAGTGACTTGGCCAAGGAGCTTGGGTGTGATTACTTGCTTAACACCTGGCTTGGAAGCTCAATGAGGTTCCACGCCTCCAGAGTTCACTGCTCATCCTCCGGGCCCAGGCCAGTTCCTGGCACAGAGGAAGAACCTCGTAAACGTCTGTTCAATGACTTACACTGACATTTGCCCATGCTGTATACGTACAGAAAATACCAGTCACATCTCTATTTCTGTACCCAATTCCAATGCATGTAGGGGTTTTTCCCACACCACCAAGTGGTTCTTTGGCACCAGCTGGGTGTTCTACAAATTAACTCAATTCTGACACTATCTACACAGAGAAAGCATCAGATGCTACAGATTGGGGCCTCAGTTCTACAAGGCTGCCTCCACCCCAAGTTCAGATGCCAAATGCAAGTCCAGGTCACCCGGGCTGGTGACCAGCTAGCTATAGATCAGAGGTTACCAGGACTCCGTGCGTGGGTTCCATTCATCTGCTAGAGTTGCTCAAAGAATTCCAAGAAACATTTTACTTACCAAATTACATGTTTATTATGCAGGAACAACCAGTGGAAGAGATGGACAGGTGTGGGTAAAGGGTGTGGACCTTCCATGTTCTCTGAGAGCCTGCTCTTCCCCAATCTCCACCTGTTCACCAACCAGGACACACTCTGAACTATGTCCTTTTGGATTTTCATGGAGGCTTCGTTACAGTCATGATTGATTAAAGCATTGGCCACTGGCCATTGATTCAACCTCTAGCCCCTCTCCTCTCCTAGGTTGTAGAGGGGTGGGACTGGAAGCCCCAACCATCTAATCCTGTGGTTGATTCTCCAGGCAACCAGCCCCATCCTTAGGCAGTTCCAAAGGTCCCCTGTTAACATAAGAAATGACACCTGTCCCACCCTCTTCACAGGAAATTCCAAGGGTTTTAGGAACTCTGTGCCAGTGAAGGGGCCAGAGGCCAAATATTTATTTTTTATTATGGATCACAACATCCCACATCTTACGGGTGAAATGGCTGCCCTGGAACTCCTGCTCCTCTTCTTTGGCATGAACCGCAGGAGAAATGTGAATCTGATGCTTCTACTCATTGTTCTACTTGAAACATACATTATGAGAGAGCCAGACACTATGTCTAAGTTCTTCAGAAATGACTACAATTATTTTTTTTCCTCTTCTTCGAGTACCATTCACCCACCAGCTTGTAGAGACAGTATGCCCATCCTCTAATACTTGGGAGGGTATCACCCACTCCGCTGGCCTTAGGGTTGAGCCTCATTGCCATCAGAGGTGCTTTGGGGAGTACAGTTCACTGGATCCTTTTTCAGAGCACCTAGGAGAACTGCCTGATTCGGGGCGGACTCTACTCCAGAAGGAGGAGTATGATAGTAAGGGTCCAGCAATACAGCCCATCCCTCTGGCCACACCTCCTACCACTCCCTCATTTGCTTGCTCTGCTCCAGCAGCAATGAGCACATTTCCACTCTCACATTTCACATGCCTCGGCACATGCAATCCCCTCTGCCTGGAGCACCCTTCCCTAGGGTTGAATGAACAGAGGAAATGTCTGCCCAGGCTCTTGTCCTAACAGATTTTGTCTGAAGGCTTTCTCTTGAGGTCCAGAGCATTTAGCCGCAAAAATGTCCCAGAATATTTCTGTCCCAAGTCTGATGTCCTTGGTCTACATTTTCTATTGCTTTAGGCACAGAGCCCAGAGGACTATTTTGGACAGAGCCAAAGGCTGTATTAGAGAGAACATGAGTTTTAGACTGTGGAAGAGCTAGGTTCAAATTCCAGTTCTGATACTTATTGGTTGTATGGCCTTAGCTAAGGAGCTCAACTCTCAAAACTCAGATAACTTCATCTGCAAAAAACACCCATCCTGCACTGACATCATAACACAGAAACCGCGTGCCGTATGTAGTATGTGGTCCAACAAATGAGGGCAACTGGTCTCTCTCTTAAGAAGCATCTGCTGTGCTGCCCTCACCCCTCCTGGGAGGGAGGAACACTGAGTCTCACATTCATCTAGAGCCAATCCAGAATGGCTCCTGACAGGTCCATAGGAGCAACATAAGGAGAAGCAGAGTCCTTGCTACCCCCTTTCCACTGTCAGAAGAGAAGCTGGTTAGTCCAGCCTTCTCAGCCCTACACAGGGCTAGTGGGAGTGTCAAAGAAATTGTCTTTCAGGCCAGGCCTTGTCCTCATCACTTCCCTGTCTGCAGTGGGACCTTCTTGTCATGTGAACCTGTCACACGACAGGGCAAAGCCCCCCACCCTGGCCAGAAGCTAGTTCCTCTTTGCCTGTGGGTGCAGGTGGGGCTGGCCATCCCTCTGCCATGGGGAGAGGATTGGAGGGAAGCCCTGGAGGATTACATGAATGAAGACACAGTGATTCATCCTTCTATTCACCAAGCCTCTTACTGCATATTACTGAGCACCTACCATGTGGAATGTCCTGGGCCACGCCTGGGAGCCATGGTACCGCCAGCCGTGCCCCATCCCAGCTTCCACACCTGATCAAGGTCCTCCAGCTCCCTCCATCCCACTGCTCCCCACCACAGTCCCTTAGTTCAACCCCCATTTTGTCTCCTTGACTCTAAGAACAGCCTCTGCCCTGTTCCCTTTTCCTGGCACACCAGTCTGCTGCCTGAGTCATTTTTTCAAAATGTCAATCTGGTCATGTCAGTCTTGGTGTTTCCCACCTGGACCTTATACTCTGTACTCTGTTACACTAAGAGTTTTCTTTGAAAGAGTTCACTTTTTTTTTTTTTTTCCTCCCCTTGGCCTTATTCCAAGCAGATTCATCCATGAAGTTACAGACTGGATGCCAGTTGAGTATGATACCAGTGTGGGTTTTTAAAATACGTAATAAAAGGAAGAACGTTTGTTTACATGACGTCTGAGGCCATCAGGCAATGGAGGCACTACCCTCCCTGGGTGATGCTGGCCCAAGGATGACCATCAGCACGCTTTTACTCACCAACTCTTTATCCAGCACCTTCTATGTGCCAAGAAGTGTTGGGGATATAGTTCAAAAATAGCAACATCCTTGTCCTCCTAGAGCTTCTATTCTGGTGGTAAAACAGACAATAAAAATTAATATAAAGGAGTCAGGTGCATACAGGCTTTTAAGTGATGATGAGTATTAAGAGGAAAAAAAAAAAAACCAATAAGGGAGAAAGGGGCAGGAAAAATCCAGCTGTAGTAAATAGACCTTGGCCACGTCTCCAGCCCAGCTACTCTGACCCTCTTATCTCAAACTCTGTGCAGGAAGTTCCCACAATGCCCTGTACTCGTGGTGCCCACAATGCACCCATGCCTACAATGCTCCAGGCCAGCTTCTTGCACTGCGCCCAGCCCAGGGTCCTACAGTGCTCTAGGTCACGAGGCACACATCAAGTCGTGCATGCCTGCCAAGACCACCTTTGTCACATATGCCTCTGGCTAAGTCATCTTTGCTGTTTCCAGTCCACCAGGACATCATCTTCCCTGACACCCCATCCCTGTTAGGTTTAAGACCTGAGCAACCCTGGGTACCTTGGACCATTTCTGTAGTAGTCCTTCTCAGCCAATTTTGTCCTTTGCTTATCTCCTGTCTGTCCCTCCTACTGGACCCTTTAAGGCTGGGGTGATGCCACCTGCATTTTCGCCTCCCCACCCACAACTAGAGGCCCGGCCCGGGAGTACATCCTCCCTCGCAGCCCAGCAATCTGCCAGGGCCTCTGCGGTCCTACCCGGAGGCTCTCAGCCAAACCTCAGTGTTTATGGGCGGCGCCTCGCGGGGGGTTGAGGGGAGGTGGGCAGGATGCCCGGCCCCTCCCTGTTATCACCTCGGCATCTTTCGGACAATGTTGCCTCTTTTGAAAAGTTAGAAATGAATAATTCTACAGAAACAAGTCATTTAGAAAGTACATGCCCTCCCCCAGTTCTCTGCTGTAGAGATGAAAACATGCACAGAATTAGGAGATCCTCTTCCAGCTAGGTGGGGCAGGTGGCACAACCCACAGGCGGCCTGTCAGGGGGATGTGACCCTCAGCGGACACTCTGCAGTGAGGCTGTTTCCTGAATCCGGCTGTATTAACCTTCCTTCTCATCATAGCTCGTGCTTCCAGCTGTTCTTCTTGCTCCTTCCCACTGTCCCTGCCCCAGTTCCAGCCTTTCTTCCTCTCACCTGGGCCCCAAGGTGCCCTGTGAGGTGCTGGGTGGGGACACCCACAGGACCTGCGGGCCAATCACCGGATGGCAGTGATACACTCCTCCCGGGCTGCCCCCCGGAGACCAGGGCCGTGGCCCCAGTACCCCCCACCCCTGCCAAGGTACCAGCGCAGTCACCTCCTTCTCTAGGGAGGCAAGTTTTCACACAAAACAAAGAGCCATCAAGTGAAAGTCTCTCTCTTTTATCATTTCCTTCAGCATCTTCTACGTGCCCAATCCTGTTCTTAGCACTGGGCAGATGTGTGGACCGGAGAGGCAAACTTGGCTAGTTGGGAGCCTACCTTCTAGTGATGCGGTGTGGGGGAGCAGGCACTAATCAACCAACACATACATAATACAATTACATATTGTGATCAGGACTCTGAAGAAAGGGGGAACTTTGTGGGGCTTCAGGGAGATTCTGAGGTGATAAAAATCTGAATGACAGAAGGAATCCATGCTGCTAGGTGTGTGCATGTGGTGGAGAAGGTAGGGGAGACATAGTTGTCCAGGAGTAGGAAGAGCATGTGCAAAGGCCCTGCACTGGGAAGGAACCTGGCACACAGAAGGAGCAGAAAGGAGGCCAAAGAGACTGGAGCTGCTGGAGGAGGGGAGAGGGCAAATCAAGAGGAGGCAGGAAGCACTAGGCCTGTAAAGACTTGGCTTTTATTCCAAGTGCCCTGGAAAAGCCCCTGGTGACTTTGAAGCAGGGAAGTGTCACACCTGGGCACTCATCCCAGGAGTTAGGGGACACCTTCATAAAGGCATAGGATGAAGAGAATTTTTAACCTCCAAAATGACATCTGGGGGAATTTCTTTCCTGCTAGTCTGGTATGGTGGCCTCTGGGGTCCTCCAGAAATAGAGGCTCAGCTCTGTCCACCTCTCCTCCACTCTGCTTGCCAATTGGCACCACCAGTTGACAGTCTGAATCTGGGCCTCACACAGGCCGGAAGGCCTTGGGACGGAAAGGGGCTTCTTTAGCGTGTTCTTGCCGGGGCGGGGGCCCCCTCTTGAACAGACAGGGGGTGTCTATTGAGATCACACAAGCTCTCTATGTTCCCGCCTGGCCTAACTAACCACTGCAGCCCTTCTGGGGCCTGACCCCTAAATTCCTCTGCACCCCCAGGGCCCGGCAGCTCCTTGTTCCTCTTCCAGAGCCTGCTGAGGGTCATTGATAGGGTTAGAGAAGGAGCCAGAACTCTGGACAAGGATGAATAGGCAGTTTGAGTGCCCACTAGTGCCCATGAGAGACCTTCATGAGAACAACCAGGCCCGAGGAGAGACGCCCAGCCGCTGTGGGCTGGCTCCGTTACAGGAGAAAAGAGGAAAGCATTAAAGAGAGAGAGAGAGAGAGAGAGAGATTGGGCCCCAGAAAGGTCTCCCTGGAATAACATGGAGTGCAGCCCCCTTTGTTAGCCTGTGTCCCTCGGAGACTCCTGTCTGGGGATGGCATTGGGAGAATGGAAACCGGGGCCAGCAGTGGTCTCCACAGAGCAGGTGACCGACCATCCTGCTGGGGCCACCTCCCTGGACGCTGCATCTCACCAATCTCTGAAGCCTGGCACTTGTTCAACAGGCAGACTGCGCTCACTTGGGGACCCCAGAGCTCACAGCCAGCACGAATATTAGCAACAGCAAATAACCATGCACCCTGGAGACCTACACTCCACTCCTTTCTTAGGGAAGTCCGGGCATCTCCGAAAGTGCCGTCTGGGGCTCACAGGCAGCATAGAGGTCACTGCACGGCCAAACGTACACAGGCACGGCAGCTGCGAGGTAGTCATGTATCTACTCATTTTAACCGAGGGTCACCTTTTATCCTCATTTTAAAAGTCCAAAACCAGGGCACCTGGGTGGCTCAGTGGTTGAGCGTCTGCCTTTGGCTCAGGTTGTGATCCTGGAGTCCTGGGATCTAGTCCCACATCGGGCTCCTTGCCAGGGAGTCTGCTTCTCCCTCTGCCTGTGTCTGCCTCCCTCCCTCTCTGTGTCTCTCATGAATAAATAAATTAAAAGCCTTAAAAAAAAGTTCCAAACCCTAGTGCTATTGAATTATTTTTGGAAATCACAGAAGAGTGTGAAGAGGGAAACCAAAAAGCACCACCCGAGGATAAACACTTGTAATGCTACGGTGAGACCTTAAAGTCACTACTTCATGCATCTGTGCCTTTAAAAAACACCATCAATATTATACATATCATTTTATAGTCTCCAATTTTCACTAATAGCAATATTTTCTCTTATCATTAGTGTTCCTTAACACGATAATAGCTCATGTTTATTGAGCACATCAAGGTGCCACATTCTGCACATGCATCACATGTGTAGATTCCACACAAACAATGCAACAAGGTAGACCTTATATTCATTTCACAGGTGAGGAGTCCAAGGGACAGACATGCTGAATAGCTCATGTAAGGTCCAGCAGATACAGCACTGCAAAGCCCACCCCTCACTGCGACCACTGTCCTCACTGCAGTGATTAGCTGGTGAGAATTTACTTTAAGACATCCTATGGATGTTAGGGCTATTTCTGTATGCATTTTTATTTCTTTAGGATAATTTCTGGAAGAATGGGACAAAGCACGAGGACTTGTATTTTTAAATTTTTTTTTTGATCTTGAAATAATTTTAGAGGCACAAGAAGTAGCAAAAATAGTACAGAAAGGTCTCGGCTCCCTGCAATGATAATATCTCCTATAACCACAGTACACTAGCGAAATCAGGAAATGAACATTGGTGCTATACCATTTGCCAGGCGACAGATCTTATTCAGACTGCAACAGTTTCTACATGCGCTCTTTGTTTTAAATGTTCTGTGACATTTTATCTTCTGTATCGATGCATGTGAGCACCAATGGGGAGATTTTTCAGGCTTAAAAGGTTTTTCAGGAGAAAGAGGCCTCTGCCCACTGTGCATGTTGGGCGTTGTTGAACAGACCTGGGAAGCAGTGTCCAGAACTCAGAAAGGGTGGTCAGGTTGCTAAGGAAACCTGCCTGTTCCAGCCCAGAGACCCAGCCCATGGCTAAGACCTCATAGTGGGCATGTGACTTGTCAGTCTTCGTACTGTCAACACAGCTACCTCCTGGGGTGTCCTTGTCCAGAGAGCAGGATGGTGGCCTGAATTTTTGGGAGGCACAACAAGGGTGCCAGAAAGAGCACTGGGCTGTGGGTCAGGAGAGCCTAGTTGAAATCCTAACATGACCTCAGGTCAGCCACCAAGTCACCTGCAGTTCATTGTCCTCATGTGTAAGGTTCGAGAATAAAATGGATGCTCTTCGCATTGGAAGGGTGACCTGCTGACGCTCATCATCCTCTTGGCCACCACAGTTCATCAGGGGAGCCACCTATCCAACAATAACGATTCTCAGCGTTGGGCAACTCTTAGGCCAAGTGCCATGCAGAGCACTTGACAGACGCATCTCTTCCTCCAAATAGAGTTGCAGGGAAGCGGTTACTCTTCCCACCCACAGGTGAGGACAGGGAGCCACAGCTGGTCAGCAGCAGTCTACACAGACCCAGAGGCCACGGTTAACAGCCAACCAGGCCATCTTCCCTCCCACACTGCCCATCCTTCCCAAATCTGCTCTTACAGTTGAAGACCATCTTTTCCCCAGACCAAGGATGGCCCATCAGTCAAGAGTTTAGAAGTGGTTGCCTGTGACCCCCAGCTAAAATCTCCAACAGGCTCTCAAGATGAGCTCTAAGGCCCCTTCTGGCAGAAAAGCAAATTTGATATTGCTGTAAGGTAAATGCTGCCTAAATATAAAAGCATGGAGATCAGTTCCAAATGGATTTTCTGGATGGATCAGGTTTTTACTCATTCTGAAAAGGAGGCAGGTAGCGAATTTCACTGCTGTCACTTGACGCAGGAGGTTGCTGTCTCCCAGAATGAGAATAGAAGGCACCCTTGTCACTTCTGATAACCATTGTGCCCCAGAATCTTATACTGTAGACCTGTACGGAGGGAGTGCTACAGGTTGGTGTCAAAGAGCCAGGGGGCTATTTGATAGAAAAGGCAAAAGCCAAGCTGCTGCTTCTTCTTCTTCTTCTTCTTCTTCTTCTTCTTCTTCTTCTTCTTAAGATTTACTTATTTATTTGAGAGAGAAAGAGAGAGAGAGAGAGAGAGAGAGAGATAGCAAGCAGTGGGAGAGGCAGAGGGAGAGAACCTCAAGCATACTCCCTGCTGAGCGCAAAGCCCCACGTGGATCTCAATCACACCGTCCATGAAATCATGACCTGAACTGAAACTAAGATCAACCCCTGCTTTTCAGAAGTCAGTCAGAGATGTGGATACGGTAGGGTGCATTTGAGGGGGTGTATGTGCAGTTACCTGATTGGATTGGGTGTGAGACACCTGGAAGCAATCTGGCCCTCGGTATGTTCAGAAAGAAGACATTTTCAGGACACGTGAAACTGCATCAGTGAACAGTGGCAGACAAGGGGCCAGAGCAATGTGACTGCTTGATCTCCAAAGACTTCAGCAGTGCAATATCACAGCTTCACCTATCAGGTTCAAGGCTGCATCACGTGACCCGATTTGGGGATTCCATTCTTGGAATTTTTCTTAAAACAGAACAGTTAGGCTCTGCTATAGCTCAGACAAGTTGATGAACTCAGAAAGGTCAGGCGAAATGATGAATGGTTGAGCTGGTATTTATGTTCCGAAACAGAACTTGGTCCGTGTAGTTGAGCTGGTACAGTCTGCAACCAACTGAGCTAAAGGGAAGGAAGGATCACGGTCTGGTATAAAGGTGGCAAACCTTTATTTTCTTGAGGGATGATGCTGAGGGAGCAGTCCAAGGCCATGATTCTGGACTAGTCGGGAAAACACAGAAAGTCAGTAGTGACCACATCATTCAATGCCTCCCCCAACAATACTTTTTCCTTAAAAAATACAAAACTACCTTTCAGAGATTCATATAGTTATCCTACCTGTAACAATCAACCATAAATAAGTAATTTAAGATACAATAAAAATCATCTATGCACAAATATATTGTTTTGAGTATTATTTATAATGGTAGAGACTGGAAACAAATGTTCAATAAAATGGAGACAATTAAATAAACTGTAATGTGATCCCTGGTTGAAATACTATGAAGTCATAGAGTGATGCTCGCTAAGAGAGTAATAACGGCAAAATAGTGGTGCTGCTGTGTTAAATGGCTAGATGCTATAATCCCAGCAATGCCTCTAAATCCTTTGGCAGGAAATTATTTCAAAATGTTGAATAAGGGCATGGTTGATTATTCTTCTCTTTAACCTGTCTGCACTTTGAATAAGGCGTATGGGTTCCTTTTATGATGTAAATATACAGATGCCCCAGCAACCTGCAAAGGGTGGGATGAACTTGACTGGGGATAGGTATGTGCCTTGAATTTAGTATATATGCTGCCCAAGCGAGCACTGTGCCTTGAATTTAGAATGCACAGAGCCAGCCCTCCTTGCAGAGCTTAGGTGGGGGCTGGGGGAGAGAAGAAAGAAGGAGTCTTCCAGTGATGACCATACAGAGAACTACACAAGACCCTGGGCCAGAGGAGTGACAGCCGAGACCCCAGGTCCTGAAGACAGGATAAGCTGGACGTGGCCAGCCGGTGCAGAAATGTACCCCCAGGGAGAGTGAGCGCTCCATGTCTCAAGGACAGCGATGCCTGGAGAGGAGGCAGCTCAGTGGGGCTGAGGGTAGAGCAGTGGAAAACCGAAGGAATAGAAGAGCACTATGGGGTGTGCATGGGCCCCCACCTTCCAGAGAGGTGGTTGGAGGAGGGAGGCCACGGGAACCTCAGCAGGGATTATATAGAGCTCTCACCACCAGGATGGGGAATCTAGGGCAGGAGTTGGAGGCAACGGTGATAAAGACACTTAAGAGAACATTGCCCAGACCTTTGGGAAAAGTTGTAGAAGAAAGGCAAACAAGCTCGTCTCCCAGGGGAAAGGCCCCAGAGTTCAGCCAGTCAAGAGATGAGGGGCGGCAGGGCGGGTGTACTTGGGAGTCTCATCCACCTGATTCTAGGTCAGCTTATTCTGAAATCTAAGTTCTTAGCCTGAATCTAGGTTCATT
Organism: Canis aureus; assembly: GCF_053574225.1. Taxonomy (NCBI): domain Eukaryota; kingdom Metazoa; phylum Chordata; class Mammalia; order Carnivora; family Canidae; genus Canis; species Canis aureus. Next base: position 16,720,247 of record NC_135613.1, on the reverse strand, counting down.
TCTCCAGGGCTCTGGCACATGGGGTCGCCTCTCTTGTAAGGTTAATCAGGAGTAGGGCCGAGGAGGGCAGGTCCCTGGTTTCCAGGGGAGCTAGACAGGGACAGTGTAAGGGTGCCCACCAGGTGCAAAGGGTTTTTATTGTCTTATCTCATTTCATCCTAACAATACATCCACGAAGTAGGCTTTATTTATTTATCTTTGAAATAGAATTTATATTTAATTTTATTTTTATTTTAAATTTTTTAAAAAAGATTTTATTTATTTACTCATGAGAGACACAGAGAGAGAGGCAGAGACACAGGCAAGGGGAGAAGCAGGCTCCCTGTGGGGAGCCTGATATGGGACTCGATCCCAGGACCCCAGGATCACGCCCTGGGCCAAAGGCAGATGCTCAACCACTGAGCCACCGAGGTACGCCTCAAACCTGAAGATTTCACTTTAGTTATCATCTTCCTACTTGCCCTTAGGCTTCATGATGCCTATGGCCACTTCTCCAGATCTATGTGTCATGTGAATGAGTCGACTTTACAACAGGGGTCTACACACAGTGGCCCATGTGCCAAGTCAAGCCCGCTACCCGTGTTCATAGGGCTCGCCAACTAAGAATAGTTTTTACATTTTCAAATGGTTGTGGGGATAGGCAGTGGGGAGAGTATTTTGTGACACTTGAAAAGTATATGAAATTCACATCTGTCCCTATAAATAAAGTTTTATGGGAATTTGGCTACAACCATTCTTTTATGGGTTGTCTATGTTTATGCTACAAATTGAGAAGACAGACACCTTATGGCCCACAAAGCCTACAATATTTACTATTTGGCCTTTTCCACAAAGTTAGCCGGCCCTACTTTATAAAGACATAATCGTTGTGTTACTAAATATTTCTTTCAATCTTGTTAGATTTATGCTGGCTGGGATGCCATAGACCAGGAAGTTTCCAAAAGATGCTATTTTGGGGATTCTTGGCTCTCCTTTAGAAGAGAGCAACTCTCTTTAAAAGGTTTTATAAAGTTAGGCATCTGGGAATATTTCATTTAAAGAAAAGGTTCTACTGCTAAACAAATAAACACTAAGAAGTTTGAATATCAAGACTTTTCTCCCAGAAAAAAAAATATTTGTGATGAACATTATATCTAAACCCAGGCAGACTGGAAAATATATATTGGGCACAATCTATATTCTATTAAAGAACCCTCATGCAGAAAACTGTCCCACCAGACCCAAGTCACTACCATCATTCAGCCTGATAATCACACAGAAAAATGGGGCATGGAAATAATCACACTGAACTACTTAATTTAGAGGAATAGAGGACAAAGCCACTCACCCAAGGTCACTTGTTTTGTCAGGGGCAGACCCCACATGGGCCTCTGGGTTTAAGCATTAATGCTTTCTACACAATCGTGATCCTCGAGCTTAGCACTCGTGGAGATCACTCATGGGGATTTGAACCTGATAAGACTTAACTGACATGGGTTTTATTTGATTTTTTTTTCCATCAGTAAGTATTTCTAAATGTATCTCTAAAAGATACAGACTTTTAAAAACAGTAACCATAATAATATTATCATACCCAGTGCAGTTAACAATCATTCCTTAATGTCATAAAACACCCTCCTGATTTTGACACGGAGGAGAAGTTCAGGTGGGTCAGGTTTTGAAGTGCTCGCTCTGCTGCTCAGTAGCCTTGTGACCTTGAGAAAGTTGTGTAAACTTTCTGAGCCTTAGTCTTATCATCTGTGAAATGGCAGGATTCTAATATCATTAAGTGTTGTTGTGAAGACCCGATGATTTTGGCAAAGTCCTTGTAATAACACATGGTAAGCTTGTAATCAACGAGGATGATGATGTGATAATCACAGCATTATTAGAGAGAAGTAGAGCTGAGTCACCAATAGCTGGATGCTTGGCATGGTGCCAGTTTTAGATTGAAAAGCTTGAGCCCTGGGAACCCACTGAGTTTCTGCAGACCAGGATGGTTGATCATCCTACGAAGGCCGGCCGGACTAGCAGGCCACAAGAGGTGAGCTGCTAACCCAAGCTCATGGAATTGACACATAACGGATTTCTCAAGCACGTTTATTATTTGGTTGATGCAATCGGCAGGACTGCTGGATGGGATCCCAGATTCTCTATAAATAGACATGAATTGTTCAAGAACCTCAGACCTGGTGCTCATCATCATGGAATGATGGGTTTAACTGCTCCCACCACTCAGATGCAGAGTGTCCTCTGAGCACCAGCGGAACAGATTCCTATCTGGGGAAGAAATGTGGCCACTCGGTATAATCTAAGCAATTGCAAAATACTGGGGCATTAGAGAGAAGCAATATGGAGTTTGTGTAGTCCAAGCCCCTCATTCTGGCAAGTGAAAAGCTGAGAGCCAAAGAGGTCAGGAGACATTGCCACTGTCTCTCAGCCAATCGGAGACAGCTGAGCTGCTGAGTGGTCACTTTGAAGCTTGCTACTCTCTGCAGATCGCCTTATACATGGAGGCAATGCAAATCATGGTGGGGAATGGGGCCTGAAGCTCTCTCTTCTTTGGATGGCCTCCTCTGAACGGTTGACACAGCCCTGAGAAATACGCGTGTTCAGAGTGTCAGGTAGCGGAGCCTGACCACATGGAAGGAAGGACCCGGGAGGCCTGGGATTAGTAAAGAGCTTCCCCACCCAGGAGGTAGCATCTGTGGATATCTCTAGTTAGAGAGGGAAAAACATTGCCTTCTAAAATAGCAGCAGCAGAGCGGCAAGAGTTCAGCACCTTTCGGAAATAAGATGATGAGACCGTGCTGGTCACTGGCCAATTCAGTTAATGTATGAAGCCAGATCAGAGAATTGAGGAGAAAATTGCCCCCTCTGGGACCTGCCTCTTTTTTTTAAATTTCTTTCTTTCATTCTTTTTTTTTTTTTTTTTAATTAATTTACCAAACATTTATTAAGCACCTGCTTTGTGTCAGGCAGTGGTCTGGGTACACTAAGCACGACAACCATTATGTTACGGACTCACAGAACATAGTGGCAAAGACAAAGCAAACAAAAAATAAAACAACTGCAAGCTGTAATTAGCTCTACGATGGAAGAAGAAAGGAAGGAAGGAAGGAAGGAAGGAAGGAAGGAAGGAAGGAAGGAAGGAAGGAAGGAAGGAAGGAAAGAAGGAGAGAGGCATGGGTTAATAAGGAACCAACTATATCTCCAAAGAGGAGGTGTTTTTTTGTTTTGTTTCTCTTTTTGTTTTTAGCTAAATCCTAAAGCATGAAAAAGGGTCTAAAGAAAGGAGTTAACAAAATTTTGGATAATTTTTTAAAAATTCTTGTCTTACCAAATTCAGTGCATTCTGTACCTAATGATAAATGACTAACACAAGTGAATTTTTAGGTAAAATTTTATTGACTTGACTGCATGCTTAATAGAGACATCCAACTCACCAACCTGAATGTTGTTGTTTTCAAAGATTCTTGGACTCATGCTAATTTCAGACAATCTGAGCATCATCTAGAATCCAAGTGAGAAACACTTGGCAGGAACCTACCGTGTTCCCAGAACTAAAATCCCTATCTTCACAGAACAGTGTAAGATACCCTACTGAATGAAATCAGATTTTTTTTTTAAGTGAAAATGAGATGAAAAGGATTGAGAAGGAGCCAAGTGATAGTTAAGTTAATCTTCAGGGGAGGGAAAACATGTCAGAAAATGTAAACCAGATCAGACCAACCCACGTTACAGTTCTGCAGAGGGAATTAAATTCCTATGGAAAAACAAGTCTCTGATTATGAAAGGATTTGACTGTGTGGAAGAATCTGGAACATCCACCCTATTAAAAATACTTGTAAAACCAGGGGAATCATGTAAGAAATTAGCTGAGAGAAGGGGGAGGATGGGGGCTGCCTGGAATAGAGTTATTATTTCAGACACTGTATCCTATTCGTAAGACTGCAACGCAGAGAAAATTGCTTTATTACAAAAAGCAAAATTTATGTTCAGGTAGTACCATTTAACTCTAAGTGGCTCCGTTAACCCTTTCGGCGTAACTCTGCATGTCCTAACCATGAGAAGTTAATTTAAAAAAAAAAAAAAAAAAAAGTATTCCCACCATGTGTAACACGTGCAACATTTGTTTTCTGATCCAAATAAAATAAATTAATACCGGAATTAATCCAAGCACAGGGGTGAACCTTCTTTGCAGTTTCCTGGGGACAGAATAGAACAAACAAACAAACAAAATACATTGTTCTGTGTTAGGAGACGTTGAGATTAGTAAGAATCTGTCCCAAACTGGGTGGGTAAAGCAGAAAGTATTAAGAAAAGATGTCCTTAGAATAACCAACTTGAGAAGCGCTCTTAAAAGGTTTTCGTTCATTCCAGAAACACAGAGGCGGTGGCTGCCTTCTAAACAGAAGTGTTTTAGCAAAGAAGGGTTTGATTGGGGCTTGCTGAGATAGTATCCCCCACCTTCCATTGTGTCCATTGCGTAGTTTTGATACAGAACACCAATGGGAGTTGCTTAAGGCCCATGCAGATAAAACTTTTTTTGTTGTTTTGTTTTAACCGACAGAGCCTTCCAGAAAGGGGCCTTTGTTTGAGCTGCAGCTAATGAGGGTTGGTTGATGGTGGTTAGGATGGCTAAGCAGTTTGCAAATGGCCACCCATTACTTCCATTGGGGAAGTGGTGTCTCGGGAAACGTTTGCACAGAATGTTCTGGGCTGTCGCGGCAGAAACCCTCTTCCCTCCTCCCTAATGCCAGTTCACCAAGTGCCTCATTTCACAAAGCTCAGCAAAGAAGAGTCAGTTACCGAATCAGACTGGATTCAACTGGGCCAGCCAAAGGAAAAAACAAGTTTCCGGTGGTGCATGTCGGCGTTAGCAGAGAGACGTTGGGGGTGACTTCTCCGTGGATGTGGGGTTCATTTTCTCTCCCCATTGATATGCAATTAATTGCAAGATGGTTTTTCCTTCTTCAACTATTCTCCTTTTGACTCACTTTCTGATCTTATTCCTGTGATTCAGTTGAAATGTCACCACCTCAGGGAGGCCTTCCCTGACCACTTGTTCTAAAGCGGTCCCCCTTTCCCACTTCTCCACTGAGCTCTAACCACTGTGATTTATTTTCTTCATAGCACTTGTCACTAGCTGATGCTTCCTTGTTTAGCAATTGTTTGTTTATTTACACTGCCTCCTGTCTACTGAGTGTGAGTTCCATTAGAAGGAGCCATCTGGGAAGCTAAAACAATACCTGGCACGGCCGGCAGTCAAAATTATTGAAAGGTAGAGGGATGGATGGATGGATGGGTGGATGGATGGGCATAAAAAATTTCCAGTTTGGGTAACCTTCACTCTTTGGCATTTTTCTTAGGCAAAATACAGATGTTGAATTCCTATACTCCGTTCCATCTACTTCTAGTTTTCCACATGTCAAATGTCTTGACCAACACACTTACTAAAAGGCCTACTTAGCATTTAACCATTTCTTGTTGGAAATTGGATGTACTATCCAATTTCTGGGAGATTTCTACTCCCTTTTCCCTTTTTTTTCTCATTAACAGCAAACTGAAGAATATATTAAAATATTTAAATCTAGCCACAAAACAAAATAACCTGGCAGGCCGAGCTAAACGTAGTAAAGAGGACTCAAACGTTTTTTTACAGGCCTATATTATGGGCGTTTGTGAGGGGTCATGTGTTTTTTGAACCAAGGCCCATGAGATAAGGGGAGAGGCCAGGTGGTAGCTTTGGTGTAATCTGTGGGGTTAGACACTTTTAAGCAATGGGAAATTCAGACAGGTAAATGATTCCTTCTTATTTTTTTAAAAGATTTTATTTACTTATTTATTAATGAGAGACACTGAGAAAGAGAGAGGCAGAGACACAGGCAGAGGGAGAAGCAGGCTCCATGCGAGGAGCCCAACGTGGGAGTCGATCCCAGGTGTCCAGGATCAGGCCTTGGGCCGAAGGCAGACTCTGCTCAACTGCTGATCCACCCGGGCTGCCCTGATTCCTTCTTAAAAATCAGACTACTCTGTAAACTTAGCTCAAAGCAGTCATTCACAAATTAGTATGAAATGTTTAAATAAGCGTGCTCATTGCTTCCCAGCAAACTGAGGGAACACAGGTAGACGAAGAGGAAGGTAATATTGGCCAGAGCAGGGCTGAGGGGCAGATGGAGTCACGGTGGGTTTTATACTGGAATAAGAAGGTTCATCAAAACGGCACCACACAGACAGACTGCAGGGAAAAGAGACTGACAATGTGAGGAAGGTGAGGACAAAAAGATTCTAGTATACCTTGACAAGACAGAAAATAGGTAACTGAGAAATCCGTGTTTACTTTTACTTCATTCAAAGAATAGGATTGAGGGATGGACCTGGGGGTGATCTGCCTCAAATGTCTCTCCAATCTCCCCAAGTCAGTTGTTTATATATAGCCTTCTCTCACTCATCTTCCCTAGGGGACCCCGAACCCCATGCCCCAGGGCCCTTGCATTGCTCCTGCCTGCAGTGTCTTTGCCAAGCGGAGAGGAAGGGGTCCTGGGCCATCCTTGATGATCCATTTAAAACAATGATTTGTGCAAATCCTTTGCTGAGCCTTCTTGGACATTGCTTCCTACAGCTCCCTTTGGTCCTCATGCCTCCATAAACCTTCCACGTTGTGCTGGCATCATCTGTTTGAACCTCAGTCTTCCCTTTCCAGCCCTTTAAGGGCAGGGACTGTACTTCTCCTTAGCCACTTGCCCCTGGCACTGCAAGGCCCTGAATCATCCATTTATTCAGTCAGTAGGTATTTTTGAAGCACCTGGAGTATGCCAGGATGATTCTAAGTTCTGGGGATTTCAGCAGTAAACAAAAGATTTGTGGCTGGCTCTCGCGGAGTTTGTTGGCTATTGAGGGTGGACAACAAACAAGTAGTCCCCATCCCCCAGTCCCCAAATATATGTATATTTGTGGCTACCCAATTGTGAGACATGCTATGAAGGCATGATTAGAATTTAGGGCTTGGGGCTCCCTGGGCAGAGCAATGCAGGAAGGCTTCTTAGTAGAGGTGAGAGTTCATTCAAAACTGAATAGTAGGCTATTTGTTGAGAAGCTAGAACCCACTTTCATCCACCAGCCTGGTATGAGTAAGGACCTTATCACTGAGCGGGTTGGCATCTGAATTTTGGAGCTTGGCTCACTGCAGACCATGCACACACAGAGAACTCCACCAACAACCCCAGCAGTGGGCGACCACCTCATCCTGGTTTGTCAGGACTTGATCAGCTGTAGCTCGGATGATCCTGAGCTCCAGCAAACCCCCAGGCCCGCGTAAACCAAGGTCGTTGGTGACACTGCTTAAGAGTGACTGGTCCTCTCTCATTGCTGCACACGATGTGGGAACACTGGGGGGCCATGCAAATATCCCCAGGTGGACAGAGTTTCAGAAGCTGTGGAGGGAGAATGCAGTAGAAGAGTGAAGTTACAAGATCAGTTGCTGCAAGCTGAGTGAACCTGATTGAACTTTTCACTTTTCAGTGAGACAGCACACGTGGACATTGCCTTGGCCAGAGTGGCAAACCACAGCAGGGTTGTGACGCAGGGAGTGCCTGGGAGAAGCCAGGCCTAGGAAGGTACTCAGATCTCCTGGGCCTGTGGCTAGCATGGTCAGGGCAACAGGATGTGACAGGGTGAGATTGCATCTGCCCGGCAGATGCAATCACTTCCCTTGGTGACCACCTGCCACGCAGGGGCTCCGAGCAAGCACGGCCAGGTCCCCAGAAGAACCTAAGGAATTGGGGTGGGGGCAAGTTCAGAGCCAACATCCCCTGAGAGAAAGAGACCCTGCCTGCCTAGAGTGGCCAGATAAAGGAAAAAAAATAAAAAGACACTCAGTTAAATTTTAATTTCAGATAAATGACTGATTTTTTAGGGTATATGTCCCATATCATATAGGACATATTTATATAGAAAATATTTGTTGCTTCTCTGAAATTCAAATTAAATTCAGTGTCTTGTCTTTTAATCTGCAACCTCACTGCCCATTTCCAGAGCACCATCCTGGCTTGCATTGCACCTGGCACCACCTCCCACCCCACCGAAGTCACTAAGCCCCAGATGCAAGAATGGCAGCAGTTTGGCAAGAACAACACTGTTACATTTTAGCTCAAGTTCACAGAATAGCCCAAATTTCATTTTCTCTAATACCTGGCCAGAGACTCTTAAGAAATAAACTGAGCATTCAAAATAAACCAAAAAGACAGAGTGAATTATGGTCCCTCTGGCTCTATCAGATACAGTGGAAACCTAAAAATTAAGGAGAGAGGGTACTTTTCTCCTAGAGCCTGGAAAGAAGCACAAAGGTTCCATTGTGACCTCTCTTCCAGCCAGGGGCAGCCTGTATTCTTGGAGAAACTGGTGTGCAGTTACAAAGCTGCCTTCAGGGGTAGTGGAGGCTGGATTTTGTCCAAGAGGACCAACGGGTTGAGCTCTGTAGGGAACCTGTCACAGGTGACCCCAAATAAGAAGAGCCTCAGACCAGGTCAGATTCAAGATCCTTTGGTGATGACTGTGGATCAAATCCTAGAAGTCATAAGCTGTACACAGAGGAAGGAGCAGAAAATGAAGGGGAGGATAAGCCAAAGGGGCAGAAGAGAATCAAGCAAAGAACAGCAACTGCTTTATCATGAGTCACCATCATAGGGTGCTAAGGCCATGGCACATGGGGGCATCTGACTAGACCAGTGGTTCTTAACTGTGGTGGGGGTGGGGGATGGAAGGTGGAGACAGTGCCCCCAGGGGACATTGGCAACATCTGGAAACATTGTGGGTTGTCTCAACAGGGTAGCGTGTCCCTACTGGCATCTAGTAGTGGTTCAAGCCTCAGGATGCTGCTTGACATCCTACAACACACAGGACAACTCCATACAACACGGAATTGTCCAACAACCTCAAATACCTAGAGTGTTGAGGTTCAGAAACCCCAGGATAGATGGAACGGTGTAAGGATAATACCCTTCAGGGACTCCTGGGTGGCTCAGTGGTTGAGTGCCTGCCTTTGGCTCAGAGCGTGATCCTGGGGTCCTGGGATCGAGCCCCACATCGGGATCCCCACAGGGAGCCTGCTTCTCCCTCTGCCTGTGTCCCTGCCTCTCTCTCTGTGTCTCTCATGAATAAATAAATAAAATATTTAAATAAAAAAGGAATTATACCATTCTTCCTCACAATTGGCCTCTGAGTAGGAAGTGATGTACTTCGAGTTTCCAGGTCCCCACACTCTGGAAGCCCTGGAGATGTGCAGAGAACAAGCCCTAAGCAAGAAGAACTATGGGAAGTGACAGTGAAGAGGGGGGACATGCTCCAACCCATCATTCTAAGTGGTTACTTTGCCAAAGTGTATGCTTATTAACCAATTACAGCAGAGATTTACAGAGGGGAATTACATTTTCATTTCAGAAGGACCAACACCATTCCCTCCTCCCAAGCCACTAGCAAATTCTACAGGGCTTTAATGTGACCAAAGCCCGAGTCAGCCTAATAGAGCCTGGGTGTTAATGGGTGCTTGGGATTTATACTTTAATTGTCTCCACGGCTCCCTGTCTCACGGAGGTATTTGTCTTGGTACGTGGACACCAACAGCGTGCCATAACATTACACACAGGATTATGAGGGGTTTTTTAATTATTATTTCATCTGTAATTATAGGCAAGATCAGTTTATTATTTAGAAATCCTTGAAAACATTTTAATTGAAATGGTCAGTGGCCTTTAACTGACCCTGTCTTAAAATATACCCTGGCAACCAAAGTGTGTTCAGCTACTGGATTAATAAGGAGAGTCCCTGTTCTAAACCAAATCATAAGCATTATTTAAAATTTTGGATTTGAGGTTTTTTTTTTTTTTTTTTAAGATTTATGGCACAGTTGAAATGAGGTCAAGTAGAAGCACTAAAGAATTTAATTAGAAATGTCCTCGCATGCTCCCTATCGCTGTAAACCTTGCATAGGTTGTCCCTGGAGGGCTTGGAGTCATTGGAGATGGCATGTACTTTTTCTTTTTTTTTTTTTTTTAACTCCTAATAAGAAGGAGCTACAATCTGCTACCATGTCTTCAATAGGCAATGCTGGGGATCTAGATAACAGGAAGAAGAGGGGAGGTGCCTGGAGAAGCCAGGCCTGGCCGACAAGGAAAAAGTCTAGAGCCTCTCATGTGGCCTCAGGGGCTGGCCTCAGCAAGAATATTCATTAATTTATTCAATACATTTCCTGAGCAGCTTCTGTGTCTCAACACCATGCAAGGGGCTGGGGACCCAGGGGTGACTGAGTTGTGGTCTATGTTCTCAAAGATCCCCATGACAGCAACAAACACAAGGACTAATCAGACAAAACCGAATGGCACATTCGCTTCATCCTAGAGAAGTATGTATAGGAGTTGGTGGGGCCCAAAGGCCGGAAGGCTGGACTTTCCCTGGGGAATCAGCTGGAAGTCTTTTCTTGGAATGTGGATCTTGAAGGATGTGGACCTGGGTGGCCTTGGAGGAGGGAGAGGGAGGGAAAGGAGAGTCCAGGCAGAGGATGCCACCTGCACCAACACTCAGACATTAGCTGGCATGGCTTACCAGAACCCCGTGATGTCCCAGCATCCCTCTGACCAAGAGGACCAGTTGGGCCTGTGAGTTACGGCAGGGAGAGATGCCAGGAAGTGATTCCATTTGGAAGTCATGTGTCTGTTTTGAAGATCTTCATCTGCCTCTTGTTCTACCTTTGAAGCCCACTCTACCACCCTACCAGCCAAGGGCTGGCTAGGAGGGACTATGGAAGTGTCAGGGCTTGGGGACTTCTGGTGGTGTTCTGGGGGGAGTGAGGGCAGTGGTGTTAGCACTACAGAAGAGGAAATCTTGGAGGGACAGGAAGGACACCTGGATTCCAGGGAGGCTCGACTGGCTGTAGGGAACGGGAGAGGGTGCTTCTTGGGCTCCCTTCGGCAGCTGAATTCCATTGTCAGAAAATAGTTCAAACAATAACAACCCTCATGACTACGATTGCTGCTAGCACCATTTACTGGGTAGCTGTGGTGCTAGGCATTTTTCCTCCGTTATTATTTGATACCTCTAACAACCCTGCACGGTCAGGTATTTCTAGAGACTGGCCTCCCTGCCCCCCCAGCACCACAGGGAAGAATTGTCAGCCATCACCAACTAAATCAATTCCTCCTGTAACTTACCCTAGAGTTGCCCACATGGGAAGCACTTGATGCAAATCAAGGCTCACAGAGCAGCTGCCCCAGTGGCTTTCAATCTGAGGCTCACATTTGGAAAAAAAAATTGGTTCTCCCTTTATACTCTATGTGGCTTCTCTCTTGGGCTTACATTCCCATGGGCCAAACATCTTCCAGAGTAAATGAAATAGAGGTGAACTGACTGCTGCTTGCTTTGAGGATTCCCTCTGGGCATCCCAAAGTAAATTGTGCCTATGCCCTATGTATCAGTCAGCTTTTGCTGCATAACAAACCACTCCAAAAATGTAGTGGCTCAAAGCGGCGATGTTATAATCGCCCACCTATCTGTCTGTAGGCTTAGGGTCAGCTGATACAGGCTAGGTTTGGCTCCAGGCTCCGGGTTGAGTGCACATCTACTCTGTGTGTTTCTCATTTTCCTTGGACTAGTGTCCCCCAGGGAGCACTTCCCTTATGCTAAATGGCAGAAGTGTGAAAAGGCACATCTAGCAGTGCAAGGGCATTTCAAACCCCTGCTTGTCTGTGTGCTCCTATCCCATTGCAAGCCAAGTTACGTGGCCAAGTTCATAATGAGACTCAGGCGACTGAATTGCTCCTCACCCATCTCTATCAGGACCAGCGTAGGCACGGAATAGGGTCTATATCCAGGGGGTAGTATCAGCTAGCCCCCCGCTGGACAATCTAAGGTGGGGGCTGTCTCTGCCTGCTTTATGCTGGACAGAGGTGTTGACTTTCCCAGTTTGTATTTTCAAGCTTGAGAAACACAACTGTGGCTCTCTCTTTGAAAAAATCCTGAAGCAGACTTTAGCAAAATAAGTTGCTTTTCTAGATGAATGTAACTCTTATTGCATTTGAAAAATAAATGTGCACTAAAAGTAATTAACGCATGTTGGTTCATGAATAATACACTATTTTACAACTATTTGCCGAGCATAATGAGACAAGCTACTAAATTGACAATGAACGCTCTATTATGTGATTGCCAACTGTTTTATAAGATATTGAGCATATTCATTTCTTCTGCCATCATGTGTATTGTCAAGCTATTGCTTTTTAATAAATTAATTTTCCAGACATCTCTGGGGGTCTTTGTTTGAAATCTGGCTGAGGGCAAGAGGAAAGCTAATTGTGTGGTCTGTGCTGGACTACCGATGTTTGGTGGCTCACAAACAAGTGTCCCCATTGGCAGCCCCTGCAGCAAACACTGCATGTGCCTTGCAAGTGTGAAGGGAGATGCCACTACAGCCAAGGACAACGTGAGAAGACCCAGTGGTGCCTTGAAAATGAAGAGGTTGCTTCCCCGTGAAGGTTTCAGGAGGCTGGGAAAGTGGTCAGTTTCTTGAAAAATTTAATGAAAGCAAAAATTAGCATTCAGTCATCATCTGTTCTACATGCTTATTCTGGACTCTGCTTGCCTACAGATTCTTCAAATGTCAATGTCACCCTTGATGGGGGCTTTATTGGCATCCCGTCTCCTCCCCATGAGGCATAGCTGGGTCCTTTCCTGCCATCCCACAATGCCTGGGCTTACTCCCATCAAAGCATTCATCATGTATACCTTCATCATTTACACTGTCCCCGATGGACGACTCTGGAGAAAAATAGCCACATTGATCTCCATAAACTGAACCCCTAGGGCGACTACAGAGTCCAACATGATGTTGCCCCCTGCTATTGTGCAAGAGTCTCTAAATGGCCAGTTTATGGATCTGTTTCCAATCCCTGGTCTGGGCTCTAAGGGCTAACAATACATTTTGGTGCCTGTATTCCAGGATATTAAACAGGACTGATGTTAGGAGGTGCTTAACATTGTTTGTTCAGTGAATAAATGACCCCTCCTATAAATGCACTTTCCCGTTGTTTAGGCAAAGATCCTTCTTCGTGGCATGAAAAACCTGCGTGGGCAGTGGCTCATTAAGAACAGCCTGTCTTTATGGCAACACTCTTCCAACTATTACTGGACTGGAGTGTTATTTCTGGGACTTCTGCCATTTCTAATCCTATCAAATGCATGGGTCATTCTGGAAGGAAATCTCAGCTGCTTTCAGGGAACAAATTTGTTTCAGAGAACAAATAACTCCAGACACATATTTACCTGGGCTTTTTTGATTTTTAATTGCCTGTCCTCTAGCCCAACCTCACAAAGCTTACGTGCCACGGATGCCAGGCCAGGAGGGTGTAAACCCCAAGCCTCCCCATCTAAGGTTGGGTGAAGTGTGTTTCCAGAGCCTTCTCAGTTAACTTCTCCATGATCTATCTGGACTGGGATGTTGGACTGTATCAGGACTCCAACTTCTTTCCTTTTCAATTTTAGTATATGTGCTGCCGAAGTGAGCACTTCTTTCCCTTTCACACTAAGGGGATTGTCAGGTCGATGAGGGAACACCCAAATTCTGGAATACTATACAGGTGTTCCCAAAAGTGGCATTAATAATGAGGAAATGTCCTTGCAGAAAGTTTGTAAAGTATATCAGTGTTTCAAATAAGTGGGAGGGAAGGAAGGAAATGTGCCCATATTCATATCCCTCCATACGCATCTCTTGTAGGCCCAGTCACTTTCATAGACCACAATGTATTTTCTTTGTTTTTTATGTGTATATTGTCTCCATAGTTATATTCACATTTTTATAATACTTGCTTTCCTGTTTTCTTCTTTTTGCAGTGTGAGTACTCCTTTTACCGATGGGTTGGAGTGAACTGATAGAAAGATAGGAGGGCTGATGCCTGTTAACTAGACAGCTGATGACACATAGATAAAACTCACACTTGAATCAAATGGGCAAAGCATTTTCCCTTTGCGCTTGGTGTTGAGACCACTGTCTTCTGTCCCCATAACATATGTCATTTTACTTCCACTTCTTTCAAATTTTGGGACCTAGATTGCTCTCCTGTAGGACTTCCGTTAGGTACCTATCTGATATTAGGCTAAACGATAAAATGCAGCAAGACCTCGTGTCCAATTTTACCCTAGAAACCAGGTCAGGATACCAAAATGGTGGCATCTCCCTCCCCCATCCTTGCCTGGATCATTAACAATCCGCCCCTGAAAGCACCGGGCTTTGGAGACAGCGGTATCCTGTCCCAGAAGAGCCCACTGGCAAAGAGCGAGCCTGAGGGGGCCTCTCCAGTGGAGCCCCCGCTCTCCGGATTCCGTATCCAGGTGGGAACAGTGCCTTGGCTGGTCCTTCTGCTCTGCCTGCAAGCTATTTTCCCCATTTTTCCAGAGGCCAAGCTAATGTGACTACACAGAAGAACATGACATTTCTTATTTTAATTTGCTTTTTGGGTGATTTTTAAAATAGATATTTGAACCAGACCAGCCTGACAAACTTCAGCCAGCATTACACCAGGGGTGATTATAAATTTGGGGCAAAGAAATATTACACAATGCAGCCCTACCCCATTGAATTAAAAAAGACATTCCCGAGGAGAGGTGGAGTCAATAAAATGTGTGACTAAGTCAATGCTTGACTTACCCCCAAATACAGGGGCGGCCAGCAGTCTCAGGGGCCCCTGCTGCAATTTGTTAAAAAAATAAGGGCTATTTGCTAAAAAATAAAATAAAATAAAACAAATTAAAAAAAAAATTGGGATAGCATCTTAGAACATTCCATTCTGAAAGGATACTCCGTGGTGGAAACTGATATCCATTGCAAGCCTGAGTGTCAACTATTTTCCCTCAGCTTGACTGATTTTTTTTTCAGTCTCTAAAAGCAACCATGTGGAGTGGGCATTTTCAGGGCAGCTTCTTCATAGACACAGAGAGGCATGACTGCTTGCTGCAGGATGATCGGCTGTAGCACGGGGATTTGACCCACGCTCATTCCATTGTCCTGCATGGTTTCCTAAGGCTGTAGCATTCTTTGAAGTCAATGGGTCTGTGTTCAGAGATGATAAAAGTGAGGCTTGCCCAGTTTGCACAAGGCCACCCAGCAAGGCAGGGGCAGGGGCAAGGCCAGGCTTCCCGTGCCCGACGTTGCCTCCAGTGCTCAGACATGCTGTGAGCCACAGTGTTTCCTCCTCAATCCTGTCTGTGGGCCACATCTCCTGCACATCCTTTCTGCCATTGCCAACCGTGCCCACATAAGCAGCCCACCCTAGCAGGCCAAAGGACAGAAGTGGTGGTCTAGTTAGGGTGCTGGAGGGCAGCCTGGGTGGCTCAGGCCTTTGGCATCTGCCTTTGGCCCAGGGCGCGATCCTGGAGTCCCGGGATCGAGTCCCGCGTCGGGCTCCCGACATGGAGCCTGCTTCTCCCTCTGCCTGTGTCTCTTCTTCTCTTTTTCTCTGTGTCTCTCATGAATAAAAAATAAACAAATAATTAGGGTGCTAGAAAGAATTTCCTTTGTCATCCCCCTACACACACACACCCTACTCCCATGTCCATTCCTTTAGAAAGTTAACTATATAAGAACCAGGGGGGTTTCTCAAAGCAAGGAACTTATCTACAGATTCGCTCCGCAAGCATGATTAAATGCTAGTATTCTCACCTGGTGACTGATGTTTACCTCTCCAGAATGGAGGGTTTGATGTAGTGCTTTTATTATGATTTTTTTCCCATAAGCCACTATCCTACAAATTGATAAGAGTTCCTTTTAATTAGGTGGTAGTGCCTTGTGCTTAACACCGCATGCAAAAGGCCTATAAAGACGGAGTTAAATTAATACACAGGCTGTTGCCAACTCAGAGCCACAGAAATCAGCTCATTCTGTGAAAAGGTGAATTTGGGACCAGTCTCAGCACAAGATTAGGATAAACCTGAGCATCTTGCACTTTGAAATGGAGAGGAGTCCCAGCCAGAAATGTTTGCTTCGGAGGCTTCGTGCAGCACCCAGCTCCAGCCCCTGTCCCCTCCTCTGGAAGGCTCAACGGTAACCCCAGGGCCTGAGCAACTTGCCAATTCCTGGGGGCCACGTGCCTTGTCCGCACTCCCCTCTGCACAGATGGATGGAGGTACCAAACGGCCTCCGTGCCGCACATCATTAGTGCTCCCTCACTGCCCGCCGCAGAGCAACGGGCCCCGGCTTTGGGTTGTTCATAATTTCCTGACACTTTTATGGCTCTGGTGCTCTCAGCCAGGGCAGGCCGCCCCCTCAAAGTGCAGAGTGAATTCCACAGACAATGGAAAGGGAGCTTTAAGCGCAGATGTAGGGTTGGGGCACGTCTTTAGTAGACCATTGAGGAGACACCCTGCAAAGTGCCCGTCCCTGTCTTCTAGATGAGCCTCAGGCACCCACAAGCCTCTCCCCTAACAATTGTTACTGTCACTGCTGTGCTCATGGCCCCATCAAGCCCTGATGGTCATTCTGGTCCAACCGGGGCGGGGTAGGGGGGCAGGGCAGGGATTTAAAATTAAAGTTACAAAAATAAATAATTAAATCAAAGTTACTAACCTGCTTAATGAATGAGGCCTTCATCCTCACACATTCCTGGGCCCAAGTGCTCCAGGAGGGCAAGTGATGCCCCAGGTTCAGACAGCTGGGTGGGTGAGGAGTGAGACTGGGCGCATCTCACTGGGCTTTCTCAAGTGCATTATATGCTTTCCCCAAGAACGTTTTTGTTCTTGATCCCTCTGTTGTGTGCTTTGGTGTTACCCACCTTGCCCCATCTCAGACCCAGCACCACGTTGCTGGAAGGAGAAAATGAAATGAGATCCACTTTGCACAGCTGCTGGGGTCGCCATCCTCCCTGGAGTCTATCTCAGGGATGCTCCACAAAAGTGCACCCTAGTGGAAGCCCTGAGAGCGACTGCCGGCTGTGCCTACCCCACCACCACCACCACCACCACCCTGGTCTCCCTGAGCAAACTGCCTCGTAACTCGGCCTGAGTGTAACCTTACAAGAAAGGCTTGAAGTTTGAGCCACACCAATTATGAACAGAAGGCCCTTCCTTCTACCTTTCACTCTATGTTTGGGTATCTGCGAAAGTGTTAGTGATCAGAGATGCCAAGGACAGGAGCCAGTGAAAAACTGGAGTCTTCGGAATCATGGAAACTGGTCTGAAGCACTGCAATTGCAGAAATGCACTGGGGCCCATTTGTGAAGCTTTGCTCGAAGCTTTGCTCGAAGCCTCGAGAATGATCACTTCATCATACTGCCCTAGAATTTAAAACGAGGGCAATGCTAGTAGAGCCATTTCCCCTCGATTTTGTTGAGGAAGCTCATAGAGCTGTTACCAGGCGGTGGTCACACTGGTCTTGCTCTCATTTAGCCTGATAGTTGTTGAATAAATTGATTTATTTTTAATTTTTTTTGCTTCTAGACAGTGTGCTTTTAATTCTTTCCTTCTAGGTAGAATGCCATTAAACTCAGGGAAAAGTAATTTTAAGTCCAAAATATTAAGTTACCATTCAGATTCCAAGAAAGATGCTGTCTGCACCTCGGATTTCTCTCCACTCGATACAGTAACATTGCTGATATTTTTATGCCTAAATATTTCTTCAAGGTGTTTTGGTGATTGCATTTATTTAGCGTAACATAGCATATGTAACTTTACTTTTTTAATAGTATTTTTAAAAATCTTCACATTAGCAGAGATCAAATGGATAGAATCAATACTTTGGCTCGTCGTTTAGTTCAACATTTTCGCAAGCAATAATAAAACACAGTGGAAAGGGGCTTGGTGAACAACCACAGGCCGGTTGTGCACGAGCTGGATAGGGATGCTCCAGGTTAACAGGAGCATACGGAGGTGGAGAGGTGAGGAGTGGAACAGTTGGAGCTTGTTTGTCAACCTTGTCAGAACATCCAACTCCGGCAGAGCGGAGGTTCTGGTTGGACACTCACCTGGCCAAAGCCACAGGGAGGTGGTGTTTGTACATAAACGGCAATGAGAGTTATAATTCAGCCGGCCGGCCAGTTATGTTAAAACATGAAGCGACCAAAAATAATCTACCTGCTTTTATTTTTCCTGTGTCCTTTGTGTCACACAGCCTGAAAGTCCCCGACCCTGTTCCTGTGAAACTAGAAAGCCATTCTGTTTGTGTCACTGTGTCAACCCAAGAGAACCTTCTGGAAGAACAATTACTGGACTCGAATCAACCCACAGCTGTGCTCTCACGCTTAGGGAGACCGCTGGGCACGTTCACAATTGCTGGCATGTTTCGTCTTTCTTGGGATAACTTTTACTTTGCAGAATGTGGTAGGGACATACTTTCATTGTAGAAAATGTGGGAAATGCAGATAAGCAAAAAAAACAAAAAGTCACCTACATTTCCTCTAACCAGAGATAACTCTTATGAACCCCGTTCAGTCCTCACTCTCTCTCTTAATACATAATTTATATGTACGAAGCACAAATTTATATTTGTTTAACAAAAATGGGATCATACCCTATAAACTCTTTTTTAACTTGCATTTTTCACCTCATATGTTAAAACATCATTTCAGCCAATTACATTTCTTCCACTACATTATTTTGTGGTAATCTGGGAGGCCTGTTTCCAGCTGTTGGACATTTCAATTGATGTCAGGTTTTCAGCGTTATTATTATTATTATTATTATTATTATTATTCCTTTAAGAGAAACATTTCTCTACCTGTGTCCTGGAGAACACTATTGTTTCTATTAATATCTTTAAAAAAAAATAGTGGCCTGTGTTCAAGGGGTTTAGGGCTAAGCATGGTTAAATTGTTTGTTTTTAAAAATAGGACTTTTCAGATACATTAGTATGTTAGTGCAGTTTTTGGATTCCAAAGCTCTTGACACCTCTGCACACACACGCACACACACACACAAACTCACAAACACTGCTATCACCTGTCCAGGCTGGAAGAACTGTCCTATTTTAGGATTAACGTTTAGAATTTGAATTTCTGGGTCAGAGGGTCTGCTCTGTATTCCTAAATCATGCTCACTATAATTTTGTTTTAATTAGTACTTGTTATTACCAATAGTACCTATTTTTCCATTGAGATTCAACGTATCACGATATAGACCTCTAAGTCTATAAAAACTTAAGTGTGTGTGTTGCTGTCTTCCTGTATCTATTATTTCCATATTTTGCGAGTGCTGAAGCTGTGAAGGCTTTGGGAATATTTTGGGAGATGTACACAGGCTTCTAGAAGGTTCTGGAATCTTGTTTAGGAAAAAAGGTGATGTGAAGGAAAATTTTTCTGAATATCTAGAAGGATCTGCTCAGCCTCCCTCCCTGAAGTGGGTTTGAATGCAGCTGCTACTAAGAGGGAAAAGCCAAGTGCTTTATCATAAAGTCTTTCAAATCTAGGCCACACCAGGTAAAATTCCCCAGGACCATGTCTAAAGGCGAGCCAGGTCTCAGAAAACCAGGCTGGGAATTCTGAACATTCACCAACGTGGCCAAGAAAGTCTTCAAACTTTCTCGGTTGGTTCTTCAGCAGGACAATGAACACTGTAACACTACAAGAAGCTGGCAAAATCGGCTGACCGAAAGTTAACTGAATTCTTTCACATTCAGCCTTTTTAATTTTGCTGATGCAAAGCTCCTGCCCTCTTCTGTCTTGGTTCCAGAGGGGAAGAGCATTCCATACCCCAGGACTTTAACGGGCAGCCCTGAGATGAACACTGCCAAGCACCAGGCAGACAGAGTATCTGGGGGAAAATGAATTGGTCAACAGCAAATGCACCTGGGTGAAAACGCACCTGCTCTTCTTGAAGAAAACTCTTGGCAGAGATTCAAACCAGCCATGTGGGCAGCTCAGAAATGGTTTCTCGCCAGTGGCCTTAAATATTTCCATACTGTTGACTGTGCTTTCTCTTTGGGATCCATGTTAAGAAAATAACTAAAGGACCCCTCCCTGCCCCCAAAGCTTATGCAAATATATTTATATTTTTATTTATGTTAACGAGTATGATAGTAGAGGAAACTTAACTCTCCAATAATAATGAAACAATGATGCAACTATGAAATATCTGAACACAGGGCCATCTTGATAAAAGATGGATCAAGAGTTTACTCAGTTCGAAACATAGAAAACTGTACGGAGAATGATCACAACTATACGATGCTAAAACTTAAGAGATACAAGTAAGTTATAAAATGCATTTTTAAAAAGAGTAAAAAAAATATCAGAATGTTGGGTGATTTTGAGTGGTGGGATTATGGACACATTTGTTCTTCTGATTTTCTCCACAAGTTTACAAGCTGAATACTCATTTTCTTTTCTAATAAAAACAGCAATAAACTTTGTTTAAAAGAAAATTATTCAGGGATGCCTGGGTGGCCCAGCAGTTGAGCGTCTGCCATCTGCTCAGTTCAGGTCGTGATCCTGGGGTCCTGGGATCGAGTCCTGCATCAGGCTCCCAGTGGGGATCATGCCTCTCCCTCTGCCTCTCTCTATGTGTCTCTAATGAATAAATAAATAAAATCTTTAAAAAAAGAAAGTTATTCAGCAATTGTTTCTAAGATCAACCGTATTTAAATACAATGATAGGATGTGCCCCCCTCTACCAATCTCATAAGTCATAATTAAGGATATAGAGAAAGAGTCAAACCATATTCAGGTAGACAACTGATGGAAACCACATTTGTTCTGTTAAGAGGAGTCTAAACAAGTCTGGACGTAGGAGGTAAAACAGGGAGGGGCGAAGTCAGAGGGCCAAGCGAAACCACAAATGCAGAGTGGTTTGGAGACTCATGGGCTCAGCAAGGTGAAATTTTGGGACAACATCACACAGGAAGTGGTGGCCCCAGGACTCAAATGTTCTCCTCCTTGGTGAAAAGGGGACAATGACATTTAATTCAAAAGTCGTGAGATTTAAAAGGACAAAACAGCATTTCTGTTAAGCGTGTTGCACAAAGCATTGGTAAGCACCCAGGAAACGATACTTTATAAAAGTGCATTTTCTCATCTGGGGCGCCCAGCGTCAAATGAGCAATTGTCATGACTCCCGAGTAAAAGGACAACATCAAATAGAATCAGGAGAGCTGGGGGAGACACAGAGCCTCTTTAATCTGAATGAGTGATGGAGATCCTCTATTTGCATATATCTATCTTGAAAATTAAAAGCAGCGTTTATTCTCCCACACTCAAGATGCAGCAGGGCATGGCCTTGTAAACAGATTAGCTTCGAGGAGCGACAATCTTGCTGAGTGGCGTGGCGCATTTCCTAAGAGCAGACAGTCCTTTAGCTAGTGGACTACGTACCTAAGCCAGAAAGAACCCGAGAGGCTTGGGTGGGTAGTTTTGCTCTTTACAAGGCAGTCAGATGGGGTTCCTGTGGGGCTACAACTGGTGACCGCCAAGGAGAAGAAGTCAGGGCATTCCCTGATTGAATAGTGTGGTAGCACGGCTGCTTTTTTCTACCCAAGCCCAATGTAGACTCACCTGGAATTTCCACTCTAATTAAAAATTGTGAGCTTGATCCTGTGGGAAAACGAAAGACAAAATGCTTCTGCCTTAAATAAGGAGACTGGCTGCTTAGAGGTATCTTACATAAATAGTAACAGATTGTGACAATGTGAAGTTAAAATACGTAAAAAAACAAAATTAAATGGTAACACCCAATATGGATGAGGTTGTAAAATAACAGAAATTTGTATGTTCTGCTGGCGGTAACCCTTCCAGACAGCACACAGCAACATGCAGCAAGAGCCAAATAAAGAGCTTTTGGGGGATGCCTGGGTGGTTCGGTGGTTGAGCATCTGCCTTCAGCTCAGGGCGTGATCCTGGGGTCCTGGGATCGAGTCCTGCACTGGCCTCCCCATGGGGAGCCTGCTTCTCTCTCTGTCTGTGTCTCTGCCTCTCTCTGTGTCTCTCATGAATGAATGAATGAATGAATGAATGAATGAATAAATAAATAAATAAATAAATAAGCTTTTGGATTCAATAGTTCCATATCTGCAGATGTATGCAGAGGAGTTAAATGAACAGGAGGAAAACGCTGTATGCATAAAGATGCTAATTGAGTCATTAGTTCTAACAGCAAAAACTAGAAATAACATAAATGGACCATCATATGCATTTCCAAATGATGACCCACCAGCAAGCCAATGTAGTCGGCATACGTTAAAATTACTGAAAACTGAGGAATAAGATAATTTGCGGGAGTTAAAAGGGAAAAGAGGGGCAGGAAACCAAATAGTATGGAGACTTAAAAGGGAATAAAGATGAAACTATCTGTGTTGGAATGGTGGTGGGCTTGGAGCCTTTCTTTCTCTTTTTAAGAATCGCCGTTAGTGTTAGTACCTTTGCTCATTAATGGGCATAATTCAGAGCAGTGTTTTAAGCGACCATGTGCAACATATTCTGTGAGACCTCTTAGTATTCTAAGATGAACTCAACCACACTAGCTTGGATGTGTTGAAAGGCACAAAGAGTTAACATGTGGGGTGGGGGGAGAATCGCTATTTTAGACGTTTTTTCAAGGTGAACTTCTAAACACGGTGACCAGAAGGGGCAGCCAGTGTGCAAGCTGGGCTTTCTGGCCTAGTGCTGACCTTAATGAAAGTAATCAGGCCTCCTTCACTGAAGTTCAAAACAAAACCACCCATAACCCCATTTTAAACAGCAAAACCACAAGCCACAGCATCGGTCTTTGCTGGGGATGCTTCCATTTCTTGTTTCCTGTTGATAGAAGGGTCTCCCTGAATCAGCCATGGAAGTGAAAATTGGCTGCCTTCGGGAGGGAGAGCCACTCAAAAGAAAATGACTACAGAGCACCTGGCTCTCTCTTCCTGTTCTGGGTGGATCCCACGGCACTGCACAATGGTGGAAAACTCTGGACACAGAGTCCGTCAGGAGTTAAGCCCAGGGAGTCAAGGCCGGATGCAGACCTATTTACAACCAGGACAAGAGGAAAGGTTCTGTAGGGGCTGGTACTGGATAAGTGGCAGGTACAGAAATAATTCCCAAGATTTATATTAGGCTCTGGGCACCGGGAGGACAGCCAGGTCCCATGCTTGGGTACAAAAGCAAATAATCTTCCTTTGTGAATAATTCACTCATTGTATAAATTCAATGCACATCTACTGCTGATCTATGGGCTACTCATTAAACAGTGGGATGTAGCAGAAGGCGCATGGACCTGGATTCGAATATTAACTCTGCTAGTCACCAGCTTTGAGACTGTCGATTGGTTACTTTGTTTCTGTAAAAAACCTTGGTTCATCATGTGAACATAAAATAAGGAAATGAGTGTGATATGCCTAGACCAGCAACTGGCACACAGTAGATGCTCAATAAACAGTCTGCAATCAGTAGTTGTGATAGCAGTAGAGTAGAATCATGATGATATAATTAAAATATATGTCACCTGTACATATATTACATAGATACTATGTTACACATGTACAGACATACATACACACAAACACACACATACACACACCTGACCAATGGTGAGCCACAGCAACCTTGGACGTAGAATAAGCTTGAGACTCATGGCATCCACTTGCTCGCCTTTTATAATGTGAAGATACCCATAGACCTGAGATATAGCAGGAACAGTGGGTGCTGTGCTGTGTACAATGTTACCCTAAATGTTGGATTTCCACAATGTAGCACCGAGTATATGCTTGTTGAATGAATGATTATATGAAGACTTCATCTATCTGACTTAGAAAGCTCCCTGATTTGGGGGAGTACTTACCTCTCCTTGTCGGGTTCCCCCAAGCCTCTTCTTCCCTCCTGATGCAGGATCCATATGGGAATCAGCACAGCGACCTTAACAGTGCAGGGAGGCGGGCAGCCAGCAGATTCTCCCTTGGTTCTCTCTGATGTTCTGGACAGCCCCTTGGCTGATGATACTCCAATGTCTTCTTTGCACTGCCTTAGCTTCTACCTTCACCAAATGCCTACAGCTTAGCTAGAGTTAGGCCCATAAAGTCACCTCTCTGCTCAGTCTAAAGACCTATTGGAAAGGATGCGTTTAACCTATGAAAGAAATGGTGGCCTTGATGCAGGGAATGCATGCTTTTGACATCAACAGATCCAAGTGTGAATCACAGCTCCATCACTTATGAGCTGTGTGGACAACGGCAAATTAAGAGATCTCCCGGCCTCAATTTTTTCCACCCATAAGACAGAATGAGGAGGGCGGTCCTGTAGGGTTATGATCACATTAGAAGTCAGACATGATGTCGCAGTCTGCTGTGCACAGTGTATGGCCCATAGTCCTGCTTGCAATGAAGGGGGTTATTTTCATAAACATAATACCTAGTCACCAAGAATCTTTCTTTCCTTCAGTGTTTATTTATTAGTTGCTTACTATGTGGTAGGAGTAGTTCAAGGACCCAGTAGTTGACTGTGACCCTGGCTGTGAACAAAATAGACAACTATCGTGAAGCTTATACTATAGGAGTGGGAGAGACAAAATAGTAAACAGGCACACAGTGTGTTTAATAGTGTTAAGTGTCATGGAGAAAACTAAAGGGCAAGAGGTAGACATATGAAATGCCACCATGAATGCAGTGGCCAGAAGTGTCACCTCATCAGAAAGGGGGTAACATTGGAGCAGAAACCAGAATGTGGAATGGGAGGAAGCCATTCAGGTCTCTGGGAGAAAACATTTTGGTGGAGGGAATGGCAAGTATAACGTCTTTGAGTTGGGAATGGGCTTGGCATATTTCAGGAACACAGGAAGGCTACGTGTAGTGAGTGAGGAGAAATTGCTAGAATATGAGATTGGGAGCTATGCGGGAACAAGATTATGAAAGAATTCCTAGGGTGCAGTAAAAAATTTGGACTTTACCCAGTGAGGTGAGAAGTTGTATCAGTTAGCATCCGCTGTGTAACAAGTAATGATGAAATTTTGTGGCTTAACATAACAGAGTTTCATTTTTCACAGTTCTGTGGATCAACTGGGGAGTTTCCTCTCATCTGGGTTAGGTTGGCTGGGCCTGACTAGTCTGGGATGCCCTCACTGACACATCCAGTAGTTAGCTCGATGTCCGTTTGGGTAGTGACCATGTTTCATCATCCAGCAGGCAACCCCAGGCTCACTCACATGATGGCAGTTCCAGAGTCCCAAAAAGTAGCAGGAAAAGTCAAGCCCCGGTGCACAAGCACTTTTCAAATTGGCTAAAGCAAGTCATGTGGCTCGGGCCAGAGCCAGTGTGGGAGGGGACTGCCCAAGGTGTGGGGACCAGGAGGAGAATTATGAGGGTCACTTTGCAAACAGTCAGGAGCTCTAGAGGCTTTGGACCAGAAAAGTGACAGTAGCACGTTTGTACAGATTTTGTAAGGAAGACTCCGGCCAGATGGGAGGAGGTAGCCAGGTTCTGGGGTGCTGGAAAGCACTGGTGTGTGACTACACTGCACCACACGGCCGGGGCGCAGATCCATGACATTGTCTGGCCCAAAACTGCCATTATCAGGAGGATGAACAATCACACACACACACACACACACACACACAATCCTACCACCTGGTATTTCCTGGCATTTCAGCAAAAGCATTCTATCAGGCCAAGGTCGACTTCCTTACATCCGTGATGGAATGGGAAAAGGGGTTACCTGGAAAGAGACCCCAGTTGCCCCCATTCTGATGCATAGAGAGACTGTCTAGTCTCCAAGAACTTGATAATTACAGGGGGAGAAAACCACTGAGGCCCGTAAGAACCCACTAGAAGTAATAACAAAACCTCTTAAGGTGAAATTAAACGATAGTCATTTTTTTCTCTTTCTCTCTTTCTCTAACAGAAAATATGATGCTGGCATGCTAATCGCGAGAGACAACTTGGCCCACGGACAGCCACAAAGCACAAAAACAAAACAAACTCCGAGAAGAAACAAGAGCGGTGTTTTCCTGGCATCTACAAGAAGCGCTTTATTTTTCCTCTAGATTTCTTTTCTAAAAAAACAAAACAAAACAAAAAACAAAACTGAGACAAACATTTAAAGAGACAGTGCACAACTTCAGGTGATCATATTCAAGCATGTTCTTTTATTAAGCGTTGGATGGGAGGAGAGGAAGTGGAAGCGGAACGCTCGAGCAGGATGACGGGGAGGCACTGAGCCTCCACGGTCGGGATGCTTCTGGAAACTGTAAATGTAGAGTGAACGGAACAACTTTTTATCCTCTGCCCCCCAAATATCCTGTATATGCTCATGGATGCAATGCTTCCTTTCTTGCCTGCCAAGGTATCTAGGGAATGATTTGCAAAATTCGTTTGTTATCCTCTCTGAAGAATTTTTTTTGTGCAGCTTTGGCGAGGGGGTCGGTGGGCCAACCCTCTGGCGACCCACCCGCTCTGTGCATCCCACCCATTTCTAAGTGTCACCTCCCTCTTGGCTGGCTGGATCAGGGGTCTGAGAGCTCTCTCCCCTGGTCACTGCCATGCCCACTCAGACTTGGTCAGGGTGAATGACAGGATGAACACTCGCCTCTTCTTCCCTGCACAGACGAAGGCCAGCTCCTGGCTACAGTGAGGCCACGGCAGGCTGTGCTTGTGGGGGTGGCCGGGGGAGGGGGGGGGACACCTGGCTTTTTGAAACAGTGCTGCAGAATTGCTTGGGCTTCCCCAGTGAGACAAGGAACCTGCACACCACCTAAACAGGCCACCGACAGGAAAGCAAAGAGACTTGCCAGCCTCACCCAGCCCCAGAGAAGAGAGATTGTCCCCTTGGCCCTGCAATTCCCTGCTTCCCGTGGGTACTTGACATTTTTTCACTATGTTGTGACTACTCTTATTTCCTTTGCTCTGGCGGATCTGAGTCGAGGGGGGTGGAGGGGGACAGGGGGACGTGGAAAGCCCCCGGATAAGTGGTTGGCGGGGGGCCAGCGTTGGCAGCGGGGTGGGTGTGCGCAGATGCTCACCGGAGCTCCCCTTAGCCCGACTGGCCGCCAAGCCCTTCCTGGATCAGCCTCTCGCTGAGCGCCCACAGGGCCCGGGCCGTCTCTTCGCTCTGAGCCTCCGCGGACGGCATGCAGCGGCAGCAGTTGTTGAAGTACATCCCTCCCAGGCCCTCAAGCTCCGGAGCCGCAGCGCAGTAGACGGTCGTGGCAGCTCCTTGTTGCTGGAAATCAAAGAAAAGAGACCCAAAAACAATTTTTTTTTTTCTTTTTAAAAGAAGTGATGAGCTGACTTCATCCTGTCTGGGGATTAGCAGACCCTGCCCCGCCTGGCCCGGAGACACCTGGATCTCGGCTCGGCAGAGGGTACCGAGCCCAGCAGGTGACCATACAAGGTGTGATGTGACCATCCTGTGAAAGCAAGTTCATCAACTTGGCTGCAACTTTTTACACCTTGTAGAGGTAAAGGCTTCGAAAATAAATACGCAGTATCAGTCACATCAAAAGTCTCTTCTGAGCAAGACGGCATCCTTTTGAACACACAAGAACAAATTCATCCAAACCGCTGACTTCTCAATGCATGATATAATCTGACACCAAGACGTTTCTAGAACCTTCTGTCTGAATTAAACCAACCACTCTGATGATGGCCCATCAGATAGAAAACCCAGAGAGGGACTGGTGCCAGACCTTTCCTTTCTTTTGTTGCCCACAGTGCTGCTAGGGGACGAGTCTGCAGTGCTGTGTGACACTGTGCTGTGTTAAGACACACATATACATGTACTCCATGCCATGTACATACATGCCTCATGCAGACACCGGACACGCGTGTTAATTCATCCAGATCCTGTGCAAACCTGTTTGTAAATGTCGTAGTCACCCTGTATTTGCAATGGGACAGTGACTAAGGGGGTACATTTCCTCCCAGCCCACTTCAAATTGTAAGTTGCAAAGAGTGCGATTGATTACTTTCGATTCACCTTTTGAGTAACAGTTGGTGCTGTGGCTAGGGATGTGTGTGCCGGTGGGGCACCATATCATCCCGCTGACACAATGCTGTCAGGGATGCCGTAAAGAGGGCAAGAAATCACTTTGCTTTGCAAGCCATAATTAAAAATAATAGGCTGGTGTTCATGGGGAGACATGGTAGGCACGGCTCTAATTTAAAACCAATACAGTTTATCTGGCATCTTATGATTATTTATGTGCATCACAGCCCTTGCTGCACCAACTAATTATCAGCTGATAGGGAGGAGGGTGGTGGAAGAGGATGGAAAAGGTAATGGGGATAAGGTCGCCATTAGGGAAGACACGAAGGATATTTGACAGGAAGGGAAATGCATTTCTGTCCCTCACCCAGAGCTTACCATTTCCCTGCCCGTACAAGGCTGACATCGTGCTCAAGCAGAGCTTTGTGGAGAATCATCCCTCTCCCGTCACTTTGGTTTGCGCTAATTGGGATTGCGCTCTAGAACCATTGGGCGCCAAGGTCCTTTTGAGAATCAGGATCTTGAGGTGTTACAATTTTAGGAAAGTACTACAAAGCAGACTTTGGGGTTTCTGCTTGGTTGTTTGTTTTGTGGGGGAGGACTTCAGTGTCAGTTTCTATGGTCATATTTGAAATAGTCTGCAAAGCAAATGGTCCAGCACAGTCAAGCAATAGGATTGTGGGGAGCAGTATGGAGAGTGGGCTGGGATGTCATCAGGCTTGAGAGTTCTGATGATTACTAGCTGTTTGGTGGGTTGGACAAGTCCCATTAGTCCAGAATTTGAACATCTGACATGACTTCGATTTAATTAAATAGTAATTGGGTGTTTTACTTTCCCAACCCTCTCACCATGCCCACTCCCCAAATAGCCAGTTATTTTCTTGGATTCAGCTATTTCTTTCCGAATTGATTTGTGTGGCTCAAGTGTAATGGAAATAAGCTCATGTCATCCAAATTCCCTCTCACTGAATTATCATTCCTAATAACCCTTAGCTTAGCACCTGGCACATTTATTGAAAGAATTTTGAGTGGTTTATCTGACTCCTCTGCATCCCATGTGGGGGAAAAGGGAAGCAAAGTGCCTCTAAAGACAAATTGAAGAACTGAGATGCTCATCCCAGTAACTCAAGCCAAGTATCAT
Source organism: Canis aureus (assembly GCF_053574225.1). NCBI lineage: Eukaryota > Metazoa > Chordata > Mammalia > Carnivora > Canidae > Canis > Canis aureus. Next base: position 16,691,210 of record NC_135613.1, on the reverse strand, counting down.
CTTGGCCTCGATTCTTAGCAGAGTTCAGGTGGAAATGGTGTTTTGCATAATTTTCTGGATATCTTAGATTTCCATTCTACTTTGTAGCTGCCAAAACCACCAAAGAGTGGTCAGGTGATTTACCATCAGCTCCCAAGTGGTGAGAGAATCCAGTCAGCTCATTCCCAAGTCGAGGCTCCCCACTCCTACTCAAGAGTGCATATAATATCAGCGTTTGCACATCACGACAGTGCTACCAATCCTGAGAGAAGATCAAAGTAGACCATCTGGGAGAGGAAAAAGCAGAATTCTTCCAAGCCCAATGTAATATCTTGCCACTGTGACCTTCTGAAATGATATCACATTGCACTCTCACACTGTTGGAATGGTATTTTTGCAAAGGGATTCGGCGCTGACGTTGATTCAGAATGAGGTTGACGAGGGAGCGGGGGGCACGCGTTTTCCCTCCGTGGAATCTCAAAGCAATCGCTGTTGACCTCATTTCATGTAAACTGACATTTGGCTACCATGCTGAAAACCATAGATTTTAGAATGGCCCAATCTTCTACCAAGAGCTGGCTTTGATTCCTTTGCCACGAGGCTCGGGGTGATGCACAATCTTAATGGCATCATCAGTGGCTCTGGCTTTGTGCAGAACATGGTGCGGTAGGGACCCCTGAAAGCAAAGACCATCTCTACTCCGAAGATGAACTGCATATAGTTGGCAAAGCCACCCCCTGGGTTCTCGCTCCATTCAGCTGGTGCCCTGCTTTCCTTTCCTCTCTTCTTGGACACTTAAGTAGTGCTAGTACCTTTCAGTGCCAAGCCCGCTACCCTTCTGACTTCTCGGGGAATTCTCTTTTTAGTTCTTTTCACCCATGGCAGCCTCTGAGTGACATCTTTATATGATCAGATGTGATGACAGTTTAATAACAAGTTCTAATTTTTGGCTCATCAGCTTTTTGGTCTGCCTATCATCAGAATGAGACAGTCACATTAGAGAAATCTCATTAGTAAATAAGCCGGTACTGCTGATACTAGATAAAACATTTTTAAACTGATAAAAAAAAATGTTTTTAAAGAGCCCTTTAATCATCATCGAATGACTTTCATGCCACTTTTTGGGGCATCAGTACATAATTCAGAAAAGATGAAAGAGCCGTATAAAGGAAATAATGTTAACAACTCTGCTATAAAATATCTGAAGCAACGTCTTGTTGGTTGTCACCACTGCTCTACTGATCCATCGTGATAAAATAATAGCAGCACCTTGACACATAAACACTGGCTGGAGCTGTGGGTTCCCCTAAATGAATTTTTAAGAACAATTTATCGGAAGCCTATAGGTTGCGTGCGGTTGCAAACCCTGGGAACTGGGGTACAGCGGCTCCATCCTGGGGACATGGAATGAGTTAGGGTGTGGATGACACGGGACTGAGATTTTCTGGGAAGCCCAGCAGAATCTTTAATCATGTCTGAATGCCATTTCTGATCTAGTCAAACATTTGCGAGCTGCCAGAGGAGAAGTGTGCCATCAATCTTTATAGTGTATGTAAAATTACTTACGATTCTTTTTTGGGACTAAGTTAAGAGTATCTTGGTAATAAGGGTTCATCATTTTCTTTCAGAAATCATTTGTCAGATTTGCAGTACAATCTGCAACTACAGAAAGGTGGGATTTAAAAAGCAGTTGTTTATTTATAGTTGAGGCCCTGAGATCTAAATTATCCTTCCTTCCAAAACCCTTTGTCGGGATGAAAATGTTAAGTAGCCGCTTTTCATCAACATTTATTTGATGACCGCTGGCCATCAATTTGGAGCCGTCAGCATAGAATACAAATGAATATTGACTCTTTTAAAGGAAAAGGTACAGAGGTTTCTGATAAACAATATATAGTAGAGAAAAAAGCCACCCACATATTGATATTTGTGATGCATTGGTTAGTACTCTAATATAGCTTACATTTTAATAAGGACACATATTACACAATGTTGAGTTTTCAAATTTCTCTATTTTAAAATGCATGCTTACTTAAAAGGAAGACTATCTTCCTGTCTTAACGTAGGTTTCACTATGAGACGTATAAAAATACATAGACACGCTCTCATGGAATATCTATATATTCAATGATTTCGAGAGTAGTAGCTGTTCTAAGATTGCTTTATTATAGACGTATTGATACCAGGACATCGCCCGGCAAATGCTGAATGAATCAGTTCAACAAAAAAGTAGTTGCGTAAAGAAACATGGCAAGGAAGTTAGCCTGAGCGTGGAGCCCCATAGGCAGGGAAGAAGAGCCCTTCTGGAAGTGGGTGGTGACTTCCAGGGACATGGAGGGCAGAAAGGCAACACAGGTGCCTCTTCAAGCCTCCAAGCTTTCCCTGTTACTCCTCTGGGGTCTGTGAGGGAAACAAACACTTGCCCAGTGCAAAACCAGCCACTTGTCGGGTGGCTCCAGAATATGGCAGTGACTTGTGATAGGAGGCGAGGGAGTGAGCGCACGTGTCTTGGTGGAATCAGTGGCTGCCTCCACACCCTGTCTTTCCTTGTCTCTCAGTAACATTCCCAAAAGAAGAGTCTGTAACCACTCTACCGGAAACGGGCAAAACCACTTTACCGGAGAAAAGTTCATCTCCGGATACCTACACATCTGTTCCTCAAAAACAATTACAGTTTAAATCTCCAGCGTGAAAGGCGAACAAAAGCAAACTGCCCCCAAAATATTATCAGTTCCCTACTTACCATCTGAGAACAATCTTGTAAGCCCCCCAACCTGTGCCACGTGTTTCGTTAGTTCATGGAGTAAGGCAGCTTGCCTTCCCCAGGAGCACGACCACAGCCACCAAGTCACCCCCTTCCTCCACTGTGATGCTCGTGTAATCCAATTGACAGTCGTGAAGGAAGTGCTAATCAACTAACACACCAACTTCCACCAAGATTATGTGAGGGGCTAGAAGAGAACAGAGGATCCGAAAGGACGCTGTCCTCCAAATTGTCATGCTTTCCTAGTGAGCGGTTGCCAGTAGGGACTATTCAAGGGGTGACAATGGCTAGCATGTATTGAGAGCTTACAATTCGTCAGGCACCACGCAGAGAGCTTTTATAAGCGTGATAGTCTAACCCCCACCCAGCCCTCCGAGCCAGGGACTATTATCCCCATTTGCCCAGAAGCCCGCTTAGTATCAGAGATTAAAGGCAACTTGTCCAAAGACACACAGATAACCACACAGATCAACCGATTCCAGAATCCAGACCAGCTGCCATGCAAGGCCTCCTTCCCAAACATGGGGCAGAAATGTTTGCGTATTGGCCATTCCCTGCTGTGTGTCGTCTCCCACTCGGCAGAAGCTTCCACATGAGGGCCTCTTTGCCTTTTTCTGGCCACGCCTTGTCTGATGCCCCGACGTGGCATGGAATGAAATGGGTTGTCATGTGTTCACCTGAGAAATGTTAAAAGGGAAGTTTTTCCATTGTTGATTTAGTCAGTGAACTAAATTGAAGTTATATCCATTTGGATTAACAAAATTGAAGACTCGGCACTACTGCAGAAGATGTAGGAGCAAATGGCCCTTAACAAAAAGGTCACCTGATTCCAAAAGCCACCTCCATGTGACAGATTTGCCCAGCTAAGGAACCTCCTCTTGGATCATAGGCTTTTTGGGGGGGCCATTAACTGAACCACATCAAAACCAGTGAAACCTAAGCAAATCTCCATCTTATAAATTCACATACATGTCAGATGACTGTGGCCTTTTGGAGGAGAATACCTGACACGTTCTATCAGGGGTGCAGAAGAAACCCTGGTCCCCATTCCCCACCCTCTTAATTAGCTCCCAACAAATGTATTCCTACAAATTTGTGACAATTGACTCCCACAAAGGCTTCAAACCATAAGGGCTTGGATACATGCAGATACTTCCTGTTGGCATCAAAACAGAACTTTTGTTTTCACAGCCTTTGGGAGTTTTGCTAACTCACAGGCTGTTCTTAACATTTATTACAGAAGGGAAATACTACTCCATTTCTCAAAGCGAAAACAGCGAAGAAGATGAGGAATGTAGATATTTGCTTTTAACTGTGGAGGCTTTAAAAAGGGCGAGAGAGCGTTCCAGAACATCCATTTAGATCACATTCAGATTTTCAGCCTGACAGAAGAGAACCCACTCTAACGTAATAGACAGTGGGTTAGGATAGTCTCCTCTTGCCACAAGGAAACAGTTTTTGTTCTATTTGTTTTGCTAAAACAGGTTCTCGAGTGCAGAAAACCTCAGAGGTTCTTTTTGGTTGACTTGTCTCTCCTACAGTAGGTGAAAGAGGGTCCTTCCCCTGGTGACTCGGGGACCATGCTACAAGGGGGCTTGATGGCGGTGGCTCTAGGGGAGGAAAGGGCTAGGCCAGATCATTACCATAAATGCAGCTGGTCCCAGCACAGGCCAAGCTGGAAATTGCATTTTTTGAGTGAAGTGTCAGAAGAAGAACAAATGTGGTACAGATTTTGAGTAACAGCCACGTGTTCACAGGCCTCCATTCGGAGAGTCTCCAAAGTGCCACGGAGCCTTTCTTGACTGCAGTTCAGGTATTTTGAATATTATATCTCCAAATCCGAGTCAGACTACAAGGACCACAGCATTTCCCTTGACAAAAGACATGAATTTCTAGAAAGTTCATTATGGAGTTTTAAGAGAATGACTTGGAGACCAGGGCAGAATGAGATGCAAAGTCAGGACAGGACGAGCACTGCCGTTATTCCTCTGAGAAATATTTGCAGGATCAAGCTTAGAGACTTGTAGGTTCAGGATGGAAACCTGCAAAGGACTTCTTTTTTCTTTTCTTTTCTTTTCTTTTCTTTTCTTTTCTTTTCTTTTCTTTTCTTTTCTTTTCTTTTCTTTTCTTCTTTTCTTTTTTTTTTTTTTTTAAGACAGAAGAATATATTTGTCTTCACTAGCCTTAAATTTTGGGAAGGAAAAGGCAGCCAATCCCAACCATCCAAAGAGGCCCAAAGCCATGTTTATCCTGGGAAGGCTGGGCATGGGAGGATTTTCACTTAGGCTATCAGCAGGATTTAAGGGCGCACTGACCTTGGTAGGCTTTCAGGACCTGTGTTTTCAATTCAATGAACTGTTCTGAACTTTCCCTTGAAATAAATGAGGCCCTTTTCATACCTCTTCTATGTTCCAGAATCTCTGCCATAAATGTTCCAAGGGCTCCGTGACAGATTTATCTCTGGTCTCAAGAGTGGAGGAGCAATACTTAGAATGATTTCATCTTTCTGAGACCTGTTGTTCTCTGAAACTGTAGACCTGCTTTGGGCGGGGGTGGGGACAGGGGCGTGGGTGTGCTCTGCACAGGGAAAGGAAGAGGAACGGCTCAGGAACAATCAGGAACAATCCGGGTGGGCAATACTGCTCCTGCTTATTCCTTATGCCCCCTTCCATTTGTGCTCGCCAAAAACACTCTCAAGCTGATTGGGCCTGAGAGATGGTCTCCTTAAAAACAAGACAGGATGCCACTGACTGTGTCATAGCCATCAAGTCCCTGGACATTCCCTGCCAGTGCCGCCTGGAATACTCACATTGCTCAAAGTACAGTTTCCTTCCAAATGGGGAGTTCTCTTGCTGGGATGGAAGATTGCATTGGGGGGTATCCACTCTTCCACGGGTTAGTTTGAAACCACTAAGCAGAAAAGCCATAGAAATTTGCCACCAAAATTGGCACCATCCAATGGGACAGATCTGCATGGGACAGATCTGATGGCTGGTTCCTGAAATTCTCCAACTGGGCTGCCTCGATGCTAGTGCTGAGAGACTACTGGGTGTTTTTAAGAGATAAAAGAAGATATTCAGCGTGTGTTAATTTGAGACATTTTACATTTTTACTCTACTTCTTTATCCTCAGTTATAGCTAGCTCTGTATACTGTATATAAGTGTATGCCTCCGTATTTGCCATGTATACTGAAATAAACCTTTGAAATAATTGCCGGGCGGAATTAATGGGTTCTGTTCCAATATAATGGTGCAAAGAATATGTTCACAGTACAGGTGAAACAAAAAGCTCCCCCCTTCCTTTCTGCTGCATGGAATCACTCCAACGAGTCGGCCTGCCACGTTGGCTCTTTTAGACAACCAAGAGCTGACTGTTTTTGTGAGCAAGCCAGATTTCAGGGCAAACCCCAAACAAGCTGTTTGTTTAGATTTTAAGGTTGACAGTTCATTTACACCTAGGTCACATAAATATTCTACAACGTAGTACTGAAAGGCATGGGTGTGCGGGGTGGGGGTGGGGGGAGAGGATAAAACCCACAGAGTCTTCTGATGGGGCCACATCACGGCAAGAAATTAACTCTTAACTCTGTCTTCCAGAAACGAATGAAAAAAAAAAATGGACTTTGCGATAATTCAGATCTCACAGGCAGGCACCCATGCCTGGCCCCGCTGTTTGCATTAGGTTTGTGCGTTTTCATAGCGAGCTCTCTGCAACAGATCATTTCTCAGGCTCAAAGACGCTGGCCTTGTTAATATTTCATTTAGAACATACTGTGGAGAGCGTCTCATTTATATTACTTCCATAATTAATGGTGATAGCTTAGGCACTGCCTTTACACAGAGAGATCTCGTCACAGTGGTCGATGGGTAATGAGAAACAATAGATATTTCATTCACCAGCAGCTTGTTGCTAGTTAGTAGGAAATGATCGTGTGTGCTGTTGCTTTAATTGCCAGGGTAAATAATTCTGCCTCGGTGTTAGTGAACATTTTAAAGCACTCGATGCAAATAGACTAGAAGCAAAACAAACAAAAAAAAAATTACCTTGATTATACAACACCTTAGCATAGAAAGTTACAAAGGTATGTCTTTTTTTAAAAATTGTATTCTATCATGCAAATATTATCTAAATATGCATGTGCTGACTACTCATCTACTGTATTTTAGGAAATACAATTAGGCTGCCTTTCTCTTCTCCTATGTAGACTGTAAATAACTGTAGATCTTTCTCTTGTTTCTCTATGTAAATATATGTAAATACTAACAAGCTCTGCATGCTGATATTCTAGGCAATTTCAGGTACTTTTATAATCTGAAGGCATGTACTCGAACTGGTTTGTTAAAAGAAAAACAAAACTCTCTCAAACTCTTTAAAGCTGAATAGAAATTAAAGATTTCTTCCTAGATGGTTGTGGTTTCTTTTGTTTGCTTTCTCATCCCTAAACAGTGCTCCGCTCAGGTTCCCTCACTTCCTCCCAGGGAGGAGACACGTGGGCATGGGCCTGGGTCGGAAACAATGTGGAACTCCTTGGCTTACATTTCTGCCCATTTCCCTTGGGTTTCCTAAATAACTTCTTAGAATCCTAAGATGGGCGTTTTTGGATTTTTCTAGCAAAAGAATCTGGAGTGAAAAAGAAGAATCATATTTATTGCTCCCCTGCTACGTGCCAAGCACACTGCTAGGTGTTTTACATCCCCAAACCCTATGAAAGGATCCTGTCATTACCATTTCAAAGATGCGAAAACTGAGTCACAGCAAGATTAACACATGCCCAAAGTGGCAAAACTATTAAATGCCTCCCAAGCCCTGATTCTTTCCTGTATGCCAGGGGTCAGTAAGTAAACTTGGTCTGCAAAGGGTCCGACAGAAAATCTCTTAGGCTCTTAGGCTCTCTTGGGCTCTGTGGGCCATACAGTCTCTGTCACAACAACTCAAATCTGCCGTTGTTGTCATGGAACCAGCCATAGACAGCATGTCTACCAGTGAATGTGGCCGTGTTCCAATAAAACTTTATTTACAAAAGCAAGCCGAGGGCCAGATTTGGTCTACTGGCCTCAGTTTGCCAATCTCTGCTCTACACCCTGCCAAAACTCAGTTGCTCTTCAACAGAACATTAACATTTCCTTTCCCTTTCGAGTGTATTTATGTGTTTGATGGGCTGGGGAAACCACTTGATCAACTGAAAAGTCTCCATTTCTTCCCTGCAGGTAGCAACAGTATTTGTAGAAGTCATGAAATAATAAGGAGGTGAGCAAAAATGAAGTCCCTTGAGCTTATAAATCAAGCTGTCTTCCTTCCTCAGACAAATCTCATTGCCAGGTTTCAATTTAGTTACCTTTTGTTTTCATAAATGGGGATGGAGGAAAAAAGTATGAAAGACTAAGGCGAAAAAAAAAAGAAAGAAAAAAGAAAAAGAAAGAGATCGAGCGACGCTCACTCTTCAATGGGGGGAAAGAGGCTATTACCTCAGGTATCTATGGAAACCAAGCAGCACGCAAACTTTTTAATGGTTGGAAAACAGCGTTTGTGTTTGAAGATGTTTTTCCCAAGTATGATGCTTCAGTGTAAATGCATTAATTGACAGTTTCCTTCGGGACTTTTTTATTGAAGTGTCCAAACTTAATTTGATGGCACAGGGAACTCTCTGGAGCCCTTGAAGAATGCTGCAAAGTTAGGTCTTTAGAAAACTGAGCCGGCTCTGGCATCCCATACAAATCCAAGCCGACTGACTCTCTTGCAAAGCAAGTGAAGAACCAGCCCTCACTCCCTGTGGTTTTCCCTTTAGAACGTTCGCCCTCTGAATTCACTCTGGGCTGGGAGAGACTCTTTCTAGCCTCTATTCTAACAAGAAGCAACATGATCTTTTCCACCAGTAGGGACTGGGGGAGAAGGAGCAGGAGGAGGAGAGACCTGCATGTTCAGTCGTCTGAGTGGCAGCATGGGAGGGGTGGGAATAGCCCAGGAGCTGAAATCTGAAATACCTGACCTCAATCCTGACTCTGACACCTTGGTGGCCCTGTGACATGTCCCTGCACTGCAGCTGCAAATGGACATAGTAACAGCCCCTTCACATGGTCTTGGGAGAATGAGTGATAACCTCTGGCCATTTCCTGAGTTCACAACAGATCACTAGTTCAAAGGGGCCTGCAGTTCTGTTTTTATGAAAAGATTTAAGACGGAGTATACAGATCAAAATGTCTTGCCTTTCCTTCATTTGAGGGACTTTTAATAGTAGGAGGCAATGGATTTCTGCCTTTGAAATTCAAGTGGCAGCCATCTATCTCACCAACCTTACCCAGCATCTCTGGGCACCATGCTGGCCGTGGATTCCACTGCTCCTCGGTTCCCTGGCTGCAGCAACCAGAGCCAAGTTCACATCCATGTCCCTGGGGCACCAACATTTGAACAATGGCCACAATTATTTGTTAAGTGCTATAAAATTCCAGACACCCTGCCCACCTCTCAGCCCCCAGGGCCTTTACACATGTCTTCCCCAAATATCCCTGTGCAATGGTGCTTAGAGAAAGGGATGCACAGATGAACCTACAGATGAGCAAGCAAGTGCAGTTAAAAAAACGTGCAGTAAAAATACAGAATCTTGGTGTTGGGTAGATGGGTGGCTGCTACAATATTCTTTCAAGTTTTCTACCTAAAAGCTTTTACAATAAAATGTTCGGAAAATATATACATCCTTTCCTGTGGGCTAGGATACCCATTTCACAGATGAGAAAACTGATGCACAGAAGTGACAGTGAGTGGCCTAATGTCCTCCACCTGGTTAAGTGGTGACATCCTTCTTGAAATCCATGCCCATCTGGCTCAGGTGTTCCTTCCATAAAGGGCTCATGCGCATCTCTGTTATACCTCCCAGAGGCATAAATCTACCAGTCGGATTTTTGCATCAAAACCTGAAACCTGGTTTTGTCATAGTATTCCCACCAGGCGGGTAGTCCTTGGGGTCCCCAACTCAGAGCCCAGAACTCAATGATCTCAAGAGCAAAAGTGACTGGTGCGTGAAGGGATATGAATTTACATTCATGCATTTGGTGGCTATTTAAGTTGGCTTTTGATTCTGAGTTCCTGAAGGCAGAGGGTTATTCTTACTGGCTGGTGTGGAACTGCTGATGCCTTCAAGCCCACTGACAGTGTCTGCGATTTGGACCCAAAAGTCTGAGATGGAGAGGTGTGCAAAGCGCTCCGGAGAGCAGTGTGGGCTGCAGGGCTGCCGCTGTCGTGGGCAGGAGGCAGGGCTGCTGCACCGGAGCCACACTGGAGCACGAGATGGTTGAACGGACAACCCTCTGCCTCGGCCTGTCCTCCTGCCCACAGTCCTCCATGTGGCGATGACCAACTCCAAATTTTAGAAGCAAAAAAACAATTTCAGCCTGATCCTCATGAATTTGGGCACGGTGTCCCTAGGCATCTGCTTTGCTTCCTAACTTCATATTTAAACTTTTCTCCTCCTGGCTGAGCCAGCATCCCCACCTCTTACCCTTCTAACTCTAGAAGGTGTGAAGCCTACATGTCTGCCTTTCGGTCTCCCCTCTGGAGACTCATCTGTCACCTGCCCCAACACCTCACCTCCCATGATCACTCACCCAGCTGGGTTATTTTTTTTTATTATTTTTAAAGATTTTTACTTATTTATTCATGAGAGACACACAGAGAGAGACAGAGACATAGGGAGACGTAGGCAGAGGGAGAAACAGGCTCCATTCAAGGAACCCGATGTGGGATAAAGAAGATGTGGTCTATGTATACAATGGAATGTTACTGAGCCATTAGAAATGACAAATACCCACCATTTGCTTCCATGTGGCTGGACCTGATAGACCTGGAGGGTATTATGCTGAGTGAATTCAGTCAATCGGAGAAGGACAAACATTATATGGTCTCATTCATTTGGGGAATATAAAAATTAGTGAAAGGGAATAAAGGGGAAAGGAGAGAATATGAGTGAAAATATCAGTGAGGGTGACAGAACATGAGAAACTCCTAACTCTGGGAAATGAACAAGGGGTAGTGGAAGGGGAGGTAGGCAGGGGGGGCGGTGATCGGGTGACAGGCACTGAGGGGGGGCACTTGGCGGGGTGAGCACTGGGTGTTATGCTATATGTTGGCAAATTGAACTCCAATAAAAAAAAAAAAAATTTAAAAAAAAGGAGCCCGATGTGGGATTCGATCCCAGGATCCCAGGATCACACCCTGAGCCAAAGGCAGGCGTTCAACCGCTGAGCCACCCAGGCGTCCCATCCCAGCGGGGTTATCGTCTCCGAGCTGCTGATACCTCCCAGCCCACTAATCTCCCTCCTTCCAAGCACATCCCGAGCTCCTGTGTCTCAGCTGGGAAGAGTGTGAGGCTGGACAGATGCCTCAGAGAGGGCTAGTCCAAGCCCAGCTGCCATAGCCAAGGGCAACAAAACAATAATGATAAGGACCTATGAGTGCTTCCCATTCTCACTAGCACTTCACCAGGTAGGTGTTATCATGGAGCCTGAGAGAGGCTAAGGAGGCAAAGCCACTCACTGGAGGTGTCAGAGCTAAGATCTAAACTGAGCTTGTCTCGGTTCAAAAGCCATGTTCTTATTACTGACTAATGTTCCTTCCAGGCCCACACCCTGTTGGCTCTATGGCATCCCGGAATCACGCACAAATGTGGAAAACTAGCCCCATTAGGCTGTGCCCGTGTCCCCTGCCTGAGTGACTTAATCCCTCTGATGGCCAAGTTACTGTTTGCAGAGCCTCAGGGACCCTCCTCCTCCTTTCGGAGCTCCATTTCTCAGTCCTTAGATCCCTGGTTTCTGGCCTGGTGTCCTCGGCCTCTGGGGGCATCATTTTTGCCTGCATAGGATTTTGAACATACCCCAGAAGAGGTCTGAGGTCCTTCCCCTACAACGTTCCTCTTCTATCACCTGCTTCTCAGGCAAAGGAGGTCTTATAGGCTGGCAAGGCTTGGGTTAATGGTTGAGCTTTTGTGGGCTGCCTGGCAGGAGCCACCTGGGCCGGCGCTTGACAAGCCAATTGCAGCTGGAACTCTCCTGTCCTCCAAGTGCAGAGAAATGCTGAACTCATGACAACCGGGTATACCGAGGAACATCTTACTCTGCATTCTCCCTCTCTGGCTGCCACACCTGATAGGAGTCATCCTCTCATAATTCCCGGACTTGTGAAAAGGAAGGTGTACCCACCAAACAAGGTGTCGGCGGGGATATAGGCCAGCGGTGTAGCCGGCCCTCAAATTGTCAAGGTGGTTGAAAATCTGTCCTCCATGGGCTATGCCCTCTGGATTCCTAACTGACTGACTTCGCAAGGCAGGCCCCTTCATGTATGAATCCATATGGGGTGTGATATCTTCTAGCCAAGCCCTAGAATTCTTGCTGAACTCTCTCAAGAGCTCTCTGGAGGTATCTTTATCCACATTTTATTTATAGGTAAACTGAGTCTTAACAAGTAAAATGACTTAACAAATAATTCTTGTTTACCAAGTTCTGATTTTGTGCCACCTGCCCGCCTCATGCTAAGGGATTCATGTGACTTTGGTGCATTCAGTAAGCATCGTCCCTGTGCCAGATTTTTTGAGGTCACTAACCCAAATTATAGGTAGGACCCAAAGGGCAAAGGGCAAAGAAGAAGCGGCAGGGTCGGGAGCTGAACCCAATCTCTTGGGCTCCAGAACCTCACTCTTAACACCAGCCGCAAGGGAAACAAGCGTGTTCTCACAGCCAGAGGGGCACAGGATTATTGCATGCCTATAGTTCAAGACTTCACACTGTCATTGTAGTAGATCTTTCAACAATAAGTAGCTAACACTTTTTGAGCATCCTTGGCTTGCATTACATTTTTCATGGGTACGATTTCATTTATAATACTCCTGTTTGATGGACATGGAATCTGAGGTCCAGAGAGGTTAAGCAACTTGTCCAAGGCCACACAGCTAGTAAGTGGAGGTGCCAGCCTTTGAACCTGAGCTGCCCATGCTATTAACCTCTTTGCTGCATGGCATCGTGGGCCACAGAAGTCAGGCCCTCACAATGACATGTGTCATTTATCGAGTGCTGGATAAATATTTCCAGTTAGTTCCTCCATAAGGGACATCTCAGAGTCTTTGAGTGTGATGCTAAAACTGGGATAGAGGCCAGGGCTTCAACTACTCATGAAAACATAATGAGAGTGACTCCATGTATTGGTTACCTGGAATCTGGGATCAGAGGAGGGAATAAGTCCTATGAAGGGTAACCTTTTAATAAGTATAAAAGGGGACTGTTTTGTTTTCCTTACTTGTTTTTAATATCTTCTGTTCTTTGAAGCTGCTTCTTGTTCCCTAGATTTTGGTAAAGGGCCAATTGATTTCAGCTGTACTACATATAAGGGCAGATCCATAATTGCTCCAGATTTCAGTACCATCTAATCCCTCCCCAGAGGCTGAGAGGTATAACTTCTTGCTAATTGGAATGCTAGGGCTTCAGACTCAGGACCACCATATCTCTAGGGTCTGTGCATCAACCTCCTCCCACCATCATGGTGAGATGTGCCCTGCCCTGTGTCTTAGGGTTGACCTTTCCACCATACTGAAAAGGGAATCGCGAGAACGAACAGATGAATTGCTAGGCTGTCGGTTTTGACTGGTGTTGTAGGATGGCCTTGCTAAGGCCAGAAAGAATCTGGGGTTACCACCACAGTCATCCTTTTGTGGAGTGAGTTGTCAAGCAAGATAATTAAAATTTACTTTCCCGTGAGGTGCTCTGCTTTGCTTAGATGGCATGACTGCGAAAAGCGGAGTTGGTGACAGCTGGTAAATGTTTAACAACTGGCTCATTGGAACATGGAAGGGAAAGGGGGCCTTGACCTGCAGTGTCTGCCAAAACCCATGGTGTAAATACTCTCAATATGACCATCTGAATGTGCAGTTGGGAAGAGGGACATGCAGTCAGCCTGTGGAAGCTGGTGCGTGATGTTGCTCCAGCATCCACCCCACTGGGGGAAGGCCCACAGAACATGGCCTTACGAGCTGTTTGGAGAAGATTGTGAGGCAGGCCAAAACAGGTCAGGACCTCATTAAGACCATAAAACCACTGGGGTCCATCAGGCACAGTGGCAAAGCAGAAACCCGAACCAGTCTGGGATCCCTGGGAATCAGAGTGACACAGTCCTATGACTTAGATTTTGTCCAAGTTGGTCCCCAGAACCTAAAAGCTGATTCTACTCAGGTGGCTCCCACAAGTCCAAGGGAACCATAGTTGCCAACATGTACTGCATCAGTTATGAGTCCTACACATCATTCTAGAACCCTGGCAACAGCATCTCATTTAATACTTCAACAACTCTGCAAGGTAAATAATGTCCTTATCTCAGAGATAAGGAAGTTGAGGTTCCAGGAGCTGGAACTTGGTCAAAGTTGCACAGAGCTCTTGAAATGCAGTGCCGGGATCTAAGCCCAGATCTGCCTGATTCTAGACTTTTCTGTCATTTCCCTGGCTCACTGGGGACCATGTTCTTTGTGAGTTCAACATCCTTGAAAGCCACGCATTTCTTGCCTCAGGTGGCATCCATATATCCTAACAAATACCTAACAGATCCATATATCCTAACAAATATCCTAACAAATAGTGTCCCCCACTATGTCTCCCATTGAGCGATATGGGATCTGGGACTCTGTGAGGTTGTGGGTGAGAACAGGAGGTATGGGAGGAGGGAATGGACGCTAGGGAGGTAGGGTGTCAGGGAGAAGAGGAGATGGGGACATGCATCAGGTTGGAAATCTCAGGCAGTGAATTATTATTTTTCAGCTATAAATGGAAGCTGGGTATATAGACTCAGAATTCACTCCTTTTGCCCAACATCACAAGCACACTGAGCAGAGATAACTCATCGGTATCCAGGAGCTTCCAATACATAATTAGGGTAGATGCTCTTCAGTGGAAGGTCCTTTGGTTCAGTCTGTCCACCAACAGATGAAGACACAAAGAGGGAGGTGTTGTTCATGCTGCACTTTTGTAACTCTATCAAAGGTGATAAACCGCGAAGCTGATTTTGGTTTGGGTACTTCCTCCGATGACACACAAACAGGTTTCGACTGATTAAACTACACAACAAGAGTCTGCCTTAGAACCTAATGATAATGTTGCCCCTGCTTTTGAAGTGAATATTTTATTTTATTTTATTTTATTTTTTTGAAGTGAATATTTTAAACAAAGGGGGGGCTTTGCCACCTGAGTTAACCAAATCTTTCCTGTATGGCAGGAACAGCATTTTTAAAAAATTTTATTTATTCCTTCTGGAAAGACACAGAGAGGCAGAGACACAGGCAAAGGGAGAAGCAGACTCTTCATGGAGACCTCAGTGTGGGACTTGAACCCAGAACCCCGGGATCAGAACCTAAGCGAAAGGCAGACGCTCAACTACTGAGCCACCCAGGTGCCCCAAGAACAGCAATTTCAAATAAGGAATTGAAACCAACGATGTCTTGGGACGCCTGGGTGGCTCAGTAGCTGAGCATCTGCCTTTGGCTCTGGGTGTGATCCTGGGGTCCTGGGATCGAGTCCCACATTGGGCTCCCCATGGGGGAGCCTGCTTCTCCCTCTGCCTATGTCTTTGCCTCTCTGTGTGTGTGTCTCTCATGAATAGATAAATAAAACCTTAAAAAAAGAAAGAAAGAAAGAAAGAAAGAAAGAAAGAAAGAAAGAAAGAAAGAAAGAAAGAAAAAAACTAACGATGTCAGAAAGGAGTCAAATTGTCTTTCCCTTCTCACCTGAAATATCAAGAATGTCAAACTAAGCCCGGCAGCCAACTTTGCTCTAGGATCCCATGTACCACCATCTGGAGTGTTTCCCCCAAACACAGTGCTTATCTAATCTGACTTAACCATTGGCTCCTCTCAGTGGCGGCCCCTGGGCAAGGTGCCAGTTCCCAGCCTAGACAAGACAGCTTACCTTTCTGGCTCTCTCCTCTCCCTTTCTTCTATCCCTGTACCCCACTTACATGAATGGTCCCTCAAATTGCAGAGGGCTGGCTTCCGCGTGAGCCTGTGGCCCGGTAGTGTGTGTTGTGGTGTGCTCCTGAGACCCCCATTCCAGACCGGGTGGCACTCATTTTCCCCAGTTGCTGGGCTGATGTCTGCTGGGGGCCGAGTCCTTCCTTGGGAACTGGTCTCAGCCAAAGGCAGCCATCCTGCCCAAGGATGAACCCCTTCAGGAGACAGGCCGCCTCTGTGATCGCCTGGCCTCTTTGTCCCAGTCCAGGACGTCTCGGAAGGGCCACCCTGGTTTTGGTCTCCTTGAGACTGGCTGACGAGTCTGCTGCTCCCACATCACAGCTCGATCCTCTCCCTGTGCCCCCCCTGCCTGCCACATTGCCCCTCGGGCACGGGTCCTGAGAGCACTGCACGCCCATCCCGCATGCCAACCCCAGCCACAGTCTGCTGCCTGGATAGCCAGGACGCAGGACAGCTGCCTGGCTTTGGGAAACGCACTCAACCCCTCTGAAGCTATCCTCTCATCTGTAAACTTGAGATGCTGACATCCTTAAAGAATAATTGGGATGATTAAATCAGACTATGTGTGCAATGCACTTATGGGGAGCTGCCACGTAACACACACTCACCACCCAAGAGCAGCACGGTGGTAGCAGAGGCAACGGCGTCCCGGGGGCTCATGTTCCTCTCTGCCTGCACCATCCTTTCCTGTCCTTCAGCTTGGGTCGGGGGTTGGCATGATGAAAAAAGCACAGACTTTGAGGGGTTTCTGGTTAAGACAGGGTGGACTCGGGCATTTTGCCTGCAATCCCTCCAGAAAACTCTATTAAAAGCATAATAAAGGGCGAGGGGAGACTGTTTAACTCCACGATCAAGAAACATCAGCGAGAATTTTGGAAGATGGGAAGCAGATGGAGACGTGGTGACTCCGCAGAGCAGTGGCTACGGAAGGGGGAGGCGCCCAGAAGTGAGCAATCCACACAAAGCAGAAGTCAGGAACCGGAGAAGTGGCAAAGGCTGGGACCGGGCAAGAAGGGAGCCAGGCAGGCTTGAGCGTACCGCGGGAGGTGTCCGCACAGAGGGCACGTATGCGTGAGCCACCCTGCTTCATCACCGAGCTCAGATGTCACCTCCTACGACAGATCCCTCTCCTCACCTTCACCGCCCACCCTGAACCTTACTCTACGCTGGTGTGCGTGCTCTAGACGATGACCTCGGCGAGACGGGTTTCTGGCACTCTGTCCCGTGCCTGGCACACAGTGTGTGCTTAGTGAGTATTTCTAAAAAGATGAAGCCAGAATGATTGAATACCCTTTGCAGGGTAGAGGGAAACTCTATCACTCCAATTCAGTTGCTGCTGCATAAACAAAATCACTGGTCAGATTTTTTTTTTCCTTTCCAAATTATCGTTGGTTTGGAACAGTTGTTTTCTGCCAGTTGTGACTCACAGCACGAGCTACATTTTACATGCTTTCTAAGGGCCAGACACTGACTGAAGCTCTGCTTTCTATCTCTCTCTCTCTTTCTCAACACACACATACCACACACATGTTGTCCTCACAACCATGCTGGGAAACAGATTTGTAATTTTTCCCCAAGTTTACAGAATACTGAGATACAAAGAGATTAAGGAACTCTCTCGATTCTTACTGGCAAAGCTGGGATTTGATCTCATGTCCTGTGACTCCAAAGGCCATGCCAGCATGTGGAGCTAAGGTGAGGGAGGTGCCTCTGGAGGTCCCGGGGAGTCTCTCTGTGGCAGGAGGGCTGTCCAGAGTCTCACTCCAGAAGGAGAAGAAACGCAATCGCATGGAGGCCCTTGACATCGTGGTGTCTCCTCTTACCCTTGAGATACCAGTGATGTCAGAGTATTGCACCTCTACCAAGCAGAGGGCGAGCCTTGATGAAATTGCAGAACCTGGTGGTGGATAAGAGGCCCATTTGGGGGAAGACTGACATGTGCCACGTCCATAGGGATTTTGTGGCAGGTTGTAGTGCAGGTGCAACACTGGGCGCAGGCCAAGGTATGTATGAGGTGAACCATAATCTTGCCTACCTACCAGTTCAGCTTCCCCCCACCCCCACCACCCGCTTCAGATTCCACTCCTTTGAGAGAGGACTTTGCAATCTGCTAGGGATCCTGACTTGTCTCTGGTCTTAGAGGGGGACTTTCCCCTGTCTCCTCCAAATCGATAGGGTCTGACCTAAGGTGTTGGCTGATTGGATGACCTGCAATGAGTAAAAGGGTGGGGGTGGGGGGGTCCTATTTATAATTTTAAAAGTCCAATAAAAAGCATACTTTATCCATGGAGAGACAACACAGACTGTTACTTAGTAAATCTCATCTGTTGGGTGACCCCCACCTCTCGTAATCGGAGGTCCTATGGAAGTAAGATTGGGGCGCTTCCTTAAAGACAAGACTCAGAAGAAGCACTGGCCCACCCATGAGGCTTTTTCCATCAGGCCATTTCCTGACCCAAGTCCCAGCAAGACCTAAAGAGCAAGAACAGCAGAGACAAGCCTGCAGTCAGCTGGCATTTGGGGAAACGCCTTACAGCCGCAGAGGCCTCCCCTGCTGCGGGACACTATGAGCTTCCATTCCACAACTGGGAGATCTTCCTGGTCCTCCTGGTCCTCCAGGCATTTCCTAGTATCCTCGCATCGCAGGCCCCCTTTGGCGGGTACCCCCTATGCAGAAGAAGCTTGGTTGTGAACTTGGCTCCGTGCCATCCCAGAGCCAGTGCCTCTTACTGTGTATTATGGGATTCCAGCAGAAAGCATCAGAAAGAGAATACAATGCAGTGTGAATGGAAACTCTGGATCAGAGAAGCCAGACAGAGCAGAGAATTAGCAACTCTTGGGGGTTCACAGCCATGTAGAGCTACTTCTCTCCACTCTTCATCAGCCAAAATGAAGTAGCAGAAGGGTGGAGGGTCAAGGACTATGACATGTCACCTTCTCCCCAGGCACTGGCTCTGCAGCAGTGGCTGGTCCTTCAACTCAGTCCCACAGGCACATGAAGCTCAGAGAGGTTAAGCAACTTGCCCAAGGACACACAGACAGTAAGTGGCAGAGTTGGGACTCAGATGTGAGGAGGGATGGTTGGACACCAAGTTCATGTTCTTCTCATCATTCTGTCTCTCTTGTACTGAGAATAAGTGAAGGAGACAGGCTCCACACAGGAAATTAAATGAGAGGAAAAAAAAAGTGAACAAAACAAGAGTGAGAGGAAGGCTGCCTTTCTTTTTTTTTTTTTAATATTTTTTTTCAATTTTTATTTATTTATGATAGTCACAGAGAGAGAGAGAGAGAGGCAGAGACACAGGCCGAGGGAGAAGCAGGCTCCTTGCACCGGGAGCCCGATGTGGGATTCGATCCCGGGTCTCCAGGATCGCGCCCTGGGCCAAAGGCAGGCGCCAAACCGCTGCGCCACCCAGGGATCCCCAAGGCTGCCTTTCTAAACATGGAGCCGTGTTGTTTTGGTGGTGCTTCTGAATCCCTTGTCCACCTCAAGAAAAATCTTTCCACACTACACCTTCCCTTGGCCAATTGGGACAATATGGGTACAACTCCACATCTCTTTCTGTTGTTGAATCATTTCTGGCCTTGTCTAGATGACAAGAAAATACCCAATGGGCCATAAGCCCTTGAAAATAAAATTTTGTTGTTTTTGAAAATGAAATTTTATTTGCACTTGCCTCTCTAGCTTTTAGCACTGCACCTGGCCTACAGGGGTGCTTAGGGACCATGTGATGAATGAATGAATGAATGAATAAATGAATGAATGAATACCTGAACAAATTACCAAACAGCCATTGGGGGCACCTTCTGCCCCATTTCACACCAAAGGGAGACATATTGTGGAAATGACTCATGAGTGGCTAGCCAGACTTTAAAAATACACACATTCCTTATTAGAACTGGCAGGAGTAATTTTGGTCCTGAGAGCAGAGCTCCCTGCCCACCTAATATTACACGAGGTGTTAACTACATTATCTGGAAATACCCTATGACTAATTCTCCATCCCTTATCTTGAGGAGAAGAAAATTGTCTCTAGCATGAATGCCCCAGATTCCTGGTCAGTTTATGTAAGGCGTTTCAAGTGATTGCGGTATTTTAAGCCATTTTTAGCTTAAGTCACCTGATGTGTGGTGAGCCCAGAAAATCTGATCTCTTGTTCCCTTAAATTCCCTGTTTTTCCATTAATTTTGTTTAAACCACTTACTATACCCTAAGTATTTCCCTATTGAAGAATGGGTTTATAAGTACACATCCCCTCGACTATGTAATTTAAAAAACAATAAGATGATTTATTAGTGGGTTGTCCAGTATCCCCCTCAGCGCAAAGCTCTATTACTTTTTGGGTGAGCCCCTAGGTCCAGAGCAGGTGATATTTATTCTTTATCACGGCCTATTTGGTGGTTTTGTCTATTGAAAACTTTTCTGCCTGGTCCAAATAGGATTTGATAGAAACTTTCTCCAAATTATGTCTCAAATGATCCTCAGCGACTGAGTAAGAAATGAGCTTCCAAAAGACCTTACCCTAGCTAGAAGGAAACTGGGCTTTCATAAAGTAGCTGGAGAGATGAGCCTTAGTTTTGAGCAGTTAAAGCTACTTTTAAACAAACAATATCTAGAGCAAAGCAGAAGTTAGCGTGTCAGATAGACTTAGCGTCTAAGTCCTGATTTCTTGCAGTCTCAGTGGTCTTTATGTCTTAATCAAAAAAAGTCACACTTTGTTTGCCTTCTGAGCATCTATTTTAGATACAATACCTTTGATACACTACTTTGTTTAAACATGTAGACAAGAGATTTAACAACGATCCGAAAAGTTTAGGTAACACCAACTAGTTAATTTTCTTTTCTTTTTATTTTTTTAAGATTTTATTTATTTATTTGAGAGAGACAAGGGAGCACCAGCAGTGGGGGAGGAGCAGAGGGAGCGGGAGAAGCAGACACTGAGCAGGAGCCCCATGCAGGACTCCATCCCGGGACTCTGGGATCATGACCCAAGCCTAAGGCAGATGTCTAGCCAACTGAGCCACCCAGGTGTCCTCTGTTAACTTTTTACTTTAAAGGTCCTTGAACTCCCTTAAAAAAGGGCAGGAAGTAAGTATTTTAGGCTTTGCAGACTGTACTGGTGCAACCACTCAGCCCTGCTGTTGTAGTGCAAAAGCAACCTCTGGACAATACATAAGTGAATGTGGGTGGCTGTGTGCCAATAAAACTTTATTCTCAAAAACAGAGAGCTGGCAGGATTTGGCCCGTAGGCCACAGTTTGCCCTCCCTGTTCTACTTAATTCTAACTGCTTAATCATCAAAGTGACACCAACTAGTCTACCTTCTAAATGACTTCCCTCCCCTGACAAAAAGGACTTGCTGTTTGACTAAACTTTCATGCCAGTTTAGTCCCGGAAATGTGTTGCTAAGCCCCCTCCGAGGGCCCGAACATCCAGAGACACATCAGCAAGTCCTGTGGTCTTTGGAATTCACATCCAGATTTCAGGCAGGAATCCGTGCCTAATGGTTCCGCATTAATTCTTGTGAATTTTTCCCATAAAAATTGTTATGAAATCATATCCATGGGAAGATAAAATAATGAAGAAATCAAATGCCTTCAAATGAGTACATCTTTATCTTTCCTCCCCTCCCCACTCCAGATCTGTTTCCCCCAAGCAAGATAGAGTCTAACACTGCTGGGAATTGTTAAAGAGTTAAATGATTTCCAAGAAAAATCATTCAGGTCTTAATTGCAAAATGCCAAATAATCACACACACACACACCCCACCACCACCAACAACACCCACTCCAGGGGGAGCAGGTAGTAATTTTCTATGCCTGAAATTGCAGCACAGCCAAGCAAATCAGAACAGCAGGACCGAAGCCCCTCCCTCACCAACACCCTTCTCTTCCAGTTAACATCTGTTGTAGAAGGAGAATGTTGAACCCTTTCGATCAGAGCGGGGATTACTAAGAATAATTATTCCTGCAGAAATATGCTTTTCTAATAGTGGCCTTTTCAATATGCTCAGTTTTTCAGAAAGTTAACACTGCTTGGGAAGACCATGAACTACACCGACAACAGGAAGCCTGGTGCTCCCAGGCTCACCATCATCTCTTTCCTGCTGTTTATACAGAGAAAATTGTCTCTCTCGGACTACGTACGTATTTTTTCTTTCCTTTCTCGCCTGTGACGGTCTGTCGCCTCTTCCATGTAGAATCTGAATCTTTCCACTATGTGTCACAGTATAGATTTGAATGCAATAAAGACTATAATTATTGAGCATTTATGAGAAATAATATTTTCCCTCTGGTGTGTGTTAGCTCAGCTGCTCACACACGAGTGTGAATACTAATGCTTCCAGCTTAAGCAAAAGAACAAGAGTAGCAAAGGAAAGATGATTGATCTCTGCCTTGGAAAAGTGACCACTGATCCCCCCCACCGGTGTCTCTGGAGAGCAATGGACATTCGAGGGATGGAGGGCGGAACTAGAAATGAAGGTGGCAGTTTGTGTGCAGTATTTAAACATCAGGCCCTTGTGCTAAGAAGCTTGGAAAACCCAACACAGAAAGGCCACCGCGAGGCAGATCCTGCCTCATGACATGGCCTAGAAGGGTTGCCTGGTTGTATCAGCAATGAACTAGAAGTTCAATTTCCTAAAGGTGGAAATTTGGTAAAGCAGAAAGAAATGGTTTTCCAGGGCACCTGAATTAGTAATTTCTTGACAAAGCGTGCTTAGCCTGGTACCTGACCAAACGTTCTGTGAGAAAAGGATTCGGGCACCCAGGTGGCTCAGTTGGTTAAGCGTCTGCCTTCAGCTCAAATCATGATCTCAGGGTCCTGGGATCACGCCCTACATCGGGCTCCCTGCTCAGCTTGGAGTCGGCCTCTCCCTCTGCCTTTGCCCCTCCCCTTACTCTCTCTCTCTGTCTGTCAAATGAATAAATAACATCTTTTAAAAAGAGAGAGAGAGAAGAAAGAAAGAAAAGGATTTGAGAAATCTTTGAAAAGAAATCCACAGCATCTTCTCCTTAGGAGGGAGAACTTTCCAGTGCTACAGAACAGAGGGAGCATTTGCAAGGGAAATATGCCTTTGCCATGGCATTCACGGTGGGAGGCTATCTAAAAGCAGACACCCCACACTAGTCCGAAGGCCCCACCTCCCTATACATTTCCTGGTAGGGACCGAGGGCCGAAGTGGGTGTTTTCATTTTTCTGCAGGAGACCCTACTGGTCCCCACTCCTGTCCCTGCTCCTCCATCTCTGCTTATCAAGTTCAAGACTTAGATTTTCATCTGAAGCACATTCCAGGAAGGAGATGAGGCAAAAGTGACTCCACATTGGTACTGTCAACAATTAGCAGCTTGGGGAGGAAAGGGCAGGACTACACAGGGAGTGGGAGAAGGAATCTGTGTTTGAAGAGCACAGCTTGCCTCCCTGTGTGTGGAGAGATAGTAGACAATTAGAGATAAGAAGGGACGTTATCAATTATGCCTTGCCGCATCCATGGCTGATGCAGAGAGAGAACTCGCAGCTCAAATGAATTCATTCATGATTTTTTTTTCTGTTTTCAAAAATACAAGAGAAAGGAGCAGATTTTGAGTACTTTGTCCATTGAAGGTAGAAGATAAAGGCTTGTGAAATCCATGTTTGGGGGCAGTGAAATATTATTTCTAGTAATAACAATTTCTACCTATGAGTTTCTTTAGCTTTCATGAAAAGGCTATGTGCTAAGTCCTGATTTTAACTCATTTTATGCAGGAGGAAACCAAACGCAGCCACGGCGTTTACATAACCTGCCCCAAATCTTCCAGATTGCTAAATCGCAGAGTTGGGATTCGAACCCAGGAAGTCTGGCTCCGAGTGCGGGATTTTCAATACCCTAGGAATCACAACCCGTGTTAGCTCCTGTTTTGAACATTCAGAGTACTGCCTTCCACTGCGTGATTTATTTTCTTGAGTGGCTCTTATGATTTATATTTTCTTGAAATTCTGTCACACTGTGATCCTATGACATTAGTCAACCACCATGTGTCTGGTTCTGGGTCCCCGCATCAACATTTGTCAGAGTAAGGGTGCAGTGAAAAATCTGCACATCGGGAACCTGACCTGGAGAACAGGGGTAGAGGAGAAAGGACCAGAAATGTGGATGAAGGTTCCCTGGGTCTCCACCTCCTATTTTCTTAGAGTGTAAAAGAGAAAGGTCTTAGCATAATGGCCAAAGGATGGTGGATGCCCCATGAACGGCAGTTGTGCTGCTAACGCCTATAATGTTATTATGGTTCTTACTTGTTACACGTTGACTTGTGTCTCTCCTAACAATGCCTCAGAATGTGATCAGAAATAGTCTCTGCAGATGTAAATCATTAAAGATGAGGTCACGCTGGAATAAAGCAGGCCCTTCACCCAATATTACTGGTGTCCTTTATAAGAAGAGGAGAAGACACAGAGAAAATGCTACGTGATAACGGGGACAGAGAGTAGAGGGCTACAGTTACAAGCCATCCAAATCGATATTGCTAGCAATCTGCCAGAAGCTGGATGAGGCAGGGACAGATTCTTCTTAGAACCTTCAGAGGGGGATGGCCTGCTAGTACCCGGATCTGGAACAGTGCCTTTATACTCTTTCAAGCCAGCCAGTTTGTCCACTTGGTTAGGACAGACCCAGGAAGTAATACTTTACTATTCATATTACCATTCAGCTTGCATCCCTCCTTATGGACCCCAAATAAATCAGCACAGCGCTGAACATATACTAGAAGAATGTGCACACCCAGAGCCACAATGCAGAAAGCACCTACCATCAATTTATGACTGTACAGGCCATGTACAAAAGAATCCAGAGAACCTTCTTGCATGAACCTTATCAGGACCACCAGACATACTAACAACACACATGTGGACACATGCACACACATGCGCGGAGGCATCTCTTCTAAATATATCTTGCCGTGTTGCTAAGTGTCAGGCCCCCGGTGTCCGAGCACCAAGTTTACCTTCTTTATGTCACTTCTTAGAAAACTGATGAGTCCCTTGCCATACAAGGCAATGTCAGACTCATCCTACCCCATGTCCTGTACATGCTCTTGTGTATCTTCATCCTTAATTCGCTCCTGATTCCTCTTCCCTGTCCCTTCTCTGCTCCTGAGACGACAGAGAAGGGAATCCATGATATGTTCCAGAACACGTTCTGCCAAATGATCATCGGCAGGTGTGTGACTAAAGGCCTTCCCTGCATCTTGGCAACCCAGACCATGGATGATGAACACACAGTTGTTGGCGGATCTGTGCAATAAGCTCTCAATCCACTCCAAGGCTACCTGCATGACAGGTGGGTCTTGGCTGCTGGGGTAGTCACATCTCCTTAACCCAAAAAGGAACACTTGCACATATAAAAGGACTTTTAAAAATGGAAATATCTCCCAGTTAGAAAATATGGTCAAGTACCGTTTACCAAGGTTTATTAACCTTTTTCCTTCAAACTGTAAATAGTGGGGATGGGAAAGTGAATCACCCACCAGCCATGCAGAAAGCAGGGCTGGAATTTTGTTTACCACTGAGATTCCCTCTCCTCTGGGATTAAGGGGGCAGTTCTGTGTCAGGTTCAGTGGCCTGGTATTTAGGACTCTGATTCTAAGTCCAAATAGTGCCAAACTAGGTAAATAACCCACTTTCCTGTAGATTCACAGGCAAGAGGAGCTTCCTTTCCCTCACTGACACCCAGTTCAATAATTCAATAAAGTCCACTTATGGTTCTCCTCATCTTCAGGTTTCTAGAATCACAAAGGCACCAGAAGCTGAGAGCTGACCAAATTATTTTTGTAATTCTTGATTTTTATACACAACACACATGGTTTAATCATCAGTGCTAGGGACAGATTTAACCTCATACTCCTTAAGTTGAAGTTTAAAGGAAAGTCCCTACAGCTGATCAATCATCCACAAATGTAACTTTTTAAAAAAATCTTTTCTTCATTGACATTTTTTTTTTATCATTTTCCTCTGGAGTCAACTGGATCATCACAAGGAACACCAGGAAATCAGAATTAATGCAACCGAGGGAATTAGTAACTCCTATTGCCATTCACGCCTCCTCTTCTCACTCCTATCTTTGTTATTTGTCTCTCTAGACTCCCACACTTCTGTGAAAGCTTATCCGGGGAAGGTAGAACATTCTCAGGGTCAGATATGAACCGCCATGGTGCCAGGAAGTCTAGTTGCAGCTGGGTGCCATCTTGAATCCCAGGGGATGGGGTGGGGGTGGATCCCAGGGGGTTGGAGAATTTGCAGGGTGGGTGCAGAACACTGGAGAGGCGTGGTCAGGGAAAGAGGCTGAAATCCAAGTGGACAAAATGTTGGATAATGTCTTTTAGTCAATGGGACAATAGGAACATAAAGGGCGTGGAAATCGGTGGTCTGGATAGTCTTATAGGTGGTACTGTTTATTCCAGATCTTGCCCCTATAGACGTGCTTTGCTTCTACAGGCATTACCACTGCTGACCACAGTGGTGAATCTGTAAAAGCATTTGTTGAATAAGTGAATGGTAGTCCAAAAAAAACCCCCCCAAAACCTGAAAAACTCGACTTGTCCATCCAGGCTATCCAAACTAACTGCCTTGACTCAATGAATTTAAATGATTCAATTCAAATGTCAATTCTGAAGGTTTGTTTGGGGGGCTTACTTTTCCAGGCTATTTAGAAGACAGTAAGTGATTGTATTTGGCAATGGTTGCCACTTCCCCTCATTTTTGGAGTCCCCTCGATGGTGTCCACGTTTGCCCTTTACAGTGGCACTGACAAAAGAAGCACCATGAAGACACAGTCTGAGAAATGACGAGAGCGAGTGGGGCAAATGACAAAGATCAGTCCCATCAAAGTACTCTTTGTTCCAGGACTATCTGACTTGGCGGGTCTCAGGATTCTGGGCATAGAGACCAAAGCAATGAGGAAGGGAGTCAGTATGGAGAGAATATGGATTTGGGAACCACGGAGACCCTGTCATGTCCTAGACCCCCTGCCGACGAACTGCGTTATCTTGGCAATCCTGCCGAATTCCAGATCTGCCTCTAACCAGCTGTGAGATCTAGGGCATTTTATTTAACTTTTTTGTGCCTCAGTTTTCCTATCTGTAGAGTGGGTACAATAATAGAAGACACCTTACTGGGTTGCTATGAGTATTAAATGAATGAATTAGACAGTACTTAGTTACTATATATATGTTTGTTATAATAATAAATATTGTTATTACCGCTCAATGTGTTATCAAGCATAAAACGCACTCTTGACTTGCTCACAGCATTGGAGAGGGAGGGTAACAGTGCAACAAATACCCACGTGGATTATAAAAGGCATACCACCTCCAGAAATATATATTAAACAAAATGTACATCTTCTAATAGAGGAAAAGCTTGGGCTTCTATGCTGCTTATAGGACTATTCTGAATTTTACATGTGCAAACATTTGTTAGCACAGTATCTTAAAAAATGCTTCTGCTTTTATCTTTCTTCCTTCCTCCATTTTTTTTCCTTCTGGGAGGATGCAGACTAGGCACTACTTGAAGTGCTTGAAGGCACTACTCAAACCTCAAAAGATGACCTTGATCTTGGGCCTCCATAGGTTTCCAAGAAAAGGAAGAGAGTCAAGCAGATTCTCTCAGTGGGCAGGGCCTCCTACAGGTCACAAAGGGCACTGCCTTGAAGGTGCCAGGCTCCTGCTCTGAACAACCCTCTTTCCTCTTAGGCAGGGGTGTTGCAGCTTCGGTCCTTAGGCAGCCAGGACAATAGTGGAGTGTTCTCCCATGGCTGCCAGAGAAGAAAACCCTGACACGATGGGACACATGACCTGTCTCGAATTATGTGCATTAGATTAGGGATGTTGCTGTACTGACTGCCTACTACTTCTCAAGCTTTCTGCCCTAAAAGTTTCCCCAGCCTGCTTTCTGATTTCCTCACCACCCTAGAAGATCTTTGTCAAGTACCCCTTTGCCTTGCTGGAATTGTGGAGAAAACACACACACACACACACACACACACACACAGTGCTTGTTCTGTGTCAGGTACTAAGTATCTCAGAAACAGTGACTCATTTACTCCTCATAATAAAACTATGCAATAGGAACTATAATTATCCCATATTTATGGTAAAATAAAGGCATAAGGAGGTTAAGAACTTGCCAAGGTCACAAGCTTGTAAAAGGAAGTGTCAGAATTTGAACCAGGTCTTCTGCTTGCAGAAGCCCAGCGTTTAAGCACCACGTTATCTTATTAAAAATACATGAGTGCCCTCCACCTTGCAACCCATTCTAACAGGCCATGATGATTACTTTCCTTCCTTCTGGCCCTTTCCTATCCCAGCTGAGAATCCTGGCATCATCACAGAGGTCTTACAGCAAAAGCCCATACACAAAGATGGCACATATTTACATAAAATATATTAAAAAGGATTAGGAAAAATACATATTTGAATATATGATTGAGACCGAAAGGTGATGTATGTTAAAGGGAAGTTAGGAGACAAAAGACACGTGTAGTTGTTACAATTACTAGTTGCCACTGGCCTATGGTGGGCAAGGCCAGGTACCCTGAATGCTGCATCGTGTGCAGGACCATCCCTCATACCAAATGCCAACTGTGGCCCTTTGGGAAACACTGGTCATGATCTGGGGATAGAAATGAGGCAGAGAAGGAACCAGAGACCTTCTCTTATCTCTCAGAAGGAATGCTCTAATGTCCCCAGCTGGCAGGCATGGGCAGGATGGAAGGGGGCTGTTCCCCTGAGGATGTCCTTCAGCTCATGCCAACTTGTCTGCTGCAGAATCCACAAGCTGCCCTGGGGTTGTTAGAAGGTTCTCTAATGAGCTGTGGTCAGGTTAGATGAAGCTTTCAAAAGAATGATGTTTGTAAAGTTATATTAATAACAATGCTCCATCCCTACGGGGCACAGAATTATTCCGAGGGTTTATGCTGTGGTTTGTAAAGTGCTGAGCTGCATGTGGATGGAACGTGCAACATAAACCTGCAATGCGATTGTTTGCAGCCTCTGATTTAAAAGGCCCCTCCTAAAAAAATAATAATAAATAATAAAATAAATAAATAAAAAGTCCTTCCCTTAATGACCTTCTACTCAGTTATCCCATTTGTAGGACTACAAGTAAGTCAAGAGGACGGCAAAGGTTCGTGCAGGAAGATGTTTGCCTCGGCATTATTTACAAAAGCAAAGACATGGACAGCACCCAAAGGTTCAGTGATAGGAGAAATGGTAACTACACAGGTACAACTACGTGATGGGTTATTTTGCAACCAATTAAAAGAAAAGACTTACAAAGAGTTTTTCATTAACGTAGGGAAATGATGCTTTTGTATAATGGGTGCTAAATTATGTCATCTGAACTTTGACCCCAGAATTCCACTTTTGGAATCTATCCTACAATTTTAAAACCAGCAGTATGCAAGATAATGTGTATAAGAATATTTACTGCTATAGTATTTATAACAGCAAAACAATAACAAGAATAATAACAAAACTAAAAAGAACTGGACCACTAAACAAGAATAATGATAAAACTAAAATGAACAGGACCACTCTGGAAAACAGTATGGAGAGTCCTCAAAAAGTTAAAAATAGAACTATCCTATGATTCAGTAAGTGCACTATTAGGTATTTATCCAAAGGAAACAAAAATACAGATTCGAAGGGACTCATGTACCCCGTATAGCAGCCATGTCCACAATAGCCAAACTATGGAAAGATCCCAACTATCCATGCCATCAACAAGAATTGAAAAAAAAGAAAAAAAAAAAAGAACTGAAATCTTGTCATTGGTGACAATGTGGATGGAACTAGAGAATTATGGTGAGCAAAGTAAGTCAGAGAAAGACAAATATTGTATGACTTCACTCATATGTGGAATTTAAGAAACAAAACAGATGAACATAGGAGAAAAAAATAGAGGCAAACCATAAAGTCAACTCTTAACTATAGAGAAAAAAACTAAAGATTGCTGGAGGGGAGGTAGACAGGGTGTGGGGGGTCGAGGGGATGGATTAAATGGGTGATAGAGATTAAGGAGGGCAGTTGTTGTAGTTAAGAACTAAATCCTATACATGAAACAAAAAGCAAAACACAAAACAAAACACAACAAAAGAATTGGGGTATCCATCAACACTGAATGTTTGATTGAATCAGGGCTATTCCACAGAGTTGTATGGAATTATTTATATATGATTATATATAATATATATATATAATCATATATAAATATGAATATTTTATGTTATTATATATAACATATATATTTATATATGTGTATGTGTTCCAAAAGTATTGTTAACCAAACAAAGCATGTTTCTATGGACAAAATATTATGCTATTAAAACACAGACACATAAACTCCACGTCTACAAATGCATCCCTATTCTGCATGTTTGCATGGGCAGAAAAAGGTCCACTATAACCATTTAGCCAAAGGGACAGCATGGAGTATAGATTATTAGCTGGAACATGTAGACTACAGAAATATTCTTACTATGTACCAGTGATCATTACTTAGTGCTGGAATTAGGAGTGACTGCTAATTTATTAAGGTTTTTTGTTTTCCCAGATTTTCCATCTTGGATATCTACATTGCTTTTCTATTTGGGATAAATAAGTGGGTGATGAATGGATGGATGGATACACATAGATAGAAAGGAACAGAAGACAGAAAGGAGGTGGAAGGAAAGAGGGAATTAGGGGGGAAGAAAGAGAGGGAGGAAGATAGAAAGAAAAGAAGTAAATTTAGCAGTTGAATGGATAGCTTCCCTTTCCCTTGTTTCTTCCCATTTCTCTGTGAGGAAAATCAGGGGCTCTATGTTCCTGTTTACCTGATGCCTAACTGCTGTCCCAGGTTCGAGGGCCCACATGGTGGCTCCCACAGAGGCACAGCTGAACCCGATTAGAGAGGAAACAACATCTGCACAGCATGGTTTATGTCAATTCTATAATGGGTGAAACCCTCTGGAATTAATATCTGATGAAGAAATAAACCTGTTAACAGGACAGATTTATAGTATTCAAATTACTATTGATCCATTCAGTACACAACTAATAAAAACCTTCCTTGCGTGACCTTCCACCTTGTGCACGCTTAAGCAAATTATCTCTAATAAACAAGTATTATGAGGACCCAAGGAAAATGTCAACCTATAAATTACTGATATCTCTCTCTCTCTCTCTCTCTCTCTGGATGAAAGTGGAAGTTAAGCAGCCATATCTGTCTTTATGTACCTTGTGATCAAGCCTTGAGATCCCCCCCAAATCTTCCAACATAGCAGAAATTCTTCCTTGTTGAACCAGGCACAACAGCACCAGAGTATCCTGTCTGTCAACAAGAAACTCAGTGAAAACCACCAGACAATAACCATCTCCTAAGGAGTAATGGTAAAACATAAACTTGGTCTAAAAGTCAAGAAATATGGATTCATGTCTTGGATCTGAGCTTCTTCAACAGCATGATCCTGGGGGGAGTTATTTATTTAATCTCTATGTTGCAATTCCAACCCAAATTAAGATGAAATAAATAAGATACTTAGTTAGCCTCATTTAGTTAAGTCCTATATTTGCTGAAATGTTTTAAAATAACTTGCATATATCCCCTTTACCCAAGATTGGGATCTTCCAGGCTCTACCCACTTGAACGTTTCCTGGATTCACTGAGCCTAGTGATGGCCAGCTCCCCTGCATGCTAGCACAGGATCTAGTAATAAATTTACAATGACTCAAACACAGTGGAAGAGTGGCTCTGTTCCACATGGTCATTGAAGGAAACAGGAAGAAAGAGACTCTTTCATCTTATTTTGTAAGATCACCCTGTCATCTTTATTCTAGCTAGACTACAGGGAAAACCCCCAGCAAATATGAAGGTTTGCACATTTGCAGATTTTCCATTGGTCCAGGCTGGAGCTGCTGGGTATCACTTCGCATGAATTGCATAAATTAGGATTCAGTCACTTGGCCACGTACTAACTGCCAGGGAGGATGGGAAAGACAACCAAGGTGCATGTCCAGGGATAGGTGGTGAAATCTTGAGGTTATCTGTCATACTCAGCGTTAGTGAAAATATACATATGGGGAAACTCTGTAATGGGTCCATATATTCATTCACTACCCTAGTCCAAGCCATGGTCATTGCTTACCTGGACTTTGGACACATTATCTTTCATCTCTGAGCTTAATTTTGCACTTAAGGGATATGAGACTCTTACTATGTTCCTCACAGTGTTCTTGTGAGGTCGAAATGAGATTATGACTTTCCAGTGCTCTCACACATGTCCTCAGCACTCACAACACGTTGGCGCCCTTCCCTGAGGCCACCAGACTCACAGAATACTGGCAAAGCAGTGGCAGATTTAGGGCAGCAAACTATTCCTTCTCACCACTGTGCTTACCTCCCAGGGATATGATAAATGTTCATTTTCCAAGAAGGTCCTGCACAATTAGTGGGAAACATAATATTCAGGTTCTAAGCAGCACTGTGTGGCACAATAAAATTATTATTGTTGTTAAAGATTGTATTTATTTATTCATGATAAACACAGAGGCAGAGACATAGACAGAGGGAGAAGCAGGCTTCCTGTGGGGAACCAGATACAGGACTCGATACCAGGACCCGGGGATCACGACTTGAGTCAAAGGCAGATGCTCAACCACTGAGCCATCTAAGTGTCCCACAATAGAATTATTTTTTAAGCAAAGTACTTAAGGATACATTAAGTAAAAATTTCAAGTCTCTTACTCGAAACAAGAAAGTAAAGAGAAAAAAAATAAAGTTGGAAACAAAGTCACTGGATCAAATCTTCTTGGTACTACCAATCTACCATCCAAGCAGAGCTTTAGAGATATAAGTGTCATATCTTGCTTTAGAGTTCCTTTAAGTAGACTGGGAATTTTTAGAGGATGGAACCTGAAAGATTTAATATCTAAAAGAGGGGCTGGCAAACTAAAGTCCATAGCTAAATTCGGCCCACTGCTTGTGCTTATAAATAAAGTTTTATTGGAAACCAGCCACATTCATTCATTTACACATTGTCTAGGCGTTTTTTGGTGCACGTGTATGCTAAACAGCAGAACTGAGAGAACTGAGTATTTTTGACCCAGACTGACCTGCAAAACCTAAAATAAACACTGTCTGTCCCTTTACAGAAAGTTTGCCAATCCCTGTTCCAAGATAAAAAATAAAGGCTGAGATTGCTCCATAGGACTCAAAGTTAAGTAAACCACAGCCTAAACAGACTTGGACAAACCTGGTCCAAATGAAGTGAGTCTTCAGCTGGCTCTAGCTCCTTCCCTCCCAACTGCATCGGCCACTTTCAAATAAAAGAGCTCGTGAATTGATTAGAGGCGATAGAATTATTGGAAGCTGGAAGGAGAGGAATTTAAGGGAGCTGTAATGACACCATAAAAGCTTTGTTGAGTTGCTTTTATGAGCCTGAAGCCGCTTAGAGGGGCCTGACCCTAAGAGGTTAGCGGAAGTGTGTAAAAGGCTTGCCTTTGGGATAAATGCATATCAAAACCCATCCACGGAGGGAGAGCGGAAAAAAAGGGAAATAAATGACAAGTACAGTACTTTAACAGGGAAAATTTCCTCCGAAAGGAAGCAAGCAATGAGGCCAGGCAGGAATAAATGGTGTAGAAATGACAGTCGCTCCTCCGTGGGGCCACGGCTGTACTTGGGGCTGATAAGATCCAGCATGTGTCAGTTGCCACGTCTCTCTTTTCACACTTCAATGTGAACTTTACAGCAAAAGGGGGACAGGAGGCAGTGAAGGGGAAAACAGTGGCTCAGAAGGACTTGTGCACGGAGTGTGAAGCCATTTCAATTTTATATTCGAAAGGACTCTGTAGGTGATCCCATGAATGCAATTATGCCCACCTAATAAAAGCAACATATGCTAAGACAATTAAAAGATTTTATTATACATCTATTCATTGTATTCCATTTTCGGCAGGAGGAGTGGAGACTGATGAGAGGGAAAGGATGCATTTAGCAGGAAGGGGAGCCAAAGTCGGCCCGGAGTATGCCAGTGGGGAAATGAATGGGCTGTGATGTGTTTTTAACATAAAGATGAATTATTAGATTACTCTTTACCGGGGTCTTTTCGCCTTGTGGAATGCCAGCACCCTGGTTTCGTGCCTCTGCATTATGAGAAAATGTATCTGAAGACATCACTCTGCCTTCTTTGGCCCTTGGTGTTTTGGTATTCAACCATAAAATGAAAGCCCCTGAACAATGCCAGAAAGAAAAAAAAAAAGCATGCCACTCGATTCAAAGCTTGATGAAATAATGGCAAGTGGAAATCAGGTATCTCTTCCTACCACGTATATTTATTGGGGACCTAAGTTTACACTGGAGACTGGAGCTTCTAAGTGGGAGAAAACCATCTGCGCCCTCAAGAAGCTCACCTGCCAGCTTCCTACCCAACATCCACTTGCATTTCTTCCTGGGCAAAGAGCTAGACCACATCTGCCAGCCTACCTTGCAAGATAGACACATGGTGGGCAGCCCGGTTGCTCAGCGGTTTGGCGCCGCCTTCAGCCCAGGGCCTGTTCCTGGAGAACCAGGATCGAGTCCCACATCAGGCTCCCTGCATGGAGCCTGCTTCTCCCTCTCCCTATGTCTCTGCCTCTCTCTCTCTCTGTGTGTGACTATCATGAATAAATAAATAAAATCTTAAAAAAAAAAGATAGACACATGGCTAGTTCTTTTCACTGGGATGTGGCTGAGCTGGTAAGAGATATCCACTAGCTGGTGATGGAGAGGCACTGGGAGCCTGGGTTCCTGAGTCACTTTGTGGAATAAAAGTGTCACTGGCCAGGCATACCACTTATGCTGTTTCCTGAGTAAGAAATACAGCTTTGGGGGTTTGAGCTATTATGCCTTTGAGGAGTCTTTGTTATTGTAGGCTATCCTATCCTAATCAATATGCTAACAACATAGTTGTGAAAACAGTTCACATCAGGGCATTTCAGTTGATACAGAAAGGCATAAACCATGAGGACTCTGACAGGCAAGGGTGGAGGCAGGAAGGGAACTCAGGTAGAGGTGATGCTATAACCCAAAGCTCAAAGGTGTGAAGGGATGTGGCCTGTTTATGGGGAGTGGGGAGCAGGATGTGTGGGAGGGAGAGGTGAGTCTAAAGGGGCATGGTGGGACCAAAGAATGTAGGGGTTTGCATGGAAATGAGGTAATCACATGATTAACTCTGCGAAAGAGACTTTTTGTTAAATATTGCTGCCAGGATGGAAGGCAGGCAGACGCGTCGCCTCTAATGCTAACCATCCTTCATCAGAATCAAGGCGTGTCCTCACAAGGTGCGGGGGGGGGGGGCAGTTGGGTTAGATACAGCACACGGAAGGCCATGTGTCCTGGAAACTATGGTTTCCACTCCCTGAGATGATTTTGCCCAGCAATGAAGAGCAAATTAAGGCCAAGTGAACAATCTATCTGATCATATCTATCTAGGTAATAACAGACATAGGCTGTTGCATGATTCAGCTGAGGGACCAGGTGACCAGAACCACCTGGTGGCCATGTGGAAACACTGATGGAGCCCACCTGAAATAAGCTTAAGACCTACACACAGAATTCTAGGACACTGTATGGTAAATGAAAGTGCCTTTTAGGCCTGAGAGGGACTAGGTTTTATTATATTCAACAAAGTTGGATTTCTTTTTTTTTTTTTTTTAAGATTTTACCTATTTATTCATGAGAGAGAGAGAGACAGAGACAGAGAGAGAGAGTGGCAGAGGGAGAGGCAGGCTCCCTGATGTGGGACTTGATCCCAGGACCCTGGGATCACAACCTGAGCTGAAGGTGGATGCATAACCGCTGAGCCACCCAGGTTCCCCAACAAAGTTGGATTTTAAACTTACTTGTAACACCTAATCACTTAGAAGCAATTTAGTAATTTCCAAATGTCTTCCTTTTATTCAAGCAACTAGAATGAGGCATACTAAAAATGAGAGCTGAAACATCAGAATTGACCAATCTTTATGGGTTTTCGTTGGGCTCCGTGTAGGTTGCTCTGAACCCTGCACGCTATAGATGCGAGACACACAGTTGTATAGGTATCGGCAGAGATTGAGGGGATGTTGAGCAGAAGGCAGGAGTTAATAAGAAACAGTATGCTGAGTGAGAAAAAAGCAAGCACACTGATGTGAGACAGATCCAGGCAAGAATAGCAATTCTTCAGGATTACCACTAATATTAAATAGGATAAACGGCAAAATGAGAAGCATTAACACAAAATGGCTTCTAGTAAAGGCTCAGTAAGTAAAGTCAACTTTATCCATCCTCCTCTTTTATTCTTCTTCTTAATGATGTAGTAGGAATTTTTCTGTTAGCGTGATCAAATGTATTACTTGTTAACTTTTGAAATGAATCATCAGTCATTTTTGTTAATTTTCTAAAAGAGCACACCCACATTTCATTCTACCTTGGTCCTTCGGCTGAGGGTAGAAATTCACCAGACATCAGTGCACTCTTAATCTTGAAGGATTTGTCATGGTAGCCTGGCCAAGGCATTAATTATTGTATTTTGGGGGAAAAGACAATTTTTCAATAACTGCCTGACAGTTAAGGCAACACAGAAAAGTACATAGCATTGACAACCCAGAGGCATTTTATCCTGATGTTCAGAGCTAAGCTGAGTAACATGTGCTTTATCTAGGGACCACAATACCTGTATCGGCATTGCTATTAACCTGCCCCTCAGAACCCTTCATTCTACAAAGCCATGGGGACTGAGACTTCACAGGACCAAGTTCAAATAAATAGCCTGGCTGAATGTGAGGGCTACTTATAATTGCATATCTTGAAAATACCATATATCCAACCAGTTTACAAGTTGTCACCAGATTTTACTGGTGACACATTTTAAATTAGACTTTTTCAAATTATAAAGGCAACGCAATACGTTTGCCGCTTTGAAAAGTGAAAAATGTACCCCAGTACGTAATACATCTCTACTAACTCTCCCTCTATTCATCTGTCTTTTGATATAGCTTTAGTCAGAGAATATATTCCATTTTGAACCCTACTTTAGCCATTAAAACTTTTATCACGAGTATTTTTTCCAACCGTCATTTTATTTTAGTGGATGCCTAATTAAATGGATCTACTGTGATTTATAGAATCATTCTCCCGCTGTTGAACCTTCAAGTTGATTCTGAAGTTTTACTGCATGTTTTTTTTTTTTTGTGCTTTTTTTTTTTCCAATTTTGAAACAGGAGAGCTTTATTTGGTAGGAAATAATTTCTTCAATGGTCTTAACTACTGGTGTCTGCAAGTTACAGTCTCTTTTGGTGTCTTTGAAGACTGTTTAAGACAAAGCTGATTATGATGCCTTCAGAGGTGAATAGTTCAACTATTTGCTTGGAACTGCACTGGGCTTCTGATTCCAATCTCTGCCTATTAACTTGTTTGGGTCATGAATGAGGATTGGTGAAAGAGACCCACGTAGACCACCCTAATAATAAAATATTTGAACCAGTGGGTTATTCAGTTGTGCCCCAAACATACCAAGCAATTTTGTGCATCTAGTATGGTTCATGGATAGTCTTGTGCATCTGAAATGTGCCACTCCCACACCTCTCCGAAAGTCTAGGAGGGCGACAGATGATACAAACCAATAGGGTTCATTCTGCAGTAATGTACACACATATGGACATGGGCCTGGAGACATGGATACCCATGTGTTTTAAATGTGATTAACATGGGCTTTTGTGCTGGAAAATCTTTTTCTGGGGAGAATCCTGATGTCTTTCCAATATAATGAGATGGATTCATCAAGGCATTCAAGTCATAATTTTATACTTCCATAGCCTTTTCCCTTTATCTCTCTCTCTCACACAACACACACACACACACACACACACACACACACACACACACACACACAGAGGAAGTCAACCATGACTTGCTGTCTGTCTTTGCCATTGACTATGAGATTGCCTAATTCCTGGGGAAGGAAAAAAAGAACACTTCCGAAGAAGTTCCATAAATTCTGTCTTACAGGGGCACCTGGGTGGCTCAGTGGTTGAGTGTCTATCTTTGGCTCAGGTCGTGATCCCGGGGTCCTGGGATCTAGTCCCACATCAGGATCTCCACATGGGGAGCCTGCCTCTCTCTCTCTGCCTCTCTCTGTGTGTCTCTTATGAATAAATAAAATCTTAAAAGAAATCTGTCTTACAGTACACATTCTGGACATGATTCAGTCACTTGATGGGGAGCAAACATTCACTGAGGGCTGACTCTGGGCCAGGCACTATAGGTACAAAGATGGGAAGTAGCTGAACTCAAAGAGCTTATAGTCCAGAACAGAAATACAAGGATGTGAGGAACTCAGACACGGGCTGAGGAGTGTTGTGTGCCCAAAGATACATGTACCTTTGACTATTTCTGAAGTCTGTGCTTTCTGCACTACAATAGCTACTTTAATTACACACCTATTATGTGCCAAGTACCATGCAAGGCACTGGGTACACACAGTTCTTGCTACCCAGAGGCTCAATGTCAAGTAGAGAAACAGAAAAATAAGGACATCATTAGGGCAAAGAGAGAAGCTCATGGAGTATACAACTAACCATGAGGAGCCCCCTCGAATGCAGCTCCTGGCCTCCGTCTGCTACCTGGTGACAGATCACAGTCACGTGCTAACACAGGGGAGAGTCATGCCCTTGCCCTCCCTCCACAGGGCTCTGCAGAAGCTCAGGGCTCCTAAGAGCCAGGATGACCTGCCTGACTTGTGGCAAACTGCCAACTGCATTTGAAACCCAAGCCTACGTGTATATAAAAATGCAGGAAGCCATCTTAAAAGGATGCGCTAATTAGCTTCCTGGGATTTCAGATTTTAAAAGCTTTTGTGATCGAATTTGTTTCAGTAATTTTTTTAAAGGATTCCAAAGATTGGTTCTGCTGTCAAGACATCAAAAAACAAACAAACAAACAAACAAACAAAAAAATGGGATAACAAACTTATTGGTTTCCACAGTGGAGTGCTTTCAGTATGAAAGGAGGGAAAACATCCGCTGATTGGTTGATAAAAAGCAATATGGCATTAAAAGGCCTTGATGCATAGTGAAGAACCAGCCTCCCTTGGGTGGCTTGATCCGACATTGAGTTGCTCTTGAAAAGCATCTGTGAGCCCCCTGCAGAATCAGCACCCACTGTCAGAAGGCTTGGGGGGTAGTTTTCACTTAGATAAAGGTTCTAGGAAAGACACAAGCAAAAAGAAAAAAAAAAAATAAATAAATAAACAAAAAAACCCAAAAAACAAAAATCCAACAACAACAAACCACCCCCAAAAGATGAGTTTTAAAATTCTGAGTAGAAAAAGGATATAAAGGGTCATAAAAGCCTGTTTCTTCTAAGCCACACTCCTTTCTTTTCAGCAGGAATAAAAAGAGCTAATAATGGAAAGGATGCATACAATAATTATATTTGTTCAGTGTGGGAGAATAAATAATAACTGGGGTACTACACTATTATGAAGGTCTATAATCATATTATTAGAGGTGTCCTATAATTGAAAGCCATTATCAAAGTACTTCCTCTTCCAGTCAATCCCTCCCTGTGTGCAGCTCCTCAACCCTGTGTGTGTTTTCCCAGGGGTGCACACACCCCGTGTTGTAATCATCTGTCAGCATTCCCCATCTCCAAGCGAGCCTGTGACCTCGAAGGCAGCTGCTACGTGAACTCCATCCATCTCACCCTCCCTTGTGCCTAGCACCGGGTCTGCAACCAATCATGGAGTTGACTGTACTCCACTTTCTTTTCTAGTTCACTTCTCCAGGTAGGCTAATCCTTTGGTCTTTTCTTGGAAACATTTCCCAACATTTCACATTTTTCTTAAACTGGGGAGTGTGCGTGGGGGAATATTTAGATAAGTCTGTGTATTTGCAATGTGGAGGCAAGGTGCTAATAATCACCAACCCACAGGAATCCACAGAGACTTGGCCAAAGTCAATAAAGAATCATGAGCTGTCACCCCCCCAAATCCAAAAAGGCCTCATCTCCTGCTTACATTTCTTTAAAAGAAAAAAAAAAGAAAGAAAGAAAGAAAAAAGGATGACCTTGCAAATTACAGCCCTATAAATTTAACTTCTAAATTTGGAAAGATACTGAAAGAGGAAAAAAAAAATCATGAAATGAGCTTGCAAAATCTTAAACAGGACATTTACTGTAAAAGAAGAAGTAACTTTTGACTGAAAAGTGAGTTCTAGTTTTTTTTCTTTTCTTTCTTTCTTTTTTTTTTTTTTTTGAGTAAGAATTTTATGTTCTATAAAGGAATCGTGCAATCATTGACTCCTAGGGAAGTAATCCATAGTCAGATTTAATTTTCTTAATGAGTCATTATTTAGAGTATGAATAAAACTCATTGATTTATGAGACTGGTACCATTTTTAACCAAAGATTTTTATCTTTTTTTTAAGTGATCATATCAGTTTGGTTGTGAGATGCTCCTCACAAGAAAATGTATCAGAAGGCAGACAAGGTGAGTGCTGTTGGAGTCAGACCTGGGTCAAGTTCCAACGTTGCTACTTGCTAGCTGGGTGATCTTAGACAAAACACTTAACCTCTCTGATCCTGTCTCCTAAACTACAAATTGAAAATGACGACAACACCATCAGGACTGCGGTGAGGATTAAATAAGATTTTTGTAAAAAGAAACACAGAGCATTCAACAGGGAATGGTTTCATCTGGGAAAACATGGACAGGCTGGATTACTGAAGGACATTACAGTCACTTCCCCCGAGATGGTGGAAAACACAAGAGAGAGCTCTGTTTGTCTGATGTGGTTTGTGCTCATATAAAATTTCCTTTCAGGAGGGTTAATGAGGATGTCCTTAAGATTACAGTGCCCAGCAAGGGGGTACCTCGTGTTGGTCAACAGAGCCAATTCTGCTGAGCCACTTATGACGGTTACCAAGAGAACCACACCCCATTCTTATTTCTGGGTCCAATTCTCTTTACCCAGTCTGCTCCAAGAACTCTCTTAACAGACAGCAACTTCACCTAGAACCTCCTCTCGCTTCATCTAGACTTATGAAAAGGGTTTGGGGAAGAGAAGGGAAGTCGCCGAAGTCACAAGGGGAATCCATGGCAAGGTTGGGCTAAAGATCAACCTCTGATTCTTGATCTGGGTCTTTCCAGCCACCACCATCCCCACCACCTGCTGAGCAGGTCCACTCCAGCTGCACGGCCTCTTGGACACCCTACTTTCTAGTCGTTGTTTAGGACTTAAACAATCATTTCTGGCCTCAGCTATTTGTGTGAGGCAGGAAGGACAGTCTTGAAGTGGCTCTTTCCCCATCCCTTGGTTCTGGGCTGCAGGGCTTCCATGGCTTCAGCCAGGTGGCTATAGAAGGAGACACCAAGGAGGCTTAGAAGCCCAGTTAGAAGCCAAGTCCAACAATGGTGCTCAGAGGGACCCCTAGCAGCCCTGGGCAGCTCTGCGTCTACACGTGGAGTGTACAAATGGAGAAGTCAAACGCAGCCGTGCACATCGTTGCAGTTTACGGCCTTTTCTGGTCTTGGTCTTGTGACCTAAGTCTTTTTGTGCTCTCTGACACATAGCAGGTCTCAGACATGTGACACAGTGAAAATAAGCTGCAGTCCAGAGTTGGGGAAAACGACTGCCTCCAGAATGGGAGCCTCTGGACACATGGCTTGATTCCTCTGAGTCTTAACTTTCTCATCTCTCCCTCAGGGCAAAAAATACTGACTTCCCAGAGTTGCGAGATGAGGATTAGGGAGGATTATGTTTGTGAAATAGTGAGAACACACCCCCTGCTCCTGTTCATTTGTGTATACTCCATTCTCCATGACTTTCTGAAGGGGTTAAACGATTTCTAAAGAAGCTCTGGGATCCAGATTTTGTCGTTGTTGTTGTTATTGTAGTTCAGTTTTCAGAGCTGAACAGTTCATATCATGAAAAACAAAAACAAAAAAAGCCCCAAAACAAACCTTTTAACTTTGTAAAGGGGGTTTTCAGATACGTTTTCTTGCAGTTTTGTTAAAGGGTGAAGGAGTCAGAGGCAGGGCACCTGATGGGGGTGTGGAGAGACCACTGGTCTCCACTGGATCCCAATTAGCTCTGCAAGGGGGCTTAGGACTCAGTTCCCCCCCAGTGTGTGTGTGTGTGTGTGTGTGTGTGTGTGTGTGTAGGCTGTGACTGAACTTGCTCCCCACCTCCACTGAGGGGTGCGGCAGAGGAGGATGGGGGTGATCCAAAGGAGGCAGTGCCAGGGAGCTCTGGGAAGCACCACAGGGAGAAGAATCCTTACTCTCTGACCGCCCTCTTCTTTTCTAGGCCACCCCTCCTCCACTCTTGGGTAATCTGGAGCTGGAGAGGGGCAGGAAGGAGGGGAGGAAGACCAAAATAACAGGGACCGGATGCCTCCTGGCTATTTTGGTGGCACACACGCAAGCCCAGTGAGTCCCTGGGGGTTGATTATAGTTACCTGGGAAGACGCCTTCACTCTTCTCTGCAGACAGAACTTAATGAAAAGTCTGGGGCCTCAGAAGACATCGAGAAGCATTAAGAGCAGGGATTCCAGGCAAAATGGGCACAGCCACCCGTGAAAACAGCTTGGCGGGTTCCTCCAAAAGTTAAACTTACGAGTCGTCATAGGACCCAGTGATACCCTTCCTGGGTGTCCCCAAAGAAATGGGAACACACATCCACACGGAAAGTTAAACCCAAACCTTCAGGGCAGCACTACTGGCCATGGCCCAAAGCTGGAACCTAACTGGTCCATCAGTGGATGAAAGCAGAAACGCAATGTGGCACATCCATACCATGGAGTATTACCCAGCCATTCCAACAAAGAAGTACTGACCTCTACTACGGGGCAGATGAGCTTGAGAACAGTACGCTAAGTGAAAGAAGTCAGACGCAAAAGGTGGCAAATTGTAGGATTGTTTTTATATGAGATGTCCAGAATAGGCAAATCCATTGAGATCAAAAGCAGATTAGTGGGCAGGGAGGAACGAGGAGTGATTATTTCATGGGTGTAGGGTGTTTTTCTTGGAGGAGGAGATTTATTTATTTATTTATTTATTTATTTATTTATTTAGAGTTTTAAAACTACAGAGAGGTGGTGGCTTACGATGTTGTAAATTTACTAAATGCCACCTAGGTGTGTATTTTATTTTTTATTGAGATGAGAGTTACACATTTTATTTATTTATTTTAAAGATTTTATTTATTTATTCATGAGAGACACAGAGAGAGAGGCAGAAACACAGGCAGAGGGAGAAGCAGGCTCCATGCAGAGAGCCTGATGCAGGACTCCATCCTGGGACTCCAGGATCACACCCTGAGCCAAAGGCAGATGCTAAACCGCTGAGCCAGCCAGGGATCCCCAAGTTGTAGATTTTAAATGGTTGGCCATGTGTTCTGGGAATTTTACTTCAATTAAAAAAAAAACAAAACTTGTGGGTGGGGGAATCAAAAACAGCAGGGATTTAAAATCCACTGTGGCTTATATTTGAATCTCAGCTCTGTCTCGTTCAACCTGTGTAACCTCAGGCAAGTGGCTTGGGCACTCTGGCCTTCCGCTTTACTGTCTTTAGGGTGGTGAGAATGAGGATCCCAGTATCTGTGAGGAATCCCTGAGGCTCTGGAAGCAAAGTACCCAGCCAGGCTCAGGGTGAGGTAGGCCCACACAGATGTGGACTCCCTCCCTCCTATGTCATTATGACACGACACGTCTGACCTTCCTCAAAGATGCAGTCCACCCACATCTCCAGGTGCTAGGAATAACAGGATAACCGCACTTCCACCCACCACTCACAAATGGAATTGTTAGCATTTTGTCATATTTGCTTCAATGCTTCCTTTTTTGTTTGTTTAAATAATGGGCTGAAAATGTCTCAGATGAAGTCGAAATGTATGTTGAACTCCTTTGCACTCAGCTCGATGTCTCTTTTGAGCAAATGAGCTTGTCCATTAAAGAATAAATTTGTGGAGAAAGAATTTATTCATTCAGCTGGTCTTCAGTCAGGGTCTACGATGAACAATGTAAGTATCACAGGATGTAGACAC
Organism: Canis aureus; assembly: GCF_053574225.1. NCBI lineage: Eukaryota > Metazoa > Chordata > Mammalia > Carnivora > Canidae > Canis > Canis aureus. Next base: position 16,647,405 of record NC_135613.1, on the reverse strand, counting down.
TGAGTTACAGAGCTTTGTTTTAATTGGTAATTTGAGCATGCGCAGAAGCTGCAGTCCAGAGGTGCTGCAAAAAGGCATGTGTGCCCTGGTTAGCTCCCTGTATTAAATAAAATCAGTGATTTGCTTTCAAACTCAGATTGCAGTTAACCAGCACGACTCAGAAAACAAGTCCCTTCCGACATCCTCAAGGCACTAGCTACCCAGAAATTGTGCTGTTAGGAAATTTTCAAAATATGGGCTATTGCCCAAATGGTGTGATTTTGGACTCTCATAGATCTGCCATGGGAATCAAATGAGATAACATGAAAAATCATTTGGAAAAAAAAATGCTATACAATTGTACTCAGAGGCCTCTCGAACAAAGAAGGGGTATACATGGTATGAGATGGACAGGAGGCAAAAGGGGGACATGTCTGTAAGCCAGAAAAGATTGAAAATACAACCTTCTGGGGGGCATAATGCAATCCCAGCTTCCCATGTCTCAGAGATTGGAGCCTGGGAAAGAAAGCCCTGGTGGAAACATCCAGCATCTGAGTTGGGAATGAGGTGAAGAAGGTGGGGAGAAAACTCAGAACTCAGTGCTCTGCTTCTGGAAGTGACCAGGGTACATTTCTTTGCAATTTCATGTTTCCCTAAAAACAAGATGATATGTTTGCACTGTAAAAAAAAAAAAGAAAAAAAGGTCGAGAATGGCTATGGCAATACATTATGCTGGGAGGTAAAGCTAGTTTGAGCTGCTGGTGATACAGTCTTTTGATAGGAGATCACTGTACCTGAAATGTAGGTAGTTATAAAAATGGCATTAATTTGCTTAGACCGAGAGATTTTCACAGGAGAGCAACTAGCAGAAAACATTATGAAAATGTCCGAGAGGACTGGTAATTGAGTTGATTAGTATGACCTTGGTTATGAAGGTAATAGAAGAGAGACCGGTGCTTAGACTGAGTTATAACCCTGTTCCCGGTTCGGCGATGGAGTGAGGGATGTAATTTGTTCAGGCTGACTCGGGGTAGCCAAGCCTGCCTCTGACAAAGTAATCCACTGACTAGCCGAGCTTGGCCCGTGCTTCTACCCTGACAGAGTAAACAGGACAGGGTCAAATAAGAAATGATGGACTGGGCTCGTGTGCGCTGGCGCCCCGTGTAGACACGAGAGGGGCAGAGCCTACCCGACTGTGGGGCCCAAGAAGCATTAATTCACTGCCTCTGAAGTACCAAGGAGGGAAAATAATACAACTGCTCCCTAGCTGAAACAAAACAAAGCAAAACACCAACATAAAGAATAAACATCCCGAGAAGGTCTGTGCTGATTCCACTCCGGCTCTGTTTCTCGCATTTTTTATAGGCATTTATGAAGCAATATGCCACTGGCTGCGGTGGGAGATTTAACTGCATCAGTCATAAGAAAGGGTCCTGTGTCGGGCTCCAAAGCCCACGTTCTTTCTACTGCACCTGCTTAAAGTAGGCAAATTTCTCTAAACAACACACGTATACACACACACACACACACACACACACACACAGGAGGTTGACCCCACAAGGAAATATTCAACACTTATTTATTGGGTTGGGTCAATGGGCACCCAAAGCCTTTACACTGAGTTTACGAGGTCACTGGCATTGTAGCTACTTGTACAGAAGTTCACGTCCTGGGAGTTCTATCCATTTTCCTATCTGTGATGATCTTCATCGAGCTCACTGGAGAAGAGATCGTATATGGGGCCTGGGGTGACCGACAGGCGACTTCACAAACAGCTACGGAGCCCACAGAGACCCTCACATATAGACCCTCACAGACCCTCAAGTCTGTACACACAGGTCTTGAACATTTCACATTTACTGTTCATAATGAACCTGTATCAGGCCTGAACGAGAGGGTTATACTGGGTGAATAACGACAGGACATCCTCACGCACACTTTGTTCTGTCTCTGGGGTGTGTGTGTGTGTTTGTGTGTGTCTGCACGTGTACATTTGTATGTTTTACCAGTCACCGATTTCAGGGCCGGGGCTACACAAATGACAAAGGGCCCAGAATCCCTTGTCTCCTTGCCTCTGTCACCATGCTTGCTGACCCTCTAGTGAAAAGGATCTGACCACCACATGCGAGCAGAATAAATTATCGCTGACACTCCAATATTTAATTATGCAGCTGTCAGAGCGGCCCTTTTGAAATTCATTTTAATAAAGTGGGAACTTTCCCTTTCAAGGTTAGAGTGAGGGGAGTCACCTTTGGTGTCAGCCGGAGGTCTCCACCATGAGCTCTGCATTCTTGTTCCGGACGCCTGTCACTTGGCCTGATAGAAGGGCCTGATAACAGCTCTGATGCCTGGTGGCCTCCCCCCGTCCCTGCCTGAATGAACATCCTTCATTTAAACCCACAATAATGAGGACCTCAAAGTCAGAGAGGCGGGCACAAGGGCAGCCTGTAGGGGAAAAAATGGCTTCTTATTATAAAATTCACTCAATGTGGAAGCCGCAATCTAAAAGCGATCATGGCCATCTCCCTGTTTTAACTGGTTAACCAGAAATATTTAACATGGTGGAAGGGAACAAAAAAAACCAAAGCGACCCTGGGGGGAGGTAGGGGTGCCCAGACACTGGCACTCCTTGATCTCTGGGTCTCCCAAACTCGTGAAAGAGACATAAAAGCACTGATTTATATTTTGCTATAAAAAAAAAAAAAAAAAGGTATCATAGGTTTTGTAGTTTGGTTTCTGGGCCATAAAGTTGCACCGAGGAAAAGCTTTTATATGGCACACTCGATGTGTGAATGCAATCACGCCTGCCTAAAGTCTGTGTTTAGCTGACGCTCCTCCGTGTTTCTATGTAAACCATGCCTGCAGCTGCGTCTAGAGAGGGAATCAGGGCTGGGTTAGAGCAAGTAGAACTAGCTCCGTACACACGGGCAGACTGGTCTCTCTCTCTCTCTCTCTCTCTCTCTCTCTCTCGCCTTGCTTGTTCACTCTACAGTCTCTCCCCTTTCCCTCATGCTTATTTTCCTCTCTTTCCCCCCTCTGCTCTCCTTCTTTCCCTCTCTTTAATAACACGATTAATATTTATTGATTAGTGACTGTATGCTGGGCATTGTCCAAAGTTCTTTGTGCCCATATCTCTTGTAGTGCTCAAAGCAACTATAAATTAGGTGCCTTAATGATTGCTCCCGCTTTATAAAGGAGGAAGCTGAAGCTCAGAGAGACAAATGGTCTTCTCAAGATCACCCAGTTATCGCCTGGCACAACAGACCCAGGCAGTTTCCAGTGCATAGAGATTTAACAACTGTGCTCTGCTAGGTTCCCTCATTTTCTCTTACTCTGGCCTCTCCCTTACTCTCTCTCTCTCACACTCTTTCCTCCCTCCTTGCTTTTCCTCTTTTCCCAATCTCTCCCTCCCAGGTTTGTATACACCGTATCTCTTAAGGAATATACAACAGCTCCGGTGGATGCGTGCCTCATGCATTCGTACTGTAACTCTTGCCAGCAAACACTGGTTCTGGAAAGAGGCTTTGTGTTGTGTGTGTGTCTGAATAAAGGGCCTGAAAGAATACTTGGGTGTGGCTGTGGAGAGGTGATCTCTTAAACCATGAGTAATAACCAAATCTGTCCATAAGCACTTGTTCTGAGACAGAACATTCCCTTCTCAGAGGCTGGGAAGATGGCTCATGAGATGAATTACAGGGAAAGCGGAAGCCAGAAACCAACCTCTTTGCTTCTACTCTGAAGCTATCTGGTGAGATCTGCTTTGCAAAAGGACAGAGAAGGATCTCCAGAATCAGCCAGGGCCAACAGCCAGATCCCCTAGCACAGCCTCGAGAGCAGTGATTTGTAGGCTACCCTTTTTCTTAACTCTTGGGCTGCATAGTATGGAACTCATGACAGCTAAGGACACAAGGCCCTGGCATGGCCTGCAGAAACTATGAGGACCGAAGTGAAAGTCATAGCCCAAAGGGCAAACTATCCACTTCTCCCTTGGCCTGCTCTGAACTCTGTCCTGCCCCATTCTAGGGTCAACCCTAAGGGCATTCCTATTTCTCAAGGGCCAGTGGTATCTGAGTCTGCCCGTGCCCCTCCATATTTGCCATCAATATTGCCTATTAGGGGAACACCAATGGTACTGAGATTGCTTGGGATTTAGTGTCCTATTTATAGGATCCAGAAGCCCCCAACTTGAAGGAGACAAGTAGGGGGTGGAGAGGAGTAGTATACTCTGTGCGTGTTACTTTGATCTGCGTAACATTAACCCCAAACTCATAAGGCAGGAAATTACACTTCTAGGACAGTAAATGTCTCCTTGGAGCCACTGTACCTGTCACATGGGAGGCCCTCCATGGGAGTTCATTAATGCACAGATAAATGAGTGATTAACATCAGTATTTCAGCAACCCAAAGACAAATACAAAAATAACCCTCAGCTCATGTAAACGACTCCGTAAAACCAAACACCTTTGTTATAGGTAGGAACATTCCACAAGAGATCAGGGGATGATTTGGGGCTGAGCCAGTGACCAATAATCACTGTTGACTTAAGGTTGTTCTCTAGGAAAAGATGACTATAGGAGGCAGGTGCACTGACGCCTAGCTACTGCCAACTTACTGAGATACTTTACACAGGTTGATTCACAGCTCTAGGCTTTGGTTGGTCTTTCTGGGTCCTGAGAGGGAAAATGAAGGATTGGAGTTTACCACCTAAAGGGACACTTGCAAGAAGACTCAGGGAGGTGGCAGAAAGAGTATTTGTTAAAGTGGACAATCGAGAAATAACTTATTCTGAAACTTTTTCAATTCTATTTCCCTCTCTCTGTTTAGACGGTGTTTGTTGGCTGTTTTAATGTGCCAAACTCATGCTATGGGCTCCCCATTTTATCCTTATAATGGCCTTGGGTGGAAGGGAGGCACGATAATGAACTCTCTCTCAGAGATAAAGAAACTGAGTCTTAGCAAGATGAAAAAACGAGTTCAAGGTCATTTAGCTGGTACAGGGCAGAGGGAGGATTGCAGGGAGCTTTGCTGAGCTCCAGCAGCAATGCCCTTCAACACTGCGCCGTGTTTTTATCAAATATGCTGGTACTCCTCTTTTCTTTGTATTCTAGAGGCAAATCCAGGATTGCCTCTATATAACTTAGCAAACCTGTTTAATGAGGTCTGTGTTAAATAATACACAGAAGTTGTGGTGTTTTTTTTTTTTTTTTTGGAGGCGGGGAAGTCGTCTCCTCTATCTGCAGTGGTGACACAATCATAGTAATGGAAATAGGAGTAGCAGCAGCAGTGTGAACAGCAGCCACCATTACTGAATCAGATTAGGTGCCAGGAACTGTGTATGTGCGTGTGTATAGGTATGAATATGTGTACGTGCATGTGTGTGCACGTTTGTATGTGCATGTGTATATGCATATATATGTGTGTGTATTCACATGAATATATGCATATGTATGCACACATGTATGTGCATATGTGTTGCATGTGTCCGTGTTCGTATGTGCATGTGTTTGCATGTGTATATGCAGGTGCATATGTGTGTATACATATGCACATAATTTATGTAAATTTTATAGATGTACAGTATGTCTATTTATAAACACAATTTTTTTCTCTAATCTGAGCTATACAATGATTCCCACTTATTACTAGGTAAACTAAGGATCAGAGATGGTACATATCTTGCTCAGGATCATATAGGAACTAACTGGTGGGCCAAATTTGGTATGCAGATCTATCTGACCCAAAGCTAATGCTATTGAAGGAAAAAAAATCCTTCCACAATGCTTCTACATCACTTTAGAATTCCTATGACAGTTTCAAGTAGATCATTTTATGTAATCCTTATGACAATTTTATGATTAGCTGTTACTGATATTAGCATTGAGTATTCACATGACCCCGATTTTATGGATGATGAAATCATGGTAGGTAGTGTGACTTGTCTAGGGCACTGCAGCTAACAGCAGGTGCAAGTGGGCCTAAAATCAGTCCCTCACACTTCCACTCATCACATCCCATCGTGTCTAGCTTCCTTAACGTGGAGTAGCTTGCCTCTCTGCTCGGTGGCACTGTGAACCAGCGACACCCGTGCATCGAGACACTCTTCCCACTGAGGTTCTCAAAACTGACAGTTTCCATCTTGAACAAATAGACTAGTGTTCATTTGGATGTTCTCGGCCTCACGTGGCACCCACTCCAACAGCTCCTTGCTGAGTGAATTTAGGCAATGTTCTTGATGCCAATTCTCTCACTGCAAATGGGAAGAGATTTACAAAGCACCTGGCAGCAGCTGCTTGTCATGGATTTTGCAGTCAGAAATAATTATGGGTTCAAAATCTCCAAATCCCAGAGCTGCCCGGGTATGTATCCCAATGCTGGAAGCCAGAACATGCCACCCCAGGATGACCCTCTTCAGAGAGCAAGTGTGGCGTACACCCCACGATGACAAGCAAAGTCTAGAAGGCTAGAAGGGAGAAATAAATCCTGAGCCAACTAGAAGGATTAAAAAGTCACCTACCATGAGGAGAATTCGCACTCCACAAATTTTTCTCGACTGAGTAAATTTAAAGAAATAAAACTAGATTGAGCATGCGTTTAATACTGGTTGCTATCTTTTGCTCTGCTCTGCTCAGTGGCTTGTTAAATATAAAAAGATTTGTCCTGCAAGGAGACGTGGGGAGAGGCAATCTCAGAAGGACCCATCAGCCACCCTGCCCCTCCTCTTTGTAAACCAGGGGAGATGGACAGCCCTGTTTCAATCCAGCACCCCGGTGCCCGGGTCTTGTGTACAGGTCTCGCGTGTGATCGCTGGTATCCCCACCGCCTCTTAATAGAAGGTGAGATATAAAAAGCTCATTCGAGATGCCAGGAGCTTCCCTTTCTGACCCTGGCTGCCTGAGAGGCAAATTGCATTAGAAAAATGACATGCCATTCATCTCGCGAGTACTTGCAGGAACATTTAGCTAATTAAATGATTAATAAATTTAACACTGCTTTATAATTTCATTTAGCTGTGTTGGAAATCACACGGTGAGCTGCGTATGCAGCGAATGAGATTAGGTGGGAGTGAGGGTTTCGGAGGCTGCCCTGGTAATTGAGATTAGTCTATTACTACAGTGACCTTTTTAACTTTTATATTCTCTTGTTAAAGCGAAATAAAATTTTATTCACTTTTAAGGAATATTTACTTAGAGAAATTTACATGAAATTAAAGAAACACCAAGCCCAGAAGCCTACTGGGGCCAGAATCCATGCACTGTTTCTTTTTTAATTTTCATAGGCTCTTTAGGAAATTGGTCTTGAGCTAGCTGGAGGCAGAGTGTAGAGCAGTGTGTTAGACCGTTCATTCATTCATTCACTCAATAAGTGCCCAATTCCTGGTGTGTCCTAGGCATGCCTTGAGGCCCTGGTACTACAGCAGTAAATAGGACCTAGGTCCCTGCTTTCCTGGAGCTTAGGTTATCACGGGGAAATAGAGATGAGAAGCAAATAAATAAACAACAAAATGACAGACAGTAAAAAGCACAGTGCAGAGAATTATAAATAATGATTTCTTTAGACTGGGGAGTTCAAGAAAATCTCTCTTCAAAGATGACCATTCAAATGAGATCTGAATTACTAAAAGCAGCCAGCCATGCAAAGCTCAGAGGGAACAGCACCCTGAAATAGAGGAAATCGAGGGTGAAGGTTCTGAGGAGGGAAGAAGTGAATTTGGTTTGTTCAAGGAACAGAAGAGACAGGGAGGCTGGGAGCTGGTAAGCTGGAAGTGATGCAATGAATATAGGAAGGGTCAGGGTAAGTAAGGCCATGATGATCACAGTAAGGAGTTGGGACATTTTTCATAGGTTCCATGGGAAGCCACTGGAGGGTTTCAAGCAGGCAGTGACACCACCTGTCAAGTGATTCCATTTCAGGTAAGTGTGTCTGCAGCCACATTTAATGGTGGGACCACAGCTACCATCCCACCTTTGTAAGAACAAGAGGACTGACTTGGTTTCCCTCACCTCAGCCTCTCTTGTAAATTGCACTTTTATTCCAACTGCACATTATATCTGCTGGTCATGCTTCTCTTTCCCTTTCTCAATACGTGGTACTTTGTCATCCCATGTATTTTAAAGATGTTTTTGATTATCCCCAATTTTTGCTGTCCTCACTCATAAAATCCAGAGGTCTCTGCTTGTTTCTCTCCCATATCAACCATGTCTTTTTTTTTTTTTTACCCTTATACTTTGACAACTGGGGCTTCCCTGACTCTACAGACAATAACTCTCCCAGACAGTCAAATCTTCGAGATATCAAACATCCTCTGCACCTTGCAAATGCAAACCAAACCATCCTGTGCCCATATGCCCAAACTGTCTTCTTTATCATATTCTTACATTCCTGGATCTAACTATCCAGTCCTTACTAACCACCTGCTCTAAATACCCCAGGGCCAAATACCAGATAAGAGTAGCCTCTGCAGCCCTGATCCTGCTGAAATTATTTACACTAGCCAATCCTCAGCCTGCTTTCCCTGCCTCACCTGTTCCTTCTTGCAGAAACCACAACAATGTCCCCTCTCCCTCTCCTAACTGAAACACTCCTGGTGCCTCTCTATGTGACCCCCCTGCCATGGCATAGTGTCCCTTTCTAAGGATCTGTGGGTATTGCAAACCGTCTTTGAAATGGCAACCATCTCTCAACCTGTTGGTCTTAGCATACAACCTATATTGTAAAACATCTCCAGACACTCAGTTCCATTGCACACCAACTAATAACACCTATTGTTTACTGAGGTCCTACTTTGCACCAGGTGCTTCAGAGACATGGCTGATTTAACTGATTCTAATTTAATCTCCCCTCATAGGACCCTGCAAAAAAGGGTCATTTTGGCCCATTTTATATTTTATATATATGAGGACACTGAGACAGAGTTTTTGAAACCAGACCAAGGCCACTTGGCTCTAAGTGCCAGGGTTGGGAGTCAAACCCACAATAGAGATGGTATAGTTCATAAATGAAGAGGAAGAGCAATTTCCTACTGATGAAATGAACTAAAGGCCACGCTTGACAGACCACATCTCAACAGACGCTTGGATGATTTTGTTCTGTCTGGTTGCTCCTCCAGACAAACTGGTTTGGCATTTGTCCTTGCTATTTGTTGAGCAATCATGGTTTCTCCTGTACCTACTTTGCCTAGTTTCTCATCCAGGCATATTTATCCAGAATTTCACTGTTTCTCCTACCAACTTCTTGCAAGTTAATATAAATACGAAGAGAACATCTGGATAAATGTCCAGGGCCAGTTTACCAGGTGTCCCATTCCATTCTTTTGTAATGTGGGCCAGTTCCTCAGAGCACCAGCAACAATCATCAAATAACTTTGTTCTTCTGATGCTAATTCACATTTTGCAAAACTACATATTCAACATTAAAAGTTTTTGTTGTTCGTTGTTTTTGTTTTCCGCCTCCCCACCAGCCCATAGAGAAGATGAAATAAAAGGCCTTCCTTTCAGTAAGTGTTTAAACTACAGTAGTTTCAATTTCAGATAATTATGCACACATCCCTTGGATATTCTTAAGACTTTGAACACACACACCCCTTAAATTTGAAATCCTGTGATACCTGCTGTAAACCCTAAAATTTGTGAGCAATTGCATTTGTAAGCAGTGATTCTGGAAAAATAACATCTGTGTGTGATTCACACTTTTTTAAACTTGTAAATTGTCTGGTTGTTAACTCTACTAATCTTATGATGCTTAAGAATTCATAATTTTCCTTCCAGTATCTTCTACTTGGTGTGCAAGATTTGGACACACCTGTGTAATTAAAATATTTTCTCCTTAAAAAATCCCAATTGTTAGACCTCCAGACGACCACATTAGCACCTGTTACTAGTAACAGATGAAGTAATGAGTAGTAAGAACATGCACATCCTAGTTGAAGAAGTGAGAACTCTAGAAGTGAGAACCTTCTAGAATTTGCGAACTCAATATTTTACCCTTTCATTTTTAATAATGATGTAACTATGTGAGTTTTGAGAGCTTAGATGCTTTAAGAATTTCCTTCCTCTTTGTTAGAGTTTAGAAATCACCAGAGGTATTTGTGTCTAGATTTCTTTTAAAGCTGGAGCTCTTCCTATCTTCTGCCCTCCTCTTCCTCTCTCTCTCTCTCTCTCTCTCTCTCTCTTTCTCTCTCTTTCTTTCTAAGTGTTAGTCCACTGTGAACCTGATACCAGAGTAGGCACTGATGGATAAGACAAGAAAAAAAATTCTGGCTTTCTAGGAATTTACAATATAATCCTTCCTATTCAAACTATCTCGCGTGGACCATGTGCATTAGAATCTCCTTGGAGCTTGTTAGGATTGCAGAATTCATTCATATCAGATTCCAGACATCCTGAACCCAAATATGCATTTTTAGAAGGATGTCTAAGTGATTCATGCATATTGTAGTTTGAGAAACTGCTCTCGATCAGGGGTCTCTTATCTCTGGTAAGCTAGCTGTATGGTTTTGTTGTTGCTGTTATTGTTGTTTGTTTTCTACTGTCCATAATCTAAGAATGAGGTTTATATATTTTTAAAAGATTTTATTTATTTATTCATGAGAGACACAGAGAGAGAGAGGCAGGGACACAGGCAGAGGGAGAAGCAGGCTCCATGCAGGGAGCCCGACGTGGGACTTGATCCCAGAACCCAAGGATCACGCCCTGAGCTGAAGGCATATGCTCAACCGCTGAGCTACCCAGGCATCCCTGAGGTTTATATTTTAAAATAGACATAATGTAAAGGGCTATCTGACTACCTACAGAATAGTCTTTTTTGTCCTTTAGATCGCAAACTCTAAAATATTTCCTCTCTGGCTTCTTAAGCAAAAGTTGGGTGACTCCTGCTCTAAATCTAGATAAGTCTAGAACACAGTCTGGATAAAGTCTATGTTTTGAAATAAGCAATGACACTATGACATTGGTTCCACTGAAAGTATTTGTTAAACTACCAAATGTCAGAGGAATGACTGTTTTGGTTTTGTTTTTAGAAAAAACATGACATACATTCAATAGGAAAATTGGCCTGGAAAGCCTAGGTCTGGAATTAAGCTTGAAAAAGCTACCAGCTTAACAGGAATTTCATTGCTCTTGGTTGGTTATCTACCAGGACCCATAAAGCAGGCATCCTCAGATACTGTAGAACACAGAAAAACATGAAAATTGATACAACTGGTCCTATCCAGATTCACTACAAACATGATCAGCAGCAAACAGAAGGTGTTGTTTTGTTTTGTTTTGTTTTGTTTTGTTTTGTTTAGCATGCATGTTCATCTGTAAAAATGGGCATGGTTTTTACATGTTACAAACTTTTCCGTTTTCCCAAATTAAGACAATACCAAATTGCCATATCCTTATCAGTTCCAGAAAAGAGTGGTTATATCTTTTCAACTGAATGAAATGTTTTGGGCAAAAGAGTTTTATTTTTTCATATGTAAATATCCATGCCTGTCCTTAAGGGGCAGGTTAGCTAAGTAAATATAATGTGGGGCCAGGGTTAAAGACAAGGGAAGAAAAGTGAAAGAGGAGACAAGAATTGAAAGCAGAGGAAAAGGAGAAGAGGAAGCAAGATCCGACAGTCTTCTGAAAAAGAAACTCATATGGGGAATGTGAATCCATGTTTCCCCAGGGACAGTGACCTGACCACCATTCAGTTGACATGAATAAATAAATACCTGTTACAATAGATTAAGTTAAAAGGATTGAGTGGGTGCTGATTTGCAGTGACAAGACCCAATTTACCTACGATTCATACCATGTAGGGTTTTGACATTGAACAAATAGGAATCTGTTATTTGAAGATCATCTGCAATACATCTCCTCAGCTTATTAGAACAGGGGCCCAAGGGAGCCAAAGTGGCTCTGGGTTGGGGAGAAAAGGCTTTGCTCTCTTTTCTCCCAAGCTCTAAATGTTTGTAGAGCACAGTCATGGCTAGCGTCAGGGATGACAGGCAGTCTCGCCTGGCCCATCCACAGGCCTGGAAAACCCATTCAAAGCTCAGAGGCCGTAACTTGGCCAAAACCATCTCCCTTGAGTGTAGGTTACAACCTGTTCTTTATCTGAACGCCTCGCCCTAAAAGAGCAGGCTTTTAAAACAAAACAAAGCAACACAAAAACAGATGATAATAAAGTCAGCTTTAGCTAACTTCCAAATGGTATTGGGAGGGATAAAGCAGTGTGCATGATGAAATGAAGGCCTTCCATGAATCCCCACTTACAATTGACATAGTTACAACAAAAGCTAGAGGTCCTTTATTACTTCTCAGTGGGGTAACTGATTGTGTGCAGGTGTCACTAGTATCATCACTCAGGCTAATACACAATCTGAATTTCCAGAAATGCAGTCCTGTGGGCTCCTCCCTAGGGATCCACATATCATGACAAAGGTACCACCTGACAACATCCCCCCCAAAGTATGGAACTTTCAAAGTCAGAGAAGGGAAGCCAGCTGGCACTGAGCTCAAATTCTAGCATTGGCACTTCCTAGAAAGCCAGTCCACTTCTCTGTGTCTGTTTCCTCCTCTTCCTCCTCAAGTGAGGATAAGCATGACTATCAGGATTTTCAGGAGGTTAAATGAAAAATAGAGCAATGACAGGGGCACCTGCGTGGCTCAGTGGTTGAGCGTCTGTCTACCTTTGCCTCAGGGCATGATCCTGGGGTCCTAGGATTGAGTCCCACATCAGGTTCCCCATAGGAAGCCTGCTTCTCCCTCTGCCTATGTCTCTGCCTCTCTCTCTGTTTCTCTTTCTCTGTGTCTCTTATGAATAAATAAATAAAATATTTTAAAAAATAGAGCAGTGACAAATATTGTGTGCTCAGTGGGTTTTGTTTTCTCATATTGTGCTTCATAGAAGCCAAGCCTGCACTCATGGTGTGCAGTCTGCCTGGCAGTCCTTCATTCCCAGCTTTCCCCCACTACTTTGCATTATCCTCTTTCCCAGTGTCACCTCCTCCAGGACGCTTACCCTGATAGCTCTCAGCTAGGATCAGTCCCCTCTTTTCACTGCCTTCTGAACCCTGGGCCCACTTCTATTCATGCCCTTAACTCGAAGAATGGAACCAAACTCCTCATAGTTCTATTTGCCTGGGGTGAGCTCATAAGAGCCGTCTCTGTCTTCACTCCAGTCCAGCCCATCACTGGCCTATGGAAGGTGCTAGATGTCAGCCTAACTACAGAATAGACCCTCTGCCCTGCATGTAAATGTAATACACTGCTGCTTAAGTTTGCGGGCCATCTCTGTGGCAATGGCTGCATAGTTGTTTTCTAAAGCTTGCGTTTCTGCCATTTGGCTTTGCCCAAGATCCACTACTGCTCTTGATTCAGGAAGGAGCCTGTTCAGCCCAGACCCTCTCCCACCCCCAGGTCCAGTCAGCCTGTGCTCTTCTCTGTCCCCATCCATCATCCGATTGTCAACATGGGTCAGTGAATCCTGTTCCTTGGGGCCTCTGGCCTTGCACGGTGGAGGGATGCAAACAGAAGTTCTAAGGTGGTCCTGAGAAAAATAAAACTGCTAACCATCTTTCATGTTGCAAGAAAGAGTAGAAATACTAGAGAAATAAAGCACAGTGAGATCGAGGGCTTCTATGATTCCCCAACTTACAGTTAATATGGTGACAACAAAATCTAGTTTTTCTCCCTATAAAAGGGACTGTTTGTTGCCTTTTCAACACCCAACCTGGACACCCTCGGCTATTGAAATGTGATATTTCATAACTAAAACAACAACTAAGATAAACAAAGGCAATTCCCAAGTCACAGAGAAGAGAATTATAATCATATTAGACTCAAAACTTCCAAATCAATGCAGGAAGCCTGGGTTTTTCTTGCAGTTACAACTTTAGAATCTAACAGACCCATTAGATAGCGCCACCTGTCAGGGACCCTGCCTGGTGTTCTGACATTAGCATAGTCACGACACCCAGTACTGCGGCAATTTCCTTCTCACCTGTCATCTCGCATCCTCAGAATGTAGGCAGGGGCTCCATGTTATGCATTATTTCAACAAGAAAGGCATACAGTCCATAAGCAGTGAGTGCCCAGCTCTCTTGCCTTCTAAATCTCAAGATAATTGCATGGCTATTTGTTATTAGCCTGAAACAAGCCCTCAGATGCACAATGACTACATACAAACCCATTTGTCTCTGGCCTGGACACTAATCATGAGAAAGGAACAATACTGGTCTCTGTCTTCTTCCTCCCTCACCACCTACCAATGCTATGCAATGTCTGGCCCACTGGAACCAAAAAAGAAGGTGAACGTGCTCCTGCATCTCAGAGAAATGACAATGTACAGACTTGGGAGAGTCTACCTCATGCCTGCTTGACCTGTGCTTTTAGTGACCTTCAGGTACTCAATACGAAGGATGATTCTTCACTTAGAAGGAATCTCAAAGGCAGTGAAGTGCCAACAATTGCAGGACAGAATATTCTAGATTTCAAAAATATATATAAGTACCAAGGTTCTCTGAAGAAATGGTAAGTTCTGGCAAAACTGGATCTAATTTCCACTTGGCAACATTCAATTGGTGTTTAATAATGGCTGCCCCTATGACAGGGCATGAACCCAGCCCGTGACACTTTCTATTGTCTTCCCTACACTGGGGACAGGGTCCAGTGCCTGCCATTTATCATCTCATACACAGACAACTTTACTCATTTATTTTACCTGCCTGGTACCTACAGGCATCTGCATTTGCCCTATTCTGTACCATATAATTATTACTTATTAATAGGTTTTTAACTCCAAGTTCCTGATATAAAAATCAAAATAAACCAACATGCCACATTTGGTGCAAATTTCCACATCCGAAAAATGAAGGCATTAAAGGACACAGTTGAAAGCTACTTTTGAATCTATGGTTTGGGAAAGGACCTGTTCCACCAGTAACAGGAGGAGCTTTTGTTTTTAATCTTCAACTAAAAGTAGCCTGAGCAGAACCAGTCTTGGTGAAACAGGATCATCATCAGTGAATCACATCTGTGTATTTTCTCAGTTGCCTTAAAATGAGGGGCCTAATCAGGGAGGAAAGTCCTTGATGAGGAAAGTAGCCCCTGTTAGATTCTCTTTGATGAATCCCATGTGATCCACAACACTCATTGTGCAAGATGGCTGATTGAGTGTAGAGGAGCATCCATGCCAAAGAAACTGAATAGTACACACTAACCAATGTGAGGCCAGGACTGGCAGTCTGGCCTTCTGCCCTAACCCACTGGCTGTGGGCCTAAATGCAGTCTGTGGCTGAATGCCAGATGAGGGAGAAGAATACACTAAAATATAGGCAAGCAGATTATTTATGAGATGTGAAACTAAATGCTTACTGGTTTTTATGCAATTCAAGCTGAGCTCCATAGTGGCTGATGAGGACCCAGTAGAGACAAGCCCATAGGCAAGGAGCTACATTCAACTCTCACACCCTCCTAACCACAAAATGGAACCCAACCAATAAGTATTTATGAAGTATCCTCTCCATATGAGGCATTCCACTGAGGGGGATGTGTGCTAAATAAAAGTCAGTGGACTACTAACAGAATATTGGAAAACTGAATCCAACAACATATAAAAAGACTTACACACTATGAGTGGGATTTATCCCAAACATGCAAGGCTGGTTAAACATTCAAAAACCAATCAATGTAATTCACCATATCAATAAGCTAGGAAAACTTATATGATCCTATCAATTGATAGAGAAAAAGCATTTGACAAAATACAACACCCATTCATGATTTAAACAAAAATAAAAACCTCTCAGCAAATTAGGAGTAGAGGAGGATCACTTCAAGTTGATAAAGCATAGCTATAAAAAAAATAAATAACAGCTAGCATCACATTTAATGGTTAATAATGAATGATGTCCTTCCAACAATGAGACCAAGGCAAGAATTTCTTTTTTTGCCACTCTTATTCACCAAAGTAATTCTAGCTACTATAATAAGATAAGAAAAAGAAATAAAAGGCATACACATTGGAAGAGAAGAAATAAAACTCTCTATTTGCTTATGAAATGATTGGTTACATAAAAAAATTCCAAGGATTCTAAAAAAAAAAAAACAAAAACAAAAACACACACATACAAAAACCCCCAAACTTCTAGAACTAACAAATGAGTTAAGGAAGGTCACAGGATCAAGATAACACACAAAACACAATCACCTTTCTCTTTACTAACAAGGAACTTATGGAAATTGAAATTAAAAATATAATGTCATTGAGTCACTCCAAAGAAAATGAAAACGTAGGTATACATTCAATAGGCATACACTAAACAAATGTAGTTATATGTCATGTCCATGAAATGAAAGACTGAAATGTAATAAAGATGTCCATTCTCCCCAAACTGTTCTATGGGTTTAATGCACTTTCTATCAAAATTGCAGCACAGTTTTTGTAGACATAAACAAGATTATTCTAAAATTTATATGGAAAGGTAAAGACCTTAGAACAGTTTAAAAAATCTTGATAAAGAAGCACACAGCTGGAAAAATCACTCTACTTAATACCAAGACTTACTATGTAGCTACAACAAGTAAGACAGTGTATGATTGGCAGAGACACAAACACATAGGATCAATGGAACAGAACAGAGAACCCAGAAATAGACTAACACAAATATGCCCAAATGGTTTTTGATAAAGATACTAAAGCAGGTCAATGGAAGAAGAATAGAATAGCATTTTCAATAAATCATGTTAAAGCAGGTGGATAGCTATAGCCAAAAAATATGAACCTTGACCGACTTGACACCTTATGCAAAAATTAATGCAGATATTTTATGATTTGTATTAAATTTATTTTAAAATATTTTATAGTTTTTTTAATATTTTGAATGAAGGCTTTCTTCTATTTCCATCTTTAATTACTGCTAGTATATAGGGAAGATCAGTTGATTTGTATATCTTTACCTTATATCTAGCCAGCTCTTCAAATTATCTTACTTTTACAAGAATAGTTTAGCTTCTCTAAGATTATAATTATATGATTTTTAAAAATTTATTTATTTATTCATGAGAGACACAGAGAGAGAGTCAGAGACACAGGCAGAGGGAGAAGCAGGCTCCCTGTGAGGAACCCAATGTAGGACTCGATCCCAGGACCCCAGGATCATGACCTGAGCTGAAGGTAGATGCTCAACTGAAGCTGAAGGTAGATGCCTGAACCACCCAAGCACCCCTAATTATATGATTTTAACATGAAGCACATCTTTTCCCTACTCATTAAGCCTCTTTTGGGTTTTGTATTATCTTCTGAAACTTCCTAAGCAATATGAATATTGATGGGTATAGCGAGCACCTTTATCTGGTTTCTGATTCAAACAGAAAGCACTCTTTAGTGCTTTCACTGTTTAAAATATTTGCAGCAGGTTTTTAATAACATCCTTGACTATAGTGGCTAAATTTTGTCCCTCTAGTTTACTTAGCAATATAGTTAAAGAGGTTGTTGGTTCGTGAATTGGTTGATTTGACAATAACAGCTGAATTTGAACAAATGTCTTTTTGGCATCATTGATAGAACCATAAAGTCATTCTTTAATTTGTTGCTGTAATAAATTACACTGATAAGGAATAAAAACAATAAGTAAGTAAAGAAATGACATGAAAATTTAATTAGTTGTAGTAAATAATGCATTAAAACCCTTTCAACAAGCTCCAACCCATAGCAAGTGGCAACTTTCAATAAAATCTAGAGAAGCTCTGATTTACAGGTGAATGCATCTAAAAAATGTTTTAAAAGACTTTCTTCAGTATTTAAATCAATAACATTTTTGTGAGAATTTAGATATTTTATGAGATACTATGAACAAATTTAATATTGAAAAGTCAAAAGTATTTATTTTCCTTGAGAAACATCCCCTTCTTACCCAAGACTCTTTTTTTTTAATGCATATGAAAATTTAGTAGCCTAGCACTCAAATCATGTTATAAACAGGAAGCTGAAATAGAGTAGAAAAGGAACTAGTATCTGTGTCCTATCTAAGTGGCAAGATGAGGCAAGGTCCGTCTATGTATATTACCTCCTTTGAGCCTCAGAATGTCCCAGTTCTCTCTGTACATGGAGATGAGAAGTGGCTAAAAACTGAGAAGTGATGGGAATATGAAACTCCTGGGTCCAGACTTCCCAGGCAAGTACTATTAAATTCCTCTGTGTGGCAATTGAAGAAACAACTCTAGAGTGGCTAAGCAGATTATCCAAAGCCATCAGGCTGGTAAATGGCAGAACTGGGATGCAAATCCTGGGGTGTCAGAGACAAAAATTGATCTTCTTTTAATGAATATTGGTAATATCTGGTGGCCCAAAGCATGGGCTTCATGTCTGCAATAGGGACTTGAATATTAACTCAGGCTCCACTAGCTGTATGCTCTTGGGCCAGTTACTTAACTCTTCTGTGCCCCAGTTTCTCAAGTGTATACTTAAGACAACCCAGCACCTATGTCTGAGGGATACTATGAGGCTCACATGAACTACCAAACACAAAACCCAAGGCATAGGATATAGTAAGCCCTTAATGCATATTGGCTAATAGTCTATTTATTATCATTATTATTACCATTATTTTTATCATCCTTGAAACTATTTTTCTAATGGCTCTGAGTAAATCATCGTTGATATCAAGAATAAAACTCCAAAAGAAGCCACTCAAATGACTCTCAGTAGCTAATAAAACCTAATAAAGTCAATGTATCCACTTAGCCAAGCCACAGAACACACCACTGTTCAGGTAAGTCATAAAGTCTTCCCTGCAGCTGTTAGAATGATTGATCCTCAGGCACAATTAAAACTCAAGCAATACATTGACATTTTAATAGAACAAATAATTTAAATACATTTAATGTGTTAGGCAGTAACAGTTTTTGTAACTGATATCTACAGCTTTGGGAAGTTACCTCCCAAAAAATGTGTAGAGAAAGTCTTTGGCCGAGAGGGTGAAGAAGGTGAAGAAAACACGATTGACATTCTTTGGGAGAAACCATAAATCCTGCAGTTATGTGGAATGGAGTAGTTAATTTTGAAAACCAGGTCCTATGAAAAACAGTCCTTTAAACATCCCTGGGTTTTCTTTCTCCCTTGTTTTTTTTTTTTTTTTTTTTTTTTTTTTTTTTTTGGTGTGTGTGTGTGTGTGTGTGTGTGTTGTCTCCAAAATACCATTAAAGATAACTGATAAGGTACTGCTTATATTTCTACTACCCCAAAAAGAATGTTTTGAAATAAACTGATTCAAAGATGAGAAAAAATAAACAAAAGCAAAAACAGGCCTCTGATTTTCATGGTGAAACTCCAAATGAATATTCTTTCCAATAAAAAGTGAGATCAGTGGCACCTCCTCTCACATGCATTCCAGGGATGTTCTAGTAAATGCTGAATGATCCTCTCTGGTGGGGAGGAGGGAGCCCTGGTTTGTAGCACTTAAACCAATTTCCATGGTGTAAATATTCCCACTGTGGCTGAATTCAAGCCATCAATGTGATGTCACCAGACATGGGGAATCTGCTCTTGCTGGTGAAGCATGGGTGCCATTTCCTCTCCAGCTTTCCACATCACTAGCTGTTTTAGAGCATTGAGGCACCCATCACTACCAGAAATCATCTTACATGTTAGTTATTGCCTTGCCTGTCGCCTACACCCCCATCAGAACAAGAGCTCCCGGAACACAAGGGACACCTGTCTGTCTACCTCCATACATCCACTCCCATAGCTGCTCTACACTGTGGCCAGACACAGCATGCATCCACTAAAGATCTGTGAAATGAATGAATGAATAAATAAATGGTGTGGGGTTGGCCAGGAAAGGAGCCGGAGAAGAAGAAAGAGCAGAAGAAGAAAAGGAGAAGATCTACATAAGGCAAGGGGGCCAAATCCTGTCCTTGCTTCTTTTTTCTTTAGTAGTTGGGATAACATGACCCAACAGTTAGGTCACCACTTCTCTGCGAGGCAGACTTATCAGAATAACTAAGCACCGAAGGGTTGACCTACATGCCACTGCTTTCTTCTGGCCAAATAATGGGCCAGAAATTTTACATTGTGTTTTTTTTACCCCCAAACTTTCAGGAGACTCTTTTGTTGTTGTTGTTGCTATCACCACTAAACATTTGTGCTGACCGGTGCTTTAAACAACGTCACACACAAGCGTGTGGCTATCTTTTTTCTTTAATTTTGATTTCCTACTGTTGAAAGTCAGATGTCTAACCATCTGTATTCTAAATCCTGAGCATCCCCTTCCCAGTGGAGCATTACAGAAGAGCTGCATGAAACTGATCTATGAAAGCCATTGGAGTGACAAGAAGAATCTGGGGCTAAATACGAGTTTGTTCATTTTAGGACCTGGTGTAGAAAAAGAACCTCTCCCCTTGGGCAGAAGTATAAATGTCAGTGTAATGAAAGAGTGTGCATTGTTGTCTCTGCACGACTCATCCTGAAAGCTTACGTTTAATAGAAGATAATGTCCCGCTTTCACGTGAATGAGATGTTCTCTGAAGGCTACTGGCCCATAAATCTAGACCTAAAGAATTTGGGGGTGGTGTTTCTTAATTACCGCAGGGCCAGCTGCCTGCCTCTCTGCAAGCCCCCTCAGCGCAGTCATGGTGGGGAGAGATTTGTGAAGTTCAGGGGAAATCAAGAAGCGTCGGCATTGTTTTCTGCTGATTTCCCAGGGACAAGGAATCTGCTAAACTCCAAAGGAATGGGGCTTCTCAGGTGCCAGTGCTGCAGGGTACGAAAACTGCAGCTAAAAACTCACCATCATCAAAGAGCAAGTGATTAGGAGAGCTGGGGGGGGGGGGGGGGGCGGTAGTGGCGGTTGCTTCTGATTCCCTTTGTACCAATGAAGGGAGGGGCTGAGAGCAATCACATCACAACCTGTCACTTCTCAAAGAATAGGGCAGTTCTAAGAAGTCACCAGCCACCCCACTTCACTCGACAGACCGCTTGGAGCATGCATTTTGGAGAAGTGTCCAAAAGATCATTTCTGTTCTTGCTGCTGAGTTGGGTGTGTCGCCGGGCAGGACTGACACGCTTTGTCAGTTTCTTGTGACAGCAGGAAAAGTTCTTTGCCAAAAAAAAGCAAAACACAAACCAACAAAAAACCCCAAATCAGGTAAGGAGTTTAATGTTTCCAATGGAGCTGAGACCATGGGGCACTGTGAGTATGAAAAATCCAAAAATGCTTTATCAGGCCCCATGGCGCTGACAGTGCAAGAAAGCCCAGCTGGAACTGTGGTCAGCTGCCAGAGGTGAAATCAATGTTCGTGCTAAAATGATCAGAAACGTAAAAGGTAAAATGTAATTCCCCCAATGGGGGGATTTCAACCTGGCTTCTTTCAAATAATTTATGGGAAGGGTCTTGGGTTTGTGCCATTATGTGTAACACAATTAATATCAGTTTTGGACATCGTCTTTCAAGTCATCTAAGCAAGATGCCTGGGGACGTGTTTCAAGGGGCCATTTCTACCTCTTATTTCACCCCTCCTGTGATGAGCTCAAATCATTCTGATGAAAGTCAGCTTTCATAAGCAAACACCATAAACCTATTTTATTACTTGGAGAATTTTAAAACATTTCAACAAAACCATCGTAATTATTTTTCTTTCTGTGATCCTTCAATAAAAGCAGAGAACCCACAAGACTTCCATAACTAGATTCTAAACATCATGTTTGGACATCAGTAAAAATGATGGACAAATCCTTTTGCAAAAAAATTTCGACCTGGCTTGCCTTGAAAAACATCAAGAGGCTCTCTGGCACTAGATGTCAAATTAATTGCAGGCAAAGTGTGTTACAGTAATTCACTTGGCAGTTTAAGCAAAACCAAGGGAACAGCATTAAACCAGATCCCCATATGCCAACAGGCCACCATCTCTTTGCTCCAGTTGATGAAATTTGACTGTATTTCTTCCCTGCTTTAACCTGGTCAGCAGCGGCAAGAGGAAGATCTGTCCTTCTCTCTGCATCGTCCAAAATGGTTTATTTGCCCTCTTAGGAGGCACGCTGATATACAAATCCCAGGTATGATTATTATTATTTTGAACTATTATTATGAGTTACTATTATTACCTTCCTGAGAGAGTGGAAACAGGGGCAAGGGAAAGCTGTGCATGAGATGGAACTGTGTATGAATGCTGAAGGGAGGCCGTCTGTCCTCGTCCAGAGCAGCATCTGTAATATTTCAGGAGACATAGGTCATCAATACCGACGGGGGTTCGTTCCCCGGAGACGGGGCAGCTCTGTGTTGCTGTAAGCCTTGTCCCGGGTGAATTATCCTGGCCATCCAGACTGTTCCGTTCTTGGCTTTTGCGAATACTTTCGTGGCATCTGTGAAAACTTGCTCACTCAACTGCATTTGCTGAGCACTTACTGTGTGCCTGGGTCTTTGCAATTGACTGGAGATTCCACGGAGGAGTGAAAGGCTCGGTCTCATTAGCAGTGGGGTAGGGACTTGTGAGGCACAAGCAAGCAAGTCACTGTGACGATGGGATGCTGTAACCATAGCTCTCATTTGGGGGACTCCTCAGGCAGTTTAGTGGCATCCACTGTACAGGAGAGGCTCCAGTCCCAGGAGTAAGGACAGATCCAAGATTCTTGGGCAGGTCTGCTGTAGGGCTGTGGTCTCTAGCCTGTCTAGAGTGGGGCTCCAAGGAGGAAGGAGACAGCTCCTCCAACAGGAGGAGGTGAGGGAAGCATGGGTAAAGACCTCACAGAGGGGATGATCCTTTTGTTGCTGTCAAGAGGGCTCAGTCAACATGTGGAATGGCCTCCGGGGAGAAGGGAAGGCATTGGACAAGGCACCAAGGGGCCCCCTTGTGAATCTCTAGAAGGTCCCTGGGCTGGGAAGTGGCCCAACGCCATTCCTGCCAGGCAAAAGGCTCATGACTAATTATGCATTTTCTTATGAGGACAGCACCTTGCTCTTAGAACATAAAGCCTTCCCAAACTTTAATGACTCCCTGAAACAACTTCTGGCCTTTGGAAAGTGGGGCATCCAAGAAAAACAATCAAGGATCACTTGAAGGCACACGCAGCGTGCTCAGAGAATTATTCCTGGCCGTGGTCTCTGCCGTGGATCACAGGCCTTCAGCTTTCAATCACAAGGTTGAAAGGTATTAACAAGAACTCATGCGGTCCAGGGCAACTGTTTGTGTAAAACATTTTCCTTCCTTGGAATGTAAACGGGTCTGTCTTCATCTAGAATTATTTTTTACCAATTTCATCGTCAAAACTTCAAAGTGATTTTCCCCGATGTTATACATATGTCATGTCCCCCACTCCCTTTAACTTTGTCCTGTGTTTGTGGAGGCACAGACCCAGCATCCCCAGGATGGGGCCCAGGAGCTTGACCCACAGGCACACCTGGAAGTCATTAAGGATATGGGAGGAGGAGGAAGAGGAGGAGGAGGGCACCACAGGGGGAGAGGGGGAGGTGGAGGGGAGGGAGAGGGGAAGGAGGGGGAGCAGGAGGAGGGGGTGTAGGAGGAGGAGAGAGGAGGGGGGAAAGGGGAGGAGGAGGAGTAGGGAGGAAGCAAAGGAGAGGAAAGGGAGATGGAGATAAAAGGGGGAGAGGAGGGGAGGGGGTGGGAGCAGGGGTGGAAGGGGAAGAGGAGAAGGAAGAGTTGGGGGGGGGGAGGGAGAGGGGGAGGAGAGGAGAAGAAGAAAACCATTTCTTTTCCAACACACGGATGCTCTTTCCATTATGCCAAGTCTGAGCCAAAGGTGAAGATGTTCAAAACAAACAGCTAACAGAAAAACAAATACTTTCTAAAAACTCCACAGTGTTGCCTCAGGATAATGTCAGGGGTCAAACATGTCATTCTTAGAGAAAGGGAATGATTTGAGCAGTGACTTAGACTTTATGCTATTCTAGAGAATCCTGAAGTGAAGCATATCCATTAGTGCTTAATTACCAAAACTTTCCCAAGTTACCAGCTATGATAAGATTGGATTCAACTAAAACTCATACTAATTTAAGATGAATGTATATGAATGCTCCTTTGCTAAGTCTTGCCAGGATTGTGAAGCTCCTCACCTCTTGCTCTATTTGATAGGACCTCTCATTTTCTGAAAATGATCCAGAAAAATCAGGGAATTTCCTTCCAGAAGCTTGAGGACACTCATATCAATGAAATTGGAATTAGCTGGTGGATGGCAAATTGCAAACAACCAACCCTTGGCAGTTTATGGAAAAAAATATCACAATAGTCTGAACTCAGATGCAATCTCCACCCCCCACCCACTAGAGCTCTATTATCCCACCTTTCCTTTGAAGACAGGGGCAAGGACTCATTTAATTTCTTTGATTTGTCTAAAATCTCTTACCATGTGGACACTTTACATGTATAATTTCGTATTACATATTGTAGATATGGTTATACACGTATTCTGGAAATGCCAAGAATTTCCCAGCATATCATAGGCATGTGCCAGCAGATGCCAGTTGAACTGTGTGCTGGATGACACATCATCATTCCCACTGTAAATCAAGAAACTGAGGCTGAGCCACATTTGGTCTTCGGCCCCAGATCATAGCACTGGAAAGGACTGGGATTGGTCTCTGCCCTGGCCCTGGAGTCCATGCTCCGTCTACCCATGTTGGGGGACAGAAGGTCAGCTTTCCATTGCTGCTCCTGTTACTTTTTGTCTCAGTGACCATCTCATATAAATGTAAGAAGTGGCATAACTATGACAACCAGTCCCTTGTGGCTTTCCTGACTCTCAGGAGCAAATATTTCCTATTCAGGTTAAGGTCAGCAGTCAGACAGTGATCACGCTCTTGAAAATTCAAGAACTAAACAGTATTCTCCCAAACTCACTATACTAAATATAGTCAACTATATTTGAATACATAAGATTAAAATTGCTGCATGGAAGAAAAATATTACAAAGTTGAAAATAAATAACACAGAGAAGAAAAATTTACAACAGAGATACACTGGTCTCCTTAATTTACACCAGCTCTCACCAAAAAGCAAGAACAATCTTAGAGAAAATTGGATCAAGAATGTAGAAAGGTAGTTCAAAAAAGAAAGCATATAAATGGGCAATAAAAATATAAAAAAACTGACCCAAACTTAACTGCATCCATAATTAAAAAGTACAATTAAAAAATAATGCTGAGGGGATCCCTGGGTGGCTCAGTGGTTTGGCGTCTGCCTTTGGCCCAGGGCGCGATCCTGGAGTCCCGGGATCAAGTCCCGCGTCGGGCTCCCGGCATGGAGCCTGCTTCTCCCTCTGCCTGTGTCTGCCTCTCTCTCTATCATAAATAAATAAATAAATCTTTTTTAAAAAAATCAAAAATAAAAGTAAAAAATAATGCTGAGATATTTTTCTCACAAGACTGATTGCCATACAGCTTTAAAAATGATAATACCTCAAATCCGCGTGTGTGGGAGATATAGGTACTTAAACTTGGCAGGCGTGTAAAAAGATTTTGGGAGGCCAACTTTGAAACACCTATCGAAAATTTAAGGCACATCTCATTGATCAGCAACTGGATTTCTAGGAATTTACTCTATATACTGACATATATGCCAAAGTAGGTCATATTAAATGTTGAAAGAAATGTTCAGAAGCATAGTTTAATAATAGCTAAAGGTTAGAAAGAACTTGTGTATCCTTTAACAGGTGGTTAGATAAGTGAGTGATGGTATGGATATATAATGAAATACTATCTGGTCTCTTAAAAGAATTAGATGAATCTATAAAAATGGAAAGAAACTTAATTTATAAAATAATAAATGATAAAACTATAACATTAAGGGAGCATGAAATATAGAGAACAATGTACATATATTGAGATGATGTATGTAAATTAAAGCATATACACATGTGCATAAATATAAATGCAATCCAAGTTGGATTCATTCTCTTCCTACCCTTTTTTAAGAGAGTTAAAAACAAAAACAAAACAAAATAAAGAAGCCTCTAAGATATTTCCAACTTCAGGACGCCTGAGTGGCTCAGTGGTTGAGCATCTGCCTTCTTCTCAGGGCATGATCCCGGGGTCCTGGGATCGAGTCCTGCATCAGGCTCCCTGCATAGAGCCTGCTTCTTCCTCTGCCTGTGTCTCTGCCTCTCTCTCTCTCTCATGAATAAATAAATAGAATATTAAAAAAAAAGATATTACCAACTATCTTCTCCGTTGAGAAGGGCAGATTGTGGCCTTGCCCAGATCAGCCTTTTAACGAACAGATTTCCCTCCTTCCCAGTGACAGCCAAATCGCTGTGGCTCTGGCAGTCTTGGTTGGGATGGAACTTGCTCTTCCTCCAGGCTAGCTTAGACTCTCTGGTCTAAGACCCCGGCTCAAGCATCTGCTCCTGAGGCTTTTCTTCTTGAGGACTCATTCAAAATGATCAAGTTTTATATTTATTCCCCTCCCTGGCAAGTGCTGAGAATCCACCCCCGTGATTTTGCTCGTTTGAGGTGTCAAGGCTTTGGGAAGAAACATTTGTAGAGGACCCACCAATGCTGCTTCTTTACTTTCTGTGTTTCACCTCAATGCCATATGCCTAGTTAAATAATCGTTTGACCGGTTACTGTTACGAAAACTTCATGTACTGGGAGATCACTTGCCAGCTCTTAAAATTACTGATACACTATACAACTCCCCAGCATAGGCCATGGGCAAGGACAGTAGAAATATATACAGCAGTGCTTAGCTTTTATAAGCCCACATTCCACATCATCAAAAAGACTGCACCTCGTGCTCTATTAAAATAACAACAACAACAACAAAATTGAATGAAGGAAAGAGAGAGGCCTATTTAAGGAGCTAAAGTTTAAATACCTTAAAAGGAGAACCATCTGTCCTGTGCACATCATCATTAGAAACCACTCCCCTTCTTTTTAAGGATTTCTTATCCCTCCCACCATTTGAGCTCCTGTCACAGTTCACCAGCCGCTGCAATCCTGGCACCCGTTCGAGAAGCAGATGTTAGGGTTCCCTATTAATTTTGAGGGGGACGTCAATTTGGAGAGGTGCAAAGTTGCTAAGTGGTTGAACGGTCTCATTTAACACCTACAAAAGCAAAAGACTGTGATCTAAAGGGCAAGGTCAGAAGATGAAGGGCAGGAGAAACCATGAAATGCATTTCATTAGATCAATAAAATGTATGACTTCACTCACTTAATTACATAAATAAAGTTGTAAAAAAAAAAAAAAAAAAGCTAGGGCCCGTACCATGCTAAATGAGCAGGGGCTTTATGTAACACTGTGAAAGTAGGGGAAAAAAAAAAAAATCAAAACACAACTCCTGGAAAGGTCACTCACACGCATGCAGCTTCTTTGTAAAAGCTTGGTGCAAAGGCAGAAGGAAGATCTCGCAGCGCTGTGTGCCTGCCAGGACTGGTAGGATCCAAGCTATAGAACAGACCCAGGAATACCGAGGAGGCTGGGACTTGGGATCAGCCAAGACGCCCCACCACTAATCAGTTCTCTGTCCATCTGTTTTAAATCATGGTTTGAAGCATATTTATGTGATAAAGAATTAAAGCTGTTTCTCTTGGCCATGGAAATAATTGGGACACTCTTTTGGAAAGCCACTGACTTCAGCACAGCAAGCGTATTTAGAACCGAATTTAGGATTAAAGAGGCTTGAGCATGCTTACCTTTTTTTTTTTTTTTTTTTTTAAAGCATAATAGAGACCCTTTTTCAAAGTTGTTTTCTTTTAAGACAATGTAAGTAATAATCTCCCAAGGTCCTATGGGACTTTTTCTTTTTTTAAAGAGAAAAGGGATGTTTGAGGGGGAGAGACAGAGAGACCACAGAGAGAAAGAATGAGAATGTTGCTGATAATGAGCCCAACAAACACACTTGGAGCATTCCTGATAAGACCCCGCCCTCTCCCCAAATCATGTGAAATGTGGCGAGTAAATGCCCTGAATAAATACCATCATTTTAATAATGAAATACCATTGATTTATCCCCTACTGTGGCTTTATTTATTTAGATTACCTCTCATGAATAGTTTCTCCAAGGAGGGAACATTTCTGGCGCAGATGCTCCCATCCCCCAACTAGAAGTCTCAACACTGGCACCTACCATAGTCCCTGCCTGAATGCAAAGCCCATGTGCGCCTTTTCAAGTCGACCGTGCTGCCTTATTTATAAAAACTGCAATACATCCAGCCAACTGGAGTTTGGTTGGCAATCATTTATAATAGTGCTGCCTGAATACAGGGATGCAGGAGTGTGGATGGGTGTTTCTGCAAGTGGAGGGGGGTGAGTGGACAAAAGGGGACCCTGCAGCTTCATCACCCATGCCCTGTTTTTGAAAAGTTAAGACTCCATGAATTAATTCACTGATGCCGAGACCATGAAAGGAACAAAACCTCAATATATCCTTCCAGTGTGACTTTAAATATGACAAGGTTATCATTTAATACACTATTGTTCAAGAATTGATTTATGGTCTTCTGGATGACCCTCCCCCCACCATTCTCTACTGTAGACTTAACTGGAATTATGGCATTCAGGGATATTCCTTAAATGTTCATAACATTGAATGGAAGTATTTGCTAGATCTAATTTCCATGTAATAATACAGATGACATTTTATTTTTTTCATCCGAGTTGGGAGGCTAGATCTTGAAACACAGAGATTTGTACTCTTGAATTTTCTCTTCCCCCCCCCCCCCCATTTACAAGCTAATGTCTTTTCTAAGCATGTATTTCACTCAGACTAGTGACTCTTCGGAGTGCAGCATCTTCCTCTGCTGCTTCTCAAATGGACCTTGAGAAACGGATTGTCCAGGAGTAGTCTTGCTGAGTCATCGTCCTTGCTAATTTGAGAAGAAGGCATCATCCCCACTTGGGAAGGAAGACCTGAAAGGGAGGGGTGAGATGGGGTCTGGCTAACTGTGACCTGAAACCCATTTTTTAGGAGTGAAATCAAATAACAGAGATGAGCCTGCTGGCCATCGTGTGGTCTGTTTGTGATATAATCTCATCCAAAAAGGAATTACGTAAATGTCCTTTTTATGAAATCCTGCACATCTCAGAAGTTCCACTGATAGCCATAAATATGGTGGTCTCTGGTTGGCATGCAGCCATTTCCTCTTCCGTTTCAAGGGCAATGGGTCTTCCTTGGCCAACACACCAGCAGTAGCTCATGTCTGTGCAAAGAACATGGCAATCTCTAAGAACTGGGGAGCATACGGACATGTTTGCAGCCCAGCAAGATAAAGACTATTTGGGCTGCAGTGACCCCAAGTCCAGTTTGGAAGAGCATTGATCCTGGAGTACTTTGTCATACTCAGCTGGTTCTTTCTTGCCACAATGGGTTAATCTGTCCTTGGTTTCCTAAATGCTGAGCCATGGAAGTGCAAACCCTGTGAAGCCAGGGTCAATGTCCTCTGGGTGTTCTGAGCATTGCTGGAAAGCCGGTACATGATACACATTTTGCTCTGCAGTCCGGACTGGCCTCTTGCGTCCCAAGACACCTTCTCTAGGAAGCCTTTACAGACCCTGCCTCAAGTAGAACTGACCCCACCCTCTTCCACACCTGTGCTCGGCTGTACTTCGCAGGGTTTGCCCCTGTTAACATGAACGCACTTACTTATTATTAGTGTTAACCAGAACGTTATATGTTATTTAACATTTAATTAACTAATGGGAAAAAAAAAAAAAAAACCTTTTTGAGAGCTAAGTGGCAGGTATTGTTCTAAGCACTTTATGTGAATTTTCTCAGTCCCTCTGCCATAGGCCTGTTAGAGGAATAGAGAAGTGCACAGGTTCCTGAACCAGGTACTCTGGGTTTGAAATCCTGAGTCGCCCAACTGGTGGCTGTGAGCTCAGGCAAGTTCCTTTTCTGGGCCTCTTCTGTAAAATGGGAATGGAAAGAAAAATGGAACCTTACAGGATTATGCTGAGACATACATTAATTAATTCATGGAAAGTGCTAATACAGAGTAAGGTCTCAAACACTTTCAGGTATTTTTGTGATCTCTGTTCTGCAGGTGTGGGAACTGAGACCCAAGAGGCCAAGGGGCCCCTGTGAGAAGACCCAGCCTGTGAGGCAGCAAAGCTGAGACTCTGCTCCGGGTGGCCTGGCCACTACCTCTCCACAACGGGACCCACCCTGTCTTTCTCTTTCCGCTGGTCCATGAGCAATTTGAATATTGAACTGGCTTTGAACCACAGAGCCAAGCACGGGGCCTGACACATCAAAAGGGCTAGATAAGAATTTAATTCATTGATGAATGCGTGAACAAACCTATTAATGGCTTTAGATTTTAATAAAGAGTAATAAGCACAGTGTCAGGCAGAGAAAGCAATCTATAAAGAATATTGAGATGCAACTGGTGTGAAATGAAAGGCGCCTAAGAATTTATTTTCAACAGAAAGCTTTGGATGTCCCTGAAAATTTCCCAGGTGGAAGTCATCCAAATTATTTAAGCATAAATATAGCAGCCTTTAAAAATAAACTGCCATTTTCTCCAGTCTGAACCCAATGTATGCAGCTTTTAAAACACAATCATGCACTCACTTTATTATTATTTAAAGTAATTTCTTTTCCTGCTCACTCTAAACGGTTTTCTCCTCTGGTTTTGATATACACAGATTGTTCTATATAAGATAGACCTATGGTCATTGAACTTTAAAGCACTGGGAGGCATGCACCCACATGTGTGGTCAACACACCAGAGAACGTGCACCCATCTTTAGACAATTCCTTAACACCCATGAGCACCCCGAGACTAAATCTTAATTTTGCATCGGAGATTGGGGTCGGAGATTTTGCAAACACAGGACGGGCTCTCTCTACTCTCTACTCTCTCTTAGGTTTGTCTGGATACTTTGGAAGGTTAAGTGCTAGAACAGTCCCTGTTGTGATATACTTGGCAACATGTTGCAACCCGCATTGTTCAAGAGCATTCCTATTAAGACCCAAACTTGCAAACTCTCAGCATAAAAGAAGAAACAGAGTTCTTTGTTAGGACAATGAACTTGGACTGTTGTTTACCAGTGAATGGAAAACAACATTTCTAACCCAGAGAAGTGACACTCGGCCCCATCTGGTGACGCCTCGGCTCCCTTCACACTAGGCAACAATGGTGCCTTTGTGTGGGGTTTCAGGAGCACGCCACCAGAGTCAGGCCTTATTGCTTGGGCAACTGAATGACCACCTTCATACTTTGTGGCTTTTTCCGGCCCCATTGAACTAAAATATGTAAGGAGACCTAGCCTCCACCACAGGCTCTATTATCCTGACTTCAAATCACATCTTACTGGCTCACAAATGGACTTTTCAAAATTTGGCAAATTTGCCCCAACGCTTTGGAAATAAATAGGATGCTATTGAGAGATTAGAATTCCACAGTCAAGTAAAATTAGCCTTTGGAAATAAATGCACAGACCCTTCTGTCCCACTGAATTTGCTACTGAAGTCAGAAAGTTATGAAGCTCGAGATTTAAAGTTACCCTGGATCCAGGCCTTGGCACCATTGCTTCATAGCTGTGTGACCTTGGCCAAGCTATTTAGCCACTCTGGGTCTTGGTTCTCTTTCTTGCCTGTAACAGGAGGATAATGGTGACTTTACAGGGTTTCTGGGAGTATTAAAAAGGCACTTAAAAAAATTTTCTGGCTCTTATGGGATTTTAAACTAACAAAATTAGGTGCTTATACTCACAGGGATAGAGAGGGATTGGAAAGATTTCTGGATATGATCAGGAAAAAGTGGAATCGCCACAAAAAAAACTTGGAACACCTGCACGGATGCTTCTAGTGGGTGGCAATACTTTCAGTAAGCCAAAATGGATATCTTTTTCCTAAAACCTCTTCCTGGCCTCCCCCTCCAATATCCCTATGTGATAGCAGCATCAAAGAATGCCAACGTCATCTGTAGGATTTCCCTGCTCATTTGTCACATGCAGTCACTCATCAGTGATGGGTCTCTCCCATGCCTTGTATATCTCTTGCTCCTCTGGTAGCCCAGACCCTTTGATACTCTCCTGGATTACTGGAAGCTGCACTCATTCGCTGCCATGAATCCAGCCTCCTTTATTTTACAGCCCGACTTCCATGCTACCACCAAAATTAAAGTACTTTTGGGGGCGTTCACTTGCAGCCTCCCAACCCCATGTTGTCACAGTCAGCCCCTCCAGCCAACTGTAGGGTATTTAGCTAAAGTACCACCCTAACCCTTGTACGCCGTTTATTGGGAGCGTATATCAGAACGACCTCTGTAGAGGGCAATTTGGCAATATCCGTGAAAATGCCCCAGTGCGTACTCTCCGAGCCAACACTGCTACTTCGAGGACTCTGTCCTGCAAATACACTCACGTACTGGAGGAGTGATGTCGGCGCAAGGTTACACGCTGCGGCACAATTTGTGATAGCAAAAGACTGGGAACAACCCAAATGTCTATCAATGGGGAATTGGTTCAATGAATTATGAAGCATCCACACAGTGGAATACTCAGCAGTTGTTAAAAAATGAAGAAATCATTTATATGCTGATTTAGAACCATCTCTAAGATGTATTGTCAAGTGAAAAGAGCAAGGTGTGAATAGTGCAGTGAAGGGAGGGTAAAGGAATATATAAACATATTGTCTTGTAAATGCATAAACATGTCTGGAAGGATACACAAGGAAATGATAACATTGGTTCAGGAGAGGAATTAGGTGCTAAGAGAGAAGAGTAGAGGGAGATATATACATAGATTTGAGATATACGGACATAAATATCTATACATACACGTCATTTTCTATCTTCTACTTTTGACTTTGAACTATGTAAATCTATTATCTAGTAGAAAATAGTTTAATTACACACACACACACACATATATATATGGAAGCTGCACTCATTCACATATATATGTGGTGTATATATATATATATATATTTTTTTTAATCTAAGTTCAAAAACCTTATTAAAACCAAAAGAATTGCCATGAAAGCCAGGTGCCTATTTCCTGCCTTCTCTCAACAATGGTAATATTCAAATGACTCTCCCCACTTGTCCCCTGACTCTCCATCTCACACCCGGGGCTCCATACTTACCTCCTTGGAATACAGCTTGGAGCACAACAGTTTCCTGTTCAAGACCCCCCACATTCACGGACCACCACTGACCCCACCCACCTCTCCAGCCTCTGGCTCTCCACTCGGCATCATCGTTCCTGTTCCTGGCTCCCGAGGCTAAATCACGTATGGTGATCTACGTGCTCCTGCCTCTACTTCCATCCTGCCGTCCTTCCACTTGTAATGTCCTGCCACGACCCCAAAGCCCGAGCTCTACTTGATTCCAAACCTCTGTTCAAATCTTCTTTCTCCCTGAAATCATTCCAGAATTCAACACTCAACCTTCCAACCCCCCTACAGGCTGGAAGAAATGCCTTCTTTTTTTGAGATCCCAGGCACATTTTTGCTATCTCTTTATGCTATTTATCACTTTACAGGAGGTCACAGTTCACGTTGTACATGTGTATCCATTTATCAGTAAATGTTTACTTGGACACCGACTTTATGCAGTGTGTGGAAAGGGAGAGGGTGGGTGGGACACAGGAAAAAGCCAGAGCAGCAGGACTCCTGCTCTCATGGAGGTTGTAGTCTTTCAGGGAAGACAGGCAACAAATGAGAAATCAAACCTTTGATGATCACTTTTCATAATTTCAACGTGGATAAGTAAAAAGCTTGTTCAAAACGCTAAGTGTTTGCCCAAAGCAACACCATGATGCTGCATAGGCTAAATCCCAACACTGCCCCAGTGCTGTGTTACTCTGGGTCAGGATTTTTCAACCTCACTACTGTAGACATTTGGAGCCTGATAATTTTTGTCATTATTGTTGCTGGGGTGGGGCGGGGGGGGTGGGGGGAGCTGTCCTGTGCATTGCAAGAAGGTTAGCAGCATCCCTGGCCTCCGTCCACTTGATGCCGACAGCACTGTCTTCCTGTGACCACATGTTGCCTGGCAATGTGGGGGCAAAATCACCAGGTTTTAAGAACCACTGCTCTAGGCAAATTCCTTCACATTTCCAAGCTTTAGTTTCTCCAGCTCCTGGGTTCATTGTACAAAAACCCAGTAAACATTTGAAAAATGAAAAATGTGAAAAATGTAAAACAGACTACTACCTACCTCAGAAGATTATGATGGGAATTAAACACACAAAAAAATGTGTTTTAAATGCTTATGAGTGCTTTTACCAATAAGAATGCTAACAGAGTTGGCTGATTCATTCCTCTGCTCCTGCCCCACCTCTGTGCCCTTAGCAACGTGGACAAGATCCCGTCTCAGGACCTTTCCAGTCTAAACTGGTGTTAAGTCCAAGAACTACCCAAATTGGGGACATGATTTTTGCTTGTGTCCAAGAGAGTCGCTCTAGAACTATTGCCCAGAAGTTGACTCCCTTGGGAGGATGCAGGAAAGGTGTTGTCAGGCTGCCTTTGCCAGGCAGATGGATTCAACTCCGGTAGAAGTCTGGGCTCCTGGCACTTGGATAGAGAAGCTGAAATAAACATAATCTGACGCTGGGAGTTCTGGATCCTATAAAAATGCCACATAAAGGGTGGCAGGATTACCTGGCTGTTACAATGTCAGGCTTTAGATAACACACTCTCTTCAAAAGCTTTATTTGCACATCCCAAATCGTCCCGGTAAGCCATTTACTTCCCCATGCTAGTGGGTGCTGTGAACATTTAGAAGTGGTCTCAGGGTTCTGGGAATCAACAAGGCAATTAGGGAGGTTTTAAAGGAATAAAAACCACAATCAACAGTAATTTGGAAATGTCAACAGAAGCCGTGTCCTGGCCGACCACTGCTGTAATGCACATTTGTAAGGAAATCTTAAGATGACCTTAAAATAAATATGCATCATTCTGCATCCCGGGGTTTATTTTCAAACAGGGAAATGGATCAAGTGAGGGGCCGTCCCTAGCAGGATGCCTGGGTACTTTGGCAAAAAGTTTTTCCTTAAAAGAGGGGAAAACTTTTGGTTTTGGAGTAAGACGGACAAGGATCATAATCCCAGCCGTGTGACAAAAAAGGGGTGACCTGGGGAAAATCATTAACCCTCTCTTTTCTTCAGTTTTATAACACGGACCACGGTGCCACCTCCAATTAAAATAGGTAAGTGTCCAGCAACGTGTCTTTGCAAACCTTCATTTCCATTTCTCATCCCCCTTTAGGGAACCGAGTAGAGAAACATTGGTTTATATTTTTATAACACCTGCAAAATTGCACACTTTCTAACCAATTTAGTTCTCTCTTGACCAAAATGCTTTAAGACACAAATGTTCCACATCTGTTTTGCTCCACGAAATAAAATAAGCCCAACCCCACCACCTTTTCTTTCCTGCCACCAACAGTTTAGTTTCCCTTAACGCACTCATCATTCCACGAGAAATCTCACAATAAACGCATTTCTTTCTGGGGCTGGGGGAGGGCTGTGGGATGTACTTTGGACAGAGGATGAGAGATACTGAATCAGAATCCGAATTAACTCTGTCCTTTCTGTAGTAGGTCAGACAGCACCATCTTTGAGCTGCCCTGCTCTCTCTCCCATACATTTTCTTACCCTCAACCTATCACCATCAGGACCCTCAGTGGTGTTTTAAAAAGCATGAAAATCACTTATATTTCGCTATGGTTTCCAATAAACCGGTGGTTTTTCTTTTCTTTTCTCTTTTCTTTTTTTTCTTTCTTTTCTATTCTTTTCTCTCTCTCTCTCTCTCTTTCTTTTTTTTTTTTTCAAAAAGTCCATGAATAAAACAAGCCCCGTCACCATTGGAGATGCATTTCCATGCCGGCGCGGATGCTTTTAAGACCATTTGCTGAGCGCTCTGCACCGTTTGACCGGTTCTGGGGCAGGGGGCACGCTCTAATTACTGATTGTGAAGTTCTGTATCTATAGCAACAGGCAGAATTGACAACAGGAAGCTTCACCCTCTGGGGCACCATCCGAAGTTTATAAAATCAACTTGAGGCCAAGGCTCTAGTTAATCAGGAGGGCTTTCCGAGTGCCAGTGCTCCGAGTCCACACTTAAGAGGCAACGAAATTATTTAATAAGACAATCACGGGGCTCGGGAAGGCAGAGTTTATTTAGCTTGGCTTTGCAGTGCCTCTTGTAGTAATTTATCCTAATGGTACCAATTCGCCTGTGATTTGATACGGGAGAGATCAAGGGTATTGGTTTAATCAAACCTCGGCAAAGGCTGCCCATTGCTTAACTCCTGTTGCTGTACATGAGTCAGTTTCATTTGATTCACTAATCGGACGGCACAAGGATATGAATTTTCCCAGGATTTGGGGAATCAGGTGGACATAATTCTTTATAATGCACTCGCTTTTCTTTTCTTTTAAAGATTTTATTTATTTATTAATGAGAGGGAGAGAGGCAGAGACACAGGCAGAGGGAGAAGGAGAAGCAGGCTCCATGCAGGAAGCCCGATGTGGGACTCGATCCCGGGTCTCCAGGATCACACCCTGTGGCCAAAGGCAGGGCTAAACGGCTGAGCCACCCAGGGGATCCCCTGCACTCGCTTTTCAATGGCATGATTTCACCCCACTCACGTGGTTTCATGTGCCTGGGTGAAGGGTCTGGATTCCAGCAGGCTGTGGGTAAGAGAGGTGCAGTAGGAAAAGAAGTCTGGAGCATCAGGGGTCAGATGATTTTGGTGGCTGCCTTTGCTGCCTATGAGCTGTGACCATGGACGAGTTACTAAACCCTTGTGGGTCTCAAGTTCCTTACTCATTATCTCAGACCAAGAATTTCCGAAGTCACAGAGCTATCAGGAAGCTTAATGAACTGGTATAGGAATGAGCCTAGAACCGTGCCTGGGAAACAGGAAACAGAACCTCATCATCATACGTGTGTTTCACTCCCTGCCTGCCCTCATTTCCATCCCCGAGGAGGGGAGAGGATGTAGCTACATCATTTTTATAAGGTATGATGTTAAGCTTTATAGTATTTTACGGGTCTGGTCACACATGCTTTGATAATCCAAGGAGGGCATATGAACTCAGCCTCATTCTCGGCTCTTCCATCCCCACTGAGGCCAAGGAATTCCCACTTGCTCGATACCCTTGGCGCCGGCCTGGCTGGGAAGGGTAACCGAAGAGCAGCTCCCCCTCACACTCAGGGATGCTTGCTTGCTTGGCCATCCCTTCTTCTTTCTTGCACAGCAGGGAATCCGATTTACAACACTGTCCAGGTACAGATAAGAAATGACAGGAGCAGACCTTTTCCCCTTGGAGGACAGACCACACAAAGGAGAGAATGCCCATCGTCCTGTGTTGTTCGGGAGGAAGGAAGAAAAGGGACAAAGTGAATTCCAGAGTCGGAGGCAATGAGCACGTGGATGGTGGGCAGGGGCAGCCACGGGAGGCATTTAACTCCTGCCTCTGACACTTAAAAGTGAAGGATGGCCAATGTGAGCTGCATCATGATGGGCCTTAGCTGCTGCTTCTGGAAAATGGGTATATGAAGACTTACTTTACTGGGTTGTCACGGCAACGCAATGAGCTAATTCCCGAATTCACATGCCTCCACACTGTGAGTGGTGGAAGCGATGTTGGCTCCCTCCCCAAGCAAAAAACGGGCAAGGTGTTCTGGTCCCTTTCCTGAAAGGACACCTAGAGCTGGGCTTTCCATCATTCAGCCTGGCTGATCACATTTTAATTTAGAGACCTCAGCTACGGTGTTTCCTGCAGGTGGACTTGACCGCTAATTGAGAAAGGAGAGCTGAGGGAAGGGGGAAAAAAGAGTGAAAGGAGGAAGGGAGGAAGGAGAAAGAAGGAAGGAACTGGAGAGAAAGAAGAAGAGAGAGAGAGAAGAAAGACGTGTCCTGCTTTGTCACACCTTTTCCCGTGCTCCGTTCCTGGGATTTAGTGTGGCGTTTGGAAGCTTTATTGTTTCAATAGCCAGGGTAAGGAGGCTGATGCCACCTTAACAAGGGAGTCCTTTTTTCCTCCCTCCCACCTTCTCCCTTTTCTTTTTTGGCTCAGCCTAAATTTCTAACACTACCTGATGAAATGTAGTATACAGCTTTTAATTGTGCCCAGAGGCAGTGCAACTTCATAGAGGTTTTTACGCAAGTGGCGGAGGATTTGAGACAGCTGTGTTGCGAGCACATGTGCTCCGAGGTGGAACAGCCCCGTCAGCACCTGTACCCGCTGAGCACACACCCTCACACCCTACATGCGTGTGCACAGCTGGGACCCATCAGGGTTGTAAGGAATTAATACTCTTAACTTGGTATTTTATTGTACCTAGAGGAGCCTGATGCTATATTAAATCCGTAGCACATAAGTAGGATTTTGCTCAATCTTAGAGTTCCTGGGGTGGGGGCTTGGTGGGCTGGGTGGGATATTAAACACACACACACATACACACGCGCGCGCGCGCGCACATGCACACGCACACACATACGCGGCCTCTTTTCCAATGCTGAGAACAAATTGTTTTAATATCTCAATGTTTGGTTTATTTATTATTAGGGAGGAGTGACCGCTTTTAAAGAGTAATGGGCTTTCTCCGGCACTAACCTACTTTTCCCAATTGAGCCCAGCGTAGACTCCCAGCAACTGCAAAAAGCCGCCAATGTGGCTTGTTTTCTCTGAATCACTCCCACTAACATCCAGCTTCTCTTGGTGGGAAGCCCCCACGACACCCTCCCATCTTTGGGGCTCTGGACAAGGTCTTCAAAATCCTCCTGCCACTCCACCACTCATGAAACAGTGTCTCCTGTTATTCCAGTAGATACCCAGCTAATGCCTAGAAATCAGCTAGGTGAGTGTCTGCGTGCCCATTTTATAGTCGTGCCCCACAGAGGCTCAGAGAGGCCTTATGTGCCTAGGCCAAGGGAAAAATGAACCTCAGACCTTCTAAGTCAGCCTACTGACTGTAAACACTTTGTTGAGTATTCTGTTGTAAGCACAATATGAAAAGATCACAGCATGGTGGCTGGCACTGCCTGCAGGCCGTGGGACAGGTAACATGTGGGAGTCTCCACAGATATTGAATTCACGTTCTTGGCAATGAACTTCAGGGCCTGTGGTAGGCAGATAAATGACCCTCCAAAGATATCCATGCCAACCTATAAATGTGCCCTTGTTTGGGAGAAGGGTCTATGTAGGTGTCATTAAATCAAGGATTTTGAAAGGAGATATTCTTGGGTTTTCTGGGTGGGCCCCAAATCCAGTGAGAAGAGTCCTTATAAGAGAGGGGCAGACAAACAAGACAGGAGGAGGCCATGCAACCACAGAGGTAGAGGGAATACTGACAGTCGCTAGAAGGAGCAAAGAAAAGATTCTTCCCTAGAGTGTCCAGAGGCAGTGTGGCCCTGTCAACACCTTGATTTCAGACTTTTGGCTTGAAAAATGGACAAATAAATATCTGTTGTTTTAAGCTACCAAATTTGTGGTGATTTGCTACAGCAGTCCTGGGTTCTTTTGCTCTGGATACCACGTTAGATTTTGCTTCTGAGGGGGTCTCTTGTCATGAAAAGTCCTTATATTTTGGGCATTGTTGAAATGTAGAAGGGATGCTGGTGACTGGGAAGAATGGCCACCCTGCCCACAGCACCCAATCCTGCCCCACCTTGGAGGGAAGTCAGTCCTTGTGATCCCAATCGACACAGAGAGGCAGAAAGTGTGCCATCCTGTTTTTACCCTGTTGGACCACTTTCTAACCTATGTCTTAGGTAGGTCACGGAATCCATGCCTCAGTTACCTCGTTGGCAAAATGAGATTCTCAATGTAAAACATATTTTGAAAACCTGTGAGACATCATGTGAATGTTGAGTTTTGCTTCAGTGCATATTTACAAAGCAGCTACAAGGAATCAGACTCACAGAGCCCAAGGGTCCTGAGACTCAGAGAGGATGCAACCTCTGTTAGGTATTATTGCAAAGTTCTCCAAAATATGCTTTCTCTTAAGTATCCACTTATCATCCATTAATATATGGAAACCTCTTCAGAAACCATCTGATCCAAAATGGTAGGTTAATGGAGTCCATAAATTTAATTTCTGCTGTGTTTCTTTGGATTATCCAAATTTGCCTCTTTCAAGCATGGAAACAATAAGACTCCAAGCCAACAATAACACGCCGTTTGTTTGTTTATCATATTAGTAATGATTCTTTTTTAATGAGCACTTGATACTGGTTAGAAGAAACTGTACTCACAAATGCTGCTTTTGATCATTTAAATCACTACAAACCTTTTGGAGAGCAATTTGGCAATGTGTCTCAGGAACCTTTAAAAAATGTGCTCGACCTTTGACCTAGTAATTCCATTTCTGGGAAACTATCCTAAAGACATAATGGGAACTATGGAAACTGCTCTATGCACAAAGATGTTTATCAGAACACTCTTTCTGACAGCAAAAGTATTTAGACCCATCTGAATGCTCAACAACACAGGACTGGATAAATACGTGGTGATGTATCTCCTCCTTGGACTATCAGCCCCTAAGAATTGAATTTCAGAAGCATTTACGACAACATGCCAAAATGTATGACGTTAGGGAAAGATGACAAGCAGCGTGCTGAATGGCACATGGTAGTGATCTCAATGTGGCACAAATACAGTGCACCACAGGAAAAAGACTGGAAAAAATGCATATATTGTTACCCAGGTTATTATGAGTAATTATGTAATTATGTAAGTAATTTTTCCCTTTCTTCAAGATTTTTAAATGTTTCTTTAAAAAAATTTAAAAAATGGTTCTTCGTTGAACTGTATCATTTGGAATTATTTTGTATGATTTTGAAATAGAAAAAAATTCTCTTGAAAATAAAAGCCACCTCATGCTAACACATCATAATTGGGTGAAGGACGTTTGTGGCATGTTCTCTGTTTCCTCCATGACTTGGTCAGTTTGGATCCTTTGCAGTCTATTCCTCATGGCTTAAAAATTCTGTACCAGGTCAGAGCAATCCTTCAGTTCAGTCTTAATGTTCACATGTTCTCTCAGTTAAAAGTGGGGCCAAAACAGCGGTTGGGAGAGGTGTCTTGCAGCCCACCCGACCCCAGGATCCTACCTGCAGGCACACAACCTCATGTCACTCTCAGATTCTTCGTGAGAAGACCAGGGCTTTTCCTGAATTACTAGCTTGCTTCGGGTTTATGGGTACTGTAAATTGCATAAATGATGGTCTCTCCCAGCCCGTGGGAGGCTTCTAGGATGCTTGAAGACAAATCAGTAGCTCACTTATAACAAGAGCACACGTGTTTTGGGGTCCTGGCCTAACTCTGGGCTCCGTGTTCATTTCCATATGCTCAGTTTCTTTCCGATTTACTGACCACCTGTGCTAAAGCCTGATGGGCTATTGCAAATACTTGTTGGAATGAGACAAGGTGTAAATTTTTTTTTTTTTTTAAAGATGAGAGATGGGCTATGTGCATCTTTGTGGATTGTGCTTCCATTGATTATTGGAGTCATTCTGGTAAAAGCAGAGGCCAAACAGAATGGCCCCACTTGAATCTACCTTGCAACAACTGTCTGGGATATCTTAGAGCATGGGGAACAGGAAGGAGTTAAAGCTTGTGGCAGCAGAGGGTGGGAGCCGACAGCATTGAGGGACCTGGTCCCTTCCTGCACTAGAGGGACTCTGGGTCATCAGAGCAGGCAGGAACTTGCACTTGGCTTTGCTGGGAAAGCAAATATTGTGCATATTGCAGTGTTCCTGTGGGCGAGCTAATTGTCTAACTGCCCTTGAGATGTACATAATTTTGTCTGCATCCCTGGCTCCTCCCTCTGTGTCATCGTCAATGGGCCGGGAAACGTGAACCACAACATCTACACCCATTAAAGGAAGAAGGAGGCAGGCCACCTCTGCCACCCAGTGCCCCCAGGTGGGGGGCCTGGTCTGTGGGCTCCTGCCTGGGGTGGCCGGTTCATTTGGTTCAAGGGCACATCTTTCAATGCCCTTTGGTAAGCTGTGTTAGGTTCCCCGTGCTGCCGTCCCAGAGTGCCATAAACAGGGTGGCTTGAAACAATTGAAATTTATTCTGTCACCATTCTGGGGACCAGAAGTTCAAAATCGAGGCATCCCTAGGGTTGTGCTCCTTTCCAAGGCTCTAGGGGAGGGCCCTTCTTAGCCTCTTCCGGCTTCTGGTGGCAGCTATCAAGGTGCCCTTCAGCCAGTAGCAGCATGAGTCCAAGTGTCTGCTTGTGCCTTCACATCTTGTCCTTACCTGCATGTGTGCCTGTGCCTGGGTCTCTCCAAATCTCCCCCAGCTGTCCCTTACAAAGACACTACTCATTGGATTTAGGTCCCATCCTAATCCAGTATATCCTCATTTTAAAAAAGATATTGCTATAAGAACTCTTAACAGGAGATGTAGCCTCCTAACAAAATTTTCAGTGTATAATACATCATTGTTGACTGCAGTTACAGGGCTATACAGCAGGTCTCCAGAGTTCATCCGTCTGGCTCAACTGCCCCATCATAGTTTGATGGTACCTGCAAAGACCTTATTTCCAAATACAGTCAAATTCACAGGCCCAGAGGGTTCGGATGTCAACATATCTTCATGGGGGACACAATTCAAACCATTGTATGTGTGTTTGATGATAACGTGGCAGCTGGGGACACAGACTCTGGAGGGTACTGGGTTCCAAATCCTGGTTCTACCCCGTACTAGCAGGTCACATGACCCCTCAAAGCCCCAGGGGCCCCAGCTTGAGAAATGGGCCAGAGAGCAGCACCCATTTCCTTGGGCTGCTGGGACAGTCACGTGGGATTGTGGACACTGTAAGCCACATGCCAGACCTAGAGAGTACCCCTCGAGTATGAGTTGTGACCCAGCCTTAGAATCATCATCTGGCTCCACTACCCCAAAGCAGATGTCACTTCTGAGCACTGAGAGACCCTTGTTTAAGGTTTAACAGAGAGCAGATGATTATTAAGTGGACCTGGCTCTTATGTGCTCTGCCTGGAAGTCTTTCCTCTGTCTTCTCCAACGCTCATCTGCCTCCTTGCATGAAGAGCTGGCTCCTTCGCGGCCTTTAGGCCTCACCTTTGTGACATTTACTCCCAAAGACCTCCCCTGTCACCTGCTGAGAGCAGCTTAGTGCAGCAGCTGCGATGCTTGGGGCCTCCTTTGGCTACAAGTGCTGCTCAACCCATCAAAGGGTGCCCAAGGGGTGGGCTGAGGGGCCACCTGATAAAATATGGGGTGTCCAGTTAAAGTTGAATTTCAGATAAGCAACTAAAATTTTCTTAGTATAAGCATGTCCCCAATATTGCAAATACTCTTCCAGAGTGCAGGTCAGATGTGCTTGGAAGCTAAAACCCTGAGACTGGTTCTCAGCCAGTAACAGACAGGAGCTGCTTTTTCTTTTTTTTTTTTTTTTTTTTTTTAAGTGGATATTTTATTTGTACTTAAACCATCCAAACTGGTACTATTATCATGATACATTAAAATACAAGACATCTTTCTACAACTACTAGAATGAACAAATTACCAATTCTAGTAAATCACAAAGGGCAGAGGAAACCAATGAAGCATATTATATATAGCTTAACCCTTCACCGTTAATTGAGGTCATGAAAACAAGTAAAGCCTCACAATCTCAGAAAATACAATTATCCTTTATCACAGGTGAGCACTCTGGTTTCCTTGGCCCTCATGAGGGATACCTCAGAGGCAGGGTGTTCCACATAGACTCTCAGAATTGCCCAGGTGGG
The DNA here is from genome assembly GCF_053574225.1 of Canis aureus. Classification (NCBI taxonomy): domain Eukaryota; kingdom Metazoa; phylum Chordata; class Mammalia; order Carnivora; family Canidae; genus Canis; species Canis aureus. The sequence goes on along the minus strand of NC_135613.1, from coordinate 16,603,778 downwards.
CTCTGCAATGCTAGTTCACTACATTACTACATCTGGTGTCGGCTGCATCCTTCCCCAGGCTCTTTCCTCTGCCCCTTGGAACAACAGCCACCCCACCTCCTCCCACCGGCCCTACCCTCTTGTTAGGGACTGAATGTTGTCCCTTCCCTCTAAGTCATAAGTTGAAATCTTGACTCCCAGTGTGATGGTATTAGGAGCTGGGGCCCTTGGGAGGTAATCAGGTCATGAGGGATGGAGCTCACGAAAGGGATGGGTGCTCATAGGAAAGGGACCCCAGAGAGCTACCCACCCACCCCCGCCCCTTCTACCACGTGGGGACACAAGGAGGAGGAGGCAGTCTGCACTGGGGAGAGAGTCCTCACCCGAGCATGCCAGCACCCCGATCTCAGACTTCCAGCCTCCAGAAGTGCAAGGCAATAAATGATGTTGTTTATAAGCCACCCGGCCTGTGGTCCCTTGTTGCGGCGGCCTGGCTGAGACGCCTCCCACCACTGCTCTCCACCCAGACCTTGTTTATTTCCTTCGAGCCCTTATCACGGCCTGTAATCACACGTGCGCACGCTTAGCCCCTCTACCCCCCTTGACTGTGACCCCGGCGTCTTTGCCGCACCGAGCCCTGGGTTGACACTCCACATGCACTTGACAGAGAATGACAAAACAAGGTAGGGCATCGGAGCAGGGCCGTCCGAGCCGGGGAGAACGAGATGGTTTTCAGCTGTGCACAAGTGCATGCAGCAGAAGCTGGCCCCTGGAGCCTTGAGTGTGGGTCTCCCAGCATCGGTCGTTCAGAATTTGACCTTGGGCAGCGGCCTGGGCGCTCTGCAGCTCAGTTTCCTCATCTGTAAAACGAGGAGCTGGAACTAGATGATTTCTCTCGTGTCTTCCGGCTCTAAAATTCTATGACTCTATATTCTAGGTAATAAACTTTACAACTATGAATAAATTAATGGAAATGAATATTTAAATGATGTGCAAACATTCGTGCAAGTGCTTTCTTAGTCTTTTATGTAGTGGGAGAGCGGAGGAATAAAACCCAGGTATCAACGATCAGAAATAGTTGTTGGTGGAAGCGTGGTGCCTGGCTCCTGTTTCTCTGAGGGGAGTGTGTAGGAGAGTATCCATTAAAGGAGTCACAGAGGAAAAGGAGCTGAAAGAAAAGCAGGCAGCTGGGAAGCTGGGAGCCCAGAGATGGATGGCGTTCCGCGTTTCGATATTCCCAAAAAAAGTTTCCAGAGCCCAGATAAACAGCAAAGGAAAAAGGACCCAAAATGCTCTCCATCTGTCTTAGTCCATTTGGACTGTTATAACAAAATACCACCACGGACTGAGGGGCTTATAAACAATAAAATTCTATTTCTCACAATTCTGGAGGCTGGATGTCCCAGATCAGGGTGTCAGCGTGGTTGGGTGAGGGTCATAGACTTCTCATGGCATCCTCACATGGTGTGGGGCAAGGATCTCTCTGAAGCCTCTTTTATATGGCATTGATTGCACTCATGAGAGTTGTGCCCTCGGAACCTAATTACTCCCCAAAGGCTCCGCTTTCTCATGCCATCCATCAGAGAGGGTAGGTTTCAACATATGAATTTTGTGGCGAAACAGCATTCAGCCTAGCACCATCTCTCTCACTCCTGGGGTGTCTGTCATGAGCTTCAGTAATACTCAGCATAAGGGGATGTGCCTTGTATCAGAGTGCTTCAGGTATTTATCAAGATGATCTCCCACCCATAAATCAAGTAGAGAACACTTTCGATGGCCTGGTCTACTTGAAACAAAAACCTTGACTTTGATGCGTGTAAGTCACAAAAAGGGAGGAGGGGCTGGTTATGTAAAGATGATGCCACCTAACTTCTTGTGGTGGTGGCAAGCTAAGGAGGCACAGAGGTAAGAGTCTCAGGCTAAGCCTATGCTGTGTGCAGCCTGCGGATCAGGCAAGTCAGTGCATCAGGGATGGCTGGGGAGCTCACCCACCAAGAAAGAACTGCATTTGTGGGAGGTGCTTCTCAGGGTCTGATGAGACAATTCATCCGCAAGAAGAGGAGGTGGGTCTGATTAACTTGACCTAGTTTCAAAGCTTGAGTAGATGGGTAGAACTAGAATTTGAATTCAGGATGGAGGCTGTTACACAGATCTGTTCCCTACCACGCCCAGTAGACACATATCTGGGTCTTAGGGAATTTGGGACCAATAAATGAAAACAATAAATGTTCTTTGGACAAGACTATTATATGATGAACCTAAACACTTGTGTCACTGTGACACTTTGATCTTTTCCTGTCCTCCTTGCCTGGACATTACCCATGCTTTGTCTTAGAAGTTACCAGCTGCCCTTTATATTTTTATTTTTTTTTAGGCTTTCTTTCTTTATTTGAGTGAGAGAGAGAGAGAGAGAGAGAATGAGCCGGGTGGGGGGAGGAGGGGCAGAGGGAGAGAGAATCCTAAAGCTCACTCCCTGCTTATTGTGGAACCTGACACAGGGCTTGATCCCAGGACCCTGAGATCATGACCTGAGCTGAAACCAAGAGTTGGCCACTTACCCAACTGAGCCGCCCAGGAGTCCCGGCCAACTGCCTTCCTTTTAGGACTTCACAGCCTCTTGCCAATTATAAGTGTTTTTTTTGTTTTGTTTTGTTTTGTTTTTTGTTTTTTAAACTTTCTGGCTTTTATTCCTACATCATACTCTTTTAGAAAAGTACTCAAAAAAGTGAAAACATGATGACCCTTGATTACTTGACTAAAAATAATACAGAATATACTGAGTACACGATCACAGTTGGGTTTAAGTTTCCATCCCTCACTAATACAGAACCCGGAGTGTCTTCTTGCCAATAAGTGATTAGGCTAACGACCTCCTGAATAAGAAACTCCTGCAGAGCCAGGAGTTCTGTCAATACTTGGGTTTGACTTCCTGCTGTTTTGACAAACAAAAATAAAATCTGACAGAGACAACAAACAAGAGAAACATCTGCAGGTACCCAGTGACTTGTGCGTCTCAGTGTCAGGCTGCTTGTAAATCACGAACCCTTGTTCAGATCATGAAGACGTATGAACCGACAGCATTGGGGGATATTTACATGATTTGTCACATTTACTCGCTGCCATTGAGCCTTGGGATACCTTCCAAGAGCCAAAGTGTCTGTGACTCTCTGTGAGTGCTAAAGGCATACATAATCTCTTCTGGTCAGCTCAGAGCTACACATATGTGTTGGGAACTTACTATGTACAGGGTGGGGCCAGAAGGGAGCAGACTGCCATTTCTTGACCATGGAGAGGTTAGGGGACATGTCTGGGGCTTCTGACATCCGATTTCTCATCACCATCCCAAAGACTAGTAACGGTGTCCTCATGTCACTGATGAGACAGCTCAAGGAACTTAGGTCACTGGGCCCACAACACCCATCAGAAAAAAGGTATTGGGACTGGATTCGAGGACTGTTGGACTCCAGAAATCCCCACCTTTCCACCCTAGCCTCTCTCTCTAAGCAAAACACCCCCCCCCTTTCTTTCTTCTCCAGAATCATTGAGGTTGGTCCTCATTTTTCTTCCAACAAGGAAGGAGCATAAGAGCATGCAACGAAGTGCAGTCGAGAGAGACAGGGTTGGGATGGAGTGTGTATCGGGAGCGGGGGGGGGAGGGTGCTTAGAGAGGAATGACTGCTTCCCTCCCTTTCCACGGGGATGGGAATGACTTGGGGTACCAGCCATTAAGTCTCTTTGCCAGTCAGAACTGGGTCAGATATTCTAGCCGAGAGAATAGCCTGCTCACTGCTCCAGCTGTTATCTGAGCTGCACAGCTGGGGGGCGGACTCCAACTTGCTTCTTGGGCTCAGAGCTCAAGGCTTCCACAGTTCTCCAAGAAGCCTCTGCTGGCCTCTCCCAGTTGGAGTGATGGGGTGGGGGGGGGAGCGGGGAGTGGGGAGAGAGGGAGAAGGGGAGCAGGTGGAGGGGAGATAGAAAGGCATCCTTGTTTCTAGCGGAGCAACCGATTGTGGGGTTAGATGGAACCTCCCGGCGGCATGGGTGCCAATCACTGAGAATTTCCTGCCAGTGGCTCCTGAGTGAGGGGCTGAATTCTTTGCAAGAGAACTCCAAAAACAGCCATCAGGGATGCGGGTGAAATGTGGGTCCGGGGTACAATGCAATTGCTCTGATAAAGTTTCAAAGTCCTATTATGGGGTCACGTACTGTGCAGCATCTACCAGGCTGGCAGTTCACTGGGATTTTCCAAAGCCTTTCAGGTGTCACAGGCTGGAGTCCTTGCTTTGGGGGGTGGGCACCTATGTTTCCTCGATTTTAAGCCCCAATACCACTCACAAGTTATTTCTAAACAATCCTGCTGTGTATAAGTCCAAATCTTGGAGCCTGCCAATATGCTTGCTTGGACCACGTCCATCCCCATACATGTACTGTTGTTGAGTCTCTGTAAATGCAGTATAGAGAATTACTCTGATTGTCTCCTACTGATCCGGATGTCATCTCTCCCTGTTTCTGGGTTCTTGGTGAAAACACAAGGAGTTGTTATATGAATTTCATAATTTAGAGATAAATAATGAACACCAAACTCAGAGCGAAATACCCTAGTGTTCATTTTATTTAATATTCTCCATTGGTGGAAATAAATTAAAAATGAACAAGGCTTGTTTATGCCTGCCTCACATTGCTCTCCACTTTTGAATAGCAACCGCATATTAATTTGCCAAGATCCCATAAATTATAATTAGCCCGGAGGATTAACAACATAAATCCTTGAATTTAAAACCAACCTGCCCGGCTCTCTCTTCCCTATGCCCTAAAGTGAAAAAGAGCCATAAAACCTATCACCGCTACTTGATCCATTAAACTCCGGAGACATTCTTATTTCAGCTTAGCTAGTGGAGGTAGTCTTTGTTAAATCTTTTTAAAGTTACAGTAGCTCAAAAGGAACGGAGAGACTGGGGACAAGTATCTGTGTCAATGGCCAGCCCCGTTGTACATTTACTCCTAGGAAAAGACTGGAAAGGGGAATAGAAGGGTATGTTTTGGCTTGGCACAGTTTAACACAGCGTCCTGGCACAGATCTGAGGATGAAAGTGCCCCCGACTCTACACTGTACATCATATATTGCTAGGAGTCCCAGAGAACTTGGGGAAGATGTACGCACGCACACGCACACGCACACACACACACACACACACACACACACACACACACCTTGGTCTAAGCTTGCCTCCAGCCAAGTTCATGCCAGGCTGACTGGGGAAATGAGGAAGGATAATGTTGCTCATATAATAAAAGTATTTAACACAAGACTATGGCAAATTTTTTTTTTAATTTATTTATGATAGTCACACACACAGAGAGAGAGAGAGGCAGAGACATAGGTAGAGGGAGAAGCAGGCTCCATGCACCGGGAGCCCGACGTGGGATTTGATCCCAGGTCTCCAGGATCGCGCCCCAGGCCAAAGGCAGGTGCCAAACCGCTGTGCTACCCAGGGATCCCGACTATGGCAAATTTTAAAACACTGGCTTTACCAATGAGAAAAATGCAAAGTGCTCTGAAGTACCCACAGCATACCCACTGTGCTCAGTGAAGCCTAGATAAACTCTCCTCCTGAAGACACACCTGCACCCCGAGGTCACTCATTCATGTGTGACCCTCCTGTCCCCTTTGGGTTGGCTGTAGTGCCAGTTGTTTAGAGCTGAATTCCAGAACAACGTGTGAGCTAACACGTATTTGGTTAGCTACACAATCAGCATGCAACTTAGCTGTGCAGTGGCCTCCCTGGACCTGACGTGTGGAGGGGAAGGTGAGCAACTCAAAGGAAATCCTTGGCTTCCTTTTCACTTTGCTTGTTCTGCGTTCTTGGCCTTAACTTGGGCTCCTAGTCCTTGCAACCCAACTCAAGACCGCAAAGATGTAAAAGACTCAAGGAAGATATTACTTTAATAAAAATGTGCATACCACCTACTACAAGGGGTCAGGGTCAGGCTTGGCTGGAGATTTGGAGAATGTGAATTACGTGCCCTGGAAAAGGAAAATAAGGCTGGTCTTTATTTCTCTAAGAAATGGGAAGTGAAAAGTCACCATTCCACATGTTGCTTGGGCACTATGCCCCATGGACCTCTGAGTAGATTTCTTTTCCTTTTTTCATTGACATAACTGGGGAGAACAGAACGGTAAGCATAAGAACAAAGATAACGAATAAAAAGTCATCTTAGGGTCATAGACTTCTAGAGAATCCAATAGGTATATTTTCTTTAGAAAAATGTACTCAAATTTCAAATGCTGCACATAATTTCAAGGACTTCGCAGAGCCCCCAAGTCTTTCTTTGAATCCCCTAATCTAGAGTAAGTCAGTAGAATTTAGAGGTAAAGACATGTTGCACTTGCCATGAGAATTCGGTAAGCATGACTACAAGAATCTGACTTCCAAAGATTTCTCCATCTGAATTTAGTAAGCACAGGTAAAAGTTTGAGGTTCCAGGCCAAAGATTCAGAATGTGCCCCGCCCCCTCCCCAGGAATCACTAGGGAAGAGAGATTTGTTTCCAAGTGGTTCTCAACTGTAGCACTCTTCAGAATCCCCTGGAGGGCCATTTAAAGGGAGGCTGCAGCCCCAGCCCTGAGTTCAGTAGGTCTGTGGGTGGGAACCCGAGAATCTGCTTTTCTAACAAGTTCTCAGATGCTGCTGCTGCTCCTGGAACCATACTTTGAGAACCATTAGTTTATTTTTTTATTTTATTTTATTTTTTAGTTTAAACTTATTACTGAAAATTGCATTCTAGGAGACTATGGGACCACTGGAAATGGTGCAGGATGGTATTTACTGGTATGGAAAGATATTCACAACATGCTATTAATAAAAGAAATCAGACTATATAGGATTTTATACACAATAGAATCCTGTTTCTGGTTTTGTTTTGTTTTGTTTTGTTTTTGTAAAAGCAAAAGTAGCTGTATGTACACTTATATTAATATCTAAATATATAAGTTTAAATATGAAAGGGATTGAGGTATAGGTATAGACACGAATAGGGGTATGGCTACAGGTATGCATATGAACGTAGAGTTATCCTTTTTTCTGAGTTTTGAGATTACGAATGCTCTGCTTGTTATTTTTGCTTACTTACATTTTCTACCTTTTCGACACTGAACATAAATTTTTTTCAATATGAGGGGAAAAAAGTGCCTTTTAACCCTGAGAAACTACAGTAGACTGCCATTATTTCGGGCCCCTGTGTGCCTGTCACTGCTCTAGGAGGTGCTAATCCTGGTGAAGTGGGGACTTCATGAAAGTGAAGTATCAGAACACCCTAGAATCCTTTAATGAATTAGCAGCATGTATGTTTGGTCTATTTTCAGTGGTCCCAAAGTGACTCTCTGAGAACCACTCATGCTGGGGCAGTGACCTTGTTTTCACTGATCCACAAAAGGATTGGGGATTTAAAAATGTGACATGCATTTTTAAAATGCATATATACGCATCTGTGCATTTACATAGATGCATACATGTGTATAGATATTTTAACACATAGAGACTGATATCAGATTGTCATCTGACTTTTCTTGGGAAGAGCTGTGTTCTACACTGAGATTATGTCCTTCCTAGTTTTTGGCATTAAAACATTGTCTTATCATAAGATGGATGAATGGATGGATAAGTACATGATAACACAGTGAGAATAAAATCATAATGGCCATTTGCTTAAAATTTTTTCAACTTTGATGTATGTTTGTGAATTTTCATTATGTTGGGGAAAATGATTTGTCTTATGAAATAATGTTGATAGCTCATAATTGAGGCTTTACAAAAATTATTCATGTCCTTACATCCCAAAGTAGGAGGCAGGCATCTTATGTTACTCCATTAAAAAAAAATTGTGATATTTCAGGGTTTGAAAACCAATGCCCTAGAGTAGCTCCCACTTGCAAGCGTGGGGCTTCTTTTTGATTCCAGCTTTGAAGCCTCGCAGGAGTGAAAGAGCATTTCTGATGTCTTGGGCAAGGTCGTTTCTTTCAGCAAAAAAGGTACCTCTGCAAGACTGTTCCTATCTTTTCTCAGGAAGGCTTATGGACTCCAAAGCCTGAGTCAACCTGTTCATGGACTCCTCTCTTGGAATTTCACACATCGTTTTCAATTAAGGAACTCTTTACCTACAGGACAGGGCCACCTGGTATGTCCTACAAAGCATGTCTGTAGACAGATGTGTAGACATGTGTCTGATGTCATTAAAATACCGGTGCGAGGACAGGGAACTCCGATTTGCAGTTCACCTTAACCATTCTTGATCACACAGAAATGAATGTGTATGATGGATTAAAAATTTTAAATAGCAGATCTGGTATTAACAACAACAACAACAACAACAAAAACCTCAAAAAAAAAAAAACCAAAAAAAAAAAACCAAAAAGAAAAACAATCTCTGGGATGCCTGGGTGGCTCAGCCTTTGCGTCTCTGCCTTGGACCCAGGTGTGATCCTGGAGACCCGGGATGGAGTCCCACACTGGGTTCCCTGCAGGGAGCCTGTTTCTCCCTCTGGCTGTGTCTCTGCCTCTCTGTGTCTCTCATGAATAAATAAATAAAATCTTAAAAAAAAAAAAAAAAAACACCTCTTTCTGAATAGAGTTTAGCTAGTCTGTAACTAGACTTCCCAGGTCATTTTTTTTTCCCCAGGTCATTTTAAATGTTTCTGGGCTTGTTAAGATCTTAAACATTGATTCCGTTAGCAAAGCCGGGCTACATATGTAACCAGATGGTATAGAAGAAATTGGGACCTAGCTCTTCCTCACCCCCCTGTACTGTGATGAAGCTGGTGTGCTCTAATAAGTTCCCCCAGACTGGGGAGGGGGGTGCTCAGTAAAATGGGAAGAGGACCTCCAAGCCAGGGAGGGGCAGATCCCTGCGGTTTTCCATTGAACAGCACTCTGAACACTCCCCACTAATGGTTTTGCTTTGTGATACTCTAAGCATTTTTCCTTACGGAGGATTTCAGCTGCCTGATTCCCCTAAAGGTACTTTAATACCTGTGCTGGGAGGAGAGCGGTCACTTCATACAGAAATTAAATACATAAATTAATAGATGCCTCTTCGGAAAGCCCTTCAAATAGGGAGTCCAGCTGCTTCAGAGACTCTGTAGTCAATAGGTCAAGGCCTTGGTTAATGTATAGGGAAAGGCAGAGGGGGGATTAAAATGGTCCGAGAGATTCAGCAGAGATCAACAAATATGTTCTGAGATTTAACCACTTAGGCGAATATTTGCCTCCGTCAGGAAACAGCTGACAAGGTTGTGCTGAGAACTTGCCGAAATCAAGAGGCATATGAAACTGGGTCTGTCCTGTCGTCCTTTTGCTGGGCCCGTCCTGTCGAGGTCTCAGCTGGTCAGTCCAGATGGAAGAGGAGAAGGAGAAGGACAGGAGAGAGAAGGAGGAGGAGCTGCCAGCCAGCATGTGGGTTTGCAATCACACAGGGACGATCTGCCTTCCTCCATCCTCTTCGAAGATCAGAAGAGTATCACTTCCAGGAGTGCCTGGGTGGCTCCGTCAGTTAAGCATCTAACTCAGTTTCGGCTCAGGTCATGATCTCAGGGTCCTAAGATCGAGCCCCACGTCGGGCTCCTCACTCAGGAGGGCGTCTGCTTGAGATTCTTTCTCCCTCTCCCTCTGCCCCTCCAGGCTCTCTATGTCCCAGAGAATGTCTTTGATACAAGTGAGTTGGAAAGACTCCTCCAGTGTTCGATGAAACAATAAATTTAAACACGGGCCCTTTCAGACTCAGAACCTCTGAGATCCCAGAATTGTATCCCAAAGGCTTGAAATCTTTACTGAGTGGCTGTAATATGCACAGCTCTTTCCTGGGTAGGCATTGTGTACATGTTTATTCTCTAATGAGATCATTTTCAAACTCCATCAGCATCTCTTTTTACCTCTTTGTTATGTACCAAGCTCCAGTATAGGATTTCCTTCAAATGAAGTTTTCAGCAACTTTCAAAAAGTTTGAAGAGCTTTCTGTTTGCTAAATGCAACAGACCGCAGAGATTCGCCTGTACTTCATATCCCCCCTGACCCCTCACAGAGAATCCAACACCTCCCAGCTAGATTCACAGAAGTTCTAGAAGGGAAGGAGAGCTTAGGTACATAGGACCACCCACCCAGGGTGCCCATTTGACAAAGAAGAGCCCTAGAGCAGATGCCTAAAGTCACAAGGTGCCACTAAATAAGTGAATTAAGCACATAACATGCATTATTAGTTTCATTTTTGTGGGCAGATTATTTTCCAGAAGGGGTTTAGAGGAGACATTCAGAGTGAATTGCAGAATTTGTACCAGTTTCCTCAAAAAAAAAAAAAAAAATGCAAGCACTCAAGTACAGTGTTTTGCTTATTTGTTTTCCATCCTTATCCAAGGGAGGGACAGGGGAGGGGGTATGATGCGGCCCTGAGTCAGGGCCTTAAGTCAAGACTTATCTGTCAACTCCAGATAAGTCTTCCAGAATTATCTACTTGCTCCACCCATGAAAGTCTTCCATTTTCCCCCAAGATGCTCTATTTCTTGAAAGCCAAAGCCCTAAAGCATATTTCTCTTACGTATCCCATACCCCCAGAAGGAAGTATCCAGAAAGTAGATGAAGCAGTAACTAAATAGTAACACTTTATATTTTAAGGGAAGGTAATACGGAGGAGAGAAAGAGAATGAGAAGCGATCTCAGGTAACTTTGGCAAGTTTCCATCATTTGCTTTTTCTGGAAAGCACAGAGTTCTGTGGTCATTTACTCTCTAGAGCAGGACCTCGAGCATTTGCCTGAGTGAAAAGACTGACCAGGGACATTTGTTAAAATACAAATTCCCAGGTCCCATCCCAGACCGACTTCACTGTATTCCCCCAAATGGTCCTCATCATAAAGTAATTTTGGGGAATGCACCAAATTTCCGTCTGTTGAAAGTACCTTACCTGACAATCCCAAATCTCTCTGACACTTGGAAAGGGTCTTGTTTTAGTAGTGACACCACACTTAATCTGAGTCTAAAAAACATCTCTCAGGATCTCTCTTTATACGAGGTCGTTTCAAAGGAGGCTGAATTCGGGTCCTCTTAGCTATTTATCTTTCTTGCGCAGAATTCAGAAACTAGCATCTCTGACTTGCCATTTTGGAAGGACGGCTTCTAAAAATGGTTTTTGTCAAACTCCCCAACCGTGTTCCCTCACTCCCCCGCCTCTCCCTGACCCACGACCTTTCTACAGGTGCCAAGTCTACCGAAGAAATTACGTTCAGCCACCATGGAGAAAGCCCCGTTGGGTGCAATGTGCACGTCGAGCCACTTCTTGCAAGTCGACATCCTGTTAATAACGTCCGCTGCCCTCCTCTCTAAAAGGGAGATCTTGAATCTGCTCCACGGGGGGATTGGAAAGTACTCTGTGTGCTCCAAAGGGAGGAAGGACTATTTCTGCAAGCCCAGCCCCAGTTCTGAATTATTTTAATTGCAGCCTGGTGATGCCAAGGTGCTGAAGCACCCCCTTAGGCTGAGTGCTTAGCCAAGAGGTACTGAATTAAACTGTCAGAACATGCAGAAAAATTGCAACTCGGCCTGTCAACAACATTTGTTAAGAGACACGGGTGAGGCTGGTGACTTGTGTAGGAAAAGAGCCGCCTTGCAGAGCCATCAAAGCACAGCCTGGAACTAATGGGGTATTCAGAGGCCTTGTTCTACTTCATTGGTCAAAGCCAACACAAGCCTGTAAGATTTGGGCCTGGTTGCTGTTTATTACTATGGTAATAAAGGCCACTTAAAGATACAAACCCATCTTGTATTGGCGCAAACCCAGGGCTTCTTTTCTAAATCGGATCACTAATGCCTGCCCTCATTTCTCAGGCTCTTTAAAACGATCTCCCTTTTTTAAGGAAAAAAAAAGAGCGCAAAAAAAATTAAGACCCTTGTCAAAGGATGACATAGGGGTCTTGATCTTATTTATCCTTGGCTGATTTTCTTTTCTTTTTTTTTTTTTTTTAACATCTACTCTGGTATGGCACATGTTTCATGTGCCATTTTGGCTACACGACAAATCCCTGGTATTTAATTCAACACTAATCAAGGTGTTGCTGGGAAGGTGTTTTATAGTTGTGATTAAAGCCAATAATTAGTTTACTTTGGGTAAGGGAGATAATCCCAGATAATCTGGGTGGGCCTGATTCAATCAGTTGAAAGGTCTGAAGAGAAGTATTTCCTGCAAGAAGAAATTCTGCCTGTGGTCAGCAGCTTCAGCTCCCACTGGGAGTTCTAGTTGGCCTTTCCCGAGTGTTCACAGCATGGATTCTAGGCTTTCCCAGGCAACTCCCACATTGACCAATTCCTTGCAATAAATCTCTTCATATATATCTCCTATTGGTCCCGCTGTTCTAGTTGAACCCTGTCACTCATAGTCCTTTGTCACTCATACTTCAATTAAATATCTTTTAATCAGAAGGCTCAAAGTTGAGGCCCATGGGCTGCAAATGGCCATGTTCCTACTGAACCACATCTATGTATTTGGTACAATACAATAAAGGTAACCATAAACAGAATTAGTTGCCAATATTTAAAACTCCTGAAGATCATTCTCTCCCCTCCCCCAACTACATGCATGCATCTGCATTTCTTATTTCTCTTAGAAAAGAAAAAGAAAAATCAGAAGATATGACCACCCTGATCTATATCTCCAAATGGTGACAATCAGCCAGAATGGAAGATGACATCCCCTTTGTACAGAGCACGTGCTCTGCAGTTTACCACAGTCTCCACCCCTCCCTGCTGTCCCCTCAGGAGTGAGGTTAATTATCATGGGACTGTAGATTGTTTTTCTTAACGTACAGAGAAAAGTGAAAAAGGTATCATACCTTTTACTCTGTCAAAAGTAGAATTAACAGAAGGAGAGGGCCACGTGTTTTGAGGGAAAAAAAAAGGGAAGGTCTGTATTTCTCTGCAGAAATGAATGCTATTTCTCTGAATTTAGTTTTCCCACAAGGTGGATCTGAGTTGTTATTATCCATCTCAACTCGTTCATTTATGTGACCTTGCTAAAACACTTATTGTTTGCAATTCCTGTTTAACCTTGCATATTTTAGAGAGAAAGAGAGAGAGAGAAAAAAAAAAGACTATGAAACAATTCTTTTTACTCTTCAACAAAAGAAAAAAACCTCAAGATGATCCCCAAGAAAGTTCACTCAGCCTACAGGGATGCTATGATAATCGCCTTTTGGGGAGATTTACTGAAATGCAACCATGGGCACCAGAAGGGCTTGAGGAAAGTGGGCAGATTTCATTGCCCCTCCTATCAGGCAAATCTTACAAGTATTCTGGTGTCTGGGGGTTAGTGAATGAGGCTTTGTAGGTTAAACCCGATCCAGGAGGAAACACCACACACGGGGGCCTTGGGAGTTTGTATTCAATCTTCTCATCCTCCATCTCACAAACTGAGACTCAGTTTCCCTGTCTGTGAAAGCACAAGGGTCCCCGCAGTTGTGATTCTGCCCCTGCTTGGACTTTCTGGGTCCAAACTTACATCAAATGAATGTGTTTCTTTGGAAGATGAGACTCAGGAATCTGTATTTTTTAAAGCTCCCAGATGATTCTGATGAACAGACAGGTTTGGAATTTGCTGGAATAGAGACTATCTCAAGTTTCTTCCAGCTCAAAAACTTGATGTACCTAGGAATCAAATTCTGCAGGCGCCTCCCTGGACATTGGACAGGCAATGTTCCAAACGTATTAATGCTTTTGGGCCACTGGGATATGTTTTAAAGACTTGAAGCATTGCCACGCTGCCTTAGTCACCTGGCAGGACCTGACTTATCATTTTGCCTGTAATTTATATTGCCTGGTGGTTTGGAAATTCACTTGAGGTTCGGATCCGAGGCAAAATTCAATGGTCAAAATCAATAGATTTGAACTGTGATCGCTGGATGAAAGACTGGAAGCTCCTCAGTTTCCATTCTGAGCCCCCTACACCCTTGTACTGGGAACCACAGCTCATGGGAGGACGCTCAGGGAAAGATGATCGCCTTTCCTAAATAAAGGGAAGAAAAGTGTCCTGTACTTCCCAAAGACCATTTGGAAACAGAATCAAACTCCAAGTCCTCACCCCTAGCACATAAACCTAACCTCCTTCAGAAAATCTTTTTGGATGTCATCCTTCTTGGAACCTGAGGGGCTCTCTCTGGTTCTCAGTGGGAGAGGGTTATGTTTTCTCCTAATGCAAACAAAAGACATTAGAAATCATGAGGAGAGGACAGCAGTGCTGCAGTGCCACAGCGGAAAAAAAATATGGATTTTTGCTTTTGTAATGTGTGACTATTAGATCACAGTGTTGGTTGCAATAAATTATCACTTTCAGTTCTTGCTAATTGCTAGAATCTTCTGCCATAGGCTGTAGTGATGTGGGCCAAAAAACTAAAAAACAAAACAACACAAACTTTCCTTTCTTTCTTTTCTTTATCTTTTTCTTTTCTTTTCTTTTCCTTTTTTTTTTTTTTTTTTTTTTTGAGCTAGATAGAAATATGCATCCTGCTGGATTGTGAATGGCATCTTGGATCTTGAATACATGCCTAAGGAAACAGCTGGGGACGAGGGCCTGGGAATCAAAGACGTCATTATGCAATTATTGAGAAAAGCAGGCTCTTTACAAAAGAGAATTCTGACTTCTCTGAGAGTCCACTGACCCAGGACGCTGTCCGCCCTCCATATCTCACTGTTAGCGACAAGGACCCTCAGGGTAAGGCACAACCAGGTAGGTGAACTCCTACTGTAGCTCAAACTCAAAGTTTTAAAAAAAATCCAATTTGGTTCTTGAGATGAAGAAGTCCTTCTAGATCTCTGCCACAGAGAGTGCAAAACTACAGAGGACTGAGTCCTGTCTTTGCCACCATCCCACCACCCCAAAGAATCCCCAGAGGTGTCCCCATCCTTTCTGCGATCCTTTCTGCTCCTCAGTGAGATCCTGTGACCACAGATCCCATCTTGAGGCTCCTCATTATTTTGTAATCCTGGGAAGAAAGCTACCGTAGAGAGATCCAGTGTTTGGTGGGCACTTAGTAGGTTCCTGGAGATGGCAAAACAGCAACGAAGAGAAGAGATGAGACGCCCGCCGTCCCAGCGTGTGCCTTTCTCCACAGAAGGGGAGAGAAAACAAAATGCATGGTCTGCTGGCGATGGTACGGAGAAAAATAAAGCAGGTGAGGGCAAAGAAGTGCGTGGAGAAGCCAGACTAACTTTATGTTCGGTATGGAGAGAAGGCTTCCTCGGAAAGTGCAAGGAAAGCAGGCAAAGGTGAGGCCTGTGGTTAGTGAAGGGGACAAAGGGAGGCTTTGAGGCAGAGAGTGCCTGATGCACTAGAACAGCAGGGAGGGCAGCACAGCTGGAACGCAGCGAGCCGGGGAGAGAGCTCAGGAGGTGAGAACAGGGAGCCTGGGAACCAGGAGAGCAGGAAGGATCCCATAGGCCATGGTCAAAACCAGCTTCCACTAGGAGTGACACTTGGAACCTCTGGAAGGTTCTAAGCAGGGGTGGGGTGGGGTGGGGAATGTGCTCTAACTGATGTTTTCGAGGGAGACTCTGGTTCCCTGTGGAGGAAAGACCTGGTGGGGAAAGAGTGAGGTGCCAGGAGACCTCTGAGGAGGACTAGTGGGGGAATCCAGGTTGTGGGGGTAGGGGGGTGAGGCCAGGGGGTAGGAGGGCTTTCTTAGTCTGCATTCTGCTTGAGAGGTTCAGTATCCTCCCACACACTAACTCCACTGAGGCAAGTCTCCCATCTGTCTCATTAACTGGAAACCCCGAGCCGAGCACAGTGCCTGGCACACAGAGGAACACTTCGTGAGTGGTGGTGGTCTACTTATTCACCAACAGCAGTGATGAGGGATAGCTAAATTTGCTCCCATTTGTTGTGTCTTCTCTGCAATGTGAGCTCTCGTTCTCTCTCTCTCTCTCTCCCTGTATTGGAAGAGGACAGTCTGACCGATGGCCCAGGACGGATGCCAGAAGCCCTACAGCCGCCCCGCCTCTTCCACTGCCCGCCTCTCTGACCTTCCACATGCCATTTATTTTGCCCGTGCCTCAATTTCTCCATCCTGAAAATAAGAATAATACTGCCAAGGGAACATTATGAGGATTAATGAGGTAATAAGGCCATGCCTGAAAGCAGTTGGAGCGCCTTGAAGAAACAGCTATAAAACAGGGGTCCATTTTTTCCATCTCTTCTCTCCTCTTCTGCTAAATAAAACTGCTGGAGGGAGAGGAGAGGGTCCTGTTGGTTGGGGTGCAGAGGAAAACAAGAGGCAGACAAGGGCCACAGGGGTTTCCTCTGCCAGGACCACCTCCAGGGGAGTCCAAGGCAGCTGGCACCTCTGGAGGGGTCCCTTTGACAGCAGAACCTCCAGGGCAGGCCAGAGAGAACCTCCAAGGAATCGAGAGCATTCTTTCAATTTGGGGACCTGAAATTACTTCAAAGGGCCTTAGAAATAAGCCAGAGCACTGTGTGGCCCCCCTGCGTGCCCGAATAATTCAGAAGCTGACAAGACCATCTCGGCAAATCCCCTCGGTGGTCATGGGAGGCAAAATATTGCCCAATACGCCCATCTGGTTTGGGCTGATGGCACTCCTGGGTGCACACGGCATAAACTGGCTGGATCAATAAATATCGGGCTCCTCTTAATGAAAGAAACACTATTATTTTCCTCTGATTGCCTCTCTGATTGCCTCTTCAGGTTCTTGAAGGGAGGGAGATTTTGTTCCTCCCCACTCGAGGGGCACCTTCAGATGGACGCGGAGTTGATACATCGACCTCAGTACGTCTTTATACCAAAGTGTTTAGCAAAGGTCAACTTGGTTTTTTCCAAAAAAAAAAAAAAACTTAGATGATTTTTTTTAAATATATTCATGAGAGACACAGAGAGAGAGGCAGAGACAGAGGCAGAGGGAGGAGCAGGCTCCCCGTGTGGACTCGATCCCGGGACCCCAGGATAACACCCTGAGCCAAAGGCAGATGCTCAACTGCTGGGCCACCCAGGTGCCCCCAGATGAATTCTTTAAATGTAATACTCGAGGGCAGCCTGGGTGGCTCAGCGGTTTAGCACCACCTTTGGCCCAGGGCCTGATCCTGGAGACCCGGGATCGAGTCCCACGTCGGGCTCCCTGCAGGGAGCCTGCTTCTCCCTCTGCCTATGTCTCTGCCTCTCTCTCTGTGTGTCTCTCATTAATAAAAAATAAATAAAATCTTTAAAAAAAAAAAAAAGGAATGCTCGAACGTGGCCTGTTGTGATTGTGTTGTTGTTGCTGCTGCTTGGAAGCAGCCCCACTGGCAACCTGCGGGCTCTGGATGGAAGGTGTTTCAGCGTTCACGGGCAGGGGGTGAGGAGGAAGGACTCGGGCCGACCCCAGTACAGAACGACTCTGGGTATATCGGCTCGTGCGGCACATGCCCATTCAGTTCCACAGTGTGGGCGCAGCCCCCCACGTCCCTGCAGCAGGCCGAGCTGCGGGCCCTGGGCGTCCTCCCCTTCTCTCTGGGCAGGAGGTGGCCAGGAAGCTGCGGGGAGGCCAGGCTCTCGCTGAGGCCCCGTTCCCCCGTTTTTTCTTTCTCCTCCAACTCCTGCCACTCTCTGTCAAGAGGCACGGGGGAGGGGAGGCCGGGGACAAAACTATCAATGGTCTGAAAAAGAGGAAGGGGACTCCTATCTGACTGTCCTTTTGAGGTTCGTTCAAGTCACCCAACAGGCTTGCAGCCTCTCCCTTGCTTCTGGCCGGAAGCTTGTGGGAAAACTAAGGTCACTGTGTTTGTTGTGGGTGTCACCCTGGTATTGGGTAAAAATGAGCGGGGTCCGGGGCTCTGCCCAGTGTGGTTGCTGTGCTGCTTAGGTGGTAAGAATGGTTCCTTTTTCATAAAAAATAAATAAATAGCTAAGTTTTAGAAAACACCCACCGAAATAAATCACGGGATGCATCGCAAGCGTGATTTTTATGCAAATCGAAGTTCCATCTAAATTAAACACAGGAAAAAATGTATTGAGTGGAAATAAGCCACTGAACATTTCTTTTTGATCTCCTATAATGAAGTACCCCCCCCCCTTTTTTTTAATGAGAAAATGCAGAGAGGAACAAATCCAGGGCCTCGTCTCTCAAGCACATCTACTGTAAATAAATTGGTGTCGTGTTTTGGTGGTTTATTTTCCACTCCAAGAGCTGTCTGGCCCTCCTACCCTCTCTCAGCCTTGCCATGACATTCTGTTTGTATCATAGACTTAAACATAATTTTTTTGCCCTGACTTTTTTTCTTTAGAGAGCGTCATTCTTTCCTCTGACGTAGAATAGTCTATGGAATGGCCGTGTCACAGTGGTTTCACCAATCTCCTAGCATCTTTCTTTACAGCTGGTTGCATCGCTAAGTATGAACGAGAAGACGGCATTATGCTCTACGGTATGTTTTAAGGCCACAGGTCGTTAAGTCCGTCAGCGAAGATGCGCACCGGATCGGGTTGAAATCCTCAACTCTCCTCCTATGGGGCCACTGAAGAATGTGTTTAACACAACATTTCCATCAGTTCCGGTGGGATCTTCAAAAACTGTCACCATTGTGTCCAGTCCTACAGAAATCACAACCCCAAAAGGTACATAAATCTGTCTCTGTTTCCATCACGATTCATTCCCTGCCGACCGTTTCTTTAACTGGACAAAGGAGGTTGCCAGGCTGAGTTAGATCAGGCTAAAGGCCAATTACAAAAAAACGTGACAAACGTGCAGCCAGCCACTTCTTCCCTTCGCTGCTGCTGCAACTCAGACTCGGTTCCTCTCAGACCCAGTTGCAGAGCAAAGGGATCCTGGCTGCTGGAAGACGTGGAGGGCCTATGCGGTGGAGAGGGTGTGATGAAAGAGGTTCACATCCCCATCATACAGCGAACTGAGCATTTGGGGACCACTGAGTGACCTTGCCTCTAGCTTTATGGAAGCTAAGTAAAGAAGACAGGCAAGGTGGCTGCCATTTTGCTGTTCTCTTTCAAGCAAGCCGGCACAACCAACTGATTCCTTGCCCCCAAAGGCTTCCCCACCTCTTTGGATTTTAATATTGTTAAAGCCTTATTAATAGGTAGGCTAAACACACATGTAATGAATCCCATTAGTCATAAAAAGCTCCCTGCACCCAAGAAACTCAAGGAGGAAAACACTGGCTTACACACAGCAAACCTCCCCAGTTCACACAATCTGGAAGGGAAGCTGGTCCAAATTATGGATTTTCTTAAAAACAAACAAACATACCAAAGACCACTGACAAGTCTGCGCAGAAAGCATCTTCAGAAAGCCAACTTTTATCTAGCAAAGTCCTTAAAAGAATAGGTAAGAATATCCTTAAGTAGGAGTCTAAAATGCCCAAAGGTACTTCCAAACCAGTCTCTGGCAAAGGGTAGGTTACTCCGGATTGTTCTGGAATATTTGTTGATTAATAAACCCTTTCTCCAAATTGAGAGCATGGGTGAACCTCAAGCCAAGTCCTGAATCCAAAGGATCATCACTCCAAATCCCAAAGGTCCATATTAATGGAGATTGGGTGGAATGGGTGCCCCGTGGGGTAAGGTATCTGCTGCTACCGCCTGTTAGCCTTCAAATTCAATTATACTCACAAAAGCAACGGAAGGACTTCAAAGCAGGGATGAGATAACAAAATTGTCTAACACTGAGGTCACCATATAGCAAGAAGTGAGAGAGGAAAAAAAAAAAAAGAAGAAGGAAAGAGGCATAGCATTCTTTTAAAAAAATGAAAATAAAGAAAAGCAGTCCTCTTTACAACTTACTGGGGGAGATCTGTTTTTGCACTTGTTTTTTGCACTGTTTGTTTTGTTTTATGGGAAGTGGAGAGTTTGACTTCCAAGACCCCCCAAAGCAGGGCATTGCCAGGCACCTCGGTAACCAGGGCCTTCTCTGGGCAGGACTCCTTGATCTCTCCCATTGGCCTCCTTGGCACTTGAGAGCCTTCCTGAGCACATGCCTGCCCCGGACCTTGGTACTTACTCTCCACCACAGCCCTCATCCCAAATCTTTATGCAAGTGTCTGTCTACAAGCAACTCATCATAGAGAAGTCTTTCTCTGGAGTTGTACGGCCTCTTGTTTTGCTGTCTGTCCTCTTAACTGTTGCAGATTACCTTCAGAGCACTTTAGGTTCCCTGACATGTCTTGATTTGTTTCACACCTCTTTCCCCAAGGAAAACAAAACCTCCCTGTGGGCAGGAGTCTAATTCCTTTGGGCCCAGATGTATCTATCACCGGGGGTGCACATGGAGGGCCCTTGATAAACATTAGATGACTGGGTGAACATGGGAATGAATGAATGGGTACATACGTACGTGGATATAGTTAGATATATTGAGGGTAATTCGAGATACCTGTGTTAGAGCATTCTCTCTCTCTCTCTCTCATTCTCTCTCTCTCTCTCTCTCTCTCTCTCACACACACACACACACAGAAAGGAAATCAGTAGGGACAGCATCCAGAAGGGAATCTCAACCTGACCCCACCCCACTCAGACCTACCAAGTCAAGAAGCGAGTCTTTATGTGCCTTCCAGTAACATTAATTGTTGGTCATAAAACTTCAAAGAAACAGATATTTATAGCTTGATTAAAGCCCTTTTTCCACACACACTCACCACAGCACTTTCCAACTCAGTTCCCATGAGCGTACTGAAAGCAGCAAATTCTGCCCACTTCCTGTTTGAAGCCAGTTCCTTAACCGCTTCAGTCCTGAAGCTCTCTCTCTCTCTTTTTTTTCCAGTGTTCAGGCCTTTCGGTTTCTCTTGGGTTTTCACAGTTGGGTTTTTTACCCCTTTTCTCAGGCACCCAAGCCCCCAGCGAGCCGCCCCCACAGCTACTGTGACAATAGGGGCAGTGAAGACACAATAACCCCAGCGGTGTGAAAACCCCCTGCCCAGGGAGAAAGGAGCAAAGGCTCCGAAGTTGGGTAAGGTCTGGGCAACGGAAACGGTCATCTGTTTACCCAGGGTTGAAAATTTGAGGCTGGGAAAATATTTAGTAAGTGCACCAATTCAAAGAAATAATTCCTGTTCGTATTTACAAATATTGGTACCTTGAGTGGTACTGATAATGATCATTTGCTATCCACCATTTGCCAAAAACTATATATATTATTTCTAATCAGTACAGAAATCTCATAACTAACATCTCTGTATTAAACACGAGTGGATGGATTCCAAGAAGGTTAAGAGATCTGTCACCCAGCAACAAAATGGCAGAGCTAGCCTCTGGACCCTCCACACCCTGCCCTCCTGATGAGCGTTCGCATTTACACTTCTTAGTATAGGGGTACTGGGAGCACGGGCGTTGTATGAATCACACAAGAGGAAGGACATGAAAGTGGCTTAATTCAGGCAAAATGGAATTGGCTCCATTAGTGATATCAGCTATATTCAACGTCAATGGAGTCAATCATATATCCCCTTATTACATTATGCTTAGGGACAAAAACATAAATAAAAGGTATGTCCCAACAGGAAGCATCCTTTGGGAAACAATTGGTCAGGACGTACCTTCAGCTTTAGAGGATGGGCGTCAGACGGTATCCTGGGCTTCTAATGACATTGCTCTTTGGTAGGCTATGAATTCCCTTTGAATATTTGGAGTATATCTGAGGTCGTCCTCACAGCCCACAGTAAGAACTAATTGTGGTAATTAATAGGTATTATGTGGTTCTAAACATGGACCACATGGCTGAGAAGTGATGTACCCACAGTGAAAAGAGCCCCTCTGTAGATGTTATCATCTGAGAAAAATGGAAACTAAAATGGTCTCCACAGGATCGAGTTAGAAAACCCCTTTTCCTGTCAGAAAGAAACCCCCAAAGAAAGCACTGTGCTTCTTCATTTTTCTGACTCTGCATATGTGCAGGGCCCCAGATAATATTTGTTTATGACCGTGACGTTGGCCTTTACATAGTCACCAATGGAAGATGACGCAGCTCATCAACACTGCCCACTGCTCCAGAGCCAGACGCACAGTGCTTTGCAGACCTTGTCTGTATCGAATCTGGACCTAAAACTGAGGCTCTCGGAGGCAAGACCTGCTATAGAATTCCTGCCATTGTCTAGTTTTTTGCATTGCTGTGCTGGGGAAAATACCCGATGCACTGTGATGTCCTGTTTCCTCTCAACCTTCAAGTGTCCCATCCACAGCCTACACTGAGGATTGCAAGTCTAGGCTGCCGGAAGGCCACCGCTTGGACCATGCCCAGATAGTCCGCAGCCTGGCTAGGGACCAATAGCATGGCTTGGGAAGATGAGCTGATCCCAACAGATTTTTCTCTTTTAGGACTCTGATGGAGTCATACTAGAGAGAAGGATCCAAGAGGCCAAGAGTGGGATGTATAAATCAAATTTAAGAGCAAGCAGAAGAATGAGTAAGCCAAAGAATCTAGAATGGAGAGGAGCCACAGGGAGCTGGGCCTCATTGCTGTGGAGGATTGGACTAAAGAAGTAAGATCACCTCTTGCTGAATGTCCCTAGGTCTCTTTGGGTCTGGAACATCCTATCCCTTCCTATTCTTTCCAAGGCCTGGTGGTTCAACATCTCCTGGTCCCCAACATACATACTTACAAAAGGCTGCATATTATGTGAGGTGATTGGAGTGACAGCCCTACAAGCAAGAAAGCAGAGAAATTGCCAAGTTCCAGAGAAAGTGCTGGTCGAAATAACATAAGTCTCCCCTTTCAGTGGGACCAGAAATTCAAGGGCCAAAGGGCCTTGCCACAGGCCATCAGCCAGCTGGACGTCATTCTTCTCCCCACTAACATGAAGTCAAGCCCACCCCCACTACTCAGAACTTCTTGTCTAGCAAGGAGTCCTATTCTGGTTTCCTGCCTCTTGGCCAACTTCTAAGTTTCTTCTTCCCACACAGGGGCAAGATGAGGAATCCTAAACCAGTGTATTCTAGGCTTGGCCCCACTGGCTCTGAAAATTGAGAGCTGCCTACAAACCATCCAATTTGCCTGTTAAACACAGTGATGCTTGCTGAGCTAAGCTCACTTTGCTATGTGTGGCTTTCTTCTCTGCCCCTTCTTGCTCCTTTCCACCTATCTCCTCTGAACATAGGAAGAACCAAGCTTCTTCTGAGAACATTCCAGATGTCCATATGCTGCATATGCCTCTGGTTGGGAGAAAGAAGCACCAGCCCATGTCACTATTAAAGACTTGACTGAAGAGCTTGGAATCCTGGAAGCTCCCCAAGCTGTTCCGTAAAGCCCATGAATCCACTCCTCACCAGGACACCTGCTGTCTCTCCTTCAAAGTGAGGACACCTGCCACTCTCCTCGCCATTCTTGTCCCATCCTGTGCCTAGTAGAGGGTCTCAGGGCCTCCTACACTGTTTGTCAGGAGGCCGGTGCTGGACTATATCTCTTGCCACCCTCATTTCAGACACTGAGCTTCATGCTCTGAAAAGTCTATAGGGAAGAGATGACTTGTACTCTGACAGGACATACAGACTCCTCATCCACACCCGAAAGTCAGGGCCCTATATCCAGAGGAGAGATGAACTCCTCAGTTTAGGATTTGGAGAGTACCGACATGTCCTGATTCTGGCACAATTTTCAATAAGCCAATTTTCTTCCAGGAAGTGAATTTAAATAAATCAGAGATCTGAATTCTCAGGAAGTTTCAAGAACCAATAGAAGACACTGCTTCACATCTCTAAGCTTGTATATCCTTTTACAAATTTGACCACCATATACTGATCAAATTCAAATAATAATAATTTGTAATAAAACCACCTAAAACTCACATTTTTGATATCTACCTTTGGAGTTTTGCAAATGAAGCTTGAAGAAAGTTGCTTTACCTTCTCAGACAAAGCACTAACATTTATTTATTAAACATCTACTATGTGCTCAGAATTTTCACATTTACAAAGAAAAATAAAGTAGCAATGTGATCATTTTAAAGAATGTCAAGAATGGCCACAAAACAGAATAATTAGTCCTCCTTCTTCTTTCTTTTCTTCTTTCTTTCTTTCTTTCTTTCTTTCTTTCTTTCTTTCTTTCTTCTTTCTTTCTTTCTTCTTTCAGATTTTATTTATTTATTTGTTTATTTATTTATTTATTTATTTATTTATTTATTTATTTATTTATTTATTATGAGAGACACAGAGAGAGGCAGAGACATAGGTAGAGGAAGAAGCAGACTCCCTGAAAGGAGCCTGATGCGGGACTCAATCCCAGGACCCCAGGACCATGACCTGAGCCAAAGGCAGACCCTCAACCACTGAGCCACTCAGATGCCCCTGTCTTCTTTCTTATTGACAATATTTCTGCGGATACTTCTGAATCCCTCTGACTATGGGGGAACTTTGAACCATAAAGATGGTGTAACTTTGTAAACAAACTTTTAAAAATTCTCTTTGGATCATTTTTACTGACCAGTCCTTGAGAAGATTCATTTTAGGAGGGAAAGCTACACTTCCAGTGGAATTTCCATTTTAGTGAGTTCAAGTTCTATGTGGTGAGGCAGCAAAGGAGAAAAACACACAACCCAAGTCTGTGCCCACATCTGCCCAGTAAGCTGGGAAGCTAAGCTTTTTCCCCAAAATCAGGAATGCAGACCGCCCAGTGGGAACCTCCCAGACCAATGAGAAGCACCATCTGTATACCAGGCTCTAAGGCTCGACTCAACCTCACATCACTTGCTTGGACCTGTGGTCACTATAATGACCCAAACAGTGGGGTGCTGGTGCTGGTCTCTGTGAAAATCTGAGAGACCCGCAGAATGTGACTTTGAAAGAGAAGAGGACCAATGTAGTTCCTGAGAGAGCCCAGAGAGAGGGACAGCATTTCAGTGCTTTTGTTCTTAAACATGTACATGCAGACATATGTACAGATTAGTATATAAGCAAATAAATAGCTGAACAAACAAATGAAAGCATGTTTGATTTTCCATCACTTAAGATACACTTCTTTCTTCTTTGTATAAAATGCAGCAAACCCCAACTCACAGAGTTATTGTGAGGATTAAAAGAGATACTATTTACAAATTTCTTACTATAAGCTGGCAGCACTATTTTTTTAGAAATTATTTATTTTATGTGTATTATTTATTTGGGGTATCATTTTTTATCATTTATTATTTTTATTACTTATTTCTGCTTACTTTTGATCTTTACTTATTGTCATATTTAGATTTATACATCTATATGTCAAGCTCCCAAAATATGGGGTCAGTGTCCATCTCAAGCTGCTCGCTAGGAACAAGAAAAACGTCTGCAAATATGCACGGCTCTCTTCAAGCTGGCTCTCTGAATGCCAACAGCACCCCAGAGCTGTGGCCCAACTTTCCTAGGGGCTCCTAAAACAGTGCCTTCCTGTTTCTCTCTGGCTTCTCAAACACTCTCCACCACAGTGTAAATCAAGAAGTTCACGATGGTCGGTTCTGCCCGTGGTGCCTTAAAACCGAAGCGAGTGGTTAACCAATCCAGGCCCCACAGAAACTACAGGGTGGGCTCCTGATGGGGAGTCAGAAATTCTTTCTATGAAAATGCAAAGTACAACCTCATAAAAGAAACCCACTGCAGGAAGATGAAGAAATGTCAGTTTGCATTAAAACAAAATAGGAGCATGAACATTTTAACCATCTGGCACAAGACCTTCCTATACAAATACATAAACGTTGCCAAGGAGTTAGACAAGAACTCCACACAGCTCCCTTGGTGCCTTTGTAAAAACTTTGAGCAAATTCAGGGCCGGGTGTTAGTGATCAGTTTACTGTAGCAGTATATTCCCTCTGTGCCACGCAATTGGCTTTGTTGTGCTTTGAACCTAATTGTCTTATCATGCTTCAGAGCCTGTAATACACTCAGAAGGAAGCTGCAGTCATAAGCATGGATAAGCAGATGAATAAAACAATACTGGTTGTGCAGTGAGTGTTATGAGACAAGAAAGGGTTGACTTGGGCAAGATAGGCTAGGTGCTGCTGCAGTAACAAAGAAGTCCAAGATCTTAGTGATGTAACAGAACAAAGGTCTGCTCCTCACTCACCCACACATTCCATGACAATGAGCCAGAAAGCTCTGTTGACTGTGGTCGCCCAGGGACCTTGGAGGAGAGAGGCTCCATCAGGGTACTGCTCCCTTGACTGCCAGAGCATGGGAAGGAGTTAGAGTGAATGCATGGACTCTTAAAATTTCCTCCTGGAAGTGACACATGTCACTTTTACCTCCATATCATTGGCCCAAGCAAATCGTAGGGCAAGGCCTATTGTCAAAGGAAGCAAGGAAGTGCATCTCTACCCTGTGCCCTCAAGTCAGGGAACCACAAAGTTTGAGACTGGCCATAATGACTCACGCAGGGCTCCCAAGTACTGATGCCTAACGTGTGCCAGGGGCTTCATTCATTACTTTGTCTAAACTCATCACAAAGATGAAAATGGCTGAAAGCAATAAGCTCTGAATTCTAGTGTTCTCTTTGGTAAGAGTTGACACAGCCACTCACATTATTCTCTGAGACAAATTTTAAGAGGTGTCTTCTTGTATCTCTGATCTCCCAAAGTGAGCCCCTCTTGCTTTTACTATGCACACTTGCCACCTACTAGGTGTGTCATGCTGGGCAATTCACTGATCTCCAAAAGTCTCAGATGAAGGGCAGGGTATAAACCTGAAAGCACAAAGAAAAAGCTCAAGATATATCAGTCCCCCATCTCCATTCCCATAGATCCCTCCTCAAAAGTTTGCATCATATGAGTATTTCTAGACTTGTCATATTGACTGCAGAGGTGCCATATGCACCAGCAGAACCGGAAAAGACAGACCTATGAAACTGAAACAGTGTGTGCCTATCTTCAAGTGACAAAATTAAAACAAAACAAAACAAAACAAAACAAAAAACAACTGGAGTCTTTTCACTTTGCTATGGTTCATGAAAACAGATGTTATGGGCCATAGTGTTGTAACCTATAACAATGGGATAGGCTCCATCTCCTTTGGGCTACTTTCAACATGTCCATAGATCTAAAAAGTGGCCAGAGAAGGGGGTGCCTGGGTGGCTCAGTCGGTTAAGCATCCCACTCTTGATTTTTGGCTTTGGTTGTGATCTCAGGGTTGTGAGACTGAGTCCCATGTTGGGCTCCAAACTGGGTGTGGAGTCTGCTGGAGATTCCCTCTCTCTCCCTGTTGCCCCTCCCCCTCCACTTGTGCACATGTGGGTGTGCTCTTTCTTTCCCCCAAAACAAAACAAAAAGAGAAACAAAAGACCAGATAAGGAGCCATTTTTGAGCACCTGCTTCTCCCAGTCCTATGCAGGGTGACCTTATGGTCCTCGCCTGCTATAATTTTCTTAGCAAACCCATGCAGTTGGTATTACCTGCATTTTACAAAAAAGGAGATGGAGGCTCTAGAATGCAACTGAGGTCCAGATAGTAAGAAGCAAAACTCAGTCTGAGACAAAATGCATCTGACTCTTAAGTCCTGGCTTTTCTATTACTGCCTTCCTTTTCCTGAGATGGCAACCTTTAATATTGCTTATGATTGTGCTAGTATTATTTCAGATGATTGTCAGGGAACCAGATTGGTCACAACCTCCCCAGGGCTTAACTCACTAGCTGGTGCTGAGTTAGAGGTTCCAAGGCCTGGAGAATCTAGTTGATGATGCTATATTTCCACCTGGCATTGAATAACTTTATTCCAACAGACTGATTTTGATATAAACCACACTCCTGTGCTTACGGAATTTCTCACGAGTGGTCTTCTGGTTCTGGGGTATGAATCTGATATGAACCACCCCTTTGCAGTTAAGCCAAACCTTGAGGTTTTGCTAAGGTTTCACTCTGAGTGAACTTGCCAATCAGAGTGAAACTAGGGTAGAGAAAGGGGTCCTAAGCCACAGAAGTGGGAGGAAGCAATCTGCTTTGTCACCCAAGCACACAAGGTTTCTGCCGTAGACCAAAAGCAGCCAGATGACAAGGGAGGCTAGCATGAGAGAAGCCCCCACTACCTATGGAAAGCCTTTACATAGCCTATACGTGGCATGGTCTTAATTCCTGCAGCTTGGTCTACTGGCTATTCCTCGTGTTGGGAATAGCCAGGAATTTCAACCCACTAATATATGTGCCTTTCAAAAGTAATGTGGCAAGAAGGGATTTGACCAATGAGAAAACTAAAGCTCAGAGAGGTTGAGATTCTCATCCAGGGCTCCATCAATAGCAGATAGCAGAGTTGAGAAGGTCTGACTCCCACGCACAGGGTCTGTCTCACTACACCAAACCATCATGAAGATGACTATACGAAACAGGTAACTCAATGACAATGATCAACTTAGAGTTGTTAGGAGCAGCTTAGTCCTAACCAGCAACTTTCTTATTTTTGTGCAGGGGATGAAAACATGACCCCTGGGTACCATACCCCTAAAATTCTATGAAAGGTGTGTTCAAACCTATGAGAAAGAAATAAAGAAAAGCCTGTGAGAGCATGTGTGTATCATGTGTGTGTGTATGTATGTGTGTTAGGGGCTGAAAAGTCGTATTCATCACCATATAACTATACTGGAAGAACTGACTATGGGATTCCATGGGACTCTCCTGTATCTTGATACATCATCATACTCTTTCCTCCTGCCTCTCTCCAACTTGTTTATTAAGTTAGCTCAAAAGATTTATATTAGTTGCAAACAACAGAAACAATGAGGAAGATGAGTTTTCTGTCTCATGTCCTGCTGCATCCCCAAGTGCCTAGATTAGTGCCTGGTATACAGAGGAATAACTACTCAACAAATACGTGAGAAATAAAATCAGGAATCTTAATCAGTATCCTTGGGTTGTGACGGGAAAGGCTTGAGAATCTCTTTTAGCTCATTTTCAGCTTGCCAAATTTTCTGTATTTGTGCAATGGGGCAAAGCTATGCCCAGAGAGGCATATGTGGTAATCACATTTGTGTCTACCCCCCACGTCCTCATCTCAAGGACATATGCTTGCAGAATTTGTTGTGTCTGCAAAATAATTATCTAGTTTCCTGTTGCAAAAACTGTGTTATACATAAAGAAATATGTTGTAATCACGTTGCAATCATTAACTATATAAAATGCCACAAAATAAGGAAGCAAGATGAGTGAAGGATGGTGAAAGAGCAAGTGAACAAGAGGTCAAGGCTGAGTGTTTGAGGAAAATTTCATATGACTACAGGCAAAACTGAAGCACCAGGTGACAAGAGGAAGTAGGAATGATGGAAACCAGATGGCTCAAGAATGCAGCAGAGGAAAGGGCAAACAACCTAGGAGAGAGCTTGAATTGAAGAGTCACAGGGCTGAGATACCTGGGATGGATGGATAGTGAAAGGATGAGTGAATAGATGGATAGATAGATGGATGAGTGGATGGGTGAATGGGTGGATGGATGGAAGGATAGTGAATAGATGGATGATGAATGGCAGACAGGTAGGTGATAACCTTCATCATACTTTCTCAGACAGCTCGAGAAAAAGTAGAGGCAATGATTGGATTGGCACAAAACAGCCACCTAGACTGACAGATTAAAGGAGGTTGGGTTATGCTGCTGGAAGGGGGGGTCTCATGATGAGGAATCCAAGTGAGGTGTGCCAGAAAACAGTGACCCCATAGCCGTCTATTTGTAGGTTCATAATCACAAAAGGCTGGGACATAATCAAAGAGTATGGGATGGGGGAAAGTAATGTGTCAGCAAGACTCATGTCTTTGTGACCACCAGTGTTCATTTGGAGAAAGAAAAGAACTAAACTTTGCTTTAAAAAAATAAAAACAAGTCATAACTGCTCCTACCTCAGAGGTGGCTGGTAGATTACCAAGAATCCAGGCTCCTTTTTCATAAGGTAGAGGCACTGCTGGGAATTGCTTCCCAATCAAGGTGTACATTTCACAGGCCCCCTGTGCCTAAATTGGGCCACACAACTTCTTATGGTCATAATATGGTGATCAGAAAGTAGCATGAGTCACTTCTGGGCAGATGTATATAAGTATCCACTGCCATTTCTCCATCCTTCCCTACTTTTGCTCAGACCATGGAGGCCAAAAACAAAGATGGCAGTGACAGAAGATTGAGGGAGCCTGTGTCCTGAAATCTCTATCTGGAAGAGAGCCTCACAACTGGGTACCTCTATACTGGATGTTGTATGAGCAAGAAAATATCTTGTATTATGTTAAGGCACAGAGTTTAAAGTTGTCTGTTATTTGCACTTCCCCACTGGTTTCTCTGTCAAATTTTGTGGGGGAAAAATAACTCTAGGGCCAACCCTCTTTGCTTTCTGGTTAGGAGGGAGAAGTAATTGAAGAATATTTATTGAGCACCTACTAGGTGCTGGCAGTGGGATCAAACACTTTTAAAGGACCATACGGTTTAATACTGACCATAACCCTTAGGGGAGGTCTCATCATCAGCATTTGAAGAAATGAAGACTAAGAGATGTTAAGTGACTTGCTCAAGCTCTTCACAGCTTACAGACAGAGGTATAGAAGGCATGGTCGAAACAGAAAGTAAGGCTTCCATGTTGGATGACAGAGCCTATGCCAGTTTGATTCTAAGAGATGGGCCAGGAATCATAACAACTGGATCCAGCTGGGCTATAAACTGTTCATTCAACCCCCTCCATCCATCAAGTCCTTTAAATACTTTCAACTAATTCAGTTCACTCCAAAAAATGCTTATGAAATTTTTACTCACTCCAGGAACTGTGCGAAAGGCTGAGGATTTACTTCTTGATTTGGATTTATTTCCTACCTCCCAAGCTACTCAGAGTCTCCCACAGTGAGATGGTCAATAGAAAGACATGATACCGCACAATTGGGTTAAAAATGGAGCTCTAGCCAGTGCAGAGGGAGCCTAGAGGAAGAAATGTCGGTTTGCATCGATGGGACTCTCCTCTCAACTCCTGCCACCCTGCATCACCACACCAGCACACATCACATGTGCAGTTTCCTTCCCGAGCCATGAGAATTGCAAAGTGATTCCAAAGCCATGCATGGCCAAGAGCAGGCCTTCTCTTGACAGTTGCTTTGCAAGTGACAAAAGCCCAACCCAAATGATGGGAAATTCATCCATCTATGGAATGCAAGCAAGAGTTGAGTAACAGAACCATGGAAAAGCCAGGGAGGTAGCCAGACCTAGGGCAATCTGGGAGCCAGGGACTCAGCTGTTTGAATGTCTGATGTGTCTTCTCTCATGGAGGGAAACCCAGATGCTGACAGCTGGCAGGTTTAATCTCATGGCTTCCGCCAAGGGGAAGAGACCAAAATTTCCCAGTTCAAAAACCCTGGGTGTGGCAAGGGGTCAGGGAAGGTTCTGATCAGCAGAATTCAGGTGCATGAGGCCAGATAAAAACGGCTCCTCCCAAGGTGGCCACAGGAGAGCCGGTTAGAAATAGTTTCCAGGGGAAACTCCAGGGGACAGAGGAAGCAGGTGCTGGAAGACAACCCCATAAATGTCCACAAGAACTCGTGAGAGGTTAGTCAGGAGAAGGATCCAGAACATTTGGGAACACTCCTTACACATGGCTTCCTTGGAGGAGTTCAGGAGAGTGCAAACTTCAGTCTTTGATTTTTTTTATTTTTATTTTTTTAAGAACTCTATGAAGAGTGATAATAAAACAAAAGAATTTGGGAAAGCCATTATTTATAATCCCTAATATGCTATCTGTGTTGATAGCTCAATATATGCTATGAAAGATATGAATCCTGTGGTTTAAAAAAAGAAATGGGACCATTCGAGGACACTGGGTGAGGCCCTTTCAACAACAATGGAACTTCAAGCACTTGACAATTTGTATGCTGTCGGTATGTAAGCACTGAGCCTCGCAAACCCCACAGCTGCATGTTTACAGTTTAGACCATCTCTGTGAATTGCATCCTTATGTTCTGTATTTTAAAAGGCCATTTTCGGCTCCTACTTAGCTTCCACTCAGAAACACCATTCAAATCAGGTCTGCGTGCATGCGTGTGTTTTTTCAATCCACACGTTTCGAGGATCGGCCATGGCAATTTTCCCCATTGTGTTTGCTGAGGTCGAGAACTCAGTTGTTCATCAAAGCGCAGGGACCTGGTCTGATCTCGGACCTGGGTGCATTTTATCGGTGGACAAGTGTGGGCCAAAAGAAGACAAAAGAAACTAGTGGGCTTTATGTCTCTGATGTCTGCAAGGCATGCTGCCAAGTACTTCAGATTCCAATTTAACACGGGGAAGCATGGGCTTAGGGTTGTATAGCAGTGGTTTAGAATCCTGGTCCTACTGCTCTTCTCTAGGTCTTGGCACGTTATTAGGTTGGACCATATGAAATTGATAACAATTGTCCATTTGCACCCACAAAAATGGCAATTTCATACAGTTCAACCTAACTGTTCACCTCTTTAAAACCTCATCCACAAAATGGGAATAATACCACGGATCTCTTAGGATAATGAGAAGGATGACACTGGATAACATCTGTAATTATGAATGCCAATCTCCACGCATAATACGTGTCTGATACATTATAACCATTGCCCTTGTTGCTGTTGTTATTTACATGTGTTAAATAATGTCATCTTGGCAACAACCCCAAGTAATAGGTTTCATTGTGCCCATTGGGCAGAAAAAGAGATTGAGGCAAGAAGCTGGAAATAAGTTGACCACAGTTATACAACCAACAGGCAGTGATGCTAAGCATTCAGTCTGATTTGCTTAACTGTGAAGTCTCTGGTTTTCCCATGGTCCCTCACTTCTCACAGGGGCAGTGAGTCCATCACTGTGGCTGAGAGCCATGAAGGGGCATGGGCAACCTTGGGTCTTGGGTCTGGAGGCTGGAGCACATGGAGGAAGTAGGGAGTAGGCTGACACAGCTCCAGACACAGGGGAGCTGGCCTAGAGTATGGACTAGACAAAAAATCAGCCAGCAGCATCATTCTGATTCTCTGAAAAAGATGTTATCTTGAATCTTCCAACATTCACAATAGCTTCATGGAATTCTGCGATAGGAAAAGGGTGAGAACAAGGCCTTTGTGAAGGAAGATGAAAGGCTGCAATTCTGGGTTTCCAAGAAGGCTTGCTAGATTGAAAGAAATCAAGTCATCCAGCTACTAGGAAAAAGTGATTCTTTTACTTAGGTTTCTGTAAGGAGGGCAAACACAGTACTGTGTGTGGTTATAAATAACCCACAACTTTCACTAACATGTGACACTTTGTTCCCTAATATGAAGTTGGGATGTGCTTCATAATATCCCTTTGAAAAAAATTATACTCAATGTGGTGGTACTCTCTTAGAAATCTCAGCAATATATCAGTGGCTCAATTTTTTTTTTTTTTTTACCAAAGATTCGATTTTTAAGAAACATTAAAAAAAAATGTATGTGTAGAAAGAAAATAAAACCCACTTCAACAAATATCCTACTTAAGATGCTGAAAATTGGGAACTCTGCACTTAATCCAACATTAGAGCTGAAGTTAATGAAATTAAAGTCTGTTGGTTACAGCCCAAAGCAACAAGAAAAATATGATTGTGAAAAATAACTTAATATATCTTTGGCTGCAGTGGGAAGGGAAAGAAGCAAGCTGTCAAACCGTGTGTATACTATGTATGTAAGCCTCGTCTTGGCTCAATGTCCTTACCTATAAAATGGGTATATAGTTCTCGTAGTATCTATCACAGTTGTTAAGAGGAAATGAATGAATGTATGTAAACAATAATGGTAACATGATGGCTCAACTATATCATAAATAAAAAACTTACAGATGTGGAAGGGGAAGACTAAAATGAAGTACTGTAAAGTCCTGAGAGTTTTAGGTTAGGTGCTGAAAGTAAAAGAGATTTTCCCCCCCTCCCTATTATTTGTTAGTGTCTTGAATATATATGTATTATTTTTACAATGAACAAAAAACAGATGTGGAATAAGTCTCTGTCCAATGATTCTCAAACTTTAGGGTTGAGAGGAATGACCTTGGGATGTTTGATACAAGTGCAGATTCCCAGGCTACACATCCCCAAGACACTAATAAAGCTGGTTGCAATCTCCTAAGTGACTCAGGAACTGTACTTTGAGAGACATTGACTACCATTCTCCCTAGATGTGTGCTGGCTGAAACTTTAACTGGAAATGTGGTCTAAATTCCTCATCATTTCAGCTCAAACGCATGCCAGAAAACAGCTACGTATATTCTAGTTCTAAAGACGTGCATTTGAAAACAAGAAATCAAAGACTCAGCATGTACTAAATACTAAGATCATGTTGAAAGATAAATATACATGCAGACTCTAAGAATTGCCGGAAGATGTGAGAGAAAAGGAGAGAATGTTATTCTTCCCATGATGATGACGGTGATGATGGTGAGGATGATCAGAAAACTTTGCTAATTTTCATCAATAATTAGAGCTTCAATAAATATAGTACCTAGTATTTGTAGAGCACTTTCATAAGTATAAACAGATTCAACTTCGGAAAAGCACGTTAAAATTATGACAGATTAATGAGATCTGGAGTGCATGGTATAGCTTTTCTCTGCCCAGAGAGGGCTCTCAGTATATTCCCTGCACACACTCCAAAGTCTACACTGCAACAGAGCAATGGCAAGGTGCACACCTAGAGAATTTTCTCTGTATGGAGGCCTTGTTTCTGTAGGAGGCAGAGTGACTTTGCAGAAAATGTGACCCAGGACCTCCAACAGAGTTGGAAATGTATACGATAAATAATTTTATGTTAAGGAAAAAAAAAAATGAATGAGTGAATGAATGAACAAGTGAACGAGCCCCAGCAAGGCAAGGCTTGGCCACCTTACCACCCAATGAGACCATTTGGAGTACCAGACGTGGATTGGGTTGCAATGCCACTGACCACTGTCTCCAGAGAAGCAGACCTCCCACCAACACACTTGTCCCTGGGCAGAATCTGGTTTAACTCCTACCCCTGAAATGGAACAACTCATTTTTAGGCCAACAGATCAATTACTTGAAGTAATCAAGGGACCAAGTTAAAGAGCTACGTTTATGAAGTGAAGGAGAATGCAGGGCTGGAGGCCAAGACGGGCCCACGAGTGGTTTAGGAAAACCATCAGAATTACTGAAAGCGAGCCCGAGCCTGCGGCAGGGCAGGAGGCTTGCAGAGAGCCAGGGAGGCCTTTGCTAGGACGTCAAGGACCTGAAGCAGCTTGATTCCAACAGACAAGGAGATGCAAAGCAATAAAAGGTCCAGGTTTCAAACTAGAGCGAAAACAAAATGAAACCGGGCTTGGGTGCCCGTTGGACCCCTTGGGTCCCAGGGCTCTCAGAACTGGAAGAAAGGACTACACATCCTCTTTCTGAACTGTACCCCCTCTCAAAGAGTTGAGATGAATTTTCCGGCTTCCTTTAACAAGTGTGCCAACTTCAAAACTGAATTGTTTTTTCCAGGTTAAGAAGAAAGCATCACTACCACGCTGTCAACAATACACGTAGGAAGTAATAATAAACGCGCTTGAGGGGATGCACACAACGTAAGACTGAGCTCAGATACCAAAGCCCCTTAGCTGTGTGCATGAGTATAGAGCAGCTGCACATTTGATTCAAACTGTTAGCCTGGAAGTGTATGCATGCTTGACAGCCCAGGAAATAAATGGAGTCCCTAAAAGAAAGGGCCAGTGGTTTTCAACTACATTCACATGTGGGACACACCCCTCAATAGTATATCCCTGAGCTCTGGGGGTCTCAAGGTGGGCAGGGTGGTGAGGAGAGTGAGGGGTTACCTGCCCCAGAGGTGTGTTGTCAAAACTTTCTGTGCTGAGTGAGGATGCTATTTTAAAAAGTTTCCACAGAGATGGCGATGACCACGCTCCCATCACCATCTCCTCTACTCTGTGACCAATATGGAATCACCGGTCTAAGAACATGGCAAATGCTTGATTTGTGCTGTTTTAAAGAAGGCCATCAAGCTGTAAAAACGGGTTTAAAAATGGTTCCTTCGAATTATCAGTTTGAATATTGCATGCTATTGACTAAAATCATAAGCCAGATCCCTGGAGTTTTGCCATATTTTGCTTTATCTGTCATGAAATTTTGGATCTCCTCCTCCTTGCCATACAAATAGCCTCAGTACTGCACTAGTCCAAACCTATCTGCCTGGCTGCAGCTCCCCTGTGCTGAGGAGTTCTGCTCAGTGGTTTTCCAAATTTGACCGAGACCTAAAGTTTCAATCTTCTAGACTATGAAAATTTTCTACTGGGATAAGTAAAACTCCTAGCAGGTCCATCAAGAGATCATACATTTAAAGCATCTGGAGTGATATGGCATTGCCGCAGAGAGTCAAGAGACCTACTTTGCTGGAGGCCACTTTATAAGAACGGTTCACTTCTCAGAAGTTATCCTAATTTCTGGCCTTTGCCATTTGGTTTCTGACGATAAAAACAACCACCGCCAGATACACATCCTTAAGCACAAACTGGAGCATCACACTCCCTGGAAGTGGGTATTGGATTTGCAGTTCTGAGTTTTCTGAACAGTAGGTACTGTGGCTGGCCCCAAGTGCCTTGGCACTAGGGAGGGAGCTTAATGTTTCTCTTTGGAGTCAGCTTGTTCAGTCTTGGAAAGATCACTCTTTAGCAGGCACAAACAAAAGACATCAGGAACATACTGTCTTTATGTTGGGATAGGAACCAGATTCTTTTTTCACACATGTTTCATGATGATTCTAGATGCTTGAATAAAGATTCTAGAATTAGTATGCCTTGAATAAAGTGACATAAGGGTCTGGGTAACTTTTTGGTCATCTGGGGGAGGGGGTGGGTGGAAAGAGTGAAACAAGAGGCTTTGCAGTGAATCAGTCTGATAATATGGACCCAAGCTGGTCTACATATAGCTCTTACCCAAGGCTAACTAATGAGCGCTGCTTATCAAGACTCAGGTTAAGGCCAGACAGTCGCTCCTTCTCCCCAGCTTCTGTGCTTTCCCTCACAGCACACACATGGGCTATCTTTGCTGACCACACACTGTCTCGTTTAACTAACTGCTGTTTTCTATTTGCACACTGACATTTAGGAGTTTTAGTTTTTTTTTTTTTTTCCAGTTCAGAAGCCCATTTGCTTCAATAATGGTTGATAACAGGGTCATTCCCATTAGCACTGTTTAATAGCTTTTAAAAATTTTTCAAATAAAGATTTTTTTTATGTGACCCTTTTCCTGCCAATAGGTTGTGATAAATAAGCCAGCTCTAAGTTCCTAGGTTTACATAAATATGAATGACTACAGTAACGTGTGAACGAGACAGAGATGTAAAGGGTTTTTAAAACCACAGTTTCACAAAAAGGTCCTGTCTGTCAATGAAATAAAGCTGTTTTGAATTTGTTCCCAATCATTTGGCTCTTTTGCTGGAAGCCCGTGTTTGCTTGGTGGTGATTAATGCGAAGCGTGCGCGGCCTTCGCTGAGTGCGTAAAAGAACTGGCAACTCCAAACGGCATTCATCATATTCGCCATCGGGCAGGTGCTATGCACTGAAGCTCTCTTTATTTTCCCCACTCCAGGTCACAAGGCTGCCTAGGTACACTTCCCTTTGCCAAGTTCAGCACAGCGAGCCCAACTGTCCCGGAGTGGCGTGTCACAGCGGGTGAGGGGTTAGGTCACCGTTTCTCTCTAGGTAGTTGATCTGCTCAGCATATCACTGATCAGATGACTTGGAAACCCACCGAGTTCAAGTGTGTAGACAACTACGTTGTGGATGCACACCAAGGTAGATGCAGCTCTTACAGGGACGACCAACTGGGAAGTGGTTAGAGGTGGGCATCTGCTACAAAGAAGCCTCTCTTCAACATCATCCCCCTAGCTCCTCTCTCTGGGGCTTTTTAGGCATGAGATGCTTTCTGAAGACCAAGCGAAGCAGGAGGCGGAATGCTGCTCCATGCAGGAGGAGAGAAGGGGGAAGGCAGTTAGTCGGAGGGCTGTGCTCAGGATCACTAGGTATGGTTCTGGCCCTGACATGAACTGAAGGACTCCAGTAAGTACACATAGCACATGCCTCAGTTTCCCCATCCGCTTCATGGGGAGGCATAATTGTCCTGGCCCCCCACATGGTTACAGGCCTCAAGCACGCTGGCCTATGAGGAGCTTGGCACAGTCCTGCCATTCCTAGGCAGTTTATAAATGTCAACGGTTACTGTGGCTACTATTTTTATAAGGATGACAGGGACGCTCACCCAGTGCTCTTTCCTCAGTCACCCTTATCAGATTCCATTAACACTAACAGTGAGGCTGCACTGGGTTAAGGAATCTTCCACCGCCACCCTCCCCGTCCCCAGGCGCTTGAACGGGCAGCTAATAGTGCCAAAGACTCACTGTGGCCAATGCAAAGGCAGGAGGATCAATTAGAAAATCTGTGGATTTTGCTTTTGTGTGGGGTCCTATCTCGAGGCTAATTATTTATTGGTTCACTTAACATCCTTTGCCTGGACTGCAGGCGCTCCCAGGAGAGGCCATCTGATGAGGCTGGCTTCCTTGGGAAGCAGCAGAAGGGAGGGGAAGAAAGGACTTTGCAGATAACCTGTAACAGTCAGCAGCACATGCATTCAGTTCGACCAACCGTTTACCCAGTGCTCCTGCGTGTTTACCAGGCACAGTCGTGGGCACGTGGAAGGTAGCTGCCGAGGAGTTGACCTAAGAGTAGAGAAGACTAGCCCTGAATAAGCAAAAATACACTATGTCTACAAAGAAAAAGAAAGACAGGGTGGGTGGGTGGGTGGGGGAGATAGAGAAAATGAGGGTGAGGGAAGTATTATTGTATTTTTTTAATTTAAAAATTTAAAAATTTAAAAATTTAAAAATTTATTTTATTTATTTATTTATTTATTTATGGGGGAGCGGGCAGGGAGAGCATGACCTGGGAGAAGGGGCAGAGGGAGAAGCAGACTCCTGCTGAACAGGGAGCCTGATGTGGGGCTCGATCCCAGGATCCTGAGACCAGGATCTGAGCTGAAGGCAGATGCTTAACCTACTGAGCCACCAGGGTGCCCCAAGGAAAGTATTATTTTAGATGGTGGTGTTTGGGCATATATTTGAGCAGAGACCCACAATAAGGAGGTCACAGTGGCTGACGCAGAGGGTATCAAGGGACAAGTGCCAGCAGATGGGGCTAAGGGGGGGCAGCAGGTCTCAAGCCGTGTAGGACCCTGTGAAGGGGTTTTCCTTTGACCCAGACTTTGGAAAGCTTTCATCTGGTTTCTGTCTCAAAACAATGGTTCTCAGATTTGGGTGTACCTGACCCACAATGGCACAGTCATTGACAGAGGATGGGGACTGGATCTTTGTTTTTCATCAAGTGCCTTAGTGGCTCTTGATCTCCATCAAAGTTTTAGAACCAGTTTTAAAAGATCTACCCCGGCTGCTAGAGCCAGAATAGACTCTTGGTGGTCGAAGGCAGAGGTGCTACATCCAGACAGTGGCCGCTGTAACAACCCCACCCAGGCACCGGACCATAACCTGGTCCCCTGGCTGGCGGCAGTGAAGAAGGTCATAAATGCTCACATGCTGGGTATATTTTGGAAGTAGAGTCCACTGAAGTTGCTAATGAACTGGACAGGGTATGGAGAAGAAGAAAAAGAAAACCAGGAGGGACATGTCCAAGGCTATTGGCCTGAACCCCTGGGGGATTCAGGATCCATTCGCTGAGCCAGGAAAGATGTAGATGGGAGAGAGTTTGGTGAGGGGCAGGCGCTCAAGATCCCATTTGGTTTCTAGGTTTGGGGAGTTTATTGGGCAAGTGAATGAAGAGGCTAAGCAGATGGATGGATATATATGTCTGGAGTTCGGGAGAGGTCTGGGAGGGGAAAATCCATTTGGAATTTACCAGCATATGGATGGCATTTCCAGCCTCGCAGCTGGAGAAGATCACTCAGGAAGCGATACGAGGTGAGGAAGAAAGTAGGCAGGGCTAGAGAAAGGGGCGCCCCAATATACAGAGGTCAGTTGGAAGCGGGAGACCCACACAAAGTGACAGAGCAAAGTCGTGTCCCAAGAAACAAATGGAGAGAGTGCTCTGGAAGGGAGCCAGATGCTGTGGATGGTCTGAGGAAGATAGGCCCCCCACTGACCATCAGGTTGGACGGTGCTGGTCGGGGTGACCTGTGCGAGAGCAGATGGAGAAGAAGGATGGAAGGTAAAGCCTGGTGGAGTGAGTTCAAGAGAGCAGGAAGAGAAACGGGGTCAGGAAATATGGATCATTCATCCG
Organism: Canis aureus; assembly: GCF_053574225.1. Taxonomy (NCBI): domain Eukaryota; kingdom Metazoa; phylum Chordata; class Mammalia; order Carnivora; family Canidae; genus Canis; species Canis aureus. The sequence continues at coordinate 16,563,622 of NC_135613.1, read as the reverse complement.
AGGGATCTGCTTTAGGGGGGCCTGGAGAAATGGGGCATTAGGGGAGATCAATGCATAACAGAGAAAATGCAATAAGGTGCTACCTGCCTAGTTATGCTATATCTTCTAGTTAGACTCACAGTGTCCCCAAAGATAAGACTCCTCAGCTGCCTCCGGGCAGAGAGAACAAGGCATGATGGGGAAAGTGGGAAGGAAAATAAGGCTAAAGAGGTGACATATCTATCTGCTTCATTTGACTCAAGAGAGACTGCTTCATGGTCAGAAAGATAGGGTATTCTTATGTCATTGATTTTATTATGTTCTTTCTTTCATCACACACACACACACACACACACACACACACACACACACCTTTTTTTGTTTCTCCCATTTTTTGCTATGCGATGGTGACAGCCTAGTCAAATGTCTGGTCTCTCCCAGACTGGCTGTTTCCTTGATAGAAACATCAATGTTTTCTGAATGTACATAATGGGGGAGGGAGGGACCCAGGGAGGGGGAAGCAGGGAAGGACACTTGATAATTCATCCATAGGTATATTTGATTTTATTTATTCATGAGAGACACAGAGATAAAGGCAGAGATACAGGCAGAGGGAGAAGCAGGCTCCATGGAAGGAGCCCTATGCGGGACTCAATCCCAGGACCCCGAGATCACAACCTGAGGCGAAGGCAGACGCTCAACCACTGAGCCACCCAGGCGACCCCCTCCATGCATGTATTTTATTTTATTTTATTTATTTTTTTTTTTTTAATTTTTTTTATTTATTTATGATAGTCACACAGAGAGAGAGAGAGGCAGAGACACAGGCAGAGGGAGAAGCAGGCTCCATGCACCGGGAGACTGACGTGGGATTCGATCCTGGGTCTCCAGGATCGCGCCCTGGGCCAAAGGCAGGCGCTAAACCGCTGCGCCACCCAGGGATCCCCATGCATGTATTTTAAAGAAAGAGCAGGGGCACAGAGATTAGGAACACAGGTTCTGAAGTTGGAACTAGGACTCTAGTATTTGCTCACTAGATGACCTGGAAATAAATTAATGCCCACATTACTCCATCACGTGGCTTCCTTTAAAGTACTTCTCGTGATAAATCGCTAGCAGTTAAACAGCATTTTCCTAAATGTTTTGTATTTTACAACTCATTTCCTGTTGACAATAGTCCTGTGAGATTGGAACTAACATCCTATTTTACAGATGAGGACACTGAGGCACAGAGAGGTTAAGTGACTTGTTCAAGGCTGCACAGCTAGTTAAATTGGAAACAAATTTTATGTGTACATGTTCCTTCTCTCATTGTCCTTCCTCTGTTAGACTGTAAGCCCCTGAGGGCAGGGGACACGTCGTCTGTCTTACCTCTGTACAGCAAGCTCCTAGCACAGGGCATAGCACCAAACTGATGCTTAATGAATATTTGTTGAAAGGATGACTTAATAAATTCAGCAAAGATCAGTCTTTTTAAAGGGATGTTCCTTTTATACTAGGTAGGCTTTGACTTCTTAAGAGGAAGAGGTAATCTCCATAATGAGTGTCTGTTTTTTAACTGCTTAGGGAGATGGTGCCGAGATAAAGGGGAAAAGCCATGCCTGGAAAGTATAAATGATGCAGAGGCAGGTCAGCAAGGCCACTTCCAGTCTCCTTTCGGGAAAGCCTCTGTGCAGACGGTGGAGACTCACTTCCCAGGGACATGAGAGACCCTCCTACCATTGCCTTCCACAATAGGAACACTCAACCAATGGCATGCAGAAGGAAATCTGGGGATTTTGCATGGATGTTGACCTGTCCATTTTTGCCAACGAGCCAGGCCCACCTGCCTGGTACCTTTTCAACCACAACCGGTAGTCTAAAATGAAACTGAGGCAGCAAAGACTGGGGGAAGTTAAGGTGGAAGATGCCAATAAGACATATCTGTAAGGTAGTTTGAGCTGGACTGTCTCTGGGGTTCCTTTTTCAAAGCATGAGGTCTTTCCAGTGGGGGCAGGTGGTCCCTGGAGGGTGGCAGGCCCCTGTGGCACAAGAGCCCAAGGAATGCAAATCCCTCTGCTGAAATAAGAGGACACCTGCCCCCGCTAATCTGTGTCTACTGCTCAGCTCTGCTGCCAGGGGCAGCTGCAGAGAGGCAGTCTTCAGGAAAAAGGGAGAAGTAAGTCCAATGAGGTTTCCTAGAAGTCATTCGTTCATTCATTCATCTACAAATCCTATGTTAGGTGCAACCATGTGTCTGATTTTGCACTGGATAATGATATTAAAATAGGGACCAGAGCAGATTCCTTCTAGGCCCTCTTCAGAAATAATGAATAAGTAAAGTAATTACTACCTGTGACGAGTGATAGGGTCCAGTGGCTGAGAACAACCGAGGGAGCTAGGAAAGATGGGGAGCCAGAGGCTTCTCTGACACCCGTGACACCTGTGTAGGAGTGGGATGGGGACTGGGATGGGTGGGATGGGTCCATTGACCCTAGAGACTCTTGAAGATCGTTTACACTAACGCTAGATGTGCTGTTGTGGTGCTGTATTGACAACTAGAAAATTGTGTGCACTTCTGCAGCTTCTAAGATACACAAACACCTGGTGGCAACTAGTCCTCCAAAGATCGGGCTACGGGGACCTCCAGGAGAATCCAGTTTCTCATCCATCCCACGTTCTGGATAACTGAAAACTGTCATTCGTTTGCTCCTGTGCTAGTCTCGTTTTCTTTGAAAGCCCTAAGTAAAAACTGATTTGGGGCTGAGAAGCAACAACTCCTTAGATCCCACAGAAATAAATGGAAGCGTGCTCTATCGGAGAGCTATTTTTACTCAGTTTTCTTCTGGCTCTTGGAGGCCTGTGGAATTTTCACAGAGGTTTTTTGAGGTGCTGGTATGCCAGTCAGGGAGGGAAGGGAAAATCTTGTTCTTGTGGGCAAGGTTCGATTTTTCTAGTGATGGCTTAAAGGCCAAAGTAGACCTAAGCTTGTTTCTAAATCAATTCTTGGAATTCACCGTTTGGTTTTGCAGGTGTTCCTGAGAGGGCACAGAACCCCTCGGGCTTTTCTTTGATTTTGTGGTAGTTTTTGTTTTTGTTTTACAATTATTATTCCTCCTATAGCAGACGCAGAGTTATTTATTCACATCACTTTGCCTAACAGTCCATATCCAGATTGGCAACCGGTGGTGTGAAGCGTGGGGGCCAAAGTGCACACTCTGGGAGATATCCAGGTTTCGGAACTGAACACAAGAACGTTCACTGAAAACGCTATTGAAAAGAGCAGAGGTAGCTCGGGCTGGGTAACTATATCTGAAAAGCAAATGTTGTTTCTTGTCCAAAATACCTTGAGGTCCGCTCCACATAATGCAAGCAATGTGATCACTTCCTACCCTGCTCTCTTTGCCAAAATGAATCCTTCTTCATCAGAAGTAGGGAAACAGCCCAGAAGTGCCTTACGGATTTGCTTCGGGCTTTGGCGCTGCACCACGCTTAAAACACTCTAATGGTTGATCAATCTCCCCACCAACCCCTTCTTTATACATTCAACAAGCAGCTTACCTGCCAAAATCCAGCTAAAAATATCCCCTGCATCTGTGGCCCATCAACCATCTCTGGCTGATTTGGGTTGGGTAATTGACCTTTTGAGCAGGTGGAGAGCCAGAAATTTATTTTTTCCTGGATTGAGTCTAAGTTGACTTAAAACAGATGTTCCCCCAACGCCGATGTGATGTTTATAATGGAAATACTATGGAGCACTGTTCAAGGGGCCATTCAGACCCAAGCCAAACAATGGAGGAGCCTGAGTGCATTCCGGCACTGAACTAGTTAAGTCAGACCACCTTTTCCCTTGGGCTGAAAAACTGGGAGGTGCCTCTGGTGGGGGGAAATGGGAAAGGAGGCTGTCACTTTGTATTTTCAGGTTTGCAGAAAAGCCCTTTTTTTTTTTTTTAAATGTAAACATTCATTAAACTAATTTGAAGTTGTCATTACTCTCCACCCCTGCTGTTTTATATCAGATTATTCCTAAGTGCTTGGTGAAGAATCCCATAAAGCCACACTCCATTCCTCTGCAGGGGATAATCGCATAGTTTGCGCTGTGATTTACACCGTGTGGCACTGGGAAGTGTCCTCAACTTTGAAGGGCCGTGGTTCCCCGGCAAACAGTCTCTACCTTCCCCACGGAAATAAAATTCCAATAGTCCCTCCACGACTATTATGAGGTCCCCATTACCTTTTCTTCATCCAACTGAAGATAATTAAAAGCAGTTCAAAGCACACGCCAGAAGGTATTGGGCATTTTATTAATAAATGGAGAAGCAAGAAGAAAGGTACGTTCCATTATGGTTTTAAACCGTAAGACACGCTTAGGTTCCTTTTTGCTTTCTCTCTCCCTGCTACCGCGCCGCCCCCCCCCCCCCCGCCCACCTTCAGTTTGGGGCAGCCAGGCGTTTGGGGCTCTCAGAGCACATGCAGCAGGCAGGGCTTTGAGGCTTCCAGCTGAAGGCCTGGCCACAAGGGCAGCAGGGAGCCATGCACCTTCCCCAGGACAAACTGATTCTAAAGCAGGAGTGGGGGGCGGTGAAAAGGAGGTAGGTACTACAGGTGGATGCCAGAGTCTGAATTCCAGCTTTGCCAACAGGACAGCCAGCCTCCCTTACCATGCGTCGCATGTAGGCAATGGGAATAAAAATCATGACAGAAAGCTCGAAAATTGAATTGGAAACTAGACACCCAGAGTCCAACACAGTGCCTGCCTGTGATATCAGCTGTGATAGATACTGCTGCCAACGTGTGCAAAGCCATAATGACAATCCTAAGAGAAGTCGCCCTGAGCAGAATTAGGATGTGAACAGTTGGTTTCCGGCACAGCTATAACGTTTGCTTCTTTTCCTCCCGTTACAGGCTCCTCACCCCCAGGAGCCAACGATGTTGTGGATTAGTGCCCACACAGCCCCAAACTCACTTGTCCTGTGCCCCAGCCTCTCTGGGTCATGCTTTCTAATAGACTAACTCTTGTCTAAGCTCACAGCTGCTAGTCACTGAACGTGTGACCCCCACAGGTAAAATTTGCATTTTTTCCCCCCAGAGATTCAGATATTTTAACCAGGGATGGCAAATGCTTGGTACATATACCCTGATCATGGGACTCACTCCTTTGGAAGCCAGACAAAACTCCAGGGTTCTTCTTAGCATTTCTGGCAGTCGAGGCAGGCCTTAGATTTGGCACACAAAATGAAACCTAGCTTATCATTTCTGCCTTAACGTAAAGGAATAAGGAGAGATTCTGAACACCATGGCAACAAAATATACTGCCCTTGCATCCAAGAGGCACATTTCTAGAGAGGCTATGTGATATAGGAGTTTGTAAGTCTGAGTACCAGTCTGAGTGCTGTGCCATTCACTGGCTGTGTGACCTTCCCCATACTCCTTGGCATCTCTGTGCTGTGCTCCTCAGTAAGTAATACTTCCCAGGGTTTTTTGAGTGGGTGGAGGTTCCCTGAATGGTCTTTGGCACCAATAAGCTTTGATCAACCAAGTTAGTTGTAAGAATTGGCCACTACCCCTCAGCACACACCTAGCTCCCTGAAGATACCTACAGGGCGACCGAGAAAGACTCTTAATGAACAGAAAGAACACAAAAGTACCCACATCTTGCATCGTTTACTTTAAACAAAGATGAGACTGCAGCTTGGTTCTCAACTGAGGTTACAAAATGAGACTAGGAAATACTCCTCAAGTGCCCGGTTACTTTTGAAGAGGTAAGAGATTTTTTTTCGCCGCATTCTTTTTGGTTTGCCAAGCCCTTAGAAAGAAGGGAGTCATCCTGCTATTTATGACCAGCTACTGCTGGTCGGATGGCATGAGTGTCTAGGAAAGCACAGACTAAAATAACCCAGGCTGCACCAGCCATTGCCTGACACTTCCATCCTGTTGCAGGGCCCACAAGATGTACCAGCATCCCTGCCCCAGAACAGCGCTTTAGTTAAGATTCTCACCAATCTATAAGCAAGCAGTGGCCGAAAGTCTCAGCAGAGAGGGGAAGTGTGCTGTGAAATTCAGCCCAGACCGTGCTCACGATGGCAGCTCTGCAGTTTTCTGCGTTTTCCAAAACTATTTTTGGAAATTACTGCGGCTAGAATCTCACCAAGTTCAAGGAAATGAACTAGAACTAGCAGAGAAATCAGGCTCGGTTTGTTTTTTTTTTTTCCAAGTGTAGGTGTGAAGGGGAGGGGTAGTTGACACAGGAACAATGATGGATTAACTGCACATCTGGTTTGTATCCAGAAATATAATCGGTTTGAGCCTGTTTGGTTTCAGTTATTTATCAGCTTTGTATAGAAAAAAAAAAAATGGAACCTGTTCAGTAAAGAATTGCCAAGGACAAACTTTAAATGAATGGACTCTCAGTGTACCAAAAGCAACATTTCTAGGGGGAAAAAGTAACTGAACACGATAACTTACAAACGTCGTTAATAAAGCTATTTTTGTGTGTCTGAACCAGTCCAAAGTATTAAGTAGCAGAAAGGTAATGTCTTCAGTAAATGTGGCAGGATTATTACAATAACAACTTTTTAAATTGTTTCAAGCTTACTCATTTGTCAAGGTCTCCACATCATTGCTCGATGAGAAGATTGGGATGGAACAGCAAAATTCTCAGATACCCTTGAGTGCCTACTTCCTAGAGCGAGGACGTAGGCGCAGACTCATCTCTGTGAGCTGATGGTTCAGGTGCATGAGGACAGGTAGTTGACAATATAGTTAATGTTCTTACTTAAGCGATTACACACTAGATTAAAGACTGCAACATGAGGGTGTCTTTTAGGCTGTATTTTATGGTTAAATGGTGCATTTCAGGATGACAACAAACTGTAATAGTGTATTCATGTAATTTTAGGATGAAATCAATTTCCTGCAAACACAATTATTGTTACATAATTCTCCCACCTGTTTATGACTCTCTGTGAATTAAATTAAAATGCAATATCACATTAATTTAAAATGTCATTTTCAAAAGAAGACATTTTCTATAAAGCAAAACACTGATAACAATCTCCAGAAATCAGAGTACTATTGACAAGAGACCTATAAATCTGTTCAATAGTTATCGTTTTACTTTCAAGTCAGATTTAAGGTGCTATGTGCCCACCTCTGATTTCCAGTGTTTCCAGATTTTGACAATTCCAAAGTGTGTGGAGAAGAATAAACCCTTCTCTAGTTGTTCTGTAAATTAGATTGCCAGAGCTAGTAACTAAAAGTATGGGATCCCCAGCGAAATTTGAATGAAGTAATTTTTAGTATAAAATAAAATAAAATAAAATAAAATAAAATAAAATAAAATAAAATAAAATAAAATAAAATTTTAGTATAAGTGTGCCTCATGCAATATTTGGGATGTACTTATACTAAAAAGTGATCCATTGGGCATCGGAAATACAAACTTCCCTCGGTGTCTTGTATTTTCATTTGCAAAATCTGGCAACCCTCTTTGTGACCCTTCATCAGGATGGTGGAGCAAAGGCAGGGCTGCTGTCATTGTTCTTTGGGATCTGTACGTCTGGCCCGAAATCCAGTTGTCTCTTAGGATGCCCAGAGACCCAGAGATAGAAGTTAAGCTCAGGCAAAAGACGATCTAGTTGATTGATCACATAAATCTTATTCCTAAGGACAATTTTCCTTTCAAGGATCAGGCCATATTTATAAAGATCAAGTTATTTCATTTACCATGAAGACTTGTGAATTTCTTTTCAGTTTTACTTATCAAGCCTGATGAACTTCCTTCCTTCCTCCTTCCCCCATCCTCCCTCCTCCCTCCCTCCCTCCCTCTCTACACTCATCTCTCATTTTCAGTGAATAGTAAACATAACAACAATCACACAATTCAGAAGAGTCTACATTTATCAAGTCAAACATAATGCTACAGGCAACTTGTTTATTCCTCACAGCAACTCTGGAAACTAGGAATTAATTTTTTTTTCTCCCATTTTACGGCAAAAAGCGGCCTAGTGATGGGAAATAAGTTGGCTAGCATCACACCCTTTAAAGGGAGGCAGCACCCATGTCTGCCCGGCTCTCTATAACCACGTACTTACTCTACCTTGGAACTGTTCCAAGTGAAAAAGAAAGCATAAACAAATTAATAAGGTATATTTCCCACCGTGGCTAAGCTCACAGATGAGTGTGGGAAAGAGAGATGCTTTCAAAAATCACTTTTTTTGTGGAGTGAGACTTGCGATCACTATGCGAATGGCATCATGAAAATGAGTGAGAGCCAGGGAAGAGGCAGGCGCAAAAAGCAATTTGAACGATCCGGCCATTTATAAAGATGATGTATCCGCATTTCTAATAACATGGAGAGATATCCATGCCACAGTAAGGACATGGGAAGAATTCAGATGACAAAACAGGTGAGGGAACAAGGTTTTGTAGAACCTGGCAAGACCACAAAGCTGGGACAGAGCAGGATTCCAGCTCTTCCTGACCCTGATTCTGAGTTCTAGACCGTGTGGCTCCACCTGCCCCCCTCAGAGCTCCCTGGGAATGCAACCTGTGGGTTAGCCTGCAACACCTCGGCAGGCTGGACCCTCTGGTTCCCACTGAGCAGAAACTTGAGGGATAGCCAACTTGTCTTGCAAGGACCAGAGCACTTGCACTTATGCACCACAAAGACTCACCAACTACCCGAAGGAGATGAGGAAGTTAATGTGGATCAAATCTCCAAATTCAGTTCAGCCCCGCCACAGAAAACACGACAGCAGTAATAATGGTGTTTGCAGAAAAATTCTGACAAAAAGGGGCCCAGGAATTGAACATATCACACTAAACTAATGTTCAGCAAAGGCAGTTGATAAAAATGTTATGGCTGGTGAATTATAGTGGTCCTTTTTTCTCTCGGATAATTCAGGGCAATTGCATCCAAATGTTAGTCCATTGATTTCCACTCCAACTCATGCCCCCATCCCTGGGGTGAGACGACTGGCTGGCATAAAGAGAAGTTCGCCATTGAAGACTGGTGATGTACTCTGAGAAAGATCCAGGCAATTCATGCCTCCACCATTAAAAGCAGAACTACAATGCCACTTCATACGACCCACTAAAGTACTCTCGGCGCGCTAGAGAACCTGCTCTAGCACTCCCTGAGCGGTCATAACAGATTAGTGGGTTAAGCTCTTCAATTCAGCCCCATGGCTGCAAAAATCACTTCTGGCGTCTCTAGACTCCTTCATATGTCTCCTTCATACCTTGTAATGTTGAACGATGATATTGACAATGATATTTTCAACAGTGATAGATAATCAACATCCGCTCCCTGTAACCACACTAATACTCTTCTGAATGTTAGTACCGCTTTTTATAGGCTGGACGTGTCCAGCCCATCTGAAAGGTAGTCGTTAGCTTTGAACTATTTCTACGGCATTCGGGAGGAAGTAGGTATTTTTCCTTTGAAGAAAACCAAGTTCAGTTTCTTCACGTGTTCAAGGTCATATGAACTTAGCAAGAAAGATTTGTTGGGTCAACCAGGTGGGGATAGGGAAGAGTTGGCCACAGCCAAGAAAGTCAAGAGGGAGGAATCTGGAAATGTCTGGAGACATCTGGGGTTTTTGCATCTGGAGGAGGGGATGCCATTGGCATCTAGTAGATAAAGGCCAAGGATGTTGCTCAATATTCCACAGGACACAGGACATCTCTCACCGCAAAGAATTATCCAGCCCCAAATGTCGATGGTGCCTAGGTTGAGAAACACTGAAATCAAATGAATAAGCTTATACCTTTGCCCCATGTAACCCTCAGCCCCAAATGAAATGGGCCTACCCTCAAGTCATAGGGACGGATCATAGACTGTAATAATGATATGGCTGTGTGCACAGGTCCAAGGTGGCTCCTACCTGCCTTACAGACATTCTTCAATCCTATTCTTCAGAGATCCTATTTCCATTCCCGGAGTTCCGAGGTAACCTCCCATGAAAGTAAATCCTGCTTTCTTGGTCTAGTGAGTGTCCCATTATTCAGCACTGAGAGATTAAAGAGGGGAAAACTTTAGTAAAATGATGGTTAGATGCTGATAGGTGGTTTTACACAATGGGAATTTAATGGGGATAGTGGCTTTTTACAAATTGAGCTGTGCTAAGCTATGCTATTAAAATTAGTGATTCTACAATTAAAGCCTTCTATTTCATGGAAAATACTTGCTAAATAGAAGATTAGGCAACAGATCAGAGAACAGAAGAATTACCAAAATGGAGCTCAAATATTTATGAGAAATTTACATTTGGGAGACTTCTCTCTTTTAATCCCTGCTTCCAAAGGGAAATCCATAAAGTGAATGTAAAGAATCTAAAGAGTAAAGTCTAGCCCTCAACATCCACAAGCCCCTTAAAGTTTGAATCACTTTGAGGTTTAGGAAAGAAGAGATCATTGGCTTGCTACAGATACTCCGTATTACCATTAAAAAAAAAAAAAAAAAAAGAGACAGATTGCATAGACCACTTCAAAAAAATTAAATTCACCATTCACAAGTACTTGGCCTGGGGTGTTTGCTCCGCTTATCCATATACCTCTGTAAGAAACGACCCAGAACTTAGGGTCTTAAAGCAATAGCAATTGTTTATTTTGCCCCTGCATTGGCAGTCTGGACAGAGCCTTGGAGATAGGGGATGGACAGTGACTCATCCCTGCTCCCCCAAATCTGGGGCCTTCACCAGACTCCTTCCCAATGGACGGCAGCTGGCCAAGCATCTCTTTCTCCACAGGCATCTCCTCGTAGTTTGGGTTTCCTTCAACATGGTGGCCGCAGGGCAGTCAAGTTTCTTACATGATGACTCAGGGGTCCAAGAGCAAGCATTCCAAGGTGCCTGGGCAGAAGCCATATGGCTCTTTATGACACAGCCTTTGAAGTGACAGAGCAACGTTTCTGCCGTATTCTATTAGTCAAGCAAGCTGCTAGGGCCTAGGTCCAAGGGCAGAGGAACCCAACTCCATCTCTCCAAGGAGAAGGTAGCAAAAAATTTGCATTTCTCTTTAATCTATCACAACATTAACTCAGCTAATGTACAATGTTAGCCAGAAAGGGTGGCTAAAGGAATAGTATAAAGCAAAATAACAGTAACAACAACAAAAAAAAACCAGTCAGTACCGTAGTGATCTTTGTTATTGTTTGCTTGATTCAATTAAATGATGCACATCTGAGAAGGGATTGTTTTCCTTCTACCTGATGTTTCTTAATGCTGATTATTCAGCTTCATATTCTCTGGCTAACATTGGACATTTATGCCATTTTGCATCTCATATATATACACACACACATATATATACACACACTCCATGGGAAAGCTCTTTACAGGGCATTTCCTCAGATTATAAGTAAGTGGAAACATCTTATACATGAATTCTCAAAACATGGAAAATCTCACTTGATATTTGTCGGAATTGTTTCTAATTCTAGGACTTACTACCGTGTTTTACGACATAAATTCTTTGGTTAATTTTCCATCCTGCTTTTAAAATCTGTAATTAGTTCCAGAAAATAATGCATTTGGCTTATCAAGTCTGAATTCCAGTGACTGCCCTTTGCAAAGTCTTCTCTTTATCGTCATCTTGAAATGGAAATCATACTAGGACGCCCTTCCCCCTTCTTAAGGAAGCAACTTGAATACTCGTTACAAAAGCCTGAAATTCCTGAAATGCCAAGTACGAAAGATGAGGAGCTGGGATAGCCAGGGGATGTGTTTTGCACTCCTAACTAAAACAATAGCGATTTAAGTAGCAATCATGTAGACACTTGATGAATCCTTTTATTATCGCTGAAAGATTCCCCCCGTTGCAGCATGCTTTTGTGGGTAAAGAGCTCTATATTGGTACATGCAGCTCGTAATTATGTCAGCCTAACCACAGCTAACATTGACAGCCTAAAACATTAAAGATTTTATACAGCTAGTGCTGAATACAGCTTCTTTTATTGGCTCAGAGAACAGGTATCAATTATAATGAGGTAATAAAATTTGCAGGCACTGCTCTGATTTTTTTCCCCTCCTTAAGATAATAAGAGCCGAAAAAAGGAGAAAAATCCTCTTAGCACTAACTTATCACTGATTCTTCAAAAGCTCTCACTCTGTATGGCTGGAGTGCCATAAAGCTGTTTGCTTACTTGGGTTTTCATGCTGGCAAACCCTTCCTTCCTAAGTAGAAGCGAGAAATTCCTGAAGCACACCTTGCCAGTCAGGGAGTGGAGGCTCCAGGATTAATGGTTTCCATTTGCATAACTGTAAACTTAACGTGGCCTCCCCCAAGCCTGCATCCTCTAAATTGCACTTACTGATGAGATGCAAAATCCTCTAAAAGGGTTCCCCAACCTAAACCAATTTGTAAAGTTGTTTTGTTATTTAAAACATTAAAGAAATTAAAGTGATCGGAATATAATTAGATTAATATTCATATCTTCCAAGCTGCTTTAATTCTAATATTAAAAAGATTAAATATCCACTCAGAGGATTAAGGAAAAAGTCAAGCGGTAGCAACACATTTACATTACCTTACTGTGCAAATTATAAACCTAATTAATCTAAAGTTTCCTACAAATTGAATTGGATATTCATTCACAGTCTAACACAACTTTAGGTACTTAAAATTCACTTCGATATTGTTTCCTTATGTGTGCACTGAGGAGCAGGGCCACGTTTCTGTGATGTATGAATCACATTAGAATGGCTTCATTTGGGTTCTAATTGGTGGAAATTAAATCTCAACATAAATTTACGTAGGGAAAAAACTAAAGACTTTGTAATTATGTATGTGTGCAATAATAAAACACACTCTGGCCTCGCAATCTAGTCGCTGTAGATAAAATAGAAAAGGCAATCCCATTGCTTCTTCCTAAAAGCTCTGAGTTCATGTCTTTCCGGTTACGTCACAGAGAACTTGATCCAGAGGTTTCATCCTTTTTCCACAGGCCCCAACTAAGGGCATCTAGTGACTCTGGTCTGCAACGGGGTCCCCACCAACTTTGACCACCTTTCCGACCCCCACAAATATGACCCCAGGGTCTCCTGGAATCAGTCTGATCAACTGTGCATTTCTAATAATTCCAGATAGATTAATAATTCTCTCCTTGCCGTCCAGTACTTAGGCAATTGAATACAAATGATAATGCGTAGGCACTTCCTGTATTCCCAGCTCCATGCTAAATTACTGGGATGAGCTGGCTGCCCTTACAAGGTGTTCCAGAATGCAGGCTTTCTCTTTCCAGGCACCTGATAGGAGTTCCTTGCCCAACAACTTGAAATGAAGTGTGGCCATCCAGCTCCCTTTGACCAATGTGATAATGGTTTCTTTCAGGCAGGCACTTTCAAGGACCAGCTTAGGCTTTGTCCAATTCTATCTTTCCTCTGCCATAAAAACCATCAACAGGCCAGAAAGTAACTTTTCCATCAACCTAAGTCATGGAGAAAAAAAAAACACACACACACAAACAAACAAACAAACAAACTCACAATGAACTCGACAATGAACAAGATATGAAACTTTGTCATTAAGTCCTGAGATTTGGGGTGTTATTCGACACCTCTGCACACATAGCCTGACAGATGTAGCTTCTTGGGACATACCTATAGCACAGGTACTGATGTCTTCCCCATTTCACAGATGATAAAAGGAACTCAATCTCTCTAAACTTTTACGCCCTCAGCTGTAAAATGGGGATAACACGGTACCTTTTCCACAGCTGCTTCGGAAATCTGATTGAGGTCATATATGTGTAGTACCCAGCTCATGAAAAGCACTCAATAAATTGTAATTCTTATTGTGAGTATCTGCATGTAGAGAAGTGAAACTCAGTGCAAATCATTCAATTGCTGAAATGAGAGGATGGAATTAAAGGAATTTCTGGTAGACACTGGCCAGCTGTTCAATAACCCTGTTTCTTTGCCTTCCTGGACACACAGTGGACTACAATTCCCAGCCTCCCTTGCAGTTAGGCATGGTCAAATGACTGCATTGTGGCCAATGTAGTTGGCAAGCATGATATTTCATGACCTTGTTCCTTCTGGATTGAATAATGTGGCAACCTTCCAAAGGTCTTTGCTGATCACAGTGAAGTCATAGGATGGAAGGAGCCTGGGTCCCTGGATCACTACTTGGCGGAGAGTAGTATGCTGATGAGAACACCTGTTTTGGGTTTTATGTTAATGAAAAACAAATCTGTATTGTATTTGAGACATTATGCACTTAGGTTGTATTATAGTTTTCCACACACAATAGAGAAAATTCTGGTAAATCTATTTCCCAAGAAAATCATCCTTTCCCATAGAAAACCAACACTTCTTCCAAAGACAAGATTTCCTCCCAACGGGTTCAAACTTCCAGCCACATATATATTAACTGATCGGCATGAAGCAAGTCAATGAGCAGGGGTGGAATTCATAGCTATTTATTTTATTGTTGTGATGATAATAAATATAATAGCTACAGCTTCCTGGGGAATAATCCTGCTATTAGTGATAATGGGTGAAAGGCTGTGACGTGTGATTTGGGTGAGTGTCCTGTGTTCATGAGGAACATTGAGGGCTGCTAATCTGGGCTGTAATTTCTCATTTCTCCTCAACTGCTTTGCTTTTTATGGAACTTATATTGATGAATGCAGGTGATAACTGTCAGCTCACCTGGTAAAGCCCAGCGTGAGAAGTTTAACAATTTATCTCATGTATCCTGAAGGCAGTCGAAGAGAGAGAGGCTCTGGGCATTGAACAGGTTCAGCCCACCCTAATCCCCCCACTTCCTCTCTTAGCCCTCCGCCCCCGCCCCATCTATTCTCCTACACATGTTTTACCAGATTAATAGTTTTCTCATGGTAAATCAAATCACATCACTGCTGTTCTTAAAATCTCTCAATGGCTTCTTATCTCATTCAAATACAAGCAAAAAGTCTTCCCAGGATTCCTATTCTTTATTCTCCCAGGAGCCATGCCTTTCTCTGTGTCACTCTGCAGTGTCCTCCTCTCTGAGTTCAGCCATGTGATTTGTTTGGGGCAATGGAATATGGTAGAAAGGATGGATATGCCAGTTGTGAGTCTGGACTTAAGAGGCTTTATGTATTTTGGGTTGCTTTCTTGTGCTTCTGACGTTGCCATGAGACATTCACACCTGGGCTAGCCCTGCTGGTCCCAGGAGGCTGAGACACACATGGAAGAGAACCACGGTAACTAAAGCACCCTATCCGTGTCTAGCATAGGGCAGAAGCCTCAGCTGATGCTTTCACAAACTGGCCAGCCCACAGACACAGGAGGAAGCACCTCGGAGACCAGCGAGACCAGCAAAATAGCACAGCCAAGCCCACCCTGGTTCTGCTCAGCCCCAAACACATGAGAGAAACATTTTTTTTTATTGCTGTAAACCATCTGTTGGGGCATGCTTTGTTACACAGCCATAACAACCAAACATTGGCCTATGGTTCATTTTCTAAGCTCATATAATCTGCTGAATCTCACCTCATTCTAGTGTTCCAATCTGCTTTCTGTTCTTTCCAACCACACTAGCCTCCCTTTGGTTCTAAACATGGCATGCTTTCTCTTGTCCTGGAGTAGCTGAGCATATAGTTGCCCCTTAATGGAGCAATGCTACTGCTCTACACTCTCCCCTTGGTTGGCCACTGCTCACTATTCACATTTCAACTCAAATGTACTCCAAGAGAAATCCCTACAACTATGCCATCTAAACTTGGCCCTCATGGTCACTCTCTCTGGAGCATCCTGGTGTGCTGCAAATCGGTTATAGACGTGGCATGCTATGGATCTGCCTCAGGGTGCTAGATCTTCCAGGTGCCAGTCAGAGCCACCTCATCCATTTAATTCAGTTGTGCTGAACAAATTTTCTCTGTACACCCTGGGCTGAAAAATTGGCAATTGCTGCTTACATCACTATGTTTACTTCTTCCGTATCACTTGCTACAGCCTAAAATTATCCTTTTCCTTAAAAAAAAAAAATAATTTTTTTCGTATAGATTCTCTGCCTCGACCCATTAGACTAAGGGCCGGCAAAATCTGACCTGCTGTCTGTTCTTATAAATAAAGTTTTATCAGCACACAGCCTTGCCCATTAATTTATGTATGGCTCATGGCCACTTCCATGTTACACAGTGGTGGTGTTACAAAGCTGTTACAAGACTGTATGGTCCACAAAGCTCCAAATATTTATCATTTAGTCCTTTACTGCAATAGTTTGCTGACCCCTGCATTAGATTATAAGCTGTCAGAGGACAGAAATCTTGTATGTTTTGGTCACTTTTGTATCTCCTGCAGCTAGAACAGCACCTACCATCTAATAGGCGCTCAGTGCGTATTTGTCCAGGGAGTGGATGAATTAGGACTGCAGAAGACACCTGCATTTAACTCCCATCTCTGCACCCAGGCCAGGGTGTAGTGCCAGCAATGTGCCCAATTGCAGCTCGGCCCAGAACATCAGGACAGCTATGATGTTGATGACCACTAACTCGATCTTGGATTTCTCAGAAGCGAAATACCGAGGCTACCTCCATTGGCAGCAAAAGCAGTGCTTGGTCTGCAGCTGTGGCAGCCACGACAGTTTGAAAGTTTGAAGAAATGAGAAAAAACTCAAAGTTTAATTTACTCGAATAAGCAATTGATGCTTTAGAGTATAATTATCAGAAAAAAAAAAGGAAAAACCCAACACATTGTTTAGCATACGTTATGTTAATGGCAGGTTAGGATGGCCCACTGTGCATAATTTAGCCAAACAATTGATACCAAATTTTAATATATATATATGATTACAGCTACAGAAACGAAGCACCAAGACAAAACACAGGAGAGCTCATAATAGGCACACGTGAACTCTGAAGGCCTAATTACATCACGGGGGAGGGTAAACAGTTGCTGCTGAACCAAGCAGAAAATGGGGGTAATTTGTAAACAGGTAGAGTGGTGGTCCAGGTGCATGGCATGTGCGTGGGGCTGGAGGGGCTGGGGGCCTAGGGCTTCCATCTGGCTTTGCAAGGATGGAGAGGTTCAAGATCACTTTCCTCAGCTGAAAACGTGACCTCCAAGCCCTAGACAGGTCAGTTCCCTCCTGGCTTGCCCTCCGGTTCAAAAATAGAAAGTTGAAGACCAGCTTTTCCAAGGAAGCTTCTTCCATGCTCTGTGAAATAAAAAAAAAAATGATTTCCACGTCTGCAGTCTGAGGCAGTTTACTGTGTGTCTTTGTCTGGTGCCCTTGAAGACATGGGCTCCTGGCACCTTAGGGAGCAGGGAGGGGCCAGTGTACAGGCACCCTGACAGCAGGACTGGTACTGTCAGGAGCATTCCCTGGTCAGATACTCTATATGGGACTTCTGTCTGACACGCCTCTGTAGATAGCACATATTGAATCAGGCGATTGTTCAGGTACATTCTGGCTCTACGCACAGAGTCTGTGAATCTGAATCAATGAGCTATCAGATTGTTTTCCCTTCATTTATGCAGAATTGTGAATCTGCTTATGTCCTGGTCACACTGTGTTCTAGCATCATATGCAGGCAGCATGACCTAGCCTCACACCGTGACCAAACATCACCAAGGACTTGGAGCATAGCTGCTCTGCGATGCTACTTTGCATCTGTGTCCACAAACACAGACCAACAATAAAAAAAGTAATCAGGGCAGGTTTAGGAGAAAGTCACCAAGTTCCGTCTCTCATTTCTGAGTCCTTGCCTTCTCTTAATTGTGGAGGGAGTCTGTATCTGTGGGTTGTACTGGGTTGAATAGGGTCCCCCCACACCCCAAATCCAAGCCCTTCTCAGAACCTCAGAATATGAACTTATTCGGAAACAGGATTTTTAGAGCTGTGTAATTACTTAAGATGAGGGTGGGTCCTAAATCTGATAGGAATTGTGCCTTATAAGAAGCGAAGAGACACAGAAACAGAGATACAAGGGAGAATGCCAAGTGATGACAGAGGCAGAGACTAGAGAGATGGTTACAAGTAAAGATGTGTCAAGGATTGCTGGCAACCAGCAGAACCTAGGAAGAGGCAAGGAAAGACTCGCCCCTAGATCCTTCAGAGGGAACATGGCCCTGCTGATCCTTGTCTTTGGACTTGTAGTCTTCAGAACTATGAAAGAATACATTTCTGTTATTTTAAGCCATTTAGTTTGGGGTGTTTTGTTGCCATAGCCCTAGGAAACTAACACAGAGCCATTTTGATAATAAACTAGAATTTTAGTCTTACTGTGGCATTCTTTTATATCATCTAGAAACACTTTCACTTTACAGGTGAAGAAGCTGAAATACAGGTTAGATACCAACTTTTAGGTGACTAAGTTAGAGGTAGAGGCAGGGCCATGCCTCACATCACCAGGTCTCCAGTGGCAGACACCTTCCACACCATCACATGCTCTTTGTAACTGAAATTCACACCTCTGATGAAAGAATTATGCAATATTTCTACATATAATGATGGTGTGGTAGATAGGACAATGCTCCCCAAAGATGTCCATCCTCTATTCCTGGGAACCTCTGAATATGTTTCATTTCATGGGGGAAGAAAACAACAACAACAACACTTGGCAGATGTGATTAAGTGAAGGCACTTGAGGTGGGGAGATGATCCTGGATTATCTGGGTGGGCCCAGTATCATCACAAAGGTCCTTGTAAGAGGGAAGAGTGAGGGTCCGAGTGAGAGAAGGCAGTGTGATGACAGAAGTAGACGGAAAAAAGGAGGCATGGTCCTGGAAGCAGAGGTTAGAGAGATGTGCTCTGAAGATAAGAAGGGGTCACAAGCCAAGAAATGCAAGTGCTCTCCCAAAGCTGGAAAGGCAAGGCATAGATTCCTCCCTAGACCTTCCAGAAGGAACCAATCCTAATGATACCTTGATTTTAAGACTCCTGAGCTCCAGAAATATAAGAGAATAAATCTGAGTTATTGTAAGCCACTACACTTGCGGCAATTGTTAAAGCAGCCATAGGAAACTAGTACACACGGTCGTTCCAAGAGAAGTTTCAAGAGAGGATGAAGATGTTTGTTGATCAACTGTGTTTCAATCCATCTAGTTTTAATAAACCTCAGTAGCTAAGGTTAACATTACTTATCTGATCAATTGATCAACCCACCAATTCTTCATGTGGTCTATTTCTGGCCTGGCCAAATTCATTATCAAAACCATCGTAAGCTTTACAGCTTTGCTGTTTGTGGTAATACAAGAAAATAATTCAGGCTACAAAGACTCTCACATAGTATTTCTGATCCTTATTTGCTTCCAGTTTGGGGATGAAGCCCAGGAAGGTTACACTGCTTGCTCACTATGGTGCAGCTAGTAGGTGATTAAACCAAGGTATGAAACTCAGGTGACTTTGCCTCTAACTAGTCCTTTTAATTGGTAGATTATGCACACCAACTTATTTTGTGGCTTGAAATCCTGCCTCCATGTCCTACTGGGACATTGAGACTACCGATGGAACATTTTCCCATGCAAGTGAGGGAAACTGATAACAGTCTCTCTTTCTAGAGAGATCAGCTGGCAAATTGGCCCATTTCCTGAGAGATTATAAAGGATGTCTCTCTGGAGTGAGCCCAGTAACACTCTAGACTATAAGCCAGACAGTTGGCTGGCCCTTGACAATTGAAATGGAGCTCCCACCTACTCATCATTTAGCTCAAATGTCCAGTGAGCTTCCAATGAGCCTCAGAGGCTGTGCACTTGATTCTGTACCCTCAGAAAGCTCCTTCTGAAATGAAGCATGTACATCACCCAAGCACTTTGTTCTAATGCGTGATTATAGGTAAACGTATTAATCCTGCCAAATGTTGGAATTTGAGGCAAAAATCACATTAATAGGAGCAGGTAACCTTTTCACAGAGCTTAGTATCTTCGTTGTGCTAATTTTAACACCTACCCTTTATTGAGCAGTTATGATGTATATAAATCTTTGCACATTATCTCATTGATTACCATACCAACCCTATAAAATGGGCACTATCATTAGCTCCATTTTACACATGGAAAGACTGAGAGTTTAATGAGGCTAAGCATTATTTACCAGGGTCACAGAGTTAGTAAGCGGCAGGGCTGAGACTTGAAGTCAAACCTGTGAGACTCTGAAATCTAGGCTCCTTCGCGTTCTCCTACTCTGACTCCTGTCCCCTTCCTCAACATCCACCTCCTCTGTGGGGTTCCTGCTGAGACAGCACCAGCTAGAATGTCAGTACTGGTAACAATAGGTTTTCATCTTCCATAAGAGGAGTTTGTAGAATGACTGATTTGTGAGCACAAATGCACTTCTCCGAATATGGTGGACGTTTACCATTTGGAGATTCCTACTGTCCATTCCTTTTCATTTGCTTTTAGTAGCTGTCCTATACTGCAACTCTCAGGCCATGGTTTAGGTGAGGCTGGTGCCATTTCCTGATTCCAATAATGAAGCATAACTTGGT
Organism: Canis aureus; assembly: GCF_053574225.1. Classification (NCBI taxonomy): domain Eukaryota; kingdom Metazoa; phylum Chordata; class Mammalia; order Carnivora; family Canidae; genus Canis; species Canis aureus. The sequence goes on along the minus strand of NC_135613.1, from coordinate 16,543,248 downwards.
CATAGTCAATGGGACTTTTATAGCCCCCGGCCACAATGGTGGAAGTGGAGGCACATGACCAGACTCGTCCCAGCGGAGGCAATGAGGGGCAGCCCTGTCTTTTTGGTGAAACTATTAGTATTAGTGGCCAGAGGGTAATCTGTTTCCAGAATTTTCTCTGTACATCTCAGTAGAAAGTAAGATAGTACAGGGAGAAAGCATCTCTTAGAATAAAGTTAACAGAAGGAACAAAAATTGAGAAATGGGGAAAAAGAAAGTTTTCTGATGATTTTATTTAAGCACCTGGATCCAGCTATGTCTGAAATCAGACCTACCCCAGGATTTATCAGTTACTAATCCAATGCAGTCCATTCTCCCTAAATCTACTTTGAATTGGGTTTGGTCCTGACTCTAACCCTCACCCTTGGTCTTAGTTTTGTCCTCAGAATCCGCAAAGAACCTTTGGCCCAGGGCGCGATCCTGGAGACCCGGGATCGAATCCCACGTCGGGCTCCCAGTGCATGGAGCCTGCTTCTCCCTCTGCCTATGTCTCTCTCTCTCTCTCTCTCTCTCTATCATAAATAAATAAAAAAAAAATTAAAAAAAAAAAAAAAAAAGAATCCACAAAGAACAAGTCACACTCCTTGAAGGAAGATTTTGCCTAAACCAAAAACCATTAAAAAAATGTTCTAATTTCCACTACCATGCCACCACCTCTATTCATCCGGTAGCTTTAATTCACAAAGTTCATTGTCAAGTTTCCTGGCACCATCACAGGAAACAAGTTATACGCAGGGTTTTTTTTTTCCCCCTTTTTGTTTGAACTTACGCTCCCATTCAAAGCTACACCTCTCTTATGCTGAGACACAAGTAGCCAAATTCAGCTCCTCTCACCTGCCCACATGTCCAGGAAGCATCTGCCACAGAGGAAATGGCAGTGCCCAGGTGTGATGGGAACTGTCTTTATAACAACAGAGGTTGTCCCATTACATCACTGAGCAGAAAGGCTCAAAAGAAAATGACAAAGAGTGAATTGTAGGAGATAGGCAAGATGGAAGAGAAAATGAAGGGGCTTGGGTATCTGCTCACCATGGAATTCTGATTCATCATTAGAAAAACCAGGGGTACGTGAATGGAAGTATTAAAAAATAATTTGAGTTATAATTCTGTGGTTTTTTGATATATATATATATTTTTTTTGTATTTGCATGTTTCAACACTGTTATCAGATAAATAAGCATTTGAGAAATCCAGATTAAGGGGGAATAGGAGGTGAAAAAACAAATCTGGGTATGCAGTTCCCCTCCCACAAATTGTTCCTGAAACGATTCTTGCAAACCCTTCTGCCCACTGGAACTGTGTGCATATGATTAACTGCACATGAGCCCAACAGCTTGCATATGTAGTTAATTTGCTCCAAATTTCCATGCTGCATTATAACCCTAATGATCACTAATAATAGACAAACCCACATTTTATTGAGTAAGTAATTTGAGACATTATGATTTTTATCATGCGAATAGGATCAGGCTGACCAATTTACACTGGGCAGAGGAAGATAAATAACCAGAGAATCAATTTCTCCAGCAGCCGACTCTGTCTCTTGGCAAAATGATATGCATTGATTGGGCAAGCTCTGGATCCTGATAGGCAATCGAGTCAATGAACTTCTGTGTTCCAAACCAGAAGGTTGGGCAGGGACTGAATTTCTACCCATGGCATGATGCAAAAGACAGTGAGGAAGGCCCAATTCTGGGGACAGTACAGAAGACGAAGGGCTCTGTAGTCAACACACGTAATTTCCAACCCAGCTCTGCCTTCTAGTCACTATGTGACCTTGGGCAAGTCGCTGAATGAACCTGAGCCTCTACCTATGATTACACCTGGATACATGCACACACAGGTCAATCAGAAGGATGCAGGTAAAGGCACCTGGCACATAGTACGCAGGCAATGAATTAATCCTCCCACATTCTGGAACACAAAGACTGACCAGGATGGGACAAGTACGTATTACATACCCATACTGCAGAAAGAACCAGGATGAATTTCCCATTCACTTCTATAAAAGAAACCACGGAGGTCCCTAAGAGAGAGGAAAACAATCACAGGGGCTCCTCTAGGTTCTCTAAACTGGTATGAGAAAGCAGAGCTTGGAAGTAAGCTCTTTATCACTCCCAGAATATTTGCCTGAATCTTGCCAGGAAACTAAAGCAAAGTGATTTGGAATGGAAAAACAAAATAGAAAACTCAAGCCCTGGGTTCAGATCTTAAGGCCTAGTCCCGAATGGCCCATCCTCCTGCCCTTGGTGGTGATGGGGTCCATCTCTCTGAGTTGGGAGTGCTTTTGGAGGTCTGTTTCAGTCCCATCTTGTGCTTGTGGGTGCCTGCCTCCACCTTCAGCCTGGCAGGCCTCAGCCCTCCTGGCCTCTCTAACCAGCCCACGATTTCTGTGGACTGAATGAGCTCATCCCTGCTCCGTCATCAGGTTCCTTGTGTCTGACAGGACAGGATCCTCTTAGGGGACTGCAGGATCCTTCCATCGGGAAGTCGGCATTTCACCCGGGGGTGGTGGGGAAGACCTGCTAGGAGGTGACAAACTGAGGTGACAGGACAAAGAGGGTGACAGAGCCATAAAGAAGAGAAGGCCAAGAAGGAAGAGACATCGCACCTGAGTATGAGAAGGCCTCTACCTTTGTGTTGGTTTTTATTTAAGCTGGAGCAAGACCATTGATATTGTGTCAGATACCGCCGGACAGGTGACATTACATCACAATCTATGTGACACCGTTACGTGTATTATGGCATTGCATTCTTGCCCTGGTTCTGTTCCAGATAAAAGATCGAGGTCCAGAAAAGTGAGAGAAACTTAGCTGGCAATCTGCTAGTAACTAGAGGTGTCCAGATCCACACCACTGTCCCTCAGACACGGAAGTCCGGGCTCCGTCGGCAGATGGAGCCTGGCCCTGTCCTCAGGCACAGCAGCTGGGCAGCCACCAGCTAAGTTACTTTCTATAATCAGGAAAAAGCCCCTCGTACTACCCAGGGTGGTGTGGAGCACAACCTATTAGTGTACCAAGGGTGGCTGTCCAGAAGAAGTAGCTCATGAGCTAAGTTTGGAAAGACTGGTAGATGTGAGTCAGATGATGAACCAAGGACAGGGCATTTCGGACAGAGAACAGCATGGACAAAGGGCCAGAAATGGGGGAGAACAGCTGGGGAAACGATCAGCGCCCCTAGAACAGGTATCTCCCCACTTTCAGCCATATTTTTCAGGAAGATGCCGCGTGGAACAATGACACTTTGTGACATGTTTACAAGAGGCCTGTATTAGGGAGGCAAAACAAGTGTCAGTTCCAGTAGGGACACTGGACGCTTTGACCATGGACACAGCCATAAGCAGGGGGACTGTGCCCGAGGCCGACCCACCTCTGACCTGCCTCTGCTGGGGGCAAACGTATCTCTTCTAGTTCTGCGTGGCCACACCCAGGAGGAAGTCACCCCTTTGGTTCCTGGGCTTGGCTGCCCTGTGGCTTCCTGTGGGGCCAGTGGGCTCCTTGCAGGCCTCTCTTCGTTGGTCCTCAGTGAACCCTCCCTTCCCTGGGAGGTGAACTGGCTTCTGCAGGCAGGAGATTAGGAAGGTAGAGGGCCCAAGGAGGTTAATGGCTTGTCCACAAAGAGCAAGCAGTGCCTGCAAAGCCAGATCTGAATTCTGCAACCCATGAGCAAGACTGCAGCACGGTAATCAGGGTTCCAAATGGTAACAGCAGCGCCACCTGGAATAAGAAATCCTCAGCTGAACCAAAGCAGTCAGAATTTTCACTTGAAGTTTCGTTTCTTTTTGTGCAAGCCAAATGTAGTTCAGTTTCTCCGTGTTACAAATCAAGAACCCCAATGTAGAGGCGCACCAGCAAGTCCTACTAGTAATAAAGCATCAAACAGCCCCTTTGCAGCCACCATTAGCGTTGAAGAAAAATCATACTAGAAGTTGCTCCATAGCAGTGTGTGGACCTGAAATACGGATTTATAAATTCTCCTTTCCACATGTTTCATGTCTAAGACCCTTATTTTTCTGACCAAAGTGTTATCAATACTTCAGAAAATTCTGATGATAAAAATATGTTTTAAAATCATCATTAGGCCACTTAGCGACCAGTAACACCTCTGTAAATTTCTTTCCAATCTTTTCTTTTCTGTACATGTATGTTAATACATGTTTCAGTAATTTCTTTTCTATAATTAGAATCTTAAGATTTTCCTTCCTTCTTTCCTTTTCCACCTCATGTTAAATCATGAGCATTTCTCTCCTTCTTCATCTTAAGGTATAGCTGCGCTTTGAAATGTCCTTTTATGTATTTTCATCTTAAGGAAGCAATCAATGGCATCTTTATGGGAATACGCACATATAGGAGTAAAGACGGGTATTTACAAAGGGCTGACAGGGTGCTAGGTGGACCAAAAAAAAAGAAAAAAAAGTGCAGGTGGCATCTCACCCTGCCCCGAAGCTCACTGGGGGGACCGATCCTTTTGAACTGGATACTGCTCTCTCGCAATCACGAATCTGGATTTATTGTTGAGGAGGGAAGCTGAGAGAATGCTAAAGAGGAGCTGCGCGAGGGAACTGGCAGGTCCTGCAGCCTGGTTGCCATCATGCGTTAATTAGCTTTTTCTCGTTATGGAAGGGAGAAACCACACTAGAAAAGAAATGCGAGTCCTCTTGCTTTTCTCGAATGGAGAGCCTGTCCTTTGCGCTGCAGCTGGCATTTCTGTTGGCACAGCCAGCCACCCGGAGGGCAGGCAAAGGCCTGATCTCTGGCAGAGAGACCTGGAGGATGAAATGACCTTGGGGATTAAAAATGTCCTAGGTGACCTTGAAGGGGATAAAGCAACTCAGCCTGACCAGCAATGCAAACCTGACCAGCATACAACCTCTCTAAGCACATTTTGACTGCACTGGGAGAGTAGAGTCTATTTAATAAGTGTTCTCTAGAAAGTAAGGCAGCAGGAGGCTGGATGGATTTGGCAAGGGATCCATCCTGCCTCAGCTTCTGGGGGGTGGGGGCAGCAGGGCAAGGTTTCTACTGCTGGGACCTCCTAAACACAGATATGAGCTTGGTTTCTGCCACTGACTAGCAGTGTGATGTCGGGCAGGTAACACCTGCCAGGCCCCCGTCTCCTATACCAACACCCATTCCACAGGCTTGTCAGGCTTTAGGTACAGAACCCCCAGGCCAGTACCCGAATACACTGCCTGCAGGGAAGACCTCTCCCCCTCCAAATGCCTGGCCCTGGAAAGGTTCATCCTTTCTCTTCACACTAGACTTGCAGATCGTAATGTGCACAATTATTGAAATCACTATGCTGTACACCTGTAACCAATATAACATTGTTTTTCAACTATACTTCAGTAACAAAAATTTAAAAACAAAAACAAAAACAAAAAACCAGGCTGGTGTCACCCGTGCCCTGGCACTTGCCAGCCAAGGAAGAGTAGGGAAAAGAATGTCTTCCTAGAGCTGAAAGCAGAACAAAAGAAAGTTGGAAATTCCAAAGCAGAGATTACTGCTGCTTTTCTGACTGTCCTGACTTTCCAGGCAGCCCTGTGTGCCTCTCTGCTCCTTGAGGGATGTAATAAACTGAAAATCACTGATGTAAAGCTCCAGGCCCTGCCTTGAGTCTAAAAGGGGAGCCTTGCATTCTCAACAGGGTGCCAGATAAGCAGTAACAGAAAATACAGCTACCACATGAGCCATGATGCACAAGTCTCCATGCTCCTATTCCTGCTGTGTGGCTGAATGGAGCCAAGATAACGAATTGAGAAAAGGTGCTTTCAAAACCACTCACGGCCCATGTGGACCAATTCCTTCAGCACCATTCCATTGAAACTGGAACCTTTCTTCTGGTGTCTAAAATCATCTGATGCTAACATCTTCAAGGTCATCTCTTCTGAGATGGGATGTGGCCCAGGGCAGATTGGCAGCACTCACATCTCTTTTTTCTAATCCTCCACCTGCTGCAGACATGGCTAATCAATCCCAGCACTCTTTCAGTCAAATGCGGATAGGATCACACGATTCTTCCTCAATCAGAGTCCTAGGTATCACTGCCAATACAATAGAAGTGGCAAGCTGCTCTTCGAGGGAGACCTCATGGTGTATCATTTGTCTCTTTTTCCCCCATTAAACTAAAGTCTCCAATGATTCAGACAGGGAGGCCCTGACTCTGGTACTTCCATAGTCACTGCTCAGAGCAAGCTGCGCCAAAGCAAGGCTTGTCAAAAGCCTAGTACATCATTAATAATGCAGAAAACCCAGACATTTATACAGAGATCAATTGGCAATAATTCTGTGGGACAAGACTGGGACTTATATTGCAAAGTTGAACATGAAGGGCATTGTCTCATTAATGCAGGAAGAGTGATGATTTTGGATTTTTCAGCAAAAAAGGAGGTGTCATCTGATGGGCACGGTCTAGTGGGAGTCTGGGTAAAGAGTGAGCTCTGTGATATTGCCGTCAAGGAGGAGGGGAGGCGACTGCCGAGGATGTGGTGTTTGAGACACCACCAGAGGAGGGGAGAGCCTTGAGCGAAGGTAATATCCAATTTCTAAATCCAGGGAATCTTATGGACAGTGAAGGATAGCCCAGGAGCTGGCAAAGAGGAGCTGGAAAGTGGAAAGGGGAAAGTGGAAAGTGGTAGGGAAAAAAAAGCATAGAGAGGTCTCAACAGTGGGAAGTAGCCCTTTGTGACTGCAAGGTATGTGCCAAGGATTCACAGGAGGGGACAGATTCTTACCCATGCACTTCTCTGAGCAAAAAGCTAAGCAACACTGGTGGGAATGTATTCATGACCTTCAGGCTCCTGGAAGGATCCCAGGAGACTTCCTTAAGAAGCTGTGACCTCTTGCCCCCAGACACTCCTTCATTCTGAAGCATAAGATATTTAAGGAACCACCTGGTGCATATCCTCCACTTATGGATGAATCACAGACCAAGAGACCCGTCCCCACTTCTGCTCTTCACCTTGTCTCTCTTGGTCACCTTCGGATAGGGTCAGCCTTTTGATTCTGGTTATATATTCTAGACAGTCTGGAATTCTCCTGGATCTCCCTGCTACTGGAAACCAAAGGAAGGGCTAAGAAGAAACTGGGATTTTAGCTGTATGGCCAAGGCCAGTGATTCTAGGAAAGTAAATTGGTTTTGGTTTTGAAGATGTACTGTGTCCTTAGTCAGTAGTACTTAGGGAAATTCAAGTGGCCCATGCAAAAAATGGAATGGTGTTGGGATGGGAGGATTATAGGGTGGTGTTTTTTTTTTTTTTTTAATTTGTTTGTTTTATTTTTTCTGGATATTAGAGTAAATGTTTAATTCACAAAATGTTGACTAGTTAAAATAATCAGCAATATAATGAACCACTGGTGAATCATAGGTGATTTTCCTTCTGATTATATTCTCGTCTTTTCTATCTTTCAATAAGCCCACTAGTGGCCTATTTACAAAGCATATTTAACGCTATAGTTCCATTCTCTTTTATCTTTAAAATAATAATTTAAAAGACCATGCTTAGCCTAATAGACTGCTCAGGAAAATGGAAGGTATGTTTAGTGATACAATGAATAATTCCTTCATGTAATTTATGGCATTCCAGTAAGCGAGTGCTGTGAGTACTGCAGGTATGCTCTGATAGAGAAGCATTTTTGTTTTTAAATAATTAAATGTCTTTTTTTTTTTTTTTTTTTTTTTAGGAAAATGACACAGAATCATTCAATATGCTTGATATTGAAAAGATAAACGCCTTTGGGAAAATCCAGGAAAGGATAATCATCCCGTACCAGAATAAATATCTGGGAATGAAGCCCTGGGCATTGGGGAAGCCACTCTTATAATCATTCGGTGAAGTCAGGGGACGGGGTATTAAAGGTAGCAGCATGTCTGAACAGGGCCCGAAGAACATGCAGCTGCTCAAGACAAATGAGAGCAGCAGTGCACACCTCGGAGAAAATGGCTTTTGCATTCTGATAGTTTGCATACAATTTCATTATTTATGTAATCCTATCAAAACATATAGAATGCCCAAATGGATGTCAGAAAAATTATTGTCATTACTAATAATGGTGCTTTTCATTTATATAGAGTGCCTTTTTCTGAGACAGTGAAATATTTTTACATTGGGCATGAGGCTTTTTAGGAGAATTAATGCTGAAAATATCCCTTTAGTGTGGTGTGTGGGAAGTATTATAGATGGAAGAGAAAAAAGATTAATATAAAAAATGTCAAGAGTGCATAATAAAAGGCATTCCATTCAGGTCCATACCCCATTACCATCAGCTCATGCAGACCACATGGGCTTGGCCACAGTTATGAGGCGGCAGCTGGCTCTTCCTACCTCGTCTGCCTTCTGCAAGACTGAATCAGAGGTCGCTCAAATAGCCCCTTGGCCAGGCCTGTCAATGCCACCAAGTTCCCGTGTCCTCGTGAACCAGGCCAGCCTGAAAGTGGAACAGACAACCCTCGATCTCGAGGTTCTGGTTTCAGAGGTAAAAATCTCCTACATGGATGAACTCTGAGGACATTACGCTCGGTAAAATAAGCCAGTCACAAGAGGTCAAGTATTTTATGATTCTGCTTATACGCGGTACCTAGAGTAGTCAGATTCATCATGATAGAAAGTAGAATGGTAGTTGGTAGAGGCTGGGGGGAGAGAGACATGAAGACTCCCTGTTTATAATATAGAGTTTCAGTGGGGGAAGATGCAACAGCATTCTGTCCTGGAAATGGAGGTGGTGATGGGAGCTCAGCAGTGTTAATGTACTTTATGTGGCTGCCATGGACAACTAAAGATGGTTAAGACAGTATGTTTTGTTTGTAGAGTTCATCACCATTAAAACAAATAAAAAAAGAGGTTATTCTCATTTATGTCCAGAAAAATTGAGCCTAGGACTCAAATCCATGGGGTGTTTGTAGCTTCTGTTTCTCTGGACTTGGAACGATTGATTTATCTCAAACTCTGAGAATCACTGGAATATGGATCCCAAGGAAATTAAAGGAATTCCTTTCTTCAGCCCACTTGGATACATCAAATGCTTTTAATTTTGTGGACAAACTCAGAAGGTCCAAAGCAAAAAAAAAAAAAAAAAAAAAAAAAGTCTCTAGAGGCTCTGATAGACTGTTAAGAGGACAGCACTGTGAGATGCAAACACCCGTACAAGGTGCTGGTCGGCACCACCCCTGTCCCCCATGGAGCCAGCCACCATGCAAATTCCCACATGTGGTGCTTCCAGAGATGGCAAATCCAGCTGAGAAGCTCGTTGCAAGCCTAGATGCCCCCTGAAGAGAGGACAAACTCTACTGTCTAACTTGAGAGCTGCCCCTCACAATTTAAAGAAACTGTGTTTATATGCTTTCCTGCTGGATCCTTCAGTATATCAGAATCTGCTCTGATATTAAGCCTAGCTGGCATGGTGTCAGATAATGACACAAATGTCCAGACAGCAAAAGGTACTGGTGTAAGTATCTCCTGGCCCAAAGCATAAGGACCCCAGTGCATGATCCTTCTGAGCCATCCACAAGTTGTAGCAGGGTGGGTGTTCAATCTTTAAAGGAGGAAAACCTAAAAGCAGATGGGTAGAGCCAGCCTTCCTCCATGAGCTGTTGTGTCCCACTTCATGGGACCACACTCACCCTGAGTCAGCCTTTGTGGCAGAGTTTGTGTGAGGGCCTTAAGCCATTGTAGCTAGTGGGACTTGCCCATGGACATCAAAGGGCAGGCTGGTGAATACTCTGGGGTACAGAAGGACATGGAAAGTATCTGGAGTGCTGGGGTCATCTTAGGGAAAGTTTTAGAGATATGCAAGGACTACATTTGTCAGCTTGTTTTTCAGAAAGTCTACATGTGCATTCGAGGAGAGAAATCTTAACGAAGAAGTAATAATCATGAAAGAAAATAAAAAGGAGAATCATAAAAGTTTTCCTAAGTCACACAAAATCATTCCAGTGGCCTGGTAGACATGGGCTTTTAAACAATGGCTATCATCATAGAAGATTGGACTTCATCACTTATTCATAGAGTTTTGGTTAACACCAAGCTCCATTTGCAACAGTTGACTTTTCTAAATAGCACCTTTTGGGGTGGATGCTAGTTTTTGGTCATATAATATCACAAACAATGGTCTCGTTGGATAACGGGGCAGACTCCTGCTTATTCTGGTTCATGGCAGTTGCTTACCTGACATCAGAATTACAAAGAAATTGTAAAACATACAGGCTCTTGGCCCCATAACACCATTAACATGACTGTGTGCATTTTTACTTCATTTTGGACCTCCTGTTTGGTTTAAAGCACGACTGAAATTTGAGGATAGCAAACAATGTTTGATGAATCTACAATCTTTATACTAAAGAGAGAGTCAAAAGACCAGTGAAGCCACAGCGGAATTAATAATTGAGACTCCTGGAAACTCTAAACGGAAATACTAAATATGCAAAATCTTGTTGAAAAGCATAATTAAGTCCATCAATGCCTACAGTTTAAAGGACAAGCGATTTCTCGCTAATGTTAGAAATGTCAATTTCACATAAAAATATATTGCCCTGTCTTGTGGGAAAACAACCACCGACAAAGGAATACAGTTTTTCTAGACTTTGCTTTAACCTAACTTTACATAGTACCCTGTTCCACTTTCAACATCCTTCACTCCCCCAAGATTCCAGAAACAGTCTGCCTTCAAATCAGTTATATCTAAATAAACTTATTCATCAGAACCCCGTGAGAGCTCAGAGCTGTTCTGACCACAGTGCCACCGGACATTCTGGGTTGCCTGGGTGTATTGAGGAAATTAGGAGAGCATTTGGACCAGATGCCTTTTTCTTGGGGGTTAATGTGCATCTTTTTTTTTTTTTTTTATCCCCCATCTCACAGCTGAAGATGTGAGAAATGTCCAGTTCTTGCAGGAAAAGTCAAAGATGTGGAACTGAGCTGGGCCAGCTGTGATGGGGTGGGGCACAATTGTCCTCCTGTGCATCTGTGCCCAGAGCCCCAGCCTGGGGCCTCCACATGTGGGCTCCATTCTTCTTTGACCAAATCTGTTTATCTTGCTGCCATCCTTTTTTTTTTTTTTTTTTTTTGCTGCCATCCTGACATAACCTTGGCTGGCTTGTCTGTCCAGCTGAATCATTTTAAAATATGCTTCCAGGCTAATCAATCCTTTGGCAGGTCATCCTCAAATATAACTTTTATTGTGCTTGTTTTCCGAGGACATGGGGAACGTTCTTCATATCTGAGGTTCAAACACATGGGCGTTCGTGCTAGGTATGGTCACCTTCCTCACTTCCCAGCTGGAGGCTATAAACTCACCTCGGGAGCATTTCCCCCAGAGGCTTAGGAAAACTGTGATCTCTCACAAGTTCTCCCGGTATGTATATTGGTTTTAAATTTGCTTGCATCTATGCAAGAAAGCGAATGTAATTATCCAGATAACATAAGTAAAAAGTTAAATTTTGAACCTAATCTTGGGGAAGAAAGCTGAGAATATGGATCTATTCAGTTTGTTTTCCACTGGGGGCATGTGTATAATGCCAGAGGAAACACATGATGAAGCACATTAAAAAAAAAATTCCGTTAATTCATTACAAAAATATCAGAAAAAAAGCAGTGAGCTGAGGAGGGAGGGCCAGAGAGAGGAGGAGGAGAGAAGAACTGGTGGATTGGTAGCCTACAACCTGGGGTTTTTCATCAGCTCTTCTGTACAGGATCATAGTAGCTCATCGGTGGACTAAGCAAACACCACAGACAACCATTCTGCTCGCTGTCCTGTGTTTTCTGTGAAACAGAAACCTCGAAAGCTGTCATTTGGACATGCTTAACAAGACAGTCATAATGTCAGCCGAGGACATCCAGTGGGCACTTTCCATTTGCTAGACGTGGTGCCAAGTCTCGAGGACACAAAAGAGTCAAGTGAATTTCCTACCTTTCCTCAAACGCTGAGATGCTACTTTGTCCTAACTCTAAGACGTGCAGTGTCTTATATGTCTTACCCCATCATATGTTTGGGGGTCTATAGAAGATACCAGGCAACTACAATACCATTTGGAGAAACACTGCTTCTTCCGCTATCAGGGCATGAGTCATGACTTCTCTTTGGCGAAGAAATGAGAACATAAATACCTTCCCGGTGGTATTCCTTCTGAAAGCCTGGCTTGAGGCAATGATCAAATCCACATGATTCAAAAGGAAGAGATGTGCAGATTGCAATAATTCAGGCCACAGGTCCCTATGACAGACAGCTGCTGAATAGAACTGAATGTTCTCCAGTATGGGGAATCAGGTTTTCCAAAATGATAAACAGAAGTTACCGGTCTTTACTCAGTGAAAGGCTCTTCTTAGCATTCAAAAGACTAGGTATAAAATAGGAAGGAGGGAGGTCTATAGGATAGATTATAAAAAATGCCCTTGCTCCTTGTCACTCCCTTGATGCAAAGAGGGAAACAATTATAATACTATTGAGAAAGCTGGGATTTTTCATTTTGCATAGAAGCTATACTAAATACCACCCCATATTTATTACCATAACCCATCTTTATTTACTCAGTGGCCAGCAAACATTAATTGAGAGTTTACAATGTGCCCAGGTTGTACTCTTCCTAAAGGTAGAGGGTCTGTGAAAGCACACACCATTGTTTCTAGATGAGAGTGCCCTCTGAAACAGATGGACGTTGATCAAGAATCACATGAACAAGCTGGGATAAGTGGAAGGAGAGAAAGCAACATGTGCAATTGGATTTGGGACCCACCCAGTTAATGCAAAATGATCTCATTGAGATTCTTAGCTTAATTATATCTAAAAAGACGTTTTTTTCTAAACAAGGTCCCACCCACAGTTTTGAGTAGACGTATCTTCTGGGAGCCACCACTCAACCTACTACAATGTGCTACTTAGGTCAGGCCTTCACAGACTACTGAAAGACTTCACAACTAATCTCCCTGTCCCCACAGCAAGTGACATCATCTTTGTGGAGGGAAAAATCCAATCATATCATTCCTTTACTCAAAAAACAAAAACAAAAACAAAAACAAAACTTCTGTGGCTCCTCATTGCCTTTGGGGAAGGGAAAGAAGTAGAGAAACCCTCTCTCCTCTCTTGCCAGCAGGAATACCAGATCCTTCCCATCGTGGGCTCTGCTCTGTTCACCTGTTAGTAATGCCCCTACAAGGGTACACAAGGCTCAGTTCATAACCACTCAGGGGCCCAGCCTTCCCACTGGCTCTCCTCATCCTTCTGTCATGCCTGTGTTTGTTTAAAAGGTGACTTGGTTCATTTTTAAAGACTTACTGCCAGGGGCATCTCCCTCAGGAAGACACACAGGGCTAAAGAAATGGGGGGGGGGGGTGTTGGTTTCACTGCCCTTGAAAATGCAGACACTGCCTGGGAAGTTCCCAGATGGATGATTCTTGGGCCTGGCCCTGATGGTGGCTTCCTGTTCAATGGGCAAATGTGTTGCACATCTCCAGTTGGACTCAGGGTCTTCCCCACGGCCTGGGGGTGTGCGGGGAAGAAGACCTCAAGCAACCAGTTAGCTGCCAAGAGCACAGGTATACAGACACATATACACACCCATACTCATTTAGCCCCCCCTAGGCCCTGCAACCCATCTGGAGGGTCCTTTCAGCGTTTATGATTTGGGGGCATTTCTCAGGATTCGGAGGGCCAGCACTCACAGCCTCCCCTACGTGTGCCTTAAAAAACAAAAACAAAACTGAGATATAATTCACATATCATAAAACTCATTCTTTTAAAGTGCACAATTTAATAGTTTTTAATGTATTCATGAGGTTGTGCAACCAATACCACTACCGCATTCCATAATATTTTCATCACCCCCAAAAGAAACCCCGCATCCATTAGCAGTCACTCTCTATTTCCCCCTTGCCCCAGCCCCCGGCAACCAGCAGTCGACTTTCTGTTCATGGATTTGCCTACTCTGGACATTTCGCACGCGCGGAATCATGTAACATATGGTCTTTCGCGTCTGGCTTATTTCATTCAGCATAATGTTTTCGAGGTTCATCCGTGTTGTAGCGTGGATCAGTAATTCATTCCTTCTTACTGCCATTCCTGTTTAATGCACACCTTTTTTGCATGTGCCAGATGGTTGCTGGCCTCCTCAGACCTCACAGGAGGCTCCGCTCCGAGTGTCCAGTGTCGCAGCCAGCAATCACGCTGGATACAACCCGGGCATTACGGGATGAGCGTTCCACTCCTTTGGCCTCTGGAACCCCAAGGCACTGAGTAAATTACTCAAGGAAATCATGCACATGCCTCATCTCTCCTGGAGTTTATACTGAGAGAATGCTAGAATCTGATCGGTGCCCTATAAAGCATTCTGAATCCAACAGAGAAATGCAATGCATAAATGCAAAGAGAGAACAGTAATTCTTGTATTACACTGCTCGGGAGGCTTCAAGAAGATGGACGGTTGTGTTCCTATCCAATTGCTTTCAAGCTTTCCGTTAGGTCAAGTGTGGGCCATATATCTAATGAAAAAGCCCCCGGGTCACATTCCCTCTCCTTAAACTGAATGCATAGTTGAACATGATTGTTGTTGCCATGATTATTGTGGTTATTGCAGGAGTTATTATTACTTTCTCAAGAAGTCAACCGTGCTGAGCGCTTGCTATCTACTGGGCACAGTGCTAAACTCTTTATTTAGATTATCCTATTTAATCCTCCACAAAGCCACAGGTATTATGATCAGACGCATTTTTCAGATGAGGAAATTGATGCTCAGAGAAGGGAAATACCTCGCCGAAGGGTCACAAAGCGAGCAAGTGTAGAGCAGGGGCTGTCTCCGGAGCCAGCCCTGCGGTGTCTCTACCACCGGCCCCTGCACGCTTCTGAGAAAAGCCGCTGACATGTGCCGCCCCAGTTCCGGGCTTGGTGGGGGGGAGCTGCTGCCTCTGCTTGGCGCCCCCCCCACCCCGCCTTGGGCTCCAGCCCCTCACATCAGTGCTTATTATTTGGCATAAATCAGCCCCCCAATTACATGAATGCCACAGCCACGAACACTTGTAATTAAAACTGGGACTGACATCCTGAAAGTGTGTTCCCTTCCCCATTCCTCTTTGTCCTGCAAAGATATTATTGGAAAGAGAAGGAACAATCGTCGGGAACATATGCTTTCGGAATATAATGGGATTCAGCTCCTAGGAGGAAAGGCTGTAAAAGGACGCCGGGACAAAATTTAAAGTAGACAGCTTTATTTACTAGCTATGGGGGCATGTCCAAGAAATTATAGATAAGCCAATAGGCCTGATACTGACTGGGGCTGCTGTGGGGCAGATTGCCAGAAGGTTCTCTCCACCTCCCCCTACCCCTGCCCCCCTCACAGGCAGCAGAGTGTCCCAGACACTTGCCATCTGAGTGCATCGGAAGCTGATGCCAGCCTGAAGTTCCAACCCTCATGCTTGTGACTGGCCCCTTCCGCCCCTCCCCTACTTCATTCGGAGTGCACCATGCTCCTTTGCACTTGAGGCTCCCCCTGCCCAGAGGATACCTGCCACCTGCAACTCTCTCTGTCTTTGGCTCTCCCCCTCCTGCCCCTCTGCCACAGCTGGTCAGTGATAATGGCTACTATGAATGAAGCACCTACTATGTGCCTGCAGTGTGACCCTGACATGTGCCTTTGTTCTCAGAGAAGCAGTGACCCAGATGCTGGTGATGTCCCCAGGAGATTCTGGCTCCAGGTCACCTCCTCCTGCCTCTTTGTACTGGCACCTCTTGCCAGGTCCTTCTGCCACTTTGTTACTAACACAGACTAGAGCAGGGTCCTTAATCTGAGTGTCCGGGGAGCACAATTTTGCCAGGCTGGACAAAATATTACATTTTATTTCATTAACCCCTAACTGAAATTTACCATTTCCTTCATGTGGGCAACAAACTGTTATAATATTAGAGGCACCTGTGAGTTTGTCACAGCAGGAATTATGGCTATTTTCATATTACGTGAGGGTTGTAGCTGATATCTCAAAATATCATTTTCAACCACTACTTTGATAATTAGCAGTTAATGGACCCACCACTAGATAAGTTATTTAATGGGTTAATTAGGAAGAACATTTAATACCAGATCACATGTTTTAATATTTGGATGACTATATTTTAATATAATTGGTTTCCTCTGTGATCTTACGTATTTTATTTTTTAAAAAGATTGTATGTATTCATTTGAGAGAGAGAGAGAGAGAGAGAGAGAAGGAGGAGGCAGAAGAGAAGTAAGCTCCCCGCTGAGCAAGGACATCATGACCAGAACTGAAGGCAGACGCTTAACCATCTGAGCCACCTAGGCATTCGTGATCCTATGTATTTTATACTATGTATTTTAAAACAATATTCTGGGAAAAAACCCAACATTATTCTGAGAAGTGGTCTACAGATTCCACTAGGGGCCCAGGGTTGTCAGTGGCTCAAAAGTGTGAAGAGCCCTGAATAAAGTGTGAGCTTCTCCCGGGCAGGGACCACACGCCCCTCATCTCTGCAGCCAGCATTGGTTACCCAGTGCGGCACTCGGACACTCATAAATGTGTCGGTCGAAAGAAGTCAAAGTGCCTGAAAGCCGATTCTACTGCACACAGACGTGTAGGATGCCTCTTCATCGTCTTTACAGACATGGCATTCGCCCACTCACTCCTTCCTTCCTTCATTCATTCATTCAACAAGTGCATAGTAAGCGCCTTCTACGTGCCAAGCACTGGACCAGCATTAGAGATACAACTCTGAGCCGAACAACAACAACAACAACAACAACAACAACAACAAAAACCAAACACCACATCTTCTGCCCTCCCTGAGAACAAATTTCTGAAGCTTCTGTATCCCCTTGGTCTTCCATACTTGCTAAAAAACTTGGGTTGACTTATTTAGTTACCCACCATTTGATGTCAAGAATCGTCTTAGCTCCTTGTCAAGCTAATGAGCTCATGAACATATTCCTTCATTAAAAACAACAACAACAACAAAAAAAAACTATAAACAGCAGGCTACCCGCTTTCTACACTGTTGTGATAGAATTAAACACACTAAACCCAAAGGCAGCCACTTATTTTCAGAGAGATTCCAAAATGGCGGTGCAAAGAAGACTCTACTGAGTGCTTGGGAAGATGCAAGAATTTAGGCACCGACACCCTCCCTCATATCCGCATAGAGCCTCCCATTACACCACTCCCCCTTTCTTTTGTCTACTGATCTTATTACTTCATTTGTCTCCAGTGTCCCATCTCTCTCTCTCTCTCCCCCCAGCAAACTAGACCAATGACTTTACTAACTCAAAGGATGATAACAGTAAGTAGTATTTACAGATCAGTTTCTATGTGCCTGGCCTGTCTTTTAATGCTGCACCTGTATTACTGATGCACTGAAACCTCCTCATTACCGTATGGTGGGTATCATCATCCCCATATTACAGATGAAAAACCTGAGGTGAAAAAATGAAATTATTGTTTGTTGTGACACGGCTAGCAAGTAGTGGGTGCTCATCAATTGTTCCATGAATACTGACTACTACAGCATGTAAGAGAAGAACGGCAATTCTCTGGTCATGTTTCAGATGAGAAATGTGAGCAACTAGTTCCTCTCCTTGGTGGGGGTCAGTAGAGAAGTAGCAGACTAACCAACCTGGACTATGTATCTTGGTATAGACACAGCTGCCCAAAGATTTAGGTATGTTTACCCTCATTACATAGATGAGGGCACACTGAGGATCAGAGGGGTTGCCTAATTTGCCTAAAATCACCAGCTAGTGGTGGAGACTGGATTTCAAGTCTGATATGGAAATTAAAGTCAAGACTTCTACTTTTTTTTTCCCTTTCTCTTTCTACTTGACCACTAACCGGGAGCTAAAGTCTGCCCTTCAGTGTGCCTGCAATACTGTCACATCCTAAGACAGCCCCAGAGTACCTCCTACTTATCCAATACACTCATGCAGCTCACAGATATGGAGAATTCCAGCTTGTCTACTTTTGGGGGTTCTTTTCTCCCCGCCCCTTAAAAGGGACTATTTGGAGTCTTGTGTCATTCCAACTTCTGATTTGAGTATTTCCATCCACCTTATTTGCATAATGTATCACTGCCCTTGGGTCTACAGGGAACAAAAAATTCAAAGTACTGTATTTAGCACACAACCGTTTGCTGAAAATAGGAAAGACCCTGGTTTATAGCTCTATAGAATCAATCACTTTCTGGTTGATTTCATGTGGAGGAGGCAGCCACCATTGATTGGGTGAGCATTATATATTTGAAACAATCTCTTTGGCTTTGAAATGGTGGTGTCTTATAGACATGACCTCAATTCTGACAATTATCTATTTAATTGGATCAATACAGACAGCCCACTCCCCCAAACCACTGATTCAATTAATCAGACCATTGTCAAATCTCTTCTTCTCTTGGGTCTGTGTAGACACAGACCAAGTGGCAATTTCTCCCAAGATAGGCATGGATGTCAATAATCTGCTTTTGGATAAAGTATCTGATCTCTCACAAATTATACAAATCACATTGATTACCGACAAATCATAATGTTTACGGAGCACTATTTGGCTTTAGTTCCAAAGCATGACTAGGTATTTAATTAACAACCGTCAGATATAATTTACACCATTACAATGGCCAGAAAATGGTTGATTGTTGATCTTACATAGTAGAGCAAGTACTCTGAGACTAGCCTTGGTGTGGGCAAGATAAATGGGGGCTCAGTGACAGAGAAGGAAATCAAATTTCCTTATCATATTTAACACAAAAAGTCATGGTACCTCCACCGCCCATGAAGAATTGATTTCTTTTGGCTCCTAATGGCTGGTAAACTATGTAAATGATTTTGTTTCCCTTTTCGCTTTGACCACCAGGAAACTCAGAGCCAAATCTTTAGTCCAATTACATAAACTTTTTGGATTCTGTGGCCTGCAAATATGTGTTTGATTGTCCTTTTTGCCTGGTTTTGATTTTTATGTATATCCTACTACTTCTTTGTTAATAACCCCCTTTTTTATTTATTTATTTATTTATTTATTTATTTATTTATTATTTATTATTTTTTATTTTTTTTGATTTTTTTTTATTTATTTATGATAGTCACAGAGAGAGAGAGTGAGAGAGGCAGAGACACAGGCAGAGGGAGAAGCAGGCTCCATGCACTGGGAGCTCGACACGGGATTCGATCCCGGGTCTCCAGGATCGCGCCCTGGGCCAAAGGCGGGCGCCAAACCGCTGCGCCACCCTAACCCCCTTTTTTAAAAAAAGATTTTATTTATTTATTCATGAGACACACACACACACACACACACACACACACACACACACACACAGAGGCAGCGACATAGGCAGAGGGAGAAGCAGGCTCCATACAGGGAGACTGTTGTGGGACTCGATCCCAGGTCTCCAGAATCATGCCCTGGGCCAAAGGCAGGCGCTAAACTGCTCGGCCACCCGGGCTGCCCTGTTAATAACCCCTTGGTCAGGCTTCAGCACACTACGTCTCCCAGGCCAAATCCAGCTCACCAGCTTGTTTATGTATAACTTACCAATGATTTACTCTGCAAATAAGGGGTGGTGGTGGTGGAAATATCCAAATTAAAACTTGTGATCACAAAAGACTCAAAGGCTTTTCCAGAATGGCTTTCCAAAAAAAAAAAAAAAAAAAATTAAAAGAAGAACATAATTTCTTGACACATGAAAATCATATTTCAGTGCCCATAAATAAAGTTTTATTGGGACACAGCCTTGCTCACTAATTTATGCATTGTACAGAGCTGTTTTTGTACTTCAAGGCTGAGTAGTTTCAACAAATACCATATGGCCTGCCAAGCCTGAAACATTTCCTATGTAGCCCTTTACAGAAACAGTTTGCTGATTCCAGCTCTAGGCCACCTCCAGTTTTTGTGGACTAAGGCATGGGATGCATGGATGGATAGCTAACGTAGCTAGATAACATAGAGGTGATAACATGATCTACCCAGCCTACGGTGAATGCTGGTGTCTACAGCTTTCTTTGTAATTAAGCTTTGGGAGTAACACCCACCCGGGCCTGATCCAGACTCCATGTATCTGAGACAAAGTACCACGTTAGAAGAAATAAACAACCTGCCGTATCCATTTTTAAGGGTAGTTGCTTTGGTCACTCCAGATCTCGAAAGGAAAGTGATAGACCCACTACTCCAGAAGGCATATGGGTTGACCAGCGATTCCTTGGGATAGAGGTGGGTTGGGCATGAGGGGGGATGGAGACAAGAGAGCAGAGTATGGGAATATCAAACATCAGGAAAGAGAATGAACTGAATCAAGCTCAGAGGTGGAAGCGCCAATGTTGGAACGGACAAAATAATGAGAGGATGTGAGAATAGATACAAAGATGGGAATTGGAGACTTCACGAAAATCCAGGTCACATGACCTAAATCTTCTTTAAGAAGCAGGAGGTGAGGCCACTCTTCTAAGAGGGACTGGGTGGGCCAAGGTGGGCCTGGAGACTTGGGAAGAGGGCAAGTTCAGAAAGGGGAGCTCTTGCTCCCGGGAAAGAGAGTGACCATGAGATGCACCTGTGCTTCTCACCAGGGGCAGGGAGGCTGAACAGCAGTTTCAATCAAAATGGAGGAGAAAATCTCTAATGATCTTTCATTATACCCCATCGGGGTAGGAGATGTTATAGAAACCCTCAGTCTCTGCCAGCAGAACTTTTCTCTCTCAAACACTCAGGGCCTGCTGGATGGAACTGTTAGCTTAATCAGAAGATTAAAAAGACAGCCTGGAAGAGAGAAAAACCTAGCCATGTGCTGTGTTTCCAGCTCTTGCTGTAGATGACAGAACCGAACCCAACCAGCAGCCCCTGAGCTGAGACAGGCCTTTTTCCCAGAGGCACCTGCCCAATCCATCTATCTGCTATGGTATTTCCCTCAGAAAAGCAACTGCTCACTGGAAGAAAAAGAAATCAAGACTTTAATGTTTATTGAGGATGTAGTATGCAGCAGGCACTCAGGTTAACTCTTGAAGCTGCAAGGCTACTTAAAAGGAGAAACCGTTACTATTTTACCAAAAAAAAAAAAAAGTTCAAAGAAAATCAGATAAGTGGCTGAAGTTCATAAAGCCAGGGGGAAAAATAATGATAAAACTGGATTTTTGCAGCCACAGTGTGTCTGACCCCAAAGTTTGCTTATTCCCCTTCACTGGAAGGCCCCTGAGGTCAAGCACCTTATGTGATTCATTCTGTTCCACCTCCAGGGCCCAAGCCTATATCCAGAATACAACAGAAACCCAGGGGAAGCACTCCATACTGTAAAAATCCAACAGCGAACTGCAGACAAGTGGACAGAAGTGTCCACTAGCCTCTTACACATCAACATTTGGGGGACAGAGGTCTTGGATGACAGTAGGTGGCAGAAGAAGTACCTTGCACATTATGCTCGGTCATCAGTTCTCTGCTTTTCTGTCTTTGATCACTCAAAGATGACTTTGATGCATACATCTGTCTCCTGGTTATCATGGAGCATTACAACCTCCTCCTCGGTGCAACCACGGTTATTCACTGAAGTAAATGTTTGCTGGAACAGTTGGTGCAAAATAAGTACTTGTAAAAGAGAATTGGATAAATGTACGTTGAACCAAAGTAGGAAACAAAAAGGAATGAAAGTACAATTGGGAGGCTTGGAATCAGACAAAACTGGATTGGAACCCACTTCCTCGCTGTACATCCATAGGATAGTGACTTAATTTGGGGGCTTTACTTTTCCCAGCTCTAGAATCAGGACAGTAATGTCTCCCTTGAAGGAAGGGATGCTGTAAAGTGTGATCAATAATGTATGCAAAGTCGCGGGAATTCAGTAGTTGCTCAAAAAGCGGTGGCTGGGAATCAGGTTGTTTTTGCCAAGTCGGGGATTCTCCAGGTGAAAGCATCTGTGGGACTGCAAATCTTAAAAGGATTTGCAGCAACTGCCAGATTCCCTGAACCAAATGTAGCAACATTTACATTTTTCATACCATGGAAAATTGAGGGATGATCCAGGAAAACATAGACATCTTGAGAAAATTTAAGGGCTCCAGAGTGTTTTTCCATTCAGGGACAATAGAAAACAGGAAAGCATTAATAATGTCTCGGTGCCCGGCTGCTAGCGGAACCCTCCCCAGGAAAGGATCTTTTGGTATAAATCACAACTCGGGCACCGCGTTCTCCAGACCGATGTGTCACAACAACCCCTCCCACGACCACCATCTCGGGAAGATGTTGAAAACCTTTCAAATTTGATAAAACCCAGGGCCTTCCTTAAATAGGACCATCCCTTCCCAGAAAGAGACCTCACTGTATGCCAGCTCTAAGCCCCAGCTCCAGCTGAAGCGAGGGGATGCAGGCTATGGCTCCGCTCCCCAGCCGCTCTCAGAAATTGGCAGTCTCTAAATTACTGCCCGAGAAGCATATCGCATGCCAGCTGACAAAGGGAAGAGAGGAAAAATCCTTACAGATTGCACAGCGTCCTTTTCTCCTCTCTGGGGAGGAGGTGTTTCTGGTGCTCATGTCAGCGGACCCAGAAACCAAATGAAAAATACGTGATTGCAAACACCTGGGAGGAAGGCAGCACGAGGTCGAGAAGGAGAATAGAGGACCCCAACCTTTCCCAGGTAGTAGGCGATTTGGATAAAAGAAAAATATGAACAAATGAGCTAATAAAAGTAACAAATGAGCCTGCAATTGCTTTGCTTCTGGGAGCTCCCATGATCTCAGATGGGTTCTCCAAGTAAACTTGGGTGGATTAATGCATCCTGTGATGCAGACCCAGCTCCAGGTTTGGCGGAGGACCCCATGGCTGCAAGATTTAACGCTTTGCTGTTGGGCTGAGAGTGGTGCGGCCGGGTGGAAACCAATGCAATAAGCGGTGTCCCTGGTCATCAGTGTGTGCGAGTATATGATGCCCTGGTCACAGATGCCTGGGCTTTGAGTTACTTCACAGAGGACTTGTGTTTGACTCAAGAAAAGCATATACCAAAGAGGAAAGTAAAAGAACACCAAAAGGTGTCAGAATTGACAGGATGGGGGTGAGAGTGGGTCTCTGGGGTCTCCTAGATCAGAGCTCCACTCCCCACTCCCCAGCAGAGCCTGAAGGTGGAGCGGACCCCTAAGCATATACTCTTGCTCCTAAGGGGGATGCAGAGAGGGGCCATTCTGGGGCTGGAACTTGGGGTGGGTAGATGGGGTTACCAGATGCAGACCCCCTGAAAGGCAGGGCCAGGAGAAGAGGGTCAGGGTGGACATGGGCAATGGTCAGGGCATTTATGGTCAGCCACCAAGTCAAGGCTAGATGGAGGGGACTTTCTCAATGCCTTCCTTCAGCCAGGCTTACAAAGAGTGCTTCAGTCTGCCAAGGGCCATGTCGGGAGGGGATGTGACTCGCAGGAAAAGTGAACCCTGTGCCCAATGCCTGTCTGCCCTGTTCCAGGTGCCGGCTGGTGCTGGGGAAGGAAAAGTACAGGTGTATCTCCTGCTTCGTGGAACAGCTAGCCCCCTGTATAAACTATTCCTTCTGCCTTCAATTTCTTATTTATTGGCCAATCACAGTGATCTCTCGGCTCGGAGCTGCAGTGCCCAGCACAGTGGCCAATTGCCATAACAGGCACTTTAAATTAGTTACCAATAAATAAAATGCCATTCAGACGCTCAGTCACAAAAGTCGCATGATGAGGGATGCCTGGGTGGCTCAGTGGTTGGGTGTCTCCCTTCGGCTCAGGGCATGATCCCGGGATTCGGGATCGAGTCCCACGTCGGGCTCCCTGCATGGAGCCTGCTTCTCCCTCTGCCTGTGTCTCTGCCCCCCCCCCTCTCATGAATAAATAAATAAAATCTTTAAAAAAAAGTCGCATGCTGAGTGCACCATGGTGGTGTGTGGCCACTGCATTGGGCAGGCAGAGAATGGACGCAGCAAGTCCCATTGGACAGCGCTGGCCAGGAGCAATCCAGAAGCCTCCTAATTGGTGTCCCTGCTGCCAGCCTGGGCCACAATGGTTTCTTTTCAGACAGTAGCCAGGATGATCCCTGAACTCTTCTAAAATGCCAAGGTCATGAGGTCAGGACAACAGCCAAGAAATAGTTCTTGGTAAAGGGGGAATGGAGGGGTATGAAAACCGAAACAAGTGTGCTTCTCATTTGGGTTCTGAATCAAACTGGAGCAGAAGCTATAGAGGACGGATAGGGGACGCCTGTGGAAATTCGAATACAGACTGCACATTAGATATTACTGGGATAGTGTTGGCTCTCTGGGGCGAGCTAACAGCATTGTGGATGTGCAACAGTTATATGGATGAGTGTGTCTGCTCTTAGAGCCGATGCCTGCTGGGGGCCGTTGAGGGGAATTCTTATGGAATCTGCAACTTCTAGATGGTTTGAAGAAAAGTGTGTTTATACACAAAATACCTAACCATATATATTATATATGAAGATGCATCATCCTATGCGTAAAGATGCGTGAAGACATATTTACATATTGAGAGACGAGATGGTACATGCTGGAAATAACCAGCTGCCCTTCTACACAGAGCCCTCGCATGTCTCCATCCGTTTCCCTCAGGGCAGAAGCCCAGCCACTCTGCCTCTACCTCCCCCACCCCCACCAGATGTCTGTCTTCCTGCAGGCTTGTTCCCTCTGGAGAACCCGGGCATCTGTGTCCCCTCTGTTGGGAAGCCTCTCCTCAGGCACCTGCAGAGTCCCCAACCACCTGCTGCGGCCACCCTCCCCTCCCTTTCGGGAGACTGCCCTGACCACCTGGTGAACAAATGTAATGGCTGCTTCTCCTGCCTTGCTTAATTTTTCTACATAACACTCATCACCTTCTTAGACACCATCTCATATTTGTGACTGGTCTGCTTCTTTGCCCCAGTGAGGTGGGCGCTTTAATCTCCTTTGTTCTCTGGAGGGTTCCCTGGCTAGAGCCCTCCCTGCAGTCACTCACAGATCCACCCCAAACCCTTCTCTGGGGCCAGGCCCTGGTTCCCCTGCTTAACAGTTCTGTGGGTCTCTGGGTGAAGACTGTGCCTTCCCAGATGCCTCGCTGTGTTAAGAGCCCTGGCCACTATCTGCACCCCAATGGCTGGGATCCCTCTCTTGGCACAAGCTGCTTCCTGATGCCATGGTCCTTCTATTCTAGGGCATTCTCATCTCTGAGTCCCCTGCTTGTCACACTATAGGTGCTCAATAAAGCCTGGTCGGGAAGCCAGACTCATAAACAGACACATGCTTTGTGCATTGATTGATTGTTTGAATGTAGGCATGAGTGAGGGAAAGAGGAAACAGGATTTTGAGGACAAAAACAAGAAGGGAAGGCTACATTAGCCTTTTCAGGGAGAGCAGCTTCCTTAATACTCAACAGGCTCAAGACCCATTATTCTTCTGTTCCATTTTCTTCTAAAGAGGACACTGAGGTTCAGAGGGGCTCGACGCCTTGCCCAAGGTCACATGGTAACAGACAAATTATCAAATGCCTCTCCTAACCTGAGCAATGCCAGATCTCAATCAGCTCGTGCCTCATTTTCTCCAACAACCTTCCCAGATGAGGTCACACTTGCCTTGCTAGCCTCCTGGGTATCTCTCCTTCACAGCCTTGCCCTAGAAGTAGCAGTGCATTTCTTCGCATGACTATCTGATTGATAGGACGGTTGATGTGAAAGTCCCCATACTTCCTTACATGCTCATCACACTCTTGCCAGCTCCTGGTACAGTTCTTAGCAACCAGTTAGGGATCAATGCATATTTGGATGTTTGGGTACAGGAGCAGCAGCCCCAGCTACCCGGACTCGGGAAGCCCCCATTCAACTGCAAAGAGCAGAACAAACTTCCAGGCTTTGAGCTCAAATCCCTTACAACATTCTAGCACACTGGCACTCACATTGCATTCCTGCTTCCCTTAAGGGGCTCCAAATGGTCCACGTGGTCAGTAGGCCTTTTTAGCAGTACGGTGGGCCTGTCTTCACTCTGGGAGAGCAAGGTGGCTCCTGACACCAGCCACCCTCTCGGACAGCCAGACTGATTCCTCTAAATAATATGAGATTTGTTTGTAATCAAGTGAAAATGTGTTTAATGAGGAATAAATCTGATCCTAAATCAGGATGATTGCATTAGCGTCACGGAGCTGACTCAATACCTGGCCACGTCATTCCATTTTTAGAAGGTCGTGGACATTTTTAGCTTGCCTTTTTGTGCATGTGCTGCTCATTGTGCAAATACGGCTCCATTTAAAGACACTGGCGCTTGTTCAGTTCCCTTCTGTTCTCCGGACGCAGGTGGAAGCTTGTGAAGCTGGAGGACAAAGCCTGGGGACGGCTGCAGCAACCTGCACTTCTCTGGAGGCAGCAAGCAGCAAGGGCAGCACCTTCAAGTGAAGGCCGGGGGAGGAGAGCATGACAGAGGTACAGCCTGGTGTTGGAAGCATGGGCTCCTGAGTCGATGGGCCCAGACCTGAATCTGAACTCTGTTCTTCCGTGTCCTTGGGCAAGTTGCATAATGCATCTAAGTCTCAGTTTCAACATCTGTGAAAGGGAAATTTCACAGACTGTGGATGGCAGGACTCCAGGATGGCCTCCAGGATTCCTACCTCCTAACATATAGACCCTTGTAGTTTTCTTGAGCATGGACAGAATCTGTGAATATGATGGGATACTTGTTCCCACACTTGGACTATCCTGTTCAACAAGGAAGAGATTTTGTACATATAATGAAGGTCCCAAAGCAGCTGCTGTGAGTCAATCAGAAGAGAGAGATGATCCTGGTGGGCCTGACCTAATCAGGTGGACCCCTAAAAGGAACTGGGCCCTCCCTTGAAGAGAGAAATTCAGATTCTCCCATAGTGTGGCAGGTACAAATATGAGAGCATCTGTGGAAAAGGCCACGTGGGCAGAACCTGAGGAGAGCCTCTAGGTGCTGACAGTAGCCCCCCGCCAATAGTCAGCATGAAAATGCACACCATGGCCCTACCGTCACAAAGAAATGACTTCTGTCAATGACCACAATCTCTGAGAAGACCCCAGCCCTGGCTGAAACTTTTATTTCCGCCTCCTGAGACCCTGAGCAGAAGACACAGCCAGGCTGGGCCTGTACTCCTGGACTACAGGATTATTATATAGCATATACCTGTTTTAAACTCCTCTACATAAAAATAAATAAATAAATAAATAAATAAATAAATAAATAAATAAATAAAAAATAAATAAATAAAAAATAAACACCTCTATGTTTGTGGCCATTTGTTGTGTAGCAATAGGTCGATAATATGCTGAAAACAACTAGCTCTTAAGGTTCCTGGGAGGAGTCGTCTGCATGCAGAGTGCTTGGTAAAGAGCCTGGAATACTGAAGAACTAATAAAGGGCAGTTGTTATTATGATTTATTTTCTTTACTATTATTAGTAAGATGATAAATATTAAAGGGCTTCTGTATCCTGAAAGAGCTGTCAGTTCACATCCTAGTTTTGTCACTGAGCAGCTATGGGATCCTGGGCAAGTGAGGTGACTACGTCTGTTTCCTCGTCTGATAATAGGACCACCCAGGATCATCTCCCTTCCCATTAACTCTGCAGTGAGGTTTAAGCACATAATAATTTCTAAAGGCTTTAGCTTATTGACTAAAGTTCCCTACATGTCGATGATGGCACTGGTTTCTCTTTGCAGCGTCTGGCCCAGAAACTTCCAATGTCTAAAGGTGGCATCCCTACAGCTGGGGGACAGGAGGTTCTAAGATGGAGTTCCCGGAGAACAAAACTCACAAGAACATGCAGGTAGAGTAAGGCCAAAGTGAAATTTCCTTTAAATAAGACAAGGTTTTACAGGTATATTTTTAAGCAGAAACATGAACCAAAATATCAGACCTCTGAGTATTCTTATCCAATATGATGGTGTCAGCTCCCACCATTCACAGAAGATTCCTACACGAATATCAATTATGCATTGATTCATTGATTCATTGATTCACTGAGTGCCTAAATATTTCAGGCCCTGGGTGTGATGCTGGATCTTCAGCCCAAATCCACGGAGCTCCAGGCTCACATGCCCAGGTTCTGCTGGGCCTCTGCCATTCGCTCAATCTCAACACATCCCACACTGAACTCCCTTTCTTCCCTCTGCTTTTCTTTCTCTTGGTTAACACCATGTTCTCTATTCAGTCACCCCAGTAGGGACCACAGACTCATCCTGAGTCTTCTGTCCCTCGATTCCCCCCACACCTCGGTGGGACCAGGTCCTGCCTGTCAAGGACTCCTCCTCCCTGTCCAATGGTACATCCTTAGCAGGATGTAGGAGTTTCCTGGGGCCGCCCTAACAAAGTACCATATGCTTGGCAGCTTAAAAAACACAAGAACTCTTAGACTTCTGGAGTCCAGGAGGCTGAAATCAGCTTCACTGGGCTAAAGTCAAGGTGTTGGCAGGGCCACTTCCTCTTGGAGGCCCTAGGGGAGAATCAATCCTTCACCTTTTTCAGCTGACAGAGGTCACCTGTCTTCTTAGGCCTAGGATTCCTTCTTCAGTCCCTCCAGCCTCCTGCTTCGGTCATCACATTTGCTAATTCTATTGCCGGACTCTCTTCTGTCTCTATTATGAGGACCTTGTGAGCACATTCAGGGCCCACCCAGACCATCTCCCCATCGCAAGATCCTTAACTGAATCACATCTAAAAATGCCCTTTTGCTATAGAAAGTAACATCCACATATTCTGGGGATCCATGACTATCATTGGGTGCTATGATTCAACCTGCCACACAAGGCCTTTGCCATCTTTCTCTTGGATCACCGCAACACCTAGGGACACTCATTCTCACTTGCCTTTTCCTGTATATTTTATAGGAGGAAGCTGGGATGACTTTCCTAAGGGCCTCAGGGCCACTGTGCTTGCTTTTCCTCCTGCCTGGAACACCTTTCCCCAGTTCTTCACGTGATGGGCCCTTTTCCATGCTTTAGGGTTCATCAGCAGGCCTTTTCTGATTACTCTGTTTATCTAAGTCCTTCCCATCGTTATTCTCCATTATGGCACCTTTTTTATTTTCTTTCACCCACACCACTCACACTTTCTGTAACTATAGTACTTGCTTACTGACTTCTTCAACATCCTTCACCTTCATTAGGACATAAGCTTTGTGAGCACAAGGACCTTGCTGGTATCATTTACTGTTGTATCATCTCTGCTTGGCACAGTTCCTGGCAGGTGACAAGATCCCTGTGGAAGGCACAATAATGCCCCCCCCTCAAAAAAATATGTCTTCAACCAAATTCCAGGAACCTATGGATATGTTAGGTTACCAGGTAAAGATCGCAGGTGGAATTTATGGTGCTGATCAGCTGATTTTAAAAAAGGAAGATTATTCTGGATTATCTAGTGAGTCCAATGTAATCACAAAGGTCTTTAAACTTGGAAGAGGGAACATGAAGAGAGGGCCAGAAAGATGTTTGTGTGTAAAGAACTCAGCCCCACGGTCCTGGCTTTGGGGATGAGAAAAGGGGCCCCTGAGCCATGTGGGAGACCTCTGGGAGGTGGGAAAGGCAAGAGGAGAGATTCCCGCCCTGCCCCTTCCCCCCCAGAGGGGCTCCAGAAGGAACACAGCCTTGACCACACCTTGATCTCTGCTTTGAGACATGTGTTGGACCTTTGCCATGTGCAACTGCAGGATAATAAATCTGGGTTGTTTGAGCTACTAAGCTTGCGATAGTTTGTTACAGAAGCAATAGAGAACTGAGACAGTGCATCACAAGCATTTGGAGTGATGTATATACAAGTCACCAAAGACCAAAGATCGCTGGGAAACACCAGAATCTGGGAAGAATTCTCCCCTAGGATTTCCCGAGAGAGAGAGTGTGGCCCTGCCAACACCTTGAGGTGGCATTTCCAGCTTCCCAAACTGTAAGACAATAAATCTCCATTGTTTTCAGTCAGATACTTTGTGGCACTTTGTTAAAGCAGCCCTGAGGAACTGTGCCTCATTGTTGGCCACAGGCTATGTTGTCCCTGTGACTTTGCCCTTGGGCTCGGGTACTAAGTCATACTGGGGAATCACGTTCCTTCTCCTCCACGGGTCAGCAAGCTGCCTTGGACTTTGGCCTGGAACAGGCTTCTGGGGACCTTCGCTGGAGGAGGGTGTAGGGAGTGTCAGGAAGCACAAGGTCAGGCCCAGAGGCAGAGAGCAAGATGGTACTCAATGCGAAAAGCGAACAACAGCAGAAGGCTGGGAGCTTCGAGCTCTTGCTGGGACCAGGGGCTCCTTCTTCAACAGGGTGCGCTGAGGGTTAACCGCGCCAGTGTGCCCAGCAGAGGGTCTGGTACAGAAAGGTGCAAATTTGTACTTCCTCCTTCCCTTTGCTTTTATTAAATTCAAGTGACAGAAAAACAACAAGAACTACTTTCTGAAACACAAGAGGAGACCTTGAAAAGCAGAAAGGCCAGAATTAAGCTGTGGAATGAAACAACTGATCAAAAAAAAAAAAAAAAAATTACAAATAAAATCTCACCTAGGTGCACGGCCCCAGCAAATGTAAGGGAAATGCAAGTCCCTGCTGTGCCTTTTTATTACTTGAGGTATATGGAGTCTCTAATTTAAGGCTAAATATAAAACTAAAACATACACAGCTGGACTTTCAAGTATTTTCAAAACACATTTAATACCTTCCCGTGAAACTCCCAGAATCTGAGCAGCCCTCACTCTGCACCAGGATAAACAGAAGTTGGGGCGGACTGAACATATGGGCTTCAAAAGGATATTTAAGAGGGAAGAGGAACGCACAAGTGCGGGGGATCCGGAGGGATGGGAATGCTGACGCGTGCACGCAGTCACACGGTGTCCTTTGCCACACCAGGGCTCTAATGAAAACCAGCAGACCCTGGCTGATGGGGCCAATGCTAACAGGGTCTGCCTCTCACCGCAGCTTTTCCTGCCCCCGTGTACTTTCTGGCTCTGCTCCTACATTCCTGTGCCAGTGGAAAATTAGAAAGATTCAAGTCTGCCTGGCAGACATGAATAGATCCTGTTATCCCAAGAATTCTCCTTGGAGGAGGGAGCATCCATGGTACTGGTTGCCGTTTGGTATCGCCCCAGGCACCTTTATTAACTTGACAGTTACACACGGAGAGTCGCCTGTGTGCTAGATGCAGTTCCGTGGACACACTGGGATACACCAGCAAGTGAGCTAAACAAAACCAGGGTTTGTGTCTCCAGGAATTGTCTGACGTGGGTAGAGAGACATTAACGATGATGTCGGTGATGTGCAAACAATCCTACAGGGGCCTGGGAAGCCAGAGCATGGAGACGATGGGCCACGCTTAGCATGGATGCGCTCTCTGAGAAGCCAATGTAGGATATGAATGCAGAATAATGTCCCCCTCCAAGATGGCCATATCCTCACCCCCAGAACCTATGGATATGTTAGGTCATGAGGCAAAGGGAGATTAAGATCACAGATGGAGTTCTGGTTGCAGATCAGCTGACTTTAAAATAGGAACATCAGAGGAAGACAATCATCACATGGTTTCGCTCCTGTGCAGTACGTAAGAAATAGTGCAAGGGACCGTAAGGGAAGGAGGGGACACTGAAGGGGCCAAAGCCAGAGAGGAAGACAAACCGTGAGACACTCTTAACTCTGGAGCAAACTGAGGGTGCTGGAGGGAAGGTGGAGGGAGTCGTAATTGGGCAACGGGCATTAAGGAGGGCACGTGATGTGATAAGCACTGGGTGTTATAAGCAACTGATGAATTGTTGAAAACTACACCTGAAACTAATGACATGTTGGCAAACTGAACTTAAATAAAAAAAAAAAAATTTAAAAAAAGGAACATCTGAAAGAGCTTTAGAGGCCGAGGAGCACCCAGCAATGCAGAGATATGTAAGAACTTCTTCTTCTTCCTCCTCTTCTTCCTCCTCCTCTTCTTCTTCTTCTTCTTCTTCTTCTTCTTCCTTCTTCTTCTTCTTCTTTTTTTTTTTTTTTTAACAAAGGAAAGAGCAAAGGGCAGAGATCCCATGACAGTTCTAGAATCTGGCCAACAGAGTCTTCGATAATACTCCTCTTATCAAGAGGCAGAGTCTGTGGCCCTTCCTTTGAACGTGGTGGGTTTGGGTGCTTTCCCCCACCAAGTACAGAGGTCACAGCTTCCCCCAATGGCGTGCAGTGGAAGTGACCCCCTATGACTTCCGAGGCCGGGTCAGAAAAGCCATGCAACTTCTGCTGTGTGGCCGGGACAGCTGCCTTCCCGGAATCCAAGCCCACTGAGCCCACTGTGCCGGAGCCTGGCTGGGCCCATCCGTCCCTGCCAGCCTGACAGGACGCTGGACTTGGGCCTTCTAGACCAGCCCTCTCGTCACCTGAACACCACTAAGTGACCCCCTCTCCCCCATCAATGGCACGTACAACAGGAGATTCAATCAGCCAAGCCATTTACCCAAAGTCCTGCCCCAGAAAAGCGTGATAGCTAATAAAATTGCTGTTGTTCTAAGCCAGTGAATTGCGGGGTATTTTGTTTCTCATCCACAGATAAATGAGAGAGGCCCCACACGGATAACGGAAACATGAAATGAGACCGTGGATGTGAGGTTCCCGGTACGCAGCGGGCCGTCAGCAAATGTCAGATCACGTCCCCGTTCCTCCCGTTCCTGGTGACAATAGAGTTTGATTGCCTTTCAGTGCCACTGCCTATTTTTACACTATGCTGCATTAAATCATAAATTACAAGCAGCTTATCCATGTCTGATTCTTACTAAGCACTGGGTTTTATTGGCTCTCAAAGTTAGAGAATGACAAACACGTAAATTGGAGTGGCTTCTCTTTGCTCTCCGCAGAGGAGGGTTCTGGAAGGAGGTTCTTTGGCAGGAGACAGTGGGGTCTGAGCTGTCTTGTTCCTGACGTGCGCTCCGTGGCCCCGTGGCATGGTCTCCGCGGAGAGCCAGGCGTGTGCGCCAGGAAGTTTTTAAATGGTTTTCTGAGTGATATCGTTTTTCTTCCCTAAACAGCGTGGATCTGTGAGCTCTACTGTGTTTCTGCATTAAGGAGAACAAGCAGTCTCCCTTGGCATGTGTTTCTTCGTGAAGTTATTTTTCAAATCAGCATCTAGAAGACGTTATATAACTTCGTGATTATGAGAACACATTTTACAGCCAGAGGCCTCGATATGAAGCCTACATCTCCCCCAGAGAGATACTGGGCGTGCGGCTGAACCTCTATAAACCTCAG
Organism: Canis aureus; assembly: GCF_053574225.1. Taxonomy (NCBI): domain Eukaryota; kingdom Metazoa; phylum Chordata; class Mammalia; order Carnivora; family Canidae; genus Canis; species Canis aureus. The sequence goes on along the minus strand of NC_135613.1, from coordinate 16,510,056 downwards.
TTTACTCCTCTGTGAAATGGGAATAAACACGGTGCCACCCTCCTAGTTTGCTTGTGAAGAGTAAACTAGATCGGGCATGTGAAGCACTTAACAAAGGGCCCCACATAGAGTGAGAGCTCGGAATAATTTATCTGCTGTAATGATGTCATCACTGTTAGTTCTGCTGGGATAAGGGTTGTTAGATTTAGCAAATAAAAGTGCAAGATGCCCAGAGATGTCTGAATGTCAGATCAACATTTGTTAGTATGTCCCGAATATGCCATGGGATATACTCCTACTAAAAGTCATCCATTCATTGTTCATCTGAGGTTCAAATTTTATAGGATGCCTTGTCTTAGCACCTCGATTGTCCCTATAATCTGGTGGGTGGTGATTACCCGAGGCCCCTTATCACCAACCTCTCCCCACTTTCTCATCGTTAATAAAACCCTACATCTTTCCTGCTCCCTCCAGACTCACTGTGGACTGCTGCTAATTAAGATAGGCCAAGAGGCTGCTCTAGAAACACAAGCTCTGTAACTTCTCCTGAAGCGACACCTCTGCAGTGATTATATAAGCAACTCCCTACAGCAGCGTCCTGACTGCGCAGGGGAGAGGCTGCCATTCGTACCCTTTCCAGCCTCCTGCTGCAGAACGCCCTCTCTCTCCACACTTCCCCTCCCTCCCTCCCTTCCTGCCTGAGGTCTGGCTCCATCTGAAGCCTCTCCCCCTACCATTGGCTCATATTTTTTTTTTCCACGTAATATAGTGTAGTTTATTACATAAGTGATTTATTGCATGCACCTTAATGTATAAGGGGCAAAACTTGTTTAAAATAAATCCAACTGAGAGGATAATCTCTATGGGCAAAATGTACTTCGACTTAATTTCTCTACTGGGTATTACACACTATATAATTGCCTTAAACAGAAGCTGCACACACAAATTTAGCTTGGCACCGATATCTGGCTTCACAGAACACTCAAGTTACATGCTGGGTTTTGCTACAAATCCTTCACTCCACCAGAAGAAACTCAACAGCATCCCTTAAAGAAATATTCAGCTTGACTCCCCCACTGAGACTGGGGAGGGGGGAGTGGGAAGGGAGGGGGGGCAGCTCCATTTGTGTGGGGGCGAAAGGCCTTTGTCTTGGGAGAGGAGACAGACCTGCCAGCCTGTGTCTAAGCAGAGCGGGGTAGGGATGGCATCTCCTTCACTGCATATTCTGAAGTGTGCTCAGCAGCAAACCAAACTGCTGCTCCCTGGCTGGCCCCGGATGTGGGGTATGTGCTTAATTACAGCTGGTAGCAGCTTGCCCTCTTTTCTCTGGGGGATTGAGTAATGAACGTGTTCATGGACTCTATCATGCACGCATGCATTCATTCGTTCTACAAAGGCTGAGATCTTCTCAGGCTGTGGGGCAGGGGTGGCCCTGGGCTGTGGAGACATCAGAGCGAAGCACAAACTATGCCTGCCCTCATGGGGCGGACAGTCCGATGGGGGGACATAGGCATTAATGGTCACACAAATAAGTGTGAAACGACCAACCATGAAGGTGGCGTAGACGAAAGGCTGGGGGTGCCCTGAGAGCTACTGGGGGAGGGTGGAGAAGAGCTCCCCGAGGAAGGAGTTTTCAGAGCATCTGTCATTTTCCTATGGCTGCTCTGATGAATCGCCCCAAACTTAGTGGCTTCAAGAAACACAGATTTAGCTTCCTGTAGTGCCAGAGGACAGGAGTCTAAAATGAGTCTCATGGTCTACAGCCCAGGTGTTAGCAGGGCTGTGTTCCCTTCTGGAGGCTCCAGGGGGGGAATTCATTCTCTGCCTCTGGCAGCTTCTAGGGGCCACCTGCATCCCATGGCTCGTGGCCCCTTCCTCCACCTTCAAAGACGGCAACATCAGGCCATGCGTGTCTTTTGCACTCAGCCATCTTTCTGGTTATGCCTCTTCTGGTTAAGGAAACTTGTGATTACAGTGGACCTCGCTGGATATCCATGCATTCTCTCCATTTTAAGCTCAGCGGCCCCGCACTTTAGTTCCATTCCGCAACTTTAATTCCCCATTAGCCCCAGCATCTGCCAGAGTCACAGGTTGTGGGGTTTAGGATGTCAACATCCTTGGAGCCATTCTTCTGTCCGCCCCAGATGGGATCTACGGAGACAGAAGGAAGAACATTCCAGGGGACTGGGTGTGGGGAGCTGGTGCTAAGGGGACTGGCGAGGCAAGAAGGGGCCAGACCCTGGAGAGCCCAGACAGTCACATGACTGGTTCTGGTTCTTACTCCAAAAGCACGAAGAAACTCTTTACATATTTTCATCAGGGGATAAGATATTGCATTTTACTGAATCTGAGATTGTAGATGGCATTATTTATTTTCCACCAAGGAAAAACAAATGCTGCCTATTAAAATATGGTGCAATGCTTTTTGATCACTTAGACTTTTATTTGTCTTATGGCAAGAACGTTTTTAGACATAATTAGACTTCCATTTTGGTCATAGATTAACTCTTCTGCATACAATAAAAACATAAGTAAGGAACGAATGATTAGGCATTCCTAAAATTTCTTTACATTAAGTAAAGGTCTCTCTTCCCTGAATAATGTTTAAACTCTGAATCATTGATGCCGTATTTCTCTATGTGCTGTCACTTTCTGTGCCATTGAAAGCATGAGCGATGCAGCCTTTCTTGGAAGAATCCTGTAAAAAAAGGAAAAGCCACTGGTGCCGGGCACTTGAGCTCACTCTTCAGTCATGTTTAGTAGTAAAACCTACTTTTGCCTCCCACTTCCAGAATGTTGCCAGACCCGCCGGCCCCTCCACCCCAACAACCCTTTGGTTCCTCGAAGGGTAGGTGCTCCAGCATTATCTCTGGGATTTTCTTCAAAGCTGTTGACACGGCCCTCAAGTTCCAACGCTGGCGCTGTGGATGTTTACGTATGCAAAGGCGATGACAAATTTCGCATCACTGCTGCCTGCCTAATGGGGACCTGGAGATGTGCTCAGATTTCAGAGATGCTAACATGAGAGAATTTCAGAGACATGCCCTAAGGTCAAGATCAGATTGGTGCTTTCAAAAGGTAACTTCAATGGAAGCAAGACCTGCTTCCACATTTCAAGGTGGAGGATGTTATCTATTGATCACGATTAAAGAGCCCTTCATTTATGCTGAGCACGGGTGCTGGGCAATTTCCTATCACATTGAATCATCTCACTCTCCCCATGAGTTCTGGAAGAAGGAGGCATTATTAAAGCCATTGTACACACTCAGAAACTGAGGCTTAACTACATTAACTGGTCTCATAGCACCAGAATCATCCATGGTAAGGCCAAGATTTGAACACAGAAGGACTCTGGAATTAACCACTGTGCTTAACCACTTCTATTTCTATGTTCCTGTCTGAGTCCCTCCTGGGAAAAGTCTTTAAAATCATGAACTTCTGTAAACTCCCTGCACAACCACAGGTGGGGCACCTTCTGTGCATGCAGTAGGCTCTGCTCTGGACCTGAGGACAAAGCATAAAACCCCACGATGCTTCGTGCAAGGAGCTCGGGGCCAGCTCTTGGGATTATAGAGAGCGAACCGACGTGCCTTCCAACACATTGTGGGGCACAGGCACAAGAGAGAAACATCCCCATTTTATTCACATTATGCAATTTGTCTTAAAGAATTTTGGAGGCTAAGCATTAGAGGCTGCAAAACATCCAGAAATTCCCAGGAAGGCAGCGTGAAATGTGCATAGAAAATCTATTCCTGTCTCCATCCCATGCCCAGTTGACCTTACCATTGCTATCCTCCCTCCAGCCAGCCTGAACATTTCCTTCTAGGGGAATAACAAAAAGAAAGTGGGGACATAGGTGGGATGGGAAGAGAAAGGAAGGGGATGGGAGTAGAGGGACGAGAGGGAAAGGAAGAAATAAATACGAACACAAATCCGCACTACATTAGGCTTCTTGGTATGATCAGTAACACAAGAGTCAATTTTATAGGCACCATTGTATACACACACCATCCTTCAGGTGAAAGCTAGAAAGAACAAAGGACCATGAAAGTTAAAAAGAAAATAAAAATCTGGAATAGCGAGGTCAGGGTCCATCTGGATATACAGAAATAATGGTGAACCTATTTTTTTAAAACTCTGTTGAACGTTACCAGGATAAGAATGATAACAAATCCAAGCCATGCATCTCCTTGATTACTATAAGCACAAATGGTACATTGTGTCCAAAGCTCTTATTGGGATCTTTTTTAGGAGATGACCCCATAAGGTAAAATTTCTTATTAAGAGCACTCAGTTTGGAATCCTTCAAAATTTTATTTCAGCTTGGTCTGGGGTTTCGTGGAGAAGGAAGTAGGCAGGGATGGGCGTCCTCCTTCTCCTCTCCCCCTGGAAAAAAAAAACACTCCCCATCATACACACAAACCCCTCGAACATATGTCTACACTGAAGAGCAGAAGATTGGAAAAACAGATGGTATAATGACTTTGGAATCTGACAGCCTGCTCTGTGGCAGCGCTATCAGCAGACAGGACTTGCCAGAGATGCACATTTGAGCGAGGGGCTGCCAAGGCGAACAGATCCACTCCTCACCCTCCGATCCGCGTGAGACACTTGTGTTTGAAAACAAGCAAAATGCTTTTTGCAGGAGCAGCAAGTGAGGACACGGCTCTGCAGCATTTACGGCACATATGTTGGAGACCGGGGAAATGTTTTGCAAGCGATGGCTCTATAAACAGTGTCTACTTTGGGTGTTTTCCATAGGAGGCAGGTGGGAAGCAGGAAGAGAACGGTCGGGAGAATTGCAGAGCAACCTGTTTTCATGGGCTGTTTACCTTCTCTCACTGTACCTGGGCATATTTGCCTGATTCCCATTTGGGGGATGGGACATGCACCAGAATCTCCATGAATGAACGTCACCTTAATTCTAACCCACGTCTTGATGTACACTGATTGCCGGCTCCTCCTCTCCTCCTCTCCCTCCGCATTAGGTAGGGAGAACTTCAGAAGCTGGTGGGGAAGACAGGTAGGGGGGAAGAAACGGAGCTGTCATGGGTCCCGGCCCGCTGGGCTGGCCCTGTGCTAAGCGATTTTCATATTCCATCAGCTTACTGCTACGCAGAACAGTTTTACAGGCGGGAAGCTGGAAATCAAGTATAAAGAAAGATTTGGCCAGGGTAACATGACTCAGAAGAGGTGATTCTGGCCTTGGAATAGTACCCTGTCACATTTCTGCCAGCCCTGTCTATGAAGGTGGAAAAATATCCTCAGGGTGACCAAACCATAAAGCAAGATCTGCCTTTTAGGGAGCACTCCGCTGGGAAGGAGAGGGCTGTTGAGGAAGGCTAAATTCTGTCCTTCTCAGAGTTACCTCTTCTAGCTCTGAGTCCTCAAATCTCCAAAGACAGATTTCGTTTAAAAACAAAACAAAACAAAACAAAACAAAACAAAACAAAAAACTATGCCCGAGCTGATTTCCACTGAAGGGACCACATCCTAATGTCATTCTGCTCAAACAACTTTCGGGATCTGGATTCAGAATCATCCATTTCCCTTTTCTTTCAGTGAAATGAAAATGTCATTCATTTACAGCCACAGTTTAAGGCTACACCAGCCTCCACCTCCCTACAATTCACAGCAATCTCATTAATAAATTAACCCAACTGTCACAGATGTATAAATGCAGAATCACTTGGAAGGGGTCCCATTTGAGATCACACAATCTCCAAAACCTATTGCAACATTTTATAATTCCTGCAGGCCACCCTGGGTCTCCTTTATACTTGCAATGGCGCCCCTTTCAATTTGCATTTAAAAGACAGTAAATTGCAGGGTTCATAAACATTTTTATAGTGATTTATTGAAGACTAGAATGTCACTGCTGTTCTTCACACTTTAGCAGTCCTGAGAATCAAATGCTGGCTATGTAATCTTGCTGTCCCGGACAACCACAGAGGCACAAGCCAGTTTGGAGCTTTATCCTTTTTTCTTTGCTTTCTGCCTATCTGTCTCTCTCCCTCTCCTTTTAAGATGGTAGTGGCCATATTTATCGTTCTGTTAGAAAAAAAGCTCATTTTAATCAGCCTCCAAGTCTTAACTTGGGTTCCATAATTTACAAAGGAACTTGGCCTGCCCATCAGCACTGTGAGGAGGTCATTTTTAGTACAGCTGAGGACCAAAAAAAGAAAGCCTTTCTTTTCATCTTCCCATTCTGTGTCCTGCCCCAAGGAAAGCAGCCCACGAGGACCCCTCTCGGTGGTGGGTTACAGACAGAACCAAAGCTGGCCACCGTGCTTCTAGATACCTCCGTCCCTCTTCCCTGCCATAGACTTAGAGCAAGGGTGGGGCTTGGGCTTTGAAATTTCTTATTTGAAAATAATGTGAGCAGAGAGGAGCTGAGGTCAGAACAGACTTGTGCTACTTTTCAGCCAGCGAAGTCACAAAAGGAGGTGAGCAGAGCCAAGACAAACTGTTTATCTAAGGGCACAGCGAACTCCTTGGCATCCTTTAGCCTTTTTACCAGGGGGACTCGAACCCTTTCTGAGCACATTGTGCATAAAGGCAAAGAAGAGAGACTGAGAGGAGGAAAGAAAAAAAAAAAAAAAAGGAAGAAGCAAAGGGGGAAAAAAAAAAGAAAGAAAGAAAGAAAGGCTTGCACCTCATTTGCCCTTCCAGTGTCCAGAAGGGAGTATTTCTTTACACCTTTTTCACATTATAATAATGGCTTCACAGCTCCTGAAAAGAGCCCCAGTGCAAAGGCAAATGGTGCATGACACGGCGAAACCCTGGTCTTTGTCGCACCAGCTCCGCTCCGAAGAAAGTCCTTCTCTGCCTTCGTTTCCCTGCCATTAACTGAGATGAAATGAGTTTTTCCCCCTTTTGATTCCACCCCCCACTGTCTATTACAGTGTGACGCGATGGGGCTTCCTGGCCCATTATTTCATAGAGGATTCTTTTATTCTGGTTTGGGAGTTCGCGCCTGCAAGGTTATCTGTGCACAAAGCAACGCCTTGGTCTTGCATTCATTTTTGAAATCTGATCTCATTGATAAGAACAAGACCGTTCGCATTGCATTTGTCAGATAAGGAGCTCGGGTGCCAGAGTCATAAATTTTGTGACTTCAGTCAGGGCTCCCTGTTAAAATACGTCAACCGATAAAAATGCAAGTATTATAAAAATAACCTTTGTATCAAAAGTGTTGTACTATCTCTCTCTCTCTTTTCTTTTTTCAAACACGTACATCCTTTTTCACATCAGGCGCCTCCTCGTACTTGGATGCGTATTTCCTGATGCACATTTTTTTTTTTTTACAATTATTTCTTAAATGGTCTCGCCACTCCCACGTCATCCTTCAGCATGCCAGGAGAAGGGAACAAACAAACAAACAAAGGGTTTATGAGCAAAGAATCGATGGGGTGCAGTTTGTCCGAGAGGGGTTTTGATTAATATCCCTCCGGGTTGATAGGGAGCATTTCCTGATCCTAAAGAGCAAATGAATCAAATGCAAAGGGGTTTGCATCCTGAGCAGAGCAGAGGAACATTTAGGACAAGGGTCTAGCGTGTCCCCTGTGGTAGCATCCGGGCTTCTCGGGGACACAGGCCTGGGCTGTCAGCTGGCCCGGGGAACAATCCAGCATTGTTCCTGCGTGGGAAGCGGTTAGATCTACTAGGACTAATGCTCACACCCAACACACACGAGAGGGACAGAAGAGGCCCACTGGCTCCGTCGTGGAGAATGGGCTTCTGGCAGGATCTTATGCCATCACAGCCGCCCCCCTGCAAAAGCCACCCCCGGACCCCCTCCTGGGGGGGTTTGGGCCACAGGAGGGTGGCGAGCGTGTTATATAAATATTAGCACGAGGCAGATTGCTCCAGCCCCTGTGTGTTTCCTGCCACCACCACCCCCCCCCCCAACTCGGTGGCAGCCACACAAAGACGCCAGTGACAAAACTAAGCGACAGCCACAGGCTCACGAGAGGCCTGCCAAGCCTCACGGCGCAAGGTCCTGTCCCCGTCCCTGTTTGGGGCCCCGTACAGCCAGGCCTGCAGCTGATAACACTGTAATAGTCCTCCTTTGAGGACAGAGGCTCCTGCGTGCTGATTAGTCATTTATCACACCTGGCAGCCCTGCTGAACCATAATTACTCTTCTCTTATCCTCTTGCACTGTCATGTCCGAGAGGAGAGGCGAGGCACAGTCCCCAGTTAATGACACATTACCCTCTTGACAAGCACTTAAAGGTTTTATTGTAAATATTCAAGATATAAAACATCTGAGATTCCCTTTTTAATTATAAAAAGCAATTTCAGGGCCTCCCTTCCCGAACCTCCCCCCCACCACCACCCCCCGACTCCCAAATAGTAAAGTTTCGGAGCCTTATCCTCTGCTTTACCGCAAACAAACTGATTTCCTTTTGTCACGTAAACTCATTGCTACAAGTTAACTCGGTATCTCTCCGCAATTATCAGACATATTGCCTATGAAATTGGTAATTTAAACACACATCACATTTCCACAAAAGTTAAATTTCCGCCCCGAAAGAAGGGGAAAATGTGCATTTATATGAAAAATTATATATGAAAAAAAACCCTAAAATGCGGCATAAATAGTCCAGTTTTCCTCATCGGAAAGAGAGGGAGGAAATCACTGAATAATTTTTTTTTTTTTAAAAGATGAGTCTCTAACTGAGGTTAAAAAAATATGTATATATTTTTTTCATAAACTAAAAAATTGGAAATTTGTGGGTCGTTAAATCCTGATTGCCTACTTATAAGGTTTGGGGAGAAAGCCAACTTAGTATTCAGTCACTCCCTGGGGATATTTTTATACTTCAAGGAGTACACAGAGGACACGTCCCTTGTGGCAAGGGGGACCCTGGCAGCCTGCTTCACCTTGCCACCTTCCTGCTGGTTTTTATGAGGTGACCTTTCTGCTCTGGGAGCCCCACGCATGCATATGGGCACATGTGATGTATACTGAGCTCATCTGAGCCCAGTTGGTTTTAACTGCCCTCCCACACCTCACAAGTATACCTATTTTCAGATCCATGTGGACAGAGACGGGGGTTCAAGTGTGTTGGGTTCTGTATGTTTGATACCATCTTGTTCCAATTGGTTGAATGCCATGGCGAGTAAAAGCTATTGGAGCATGTGCCTTGGGTTTAGAATCCAGGGAGCAAATGATAGATACCAGGAGAAGGCCCTTGGGCACCTTTGTTCCACAGATCACTAGAGTTGATTTTTAGGGTGGGTGTCTCCCTCTTTCAGCACCCCTCCTCGGCTGGATCTCCAAAAGCTTTCATTAAAGAGCATCAATCCCCTTCATGGGGAAAGGAAGGCCTTCCATTGGGGAAGCTGAAATATAGCCAAGCGGTAAGAAAGGAGCGATGAACGTTTAGAAATAGTGAACAGCAAGACCCAGGAAGGCATATAGTGGTCAAACCAAGGATATAAACATAGAAACAGCTGATCACCCCGAGAGCCAGTGAGGGATGGTGACAACTCCCTGCTTGGCTTCTGAGGAGACTGGTAGAAATGGGGGGGAAGGGGGGTGAGGGAATAAGAGGGGGAGGATAAGGAAGCCAGCAAAGCGAAAAGGAAAGATTCATCCTCACTTTAAGAAACCTAAAATTGGAAGCACCTCGCATGGCCATGGTAGGCCCCTGTCACCACACAGAACACCACCCCAGGCAGTTGAGGCAGCTGGTTGTGCAGAAGAGGGAGACAAAGGCACATAAAGACAAAAAGTACACTTGGAATTCACGGCCCAGAGCCCCAAGCAGGCTTCTTTAACGATAAATGCATCTCGTTCACTGCTGAGTCTTCAGTAAGTAGCACATTGTGGGCACTTAAATTTTGTGAATGAGTGAAAGCACATATGCCAAAGGAGGGCCCAAGCAGATCCATAGAGAAGTTTCCTGGTCACTGGATTTTCATTTCTTCCCCTGCGGCCACTAAGGAATACATGTTGAGGATTATTTTGTTGTAGGTATTAGGAGAACAAAGGGGCCTTTTGAGGTGGTTGACCTCAAGGTTCTGGAGCTGCACATGGACAGGAGCCTGAGGTGATGAAGACCATGAAGTTAGAGATGGTGGTTGTCGCTAAAGTCTGCTTGATGGGTAAGGCCATGTGTTAAACTCTTTGGGAGGCTAAATTTCACCTTCTTGTTGGATCTTCGCATCAACCCCTGGAGGTGTTCTTCCGTGGCTTACATTGCACAGAAGAGGACACTGAGGTTCTGAGTAGTGAAAGGACCAGCCCGAGGCCCCACTGCTGGGTAAGTAAGTGCAGGGACCTGAACCGGGCCCCCTAATCCAGGTCTTGTTGCCTCTCATCTCCCGAGGAGGGATAGTGGGGAAACCTTCCAAGAAGTAGTTCAGGGTGACTTCCAAAGCATAGTGGTGAGAATTTCTCCAACTTTCTTCTTTGACTTTGATTTCAAGGGCTGAATCTGCCGTCACTGACTCGGTAAAGTCGATTCCTTCAATTTCCCATCTTGACTTCTCCTCTTTGGGAAGCTGAGGGCTGCCATGTTCTGACTTGTCCCCAGAGCACCCTGTTCTTTTCAAAGGCACTTTATAAATCTAATGAAATAACAAGGATCCAAATAAGCTGTCCTTCCCAGGTTTTTGGTCTCGAGACAAGCTCCCCTTGAGATTTGCTCCCTTTTCTCAGCATGACACTTCCTTCTCTTAAGGGAAAATCACTCATACTGTGTTCATCACCTGTTTTGTCTCCTTTTAAAAAATGCCAAGTGAATATGGAGACGAAGGACCAGAAAGACAGTGATAGAGGCTCAGTTAAGAGCGGAGGGGTCCTGGCAAGTCTGAAACCAGATGTTACCCTTCCTTCCTTTCCCTCCTTCCTTCCTGCCTTCCTTCTTCTTCTTCTTTTTTTTTTTTTCTTTTTCTTTCTCTCATTTTTTTTTTTAACTGCACCCTGGACTGTTCAGTAAGCCATCCCACAACTTGGGTGGTGATGGAATTACCCTGGAGCTCTGGGGGCCCCCCAGTGTTAACAAAGGGCTGTTGTCAGTGTGATGTGCATTTTGGCATTGATAAAACACAGTCCACGCATTTGTAATAACACAGCTGTTGACCTTTAGTAGCTCAGGATTCTGAAAATCCACTGAAGCTGGACAGTCACCTACCCCAGAACTAGGTCGGTTAGACTAGTTGGAGTGCCTGATGCTGAGGACAGGGCTTTTCCCAGGTAGGCCTCATGTAAAATAAAGCCAAGGATTAGAAATCTGAAGGCAGAAGAGAGGTCCTTGGTCTGAGAAACAGATCAGGGTCACAAAATCCCAATCTCTTTGTCAAACACACACACACACACACACACACACACACACACACATCCACTGTCCTATTTTGTTTCCTCTGACTCCCTCCTTCTCGGTGTTGCACCTTTCTGTCTTTACATCTGTTCCCTTATCTTGTCTATTGACCAGCTTCCTACTTCCTCACGGGTTCTGCTCTCCCATCCCTCATCCCTGCAGAGGGTCCCAACTATATGTCCAATCACTGAATCTACAACGCTTCTTGGCTTCAGTATTTATCGCCAACTGGCAGGTCTTTTTCTGTGCTTGTCTTTTCAAATCCTTGAGAGATGAAGGCCACGCACTGCATTGCTGGTCCCACTAAGCTTGACTAGAGCGGGGAACCATTTATGCTGTGGACAGGGATCCACAGCCTGAGGGCAGATGTGGGCTGATCGGCGGGATGATATATTTGTGATGCTGCTAAAATGGCATGGTGTGGCCTGATTCTACATGAGGGTCATTCTATCTCAGGAATCTGAGCAAGGAGAGCAGAGTTCATTAGACCTATGTGTAAGTTAAAGTATTTAGTTCATGATATTAAACTGATCAGGCTAAGAAGAAGCACTTGCAATTGAATTAGAATTCTTAAAATCACTCGAAGAGGAAAGATAGGTCAGTTGCTAGGGCTGCCCAAGATGGAACACAATTCCCAATTAATGATAAACTCAAGAAATTGAGCTGATGGCTCCGATGGCCCCAGAATTGGGGAATGATGTCAAGTATACTGTGGGTTTGCCATCCCTGTTCTTATTCATCCTCCATTTCTTCAGATCACTTATATGAAACAATAACAAGAAAACTCGCTAAAATGCAAAGAATAGGGAGGGCCCAGTATTTGCAGAACTCTCAATATACTGATAATTTTGTTAATTAAGGCACCAAAAAGAGCCGGTCATTGTTAGTTTCAAAGCTCTACAGGTTAAATGACTTATTTTGTGAGTCATTAAACTTAGCACGGATAACTTCCTTCTTGTTCTTACAGAGAATTTAGGTAACCCCCGGGCTAGCTCCTGATATAAAATAAAACCTGTCACATGAAGCTGAAGAGAACCACACACTCCTGCTTTGCATAGCTGCCCAGTGGGCCTGTTTTTCCGGCCATGGCACTGATAAAATGGTAGCCATGTATCACGTGCTGGCCCTGGCAATGGACACAGGACAGAGCTGAGAAACAACAGACCGAGGTGGGACACAGCCTATAGTCAGTGGCTTTTCTCTCTGGGAAGAAGCTAACATGACAGTTATGCTGGAATCTTCCATTTCCCTGTCCAGATTTACTTCTCTCCACCCCTTTGTACTCATGCCTGGGGAAGTTGACCAATATGAACTACATCAATGAGTTACTCTCACCATCTGGTTTCTAGATGGGCTTGATTAGTGGTGGTGGAGAAGGTTTATTACCCTGGCACCTTTCCTGTGAAGAGAAGGGTATCACCAAAGGTAGGCTGAATTCCTCAGCAGAAGGTTATAGCTCCTGCCAGGTGGTGCTTTTCATCCAGATACCCTCCTCACTTGGCTCCAGCACTTGCTACCTCTCCTTGCTTCTTAGGGCATAGGATGGTTAGAGCCACCCTCATTACTATCCCTATCTCTTAAGGTTACTCGACACCCTGATATCACCTTAATAGAATTAAAATTTCTTCAAATGACCCTACACCGGTGTATCATTTCGTTCTTGCCAGGACGGCCACTAATACAAAAGCGAGAGTTGATGCCCTGGCTTCCTATAGGCCATGCTCTAAGTCACAGAGCCTGTCGTGCTGGACTCACTACTTAAATGTTGGGGAAAGTCCTGCTGGAAATTTTTGGAGAGTACATTTTTAGAGAGTTGCAGAGTTCAGCAGCCCAAGGAAAGGACACAGGGTGTTTGGGACAGTCTACGGCAGCTCTCTCGTTAGTGCAAAATGCATTCACTTTACTTGGCTTCTGAACATGGAAGGCCCCTACAGAAATAAAGACATATGTGCCGTCATACAAGAAGCATCTTGAAACATGAGAGAGCACAAGGAGAAGTCCTTGAAGAGATCCTTTCCAATTTTTCTCAACCTACATGTTTTATGGGAAAGCTCTAAACTCCCACTGAAACAATGGATTAAAAAATGAGATATCTTCCAGTTTCACAATCCATTTGTTTCCTCCCTTCAAGATTTGCTGGAAACAGGGATAAAATAAGTTGCGAGGGTTCAATGTGAACAAACTTGAAAAATCCTGCCTTTGTGGGGAAAATATTTTTAATTTTCAAATGCATTCCAACCCACTCCTGCTACAAGGTAGAAAAAAAATATAGCACTGTCCAGAAAAGAAGGGAAACTACTCACATGTCAATGATCACGGTGCCTAGAACAACAAAGCCAGAACTGGATTAATAAGCACAGCCCACTTATAAATTTCTTCATCTTTGGGTTTGCGATACAAGGAGATCTCAAATCACAAAGACCCTCTGTGTGCTTTAGGAAAACAGGCAGGAGAACTAAGGGAGCCCCACAATGCTATCCAGTTAGGAAGCTGGTTCTCTCTGAGAGCTGTACTTGAATAACCATGGTGGGTGTGTCCTTTGAGAAAGCCCCAGGATCACTTCCCCAGGAAGCCTTCTCTCTCACCACTCGCATTTGGATAAATATGTCTTCACTGCACTCCTGGAGCATCTTTTTTGTAGAACCTTGTGGCATGACCTTGAAAAACTGTGTTTTCCTGAGTTCCTGAGGTCAGAGGGAATCTCTTGTTCACCCTGAAAAACTGACGCTTAACACAATGCATGCTATCATGTAGGTGTCCAATAAATCCCTGTGCAATTAATCTTCAATTCACAAAAATAGCAACATCAAAATAGCACTACTTTAGAATCTCCTCTGGAGTTATCACGGGACAGCAAATACGCTTCAGTGTGTACACCGATCCTGGTCAATTGAAGACTTCCTGGAGCACTGTTTATTAGCCAGGGTTTGGGAGTCACAACCATGTTTGGGAGGAAAAGAGTATATTGATGAACTACTGATGGCTCCGATGGCCCCAGAATTGGGGAATGATGTCAAGTATACTGTGGGTTTGCCATCCTGTTCTTATTCATCCTCCATTTCTGCAGATCACTTATATGAAACAATAACAAGAAAACTCGCTAAAATGCAAAGAATGGTAAAATCAGCACAGCCCCAACCTATTTAAGGTATTGTGGGCCTGGAGTCTAAAAACAGAAACCAGTTCATGTCCAAACCAATTGTTTTTCATGGAACACAGAGAGCATATTAGGAATGTGCCTTCATAAAGCTCTGAGTCAGAATGGTATCCTCCAGGTGACTTTCAAAACTGTATAGGTCTAAAAGCACCTCCACCTATGGCGTCTTTGTAAAATTGATTAACTATTTTCAATAAGTTTTTCTATCATCCCGGGTTGAAAATTGCAAGCGTGTTGCATATGTAAAAATATAAATGTTTGACTCATCTCGCCTGGGGAAATGCTGACGAATCCAGGGGTGTGTGTGCTCCTGTTTTGGTAAATGTCTCCCCAAGCCCCAGTTAATCTTGACATTTCCTCCATGTTTCTATGCCATCTTAGGGAAGCTTGTGTTGGATATCCTTCAGACACTGGGATGGCCCTCAAGTCCACTCCTCAAGGAGAAGTGGAGGTCAGTACAATGCATCTTTGGCTCTTAGCCATGACCTTTTGACACAGCATCCTCCGCATTCCTTGGGGAGTCAAGGTCTTCGTTTCACACAGATCCTGGCTGATTGAGCCCAAGAAGGCAGCCAGTTGGAGTTTGGGCATCAGCTGCAACTTCATTACTCCTGCTAGATGGACCCAGATAATTCGTCCACACCTGCCCTGAGTGTAGTCTGGGGGACTCCCACCAGTGGTGGGGAGACATTTGTACTAGCCAGAGAAGTGAAGTGATCAGTGGCATAGGGACCCTGGCATGGCTGCAGTGTTGACAACCACATTTGAGAAGCACAGCAACACACCCTGTGTGCCAGTGACATAGATTTACAGGCTGAACTGTTTCCTCTTTCCTGATATAATGTGCTGTGACAAAGTAAGAGAACAGAGCATTTGTGTGCATAAGACCCCCATGATCAATAGGAAATGGAGAACTCTCCAGACTTAAGTCCTGGAAAGAGTGACCTGAGAGTGTCACGGAGGCCAGTTCCAGAACACGAAATCACCAAGTCCCAACAATGGGTGGCCAGAGTTTGGATGCTGAGACAACGATAGTGGAGGGGGCTGAGGACTCAGAGACTCATGGATCTGTGTTAGGATCCGAGGTTCTTTCTTTTTGCCCAAATATCAGTCTGTATTCTCTTAAATAGCAAATAAAACCATACTTCAATACTGGAAACGTGATGAGCCAACTGTAAAAAAAAAAAAAATATGAATTCCCCTCTCCTCTTTCTATGTGATCCTTATTTCTCCTTCTTCCTTGTTTTTCTCCTATCTGTTACATCCCCTGCATGCACTTGTTACCCAAAATGCCAGGTATCATTCAGCAGACACCACAGTGGTGATCATGAAAACAGACATGGAAAATCTGACCTTTTGTGACTAAAGGCTTTTAAAACATGAAGATTGGCAAGGTAATTTTGGAATAAGGATCCTGAGGGTCAGCCTGTATGTTGTTATATAAGCCAGCTGACTTATTTGAGAACAATATCAATATCACTCTGAAAAAAGTTGATGCCAGCACTCTGCCAACATAGATCACACAGGGCAGATGTTGGCAAATGATAACCCACAGGCTACTTCTAGTCTGACTTTCCCCCTGTTCTTATAAATAAAGTTTTATTGGGACACAGTCATGCCCATTTGCCACATATTGTCTATACCTATTTTTATGCTCCAATATCAGAGTTGACTTCATGGCTTATGAAGCATAAAATATTAATCATCTGGCCCTTTATAGAAAAAGTTTGAGGACTCCTCATCTAAAGAGTGCTGCTTCTGTGTGGAAACTTCCAATTTACCGGTTAAATCTCCTTAGACCTCCGAGCTCTGCCATTTATCAGCCTCTGCTAAAGGCCAGCCTTGTGGCAAAAAGAAAGGGCAGTTCTCAAAAAAAGATAGAATGCTTTACCAGTGCTGATTTTCTGTATTCTGATTTTCTGTTCTAACAGATAAACTTCAAAGTCCCGAGGCTTACCACAAAAGATGTTTATCTTTCACTCCTGTAAACTCTTAATGACCAGAGGGAGGTCAGCTCCATGCAGTCATTCAGGGATCCAGCCTAGTTCCATCCTGTGGCTCATCCCTTCCATTAGAACTCAGTCACATGCCCAAATCTAACAGCAAGGGAGTGTAGGAAATATAATCTAGTGGTGTTGGTCAGGAAACAAGGGAAATAGGCCAGTGAACATTTAGCTACATGACCTATTCCTCCTCTCCTTCCTGCCCTCCTTCATAGCACCATGGTCTTTCCTATCAGAAAACAAGCCACAGGTATAATACTTGCTCTTCAATGACACACACAATGTGTAAACCTTCCTAGGAGGACATCCATCCTAACAGAAGATTATGTAATGCTGAACTTAAGATGCCATGATCAAGCATGATAATTTTCATTTTAATTGTTTACCCCTTAAGGATTGGTTCTGGGCAAAGAAAGTATTTAGCATATTGCCCATTTTAAAATAAAGAGAGGCAATTTTCCTATAACAAAATTATCATAGGTCTTTACTTGCAGCCTCTCTGCATAGTATTGGTCATAATTAGTACTATTTGACACTGAATCCTTAATTGGGAAACAAACCAAATTCTAACATTTTTATAATGTGCTTTGTTAAGCTTTTTCTAGGCATACTCTGAATCCAAATAGGTAAGCTGCTTTGGATCAGGTTTGCTTAAAGGAGTCACATCCCATAATAGCCCTGCTCCAAGTGGTTTCTTCTCTGGACACCTGGGCGTTCCCAGGTGTTGTCACCTCTAATTCTTTAATTCTATAACATACTCTACAAGCCCTGCCCTCGCGTATCCACAATAGGGGTGATACTAAAGCTGACCCATCACTTACCCCTCACTTTGGAGGAATTAGCAAATCAATTACAAACTAACGTTACAATCTTTGTCAATGCTGATATTAGAATAGCTAAATAATACTGAGAAGGGGGGGGGCACCTGGGTGGCTCAGTCAGTTAAGCATGCGACTCTTGGTTTCAACTCCGGTCATAATCTCAGGGTTGTGAGATCAAGCCCCCAGTTGGGCTCCATGCTCAGTGCGGAGTCCACTTGAGATTCTCTCCCTCCTTCTGCCTCTGCCCCTCCCCACACATGTGCATGCTCTCTCTTTCAAGATAAGTAAATAAAATCTTAGAAAAAAATACTGAGAAAGGGAAGGCAAGGCAAGGCCATGGAGAGAGCCCAAGACCAGGAATGAAGAGACCCTGGTTCTAGGACCATGCTCTCCTATCGGGTCATCTCCCAGACATGTCCCTTCTTCAGCTTGACTTTCCTATGTATTTACATGTAAGCACTTTGGGCATCCACAGTGTATCTTTCAGCTCTTTCCGACTTTGCAACTCTGCAAAGAAATCCCTAATGGTGAAGTTTGATGTCTTGGTGGGAGATAGGACTTGAGAATGCCATTCTCAGCATTAGCCCACAAAGGCAAAACACAGTCCACTTGCAGATCAGACTCGGCTAAAGGAGAACCCACAGTAAATATTTCGCAAAGGAAAACAAAAGAATATATTATCTTGCAATCAAAGGGAACGATAGCCCCAATTACTGCTTCTCTAGTTGCAAATGGTTTTATAAGCAATCTGCTCAGGGTAATTTTATTATTTCAAGTACTGTTCACAACAGCACCATGAAGAAATCAAAATTTGATGAAATTAATATAGCCATCACAGGAAGGATAAGGAGAAGCTCAGGAGGGTATTCATTTGATAAATTAAATATATTTTAGGAGAGAATATTATGGTAATCATTATTTATCAATGCAAACTTCGTTAGGGTTTGCGGGATTCAAATGCACAGTTTCTCCTAACTACATAAACATACATATATGAGGAGCCCAGTTGAAAATATTAACAGTCCTTCTGCACCAGAAATATTAGTCCTTCCCTCCTTTTCTGCCTGCTTCTGTCAGGGAGCCACAAAGCATACAACTGCAGCGCCTAGCTAACCATGTAATTGATAACTCCCTACTCGACTCACTGTGGGAATCTGTCAGTTGAGGTCTGAAGATACATACACACCACTATGAAAATGAACTTACACCAGTCTGTCTGCGGACCAGGAAGGGCCTGAATGCAGTCGACATTTTGCTACTTAATTGGTTGGGCCGGTTTACCAGCACACATGTGTATTCTGGCAATGGCTCGCTGTACAATGACTCTTTTTGACAGACCTATTTAGTGAGCAGGAGGTATTTTTTTCCCCCGGATAATTGCTCAAAATCATGCTTTCAAAGTCAAAGTGGTTCAAACTTGCCTGTCTGTATTTTGCAAATACACAAGTTGGGAGGAATGCAAATGCACACTCCTATTTCTAAGGTAGATGCACAGAAGCTGTTGTTTTGCTTTTCGTTTTGTTTTTGTTTTTGTGTTTGTCCCCCTCCTCCCCTGCTCCTCCCCCCGCGCCACACACACACACACACACACACACACACACACACGCACACACAGAGCAATGGAGGAGAAAGAATTCAAATCCCACAGAACCTAGCCCAAGCCTGGTGTGGCTTATCTGGGGCCAGATCCTACAGAGGGTATGTTTCACCCATCATGGGTCCAGTGCTCCTTAGTGAGAGATGTTGAATCTATGATCCCACCAATCAGAGACTGGGACCCTCGCTGTCCGGAGCAGAGAGTTGCAGCACTCAAATCCCAGGGATGTTTGGGATTTTTTTCCTTCACTTTTTGTGTAGGGACCTGGTATAATGGACAGAACAAGGACTTTGAAATCAAACCATGCTTAGTGCAGTCCAGGGAAATGACTTCATTTCTCTGCTCTGCTGCTCATCTGGAGCTAGTGGTATATACCTTGACGGACCATTGTGGACTTAAATGATGTGGCTCTGTATGAAATCATCCTGCATGTGGAGGCAAAACCTCTCCCTGTTTTGTCCATGCTCCCTCTGGACTGCTTGGAAAGCCTCTCTTGGCATTTTCCCCCCATTTCTAGCATTTTTGAATATTCACACAGAGATCATGAAATGGCTCAGGCATTATACAAGAAGAGACTTCCGAATGAGGGAATAAGAAAGTGGACCTGGGAGGTGTGGGTAAAGCCATTTCAGATGGCCAACACGCCCAGGGATGTCGTGTAGAGCATGTGCAGATGTCAGGAAGATCCAGCTGTACGGGGTACTCCCACTTAGGAAAGGCTCCACACGAAGACACGTGAATCTACAGAAAGAGCTTCATGAAGCTTTAAGGGGCCTGGGAAGTACTGTTGCCTTACATACAAAAATACCCCATGGTGATGGGGCAAAGAGTCCCTTAGCACAGAGCTGTACGTACATCAAGAACTAAAATGCCGGGCCCCTGCCAGGACCTGATATGATTCTATCTTCACATTTCTGAAAGCAAATAAAACGGAAAAAGTCACCCCTACATATTATCCAAGGAGTTTAATCCTACAGAATCACAGGACCATGCTCTTTAAGAACTAGAGAGGACTCAACCTGATACTCTCCTACTTCTCTTTCTCAGATGTTGAGAATAGCGCTCTTCTGCAAAATACTTAAAAAGCGACAAGCATAGTAGCTAAACCAGAAAGGACTTCAGTCTCTTTGGGAGGACTCAGTTGAGTTAGTAAATCTAGTCCCACTTACAAAATCAGAATTTTAATTCTGGTTTGAAATGCCGCGTACAATTCCTAGGACTCTATAAAGTAATCAGACACCTTATTATTATTCCCGTGGTCAGGACACCCAAACAGATTCCTTCAAGATGGTAGCAGCAAAGAATGCTTTCTAAACGACTAAATAAATAAATAAACTATTAGTATTTTAATTGAGCCTGGATTGCCAGGCAATCAATTTAATTAACTGCGGCGCAATTAATTGCGAAAATTGAGGTTTGACTCTGACGTTGCCAATTCAAGTGGCACTGTGTAGACTTGGTTAGAGCCAAGAGAACTAAAACAATTCCAGTCATGTTGTTGGAGTAAAATTAGCAGTGAAAGTGTTTACCTAAAATTTGAGAAATGCGAATGCTGAGGGACATGAGCCATGTTTCGCAAACTCTGCCTCAGTTTCTCCATTTGTAAAGTGGAGCTAAAATGCCCTCCTTTGCAATGAAGATTAACGGTGCTTGGAAAGGTGAAGAACAATTAGAGTTCAGCATGGATTTGGGGTGGGAGTCCGGGGACAGGGTGCCCACATGTTGACTGAAGCTACTACACTACCTCCAGTTACTGATCACACCTTTTGGATGAAGGCAAAATCACCAATACTATTGACCTGTTGAGACACTGGGTGCTACTTCCAGAGTGAAGAAAAAAAGAAAGACAGAAGCCCTGGGCCACCAGGGACCTCCGAGATTCTTCAGTATCTCCTGTGTCATGCACGTCTGCATGTGACCTGAGAAATGGGCACTCTTCCTGGTCTTAGAGACATCTGAGGAACTAGCACTGGTGAGGATATGGAGAAACTGGAACCCTTGAACATTGCTGGTGGGAATGCGAAACGGTGCTGCTGTGGAAAACAGTTTAACGATTCTTCAACAAGTTAAGGATAAGACTGCCAAATGTTCCAGCGTTGGGTGCATGTCACTCCCAGGTCTATACCCAAAAGCACTGAATGCAGGACTCAAATGAACATTTGCATGTGAGTGTCTATAGCTGCACTATTCACAACAGCCAAAAGGTGAAAACAACACAGATGCCCATCAATGGCTAATCAAAATGTGGTCTAAATATACAACAGAATATCATTCAGTCATAAAAAAGGAATGAAGTACTGATGCATGCCACAATGTGGAGGAACCTTTAAGATATGCTGCTTAGTGAAAGAAGACAGATACAGAAAGTCACCTATTGCCAGATTCCATTTATATGAAATGTCTGGAAGAGGCGAATCCATGGAGACAGAAGAGCAGACTGGTGGCTGCCAGGGGCTAGGAAGACGAGGAGATATTTTGGAACGAGAAAGCCCTGTAGTTGCATAAAATGGTGAATGTACTAAATGCCACTGGGCTGTTTGCTTGAAAATGGCTAATTTTATGTTACGTGAATTTCTCCTCAAAAAAAAAAAAAAAAAAAAAAAAAAGAAAAAAGAAAGAAAGAAAAGAAAAGAAAAACAAAGTGCCTAAAGTTTCCTTGCATCTACCTGCAGTATGTCTGCTGCTTCCCAGAGAGGAGCTGGGCAGTAAGGTGGGGGTGTGTGCCTGCAACAGAGCCAGGAAGGGGGTCTCACAGGCCAGCCCAGCAGCCCACACTCCTGCCCTTGCCATCCATCTGCTGGCATCTCCCTTCCTCCGGGTGCTCCCCCAGGCTTTACTTTCACCAAAAGATCCTTTTTCTAGATCCTCACTCCTACCACGTTTGTTTATAGAACAGTTGTATATTAAACCCCTCAGAGAAAGAGGGACATTGGAATTCCTATAAATAAGGACACATGCAGAGAGGAGCTCTGGCGGGGGTGGGGGTTCAAGGAGGGAAAAATAAAGTGGGGGGCAGACTCATTTAGCTAATCTCCTTATGGCTCCTGGTGTTTGGTTTGTCTGGCAGGCCAGGGCAGAAACAGGGCCACCCCAAAAACTTCCGTGGTCAGAACTAATTAGGCACATAAATATGATCTAGAGGATTCCAGGCCCATTGAGGATCCTATAAGGACCCTGGTTCCCCATGGGAGGCCATTTAGACGCCAGAGCCACACCTTTCTGACGAATACCATTCTTGTTTTTCCTTCAAGAGCCCTTGGATCCTGGGCCACTTGCCTGACTAAGTCTTACCAAAAGGAGCAGCTCCAAAACCTCTTGATTCAAAGCCATACAGGGTACCTGAGATACCACTTTCTCACTTTCTTAAGGGGGAAAGAAGATGTTAGCAGCTGTTACGAAATTGCCTGAAGGCAGCAAAAGAGTTGCTTGGCTGACAGTGTGTGAGCTTCAGTGAATACCCGATTCTCCCAAACCAGGGGAAACTTCCCTGAAGGGCTTGTGTGCCAGACTCAAGAAAACAAAACAAGGCAGTGCTCTGGGGATATGAACCCTCTGCTCTCCATTATTACATCTGAACCAGCACTGAAGAGACACTGCAAACGTCGGCACTGAGGCTGGTCTCAATGGAAGTCACAGTAAAGACTGGGTGTGGGGAAGGGAGTTATTGAGCCCACCGCACCCCCCACCCCACCTATGCCCCAGGTATGTTGTTCTCTTTGTGTTCTTCTATTCCAGTGTCACACTGATCCAGGAGCTGATGGGTGTAGCTGTGAAAACCTAGAGATGCTGAGGCCCTGGCACTCTCAAGCTGAGGATTCCCGATGTGGATCCTTGACCCCACTCAGTCCTTGGGACAAAGATGGCTCTGCAGTGGCCAAGTGTGCACTCTCCTTCCACTGCATGGCGCCAGCTCATTCTTCACCTCCTGGGTAACTTTTTCAGAAATTACTTGCTCGGTTGGCCTCTCAGGCTGCCTAGGTCGTGTGCTCTTGTGGCTCTGTTAGTTGTGGGCCCACGCACATCATGTGTTCTGGATCTGAGACTCTGACCACGCGGCCCTGGGTGCTGGGAGTGTGTGAGGACGGGGCATGCCAGAACAGAAGCAGCCTCACTGGCTCTCATTTCAAAACTACCTAAAAATGAAGATCAGAAAGAAGTAGGTGTGTTTCACAAGATGATGGCTAGATTAAAGTGTGCAAGGAGTTTTGCAAGGGAAAAAAGACCTTATCAGTTCATTCATTTATCGAAGAAGAGGAAGAAGAAGATGAAGAAGAAGAAGAAGAAGAAGGAGGAGGAGGAGGAGGAGGAGGAGGAGATAATCAGTGACTTCTCTATGTCAGTAACTGTGCAGGACACCCAAGGACACAGTAGGAAGACAAAATCTTGAAATTTATATTTAAGGGGACTAGCAGACCTTATATTGCAGGAACCCAGAGCAGGGAACTGGCCAAATGCACCACTGAAAGGAGGTGGTATCTCGAGAGTGAGGGTTTCCAAAGGCTCCCAAGCACTGGCAGCTCAAAAGTCAGGAGGATGTCAAGTGCTGAGGGTGGCAGGGGCTCCGGGTAGGAGAGCAGGTAACATGTGGCCGCTGATACTGCCAAAAGAGGAGGTTTTCTCCTATACGGGTAGGGGTAGGAGGGAACCTTCCTATCTGGGAGCCATGGGTTTTGCCCCCAGGCTCCCTGACTCTCCAAAGGGCATTCAATAAAAATTGAATCCTATCACTACACAGATTCCCTTGCTCAAAAGCCTCAGTTGGCTCCATGTCACCTATGGACAAAGGCGTTCTCTAGACTTTGCTTTCCTGAGGCCATGATTCCTCCAGCGGGGGTGAAAGCTGGTTCTGTGAGATGAGGGGAGGAGAAAACCTTCTCACCCCTTTAACGTGTACAACACAGATATGCATACAGGACTGAAGCAGATACGCGGTATGTCTGTGGTATTAAAGTCTCATGCGATGGAGCAATTAGGAAAGCCATGGCTGTGGGAAGTGACAATGAAATGAATGGTTGAGACCCTGCCAGTTTTCTTGCCCTCCGCACTGTGGACACTTGGCCCAGGTTGTTCTTGGGGGTGGGGCTGTTTCTGTGTGTTGTAGAATGTCGACAGCATCTCTGGCTTCTACTTCTCAGATGCCAGTAGCACCCAGACCTTCCTCCTGAGTTGACAACCAAAAATGTTTCCTGCATTGCCAGATGGGGGCGGGGGGGGGGGTGCTGGCAAAATCAGCCCCATTTGGGAACTCCTGGAATACATGAGGCCATTCTTTTAAGTGCTCACGAAATGATAATTCTATCACAGGGCTTAGCAGAGTTGGATTTTTATTTTATTTTATTATTTTATTTTTTGGGGGGGAGTAAGGCTGCCTTTTATCTGGAGCAATAAATTCTGAAGGGGCCAATCAGGTCTACAGTTGCAAAGCAGAATGGCAAAGCAAAAGGAGAAACCCGGCCATGCCAGTGTTAGAGGCCTTTGCGTGAAGGTATCATCAGGAGTGGGGAGGGGCTTACGGAGACGAGCCAGAGCGCCTGGAAACGTCCATCTCTCTTTGTGTCCGGAGAGGCCTCATTAAATTTCGTGACTGCGCTGGTGGAATTTGACTTGCAGCTGCGAAATTCAAGGCCTCCCTGGGCCTCTCGTGGATGGGAAGCCAGGGTAATAAATGGCCTCTGCTTCCCGGCCTGGGTTGCAGGCCTTGGGAGGTGACGCCCTCAACATCCCACTCCAAAGGGTGGAGAGCTGGGGGTCCCCACACGGATCTGTATATGGGGCTGAGCGATTTCCATCGGGTAACACCGCCTGGGAGTCAGTGATGTTAGGCTTCTGCTTAATCAAAAGGAAAATAAAATCAAAACTGAAATAATCCCTTATGCCCCACATGATACTTCTAAAAACTAATGTATGGTTTATTTGGTTGATAAATCGGAAGCAGGATGGATTCATTACATCGTACTTGGACCCGGTTCTGGAGAATGAAGCCTCATCTCACTGAAACATTGGAGTCCGAGCGATCCCTCCTTTGCTAAGGCTCTGGAAAGCTCGTGCAGAATGAAGCGTGTGTTAGGGGAGAACCCACGTGCTGTTCAATTAAGATGTTTATTGATGTGACACATAAAACTCTCCTATTTTATTATCTGGACCGGGAGGTGGTTATTTATTTAACTGCTTTGCTTCCGTGCTTCTGGGGATTCCTTCGAGATGGTTTTTCTCTAACAGTAATCCAAAAGAACAGGTCCTCTGACGAGTTGGTCTTCTTTCTCCCCCTTCTCCCTGGATCCTAGGATCAATGAGGTTGAGTTGTCCTGCTATGTGTTTTTGATTTCTGACATCACGTCGCACCTACAGGTGCAGAAGTGGGGAGAGGGCACTTTCTGGATGCAAGATGTTTTTGGAAAGGTGGGGGATTTTAGGGGATAATTTTAAACATTCAACATAACTGTTTGTGTGCGTTTCGCCTTACAGGGGGAAGAACACCAACTAACAATATGGTTATCTTGACGTAATCCTCAGATGGGTAACGTTACATGAAATGGATAAGCCGAAGGAGGGGGAAAAATTC
Source organism: Canis aureus (assembly GCF_053574225.1). Lineage (NCBI taxonomy): Eukaryota > Metazoa > Chordata > Mammalia > Carnivora > Canidae > Canis > Canis aureus. The sequence goes on along the minus strand of NC_135613.1, from coordinate 16,484,605 downwards.
TGCACACGTCTATTTCCCTAGTTGGAGACAGAAATGACCCAATTCTGTTTTACCAGTGGAAGCAGGGGCCCTGAGCTCGAAACTCTGGTGCTGCTGGTGCTCCCACCTTCTTGCCTCCGCTCCCCTCTCTGCAGAGAAATTTGTGTTGGAAGATACCCAGACTTAACTTTCATTTACTTTTTCCTCGGGGACAGATTTCTCAATCAAACTCAGGATTCAAACTTTCTTTTGCTAAGACAGTGCTTTGGGAGACAAAACAAAGCAAAGCAAGGCAAGGCAAGGCAAATGATAACAAAACCCTGAAGTTTGTTCTCATACAATTAGGGAGATCGAGACAGAAAGAAAAACACCTTCTTCCAAAAAAGAAAGAAAGAGAGAGATGAGCCTTTCAATTCATCAGACACATTGTTACAGATGTCTGAAGACATCATCAGATACTTTAAAAACGTACAAAAGTTCATTTTTGGTTAATTATTTAGTACCTCTGTTTTGTGTTGTTAAAGGAAAAAAAAAAAAAGTGAAGACCATTCTAGAAAAATTCTATTTCTCTTCCCTTTATCACCTTCCCGGTCTACCCAGCTGCTTCTACCAGGGAACGTAAGTACCCAAATGCCACCACGACAGCCCGACTTTTGCAAAGCAGCTTAATTACTCATTACGAGATTCCATCAACACAAGCTCCGGTCTGTGGTTTTGTAATAAGGGCCGTTATCTTTCCTTGGATTTTCACTCCTTCATAAAGGGGGATTGTGGCAGAGATTTCCGCAACCCCACTTTATATGGGAAGGGAATGAGAGGATTTTAATGCATGAATTTGATGTCATTAACAATGCTGACAGCTGTTTAATCCCAGTGGAAACAACAGCTGAGTCCCAACTGCAGGAAAAATAATTAACTCTTCAGTGCGTTCCGCGGAAGGGATCGCATGAATCAATTACGTGTCTCGTGCCTTACCTGCAGTTTTTGTCCATTACTCAGCCGTTCGGTTGGGAGGCTCTGGCACCGAGACGATGACGGGGCCCCTTGCAGGCTCAGAGACTTGTTAAGTGCAGAGAACAGATTCATTAAATGGGCCTCTTCTAAGTTTGCCGTTAATTAAAATTAAGAACCATTTTTTTATGTTTCCACCGAATCACAGAGCATGATGATCTAAAGCAAAGGGAAATAATAAAGTAGGGGCCCTGGGTGACCCAGTGTCAGGGAGGAGAAGGTGGCTGAGCTGAAAGGAGAAGAAAAACAGGCTCTGTGGCCGAAACAGAAGCACGGGGCGGGATGTGCAGTGCCCGTGCTACTTTATGACATGTGCCATTTAATTTAAATGGAACATTTAGACACCTGCCAATGACTGTAAATTTGCTACTTTTTCACCCTTCCTGCCCCCCCCCGCCCCCCGAGATAGATGATCAGTCTCTCTCTTCGAGGCTTCAGGTTCTTTTTCTTTCTTTCTTTTTTTTTTTTTTTTTTTTTTCATCCCTGCTTGCTGACATCCTTCCGGTGACTATTTCTACTGCTTTTAATTTGTAAAATATTACAGATATAAATAATGTCTGATTAAGATCCTGCTTTGAAATATGTGGCGCTCACTTAACGGCTCCCATTTAATAAAGCACTCCTGGATCCTTTCCATTCATTTATAATGCGAGACTTTGAGCAGATGTCTTAAGTATTCAATGTTACAAACAGCAACATTACATGAATTTAAATTTGGCTCTTTGTCTGAACGCCCCTTCAAGCATGGCAGCTGATGTCCAGGGAGCCCTGTTTCATCTGGAAGCGATGCAGCTCTGCCACCTGCCCCAAGCTCCCTCCTCGCTGGTGCACAGTGTACAACCTGCTGTCTCCTGAGAGGTCTGGGGCTGCTGGGTGTAAGGGGAGACCCCCCGTCTGATCAGTTTGCCCAAGTGACAGGCGAAGGGAGAAGGTCCTATATCAACAGCAGGTGGACAAACTCCTACCCTGGCCTGGGCAGAACTGTGATGCTGTTTGAGTGCGTGCTTGCCATTCCTGGTAGATCTTCAGGAACAGACTAAATGTTCTATTACCCCGATTTTACTGATGAGGACAGTGAGGTCAAAGAAGAGAAATGCATCAGTTCTCTTTTGTTAATATTCCACCTAATTGGAATTTAACGTGTGTGTGTGTGTGTGTGTGTGTGTGTGTGTAAAATCCTCAAGTGAGGTTTGAAACTCAATATCATAAAAATGGGATACCAAATGTAGCTTAATGCCTGAACTGGGGGGAAAAAATCCTAGGGGATACAGGGGCTAAACCAACTATAGTTTTTCCCATCTAGCACATTGGTACTTCCTTTTTCTTCTATTTTTCTGGAAAGCATACTTTACTCCATTTGAGTCTGTGGGTCAGCTAGAGTGTTCCATTTCCTTTCTACACACCACCTTGGTCACCTAATTAAATAACCTGTCTCTTAACTGCAGTGATTGGCTCAGAGATAAAGCATATGATCCAAAGAGGCCTAGAATCTTCCCTGGGATGCCTATATTCTGCGAGCAGATATTAATATTGCAAGAAAAGGGTTCTGGTCTCTCTAGCAACCACCTCTCCCATAGGTAGAAGGATGCTGTAGAAGCAACCCACATAGAGACCACCATCGCCAAATAATGGAAAGAAACAAATAATCTGTTTATATATTTGAGCCATGGATCCTGCCTTCCCTGAAGCCACAATGCCAAGACATTCTATAGTATGTGAACCAATATATTTCTTTTGTCATAAGTTGGGTTTAATTGCTACCGAGAATTAGAGCTAATATGTAAGCATTGCTCCATGAAAGTTCTGGATATGGCATAGCATATACTATCTTTTTAAACTGTGGTCTCGAGTTAAATCTCAGCAAATTTTTCATTCTTCTGGCATCATACCATGTGCTTTCTGAGCTCTATGACCTTTCCCATGCTGTTCCTTCTACCTTGAATGTCTTACTCTTCTGCTTGCTTTCTTTTCTTTTCTTTCCTTTTCTTTCTCTTTTTTAAAGATTTTATTCATTCACTCATGAAAGACACACCAAGAGGGGCAGAGACACAGGCAGAGGAAGAAGCAGGTTCCCTGCTCAGAACCCTGGGATCACGACCTGAGCCAAAGGCAGACACTCAACCACTGAGCCACCCAGGTGCCCCTACACTTCCTCTTTCATACTTGGTGGTGTGAAAGATATCATTCAGGACCTAGATCAAACATAAGCTCTTGGTTGAAATCTTCCCTAGTTTCAGTAGATAGTATCAGGTTTCCCCATATAAGCCATGAGCTATTTAGAGCAAGAGTCCTGTCTCCTTCATTGTATGGCCTCAACAAGTACCATATGCCTGCTGGGCATGAGAACATTGTGACTGATATTATTAAAAAAATCACAGTGAACTAGAAACTCTGTCCTCAGGAGGTTTACACTGTAGAGGGTGGAGACAAAGAATCAAATAAAAGTACTAAAGTACAGGGAAGACTCTGATTATATAATTGAGTCAACATGATGATGTGGAGCAAATGGCTTCACAGGGGGCAGTGAGAGAAGTAGGATGCTTGGGGTGAAGGCCGCAGGCTAGTTCTTTGTGTTGCTCACGCCACATCTGGGTTTCTGTTCCAGTCCAGACTTAAGTGGGTCTGTCTGGGGGACTTGAGTCTTAGGTTGAATTACATCATGGCTTTCAAACTATTTTTACAGCTTTATAGGGAATATAGTTTGCCTATTATACAATTCACCCATTTAAATGTAAAACTGTTTTCAGTATACTCACAGAGTGGTACTATCATATCTACAACAATTCGAATCATTTTTAGCATCCCCAAAGGAATCCTACTTCCTTAGCTGTGATCCCTCAGTCTCTCCAAACCCTCCTAGCCCTAGGCAACCACTAGTCTACTTTCTGTCTAGCTCCTCTGGACAATTCATATAGATGGAATCATAGGGTCCTTTTTGACTGGCATCTTTCACCTAACAATGTTTTCAACACACTATTTTGTTGTTGTTATTAAAGTAGCAGGAAACCCTTTTTGTCATGAATAGTATCTTAGGTATAATACAATGGAAGATAAATAATAGAAGAATGGCTTTGATTGAAAGAGTAGGATGAAAGCTCTGAGTTTTACTTTCTTGACTTTGTCTCCTGAAGTACATAAGGACAAGAGCCACCGGACAGGGTAGTTAGGCCACTCACCAGGTCCCAGGCAGTCCGTCTGGACATAGAGTTCTATTTCCTTGCACTTTTGAAAGCAGGAAAATCTGTGCTATTTCAGATCTTTTTTTTTTTAATTTTTAAGAAACTGCCTTCTCCAGGAAGGGGTATTATGTGACAAACATTCCAAGTCCCTTCTTATGGTAATACTGCACTTTGCAAATGGCTCGGATCCAATCCAATTGAACATAATAAAATGAAACAATCTGTGCTATCTCCAATAGCTTTAATCTTTACCATGCTAATGATTCCTAAAACCAATGAGCATGGTTTAAAAAAAAAAAAAAGGAAGAAAAAGAAGAAGAAGAAAGAAAGAAAAGACACATTCTGCTCTCCTGTTATCAGCCTTCTTGGCAGCTGGAGCTAGTGCTTATTGTCACCATCGACAGGGTCCTTGGGAAAATCTCACCCTTCTGCTTTGAGGTTAAAGTTTACGTGTGAAATGAACTGGTCACAGTCATCATACTGTCCCTCTGCTCATGATAGTTAACAATGAAACACAACTGCACCCATAATTAAGATTGCTGCCCCATTTTGCAATGTTGGCGAGAACTCCTCCGGGAACGGCTTGGCCACCACCAGAACCTGGCCTCTTTGGCAATTAGCAATGGCACTTTCTGTCCAGCCACACTGAATGCCCAGTCTCAGTCCTCTTATAGGGTCTGTATGGGTAGGACCATGGGGTATAGCTTCTGGATAATCTGGAAATAACCCATCCATTCATTCACTCACCATGCATTCATCTTTACAAATGGACCATCTCCTACAGACCATGCACCATGCCAGGAGTTGGAAATGAAGGGATAAGTAAGACCCGATCCTTGCTCTTAAAGAACTCAGAAGAACGGAAGATTAAACACACACACACACACACACACACACACACTTCTGATAGACTGGGGGTAAGTACTAAATGATACGTAAGAACAGATGACTGGGAAGGAAGTCATGAGTTGAAAGATGGTTTTCAGCTACCTCCTCCTCCTTGCCCTACTGTTGCTGTAGTGCCCCAGGGTGCAGTAATAGAGCCTGTTTATGTGAAGCCACTCCTATCCTGTCTTCCCACTCCCCTGCTCTTATAGACTCCCACAGGTTTGGAGCTCTATGCCACTGCCTATAGCAGCCTGAGGTAGCTCCTGATGGGTCACAGTGACTCTTCATCCCATCGTGGGATGTATGGATATGGGGACCTAACACCCACCTGAATCTCACAAGTCAAAATTATTTGGTTCCAGTCTTGCCCCTTCCTGTGCTATTGACCTCAACCTCAATAGCATACGTGATCAGGAGTGGTTACTTCCTAATTGTTCAGGGGTGGATTCACCCACTTGAACATTTTTTGGGCCATGACTTTACCTCCCTTCTTCCAGATACCATTCACTATTAATAGGCTTCTCAGAGAGGCAGCTAAGCTTGGGAAAACAGGCTGAAGCACACATGGGATACCTCAAGGGCTGGTGTGTAACCAGGGAGAAAGTTCTAACAGGGTAGAAGTTGAAACAATGGATCAAGTGGAGACTTTGGGTGAGTTTTGTGTATTCTACAGGTCCTTCTCCCATTAAGGCAGTAATAGTCGTTAATAATAAAAGTAACAGGTCATATTTACTAAGCCCTTACTATGTGCCAGAAACATCCTACATGCTTTATATATATTAACTCGTTCGATCCTCACAACACCTCCATAAAGCAGGTATTATTATTTTTCCTGTTTCCCAGATTTGGAAACCAAGGCACAGAATAGTTCAGTAATCTCCCCAAAGTAGAACAGGAGGTACATGAGATTTGAACCCAAAACATCATTTTTGATGATACTGACACATCATTATAATAATTGCACAATATATTTAAGACCCTTTAAAAAGTGTATACTCTTTGACTCAGTAATTCCACTTCTGGAAATCTAATCTTAGAAAACAGTCGAATTTTATATATTATATTTATTAGTTCGAAACACTCACATGTTACTTTTTAGCCTTATTCATAATAAGTAAAATCTGGAAGCTATCTACATTTTCAATATTAGGGGAATGGTTCAATAAACTACAGTAATAGCCAATAAATGGAATTTATAGCCATCATTAAAAATGATATTCATGAAGAGTCAATAATATCCTGGAACTGTGTTGTAACGTTAAGGTAAAATGCAGAGCTGAACCTTCTCTTGGTATGATCAAACTATGTTTGGAAGCTCGGGTGGGGAGTGTACAGTGAAAAAAAGAAATGTTTTCCGTTTGGTTCCATCCAAAGGAACTATCAGGAAACAATTTGTTTCTGGCATATCTACTATCTCCTCTTAACCCAGTGCCTCAAGAAAATTCAACCTAGTACTTTTATTTTTTTCTGAGATATTTCACGTGGAAAAATAAATTATATCAGTGGGTTTAATATCTCAGTTGGATAGGTAAAGCTAGGCTCTTTAGCTCATAGGAAAGAAAAGAAACCAAGCAAAAAAAAAGCTTTGAATTCTCAGACCTGCTCACACAGTATATCTGGAATTGATGAGGCACAGAGATATCACCTGGAGATAACTTTTTCCGCTTGTTCACAGGCTCAGAACCAAATCACAGCACCTCCTTCCTCCAGCTGTACTTTGGAGCAAATTGAGTCCAAATTAGATCACCTGTTTCGTCCAATTGTATAAACCACGGCAATACCGTTTGGGAAAATCTAATAGTCTTAATCTAAGAACTGCTCCTGTGCCCACAATAGAATCAAACAAATAATCAATAAGCCTCTAGATATTATAACATCATTGAGTGAAGAGATAGAGAAGAGCCGAGTTTGTGTTTGCAGAGTACTGCTTACATGGAATCAAATCACAATTCAGCAAGGACAAAACAAACAATAGCACCAACAAACTAGGTAGAGAAATACAGTTTGTTCTATAGACGTTAATGGTTCCAGAATCTTCTACTGGAAAGTGTGAGACTGTGAATCTGAATGAGGCAGGTATCTTCCTAGGCATTTAAAGGTGTCTTTCAATCATCAGTAATAACTGTGGCATTTTATTATCATCCCCATTTTACTGTTGGGTAAATTTGAGGTTCAGGTTAGTTCGCTTGCCCAAAGTCAAACAGCTGGTAAATGGCAGAGGTGGGCACTGAATACAAGCTTTTTAACTCAAATGAACGTGACTTATATGCTGGCAAACTGTCTTTAAAGTCAGCCACCATCCAGGATGATCTGCTCTCTCCATAAACTTAGGCAAATTGATAGTATCTACAAGGCTCAGTTTCTGTATCTTAACATGGAAGTAACATGTATGTATACATGTCAAGTGTTTCGTGCTGTGTCTGGTACAAATTCATAATAAATGCTGGTTCTTAATAGTTTTTTCATTACATCACTCTAATTATTTTTAAAAAAAAAGCATGCCCTAAACAAAACCGTAAGCAAATACCAAACTCTAGTTCAATAACACAATAATGAAACACCTGCTTAAGTGTTTAGGTGTAAAGTGACTGCAACTTATCTGGAAAGGAATCAGGAAATAACGGACGTTGGGATGGATGGCTAGAGGGATGGAGGGACAGAGGGATGGATAAATGACTAAGATGTAAGTAGAAAGATGTTAATTGCCAAATCCAGGTAGTGCATAAATGAGCATTCACTATACAATTCTTTCTTCTTTTATACATGTTTGACTTTTTCGTAATCATAAAATGCTGGATGGATGGCCTACTACACAGCAGTAGGGAAGAGCGAAATGCTGTGGATGAATCACATGGCACAATGAGGAGCAAAAGCAGCCAGACACTAATGAGTGCATGCTGGATGGTCCTCTTTATATAAAACTCAAGAAATTACAACCGTGGTCAGCTCTCGATGGTGACGGGATTTACTGACTGGAAATGGGTATAGGTGAGCCTTCTGGGATGTTGGAAATGTTCTCTACTTTGATCTGGGTGGTGTTTACACAGGTATGTAAATAAGTTACAGGTGTATAAATTCTTTGGACTGTCTCTAATCTGTGCGCACCTTACCATATGTATGGTACGCCTCCAGTCAGATCCTGATTCAAGCAGCTCACATTTCCTGAATGTCCTCCTCTGCCCGTGGCTGGCATTCTTTTGAGGCACTTTCTGATGCATTCACTTGGAAAACCATTTCAGAGAATTGTCTGTCAGAATACATTATTTAAGCCTTTAAACGCGATGTGAAGCAATCTCACTTTCTTGGAAAATGACTGTCATCCCCGAGAGTAAACTTGGCCTACAAGGAGATCACCAATGTGTGAAACTCCTCAGCTACCTAGGAGCCCTTGTCCAGCATTTTTGGGCCTTCTTTTCTCTCCTCTACAGTCGTATTATTAAAAAGAAAAAAAAAAAGGTACCTCACTGACCCCAAATTTCTGTCCTCTGGCATGCGATTCAGCTATCAGGAAGGAGCATGGAGAGGCCATGTCCAAATAATCCCACATGGAGAGTCACCTAGAGGGTGAACATCCTGGTCAAAGGCTCGCTCTACCTCTCTACTCTGGGAAGAAACACTCCAGTTCAGAGGACAAACCTCTCTTTTTCATTCACCCCAGTATCATCCCTTTCCAAAGCTTCTGTATGGCCTGGCTCAATGGATCACAGGTAGAAGGCACACGCAGGCTTCTTCAGGATCATCCCCAAAGTAGGTCCCAATGGGAGAGAGGAGAGCTGTCGCCACTGGCAACAGAGACCTGGCCACCAACTCTCTCCCAAATCCTTTCCCAACTGCCTTTGATATGAAGTTGAAAGCAGCACCTTCCAAATGCAGGCAAAATGGAACTACATAATGATTTCTGCAAAATCAGCAAAATAGAAGATATTGTAGGAATAGAGATGAATTGTGATCCAGGGGGGCAAGACTACCCACACCATGATAACCTGGGGTACTGTATAAAAAATATAGATCTGCAAGGTTCCAGAACTACTGAATCAGAGTCTTTGGGAATGACACCCCCAAATATTCTTATTTTAATAAGTTTATACTGAGGATTCTCTTGCATGTGCAAGTTTGAGGATCAGGGCTTCTTTGTAAAGATTTTCTTAAGGGGAACAGGACCTTTCATTCATCTCTTCACCCACTCATGCAACCATCCATCAATCCATCCATTCATTCAACCATCCACCCATACATCCATCCATCCACGCATCACCATCCACCCATCCATGCATGCATCCATCCATCTTGTAACTACATGTCTACCGCATGTTTTCTGTGTGCCATGCCATAGACTGCACCTTCCTTATTGGTCAAAAACACAATTTCTTTATACCAGTGAGTTTTACAGAGAACACACCAATTTAGCCACTTTTAACTATATGATCATCAGTCTAATCATGTAATCATCATTGCCAAAAATACTTATAGTGGTAATTTCCCCATTTTTCTCACCAGTCTATATAAACCTGTTTTCAGATAACACCTATTCTGTATGAAAGACTGCCTGGATTTTAGCGAGAGTGTGATCTGGAACAAACCATTTTAGCTTGAGTCTCTTTTTCAACGGAACTTGTACCTTCAGCTAAGAACACCCAAGTCTTATGGGTCTGTAGGTTGGCAAGTACAGAACTATGGACCTGATTACTTTCTGAGATGTACAATTACAAAGGGTAATTTATTTCCCCCAAAGATACTCTATGGAGAATATGCTATAGATTTCTTCTGTTACTAGGAAGTTAGGGGATTTGGGTACGAAATCAAAGTCATAGGTTCTGAGTTCTGTATCTTTAACATAAAGTCTTCAAAACATTTGCGTGTGTGTGTGTATGTGTGTGTAGTGTGTAATAGATATGACAACTGAGACAGAGATTCAATAAAAGATTATGCCAATTTAACAAAAAAATAAATAAATAAAGCAACTAAATTAAAAAGAACTCCCAAAGCTAGATATGCTCCTTTTGGATTAACTGCTGTATACCTCTGTCATAGATTCATATAACCCAGTGGCTGATGACATAGGAATTATTATGATTGCTGCACTGTATTGAGTTTCTTTATTTAGCTCTCTGTCCCCTCCAGATTGTAAGATCTGAGAAGGCAGAGACCATTTTTCTCTTTCTTACCAATGGATCTGTTCCATGCCTGACAGTGCCTGACTCAATAAATATCTAAGTCATGGATGTATGTCCTTCCCTGGTAAGAATGTGACAAAATGAGACATCATTGTGATTCTCAATGGCTTCGATCTAAAGCAAGTGAATGATTTCCATTGAGTAAGAGTCTCCTTTCATGTTAAGTAGTGAGGTTGCTAGAGAATAAGCCTCCGTGACTAAAGAATGAGTAACATCAGCCAGGCACTCAGATTTGTTGTTGAATGTACCACAAGACAAATACTACACAAGAAGATTGGGAGCCCTGGTCCTATCATTTTCTGTCATTCCTAATCAGAAGTAAGGTTATCTTTGACCTGTGACCTTAATCATGGCCAGTTTGGTGGCCAAGTTAGGTATTTGCAATTCTTTATACCAAAACGTGAGTAGCTGGGATTAGTCCTGCTGCCTGAGTATCGTATCTGTTGCACAATCAACAACATACTGCCTTTCTCCTCACCGCTATGACATTTGACCCACGAGTGGCTCGTTAAACTAGTCTGGCCCATCTACGCACCATATACCCACTAACCAAAGGCACGGACACCACTGGTATCTCCTATAATCATCCAGGAAGGTTTCTCTTCACACATGCCTTTTATTCCTAATCTCAACTGCAAATTAGAATCACCTAGGGAGCTTTTAAAAATCCTGATGCCCACGGTATAACCTAATGCAGTTAAGTCAGGTTCCCTAGAGGAAGAACCCAGGCATTAGGATTTTATTTTTTACAGTTCCCAGTAGGGTTGAGAACCACTGATGGAGCACATCTTTACCCCATTTTTCTCAGGTTTATCAATTTGTGACTCTTGCCCAGCAAGGTTACCAGGCCTTTCGATGTCATATTTATATGAGGTCTCATTGGTGTCTGGACCTCCACTGTATTCTACAGACTTTGAAAAGTTCTTTGATCTTCAACAAGCCTTCATATTACACTGACATGCTAGAGGTGGGTAGGTAGATGGATGGATGGATGGATGGATGGATGGATGGATGGATGGAAGTAGGGATAGACGGATGTGTAGACAGATGAAAGGACAGATGGAGGGACAGTTGGACAAATGAATGAATGGCTTACCCTGTGAAGACTTTTATTATAACATCTGAATTACTCTATTGTTCTCCTCAAATGTTTGTGTTCCCTGCCAGAATTAAAATTCCATAATACAGAGACCTTGAACTTATTTGTCCTTGGTTTCTCAGGGCCTAGCATAGCACTTGGCTGGTGGGCAGGTACAGCAACAGGTGAAAAATATATGCCTTTTGAAGATAAATAACTTTAGTTCAATACTCATATTTGTAAGTCTATCCAATATCCTTCTAAGAATAGAATTTCTTGATAGGAGAGGAATGAAATCTTGAAATACAGGTGTGCCACTGACATTTTACTTTTATATTGCATAAAGAAATATCTAATGGCAAGTTCTAATAAAAAATTCTAATTGGAAGATAGGATTATTGATCTTAAGGCGAAGTGAGTAGATAGCATTTTTAATATTGGATTATTTGGATAATAAGTATCTTCCTATAGAATTCCCTCTTTTCATTGATGAGAAAACTAAGGACTAGCAAAATGACTTGTTCAGTGTTTTGAACACAGAACTATTGCCTCCCAGTCCATGTTATTCTTTTGAATCAAAGGAAGAATTTTTAAATTGCCTAACTCTCTTACTCCTCACTCTCTGCCCCAAGCATGGCCCATTTTCTGATCAGACTTTCCAAAGCAGCATCAATGACTTGGTATTTTTTCATTAAGCTACTTAGATTCCAATGAGACCTGAAAAACTATTTATGCTATTATATTTGGGTTGTTTAAGAAAAAAACAGAAAGCTTTTGGTTGTACTACCTGGCGGTGTGAGGACTGACTTCCGTTTGTAATGGGAGAGGTACATCACTGTAAAAAATACAGTTCGGGTTACTTTGGAAAGTACAAGGCACCATAACTTTCCAAATTGGCAAAAACTACCTGCTATGGATTGTAGTAAAGTGTGTTTTTAAATTATTTCAGAACCATAAAACCTCTCCATAGAGAGTGCTTTGAAACTGCAAATTAAATATAGAACATCTATGAACTGTATCCATTTTTACAGTAAGTATATATTTCCATGGGGGTTTGTACCATCTTTTTTGTCTAGTTACACTAGTTAATAATGCAGTGAATTTGCAGTAATAGAGTAAATGTTATTTTGATGACACTATTTGATTAAATTAAAGATGACATTAAAAGGACCATTTCAATAAAGAACTGAAATATCCAGAAGTAACCCGGGCTGAGTGTTTAAGTCAGCGAGTCTGGCGGCCTTAAAAGGACCAAATGGAATTTCCTTCACTGTGTGAATGATGAGCAAGTTAAGGAACAATAGGACCAAATAATATATGGGAGAATATGAAGGCTCTGATTCCGAGACCCAGGCAATTTTAGTTATTTGAGGCAGGTATGCTACTCGCAAGAAAACAGCTCCTGTGGCCTTGGGTAAATGCAGAAATGCATTAAGTAAAACGAAAGCGAGAGGGCACTGAGATTTGCAGGAAAATGTGCTGATGTGGTGATGGTGAATTGAGTTGTCGCACAAACAAAAGAGAGGGAAGAAGCGGGAACAGCCATGCCGCCCCCCACCTGCCTCACCCCCCATCTTCTCTGCAAATTCACAAATGCACGAATGGGACATCCACACCCATGCAGGGAAATCCTTGAGATTAAAAAGGGAGAAGAGAGTCCTAATTATTTCTTTCAGGCCTCTGTTCATATGGTGCTTGCCAAATAAAAGTTCTTTTCCTGAGTGAGAGGCTCGCATACATAAATCAAGCGGCTGTTTGAAAATCCCATGACTTAAGTTCTTAGAGATAAAATCTATCTGAAGAGACAGCCCTCAGCAACGTGACTGAGTTATGAATCACGGGCGTTTCACCAGAAAGAAGATCTAAGATTAAAGGTGTGTAGTGGCTGAAGCCCCCAGTTCCCACAGAAACACCTGCTCTGGTCTCAGCTCCAAAGACAGGTGACATCTCTATACATCCCTGCAGTGGGCCGCTGGCTGTTGACAAGTTCAAGCCCAAAACACTCACATTTGTGATTGTTTTTACAACTAAAGAGAAAAAAAGAAGGAAGGAAGGAAGGAAGGAAGGAAGGAAGGAAGGAAGGAAGGAAGGAAGGAAGGAAGGAAAGAAAGAAAAAGAAAAGAGAAAGAAAAGACCTTAGCTCCAGCGAATATAATTCTTCCTTGTGATCCCAAAAGAACATCATTAGATACTAAGTTTTTCTCAGATAATTCATCTGCTCATCATGCATGTCGGTATCTCAACACAACTATTTATTTCCTCACAGAAAGGGATGGTGGTGTGGTTTGTTAGAAAAGTCATGTGGCCCCATGTCAGTAAATATTTCCTCTTTAAGTGCAAATACCTCAGAATGCAATATTCGTGGTGTATTTGACTTTCTGAGTATAAACCTGGAGTGTTTATTATCTTCGCAGCAGTGAATCACTTAGAGACAAAGGATGATATAAAACGTCACTTCAGACGAGTCTATTAAGTAAAGCACATGATAACAAATGTTATGATGCTGAGATCTTTAAGACTGAACAGAATCCTGGAGCGGCCGGCAGATTTGTTCTTGTCGAAGATACCCACATACTTGCAAGGACTGCAATTACTCAGAAATGATGGCAAACCCTCTTTAGGAAACATCCTATTTCTCAGAATTTTGAGTGGCTCAAACCCATGTGTTTGAGATATGCCCCTTGAGAGTTTCTAAGCCCACTCTAGCTCTGGGCAATGCTTGGGAGAGCCCAAATTTCATGTTTGTGGTACACTTTCAAAACTCAAAAACTCAAAAAGAATTTCTGATGCTTCCTCAACACACACACACACACACACACACACACACACACACACACACGTGAAAATAGAGGATTTTTAGGGCAGTGAAACTACTCTGCATGAAACCACCATCATGGGTCCGTGTCATGATCCTTTTGTCCAAACCCCCAGAATGAACAATGCCAAGAGTGAATCCTAATATAAAGTATTGGGCTTTGGGTGACAATGATGTGTCAGGATAGATTCGTTGATGATAACAAATGAACCTACTTTGGTGGGGGATGCTGATGGCGGAGAGGCTGTGCTTTTGTGGGGTTGAGGGGATATGGGAATTTCCCATACTTTCCTCTCAATTTTGTTGTAAACCTAAAACTGCTCTAAAAAGCAAAGCTCATTTAAAAAAAATGAAAACAGCTTTAATAAAAAGCATATTTGAAAAACTATGGTGGTAAAGACATCCAGTTATTATTATAACTTCAGCACATTGTCTTTATGTGAGGAGAACTTGACTGAAGTCTGTACTCACGTGTTCCAGTAAAAATAGAATCTGAGACTCTAGAACTTGTATCTCCTGCTCATCTTGAGTTTTCCCGGAGTGTCACAGCACAAGCCTGACCAATTTCACTGACACCGTATGTAGAGAAAAGATCTATTTTAGGTCGTGAGGGCCATTTGGTGGTCCACTTGTGAAGATGCACTGAGGCTACTTCTCCAGCTCATCAGAACCAGCCCAGATCTCTGACACCTAGTCTCTCCTCCTGACCCTTTGTAAATAAAGTATCTTCTCTTCCATGGGGCAAATCCTACACAGCTTTCAATAGTCATCTCCTCTCTGTAGAGTTCCCAGATCAAGAAAGAACAAATTGAGCAAGAATCTGTGCTCCTATGGCACTTTATGTCACTTGTATTATCACCCCCACCCCATCCTCACCTCCCAGGTCAATAGACATTTGCTTATGTGCCTGCGCTCCTGTACCAAGAGGTCCTCGAGGCCACAGTGTGTATCTTAATTGTTCTTATTTGTGTATCTATTTCTGGTTCCTGGCAGGGGCTTGGCATGTCACAGATGCTCACAAGTACAGAAGGGTAATTGGACATTTGGGCAGCTACATGATTTCTAGCAAGCCACTTGAATATCAGTACAGATTTTCAATAAAATATAAAAATTCCACCATTCATCTAACTATGCATCATGTATCCATCTATCCAACCACTCATCTGTACATGTATTCATCCATCCATCCATCCATGTAACCGTCCATTTGTCATCCATCCATCCATCCATCCATCCACCAAAAAAAAAAAATGTGCAATAATACCTACTCTGGCATGCCTTTTTATGGGTGATAAAAAGAAGATGTCTAGAAAAAGAGTAAGATATAGTCCTTGCCTTGACATATGTTGCTGCTGAATAGAAGAAATAAAACATGAAGGCAAGGACCATATCTTGTCCATCTTTTTGTCTCCTGCGGTGTCTTGCACAGAGACTTTATTCAGTAGCACTCAGTAAGTGGTGAATTAATGCATGAAAAGAAGTACAACACAGAACAGTAAATGAAAAATAAATGTCAAATAAATGCAAAAGACAGAATGCTACAGAAGAGTGGAGGGTGGGTTGATCATGGCCAGCTGGGCTCCTCAGAGAAGGTGGAATTTGAGCTGGGACAGAAGGGCTGGCTCACATTTGGAACAGGGTGATGAGAGCAAGGCATGCCAGAAAACAGTTTACCCAAGCATGCATGCATGCAGCCTCTGCTTCACGGCTCATCACAATGCTCAGCACAGAGGAGGACCTCAATACATGCTTGTTTTGTTTTGTTTTGTTTTGAAGTGAGGTACACCTGCCAGGCCGAGCTGGGCATTAGGCAAAAAGGAAGGGGACCAAGTTTCTGCCCTCAGAGAGTCTCCTGGGACAATCCTGGAAGCCAGTGTAAACTGGGGGTGAGAAAGATGGTGGTATGTACCATCAAACAGTGGTTTCAACTGCACAGTGTAGAGTGGAGGTCCTAAAGGGACTGCTGATGAATAGGTTTCTAATTTGACTAAGTTTGAATATTGTGTTTGCAATTAGCAGCATCCATTTGCATACAATTAGTGTGTAAAGCCCTTAAAAAGTTTGTTCCCTAAGTAGGTTAAATATGCACACACCCTCCACTGCAATTGTGCCTGCAGTAGTGATTTGTTGCATGAATTTATTATCCTATGTAGACTAAGAATGGACTTCGGCCCAGTTGAGGTCCAAAGGACAACGCTTGCATTCTATTGGCCTGACTGTTCAGAACGAGGGTTGGATTTTCCAAAGGCTCCAACTTAGGAGGGCTGAGTGTCAAGACTGGTCATGTGTGGTTGAAGCGCACAGTTACTCAGCACACAGTCAGTTTCACCACAACTACCACCAACACCACCACCACCAACTACTACTATTCCTAGAAGAAGAAAAAAAATTCCAAGAAAACAAGGCAAAATCATGCAAGTGAGTGAACTGTCATGAACATTTCTGGGCCTTTGTTGGCCCGCGTATCCATGATCCAGGTTCAGCTTTCCCTTTGGTTCCTGCTTCCCTTCACAAAGCCAGAATTATTCTGGAAGCCCAAGCAAGTATCTTGGAAACAGCCTAATTCACTCACTCCTTCCATAAATATTTATTGCCTGCTGAGCCCTCTGTCCAGGCATGAGGGAGATATTGGAGAATCAAAACAGACATGTGGTGTATGGAGCTTACAGTCTTGTGGGAAAAATAGGAATTGATAAATGAACAAAAATAAATGTAAAATCACAGCATTGCTCTCAAGAGGAAATGTGTGGACCTATGAGAACATATAAGAGAATTTAATGCAGCCCAGGAAGGCTTCCTGGAGGGACTGACAATTAAGTTGAAATACAAAGAAGGAGAAGCAAAGAAGGGGAAAGACCAGCATGCATAGAGGCCCTGTGGCAGGAGGCAGCAGGGGAAGTCCCAGAAAATAGGAGAAAGTCAGTGTGGTAAGAGGGCAAAGAATTAAAGTAAGAGCCATGAGCAATGAGATTAGGGAGGCAGGTAGGGGCTAGATCACTGGGTGGGGGGATTGTAGGTTATGTTTCAGGGTCTATCTTTATCCTAAGAGCAAGAGAATATCATTGGTGTGGTTTAATTAGGGGGGAGGAGGAAGAGGAATGGCATATCCAGATTTGAGTTTTGAGACGATCACATTGGCTGTAGTTTGAAAAATGGTATAAAGTGAAAACCATCTCCCCATCAGCCTCAACTGTGCCCCGTCTCTTTCCATAGCAAGAATACTGCTACCTACCCTTGGCATGCCCAGGCCAGGAACCGCCTCTTGTCCTGGTCAGACCTTCCCTGCCATTTGCAATCTTGGATGGATCCCATTGTGACTCCGTGTACGCCTCTCTCTCCATCCCCTTTCCATGGGCCCATGGCTGGTTCTCCTAACACCTGACTCCCAAGCACAAGACAAAATAGTCTTCCAGGTACAACAGTCTCCAGTTCTACTGGGGATAGGTCTAGACTGAGATCAACATCAAGTAAGACGGTCACTGCCTCTAGGAATGGGTATTGGGGTAGCACTCTTGCTGCTGTAATAGAGGTCTGTTATTTTCATCTTTTTAATAGTCATCCCGCTTTTTCCAGCAACGACATACCTACTTTACTCCATCCCTCACAATCTGTATGGCTTGTATCAAGTGATCTGACTCCCCAGCACCAAGGTGGACAGTGGTGTAGTGACTGGCTCAGGAGCCAACATGTGACCCAGGGAGGGCCAATGAGAGTCAGGTGCGGGACTGCAGGTGCCCTAGGGAAGGAGCCATACACACGGGTTCCTTGAATGTGAAGCATGTGGGCTCAGGGTGGCCTCTGCCTTCCTGGACTGACCCTGCCTGAAAATGCAGTTTACACAGAGGGAAGCTCAGCTGAAAGATGGACAGAAACAGAATTATGACAGTGCCATCTGATCACCTGCGTCTGATCGTGCCCAGATCTACTTCCTCGGTTTCCCAGGTCCAGGAACCAATAAACTCCTCTTTTTGTTTCAGCCTGTTTGAGATGGGTTTATTATCACTCCCAATTGAAAATAAAAACTTGAGTCTTATCTGGTCTCTTCTCATTGCTCTCCTGGGATTGCTGCCACCCTACCCACTTCTTGTCTGGGAGGAGGCTGAGGCGGGTGGGGTGGGGCAAAATTAGGGAGTTTGAGCAGGGTTGAAAGAACTCTCTCCAGTGCAGCCCTTCAGCCTTTGGCTAACCAACCCCCTGCAAACCTCGCATTAGAATCAGAGGGCACACTCAGAGCTGTGATTATGAAAGTCTGGCTTCCCCTAAAGGTGCCAACCTTCTCTGTTTCCCCAAGATTTCTTTTGAAAACTCCCCATTTCATCACTGCAAGTGTCTAAGAGGAACTATTATATTTAAATGCTTGCAGAAAGTGTGACCCAAATATAAAGGGTGTCCGCTCAAATTTTTACCCCACATTAATGGAAGTCATGTTAAGTCTTATCGTTTACGGGTTTAGAAATCCACAAATCCTAATACCAAAAACCTGTGTGTGCATATGTATGTGTGTGGTATGCCTGCATAGGAAAAAATTAGGCCTTGAAGAGCCAGGGTTAGGCTTTGTCTCTTCTTCTCAAATTCAAGTGCACCTGCTATAACTCAGCTTTCCAACCCAATATCCTATTTCATCAGGAGCTGATAAGACAAACAAGCCCCTTCCTCTTGGAACAATGGCATGCCACTGTGCTTTTGCAGGAACAAACACTGAAGAGCAGTCCACTATTCTTTTCCCTTTTCCTCAAGGAAATAACCACTGACTGACTAACTCCCCCTGTCCCACGCATCTCTCTCTCTCTCTCTCTCTCTCTCACACACACACACACACACACCCTCTATATAATGCATCCAGGCTGGAGACATTCAGCCCAAAGACTGGGAGGGAGTTTTGGAAAAGGATGGATGAGACTGACAATCTGTATCAACATGAAAGAACCCGGGGTCATTCTATCTCTCTTTTTTAACCCAAAACAAAACAAAAATCCCAAAACACATACAGTCTTCCATAGTTAAGAACTAAGTCTCTGTTGTTATCTCCTGAGTGGAAATGTTGGACTAAATCTTAGAGCTACAGAGCTCTGGAACACCTATAAACCTCAGTCCTCTCATCTGCCAAATGGGAGTGATATCATGAAGTTAAATAATGTGTGAAAAGCCCTTGGCGTATCTCTTGCCTGGCATGTGGGAGATGCTAAGTAAATACCGGTGTTGCTACTGAGAAGGCAGGTGTGAGAGCCAGACACTTAGAGAGATGTGAGGTGGCATGTGGAATCTCCAGGCGAGCCTTCTCAGGCCAGCACAATGAATTCCACACAATAAGGCCTTCGTCACTCAAGAGGAAAACCTTTGCCTGGTTGTTTTGGCCCTGCGGGGTGAATCTCAGGCGGCTGTGGCATTCAGCTTGGAAGAAGCCATACACACACCTCAGTGCTTTGTCCAGATGGAGTTAACATGAGACTTGGAGAGGGGATTAAAGAATAGAAACGTGTTCATCTGTGAAATTAAAAGTAGTACAGCATGACACACAACATTATGTGTTGGGGTGAGTCAAAAGCAATAATTAGGCTGAGTATGACTCTGAACACACTCATAATCAAACAAAAGCAATTCCACTGAATGAGGCGAGCCGATTCTCTTGGGAGGGGAAACAGGCGTAAGGGGCAGATGGACTAGGGATCAAGCTAACGGGACTGAGGCCTCAGCAGGACCTGCCCCCCTGAAAGGCCCAGGGCACTGTGGAAGCTTTGTTCACAGCCACTGCCAGTGACTGGACCATCAGCTTAAACAACACATCCGTTTATGTCTCATGGTTGGCATGGTCAAGTCCAGGCACAGTGGGGCTCCCAAGGACAAAGTGTCATCCAGCCAAGGTGTCAGGCTTCTTGCCTCCCATCTAGAGGCCTGGGGAAACAGTCTGCTCTGAGGCTCACTCAAACTACTGACAGAATTCAGGTCCATGTGGTTGTAGACCTGAGCTCCTATTGTCCATGAAGTTGTAGGACTGAGCTCCCATTTCCCTTGTGACAATAAGCCTGAGGTCCCCACTATCCCTATGGTTGTAGAAATGAGCTCCCCATCTCCCATACGGTTGTAGGACTGATCTCCCCATTTCCTTTTGGCTGCCAGCCAGAGCGAGCTCACAGCTTCCAGAGGCGGCCTCGTATTTCTCACCATGCAGTCCCC
This sequence comes from Canis aureus, assembly GCF_053574225.1. Lineage (NCBI taxonomy): Eukaryota > Metazoa > Chordata > Mammalia > Carnivora > Canidae > Canis > Canis aureus. The sequence continues at coordinate 16,464,307 of NC_135613.1, read as the reverse complement.
TCTATCTTCAAAGTCAGCAACAGCATCGAATCCTTGCCCTGCTTGCCATCTCTCTGCCTCCCCTTTTGCCACAGCCCTCTGATCCCCTCCCCTGCTTCCTCTTCTGCTCTGAGGGGCCCCTGTGATTCCACTGGACCGTCCACACCCTGAGAATCCAGAGGAATCCCCCTATTTTAAAGTCAGCTGATTAGTTACCTTAATGACACCTGTAAAGGCCCTTTGGTCATGCGACATAACCATGGCAGTAACACCAGGGAGGAAGGTCAGGAGCCAAAAGCCAGCCCACCACAGCCCCAGAAGTGGGTCCCCTGACAGACCAGAGCTGGCACCTCTCCCAGAGTGGGAACTCCCAGGGTTTACGCAGCCTAGCCACACAACGCAGCTGGAGAGATGAGGAGGCAGTGGGAATCAGGCCCCATGGGCATCTCTACAGCAGGGAGCAAGGGCTGCTGTGGGCGCCGGGACCAGTGAGGACTTGGGAGGGCTTCAAAAGCGAAATACTGTCTGACTTCCAGCCCTCTTGGAAGACTGCGTTTTTCAGCCTGGCCACCCAGAAAAGACACAGGTTCTGAGATCTGTGAGGCGTGAGTGCTCTATGCACCATCACAAAGTCGTTCAGCTAACTCCCACAAGGGTGACAGACCCTGTTTGTGGGGACAGGTCTCCTGGGCAGTAACAAAGAATAAAGAATAGCTACTAGGGCAACCGTGAGAGACCTGCAGCCTGCCAGGTACGGAGCAGAATGCTGCATTTCTAAAGCCCATGACACACCCAGGAGGTGGGCAGGATCACCCCCACGTTGAGTGGACGGAGGCCCAGGGAGGCTTGAGTAGGATGGGCAGGACGTGCCCAAAGCTCTGCTCTGCTGATCCTAGAGCCGACACTCACCCGCTAAGCCAGCTTGCAGGCTTGTGGGCCCATCGGGCATTTCTGTTCCTTCCTCCCTCTGCCTTTGACTTCCTCTGGAATGTCCTTGGACCCAACACCCAAGAAATAATGATTTAATTGCCGGTGTTTTTTCAATGACATAATTAAATATCCACCCATGAGATAAATCAACCTGAACCTGCTCGGAGCCGCCCTGGGATATTTTGGGGCTTCTTATACACATATTTTGGCTTTTGTGGATCTAAAATTAGGTTTCCAATTTTGGCCCTAGAGGCATGAGGTAAAAATTGTTATAAATAGCATCTACGTGCCACATTCTTTTTGGCTCTTTTTAAGGGGCTAAGTAAGGGGACAAAGTAATTACTTTATTGAAAAATGCAAGGGATTATCATCTGGTTTACTATGATCACGGGTTATCTGATTGCAGTGTGGAGTGGAAAGACACTTGGGCGTCCCTGGGACCTAAAGCCCCCCACCCAGCCCAGCATTCATGGGGTTGGCCCTCCGCTCCTGCAAGCAGGGAAGGGAGCACTCTCTCCCTCTTTTCATCTCCATTAACACTGCAGAGCAAGATGCACCTGTGCTGTAATAAATGCAAGGATACAGCTTTGGGGTGGGGGTGGGGGTGCGTAGAATAATAATAAATGCGGCTAGGGGCTAAAAAATGGTTTTTGAAGCTAATGACAGTGTTCCTGCCTTTATTGCTTCAGGCAGAAACAGGAAGTTAGAAATCTAAGTGGCTTGAGAAAATATAACATTTAGCAAACTCATTTGCTGGCCTCCAGTTGTATTATCCTAATTTATTTCATTGTTGTGGGGTTTTTTCTTTTGGGTACTTTTTTGATCTATTTTTAATGGAAGACTAATGTGCATTTCTCCCCCACCCCCTTTTATTCACAGGGATTTATTGAGCAGGAAGATATTTTTTTAAAAGAACTTTTCTTTTTTAACCTACTCCTTTATGGAGGCAAAGATGGGACCGACGGGGAGAAATTTGCACTTAGTAATCCATATTTAATGTCTCTGGTCCCGATTCCTAAAGCTTGATTTCACTTGAATCTTCCAGGAGGGAAAACTATCCTACCAACTTGGAGGGCACCATGGGGTGGGACCTCCAGTCCCTTGCTGCTGCGGTTGTCACCTCAGAACCTGGCTCTGGGCTAGCTTCCCCCAAGACCCATTGCCAAGCCCCGGGGTCTGGACTCCTCCATCCACATGGCCCACCCGACTGCATCAGCCATCTGATAAATAAATGCACCAACCAGTTTTCCAGGACTGCAACGCCTATGCAGAGCAGAGACATGAAATTGTTATATTTCTCCAGTGCCCAGACCAGGAAGGAGGGAGACAGGCTACTCTTCTGGGCTGAGTGCTGAAATCTCTTCACTGTGTAAGTAAGTAAATGCAAGGACTCATCTGGCTATATCCTGCCAACCTAGGAAATCCTGGACTCTTTCTTCAAACACAGAATGAGAAAGTAAGCGGAGTTGTCCTAGTCTTCTTGGACGGAGGGAGAGAAAAGGAGGTAAGATTAGTTTGAAGAATTTCTTGAAGAATCACCTCATTTAGGGAATCAATGAGATGACCCAGTGTTTCCAGAGCTCAGCTGAATTTACAAATGCTGTGCAGTTTAGGTGCTCTTTTGGGCTGCCCAATAAGCTTGTGAGGAAGGTGGGAAAGGCGCTGATTAGCCTAAAGGGACAGATGACAATGAAAAGATGGAGAGATAAATGATATGTTCAAGGTCACAAGGAAAGTTAAGGTAAGAGCCAGGATTGGCCTCCAAGTACATGTTTATAAGATAAAGTCCACTTGGTGCTCAGTCCATGTCAATTAAAGCCAGCTGCTGTCTACAAAAACACAGCACACATAGAAAATGAGGCCTAAAAATAAAAAGAAATTTCAGGAGTTTGTAAAGTAATGAATGAAATACATCAAAAATATGTTAACACAAGGGGGGGAGGGGCACAACAGGAGGGTCAACATCAACGTTATTTATCTATTTAATTTAGAATATCTTATTTATTTATTCACGAGAGACACACAGAGAGAGGCAGAGACATAGGCAGAGGGAGAATCAGGTTCCCTGCAGGGAGCCCAATGTAGGACTAGATCCCAGGACCCTGGGATCATGACTTGAGTTGAAGGCAGGACCCTCAACCACTGAGCCACCCAGGTGCCCCAAGACACCAACTTTTAAAAAGTCCTTAGACAGTTAAGCTTCTGACTCTTGATTTTGGCTCAGGTCATGATCTCAGGGTTGTGGGATCAAGTCCCCAGGCTGGCTCCACAGTCAGCACAGAGTCTGCTTGAGATTCTCCCTTGTTTCCCCTCAAATAAATAAATAAATAAATTCTTTAAAAAAATCCTTAGAAATAAAACCAGCAGTCAGATCAAACGAGGAGCACAACCAAGTGAACAAGAAAGGGGAGAAACCATAACACAAGAAATCCAGGGTGTTTGGGGAGTTTTGGCAGGTATGTAAGGAGTAACAATGGAGGCAAAAGAGATTTTTAAAGATAATAGTGGTAACACAAACAAACAGAAAAAACAAACTTTCGGTTATAGACTTTCAAACTTGAATTTGATCTTTTTGGCATGAAAGCTCCAGACGCATGAAAATTAGACAAAGAGTATATTTCACAAGTGTAAGGACAAACAGCCTCATTCTGAAGATTGAAATGATATATTTAAGAAAAATCAACCAAATGACAGCTTCCAATTCTAAAATTAAACTGCCTCTTTGTTCCAAAAGATGCCCACCTCTGGATGTCACTCTTTAAAAATGAGGACTAACCTGAGGATACCTCGATATTCTGCGGAAAAGGAAAGAGGAATTTTTGCCATTACGATTGTTTCTCACTTGTTCTAGATATCCAGGCAAAGCTTTTTCAATTAGAATCTCTCTCTTGTGTTCTGGACCTGGCTGCATCATCAGGGAAACGGTTACGTGTTAAGGTGTCTCCATTTTCTCTGCAGGGCCATGCTCACTTATCTATGGGGGTCAAAAGCGAGTTCGCAGGCAGCAATGTAATCCAAGAACGTCTCCAGATGGCCTGTCCCAGATATGGTGATTTGCAATCCCCATCTGCTTGAACAAGCAATTGGATTGGTGACTTGCCACTGGTTCCAAACTGGGAAGAGGTCACTGAATTCAGTACCTAGAGAGATGTTTACCAAACTTACTATAGCTTGATTTGGCTATAGCAAGTGAGATCAATTATAGACAATAAGGTATCTTGACCATCACTATTTATAGATGTTTCCAGGCTGAATGTTATTGTGTTCTTTGCTCTCTTTACCTGTTTATAATTCGATTCCTTTCATTGATACAACAAACAGTTCCTGGGCACCTCAAAGATAAGATAGTTCCTGTCTTCAAGGAGAACCCAATCTTATAGAGGACACAGACAAGAAATCATTTCAGTTAAATGTTATGGTGCTTAAAAATGGTAGAAGCTGATAAAATAGAAGAGACTCTCAATTATGAAGGTCAACTCTGTCTGGGAAGGGGGAGTAGAAAAGAGGACCCAGAGGAAGGGTTGTTTTGTGCTGAGTCTTGAAAGACAAAAATCAATCCAAACTCAACAACAATCTCATCATGGGCTGACAGTACCACAGCCAAGAGAAACTCAGGAAGAATTCTAAGAAATCAATATATCCTTGGTTTTTGTTTTTTTCTTCAAACCTCCTTCTCTTGATGAGTTTCTTAAATATCTGGCCAAGGACCTGGAAATGGGGTCTTTAACAACAGAAAATAAGGCTTTGGAAATGACTGTGGACATTAGTAACTCGGGGCTTAGCTACTGCAGAGTCTGGGTTCCCTGTGATTGATGCTTCATCTTTGAGACCGCGTGCCACACTTTCAGAAGCTACACTCTCTTGGGTCATCAAGGAGCCATTGAACAGACCGAGTCATACTCTGTGGTGGGAGGAAATCAAATGGTGGAAACCAGAAAGAGCTGCAAAAATCCTTGAGAGTCTTGACAGGGCTACTTTGGTTGTCAGTTCACACCTGCTTCCTTTAGGTATTTCATACCCATTCTAGATTTTTGCAACTGTGTCCAAGGTATTGACAAGTGGAGCCATTTCCCTCCTTTCTGTTTACTTTGAGAGTTGATCCAACTGTAATGTGGATCAGAAATAGTGACAGTGAAAGCTCTAATGAAGCCCTATGAGCATCTAGCTTAGATGCTCTTGAAGTTCCTGTGCCTGGATCTTCCTTGTTTCTCCCTCTGGGAGTTTCTTGTCCTGGACAGGTGATCTGACCTGGGGTAAGACTTACAATCCCAGGAGTAGGACAGTGGGAGACACATACACAGTGAGTAAGAGTACAGTCTTTAATGTCAAAGAGACCAGAGTTTGGAACTTCGGTTTGATTTTTATGAGGTGAATGATTTACTAGCCCTATACCTTGGTTTCCTCATCTAGAAAATGGGCACAATAATGCTTATGTCATGGGATAGTTGTGAAGATTAAGGAGAAAAAGACAGACATTGTCCCCAAAGTGCAAAACTAAATGCATGTCACATACAAAGCCCTCAATAAATGACCAATGATTTTGTGTTTTAAGCATCTATTCTGTGCTACCACCTTGATTCATTAGCTAAATGATGTTCTAGGAATTTTGAATGGTGCCATCATTGTCTTCATTTTATGAAAGAGGAAACAGAAGCAAGAAAGGTAAGGAAAAATGAAGGCAGGCTTCAAGCCGAGGTCTATCTGATGCAAATCCAAGACTGTTCTATTACATGCATGCAAATAAACACCTATTTCCTTGGGTGAAAAGAGGCCAGTGGGCAGGCAGAAAAAGGCAGAGGGAAATACCGTCTCCTTCTGAAGAGCTAGTTTTTGCCTGGGACCTCAGCCATGGCATTTGGCATTAATTCCTTCCAGGTAAGCAGAAAGAAGAGTATGAAGAGATTTCTCAATTTCTAGCTCACGTTTGCCTGAAAAATGATGTCTCAAAATAGCTCAACGATGAGATATTTTTTCTCCACGTCTTGTGATGACCCTCAGTTCAGTTAGTCAAGTTCAAGGATCCTCATGAATGTCCACGCAATTCGATTTTATCTTGGCACGTCACATATGTGGAAAAAAACATGTCTCAAACTTTCTGAGATGAAGTTACCTTTAAAGTGTGACTCTTTTTATCAATTGTCTGATATGATACATTTTGGCTGGTTCTAAATTCCTCTGTCCCCCACCACAAAGCTACAGAGGTCAGTTTTTCTTACGTTATCTGTTTTGGGAGGGTGGGTACTCTCATGGGAGACAGACTTGTCTTCAAAACTTTTCAAACTGCTGCCATACATTTTCATAACCTCTCCCCAGACTATTCTCCGGGGGATCACAGGAACCTTAGACATGAGGGTAGATTGTGCTGGGGACTCTTGACTTTCATTCAGAATGATGACTTTTACCCCTGAAGGGTAATTCTGTGAGATGGGGAGGTAGTGTGGGAAGCAGCCAGAAGTATTTAAGAAGGCTAATTCTCTATGGAAAATGGACTGTTACTTGGTAGTTTATGTGAAGAACACACAAAGAAGAATCCACTTTGCCTCTCCATACAAATTCACTCAGGCTACCTGACAAGAAGGGTTCTCCATGTTAGAAATATAACGATCCATAATTTAGGCTTTGATATACTAAAGACGAATTACCCATCAGTCTTGAGATGGGGAAAGGCAGAGGGAGGCAAAGAGAATCACAGCCAGTATTCCCATCTACTTGCTTTCCCAGCAGAGCCAAATTCCTTTATGTTATCCTATAGAATACAGTATGATGTTTTCAGTGAAAAATAAAACCTAAGTACTTAATTAATGCCATAATTAAATTAAGGCCCAAGTAAGCAGGGAAAAAAAAAAATCACCATGATTAAGAAAAAAAAAAAATAAGTAGGAAAAGCACAATCCTTAACTTATATGAAGTACTCTTTCATTTTATTACATTTCTTCTTCTTCTCTTTATGGGGATTAATTGCCTTTTCTAACCCAGGAAAAGAAACCTGAGAATTTTTTCTTTCCTATGATTATGGGGGATGCAAATACAATGTAGAGGAGGAATAACAAATGCTCTATTTTCTGAGCACTCTCCCATGATTTATGAAAGGTGTACCTCACTGTGGGAAGATAATGCCATTTGAAATGGTCCATTTCATAAATCTATCTCTCTTGTCCCCAGCCGTATACAGGACTACTATGAACTTCTGAATCCAATAATGTTTTCATCCTCTATTGACAAAAAAAAAAAAAAAAAAAGGAAAGAAAAGAAAAGAAAAAAGAAGGAAGGAAGAAAAAAAAAGAAAGAAAGTAAAAAAAGACTTTGGAATGAGGTAATGATGCACTTACAAGGGAGAGCGGCTAACGCTCTGTCTCCAGGGCTTTCTTTGGCAATGGCCACGGAGCTTCCAAGGCGGGGAAACTTGGATAAACAAAATGAAGAAATAATCAACACGCGAGACATCCCTGATGTCCTTTTACTGCTAGTGGCATTAATTATAGCACGGGCCCAATCCTCCAAGCGACCGCAGAACCAAATGTTTTGCCTGAATACCCTCCCCACCACATGATGGATTTATCCTCTGGAACTTGGATATTTCCTATTCATTCATGCACTGCTTGAGTGTATCTGCTTGCTTATCTAACTGCAAGATCGCGTCCAGCAGAGGCTCCTGTGCCAAATGTGACAGTGGAGGCAGTCGGGGACCAATCATAAACTTCGGCGAAATTCACGGCTGTTCAGTTTTTCTGGCCATAAGGAGGGGGAAGTGATATACACATATTGGTGCCATGCAGGCTCCAGAAAACTCTCATGAAATACGAGCAGAGGACAGAGGAAAGTTCCTTGGGATGCAATGAAATGGACAGCACCAGCACGAGGAGTGATTAAAATGCATGCCTGACCAGCACAGGCAAGTCGTATGGCAGATGGGGGGGATCTGCTCCTCATGATAGACTAAGAAACGGAGGGAAGGCTATGGGAGCAGGACACATGGCACCTTGGTGTCAGGGACACTGAGATGGAAAGAAATTAAATCTGCTAGGCAGGAAATGCTTTGTGTTCATCAAAAAATGAAAAAAAAAGTTAAGTTTTTAAAAAAGTAGGAAAGGAAAGGAAAGGAAAGGAAAGGAAAGGAAAGGAAAGGAAAGGAAAGGAAAGGAAAGAAGGCCGCACTTGCACACATTTTGGGTATTTTAACTTTAGTGGGGATTGGTGCATTTGAGAAAACCCATATACCCACCACTCAGATATGAAAGGATTAAGAAGCAGATAAAGCACAGGATATAAGATGGAAATGATGTAAAAATGTGAATTTGAAAGAATTCCTCACATCATACTCATCCTGATACTCTGGAATTTGCATATTTTGACTTGTATTTAAAAAGCAATTTCAAGGTCAGCTTCAGTGGAGAAACACTGAGCTAAGATGGGAAGTAACCCCATTAAAAGTCTACCAGTGTTTTGCATATTTATTTTTCTTCTTCTATAGAGAGCAATGACGACTCATAAATCAAAAAATCAGGGTAAACAAATACCAAAGAGGTTATTTTATACAAAATGTATACTCCTTATTCTATCTATTTATATACACAAACATTTCTATTACTTGGATTTATAAAGTGTGTAATACATGCATGCATGCTTTAAAAATCTGCATACATTTGCATAAGATAGAAAACATATTATTGTCCCAAGTCTCGGAAGACCATGGCCCAAATAAAATGACGACCACCTCAAATGCATTTTTGTATAAAGGGATGGAAGTAATGTGTATTTTTAAAAGCCTCAGGACCATGATTTTTAAAATATAAATAGATTTAAGTTTTCCAGTTATGTAGATTCCATAGTTTCACCACGAATATCCTATGTGGGTGGAGGTGGCTGAACAGGATAACCTTGGGTCTTCCCAACCAGATTCAGGGAGCTTTAGCAAAAGCGTGGGGAAATATCAAAATCCCCATCTGTATCTCAATGCGGAAAAGATCATTAGACTCATGTCTCTTGAAGGAACAGGAAGTGGGAGGGGTTGCAAGGGGGGATGGAATTCAGAGGATTTCAGATTGCCATGGAAAGGACAGGGCTACCCTGAAATAGGAATTTTTCCCAGTAGACCTGGCTCCTAAATCCAAATACTTTTATATTTTAAGAAACTTCTTTTTGATAATTTGATATTTGAGGATTTGACAATTAGATGAAAAGGCATCCCAGGCCATTTTATAAGACATATACAAGGGGATCCCTGGGTGGCTCAGCAGTTTGGCACCTGCCTTCGGCCCAGGGCGTGATCCTGGAGACCGGGATCGAGTCTCACGTCGGGCTCCCTGCATGGAGCCTGCTTCTCCCTCTGCCTCTCTCTCTCTCTCTCATGAATAAATAAATAAAATCTTAAAAAAAAAAAAAAGATATATACAAAAGTCAATCTTGCTTATTTATTGACTTGTTTTTTAAAATCAAATCCTCTATTCACTAGAGTAGACTTACAACAACTATCAGTTATTTCCAAAATAATTAAGTCCACCCTCAAAGGATAAACATTTGCCACCAGTGAGCTCGTGCCAAAGAAAGAATTGAGAATTCCAGCAACTGCAGAACCAGGGATTATTGCTTACATGGAACACAGCATAGAGGATGGTGAACACCCTTTCCAGGTGGGAGCATTTTGAGGCCAGGTACTGCCTCTGATTCATCCTTAAAGCCCAGCAGCCAATTTGGAGTCTAATAGACAAAAGATGCTCAGGGAATATATGTTGACTTTAATACACAACTGTCTCTGTTCCTAGTGGCATTGGTAATGAATCACATGAACATGACTTAGAGTCCCCTCAATGGGCACAGACCTGATGGGGTCTTTGTCTTGACTAAGATTTCTGGTAGTTGCCCATAGGGCTTAGAGCTTCCCAATTCCTTGCTCAGACTGTGAGGCCCACCTCTCCAACCTCATCAGATTTCAATCTCAAGCCAGGTCATTACGCTGCATCTCCCATCTATTTTTCAGCCATGCCAAACTGGCACTGAACATTTGCTGTTCCCCCTGCCTGCACCTCTTGCTTTCAACACCCCTTTGCTACCTCTGGCAATTCAGGCCTCAGAGTCATTAAGGGCCTTCCTGACCCCAAATCAAATTAGCCTACTCTTATCCCCAGTCCCTCTTGATCGCTTTACCCAGTGTAATTGGCCACACATCACTTCTCTCCAACTTGTATCTTACTCACTCATTCATGGTTGACTCTATGAGTGCACTGGAATAAAGAGCCTCTGTCTGCCTTCACCACTGTATCTCCACAACTAGTACATGGTAGGGGCTCAATACATACCTGTGGAATGAATGAGTGTACTAAAACATCCAGAAATGACATTTAATATTTGGTGTATTTAAAGGAATACTGCTGCTGGTGATCCTGAATACTCAGGGGGACATGAAAGCTCCAAAAGTTGAAGAACAAGTGGAGCAGACCCACGAGACAGCTTCTGGGAACAGAAACATGAATGAAGTGGCGCCCTTGCCACTGGGAGCCTCTGTGCTGCACACAGTGATCCTCAAGCTCTTCTGTTTATGCCTCAGTTGATTCTTCATGTTTGGTGATATTACATCCTCATAAACATCATCAGTGATACCCCTGATTCTGACATGGAGCTCAAGGGCTGAAGGGCTGTCCATACGCTAGTCTGAAGAGGTAGTGTTTAGCAAATATTGATCTGCTTCCTGTCTTTCCTCACCGCACCCTCGCTCACTTCCAGACAAGTGGAAATCCGGCCTGAATATTTCTTCAATCTCCTCGCAAAACAGAAATCCTCTGTCTTTCCTGTGATCCAGGAAGGTCCTGACACACAATGTCAGGTGATGACATTTCAGGGACTCAGGATTTACAGTCACAGTGTGTGAGTGGGAATCCTAGTTCTGCTGCCAGTGTGCAAGCTCTCAGAAAAGTCCCCTTGCCTTTCATAGGACAATGAAGGTGCCAATTCCTCATGAGAGGGGTTTGAGGATGAAATCACGGAAGGGCAATTAAATCATAAAAGACGATGCCTAACACAGAGCCTGGCACACGAGAAAGCTCAGTAGATATATGTGTAGCAGCTCCATAGAAAACATACGCTCAAAAAGAGAGGGTAATTTTGTGAATGTGTAATCCTTATACATGTATCTAATTAGCATCACTAAAAACACAGGTGTATTGGTGAACTGGGTAAAAAGTTGCTCATGCTATTCTGGTAACTTGTTGGTAAATTTGAAATACTATTAAGATTAAAACCTCCTCCTAACCCGCCCCCCCAAACACCCCTTATGTGTGCCCCTCTTAATGGAAATGTGCTATACCATTTTTTAAAATCTAGAAACAGGGATAACTGCTGAAGAGGGATTATTGAGAGACCACTTCCAAGTTCCTGTAGCTTAACACAGTATTTTTACCTAATTTTCCAGGACCAGGTCCTAAACAATATGTGACCATATACCAAAATCCAAATGGAATACTAATGGATCAAAATGCTTTAAAAAGCATCTTTATAAGATTTAACCATGAACAAAACTCCTTGCTTCTCTTAGCTTCCAGTTAACATGTGATAGCCTCTAATAGTTCAAGCTAAAGAGTTACAGAAGCCTGGAATTTTACATGAGCCTGACAGTGATGGATTAAAACCATACCGTAGACATACCTCAAACAGTAGCACTTACTTTTTCTTACTTAACTCATGGTTGACCTACCGGAGCCATTTGCTGGAGACTATAATTGGTGAGCTGTTGTCAGAAATTTCTCCTTGTCTAACGTGAGTTGGTTTCCAAACCAAGAGGAAAAAGTACAACCAAGAAATGTTCCAAAACCCATAGCTGCCTATGGGCTCTGCCCAGCGAGGAATCTGAGAAGTTCTGATGTTGTCAAAGTTTTACTCAGAAAGCATGTTAAAATTCAAGACTGGTACACCCATGTTCATGGTAGTCTTATCCAAAATAGCTAAAACATGGAAGCAATCCAAGTATCCATCAACAAACAGACAAATAGGCAAAATGTGATATATACATATGACAGACCATAATTTAGCTTTACAGAGGGAGGAAATTTGGACCCATGCTGCAACATGGATGAAACTTGAGGACTCAATGCTAAGTGAGTTAGGCCCGTCACAAAAAGACAAATCCTATATGGTTCTACTTATACGAGGTACTGAGATAAAGATAAAAAGTAGCATGGTGATAGCCAGGGGCTGGAGAGAGGGGAGACTAGGCAATTAGTATTTAACAGGTATAGAATTTGAGTTTCTGGTGATACTAACAGGAATGGATGATGGTAATGTCTGCACCAGATGGACGCATTTCATGCTACTGAACTATATGCTTAACAATGGCAAAAGTGGAAAAGTTTGCATTATGTGCATTTTACCACAATAAAGAAGATCGAATGGGCTGGTTTTTAAATAAAAATGAATGCTTAATCTTTAAAAAAAATTAATGGGCCACTTCAAGTACTTGCCAGCATTCACTCATGCATCATTTACTCACTGGGCAGGTAAGCCTACAGAAGAATGGGCTCCAGAGAGTAAGAGCCTTATCCATACTGAAAAACTTGGGTTTTGGGATCTTCAGAAGGTTCAGAACCATCCAGGATAGATCGGGAAAAACCTGCTTGGGATGGACCACTATAGGCAGCCACCTGGAGCACAGGCCAAGGAATTAGGACTGAGCTCAAAGGTAAGGAGGACAAACTCCCAAATATCAAAAGTCAACCATTAAACTCATCACCTCCTCCCTACCAGCTACTGATCCTGCCTGCCCTTTTTCTAAAATACTTCCCTTTGACTAAAATACAATCATAACCTCGTAACTCGAGGCCTACAACTTCTTCTTCCTTCACATCTATGTGTGTTCTCTCTCTCTCTCTCTGTCTGTCTCTGTCTCTGTCTCTCTGTCTCTCTCTCTCTCTCTCTCTCTCTATATATATATATATATATATATACACACATATATTTGAATCTTCCAGAATCACCCTTGTGAATATGTTATTGTCCTATTTGAAAAATCTGCTGTGGCCCCACCACCAACCAAAAACAAGAGTTTAAACTTCTGGTTCTGGCATGGAAGTTCCTCCACAAATGACCCTGCACAGTCGCTGGTGGGGGAGCTGGGGAACATGGAAACAGATGCTCCTCTCTGACCACGTTCACCATGGGCTTCAGGGTGTGGCCAGTGATGGTTCAGAGTTGTGGTTCAGTTTAGCCACTTCCTCTAACCTATCTTAACCTAAGCCATCTAACCACCTAGGTCTTTATAACCATGACACCTTTAAAAACACTTTGAAAGAGTGTCCCATGGGAGAAAGCACTCAGGAGGAGCAACTGGTCCCTCCGAGTCCCAAGCCCTGCTCCTCTGACCCAGCTATATATTTTATAGAATTTTGTCAGAGTTTGATGCGTCTTGTTCCCACAGATCTTCCAGGTTGGGGCAGTAAGTGGTTCACTGCTGATACTGATGGATGGGAAGGGGACCTAGTTCAACCTTCACCTTGGTTGAGAATTCCTACTGGTTGATATGATGAACTCACATCTGTCCTCTGGACCCAGAGCTGGACCAGGTGACTGCCAGGTGCCTCCTTGCTCCTCACCTTGTCTGTTTGGTCTTCAGGAGGTGCCTGGAACCAACCTGAGTCATCTGCCTTCTGGGAAGGTCCCTGCTACAAACCACCACTTCCCCAGCTGTGTGCAATGGGCCAGCTCTCTGTGATGTGGATTAAGTCTGTTCTAATTCCATAGGGCCCTCCCATCGGGGGAATTCACCCCAGAGGCCGCAGCTGCAGGCTTCTCTTTCAGGGAGGTCAGCGATTCCAGCGCTTGCTCGGCACCTCTTGAAGATGGTGCCAGGAATGTTTCGAGGACAGCATTTTCCTTGGCAGGTGTGCCTGCTGGCAGGACCCACTTCAAGGTTTGCGAGAGCAGGAAAACGGCATCTGGGATCTATCTGTGGTTGTCGGTTTGCACATTTTGAGGGGCAAAGTGAAAAAGAACTGTCTTACACAGCATGTTCTTATCCAGACATAGGCTGTGTCCATATGAAGAAAAATGCCAGAGTGGAAAACCGGCCACGGGGCACCTGGAATTGTCTCAAGGGCTGCCTCGGGTCACTGCTCGGTCAGTTTAAGAAAAACCTCTTTATTTGGTGGTCACACCCAGACATCTTAGTTCCTTGTCAGTTTGACACAGAGCTTTATAAGCAGCTCAGAAAAAAAAAAAAAAAGGCCGTCTGTTTGGGGGCCTGGGCTAAAGCCTCTTGGACATACCAGCAACTCAAAATGGTATTGCCAAGTTGGAAAAGCCTTCAAGGTTTTGCCCAAGAGTCTTTTCCTCTGTGAACTCTTCAATGTCTTGCCCAGATGGACACAATGAAATACTTGGCCTGCTGTATTCTAGCCAGGCCTGTAGATGAGCCCATGACGGCCTATTCTGTGCTGTATTATTACTTAATTACTTTTATATCTGCCTCCTCTATTAGACTATAGGCTTCTCAAGGTCAAGGATCATGTTCTAATTGTGTTCATATCCTCACCGTTGTCCCCAAAGCAGATGCCCAATAATACTCACTGACCCGACTGCCCTGGCCCAGCAAACTCTCCTGACCATGCACAGCTGGATATTCCATTTCTGGCTCAACTGACATGTGCTGAGTGCCATTCATTTTCCATCACCCTTCATCATGGCGGGCACCCACTCACCTTTCCAGTCTCAGAGTAAAGGGGGAACTTCCCTGACTACCCCTGCTCCCTCTAGTCCAGGTTGGGAGCTTCTCTCACCTGTTCACAGAGCACCTGGTCTGGGTTCCCATGTCTCTTCACACACTTGCCAGTTCCCCACAATTCCTCAGTGTGAGCACTGTCCACCCATGTGCTAACAGTTCTATCTTCCTTGTGAGATTGTAAGCAATAAATGAACCTTCCTTGAGGGCAATAAATTAACCTTAAAAAAAAAAAAAACTGAAGTCTTAAGTTCTCATCTACCATATGCTGGCCACTATGCAAAACTTTTCACATGCCTTTTCTCACGTGATGTCCACATCAGCCACAGGAGGTAGATAATATTATGCCCATTTTCTGGATGAAGAAACTGAGGTGGCTGGTGCCATGGCGGGGGGAATGACGTAACTAGTTACAGGTGGAGCCTGGGTGTTGACCCGAAATCATTCATCGCAAAGCTGCAACTACACTGAACTGCCAGTCGTGGTGTCTTTGTTCTTTCGGTGTCTAGCACAGTGACTAACTTATGAACTATGAGCACTCAACAAACATGTGGCGCAGACATTCCAGAGGCACCACGGAATCTTCCTAGAGCTTTTCAGTTAGTCCTTCTCTGTCACTTTATTCACTCCTTTTTTAAAAAAATTCTATTTGTCCTTGATTCATCTATTCAATAGGATTAACTACATGAATAGAAAACCCTGAAATAGAGTACCTTCAATCTGAGGGAAATTTATGTTTAAAAAAAAAAATCCTGGAATAATCAGCTCTAGGCATAAGATTTGGGGCATTCCAGACCTCAGGAAGGGAAAGTGGGAACTGAAATAGGCGGGAAGGCTGGGGACGTCCCTGCCATCCCATTGGCTAGAACCTGGTCATGTGGTCACTGAGAGCCGAGAGGGAAGTTAGGATGTGGAATTTTTTTTTTTAAGATTTTATTTATTTATTCACAAGAGACACACAGAGAGAGGCGGAGACACAGGCAGAGGGAGAAGCAGGCTCCCTGCAAGGAGCCCAATCAGGACCTGATCTCAGGACCCTAGGATCACAACCTGAGGCCAAGGCACACAGACCCTCAACCACTGAGCCCCCAGGTGCCCCAGGATGTGGAATTCTTATACGGAACCACCATGTATCCCTTGAAAAATTCTGTTACTAAGAAAGATACACCGGATATTGGGGGGCAAACAAGAGTTCTTAGGCACCAGCATCTCCCGAATCTCAGTCTTCCTTGGGTTCATTGCATCACCCGAGGTCAAATTCGGGTCATCTTTTCCAGACCCCTTGGAATTTCCATTTTCTTTTCAAAGTCATCTTCTCCAGGATGGCTCTTACCTAGGCTGGCTGTGCTGGCTGCCCTTTAAGCACCGTCCCCCCGCCACCCCCCCGGCCCTCCCCCCAGAAATGGAAATGGAGCCTGGCAACCTCATCCTGCCCTCCTTCTCCACTAGGCTCAATAAATATTTTTGGAAGATAATGACTCAAGGTATGGCCCTCTCACTCAGATCCCAGATCACACGCTGATATGATGCCAGAATTTTTTTTTTCTCTCCTTAGCACTGGAAATAGATTTTTAAGCAGTGTTATATAGCAGTTCCTCTTCAAAATCCTTCTTTCCTTTTCTTTAGTAATGTCTTTATAAATCACCGTTATAAAAATAAGGCAAGCAGAAGGAAAAATATGCAGTACCTAGAAACTGAAAATTCTAGTATTTGCTTTTTATGGGACACTTGAGGCTCTTAAAAAAGGGAACTGCTGGAAAAGTTAAATACAAAAAATTCACTGTATGATAACATAAAAGCCCAACAGAACTGAAGAGTTTATGAAAATAATTTGAATATTTACACTTCAATTTATGGCCTGAAAATCACCCCCAAACCACGATCTTATTCTTAAATGGATTTTTTGAGAGAGCGTTAAATACATTTTGATTATTTTGACACGATGTCTACTTGGATATTCTGTGCAATGATTTGAAAGAGATGAGGAAATCCCCTAAAAACCAAACGCTAAGTATATGTGACCGTACACTATATATACAGAGAAGGACATTTATATGCATGCATATACATGAAGTTTAACAAACATTTCAACTTGAAGGCGTGCTTTTGGGTTGTTGTTATTGTTAGGGGAAAATACTGTAAATTTAACTCCGATGAAGCTTAAGGCTGAAACACATTGTAATTCTCCTGACAGGGAAGCTCGGGTTCAAGTTCATATCTTTTTATTTTCTAAGACTGAGGCTTCATGATCACTTAAACTGTGTTTTATACACAACATTACAGAAACAGCAATGCGGGTCAATAAAAGTGTTGACGAACGAGAACCAAATGTGCTCTCATTTTGTCTTTCCTATTATTTTTTCCCCCTGCCAAAGGAACTCCTTCTCAGAATTTCTTACATTTCATCTATTTAGGAAAAGTCCATACCATTATTTTAACAGGCCCCAAAAGCATCAAATATCTGTTCCAAAAAAAGGAAAAAAAAAATCAGCATTTACTTCAAAAGGAAAAACATATTCAGAACAAGAAAAGTGGTAGGGAAAGCATATGTCCAAGCACTTTATTATTAAACTCATGGGTTTAATGAAACCCAAACATAGAGAATGCATTATGTAAATACATACGGACAAAGGGCTTTTGAAGTCTAGATGACCACAGTATCCAGGATCTGTGACTATGATTTTTTTTTGTTTATGCATCCTAGTAAGACTTCATAACACACACACACACACACATACACACACACACACACACACACACTACTGAGACTATTTATTCAGTTTTAAGCACAAATCTCTGCAAGCTTAAGCAAAAGGCATGGCTAAGAATATGTAAGTGTCTAGGCAAAAGAGTAGTTCACTGAGCTTCAGAGTTAGCAACAAAAATAAACACAGTAAGAGAAATCCCTACTTAATCTGTCTTCCAAAGAAAGACACTTTATTCAAAGGGACACGGGTAAATTCTCCCACACTGGGGCACCGGAATGAAACTAAAATCAAAGACGAAAGACACAAACCCGGGCACCAAGGACGGTCAATAAATAAGTGCTTGATTAAGTCTCATAATTATGCCTTAATTACGTTTCTTCTTTCCCATTTGGATTTAAAGGAGAACACACGGTTGCAAATAGTGTATCAGCTCATGTGGAGTCATAGTGCGAGTACTTATGTGATTTCAGAGATCAAATAACCAGTACCCATCTACCAACTATCGACGGGGTACATGCCCTGAGTCATGCTCTGGGCTGCATACATGCTCATGCTTCCATCTCCAGTGAACTTACAAACAGACGTGTAAACAGACACATATGATAACAATGGAAACGATCACATTCCCCTGGTGGTCTATTATGTACCAAACACATCGCTAAGCCATGGCATGTGTCATCCCAGATAGTCCTTGAAACAACCCACTGAGTGTGACTTATTATTTCTGCTTTATACGTTAAGAAACCAAAGCCCAGAGAAATTAAATGACTTGTCCAAGGTCACCCAGATAAAAAGTGGACTGAGAGGGGCACCTAGGTGGGTTAGTCAGTTAAGCGTCTGCCTTCAACTTGAGTCATGATCTCAGGGTCCTGGGATGGAGCCCTGTGTCAGGCTCTGTGCTAAGTGGAAATTTGCTTGTCCCTCTGCCCCCCTCCCTTATCGTGGTGTCTTTCTCTCTCTCTCTCTTTCTCTCTCTCAAATAAATAAGTAAAATCTTAAAAAAAAAAAAAAAAAAAGAAGAAGAAGAGCTATGTTCTTTCCAGGAAGCTCAAACTCAAATGATTTCCATGTCATAGTAACAACTGGCTAGACATTGGTAGTCCTGTTCACAGGCAATATGTTACTTACTCTTTTCTCAAAACAAGGCTCATTTTATATAGGAGAAAACTCAGCCTTGGAGAAGTACTACAGGTCGTCTCCAAGCCCCCCTTGCTAGCTAGGGGCAAGATCAAAATTGGCACTCTATCTCTTGCTGCCTAGACCCAGATTATTCCAGAACCACAGGTTGATTCTATGTCATCTTTCAAAAACTGGAACAACGTTGCCAGCAGCTTTCTGGAAGGCAAGGGGGTGGAGAAGTTTGGCTACTGTCCAGAGCCCCAAGCAAGGCTGTGCAGGGGCTGGACCTGAAGCTCCTCCCTTCAGGTACCTACTTCTCTAAAGCTTCAGAAGTCAGTGGTTTGCTTTGTGTTTGTGTCTGTGGCTCTCCAACCACCGAACTGCTCTGTAAGGTGTTCCCCTAGCATCCTGAACTTTGGTGTTAAACATCTCCCCCCCAGTACCTTGTGGTCATTACTAGTCCACCCTTCTCTTCTTGGGGCTAGAATGCACCTTTTCTGCAAGCAGGTGTATTGCTCACGCAACATCCTCCAGCACGGCGTTCCTGACCCGTAAGAATCCGTGAATGCAGCCACCCTACTTGAAATATTAAACAGCTTATATGGCATGAGCCCTGGACATTCAGACCAGACACAGCTGTTGAAGTCTTCACACTGGAGCCCAGGCCTCTGCTGTGCAGGGTGTAACTCTTTAGTTGCTGGATATCAAGGGAAGCTGGTCACAGTTATTATCAACCAGCAACGGCAGGGTTCGAACATATTAACAACTGCTAATGGACATAACTGCTGCACGCTGCCTGAATATCAGTCCTGCAGAATGAACGGACTCACAAACTACTCAGCAGCCACAGAACATCTGCAAAGAAGAATGCTTGCTTTCTACAAAATGAGTGAAAGCAGGTGTCTCCTAAATGCCTCTAACGTAATTGTGCTTCTGCCCCACAAAGACAAACGGTCCCAAAACCAAACTTATAACTTAAGTAACCAAAGGGAATTATGGATAACTCTGTCAAATTGAATGGGCCATGCTTTACCTTTAGGATTCTGTAACGTGCTATCGAGGACAATGGCCTGTTCTTACTTGTGATCTCCCTTGCTCTTAATCAATGGTAGGACCTAGGGCCCACAGTTAGCTTTTTCTCCACCCCTCCCACTCTCCTCCAGATTCAGGTTCTTTCTGCCCAGCCACATTCCTGGTCTGAAACAGTTCCATATCTCACCTTCACTCTTGAGGTAGGCGAGAGCGTGATCAGATGAAAAATGAACGACTCGAAAAGTGACCAAAGCCTGTTAGGGCAGGGCCAGGGCTTGAGCCAGTCTGCCTTCCAGCAGCCGGCGCCCTATGGTTGGCCAAAGCATCGCTCTCCAAAAGCGAATGGCATCCTCACCCTCGTAGAGAAATGAAATATTACCAAACGTCTTGAAGGTGGAAACTCCCCTTCTAAAATCTCTGGCAAAGGACATGTGTGAAAGCCTGGTTCTCGTTGAGACACAGAGTTCTTTACAGTTTGTGAAGCATGAATATATTAAAAATGTGCATCCCCTCCCTGTAATATTATCCTTTCTGTTTTATAGTTATGGCTCCCCAGTGAAAATATGCAGGAAACAGCGCACACAAGTGAGTTCCTGGTTAAGATGCTGGGAACTAAAAGCAGGAGGTTTTAGTAGTATACGAGCATTTCTGAACACCAACTAAGGCGATTATTACCCTAAACTTCATTGATGTATTTGCCCCGGGAGCTTTTTTTCTCAGACTTCATTAACGTATTTTTGCCTAAGAAGCATGGATCTCACTTTGATGCCATTTTAGAGCTTCACGTTCACATTTTGAGCAGCGGAGGGGTGGTTTTCTCAGTCCTGGTATGCTGCCACCTAGTGGCGGCAATGACCAGCCTTGGTCACGTGGCTTCCGCACGGCTTAGCCAATGAACATGCCTTTGTAAGCTATAGATGGCAAGTGTACTCACGATTTTAGGGAATACACGTTGAGAGCCCATTGCTGCCGGAGTCTAGTGAGAGAGATATCTACATTTAGACATATGTCCACACATTTAAAACACATTGCCACAAGGTGGTTTAAAAGAGAACAGGAAATATTATAGGAACACTTAAGCAGACCATCCTAAAATAACAGCAAAATTTACTGACCCTTAAACAGCAAACAGAATGACCATACTGTAAGCAGATCAAATGCTCCAACAGTTAACACGGACACAGAAACCGCCTAATACATGTTGGATGAATACTAGGGGAAGAAAGTAACACTTTCTAAACACTCAGTAGGACCGTGACATGTATCTCACCGACATCTGTTTCCTCATCCTCCTACCAACCATGCTAGGGTTTTACAGATAAAGAATCTGGGTTGCAGAAAGCTTTAGTAATTCACACAAAGTCAAGCAGCGAGCAGGTGGCAGTGACAGGTTTTAAGTGAGATGTTTTGACTACAAAGCTTGGATTCTCTCCATTATGCCATTACCCTGATTTATCAATAAATATTTCTTGATAGAAATGATGACAGCAAGTTCCATTTTTTAAACACCCTTTTAGAAACAACCCCCAAAAAAGGAAATTTAAAAGGAAAAAAAAAAAAAAAGCACAGCTGATCTTAGAGTGTTGTAACATTCATCTAACTATTTTCAAAAGTTTCTTTCTAAAATGTGTGTGGAGTCTGGACTCCAAGTCAAAGTCCTTGCAGAAGGCACAGGGTCATCAAGCTCGCTCAATGCAAAAAACTGTTACAGGTACTTTCCTCGGGCTGACATTCTCCTAAACAGAGCCTTCTCTATGGAATGGTAATTTGTGGCAATCAGTCCAGGCCACCATTTATGAAACTCCTGATCCCTCCCTCTGACATTTCTGAAGCAGATAAAAGCTAATTATTCTGGAAGAATAAAGTTCATGTGACTGATTTTTCTCCAATAGGAAAAAGTGATAAACTACTTGATTCCATGCAAGAGTGACACTCAAGAGATTTCTGGTTGAAAGCTGCTAACACACCAGGAGTTGAAAATTTGTGTGTGTGTGTGTATGTGTGTGTCTTTGTGTGTGGAATTTCCAAAGTGGTTTCCTGAAACCGTTGATATGCTGCTTCTCATGCCTAAGAAAAGATAATATACAGCATATAAACTAGGTATTAGGAAAGGCATAAGACATAGCAGGATGGATCAAGGGGTCACATGGAAAAAAACAGCCCCTTCTGTCTTAGAATAATCTGGGCTAGAAATAAAGATGCTGCTGCTCTTTTGGTGGGATATAGGCAGTGGGCAAGGCAGAAAGAGAGGAGGAAGAGAGAGAATTTTGACTCCTGGATATGGAATCTTTTTTTTTTTTCCCCTCCAGATTCTAATATTTTGAGCCAAATAAACCCTGAGTTTTCAGTTCTTGCTTTTAGTATGATTACTAGGTCATTTACTTAATGATGGTGCCCTGCATTGGGACACACAAGCTCCAGGTCTAGCTGTTCCTTGTCAGCTTTATCGGCTGGGTGAAGCCTGTGACCCTCAGCCTTCTCCTCTGTAAATGGGAAGGCTGGAATCCACTGCCTATAAACGCCTTTCCCAATCAAAAAATCACTACATAATGCAGAATATGTGCCTGATAGGAGTTTCTTTTTGGGTCCGGGGCCTTCAGTCATACTGTATAGTCTTAACAGTGTGATTTAGGGTGGGGACGAGCCATACCCTGATAGTCTTAGGGTTGGGGTGAACCATTCCAGAGGGGCCAACAATGTGGCACTATGGGGACTGTATCACAAGGTATCAGTTGACCTAGAAACTAAGATCAGGTATGGGGCAACCTGTCAACCAGTAATGCCTGCACGATGAAGCCCCAGTAAAAGCTCTGAATGCCGAGGCTACGCTGAGCTCCCACGGCTGGCAAGCTCCGTGCATATTGTCACACGTCAATACTGGAAGAGCAACAGGTCCTGACTTCCCAGGGAGAGAACCATGGAAGCTCTGCCTTTGCCACTGTTCCTGGACTCTGCCCTGAGTGACTCGTCCGTTGGTTGATTGTAACTTGTGTCCCTTCCTTGTAAGAAGCCATCACTGTAAATACAACAGCTTCCAACGTGTTCTGTGAGCCCTTCTAGCAAATTCTCAAACCTGGGGGAATTGTTTGGGGGAACTCCCCCCATCCCTGCCAATTTGTAGATGTTGTCAGAAGACAGTCTTGGAGATGGTGGCTGTCCCCTAACCCTCCCTGGCCCCCAGGGCCCCCAGCTGAGAGTGAGCCTGTCAGTATTTGGAGAGAGTTGGCAGGACGGTCCCCGCCTCTGTCTATCGTTGCCATGACCAACAGATACCCAGGAGCCACAGGAGCTCCCTGAGCTCCAGTTTCCTCGCCAGAAAAATGAGGAGTTGAGTGAGCTGCTCAGTCTAAATGACAACGTTATCGTGAGCCTCAGATTAAGGTAATGACGGTGGCAACTCTTCTGAAACTCTTTTTCGATGATAGGATATTCAGAGCGACTGTTACTATTACTTTGGTGTTTCAGAGCTGCAGGATTATATTTACTCTCCTGCTTTTATTGTATTTCTCATGGCCGGTGAACTCCTCTTGTCTCCATTGGCAGGTGCGGAAATTATGTCAGCTAGAACTTTCATTAGCAAACGATTTTAGTCGGTGAAAAGTAGTGGTGAAACAAATGCAGCATTTTGACGTAGCTGTGTCTATTCTGGCACAGTGCGGTTTCCAGGCTAATGTCTTTTCAAACAGCTCTGTTTTGCCTGCAGACTTGAATACCCTCATTATAGTGTTTGAAAAAAAAGTTCCCTTATGTTTTTTTAAAGAGCGCCATTCTTCAAAAAGATGTCAAGAAGCTCTTTTTTCCCTCTTGCTACAAGGTGTAATGCAGAGATGAGCACAAAATCTGGTTGGAAATGTGACCTATATTGGACTGGCAAAGCTTAATATCAAGCAAACAGCTAGTCTGGGAGCTGGTTTTGTCCTGCCTTGCTGCTGATATTTGTAGAAAAGTGCCACATATTATTCATGGACAGTGAGGGCAGTTTGGAAGTCAATTATGGTTTTAAAAAATTGGAATCATTTGCTCAAAGAGTTGATCAGAGTTTTGAACAAGTCCCTGGCCTTCCTCATGACAGCCAAAGCCAGGTCTTTCAGAAAACATTTTATTTTCATGCTCAGCGTAATCAGAAGAGAAAAGTTGTGTTTTGCAGATGAAATGGGGCTGATAATAAAAAGTAGGTCACACTTTCTCTATCTCCGTCTCTCGTTACTTTCTCTGAAAGACAAAGGAGGGTTCCCAAGATGTGAATCAAGTCAGGTCAAGCCTCTGACCTGAGTGTTCTTCGCATTATGAGTAAAATTAGGAGAATTTTCAGCCCCCGGCTGACGTTTAATGAGGGCAGGGGCCACGGAAACAGCAACTCTAAGGGCTGGGGTGGGGGGTGCAGACTTCTGGGCTTCTGGGACAAGTAAGAACCACAGGCTCTAAAGGACGGTTGGTGGCTATGACCTCGGGGTCTGGGGCAGTAAGGCAGGAAAGAGGCAGAAAGAAGAAATGTCACATTAGCACCCACAGGAGATGATATTATTGTGCATGATAATTTACCCTCCAGTCCAGGGGGAAGATTGCACATCCCTGCCCAAGAGTGATCAGGTCACTTCCTCTGGCCAGTGAAATAGAGCTGCAATGACAGATGTCACCCCTAGAAAGAGGCTTTAAGAGCATGTCTTCTCTCTTGCCTCCAGGAAGTGAGTCCTACAGAAAGGCTGTGTCATCAGCTTGGATCCGACGTGTGCACATGGGCTCACTCTTCGTTTCTGTAAACCATGAAGATTGTGGGATTGTTTGTTACTGCTGCACACCTAGTCTGTCCTGACTGATACGGTACCTCTCTGTTCTTCCTTTCCAAAAATGTGTGAGAAGGATGAAAACAGTGAGTAAGCCTATGTGTTTGTTGGTCTGTATTTCTAAATCGTTTTTTAGCTCTGGAGTGGACACTGACATATCCAGACTCAACTGTACAGACTGGATTGCAAACATGGGCATACCCTGTCTCTCCAGGATCCCCACGTAAGAGAAGAAAGCTGCCTGATAGCAACAATGGCTCTTAGACAGAAGATGGTAATGGCTTTTAAAGATCATCTGGTGCTAATCTTAGAATATACTGTGTAGCAAATTACATAAGGACAAGGTCTGGAGTCAACTGGCTGGGTGTAAATTTTTAGAATCTACCTTTTGTTTTCTGCTTGCTCCTGGATGAGTTGCCTAACTTCCCTGAACCTTTGTTTACTCATCTGTAAAGTGGGCTAACGAGGGAGTTCCTACCACATACAACTGGTGAGGGAATTAGATCATCTCATGCACTTAAGGGAAGAGCATAGAGCCTAGTCATATGGTAATTTCTCAATGTACTTTGGTCATTGTGGTTCTTTTTGTTTTTTTAAAGATTTATTTATTTATTCATGAGAGACTCAGAGAGAGAGGCAGAGACATAGTCAGAAGGAGAAGTAGGCTCCTCGAAGGGAGCCCGATGCAGGACTTGATCCTGGATCCCAGGATTATGCCCTGAGCCAAAGGCAGATGCTCAACCACCAAGCCATCCAGGTGTCCCATTCATTGTGGTTCTAATTTTTGTTATTTGTTATTCACACCACTGTTACTACTTCTCTCCCACTTGCTTAGTGAAGGACCTCAGGTGTCCTATTAATTTGAGGTGGAAATGATACATGGAACAACTTATTAGCTGCTGCCACCAGGGCTGGACTTAAGGAACTTGCACAGGAAGTGCCACCATGACTGTAAATACCTTAGACTGGGAGACCTTTCTTCTGTCCTGGGCCCAAACAGAAAGGTACTCTCCTTACTACATGTAACAGAATGAACTATCCCTCTGTGTTCTTGCAGGAGGCGGCTCGGGAAAGGCAACGTGAAATGCTCGCCCATCATGGAGGACCAGGCAAACTGAAGAGAGAAGCCAATTTAGGTTCTGCGACATAGGCCTTAGGCAAATAAGTTGACTCTTCTGAGCATGAATTCCTTAATCTGTAAAATGGGGATGGTTGGAAGAAAAGCCACCAGGGCCTGAGGACAGGGTAAGGTACGCATTAGTGCTTTCAAGATGGAGCTGATCTCAAAGGGCACAGTCAACATGAACTATTATTATCATTATCAACACAACTAATAATACTAATACTGCCGGAAATACCCCAAATAGTAGCAAGCGTATTGAGGCTCATCTTGGAAGGAAAGAACAAGACTTCATAAAAGCCAGCCTATCCTTGCAGAGACCTCTGAATACGTACACAACAGAGACAAAGATATTTGTCCTGAAACTGAGAATGACCAAGCCTTACTGGAACCTTGCTAGGAAACAATGATTGTACGGGTCTACATCAAGAAACCCAGAAAAGAAAGAGGTTTTGCAGGTATAGATTGAGAAGGGACTCCTTTGAAAAGGAGATGGGAAATGTATATAAGATCCCACTTCGGTTAGCAGTATTTCTTCATCTATACCTATTGCTTGATAAGTTTTACAACTATCATTTTCATTTCATGATACAGATTTTCTCAACTTAAAAAAAAAACACATAGATTTTGGGGAACCGTAGCCTCCCCTGGTCTTGGTTCATGACCTTTGGAGGTCTGCAGTACATGCTCTGAGGTGAATCCTGTGGCTCAAGCCTTGCCAAACTTCCAAATCTCTCTAGCCAAAGAGATTAATTTAGGATGGGCATGTAATCCAAGCTAGGTCAGACTAAATCCAAGAAAAAAAGACACTCTGGTCTTTTCCCACTGGTTGGAACCTGGGAAGATGTGGTTTTGAGCTAGTGACATTTGTCTTGACATCCAAAGAATTAGTTCATCAGAAAGTACTGCCAATACTGAGGAAATAAAACCAAGGGATGAAAAGAGGGAAACCAGGTACTAATCAGTTAGCTCCTGGATCAAGCTTTACCTGATCTTCTTGTCACATCTATATTTCCCAGTTAGTTAAGCCTACTTGGGTAAAGTTTTCTTTCACTTGCAGTAGAAAGTCTCTAACACTGGCAATTCCATACAACGGAACAAGAAAAACCACTCCAGACTCTGAGTTGTTACAATTTGGACAAACTCCTCCAGAATCCATCAGACATTTAGCTTAAAGTCCATCCCAGATAGGGCCACTTTGGTTCTTTTCAGATCTGCGAATATTGTTGCCTTCTTATTTTTTTAAAACATTTTATTTATTTATTCATGAGAGACACAGACTGTGAGAGAGAGAGAGAGAGAGGGGCAGAGATACAGGCAGAGGGGGAAGCAGGCTCCATGCAGGGAGCCCAATGTGGGACTCGATCCCAGGACCCCAGGATCACGCCCTGGGTCCAAGTCAGGCACTAAACCGCTGAGCCACCCAGGGATCTCCTGCCTTCTTATTAATACACAGGGTGATTCTTCATCCCAACTGGTCTGGGACAATCCTAATTTATGCCTTTGGTCCTGGAATAATTCTCACTAGTGTCTACTTTCACTTTAAACAAATATCCAGGATTGGTTAAATAGTGAATTGTAAGGTCACCCTGTACATAATTCTTCTTTATGAAGTTTTTTCTTCCTTTGAGAGTAGAATCCCACGCCCCTTCCCCAAATTCTTTTCAGTGATAATTGTGGCTAATTATACTCAGCAAATAATCTCATCTTGCCAGTCTTCCCATGTTTGACTTTTGGGGGATTAATCACAGCTTTCTGCTGTCGAACGAGGTCCTTGAGAGCATGGTATTATTGTTTTATCTAAAGGAAACCCCTCTGAAACGGGGGCCTCCATCCATCATACCTCCTGTAGTAGAAAGAACTGATTAAAACTTCCTGGCCTGAAAACTTGTTTGTTAGCGTGTGGCTTCCTCCCTGCCGTCAGCATAAGGTCTTCCTCGTGCAGGGTGTTTAGGATTCAGCTAAGGGCATTGTTTTATCAAGATGGGACGGTGATCCGTGCGGGAGCTCGCTGTGCTGGGAGCCTGACCACCCTGTAAACACAGTGATAACATCGTGTCTGCACACTGGGAGAAGACAATGCTCCCCGATTCCCTTTTCCTAATTAGAGTCTGGAACAATAGGTGCGAAATACAAGGCCCCGCTATCATTATCCATTGGCCTTCATTTCTGGGCATTGATTGAGCGGAGGGTGTTTTGCGTGCGTGAAGAAACAGCAAATTAAAATTCAGACCTCTTGCATTTTTCTTCCCGGAGTGTTCATCTTGTTATAAAGCTGGGGTGACAGAGATTAAAAATCGCAGGTGGAGGGCTTGAGAGTTCTATACACTTGTGAACAGTAACAAGTCCCCCTTTCAAAATGATTCCAATAAGCAAATGTTCGATCAAGGCAGACGCTGGGATGTGAGGTCATGAAGAAATTGTTTCGACAATTGTTCCGGTCAAGGAAAGACAGAGACAAGCACCTTCCCTAAATGGTGGACGAGTCAATTAACGGTACATCATCTGTTATTTCACTAATAGGAACAAGCAATGTCACAGTGGAACCTTTTTTTTTTTTTTTTTTTTTTAATTTGAATGCTCGGTGCCCTAGTGATGTTGGGTGCATTGATCTGCACAGTAGCCTTTGCCCAAGGCTTCTGAGTAGGACTTATCTAACTGGGAGCATCTTTGGAGAGACAAAGTCATCACTAGCAATAAGCCATATTAAGCCAGTTTATACTTAGGACTGCTTTGCAGCAGAACAATTAAGTTATTTAAATGGAAAAACTTCCCAAGCTTCTGAAAAGGGGTCTTTTTTTTTTTTCTTTTTAAAGATGTATTTATTTATTTGAGAGAGAGCGAGAGCACACACAGAGGGAGGGGCTGAGCAGGGAGCTAGATGAGGGGCTCGAAGCCAGGACCCTGGGATCAAGACTTGAGCTGAAGGCAGTTGCTTTAGCCGAATGGGCCACTCAGGCACCCCAACAAAGGGGTCTTTTTTTTTTTTTTTAAGATTTTTTTACTTATTTATTCATGAGAGACACAGAGAGAGGCAGAGACACAGGCAGAGGGAGAAGCAGGCTCCATGCAGGGAGCCCGACATGGGACTCGATCCCAGGACTCCAGGAGCACATCCTGGGCTGAAAGCAGCGCTAAACCACTGAGCCACCCAGGCTGCCCCAAAGGGGTCTTCTTAATTGCAGATACACAATATTTAGCTCTTATGGAATTTGATCGACCAAGAGAAAAATGAGGTGACCAAAATCCATGCTCCATGACCAGAATGGTCCTGTAAAGGGAACCCCCTCACTCTGAACAAACCAAACAGTAAGGAAGGGAATGGAGAGGAGCGTAAAGAAAGCTGGACAGCAATATTTTAATTGCAACACAAGTCCAACCTGCCACATGATCTCCATTGAATAGAACAGTTGTGGTAAATATTTGACAACCTTTTGCATTCTGCTATTGATGTGTGAATTCATTTAGGTGAAGAGATTTTTATAAAATTTCAATCTTCTCTCTGTCATGTGTCCTTTCATTATCTGGTTGACCCACCCAACACTCCAGCCCTGGGGATCTGGAGATCCTTGTCCCTGTTCTTGGCCACCACTCTCAGGGTGGCAAACCAGAATCTGGCCCCACTCAGATCTTCTCTGTAGTGAAAATCCTAAATTCCAGTGTCTTATGTCTTTGTTGTGCCACCACTGGCCTCAAGCAGGCAGTCTCCTGGTCTGGCTAGTAGACTTTGCCAACAAACTGACTGGCCAACACCACCTCTCAATTCTGCCTTGCAAACTGCTGAACTACCATAAATCAGTGGCTTGCTTTTTTGCCCTGAATTCCAGCTAGTAGGAGGCAATAAAACCAGAACCAGTTGTGGTACATGGCCTCTATGTACTGAAAGATGTCGTGTCAGCCTCCACTTTTATAACAGCGTTGTCGAGGGAAGAACCTTGTGGGCCTCCAGGGATGTCTCCTTTCAAAGGTGAGGGCACCCTTCTTTCTCCTTCCTCCTTCCTGTTGCTTGGGACGTCTGGTGCTCAGTGCTCTTGGACCATAAGGCAGAGCTAAGGATGGAGGAGCAAGAAGATCATTCTGGACAAACAGGAAGCCATCATAGAGCCCTGGATAGCTTCTGAACAGTCTCTGGATGAGAAGAGCAAAAACACACATGTCTATCTCCCTTAGTTTTAGTCTATATTACATGTAGACCTAGTTAAGCTTATTAAAATACTGGTGGCTGTGCTTTATGCCACCTGCTATGGTTCAAATGTTTGTGTTGGCAGAAGATTCATATAGGAAAATCCTAATGTCCAAAAGGTGGAGCCTTTCTGAGTGGGATTGGTGCTCTTATAGAAACAAAACAAAACAGAACAGAAAACAAAAAACCCAAACCCCAAAAACAAAACAAAACAAAAAGATCTTATAGAGCTACCTAGCCCACTGTTATGAGGATACAACAAGAAGTCTGTGACCCAGAAGAGGGCCCTCATCTGACCATAATGGCATCCTGATCTTGGACTTCCAGCCTCCAGAACTGTGAGAAATAATTTCTGTTCTTTATAAGCCACCCAGCCCGTGGCATTTTGCTATAGAGCCCACAGGGACTAGGATAGCACCATACTGAAATTGGAGGTAGCAGGACCTGCCAACAGTGAGGCCTACAAGTCCTACTGCAAACACCACAGGTCCCTCACTAGGTCTGCTGAGGCCCTCCCCAACCTGTTCCTTCCTTATTATCAGGTGATATTTGGCTTCCTACTTCTCTGATTCATTTGAATGAGGCCCATCATGGGTGAAGTATCTCAACTTCCTGTTCCATCTTCTGCCACCACTGACACTGGCATTCATTCTCTTTCTTCCAGCCCATCAGAAGAGCAACTTAAGCCCAATGTCCCTGCCTTAGGGTACAAAGATGTCAAGTGACCAATAACCTATTTCTCTAGCCTCATTCCTATCACTTCTGAGTTTAATTGGTGCTCTAATAAAAATAAATTACTGGTAGCTCCTTGTATCTACCAAGTGGTTTCAATTGTGCCTTCTGCGCAAAATATTCTTTGTCTGCTTAATGTCGATGCTTCAAGACCAGCAAGAAGTCATCCATCTTTCCCTAAATCCCTACTGTGAACTTCTAGACCAGGTCAAATGCTCATCCTCTGTATTTCTGATACCAGCCACTATCTTACCACCTAACAGATGACCCAGGAGGGTCTACGTTCTGTTTCTCCACTGTAGGCAGATCAAAAGCTGCTCGAGGGCAGGGCCATGTGTCTTCATGATGCCTAGCACATTTTTTAAAAAAGATTTTATTTATTTATTCATGAGAGACATGGGGGAGGGGGGTAGAGACACAGGCAGAGGGAGAAGCAGGCTCCATGCAGGGAGCCCAACGTGGGACTCGATCCTGGGTCTCCAAGATCACGCCCTGGGATGAAGGCGGCGCCAAACCACTGGGCCACCCGGGCTGCCCGCCTAGCACATTTAACCACTGTTTCTGGCTCTAAGTCGGTACTGCATACATTCTAATTAAATAAAGCATCAATTTTCATTCAGGTACTTATGTAAAGAAAAAAATCGCACGAAACTGGAACTATCTCAAAAGTATACACTGCAAGCTACAACTCCATCATTCATTCATTCATTCATTAGCAAATATTTCTAAAGTTCCTTCTACATATCAGGCACTGTTCTAAATGCTCAAGACATAAGAGTGGATGAGACAAAGGCAGTCTCCAACTTTCCTGTGACTTATAGTCTGTAGCAAGAAAATGAAAACAGTAAGTAAGCAGCAAATGAATGGATGGATAGAAGGATGAATTGGATGACACCAAACAGTGATAAGTGCCAGGCAGGGAAATAAATGCCAGAGGAAACATGGGTGGTTTCTGTGGACAGTATAGCTAGGGAGGGCCCCCGTCAGGAGATAATGTAGCCACAGCAGAACGATGGGGTCATACTCCATTTCCTAACGGGGCTGGCACGTCTCATTCTCTCATGCTCCTCGGACTGACCAGCAGTATCAACGAACCTTCAGCCATAATTCTGTGCCAAAAATAGCAGCATGAGCACGTACACAAGTAGGGTCATAATGGCCACTGTGATGTGATAAAAGATACTTTGCTCACATAAAGTCCAAAATTTAATATTCCTGACCAGTGGGTGGCTTTGCTCCACGCGGTCACGCAGGGGCCGGTCTTCATTTTGTAGCCCTGCTATCTTTACCATGTGGCTTGCAGAGCTGCAGGAGAGATAGCAAGGAGGGTTGCGTGGGGCAGACAGAGAAGGGCCAATATCACTGTTGCCAATATTCCACTGGCCAGGACCCAGCCATGTGGCCACAGCTAAGACCAGAGAAGCTGGGAAACGTGGTCTAGCTGTGTGCCAGGAATCAGGGAAAGAGGCCTGTCGATGTGCTTAAGGCCTCCGCCTGTATGAAGCCTGAAGCACACCCGTCAGGAGACTAATTGCAAGTTCTCGCCCTCCAAGTCTGAGGTCTCAGACCTCCTTACACTGCCTCAGCTGCCGCAGTGACATGATCAAAATCAAAATCTATTCTGGCAGGATGGAACACAGGACGTTGGGTGTGGGAAGCAGAAGCTAGGGCTGAAATCCAACGGGTTAATTCACTAAAGAAAACAAAACCAAACCAAACCAAACCAAAAAAAAAACCCAAAAGCCGCTCAGACCTGTTGTGCACTCAGACAGTTCCAGAGCTCGAAGGCTAATCGTCCTTCTGGGACGTGGAGTTCTTTGTGGGGCCCTCGGAGTGGACTGTTCGACCTTTTGAGGTTTCTCATTGCTCTGATCTCTTGCTAATGGATAGTGTTTTCCAAGCTGATGGTGTTTTAAAGCTACGGCATCTAACCAACGATAATATGTCTGACCTCTTAAGGGAGAGCCTTCTGCATCCTCCTGTCTCAGCCTCCCCTTATTGGCTAATTACATAACTTGACTAGAAGTTGGTTTTAGGGAATCAATTTTACCATTGCCTAGTCACAAGTAAAGACCATAAAGTTTTACGAGAGCTGAAGGGACTGCCTTTCACGGAGGGGAACTTAAATGAAAATTAAAGGGGGCATAAAATGATAAGAAATGAAATTCCACAAGGTGTTTTTTCCCTGGACTGTCATGCTAAATTATAGTGCTGGGGATGTGCTCCTGCTGGGTGCCTCTCCCACAAGGCACCAAGGAACGGGAGAGAAACCCGTGTTTCCTGATCATCAGCAACACAACCCAAGGCATTTCAGGAAGCAGTTTCGGGAGAAGGTACAGAAGAAAACACTGCGATTTACCACCTCCTAACTGTGTGACGCCAGGCAAGTTCTCTGAGCCTCAGACTTGCCATCTGCAAAATGCAGATAATGACAGTGACTGCCTCATGGAATTATTGCACAAATTCAATGAAACGACGCGGGTAAAATGCAGAGCACAGTGCCCGGCACACAGGGCATCTTGAGTTAGTATCACCATTATCACCACTGTGAATAGCAGGACAAGATGAAAGACAACTCGGTTCAGCTGAGATAAATGAGAGCTAACGTTGGTTACGTGCTATGTGCCAGGGATCCATCCTTGTACCATCTGCACTTCACAGATGAGGAAACGGAGCTCAGAGCCATTGGAATACTGGTCCACAGTAACACAACTGATAAAGGACATAATTGGATTCACTATCCAGATTGTTCAGGCTCTAGAAGCCCGCACACTTGACTACTCTACTCAGTGCTTTATAGTTTAAGGTTCACAGCCCAATCTGGGGAGCCTGTTCCTCCTTTGGATTTCCAAGCCCAACTTTTGTTTACTGAATTAAAATCCCTGGAAGCAGGGGTTGATTATCTGCATTTCTTCTTCTTTTTTAATCTTTTTTTTTTCAATTTTCATCCATTTATTCATGAGAGACACAGAGAGAGAGAGAGGCAGAGACATAGGCAGAGGGAGAGGGAGGGTCTCTGCAAGGAGCCTGATGTGGGACTCGATCCCAGGACCCTGGGATCACACCCTGAGCTAAAGGCAGAGGCTCAACCACTGAGCCACCCAGGTGCCCGGATTATCTGCATTTCTAATAAGCATCATGTAGGTGATTCCTGCACATGCTGAGCTTAGAACAATGGATGCTGTAGTGCTTCATAGGATATTGCAACTGCAGAAAAATGTTCCCAAGAGTCGTGTTCTGTTGCACTGCCAGAAGAGTTGCCTGTTCCTCCTATGTCTATCTTTTACCACTGTCCTTTCTGACACTTACGTGTCCTCACAAAAGGCAGGGATGGATGAATCTAGGCTACCAAGAGAAAGAAAAGGGCAATGCACTTTATTTGAACGAAAATCATCCTTTTTTTGCTGTGAAAATGAAAGGCCTCCATACACTGTGCTCACATGAAATAGCATGCCCTGCTCTAGTCAGGATGAAGGTTCTGCTGCAGTAAGGAACAGCTCCCGCAGCTCAGAGGCTTAATGCAGCAAAAACTTAATTCTTGCTCAGACTACAAGTCCAGAAGAGGTTGGCAGGGGGCTCTGTTACTCTTAGCCACTCAGGGGCCCCGATGCTGGAGGACCCTGTCATCATGTGACTCCATGATTCTAGTGTCAGAGAAAAGCATTGCGTCACCACATCTTGGCTTTTAACATGTCCCTTGAAGTGACACTTGTTTTTATGCCTTCTTGGCCAAAGCAAGTTGTCTGTCTATACCTGATTCCAAAGAGATGCAGGAATGTCATCCCTAAGAAGGACAGGAGGGGAACATTTGGACAACACCAAGGGCTGGTACACCTAGCCAAAGACAAACAAACAAACAAACATAATATAAATTCATGGTATCTGAGTTTCCTGGGGATTAGAGAAAATAGAACTATACTCTCTGTACAAGTCCATCCTGATGCAAAATATAGATGGCATTTCATTCTTGTACATACCTGAGAGGGACAAGGAAAACCCAGAAAGAAATAACATGAAAATTGGTTTGATCTCCTATTTTGCCAAATGAATGCCTTAGAAAATATACACACAAGGTACTATGCACCAAGCCGCACTTCTCCTGGCCTAGACACTGAGTCACTGGCTTCAGGTGCATCTGGCATCTTCCCACACCCCCCTTTGTCTGCCTCTTCACATGTGGGCTAAGCCGATGCATGGAACCACCCACATGCTTCATTTAAAACAGGGTGCATAGATTTTTTTCTACCTTTCCTACCTTTTCTTCTAAAGCTTTTATGTTTTTTTTTTTCATTCAGTTCTTTAAATCAAAGGTACTTTGTATGTGTGTCTGGTGTAAGGCAGAGTTCAAATTTTCTATCTTTCAAACTGGAGAGCCATTTGAAATACCATTGATTACATATAGTCTATATTTTCCTGGTGGATTTGAAATGCTACACTTAACATAGATAAGAGATAGGCATAGTCTCTCCTCTACTCCTGTCCTCCACTCCCTTGCAGTGTATTCAATAAACTCTTAACCTTCTTAAAAAAAAAAACCTTCTTATTTCCTTCAGAATAAAGGAAAGAAAGAAGGATGGAGAAAGGAAGGAAGGAAAGAGAAAGAAGGAAACGGAAAGCAAGAAAAGAAAAAGAAAGAAAGGAAGAGAAAGAAAGAAAGAAGAAAGAAAGAAGAAAGAAAGAAGGAAAGAAAGAAGAAAGAAAAAAAGAAAGAAAGAAAGAAAGAAAGAAAGAAAGAAAGAAAGAAAGAAAGAAGAAAGAAGAAAGAAAGAAAATTCTCTTATTTTAAAAGTATTTTTATTTCTGGCTTGATAGTTCCCCCTCATTTTTATTCATTAAAATTATTTGTTTTCTTGTGGGGAAAGAGGGAAATGGGAGTTATTCCTTAATGGGGACAGAGTTTCAGTTTGAGAAAATGGAAGAGTTCTGGAGATTGATGATGGTGATGGTTGCACAAGTGTGAGTGTACTTAATGCCACTGAACTGTATACTTAAAAATGGTTAAAATGGTCAGTTTTATGTTATGTATATTTTACTACAATAAAAAATTCTAAAACATAAAAAATAAAACAGTGCACATGCGTTTTTGTTTGAAGAATGGACCACATGCTCCCAGTAAAAGATGTATTGGCGAGATGGCCAAGATCCCATCCTTTCAGGAACTGGACCCTCTCCCTAGACTTCTGCAAGGGCATTTCCTCGAAAAGGAGTAATATCATTTCCAGGAAGCCCCTGCACCAAACTATGTCACTCAGAGGCAAAAGAGAGGCTGAGGGTTAAAACCAGTTAGAAGGCGAGTCCAGGCTTGCGGGAGGCCAACTGTGCGTACTTCTCAGGCCATGAAATATGGCTTCTGTTTTGACACTCTTGTAATAGCATAGATGTTCACTCTCCTTGTTGCCGTGGGGTTTATGGCCCATAAAGTTTAATAACAATCTTAACAGCTGAACAGAAAGCACACGGGGCTCGAAGGCCACTCCTACCAAAGGGGATCTAGATTTTCCATTTTTTCCCTTTGGGCATCTCGACTTTGTACAACGTGTCCATGTCTCATCGTGGGCCACACAGAATGACCGTGAGGTGAAAGGGGATTCAAACGGGTGCTCTGTTGTCTCTGAAAGAGTGAAGCCGCCACACACTGGGCCTTCATAGTAGTTTGGGCTTTGAGGGTCAGGGGCCATAAAGCCTGGCTGCCGTGTAATTCAGGGACTACAAGGGTCCATAGGGTTAGCATGCCAAGGCCTGGTCCTATTGACTGAGCTGACTGACTGAGAAATGAGCTCCAAATCCCTTCGCAAGGCCTGCGAAGTGGTGCACCGAGGCTCCCAGCCTCCTCTCCTCTCTCATCTACTTGCTGTGTCCAGCCTCCCGCCCCTTCTGGTTGGTAAATACACCAGCGCCTATGCTGCCACGGGCTTTGGCACCTGCTGCCCCCTCTTTCTTTGGGGGCTGGTCTTCTCTTGTCTCCCTTGGACTGGCTTCACGTCATCCCCTGCCCTGGTTACATGGGAGCTCCTCAGAGAAGCCCTCCAGAACCCATCTCAGGTAACACCCCTGGTGCTACTGCCCAGTGGTATTTCCTGGACTGCACTTATCACCACCTGCCACTGGCTCATGGCTCATTTGTGTGCTTGTTTGTTCACATGCACGTGCGCGCTCACATACACACACACACACACACACACACACCCACACACACACACTTATGGACGAGATTGCCAGGGAATCTGACATATCATCATATTATTCCTGGTTTTCCTAAGTGCTGGTTTGGAGCAAATGAACAGAACACCTAGGGTAATAAAGGCAATGAAAGGTCAGGAGACTTTGTCCCCTCAGAGCTGCGAGACCTTCTAAGGTTGGAGGTGGCATATTCCCACAGATGAGAGAATCAGCTCCTTTCTGCTTCCTGACACACCTGGAGCACAACTGAAACCTCTCTCTTCCCTGAAGCACTTCTTTAAGTGCTTCCCTCTCCCCTCCTCCTCCTCCTCTGGAAGAGCTACATGTATTCTGCTTCTCTTCAGAAGCCGGGGACCATATAGGCAATCAGGGCCCAATTCTGGAGAGGACAGCTGACGGGGTGCTAAGGATGCAGACAGCCCACAGCTGGGCTCAGGATGGGAGCGCCCAGACACGCCTCCCCCGAGAGGATTCCAGCTGAGGGTGGGGGGATTAGAGGAAGTCCTTTTCAGGCCATATTTACACATCAAAGAGCCCTTCCTGCTGGGCTTACACAGTAGTGACAAAGTCATCTCATTCAAGAAGCTTTCCTCTGAAGCTAAATTCTATCATTCCTCCTACTCCTCCCTTGTGGAGACAAGATAGTTTTGTTCCAAACGCCCTAGGGCATAATTCACCAGGAAGGTGGTTTGCTGTTACCCTAGCTCTCCCCAGGTGTCTGAAGCTTTGCTGAGGAATCCTTGGTTTACGGGGATTGGGTGGGATTCCCCTCAGACTCCTGAGCTTACCCAAGGCCTGTAACCAAGAAGACAGAAATACTGTAGCCTAGGTCATTCACTCACTCATCCATCCATCCATCCATCCATCCATCCATCCATCCACCCACCTACCTCCCATCCCACAGATATTTACTGAATCACCACTATGTTCCTAGCACAAAACTTTCTCCTTTCCGGACCTCTGATCTTTAGTTAACTAAGGGATGGGAGGAGGGGTCTGGGATGGCTGAGTTGGAGGCACTCCCACACCAATAACTTGGGCCAAGTTCTGGCACTTTGGGTGGAAATGTGCTTGATGCAACTGATGGAGTTCACAACAGGCTAATCCCAAATGTGGCAGTTTCCAATATTGAATATTCTGGCTGAAGGAGTTTGACAAAATGGTAGAAACAGGAAAGTTACAAAACTTTCTCTTGCCCCTTTATCCTGAAAGAGGTCATAAAACTCTCATGTGAGAGGTGCCCTCCTTACACCCAGAAGAAAGGAACAATCTTATCCCTGAAGACAAAGAAAAACAACAACAACAAAAAAAAACAGGACTTCACTGAGGGGGGGCACTTGATGGGATGAGCACTGGGTGTTATTCTATATGTTGGCAAATTGAACACCAATAAAAAAATTAAAAAAAAAAAAACCAGGACTTGATCTTTTCACCAGTTTACAACACGTAACCTCACACCCCTAAACCAGCCAATATTCTAACATGTCTGTCTACTCTTCCTCAAATCTACCATGAAAATTCTTGGGTCTAATTGTTTCTTCGGGTCTTTACTTTCTTTCAAAGGCTCCCCTGTCATGTAAAACTTACCTTAAATAAATCTATACGCCTTTCTCTTGTTGACCTCTTTTTCAGTTCAAGTTTCCAACCCAGCCAGGGACCCAAGGATGGCTGAGGAAAACTTTTGTCCTCCCCTACACAACTAACATTTGAGGTTGAGAGTTCCTTAGCCAATGTTCTTAAGAAATTATTTTTAAAAATGAATTTCATAAATAGGATACTATTCTTCTTGCATTTAGGTGACTCACATCTTAAAGCTCATGGTCCATCCTTTTTATTAATGGAAGTATTCTTTCAAGGGGGCCATCAACAGTCACTTGGTTGACTTTTTTGTTTGTTTAGTTTCTTTTATATCAGAATTTTCCTATCTCAGATTTTCTTCAAGTTGGAAGCAAATATATGTGGATCCAACACACAACTGAAATTTTAGCAAGCAATTAGTCCTTCTTCTCCCCTGGGGCCTGCCATCAACCTTATGCCTAGGGCAGCAGTTGGGTGACCATAATATAGGGTTATTCATAGGATAGGGCCATGGAAGACCTCCATACACAATATTTCTTTTTTTTTTTTTTTAAAGATTTTATTCATTTATTCATGAGAGACAGAGAGAGAGGCAGAGACACAGGCAGAAGGAGAAGCAGGCTCCATGCAGGGAGCCCGATGTGGGACTCCATTCCGGGTCTCCAGGATCACACCCTGGGCCGAAGGTGGTGCTAAACCGCTGAGCTACCCAGGCTGCCCCAATATTTCTAATTGACCCCTAGGATACAAATCTCAGTCATCCACAGTTCCGGTTAAAAGCAGCATAGAATGACAATATATTTTATCTTATGCAGTTATAATTACACTCTAGGGTGGGGAACTCAATTGGGAGGTAGGGGTAGAATGTAACGATATAATGCAGAGAATCAGCAGGAGCAACAAGCAGGGAGGAGAGGTGATTTTTTTTTTTTTTTTTTTTTTTAAGGAGAAAAAGATGGTTGGTTATTCCCCCTGCCCCCATTCAACTGAGAATTCACTAGAATAGGACCACAGATTGACAAAAAGTCCAGATGCAAAGATCCCAGAATTTCAGAAAGTAGGATGGATCATAGTTAAGATGACCAGGTGTCCTGATGGATGCCCATTGTCCCCGTTCCTCCTAGACAAAAGGTCTAGGTGATTCAGATATGATCACTGTAACCATAGCACAAACACGTGGAAGACAGGCTGAATGTGGTCGCAAGGGGAAGTATTTGCAACTGTCCCACCCAGAGAAAACATTTATAAGATCATCTAAGTGATGACATCAAAGTACCTCTCACTGGCAACTCCTGCTTTAAAGAAACGCTGTAATACTAATATTTGACTTTGTGTCTATTGCTAGTTTGGTAACGATTTTTTTTTTTATATTTTATTTATTTATTCATGATAGTCACACAGAGAGAGACAGAGAGGCAGAGACACAGGCAGAGGGAGAAGCAGGCTCCATGCACCGGGAGCCCGATGTGGGATTCAATCCCGGGTCTCCAGGATCGCACCCCG
The DNA here is from genome assembly GCF_053574225.1 of Canis aureus. Taxonomy (NCBI): domain Eukaryota; kingdom Metazoa; phylum Chordata; class Mammalia; order Carnivora; family Canidae; genus Canis; species Canis aureus. Next base: position 16,424,757 of record NC_135613.1, on the reverse strand, counting down.
GGCCAAAGGCAGGCGCCAAACCGCTGCGCCACCCAGGGATCCCGGTAACAATTTTTTTTTATAGAAGGGTTTTCCCTGTTTGCTTTCATGAGTAGTGGCCCCTTCTTTCAGGACAGAGAGAATGTTGATAATAAGATAAAGGTGTTAATGGCACAGTAATAGCTATGGGGCTTGGACTATTTGCCAGGTGTGGGGAATCTCCACTCCTTAGCTATGTGACCTGCAGAAAACGACGTTATCTACTTTGTACTTTCAGATCCTCCTTTGTAAATTGGGATTGACAGTAGCTCCTCAGAGCCCCAAGAACTAAATGGAACATGCCCAGTACCTGGCACATCACAGGAGCCCAACGTACAACATGGTCATTGCTACCACAATTATAATTTTTATTGTTCTTGTCATTACGACTACCCTAAGTCTTCGGCATCCTTGTTACTATCAAGCTCATTTTGCAGTTAAAGAAAATAAGCTCTCAAAGTGAATAATAAGTGGGGTGGAGAGGGATCGAACTAGGTTTAACTATGGGAGTAGGGGCTGTTTTCTTCACCACATCAGCCACCAAGCCACACAACGCTGGGACTATAGTGGAAATAGCAGCAGCACACAGTGTGTAGCTGGTATGTTGGTTAAATCAAGGCATACACAAGTAAGAGGTACTTATTGGCTTAGGAATTTTTGAGAAAGTATTGGCTAATAACCACCTGACAGGTGATGTGTTAAGCCCCTTCCACATTTCTTTGAATCCTCAGACAAACCAGTGAGGTTGACCATATCATTAACTCCCACTGCTGGGGTTGAAGGGGAAGCAGGCAAAGAAACATAGAGCCAAGTTTCTTTGCTCAGGGAACTTCAACGGAGCCAGAGAAGCAACTGATGGAAAGCTGATATAACCTTTTTTATAGGCTATATTCTCTGAATTTAATGCTTGTGGAATATAAAGTGTCTACTATAAAAAAACAAAAACCTTCAATACTTAAAAAAAAAAAAGATTAATGTTGGTCACTATTGATCTTCTCTCCCTTTTTCCTCATTGCTCAAAAGCTAACGCAGCAGGTTTGAAATTCCCACGTAAGTTCGTGTTCTTGGGCAACTCCACGCAGGGCTGGGAGCTCGGGTCAAGGCTGGTTTTTCTCAGTACTTCATCCACACCGTGTCTGTCACTCGTTGGTATCCCACCAGCAGGGTTTCTAGAGCCTCCCTCTATTTTGTGCCATACCTGGTTTTCTATGCTCTGGCTTACCGATCTCATTCACCTCAGGCTCAGCAGCTGTCCCCGCACACAGTAGGTTCTCCATGAGTGTCTTAATCATCACATTTGACAAATGACATTACAAATGCCCTGCACTCCTGGCATGACTAGAAAGGGAGGAGGAACTTACAGATGACCTACCCCATTTAAGGGATGAGGAAAGGTGCCCTGCAGAAGTTATATTGCGCCCAGTGCAGGGTCCCAGGAGGGTTCCCAAAGAGCAAACAGAAATGTTAAGCCCCGACCCAGCAGGGACCCCTGCTTTGCAAGGCACTGGGAGAAACTGTCCAGTCCCTACTCACTCTTCACCTATTCCTCAATCTGGAAGCTAACAGGAGATGGAAGGGTAGAAACAACCATGCAAATCAAGGCTGAAACTAGAGAGGGAAAAAAAAAAAAGCACAATAGATTTGCTTTCATTCTTAGAAGGCAGTGGGTGGGAAAGTGGATTCCCACTAAGAAAAGAGCCAGCCTTTCTCACCAGGCAGGAAATATCGAGCTGCTTTGGTCCCGCAGCCCCCGCAGGGCCGGGCCTGGCGGTGCACTGGTGTGCGGGTTCCAGCCCAAGGCACAGAGAGGTTGTTCCGAGGCTGGTGTCAGATTTTCTGCTCAGGGCCTGGCCTTGGCCGGGGCCCGGGCCGTAGCCACGGGGAAGGCCTGATAGGCTGCAGTCTAAGTGGCTGGCTGACACTTGAAATGCCATAACCCCAGCTGTTCGAGCACCTCTTGGCCCGGGCCTTCCCTCCCTGCACCCGCGTGCAGCTGCGGGATGCAAGGGGCTGGCAATGAGAAGAGAAAAAGTCGCCATCCCCTCGTCCTTGAGGTAATTAATCAGCGGTGACTCTTTACTCGGTGAATAATATTACTCAGAGCACTTTTCCTCCCTGTAATATCAATTATGCAGTGCAGAAGCAGTTCCAAAAAGGATGCAAAGGGATGTGGTGGGGTTTTATTGCAAAGTAACAAGGCTAAGTTGTCGACAGGGTAGAGTACAGAGCGCAGAAATGCGCAAGATCGCTTCAAACGCAACTAGGTCTGCTGTCAGCCTGTCTGATTTTCACCAGGAGAAATACTTCTAGAGTTTCCCGTAGGGTTCAGAAGTATGAACTGCCAGCCGGCCTCGAGATATGCAGCAAATGTGCGGCTCTACACCAAGAGGTTTCCACCCCTCCTCTGTTCCTGCCTCCTCGAAAGTGACGGGCAGAGGGACACCGCTTGCTGCATACCAGCCGGGGTGGCAGGTGACACAGGGGGGTCCCTGCCTGCCTTGCCGGCACTGCACCAGATTGCACCCAGGGGGGGTTAGCGCACTGAGTGCCAGCTGGTTTTGTCAGGGGAGGTGGGGGGAGGTAGACGAAGGAGAAGAGAAGAGGAAAACGAAGAAATAATTCAAACAAAAATGCCCCTTTCCTATCACCATAGGGCTCTTGAGCAACATTCTCTAAGAGGAGGGATCCTCTACAACCTGGATTAAATACACACCCTCTGATCCTTTCCCCTCCCACATTTAGCAAGACAAAGGCAAGCTTTTGGATTATTGCTAAATTATCTCCTTCAAAGCTCATCTCTTCAGCTCCGGGTCTTCTCCCTTTCCTGCTGCCATCAGAAAGCACAGGAGTTTTGCACTTGGGACTTTGAAGATGGACTTTGGATGCTGTGCTTGAAGGAGAAAGTGGGCCTTCTGGTTGTGAGCAAAGTCTAGCAGCAAGGCTGGGTCAGAAAAGAGAGGGGTGGCTCGTTCTGTAACACGAGTTCTTTGAAGCTTCAGGATATGAATGCTCATGAAAACTGGTACTTTTCTGGCAAGATGAATCACCAGGCTTCTTGGGAAGAAAATGCCAAAGAAAACATGCAACGGGTCTGCGTTATGGCAGTCTCCTGCAGTGTAAACTGCGTGTGTGTGTGTGTGTGTGTGTGTGTGTGTTTTAAAGGCTCCTGATTAAAAGTATAACTTTATTTAATATCCTTGAAATAAGAGAGACTATTAAGGTAGCATGATCACCATGAATATTATTGAAAGCAGTGCTAATGGAGTTGTTTTTATGATTCCATTTATTCAAAATGAAAAATAGCACTCGCCAAACATCGGATCTGATGAGTAATAAGATTTATAAAGCGACCAAAGAGGAAAGATGAACTGGAGAGAAAATCTATTTTGATTAGATGATTTTGTGGTTTGCGTACTGGTTACAAATAACCTGACAGCCACAGAATATTCTCCTGGTGCTCCAAACAAGGATCTCTGTTTGGGAAACTCCAGTGGGAATAGGTACTGCTTGAAGAGCTCTTCATTTTAAAATATGAGTTTCCTATTAATAAAATGTCTCATTTTTAAAGGAAAAAAAATTTCAAGCACAAATTACTTGAGTGCTGAGCTCATTACATGCATAGTTTTTAATGACGGCAGCGTACATTTTTAAGTGACAGTTCATTTGGGTTTGAGGCACAGATCTGGGCATGTTCAGTGTATGGGCAAGCCAGGCTGGAAACTTTCCACTTGAGTGTCTGAGCTGACACAAAACAGGAGAAGAAAAAACTTTAATCTCATCATAAACAAATGTACAGATCTCCTTCAACATTTATACCTAGCACTTGCAAGATGGTGAAGGGTTTGTTACTGACGCCTTCTTTATTTTAATACTAATACTAGTAATACTCATACTAATACTACTAATAATAAAGTAAAATAGAGAAGGAGCAGCAAAGCTCTCTGCAGGAAAAAATGAAAAAAAAAAAAAAAGAGAAGTGGAAGTGGGGAGGGTTTGTATGTTGCACATCTCCGTTTTGGTAGCCCAAAGAGGGAATATAAGCTTAAAGTCCTGAATTTAACAAACCTAATTATCAAGGCTTAATTAGTACCAAGGGTACAGCTTCATGGAACACCTGCAGACTTAATTTATGTCCTGACAGAGAGGAACAAGTGTTAATGGGCTGTATTTATGTTAATACCTGAACCTTAGGAGCCAGTGGAATAAAACAGACCATGCACTAGTTTTCCAAGCTACAGAACAAATATAAAAGATTTTCATCTTAATGCTAGTTTGCACATAATTCTACTGGGATCACACAGATCTACTTAAACTTTTAAAACTAGAAAAGTGGAACGGGAAAAAGTAGAGTAATTTTGGGTATCTGTAAAATATTTACCAAGATCAACCCCATAAGCCAGTGATTTTATCTTGTCTTCAAAACTGACAGTGGCCAGTAGGGCTAACATGGCTAATGTTCTCAAGTGTTCAGAAGAGGTGCTTTTTATGATGCTGGAATATGCACTCTGTTTTCTCCATAAATGCCAAATCAAAAGAATAGCTAACATTTTTATGGAGTGCCCACTCACTGTATGTCAGTAACTATGTGAGATCTTTGTGGACATTTTCCAGTTACAGATGAGGAAACCGGTTCACAGAAGAAATATGCTATTTGCCACTGGCCGTGTTTGTGGGCAGCTCAAAGATCTGGGGTTAGGGTCCCCATGTCAACCCTTTCTACCAATGAGCTAAACTACCTTTAATACACAGATAATGACAAGAAGGTAAAATATGTACAAATGCCTACTTATAATAGAATTCTCAGGAAACTGAAATAAACACAGTTTTCAATCTAAGAAAGAACATGTACAGTCTACAATTAACACCATGCCTAATGGAGAAATATGAAATGAGGCAATGATGTCTCCTCTCTACAAAGTTAGTCAACATTCCTGGTGGTAATACAAATGCATTAATGTAAGAAAAAGAAACAAGATAAAACTCCCCGTGGAAGAAGTAAATCTATCTATTTGGAGATGCAGAAATTCCTACGGAAATGTTTTTTAAAAAAGAAAGAAACTAATAAGCTTCAAGGTCACAGGACATAAGAGCATCTTGCTAGAATCTATTTTATTTCTACATATTAGCAACAGATAATTAGAAAAAAATAAAATATCATTTACAATAGCATAAGAAGCAAAATGTTTAAGAATAGGAAAAAATGTATATGACTTCTATTTGAAAACTATAAAACATCACTGAAACAGAGAAATTAAAGAATAGAGAGAGACGACTTATGGATCATGATACTCAGTATTGTGAAGATTTCAATCTGCCTCAAAATGATCAGTAGATTCAATACCATACCAAATAAAATCTCAACAGGGCTTTTAAGAGAAATTGATAAGCTGACCCTATAATCTCAATGGAAAACCAAAGTATCTAGAATACCAAAACAATCTTGAAATACAGAACAAGGTTGTAATCCTTATACTACCTATCTTCAAAATTTACTGTAAATTCATTCATCAATAGAGTAGATATAGACATAAGAAAAACAACTAGATCAATGGAGTACAATAGAGAGTCTAGAAATAGATCCTCAAATATATAGTCAATTGATTTTAGACAAAAGAGCCAAGGAAATTCAATAAGGAGATTAGCCTTTCAACAAATGGGCAGGAACAACTAACTAGAGGTCCATAAGTGGGGGGGGGGGAAGGGAAGGTGAGGATAAACTTATATCCTTACCTCACACCATATACACAAATTAATTTGAGATAGAACATTGACCTAAATGTAAAACAAACTGGAGCTTCTAGAAAGAAAAAAAACAACATAGGAAAACAAATATCTTTGTGACCTTAGGATCAGAGAAGATTTTATTAGAACAACAACAAAGACCCACTAACCATAAAAGAAAAAATAAACCGGACATTATCAAGATTAAAATGTTTTGCTTTTGAAAAGACATCACTAAGGAAGGAATAGAGAAGATACAGATGAGGAGAAAATTCACAATGCTATCTAATTAGGATGTGTATCCAAGACATATAAAGAAACTCTATAACTCAATAATATAAGGACAAACAACCCTATTTTTTTATATGGCCAAATATGTGAATAATCACTTCACAGAAAGAAAACATATGACTGGCTAATGAGATCATAAAAAAGATGAATTAGTCATCAGGAAAATGTAAAATCAAACCAAGAGATACCATTTCACACCCACGAGAATGGCTATAATTAAAAAGATTGAAAATACCAAGTATTGGCGAGGATGTGAAGCAATAGAAGTTCTCACACACTTCCAGTGGGAGTTTAAAATGGTAAAACCACGTTAGACGATTGCTTGATGGCATCTTAAAAAGTTGCACATGCATGCCCTAAGAGGCAACAATTGTACAGCTAGATGTTTTTCAAAAAAAAAAAAAAAAATACAAATGTGCAAAAGGATTCATACAAGAATACTCACAAGAGCTTTATTCAAAATAGCTAAAAACCAGAAATGACTCTGTGTGCATCAACAGGTGCAGGGATAAACAAATTGTGGGATATTTTCACACTACTTGGCATTGAAAAAAAAAAAAAACCTACTGACAGACACATCAATATAATGGATCTCAAAAATATGACGTCAAGCAAAAGAAATCAGATGAAAAAGAACAGGTATGATTTCCATTAAATGAAGTTCTAGATTAGGTAAGACTAAGTTAAATGGTAATAGGAGCACGAACAGTTTGCATCTGGGAGTGGAGGGGTTTCCTGGAAATAAGAATAATGGAACTTATTGGGGTTAGGAGAATGCTCTACATCTGAATGGTGGTGGTGATTACATGGGTGTGTGCATATGCACATCTGTTGAAATCCAGAAAACAGTACATTAAAAATATGTTACTTTATGTTCTGAAAATTACACCTCAATTATGTGTATATATGTGTGTATAAACATTCTCCCAGCTGCCATCTCCCACATTTATTTGCCAAGAGAGTCACTCAACAGGTCAAATTTTATATTTGTAAAACATACTTTATGTTTTAGGCTTCTAATCCAATCCACAAAAGCGGTTGGAAGTTTTATCTTAAGATCACTTATGAAACTGGGGTGTCTGGGTGGTGCAGTCATTTAAGCGTCTGATTCTTGGTTTTGGCTCCGGTCGTGATCTCAGGGTTATGAGATTGAGCTCCACAGCGGCTCAGTGCTCAGCACGGGGTCTGCTTGACATTCTCTCTCCCTCTCCCTCTGCCCTTCCAACTCATGCCCCCCACCTCTCTCAAATAAATAAATACATAAAAATAGGTCTTAAAAAAGAGATTACTTATGAAATGGTTTTGTAAGTACTATTTGAGTAAATAGTGCTTTGTGGAAAAAGAATGGGCTCAGGAGGCAGATGTCTCAAATCATTATCATGGCTTTGCTTCTCATTAGCAGTGTGACACTGAGCAAGGTAATTATCAGCCTCAGCAATTTCTTCACCTGAAGAAGCCGGGAAGCAACATGGGTCTTGCAAGACTTTGGTGGAGCTTCAGTGTGGTGATGGATGCACAGCACACAATTAAGAGCCCAGTTCTTGTTATTACCATCAGCAGCCCCAGCCCATTTTTTAGAACTCTGTAAACACAAAGTGGCCTTGGGAAACCAGTCACTCCGTAATTCTTTTCTAAGGTCCCATTTCTGAGGACGCCCAAGGATCTATGGAAACAATTTGGTGACTATTTTTTTTTTTTAATGGCTAAGTACATTCTGGAAATACTTAATTGTTTTTTAAAACATAATGCAGCATTCCTACTTTTGAGGGATGGGGGCAGCAGTATTTCTAGTTCCTTCTCTTCTGAAACACAATGCTCCTATCTTTTTTTTTTTTTTTTTTTTTTCAAGAACAATTGTCTGTGTGTCTTTGGTACCTTTCATAAATATCTTTGGTGATTACTCTTCTGTGAAAAGGAATTTTTATATGAAATTTGATAGCTGTTCTTTTCTTAAAGGAAGCACCAAGTCAGATATTGATGGCCTGGGATGTTAAGTTATTGTTAGGACCAAATTCATGAGATGATTTTTTTTTTTTTTTCCTAAAGAGAACACAGGGGTAATGTGAAAGCAATATCGAGGTTTTTCTGAACTGTGGTTATCAGCTTCCTGACACGAGAGCATGCCATTCAACTTGACACAGCCAGGTACTATGAATCAATTGACATGGCTTTTTAGAGATCTTATTTTTGCTAGAATCTCTGAATTTACCAGAACCATCATATGTTTAAGTCTTGTGTTCCTCCATCTGTCTGACCGATGCACTTCTTAAAGAACAGTGAGAATGTAAGAGTAGAGGCAGTTAAACACGATAACGGTTATTTCTTGCTTGGGTTTGCGTCGTCAAACTGGGCAGGGTTTCAAAAATGGAATAGTTTCCAAATGCCCCCTATTAAACTTTAAAGGTGAATAGACCTCCTGTGTATGGTGCAGGCTTGACAACAAATTAAGGATCGACAGCATGGCGGGCTGAAAGAACACAAGAAACCACAGGATGGAAGCTTTGTGGTGAGAGCCAGGCGGCTGCCACCACCGCCATGTGACAGGATAGACAGTGCCACGAGGCCTGGCTTCAACTAAGACAATATACAACTTCTCTTTGGTGAACCACCGAGTTTCCAGGCTACTGGGAATCAGAAAGGGAGATTCAGCATGCATTGAAACCTGGGTCCTTTTGCAAAGAACACTTAATTGCGAAAAGAAAAGGAGCCCACAGACAAGTAAAACAAAACCCACTATGCACAGGCAGATTTATTTCTCTTAATTGGTTAAGTCTGGCTCTTTAAAAGTGTTCTCAACCTGGTGATGCTATCAACTTTGAAATGTGGTTTGAAAAAGCGGATATTACACTTTAGCACATGGCTAATAACTACCCTCATGGTGGAAACATTTAAGGCAAACCAGTGAATTTATTTTCCTGATCATACTGCCCAGATAAGACATATACTTAGAACACCAGTGAGTTCTCGTAAACAGGTGCCTGGCGGCATGGTGGGAAGCAAGGGCAGGCGCCCTGGGCCGTGGTGAGGATGCGTAGGATCTCTGCCTTCAGCACGCCTCGCCACGGAGGAGCCTGGGTGGGTCTGCTCAAACAGCGGTGATCAGAATTGGTCCAGTCATCAGATAATTTCTGATCGAAAGTTCTGAGAAGTGAGTTACACACTGTGCTGGTTAGTCACCGTTTTTCTCAAAAGAGCTGCGATGTGGGAAACCAAAGCCGCCCCGTCCTAGGGTCTGAAGGTCAATGTCAGGTGCTTGTAAACACTTGCTAGGCACGGTTTCAATCCTGTCTTCTTCCTCAAACCTGTTCTGCTCTAACGTGGCCTTCCACCCTCTCTGTTCTTCCCACAGCTTCCCCGTCAGCCTTGAGAAACAGTCAGAAGGCTGGGCAGGTGTGAGTGAGCCCCAGGCTGGTCCCTGGGCCCGTGAATCAACTTGTTTCATGGATGTGAGAAGAAGACAATCATTGTGAGTTAAAAATTAGATGCAAACTGGACTGTAGCGGTGGCAATGAATTCGGTAGAACAGAAAGTTGGTCTCCAAAGTCTATGCATGTTCAATTGGTAGAAATGTTGACTATGACACATAATTTGGACCCAAAACAAACAAAACACAACAGTGGTGCTTAAGCCCCACTGAAAACCAGTAACTTTGACGTTCAATAGTATGCTTGGTGAGGGTAAGTGTATCTTTTACCAGGTCAGAGTTAACAAAGGAACTTTGATAGGCTTGAATCCAAAGGATTCCATTAGCCTAATAGCACAACAGTTGTGTGGTTGTGTCTATGTGTGTGTGTATCTATATATTTTTAATTAGAAGATAAAATTTAACTGGGGAATGAAAGTAAACGTTAAAAACTACAACAACAAAAGAAATTATTCCGTGGCATTCAGAAGTACTTGGTACTCCACTACATCACCAATGGGACATCTTGCTCAGCCAGCGCCAAATTTGCCAAGGAAAATATTGTGCATCAGCTCAAAATACTTGTCTAGATAATCTTTTGCTCTGGGTTGGTGGGAAACAGAAGACACTATTTGACTCTAGTTTCCTCTTCCCACAGAGAGTATGATGAGTGAAGCTGAGGCAGGTGGGGAAAGGCATGTTAAAGAGTATACAGGAAGGGCATTTTCTGGAACAAGAGGGATGCTGAGTTGAGATAAGTGTCAGAAAGGCCCTTTGGGACAAGCAGGGTGTCCCAAACAGAGGAATATACTAGACAGGGAAGAAAATAGAACTGTACTCAACACAATGGCTGTAAGCACAAATGAACATGGCAGTCATGTGGGATGAAGCAGGACGAGCTGAGTCTGAGCTTGGAAAAGAGGAAGTAGAAAGTGTCTCCACAATAACCCCATCCTTCTGCATTCCTGACATTTGTTTTAGCATGAAGATGATTTCCTAAGAAGCACAAGAAAGAGAGAAATCAACCTAGATAGTGTAAAAATAAAGGAAATATACTGACAGTGGGGAGTCCATTATGATAACCTCAAATATTCAAATTAGATACAAGAAGGAAAAGGCAAGGAGTTGGCATACTTCATGCCCTGACTCTGTGCCTAGGGCAGCACTGGGAGCTTGGTAGACATAAGACAAGGTTGTCCCTCATTTCAGTCATGGGATAGTCAAGAGGGACCTCTTTGTTTTTCTAGTTACAATCTTAGAGCTAGTCATTCCATTTCACTTCTGTTTGCCCTGGCAGCCTGGAGAGCTACCTCATTTGTCAGAGAACTGCTGTTCACCCACCGAATTGGAGATCTAGAAGCTTCTCTGAACTTACTGTCTACTTTGAGGGCCACTGCTCCGGTTAACAAATAACCTTGGGGTTTCTCTATCAATCTCCAAGGGAGAAATCAAAAGTATCGCCTGCCAGCCTGTCCGTGAGTGCCTGACGATGGAGATGGCATCTTACCTGGCACTGCACCCGAGCATAAGGCTTGGCTTAGAATACTCGAATGAAGGAAGTACAATCTTTATTATAGAGCTTGGCTTGTCTCTTACAACACTTCTATCCCCTGAGCCCCCCTTGACTGGTGAAATCAGATGGGAGCCAGGGGTTGCAAATGGACAATTTCTTTCTCATCCTTAAAGGTCCTATATAATTGTCTAGATTCCACTGTTCTCATTGCTAGTGAAGAATTAGTGTGGAAGAGGAAACAATGGCACACAATGTTTAGATAGAAACAGGAAGAATTAATTAAGCTAGGAAAATAACCCATTTTGTCAAAGGCATACTTTTTATATCATTGTAGGCCTGTTTTTTTTTTCTTTAAGATTTCTGACTGCTTAAATATCATAGATTGAGACTAGACTTCTCAAGTAGGTAAGACCTTCTCTTAAAGAACAGTGAGAATGTTTATATCAGAGAACTGTAACATAGGCAAACATAACAAAACAAAACAAAAAAACCCAAACAAACAAAAAATTCCCTAAAAACTCAAAACCCAAAACAAAAAACATACAACAAAACAAACCCAAGTCTGCTTATATATTTGTTAAGATTGATTAAGAAATAAAATCAGTTATTATTTAGAGTTACTTTTTTTGTTTTTTTTTGTTTTTTTTTGCCTTAACATATAAAATTTCTACTGGGGGCATTTCAGTGTCCTTACAAGATTATCCCACAGTGGATTCAGAATCATTTGTCATCTTTCAAGATCTGAGAGTCTTTCTTGACCAATTTAGAAAAGAAGGATGTTACAGCAAACAGACAGCCCAGCTGCTAATGATGGGCAACAGTTCAATATTTTATGCCACCTTAAAAAAGTTTCAGTAACTGAAGGTGTTCTCACATTAATTCTTTGCATCAATTATTGACAGAGAATTTAATTTAAAGGCAACTAGTCAGTAACCTAGGGGTAGTGTTTTAAATAATTTATAATTGCTGCATGGGTGTAATCATATTGCTATTGATTACGATCCAGTCACTTCTACGGGTCCAGCAGGTCTTATGCTAATTACTTTTAGTGAGATCACCTTTTTAACTCTGTATTCCCTGGTAACAGGAACTCATTATAAAAATAATTTAATGAAGTGCAAGCTTTAAGAGTCCTTGCAGAAATGGGGGTGGGGAGGAGGAATGCATGAGCTCAGGAGAAAGGCAGCAGTTGAAAGCATTATGCAGAGATTTACAGATAATAGATCCTAAATCTGAAATTACATATTATTATTCAGGTATCAGATGGAATGAGATAACAGGGGTGAAAACCAGGGTAGATGGGAGGAGTACAAAAAAGAAAAGAAATTAAAAAAAAAAATAGAGAGGATTTAAATAATGTCATTTCTGAGCAAAAATGTCTAAATTCCACTTTAACTATTCCTCCCCTGGGATAAATTTTGAAACAGACTAGCAATCATTTGGAGGGATTTGGGAAAGGCAACCTGTGATTTACAGCAAATTTAAAAGAATGAGGTCCGCTGTGTGCTTCCTCCTTGAAACCTCGAGCAGCGAGAACCAAAGAGGGGTTCATTCCTCTGGGAGAAGGAGGTTCTAAGCTCTTTATGATAATAGCTATGGATGATGCATTTTACTGAATTGTGGCCAAAAGGCACAAAGCCCAGGATTCCCTATACAGAGTTACCTTGAACAAGGCTAAAGTCGTGTAGGTAAAACAAACAGAGGGTGAGAAAGTGCAGGCGGTGGTACTCAGCTTGGCTGGATCTGGATGCTGGTCTGCAGGAAAACTGAATTTGAGAGATTATTGGTGAGTGAGCAGACCAAACCCAGATGCCACTACTCTTCTCTCTCTCTCTCTCTGTCTCTCTCTCTCTCTTTCTCTCTCTCACTTTGTTCACCTTTCACCCAGAGAGAGGGAGCATCTGTGGGCTGGCTGCAAAGGGAAGTAAACACATCAGCACCATTTCAGGAAGCCAGGAGGCCTGTCCAGTTCACGCAGAGACGTGGGGACAAGCGGCCCTGCCTGTGGGCAGCAGGCCAGCCTCGGAAGACCCACAGGGGAGGGGATGTCCTGCCATCCCCTCCCCTGTGGGTCTTCCGAGGCTGGCAGGGACACCCCGTAAGAAAATGAGAGTTAACAATGATGGTGAGCAGGAGGTCGAAGGACAGTGTTAGAAGAGGGTTTTTAGTCATTTATTTTCAGTTGTATTCATTCATATTTATTTTTGTGATTTCATTTTTAAGCAATCACATTTCCAAAGCAAATTTGCCTCTTTTAACAAATGTGTATGGGTATATGTGTCTACATTTGCTTTAAAACGGCTAGGACATTAGTTTTGTTTAAAAGTGTGTGTATGTGTGTGTGTGTTCTGGGTACGATTTTGTTAATAAATATGATGTTTATGTGCCACTTGGTTTTGTATTTCAGAAAATCTGCAGCATTGAGAAGTGGGGAGAGTGAAAGAAAGAGATCCTTTTTTTTTTTTTTTCTGGAAGAAAAGATATAAGATGGTATACATGTAATTTAATCCAAATAATTTGAGTGGCTTGTAAACAGTGGGGGGTAATAGAAAATTAATCCTATAGTATGGACTTTCTCTAGAGGATGCAAAGGAAACCCTTTTTTCTGAAGGTGAGAACAACATATCTTTAAGCCTTGGGTAGCAGCTATTGTAAAAAATGTGGAACAAAACACAGACCTGCCTTTGCACAAGTTAAAAGAGAGGAAAAAAAAATACCTGCAAAAATTGTCACCTGCCCACACTGAGAGTTTGCTAAAAGACATAATTCTCACTTAAACCTAACGAAAAGGAAACAACAAATTTCTAGCTTATTCCATTTCCTCTGGGCCTGCTTAGAGCTTTCAGACTTGGCCCGCTTTTCTCCTGCGTGGAGCCACGTGGACATGGGCCAGTTCTCATGGTTATTATAGCGCACTAAAATATATGTGAAGCTGCAAGAGTGAAGTATAAGCTGCCGAGAGCAAGAATTATTACTCTGAGACACACCGATTCCACTTGGGTTTCATTGCAAACCCTAAGATGGGGAGCCCAGTTTGCAAGGTTCAGGCTATTGACCCAGGGTATAAATCAGAGTTGGCAAACATTTTCTGTAAATGGCCAGACAGAAAACATCATGGGCTTTGTGGGCCATACGGTCTCCGTTATACTCAACTCTACTGTTGGAATATGAAAGCAGCCATAGACAAAATGTAAACAAATGAGCATGGCTGTATTTCTACATAATTTTATTTATAAAAATAGACAGTGGCTGCAATTTGCCAATGTCTGGCATAGATCCCTGGGACAGACTATCAAGCCATAGTCGTGAAGGGTAGGACTGAAGGTGGGGTCCACAGCACAGGTGGCCAATCTGACCCCAGATTGAATCCAAAGGGGGACATCTCCTTTGTGAAAGGTAAGGAGGCTAGGATGGAGCCAAATATTGGCCAGTTTTGTGGGGGAGGTGAGGGTAAGGGGCTGAGGGTTAGTGTTGGGGGGCTGACAAGTGAGGTTTCTTTGGTCTCAGAGGAAAGACCATCAGGAGAGGTGGCAAATTATGGGGCTTGGGGAACATGGAGAAGCTTGAAATAACCACTATGAGGAACAGAAGAGAAACCAGGCGCAGTAAACAGGATTGCAAGGCAGTCTTCAGAACTCAGTTGAGACCATAAATCCAAAAAAAAAAAAAAAAAGAAGACGACGATGACGATGATGAAGAAGAAAGAAAGAGACATCAGTGTTAGCTCACAACTATACCAAGAGCCCAGTTCGTGGCAAAGGGTGTAGAACTCACGCCGGGCTATTTTGGGGGAACAGAGAGTGTTGTCTATGTTGTGTCTAGAGATGAACAGAACGACTCCACACCTAGCCACAGGAATATCTCAGAAAGCTCTTAGTGGCCACATAAAAATAAGTTTTGGCTCCTTCAGTGGGGAGATACTTAAGCCACTGTCACAATGAAAGCTTCCTCCATCTTCGAAACAAACAAACGCAAATGGTCTCTGAGATGGAGAAGAGACGGGGGCTGGGGACAGAGACAGGCTCGCTCCCTCCTGGAGCTGCCAGTTAGCCCCTTTTAAGAATGCCTTATGGGTCTTGGCATGTTAGAAGCCAGACTGCAAAACAATTAGCAGAAGACTAGCAGTGACACCTCAGAACCAGTGGAGCTCAGTGGCCAAACTGGCTGCCACTGGGTGGTTTACCTGGAATTTGAGTTCTGAGAAGAGAAGTAGTGAATCAAGGGAAAGTGCTCCACCACAATCATGCTAGCTGAAGTGAGTTCTCAAGTCACTTTCAGAAAGAGAAGAGAAAGGCAGAGCCCCAAATTGCCCGACACCCTCAGGTAGGGTTAAGCATTTTATGCAGGCATCAGCATCTTTATGGAGCTCACCTTTTAAAAGGAGCCAGCTTTTTGTTGTAAATGGCACTGACACTACAACAAGAAAGTTCATTTCACAAAGATGATTCATTAAGAAATAAAATATTCATGGCTGACAGCTTGAAGGATCGCCATACAGTTATATTCTAATGCACCTGTCCTCTCTGTCAGGTCCAATGTAGGATGTCATGTCGCCAAAGTTTTATTTAGAAATTGTTTGTCAGACTGAGCTTTCTAATGTGAATGAAAAATTCATCCCCTCATTAAGAAGATTTTACATGAAATGTCTAGGATTTTCAATGAACACTAGGACATGAACCAATTACTGTTAAACACTTAAAGGGACAGAGTCCTAAGCTCACTCAGCAAAACCCTTAATTGCACAAATGTGAAGAAAATTCAACATCCCGAAAGGCAAATGGGAATTTTGATTTGGAAATTTTCTTTTCTTTTGTCATATCTGGAAAACGCTTATCTTTAAAAGACTTGGGGAATTCAAACGCAACCATTATATGGACTCTATCCATACATCATTATATCTGACCCTTTCATACGTATGCATACATTGTACAGTGGGGTTTGGGATTTTCAGCCACTTGTTCAACTTCCAAGGAAAATGATTAAAATGTCCTGGAAAGTTTTGCATTGTTTCTAGCTATTTCTTAAGGGTTTGTTTTTGTTTTTCTTGTTTGTTTATTTTAAAATGTATTTTGTTGCCTGCACTTCATTCCTACTTTACTTGCATAATTTGTGTAAATATCAAACAGGTGACTTGGAAGCAAATAGATTTAACTATTCCAAAATGCTGGTAGTTGGGAGAGAGGGGAAAAAAGCCACAACAGATTAAAATAGAGTTGAACTGCATAGAAAGTCAGGAGAAATCCACAAGGGAATTGCTTGTATAATGAAATAGCATTTTACAGCTGTGACAATGGATTAAGTTGACATTGAGACTCTTTTTTTGACATACGGTCTAGTTCAGCTTAATCTATGGTAGAAAATAGTTCACTCTCCAAACCTAGCACTAGACTCCGGTTCCGTTCCATATATATATATATATATAATATATATATACACATGGCTAGACTGTCATTTCCAATTTCAGAAAAGGCTTGAGATTGACAATATGAAATCTGAAATTTCTCCTTCTCAACCCAGCAGACTATAAACTTTAAGGATTTCATATTTGCTTTCATATTATAGAGGCTTTAGTGAACTAGTTCAAGGAAAAAGTAGCCTTGACCCTACAGCTATTCATTGTCATCCTATAAGATTCTAATGATGGTTTCCAAAAAAGGGAAGATTTTGGATAAACTCTTTAACCATATAGCTGATGTAAATGGAAACCAGAATTTCAGAGTCTTTGTGTTTAATTATAGCTGCCTCTACATTCTTCCTATTTTTTGTTTTCATTCATATATATTTTTTTCCTTTACATATTGTATATGTTTTTATTTATATCATCTTTTATATTTTCTGGAAAGCAATTGGACAATATGTATCAAGGATCTCAAACCAGTTTAGATTAGAGATGGTGTCGTAGGCACCTATTATAAAAATATCTGCAGTTCAGATGAGGATTTTTGTATGAAGGTGTTCATTGTTATATTATTAAAAATCAGAAGCAACTTAAATGTCCAAAAGAGGAAATGTTCCTTTGCTAAGTCATGATTCAAAAATCACCCCCCCCAAAATCACACATGCAAAATCACCAATTTCTCAAATAATAATGAGTTTAAAATGTAGGATACTGAATGCATTAAGTGTACTAAGAGTTTCATGAGTTTTTTTTTAAAGAAGCATTTTCTAAAAGGAAAAAATTGTTTAAAATGGACATGAGCATATGGACAAGGTTTTATTTTCTTATTTAAATTTTCCATTGCCATTCCTATACATGGATGTAATCAAAAGACAAATCTATATACAGTCAAACTCTACACTCTGCATATCTATGTAGTAGATGAGTGAGCTCTTCTTTAATATATAGGCCTATGGAAAAAAAGAAAGAAAGAAAGAAAGAAAGAAAGAAAGAAAGAAAGAAAGAAAGAAAGAAAGAAAGAAAGAAAGAAAGAAAGAAGGAAGGAAGGAAGGAAGGAAGGAAGGAAGGAAGGAAGGAAGGAAGGAAGGAAGGAAGGAAGAAGAAAGAAAGAAAGAAAGAAAGAAAGAAAGAAAGAAAGAAAGAAAGAAAAGAAAGAAAGAAAGAAAGAAAGAAAGAAAGAAAGAAAGAAAGAAAGAAAGAAAGAAATGATCCTTCCATTAGGTAAATCAAATCATAAGTTAAAAATAAGATTCCCCTTAGAAACAAAACAAGTGTGCCCACTCTCACTACTCTTATTTAACATAGTACTAGAAATCCTAGCTAGAGCAATCAGGCAAGAAAAAGAAATAAAAGGTATCAGAATCCAAAAGGAAGAACTAAAACTCTCTTTGTTTGCAAGTAACATGAATTATATATATATTTATATATATATATATGTATATACATATATATAAACCTAAAGACTCAACCAAAAACTGTTAGATCTAATCAATGAATTCAGTAAAGTTGTAGAATATAAAATTAATATGCAAAACTCAGTAGTGTTTCTATATACTAACAATGAATTTTCTGAAGAAGAAATAAAAAAGTCATTGCCATTTACAATAGCATTAAAAACAATAAAATCCTTAGAAATAAATTAAACTAAGGAGGTAAAAGTTATTTATTCTGAAAACTATAAGACCTTAATGAAAGAAATAGAAGATGCAGCAGTACCTAGGTGGCTCAGTAGTTGAGTGTCTGCCTTTAGCTCAGGTCATGATCTTGGGGTCTTGGGATCGAGTCCCATATCAGGCTCCCTGCAGAAAGCCTGGTTCTCCTTCTGCCTATGTCTCTGCCTCTCTCTGTGTGTCTCTCATGAATAAATGGATGAAAATCTTCAAAAAAAAAAAAAAAAAGGAAAGAACTAGAAGATACAAATAAATGGAGAGGTATCTCAAGGTCATGGATTGGAAGAATTAATATTGCTAAGATGTTAATACTACCAAAAGCTATATAATCAATGCAATCCCTAGCAAGATTCTAATGGCTTTTTTTTTACAGACTTAGAAAAATAAAACACTCCTAAAATTTATATAGAACCACAAAAGACCCCAAAAAGCCAAAGAAATCCTGAGAAAGAAGAACAGAGCAGGAGGCATCAACACTTCCTGATTTCAAGCACTGTAAAGTTATCATCATCAAAACAGATGGTACTGGCATAAAAACAGACAAAGACACCAATGAAACAAAACTAAGAGCCCAGAAATAAACCCAAACATACATGGTCAATTAATATTTGACAAGAGAACTGAGAATACTCAATGGAGAAAAGATATTCTCTTCAAGAAATGATGTTGAGATACTTGTATATTCACATATAAAAGACTGAAATGAGCTCGATCTTACATCACTCATAAAAATTAACTCATAATAGATTAAAGACTTGAATGTAAGATCTGAAACCAGAAAGGAAGGAAAGAAACATAGAAGGAAACATAGAAAGGAAGCTCATTGCCATGAATCTTGGTAATGATTCTTGGTAATGATTTTTTTTGGATATGATAGCTAAAGTACAAGCAACAACAACAACCACTACCACAAGAAAAACACAAATAAATGAGTGAGACTATATTAAACTAAAAACCTTCTGCGTAGCAAAACAAACAAAATTAACAAAATGAATAGACAACCTACAAAATGGGAAAAAATATTTATGAACCATTTAATTGATAAGAGATCAATGTCCAAAATAGATATAAAATGCCTACAACTTAATAGCATAAAAACAAAACCCCAATTAAAAAATGGGCAAAGGACTTGAATAGCTATCTCTCC
Source organism: Canis aureus (assembly GCF_053574225.1). NCBI lineage: Eukaryota > Metazoa > Chordata > Mammalia > Carnivora > Canidae > Canis > Canis aureus. The sequence goes on along the minus strand of NC_135613.1, from coordinate 16,405,596 downwards.
AAAGAAGATATACAAAAGGCCAGAAGGTATGTGAAAAGAGGCTCAACATCACTAATCATTAGGGAAATGCAAATTAAAACCACAATGAAATATCACTACATACTTGTTAGAATAGCCATCATCAAAAGATAAGAAATAACAAATGCTAGAGAGGATGTGGAGAAAAGGGAACCCTTGTGTATTGTTGGTGAGATTGTATATTTGTACAACCACTATGGGAAACAGTAGGGAGGATCCTCAAAAAACTAAAAACAGAAGTACTATATGATCCAGCATTTCCACTTCTGGGAATGCATCCAAAGGGAATGAAAACACTAACTTGAAACGCTATCTGCACTCTCATGTTCATAGTATTATTTACAATAGTCAAGATATGAAAGAATCTAAGCATCCATCTACGGAAGAATGGATAAAGAAGTTGTGTACACACACACACACACGAATATTATTCACCCATAAAAAAGAGAGGATCCTGTCATTTGTGACAACATGGAGGGACCTCAAAAGTATTATGCTAAGTGACATAAGTCAGACAAATACTGTATAATCTCAATTCAATGTGGAATAAACAAACAACAAAAGCAATCTCATAGAAAGAGACCAGACTACTGGTTATCAGAGGTTTAGAGTCAAGAAAAGGTGAATTGGGGAAGGTGGTCAAAGTTACAAATTTCTAGTTAGATGATAAATAAGTTGTAGGGATATAACATACAGCACAGTGACTACAGTTTACACTGAGGTATATACAGTAAAGTTAAGAGAGTAATCCTAAGAGTTCTCATCACAAGGAGAATTTTCCCCCTTTTTTCTTTTCCGTTTATGTATATAAGAAAATGGATGTTAGCTGAACCTATTGTGGTAATCACTGCAACATATGTAAATTAAATCATCATGAAGTATGCCTTAAATTGAGACAGTGATGCATGCCAGTAATTATAATCTGAAAAAAACCTGAATGTCACGTTAACAACTTAGTAAACAAATCAAGCTTTGTTTTGCAATCTGTGATGTCATGAGATTATTACTCTATTATGTATTTAATATTATTTATAAGTGACCATTTATTACATTAAAATTTAAGGAATCACTAAAAAAAAGAGAAAAAAGTTTCCCCCTTCATCTTCTGCCATACGTGAGACATTAATGTACTGAGTTATCCCTATGGAGATTGCAAAAGCTATTTACATATATTCTCCAGTCTACCAAATCGCAACTTGCTCAAATAAATCAGACATCGAGCCTCTGGTTTCTGTGAATTTTGGTTAGCAGAACTCTATGTTGGAAATCACATCCAATACATTTTTCACAATCTGCCCATAATTAGTTTCACTGGGAAAAGTGTGAAGAACTATTTTGCTGCTTTTAAATTCATAATTTTGGTTCAAGAGCCCAGAATAAGATGTTTAGACAGAGTGAAAACTATTTTCTAACAAATCAATATTAATTTATCTGACTGTTATGGTCTCAGGAGCCAAAAAGTGTTCTTGTACTGAGCTGACAGGAAAGATTTTATCCTGACCAAATGTTATTCAAATATTTATAAGACTGGATAATTTAGTAAAGAAAATACAGATGGAAGAAGGCAGGAGTATTTTTTTTTCCATGCTCCTTTCCCATTTGCAAATGACAAGAACTATAACAAACAGTGCAGAGTGATTAGTGATATCCACTCCCCAACCACCACCACCAAGAGTGAGCTCCTTGAAGAGTTAGTTGATCAGAGAGTATGCTCCACACACTGGAGATCTTGAGGCATTTCAGCGTTGCCATAACACTTGTCATTGCATCATGGGTGCCATTTGGGTCAAGAATGAAACACTATGCTGTGAGAGGAGCAACCCAAAGACACAGGTAATAGCCAGATGGCATGGCAGGGTCTCTGAGGGTGTGAATTAAGACTGAGAAGGAAGGGGAAAAAAATTCAATGTAAAGAGTATGCTTTACATTCAATATCCTATTTGATTCTCCCAACTGCCATCAGATAAGAATTTGTGTTTGTGAACATCTTATTGGAGTAAAATATACACTCAAAAAAAAAAAAAAAGAGAGAGAGAGAGAGAGAGAGCATAAAACATGTGAGTCACTAAATGTATGTTCACAAACACAACCCAGTCAAGAAACGCTCCCATCAAGAAACCGAGTATTAGCGACATCTGAGAGCCCACCTCATGGCCCATCCAGTCTCTACCTATGACTTCAATACATGGATAGTTTGATTTTTTACTGAACTTATAAACGGAGTCATGGAGAATGCACTCTTCCATATCTGCCTTCTTTCTGTCAACATTGCATTTGTGAGATTAATCCATATTGTTGGATTTAGTTGCGGTGCATTTATGCTCCTCAATGTGTAGTGTCCTATTGTGAAAATAGCATGATTTATTTATCCATTCTACCTCTGGTAGTAGACATTTGGGTAGTTTACTGTTTTGAGTCATAATTAATGCTTCTGTATATATATCCTTATACGTGTCTTTTGGTGAACATAACTAGGAGTGGAATTGCCAGGTGACCAGATATGCTTCTGTTCAGTTTTATGTAGATACTGTTAGCAGATCTTCCCAAATGATTACACCAATTCTGTTATTACTTTGGACTGAACTGTGTCCCTCTCAAATTCCTATGTTGTAGCCCTAACCCCTGATGTGACTGTATTTGGAGATAGAGCCTCTAGGGAGATAATAAAGGTTAAATAAGGTCATAGGGTAGGGCCCTAATCTCAGAAGATTGGTGTTCTTATAATAAGAGAGACACCAGAGCTCTCCTTCTCTGCTGTGTGAGGAAACAGCAAGAAGAAGGCCATCTGCAAGCCAGTAAGAAGGCCCTTACCATGAACCAAATCAGCCAGCACTTTGACCTCCCAGCCTCCAGAACTGTGAAAACACAAATTTCTCTTATTTAAATCAACCAATCTGCGGTCTTTTGTTATGGCAGTGCAAGGTGACTAATGCAGTTATCATAAGGTAAGTGGGTTTTTTTTCTTTAAATGATCTTTTTATTTCAAAATAATTTTAGTTTTACGGGAAAGTTGCAAAGATAGCACAGAGTTCCTGTATACCCTTCATCCCATTTCCCCTAATGTCAGCACCTCACGTGACCGAGGTGCCCGAAGTAATTAACACTGGGACACTACAATTTGGCAAGCAAAGGATTCTGTTTGGATTTTACTAGTTTATTACTATTTTCTTTCTTTTGCTTTAGGATCTTATTCAGGGTACCTCTGGATTGCATTGCATGTGTTTTAACTCGATGTCATGGATGAGAAAAAGAATCCAAATGGGTTCATTAGCTTGCTCATGTTCACACTCACAGACTAGAGGGGAGGCTGAAATAATTTCAACAGTGAACGCTAAAACCAAAGTTGAACCACTAAGGTGGTTCCTCTCTTCAGATCTTCAGTTTTAGTTGTGGTTCCTTGTGTTGAGAGCACCCGTAGAAGCCTGTCTCCTGAAGAACGACTGCTTCCTCCTCATCCTATCACATTGCTACACCCCTGCTCATGTCTGTGGCACCCATACAAACCAGGGACTCAATAAATCCTTGCTAAAGGTATGGATGCCCAAATATCAAAAAAAAAAAAAAAAAAAAAAAAAAAGAATACTATGGCCTTATGAAAACATGCCATATTTTTAAAAAGATTTTATTTATTTATTTATTTATTTATTTATTTATTTATTTATTTATGAGAGACAGAGCATGAGAGGGGGTAGTGATAGAGGAAGAGGGAGAAGCAGACTCCTTGCTCAGTGGGGAGCCCACCTTGGAACTTGATCCCAGGGCTCTGGGATCATGACCTGAGCTGAAGTCAGATATTTAACTGACTGAGCCACACAGGTGCCTGGAAAATGTGGTATTTAAGATATATGGCATCAACATGACTCTTCTCCATCTCTATGGGCCTGGGATACCTTAGGGGAGGCAAAAAAGAATAAGATCATGTTGGCTCTGCCAGATTGCTGTGTCCTCTTCAGCAAGCCACTGAACCTCTCTGGGTCTGTTATCCAGGAGCTATAAAATGGGGAGACAAATATTCTCCTGGCTCCTAGATACACTTGTGAAGGGCTCTGAACACTGTACCATACCATACATACGTTAGGGAGTGTTGGTCTTATGACATTTTTCTTTAATAGTAAAAAAGAAACACAAATAAAATGGAGAATGCTATTCACTGCCACCTCTTTCTAATTCTAGAAGAAAAAGCCTATATCCACAGAGGCACTATAGAAACCATCTGAGCAATAGAACTATTTGAGGGGTAGAGAAGCCACAACAAAAATCACTGATCATTCTATTACTTCTTGGGTGACTAATGGAGATCTGGTGTGTATAGTGTACAAATATTTTTCTATCTAGATTTCACACCATGGAACTAGCAAGAATGCAATGCAATATGACAAAAATGCTCAACCTTGAGTCCTGAGTGGGCTTGTCATAAAGTTGGATGGTCATTGCTTGAAGGACATGGACTATACCCTTGGTACCTAGCAAATAATAGGTGTTTATTGAATGAATATTTAATTTGCCAGTCTAAATGAGTTAGGAACTTTGATCTTATTTTCCCTAAAATATATATTTTGATCAAAACCTACACATATCAGTTTTCAAGAAGTTCTGGTATCCAAGAAAAACCCAGCTAAGTCAGACTGCAACATTTTTCAGATTTTGCCTGGTTAGTGGTGACTATGTTGACAAAATTTGACACAAGAAGCTCAAGCGGCCTAAAGAGGAAGCACCAAATGAGAAGGAGTGTTCAGAAAAACAGAAACGGGGTTTTATAAATACTTCTGAGCAGATGCCATGTGCAAGAAGGCAGGTCAGTTCTCTGAATTGTGAACTGGTCTCGACTTAAAAACACACTCCCATGTTGGGGGAAATGGTGTCTTTTCACTCTCAATATATCAAGTTCTTTGAAATCCTCCTCTCCCAATGGTGGTGGTGTCAAAAAACAGCGGCTCGCACTTACATGAACTCTCGGATGGACCGCCAGCAAGAGCACATCAGCAAGTTACGCAAGTGAATTCCCTCGCCAGTAATAAATAAGGAGCAAAGGGAATGAAGATGGACATTTTGGCTCGAATCCAAGTGCAAAAACCTGCCTATCCACCTTCAAAATGATGCAAGATTGCAGTTTGTTTAATGTTCATCTTATGTGCTTAATTACCGATAGTGCTTGACTAATTATTTCTTGTTTTGTAGACTATTTAAACAGAGAAGGAAGGCAGCTACATACTTTTGTATACTGAATGAGGATTTGTAACTCATTTTTGTAATCGCATGATTCCCAGAGGGCTTCATTACAAACACGAAAGAAAACAGGATGCTAAAAGCAGGTGACAGTCTAATTTCCACAGGTATGGGTTAAAGCAGCAGAGTGAAGTAATGGAAAATAAAATAAAAAATAGCCTTTAGATGTTTCCAACCATGTAAAGTGTTTTCATGTTAATAAGGGAGAAAACTGCAAATACAGCAAAGTCACCTCCGTTTGGTGCTGGCGTCTTTTCTGACGCCCGATTTGATCCAACATCTCTGCAAGATTATGAAATAAGCCACAAAACAGACCCCGGTTTTCTGACTCACAAAAACAAGTGTGTTGCAGGTTGCATATGGCACCATGAGCTTGGGTCATCCTCTCTATTTTCACCCTTTTACTGTATCAACATTTTCATATAAATTCTGGGTCTGTTGAAGCCATTGCACAAGATTTCCAAATGTTTAGGGGGGAAAAAAAGGCTTAGCTAAACAATAATACAAGAGACCCTAGAGATTCCAGGTTGTTAGAAATTACCTGTAGGCATGACCATGGCAGTGTTGTCTCTTGAACAGAAACTGGGTTTAGTGGTCATATGATCGATCATGATTTTTTTTCTTTGAGGGTTTATCTTATTTTCAAGATGGTATTAGATGTTCTAGGATATGGGGCAGATCCTGGAGTATTATGAACCATGTCCTGCCCTTAAAGCATCAAGAGACTAGTTGCGAATTTGAAGTAAGACAATTGAAAGAACAGCACTGCTACCACTGTTGTCATCATGACAGGGCTCCCACTGATCAAGTACTTGTGTCTCAAACTGAAATGCAAACTTCATATATCCCCTCATTGTTGTAGCAACCTCCCTGACAAGTGCTATGGGTCCTTTTTCTGGGTAAGGAAACTGAGGTCTATGTCCTTGAAGGCTATGCTCCTTACACTCAACCTCCTTGGTTTTCCTCCCTGGGTTTTCCTGCCTGAACAAATACTCAGGATTATAAGTTAGAACTTGTTGTTGGTATATTTCAAGAAAGCAATTTCAGGAACATAATAGGGTAGAAGCCAGAGTGCTGGATATTAGAGGGAAGGGGAGATATCAAGGCAATTAAGGAATAACATTGATAACATTTTCTGAATCCTCACATGCACCGAGCAAGGTGCTACATTCTTTACACATATTATCCCAAGTCCTCATGGTGCCCCTGTGAAATAGGTGCTGGTAATAATTATAATAATAGCTAACATTCTAGCTAGTGTGCTTCAGAGAATAAAGCGCTTCATCAGATGTGTTCTTTCATTTGGTCCTCCTCCCAAACCCTATAACACTGTTATGATTGCTATCATTCCCATTTAGTAGAGCAGTAAACTGAGGCTTTGAGAAGTTAATTTGCCCCAGAAGTTGTGACAAGCTACTCAATGGCAGAGCGAGGGATTGAACCCAGGGGCGCTCCTGTAAAGCATACACTTCTCAATGCCATGCCAGACTACCACCCAGAATGCACTTCTACTCACAGCAAGTTGTAGACAGGCTAAGTTGTCACACAGCTAATGCGTTGTGGTTCAGGATTCCTTTCCTCAATCTGCTCTCCTGAACTTCATGCCACATCACCTCCTCGAATAAGGTAGCTGCTCAAGATTCAGGCAATGGGATCCAAAACGCCAGGGGATACTTCTTGAAACAGTAGAAGGAATACTAAGATATCTAGAGAGGGCAGCTTCCAGGGAGCTTCCTCTCTGTTGACAGAAACAAATGACAACAGCTCTTTGGGAGCCTATTTAAAAAGTCCAATTTATTGGACATCTACGAAGCGAATGAGAGGAATCTGGAATTGAACAGAACTGGTTTCAAATTCCCTCTCATCCAGTTGATTATCTTTGGGATCTTACACAAAGTACTTAACCTTTTGGACTGTTTTGCTAGCTGCAAAATGCAGAACTACCTGTGATGCTGTGGTAGAGCGAGTTAGGTAGTGTCTATGCAGGGATATTTCTGGATTCACTTATTTAACACATATTTATTAATTGTCTATCATTGCTGAGCACTCTTCTAGGCCCTGGTGAGCAAAACAGATAAAAATCTCATGAACTTACCTTCTGGAGGGCAGAAGAATAAACGAAAACCTTATATTTGTCTGTATCTACATCTACACAATGTACTAAGAAATATAAAAAGGGAAAGGGGTGCAGGGGTCAGGAGACAGGTTGCCATTTTAAAAAAAGTGGTAAGGAAAGAAAGACTTCACAAAGAAAGTGGCTTTTGATCAAAGCTCTGAATCAAGAGGAACAGGCCATGGTACTATATAAGAACATTCCAGGCAGAGGGAGCTGCAGAAGCAAAGCCCAAGGGACAGCAGCATACTTGGGACTGGTATGGAGTAGCCAAAGATGGATGAGAGGAAAGAAGATGGAGAACAGGTCAGAGGGAGGAGGCAAATAGGTCTGAGAGACAAGACAGGCAGGGCAGACATCAAGTCCTTGTATCCTGTTGTGAAGACTTTGTCTTTTAATTGGACTGAAATGGGATATAATGAACAAAATCCTAGATGGATAAAGTAGGACTAACTTTCCTGGCTTCTTCTCTCATTTGGGTAAATCAGAAGATGAAGGAAATGTCCAAATTCAAGACCTTCTGCATTACTGATCTGAGCTCATGACTTAGCGTGACCTGGGAGGGCTTTTAAGGAAAAGTATTTGTTTCTAGAAGAGGTATTTAAATGTCCTGGGGCTCTTCGAACCATCAGAAATAGGAACCACTTAAGTTAACAGGCAAAGTAATAAGACTATACAGAGGAAACTCACATTTTCATACTTTATGCCTTAATTTTAAATAGCATTACAAGATTTCCTGTAGGAATTCAGAGTGTTATCTTATTTTATGCCCCAAACTAGAAAGAGCATTCCACTGGGTTTGCCAAGCTGTTAAGATGAAAATATCTGTTTGAGCACAGCATAATAGATGAGGTGTTTAAGGCATTTTCCTTTAGATTTTTGGTTAATCTTCTTTTAGTTAATTTTCTGAGATAAAATCCAGTTATAAATAACCTGAGGGTACCCTAACTGGGCTGTTCTGAGAATGGCAAATCTTTAATAGCCAGAACTTCTGCCTTTTAGACATCTCTTGGGGGAAGTGGTTCTTTGAAAATTATCCAAAGCAAAGTAAGTCGAAAGCATTAACAAATTAAAGAGTGAGAGAGAAAGAAGAAAAAGGTGAATGTGAAAACTTCTTTGACGTTCACAAGACGGCAGGTCTTACCCTTGAAAATCCTTTTATTATTATTTTTTTCATAAAGAGTCAAACATTCAAAATCTATTTGTTGATGACAACAGAGAATTGGTGAGCTTCTGTGAGAGCAGAGTAAGGGGAAACGTGCCCTTTTTACAAAAGGACAGCAGAGCAGGAGCTGGACAAAACCCAAAGCACAGGAGAAAGAGCACCACCATAAATAGCCATTATTTAGGCTGGGGCGTGGATGGTATCATCTTGAGGAAGTTTCAGAACTGCTTTCAAAGACAGCAGGTGAAAGAAGGGAGAGGGGAAAAAAAGAAACAGAACCTTAAGTGTCCTACATTATTACAGTGTAAACCAAAATTTATAAAAGGATTATAAGGTAGGATGCGCAGGGAAGTCATGTAAACTAGTTGAAATATGAATACTTCCTCAGCACAAAAGAGGGCATGTTGGCTGCCATCCATCTGTAGTGTATATATTATCACAGAGTCTGTTTATAAAAATAAGAGAGGGTGGGAGGCCCAAAGTGGGCATAACTCAAAACAAAACCAATCTGTAGGACTAGATAAGACAGCGTGATTATTCCCAGGTATTCATAGTCTAGAGAGTACCAGGGGAAAGAATTGGAACAAGTTTCTATAAAGCAATAAGAGGGTGGGAGAATCTTTTTTTTTTTTTTTAAAGAAGAAAAAAAAGAATAAGATGCCCTAGAAACCTATAAGTCAATAACCCTGTCACCAATTGCAGGATTATCCAGGACATGTAGAGCCTGCGCTGACAAGCAAGCCGAGCGGGTATACACAGTTGTAATCGAGCAGGAAATTGCCACTGTGGCTTAGGAAACCCAAGTCTTGCTTATGGGTTTCTGCATCTTCTTAAGCTTCTATAAAAGGTGGCTGGTGAAATGTACTGGGATTCTGAGGCTACCCACCTTGAGATAAGGAATATGAAGAGTCAGGAAGATGGACAAAGTGAATTCTATATAGCCAGGAAAGAGATAGGGAAAAAAGATTAAATAATAACCAAACACCCTCTCCCCTTAATGTAAAGCCTGTCAAATTGAGTTGTTTTTTTGTTTTTTTGTTTGTTTTGTTTGTTTTTCAACCTCAGCCAGGCAGATCTGACACTTGAAAATTAGAGAAATACTAATTTGGAGGAGACACCAGGAGGCTCTCATATACTGGGAGAATAATAAACGGAGAGAATGGCTTACCAAGCAACACTGCTGTCACTGAGACCAGCCCGCTGAGGTCTTTAACAGAAACCTATTACTTGATTTACCAGGAGCAGTAGAGCCCTCAAAACGTGGTGAACACAGAGCAATGAAATTAGAGCTGCCTCTTCCTCCAGAGGGTCTTCTGAGCTGCTTAATATCATGCAATCTTCCACCGTCCTTGAATTCAAGCTAGAGAAGTGAAGGGTGGCCCCATACCCTCTTCAGAGTCCACTGAGTCTTCTAGGCAGGAAGACAGCATGTTTGAGCCATCTCATTGGAAATTACGAACATCCTCAGAAATGTCGGGCAAGGGAGATTCCTTTATTCGTTTATATATACATATATATTTTTTTAATTTGCCAACATTTAGCATAACACCCAGTGCTCATCCCGCCAAGTGCCCCCCTCAGTGCCCATCACCCAGTCACCCCAACCCCCCGCCTACCTCCCTTTCCACTACCCCTTGTTCATTTCCCAGAGTTAGGTGTCTCTCATGCTCTGTCACCCTCTCTGATATTTTTACTCATTTTCTCTCCTTTCCCTTTATTCCCTTTCACTAATTTTTATATTCTCCAAATGAATGAGACCATATAATGTTTGTCCTTTTCCAATTGACTTACATCACTCAGCATAATACCCTCCAATTCCATCCACGTTGAAGCAAATGGTGGGTATTTGTCATTTCTAATGGCTGAGTAATATTCCATTGTATACATAGACCACAGCTTCTTTATCCATTCAGCTTTCGATGGACACCGAGGCTCCTTCCACAGTTTGGCTATTGTGGACATTGCTGCTAGAAACATCGGGGTGCAGGTGTTCCGGCGTTTCACTGCATCTGTATCTTTGGGGTAAATCCCCAACAGTGCAATTGCTGGGTCGTAGGGCAGGTCTATTTTTAACTCTTTGAGGAACCTCCACACAGTTTTCCAGAGTGGCTGCACCAGTTCACATTCCCACCAACAGTGTAAGAGGGTTCCCTTTTCTCCACATCCTCTCCAACATTTGTGGTTTCCTGCCTTGTTAATTTTCCCCATTCTCACTGGTGTGAGGTGGTATCTCATTGGGGTTTTGATTTGTATTTCCCTGATGGCAAGTGATGCGGAGCATTTTCTCATGTGCGTGTTGGCCATGTCTATGTCTTCCTCTGTGAGATTTCTGTTCATGTCTTTTGCCCATTTCATGATTTGATTGTTTGTTTCTTTGCTGTTGGGTTTCAGAAGTTCTTTATAGATCTTGGAAACTAGCCCTTTATCTGATACGTCATTCGCAAAAATCTTCTCCCATTCTGTAGGTTGTCTTTTAGTTTTGTTGACTGTATCCTTTGCTGTGCAAAAGCTTCTTATCTTGATGAAGTCCCAATAGTTCATTTTTGCTTTTGTTTCTTTTGCCTTCGTGGATGTATCTTGCAAGAAGTTACTGTGGCTGAGTTCAAAAAGGGTGGCCTGTGTTCTCCTCTAGGATTTTGATGGAATCTTGTCTCACATTTAGATCTTTCATCCATTTTGAGTTTATCTTTGTGTATGGTGTAAGAGAATGGTCTAGCTTCATTCTTCTGCATGTGGATGTCCAATTTTCCTAGCGCCATTTATTGAAGAGACTTTTTTCCAGTGGATAGTCTTTCCTGCTTTGTTGAATGTTAGTTGACCGTAAAGTTGAGGGCCCATTTCTGGATTCTCTATTCTGTTCCATTGATCTATATGTCTGTTTTTGTGCCAGTACAACACTGTCTTAAGGGGGATTCCTTTAAAAGCTCAACTCTTGAAAGGCTTTCATGAAATGGAAGGCCACTGGCATAGAGATACATGGTTCAAATGCATGTTTTTTTTTTATGGTTGGATCTACATGCTTAAATGGGGCTCTTGGCCTAACTGAGGTGTGTGAGGGACCACATCCCTTAGGGAGGCCCAATGGAAATCACTTCTAGTGTTGAGAGTTAAGTAAGTGGACACCTTTATAGAAGGCCTGCCTAGAAGGGTATACTTGGAACAGTTGAATAGATATTTCGTTATCCCACAGTTACCTTCCGAAATCATTACATTAAGTGAGGGGTGGGGACGGCAAGAAAAATTCTCTTTTTGTCCAGACAAACTAAGGCATTTCAAATTTTCTCCACTAGCTCCTGCTAATGTCTACCTGTCACTTGCCATCTGACCCTAAGAGGAAAGCATCCAGACATCTTTTGTCATTAATGACATTGAGTTTTACTGCAAGCCAGGTACTGTAGCAGGCCCTGGGCAGGCATCTGCTCAGTCCCAGAGAGCTTCCATGATGTACCAGAAGAGACCCCATTGGTAGACAGCAGAACCAGGACTGCAATTCAGGGGAGTGAGACTCTAAAGCTTCAGCAAATGCTGTTCTTTCTCTCTGATCTGCTTTACTCATCACCCTGCTCTCCCAGTCCATGTCTGTTTAGGCTTCAGCTGTCCATTGAGGCACGCCATCCAAGTCTCCTTTCCTGACAACCAGGTGTCCTTACTTTTGCCCTTATGGAGTCTCTTTACCTGTTGAATGCTTACTTAGAATGCTTACTGCTGTGGGTAGTGGTCCGAGAATGCAGGTTCAGGAGAAACTGGGACCTTATCTGTGATTGTCCCATCAGATATATTCCCATTGCCTAACCACAGGGCCTGACAAAGGCAGGGAGGCCTCCTGTCATCCTAAGTGAATGGATATCTGCCAAAAGCCAACTTTGTGTAATTGGCTTAACAACTTAGGTTCTTACCACTTCTGTTAGATAGTAAACATTTGTGTCACTATAAAAAAAAATCAGATTAAGGGGACAGTAAATTGGAAGGGTGATGAGCATAACTCTGATAATGAGAGTTATTCCCTTCTTGATTCCAAGTTAGGAGCCACAGGTTGGCAACTAATAGTATTTGAATCTCTTTACCTACAATAATAGCTTTCTAATTTTGTGTATATATATATATATATATATATATATATATATATATATGAATATAATATACATGCAGAAAAGAACATATATAATAAGTGCAGATCTCCAATTTTTCACAAACTGAATATACATCACATAGCTAAGACTCAGTTCAGAGACAGAAGAGGACCAACACACAGGTATGGGGTAAACAGGAAAGGAGACTCTCCTAACAACCAAGATGGTGGCTTTGGGGGGATGAAGAGTGAGGACCTCAGGCAGCCACTAGGGACAGTAATGTCTGTGGTCTCCAGCACTGGCTCGAGGCAAAGGAGATGGAAGAAAATGAGAGAAAGAAAATAGAAAAGATGGGACTTACTGAATTCCTACCATGAGCTCCATGGTATTTTCATTAATAGTCATTTTAACACACACATGGAAATTGAGGCTCAGAGAGGGTAATGCACTTGCTCAAGGCCACAGACACCAGGTCTATGTGACACCACAGTCCTGCTCTAGCTCATCGTTTCACCTTTAAACTTCTTCGTTCACCTTTGAGCTTCTTCTTTACATCCCTTCTTGAAATAAGTGGGCAAATTTCATAATGACAGTGTTACTATGTGCTTTAATAACACAATGGCTGAGTGCTTGCTTTGCAGCAGGACCTTCCCTCCATTATTTCATTATCCCCACTTCCTGCATGGGGAGACTGAGACTTGGACAAATAAGCAATGAGGCAGTTGTGCCAAGCTCTTACTGCGAGCAGGAATGGAGCTGGGTTCCAGCCCGGGCAGCCTCAGTCTTGGGGCTGCCCAGTGACCACCTCGCTGTGCTGCCTCTGAAAGCACCTGCCAGGCTGAATAGAAGAGCATGCCCTTTTTTCCTCTTTAATTCCTCACTGGAGAGGATATGCAAGAGAGTGTCTTAGGTCACACTTCAGAGGCTGATGAGACGGGTCGGCAGAGGTTTGTGCCCTGGCCACAGACAGGTTCTTGCCAGTTGGCCTTTGACGAATGACATTCTGGGAAAAGGCTGCAAGGCCACAGCCAGGATCTTTGCGGGATGTGACTAGAAAGGGACAGGCCAAGGGGCCTGAAAGCACTGACCAGGCAGCCTGGTGAGAACCGTTTCCCTAGAGCCTGCCTCTTGAGCCGTTTCCTGGTCAAGCCTCAATTTTGACTGAAGAGGGGCTGTTGCCAGAGGTAGAGTCATCCAAGAGGGAACTGGTTCAAGGCAGGCTTCACCGGCGGCTTACAGAACTCACCTCGGACCATCCAGGCGCAGAAGCATCAAACTCTGCGGTGGACACAGCCCTGGGCTTAACCAGAGCCTGCATCAAATGTTCAGGGGTCCTCCTGGTGCTATGCAGACATCACGGGGCTTTCACCCAGGCAGCCAGGCTCAAGCCCATCTGCCCTCTCTGCCTGCCGTGGTGACAAGGGCATTCAGGAAGTTCAGCAGTGCATACAGGTTGCAAGAACAAGGACAAGACACTGGGGAAGCGATCCCTTTCTCTCTTCCTGTCTCATGACAGCAGTTGGGTTATTATTCCTGGCTGCCTCATAAAAAAAAAAAAAAAAAAAAAGCCCCAGGAATGTTGGAAATGATTACATTCACTGTAGAAATGCCACTTGTTCAGCCTTTCAATATTTGACAAATATTTACTGAGTTGCTTCTATGTGCAGTCGGGGGGTAATGTTTTTAATTGTTTTACCTCAAAATTAATTTCCCTGAAGGATTAACCATAACTAGGAGTCTACGGGACCCTGGCTGGGGGGACACTTGAGACTTCTGAGGTTACACTTAGGCAGAATCAGGTAGACAGCTTCAGACTTAAAAGCACTGATTAGATTGGTGGGATGAAGAGGGGAGAAGAAAGAACATTACATATTTAAAAGATCTGATTTTTGTTTGAAGCTCATAGAGATAATCTGCTACAGAAAAATGAATACTGAATCATATGTCAGGACATACCATGTCTGTTCTGGTCTCCATCGTGATGGTAAGATCATTCAAGCCTGGACCCCAGTATTCCTATCTGTAAAATGGGAAGGTCAAAGGCAATGTCCTTTAATGGGCTCATAGGACTATAAAATGTGAAAAGCTTATGATACTGATTTTATAGATAGCTTTCTTTATATGTGAACCTACATGTTTTCATTATAGATATATTTATCTCTATCAATAAAAAAATTAAAAAAAATGTTTTTAAAAGCTTCTGTACTGCAAAGGAAACAGTCAACAAAACTAAAATGCAACCTACAGAATGGGAGAAGGTATTTGCAAGTGACATATCAGATAAAAGGCTAGTATCCAAGATCTATGAGGAACTTATCATACTCAACACCCAAGAAACAAACAATCCAGTCAAGAAATGGGCAGAAGACATGAACAGACATTTCTCTAAAGAAGATCTACACATGGCCAACAAGCACATGAAAAAAATGCTCTACATCACTTGGCATCAGGGAAATACAAAGCAAAACCACAATGAGATACCACCTCACACGGGTGAGAATGGCTAAAATTATTAACAAGACAGGAAACAACAAATGTTGGCAAGGATGTAGAAAAGAGGAACACTCTTGCACTATTGGTAGGAATGTAAGCTGGTGAAGCCATCTGGATGGCAATGTGGAGGTTCCTCAAGAAGTTGAAAATAGAGCTATCCTATGACCCAACAATTGCACTACCCCAAAGATACAGATGTAGTGAAATGACAGGACACCTGCAGCCCAGTGTTCATAGCAGCAATGTCCACAGTAGCCAAACTGTGAAGAAGCCAAGATGTCCTTCAACAGATGAATGGATAAAGAAGATGTAATATATGTATATATTACACATGCACACAATGGAATATCATTCAGCCATCATAAAGGATTGAATACCTACCATTTACATTGATGTGGATGGAACTGGAAGGTATTATGCTGAGTGAAATAAATGAGTCAGAAAAAGACAATTATCACATGGTTTCACTCATATGTGGAATATAAGAAATAGTGAAAGGGACCATAACGGAAGAGGGGGAAACTGAGTGGGGAAAAAATTAGAGAGGAAAACAAACCATGAGAGACTCCTAACTCTGAGAAACAAACAAAGGGTTGCAGATGGGGAGGTGGGTAGGGGGATAGGGTTACTGGGTGATGGGCATTAAGGAGAACACGTGATGTGATGAGCACTGGGTGTTATACGTTGGAAAATTGAATTTAAATAAAAATTTTAACACTGCACACACACAAATTTTTAAGAATGAAACTATTGTTATACATATAGAACATGGGCTTTTTCTCAAGAGATGCAGGTTTCTGAAATATTGAGAAAATTATTTTTATTTCAAAATTAGTGAAGTGTATTAAAACCATATCTATTGTTTCAAAAAGTTAATATTCTTTTTAACATCATCTTAATTTAAATTATTTGAAATACAGATATTTAATATTTTTTTTTACAGAAGTGTATGATTCTTCGAATGGACAGAAATGATGTACTTTCATACATTTAGTCAAAGAGAAATGGGGTCATTTTCATCATAAAAAAAAAAAAAAGAAAGAAAGAAATCAGAGTCCTCGTTGCATAGAGAGAGGAATCTTAAGGAAACCTATCACCTGCCTTCCAGAAAGCCTCTGGTTTAAGAGAAGTACCGGGATCTCCCCTCCCTGTTTGGTGTTGAAGCCATGCCCTGTCAAAGCACTAAGACCTGGTCTCACATAGGACGGGTGACAGACACTTTGATCAATGATTTGTCGTTGACACAGTAAGTCCCCTGGAGGACTGGAAGACAGATCAGTCCAGGACACTTTGATCTGTGTCACTCAGCTTTTAATGCCTTAAGCCCACATAAACACGGACTCCTATGATGGCAATGTCGATGGCAAATGCCACATTCTCCAAAATTGGTGGCCCCTGAGTTATTTGGAAAAGAGACCTTATAAGATGGAAGTACACATACACATACAAACTCACTCTAAAGCAAAGTGACTAAGTCTCTCTTCTACTGGCTTTTGGCTCTGCTAAGAGTCTGTCTGGGGGAAATTCCTATTGCTGTTCAGAGAATAAAAATCTACAAATGTGGAGCACATGTTTATCTAAACCAGGGTGGGGGATGCATTGAAAATAGGCCACTACTTCCCATTCCCCCAAATACAGCAGAATCTGTAATCTATCATGACATCCTTTCCCAAAGAGTATGTGTGCTGCTTCAAAATCCCTTTCAACACACCACTTCAACTGGCCATGGAAGTGGACCAGACTTGAATCCTACTTTGTATCCTCAATCTAAATTGGAAGAGTGTGTGTGCTTCCCAGGTATAGACTTACACTGATGACTATAGTCCAGGCAATTGTCAAATAAGGACATAGCCTGTGAAAAAACCATTGTAAGTATGAGACATTGCAGCTTGGATGTTTGAGTGAGAAGGCACATTGGAGAGCTACTGAAGATTATCAAAACCAGCCCCCGGTCTTTCCTGGAGATCCTTCCAACCCTTGAGTGCCTTCATCCCAAATCAGGTGCCAGGTGGAGCTCTGTTGTGACTGGCTTCCTCAAAACCAAGAAGGTTGTAGTCCACAGGACCTCTAGAGTCCATGGAGCCTTAATAAGACAGCTGATGGTTGACTAAAATCTCTTATATAATTTTAATTACCTATTCTAACATATAAGTAATTATAGTCTCAACTTCGGTAAATAAATAAAAATGTTTACAGTGACTCTGAGTGATAGGATTATGGGTCATTTTTATTTTCTTCCTTTAAAAACTTGGTTTTATTTTCTTGACTTTTTAGACATTGCTTGTGTGTGCATCTGTGTGTGTGTGCAGGCGTGTTTTACCAGAAAATAAATCTTTAAAAAAATTGGAAATCTTTGGCATTCTTTTTTCTTTAACCAAGCAAAGATGCCCATTTAGTTTTCCTTTGTACCTAAAATTCTTGTTTTATTTCCTCTGAGCAATAGATGAGCAAGATGATTTACAATTTTCTTTGTTTCACCCTCTCCACGTTTCTTGACATTGACCCTTCTTATCACTAAGCATTCTGAGTAAGCCACGTACACAGCAGAATGGACCCTACTTTTGTTGTGAATATTTACTCAAGGCTTTGTCCTCGCTGAGCCAAGAATCAAGAAGAGTACATCCAGCTTTCAGTAGGAGCTTTTATGACACTACACAAATCTGAAACCTTTTGGCTGTACATTTACGCAGCACATGGCCAGGGGACAGACTGGAATCATTAGACCAAAGGAGTTTGCTTAGCCTCTGAGTGTGGTCATCTATTATTTGAGGAAACACATGAACTGCCATGATTTGGATATGGCCTTACCATGAGGTATATTACATATTGCTCTCACTTCCCCGGATGACTCATAGCTGGGAACAGTGTATCCCTGGTTTATTGCCAATGCCCTTGATCTGCATGCTCTGCCATTTTCTAAGAAAGATAATGCTAAGTTGTAAGCCAGGGCAACAAAAACACCTCCAGGAGCCGACCAGCTCACAAGGGATGCATGGGTAGCTTGGTGGCCCTGAACACTTAAGTGATTTTGTTCCCCTTCCAATTTCCTGTGCTACATTAACTTTTATTGATAGCTTATAGCTTCAGCAACTGGTCTTGATTTTACTAACCTGAAGGACAGAGGAACAAGAGGCACCCACACAGCTGACATGCAAGAAAAAAAATAGCATGGAACGTCTTGATCAATCTTTTCTTTTCTTTTTTCCCCCTTTGCTACAGCTTTCCTTTAATGAGAGAGGCACAATAATTGCAGGTTAATCATGTCTCAGGCCCCCCAAAAGGGAGGCAGAAATGACCATTTACAAATATGACTGTGTGGCTCTCTGCAGCAGACTTTTGGAAGCACACCAGCACATTTGTGAAATTTCAGGCTCTCACTTATGTCACAACTATGAAGACTGACAGAGCAATGTGCTTGAGTGCTTTCACAATACAGGTATTTAAACAAAAGTTAAACCAGGAGATAGATGGAAAAAAATCTATGTAATGGAAGACAGAGACTAATTTTATCATTGCTTTGAAGAGCCTAACACTTCCAACTAGAATCCGCATCACAACCTGCTGTGTTTTTGACTTATGGAAGCTTCAAATGGAATAACTTTGTTTTCCTTTCTCCATGGAATGTTATAAGCTTCAGCTTAAAAAAAAAAAAAAAGCAGTAAAAAACACCCCAATAGTACAAGGATTTGTTCAGTGCCTGTTATAGGCTGGTTACAGTTCTTAGCACTTTTTTATATATTTTGCTTCAATTCATCTATATGCCAATCTTAGGAAGCAAATATTCGTATTGCCATTTCCTAGCAAAGGAAATTGAGGTTCAGAAAGCCATCTGCAAATTGTCAAAATCTTCAGCCAGAAAGAGAGTCAAGATTTGAATCAAGGTCAAGGGATGAAACTAACTGCATCCTATACCCAACTCCAAAACACACCTCCATTGGCATATGTACACAATATGTACCACTTCAAAATGTCTGGTGTTTATTTTAACACTTAAAAACATTAGTGTTACGAAATGGAGTTGGAGAGAAATACCAGCACAACTCTTTTTATTTGACCAAGATTCACTGATCATCTACTTTGTGTCAGACTCTGTGCTAATAAACTCATCCTACTCGGGGAAGCTCAGAGCTGTGCCTATAGGACCTCAGTAACCACAGCTTGAATCTATGTTCTGTAGGTTGTGTCCAGCCTTGTTTTAACACACACACACACACACACACACACACACACACACACACACACACCCTCCAGGTCATAATACTCATTCAGACACTGCTATGTTGAAAGGTCTACAAAGATGACATAAAAGTGATCTCCTGCTGCCACAGGAATGGGGCGGTCCAGGAAAAAGTGTTGTGGCAAAGGCATCACAGAGTGTTGCTGGGACTGTTCTTTCCAAGTCAAGATCAAATTACTATTCTTTCTTCTGTTTTTATCCTGAGAGTCCTCAGGGGTGTGAAAGCTTCTATTTGTCAAGTGAAGAGGCTCCATCTTGTACCATCTTCAAATACACTACATCAAAAATTAGTAAGAGGGTTCTCTGGTAAGTTAAACATAGAATTATCACACAACTTGGCAATTCTACTCCTAGATATATAAGAACTGAAAACAGGTGTTCAAGTAAAAAGTTACACACAATTGTGTAGAGCAGCTCTGTTCACAATAGTCAAAGAGTAAAAATAACACAAATATCCATCAACAGATGAACAGGTAAACAAGTTGTTTGGAATATCATTCAGCCTTACAAGACATGAAGTACTGACAAACACAAAAGTGTCAAAAACTATATGCTAAGCTAAAGAATCCAGGTACAGCAGGCCACATATGGCATTTGTAGGATACAGACATATCTGTTGGAGGACTACTATTCCACATCCATTAGAACCACTAGCTAAATCTGTGATAATTTATTTATGGAGCAAAAGTAAATGAATACAGTGACCATTTGTTCATTTATTCATTTGTTGGTTCAACAGGTACTAATTGAGTGCCTGCTGTATGTGAGGCCCTGTGCTGGGCTCCAGGGACACAGAATAAATAAAATAGACTTGGGGCACCTGGATGGCTCAGTCAGTTGAGAGTCTGCCTTCAGCTCAGTTCATGATCCCAGGGTCCTGGGATGGAGCCCTGCATCAGGCCCCCTGCTCAATGGGGAGCCTGCTTCTCTCCCTCTGCTGTTCCCCCTGCTTGTGCATATTCATTCTCTGTCTCTCTGTCTCTCTCTCTCTCCGTCAAATAAATAAATAAATAAAACCTTAAAAAAAAAATCCAAAACTTAAACTCTTCCTGAATAGAGCCTGTAGTCAGAAGATTCACTCTTAGGTCCTTCTTACAAAAGGCAGCCACCAAGTTGAATGTTCCCTAGGACTAATGATGACTTCAAGCAGTGATACTAAATCATTAGATGCCAACAGGTCCTAAGAAAATCTGATATAAGACAGGGATCCTTTCTCAGAAAAAAGTGTAAACTACATAATGTTGCATATTATTTCAGGGTATTCTAGGAGCCCTTCTTCAAGGTCCAATGTTAAGAATACTTGGCTTAGAGATTCTTGAGATGCCTCTTTGATAAAGAAACCTACCAAGGGGAATATGTACTTGGAGTACCTGCCCATTATTTCAAGCTAAATCTTATCCAACATCATCACTGTGATGGTGGTTAATTTTATGCGTCAATTTGACTACAGCACATGGTGCCTGGATATTTGTCTAAACATTATTTCTGGGTATGTCCGTGAGAGTGTTTCTAGTTGACATTAATATTTGAATCCATCCACTGAGTAAAACAGATTATCCTCCCCTCCACCACCAATGTGGGTGGGCCTCATCTAATCTGTTGAAGGCTTGAATAGAATAAAAGGTGGAGGAAGGAGAGTACTGTTCTCTCTGCCTCATTGTCTCTGAACTGGAATATCTTATCTTCTTCTGCCCTCAGACTCAAAGTTGGACTGGAATTTATAATATTGGCTCTCCTGCTTTTCAGGCCTTTAGACATGGACTGGAAATATTCCATTAGCTTTCCTGGGTCTGGACTTCTTGGCTGCTATAATTGTGTGACCTAATTTCCAATTCTCTATAATAATTCTCTTTATTATATACATATGTGAATATGTGTGTGTGATGTGTGTGTACATACACATCCCCTATCAGTTCTATTTCTCTGAGGAACCCTGAATCATACACTAACAAATACCAACAACAGTCAAATTGTTCTCAAGGCATTACTACTAGAAAGCAATTCTGGCCTTGTACTAGGTGTTACAACCTTGATCAGAAGACATGGGAATGTGGAAACATGGTACATTTTATTTCTTTTCCTCTTATTTAAACAATTTCCAGATTTTTTAAGGAGAGCAAGTATTCAATCAAATCTTGAAAATCAAAGAAAAGATGATTTAAAGGAAAACAAACAAACAAACAAAAACCCCCAAACCCTGGGGATTCAATTAATAGTAAAAAGGAAAAAAGTGCCATTTATAATATTTAGGGAACAACTGGAAATACGGTACTTCAGTGGATACTTAATCATATTAAAATTTTGCATTATTTTTGGGGTGATAATGATTATCTATCTATCTATCTATCTATCATCTATCTATCTATCTATCTATCTATCTATCTATCTATCTATCATTTATCTATCTTGGGAGACTTACTTTATAGTGACTCAGATTATGAGTAAAAAGATATAATGCCTTTGATTTGCTTCTGTGAAATACTGGACATGGGGAAAGCAGATGTGGTAGAGGTAAAACAAGATTGGCCACATGTGATAGTTACTGAAGCTGGATGATGGGGTGATCGGGGCTAATTATACTCTGTCACCTTCTGTAAATGTCTTTACCTTTTCAGAAATAAATAAGTAAGTGGATGGCAGGAGCCAAAAATAATTCTTAACACAATACAAATAAATTAATAGAGAGAGAAAGAAATAATTAGATGATAGATAAAGCCTGGCAGAAAAATCTTCCCTGAACACTCTAGGATGGGTCACTATAACTGCCTCGTTTTAGCTGGTTTCCAGACATTTCTCATAAATGGACATCCACATATTTGACAGTGTGGCAGAGAACTAAAGAATACATATTTGGCAGCTCTGACAGGAAGAACATTTCTTTTTAGCCTGCGTCATTACCTGAAATTATATGAAATATTGATGCTTTGTTTATTGCCTATCTTCCCCATGATAATGTAAGCTCTACAAGGGTAGGCATTTTTCTTTTTCAGCTGTGTCTTTACTTTGTAGAACAATGCCTGGTGCAGGATAGGTGTTCCATTTTGATTTGTGTTTGTTTGTTTCCTTTTTTGAATGGCAGACAATGTGTGTAAATGAATGAATCAAAGCCTAGCCAATTCACGGTGACCTCACTGACTGTCCACTCTACATGAGGTCTTCTGTGAAACATGGGAGTAGTGTGTCCAGGAGAGAAACTGTGTAAACGAAGGGTAGAAAGTCTGGGAGTTCTTCAATCACTTTCACGAAAGTACACTGCCATTCATTCAATTTCATTCAATAAACGAGTGAAAAAAATATTTATGGAGCACATACTACAGTGGTGTGGACACACAGTATATAAGTAGTCTCACAGAAGTAACAGGATAGTATAAATAAGCATTTCGTCAAAATCTCTATACTAATGAAGTTTACATTTTAGGACATGAGGATAGAATAAGAGTGAGGGCTACTACAGAGCCCAAAATTCAAGCCAAGGATTTATATATTTAGTAATAATGATAATATATATATATGGCTGGGAATTCATTACAAGATCTTTTTGGAGAGTTAACTGAAAAGTTTACTCATGGAAATGCTATTTATCTAAGCCATTAGTGCTGTCTGCTACAGCTGTCAGGATATGTCACCAAATTCATTAAGTTCATTATGATTTCTTATTCAAGCAAGAGAAAAGTGTGTTTACTTGAAGACCACCTATTTACAAGCGAGCAAAAACAGGAGATGTAAGTACTGTCTTTAAAAAGCAAGAAGGAGGGGGATCCCTGGGTGGCTCAGCGGTTTACTCCCTGCCTTCAGCCCACGGCATTAGACCCGGAGATGAGACACGGCATGATCCTGGAGACCCGGGATCGAGTCCCGCATCGGGCTCCCTGCATGGAGACTGCTTCTCCCTCTGCCTGTGTCTCTGCCTCTCTCTCTCTCTCTCTCTCTGTCTCTCATGAATAAATAAAATCTTTGAAAGAAAAAACAAAAGCAAGAAGGAAATTTTCAATGAGACATTGCATTAAATCGTTTCCATACCATTTCCTTCCTTTGGAAATAACTCTCCATGTCTATCCTTGGACAAGAACTATCAGTAACTACCAAGTTCTATTTGCCAGCTGTTATATCCTCTGACACAGGAGACCATGGACACATTTCTGAGGATGGTATCACTCCCCCTTCTCCTAACCCAACGGAATCACAGAGGGTCAGGAGTTTTAGTGACTGACAGATAAAATGTTGATCGCTAAGGTAATTTCCGTAAAACCAAATCTATAGCGACAGAAAGGATTTGAAGTTTTACCAACAGCAACTGGCCCTCTGGAATGGGTCCTAATGATAAAAACTGAGCTTTAACACATTCCAGTTTTAATTAATTTTTAATACAAAAAAAAAAAAAAAAAGCTTTCCTTTCCACCACAAGACCCACTTCTTCCGTGAGATTCCCAAAGGGATGCATGCTCTTTTCTGGAAGGCATCGCTCTTCTAATTAATTAGAAATTGCGGGGGGGGGGGGGGGCGGCGGAGGGGGGTAGGGGTGGAAACCAGCAGGGGGTGAGAGAAGCAAATTCATTCCTGCCTTCTCCACTTTCCTTTTCCCCAGCCTCAGCCCCAGTTTTCTCTTTGGAGACAAACAGTTGAAATCAGTTGAATGGATTCCAGGCCAGTTCATCCTGCTTCTCTGCAAGGCTGGCCTGGTTTCTGTGTCTCAGATGGGGACGCGTGGTAGGGTCCTGTCTTCCACGGCCACCTCATCAGTGATATGTGTGCAAAGTTAGATCTTTTGCCTTCTTTTCCCCAGTTTCAAAAACAGAATATATTGATGGGGAAAAAAAAAAATACAAACATGACAGAATGACATCAAGGAAAAAAAGAAGAAAAAGAAAAAAAGTAAGTTCCCTCTCCACAAAACCTCATCTCTCATGCTTCCTGTCAAGGAGTTATCACTATCAACAGCTAATGCCTACCCTTAGGATCCCAGGTCACATGATGAGCATATGCAAATATGCACAAAAATAAACATTCATGTACATGTATGGCTTCCTTAAAAAAAAAAACAGTCTAATAATTCGTGTATTGTTCTGAATTTGCTTTTCTTCACTCAGCATTGTATCACAGGCTGCTGTTATGTGTGTGTGTGTGCCTGTGTGTATTCTGTACTATGTATATTTAGATATACCTCTTTAATATCCTTCTCTCTCTCTTTCTTTCTCTTTGTATACAGTATTTAAAACTTTGGAAAAACGGTAACTCAATTAAACATTACCCCATTAATAGGAATTCAGAATTCACAGGTTAAGGAAACAAATGCATGTATATATGTATGTGTGTATATAAATATATACTTATATACATATGGAAATATATTTGTACATATAAACTATATGTAGCCAACTATATTTACATTTAGTAAATGATATTCTTAGCATTATATAGCAGATATAATGCTAAAAATATCATTGATTCTTCAAAATTGGGACACTTTGAACATTTATTCAAGTATCTGTATTTTCTGATGCAGAATGGAATTGCTGGGACAAAAGGTGTAATTTTTGTTGAAACTGCCACGTTGCTCTCCAAGAATGACCAAAACCAACTTATGCTCCTTTTAATAGTATATGTTCTTTTCCCCTCTTAAAGAAAACTTTTTAGGAAGTCTAGTTGTGTGCATGAATCAAAGTTTTATTGTAGTTTTGCTACAGGGAAAAGGACTGTAGCAAATCAATTCAGAGAGTCACTCTTGGTGGAGACATTTTATAGAAAAATGGAGTGATAAGATAGTCAATGTTAGGCTAGATACAAAAAGAAAAGAACATTTGGTTTAAGGTTGCTAGGCTCTTGACAGACAGTCAGCTGGCTAGATGGGCGACTGATTTTTCAGAACAAGTCTTAATCCCATTAAAGTTTATCAGAAAATTGCTTAAGCAATTTATCAGGAATGAGGCTGTGAATTACATCATGCATAAAGGTTCTATTCCAGACCAGATTTGGGACCACTTTTCTTTTTTATGCCCTTTTATACTCTACATACTCATCACCATGGGAAGTTACCTGTCTTAACTCCTGTCAGTGTCATGGTGCAAAATGGTATATCTCACTGTTTAATTTCCATTTCCATGATTAAAAATAAGGTTGAATCTTTTTTCATGTTTGTTAATTTTCTTCAATGAATTTCCTGTTCATTGACTTTGCCCATTTTTCCATTGGGAGCTTCACATTTTTCTTTTAGATTTGCAAAATCTCTTTGCATATGTGGGGTAAATTATTTAAGTGTGTGTCTGTGTGCACATAAATATGTGTGTATATGTACATTTTTTTATCCTGTTCTATCTCATAAGATATTAAATCTGAAAAAAAGAATCACTGAATTATATGACCGCTTCTCATAGTACCATTTCTTTTCTTTTATTTCTTTTTAAGATTTTATTTATTTATTCATAAGAGACACAGAGAGAGACAGAGAGAGGCAGAGACACAGGCAGAGGGAGAAGCAGGCTCCATGCATGGAGCCCAACGTGGAACTTGATCCCGGGTCTCCAGGATAAGGCCCTGGGCTGAAGGTGGCACTAAATCACTGAGCCACCCGGGCTGCCCTCATAATACTATTTCTGCTTCAACATAAAGTCATTAATATCCTGCCTCAAAGCCTTCAGTGCATTTCTGCTATAAACAAAGTTCAGGCCTGTTGTAGGGCTTACGTCCTGTGGTCCCTGCTTAAGTCCCTAACATTATCCTTGACCACTCTGTTCTGGCCCTCAGAGCCCCAAGGGCAGTATTTCTCCTGGTCCAGAAAGACCCTGCTTCATCTCTCACCTTGCACATACTATCCCTTTACAAGAACATCTTCCCTGGATATTCTTTCTCTCCTTAACAAACTCTTATTTGTCTTCCTTCTTCTGGAAGAAACATTTCCTTTCATACCCACCTTGCCTCACTGGAGATAAATCAGTCACTCCCTCATTGGTACCTTGTATATATGCACCTATTTTTCCATAAAAAACTCTTTTTAGTTTATTTGTTCCCAAGTCTGCCTTCCATAAAAGACTTTGAGCTACTTCAGGGTAAGGAGTGAGCTCTAAATTTTCCTTTACCACCCGAGCCTAATACAAGGCCTGACTGATCTAGGGTAGAAGCCTAGTAAGTAATTGTTGATTAGAGAGAGATGGCCTTTCTGATACACATGTTGCAAGGGAAGGAGATGTAGAAGGGGAGATAGTTGGTGCCCATCTTTCCTCCCGCTTCCCCGCTAACAAACAGAAACACCGTTCAACTCAAAAATGGTTACATCTCTATAGATTTGAAGCTGAGAGAGCACAGGCTGCCTTCCCAGTTTTGCCAGCTCAGTCTCTAGAATCTGCACAGGAAGTGTTAACACAAACATCATCGAAGTGCTGGGAGAAATTTTATTGTCTGCCAGATTTACAAATTGGGATCGATCTTCATTCAACCAGTTTCACCAAAATTTCTGCGAAATGTACATAGCAAAAGACAGGTGCCTTTCAGATCACCTGTGATTAAACTCACTGCATTTGTCTTCAAACAAAAGTGTTTTTTTTTTTTCCTGCCCGCAACATATAATTTTAGTCAGCTAACACTAAATTAGACACCCATTCAGATTTATTATGATAAGAACATTCAGTAAGCTAATTTCAAGATGATGACTCCTATAAATTCTTATAATTTATTATTTAGTACTTTGGTTTTTAATCATTAAGTACGTGAAGACTTTGTAGGTCAAACCTGTATTAATGAAGACAGTAATCTATTTTTCAAACTCTGCTCCTCACCCACCTTTCAAATTGTAAATTAACAGAAATAGATTTAAACACACTTGTAAGAACAAAGGCAATAATTGGGGGGTGGGGGGCCATCACCCCCAATTGCCTAATCTTTCTAGGTAGATTGTCAATCACAGTGCTAACTTATTTAAGACACATCATACTAAATCTTTAAATGAAATAATGGAGTCAAAATTCGAGAGGCCCTTAGCTCACTAAGAAAATAAAGCCTATAACCCACATTTAAAGTTTCATTAAAAAAACAAAGCTGTTCAAATATTAGCCAGTGCGATTTCATTAGGTGTTAATCTTAACCCGATGTAGTGATTTCTATTGCTTTTTTTGTGAAGCATTACAGTTTTAGAGATACACAGATAAGAAGTAAAATATTAACTAAACAAATATTTTAGAAAGCTACTGATGTTATCTAAATGAGAGTCTTCTTTATCTCCCAAAATCATTGCCAAATTAGAACCTGTTTTGTAATTTCAAATATTCAATGCTAAAAGACTTCAGGGCTATATTTTGCTGAACAAAGGTATGCCTTTTTGATCGACTGCATGCAAATCATAAATAAAGTCACCCACAGAGTAATGTCTATTCATTTTCCCTAAAATAAAATTAATCTTTATTATGATATAGTACAAGCTCATCACAGGCAAATAGAAAAGCAGGGCAGGAAAGAAGAACAAGGTTCACTCTTATAATTTTCATTTAGAAAAAAGTACCAGGAAACAAAATGAAGCAAGTGTCCAGCGAAGTCACAACAATGTAAAAACCATTATGTATATGCTGAGAAAAATCAAGAAGGAAATAAAACAAAGTGATAACAGTGTTTTGTTTTTTGATTTTTTTTTTTTTTTTTTTTTGGTGGTGGGACAACAATTTTGCCATTTCCTCTGTTCATTTTTTAATCTGCTATTCTGGAAAGTCCTTCAGAAATCAAAAGGCATATGTTTGCATCCATAATATTGAAAGCATTTTAAATTACACCAGCGTCTGAATCTTCATACAATAGGATAGTCAGTGTCCGTTTTAGCAGAAGACTTATTGCTGAGGGGTTTGCTATTGAATTATTACACCAAAGACTGCTCATGGCATCTCTAGGTTCAGTGAAAACCTCCCTGGGATATGCGTATATGCTTAACAAGCTGGACTTCAAAACAGGAAGCCAGCTACATCCACACAGTGCTTTCAGAGTGCGTGCTAAATTACTCTTTAGAAGTGTATTTCCTCCTTTCCTCTCCTCTCCACCTAGGGAAGGGTGAAGTATGGCAGGTTTTTAGATAAAATCCTTAATGAGAAGAGCATACAAAGTTTCTGCCTCATGATTGAAAGGATTAATGAAGAACAGAGACCAGTGAGAGAGTTTTAGCAAATTGGATTATGGAGAGTTTGCAGTGGCTGGGTTTCTGGATTTTGCTTGTCATTTACTAAATAAATAATAATAATTGGAATAGCAAAAATAACCATGAAAATAGCACCTACTATCTACTACCTGTTCGCCATGGCTATGAGTAGCACTGACTTAAACATCTTACAGCTTTCAAGCACCCACCCTAATTGTATGAATTAGTCTCATTTCACAGATGAGAAAAGTGAGATACAACATCACTGATCATCTGTGTGTGACTCTAGGCAAGGCAGTACTTGGTGGAGCTGAAATACAAATTGTATTATCTAATTCAATACCCAGATGTCTTTTTTTTTTTAAAGATTATATTTATTTAAATGAAAAGGAGCAAGAGAGCATAAGCAGGGGAAGTGGCATAGGGAGAAGGAGAAGCAGACTCCTTGTTGAGCCGGGAGCCCGTTGAGAGGCTCGATCCCAGGACCCTGGGATCATGACCTGAGCCAAAGGCAGATGCTTAACCAACTGAGCCACCCAGGTGCCCCCCAGATGTCTTTTAATCACAAGGAGAAAGAAATTGTTGCCAACTTTTTGAGAAAGTGATCGATGCAGGAGGAAATTGGTTTTATTAACTTGTAAAAGTTTCCGTACACAAATGTGGTATTGTTAAACTCACAAAACAGGTGAAAATTTTTAGGCACTTTTAATTATTAAACTCTTGGTTTATTTACCCCATAGGCAGTGCAAATAGGTTCTGTATTCATTTTGATAAGTAACACATCACCCTAAAATTTAGCATCTTCAAATGACTATAAGTATTTCACATATCACATGGCTTTTGTGGGTCAAGGATTTTGGAGCACTTCAGATAAATGGTTTGCCTTGGGTTTGAGTGCAGCTGTAGTTTCATCTGAAGGCTTAACCGGGATGGGAGGATATGCTTTCAAGATGGTGCTCTCATATGGCTGGCAACCAGTTCTGGCTATTGGCTAGAGGCTTAAGTTCCTCATCATGCTGGCCTCTCCATGTTTGAGCATCCTCACAATATGGCATCTAGCTTCCCTCAGAGCAAGTGATCCAGAGAAAGCAAGGCAGAAGTTTCATTGTGTTTTGTCACTCAGCCTTAAGAGTTGTGCTCTATCATTTCCCCCTGTCAGTCCTGTTCAGAATAGAAAGGGACCACACAGATGTGTGAAATCTGGCAGGTGGTCTTTGGAGGCCGGCTACCATAGCATCTCTTCTCCGTTTGTCTAGATAGCCCTGGGGCCAGAAACTATAGAAGGTTGCACTCTGACATTTCAGCACTGAAATGAATTCAAAGCAGGCCAGATGGAAGGGTGCAAAGTCACCCCAAAGAAATGCAGAGGCACCCAGTCTAAGTCACTCCAAGTCAGGACAAGTGCTACACAGGATTCCAAAAATACTATGTTTCAAACAGGTGGGGGAGAAATGAAGTGGATAGGTTTGGAAAACTCTTCTAGGTGGCTCCATAAGAGGTTTTGGTGATGATGCTGAAGATGATTATGAAGAATTTGAGTTAAACTATTTAATAAAACGTGACGATGAAAAAACCCCTCTAATATTTAAAAATTAACATATTATTTATGAAAATAAATTAATAAATGAAACTTTATAGGGAAACTTTTCAACATTTCATCTATGTCCCCTAAGGTTTATAAATTGGGCAAAAATGTGGGGAGTACCTTATTGGGAAAATGAAGAATCACTTTGTATTTGGGGTCATGTGGTATTTGAGGATTCATTGGTTTGGGAAATACATACTTAGCACCTGTATGTGCCTGGCACTAAGTTTGATGAACAAAGCAATGAACAAGACACATAAGGTCACCCACATCCTAGTGGGGGAGATGGACAACAAACAAACAGAAGTGTTCAATACATCCTTACTGTGAAATTATCAGGCTTATTAGCTTCCAAGGCAACCAAATATTTGAGTCATCTGGCCAACTGACCTTTGGCTCAATTATTTGCCCATCAGGTAACTTATAATTTTACGTGCCTCAGTCCTGTAATTCTACCTATAAGGAAACATTGTTTTTTTCTGGCCAAACTAACAAGAGCATTTAAAATTGTGTTATAATTATAGTCCTTTTTGAAAATTATAGCTTGGGCACTTGGTTTATGTATTAGTCTCTATGCGTTTGATTATTATGAGTCTGTATCTATAAAAAAGATCTGCTCTTGGTGGCCTGACCAAAAAAAAAAAATCTATTTTTTTTAAAAGATTGTATTTATTTATCAAAGAGAGAAGAGAGAGTGAGCACAAGCAGGGGGTGGGGGTACAGGAAGAGGCAGACTCCTGAACTGGGCAGGGAGTCCATGGTGGGGCTCAACCCCAGGACCCCAAGATCAAGACCCAAGCTGAAGGCAGATGCTTAACCAACTGAACCACCCAGGCACCCCCAAAATCTATTTTTTTGAGGTAGTAAGCCTGAGGGCAAGATTCATATTATTAATGAACTCACCAATGTAATATGACCTGGCAAGCTTCTAGAAAGTCAGCCACCTGGTTTTCAGTCTCTACACCTGTCCTCTTCTTTCAAAAAGACCCCTGACATTTTATTCATTTTTTTTTATATTGCTTCTAGGAACTCTAAAGAAAACATACACAGAAAAAACAGGATACTAAGAAAGGGGGGCATGTATGTGACTGCTAGCCTCTGAATCCTCATTCAGAACTGTTATTAATAATTGATCACAGAACTCTCCGTGTTGAGCCAATACGTCTTCAGAGTCCTACTCAACATTGTGCCACAAATAGACACTAACAATTGATCAGCATTTGAAGATGGCAAGGCTCAAAGACCAGGGGTATCAATATCTGTTTGTCCCTATAAGATGAGTTCCTTTTCAAATTGAGTCCATGTGCTTCAAGTTCATAGGCACTGAGTGATCCAAGAGGCATGCATAAATCCTGGGCGGGGCTCATCATTATATAAGCCTTCAGCAATAGTGAATGTGGAGAGTGACAGCATTTGGTTAATACGGAATAAGGGTGGGACTCTAAGGAATCCTATGTAATAGGTGAGCGGGAAATAAACAGCTGTATATAGGAGAGTTTCATAGCAACATTGTTTTAACAATAAAGAACTATAAGCAATGTAGATTCCCAACTGAAGAGTGAATAAGCAATAAGAACTATCACTTGATAGCTTTTTATCTAGCTGATGCTTCACATTAATAAAGATTATGTTATAATAGGGAGAAACACTTGTGCAACAATGTTAAGTGAAATACTCAGGAGATAGAATCAAATATAACTCAGCATAAATAATAGTATGGAAGAAAAACCTAAACCCATTCATGGAGGGGTGGGAATTTGAATGGGATTAACCAAATATTAATGGTGGTTGTTGTCTAAATGACATATTGGTTGAGTATTACTACTTTCTCTCCTCTTCCTCTCCTTTTTTCCTTTTCCTTCTCTTCTTTCTTTTCTCCCTTCCTTCCTTCCTTTCCTCTTCTCTCCTTCCTCCTCTTCTTTTTTCCTTCCTTCCTTCCTTCCTTCCTTCCTTCCTTCCTTCCTTCCTTCCTTCCAATTTCCTGTTTGGTATTTTACACACACATACACACACGTAGGAACTGGTGGTGAAAACTGTAGTAAAAAGTCAAGCTCTCACACTATTTTCTATGAGGTCTCTTTGATCTGGTAATGAAGAATGCAAAATTCCTCCTTTGCTCATTGCATCAAGATTACAAATCTAGTCCACAGAGAAAAACAAGCTTATTGAGTTTTGTCATAATGTTTGCCATGGAAGGCCTTTCTTAATATTTGGCTGTGGTTTTTGACAACTTCATGTGACTTCATTAATTCCTCACAATGGACAGCTCAGTGGCAATCTAGTCATGGACGACAGCTCCCAATGATAACAAAGGTTTGTGATGACCCCTGAGTGGGTGGGCAGAAGGGTACCAGAGCTAGGAGAGCTGCACACTTAAGAGTGGGTTACTATACAGATTGAGCGTGTCCTCCATGGGATGCCTAGTAGACTCTGGGAAGCGGTGCCAAGAGTGCTGACCTTCCTCCACGTGACCAAAACCACAGTAATGTGGGGGCCATCTGTCCTACTGCTGCTCAAGGCAACTGTGCCTTTGTAAGTTATTTCAGCAAAAGGTTATTAGCACCTCCGCCACTAAGTAGAAATATGATCGTGACTAGCAGGAATGCTAGTCAGTTAGTGCACTTTGCACTAACTTGTTTGTGAGGATTAAATCTGCCTAAACAGATGCATTAGGTTATTAAGGAAAGATAGAGTCTCGGAGGAAGAAAGAAATATACAGGTCTCTTTGTCTAACCCCATCTATTTTGGGAGTCTTCTCTATGAGATTGAGAACTGGTGGTTCAACCTCATCATCACCTTATTGGTAGGAAGAGAGCAAAGGGATCAAGGTTTCACTTTCTGCTTCAGGGTCAGCCCTAGGCAAATCTGTTAATTAGGCTAAATTTGGCCTGCTGAGATGCTCTTCTGCTTTCCTACTCTGCACCCTCTCCCCTCTCTCCACCAGGCCAGGCTCCAAGTCCCCTCAGGCAACACCAGATAAAGGACTTTCTGTTCCCCAGTGTTCACACTCCTCATGCTACCTAAAACCTAACACCCTGAATCTACTGAGCTCTGTCTCTACCTTGGTGTGAGTTGATAAATACAGAGAGCCCTGCACTTTCACAGTGGTTTTTTCTGAAGGCACTGATCTAGTCCAAAGGACTGCTTCCAACAGTTAGGAAAAACTATTCTTTATAAATGTTAGACTGACTGGGAAGGTATTTGGGGGCAAACAAAACTTGAAGTTTTTCTTAAAACTAACAATATCAATAACCAAAAACTATACTTCATTCAGATCCCAATTTGTACAAGAGATGCTGTGCTATTTGTTTTCCCTACATCATCTCCAAGCCTTCTGTATTCATTAGCATTTTCTATATAACAAATCATGCCAGAACTCAATGGACAAAAACAATAACCACTTTTTTTTTTTAATAAAAATTCATGATTCTGGTCATAGGCTGGGCTCTTTCTCTGAAAAAGAACTGTCTTGACTCTCTTTGCTGGGCTCGTTCACCTGTCTGGACGCAGCTGGTGGCTTGGCTGGATGACTCTGGGATGGTTTCACTAATGTGTCTGGAGGCCAGCAAGCTACCCACTAGAGCAACAAGGCTCCCTCCATGTGGCCTCTCAGCCTCTGGCAGGCTAGCTCAGGCCTGCTCCCCTGGGCTCAGGCTTGTAAGCAGGAAGATAGTGAACTCCAATATCCAACCATCTTTCCTTACTGTGATTACACTGTCTTTGCTAAGGTCCGGTTGGCCAATACAGGTCATTTGATCAAACTTAGCTCAGTGCTAGAGAAACAGACTCCGTTTCTTAATGGGAGGATGAGCAACATCAGCAGAGTATGGGCCTGGATGCAGCAGGGGAAAGAAATGTGTTTTTTTTTGTTTGTTTGTTTGTTTGTTTCCATAATTCATTAGTTTTACAAATTACCATACTTTCCCCAAGTCCTAAATTATTACCTACAACTTACAGAAAAATAACATGAGGTTTAGGATAGTTAAATAGTATCCCTGAGAAAAGCAAGAATAAACTCAGTTATATTGGATGGGAATCAAGTACAAACTCATACTTAAAATAGGTATGTTTTGGGGTGCCTGGGTGGCTCAGTTGGTTGAGCAACCAAACCTTGGTTTTGGTTCAGGTCATGATCTCAGGGTTGTGAGATTGAGCCCTGTGTCAGGCTGTATGCTCATTACCAGGTCTACTTGAAATTCTCTCTCTGCTCCCTTTCATATGCGTGCATGCTCTCTCTCTCTCAAATAAATAAAATATTTAAAAAATATATAAATGGGTTTATATATTCTTAATATAGATTTTGTATTATAAATACATAGTTGTACTATAAATTTTAATACACAGGGATCCCTCGGTGGCTCAGCAGTTGAGCATCTACCTTTGGCTCATGGCATGATCCTGGGGTCTGAGACTGAGTCCCTCCTTGTAGGGAGCTTGCTTCTCCCTCTGCCTATGTCTCTGCCTCTCTCTCTCTCTCTGTATCTCTCATGAATGAATGAATGAATGAATGAATAAATAAATAAATAAATAAAATCTTTTTTCAAAAAAATAATATACAAATAAAAACAAATAATTAAATTTTGTTTCATATAAATGAATATAAATATCAATACATTAAAATATATAATACACACACACATAGACACAGAAATAGAGATATGTTTGTATGTTTGTGATAGTATCCATACAAATATTTTTAAACTCTGTCCATTGAGAAGTCTTGGAGGCAGTGATTCCCAGCAGTAATCAGCACACCTAACACTCAGATCTTGGTTTCTAAATACCTTTCTCCACTAAGAGGAACCAGGGCTCCTTGGAAAAGCACTTAATTCCAAGATGAGGGCAAGGAAATGAGTCTGTAATATCTTATAAAGTAAAAGGGTAAGGAAGTGCTCAAAAAAGATGGGGTGAGGGGCACCTGGGTGGCTCAGTGGTTGAGTGTCTGCCTTTCATTCAGGTCATGATCTCAGATCATGATCCTGGGATCAAGTGCCACACCAGGCTCTCTGCAGGGAGCCTGCTTCTCCCTCTGCCTGTGTCTCTGCCTTTCTCTCTGTGTCTCTCATGAATAAATAAATAAAATCTTAAAAAAAAAAAAAAAAAGGATGGGGTGTGTCAAAAGGGCACAAGAGCCAGCCTGAAAGAGCTCTCAGTGGCCAAAGCTGGAATAATATGAGTGACAGAATGTGTAAC
The DNA here is from genome assembly GCF_053574225.1 of Canis aureus. Classification (NCBI taxonomy): domain Eukaryota; kingdom Metazoa; phylum Chordata; class Mammalia; order Carnivora; family Canidae; genus Canis; species Canis aureus. The sequence goes on along the minus strand of NC_135613.1, from coordinate 16,370,387 downwards.
AGTATTATTGTATTATAACCCATAGAATAAAATGAAAATTCATGTGTCCACACTGATATAAATGAATATATAATTAAATAAATAGAGAAGAAGGGATAGCCTTCAATGGAAAATACTTTGATGAATAAATGTAAAAGGCATAAGGAAAATAAAGAAAATCACCTTTAGAACATAATAGCATTAATTGTAGGCAAGATCAATAGATGGATGCTTACTTTAGTGGATGAAAATGCGAGGAGAAATAGTATCAAAGTACCCCCCCCCAAAGATATTTACTAGTTACAAAGGGAGAAAATAATAATTTTTAGTGGCTAAGTCCAAAAGACAACACTTTTGCCAAGAGATCACAGTTAACATCACTGGTAATAAGACATTTTGATGCTGTGTGTCCTCTGATATGCTGGACTGAGAAGAGAAGACCACTTCTCTTCTGGGTCTTCTTGCCAAAAAATGCATAACTTCACTATAAGCAGGAGAAGCTCACACAAACCCAAGTAGAAAATATTCTATCAAAGAACTGACCATATTCCTCAGGGTGTAAAGGTCATTATAAAAATAATAAAATAAATAAAAGAATACTCAGCATAATACCCTCCAGTTCCATCCACGTTGAAGCAAATGGTGGGTATTTGTCATTTCTAATAGCTGAGTAATATTCCATTGTATACATAAACCACATCTTCTTTATCCATTCATCTTTCGTTGGACACCGAGGCTCCTTCCACAGTTTGGCTATCGTGGCCATTGCTGCTATAAACATCGGGGTGCAGGTGTCCCGGCGTTTCATTGCATCTGTATCTTTGAGGTAAATCCCCAACAGTGCAATTGCTGGGTCGTAGGGCAGGTATATTTTTAACTGTTTGAGGAACCTCCACACCGTTTTCCAGAGTGGCTGCACCAGTTCACATTCCCACCAACAGTGTATGAGTGTTCCCTTTTCTCCGCATCCTCTCCAACATTTGTTGTTTCCTGCCTTGTTAATTTTCCCCATTCTCACTGGTGTGAGGTGGTATCTCATTGTGGTTTTGATTTGTATTTCCCTGATGGCAAGAATACATGAAGACTAAGAAATTGTCACAGATCAGAGGAGATTGGAGAAACACAACAATAGATGCAGAGTTGCACCCTGGGTTGAATCCTGAAACATCAAAAGAGCATTAATGAAAATGCCAGTGAAATGCAAATACAGGGGTGTTTAATTGAATTAAAGGCATTATGCCAGTGTTAATTTCTTATTGTGGAAAAAATGTGTCCTGTGAGTGGAAGCTGGATGCAGGGTGTATAGCACTCTCTGTACTGTATTTGTGACCGGTAAGCTGAAATTTATTTCAAAACAAAACAAAAACTTTCCCAAGGTCATAGCTCCTGAAGGCAAAACCTTCCAAAGTCTATGATTTTTCCACTCGGCCCTGCTTCTTCCATCCACGCGGCACAGATCACCTTCTCAGAATTGGTTGAGACTGGACTAGGACACTCCTTCCAAGTTAATTCTTTTATAGGAAAAACTGGTGGCACAATTAGGCATAAACCCATTTACTTTAAATGGGGAAAGTGAGGCACAGGCTCATTAAAATGTGCATAGAGAACATCCACGCTCAGCTCCATGTACCAACTGCCCAGATCTGCCAGTTTATAATATTGCTTCTTGATTCCCCCACAACTTGGTTAAATTAGTACAGGACTACACATCTCAACCTTCAACCATTTTGTCACTTAAAATGAGTGTCTGAGAGGCCATCCTTCCGGGAATATTAGTTACCTTGTCCATTACTTACTTAATCATAGCTTGGAGTTATTTTTTGCCTTGTGGAGGCTGACTGTAAATTATGGGTTACAATGCAGCAAAGCCACACTTAGCAAATTATATGGCATGGGAAAACCCTTGCTTTGGGGGGAAAATTATATATTTCTTTAAAGATACATTTTATAAAATATTATATTAAGCCTGTAAAACAAAATCCACGAGCACATTTTGTGGCCTTTAGAACATATTTGACAATTGACTCAAATCTCTGACCTGCTCCTTAAACAGAGTTGGAGGGGAAAGATGCCACTTGAATTCATGTCGGTGGGGGCCATGGTTCATGAATTTCTACATGCAGACCCATAAGGGGAAAGGCTAGAAATCTTGTTGGTCTTTGCACATGATGCAGTAAATAAATTATCCAAATGGTCTTAAATTTCATTTTCAGCAGCAACAGCAGACTAATAGGCAGTGTTTTCTCACTGTGATAAATGAATTCCTTTATTATTTTCTTAAAAAAGTCCCTCGAAGTACCTTGGGACTTGATCAAATGACAGTAAGATAAGAGGAAAGTGCATGAATGCGGGGCTATTAAATAGGAGGAGACCATGACCCTCTGGAATGAAGGTTTTCCATTTGTCTGCAGCTTTGCCAAGTGCTTCACTGGGCTGTGTCTGCATGGTTGGAAACAAGTCTTTCAGATTGTAAAGAAATTTAGACATCCTGCCTCAATAGGCCAGTCTTCGTTGCTCGGTGAAGGCTAAAGATTCCAAGGGTCAGATGCCACTAGCTCTGACATCCTCGTGTATGGTTCCCAGTGGGCTGCAGTGAGATTATCAGGCCAGCGCACAGGGTGACATTGTTAGCTGGGGCTCCAGCCAACTCCAGCAAGGGGAGGCATAAGACTCAGGAGGGAGGACAGCTCTGGAATTCCTAGATGAATCTCATAAGACATCCAGTTGCCGGGCTGAAAAACGTACAAAATTTTTCTTTAAAAATGTATGTTTTAATTTGAGGACATTAATTGCATGGAAATTATTGGACTCTATGATTTATGACCCCACCAGAATTTCTGCGGGCTTTCCTTCCATATTTTCCTTTTGTATACCTATCATTTCCCATTGTTTATCTCCCCTGATTGATGTTCGGGCTTGGGATGTTTTCTATTATGAGATTCATAATTATCACTGGTAATAGAGAAGGCTTCCCTATTATCTGCAGTGAGACTGCCCAAATTATTCATTGTAGCCCACTGGTACCACACTGCAGGGAAATAAGAATTTATTTCCCATCCCAGGCATATGGTAGATAAGAGGATGTATTTATTTCTCCATGTTTCAAAAGGATTAAGCTTTGAAAAAATAAATATCACTTAGGCTGTCAGTTAGCAGAACTTTATGGTTCTGAGTTTAGAGGGCCTCTCCTGGGCTAAGAATAGCAAATCTAAACACTGGTTCTAAAAAGGGGGAGTGGGGTAAGGAGGTGGGGGAATCAATTATGTTTTACTTGGCTAAATAAATGAATGCTATATATTTCAACCATTATATTGGTCTACAAGGCACCCAGCATCACCTTGGACCCCACCGTTAAATAACGCACTGGCTTATTTATAAAAATGTTAGTGAATTCCAACAGTCCTTGACCCCTGGCTATTCTGAGAGCACATTGAATACATCATCTGGGTTTTGCCTAATTACACATAATTAGGAAATGTAATTATGCTTTTCAGTGTTACTCTGCCATTAGGAACCGAGTGGACGGCTTGAAACACTAGTAAGGATTCAGTGCTTCAGAGAAAACAAATTAAAAATATGAGCCAACCTCTAAAAATAGGGATCGCACTGAAGGTTAGTAAATCAAACTTATAAAAAACATAATAAAAAAAAATTGCTCTTGGCTCCGGCTAAATATTTGATGCAACAGTTATGCTGGCTGCCTTTGTGTTGGGGACTTACTTAATGATATATCATTTGCATCCATGCTGAGCCAGGGAGAGGGAATGAATTATTTTGCTCCTCAATTACTTTGATTTGCTAACTTTCTCACATATTTATGCCTTTTCATTTTTACTTCCTCCTTTACGCTGGATTCCCGGCTCTAGCTGAGCAAGTGACTTCCAATTATTCCATAGCAAAGAATCACAACATTTCATTCGTGGGTTTGTCGCATGCAAAGGCTGCTAACACCCAAAGCTCAGGGAAATCTCAGGCCCTGAGCTGGGTAGTCCCATCATAGCAATGTAGGAAGGAGCACTTGGCTTTGCAAGTCTACAAAACAGCCACTGTAATAATGAGTGTGTCCTAAATTTCATGGACAGCTACTATCAATCAGGTACTGAACTGGGTGGCTTCGCCAACCTAGAAGCTAAGAATTTCATAGGTGAGGAAATAGAAAGGTTACGTGCCTTAAAGGTACAAGTTCATGAAGGATGTAGGATTGGGAGCCTTCTGTGTTCTGATCTTAGCTTTCATGTTTATTGAATTTTCCTCTACTGTTATGGTAGCTGACAGTAATAGAGTAACACACTCCACTGAATGCACTATTTATGGAAACATTTCTATGGTGCCAAAAAAAATGTAAAAGAGGAATGGTTGCCAAAAGCAAAGGCCCAAGCATTAGTGTGATGTTTGTAGCACTTTTGTTCTGAACAGAAGGCTATGGAGAGATAGCGGGCCCTGTTAAAAACTGCCTCTCCACCTGCCAGTCCTGTGAGGGGGGGGTGTCTGTGTGTGTGTATATGAGTGTGTGTGCAAATTAGGTTTCTATTCCATATTTCTTTCCTTCTGTTGAGTAAAATATTTCTTTTAAGCCTGTCTTCATCACTCCTTGTATTTTATATACAGTGTTCCCAATCATCTTAGAGTCTGCTGCACCCACTTTCACCTTTATCCCACACTACCTCCTCCTCTTCTTCCTCCTTCTCCTCCTCTTTCTCAATGCCCGCATTGTGGAATTTGTTTTAGAATGAACTCCCTTTGGATTATTTTATGAGACGCACTGCTGCTCATTCCAATCCCAGATTACAGCACACTTTTTCCAGGCACCCTTGAAGGGGAGGTGCTGACGATGACTTGGCTTTATAATGTGACTCTTACACCGTTTCTCCCCAAGAGGAGACCTGGGTCTCCTCCACGTCTGCAGGTTTTGTCAGGTGGTTAATTAGATCAGTGCTACTCAAGCCCAGCAATTCAGGACCCTTAGTTTAACAGAAACATTTTATAACTCCTTATTAGGGTCCTGAAATGAAATTAATGAGTAACATAACCTATCTATCTACATACATAATTAACAAAAAATTTAAATAGAGAAAAAATGGATAAAATAATATGCATTTTTAAAAAGGGCAAGATTATACCAGAAACCTATAATGCAAGTCAAATGTTTGCACCTACTTGTTCCTTTGGATTCGAGAAACATAAATGAAAATTCAACAGAATTTTGTTGATATGTTCTCTTTATATTTGGCATTTTGAAATAAGGACCAAATATATTTTTACAAAGACATAGTATTGGTAAACCAGATCTCTGGAAGGAAACACACACACACACACACACACACACACACACATTTATACATATACACCAAAATTGGTAGCATTTGCCAATTTCCATGGTGTAAATACTCTCACTTCCGTCAATCTTGTGCTACCAACATGACATCATGGAATGCAGATTTAGGAAGCAATGGGAAAAAATCTGCTCACATGAGCTGGTAGCAGGCAGCTCCTCTGCACTACTGCTTAATCACCATGAGTATAACAGCTACAAATGCAGATATGCCACATGTTACGGTGACTCACTACTATGAAACATTGCATGATTTTTCAAGATGGTGACCAGATCTTAGTAGAGTTTTGAACGATCTCCTTGATTTAGAAGGCACTTGCATTTCTAGGAGATTCAGTACACGTGTTCCTGTGCAAAGCAGAGTGAATTCTGGGCTCCGATCACTGCAAATAAGTTTTTCCACTGACATAAAGGTCTAAATGGCACGTGCGGGTTACCAGGATGTGGGTAATTCTTTATTGTATTGGACTGTCCATAGCATCACATGATGGATTTATGGACTCCAAACACTAAATGCCAAAGACCACCAAAAATGCTTCCACAAATTTCTAAGATTTGCTGCTCTGTTGAGAACTACATCCAGACCTTTGCTACTCAAAGTGTGGTATCACCTCAAGCTCATTACTTTGTAAGAAACACAGAGGCCCTGCCAAGACTTACTACACCAGAATTCACATTTAACAAGATCCTGGGGCCCCCGGTGATTTGTAGGCACATTATAGGTGGGGAGGCACCAGGTTAGATAGTGAGCCTCGAGACTGACTATACAGGAATCCTGCTTCATGCTGATTCAGACAATGCAAAATAAACCATTGGCACCATAGAAAAACTAAATGACACACTTCGTTAGGAGTGGTACCATGCCACCATCCATCCCTCTGTTATAACCTATACTGCACAGCCATGAGCTCTTTGGCATTTACTGTTTGGAGGGTTATTGAATTAGTCAATCAAAGATATATTGAGTCCTTACTCTGTGTTATGCCTTACACCTCCTCCCACCTAATCCATGTGACAGTCTCTCTTTAAAATAAGAATAAGAGATGAGAAAAGCAAGACACAGGGAAGTTCAAGACTTTGTACAGTGTCACAGACTTATGCATGTGTATAGTCAGGATTAGTGATGGTAATTACTTTACACTGAATAATTATTCTAGGAGTCCACAATGAGGGTCAGCTGGGAGGCAGTGTAGACAAGGGGACCCTTCTATTCCATAATGATGATAACTTACTATTCAATACAACTGTGTATCTGCAAAGCATGTTCACATGTGTCAATTTATCCGAAGTTCCAAACACACAGTAACTTAAGAATTCCACCAAAAAGATGAAGAGACTGAGGCTCAGGGAGGCAAGGGGTGATGGGTTAGCAAATGAAGAAACTTGTCCAAATCACTCAGCTAATAAGCAGCAATAAAAGGAAGATAAGGGCAGCCCGGGGGGCTCAGCGGTTTAGCACCACCTTCAGCCCGGGACCTGATCCTGGAGACCCGGGATCGGGTTCCGCGTTGGGCTCCCTGCATGGAGCCTGCTTCTTCCTCTGCCTGTGTCTCTGCCTCTCTCTCTCTCTCTCTCTCTGTGTCTCTCGTGAATAAATAAATAAAATCTTAAAAAAAATAAAAGGAAGATAACTTAGGTTTTCTGCTTTTACTTGCCTAGACATGAAGCCAGCACCTGGGGGTGGGAGGTCACTCCAAGCAGCCTGGAAGCAAAGGAGCCAGGAGAAATGATCTCCAGTGCACCATGGGTGGGGATGGGAGTGCTACTGGATGCACTTCCTCAGCACCATTTTAGTGTCCCTAACCAAGTATGACTCTTGGCAGGAACATCAGCCAGGGATGATTACATATCGGATATGCTGCCCCCTCAACCTAACCTTATTCTCTGTATTCCCCCTCCATAACTGTGAGAACCCAGAGAAATTAAAATGAGAAAGTAAGCATGTCCTGACAATCTGGGATTCAGTTCAATTAACAGCCATAAGTAATATTTATTGCAAAATCCTAACACCTATTAGTGATTCTGGGGGGAGGGGGGTGGTTGCAGCTCTGCTCATAAAATGCATCTATTCCTTATGCACAGCTCCTCAGCTCCTTGGAGGGGCAAGCTCATCGCTGCCTGTTCATCAAAATCAATGCCAAAGCAGCAGGTTTAAACATAGCCTTCAGACCTCCCTGAGAAGATGCAAAAGTTCAATGTTACGAAGCCTAGAGCTAGACAAGGTGTAACAACATTTTGTATGTATGAACAGGAGAGGATGAGGGAAGGAGGAAGGAAGGGAGAGAGAGAGAGATAGAGAGAGAGTGAGCACACAACAAAATCGAAATGGTAGTTCTCTGGGTAGAGGGCTCATGAGTGATTTAAATTTTTTTCTTATTAAATTTCTTTCTGAAATGTTCTGTCATTTTTTTAAAATCAAATTTTTAATCTCGAGGTAATTGTAGATTCACATGCAGTGGTGAGAAATAATACAGCCATCCCAGTTCTCTTTCACTTAGATTCCTGCCCAGGGTACTAACTCATAGAAGTAGGCTGGCATATCACAACCAGCAAAGTGACATCACTACAGTCAAGTTAGAGACCATGGTCCCTTCATGTTGCTCTTTATAGTCACCCCACTCACCCCTGTTCCTCTTTACCCCCTGGCGATCCTAATGTGTTCTCCATTCCTATAAATTGGTCATTTCAAGAATGTTATGTAACTGGAATCATACAGCATAGAACCTTTTGGGACTGACTTTTCATCCCCATTCATCTACTGTTCTTTTGCAGCCAAAGAATATACCGTGTGTATGTGTAAAGCCTCACCATTCAAAGACTCAGTTGTTCCAAGAGTTGTCTGTATTATTCAATCTCTAGAAGCCACTAAAGGCGCCTCTTCTCCTGGGAGGTGCTCCTTCACTTCTGGGGTTCGGGGAGTGTTTCTATAACTCTGCAGTGCAATGGCTAAACTAGCCACTTTCTGATGACACTCAGCCTTGCTTCTGGGGGCGAACAAAGCACACTTGCAGCTCCCTGACCTGCTTTCTTCCACTTCTCCACCATCCACAGAACGTGAAAAGCTACATTCCAAAGGCACAGCCTCACAGAGTCCAACAAGGAGGCTCCCAAGCCACCTGCCTTCCCCAGCTCCCCAGACACAGAGAGAGATGGACATGGCCAACACAGGGCTGCTGGCTTCTAATTTTGCCAGAGGTTCTTGAATCTCGAAATGGTGTGGTAAAAAGAACTCTGCAGCCACTCAGAGTGAACTCTCCCACCCAAGGGAAGTTTATCTTGTACCTTTGAGTAGGTCTCTGAGACTCAGTTTTCTCATCTGTAAAACAGGGATGGTAAAACTTGCCTTAATATTTATATGTCTATGCACTATGATTGTGAATATTAACTAAATTAAATGTAACACTTGTAATACCATGCCTCCATATGCGATATTCCCAAAGTATGTGATCCATGTGGCTATTATCACTGCAAATAAATCAACACAATAAATACAAATTCACCTTGAAATTCCCTTCCTTTGATTTTCAATCACTCAATCTTTTCTCTCGCCTCGGTATTTACAAAACACTCACTTCTCCCAAGAAATGGTTTCTAGGCAAGAACCATGCACACACCTCACTAAACGGTCCGTGTTAAATCTCCAATCTTGTGGGGCTGGGAGAAAAAAAAAAAAAAAAAGTGCGTCTCACTCCTAAGAAGTGTTCAGGCTTTGAGTGAATGTCAAAGGCCTTTGAACAATCCTTATAAATGACATCCATATTTGTCCATTTTTGACTTAAATTGCTTTTGGTTCAACCGCTACCATGAATTGCCTTGATGCGGTATCATACAGAATGACACAAAACACAGAGCAAGAAGCAAGTTGCTGGCGAGGATTAGGAAATGAAGGAGTCACTGCCTCGTTCGCTTCTCCAAGCGTTGGAAGAAATGAAACTCACGTTGAAAGGTAATCTCCATGAACCGTGATAAGACCAAGTGACATTTTACGCAGCTCCAGTCTTCTGGCGCAGCCTCGCAGTTATAATAAAAGCCATTTACATACAGCTCACCGTTTTATAAGTTTGCACGTGCTGGTTCTCTTTTTTTTTTATCCCTTCTTCTTCTTTTCCCTAAGTTGCAAAGAGCAATTTGTGATTCTAGAACGTCTCGTTAATATATACCCTGGGCTCTGGTTTCCATTGTGTAGGATGGAGAAGCAGCATCTACGTTCTGGGGCATAACCTCTACTCTCCCCAACCTCTCCTCTTCTGTGCCTCGTCTCCCATCTTTCCTCTCTTCCTGCTAACCCCTGATTCTAGGGGGGATAGGGAGTGCTTGGCAAAGGCCCATCTACTGCCTGGCTCCTTAAGCTAAGAAATTCTATTTCATCTCAGTCCTGTGATGAGGGATCCAAACCACAGGGGCTTCAGATGTATAGAATAGTTAAGTAGACTGAAATTTAGATAAAAAATTCTGGGTTCCAGCCTCGTTTCTGCCACTTACAAGCTGCCTAACCTTAGGCGAGCTGCTATAACATCCCTGCTTCTCACTTTCTGTACCCGGCAAGTGGCCTAATGCCACCCACTTCAAGGGCTTTTTGGAGAATTAAACAAGGCACTGAATTTATAAGGCCCTGGTGTAGTGCCTGGACATCAGGGATGCTCATTCCCTTTCCTTCCCATCTACAAGTGTGACGTGTTGATTGTGGCAGTGGTGGAGGTGCCTGGAAGTACCACAGTGGGTTCCCTGCTCACTGCAGTGGTGGACGCTGCCCGCTGGGTCTGTGCTGGTGCACCCTTGGGTGAGTTAGCAAAAGGAAAATCCAGTCCTATAGAAGCCACTGGCCACATGGTAAAGGGAATCTACCTCTGGCCAGTGCCATGGGCTTTTGCAAATGGAGGACATGATTCCAGGCCCCACATTCATCCTCTGCCAATGTCCTCATGTAGGCCACACCTGCACAGCCTTCTGAGAAGCCCTCCCTGGGTGCTCACGGTCTACGCAAAGGAAGAGGGAGGCTCGGTATGAAACGGATACCTGTTCTCTGGGACTGTTTTCATATCCTTACAAAGAGGCCAGGCGGTATAGATCTCTTCATTTTCATGTGTACATACAAGGTCACTTTCTCAGCAAATCAATAGAACAATCTGAATACACAATTTTCATGTCACAGTGTATTTTGGAGTTGAAATACATCGAAGGGAACAAGAATAACAAGGCTCTGAAGGAGGGGCAGCGTAGGTAGGAAAAGAACTTTATGCTTTCTTGACACTTGTCTAAAATGTATCTGAGGCTTTAAGTGAGATGCTTGCCTTCCTGAAAAGTCAGAAACAAAAACACTAAGAATACTGAATGATCAGATCTGAATTTTGCCTCTTTTCTTACTAAAAGGAGTCCAAGAGATTTTTCTATACATCTCCTGGCAATATTTTGGCAATGCTTTATTCATTTATTTTGCCATGTTAATTTCTCCTTCTGGGGGCGCCTGGGTGGCTCAGTGGTTGAGCGTCTGCCTTTGGCTTCAGGTTATGATCCTGGGGTCCCGGGATCGGGTCCCACATCAGGCTCCCTGCATGGAGCCTGCTTCTCCCTCTGCCTGTGTCTCTGCCCCTCTCTGTGTGTCTCTCATGAATAAATAAGTAAAATCTAAAAACAACAAACAAATTTTTTTTCTCTTTTTGGTCCAGTTTGCCCACCTCTTCATGAGGTCAAACTAGTGAAGGATAAATCCTGGAGCTGCTGTGTGACTTTAGACAAGTTACTTAACTTCTCTGTTTCTTCCTTTATAAAATGCAGGCATAATAATTGGTTTAGCCAATAGGATGGCTATAAGGTCCTAAGCTGACTTGCATATGAAAAACTGTGTGAACCTTCTTAAGTGTCCACACTGTTTGCTTTCACGGTGTGTCCAACAGAACCCCACTTTCTCTTTCTTCATCGTAGAAGAAGATGAAGAAACTGCTTCATCAACTGCTCACCAATATGCTCAGGGATGCTTTTTATTTTAAAGGAAGTTTCCCTATTTTAAAGCTATGCTTGTTGCTGGCCCCCTTCAGGAGGAAGTGACAGTTATTAATATGTCGGTTTTAGAGAATCCGAGGGCATTTTTTTTTTCACATCAATTTGAATGTTGTAGCTAATAGAATAAAAGCTAGATTAAAGTATTAAATAATTTGGCTAGGCAAAGGCATTTACCAGAATGCTGGCACTTGTTTTCTAGATAATAAGAAGCACTGCAATAATGAGAGGCAATGTTGGATAATGAAAAGAAGAATTAGAAGACGAGGAATAGCTTTTGGAATGAGATAAATCGACTCACATCCATATGTTAGCCAAAAATCCTTGGGCTTCGTATTTGGAGTTTCACTTTCCTCTCTGTAAAATGGACACATGAACGAAACGAAACCCCCTGCAAGGATCGAGTCCTTGAAAAGACTGGAAATAAAGTCTGTAAAAACCTCAGCACAGGTTGTGGTTCATGGTAGGCCCTCAATAAACACGAACTGCTATTACAATCGCGCAGACTAATGCAGCATGTGTACACGATTATTATAAATAGTCATTATATTAATACACGCGAAAGCTTCACGTTTTTATATTGGATAACATTCTTGGTTCTGGCTAAACTAATCTCCTAATTTGACACGTGCAAAATATTGAGGTTGGCATTCCTCTTTGCACACCCTCCGTACCATAAATTCTCCCGGCGATACGCAGAATCTTTAGTCTATTAAGAAGTCAGTGCAATGCTCAGGAATAGAACAAGGGTTCCTGGAACCCAGTCTCCACGTGTGACAAACTACACTTGTACTTCCGAATCCACGGCAGTGGGGATTTTACATTTCGGACCCCGGTTGCATCCGCCAGCCTTCATACCTTGTTTACAGACCTCCTGAGGATACGCTTTTCTCATTTACTATGTTTCTTTGGATGGCAACCTATACACCTCCCAATAAATTTTGGTTTACCTAGGAGCTGACGGGTACAGAAAGCTAGATTCAATTTGTGCCGATTTATGAGACGCGCGCACAGCAGTCCTGGAAACTTTCCTGTTGCTCACTTTATAAATTAACCCCTTATTTAAATATTCTGCAGACTTAGCACAGGGCAGCATTCGATGGGGACGCCGTCCCAGACCAGCCTTCTGGGCCTCTCGATGTTCGCTACCACAATACACAGGCCCCCATTCGGCACAGACAATGCTGATTTACAAGATTTACGAGAAGAGGGGAGCGTTTGCATCCCGTTGTTATTCAGGCCACGGCATCTTCGGTCTTGCTGGGCTTCATAATACTAACTTGCAGATGTCCTTAACTGAGGCACATGTGAAAGCCAAACTCTGGGATGCCTGTGTGAGCAGCGTCTTGACTTGAATGAGGGCTGCTCCACTCATTCCCGTAGTCACTCGTTCAACTGTAATATTCCGCCTCCCTAATATATGCAAGACACTGATGCCAAAGGCATGATACCCAGCCTCAAAGACATTACAGTCTGCCTGTATGGGACTGTGCAAAACCACGAAATTTATGGGCCAGCAGACTCTGGCTTGAGGGCCACCTCTTTCAATTATGAGCTAGGTTAACTCTGGGCAACTTACTGGATCATCATAAGCCTTCGTTTCTTCATCTGCAAAGCGGGTATATCATACCCATCTTACAGAGGATGTACACAGGTAATGCTCAGCAAATTGCTATGAAAACTCTAAGTACCATATATATGTTGTTGCAGATTCTTTTTTTGTTTTTTGTTTTTTTAAGATTTTATTTATTTATTTATTTGACAGAGAGACAGAGAGAGCACAAGCAGGGGGAGTAGCTGGCAGCGGGAGAGGAAGAAGCAGGCTCTCTCCTGGGCAGGGAGCCCAATGCGCTTGATGTGGAGCTCCATCCCAGGATCCTGGGATCGTGACCTGAGCTAACGGCAGACACTTCACTGACTGAGCCCCCCAGGCGCCCAGTGTTGCAATTCTCACACACACGCCAGCAATCCACCGGAGAAAGGAACACACATGTAGTCAAGGAACGAAAGAGAAGTTACAGGAAATCAGACCCAGAAGCTGAGAGCCTAACTGGGTTATAATCACCCAAAGTTGTCGCTGCATGCTGTAGGTGCTGTGCTCTGCTTTTCTTTCCTCCCAGTAAAGAAAATGAAGAGGGACAGGAGGCAGTAGGAGAAGAAGAGGTGATTCGACTGCTAAGAGAAGAGAGAATCAGGGTTTCACTGGAGGAAGAAGCAGTGCATCAAGGTGTGACTTGATGACCCATGTTTAAAAAAAAAACAGAGAAGGGCAGCCCGGGTGGCTCAGTGCTTTAGCGCCGCCTTCAGCCCAGGGCGTGATCCTGGAGACCCGGGATCGAGTCCCACGTCAGGCTCCCTGCATGGAGCCTGCTTCTCCCTCTGCCTGTGTCCCTGCCTCTCTCTATCTCTGTCTCTGTGTCTCTCATGAATAAATAAATAAAATCTTTAAAAAAATAAATAAAAAAACAGAGAAAATGCTAACCCCAGTCACTTGTTTTTTTGGTATCCCATCATTCATTCAGTTGAAGACACCAATCGGGGTACCTGCTGCACTGTCTAAAGCAGGCATTCTTCAAAGCAGGTTTCTTGCTCTCAGGAGGGAAAATAAGGAAATAAAATTGGTGAGTTCACGAGCCAGTGCTGTAATGATCATAAATGGATGTGATGTGTCTGCGGAGAAGTTCATATGATGGAGGGAGTTCAAGGTTCCTCCAGTGGAGTTACTCTCCTGACTGCACTGTTGCAGATGGTCCCTGTGGGTCGTCCTCTTTCCAGTCAGAACCACCCCAGAAAGGGTGATGGCTTTTCTGTCCAGACGAGGAGGGAAGGGGCAGCGGCGTTTTCCCACAGTTCATGCCTTTTCCAAGCGCTGGACCAGTGAACCTGTCAGGTGTTCAAGAGAGCCAGGGGTACTGAAGTGGCAGACTGTGGTGATTTAAAAAATATGCCCACAAGTTCCTTGACAACATCCCCCTTCAAATAGTGGATGCAGGTTCTCCTTTCCTTCAATATGGACTTTACTGGCCCATTTCCAATGAACAGAATGTAGCTGGAGTTATAGCATCTGATGGTGTGTGATGTTCCAGACTGATGTCTAAAAGGTGCTGTGGCCTCCTCCCTGTGCTCTCTCTGACATCACTCACCTGCTGGTGGCTGCATCATCAGGATGCCCAGGAAGCCCTATGAAAGGTCCACATGGTGAAGAATGGGAGCCTCTTGCCAAAAGTTAGGTGCACAGGCCATCTTGGATGCAACACCTCCAGCCCCATCAAGCCTTCAGAGACTACAGCCCCAGCCCACAGCCTGACTGCAGCTTCACGAGGGACCTGAGGCCAGAACCACTGATCTAAGCTACTTCCTCATCTCTGACTCAGAGAAACTGTTAAGATAGTAAATAAATGTTTATTGTTGGAAGCCATGGAATTTTGGGGTAATTCGTTAGGCAGCTATTGGTGACTGCCACAAAGATGCAGGGATGAGTACATGAATCCAGGAAGAAGAGAAAGAAGCAACATAAAAAGCTATCACCGTGAGCAAGAGGGTGGCCATTTGAGAAACAGAAATTACACAGGGACTGACAACATTAGGACCTGTGACATGGGATCCCCAACCTCCAGCCCTACCAGCTCCTATATCTTTCTGGGAGATTCTATTCTAGGGCTTGGCATGCAGTGCTACAGACAGATGCTCCTTAAAGCTCTAGATATAATTGTAGTAATCATTATTTTTGCTAAAATTAAGTGAGCACTTATTATATGCCAGGGATGATGCTCTTGGCTTTATAAGAATTATCTTATTGGATCCTCTTGATGGTCCTAAAAATATACATAGTGTTATGATCACTCTTTCTTAGATGAGCAGAAAGTCAAGAAGAGAAAGTTTAAGTGACAGGCCCAAGGCCCTATGCCTAATCAGCATGTGGCCTGCCTCCTACTGTGGAGGTCAACAGTGTGGACATTGTGCAGCTGGGGACCTGGGCTCCCAGGTGGGGTGTCAGTGGGCACCCAAAGCAACAGGATAAACTCAATGTGTCCTCCTAGAGCATTGGTTTTATTCTTAGCTAAGCAAAGTAACACATCATTTTTACACATATAAGAACATAGATATTTTGAATAGGATGCAGGCTTCTCCTGGAGCTTTGAAGGTAAATCTTAGAGGCTCATGGAGGGCTGCTTCAGGAGGTGTCCCAGACCCCCAGGAGTGCAAGTGTGTTCTTGTAGAAAGTGTTGGCTAAGACACAGCTTGCAGATGAGGAAATGAAGCCAGGATAGAGGACCTGACTTCCCGAGTCGCTGTCAGAGAGCTCAGCTCCTTGAGCTCCAAATCCTGAGTGGTCCCCACCTCGGCAAGTCCCTCCACCAGCCAGGCTGTGGCAGCTGCAAGGCCTGGGGGGCTTGGAGCAAAGCCTGCACTCCCCAAATATTACATCCTGTCCCTCTATTCCAACAGGGATCATGATTATGGCTGCATCATTAGTGTCCTTAAAAAGAACACGGTTTCCAGATACCTGTAAATGTGTTTGCAATGATTGCGATGGCCTTTTTGATAAATAATTGAAGACGAGACGCCTGACCTGGCGACCGTGGGGGGTGAGGGCAGGGCTGGAGGAGGAGGAGGAAAGGAAGCTCCGAGAACGACAGAAATAGTCATTTACAGTGGCAAGGAGGGAAGGAGCTCTGTGACTCCCAGGGGGCCCTGAGCTGCTCAGATGTTCCCTCCAATACAAGCTGATGCCGTCCCGCTCGGCCAAATCGACCTGAACAGCCCAGAAAGCTGCGCGGCCGCACCTGTCAGCCCCAATCGGCGCTGCGGAAATTTTGTTAGGAAAATAGATGTACTGAGATTCAATTTTTCGATTGTCTGAAGGCTTAATTTAGTGACCTTGGAGAATATCTCCTAGAGGTGAAAGAAGATGCTGGGAATCTGCTGGGTGGGGGGAGGACAGGGCTTCCCTGGTAATGGGTAATTTGTTTACTGTAATTCTCAGGCCTCTTCAGAAAGCCAGGGAAATAGTCAGATCGGTGCTACCATTTTCTTAATGAAAAAACAAAAAAAAAGGCACATGGAGCAGGGGAGATATGGGAGAATGAGAGAGAGGTGGGGGGTGTACGGAGAGAGAGACAGAGGAAAACCCGAGCCATGTGTGGTACTTTCTTTGGAGCAAGTAGACATTAAGACTGTGTGTGTGCACACAAATATATGATATATACAAATCAATAGCTGGATACTAATTATGAAATTTTAGAACACATCCCAAAGTAGAGAAAATAACATAATACCATATGCCTGTCATCTAGAAATAATGGCTGCAATGTTGTCATACCTGCCTGCCTGCCTCTTCCCTTTCTTTCCTTCATTCCTCTTCCTCCCCCTCCTCCTCTTGTCATTATTGCTGCTGCTGAAGCCCACACCTCATGTCATTTCACCTCTGCTGACCACCATGTATACCAGCCGGTGTTAGGAGGAGAGTGGGTCGCTCTGGTGCCACCAGCTTGCTTATTAACAAAAATATCCCAAGAAAGATGTTAGCAGGAGGGAGAGGCTCTGGAATTGGGAGTTCTGATTCTGTCTCCAGCCCTCACATGCTGTGAGACCCAAAGGTACTCTCAACCTCTGGGAGTCTCCATTTCCCTGGACTGGGGAGGACAGTGACCCATAAACCTATCAGGGGATTGAATGGGAATGATCCCAGAATCCTCGGCACAGAACCTGGTGCAGGCTAAAGGAATGGTCTTTTTTTTTTTTTTTTAAGTTTTGCTGCTTATGCCTCATGTGGTTCCAATGCCCTGACAACGCAGGCCTGGGCCTCTAGAAAATCCTCTAGACCATGGGTTGGCAAATATTTCCTATAAAAAGTGAAATAGTAAATATTCCGATTGGCGAATCTCCGTGGGAACCACTCAATTCAAGCTTGAAATTGTAGCTTGAAAGCAGCCATAGACAAAAGGACATCCATCAGGCAAGGCTGCGTGCATTCCAATCACAATTTATTTAAAACAGAGGCAGTCAGTTGAATTTGGCCCGCGGGCCGCAGTTTGCTGACACTTGCTCTAGACCTACTGCACTCTGGATGTAGTCATGCATCACTAGCAACAGGACTCCTGTGCTGCTGGTTAACCACTCAGATTCCTGGGTCCCATTCTAGACCAACTAAATCTTACAGAAACATAGAGATGAGGTCTGAGAAATAGCCCCAAGTGATCCTGACGCATTGTGATGTCTGGGAAGCTCGGTTCTAATCTGATTTAGGATTAAATGGAAGTATGCATACGGAACACAGAAAACACTACTCAAAGGACAGTACCATCACTTGGTTTCAGATCCAGCTCTTGGTACCCCACGTGGCTCATTTATAAAACAGAAATAGTAATGGTACCCAATTTACAGGGTTGGAGGATGAGAGACAATGATGATAACAGCAATTAATAAAACTTAACCAGGACACAGTATAGTGTAATTGATAAAGAGCATAGTCAGGGCTTGGCATATAATAACAGTTATTATTAATATATGTTGGTTATTATTAATATATTAATATTATTATTGGTTATCATTATTGTTGGTTATTATTAATTGGCTATCGTTAATATATGTGTCTAATAGCATTTGGTGCATATGACCCAAATAAATAAGACACAGCATTATAAAATATTACGTATAATTATGTATCGGTGATAATTAACAGTGCCCAGCGCAGTGCTGTGCCCATTGTAGACATCCCATAGATTGCAGATCACAGTAACGGTGATGTTGATGAGGTCAGAACCCTGTGTGTAGCAGGCGTTGCCAAAATGTGAGTCCTAGCATCTCCTCCTTCTCTCTTGCCCCTGGCCTGGAAGCTGCTCTTTTATTGTCATCATTGCTGTGGCTGTGACAAGGGAGCAGGAGCCAGGCCTTGGTGTCCCCAGGTCCCTGGTGGGGTGTTCAGATTGGATTAGCTGGCAGCCCTCTTCCCTACTGTCACAGGCTGCCTCTTGTGTTGTTGGCAGGGGTGTCATTAAGGCCTCATGGCCTGAGGAGCTAATAGAGACACCAGGGCTCCCAGTTGCCAATGCCTGCAGCAATTTGCACCTATTGACACCCAGAAGCTAATTCCCCTTCACGACCTGACAATTTCCACTGTGGCTCTGTCCCCCCCATCCTGTCAGCCAGCCCAGCCCCCTCACGCTGGCAGATGAATCCACCCAGAGCCCACTCCTAACAAGGAGGCGGGCATGTGCCTGGCTCCTGTCCCAAGACAACGCGGGCCGGTGGATATGGTTTCCACCTGGTTCCCGCAGACCCACCCTTTCCTGGTTCTTTCACCCACGAGTCTCCCTGGTGGAGGAGCGAACAAGAGATGCTTGAGAGGGAAAAAAAAACTGGAGAACAGAGTTGGGTGTTAGAAACTATACACCCGGCCCTGGAGTCACACACGCCTCAGCCCCACCACTTTCTCAGTGAGTTTATGCCAACGATCTTTACTATCCTCATCTGTGAAATGGGCCCGACCAGCACACCTCCCCTCCAAAGGCTGTCCTGCCGTCATTGTGTAAAGCTCTTCACGCGGGGCCTGGCACCCAGCAGGTGCTCAACTATGTTAGCACTTACTGGTTTAGAGGGTCAGCTGTTCCGGTTCACATTCCTTTAGCCTTTCGATGATGCTTACCGGGCTTTGCAGTAAAGCTGCTGCAACCCCCAGAGACACCTGCAGCCAAATCCCCTGACAAAGCTGTTAACCACGAGCTCTCCGGCTCTCCGGCGTCCTTTCCAGCAGCTGTAAAATTGGGGGAATTCACTTGAACCTGGCTGGCTAGTCCTAAGGAGGGATGGCTTCTAAAACCTGGCTCCGTGTCTGGCCCATTGTGGGGTATCGAGGATGACAGTTTCCATTTACAGAGGAAGACTGGGGCTGAGGGAGAAACAGCAAAGCTGAGGAATTCCTTGAAAATGCTCATTCTGGCCTATTTCACACCAGCTTGCTCTCCGCTATCGGTAAACGCACACGTCTGCAACGATCGATGCATACATTTATGTAAACTCCCTGACACCAGGGGCCAGGCTGTTTTACCAAACAGTGTCTGTGATGTCAGAGAAATGGAATCTCTCTCGAATGAGGTCTGTGCTGACGTGGACAGGTGGCCCCTGTCCCGGGGCATCCGGAGAGGTGGGTCACCACCGTAAACCCTGAGGTGGCGGCGGCTTCCCTCACATCTCCCCCTGTTCTAGGAGGCACCTGCCTCCTGTTCCAACGTGGAATGGGCGGGGGGATGGCGTGGGATTCCGTACTTCCTCATTCACGCAGGCCGCTGGTACAATAATGTGATTGCCAAGGGCCTCCCCTGCCCCAGTCCCCCGCTGCCCCAGCCGCCCCAGCTGCAGAATGCAAACATCTGCTGGCATCATTAAGGCGTTTCTATACGGTGGCGACCAGGGGCTGACCCTGTGACCATTTCCACCATTAGATCTGAATGACCTCAGCAGCGGGGCTGAAAGGCCGGGGTATTAATTCACAGAACCACAAGCTCAATTTAAGATTTAATTTGAGATAACGAAGAGCTACTGAAAGTGTATTCAAACTTCTAAGCATGCAATAAAAGGCCTTTCCCTGTTTTTCTAGTTGCATATGAGTCCCATATTTCTGTAACAGAATTTGTTCGCAAATTTACAAACAACATGCAAGCCCCCTTTCTCTTTTTCCACTTCCTTCTGCTTAATTGAGCCCCTTTATGATGTTCCTTTTTAGGATCCTCTGCCCCTTTCATTTCCTAATTTACAAATGGCTGCCTCTTAGGGATTATTTTTCCATTTCATTTCATCCTCGAAGAGAAAACAGGCTTCCTTAGGAATCTTCCCCAACATTCGGGTTCCCTTGGATTCCAGCTTAAAAATCCTAGGTGTCGGTTTAACAACGATGGTGTCTATAAAAAGCTTTGGCCTGCAAGGTAACTAACGCTCTAGGAGGGAAGGCCATCACAGGATCCCGAACCATATGCCACCCAGCTGGAAAACTGTGCTTCCTGGTTCTGGTCAACGTCTAGACTCTGAAGACTTTATTTCCAAAATATTCAAATTTTTGTTAGGAAATGGGGATTTTCAGTTGTTGTTTTTTTTTTTTTTTTCCCCAGTTGTTTTTTTTCTATTTGAAAATACCAAAGAGGTTTTTGTTTGTTTGTTTACTTTTATTTGTTTGCTTAATATTTAAAAATTGAGCTGAACATAGGAATGGCATACTTTGGACTCAGAAGCCTGAATCTTCCCTGGTATTTACTGAGCATCTATTTTGTGTCTGGCACTGTTCTGAGTACTTTCTTGGCCTTTTCTCAAAGGCTAAGTCCAGCTTCAGAAATACAGAGATTTGAGTTTAAATCCCACCAAACGACTTACCTCCTCAAGCCTCTCTTCCTCATCTGTGAAATGTCACACACCGTGGTGCTTCCTGAAGTCAACTTTGAAAACTATAAACATG
Source organism: Canis aureus (assembly GCF_053574225.1). Lineage (NCBI taxonomy): Eukaryota > Metazoa > Chordata > Mammalia > Carnivora > Canidae > Canis > Canis aureus. Next base: position 16,349,631 of record NC_135613.1, on the reverse strand, counting down.
TCAACAGATGAGTATAAAGTACCACTGGGCTCAGGGTCAACTGAGACTGACCCTGTGACACCTTTGGAGGTGAACAGCCCTCCTAGCAGCTGCACGACAAACATTCTGGTCACTGTTAAGACGACACAATGGGCAAAGGTGGGAAATGCAGCACTTCACAAACTTGCAATTCATTTGCTTTATTTGGCTTTGGGTTTTCAAAATAAAACGCCCTGGGATGGATGGGAGGGTGGAAGAAGGCTAAACTGGGTGACCTGGCTGGTTTGGCTGGCTTCCAACCCGGCCTCCATCGTGACTAGCTGGGTAACCTCAGGCGAGTTGGTCTGTGTGTCTGGGTCTCAGTTTCTCCACTTTTCTTATTCTTTTGCTCATCAGGTAGAGATGTGGCTCACCATAGGGGATGGCTGGGTAGATGTGAAACCTCAGTTCCTGACATGGAGAAGATGCCAAGTGAGAAAGGCTGAGAGAAATGACCCACACATGTGTAAGGCGGTGTAATGGGCTGAATAGTGTTCCCCCGAATTCATATTCGTTCACTGAGAACCTCAAAACGTGACCTTATTTGGAAATAGAGTCTTTGTGGATATAATAAAGGATAGAGGCGAAATCATACTCGATTAGGATGGGTTCTAAATCTAATGACTGGTATCCTTATAAGAGACCAAAGGGAACATACGGGGACATGGAGATGAAGGTAATGTGAAGACAGAGGCAGAGATTGGAGGCAAGGATGCATCTGCACGTCAATGTTTCCGACAACGCAAGAAGCTAAGAGAGAGGCAAGAAACAGATTCTCACTCAGAGCTCCCTGGAAGGAATCAGTGCTGCTGGTTCCTTGATTTTGAACTTCTGGCCTCCTGAGCTACTAGAGTAAATTTCTATTTCTTGAAGTTGCCTCATCTGTTGTGATTTGTTATGGCAGCCCAAGGAAACTCAGACAGGCAGTGTGGTTAGTATTAAAACAGAATGCACTTTCCTGAGGAGAGGCTCACTATTTTTACTTTCAATGAGATTCTCAGCATATCTTGGGTGGGAGGTAACACTAATTTTGAGTTTGTTCCACTGATCCACAGAAAAACTGCCTGGATAGGTAGTCAGTGGTCAACTTTATTAATACAAAGGGGGCCAAGTAGAACTTCATAGATCACCAGTTTAGAAGATTTTAAGGATGGAAAAGTGAATTAGGTGTCCCCAAACAATACCCTTGGGTCTATCTGGCACCATCATTATTTCCAGCATGCTGATGGCACCACTTCCACTGGTCTTGGGCATGCGAAGTCTGTGGTGGCCAAAGCTTCAGCTCACATGTGGGAAAGAACATCCCTGTACTGCACAACTGGCTCTTTGGCCATTAAAACATACAGGCACCCACTGTGGTTCCTGCTCTATTTTGGCACGTGGGCTTAAGTGGCTGGGGGCTTCTCTTATGTCTTCTGTCTGCAGGGCCTGTATCTTTGTGCATCTGGAATGCCTAGTAGAGCACAAGTCCATAACAGATGCTCAGAGGTGTCCAAGGAATGATAAAGGTTGCAAATAAGAAAGAGATCATACTTGCTTTGTTTCCACCACATTATCACTCTAATTTTACAGATATTGATACTAAACTAAGAGCATAAGAGATTACTAGTCCTGGATGCAGACCCAGGGTTGAGTTGAAGTCTCACTGCTTCACAAGCCCTGAGCCCTGAATCGTCATCAGAGATGCCTCCAAGCTTCCCCTGAGGGATGAAAATGCTAGGGGCTTGTGGTCCTCAAGCACACAGAGGTCACTGAAGACATTTAGAGGCATTAATAAACAGCGGCTGACTGGACCGCTCACTACAACTTGCCTGCTGAGCTTGGCTCACTTTCCCCAGGACCCACAAGGCTGAGGAGATGCTGGAAGGAGCTAAGCCCTGGGCTGGTGGGTGGGAGTGAGTGGGAATGCACAAGAGTAAATGCTCAGAGAGGGAATAATGAGCACTGTGGGACTGGGAGAGTGCTGCGTTCCTCACCCACTCCAATTTCCATGTAATTTCCCATATAAATTTCACAACAGCTCTCCATCCGAGCAGAGCACACTGAGGTTCCCGGAGATTAGGTGACTTGCCCAGGGACATTCAATTTAGGAACCAGAGTACAGCCCGGGCTTCCTGACTCCTGCTCTTATCCCATGCATTTAACCTACACTTTATACTCCCTCTTGCCATGCTAATGCATTTCTGCCAGATTCTCACTTAGACGTAAGCAAACTTTACAATTAAGATTGAATGGCTCCATTTCAGAGAAGTAGAAAATAAGGCCGCGCACAGTTAATGTGTTGGCTAGAAAGCTAGTTATGTAGTAAAGACAACACTCGAATCCAGGTGGGCCTTGTTCCAGGGCTTTCTAATATACTTCAAAGTCTGGATGGACCAGGGCTACAGAGCAGCTCACCCCAGTCCTACCCCAAAGAGGAGAGCTTTGTGTGCTGGAGGAGGTAATGGTGTGAGAGGGCCGAGGCAGGGCTGGAGTATCAAGTGGGTAGACACTGGTGTGTGGCCCAGATCTCCCTTCCAGGAAGGCCTAGGGCCTTCAGCTGTCAGCCCCTCCAGGACTGCCTGAACTGCACACAGAGTCACATCCTTCTTGGGGCAGCTGCCCAACAACTAGTCAAGGCAGGGTACAGAGGCCTCGCTAGGTTAGCCCAATGGTGGTTACCACTGTCATGGGCCCCTTTAGCACTGGAGCTCTCCACGAGGTCAGCTGAGACCCTCGTCCGGCTGCCTGTCAACTTGACTTTTTCCCAGTTTCATTCTACAGGCAGCGAGCCTAAAATGAAAAGTTCTGCATGATACACTTCCCTTCAGAGTCGGCTCCCTGGAAAACTCAAGAAGGGTTCTCATTTCTAAAGAAAACTATCTAGTTTGATAAGAAGGCTTGGCCTGAGTGATTGGAACGTCCAGAGACCCTTTCTCACCGCAGCCAGAAGGTGAAGAATCGTGCCTCAGAGGGGCAGAGAGGGTTGGGGCCTGGGGAGCTCCTGCGAGTTTCAGAGGGAGCCAGGAGAAGACAGAGCTCGTCTGAGCATGGCCCATTTGCCTACACACCAAAGGCTCATCTCCGACGCCCACGAGTGCAGGACGTAACAGGGGCTAAACTTGAAATTCTTTGTTGACATAATTAGTGCTGGCACTAAGCAGGAGTTTTTGGAGCCAACTTGGCGTGGGTTCGTGAGTTTTGATTGGCAAATTTGAAGCAGAGTTCAGCCAAGTTCTATATCTATTTTGCACTGTGCCGTATGCGCAACTAAAGAAGCCAACTCTTCCGATAGATTTTCAGTTTTATGGTTGTTGGTAGCTGAAGATATTAGCTCTTTAAGTGGACAAACGCTTCTGGCAGCCCAGGCTACACTAGGACGAGGAGAAATGCCTTTGGGTTCCTCCGAAAATTAATGTAATAAGATGCATTAATCAGAATTCTATCAAGTCTACACACTTGGCCTGGGCTTAAGAGGCAATACTTTGAAATTGCAGTTGGCTAAGCTTCCCTATTCTTTGCAAATCAGAGTTTAAAAAAAAAAAAAAATGGAGCAGAGCTAATGTTTAAGAAAGACTGGCAATGGGAAAAAGGTTTGAGCAACTTCTAATTCCTTAGCTCCACTAGGGGCTGCAGAGGGTTATGGACAGTTTGACTTTTGCATTTCCGCACCGTTACTGCAGGGTGGGATTGGGAACAGTTGGTTAGACCCCCAGCCAGCTCAGGACCCGTTTGGGCAGTGGCTTGGGCCCGAGTTATTTACTTGCTTGTTTTAGGCTAATAATAACTTACTTTGGGACTTGTGATGGAATCTTGGCTCTTTCTTGCCTTCAGATATTTGTAACCAGGTGATGAGAAATTTTGGAAGCTAAAACAGGTTACACACACGAGCACCTTGGCACCCATGACTTTTGACTTAAGGATTACCTTCTTGAAAACACTAAGCTACAAAATCAGAGCCAGTAACAGTTTCGTCTTAACGATCACATGCTTTTAGGTGACACCATACGTTTTAAAGTGACACAACAGTGCCCTGAACATTGTACTACATACAATTTGGTTGTACTTTTAATGTGATGCAGCTACATCTGTATTTACTATTATAGCTCAGTACCCAAGAGATGAATATTTTTAAAGACAAAAGGCCAGGGCTTTTGTGGAAACATTTCCCCCTTGTATCAAAAAAAAAAAAAAAAGTGGCTCCTTCTTGTCTGGTAGACTTCAGTAATTGGCAGGATTTTGAGTAAGCTCTTTTAAGAGCCCTCTGTTTCTATTTTCACATTAAACACACTTGCAATATCTATTAAAAGCACAAATACTGAAGCACACACCAAGACTATCAATGAGCTTACATCTGGAGCCCTCGATCTATCAGGAGAAATGAAGTGAGTGTTCATATAGTTTTATTTCTCAGGGAATTCAGATGTTGGAAGAGAGGAGGGTACCTCTTGCTCTTGCCTCCTGGACCTGGCCAATGTCGCACATTTTACACCAATTCCATATCTGAGGGCTTATCGGAAGGGGTCAAGTTCAGGATTTGATTAAAACAACACATACTGGATTCTGCCTTCATCTCGAGGAGCATGAATCGCCTAGGTGATTCCACGGGGGAAAGGCAGGAGAGACACCCGGATAGTTCTGTCATGTTCTGGCTGGGACCCCGTGGCCTAATAACTCTAGGATGGTTGTGCAATATCCCAGGAAGGACACACAAGGTCACCCAGGGGACTTGGGAACATCTACTTGGGAGACAGCCTCTGAGCCCTGAAGAGAACTTCAAAGTCATTCTCAAGGTTATGTCCAAGCATAAATGGGGCCAGCTGTGAGTGTGGACTTGTAGGCAGCCGAGCAGCAAGATGAGAGGTCTGCCGGCAACTGCCCTTGGCCGCACCCCAACAGTTGCACATTTAGCTCTTTAGCTCCTTTCCAGATTTTGTTAAAAGAACAGGAAAGAAGGATCAAAGCCCAGAGGAAGAAAATGAGCCATAACTCAGTGGAAGTCTTCTTTCACAGCTTCCCCGTTCCATAAATGTGTTTTGCATGGAAGTGTATGCGTTGGGCAAGAAGAGGGCTGTGGTCTGAGATTTTATACCCTACCCATGGGTCGGGGTCTTGGCAAGATACAGATGGCACACTCAGATGGGTAATCTGAGGAGTATTTAATAAAGGCGCTCTTGGCCATGATCAGTGCAGGGTGCAGGGAAGCAGTGAGGTGCTGTGCAGTGACCTGAGGTTAGTAACAGAAGGAAGAGCTCCCTGCCCTTGCCAGCTGAACAGAGGGAACCTGCTACAGAAGAAGGCTGGTCCACACATACCCTGCAGGGAGCAAGCCTGGGGACTGAATGGCATCACCCTGGTTTGTTCTGAATTCCTGTGGGTAAATGCCCATCACTGGTAAATCCAACCCGAGCATGAGAGACCAACAGAGCCCGGTGAGGTTAGCCTCCCAGGACACTGGGGCAGGGTAGGAGGGACCTAGTGGGCTGATGATAATTAGCGCACAAACCGTACTCTAGAGGGGCTTAAGGGGCCCTGAGAACCCTATTGTCAAAGCAAATGAGAGGTCAAATACCCACGTTTCCCTAATTTCAAGCAGGAGAACTTGGCTAGAATGGTTATACAGTTGACCCTTGAACAACACATGGGGTTGGAGAGCACCAAACACACCCCACTCCTGCTGCAGTTGAAACTTTTTTGAGTCCCTCAAAACTTAACTACTTAATATCATACTGTTGACCACAAAACCTTACTGGTAACATAAGCAGTTAACACATATTTTGTACATGTATTGTATACTGTATTCTTACAATAAAGGAAGCTAGAGAGAAGAAAATGTTATCAAGAAAATCACAAGGAAGAGAAAATACATTTTCAGGACTGTGCTGTATTTATCAAAAAATTCTGGGCAACAGTGGACCCACACAGTTTAAACCTGAGTTGTTCAGGGGTCAACTGTATATCAGCATGCCATGTCAGGTGTTACCTAAACATACAATTTTCTTCCCAGAAAGATCTCACTTGGAAATCCCTAGCCTAGATGTGCTCTCTGGTTTCCTCCAGGTCTGCTGTGCTGGATCTCATAGGAAGAATTGGATGTATAATCCACAGAGTGCATGTCTCAAAATCGTGTAGGTTAGCAAAGAGCACTGCCATCTTCCACCCAACCCATGGCTACAGTGCGTTCTGTTTTGTATGTACGTGGGAAAGCCAACATCTTGAAGTAGAGGTTTATTTTAATTTTTTTCAAGAGAGGTCATGTCTTGGTAGTTTTAATAGACAGTGGGACCTATGGGATCTAAAGATTAGAGAAAAAAAGGATAGTTTTTAAACACCGCCTCATCGAATTAACATGGAAAAATACATATTCATTTTAAGATTTCTAGGGGGAAAGGAGGTATTTCAACAGGAAGATAAAACGGAGGAAAAGGGGCAGTGGAAATCAAACTCCACAAAGATGAAAAATTATTGTCTTAAAGACACACAAAATGAAGGCCCTTTTTTTTTTTTTTTTTTTTTTTTTTTTGCTTAACTTCTCTAGGAGAAAGAGCCAGAAAGGCTTCCCAGTAACTGGTTCCATTGGCTGGCAGGAGTGGGTCCAGCTAAGCTCGGCTAACTCTTGCGATGGTGCTCTGTTGGGCATAGACACCTTAAGCTAGTGTGCCCAGAGGTGTTATCAAGTGCGGATATTCCATCAGGAAGAGAAAAGGAAAACTCACCAAAGAAAACAAGTACCTAAGCCAAGGGAGATCTAATATAATCTGCAGATTGGGGGGTGGGGCAGGCCAGCCTGGGAAAGGTTGGAATTGGGGCCCTGCCTTTTCTAATATAGATTAATGACTTGCTCAGACTAGCAGCTACAAACTTGCCAAATGTGCTGACCACCTGAAATTAGCAAAGGTGGTGGCCACGGAAGGAAGGGAGAAAAGAAAATGAGGGGAGCCTAAATGTGCCTCACTCATCCTGGCCTGACATATGACAAACGAAATTAATGGCGACAAAGACAGAGCAACAAGTGTTAGGTAGGAGAAAACAAACACCAAATGAATATGATTGATCTCAAAGAGGCCTTCTGTTGTTGTTGATAAGACCTTGGGATTACAACAGACACAGGTGCTCACGCAGCAAGCTCCACACAGTGCTGCTACTCACAGACGCACACTGCAAAGCCAGGCACAGCAGAATAACAGGGGCATAATTGTATCGCTTTTAACCAGGACAAAATGCACATCCCCAGAAATTAGACTAGATTATCCTGGACTGGGGCAAAACTCAGCTCAAGTATCTCACTCTGTTCTGGTGACCACCTTATAAAAATGTTATTAATCTAACACTTGAAAGGTATTAGGAAAAGCTCGGACGCTGGTTCTCAGACTTGAAAGTCTGAGTGTTCATAAAAGGGCTGTGTACACATAGTTTAGGAGGCAAGAAAAAAAGAAAGGAAAAAAATTCAATGAAAATTATTCAGGGCTTGAAATAGCTATGTGAAGTGGATGACCCTATGTCAGCAAAATAGCAAAAATCAGAAGCAATGTTAAAGGTAAATCTGAGCAGCTGAATATTTTTTTCTAGAAAAAAACCCTCAAAAACCTAAATATAAACTAATTATGGGGGGAGATGTGTATATAAATTGCAACAATAACAAAAAAGTGAGCAAAAACAAGTATCTCTGTATTCTCCTCTAACATAATAGAAACAATAGAATTTTGCATAAATTTAAAAGGAAACAAAAAATGTAAAAGGAATTAAAATGGAAAGAAAGAAGGAAAGGTGGCAGATGGAGTGAACACACACGATGACAGTCTCTAAATGGCACTCTAAGATCACGTATATACTAATAAATATGTTTCCGAAAAGTGGAAAATCCAGCTCACAGAGTCTGTGGATCAGGAGAGCGTAGAAGATCATGAATTAATTGACAATTTTGGAATTCTTTAAGAAGATTTACATATTTGTGTATGTTCTGAGTATGTGTGGACACATAGATACGCCCCAACTCAGGGGCATCACAGAGCACTAATTTTCCCAGATTGCGAATTACTGAAGTCCCTCTAGCCTTATTTAATTGGCTGTCCCCGTGCATTCCATCGCAGGTCAGAAGAGAAGCCGAATCTTCCCCCTTAGCTCACTACTTGCCCATCCTTTTCTTTGCTGTTCTCTGAAATACAGTAGAAATTACTGAAAAATCAGAGAGGGCTCCTGAAGGGTCTTAAGTTTACCAGACATGCTTCAGGCATCGGAAGCCTGTGCTGTGCCTGTGATATTTTCTGTGTCTGCATGTCCACGCAGCATTACTGTCTCCTCTGGCATTATGACAAAATGACGGAGCACTTGTCTTTTTGGATCTTGTGCTGTCATTTGTCTTTTTCTATGGAGTTTTTCTTTTTTTCTTCCTGCATAAGATGATTTGTCTCCGAAAAGAAAAGTCTTAATATAGTTATTCCTTCAGAGGAGAGCAAATCTAGTTTATTTCCCCGCCTTCTTCCACACTTGATATTATGGCCCACCTGGGTTGAGATTAGGCAGGTCTGACAATTAGAACCGAATGTCCTGTTCAGCAGACACGCGTGCTCGGAAGAATTGGCTGAAGGGACAATTCTCCACTGCTGCAGAGCCTGCCGAGGCAATTGTGGCAGCTCTGAAAGACACTTTAATCACTTGTTGACTGATTTTGCTAACAAACATGCCTCCAAGAGTCCCAGGTGACACAATGGGTTCCCTGATACTTCCTGGGGATGTTTTCTATGCCAGCATGTCATGTTTGATGGCTTATTATGAACTGTCAGAGTGTTGCCATTCTCTTATGTGGGAAACAATGGTGGCTATTTGGGGGCACATAAATATATCAGCTTATCGTATGTGGCGGGGCACCTGACTGATTGAAGCTATGTTCCGCTAGGAATTTCTCGAGATCTCAGCATACTTTTGAAAACAGGGCAGTGAGTCCCCACAGCTCTAAAAGAGAGTATCAAAAGACCTCCTATTACAACAGTGTTGGGGCTGCTCCTCCTGATGCTCTCAAGTCACTGGTTAAGGGCTTTGGAGACTTGCATAAGGGGCTGAGAGATTATCTGGAAGCAAAGGAAATGAGATCTCAACTCTTTCCCTCTGGAGGATCCCTGTTCTTAATGCTTCTCTAGTGCTAGGGATTTGCTAGACAAACAGGATACCAAGGGTCCCCAAGGAAGAACATGCCTGGAGGGAAGTGAGTGTGGACTGCTGACCCAGGGGAAGAGGTCACGTTTACATGCATGTGTGATTGAGCTATCCCATGTGGTGGTTATCCCTTGGGAACAGCTACCCAAGAGCTTTACAAGAGCTCCTGTGTGGATACATAAAAGGCGACATCATCTCCCCTTTCTTTCTTCCTTTCCAACTAAAGTTTAAGAAACTCATCACACTCACAAGAACAAATGAAACCAAGGCAGCCTGTTGCAGATCCATTTATTCCCTTACTGGAAGGCATGCGGAAACAGAATTTTTGTGTCCTAGGTTAAATCTCTGAAATTTGGGACACCTAGGTGGCTCAGCGGTTGAGCATCTGCCTTTGGCTCAGGGCATGATCCTGGAGTCCTGGGATTGAGTCCCACATCGGGCTTCCTGCATGGAGCCTGTTTCTCCCTCCCTATGTTTCTGCCTCTCTCTGTCTCTCATGAATAAATAAATGAAATCTATAAAAAAAATAAATCTCTGAAATTCTTTTAAAAATGATGGGAAGAATGAAAGAAAAGAGGCACCAAAGAGAAAAGCTGGCCTTCTACCTACTAGGGGCAAAGTAGAAGGTGGAGAAGGGCAGTGGCAGGAGGCACAGAGTAGCAGGGGTGGAGGGATGGGCTTCAGTTATTAGCCTGAAAGTTAAGAATAGATTATCTTAGTTGTACCTGCTGGGAAAGCAAATTATATCAAATACAATAAAAATACTTTCATTTAAAAAATTATATTTTTTAGGGTACCCGGCTGGCTCAGTTGGTAGAGCATCTTGATCTCGGGGTTGTGAATTTGAGCCTCACACTGGGTATAGAGATTATCTAAAAATTTTAAAACATCTTTAAAAACTGTTTTCCTCCCCAGACTACCATGATGGGTTTTTGTTTTTATTTTGTTTTTGTTTGTTTAGATCTCCCTTGGCTTTGCTTTGATTTCTGTATCCCCACTTTACTTCCTCCAAAATTTCTAAAAACATTCTGCTCTGAGATTCATTCCAAGTAATAGGATACATGGTCTAAAGCAAACCATCCAGGAGAAGCATTTGTACGTACATCCAGGAGAAGCATTTGTCTCTGAAAAGGGAGCAGGGCAGTAGGGAATGGAGAGAACTTGCTCTCTCCATTCGGAACACCATGTATCCTTAGTGCTTCATGGCATCCGTAGCTCATTAGCTACAGTTAGTATGAATCCTGTGACCTGTGGGGCCATAAAAGTCCTCATAATAATTCATCAGATCCTGAGAGTTCCCCTAAGTACATTCAGATCAAGTGCATGACATTTCCCCCTAATGGTGGCATTGGCTAATGGCCTAACAGAATTTAGATGGCTCCACCAAGTCATGCAATTATATTACGTAAGTTCAAACCAGTGGCTATCGTTGGGGTTGATGGGTGGACTCGGAATAGCAGTTTAGACTAGTGGTCAAGACCATACATAGGGCCTTGTGAAAATTAAACTCTTGGAACATCAGTTTAGTCATCTTTCAAGTAGAGACATTAGTACTGACTGCTTCGGTCTGGTGTGAGGATTCTATGGTATAAATATTTGACTCGGTTAGTTAGGAAATTAGAGTGCTGGCTTATTTTTCTGTCGGAGACTCTATTTAAATTTATGATGCACTGAAGAAGGAACCTCTGCTCCCCACATCCATGAATAGACTTGTCTCCTTTCCCCAGTGGTTGCACACTTTCCTATTATGAGAACACCTGTAATGACATCAGAAATTTAGACACCCACACTCTTTGTAGCCATTGCTTGTGTAAATACATAATGATCAAGTACTACTATGCATTCAGTAACACTGTAAAAGGATTTCTCTTTACACATCACAATAGCATTTTCCCACATCTGAAAACCATTGGCGGGCAGCCCGGGTGACTCAGCGGTTTAGAGTAGCCTTCAGCCCAGGGTGTGATCCTGGAGACCCGGGATCGAGTTCCACGTCAGGCTCCCTGCATGGAGCCTGTTTCTCCCTCTGCCTATGTCTCTGTCTCTGTCTCTCTCTCTGTGAATCTCTCATGAATAAATAAAATCTTAAAAAAAAAAAAAAAAAGAAAACCATTGGCATCTACATAAAGGCCTATTATTTATTCCATCTAGAATACCATACTAACAGTACATAGATTTAAAGAAACCATAGAGTAACTCCACAGTCAGAAAGGTGAAGCATTGCTCTTAAGGAAGATTGCAGGTCTGGACTCCTTGAGGGTGTCAGAGGAGGAGGACATGGAAAGCCTGGCAGAGGACAGAACACTGATGCTGAATGTCATGGGTGCTAAGAAGGTGGTGGGGTGAGGGTGGGGGAAATGTTGCTGTACGGAATTCAATCAGTTGGGCCATGCCCTAGAAGGTTCTTCATATAAGGGAAGAGGATACCTTTGGGCATCAGGACTTTCGAGAAGATGGAACATTTGAGCTGGTTGGCTTTAATCTGAATGAAGATGGGGGCAGGGGAGTGGAGACCCAACCTGCAGGCAGTGCTGCCCAATTAAACTTTTGCAATGATGAAAATGTTCTGTAATGTGCTTTCCAATATGGTAGCCATGGGCAGCTACTGAATACTTGAAATGTGGTATGATGGGAGTAGCGACTTTTAAAAAAATCATGTAATTTAAATTCATTTAATTTCAAATAACTACATGTGACTATTAGCTACCATATTAGACAGCACTGCTCTAAAGCTGGCTCAGGCCTGTTTGAAGAGATCCTGATTATACAATAGTAAGTAGTTTTCTCTTTCTGAGAATCAGCTAATGGTTGATAAAGGCTGGAACCTTTCAACCTAAGGAAATATGTCTTTCTGGAAGCCATAAAATGCTCCTAGGTGAAATTGAGTTGCTTTATCCCATGGCGTCCTGCTTTTGCCACATTGGAATCAAGTTTTAGCCACTGTTATTAATTAGAAACAGGGTAGAAGCAAAAACATTTAAAATAAACCCGAGCCCTGGATGTTAAAGCTGTCATTTTTTACATGGCCTCATGATTCAACGATTAATGGACCTTAAAACAATCATAAAACATCAAGGCCCTTGCTCAAGCTTAGAAGAACAAGAATAGCTTTACTTCTGCTCTGGTCTTCTTGTTTTAAATTCATTGGGTGTCACCAAGCTCTGTAAACACTTTTAAGTATTTTGACATTGTGGTATGAGATGCTGTTAATCTGTTTCCTCCCTGACCTTCATTGGCCAGCAGCATGTTGCGACTCAGAGGAAATTCATGAAAAACAGCAAGGATGTACTCAGTGACATAGATTAGGACACAATAAAACTAAATAATGGCTATAATATACAGATTCTGATTCAATAAACTAACTCACCGAAGATTTATTGAGCATCCAGTCTGTACCAGGCACTCAGTGGACACTTGCCCACATGACATGTTTTATTTGTACAATCCTCAGCACAAACACATGGGACCAGCATCAGTGTCCCCATTTTACAGATGAGCACACTGAGGTCCAGTCATGCAGTTAGTGATGGGCAGAAGCAAGATTCAAAAATCACGTTTTCTGACTCTTAAATGGCATTTCTTTTTCTAGCGTGCCACTTTAGGATATTAACATTTTGCTTATAATCTGTGGCAGACTGTATTTTTCAAAAGTGGCCATGGCACTATCTCTAGTCCCACTTGCCCCTCCAGAACCCTCCCATTGCCCCATCAAGAGGCCCCATTTCCTCTCCCTGTAGACCTGAGAAGCCCTGTGCGATCACTAGCACAAAGAGAATGCAGAAAAACCAATGCTATGTGACCTCCCTGGCTAGGTCGTAAAGGGCAACGCAGAGTCAGTGTGGCTCTCCCTCGGGAAATTGACTCTGGAACCCAGCTGCCATATTGTGAGGAACACTAAATGCCACGGAGACAACGTGTGAGTGTTCCAGACGACGGTCAGGGTCAACCCCAGGCTGATCCGTGAACAATGCTCAGATGATCCCCTACTCCTACTCCTGGTTTATAAACTGCCTCAGCTGATGCTGACTTGAGCAGAGACAAGCTGTTTCTTCCAGCCCTGCCGAAACCACAGATTCATGAACAACATAAATGCTGTCATTTTAAACCACTAAGTTTTGGTGTGGTTTGTTACGCAACAATAGTCACTGGAACATGGTCAAACTTTAATCAAACTCTACAGAAGAGGCAAATGCTTTAATTCCCTCATCAAAGACATGCAATGGCTAGATAATGTGTTCCCATGAAAGAAATCCTGAGAGGAAAAAGATAAAGGCTTGGCTATGGAGAGACACTAAGAATTTGGAAGGCTTATTATACTGGGGAATTGAATGGAACATTTGAAGGAAAAGAAAACAGAAGGCCTAATGAATATACCAGAAAGTTTAGATTTATGGGATTGTACATTTATTGCTTTGACTGCTAAGATCTATCAAGAGCCTCGAGTGGCTGCGGAGTCATTTCCGAGTTTGGCTCTCAAAGAGTTTGTGGCTTAAGTAGATCTTCTACTTCTGTCTCTTGGGGATATGGGATGGCACTGGGTTTATTCTAGAATGTTCAGAAGATGGGAATAACGTTGCCAGGCTGCTCAAAAGGGGACCCCACACAGGGAACCTGACAAGGCAGGAGAACATCTTACTTCTCGTATTCACAAATCCTGGCAGGGTCCCTGACATTTTTAGAGGATTTGAAAGAAAAACTGGATGTCCTTATCGAGACATGGTCATACAAACAGTTAAAGGAGGTTGGTAAAGCACGACGGTGACTTCTATTTGACACTTACATGCTTCACCAAAGTGTGAGGTTATTTATGTCTTAGCAATGAATCACCTCAAATCCAACATGGAACTCCCCACTTTCTATACCTTCAAGGTGGCTCCTACCTGTGTTTGACTGTTCAAAGGTGCTGGCTAACTAATCAGGCCCCCCTCAAACACATTTTTCCTTTCTCAGTTAAGATTCCTTTGCCTATCTTAAAAATTTTACAGTCTCTTTCTTAAACTTTGATGTTTTGGTAGTAATATTCTTAACGTCCATTTATATGACCATATACATACGTACAGCTTTATCTTTAAGATGTGTCACAAATTTCAGGAGAAAGAGACATTTGGTATGAGCTTCCCAAATAGAGATGAAAACCACCCATAGTTATCAGGAGCAATATCTAAATTTTTCAGGAGCTGTTACTTCTGAAGAAATTTAGATTAATTGGACGGCTTTTAAAACCTGTAATGCTGCCACGGTTACGTCCTTAGAATTACAGAATGCCTTAGGTATAAACAGGATTTTTTTTTTCTTTTTATTGATGGCTGTGAATTTTCTGTGCACACCTGTACTATCAAGGTAACTTTTGCTATAAACAGCATTTTTAAATTATCACATAAAAAACTATCAAGCACTAAATTAGAAAAAAACAGAAATTCGAAAGTGATAGTTAAATTTATGAAGCAGTTCTGCTACACTCAAAGGCTCATTGCTTGACATGTAAAAAATTTTGAGCTGCGTGTAAGGCCTGAGTATGAATTTGTCTCCAGTGGGGGAACCACAACCCACACCAGGCTCCAAATGAGAGCCACATGCAGAACATATGCGCTTTGGATGTGCGCTTGTTTGCATGACTAATGGTGATAATATTAAAAGTCTTTTCTCATCATTTCAATTCTTTCATTTTTTTTTTTTATTTGGCTGAGTGCCTTTTTTGCTACCTCCAAGAGCTGTTAATTTTGCTCGCTGCCGAGCAAAAGTCAAAGTCAGAGTCTAAACAGCTTGTAATGAGTTTTCAATGGCCCATCTCAATGAAATTGAGGGCAAAGACCAGCCGGCTCAGGCAATGTCAGCCCTCGGAATTTATTAGTGAGGGTGAGTAGTGTTGGGGGGAAGGCGCAGAGGAGGTACAGAAATTCCTGACTCTCTGAGAAGAGACAAGCCCTTATTAAAAAGCGGTGACAGCAGACTGTTCCAGGCAGGACACACAGTATCAGACCCATCTGCTGTCCTCCACTGTTGCAGGGTCTCTCTTGTTTGGGGAATGAAGGAGAGAAAAGTCTCTTGTAAGAAAGAAGGGTTTCCATCTCACTGTGGATGCGGCTATGCCTACCTCTTGTGTCCATCACTCCCTAAAGAAGGAGGGGCTCCTCCCTTTGTCCAGATTCTCCTCCACATACCACCTGTCCACATGTGCGTGCACACACATGTACCCATGCACGCACGCACGCACCTCAATCTGTTAATGGTGATTTTGGCAAAGCGGGGCAGTATTCAATTTTCGAGTGCTGATTTTTATTTGTTCAATTCTGTTTGAATTTCTCCATCATACACGTTTCCGACAGATCCCTTATGATTCTACTTCCAGGAATATCCTTTAAAACCACACAATGCTTTTGTGCACAAGTGCAAAATCTCCATATAAAACAGAATTCTGCATGAGCCTGACAAATAAATTCTACACTTGAGAGCAGAGATCAACTTGACAATAGCTTCTCTGGCCACAAGAAATGTACCGTAAAGCCACTAAAATAATACACTTGAGCAAGGTGGTGGTTTGAGGGGGTAAAAAAGGTCTTATTTCTGCATAGCCACACATTTTTATGTTAGGAGGGAGCTGGGAGTATGTGCTAAGGCTGACATATCCTGTGAGTGAAATTAATTGGGACTGTTAGATATTCTAAGACGAATTTTATAGAATTAACCTATATTAATTGATGCTAATTTTATTGATTGGTATTAATATTAAATTGATTGATATTGATATTAAGTTGTTAGGAAATTATGATTGATATTTCTACTGAATTATATTTTGATGCTAGTACTGATATTAAATTATAATCGATTCCCATATATTTTCTATGGAGCACCTACTGCATGCCAGCCCCAGGGCGAGGCTCCAGGATCACCATGGCAAGCCTGGTGACAGAGGTTAGCTCATCTTTCTCACCTCTGATTCATTTCTTTAAGTATTTGTCATCCATTGATTCAGTCACTCCATCATTACAGTCATAGAAGTCCACGAAGTATGTGCAAAGAACAAAGCTACGGATTAGCTTCGGGGTGGGGGTGGGGTGCATGGTCTCCATCCTCAACCAACTTAGACTCTAGTGGTGCAGAACAAGATTTCTAGAATTCCTGATTAACACAGTGGATTTCCAAAGCCTCCTACAAGCTACTAACTTGCTGTTTATTTAAACAGACCTGTTTTCACAGTATTCAACTTATTCCTTTCACTTGTCCATGTGCATTCACAGAACTGTCCCTCAGTCTCTTTGCACCAGCTCATGCTCCTTCCCATAAAGGGAAGGGAAACTTAATATACCTTTAATACCTTAATATAAAATACTCAGTATGTATAAGAATGGGTCTGTATGCATTCAACAAACAGGAAAAAAAAAGGAAAAGAAAGAAAGAAAGAAAGAAAAGAAAGAAAGAAAGAAAGAAAGAAAGAAAGAAAGAAAGAAAGAAAGAAAAAGTCAAACTTTGCATTTCATATAGCAGTATATTTAAAATGCATGTATGATCCAAGAGTGAGAATTACTCACAGGCGCATCCATAGTCATTTTCACAATGACAATCATGCTAATAACAATAACATTAAGAAGAGGCAGCGGCAGAAGCAATTACTCTGTGCCAGACTTTGTGATAGGCTGCGTACATGCATTATCTCATTAAATTCTCATTTAACCTGCAAGTCAGGTACTATTTTTATCCCATTTTGCTGATAAAAGGTTGACAGAGGTTAAGTGATTTCCCCCAAATCACAAAACCAGTGCATTTCAGATCAGGGGAATCTGACTTCAAAAGTCTATGAAATAACAAAACCCTTGCTTAGATCATAAAGACGACCCAGCTTTAGTCTTTGAATTGAAAATTGAAAAGTCCTTTTGTCTGAAAGAGAAATGTACTTGATCCATATGCACTAAGGACAGGGGCTAAGGGTGTTTGCATGAGCTTGGAAGAGGTCTCTATCCAAAACTCACCGCCACCAACTTTGAAACTCTTTGTTCAGAAACAAAGTGAAGGGGAACAACCCTCCCCCGACACACACACACACACACACACACACACACACACACACACACACACACAGTACTGGATTCCTTACCAACTTCAACTGCATCCCGATGATAGGGGGATAAATATCCTTACTGGGAGTTAAAATGCCAATAGTTCTTGAAGAATAAGAATGAGGGGGAATTACATACCCAATTACCCTGAAAACTCCACCATGGAAGAAAGAAACTATTACATGGGTAATATTCATGCCTACAAATGTTGGATTTTATAAAACTTCCCTAATGCAGCCTGCTGCTTAATGTTTTATATTGGGGAACACCTCGCCACAACTTATAAACGCCAGCTTATTTGTTGACTAAAAGAATGAGCCAAGTGAGTGCAGAGGAGAAAACGTAATCTAGAAACAAGTGTGCTACGGTTTCAACAAGCCTAATACAGACTAGACACACCGACCATAGCCAACCAAGTGTTCGGGTTTTTGAACAATTCTCTCATTCTGAAAAGTGATCTGAAATTAGGAGAGCTTCCACATGGACCCCCTCAAATATCTGCAGTTTAATCTTTGTGGTGTCTAGCTTCCCCATTGGTCGTCAGCTGATGCTGTGAACCTTTTAGCAAAGGAAGTGAATGACAAATCCTATCAGTGAGGACAGTCTCAGCCTGGCGATGCCTGTCAAGGGCTAATTCAGATCTCCCACGCTTACCCGGGTTCCCCAGCCCTCCAGATTCTTAGGAGAAGGAAGGAGCTGAGAGCAACACCTTCTTCTGGGTGATTCTCACACCCAGTGTATAGAGGGTCCTACAGAAAAATAATCTGCACACATCACATTGCTCCATCTGCTCACCCCTTCCCTGCAAAATCTCAGTGCAACATATTTGGCTTTGTGCTGAAAGCACATGGCATGCATTTATGGGAAACCTGGCCCTTCCCTGGCATTCCTCTGAAATACTGTGGCTGAAAAGTACGACTTTTTTTTTTTTTTTTGCCACGGAACAGTGAACATTTATACAATCATTAAAATCGCATCTACCACCATATTTTTTCTCCTTCTCAGTTTTAATACATTTTTATAATTGCATTGAAGATATTCTAACCCTGTTTTTAGTGCAAAGATAAAATTTATGAACCGTGACAAACGTATCATCTCAGAGCCAACCCAAAGGATAACAATGTGTGTGGTGAAACCCGAGTGTTAGCTCCCTTCTGCCCATCTTAATGGGGTGGGAGAGAAAAAGAGTTCATCCGAACCCCAATCCTCAAATTCCAGACGTGAGAGACGTTCCCAGCTCATGCCCTCGAGCCAGGACAAATCTCAAGGAAAAGTATTTATTCGCATGAATTTTTTTCTAAAGTTAACAGATGTATTTGGAACTACGATTAATGCGTATTTTTAGTTTTTTATGCTGAGTATGATTTCTGCAGAATCTGTCAACACAACCAAAGGTATCTAACTGCATTTGTTCTCAGAATGACTCACCCACTTCCCCCTTTATCTTTTTCCATGTTTCCTTTAAAGTGTGTTCTTGCAGGGCAGGATGAGAAGGGGCCACATGGGGAGCAGAAAGGACAGCAAGTGAGTGCCAGAGAAAGTGGGGGTCAGAGTTCAGCTGGGCCATCAGGGAGCGGGGTGACCTTGAACTGGTCCCTCTCTGGGCTTCACACTCCTCATCCACAGAAGGAAGGATTTGGAGCAGATTTCTGAGCTCTCAAATGAGATGTTACAGAGAGATTATTTACAATAAAATAAAATACCTCCAGCTTTCAGATTGTATCATTGGTGAGATAATCACTTTTAAAAGAAAAATCTGAAATGTTGGTGAGTTCTTAAAAATGCAGCAATCACATTTGTTTGAATGTGTGTTTCCAAACCCAGATGGACACCTTGAAGTTAAAAATAAAAAAAAATATAAAAAAAAAATAAGTGGGGAGGGGATTGTGATAAGCACCTACCCAGGGGTTTTTATTCGTCCCTGTAGAGTACACCTGCCCATGAACTGTCTCCACTGATAAAGAACACCAGGGACAAGTCTAACTACAGTGAACTTTTCTGCACTGCCTCCCTTTCTCTGCGGAAACACAGAGTTTTAAATATTTCCCAACTTTACATAATAGCCTTGAATAAGACACCAATGCTGGGGACCATAATGAAGTGGAGGTAATCTACACAATTTAAAAACACTTATTGTGACAAAATGGATTGACGAGGTTGCGGGTGATACAAGCGCGCATAAATGAAATGCATCCCACCGGAAAAGCATTTTGCTCACATTGTCATTTACGGCTCCTGAATTAATAGACCAAGAAAGGCACCACCGGCCCCAACAAAATGCCGTAAAACCACTGGCAGCTAGTGGTGTCTCAAACTTTAATTCCCCTGGGGAGAAAAGGACACTGCCTAATCTGTATTCAGTCCTGACATTGGCCACATCTGATATGGAACATTAGCTTCTAAGTCTCTCAATAGACTAGTGTCCTTCAGTTTATATTACTTTATGTTAATAGTAGAAAAATTACACACAACATCATTTATCATTGTTATACTCTGCTATACATCCCATAGCTTATTTTAATATATTTATTTACCCCTGAGACGATGAGAAATTAAAAATATATATGTATCAAGAAAAACCTATAGGGAGAGAATCATTGTAAATCTGTTAAAAAAAAAAAAAAA
The DNA here is from genome assembly GCF_053574225.1 of Canis aureus. Classification (NCBI taxonomy): domain Eukaryota; kingdom Metazoa; phylum Chordata; class Mammalia; order Carnivora; family Canidae; genus Canis; species Canis aureus. Next base: position 16,329,802 of record NC_135613.1, on the reverse strand, counting down.
AACTCCCTTGGGGGAAAATATATTATATAGCTAAGCTTCTGAATGATAAGGTGCTTTCTGCCTAAGGACGTGGGTATGGGCTGTACAATAATTCGTGGAGCATGAGTACATAACAAAAAGCAGCATATTAATGACAATATATCTTTTGTTCCCTCTTATCACTGTTTTTTTTCATTTGCCGATTATATCCTTGTGTCTCTCTTGTTCTGTTATTAGCTTTTTTGACATTTGACCTCCAGCTATGGAAAGGCACTTTTTTATTTTATTTTATTTTTTTCCGTTTGAAAAGCACTGTCCGTCTGAACCTGACTTTCACTTTTTGTGACCCACATTCCACAAGAGCATCGTGGAACCTCAGTTTGGATTAAAAGCTGGCAGCGATGTCCTTGCATTTAGGGCCTTAACTTCTTCAGATCAGTTTTGCTGATGTTATGGAGACAGTACCAAAGGGTTTAAAGGACCAGCAGGTTTGGCAGCAGGGTGCATGGGTTCCACTCCAGGCTCCGTCCAGCTCTCCCTGCGGTGCATGGGCAAATCACCCGTTCTCTCTGGGCCTCAGTTTCTTCAGAAACAAGAGCACTTCTGATTTGATGAGCTGAGATCCCTTGCAGCGCTGGTGATTTTTTTTTTTTTTTTTTGGCCCAGCGATTTTCTGTTCTATTATTTGTCTTCATCACAGTCTCATGAAGCTAGAAGGATCCTCGTTTTTCAGATGAACAAACAGAAGCTCAGGAGTATTGACTTGACTAAAGTCTGCAGTTGGGTAAACCACAGAATTGGGAGTGAGACACACAGCCTGGGTCTGTCTGCCCAGCATTCTTGCTTGGATACCACGCTGCCTGGGGCACGTCTCTTGCAGTGAGCATCATGGGAACGGCTCTGCTCTGGGGATATGGGGAAATGAATATCAGCTTGTGGCTCAGGACTGCCCTTTACTATCTGACTTTCATTTATTTCTACCACTTTGGACCTTAAAAACAAAAAGGCATAGTCTTGAGTAACATATGGTTATGCAATATGTTCTTCTAATTGGGTCTCATTCAGGTAGGAAGTGTCTTGAGACAATCTCTCCCTTGCAGCAGCAGGTTCTCCTGGTTACATGGTATTTGTACAGATTGTGTCACATCATCCTCACCCGACACAGTAGGCAGGGAAGGTACAATTTCCTGAATTCTATTGATAAGGAAACTTAAGACAAAGAGATCTACTAAGGCAGCCTGGGTGCACTCCACAGTGAATGGCTGAAAGCACGGTTCTGGCTTCTAGCCCAGCCAGGGCTCTTTCTAAGACACTGCAATGATACAAATAAACAGATATATTTGCCATACATATGGACAACAATTAATTATTTTCCAACAGGCTAAATAAAACTGGTGTGCTTTATACAAGACTGCAATTTAGAAGCAATAGATTTGGAGTGCCTGGGTGGCACAGTCGGTTAAAGTGTCTGACTCTTGGTTTCAGCTCATGGCCTGGTCTTGGTGTCCTGAGATCGAGCCCCTTGTTGGGCTCCATGCTCAGTGAGGAGAGTGCTTGAGGTTCTGTTTCTCCCTTTCCCTCTGCCTCTACCACTCATGCTCTCTCTCTCTCTCTCTCTCTTTCTCTCAAATAAATAAATCTTTAAAAAAATAAAAAATAAAAGCAACAGAGTAAGCAGTCAACAGCAGAGAGCAAGGCAGAGAATGCAATGTGTCACTGGAAACATTTCTCCTGCCTCCTGATGGCATCAGTAGATGACATTTCCCAGACTCCCTTGCAGCTGAGTGTCACCATGTGACTGAGTTCTAGCCAATGGAAAGTAAGTGGAAGTGGTCTCATTGCTTCTAGACTTGGCCCATAAAAACCACCAGGGAGCCTTGTTCTTCTTCCATCATCCAGTGTCCAGATTTTGAGGGTTTAGCAGAAGATCTGGAGGTTCTAGGGGATGGTCAAATCCAAAGTCAAAGTCTGGGTCCCTGGATCACAGCATGGAAGATCAGCTGCTGAATGCCAACACTGATTTGTTACTTGAACAAGAAATCAAGTTCAGTTCTGAGAGTTGTCTGTTACAGTAGTTAGCCAACCCTGATTACAAGAAGAAGGTTCTGGAAGGTGGTGAGAAGTGTGATAGCTAGGTAAATATTTTTTTAGTATGATAACTGGGTAAATGTTCAAAGCCATTGTCATCAGCAGCCTGAAGTATTTACCACATCCTATCTGGGAAAGTATTGTTAGGTCTTGGATCTTTAAGACAACATTCACAAAAGGTTTTTTCCTTACCCTAGACATCATCTGATTTTCTTTTTCATTAATTACCTTTCCTTATTTCGACTAACTTGAACCTTGTGTGTATGTATCCATTTGGTGGTGATGATAATGATGATGACAACAGCCAGTATTTACTGGTTTCTTAGTATCTGCCAGCCACTTTACAAGATACTTGGTCTCATTCCATATTCAAATATATTAGGTAGATCTCATTGTTATCTCCATTATATAGATGAGAAAACTGAGGTTGAGAAACATAACTAGCTGAATTTACAGAGGCTGGTCCAATGAAAGTTGTGTATTTGTTGAATAAAGGAATGAAATTTGAGAGCCAGGTATGGCAATTGATGTTAAATTGGTAAGTGAAGCTGGGTGCTCCCAGGCATCATTTTTTCCAGACATCTGTGTGCAGTCTTGATTCTGTTTTAGAATAAGGAAGACCTGGTAGTGCCCTAAAGCCCCAGGTTTGATGTCGAGGAACTTGTAAGGTCCCGTTCCATTGAGACTGATGTCGGAGAAAACTCTGTTGCAGTCTCCAGATGGCTCTCAGAGTTTAAGGGCTTCCTTTCTACTCTATGCATTGACTAAACGGCTGGACAGACAGAGGGACACAGTGCCAAGAGCCAGCTTTCTGGGATCAGATTGCTGGATTCAAATTCTCTACTTGAGATCGGGGGTGGGTTATTTAAAGAGTTGGTGCCTTGTTTTCCTTGTATATAGAGACAGAGTATTGCCTGTAAAGCATTTAGCACAATATCTAACATTTTTGAGCACTTGATAAATTCAGGCTGTTACCACGATCATGATTAACATTATCAGTATCACTGCCACCACCACCAGCACTATTCTTCAAAGAGGGATCTCCTTAACCACCAACATGCACAATCGGTTGACTAAAGAAACTGCCAGCTCAAAGATCAGTCTGAAGACTCCAACTCCTATTATTCATAGACTTATCAGAATGCTCATATGATAACAACAAGATTAACTCATCAACCCTGCACATCTGCAGTATGCCAGGCGCAGAGTTAACAGACAAAAGGCAAGTCAGTTCTTTGTCACTGACCTAGCCAAGGGCAGCAGAGAGGTACCAGCAGCCACAGTGGACAGTTCCACGTCCTGTTGCTGAACCTTCTGCAATGGTCAGGTCCTGCCTGGGCTCACTATCTAAAGACATGGGTCCCCACCTTCCCCTGCCAGCACATCACCATTAGCAGTGTGCCAGCACATAGGAGTAGAGATGGGGACAAAACCAGTAACAATAGGAGAAGCTCCCGTTGGCTGAGAGTTCACTATGGGTCAGGCATTGTGCTGATCACAAGAAGACTTTCCTCAGTAAACATCATAGCAACCCTAAGAGGTAGGTATAATTTGCCTTTCTTTGGGGGGTGGGGAAATTAGTATTCAGAGAGTTTAAGTATTTTACCTAAGGGGACACAGGGAGATTCGAATCCAGGTCGTTGCTACTCAACAGCCTGCGATATGAAGAACTTTACCATATGGCATGAGCCTTTCTGAGCCCTAACTGCTGTGGGCTCTCTTCTGTGTCAAAAATTTCCCTGTTCCTGACCTGGTTTCCTCTTAGGAACTATTCTGGGCAATGTTTACCCCACTGAAATGATGAACTGCATTTGTAACATTTCTGAATGAAATCATAAGTCATTTCCATAATGGCTGAATAGTCTGAAAAAATATAATTTTGCTCTGCACTATGTGAACACACTGCATAATATTTAAACAATAAAGGTTACCTCTCATGTGCTACAGCTGTGTTTTATGCTAATAACCAGAATCATTTAATCATTATGGGCTAATGACCTGCAAAATTTCATTTTAAAAATGAAGTCATATCTGGACTTCTGGAAGGCAAAATTGGATAAAATATGAGGAAAGTCAATGTTCAATTTATATTCTTGAGTCAAGAGCAGCTGAACAGTCTGTGTTGTCTCATAACAACTCTGAGTAGTAAAAGAATTTGTACATTTGAGCTAGAAACAGGAAGGAAATTCTCCAGCTTACAGGTCATACTGGTATCACTGAAGTGTCACCAGAATACAGAGATCCCTGTTCCAGCATCCTGGTTATCAACAGAGATTTGAATCTGTGGCTTTCTTCTTTTCACTGCAACAGCTCTCTGTCCTTCTAAGCTTGGGATCTGTTCCTGCTAAGCCTCAGCTGTCCAGGGAGAGCAGAGAACAGAGCTGTGGACAATCAAGATCTCTGATAGGGATCCTGTTGAGTGGCTTGGCCTTCCTGGGCATTTCCTTCCTTGAGAATCTTTTGTTCCTCTGGGAGAGCTACCAAACACATCCTTAGCCATCCCATAGTGCCTTTGGTCAACCTTGATCTCAGGGTCCTATAGGTGAAATGCCCCAAAACAGACTTGTGTTAGAAGCTCTGCTCATTGCCTGCCCAAAGCTGTCCTTCCTTCCTTGCTAACAGAACTGTGATTCTGTTCAGTTGGCAAAGTTCTTGGAGGGTGTACTAGAGTCAATCTAAGCCAATCAGGGTGTGATAAAATTGTATTAATGGCCCCAGTTCTTCACTGCACCCTTATCCATGCCCTCTGCCATGTAAATTTGGAGTGTCTCAGTCTGTAGGTGGGACATAATTCCTCACCCTGAATACAGCCATATGATTTGCTCTGATACTTATTAGCTATGATACCAAAATCACAAGCAACAAAAGAAGAAACAATCAACTGGGCTTCTGCAAAATTTTAAAATTTTCTTCATCAAAGGGTATTAACAAGAGAGTTAAAAGATCTCCTACAGATAGAAGAAAATATGTGCAAACCATATTAAGGTTCTAGTATCCAGAAAAATACAACTCAACAACAATAACAAAATAATACAATTAAAAGACAGATAAAAGACTTGAATAGACATTTCTCCAAAGGAGATATGCAAATCCCAATAAGCACATAAAAAGATGCTCACCATCATTAGTCATCAGGGAGATGCAAATCAAAACCACAATGAGATACCACTTCACATCTACTGGGATAGCTCTAATAAACACAACCAAACAGAAAATACAAGGGTTGGCAAGGATGCAGAAAAATTGGTACCCTCCTTCCTTGTGAGTGGGAATATAAAATGAGGCAGACACTGTGGAAAATCATTTGGTGATTGCGCAAAAAGTTAAATATGCCCTGAGATCCAAAAATTCCACTCCTAAGCATATACCCAACAGGACAGAAAACAGGTGTTCAGACAAAAGCTTGCATATGAATGATTACAGTAGCGTAATTCATAGCAGCCAGGGTAGAAGTAGAAGCAACTCGATGTTCATCAAACTTGGGAGTGGATAAAGAAAATGTGGTATATCTATACAATGGAATATCACTCAGTTGTAAAAAGGAATGGTGTACTGACAGATACTATGACGTGGATATTTGAAAATATTATGCTAAGTGAAAAAAACCAGACATAAAAGGCCACATATATGAAATATCCTATTCAGAATAGGCAAACTGTTAGAGATAGAAAGTAGTTTAGTGGTTACTAGGGGCTAGAGATGGGGATATTGGGAATGACTGCTTAGTGGATATGGGGCTTCTTTGGGGGAAGATAAAAATGTTCTGTAATTAGCCAGTGGTGACTGTTTATAAGAAACAGTATTGGGTATAATGCTACTATTTGTAAATTATGGGCTGAACATTTGTTCTCTGGGAGATTTTTAATAACTTTGTATGTGTGTACATACCTTATTTTCTCCCAGAGAGCCAGCTGTTAAACATTTACCAGCACACCTCTGGCTGCAGGGCTGTATGTTCCAGAGTGAGACCTTGTGCCCCCTAAAAACAGTCTTAACTGAGTCTCTTTCCTAGTAGCTGGTGTCCAAAGCAACATTTAGAGCAAGGTGCTGAAGGCTGCTGCCGAGAGGTGAGAATGTCTACAGCTAAAGTTGGCACCTGCCCTTCAAAGGTGGGGAGGGAGTATTACTGCGGCCCTTGTGCTCCTTCACTTGGGAGTGTCTGCTGGCAAAAGACACATCATCTTCCTTTGCTTAATTCTAGATAACCAGTCACACTTGATTATTGTTTTTGGTTCTACGTACTAGCATTGAGTTATTTTTTATGGATATTGTTCCTCAATTACCGTTTTCCCTGGAGATAGTGCAAGCCTTGGAATTTAGCTTCTCCTTGGCTGTAATCACGGCTGCCACATGTTCCCTTTAGGAGCTGGTTTTATGTTCCTCCACCTATCCTGCCCAAACTAACCCACAGGCCCCTCTGACCAGCTGCAGAAGAGGGATGTGACTTACCCATGTGGTGTCAGAGCCTGCAAGTGTGACCTCAGGCTTGTCAGGAGGTGGTGGCTGGACACTAAGGAGAATACATATGTATCTGCAGCCATCAATACCCTTTGGCAGTCCTTGGGATGGACAGATGTTGGTTATTAGGCACAAGGTCAGAGCTTGACCTTGGAGCCACTGGTTTATAATGGTGATTTCAGGCAGCCTACTTCCAGACTGCACATCAGGCTTCCTACTTCACGAAACTTCTTGGCTAAGAGCAGCTAAATAACAATACCAATGGCAACCACCAACCGAGGGCCGAATGCTATGTATGTATTATCTCATTTAATCCTCCTGGCAGCTCTGGGGCAGTTGCTATTATTTATCTCTACTTTGGAGATGAGGAAACAGAGCCTCAGGGAGATGAAATAATTTGCTCCTGGTCACATGGCCGACAGGTCACTTCCAGAGTCTGCATTCTCATCATCGCTACCTTATGCAATCTCTAAATGGGTGAGAACTTCACTCACCAGCTTCCTGAAGGCTTTTGGATAGGGAAAGGCCAGGAGCCACCACAGATCTCTCTTCTCTACCTTTCAGCTCCAATGAGGACAACTGGAAAGCTGTGGTCTGATCAGAGTCACAATAGGAGTTAGGGCTTGCCCTGCCTTCCCATTTTTTGCCTTTTGCCTGTGAATTGAGCTTCTCTTTTCTGACCCTTGATTTTCTGGTCTACGAAAGGGAGATTATAGTATCTACCTATCATGAGGAATGTGTGGTTACATGATTTCTGAGTAATATGAGGATCACGATGACACTGTTCTTACAGGGCATTATGAGGATTTCGTGTATTATTGCATATAAAGAGTCACAAAAATCACATGGTATAAAGTAAATGCTCAGTAAATGTTATCCATGGATATCATGATGATCATTAGCACCACCACCACCACTGCCATCATCATCATTACTTTTATTTATAAGACGATATTTATGTCTTTGTAAAAGACACAGGGGTATACCTGGCACATCACTGGCACCCAAGAAATAGCAGCTCTCACTATTACCTTCCAAGGTTCCAGGGCTCCCAAGGTCATGCCCAGTAACCTCGCAAAGATCCCTTGTAGACTGTCCCAGTTTTCAGTTGGGAGGCCCTGGCTCTGGTGAAGTAATCTGTGTCCCAGAAAGAGTTCACATAAAGTACAACTGGATGGTGAATGCAAACTTCCTCCTCTCTCTCTCTTTGCTGTGGTGTGCAAGAGTATGCCTGCTATTCAATGTCTGACCCTGTCCACCAGCCCAGGCCTGTCCCCAGTCACCACAGCACAGTTTACTAAAGTGCACAGTGCTACACACACAGTAAGAGGACCTTAGTAGAAACTTGTTGATTGAGAGAACAGTTAAGGAAAGTCTGGCATATACATTCCCAACTATCATATAGCCATCATAAGTGATGGATCACCTTTCATCCATTTTGAGACTTTTTTTTTTTCCTGTGTACTTGGTCATCACTGAAATGATCCACATTTCAGTGGAAGTAAGTGCGTTGTTGGCTCTATCCACGTTGACTTTGATTGGCATTTAAAATGTCTTCAGAAAGACCATGCCATGATTCAGTACTATAATCAAATTCACTATGTTTGTAGAAAGGCATGGAAATGGCCACCTGATACAGGATGAAATCTCCATCTAAATAAATCAAAACATCTTTTTTTTAATAGATATGAAATAATAAGTTCTGAGAGAGGAGAAAGCTTTAGATCATTGTTTAGTTGACAATGTATTCCTCTTTCTTAGTGGAACATAAAGTAACAGCATGTCTTATCATCAAGTATATCTATATTCACAGAATATAATACATGAAGTTTTTGTAACGCTGTAATGATGTTGTCAAAAATACCTTAAAATTCCATTTATAGTAATATTATGACTATAACTAGAAAAACACACAACAATAACAACAACAACAACAACAAAACAGGGAATGGAAAAGAAATACTGGAAAGATATAACCCTAAAAGTTAATGGAGCTTATATTTGGAAAGTGAAGTAAACATGGAATCCTCTTTAGCTGGCAGAGAGAAGGAAATGCATTAATAATTTTTGGTCCATCACTCTTGAATTCAATTACAAAGCAGTCTGGATGACTTCTCCTTCCCAAACTAGGAGAGTATTCAGAATCTCTGGAGCGCTGCAGAATACAAATGTAAAAGCATTACTCCCAGAATAAAAGAGGTGAACTCTATGTTCCGTCCTAATCCATAGAAAGGGGTGGTCCACCAGGGAGAAGTGGAGGCTGTGGCAAAATTGGTGCTCTCAGAAAAAAAAGGAGCAAGAAGAACTCATTGGTGAGCACATGCACCTTGAAGGTAAAGGCACAGTCAGTGGAAGACTTGGAAACAAGAAGCAGACACGTCTAATGGAGTAAATCACAGATGGCTGGGAGGTGTGAGGAAGGCCATGAAGAAGAATAGAAGGTGAAGGTAAAAAGGTCAGAAGAAGGAAATTAAATGATGGTGATGTTTTGTATCTGCTACCAAATGTACCAGCCCCACCGATTTTTTTTTTTTTTTCTAAAAAGAAAAAGGAAAAGAGTTCACTAAAGTTTGACGGTAGTTAAGAGTAGGTTTGGGAACCATATTTGAAACCCCTGTCTTGTTTTACATATAAAATGGGGATAAATGGTATTCACTTTGGGGGTTGGTGGAGGATTCAAAGTTATTATATCTAAAAAGCCATGAACATTTCTCGGAGCAATGCCAGTGCTCAGTACCAGTTACCCACCAATATCATCATCAACATAGCCATCACTATCATCATTATAACCATTAGCATCAGCGGCAGCACCATCATCACTGTCACTGCCATCATCATCATCACCACCAACATCATCATCACCATTGCCACCATCATTACCATCATCATTAGGATCACCATTACTACCATCACCACCATCACAGCCATCCTCATTATCATCACCATCACCAACGTTATCACTACCATCATCATTATCACCATCACAATTACTACTATCATCACTGTAATTACCATGGTCATCACCATCATGGTCATTATTATCATGATCATTATTTTCATTTAGAAGATAATATTTGTTTTGGGTAAAATGACAAATAATGGCTTTTTAGATAAAATATGGGGCGGGGAGGAGATAAATGTGTTTTAAGTGGGAAGCACACAAAAGCAGCAGGGCCCACCTCATTGCTCCTCAGAGGGTCCTGTCATCTATACTTTGATAAAACTTGGTCACAAAATAAAAGCAGTTCTTGGAATGAATGTGGTCTCCCTCCTGGTGAGGATTGGCCAGAGGATGTCCTAGAGGATGGTGGAAAAAGACTGATGGAATCTTGCTGGTAGCTAGCATGGGGGGGATGCATATTTCTGAGATCTAAACCCAGCTTCCTTCTCCCAAATTCTAACTTTTTAAAAGCAAGATGTGGAATTTCCAAAATAGCTCTGTTTATAGCCAAGTCCCCAGTTACCGGCAGCACTAAAGAAGTCCCAGACACGTAGGCTTCGGAACAAGCCAAGGGTCCTTCTACACCCAACAAACATTTTAGTTGTGGTGAATGTGTCATCGTTTCCCTGTCCTGATTTACCTTTCAGAAATGATAGCATTTGTTTGGCTTTAGAATACTATCTGGTATCTTGGGACATTCTGTTTTCAAAAGGTTGCAGTTGCAAAAGATTCCTCCAGAAGGGGAGGGTGTGGCAGGGGAGTAAGGCAGTTATTTTGCTTGTCCCGTCTCCAGCCTGGCCCTGAGCTCATGCTCCAAGTCCTCTGAGCACTTCTGCTCTTGCCCTGTGAACCCATGCTTCCTAAGGCAGACAGTCAGATCTTTTGACACATGTCCTTGGATCCTGTCACTCCTCTGTTTAAAACTCTTTGGTGGCTTCCTTTATTCCTTTGGAATCAAGTCTTAGCTGGTTACACTATGTTCTCCCGTTTCATGCTATTTCAGCCACATGGGCCCCTTTTTTTGCTCTGGCCTACATTGTCCAAGCTCCTTTCTGCCTCAGGGCCTTTGCACTTCTGTTCACTTTGCCTAGAATATTTATTGTCCCTCAGTCCCTCCAATTGCATTGGCGATGGGTTCAAATATCACCTTCTTAAAGAGGTCTTCCCAGACTTTCCACCTCCCTCCAACTGGTACCTTGAGGCCAGTTTAGTTTATTTATTGCACTCAGCATGAGATTCTAATTGTCTTGCATATTTTCTTGATTACATGCTTATGGACTTCTTCTCCCTAGGTATTTTAAGTCCCCTTAAGGCAAGGGCCTTTTTGTTTTTGACTGACTTACTATTTTATTCCAGTACTTAGCTCAGCATAGCATCCAAAAGACAGCTTAATGAATCAATCATTCGATCAATCAGTGAATGAATGAACCAATTAATTCATGAATGAATGGATATGGCTTTAGCTTCTGAAGCTAGGGAAGACAAGTCCCCTTGGATCCCCTTTCCCTGGCCCCCAGCCTCCAGAAATGATCAGAGAAGGATGTTGTGTAGGTCTGGTCTTGGGAGGGGAAGCAAGGCCCAACAAGCTTCACCAGCTAGAGGAACTGGAGATGGGGAGATCCAGTTAGGGAGAGCATTACTCTAGGCTTCAGGACCCGGGAGCCCCAGGAGCCTGATAGGGGCTTGGAGTACCAGGAACACTGGCTACATTATTAATTCATTTCAAAACCAAACCAAACCAAACCGAACGCCATTACTGAGCTCCTACTGTGTGTGCACTGCCTTGCTGACTGTGTTCCACAAACACTGATACAGACGCATGCAGTCAGGCTCAAACGAGGCTTGGTCCGGTGGCTTCTCACTATTGCTTTGGGCTGCAATCCAGAGTAGGGCTGAAAGAAATGATTTTTTAGATCCAGCCAGTTCCAAAGGCCCTCCTTCTTCCTTTTCCCTTCCATGGTGTCAGTGATGGTCCAAACAGAGAGCCTCAGTGTAGTTCCCCCTCTGCCACTGGCTTGCTGCAGGCCCAAGAATGGCTCTTATATCGCAGTTAGGAGAACAGGCTCCCGGATCAGACCAAATGTGTGTGATTCTCAGTTCCATCCTGCCCTGGCTTCAGGAACTAGGGCTAGCTGCTAGGATTCTCTGAGCTTTGGTTCTCTCATCCTTAAAATGGATATAATAATACACTCTATTCATAGATCTGTGAGGATTAAATAATCTATGCAAAGTGCTGAGCACAGAGCCTTGTATGGGGCAGGCAACTCCTGTCAGCCATTCTAGGCAGTGGCAGCAGCTCGCTTTTCTGGGCCTTCATACCTCATCCGTGAAAAATGAGATGGGCCGGGGCCTCATTGGTGTTAGCCAGCAGTGGGCTATGGAGAGAGATCATCTTAGGTGATACTGTGATCTCTGTGATTCCCTTCCGGGTAGAGGAGCCCGCAAGTGGATTGAGCTCATTGGTTTATAATTTCAGATCTGTCAAATCTCCAAAATGGCAAGAATCTGAAGGATCTGGAAGGAGTCGAGTGGGTTGACTGCCAAGGCAGGGGGACATCATATCCCTGTCAGGTGCCACGGTGTGGGAACTGCACCCTGCTGGGTAAATGTGGGTGTTTCCTGGAAGGGCTGTCCTGGAGCTGAGAAGAGGCGCCAGGGGCTTCTGAGCCTGCAAGTGTGGCTCCTTCCAGTGAACAGGGTGGCACTGGCCTGGGGCTCAGAAAAGCCATCCAGGCGGCCACATAGCTTTTCAAGAGAAGCCTTCCTTCAAACCAACGTGTAAACCTTCCTTGAACACTCGAAACAGGGGGCGGGTGGAGATAGATGGGGAGTGATGTTCTCATTTTACATATTGAAAAAACACAGTGTAGAAGTTGTTAAATAAAATGACTCTGGGACCGCACCTTGAATTTCATACCTTGAATTTCTCTTGCGTTGGTCTTCTGAGAAGCTTGGAACAGTCACCCAAATTGCGAAATGACTTGGCCCCGTCCATGCAGTCATACTGAGACCAGGATCAGAGCATGAACATGTGACGCCCTCGTCAACAACACAGGCATCAATCACACGGAGGTCCAACATTATGTAAATATCGGTGTATTTATTAGTTTGTGGTCTTGCTGTCACCTCATTCCTTGCCAAGTGGGAAGCCAGCTATGTGAAATCTGGCACCAGTCGAAAGTGTGGACAGATGGGGACATATCCGTGGCCACCGATCACCAGAACACCAACAGGAGTCCAAGAAGGGAATGGAGGACATAGAGGATAAATCAAGACACAGGCTGCCTGGCGGGGCTTGGGAGTCAGGCAGAGCTTGTATCCTGAGCTGTGTGACTGGATGGGGTGCGGTGGAGGCTGAGGGGGTTGGGGGGAATCAGTGATTTGAATCTCAGACTTCCCATCTGTGCAATGGGTGGCAAAGGAACGATAGAGGTGAAAATGTGACAGCGTCTATGGCAAGTGTCCCAGTATCTGGCACCCCATCGGTGCTCACAAAATGATTCTCCCAGTGGAGGTTCTCAGGGAGGGACTGGCATTCTGTGAAGTCATCCTTGAGTAATCGGAAAATTAGATCTACGTTGTCCTGCCTTCTCAAAACCCCATGCATGGCTCCATGCTAATGCTTGGCATGTCACACTCTGGCCATGTAAATGGCCGCTCCCAGGGTAACCAGGAGCTCCTCATGGGCAGGCACAAGGTCCTTTGTATGTCTGTTTCCAGGGCTCATCTGTGCTGTCCGGTAGGATAGCCACTAGCCACAGGTGGTTATTTAAATTATTTGAATTAAACTAATTTAAATGAAAATGTCCCTCGGACACACTGGCCACATTTCACACGCTCAGTCACCACCTGTAGCTCCTGGACTGAACGATGGAGACCCAGAACGTTTCTGTCATTGCAGAAAGTCCTGTTGGACAGCAGTGACATGGGAAGGCATAGAGTCACTGGCAATGCTGACCAAGCAGGAGGGGAGACAAGGACGGGGCGGGGGGCAGACGGTGGCCTGGTAGACTCCATGCTGGCTTCCAACCCCAAGAAACAATGGTCCTTACAAGATACTTCTTGAGACTTTCCTGGCCTCACCTTCACTCCTGACCTCCCCCTATTTTCTTTACATTTGTTTTAAAATGTCATGTACAATTTGAAAGCAGGCACACTGTATAAAAATAGGATGTGGTGAGATACATATCCACATTGATACCAAATCTATTCAATTCATAAAGATCACACTTCTTAGCACAGCACACACCACTGGTCGTAAATGAGTAATATGACCTGATTTCCCAGGTACCATTGGCCCGGCATTGCTTGTGTATCATCACACTGACTTCTTGTAATACATACTGGAAGGCCCACTGTACAGTTCAGGAGGTCTGAACTGCTGCAGTTCATGTAGTGAGCAAGTGTCAGCCAAGACTCCATCCACGGAGGCCTGGCCCTGGATGTCAGGGTCCCAGCCGTTGTGCTTACTGTCCAGCGAGAGTCAAGCAAATGGTCTGCACTGTGGCTGCTCAGCCAAATCCTCACACACAAAGGTTGCCTCTAGGGAGGTCTGGAAGAACCATGATGGGAATATGGGATCTTTTTTTTTTTTTTTTTTTTAAATCACCAATTCCTCTCTGCATCCTCCTTTCCCCTTTTACTTCCCAGGGTCCTATCAGATTGGAAGCTGGAACAAGATTTTCTGAATTAGCCATGATGTTCTCCTGTAGGCCCAAACCATGCGTAGGGCACAGCTGGGTCCTCCTGAGCAAAGTAAATGAAGACGCTAATGAGTGCATCACCAGGTCCGGTGGTTAGAGTAGTGATGGCCATCCACTGACCTTGCCTCAGGAGGACTCACTCAGGTTCCTGCAGAGGCTGCTGGTATCATACACCAACGCTCAAGAAGACCAGAACCAAAGGGTGGCACATATCCACTCACGGTGAATTCAGCACAAAGCAGTGGACCGAAGGCCAATGCTCTATTGGATAAGGAAATAAAGGTAGAGGTGAGGAGGACAAACAAGCCTGCTTATGATAACACCCAACTCAATCGGCACCCACAGCCCTGGAGATGGCCGATGGCGCCATATTGCGAAGGCTCCCATCTGAGCCACCAGAAGAGTCTTCCGTCCTGGCTGGAGCAGGGAGGGGTGGGTGGGGTGGAGGTTCTAAGCCCAGCCCTCCACAGCTGTAGGAGTGAGCTATTTCAAAACCCGTGTATGTCCTTGACCCCCCCTGGAGGGTGCAGCAGTGACTTCTCTATTTCAACAAGAGATAAGGAACAAGTCTGGGTATTTCAATTCTTGGAGCAGGCAAGCCACAAAAGAACATCACTTTGGGGTAAAAGTCAGGCCTGGGTTTACTCATCAAAAAGCTGCCAGAGAACTCCACGGGGAGACGGCACAGTGCGACTCTCCAAGGCTTTGCTGCGAACAGTCAAAACACTCCTAAGTCGCAAAGCCATGAGATATTTTTGTTTTGTGATATTACTGGAGAGGGCCGAATATAGTTCTGGTATCTTTCAGTTTGCTGAATGGGCGGGAGAGCGGCAGGGAGCTGGGGAAGCAAGAGGAATTGAGGTATTTCAAGACCAGACACTTCCAAAAATATGACCAGGTTTGATGGAGGGAGTTGGCAATCGTACCACTCCTCTTCCTTGAAGCCTGCGATGGCTCCCTGCTGTCTCAGATGAGGGCTGTGATGTCTCACCATCCACCGACTTATCTATCTTTCGCGTGTCACCTGGAGCTCCTCTCCCCACAGGAACCTGATACGTTAGCTATGAGAATGACATGCTGTCCCCTGGATGTGTCACATGTACCCGGGTTCCCTGGGCTGGCTCATGAGCTCGCCTCTGCCTGCAAAGCCCTCTCCCTCCCTTCTCTGATTGGAACAAAAATCCATTTATCTTCCTGGCATTCTTGGCATGTGGCCGCCTATGTGAAGTCTTCCCAACTCCCTATCAATGCTGGAGGATTGATCTCTCCATGCTCTGCTCCTTTGCCCGCAACGGCACATGACCCCAGCATTCTATTTAGTTGTACATGGGTCTGTCTCCCTCTCAAGACCATGAGTGCTTACGAGGAAAGGTGACATTCAATTTATCTTTGTACTCTGAAGTAAATATTTGCTGAATGAGGAAATAGATTTGTTGGATGTCTATGTGATAGGAAGCACAGTCTCCTGGGGGTATTTTACAGTCCAGAACAATGCCGGGTACCAGGAACTGCCTTCTTCTATAGCATGTGCACATGTGCATGCACGTTATACACACAACACACACACACACACACACAGTACACGTATCTGCACACAGTGGTCTCCCAAGGAACTGGCCAAAGAACTTACAGACATGGCAACGAGGATCCCAACACCTACCATAATTAAGAACTTGTTTTGAATTGAAATCCCCAGCCCTTCTTTTCAGAGGGCCTGGAATGGTTTTTTTCAAGAAACCAGAACAAATTAAGGGGGATGTGTGTGCAGACACCGAGATAGCCATGCACAGTCTTCAACATTTTGAAAGGATCTCATTTCAACCACATGCTTTCAGAATTATGTTTTCAAATTCCGTTAGAGGTCTGGATAAAATGTGTTAAATTCAAATTCTGGATTTTCTGTAAAAGTATGCAAAGTATGCCAACAAAGGTTGAATACAAAGATTATTTTGCTGCCAAGCTCCCTATTCATGATTCACGTGCAAAGGACTGACTGATCCCAATTAGCTCAAACTTGTTTTTGCTTTTCTTTGTTGTCGCCTGCTGCCCACCTTCCTGGGACTCCTCGTTTTGGGTTATTTGTTCAGACTTCAGCTCCAGACACACCACTGTGATTTCCTTTTTAATAAACACTATCCAGTGAGTAGCGGAAAACAATGAGAGGCACCTGCACTCTATTATAACTTCTCATTCCACCCACAGACGCGGAGCTATGAATAAGTGAGAACCGCCACCAGCCTAAGAATAGCAACAGCATTTTCCCATAAACACAGTATCATACAACTTCAGCTAACATGAAGGACAAAGTACCCCACTGCCCCATTGTATTAAATGGGGTAGGAATGTCACGAGGAGAGCCAAGTGTCTGTTGTCTGTCTGCGGCCAAAGACTCTGGCATGGGTGGGGCCGTGGGACATTTCGTTGTTAGGAAACAGCTGAACATTCCTAAAATCTTAGAGATGCATAGTGCTAATTAATGACAGACCAAGAACCAGAAGCAGAAATCATAGAAGAAAGAGCATGAGGTGTGGAGTCACCAAGTAGACATTTAGGTTTCGTCTCACACATCTAATAGACATCTATGGAATGCCTAGCATATGTGCAGGCACCGTGCTCGGGTCTTGGCATGAACACTGGTGAGCACCGCAGACAAAGATCCATGACCTCATGGAGTTTATAGTCTGGCCACTCACTAGCTGTGCTGCCTTGAGCCAGTCACCTAACCCCACTGAGCTTCTGCTGCCCACCTGGAAACAGGCTAAGTACATGCTGGAGCTCCCAAGGTTCAAACCCTGTGATGAGCCACGGTGGCAATAATAGTCACCACTATTTTGGTAACGTCTCCCTCAAGGTATTTATTACCTACAAAGAGGAAGATAGTAACTTTACCAAGGAGGACCCAGCAGAGATCACACTGACCCAGTGATCACGATGAATGTGACCAATAAGACATGTACACTATTAATCCCTCGATAGGATGCACTGAAAAGGAAAGAGCGTAATTTCTGCAATGTTCTTTTTTTGGGTAGATTTTTAAAAATAGAACACTTGCCATATTCACCCGTTGGGTGCACAATTCAGTGGCATTAATTACATTCACAGTGTCGCAGGACTGTAGCCACTACCTACCCTGAAAACTCTTTCATCGCCCCAGACAGAAGGACAACCACTTCTGAACCGATATTTGTGCTGGGTATTGAGGTTCTTCATGCAAATGTTTTGGTGGCAACTACATCCATTTAGTCACTCAAGGCCAAGGTTGTGCAAACATGCTGGATGCTTACCTCTCTCTCCATTCCACTTCTAATCCATTAGAAAAGCTACTCTGAGACTATATCCAGCCTCTGACACCTCTCAAGGCTGCCATTGCTATTTGTCACCCAGGCCACATTCATCTGTCTCTTTGGAGTACTACAGTAGCTTCCTCACTGGGTTGCTCCCTCTGTCCTCATTATCGCCTGGCCACCAATATACTTGTGACACAGCAGTCAGAGTGATCCTTTTGAAGTGCAAGTCAGTTCATGCTGCATCTCTGCTGAAGATCTCTTAGTCTACATGCTCTGACCATATGCCAGTTCTCGGGCACCCTCTCTTCCTTTCAGCCTTACCCATTGTGCTGCAGCTGGCTTCCTCGCTGTTCTGCAAACACGCCATGCCAGCTCTGACCTCATGCCATTTGCACCTGCTGTTCCCTCTGCCTGGAATGCCTTGCTTGCAACTATGACTTCCTCAGGCCTCTGCTCAAGCATCACCTTTCCAGAGAGGCCTTCCCTGAACATCACATCTGACCTCCTGTCCTCCCTACTCTACTCATTAGCATCTGTGCCAGTCTTCCAGAGGTTCCCTCTTAGCACCAAACTCGGCTACCATGGCCCTGCTCTGACAAAGGCACCTCTCCCCTTTGCCACAGGGCACCATGTCAGGCTCCACCAGTAGAGGGCGTGGGAAGGACACCGGAGGATTGGTTCTGTGTCTCTCTTAGAAGCACCTCCCTGTGGACTGCTTATTCCTACCCCACACCCAGGGCAACTCTCCTGGCACATCACCCCCAGGGGCAGATTTCCAGTGACTTCCATGGCAGGGCACCTTCCATACACGGCCTTCTCTGGCACCATGGAGGGCGGCCTCCTAGTGAGTCCCTCCTATACACAGTCTCAGGGAAAACTGCACCCCATGGGCCCTGCGGGCTGGATCCCAGTCCTAGGGAGTGGGAGCCCCTCTTCTTGATTTGTTGCTTTCGTGAGTGTCTGGCTCAGCCTTTGGGGTGGTGGCTGCTCCCAGACCTGCATTCCTTTAGGAGTCAATAATACCTTATTGTAGCTAATAGATCTATATTAAATTTTCCCTATTAAAATCTCTGGGTAGTTTGTTTTCTGATGGAATCCTGACTGACATGGCCACAGAATGCAAGCAAAGACTTTGCTGTACTAAAGACTCTGTTTATACTTACCAATTTGTTTGCTGTTGTGTGCTTGACATGTTAGAGGCATGTGAAAAATCTTGGTAGATAGGTGGGTAAGAAGGAAGGAAGGGAGGGAGGGGGAAGAAAGGGTAGAAAAGAGGAGAAGAGGGAAGATGGATGGATGGCATGGTTGGATGGTGACCCTCCAACTCCACGTGGCATCACATGCTTCACAGCAGGGCCTGGTGGGTAGTAAGCACTCATGAAATAGTCATTAATGTCTTTGAAGACCTCCTTTGATGTCTATGTAACCACTCCGGTCCTTCCATCCACTACTTGGAATATTGAAATGTCTTACTATCAAGTGCCAGAGCCTGACATTGGGCCTGCCCCGTAACTCGCTTAAAGAACAGCAACAACAACGTGAGCAGAGACAGAAAGAGGAAAGAAAGCATCCTGGGACCAAATCTGGAACTTCTGCTGCTTGTTTTTTTTCTGATGATCAAAACGGAATGGAAACAATCTGCCGCACCTACACTGTGGTATAGCTAGTTTCCTGCTCACCGACGTTCTTCCCCTTTCCCTTTGATTGGAGAGCCTTGTCTGGGTCAGCACCGAATTTCTGGTGTGAACGCTCTCTTTCCCATTCTACAAAAAGACCTACCAGTAGGCTGTGAGATGAGCATTTCACGAAAGCATAAAATGAGCCTGATAATTAAAATGCTCAGCAATTAGAGTAATGAACTACACTCCAATCTCCTGAGTTAATTTCATAACCTCAGAAAATTATAAAGAAAAACTATTTGGAGATTAGAAACCTCTAAAGGATATTTTTTTTCTTGTTGACTCATCTATCATGTTTCACTTTGCTTACAATTTCATTCTCCTTCAATTGTTTTTCTTCTGTGGCCCCGTTGCTTTGGAATCATACTGGCCATCCTCATCTGCTCACAAAATAAACCAGGAAGAAAGCTACAAAATCCCAAAGCCAAGAATTACGATTAGCTTAGTAAAACACATAATAAGAATATAATACAGCTAATGAAAGAGCACAAGGGTATTTAATACCAAACCCCTGATGTAAATAACAATTGTCTATTTCAATTACTGTTTTTACCTCAAATTCCAAACAGTGCTAGAAGAAATTAGCACAGTAGAAACTCATGGTGCTAAAAAGCAGCTATGAACCGAAAGAAAACGAGAATAAAAAGGCATCTGAGTGTCAAAATGGATGTGGCTTTCTTCAAAGGAGACACACAAATGGCAAATAAGCACACGAGACGATGTGTTCAACATCATTAGTCATTACAGAAATGCAAATCACAATCACAATGAGATATAACTTCAATTCACGTTAATAGAAGGGCTATCATAAAAAAAAAAAAAAAAGGGAAACTAACAAGCTTTGGTGAGGGTGTGAAGAATGACATATTGCTGGTGGGAATATAAAATGGTACCAGTGTTGTGGAAAACAGTTTGGCAGCTTCTCAAAAGGTTAAGCCTACAACTATCACGTGACCCAGAAATTTCATTCCTACGTATACATCCAGAAGAACTGAAAGCAGAGACTCAAACAGATATTGGCACACTGACATTAATAGTGACATTAGTCACAAGAGGCAAAGGGTGGAAGCAATCCAAGTAGCCACCGGCAGATGAATAGATTAACAAAATGTGGTATAAGTACATACGATAGAATTCTATCCAGCCATAAAAAGAATGCAATTTTGATAATATGTTACTACAATGATAGACCTTAAAACATTGTGTGTAATGGGGGTGCCTGGGTGGCTCAATCGGTTAAGTGTCTGCCTTTGGCTCAGGTCATGATCCCAGGGTCTTGATCTCAGGTCATGATCTCAGGGTCTTGGGATGAGCCCGCATCAGGTTCCATGCATGGAGGGGAGTCTGCTTTTCTTTCTCCTCCTCTCATTCCTGCTCTCAAACTGTCTCTCAAATAAATACATAAAATCTTCAAAAAAAAAAAAAACCCAAACATTATGTATAATGAAATAAAACAGACACAGAAGGACAATATTGTATGATTCCACTTACAGGAGATACCTGGAATAGGCAAATGCCTAAAAGCAAAAGGATGGAGGAGGTAAGCGGAGAAGGGAGAGCAAGTTCTTGGCCAATGGGCACAGAGTCTACATTTGAGGTGATAAAAAAGGCTCTGTGAATAGATAGTGGTTATGTGACACTGTGATTAAAATTGATGCCACTGACATATACATTTAAAATGGGTAAAATTAGATTTTTGTATTATTTATCTTTTACCACCACAACAAAACAACGGATGCCCATGCACAAGCACTGAAATCTACGTATAGTCTCATAAAAGAGCTTGCCAGACTCTTGCTCTGGGCCTGTTTACTCTGATTTTACAAAGAACTCTAACAAACTTGATTGATTTGATGCCTCATCTAACAATTTTGGAGATAGCTCACTCACAAGGCCTCTGCATGTTTTTGTAAGGTTGGCATATGGCTGGGAGGGAGGAAGAAGAGCAGGGCTTTCTGCCAGTCCTGAGTGATTCAAGATTATCTGATGGAATCCTTTTTAGAATAGCCTGGGAAACAGCCTTTTTAGAACAGCCTGGAAATAGCCTGGGGCAAGGCATGTAGCCTGTCTAATCTCCTGCACCTGGCATGTAGAGGCTGACCCGGATAGCACCCATCCCATCAACTGTCAGGGGACGGGGTGCATACACGAGTGTGTGTGTGTATATGTGCACGGGCACACACACACACACACACACACACACACACACACACACACGGCAACCTCTTGGCCTCAGTAGTATCCACCATGGAAAGGCTTGAAACAAAAAATCCCAGAGATGTGAAATGTCTGAACAACAACAGCAAAGAAAAAAATAATCTCCAACTGGTGACCAGCAGAGAGCTCCATGCAGACTAGAATAGAAATAAAAAAGCCGAGGAAGAGCAGCAGGACGGATGGGAGAGGCAGGTCAGGCAAAAGGCAGTGCTGGGGGGGTGGGATCTCCACAGCTGGTGCAGGTGAGCCCCTAGGCCCGGCCAGCAGGGGGGCACAGCAGGAGCATTCAGAGTGGCGGCCAGGGCAGGGGTTAGCGCAGGACCCGCGGCTCCACCTCACCCAGAAGCTTGTGAGAAATGCACGTTTCTCCTGGAGGGGGTGATTTTCGCCTCTGGCTTCTCTCCCTGTCAGTCTCTTCTTGGTCCAACCGCCAGCGTGAATTCACGAAAGCTCTCCTCTGCGTGATCCAACTCTTCCTTAGAAACTTCGGTGTTTGTGCATCTCGGTAAACAGGTATCTATGCCCTAATGGCACAACTGCAATATTTAAACAATTGCATTTGTGAAAGTGAATTCTTTAAGAATGCTGCTATGCCCACAGCAATAAATCTCAGCTACAAGCAACAACAGCAGGAGGTCGGCCACGTATGGAGTGGTCGCCACTGTGCTCAGCACTCTGCAGACATCACCTCATCGAATCCTCACGACCTCCCCAGGTAGGTACCAGCCTTGCCCCCATTTTGCAGTTGGGGGCACTGAGGCTTAGAGATACTCAAGTAGCTTGTCCGAGGTTACTGCTGGTAACACGGAGGAGCCAGGAATCCAAACAGGCAGCACGGCTCCTGAAACCACCCTGCTACCCACACGTGACTGGGTAAATGGGGGAAGGATGGGAGGAAAGAATGTCAGAGCCAGAGGAAGGAGGGATGAGGATCCAGCTTCTGGAGACGGAGGTGACTGGTTTATGATCCTCTAAACCCACCCCAGAAGAGGCATCTCCCCACAAGAATGAATTCCCTTCCACCGAGAGGACAGGAAGGCCTGCCAAGTGGGGCTGGAGGAGCAGGCATCTGGGGTCAAGCTTCCAGAGAAATCGGGACTTGCCAAGTTCTGATATGCTGACTGAAAGGCAATGCTGGCTGGGCTGGGGAGGCGGCCCCCCTCCCCACGGAAACAACTCTTTTTGGCAGGAACATGGAGCTATCTAACAACACCCAGCCTCGTTTCAAAACGGGCTAGGGCCGGAAGACGGGAAACAATATGGCACCCCATAAAGTGCTGAGTGCAGGAGAAGCACAGTGACTTATCAGCAAAGACGGTGAAATGATTTTTATCCTGGAGCACCAGCTGATCCTCCTCACCGTGCCACTTCTGGACCCTCTGGAGCAACTATTTCACATATCCTGTGCAGCTGGTGCCACTCCAAGCACGATCTGGGCAGAGGCCCAAACATACATCCCAGCCCACAGTGGGTAGAAGGCAGAGGGAGAGAAGGGCTTCCCTGGCTCACAGGTGGCAAAGGAAACAGACGAGAGCCTCGGGGTGCTGGGGTCTGCACCATCCCATGTAGACCACCAAGCACTCTGCAGGACTATCAGGAAGAGGAGAGAGAGCTCTGCTGTGCTAACAAAGAAGACTTGGATGTGTCATAACTGAGGACTGGAGAAATTAGTCAAAATCAGATGGGTTTAGACAATCATCCAAAGAACAGAGACAAAATGCACGGGTAGCACAGAACAACTTTGTTGAACAAACACTTAGTAAGTACCTACTCTGGGCAGGGCTTAGGGCTGGGCGCTGCAGACACAGTCAGTGGTGACCGCGACAAGGCTTTGCTTCAAAGGCAGCAACTGGGCAATGATCAATGCTCTGGGAGTCAGAGGAACAGGGGCTGGGAAATTTGGAACAGAGACTTCTCATATTGTACATAAAAGAGCTCATGTCTGTCTTCCTGAACCAGATGCCAGATGTCTCTTTGGATTAAGAACCCCTCAAGGCCCAGAGCCGTGCCTCGGCCACTGCCTCATGCGATGGCAAGTATTCGGCGAGTGTTGGTTGGGCTGAACAGAAATGAGTAAATGTTAAAATAAACACAGGAGGGTCAAAGAAGAAATCCCATGGGAAATCTTTTGAATGACTGAGAATGAAAACAGAGCATCCCAACACTGATGGGATGCTGCGAAGGCAGTACTTCGAAGGAAATGTGTCACTTTGTAATACGTGTAGCAGTGATGCCGGGTGACCGGTGGCTTTCTGGCTCTAGACTATGAGGCCTTCAGATGGAGGGACTAGTTGTTTTTTTTTTTTTCCCCCCAAATTCAGCTTCATGTCCTCAGAGCCTAGACTAGCACTTGGCACAGAGTAGATGCTCGGGAAATAAGCCCTTCGGTGGAATGGAAAAGTCTGCGCGTTTCCCAGATGGCATACTCAATGGTGCTTATACGTTTGCAGAGCTATTGCTCACCTGGTCCCCCCCACCTGGAAAACCCTTCCCGCCCTTTGTTGTTGTTGCTGTTGTTTGTGATAGCTTCAGCCTTCAATAGCACCTCACGTTTAAGAAGTGGAGTGCAGCCCACTGGGTCCCTCACAAGTATCATCTCATTTTATCTGCATGACAAGCAGCACTAATATGATCCCCCAGAAACATAAGAGTACTTGCTTGTTGTGCAGATATAGAAACTGATACAGAAACCAGGGCCCAGAGAGGTTAAGCAACTTGTCCCACATCACACAGCTGGGAAGTAGTAGAATCAGAATTTGAAACCAGACAATACGAATCCAGAGCTGCTGTTCTCAACCACAGTGGGTTACTGCCTCCCACTCAGGTGAAGAGTAAGCTCCAACAGATAGTTTTCCTGGTAAACTACCCCTCCCCTGTGCTCTGTGAACACCCTGTGACTCTTGTTATTACTGCACTGCCACTCCCACAGGGTCGGTGGTCTGCTGCCTGAGGCTCTGAGTTTCTCATGACAGGGGCTGGGTCGCGTTGTCTTTGAGGCCTCACCAGAGGTTTAATGCACAGGGGATACCCAGTTACCGTCTGCTCAGCCCAGCTGGAGGTGGGGGTGGAGGTGAACAGCTTTTCTGAAGCTATAACTTACAGGCGAGTCACCTGGAGATTTTGTTAAAATGCAGATTCTGACTCAGCAGGTCTGGGGTCAGCTCGAGGTTCTGCATTTCCAGGGGTGCTGGAACATGCCTGAGCACCCATGGGGGAGGTGGCGGGGCAGTGACAGAGCTGCCTTTGGCTCTCGAACGAAAAATTCCTGACTGTGATCTCGGGCAAATCAATTCACTACTCTTGGCCTCGGTTTCCTGATTTATAAAATGACAACAACTGGACCTACCTTACAATTACCGTCGGGGTTAAATCAGAAAACTTGAGAGAAAAGGCCAGCATAGTTCTGAGACCAAAGAGAAGTCAAATTTCTTTAATCTGAGAAATTCTCTTGCTATGTATTTGACTCATCCTCTTTGCAGGAATTTCTTGAATCTCTCCCTAGACTGTCTTTCATGTCCCATGTGACACCCGTACATACACAGGCACGTGCACATATACACACAAAAATGAAGCAGTAGTGACCCCATTTCAGGTCGGCCTACCCTGGGCTGGCTTTAGGGCACGAATCCTTTCCCTAACTCATACACAGTTCTCTTTCTCCTCATACCGAGGGGGTAGATACCTCAATCCAACAAGGAATGAACGATTTTGAAGACGGCTTTGGGCCACAAACAAGAGGCTGCGATGCCACAAAATCCAAATCCAAGGAGGTCATCAGGATTTCTCGTTAAAGACTAATTGGGAGTGACCCAGATGTCAGGAGGAACCCAAGTGTGTCAAGCCATCAGCTGTTCCAAACAAACCAATCTCAGCTAGACTGGTGGGAGTCCTGAGGTCAAGAACTGCGAGCCCACCACAAACCACAGAGAAAGTCCTGGGGTAGCTGAGTGGAGAAGAAAAGCAACAGACCGACCACAGATTCAGCCAACACATTTCTCCCCGGTGACAAGAGGCATGTTTGTTGGTCCCGGAGCTGAGAGAGGGCATTCGACAAGTAAACCAAACTAGAGAAAAATGTACACGCTAAAGGGTTCGCCCTGAAGACTCATTGTGTCTTTCAAATTTGTGGGGAAATGGGCCGAGAAAATGCAAACAGATTAGGAAAGACAAGCATATCAAACTTGTTAAAGGCTTTTCTTTCTGATCCGTTCTGCTAATGGCTTACTGCAAACTGAGTCTGGACATGATAAGCCCCTTCTCGCCCACCTGGAGTGGCAATGTAATAAAAACCGTTGAAAACCTTTTTGGAACAGAAAAGACATGTAACAATTGTTATAAGAACAGAACAAGAAATAACCCCATGCTATCACTAGCCCATCATATTCCCCAAGCCGACAAGGTACCGTGCCTCCCAGAGTCTTGGGGACCATGCCAGGCAGGTACCGGGCCCTGCAACCGGGAGCTTGAGAAGAGCTGTCTGACCCTAAATCCAGAGTCGTGGCTCTTGGCCAAACACTAGGGCAAGTATTTGTTGTTGGAGGGAAATGCAGACATAAGACCCCAGTCCACTGTGGGTGTCTCCTCCTAACTGTGAGATTAAATGAGTGGTGTATTAGACTGAAAATGTCCCCTGAAAGATGTCCATGTCCTAATCCCCGGAACCAAAGAATATGATGCTTCACATGGCATAAGGGATTTTGTAGATGGGGTAAAGTTAAAGATCTTAAAGTGCACAGATTAGTCTGATTTATCCAGGTGGGTCCAATGTGATCACAAGTTCAGACCCTGGCTTTGTCTGCAGAAAGAGCTTTTCCTTTCTTTTTTTGAAAAAGAAAAATGCAGATCTGGAAAGAAGATTCTCTCCCAAAACTTGAAAACAAAATCTTCAAATCGTTAGTGGTGCAAATACAGCAAACAAGATATAGCCTCTTTACGGCAACTGTCAATGTCTTCTATACATCAACATCCTTGACTCTCAACAACATCCTGAGTATATGCTATCGCCTCTTTTATCAATAGGTTCAGAATCACACAGTGAAGAGAAGAGGGAGGATTTGAACCAAGGCGAGAGCTCTTAAGTCCATGCTGTAGGGCAGGGAAAGGCAAGATAAGAAGGGAGAGCCATGGCAGATGTGTTCTGAGGAGATGGTGCTTAGAATGGTGTTGACAAGTCAAAAGATATTGACATCACAACTGAAGCACACTTAGGGGAAGCCTGTTTCTGATCTGAGGCAAGAACTAAACTACAGGTGATCATAGCTGGCTCACAGACCCCATAGCTCATAATTTTAGTGAGACGTTTATTCCTTTTGTCTTGTTCAATCCTTCCGATTGAAGAGAATCTTGGTTTGGTTTATCTTCAATGCCTCTCTGCAAATCACTCAACTACCATTTACAAGAAGAGGCTTAGCATCTTTTCTGGTAATAAAGCTACTTGGAATTGATACTATTTCCATGGTATGTAATTTTACCCTCAACTATTTTCAGCCAATCATATTGGTTTTCCCTTTATGATGGATAGAAAATTTCCTTTTAAAACAAAGCTAATGAAATTATGGATTGACTTAAAGACACATTGTAATATTAATTAAATATTAATGGATTCAAGTGTTAATTACATAATAACAGGGATCTCTGTGAAGGTGAGCAAAGAGGACAGGAGTTAGGAACAGAGCAGCCTGCCCCATACAGCAGAGGGTCAGCCATGACTGGGGTCACTGATGGCTGTGAAGTTATAAATGTTTCTCTTCCCAAATGCCTTAAAGACCAGATGACAGGCTGGCATTTGAGAGGCAAGGAGAAGGCCTCTGGGGCTGCCACAGAGACCAACACCTACCTCCTCATCCACAGGTTGTATGTCTGCCCCATACTGCTTATACTTTCTCCCTTTACCAGTCACACTTTAGAACTCACAATACTGGTAATCTGGAGTCATCAAAGTTGCACGATGTGCTCTGTTTGGGAAGGCAGGGAACCAGGTGGTACATTTTAGGAAGACATACGCTAAACAAATTTACATATTTATAATATGGCCCTTTGAAAGAATTAGCCCAACTCTTTGTTAAACGGTTAAACATCAACAATCTATGAAATGTAGCAGTCCCACAAGCTCATGCAGCCAGAGTTCTGGATGGTTTTGGCCATACTGCACATCATACTGATTAGGGAAGAGGTCTAGAAGCAATGGATGCTGTCTGATAAAATCACATTCACCAGAGCAAATCTCAGTCTAAATATGTGTATGGAAGAGATCTCAGATTCAACTCATTTTTCATGTACTTGGAACTAAGTGGTGCTGAATAAATAGTCAATAATTTGGACCCTGTACAGACAGCTAAAGTTTAGTTTTTCCAATTGTATTAGTTATATGCTGCTGCATAACACGTTATCCCAAAACTAAGTGGCTGAAACAATCATAAACATTTACTGTCTCACACAGTTCTGTTGGTCAGAAATTTGGAAGTTCAGTTTGGTGGTTCTTGGCTCAGGGTCTCAAACGTAGCTTACGTCAAGATTACAGCCAGGTCTGCAATCATCTGAAGGCTTGGCTAGGGCTAGAGAATCAGCTTCTGGGATAATCCTCACACAGCTATTGGCAGGAGGCCCTCGATTCCCCTCCACAGGGCTGCTTGAGCATCCATACAACATGGCAGCCGGCTTCTCCCAGAGTTAGTGATCCCAGGCAGAGCCAGGCAGAAGCTTCAAGGTCTTTTATGGCCTCGCCTTGGAAGCTACATGCTGATTTCTGCCACAATCTGCTGGTTATACAGAGAGGCCAGGAGCATTCACTGTAGAAGAGTACACTGTGTACACAGTGTAGACGAGTACCATTCAGTGTAGAAGAATCACTGGGGCCACATTCCAGAGCCTATATTTGATCCTGGTCCACTACTTTCAAGCTACGAACAGCAATTGCTTAACTGCGGTTTCATGGAAGAGTGAATTAGCAAACAGGGTAAAAATGAGGGTCATGAACGATTCTCAGATTTACCCTTTCACACAAAGGGCCAATAACTAACTCAACTCCCATGGGATTATTAAGGTGAAGCACTCTCAGAAGCTTAAAAATAACCCCTCCCCCAACTTTTCTCTTGGGCTTGACAGTCTGTTTTGGCTAAAGCTCATCTCGTTATGATCTAAGGTAAACTAGTGCCCAACTAATCTTTTTTTAGAATTCCAGACTGAGTAAACTTCAGAGCTTCCTGAATAATGTCTGAGAGTCCTATGGAGTTCTGGGCTTTCTCAACTGCCTTTGCTCTCGCTCCCAGAATTGCTCATCTTACAGACTTTTCTTTGTTCCAAATTCATTAATAAACTGAGTCTTAGACATGAACGAGATTGTCCACAAACATGACATCTGCTTGGCACTGTCGCCACGGGGCCCAACTGGAGAAAGAGGAAGAGCACACATGCCTAAGGTCCTTGTTCGTCAAGGTGGTTTATACCAGATGTTCACATTTCCTCCATACCCTGCCCCTGGGGCATGTACTCTGCCCTTCCAAGCTCTACCAGTCTTCCCTTCTGTAGACAGAGGGCTGAGCATGGGATGAGTCCTGAGACTTCTTTCTCATGCCCAAGATTTCATACGTGAGGCCCTCTCCTCCCACCTAGATTTTGTCATGCAATTGAAAAGCCACTGCTTCTTGCAGGTGCATGATATGCCAGAAATCTGCTATTCTTGGCACGTGTTTCTCTCATCATGGAGTCCTGAGAGCAATCCTGTGGTGTTGTAATCATTATTAATATGACTAATAGAGAGAGAAGAAGAGACCTGGGGAAGTGACTTGAGGTCTTGAGGCTATGAAATTCTGGGGTTGGGACCGGAACCAGGTATGTGTTGGCAGTTTTCCTCACATTCTTTATTGGGGACAACATGGAACCCATTTAACGACTGTCACTGACCAGTCTGAATGGACACACTAGTCATGCCCCTGGGGTAGGTCTCTCTTCCATGAAACCAGGTATTACTCCTTCAGGTGATGAATCACTCAGCAATCCCAGTGGTCCATGGGCATTCAAGAGGTTTGGGGCAGGACTACTAATTAAACAGGACTGGAATCTGATATTCTAACACCAGCATGGCCACTGTCATAGGTGCTGGCTAAAGAATGCCCCTGTTCTTTCCACATTATCTTGCAGCCTTAAAATGATTAGTATTGCAAGGCCCCATCATCCCAGTATAGAAGGACATGGCCTCAAGGAACAAGGACAAGTCCTGCTTTATCCAAACCCAGGGTGGTGGGCCACCCACTGTGTTCTTTATCACCTTTGGCAAATGTCTAAGACTCTCTCCTCAAACTCCTAGGATTAGGTCCTTTGAAGAGAGGCCCTTTTTTTGCTTGTGTTTTCTTGGATAGTACAAATGGGGAGCTCTTTCTGGAAAGCAACCCTCTGTGGGCACGGCAACCTCACCCCTGCAGCCAAGGGACACAGCACAGACTGTGGGTGGGTTATTACTGGTTGGCTGAGTTAGTACAGCTCCCAGTCATGATTGTTCACTCTACAAAAGGACCTGAGAGGTCTTCTCATTCAGATCTGCCAAGCTCAGAGGCCCTCGTGATGAGGGACAAGATCTTTTCTCTCATTCCAGAAAATATAACCAAAACAGTGCATTTATTTGTGTCAAGCCTGTGCTCACTAATTAAAATGTCCAGTCTCCATGGTTTTATATGTAATTAAAGGATCCATAAGTAGAAATAAGCCAGGCAGGAAAGAGAGAGAGAGAGAAAAAAAAAAGTTGAAGTCATAATAACTGAGAGGAGAATGGCAGTAGCTGGGGGCTGGGAAAATGGGGAGATGTAGGTCAAAGGGTAAAAATTTCAGTTATAGGATGAATCCATCCTAGCGATCTAATGTGCACTATGGTGACTACAGTTAATAATTGTATTTTATACTTGAAATTTGCTAAAAGAGGAGACCTCAAGTTTTCTCACCATTAAAAAAACAAAACAGTTAACTGAGGTGACAAGTATGCTAATTAACTTGCTGTGGTAATCATTTAAATGTACACGTGCATCAAATTGTCATGCACACATAAATATATGCAATTTCATTTTTTGATTCTACCTCATAAAGCTGGGTGGGGAAAGAAATAAAGGGCAAGCAAAGGGAAGTTGCTTTAAAAAAATCCAAAGGCTGTGGTGCCTCCCTTTGGCCCAGGGCGTAATCCTGGAGTCCCGGGATCCAGTCCCATGTCGGGCTCCCTGCATGGAGCCTGCTTCTCCCTCTCCCTGTGTCTCTGCCTCTCTCTCTCTCTCTCTCTCATGAATGAATGAATAAATAAATAAATAAATAAATAAATAAATAAATAAATAAATAAAATCTTTAAAGAAAATAAAAATAAAAGATAAAAATAAATTAAAAAAATCCAACAGCTGCTACCCCTGGTTGATAAATAAGAAAATGTTTTTTATTTAATAAATACCACTTATTTGTAGAGAAAACAAACAAACTTAAGAACATGGAATCCAAGAAGGGACTGAAAGACACTGGTATGTGCAATGAGAACACTGACTTTCATATTCCATGCCGGCTTCTTCAAAATAGCAGTCTAAGAAGTCTCAATGACTAGGTCATTCATTCATTCCTCCATTCAATAAACACAAAATGGGGGCACATAAACTTGCACTCTAATCTCAGGCTTTCTGAAATCAGCCTGATGTATGGATTCTTCCCTGAAAATTCATGGAGAACTCATCAGATGAAGGAAGCCCAAATGTTGGGAAGGGAAGGGATCCCCTTGGACCTTCATATCCAGCAAATGGATACAGGGAAGACGGTTTCTCCAGAGGCCAAGTCCTCTAGAGGAAAAAACTGCCACAGAGCAAAAGAGAAATGCCTGGCCAAATCCATTTATAATCACAATCTAATAATGCTTAACAATGCCCTATGGGATAAGCCTAAAGAAAATTATGGGAGTAATTACAAGGGTTCACATTAGTGATAATTTAATAATCATCCTCCTTGGCATATCTCTCTTCTTGAGATGGATAAGTTGGATTGCATTAGACAGATTTCTTCTCTGCCTGCCACTTATAAACCATGTGACCTTGGAAAAGTCCCTTCAATTCTAGGCTTTCTTACATTTTTATCATCTGTAAGAAGCAGGATATAATGCAGTGAAATTCTACAATAGCACTTGCTGTGATAAAGACACTTGAGAAGAATCTTGAGCAATAGAGGTGGATGGTCCCCCTGACCCCAATATTCCTTCTGCTCATTCTCTCTCCATCTGGCTGCTGAAATGAGATTCCTATGAGGTTCTGGAATCGTTGCTACCATCCTGGAAGAACCAGATGATCAAAGGGCCCAGAATTATTCCCGCTGATTTTTAAGCTGGAGTGTGCAATTGGGTGCCTCCAGGTGGCATCAAGCCAAGCTGGGACCAGGATGGATTTGGATCAGAAAGCCTGACTCCTGGAATTTCTGGCCTGTGAGCCCATTTCAATACTTATGTGACTGAATTTACTGAATGCCACATATCTCATAAATTGTCATTGAAGATTAAATAAGGTAACGCATATACAACCCTTAGCACATAGTAAGTGTTCCATAAATGTTAACTAAAATGGTTACTATCATGAGACAACGGAAAGGCAAATATGTTTACCTTATAGATTTTCATCATGATTTAGGAGTGGGTTTAAAAATCTGTTGTGTCTGTTAACTAAATTACATTAGAACTAAAACAGTCTTGTTTTTTTCTTTTTTTTTTTAAATTTTTTTTTTTTTTTTTTTTTTTTATGATAGTCACACACAGAGAGAGAGAGAGAGAGAGAGAGGCAGAGACACAGGCAGAGGGAGAAGCAGGCTCCATGCACCGGGAGCCCGACGTGGGATTCGATCCCGGGTCTCCAGGATCACGCCCTGGGCCAAAGGCAGGCGCCAAACCGCTGCGCCACCCAGGGATCCCTAAAACAGTCTTGTTTTAATCTGATATTCTCCTGCCCTTCTGTGAAAACTATTAAAAATAACATGTATCAAGACTTCAAGCCACTCAACTACTTAGAGGTATATTTTCAGTTATGGGTCCCTCAAGAGCAGATGTTGTACAAAAATGGAGGACTTCTCTACTAATGGAGACAACTAATTGGCAACACTCGGTCTTCATGCGTTCTAAGTAATCAAAATCAGAATTTTGCATTCATTTTTCTTGAGTGGATTCAGTGTTCACGTTTGCCCTCAGCTTCTCCTCTCCTCCTCTTCTTCTCCTCTTCTTTCTTTTTTTAAAAGAAAAATGTTGATTTTCTTCAGATATTGGAACAGCCCACTGCCACATAGTGGCAGCAGAGATGAGGGCCAATCAGGGTTATTCCTGTTCATCTGGGGGACTACTTTGCCTCTAGTCTTAATCTAAAATATGTTCATTTCTTTCTTTTCCTGTCTTTTCTCTTTTTTCTTTTTGTCTTCCTCCTCTCCCACCCCTCTCATTTCAATCCCATGGGAGATTGGTGTGCTGGTAAGGAACTAAGCCTATATATTTTTTAACGTTTTGCAGAAAGGGCTTCCTTAACTTATAATTTAATATCACACCTATTTCTACTCTAGGTAAATACAAGGCAGGCATGACTGATAAAATAATGTCCTTTAGTAAACTCTATTCTAGGATACTGTATCATTACCTATATATATATATATATATATATATATATATATATATATGTATATTTTTATACCTATATATATAGGTATAAAATATATATATGTATATATTTATATGTATATAAATAATGTATATAAATATATGTATATTTATATACATATAAAAATATGTATATAAATATACATTTTATATGTATATATAAAATATATATATAGGTATATATTTATATATATTTATAGGTATAAAAAATATATATATATATATCTTTTTTTTAATAAATAAGGGTTTACCTAATAAATTCTTAGAATTACGTTCCAGGATAGAAGTTTGTTACTATACATCCATGTTTCTTTGTATTAGTTGAGGAGAACTTTTGTTTTAAAAGCTCCCAAGAAACCCAGTTGGATTTGATGCTGGTTGATAAAAATAATTTAAAATGTACCTCATTTTTTTCAGTTCTAATCAGTTTCTCGTAGGTTGTTCAAAACATAGAATAAATATGTCCAATAGTCATTTTTGAGTCACTTGAAACCTACTTTGCAGGAAAGTGTGGTACTCACTGTTTGAAGTGGGGCTGGGCTTTCTTCACTTGTCCAAGTCAACTGGCCCCTCTGGTCCCGATGGGACTTTTCTCCTTGGGTCGCACTACTAGGGGTCCTGGTGACACCCACCTCTCAACAGCCCTTAGCAGCGATGGAACAGTGATAGAATTTTGTGTTTGGCATTTGGGTCCTTCAGATGAGCTGCATCTTGGGGAGGGATTAAGTGGAAATCACCCAGCAGCCCATCTGGGCTGTGGCTTTTCTTTCTCTTTGGGTAAAGCTGCCACTGAACCATAGAGAGACTTGAACCATCCTAGAGGAATTGCTAATTTTCTCTTTTGTTTCTTTTCTTCCTTCTTGATGTTAAGACACAGAAAGGCCTCTTAGAAATGCTTTCCACATGCTGTCTTATTTCTCTCTTGATTTGGCCCATTATGATCTGTTTACCACTACAGGAAAGAAAATAAAGGGAAGGGGCCACCTTTGTCACTCTGCCCAAAGCATTTGACTTGTAAACAGCGCGGACTTTCCAAAAGGTTGCTTGCTGGTCTTCCAACTATTTTGAGGACCCTCAAAGTGCAGAGAGTCAAACTTGGTATTAAATAACCACCCAGGATGTGGCTGTCAACTTGAGGTGTTAAGAGGCAAGGTTTATTTAAAAACCTGGTTAAATATGGGGAGTACAGTTACAATCCAGGCTGCCCGAGACTCCAACACCCAATTGGATGTTGATGCAGGCAGTCTATCTGGTCCATTTTCACAGATGTATAATATGCTACACCTGTTTCAGGATCTGCAGCGAAAGTTTCCTCCTTAGCCCTTTCTCACCTAGACCAGCAAACACTTCCTTTAGCCCAACCTGTGCTTCATTATCATCCATGGATGTATTCCACACCTTCATTTTTATCCCATGAATATAAAATACATTATTTTAAAAACATTTTAGATATTTTGTATATATTTTTAACTATTATACATACTCCTAGTGTTGGGGGGAAAACAACAAGAAACGTTAAGTATTTTGTTATGATTTAACATTCTACCGCCAGAATCCCAAACTCAACTTTGAGTGATTTTTGTTTTTTTCTTTCTCTTTCTTTCCTCTTTTTTTAAAGCTTGAAAAAACAATTTTAATTCAATGGGCTGTGTGGAGGTTGTCTTTAAAAACAAAAACAAAAACAAAAACAAAAACACCCAGGGGATCCCTGGGTGGCTCAGCAGTTTAGCACCTTCGGCCCAGGGCATAGTCCTGGAGACCCGGAATCGAGTCCCACGTCGGGCTCCCTGCATGGAGCCTGCTTCTCCCTCTGCCTGTGTCTCTGCCTCTCTCTATCTCTCTCTCTCTGTGTCTCTCATGAATAAATTAAAAAAAGAAAAATCTTTAAAAAAATAAAAAAAAAAACATTTCAATGTTTCTCATTTAAACTCTCTTAAAAATTCCAGTCCCCCCTCCACCCCTTCTTTCTTTTTAGGGCAGAGGCTTTAACTTTTCTGGGTTTCTGTTTCATCATCTGCAAAACAGGGAGACTATCTGTTTTGCCAGGAGCCGTAAGGATTTAAAGATAATATACATTCGATGCCTACCTAACATGTAGAGGGCAGTTACCCAAGGAGAGGGGCTGTTTTGCACTTACTTACCCATGCAGGCAGGGACGGCCTGGGCCGCCACACCTTTAGTCCGCCCACCCCACAGGGCCTCAAACACACCTAAGCTGTGTGATCAGCAATTGATAATTTTAGAATGCACTTGGCTAATTTCTCGGATCCCACTGCTACAAATAGTCCCCGGTTTCGCCCAGGTTCAAAGTTCACGACGGCCTAGGGGCATAAAGATGAATTATTTGATTCCAAGAAGAAACAGGAGACTGTGTGTCAGGCTGCTTTGCAAATCAATTCACCTCCCCTCCTCCAAAGATGCTCCTTCCTACTGAAGATATACGGCTTTACAAGGATTTTGGCAGCATGCGTGTTTGCCATGTCAGAGGGCAAGGTGCATGCAGATGTAATATCACCGAGCGGTGTAATCCGAGCGTGCATGAAACATAACTGCGGAGGGCACGCCTCCACCCCGAGGGAACTCTCTGCCACGGGCCCTGACAGCGCCTCAAATAAGCACCTTACCTAATCTCCCTTGTTGATTCCTATCTGCGCCCAGTGATTTCATGCAGCTGCCATCTGCTCACCGGTTAGGGCATGTTGATCGTGGCTGCGCTGTAATTAGAGCCGGGGTCTCGGATGGTAACGTAGACTGTCGGCCTGTTGCCGAGATGGGGCAAGATCCTAATGAGACTAGAGGGAGGGAGCCAAAAGGTGAACTTTACAGCCAGCATGGCTGGGTTCTGCTTCTCCTATGTTATTGAACTCTCTATCCCCAGGGCTTGATATGGAGGCATGCCCAGTAAGTGCTGGGGATAGACATGATTGAATGACTGCCCTCACACAACTAAGCACTTCCACCACGGGGCAGCTCTAATTGTTTGCATATCATCTTTGGGGCTATTTTATAGATATGTGTGATAAGCTGCTTGTAGGGTGTAGACAAAATTCATTCGTTCGTTCATCACATATGTATGGAGTGGCCACTCTGCCCAAGGCCTGGTGACCTTTGTATGTTGGGAGTTCAGCACACAGCCCAGGACACAGGGTGAGCTGGATACATGTCAGATGCAGGAATGAATAAAGCATGTCTGGGAAGGGTACAGCTGAGTCTGTGGAAAAATGAACTGTGTGAAAAGCAAAGCCTTCCGTCCTCCCCTTAGGGTCTGCAGAACCTAAGAGCTCTGACCAAGTTCAGCACTTCGGTGC
Source organism: Canis aureus (assembly GCF_053574225.1). Classification (NCBI taxonomy): domain Eukaryota; kingdom Metazoa; phylum Chordata; class Mammalia; order Carnivora; family Canidae; genus Canis; species Canis aureus. Next base: position 16,293,501 of record NC_135613.1, on the reverse strand, counting down.
GGATGGATTGAGAACTTCCTGGGCCACCTGTGCATCAAGGCTGCCCGGAAGGTGTGCTAATATGGCCACAGAGTCTCTGAGAACCGAGAGATGTTCAGTCTCAGAGGGACCCAAGAGATCAAGGACAAGCTCCTCTCTGACAGGTGGGGAAACTGAGGCCAACAGAAGGGTTGCAACTTATCCTCAATGATGGAAGGGGGTGAAGATAGAACCAGGACTAAGGGTTGGGGGGAGGCTGGGTGGTTCAGTTGGTTAAGCGTCTACCTTCAGTTCAGGTCATGATCCCAGGGTTGTGGGATTGAGGCCTGCATCGGGCTCCCTGCTCAGTGGAGAGCCTGCTTCTCCCTCTCCCTCTGCTGCTCCCCATGCTTATGTTCACTCTGTGTCAAATAAATAAATACAAATCTTAAAAAAATAAAAATAAAAAAGAACCAGGACTAGGATGTTGGGCATCTGCCGGCTGTGGCCACAGGACCTCCCTGTAAGCTACACAAGCTTATATACACTCTAGGGAAGAAGACACAGACAGAAAGGAAGAAACAAAGGTACAAATATTCAGAGAGTAGGAAGCACTCAGAAGAAAAAAAAAATAGAGTGGGGAAGGAGGAAGAGGGTTTGAATCTAATCGCACCATTTACTAGCTGGGTGATACAACTTGCTAAGCTTCTCTGAACTTCAAAGCTTCATTTGTACGCTAGGGGGTTTAATTATAGTACCTGTCTCATCTCATCTTATAAGATGCCAAGAACACAATCTGGAATATGTGAGCACTTAGTAAATGATGAGATGATGATAACTGTTACTGCTTTTACTTAGATAGAGTGGTCAGGGTAGGCCTCTGAGGAAGTGATATTTAAACTGAGCCAAAAGGATTAGAAAGAACCAGCCATGGCTTTTTCTGGGCAAAAATAGCAGTGTGTGCAAAGGCCCTGAGGCAAGCTGAAGCTTTGTGTGCCCAAGGAATACCAAGAAGACTAGTAGCTGGAGAGCATTTGGCAAGACTGTGCATCATGTGAAATAGTTTGAGAGGAAGGTAGGGTGTGTAGACCCTGATAGAGACTATGGACTTTTATTCTAAGTGGAATACAAAGTCACTGGAGGGTATACTACTCAGCAGATTGCTACGATATTGCTGCATAACCTACAATCTTCAGACCTCACTGATTCACAAGAATAAATATTTATTTTTCTAACCAACTAGTCTAGAGGTTAGTTGGGGTTTGGCTGATATTGACTGGGCTTGGCAGAACTTGGCTCCAAGCTGTCACTCAGGTGTCAGGTTTCCTGAATGTGCCTCACTCTGAGGCTCATGCTGTAGAGGTACAGGCTATGAGAGAAGTACAAGGGAGAACTTACTCATGCAAGCATATTTCACAACTCTGCTCATCGTGTTGGCTGATATCCCCTATGGGCCAGAGAATCATATGACCAAGGCCCCAAATCCAGGAGCAAGAAGGTCCACACCACCCACCATAAGGCCAAGGCAAGGGCAGTAATATACACTATTACTACATGGGCTGTGATTGGGCCAAAGATTTCATGCTACCCACAGGAAACTGGGTTGCCTTCCCCAGACACCTGCAGTGCCCATCAGGGTCAAGGCCTAGCGGATTTTCAACTGCCACTATTTCATGCCGTCTTCCCCTGGTCTCTGAGCACCAGCCTCACCCTGCCCTATTTTGGACCAAATTAGGTCAACTTCCTGATGGGCCTGGCTTTAATGAGCAGCCAAATCACCCAATCAGAAAGATGGCCCTTGACAAATCACATGCTGGCTTGTTCCACCTTAACAATGGTCTTTCCGTATCTTCTGGCTTTCTCAGAGTCAGCCCCCCCTGTGACTCTGGCTGGGAGAGGAGACACATTTGAGGCCTGCCCAGGAGTCTCCACAGGCCTGGCATAGGGTTTGGCCTAACAGTAGCTCAAGTTGGGGCTGGAAGGAGCAGGAGTGTTTGTTTTCCTTGGCAGAGCTCTGGCACATGCACATTCTTCACTGGGTTAAAATACAGTGTGCTTTTTCAAACTGGATGACCTATGTCCCCCGTTACATTTTATCTGCACTGTAGCCCCCCCACCCATCTTCAACTTCGGTCTTGGAACTATTTGAGGGGAAAGAAAGAGGAATAAGAAGAAGGGGAGGAGGCAGGGGGAGGAGAGGGGGAGGACGAAGGAAAAGTATATGAGAAGGGTGTGGCATTGAGGGGGTGGGTGTCTATGAAAATTTATGTGCTGAAAAGCAGCTGTAAAACGTTTAATGTTTCAATGAATGTTTTATGTTTACAATAAAAAATCTTTCAGCCAAGAAGGCCTTTAAAATGCTACATTTCCAAGCAGATCCAGGGAAAAGAGTCAAAGGGAGAAGACTCCCACAAACCCTTCTCTGTTGTGACCCCCAAAAACTGAGCATTAAAATGAGGTCCCTCCACATTGTGCATGTTAGCGTCCAGCTCAATCATTAGCAAGGAAGGAATAATAGACTTGCTACATGGGGAGACTGGCAACAAGAATGAAAAACACGCTCATTTTTCTCAAAGCCAAGTACCCATGGCACGAAGCCTTGGAAACTCAGGCTTTGGAGTGGGATGGCAGGGGGAGTGGGGCAAGACGCCGGGCTCAGCCCAAACGCTTGCTGAAAGACTTGATTGTTATCAGTCAGTCCATGACGGCTGATCAACTGCCATGAGCCTGGGCTCTTCCAGGAAAGAGCCTGGCTTCCACAAAGAGATGTGGGTTCAAGTCCAAACTCCACTCGGAACCGGCTCTGTCTCCCTTAGGTACGTTCTTAACCTCTAGCAACTCTGGTTTCTTCACTGATAAAATACAAGTGGCAGGGATCGCTGGCTAGTACCAAATAAATGGCATGTGCTGTGGAGCCAGATGTGTGGTGACGTCGGCTCAGGGCAGGCTGTGCATATACCAGGTAGAAGAATCGAGACTTCATGTGGCAGGAAGCTGGGGGCTGCAAAAGCTTTGAGAAAAATGTGAGTTGTGTTCTTCTTTCCTTAACTGATGACTTCAGTCAAGTCATCCTGTGGGTTTTCAGGCTGAGAAGCCAGTTTTACTTTTTATCTCCTCTGAAATTCATATTTTCCATGTTGCATTCAGGTAATAGAAATGCAATGTAGCCCACAGCCCCTTCCTCATCGGGTCCCTTCTTGCCTTCTTATACAACGTTCATGCAGCTACTCAAAAGAAATAAATATGAACCAAAAATCACGGTCAGCTTCTCTGACCCACCCTGCAATTTTGAGCCTATGAACCTTATAATTCCTGTTCCTTCTGCTCATTATGCTCTTCCCCAAACCCCTTCCTCTTTTAGTAAACTCCAGCTTGGGCCTCAAAGCCCAGATATGCATCACCTCATCTGTGTCAAATACCCCTTAACAGTGCTCTGATATTTCTGTGCCCCGATATTCATCACACTGCCTTCAAAACATCTCTTACTTTTTTGATTTCTCCTCTAAACTTTGTCTCTTAAGGGTAGCTACAGAGTCTCAACCATCTTAGGATATTTCTCCTTAGTGTGTAACACAGGCAAGATGTGGACAGAGCAGATCTCCAGGAAAGCCTTGCCTTTGAAGGAATGAATAAATCAATGAATAGTAGAAAATACTGCTTCTTTTCTATGATGACAGAAGATGGGAGTGTGGCCTTCGAGGGACAACAGGGATAGGGCCATCGTTCCTCTTCTCATCTCATGACTGACATCGTTCACCCAGAGAGATGACACCCCCTTTGCTCTCCTGGGCAGGAAGAGTGGTGCTCCTTTGCCAGCTTCCACCTTACTCAGGAATAGGTAAGAGTCAGGGACTGATCTGCTGTGTAGCAGGAACCCTTCTAGACCTCTGTGGTACCAAGACAAAGACACTCAAGTGTCTGCTCCAAGGAGAAAGGTGGCTGGTACAGCTCACTTCCTGCTCATGAGCTCGGGGGGATGTTTGTGGACTGGGGTGGGGTGTGCTTGGGAGACACTAAACAGGCCCCTTCTGTTCTCCCATAACAGAAGACCCTGCCCTTTCTTCTCTCTTTGGGATATCCAGGAAGCAGCCACAGCCCGAGTAGACTCTAAGCTGGGGAGCCCCCTCGCTCTTACTGTGAACCCTGCCAGTCACGGCAGTGGCGGTCCACTAGACAATTTCAAACGAATCCCCTGAAGTTTCACAAGAACCCCAGACACAAGAGAGATGAAGGATGGAAACTCACACGATAAACCAAAGTGAAAACAAAACCATGTCACCAAAGCCCATGTGAACTGAAACCACAGGGGAGAGCACTCTGACTCTCCAGACACAAACAGTTTGACCTGCGAGTGAGTCACCAGTGAAGCCAGAACGAGGCTAGGGAGAGAAGGCCCACTTGGGGGGGGGGGGGGGGTCACTCATGGTGTTGTAGGGACCCTCTGTACTTTCCATTCCCTAGAGATTTGAGTAGAAGGAAAGAAAGCATTCCTGGAGCACCCTGCCTCGCCCACAGGCTCTGGTCAACAATGTAGACACAAACCCCCGGTGGGTTTTCACAAGCACCCTAGCTAGGAATGACCCCAGAGATTAGCCACACCTGGAGTTTGGGTTCTTTCCTCCAGCTACACGTCACCAGAGTGAGAGTCACGGAAGTGGGAAGCTCTTCCTGCCCTCCCAGCAGCCCCCAAACTGCCTTGATCATTGACCACTGCCAGCAAAATTAAATTTTGAGCATACCCTCTACAACTGTCCACTTATTTATCCAGAAATGATGTCATATGCCACTAGATAGGACATCACAAAACATTCAGAGAAGTAGGGATTGAGATGAATTGAAATAAAAGTTAAATGTAAACAGAAGCTGTGATTTTTTTCTTTCCCCTGGCCCAGTGTAGGGGTCACAAGGCACCCAGATTAAAAACAAAACAAAACAAAAAAAAAAACACAGGCTGCCCAGTTAAAGCTGAGATATAGTTTTGCTTAAAAAAAAAAAAAAAGTGTTATCTTAAATTAAAATTTAAATGGGCATCTTGTATCTTTATTTGCTAAATCTAGCAACCCTAAGGGGTCGGCAAATGTTTTCTGTGAAAGGTCCAGAGTGAATATTCTAGGCTTTGGGGAACAGATGGTGTTGGTGGCTACCATTCAAATCCCCACTGCAGTGTGAACGCAGCCCTAGGCAAGTCCTACACAACGGGCAGGGCGATACCCCAACAAAACTTTATTTATAAAAACGAGTAGTGGGATAGACTTGGTGTGGGCTGTGGTTTGCTGACCCTGCCCTAATGGACCATCCTGGGCACATCCCACCAAGGAGAACCCCGGCCTACGAAGAGAAGGGCTTCCATTTGCACAGTTGTCTGGCAACCCGGCATATCCGAAAGAAAGCCCTTGTCTGGTATTTTCTCTGGGGGTCGGCAGTGGGGCCTGGGGAGCGGTCAGAGGACAGTGACGATAACCTCTTGCATAACAAGGGAGCGTAAAAGGAGGGAAAGCAGGAGCATATGTGCGCCGCAAACGCACGTGTGCACGCGCACACAGAGAAACTGCTGGAACCAACACACCAGCTCTGTGGACCTGCATTCAGCGTGTCGAACTAAATGCTTCCCCTGCCCCAATTACAAGCGTTTCAATCGGCCAACTGGCAGCCATAACAACGCATTAACCTTTTTGCCAAATCAATTCCACCAAGTCCCCTTCCAGCACTAAGAGAAATTAAATGGCACCCCCACGCCCAGGAGGAGGGGCCCGCTCTCTGCTACCAGACACGTCGGAAGCCCCTTCTGCACCTGGAGTCCTGAGCAGCGGCCTCCGCGTCATCTCGGGCACCAGCAGCCAGCTTCCCGAGGCTGTCTGTCTGTCGGCCCCCTGCAGCCTGCTGGGGTGCAGAGGTCTGGGCAGGACTGCCGCCGCCAAGCGCTATGAACAGGACCAGTCTTCGCAAACCGGGCGGCATTTGCTCTGCACCAGATGAAGCTGCTTGACTCAACTTCCAGAAGCCCCCGATGGGTACCTTCACGCAGAAACATGTGGGCACGGTGCACCTGTGAGTCACATCAGGGTCTGAAGCACGGCCCGAGACCCCAGTCCTTCCTGAACCCCTCTTTCAATTGCAGCTCGATGGCCTGGGCGTGTTTTCTAAGAAATGAAGTTCTTGCAAGGTGAAACTGTTTCCAACTCAGCAGCACGATAGTGCATGGGGCTCACGCCGAGACGGCAAGTGAGTGAAAGCAGCAAAAGGAGGCCCGGGCAAGGGGGCCCTGGGTGAAGGTGGTCCAAGGGGGGACAGGGCGGGCTACCCTTCGATGCCGAGCTCCTGAGGCAGGGAGACAATCTGGAAGGATCGTCTAACTTCACTAAGGATGTGTGGATGTGTGTATAACAAGAGATGCACAATTCTATTGTGTCTGATCCTGATTATTCAAAAACTCAGTTCTTGTTTCTTTGTGCGTGATAAGGGGTCTCTCCACACCCCTGCCAGCTCAGCCCTCTGTTCATCAGACCGGCTGTCACGCAGCTCACTTCTACAGAATTTTCTCAGCTTGGAGGAACTCTAGGACTGCTGAAGATGGGTAGCTTCCTTTCTTCTTTTTTTTTTTTAAATTTATTTATGATAGTCACACACAGAGAGAGAGACAGAGGCAGAGACACAGGCAGAGGGAGAAGCAGGCTCCATGCACCGGGAGCCTGACATGGGATTCGATCCCGGGTCTCCAGGATCGCGCCCTGGGCCAAAGGCAGGCGCCAAACCGCTGCACCACCCAGGGATCCCGGGTAGCTTCCTTTCTGAAAGCACTGGCACCTGGTCGGCTCCTCAGTAATTACTGCCTACGTGTGGTTCTGCTGTTTCCCACAGGTAGGTGAGGAGGAGAAGGTCTGGCTACCAAAACCCGCTATGACAGCTTGCTCTGGCCAAGCTAAGAAACGTCCTTCCTTGAACTACCTTGAGAAGGGTCTTTGGGATCATGCATTCATTCAACAAATGTCTTTGGACCTAGGTACAGAAGCATCCAGAAGAAGAGCTACAGCCTTAGCCATGGGGAGGCCTCAGTATGGCTGGGAAATCACCCAGGGTACAGAGGTTACTCTTGGCCTATCACAGGCCTCTGTGATTGTTCAGCCATGGAATAGGATATACTTTATTCCGGTGATGGAAAAGGTACAGTCTACCAGAAAGGCATGGCTCCTAGCCATTGACTCATTTCCCATCACCCTATGTCTTCCTAGATCCAAGACTAAATTGGAGATACAGGACATGGCATTTAGGTGACCCAGCGATGAGGGCAAAGAAATAGCACAGTCTGATGGGCACAAACCCGTGAAGAGTCGGATAACGTTTAGAGGACAATTCCTGTCCACTGTCCACTGCCGACCTGCTGATATTCAGGGTGAGGGCAGGGTGGCAGCGTGGTTAGGGGCACAGACTCCAGGACAGGTAGCTCTGCTCTGAGCCCCGCTGTGGTCTCTGCTCATATCTGCCTGTCAAATGGGCAGTCTCCCCTGGCTCACCTCCTGCCCCCTTGTGCTGGGAGAAGCAAGTGAGATGGTGGCAGTGAGAAGGCTTTGGAAGCCTGACAAAAAATGTGAGGGATTGTGAAGGGGCGAGACAAACAAGTAGCTGTTTTGTACCAACACACACCTGTCTAATAAAAGTGAGAAAAATACAGACCCATACATATTGTAATGTGCCAGTCGTCCCAAAGTGGTAGGAATCTGATTATTTAAAAATTCCCTCTACATCGTGACATCTCCTTGGCCAACTGCAGCCAGATTTTGATTTGTAAAGCCTAGAGTCATACACAGGGATAATCTTCAGATTACCAGCAATACATAGACACTGATTTTGTGTCCAATTATTTATAACAAAAAAGTGATAATGACAATGCTTCTATCTCACCCAGTGGCAAGAGTGCACTTAATACATAATATTAGGATGGAGGACACTTATCTTTTCAACTCCAGCAGCTCCTGGAAAGCTTGAAATGGCTGCAGTCTCCTCTCTGACAACCTTCTGAACTTTTATGAGTCCAACACACACAAGGGCTTAAACATGTCACTTTTACCTAATAGAACTGTTTTTTAGAAAGACATAATCAGAACCTCTAGCTTTCTGGCAGTTGGCAGCTGCCACTTAGGAGCCCACCTGGAGTTGCTGAAGGCCACACAAGCCAGCTGGCTCTGACCGGGAAGTCCCTGCTACATTAGAACTCACAGAATCACGTTAGCGCCTTTCTCCTGGGATGGGGGAGATGGATTAAAAGCAATAAATACTGATAAAGGGAACTGGCTGTCTGGGAACACGTGGCCTTGAGGAGGGACAGGGGAGGGGAAAGAGTGACCTGGAGCCAGTGCACCCAGGATGTGCCCCAGGGCCTCACGGGCGTCTCTTCTGCAAATGCTCTGTACCAGTCTCGGCAAGACAGAGACACAAGGGAGTCAGGAAAGGAGCGGGCAAGGATCTAGGATACCTACAGTTTTATACCTTGTTCTCTTCCCATAGAATCCAGTAAATTTAATTACGTCGAGGCCTCTATCCGTCACTCTGCAAATCTAGTCTCTGCTCTGCAATCTGTTTTATGGGCCTCTGTGACTAAGGCAATAATAAAATGTACAATAGATATATGAAAAACATTGTGAGCTATGGATAATCATAAACTTGAGTACATGTCTGTGTTCATGTCTGAAAATAGAAGGCACCAAAGACGGCTGAGGAGAGAGCACAGGGTACCAACTAGAAGGGGAGAAGTGGAAGCTGTTGGTGACCCCGGTCAGATCATATTTTATCAGCCACTGTACCATCTCCCAATTTTGTGACCTTCTCTAGAGAAAAATCCTTGGTCAATGTCTTTGCTCAGCTCTCCAGAGACACCTGGGAAGGTTGAGCCCCCCCGCCCCCAGGAGATGAACTATGGCTGGTTCAATTAGCCTTGCCCTCTGGCTTGAGGTGGAGCAGTTTTGAAGTATAATCTATACTCCACAGCTCCCTAAGCCTTAGGACAAAGGGAGACATCACCCAAGGTCACAGCTCTTGACTCCTTTCCCTTCTCCAATTTTGTTTTCCTCAACCGTTACTTCTGAGAACACTGCCTCCATCAAGTACGTGCAACCAAATCTCCATCTCAGCCTCTGCTACTGGGTGACTCAAGCTGAGACAGTTCAAAAAAAAAAAAAAAAATCATTAAAGGCCAGAGTCTCTTGATTATCAGGTGTCTGGCAGATAAATTGGGAGGATCCACCTACCAAGAGGTTAAGAGGAAGAGAGCAAGTGGGGATAGGACTTAGAGGTAGACAAAATGTGTTCAGATCCCTGGTCCAGTTGTGCATGGATTCTGCTCAGACAGCACAGGATATGGAGCATCCTGTGATTCACAAGGTCTGGATCAGACACAGCCCCTAAAGCACAGCAGGTGGGGAACCGGGCTTTAGTTCACCAACGTTCTGTGAAGTCTGAGACTAATGGCACAATGACAGAACAGGACTGGTGCACAGAGCGCGTACTGCAGAAGCCGAGGATGGTGTGGTGACTCCATGAGAAGATGAAGGTGCTAAGGACAGGCCACTGCCTACTCTCTCCTCAATATAGGGCAGGTCTAGGCTTGCAGACCCTACTATATGTGTGCTCTGAAGACCCATATGGCTGAGTGTAAAATTGGAACATTAATGGTTAATATCTGAATGATGCCTAGAATCAAAGCACCTCAAAGCAGAATATTGCCTCTGTATAAGTCAGGGTTCAGCAGGGATATGTATGTATATATATATGTATATCTCAACCATGAGAAACTGGCTTGTGATTACAGAGGCTGCAAAGCACCCAAATCTTCAGTTGGCAAGCTAGAGAGCCTTCTGAAAGCTAGCAGGGCTTGAGGCTTAAGAAGAGATGATGTTTCAGTTTGAGTCTAGAGGCAAGAAAGAGACCAATGTCTAGCTTGAGAAACTGAGAAGAAGTTCTTCTCCCTTATTCCTCAGAGGGTCAGCCTTTTGCTCTATGCAGGCCCTCACCTGATTAGATAGGGCCCACCCACATTAGAGAGGGCAATCTAATTCATGCAGTCCACAGATTCAAATGTTAATCTCATCCCATAACACCCTCACAGTCAGACTCAGAATACTTTTTGGCCAAATAACTGAGCACCCCATGCTCAGTCAAATTGACATAAAATTAATCATCGCAGCCTTACTTACATATAAACCAGCTCTGCCCTCTAGCTCAGCTAGCTCAAGGACCTTACATATTTCCCAACTAGGAATAGAGATGGCTGTATTCGCTAGAAATGTCAGCCAACAGCCCTTTAGGAATGCAAAAGACAAATAGGTTCATTAACACAACAAATATTTATGAAATTCTGATTAGGAATATTATGGGAAAAGTGTTATGGGCAAAACAGGCATACAAATATTGAAGGTAAATTTAAGACTCCTGAGACTATACTCCTGAGACATATATGGAGGGGGAAAAAATACCCTTTTCAATTCTCTTAACAATCCTTGTATTTAACATAAAAACAAGAGTCTCATTTTGGTGCATCTTTAATGCCTAACAATTCAGTTTCAGAGTCAATGGTGATCACAAGTATCTAACTAGAATTTAATACCACTGTTTTGTTTCCTTTATATTTATTTTTATGAATATTTTGCATTTATGACAGATTATACTGCCCTTATCCATTTATACTAGGGATATAAAACTTTCCTTATAAATAGCTTCACATAGTAAGTATATATAAAGATAAATTAAAGCCAAATAATATGATAGATGAGTAAATAGGCCAACCATTGTGAAGGTGGTATAAAAATGAAGCTTGGGAAACACTGCTTTACATTATTAGTATGCGAAAACTAAAAAAAAAAAGGGGGGTGGGTAAAGAAACAAGCCCTGAAAAGTCTAGCAAGAAAAGATGAGAAGAAAATAAACAGTCATCCATTCAGGTTCATAATGACACAAAATAAACGTTCCCTCTATTTTTGCTAAAACATCATGCTACTTCTCAAGAAAGGAGGGAATCAAACTTAATGGAAGCAGCTCCTAAGCCCTTGCTAAGACTTACAGAAACAATTACTTCTACCTGCCATAGATTCAAAAGCCATAGGGAAATAGGCTAGCTCAGGAGTATCTAAACTAATTTCCATTGATTTACTTCTATTTTATTTAAATTAACTAAAGGATTTGAGTCAAAGTTCCTTAAAGTCAGATATGCCCATACCATATCCAGGTGGTTAATTAAGTATAAAGGTCTAATTTCTGATAAAAAAAATTAGCTACAAATATTGATGAGAGCATATTCTAGGCATTAAATCTCTATATCAAATTATCCTAAAACTTAGAGGTGTAAGACAACTACTTACTCTGTTTGTGCATTCTGTGAGTCATGAATTTGAATAGGGCACCAAGTGGACATTCTGACATTCGGAAGGTGGAATCATCTGAAGGCTTGGTCATTCCCTTCATGTCTGATGATTGATGGAACCTCAGTTTCTTCCCAAGGGGGCCTCTCTGTGTGGTTTCCACATGAGCTACATTGAACTGCCTCACAGCGGGTTCCAAGGGTAAGCATCCCATGAGTGAGGGAGACCCAGATGGAAGCTATATCATCTTCCACCATCTCATAGCAGGGTCCCACAATGTTGGAAGTGAGTCCATAAGGGTAGCCCAGACTCAAGGATGAGAAGATAGAATTAGGCTCTACCTTTCATTGGGAGAATGTCAAAGAATTTGCAAGCAGCCCGAACAGGAAAAATGCCTCTGCACCCTGGCATTACTTCCCTCCTCTTACAAACTTCCTGCCCCATAGCAATCATCATGGTCCTTGCCCACACACATTATTATCTGAGTGCCAAGTTGGAGGGCTTTACCCTGCCTCTTCTCAATCTCATGGAACTAACTTTACAACCAAAAAATCCCACATAAATGAGAAGGAAAAGTAGGTGAGAAAGCCAAGGATGAGAGAAAGAAAGTAGGAACTGATGGAGTGAAAATGGACAGAAAGAACAGATTTATATTCCTTTCCTTTGTAACGAGTCTATGTTGAGACCATGGATGTTCAAAGGAATCGGCACCAGAAAGATGTCCCAAGGAGACACAGCGTCAGAGTGCATCTCTGAAGTCACATGTTCTATAAAAAGGTCTGGAAATCATCAACCTGTACCTTAAAAAGTAGAGCACCTGGCACCTTAATGAGAGTGTGCCTCTTGGCTCCAAGTTGTAACCTCAGTGCTACCCGGGACACGACATGTCCCATGTCAAACGTCAGACCCCGTTTCTAATGCATATAGGCAATAAAGCATCAGCCAATGGAAGAGCTACCCGAAAAGAAACAGTGGGTACTCCTGGGTCTTATTCAGCAAAGTCAAGCCAGATTCATTAAAAAGGAAAAAAAACAAAAAACAAAAAACACACAAGCAACTTCCTATAAGTGATAGCAAATAATCTCAGCATTATCTTAAAATAACACCAAATATCATGTGTGGGATGCAACAGTGGCACCAGTGTCCACTGCTCTTTCGTTGATCTGATATGTAAGTTGGGGATGTCGTTAACGATGATAATGTGTTACTCCAGGGGGAACAAACAGCGTGATTGGAATTTTGTAATCATTGCCCAGTTTCTGTATCTCCTGTGGTTAATGAGTTCCCAGGATTCATGGATTCCTGGCGGTTCTCTAATGAAGCCTGCTTCCCACATCCTATATGATAAGCCAAAAGAGAAGACTATTTGCGTTCTTTTCCTCCAAAGATTTCTTTCTCCTGGACTCATGTGAATGAATCCTAAGGAAATCTTAGTTATGGAGTTGGTGTGCTTAGCACATTTTCCGATAATAAAATGTTGGAAGGAGGGTGGGAGGGAAGGAGGGAAGAATGGATTGGAGGTGCTAGGCTTGTCATGAAAATCATCCTGACATAAATACTTTTCGGTAAGCAATCTGACAATATGCAACCAGAGCCTTCAAAACAAAACAAAACAACTTTATACTCTTGGCTCCAGTAGTTCCATTCCTACAATGCTAAGACTTCCTCAAGAATTTATGGTTAAGGAGTTAAAAACAAACAAACAAACAACTTAGGCATCCTAAAGTCACTAAGTTGCTCATCATATGGAAAGATCGGACCATGTGGTTGGCGACCTACAGGTTGGCAGCCTCACAGGATTAGTAAGGGGGGAGCTGTGACTTGATTGGGTCTGGGTCTGCCATTGCCCTGCACCTGTTTCCATTCACTATTGGGGGGAGGGGACGGGACACACTGCACAGCCGACTCGGGAGTCAAAACTGTGGGTTCAGATTCCGTCACCGTCCCTCAGCAGCTGAGTGACTCTGACCATAGTCTCTGGCCTCCATAGGAGTTTCTCAGGGCTGCTCTAACACTAACCACAACCGGGCAGCTTAAAACAACAAATTATTCTCCCACAGTTCTGAAAGCCAGGAGTCTAAAAGGAAGGTGTCTTCAGGGCTGTGTTCCTGTAAAGCCTTTAGGGGAGGATCTGTCCCTGTCTCTTTCAGCTAGGAGTGGGTGGCTCAGGACCAGTACCTGGCCACATCACTCCCTCCCTGCTTCTGGGGTCATCGGGCCTCCTCCTCCTCTTTCTCTTCTCTCAAGTCTTCCTTTGCCCTTTTTTTGTGGACAAGGACACTTGTCCTTGCATTTAGGGTTCACCTGGATAATCCAGGAGTATCTCCTCACTTCAAAATTATTAACTTGATTACATCTGTAAAGACCCTTTTTCCAAATAAAGCCACATTCATGGGGTCCAGGAACTGAGGACATGCATGTATCTTTTGGGAGTGGGCCATCATTCAACCCACTACACTCTTCCTGAACCAGATTTTCCTCGTTTCTGAAATCGAGACCATCAAAGTCACAGCCTCCCTGCACCTGGGGAAGACTAAATTTCTGTTTTTCCTGTGACTTCCATGTTACAAGGAGGAAACTGGGATTCAAGAGAGTTCAAGCAGCATGTTTAAGGCCATACGGCCTACCAGCAGATGAGTCTAGACGGGGACACAGTGATATATAGTTCTCTTTGAAAGGAAGGCTATCTTCCCTCGTGGAATTGGAGAGAGGAAAAGCTGGGAGACTCCAGAGGCGACATAGACTGGCAGTTCTCAAAGTGTGGCCCAGGGACCCGATCAGAGGCTCTGTGAGGTCAGAACTCTTTTCATAGTAATGCTAAGATGTTATTTGAGTGATTTTTTTTTTTCATTTTCTTACAAGTAGAAGTGAAGTTCCTGGAGGCCCCATGACATGTGATATCGAAACAGACTGAATGCAAAAGCAGATGTGAGAGCATGGCTGTTTTCTATAAAGCCAGGCATCAAGGAGATTTGCAGGAATATAGAACGACACTACTCTTCTCACTATTTGTTTGAAAATGCAGTATCTTTTCATAAAAATGTCATTCTTGTTAACATGCAATGCGTTCACGATTTTTAAATGGATAAATAAAAACGTAATTGTTTTCTATTTTAATTGCTCATATGACAAGTAACGACAGATACAATCCACATAGCACAAGTTATTTGGGGTCCTAGGCAATATTTTAAGAGTACAGAGTCCTGAGACCAGCATGTTTGGGAAGCGCCGATGTAGACCAAGGCTGGCACACAGTAGGACGCGCCCTACCCTTCCTTGCCTCACCTCCACATACACATGCAGGAGTGACTGCTGTTTCCCACGGAGTCCTGTCCCAGGTTCAAAGTCCTCTCCACATAGCACTACTGGTAGCCAGGACTCTGTCCACTGCTAGCAAAAGAAACTTGGCATAAGTAAAAAAACAAAAAACAAAACCCAACTACGGGAAAGATAGAGGCGAGTACACAGGATTGCAGGAAATAGTTCAGGAAGTACAATAGCAGTCTCAGGGACCCCAGAGACTGGCACCTTGGACTCAGGTCTTGTTTGCACGCGCGCACACACTCACACACACACACACACTCACACACACCCCCACCCCTCATCGCTGCATCTCTCTCATGCCTACATTATGCAGGATGGCTGAGGGATGAGAACATATCCACTGGCAGCTCCGGGGTGATGTCTTTGTATCTCCAGGACCAGACGTGCAAAGGGGCTTCTGCTGAGCCTCGCTGTCCACATTCCACGGACACACTCTGAGGGGTCTCTCTTGAGTCAAATGCCCACATCTGTGGCTGAGAGCCCGTGGCCACGTGGTCTAACTGAAGTAAGAGGGAAACAAATTCTCCAATGGAGATGCTGGTCTTAGGACAAGAAGGGGAAAACATGTCAGGATGAGGAGGGCTACAGGGGCCCTCCGCTCTGCTCAGGCAGGCCTAAGCCGTGGGTGGGTCCATGCTACCCACACAAATGATACCCAGGGTCCATTTCTACTTCAGGTCCACCTCCGTGACCCTCATTTTACAGATGGAAAAACAGTATCTTCTGTTTCCACACAGCTATTCTGGACTAGCTCTGTCAAGGCCCCATGCAGCTACCACAACAGAAGGGAGATAAAACCACAGCCTCCCGTGGTGCATAGAATCTAGGGCTGAGGGTCTTATTAACACAAGTAACTCGTTTCTCCATCAGTTTAGCCACCATCCCTCAGAAGAAACAAAAGGTAATACTGTGTATCTAATTATGATCACACAAAAGGGGACTTGAATCCAGCTAAACCACCCCCTTCGGTATCAGTGGAGGGTTGGCAAAGGCAGAGTCTGGGAGCAAAGGGCAAAGAGAGACTAAGAGTTCACATATGAGCTCTTATCCTGCCCATTAATACATGACCACTATGGGGACCTGAAGTCGATTTGTCTGCCGGCGCTTGGTTCTAGAAATAGCTAGTGATCAGGCAAGTGATCCTGCTTCCCTCTTTGTGTACCCTGCCTGGAAGCTCAGAATCCACCTTTACCCGGTTTACAGGCCCTTCTGACACACATTTTACAAACTAGCCTTGGTCTTGATTTTGTGTTTTTCCTACTCATGTGTTACCTTTCCTTGATTTCCCTATTTCCCCCCACTTTTATTACACACTGTTGGGCACTCCAACTGCTTTTTTACTAACACTGCAAAAGTAAATAGCTCTTTCCTGTATTTCCTCATTATATTTTCTTGATGCAACTACATGTTTGAGGTGAACGTGATAACCACTACGCTACGGAAACTGGCCCCAACTACATGTTTAATGACAAAATGAAGCTGACTGACCAGGTTGCAGGGAGAAAGCCCTGCATATCTAATGCAACCTCCATTTTCCCATGAAGACTGTGTTAGCAGCTGTGGGGAAACCAAGGCTGGTGTGTCTCCCATCTCCCTGTGTGCAGCTGTTCTGGAGACTAGCCTGCCAAGAAGATTTGCCCAGGAGTTAGTGCAGTTAATAATCTGATGCTGGGAGAGAGTGGCATGGAAGAGTCACAAAATCTGATGATTTGTTTTTCTCTCACTTCATCTCTACATGGAAACACTAAAAATAGTAATAAAATACAAAATAGGATAACAGATCCCCTTAAGAGAGCCCTCTGTTTATGCACTAATCTTAACAGAGCTAAGTAACAAAGCACAGGGTGGATGGAGAGGGCAAGCAAAAGGGTGCAATGTTAGCAACAGAAACAGAAGACAAAACAAAAGACTGCTGGAAGTTTCCAGATAATCAGAAATCCAAGGAGCCCCAGATATCATGGATGTCCCAAGCTGGCTCTGACGCTAACAGGTGCTCCCAAGAACAGTGTGTTCCTCAAGGGCTCACACCATAGCTAACCCATGCTGAGGTGCCAGAAGCAGACCCCGGGTTTGGCATAAAACTGAGATATAGCGTTGGCGGAAAGATGGGAGTCTCTTCCTGTGCAAACCACTGGGCACCGTGTTAAGTGTTCTGCATGCACCATTTCATTGATATTACTGGCTCCATCTTTTAGATGAGGCAAGATCAGCCATGGCCATGTTGGATATCCTATCTCAGAATGACGTGATGCCAAACATGCTGAGCAGAGAGGCCCAGGAATGATGGTGCCATGCCCTGATCTTTGTGCAATCCTGCCATTTCCCTGATGAAGCCTTCCCCAAACACCTAGCCACCTCATTTCTTTTTTCACTCATCATTTGCTCCTTCATGCCTTCATCCATCAAACACGCATGGGCTCAGGTATGGTGAGAAATATCAGGACCAAAAGGCTCACAAGGCAATGTCCTTCTCTGAGATGGGGTGTTATATATCGCAGTCAACTTGTGTCACCCCAAATTATACATCGAAGTCCTGATTCCCAGTACCTATAAGTGTGACCTTATTTGGAAATAAGGTCTTCGCAGATGATCAAATTAAGATGATATCATACTGGAGTAGAGTATGCAACCTCTTTGGGGCCTAATCCAAAGACTGGTGTCCTTATCAAAAGGGGTAATGGAAAGGAAGGCGGGCAGGGGGTTGGGGTGACTGGGTGATGGGCACTAAGGGGGGCATCACTGGGTGTTATGCTATATGTTGAAAAATTGAACTCCAATAAAAAAAAAAAAATAAAAATAGAAGCTTGCGAAGGGAGGAAGGAAGGAAGGAAGGAAGGAAGGAAGGAAGGAAGGAAGGAAAGAAAGAAAGAAAGAAAGAAAGAAAGAAAGAAAGAAAGAAAGAAAGAAAGATGATAGATAGATAGATAGATAGATAGATAGATAGATAGATAGATAGAGGACAGAGACCCACAAGGAGAAGGCAGTGAAATGACCTGGGCAGAGACTGAAGTGATACATCTCCAAACCAAGGAACACCGAGGACTGCCAGCAACACCAGAAATTGAGAAAGGCATGGAACATTCTCCCTGAGAACCTTCACAGAGAGCAAACACCTTCATTCAGGATGGCTAGGCTTGAGAACTCAGAGAGAATGCACTTCTGCTGTTTTAAGCTGCCTAGTTTGTGGCAGGCTATCAGGACAGCCCTGGGAGTCCCAGACAGGCCATCCAAGGCAGAAAGTACCCATAGAACACCTACTATGTGCCTGGGCTCTTCCCTGGGTGCTCAGCCTCTTGAGATGCAAAAGGAAACAAAACAAAACACACCGTTACCCTTGAGAAACTCTTAGAGGAAAGAAAGGGGGTGAGATATGTCTGGAAAAATCCATACACACATAAAAGCTCATCAAATCATTTTCACTGCTCCCCAGAAAATGTCTCCTTGAGGGGGCAAGAAATGGTTGTGTAATATTTATTCAGAGCTTACAGAATGTGCTTTTCAATCCCAAGGGCAATGAGATGATTTCGATGTAAGCCGAGGGGGAACTGCATGGAAATGCTTTCCCAGCTCCGAGGATGTTCATCATTTTGCTAGGGGACTTCACATGAGTGGGTCTGCTTGTCCAAATTCCCCAAACCAAGGGCTTTGGCCCACCCCACTGAATAACATAAGGACATGCTGATAACTCGCATAATTTGTTATAGAGATGATATTCATCGTGGGTACAACATGCTAAAAACTCTCTGCTTTGACTTCAGGAAAAAGGAGGCGCATGAATAAAAAACAGAAAGATCGTTCTCAGGAGTTATTCCTAAAAGTTATGTCCCTGAAAACTCTCGTTTTCAGAGAACACAGGAAAAGCTAAGCTGCACATTATTGCAGTGATAACAGAATCCAACCATTGTCTTTTCTCAATCAGGACTTTGTTCATTGCTGGTAACCAGAGCCCCAAGAAGAGTGCCCAGTCTGTGGCAGGCACTCCCTAAAGATTTAATTACAGATTATAAATGAAGGGTGTGTTCTGCAACAGGGGGCTGTGGCAAAGACAGGTTAGATCTTCGCCAAGCCCGTTTCCCTCTTGGACATCCTCAGTTCTCGCCCATAGAATGAGGGTGGCCGGGAGGCATGGTGCTTCCGGGCCTGGCCCATAGGACAACCCCTATGCTTCCACGTTTTCTCTTCCTCATCTTCTGCTGAGCCTGGATGAAAGGGTACCTTGCAGAGCCCTAGGGGGATGGATGGTGAAACCTCTGGAGAGAGAAAATTCAGGTGTTCGAATGACCCACAATAGACTGTGACCACAACTATGAAGAAACCCTCATTAGATTAAGGATTACATGTGAAACCACTGAAACTTTGGAGTTTTCTGTTACATCAACCAGCTGACTCCGATACTAGGAACAAAATGCAAATCCTATTCTTGACCTTGGCAGAGATGGAAAAGCAGTAAGTAACTGTCAGGGGTGACCCCAGAGGGCGTGCCAACAGCCAGATTAGCAGAGATGCTGTTGGCGTAATTGAGAATCCCTGAGACACAGATAAGGCGAGGCTGGCGAGGGGTAGAGGAAGGTCCAGGAGAAGCAGGAAAGACTAAGATGGAAAGAGGGAAATGTGCAGAAAAGAACAAGGAGGCAGATTTATCTTCTAGTTTATGTTCATTTATAGCCACAGCCTGGCGCGATCCCGGCTTTGTATGGTCACCCTTACCTCTCCTGCCTCACACCACATGTGGGAAGCTTTTTAGCAAAGGCCATGCTGACAAATATGGGAGAGAAATGGGAAATGAGAAAAGACACCAAAGCTTTCTTGTTTCTATGTTTTACGGCGCTGGGTTGTTTAAAAGCTTCCCAAGTGACTCTAACATGTTGCCTGCATTGAGAACCACTGCTGTAGAGTGAACTTGAAACATAAAGAAGACAATAAGGGATGCCTCAGTCCACAGAGCATCTGACTCCTGATCTCAGGGTCCTGAGTTCAAGCTCCACGTTGGGTGTGGAGCCGACTTAAAAAATAAAAATAAACAGGGACATCTGGGTGGCTCAGTGGTTGAGCGTCTGCCTTTGGCTCAGGTTGTGATCCTGGGGTCCTGGGATCGAGTCCCACATCAGGCTCCCTGCAGGGAGCCTGCTTCTCCCTCTGCCTGTGTGTCTGCCTCTCTCTCTGTGTCTCTCATGAGTAAATACATAATTTTTTTAATAAATAAAAATAAAAATAAACAAAGAAGAAAATAAGTGTCTTGTAGCTACAAAGAAGGCTTGGCGATCCTAGAAGGATACTCAGCTCTTCTCGTCTGTTAACCAGCACAGTGGCAGGGCAGCAGCCCATCAGACTGGCTTTGCCTTTACCTTTCCTTGCTCTCCCCTAGACCTTACAGACAGAACCTAGTTTAGCCCAAGTGCACATAATTCCCAGCTTAAGCTTTCTTGCATCAGTTTCTATCCCTTTGCTTATTGTTGAAAAGACTGTAGTTCCTTTAAATCTTGCTCCAGTTACCACTCCCAGCTCCTGCTAGTCTCCACTACAGTGACTAATGATGGGTCCCTGGGGCCATCAGACACACACCACAGCGACTGCAATGCCTCCTTGCTTCATGTTCCCACTCTGCCCTACGAAATAAAATATGAGGATGGACACTTGTCTGCCACTGTTTGTTGGTGCCTCCTACGTGCCAGGCACTGGGACAACTGCCCTTTACTTCATAGTCATGTTGAGATGTTATCTCTCTCATTTGCTCCTCAGATATCTCCATGAGTTAGACGCTGTGATTATCACCATTGTCCAGATGAGGAAAGTGACCGCAAGAGGATTGTGTAGAACTGAGCTAAGTCATGTCAGTAAGTGGCAGAGCTGGCCCTGGACCGCAAGTCTGCCTGACTATAGTCAGTGGCCATGACTCCTCCAAGAAGCTGCAGTCAGGATGTTTGTCCCCTTGCCTCATGCACATTTGTACTCATGCCTCGTCCATCACCTCTGCTGGAAAAACAGTGTGTCCCGCACAGCCTGCTTCATCGGTCTTTTTTTGCAAGTCTAGGTGTGCAGAAGCTGCTCAGGAGATGTTGAACAAATAAATGAATGAATCCTTCTAAATTTTAATGGGACTAGGGTCTGT
This sequence comes from Canis aureus, assembly GCF_053574225.1. Taxonomy (NCBI): domain Eukaryota; kingdom Metazoa; phylum Chordata; class Mammalia; order Carnivora; family Canidae; genus Canis; species Canis aureus. The sequence goes on along the minus strand of NC_135613.1, from coordinate 16,272,762 downwards.
ATAATCATGATCTCAATCAACACATGTGAAGAAAGATAAAGTATTGGCCACAACTGCAGTTTCTTGGGCGCCTGGGTGGCTCAGTCAGTTAAGTGTCTGTCTTTGGCTCAGGTCATGATCTCAGGGTCCTGGGATCAAGTCCCGTGTTGTCAGGCTCCCTCCCCAGTGGAGAGAGGCTGCTTCTCCCTTTGCAGTATCTTTTTTTCTTTTTAAGATTTTATGTATTTATTCATGAGAGACACAGAGAGAGGCAGAGACACAGGCAGAGGGAGAAGCAGGCTCCTCACAGGGAGCCAGATGTGGGACTCGATCCCCGAACTGGGATCACGCCCTGGGCCAAAGGCAGAAGCTCAACCTCTGTGCCACTCAGGCGTCCCTCCCTTTGCAGTATCTTGATTTAAATGCACACATGCATATACACCCCAACATCCAAATGCCACCTTCTAGAGAGAAAGTGGCTGGATCCTCATTTAATAGTTTACATAAATAGCTCTTTAATGGGCAACAAGCAGCTAAGGTCAGTCATATATATATATATATATATATATATGGGATTATAGTAATATCAAATATTCTAGCTTCTATAGAGATGTTCATATTTGCTCAGTATCCCTTTTTCACTGGGACAGAAACTAGGGCCTCTTATTTGTAGGAAAGGAGAAGAGAATATCTGTGGAGCACCTGCTCTGTGTCTGACACTGTGTATACCTTCTCTCATCAACCCCCAGAACACCTCTGTGAGGATGCTATTGGCTGCTCCATATTTCAGAAAGGGCTCGGGCAGGGTAAGCTCGTTCTCTAAGGTCACGCAGCCAGTGAATAGTGGAATCAGGCTTTGAACCCAGGTCCTTCCAGTTTCGAAGTACATATCCTTTCTTCACAGAGCGTGTGAAAAGGAGTGGTCAGACTGCCCTGATCTTAACATGTGGGGCTTCTAATGAAAAGAAATGCTCTGTCTTCTCTCCCCGATGCTCAGAGAACATGTGGTCAGTCCGATAGCTGAATGACACCTGTCCTCAAACATCCCCATGCAGCCATAACAATTGTTATCACCATACAGATTTTTTAACAAGGACTTAGGAATTGACCAAGTGAATGTAAAAAGTATTATGATATATTTAAAACCTGGGGGGAAATGGGAGAGAGAATATTGAGAAGAAAAAAAATCATTCTTTTCATTATGGAAAAAATACTATTTTTTTTTCCACGTAGACACAGGGCATATAAGTTAGACATGATGAGCTGTAAGATATTTATGGCACTTGCCAAGTGAGAGACACAAACCATGTGGTTCCCAAATCAAGAACCACAGTTTAAGGAGATGGAGGGCTAAGAGATTTATATAAATATACATCTATGAGTGATCACCGATAAACTACCCCAATCACACAGACTAACAGGACTCAGGCACTGGCAACAGTAAATCCAAAAGCTGGGAGGGAGTTCTCCTGGCACATCCTCATCAGGTATCCTGATGGGTTTTCCGCCGCTGGAGACAAGCTCTGGGTTTCATTCCGAGAATTGAGGGGGATGTACTTATCTTTCGGTTAGGACCGAATTAATTTTAATGCAGCTTTGTGGCTCCTGTTTAAACAGCTGTTTATTCTCTCCCCAAGAAGTTATCTAATGTGCTTTTGGAGGCAGCCACTTGGACTCTGCTTGTATAACAGTCTTGGAGAATAACCCTAAACCCTGCAAGAGACAAACAAGCAGAGGCCAATGGAAATTTATAGCGTAACCCAAGCTTGCGGAATCATAAAACTCGGGTGTTTTCCTTAATATAGTCAGAGCCTCACAATTCAAGGGTCAGGAATTTGAAACATTGGCAGGCTTCCTACGACAAATATGGTGGTCTGAAATCCTAAACATCTGGCTCTAGTTCTCAAAGACACTTTATAATATCAGATCCTGAGATGGAGTGACTGGTTCCTAAGGATTTTTCTAGAACAATGGTGGCATTTTAGAAAAGGAAAGAAAAGAGGGGAAAAAAATGAACAACAAAACATTGCAGATTTTGAACATAAAGTGAGGTATAAGGTGTGTGTGTGTGTGTGTGTGTGTGTGTGTGTGTGTTAACAGATATGGCCACTGGCAAACAAAATTTCTTGGGAAAAGAAAGAAAATAATTTAGAAAGAGCCATATACCTGTCAGGCTCAGACTATTATTAAGATTCTCTCCGTCTCACACTTGCACATAATCTTGAAGTCTATCAGACAAATCACAGTGGGCCTAGAGTCTTACTGGTGGGGTCTAAAAGAAACACATCAATTTTCGAACACTAACAATTTTAAATTAGGACAAGAAGGAATATTGTTAGTAATGCCGAGAAGCAAGAGGGAGGCATTTCAACTTGCAGAATAACAATACGATTAAATTGAAATCGTTGTTTTCCGAACACAGTCATTTTATAAAATGTACAGTAACGCTTTTATATGTAAATTATCTAAACTCAAAAAACCTTTCACTTTAAATTGAATTGAGACTAGCTAAAAGTAGAACACTTTGGTGAAAACGTGCTTAAAATGAATAAAACTGCAAAGTGAAACAAATAATATTTTGCAGAAAAATACTGCAAATAAATGCTCGGTTTTTCTTTCCTTTTTGTTGTTGTTATTGTTTATTTGTTTTGCTTTTGATTGATGGGTGTTATACTAAGAGAAACAGATAAAACTCCTGCCTGCAAATTCATTTTTAACTCTGCTGCCTCTTAAAGTTAAGTGATATTTTCCAGTTGGTAAATTATAAATGTTACCAATACATTTCAGAGGAGGGAAGTATAGGTGAAAACATTATGAGCCAGTGTAAGATCGGACACACTTATTCATTTGAATAAAGATGCTGATTCCAACATGTCTTTTCAATGCATCTGGGGGTGTGTGTGGGGGTCTCATTTGCTTTGTAAAAAGTCTTATTTAAAATCCCTCTCCTTTTCCTTAATTAACAACATGCATATCTCCCAATTGACAAACATCTCATCTTGGTGCTCTTCCTTGGGTGGCTGTTGGAATATCTGCAGACTTTTTCAGTGCTCATGTGACCATCTCCCCAATGAGACCATGTGCTCTTTTAAGGTAAGCTTGGTATCTTTGGATTTTTGCTCTTTTCCTGAGCTGCCACAACAATCTGATAGAAGATTTAGCATATGGTGGTCTCCTGAGACCAAATGCACAGGGATGGTTGGCGAGAGTATCAGGAAGCTGTCAGAATAACCCCTCCCCCATGAGCAGTCCCCCTGTGGTGATGGCCACCCCGGTGCCAGCAACCGTGCCTCACAAAGTACAGGCAGAGACTTAAAAAAATGGGCTTCGAGAGGAAAAGTGGTTACTCACACAACCAAAGGTTGGAGGTGGAGGGGGCTGGATCTGAAACCAGGTGTGTGTGATGGGAGGCTCATAATCTTAACCAATCCCCTTTAGATCTGCTGGACAAGAATTCTGCTCCTCCATTTATCCCCTACTCTATAGTGTCTGCTACCTTACAGAGTTAAAAAAAAAAAAAAGTATCAGTTCAAGTTATTTCAGAAGAATATTCTCCTTAAGTCATGGACCATGACCATGCACCCACCCTATCTCCTGCTCTTCGGCTCAGCTCCTCAGTTCTCTCAAAGCCTTGTTTCATTTTTTGCCCAAATCAATCAACAGAACAATTCCTGGCATAGAGTAGGGGCTTGAGAAATATTGTCACCCAAATAAATAGTTCCTTCACACACACACACACACACACACACATACAAATATCTGCAGTAAAACTGGGAGTCTCTGGAGCTATAGGCCTTCTCCATCCAGAGTATGGAGAGAAGCAGAGAATTTCTCAATGTATGTATTCATCAATTTGTATCGTGATGAATAGTAAAAAACATGCTTTCCATTCAGGTATATGGAAAACAGGGGGATGCTACTCATCTAGTTTTAAAGTCTGACTGCGACTCTAAAGTTGGCAAAAAAGAATCAAATTCATTTAACTCCAAACACTGTAAAACCCCATGATAACTCCTGAAACAGTTTTTTTTTCTTTTTCCTTTTCTTTTCTTTTTTTTTCTTTTTCCTTTCTTTTCTTTTTTCTTTTCTTTTTTTTTCTTTTTTCTTCTCTCTCTCTCTCTCACTCTCTTTCTCTCTCTCTCTCTCTGGCACTACAATAATTCTTTTATGATGGTATCCACTGAGAATCCCTCATGGAATTTCTCTTAACATGGAGATGCATATGGCCTCTGTGGTACAACAGCTGCATAACTACATAATTGTTTACAAATGCGCAAAATAAGTACCCAAACCAATAAAAAATAATAACTCGGGCATCCATAAAGAAGAGATTCTATAAACATGCAATGGCCCATACTTTCTCTATAAATAACTGTGAGGCAAAAATACAACCACCAGAACCCCTTATTTCAAATCCCTTTCCATAAAGTAAATAGCGTTGGCAGTCTGGCAGGCTAATACCATTGTGCTTTCCCAAGCGAAAATACTTTTTTATTAACATTTATCATTTAGGCACCATTAAAAGAACTGTAGTAAAAGTGGATCCATTTACAATAAGTCACTCGGTGTTGAGTCCACAATATTCTGAATATGTTTCAAACCAGCACATGTCTTCCTGCCATCACCAAGGAGATAGGGGTGCGAGGGGTTACAGAAAGGAGAATACTAATACGAAGTGATGGTGAGGAGGAAGGAGAAGAAGAATACAGATCCTTTTAAATACGTTTCCAACTACTGCCCAAAAAATCTTCCGCAAGACCTGCCAGAGACCAGCCCTAAGGAATTCTGTACTCAAGTTTCTAAAAAAGCAATGAAGTCTTGCCCTTCAGGGCTTCTGCTGGAAATACTCTCCCTTTCCATTCCACCTCCTCAGTCTGTCTGAGGAAACTCCTATTCACTCATCAAAACACAACTCAACCATCTCCTCTTTCAGGAAACGTTCCTAGTCCGATATCAGAAGAGGGCAAACCATGCCCTTCGCAGGGTCCTCTATCAATGTATGTGCTCAACACACAATTGCTGATCACCTATCAAGATCCAAGCACTGTTCAAAAGGCACTAGAGATATAACAAGGAATAAGATGGACAAAAAGCTAGTCGTTTATAACTACATAACTAAGTAGGTAGCATAGTATCAGCTAGGATTATATTATTTCCGGTTCTATACTTATGCAATTATTATGCTATGTCTCCCAGAATAGACTATTGACTACTGTTTCTCTATATTCACTTGGTTCCTCAATTTAACACTGTCAATTGACTTAAATTGAATTTTAAAAACCATGTGAACCATCAGCATGGTGTGGGTTAAATGCTAGGCCTACGGGCAGGGATTGTATTTGTACAAAATACCTCTGCCCTCCAGGAGCTTAGAGCCAATGCCTGGGCAACACCGCTCAGATTTCCCCTGTATATAAGGATGCCTGTCATATTGGATCAGGGCTCACCATAAGGACCTCATTTGAACTTGATCACCTCTGAAAAGACCCTATTTCCAAATAAGGTCATACTCTGAGTTGTGGGAGGTTAGGACTTCAACTTGTCCTTTGGATCTTTATTTGGGTGACACAATCCAATCCACAGCAGCAGAGCAGTGTGTTGGGGGCGGGATGGGAGGCGTCCGTGGTAAACAATACAGTAGGGAAAGGGCATGTTGTCCTTTCCCCAAATATCTGGGCTGGGCCCTGTCTCCTCCACTTACTACCTGTGACCTGGAGAAAGTCTGTACCACGTTGTCCCTGTTTTCTCATCTGTAAAATGAGAAAGTTATTAGCACATACCTCAGAGCTAGTTAGGAGGATTAAATGAGCTAACTCAAGGATAAGGTAGATGAGTAGTTGATGGACTTAAGAGCTTCCCCCCACCACCACCTTTTCCTTTCTTTTAGACATTCCTCTTGCTGATAATGTACATTAAGATGTATCCTCTCTGAGAACACAATATTTCTTACTCAAAGCCATGCAAAACCTCCTGCAGCAGACATCTTGGTTGGCAACCCCATCAGCCTTCTCCCCTGCAGGGTTCCACATGCTTACCCAGCATCCTTGCAGCCCAGGAGGCCATGTGACAAAGTACACATGTGAATCAGACGTACGCAGAAGTCACTTGAGGGATTCTGGACAAGCATTTGCCTTTCCAGATAAAAGGGTCAGACCCAGCTGGTACCATTCCCTTCTCTTTCTTCCCACCTGGAACCCAAATGGTATGCCTAGCACAGTGATGGCCGTCTAAGAGCCTAGAGGAATGACCTAGAGAATCACAGGGATAGTGACCCAGAACTCCGACAAGTGTTGAGCTGCTGAGCCAGCTGAGTCACTGCCAGCAACTGCCTCCCTCTGGGCTTCTTATTAAGCAAGAAAAGACAGAGCCTTATTTGCTTAAGCTAATTTTACTTGTGTTTTCTCTAACCTGCCACTGAACTCACTCCTCAGTGATAAACCTTTTAATTGGTCTCCGTGTTCCCAATCCTAAACCATGATGATCCATTCTCCACCTGACAACTATGGTGCTGGCGTGAGTCAAGTCATAATATGTCATACATATCATATGTGATATATCAAACATATCATATGATATTGTATCATATCATATCAATCTCTCTCCAGCTGAAAACCATCCAGTGGCTCCTTACTGAAACCAGAATCAGGGGACTCCTGGGTGGCTCAATGGTTGAGTGTCTGCCTTTGGCTCAGGGCATGATCCTGGAGTCCAGAGATCGAGTCCTGCATTGGGCTTCCTGCATGGAGCCTGCTTCTCCCTCTGCCTGTCTCTGCCTCTCTCTCTCTCTCTCTCTGTCCCTCATGAATAAATAAATAAAATCTTAAAAAAAAAAAAAAAAAGGAAAAAAGAAACCAGAATCAAGTGTCCAGCCCTCCCATGGTTTACAGGGCTCTGTGAGATTCAACCCCAGCCCACCTCTCAGCTTTCACCTGGAACTTGCCCCTTGATTTATTCTGTTCTAACTCCACTGAGCCTCTCTATTCCCTCAAACATGCCAAGCTCCTTTCCACGTCTAGAGGTCTCAACAATTATTTCTTCTGCTTGGGACACTTCTGCTATATCTTTGAGTAACTGGCTCTTTGTCATCCTCCGTGTCACTCCTAGAACAGCACCTTACCCAGGGAGGACTGTCAGGACACGATTGGTGAACAGAGAGCAAATCTAACATTCATTAGCACAATAGTGTGACACAGTCACATTGTGAAAGGGGACCCCATGGAAGAGTTTTGGGTTTATCCAGCTACCTAATGTCCATAATTTGTATTCTTTTTCCCACTTCCCTCCTCATTTCACCAAGTACAGTCTCCTGGAAATAAAACCTGGAGGTGTGCACATGTGTTTATCCACCAGGCCCTCCTACTTGGAGGTCCAGCCAGGTGTTGACCCCCTGCTCCCTAAGTCCCAGACTGTAGGTCATTATTTTTCTCATACTACATTCATAGTGGGACCCATGCATTAGTCTGCTAGAGCTGCCATAACAAAATACCCACACTGAGTGGCTGGAACAGCACAAATTTATTTTCTCATAGTGCTGGAGGCTAGAATTCTTAGGTCAAGGTCTTGGTAAGTTTGGTTTCTTCTGACGCCTCTGTCTTCAGCATGAGGATGACCACCTTCCCACTGGGTCCTCACACCTTCTCCCCGCTATGCATTGCACACTTCATGTCTCTTTGTGGGTCCAAACTTCCTCTTCTGAGAACACCAGTCAGACTAGATTATGGGCCACCCTAATGGCCCCATTTTAACTTCATCACCTCTTTAAAGATCCTCTTTCCAAACACATTCACAATCTGAGGTAGGGGGTAAGGGCTTCAACCCATGAAGTACCAAATACGCAGCCTCGAAGGACAGAGCTTTGCTGGTCCGGTTAGCAGGAATGTTCTATCTCTTACGGCTCACACTATGACCTGTGTAACTGTCATTCCTGGCAGTCTCTCTCTTGAGATGGCTAGGTAATATTTTGTTATAGAAAATTTCAAACATAGCTCACAAAAGAGAAACTAATTAAATGATCCCATAGTCCACCAAGAACTACAACACTGCCCAATTTTGAGTCGTTTACCCTGCTCTTCAACTGCTTCCTCTAGATTATTTTAAAGCAAATCCCAGACATCTCACTGGTACATTTTTCAGTATGTCTAACACAAGATGAATTTTATTTAAAATATTATCATGCTTACCAAAATAACAGTACTTTCTTAATACTATCGATTACCTACTCCATATTCAGATTTCCCTGATTGTCCCAGAAAATTGTCTTTGAAAGTAGGTTCATTTAAATCCAAATCAAGACATGCTTCACGTATTGCATTTGGATGCCGTGTCTCTCACATCTCTTTTAATCCATGCAACATTTTGAAGTCAGATACACATTGTCTTCGCACTCAGAGCACTTTCTCACTTAAGACATCACGGCAGGGCATCCATCATCCAAGATACAGGAGCCCGAGAGCTCTGGCTCCCACGAATGGGAGGGGGGTTCAGGCTGCTTCTTCACCGAGCTCTCACAGATTACAGATGATTTAATGTCCAGGAGGGCAGCTGCTGAAAGATATGCTCTTTCTCTTTCCAAGTGAGCTTTGTTCTGAATTTGGATTAATTTAAATGGCGCGTGCACAGAGGGAATTTGTAAGATATGTTTACGGAATAATTGTGATCAATACTCATGCGTTTATAAGTGGGAGTGTGTGCGCAGTAGGCTTTGAGGAGGCTCCTGTGTGCTCACTCTTTAACGGTGATCAATACTCATAGTCAATCACCAACAGGGGAATCGGAGCAAAACATTTATATTCAAACTGTGCTGGGTCCCCTTATGGAAGGTTCTTTCATTTGGTCGGTTAGTCGCAAATACATTTATCAGACAATGTTATACAGGGATGGAACTATAAAAACACATTTTTAAGCATTAAAGGTTTATCATTCCGTCATCTGTTCATACTTTCATCACCAAGATCTTTGGGGCTGGTCTTTCAAACTATTATTCCTGAACAGCTGTATGCTCTAAAATTGATGGTCTTCTTAGTTGATAGATCCACAAAAAAATTGTTAAATATTCAACAAAGCTCTCAATGGCTGCAGCCACCCAGTCTGAACATTTCCCTTCAAAGCATATATACCAGTCTGATAAGAGCCTCTTGCTCTTATTTGTTGAAGCAATTATTCAGTGCAGTGATTACTGAATACGCCCCACAAATGGTACATTTCTTCAGAGGGGATAGTAATATATTTTAACATGTGTATACCTGCACGTCACTTTGAACATTACAATTTCCGTGTAACACTGGAGGATTCATGATATATTTGTTTCTCCAGTGTGCAAAGGCCAGACTAGCATGAACAGAGCTGGGCGCAATCTTTGGCTAATTTAGCCAGTTGGCTTTAAAGAAACTCTTGAAATACTTCCCTATCGTGACCCTCCATTTTCCAAAATCCCTGTTGAGTGGTCATTAGGTCCTAAAATCCAGCCTCGACAAGCAGATTAGTTACTTGTGGCCCAGATGTCAGTGAACGCACAAGCAGAAAATAAAATCGTGCAGAGACAAGCAAGGCACACGCTCTGCAGCTTTAATCACATCAAGAGACTGGGGTGCTCAGTGGTCCCCCGGGTGTGGGCATCCGGGCAGAGAGATGTTGGAAGCGCTCGGTGGGGCAGTGGGCACGTATGGCGGGGAACCAGGCAGAAGCCAGAGCAGCCGTCCCATTTCTTGAACATGCTGCTTCCAGAAGCAAGTCTCCGGGTGGTTACCTGTGTATGCAGCCTGGTGGCTCTCCATGCCGTCTGGGGAAATGGGTCCCCGTCTGCCCCAACTTACAGGCCATTGGATGATATGAGGGAGCAGTTAGATGTGGACAAAACACCTGTTCTCGGGCTCCAGGTGGGAAAGACAAGGTCCACTTGGGGTACAGCTCTACGGGAGAGCCACTGCTAGGGGAAGGACAGGCGTGAAACTACATAAAATGAACAACCGGCAAGGACGCAAACTGTCTCTTGGGGAGAGGAGGCCACGCAAAGCAAATCCCTTGGGTGTCATCACTTGTTTGGGGGGCGACCCGGGAAGGGCACAGCGGCACTTTCCCCTGGCAGGGCCGCGCAGGACACACATGTGGCTGGAAGATGTTTCAGGGAAGGAAAGTCGGGTAAGACGAGAGGGGCTGGGTCCGAGATGAGCAGAAGGGCTCTGGAGAATCGGGACCTGGGGGCGCGGACCCCGACGGCCGAGCGCTTGCACCAGGCCGGGCCTGCTCCCCGGGGCCCTGGGCGCCCAGCACCCGCCGCCCTGCAGGCCCTCCTTCAGCCAGACACCGCCAACACGCTGCTCTCTGTGATCACTGCTTAGCTTAAATGAGTTAATCTCGTTTTCCAGATGAATTGTTATTTTGTCTCCCGCAGGCTGTGATTACCGGATAAAAGTATTGTGTTAACAGGAGGGCTGGGGGCTTTGGGCGCCGCATCCCGCGCACATGTAACCAGCTCGGCTCCGCTCACCTTTTCTCCCCTTTCTGTGTTTAATGGGGTTAAAAGAACGGGGAGAGGAGTCGGGGAGCTGTGGAATGACACTCGGGGCGGTAAACCTTTCAGATGAATTATGGCCCCTCATGAGAGGTCAGAGGGCCAATTTATCTTCATGTTTGGAAACACAGTTTATAATCCTGACAAAATTTAAAACACATCTAGGGCAAAAGAGACGTACAAACGACACCGAGTTCTCGACCCTTCCTTTTTCTGAGCTGCTCTCGGAGCACATCAGCTAGCAAACAGCTCTGGGCTGAGGGGCCACTACCTGGAAAGCATTGTTTCTGGGATGCTGTCAAAGTTTGTTTGCTTGTGTTTGTTTATTTATTGAAGGAAAGCCAAAGCCTGGGCTCTCCCCTCAAGGAGCTTTATTATGCCTCTGTGACTGATGGTAGGTAGCATCATGTCTCTCTTTAATTTTTAAAAAATTGCTTCGGAGTGTAGACAGTAATATATGTCATCGGAGGTGCAGACTCTGGTCTTAAGCCCATCCTGCACCTTCTTTAACTCTGACGTCTTTGGCAAGTTGCCTGTGTCCTTTGAGCCTCAGCCTGGCATCTGGGAAGGGGTAACAATCGCCCCCAACTTTCAAGGTGATTGTAAAAATATGCAATAAAGCACGCAAGCTTTGAGCAGGTGCTGAGTGTTTAATAAGGAATAGCCCCAAAAGGTATTATTTCCTAAGGTAGTTACTGAGTCATAGACTTGATACCAAGGCTGGGTGGGAGAGCAGGGAAGAAACAAAAAGAGGTCATGGGTGGGTGCTGGATTTAGCAAACCAAAATACTGGATGCCTAGTTCAATTCTAATTTCAGATAACCAACAAATAATTTCTTGGTATAAATGCAGCCCTATACTAATATATGTCCTATAGTATATATAGACTATACATATACACATACATAAATACATAAAGTGTATGTATAAATACTATAGTATAAGTATGTCCCAAAGATTGCCTGGCTACATTTATAATAAGAAACTATTTGTGCGTGTGTATATATATATATATATATATCTTATACTATAGTGTGTACACACACACACACTATATATATATATGGTATAAATATGTCCCAAAGATTGCATGGCTACATTTATACTAAGAAACTATTTGTTTGTCTGTGATTCAAATTTAATTGGGTATCTTGCATTTTATCTGGCAAGACTAGCTAAGGATTTGAGGTCAGAAGCCCAAGACTGAGTCTTCCTTACCAGCTGTGTAACTCAGGGACAGATACTATAATTTTCTGAGCTCCAGTGTCCTTCCCTATGAAATAAGGCTAACTGTAAAAGTCATACCTGCATAATTTACAGAGTTGTGGGTAGAATCAAACAATGTATGTGAACACGATTTGTAAACTGCAAGTATCATTCCTTTTTCATTTTTTTTTCTTGTTCATTTATTGCTTTAGAAGAGAAATAGACTAATGTGCAGCTAATTTTACAGAGGGGCCTGGGGCCTGATTAGGGTATGGAGGGGGGAATCTTTGTCTAAGGCTTTGCTCTATAGGGAAGGGGGAAGGACAGGGTGTCTTCCCAACCACAGGGAGGGAGGGAGGGGGGACCCCCTCCACGCTACTGTGACCATGTTGGCAGCAGGCAGCCTGGTAAAGTGGTGTTTCCTGTCAAACCTACAGTGGCATGTTTCTGAGTGTCCTTCTCAAGGATGGTCTCCGACTAGTGAAGTCTGACGTGGATGCTTCCCAATGAGAGGTGCCCCAGATTCCCATATAGGAGCTGCTGAGGATAAAGGATGTCTATATTCATTATTCCTTCCTATTCTTTGAGATGGTGATTATAATCTGGAGATGCTACATGCTTCAGAATGGAAAATCTTGACATATTCTGAGCATCTCCCAGCTTTGACTATCCTGGTATAAATCCTAGCTTCACCACCCCCTAGGTGTATAACCCCAAGCAACTTGCTCCATATCCATGAACTTCAGGAGACACAACAGGAACCATCGGGTGGCCCAGCTGACTGAGTTGTTGAGGATGCTATGGTCTTCTGCACACATGTGAAGCATGATCTCACTGCCCTCTTCCTTGGCTCATGCATTAGTACAAAGTGACTATCTTTTAAAATGTGGGTGAACACAGCAGCCACTGAACCCCTAGTTTATCTCACGTGGTATTTCTCAGACACTAGGGATAAAAGAGCGCCAACTGCAGAATATGGGGGAAGATGTCCTCCAACATGCAAAGCTGGGACGCTACTGACTTTGGACATTCCTAGCACCCATTTCCCACTTGACTCCTGACACAGCAGTGGAGTACTGGGACTCACAGACCCTTCCAGTGTAAACACTCCAGAGTGACCTGAGGAGGAAGCTGCAAAGAATAGCCCCTGAAGATGCCTGGTGCCTCGGGTGTGGGTGTTGTGTACAAGAAGTCCAGCACTACGGGCCGGTGAGGTGGCATGGGCACACACTCATCACCCATGTTTTATACACTGCGCACCTGTTTTCATATATTTGGGTGTTTTATACAAATGTGGGGAAAAAATTAGAGATTTTTTTGCATGCAGGTAAAGTCTGACTATGGTAGTTTTTTAAGATATTTGAGGAATGCTTTTGGTTTCAGGTGAGTAATATTCTGAATGGAGTGAAGGGTGGAAGGAGGGTGAGGAGAGTAAAATAAACCCCTTCACATCTGAATGATCAGAATCAACACGGCAGCAAGGCTTTCCTGACAACCCAGGATGTCAATTACGCAAACAATTTGTTCACGAAAGGACATAAGTTTATCTTCTGTTTGAAATATTCGATGGTTTGCATGGGATGTGGTGTCTTTTAGGCTACTGGGGAGCTGATAGATTCACTTCTAAAGGCAGTCTGTGGGGATGCCTGGATGGCTCAGCGGTTTGGCACCTGCCTTCGGCCCAGGGCGTGATCCTGGAGACCCGGGATCGAGTCCCACGTCAGGCTCCCTGCATGGAGCCTGCTTCTCCCTCTGCCTGTGTCTCTGGTGTCTCTGCCTCTCTCTGTCTCTCTCTCTCTCTCTCTCTCTGTGTCTCATGAATAAATAAAATCTTAAAAAAAAAAAATAAAGGCAGTCTGTATCTCAGTCAGCACTAAAGGTGAGATCCTGGAGACCTGGGATCAAGTCCTGTGTCAGGCTCCCTGCATGGAGCCTGTTTCTCCCTCTGCCTGTGTCTCTGCCTCTCTGCCCCTCTTTCTCTCTCTCTCTCATGAATAAATAAAATCTTAAAAAAAAAAAAAAAAAACCTTCTGAGAAGTTAGATGATCCCATTGGTACTCTGTGTGAACACAAGTCACAAGGGGGACCAAGGCTCAAGAGAGGATGCTCTTTCTGGTACACAGAATGTCAATGCTTCCATATCTGGAAAAACGTCTACTATGAGGGGAGATGGGACCAAGCACTGTGCCAGAGAAACGCTTCAGAGACACTCATTTCTCCAACTCCTTCCCTTACCTTCTTCCTGGCTGACAAAGGAGGAAGTTGGGAAAGAGAAACGAAAAGAATGAAAGAGAAAAAGGTTGGGGCCCAGAGACAGCCAGAGAGATGCAGGCCTTGACTCTAGAGGAAAAACTGAGATGGAATTGTGACACCCAGGATGTCCCCAGAGAGAAGATTCTGGAAGAAAACACTTAATCCAAGGGCAGAGGAAGACAGTGGTATAGGTGCTTCTGCCTGGCTCTGGGAAGAAATAATAAATGTGTCTGAGGATGCCTGTGTATGGAAGTTAAAGGCAACTGTATTCAAAAAGCTTCCCTGATGGTCTGAAAAAGAATACAGGGTCAAAGGAAGCAAAAGTTCATCAAAAACGGTACCATATGTATTGAAAATATTTCCTCTTCTGCTAACCTTATTACATGCTATTGAACTTTATTAAATATGGGACTTCCGTGGAAATGTTTTAAATAAAAATATACTTTGATAAAAGAGGTGTGATTGTGTTTATGGTCAAATAAGGGAAAATTCATATTCAAATTTTTAAAAAAACTACCATCTCTGGCTGCTAAGTATATTCCACTGCATGGAACTTCTTGGAGATGCAAACCTATGTTACCCATTGCTATATGCACGGCATGTACACCATCCTCCATACTCAGGAAGTGTGATTTAGAGAATAGATAAATGGATACCTACTCCTAGCAGTTCAGGTTCTTTAATAAAGATACACTACCACCACCTGGTGACAACATACCAGAATTGCAGGAATAGGGTTTTTTGTTTTATTCTTTGTTCTTGTTTTTTAATGCTAGTGCACACAGAAGCAGTATAATCTCGTGGTACATATGGCATTACACAAAGTCACCAAATGCAAAGAACTAGGAGCAAGAAAGCAAATAAATATTAAACTGCTTTGTTCAGGTGATCTCAAGCAGTATCAGCTTTTTCCAGTCCTTTCCTGTCATTTTAAGTATTCACTTCACAGAATCTTCCCATATTTTCTAGGCTGCACAACTATAGGCTAACAACAGAGCCAGAGCCAGGTTCTCACGTTAGCTCAGGCAGCCTGGAAGGGGGAGCAGAGCTTGATTGACAGCTGACAAACTGCGGATAGAACAAAGACAGCGGCTTCATCCGGGACACTGCTGCTTTTCTATGGCCACATTTGCTTTTCCTTGTTTTCATATCCTCTCAAAAGAAGACCCTTTGACTCTTTTTTGCTTTGTTTTGTTTTGTTTTTCATATAGACCATGTAGTCAGCTAGGTCCGGAAGCTACAATGAATATAAAGTACTGGGCAAAACAACATTTGATAAATGTAAACAATATGCATAGAGAAAACCTCTCAGATGAAAAATCCACATACATTTTTAGCGGCCGGCAGACTGAATGCAAATGGCTTTCGAAAATATAAGTGGCTGGCTTTTTAATATCAAAGAAATCACAGGCTTTTCTCTAACACTAAAAACACCGCTGCACTAAAAAGAAAGAAGTAACTAAATAAACTGGGCGGCTGATTTTCAGCACGCAAAAAGTCACTGTCACTGCCTCTGCCCTCACCTTAGGAGTTCTTATACTTCTAGAAATGTTAAATGGGTGGTGGTGGGGTAGGTGAAGTGAATCAGGAATGCTGTATTTTTAAGGCTCCCCCTCAAAACCAAATGCACTTCCTGTTTTAGAGGAAGAAGAAGCAATTAAGAAAAAAAAAAAATCAAATGAAAGACTTCGCCCAGCTCACAGATGAAGCCCTGCGATGTCAGTGCTTTGGAAATGCTCGGCTTCGGTGGCTTTCCAAGGCAACGCGCGGGCAGTCTTGCCTGAAAGAAAGGAGTCAATAGGGAGAAAATAAATAGAGCATTTCCAGAACTCACCCAGCAGCTCGGAAAACTGTCTGCTTACTATTACACAGTTTTAACATTGTCATAATCATTTTCACAGTAAAGATACCCTTCCTGCAGTTTAGACCAAGAATGCATGACTAATTTTAACCACTTGTGCAAATCTCCTAATGGAAATTTCAAACAGCTTTTATGGATTAGGGTTTTGTAAACTGTAGGGACAGAGCGGCCACAGATACCACAGGGCGGTGCTCCTCACACCAAGCTGTGGATGCCTAAGGAGTTCCCGAACAACAGCGGGCGATCACAGTACCCCACAAGCTAGAGGTCTCCTGGGCACCACGTGCAGTGCACGTCATGCGTGTACAGTTGCTACAGCTGAGGGTCATGGACGTGCAGACAAATGGTCGTGTGCTACCATTTCAAGATGCGCCAGTAAGTTCTGGAGGCGAGCAAAGTCGAGAGGAGCCCCCCTCCCCATATGATCTCCCCGAGTTCAAGCCATACAACCTCATGGTGGTTAAAAAGAAAATCTCGAACTGCCCCTCTCCATGACCATGACCTGAAGGGCATCTGGAGGACTGACCCCTACTGTGACCCCTGGTTCACTTGACCTACCCCCCCCCACCCATTTAACATTTCTAGAAGAACTGGGATGGGAGACTGAAGAATCGTGTCCTCCTGCAGATGGATAATTTCGATAGCTGCACAAAAACGAGAATCCACTCAATGCCACTGAATTGCATCAGTGCATAAAAATCATCAATTTTATGGTGCCTATATTTTAACACAATTTTTAAAAAGTGAATCAAGTCCGCAAGTCCAAGTCCCTTTCCACTGAGATGGACTATAGTCATGGTCACACGTGTAAAGAATATTGTTATAACCGCCTCTTTGCCCATAACTGTGCCAGAAACTCAGAGCTTTAAAGAAAAAAAAAATTGAGGCAAATTCTTCCCCTTTAGGCGGTCAAAGTCAGTGGGATAGTTGGAAACATATTTTTGTTTTGTTTCCCCCAATGCCCAAATTCAAGCAGTTGGAGTTTCTGGGGCTTTTAACCTCATTCATGGAGATTCTCACTTTTACCTTGTCAGCAATTTTCACAGGAGAGTTGGGGGAGAAGCAGAAGTCAAGACAGGAGGCCAACAAGGGAATCGGCTGCCCGGGTGACCGAGGGTCTTTATGAAGCACAGAGAAGGAACAGGCTCTTGTCCGGAGGGAGGAGCGAAGAGATGTCCCCCCTCTTGCCTCCTCTGCCCTCTGCCCTCTGGGTTCTTGACTTCCCTCATGGCTAAAGTCAAGGTTCCTCAGCCCTCAGCCTCATACTCCATCCTCGGGGGAGCCTTCTGGGATCCCACTAATCCCTGCAGGATCTGACAGTTCCAGAGGCTTGCCTTTCAGACGGATCGCCTTCGGGAAGGAAGCAGAAAGTTCTAGGCTGACTTGGAAAAGAAGCTTTGGGGCAGGTGTTTGCTCCAGAAGCCCAGGACTCCAGCGGGTGGGGGTGGGGGGAAAGGGGGAGCACTGTCAAGGCATCTGGTCTCAAGGAACCCCACACTGGTCCCTTTCTCCACAGTGAGTGGTGGGGTGAAAATGGGACCCGAGAGGGCAGGAGCTCTGGAGTAAGAGCCTCCCCTGACCCCAGAGCACACGGCATCCTCTAAACTCGCTCTGAAAATGTGCCCACAGCACATCTGATTCCTCTTTGATGTCTTCTTGACGTTCTCAATTCCTTTTCTTTCTTGCCTTTGGCTTTCTACCCAGAGATGAAATCGTGTCACCTGCTCGCCTACCAGCTCTCCCTTTGCCCTGTTCCCAGGCCTTCCTCTCCCATTCCCTACACTGGGGTGGAGCCACCACAGAACAGGGCGCAAGCTGTAGCCCCAAATGGTAGCTCACATCCCATTCCATGCCACACAGCTCATGTTGCTTGACTAGGTCCTGGACGGCCTTAACCTAATTCTTGGTTTATGATGTGGTTCAGACACACGAGCTCGTCCTCTGGGTTTCCCAAGTCTCCCGTGGAGAAGGGAGGAAAGAATGAGGCAGGTGCAGGGAGATTTGGGGGTGGAGAAGGAATGAGAAGTAGATCCAGGCTCAAATTGTGGAGCTGCCACCTGCCATACACCATCAGATCTTCAGCTTCCTCATATGTCAAAGGGGACGGGGGAGGGGAGGCGGTTGCTCCCTGGGGAGACTACAAGGTAAGGTAACCAAATAATCATGGCAAACTGCCGTGTGGGGCTCAGCGCACGCCAGACCCTGTGAGAAGTGCCTTATACAGCGCTGCAAGTTTTATTCTCTCCATCACCTGAGAGATCAGTACTGGCATTAAAGATGAAGAGATTAGGCACAGAGAGGCTGGGTCACTTGCCCAAAGCCACACAGCTGCACATGACAGAGTCTGGATTCAAACCCGACAACCTGACTTCAGGCCATGTTCTTCCCAAGTCCCTTACCATCTACAGTGGCATCCATTTAGGACCCTTAACAAATACCAATCCCTTGCTCCTGCCTTTTGAGATTTTTTTTCACCATAGTCCTTTGGGTCGATTTTCAATAAACTTCAATCCTCTGGGTGTTGTGCTGCTTAGCTTTCTTCCATTAGCTGGAAATCATTCAATAAATATTCATTAAGCACCCGCTCTGTGCCAAATACCAGGCTAGCAAAGGTCCCTTCTCCAAGTCCTTAGAGCCAGGGGCTGGGGCCAGTGTGACTATGAGGTGTCTGTGGTCAGGTCCACTGCACGACCGGAAATGCCACAGAAAATACAGGCAGGAGGCATAACTCGGTGGTGCACTTAGGGATGGTCGTCCTGCCTGTCAGAGGGAGACAAGAGTGCTGGCGTGGCCTTCCCTAGGCTCGTGGTTTCCTGGTCCCTGGGGCCTGGTGGGTTTCTTACCTATGCTGGCTGCACCGACCAGAATTTGGCCACAGTTCTGTGAGAGTCACTGATCCACCGACTAGTGTGTGCCAGACAGGTGACCCTTGGACGGTGTTTCCCAATGGGGGTGTTGCTGCCATCCTGAGGAAGGACATTTCTCTGTCGTGAAGCATGACCCGCACATCACAGGATGCTTGGCTTCCTGTCTGCTAGCCACCTTCACTCCTCCACAGAGCAGGAGCTTGGTCATCTTGGGCATTAAAAATGCCAGGGGTGAAGGCAGGGGCGAAGTGCCACCCTCAGCGAAGAACCACTGTCTTAGAAGATGTGACTGCAAGTCAGATGGGCCCAGGGGAGATAACTCACATCATTCTGTGGTCTGGAGAGACAGAACATATATGAACTGAGTGCAGAATTCCATCAAGTTCAGAGGTGACTTAAAGTTGGCTAGAAGGTAATTACATGGAAAAGCCTGAAGAAATGCAAACCTCAATTAAGTAAGGAGGGTGTGGATGTCAGTGAGCAGAGAAAACAGGTGATCTGTCCTCTTTCAGAAGCTGATCATTGATAATCATTGTGTCTATAGAGAAGCGGTTGTCCTAGAAGCCCAGGTGTCCATGGGAAACCAGGTGACATCTCCCTGGTTGTGAAGAGATCTCAGTATGTTGAGAAAGCTGTCCTGTAAGTTACATGGCAGGGGAACCCCAGTACTGCGTGGTCTGACATCACGTTTCCTTAACACACAGGCATTATTTAACCACAGGAAAACTAACATATAATCGCGCATGCTGTCCTCACAACCACCCTGTGAGATACGTACCATCATGATCCCTTCTCTTTTTTTTTTTAAGATTTCATTTATTTATTCATGAGACACACACAGAGAGAGAGAGAGAGAGAGAGAGAGAGGCAGAGACACAGGCAGAGGGAGAAGCAGGCTCCATGTAGGGAGCCCGACATGGGACTCGATCCTGGGACTCCAGGATCAGGCCCTGGGCCAAAGTTGGTGCTAAACCGCTAAGCCACCCAGGCTGCCCATCATAATCCCTTCTTAAAGACAAGCAGAATAAGCACAGAGAAGCTAAGTTACTTGTCCGAGGCCACTCAGCTAGATATGGTAGAGAGTAACTCCAAACTCAGGCAGCATTTGAACCAAACATAAAAAGTAATTTTCCTATTTTAGAGTTAAACATAAAAATATTGACATAATGAAAACAAGAGAAACACGCTATCCTATTGGCATATCCTCAAATACACGGTATATTATGAACCTGTAATGTTTTAATTTGGCCTTCAGAAGCAGAGGTTGGCAAACTGAGGCCTTTGGGCCAAATCTGGCCCACCACTGTTTTTATGAATAAAGTTTTATTGGAACACAGCCAGATCCATTCATTTAAGTATTATCTGTGGCTGCTTTCAGACAAAGGCAGACTTGAAGAATTGTGACAGAGACCATCTGAACTGCAAAGATGGAAATACTTACTATCTGGTCCTTTACAAAAAAAGTCTGCCAACACTTGTTCTAGGGGTAGACATTAGCCTTGTAAGTTTCTATTTTAAATATGCAAATGGCAATTGCTACAGAATTATGATGGTAAGGTGAAATATTACTACATTTATACAAGCCATCAGAATATTAGGAAAACTTCAGATTTATCATGTTTGCAATTAAATTGATTAGATATATACAAATCACTTATATTCTCGGGAAGAGTAATAGCACTTGAGAAGGAAATCAAAATAGTAAATTCATGAATACAGCTTAAGATTTTTAAGATCTTTACCTAAATTCATAAATGAGCTGAAACATTATTCTAGAGCTCTTCAGACATGGCTGCTAAAATTTCTCAGGCTTACAAGCAGAATAATAGGAACTGGGAAGATGAACGGAAGATCCTAAAGAAGAGCTAGGATTTTAAATTTGTAACGTGAATGAAATGAATTTTAATTTTGAAAGCCTCGGTGAACACACGCTTCTGCTCACAAAGGCCACCCTAGAAGCCACCAAAAAAACCCTACTAATAATCTGGATCTTGTATCCCCTCCCCTCTGCTTCTCAGGAGTACACCTAAGTGAAAGCACGCAAGAATCAAACCTGGGTTTTCACTGCCACCAGTGCCTAAATACAGACCCAATCTGTCTTTTTTGACCCAATTTGGATTGTGAATCTGTTTGATAAACGGGACTGGCCTCGGCCAAGGAATCCCACATAAGACAAACATCAAGGACAAATGCTCTTGTGAGATGTAATTAAAAATATATTTTTATATAAAATAATTATTTTACATATTTATATCAAATCAGTATTTAATATAAAATAAATGTATGAATATATAATACGTGCTACATGTGAATATATAAATGTTTTACCAAACCACTTTGTTATTTCATGTAGCATTCATAGTCCATAAAGTCCTTTCAAATACATTATGTCTTTTGATGCTGTAAAATAACAGCAACTCAGTGGCTAACGTGAGCTTTGAATGGAGTGATTCCAGCCTGCTAGTAGCATGGCCTTAGGCAAATTACTAAACCTCTCAGTTTTCTCAGCACTGAGCAGGGGTGATAATCATACCTGTTTCATGGGTTATTGTCGGGATCAAAACACGGAGTGTCTAAAATGAGTGCTTCACACACTGCCTCGTACACAGTAATGGTCACATGGATCTTAGCTGCTGTCACCTGTAACCACTATCATTCTAGAAAAGTCCTGTAAGGTCAGAAAAGCGGGCATCACTGTCTCCCTTTGTGGAGGGAGGTGCCAGGAATAGGGGGCCTAAAAGACTTGCCCAAAGGATGCAATGCAACCCACAGGCAGTGGCACCGTATTTCTGATTCCTATGCCCAGTGTAGGGAGTCTCTACTGTGTTCCCCACATGTTCTACCATCAGAACCACCTGGAGGCCTTCTAAAAACAGACTGCAGGCCCCAGGCCCAGAGATTCTGATTCAGCAGATCTGGATCCGGTGTAGGGCTCAAGAATTCTGCATCTTTAACAAGTTACAAGTGATGTCACTGCCGCTGGTCCAGGGACCCCACTGGCCTAACTCAGTGAAGCAACTTCAGGGAGTCACACTTGCCCTTCTACAGTGTATCTGGTTCATACTCGTGGGTCATCAAAATGTTTGGCACTTGGTCAATGCTCAATAGATGGCTTTGTTTTATTTTACTATTTTATTTTATTTATATTTTTGCCATGGTTTCACTCTGGCTTTTCATTTTCTTAGCTGACAACCTTCACTCTGATTCTTCGATCCATCCATGAATTGCCCATCCAACTTGGAACGCACAGTTTTCTTTCCAGCTGTGACCTCGGCTGCTCTCCATGCAGACTGCCTCTCCAGCTTGGCTCTGCTGTCTCCAATCCAGCCACCTGAACCCTCCTTGGCAGGCCACGGCCTCGCGGTGGGACCTGCATGATACTATCTGATGAAGTCAGCTAAACCCCTCCTGACCCACCTCTGTCAGGAATGACATGCTGCTCTGCTCCCAAACAAGGGCATCGACTTGCCCCCTAATCATAGCAGAGACACAACAGATATGGCGAGATGGATTCGCTCATTGAGAAAATCGCTCTTTGTCCAATTTCCTTTTCCTGCTTGTAAAACAAGGGAGCGATACCAAAGCGAATTAATAAGGAAATGGGGGGAATGGGGGAAGGGGAGCTCTGCTCCCCAGAACTCAGAACATGTGAATGCCTGTGGATATAAACATTATAAAAATAATAATAATAAAAGGAAGTAGTACTAGGGGGGCTTTCGTGGCTTAACAGTATTTTGACAACAAATGTTCATATTTCATTTGAAATTTATGAAACCTTTGTGCCTGTAATCCCATGAGCAGCAACATGGTAAATGAAAGTAGCTGGCAGTCTAGATTAATAATATTTCGCCTCATATTGGAAGAGCATTTGAAAGAAGCTTGCTTTATCTATCCCCCGTTTTTACGGCCCCGGTAGTGGAACAGACTGGGGCTTCTAAAATCGGCTGGAAAATATTCATAGATGTGTTATTAATTTATGGGAAACTGAAGGACCCACCTCAAGGCTTAAGTAGGCCATTTAGAAACAGCAAGGAGTAGGTGTGAGATACATAGCAGAATGCGGTGAAAAAAAGTGTGCCGAGTGACTCGGGGCTTAAATCAAGAGCAGAAGAGTACCTTCAGTAAGCTATAATAGTTGATATTCTAATAAAGCGTTCTTATGAGAAAAAGCAATCTGTTCACATATGAATCCTGCCATATGCTTCCATCTTTTCATGGTCTAGAAGGCCATGTCAGTAATTTCCAGTACTTACATGGGTATGCAGGATGCCTTTGCTGGCTAATGTGAATAAATGGGCTGGATTTACTGTTTTTCTAATGCTCAATATACACACCATGCAGGCTGCTACCAGGAGCAAAGTGGAATTTATGGATTCGCACTGAATTTCAAATGGATACGGGAGCAAAGCTACAGAAAGTGAGACAGGCGTGTTGTCTAACATGTCTCGGTGAAGGCTGCTGCTTCCTCGGCAAAGTGAGGGTATTGTTTGAAAAGAGGGAGGGGAGACCCCCTAAGAAACCTGGCTCCTGTGGGACCCTGTGTGCAGAAGCAGTGGAGACGAAGGTTGCGGGGTACACACAGGATCACGCTCACTGGGGTCCCCCAGGGGGTCCCCTTGACTCCAACCCTAACCCATGACCTTCCCATTTTGAAATCATCTTTAAATCCTGATGTTTTTATGTACGGTTGCCTCCCTGCCAGCTGGGAAGAGTAAATTTCTCAGATCAATGAGCTCCACTGACTGGTTCTAATATCACATGATTTAACTTTGCGTATCTTAAGCCACAATTTTAGACTAAAAAGAAAGAGGGTGTTCACAGCTTGACTAATAATTTGCAGCAGTGAAGAATGAAATCCTAGCTTTGTGCAGATTGGCACTTCTCAGCCTCCCCACTGTTGGCATTTGGGGCTGGCTAATTCTTTGTTGTGGGGGTCGAGCTGAGCATCTCAGGACATGCAGCAGCATTCTTGCCCCCCCCCCACCTCTGCCCTGGTGTAACAACCAAAAATATCTAGACACTCCCAGATGTCCCCAGGGTGGCAACATCATCTGGACTTGCAAATGATAATGGAAACGGAGGAGAAAACAACAGGAATATGGAGGTATATACTCCTATGGTGTACAGAAGGATATGTATGTATGGTGTGTGTGTCAGGGGAGGGCAGTGTTTCTAGAACCACAGTAAAGACCTGGAGGTGGGGGTCAACAGAGCCCAGCTACAAAACCAGGAAGATAGTCAATATCTGAGTTGAGGACCCAAGAGGGGGGCAAATAATTGCTTTTCAACGTGCACATTATCTGCAGCAAAGCAACATACATTTTCAAGCATCTGGCTGGAGCTTTGCAGGAGAGAGATCTAAAAGGTTTCTGGTGAGCTCTGGATGGCAAATAAAAAGGAATAATATGATGTCCATATGGCTGGGCTTTCGAATCCTTCCATGGGCATATCTCTCATAGCAAAAAAGATCCCCAGGGGTAGAAGTATGTTTAAAGACTCATGTTCTATCATTAAAAAATCATGCAAAAGAGGCATTCTAGAAAGGTAATATTCAGGTCTGTTTTGCTCTAGACAATATGGTTCAGTAACCATATAGGTTGACTCTTTAAGAAAATGTGCTTTGATTTCCTGTGACTTCCAATAAACTTTGTCATTGGTTCTCCACCAGGGAAAATTGGGGATACTCATACCCTAGTTTAAGAAGCATGAAATTAAGATGGTCTTCTTGTGTCATAGGGATCATAAATAACACATTTATGAGGCTCCACTAGTGACCTTAGTCTCTCGACCCATTATGTTCTCAACGGAAAGTTTAATAAACAAGGGGGTGAGGGATTCAGGAATATGGCCCTTGTTGTTGGAGAGGAACAGCCATAAAGCTGTTACCTGTAAGAGTTTGTTAGATGTCTTAGAAACCAAAGGCAGGCGTTCTTAATGACCAGATGTCAGCCAGATAGGAGTCACTTCTCAGTGGGTATTGCTCAATCGTGCTCCTTTGTAACTTGGAGAACTGATGAAAACAAACCTCTGTAAAGGGAATGTGTACTTCTGGTGAGTACTACAGCCAAGGAAGCCATGGTTTCTCCATGTCTTCAAGAGAATCTTACAAGTTCAAAAATTCTTGGAAGGTAAAAGCTGTTGCTTCTCTTCCACCAACCATTATGATTGACAGCAGAGTGGAGACGTGGACCATTGAAAGCCTTTGGTCCAGGGCTCAAGTTCAACCATACTCTCTACTTAGCACACAGGTTTCCTCATCTACAAATTGAGAGCCAATGACAACTCTCTCCTCCTGAAGGGTTGCTGCAAGGAAAAAGATGATACTTTTCATACACCCGGTACATAGACTCCAGGGTTTCCTTTGGTCATTGTCACGTGATAGAACTATTTGCAAATGAAATGACTGTAAGCCTTTTGCAAGGAAGGTGTCCATCGAAATCAGACAGAGAGCACTGAGAATCAGAGAGCACTGAGAATCGAGAAGGGCCTGATTCTATCAGTCAGTCTGAAATGTGGAATCACACACAATAGAAACGCGGTCCCTGAGTGCATGTCTATTCCCCTATTGTAGAAACACCAAGGGGAATGCTATGCTTTTGCTTTTATGAACTTCTAAAGCAATAAAGACTTGTATTCAAAGCACTCTTACTTTCAAAAAGAAGTCATTAATACATTTTATGAAGTCAAAACCCATTAGTGAAGATGTATCGAGTGTGTCTGCTCAGTGAGGATTATCAAAGGGGGTCTAGGAATGGCGTTGGACATATAGATTGGGGCCTGGTTTTACAAACAGATGATGCCTGCAGAAGCCTGAACACAAAGGCTGTGGCCACCTGTGATATTTGAAAATACCCAAGTATTGATGTGATGTTAAGAGACATCAAGCCATCCTAGGTAGGCTGATGGATGCTCTTGAAGTGTACGTATATGCAATATGTTCTGTACGGTTTATACAGAAGCACTGGCAGTGCTTAAATAATTCAGGGACTTAATGGTAGAAGTTTATTCATATGTGCATCCAGCCTGTGGCTGGAAATTGCCTAGAACTGAGGGAAGAAGACAAAGAACTGGATCAGGGGTATCTTTCTGAATTTGGAACTATGAACACATTGATGTGCATGTCTTATTTCCACCTGATGCTTTCAAATCCTCATTTAAGAAACACTTATGTGACTTCCATGTGTACTATGTATCTGGCCCTTGACAACATATGATCCTAACCCTCCAAGAGTTTGCAGTATAGTGGGTGGGTTGTTTTTAAAAAAAAAGAATTATTCTGACATTTGTTACAGTGGTAAGGAAGACTTTATTCAGGACGTTTCCATAGGGTTCATAACCATAGCAATAAGGGAGAGATACTGCACTCTTACTGATGGCAGGCCTAGTTGAGAAGCATGCCCAGAAGAGCCAACTATAGTTTTATCGAAGAGAGTCTTTGTCCAGGGGAAAAGGGAGGGTAGAAACCACGACAGGACAGCATGGGACTCAGCAAAGTCTTCTTAAACAGACATGTTTAAGTGCTTGGGTATATCTGGCAACATGAGCAAGAATTAGCAAAGGGAAATTCAAGGCAAGCAAACATGATAGCAATGCAAAGCACAGGTTGGTGACCTTCCAATGGTCAGACGTGGATAGAAGAGGGTTTCTCAAGAGGGGCATTATCGACATTTTAGGGCTGGATACCTGTCATGGGGGGTGCTGTCTTGCCAATTGATGGGTGCTGTGCAGCATCCCTGGCCTCGACCCACTAAATGCTGGTAGCATGCCCCCTCTCCCAGCACTTCCCCAAGTCCTGGCAGCCAAAATGCCTCCAGGTGTTGCCAAACGTCGCCAGGAGTAACAAGTCCTTGGTTGAGGGGCAGTGGGCCAGAAGGAAACAGGATTTGGAGTGGGTGGGGTAGGGAAGGCAGCTCTCCTCTCAGAGAACAGAAGTAGGCTCCAGGGTTTAAAGTTTATGTAATGGGGGCACTTGACGGGATGAGCACTGGGTGTTATTATGTATGTTGGCAAATTGAACACCAATAAAAAATAAATTTATTATTAAAAAATAAAATAAAAATTATGACCTGCAAAAAAAAGAAAGTTTATGTAATGGAAGCAGAATCCTTTACTCTGTAAGCACAATGACCGCATGGAACAGAGGACAGAAAAATAGAAGGAAGTGAAATGGGTGCATGTGGACTTGGAATAGTGAGAGTTGTCAGAATCTTTCTTTTAAAAAAAAGTAAGGAAAATAGCAAGGGATACACTGATTCATCATGAATGATCTTTGTGAATTGAGGCTTTCAGATAAGTTCCCTATTTCTGATAATAAACCAAGAATGAGATGAAAGCAACAAGAAGAAACAGAGATGTTTTCCAGGGGTAAACTAATCACCATCTTCAAAACATCTGCATGTTTTGAAAATTCCCTTCTACCCCGCCCCAGTTTATGTTTGACATGCATTCTTACTGCGAAATTCTTAAAGCATGAACAAAAAAAAAAAAAAAAAAAAAAAATCTGGTCTGTGTGCTGGGATTTTGGCTCTGTGGTATGCTACTGAGATTTTTAAAACTTGTCTTCTAATTTAAATAACCCCTCAGCAACAATCAGCAGCAGGCCAGGTAGCAAGTTCACCTGTGTGATACCAGCTCTGAACTCACATTTTTCTTTTTCACTCCTGCTAGCACAATTAGCAAAAGAAAGGGAGTGGCTGTTTAACATGCCTTTCCAGCTAATTCTTAATCTGTTCTAATATATGAATTTAGAAATGCCTGCTTGAGAGCTTCAGGGATTACTAAATAATAAACCCTGAAGGTTCCAAAATTCGGTTAATAGTCAGACCTGCAGAATATGAAATATAGTGTTAATTTAGAATAACGTAATGCCTAAAAATGAAGCAAGTTAGGTCTAATTGAGCTATGAACTGCTTGCCTTGTATTGTATAATGGAGGCTATGCTAACCAAGGCTTGCTGAGCTATAGATAACCATTACTCTTAGCAAATATGTTTATTGGGGTCTCTCTCTCTTCATTACCCAACCTCATAAAGTATAAGCCTGCATATTCCGATAAAACATAAAACGGCAGGGCAGAGTCACAATTAGGACGCCCTGAGAAGCCGCATCATAAAACGGTATCTGTCTCCAAATGATTGTTCACTTAACCATGATAAATATTTATCAGCATGCAATAGAACAAATCCTTAAACAACTGTAGCCCATGTTGGAAACCAAGGAGGACTTTTACATTTTTTAATTCTCCTCTTTTGCTAAATACAACCGTTTAACTTAAAAAGCATGATTTGGTATGTGGGCTTTGATTTTTAATTATCATCATGTCATAGGAACGCCAAGGACACATTAGGTCCATATTTCCAAGACCTACCTAAAGCGACTTGGGTTTGCTGTTTTACTGTGAGGGAAGGCAAGGGGATCATGTGAATGGATTGGGATGGAAAGTACTAATTTGGGTGGTCACTCCACACCATCTTTTTGTCGCCAGCACTCTCGTTGGGAAAACATGTTTTCAGTGATAAGACAAAGATGCAAATAAACTCTTTAATGGTCCTTACTCTCCTGTTGGCCGTGATGTGCCACCTGGGGAAACAGGACTTGCGAGGCCCAGGCTGGGGCTGCTCGGATCCGGATCTCTATGCTACCATGTGGCACTGGGTGGTCCAGGCAAGAAGGGCTTTGCCCTCCTGGGTGAATTTCAAAACACAGGAGTCTGTCTCTTGGTCAGAGATAACAGCTTCAGATGGGTTAACTACTGGCTGTTGGAGAGCTGGAGAAGGCATGAAAGAGGGGAGTGGAGGAGTCCTCAAGAAATAGAAATGCCTTCCAACTGTCAGGACAGTTTTAAAAAACAGCCTGACTCCTGGAAGGATGTCCTATAGCAGTGGGGCTCAAACTTGGGCAAATGTGTCAGGATCCACTGGGAGGCATGTGAAAATCTAGATCTAGATAGCTGGGTCCCATCTCCAGTTTTTCTGATTCAGGGTGTCTGGGGTGGGGCCAGAAAATCTGCATTGCTAACAAATTCCCAGGAGGGTGCTGATGCTGCCAGTCTGGAAGCCGCATTTTGCAGGAACTGGGCTCCTACAGCAAAGGAAGGGCCCAGAAGGTGAACTGGCAAGGGAACACCTGACGCTCAGAGCGCGGATGTCTTCTCCCAGTCTGTAGATCGCAAATCGATGTTCACTTTCTTTTCCTTTCCTTAGTCTCGTTCCCTTTATCCATTTCCCCCATCTTTCCTTCCCTTCTTTTGCTTTATTTAGATCTCTATTTCTTTTTTTTTTTTAAGTTTTTATTTATTTCAGAGAGTACATGAGAGAGCACAAGCAGCAGGGACGGGCAGAGGGAGAGGGAGAAAGGGAAGCAGACTCCCGGCTGAACAGGGAGCCTGATGTGGGACTCAACCCAGGACCCTGGGATCATGACCTGAGCCCAAGACAGATGGTCAACTGACTGAGCCACCCAGGTGCGCCCTACATCTCTATTTCTAATTCCCAATTTCTCTTTCTCCTCCTCTTCTTCCTCTTCCTCCTCTGTGTCCTCTTTCTTTTGTTCTTTCCTCCCTTCTCAATGCCATCTTGAGATCTCTTCCCCAGCAATAATTAACCTCCCACCAGGCTCTCAACAGTGACCAAGACTACAGATGAACATCCCCGCCCCCTACCCACCGGCCATGGGGCTAAGATCCTATTCCTTGGCAAACAGAATGAGGGGCAGCTGTCAGAACAGTTTCAAAGGGGGAAGCTATGAACTCAGGCCTAAGCCGTTAATAGCAGAAGCTCCTCTGCTTTTGCATTTAGCATCACATAAGCAAAAAAGCATAACACTGTGTGAAATATTATACAATGGTTACAGTTGGTGGATGGGGTAGCTCTTCTGCATTAATTCTCATTTTGGGGACTATTCTTGCATTTTGGAATAAATAGTCCCCAAGTCTCGTTGTAACTTGCACTTAACCCCCCTGCTGGATGGAGATTTATAACAAAAGTGACTATTATGAGATCATTCCTCGGTGAAGAGCTACCCTAAACGGACTTAGCTTTTTATAGCCTTATTGTGTCAGACTCTGAATATTAGCCACATACACACAAAAAGATTCTCATAGTGAGAGTTATTAGGCTGCAGAGTAGCTTCCCAGGGGAGGTCCTGGGGCCTCACCGCTTGAGTCATTTGAAACGAGACTGGACCAAACACCTGACTGCACCATTAGGGAACAATCCTACCCTGGCAGAGGACAGACAAGATGACCTCATAGATCTCTCCCGTCCCTCCCAGGGTCGTAAAATCTGAATGGAAACTCTGACTAGTCATCTTGCTGTAGCGAGAAGTGAGGTCTCTAGCAGGCAGAATGGCAATATCTCAGGGGGTGGGCCAGGTTACAGTGGAGGTCAACGAGAAAAAAGTCCTCTGTAAGGCTGGGGGCAAAGGACAGCCCAGAATACAAGTCAAAGTGGGGACATTCCCAGGTGAAGCCTGTGAAGCACTTTTCACAGACACCGGAGTAAGATGCTAACACTTGTATGTTGTCCCAGGTGCCTAGTACACACTAGTGAGCTTTTCCATGCTCCAACTGTAAGAGGAGTATATGTCCAGATTTACTCCCTGCCCCCCCCCTTTTTTAAGATGTGACTGCCTGGTTAAAGCACAGATGGGAATGAAGAGAAACTCCGTTAGTTGATGAGTATGGCATCTCTCGAATCCAACACAATGTGGCCCATTCTAATTACGGCTCAAAGCAGTTGAAATAGAAACTGACCTGGAGAAAGATGACTGATGACCCCCACCCCAAACGTCAGCTGCTTGGACAGGGCCCTTCTCAGTCTTTATCAGGGAGGGAAGAGGGCTCTGTGAGGCTCCACGTGGTGTCCCCACCCCGAGGGACATCACAGCTGTGCGCAGCAGCCTGAGCCAGCAGGCATGTTTACACCGCATGAAGATCCCATAATAAATCTGAGATGACTGCAAGTGGGTGGGATGTGGACCTGGTCTGACTCAATATGCCACAGCTGCTATTCCCATTCAGTTGGCTCCAAATTGCAAAACCTGGAGACTCTGGATAGGCCGGTCATGCCTGCCCATTTACCTGCTCTTCTAAGGGAAATACCCAAGTCCACGGACTTCCAACCCAGGTGGGCACATCCTGTATCACCTGACATGATCCTTTCCCCACTCTGAGTACAGATGAATTGACCAGGTCCGCTTATACCTGAGCCAGGAGCAGTCAACCCCAAAGTCTAGACTGTGATTTACCAACACTAAGGAAGACTCCTAGCTTTGGAGTCTTGCACTAGGGAACTGGGAGATGTACCCTAAGCCTCCTGCAGCAGCGGGTAGCTCATGAAGAGATGCCACGAGGTAGAGTTGTATGTCATGAAGAGCTCTTGAGACTCAAACCACTACTACTAGGATATTTAATAACAAAACTCATGCAAGTACTTGAAGACTGTAGCTTACCAAAGCATTGAAAACAAGAACAAGTTACACTCGGTGTCTCATCTTAGCTGTCATTTTGGAAAGTGGAAAGAGAATTTGGAAACATTTCAAGGATGGAACAGGGGAATATGGCATCTAGACTGGAATCCTGGGTGCTGACTGGCATAGCCTAGCCTTCTTTTCCTACCAAAGATGATCTATTAGAACTAGAGGTACATTTATTAAAATGTCCAGTCCCCAAACAGAAATGTTATTGTCATAGCATCCTCCACCTGTGGATAATGTGTCTCCCCATCAGAGCTGATGTTCTATCACAAAGGCAAGTGTTTCTGAGTCACTTTGCATCAAGCACACTGTCAGCGGTGGGCAAGTGCATCGAGATGTTGTCCTTCCTCCCAAGCTGTATAAGAAGGAATGGCACAAGGACATTAGTTCCTAAGGACCCTGGAAGGGAGATGTTCTGGTTAGGAGTGACACTGCTCGCACGGAGACACATCCATCCAGAACAACTTCAACATCCAGAACAACTTCAAGTAGAAAAGTTCCTTAATACTTTAAATCCAAGATAGTTCATCATACAACAGTAGCATAGTGCACTAGGTCCAATTTTTAAATATCCAGCTATTCTAACAGAACCTGATTTGTGGGTCTAAAAATAATAATTAATAAAAACAAAATAATAGTGATAGCAGATCCCATTTGCTGAATCTCCAGTGTCACTGGCTGCGGACTTGGCATACAATCATTTTCTCAATCCATATAATACTTAAGGACTTGAAGAGTACCTCTCTACAAAAGAAGAAACTGAGGCTAAAAAAAAAAAAAAAGTCAGGTTCAAGCGTGGTCCGAGGGGTGGGAGGACCACCATTGTTCAAGAGCTGCTAGAAATGGAGAATCCTGGGCCTCAAGCCCAGGCCTAGACAAATCAGAGGCTCTAGGGGTGTGACCTGGGTATTGTGTTTTAACAAGCCCTCCAGGGGATTCGCAAGCCAACCACAGCTTAAGAAAAGAAGCACTGTTTTAAAGTAACTTTCCAAGGCCAGATAACTAGTAAGTGGCAGAGTCAACAAGCAAATGTTTGTGCTGAGTATTGGAAATGGTCCCAGCCATGCCAGGTAATTAACGAGGAGCCAGGCTTGGGCTAATCATGTGAATACCTGTAATATGGGATTCCCTGAGATCAGGACTGGGACTCAAACCCCAGTCTTCCCCAGAGCCTCTCTGTCTTAAGGGGCAAAATCCTGCATGATTAAATTCTGCTTCCTTTTTTGTGTATGGTGGGGAGCCCTGGGTGGTACCAATCCCAGTTTACTCAAGTGCTCACTTCAAGGACTCTGATTCAAGTATAAAAGATGCATCTTTTTTCCCTCCTCTATATAGATGAAAGAGAGTAAGGTTAAGACCCAATACAGCATCCAGTATGCCAAACACCAAGCTAAGTGCTCTAGACTAGTGCAAACAGAACTTTTTGGCAGTGATGGACGAGTTCTGTATCTGAGCTCCCCAATGTAATTGCCACCAGCCACATTTGGCTATTAAGCACTCAAAATGTATGACAGGAGGGACTGGATTTTTAAATCTTATTTAAATTGTAATTAACTTAAATTTAAATAGCCCCATGTGGCCAATGGCTACCTTCCATATTGGCTAGTCCAGCTCTAGATGCCTCTTATTTAAACTTTCCTTTGCTTATAAGGGCAGGGGCTAACATTATGCCCATTTTCTAGATGAGAGAACTGAGATCTATAGTGGCAAAATAATGAACCCCAGCTCACATAGCCAGTTAATGATAGGGCTATAGTCTTAACCCTGGTCTACTCTGGCTCCAGATTTACAAGGCACAAAGGCTCTCAGACGCTGTTGGGTAGGTAGGCCTGGAAGAGCCAGTGTTTGGAGCTCCGTCTCAGCACAGCCAGCAGCAATGACCCGACGGCCCCTAAAGAAGGCTTCGTCTGAGCATCTCACTCTCTAGGCAACAACCTGTGCTGGCATTCTCTTGGCAGCTATCAATGACAGAATGTTTGGACATTATGTTCCTGTTATTAAAATGCATTTTCCACTTAAAAATAAGGAGCTTCTGACACAAATGATTTATTTGAAAACAATACTACTCCTGGCAGAGAAACAGAAATAGGGGGCTTTTTTTTTTTTCTTTTTTACTGTTTCTTTCAGGATTAACTGAAGAAGAAGGAGGAGGAAGAGGAGGAGGAGGAGAGGATGAAGAAGAAGAAGAAGAAGAAGAAGAACAAGAACAAGAACAAGAAGGAGGAGGAGGAGAAGAAGAAAAGAAAAGAAAAGAAAAGAAAAGAAAAGAAAAGAAAAGAAAAGAAAAGAGAAAAGAAAAAAAGAAAAGAAAAGAAAAGAAAAGAAAAGAGAAAAGAAAAGAAAAAAAGAAAAGAAAAGAAAAGAAAAGAAAAGAAAAGAAAAGAAAAGAAAAGAAAAAAAGAAAAGAAAAGAAAGGAAAGGAAAAGAAAGAAAGGAAAGGGAAGGGAAGGGAAGGGAAGGGAAGGGAAGGGAAGGGAAGGGAAGGGAAGGGAAGGGAAGGGAAGGGAAGAAGACAGCTTGTGCCAATATTATATTCATTCTTTAATGTATATTCTTTAAAGGTCCGCCTCACCATCCTACCTCCCCCCTCCTCACTTCCATGATGAGAAATGGGTTCTAGGATCTCAGGCATGTTTGAGCAACCTCTCCCTGTCCAGACAAGGTGGGCCAGCGGGGCATACAATCCTCTCCGAATCTATCACCATATTTGAGATGTGGTGCCTCCACCCAGCAACTTCATCAAATGGCAGTCTTGAGGTTCTAGGAACCCGCTCTGCTCTTGCCTCCACCCCTGCTCTCCCATTTCCCTACCACGGGAGGTGGTGTGGTACATGACCTTGCCCTCTGTGAACATATGTGTAGTGTCACCCTGGGGAGGTGGCTCACCCTCTCTGAGCCTCAGCAATCTTCAGGGTAAAATGGGAAAAGCAGTGACTTACATGGGGCTGCCCTGAGCACCTGACCCTGTGCCTGGCCTATAGGCCTATAGGCCTAATCTGGTCTGGAAAAACCTGAGTTACCTCCTTTCTAGCCCTCGGTCAAAATCCTGATCCTCTTAAGCCTATTTCAGATTCAATCTTATTCACCAAAAATGTCTCTGCCCTCCAAGTTTACATGTGTTTTCCTAACTTATAGATCCCTGTCTATGCTTATACTAGTTCAAGGATTTGCATTACAGTTCTTTTACAATCATCATATTTTTGGCATGGGCTGTGGGCATTGACTTGGCTTCCTGAGCATTCCACCATTGCTTTCCCCATCTTTTCCTTCCATGTTGCAACCAGCACAGGGATCCATACATGATAGGTATTCACATAAATACTTGTTGAACTGAATGCCTGTAAAGTTTGAGGTCAATCTATAATAAGCAAATCCATCCATCCATCCACCGATTCATTCACTCATTCATTTTCTTGTTTACTTAATATTTATTAAGCACCTGCTGTACTCACTAAGTGTCAGGCATGGGTGCTGGTACTCAGAATGTAGAGGGGCCAGGAGAAACTAAACCCTAAGCCTTGGGCAGCCCGGGTGGCTCAGCGGTTTAGCGCCACCTTCACCTCAGGGTGTAATCCTGGAGACTCAGGATCTAGTCCCACGCAGGGCTTCTTGCATGGACCCTGCTTCTCCCTCTGCCTGTGTCTCTGCCTCTCTCTCTGTCTCTCATGAATAAATAAATAAAATCTTTAAAAACAAAAAAACCCTAAGCCTTTACAACATTCATCTTCCAGCAGGGGAGGGGGAGGGGGCGTTTACCAAACCAACAGATAAAACAGAGGAACTGTGTCCCTCCATATGTGCTAAGGAGAAAAGTAAAGCAAAATTCAGGAAGAAAATCTGTAATTTTAAATAGGGCAGTCAGCAACCGCATCCCAGAGAAGGGGATATTTGAGCAAAGATTTGAAGGAGATGAGAGCGCTACTTTTTCAATATAAAATTAATTTGGAAAACAGGAAATTGGAAGCCAAAGAAATGCTTGGTTCTCTACTCAGAAGAATATCATAAAGAAAACAAAACACTTATTTCCCCGGCTAACTGCAGTTCCCATTATTTCATCAAGGTTATTACCAGCCGATGCTGGAATTAACTTTCTGGATACTTATTATGTTCCAGGCACTACCCAAGCACTTTATATATCACCACCAAGAGCAAAGGTCTAGGCTGAGGATGGAAAAATGCCTGCAGACCCCAGGCAGGAATCGGAAAGGGCTTAAGGTCGCATGCACAAGAGGGAGTGGTGGGGACTGCGGCGACCCGAGAACAGCTGCCCCACCTGGCACAGACCACAGACCGCCGCTGCTCAGCTACGGACGATCAACAGGCTCAGGACTGTTTGATCTTCTGCCTTTTCGAAAGATGGTCAAAAGCTGGATTTGTACATGAAATTTTCCGATTTTAAAATGCTCCCAGGCAATTTAAAAAACATCATGTGGACCCAAAATTGTTCAAAATATATTTTCAGGACATATTTGGTTTCCAACCTCTGGCATAGAGAGGCAATGAGTAGACAGAGGAACCCAAAACATTTGCAGGGAGCCTGTCACCTAGCCACTACCCTTAACCCTGAGGCTGAGTATAATTCGTATTTAAAAATAGCCTGACTTCTGGGGACCCCTTGTGTGTCTGCCCAGGGGACAGTGGGCTTTGGGATCTGGGAAACACAGCGTCCTTGCATGTGGATGGAATATGCTGCCCACTGGGATCTGAATGCAAAAACAGCTGATCATTCATTAAAACAATACAAGTACTTTTGCTTGCTTATTGGCTTTTTTTTTTTTTATCTACTTGCACTCTACCAATAAAAATGCATTTGGCAAAATCATCCAGAGGAAACACTGTCTTTATTCAAAACTGTTTTTCTTCCCCTCTCACTTGATATTTCTAAATTATCTTATCAATAATGTATTAAAGTAATACTCAAAAATGGAACAATACTGCACCTTTAAGAAAATATTATTTTTCCTGAGGTCCTATCAAGGTAAATTTCATCAGTATTCAAAGAATGAGCAAAGCACTTCAACAATTTATTTCAATAAAAGAAGACTTAGCTGAAAGGAGTATAAATGATGAGAACTTGCTTTAAACTGATTTATTCCCTGCAGCAATAAAAGGAATGTTTCTTCACTCAGCTGTTTAATATGCAAATATGCAGAACATCCAGCCCCTGACAGCACATCATTAATAAAACCTTGCACTGAGCAGAGCGCCCGATATTTCATTCTGATGAAAATACATGATGATGATTTTAGACTGTAGACTTTTAGAGTAGGAACAATGTGCTTTCCTGGTGATGAAACCCTACTTGTCACGGGAGCAGCGGGGGCGGGGGGGCGGGAGGGATGGCACACAGAAGCTTTCTGCAGAAGCCATCCCACTTCTGCAACAGGAAGTCCCCAGGTAAAGAGAACACTAAATCCTGAAGGCCAGTGACCATTCATGCAACCAAAACCCAAATGACAAGATATGAACAAAACTCAGGAGAGTGACAGGGATGGTGGGGAATTGGGGGGGGGGGGTAAGGACTGAGACTTACTTCCTTTGGGAGTGGTGGCATGCTAATTTTTAGGATTTGTTTCAGTACGTAGGAAAAGTCCTGCTCAATGTGTTTGACGCTACTTTTCTATCCATATGAAGTACACAGCAAGCTATCTAAGGACACAGGGCTCAGTGCTCCCCACCCGGTCACCTCCCTTGATTTGCTTGTGGATTAGCAACTTCTGAATTACTCTCAGACTCTTAAGACGAGCAAAGTGAGGACAGTAGAAAATAGTCCTTGTATACTTGATCATGTGTTTTCTCTTTCATTATAATCCTGGATTGATGTTAACAATACATGGCAGGACTATAAAGTCTCAATTTTTTCTCCCTTCTTTATATTTTTCAAATTGTTTATAATAGAGTATGCCATATGTATGATGAGAAAAAATCATGTTTTTAAAAATGTAATTTTTTCTGAAGTCATTCATGAGCTAGTGCCCAGGGACTTACAAGATTGTGAGCACTAGGGAGGATTCTATCTCCCAGCATCTTGGACCTCGCCATAGACCCCTTTGCTTGTTCTCAAAATAAGTATTTGTTAGATGGTTCAATAAATTACTAGTTGTAAGTGCATAGAACAGTGCCTGGAACATGGCAAGCCCACAGAAGTATTTGTTAAATAAATAACCAATAAGTCAGATTAAATATTTAATCTATTTTAGTTTGCAGAGGTGAGTTTCCTGTAAATATTACCTATTTAAGTAGGTGGGGAATAATTTTCCCATTTTTATATTAAGCTTAGTACCCTGCACGGTTCCTCTCAAAAGCGCAACCCCCGCTTAGAGAACTTTTGGATTAAAATCCCAATCCCAGAATCCCACTTGATTCTATGTGATCTTGGGCAAGTCACTTGCCTCTAGAAACTCTGCTTTCCTCATCTGTTAAGTATGCGTAGTAGTGATCATACTTATTTTGATGAGCGTTTTTGAGGATTCAGAGTGATCATCTATGTAAACACCTGGTACAGTGCCTGGCCTAGAGTGGAGGCTCACGCTCACCATTTATTAGGCACCTCCTAAAAACTAAACACTTTACATATATCAATGTTAGTCTGCATGACAACTCTTCAAGGTAAGTGCTGCTAGCCGTGTTCACCAAGGGGAGGCTAAGAATAGATGACATGAATGATACCACACAGCTTGGTCTTGAACCTGAGTCAATCTGTCACCAAAGCTTATGCCATCACATCAGCTTTACCAAAGATCTGCTTTCTTCCAGATCAAAAAAAAAAAAAAAAGAAAGAAAAAGGTCGGGTGCAGTGATTGTTCAAAAATATATGGAGAGTTTCCATTCATTTACCTCTAGTTTCCAGCTACAATTCATGCTGCTAAACTTTCCCTGGATTATTATTTTTAATAAAGTATTTAAAAACAATGTAGGTTATGGGGCAGGAGGCGGGAAGATAAAGGCAGGTGATCATGAGGATACCCTAAGGAAATGATGAGGTTATGGGGCAGGAGGCAGGAAGATAAAGGCAGGTGAGGTTCCCTGTGGCCGCATTATTTCAAAAGTTGGTTCATAAGAGAAAGGCCGTATGATATCTGTAACTTGTGAGATTGTCCTCAATTTTAGACAACTTGAGAAGGAGACACCCGCGAACTTGTTCCTCATGTTTGTGATGGCTCCTCTTTCAGAAAAGATGAGCCAGCTGAAAGCCGTCCCTTGCAGATGCTTCCTCCCCACACACACCCACTCTGCTTCCCCCTCTCTCTGCCCTGATGTACTCTTTATCCAACCAAAGAATAACTCTCTGTGCCAAAGGAAAGAGGACTGTTGGATTTTATTTCCAAATATTTCAATTATAAATCAATCGTTTAGCAAAATTCAATGAAGTTTGCAAAATTTCCCTTTGAATCGGCTCCCACTGAGAATCGAAAAAGTCTTGGGGGCAAGATTTCAAGTGGTCTCTTGCAGGTTTTAGTAAACTTCTCCAAGCTAGTACTTTCCATGTTTCTGATTTTATGTGCTCAGTAATACGCCCTCATAACTCAAATGGGATGAACCAATTAAACATTTCCCTGTAGTCTTTAAAATAGCTGCTCTTGGCATGTTTTTTGCATGGCACAAACCTCTGCGGGAGGATACGATAGAAATCTTGCACTATTTAAATATAGAATTGGGACATCAAAGAAAGGGTTGTATTGAAATAACATGGATAATTAAGGAAGTGGAGAACAGTAATAACTGATTTACATAAAATGCTAATGAGTCTCTTGACTTGTTTGGCAATTTGCACTTTAGGCTTGGTAACTGTGGCTCCAAATTTATGATCTAATTTTTATTTTAATATTTTCTTTTAGCAAGTTGTAACCAACACTAATGGGCGCCTGCCAACGTTGAACTTCTTCGGCCTTCCACCACCCAGAAGCTTCTTTTCCCTGGATCAAGCGCGTTGGGCTTGGGGATGTCACGGGTCCGGGAGCTTCCTGGACGTCCTGGTGCAGTCGGGTTCCTTTGGAGCTAACGGGGCCCGTGTCATTGGTGTCGCTCCAGATGATCAGTGGCATTCAACATATGCACGGCTGGCAGAGCCACCCGGGCTGCGAAACTGGGAAAACGAGTGCGGCATCACGGAGGCTGAGCCTTTCCCTGCACGGCCGGCTCCCCGTTATTCAGCCCGGGGCAAGGCGCCCGCTCGCTCGGGGTTAGCACGTGCGGTTCCCTGGTACCTCTCGCTGCCGAGAAGAAATTATATGCTCTGCAAACTCCTGTTTTATTGTACTCGTGTACGGAGCTCGCCTTGCAGGGCCACAGCCTCCCATGAATACGAATGAGGGTTGGCGCTGCTCCTCCGGGACCCGTGTGCGCGCTGACCTTCAGCGTACCCTATTTCCCTCCGAGCCTTCGAAGCGTGATCCACTGCTTTCTCTGGCCATTCCCCCTTCACCCCATTGATGGGCTTCAGAGCTACTTAAATTCCCAAGCCCTGACGCGCTGCGGCGCTGACCAGGGCTCCGGCTCGCTCTCTTATGGATTGTACAAGGTCACCGCTGGGGAGAGGGAGGCGGCAGGCAGAGCATTTATCAGGATGTATTGCTTTACTTTTTCTATCCATCACCAAGGCGATGATTCTATTTTAGTGAAAATCCATTGAACTCCGATCAAGTCAGATGGCTGTTATCATTGGAAACTCAAGAGCTGTCAGGCCGTAATCGGTACAAATGCCGGACCCTGAAATGGGGGGCTCGGGGACGGTGATGGCCTCGTGGGGATCTTTTGTGGTCAGCCTTGGATTTAAAAATCTCATCCGATCATTTTCTTTTAAGTACTTTTTGTTTCAGCTCCTCGGGCTGTAAGTGATAAAATCTGGTTATGCAAGGTAGAATGAACCGATTACAGGCCATTTAGGGATAGTTTAGAGACACAATGGTTTCTCCTGTCCTGCCACACCGCTTACTGTGGTCCTAATACCCTAATAACCGACCCATCAGAATACCGACGTGCACCTGAACGATCACG
Organism: Canis aureus; assembly: GCF_053574225.1. Taxonomy (NCBI): domain Eukaryota; kingdom Metazoa; phylum Chordata; class Mammalia; order Carnivora; family Canidae; genus Canis; species Canis aureus. Next base: position 16,232,616 of record NC_135613.1, on the reverse strand, counting down.
GAACCCTGAACACAAGGAGTGCACACACACACTCCCGTCTTAGTAGAAACCACCAAACTTTAGCTACACTGTTTTGGGGTCTCCACATATAAATTTTCCGATCACCACACTTCGCTATAGGATTCAATGCTACGCAGCACTTCCACCTGCCTGGTTATATGTGTATGATAAATGTCCCTACTTCCATCCGCATGTGTTTGGGAAGGTTCGGGTCTACAGTTATCATGTTGAATGTGGGGCTTGAGGGGGGCGCGGAGATAGAAAAACGAATTCCGAAGCTCCCTGAAAAATTCTTTTGGGCTTGTCTTCTGGTTATGGATTTAATTAAATCTGACATGTGAATAAAATCATTTAAGCATATTTGCCGCCCTGCCAGTATTCTAAACTTTTACTAAAACGGGGTTGGGGGGTTTGTGAATTACAAGGACAGAACGATTTTCGATCTGGGGTCCTGTAGCGCCAAGTGATACTTAACTCTTAATTGTCCAAAAGTGCATTATTTTCCCTGTAGATTGTAAAGGACATTAGCTCCTCCACCACCCCAGTGGAAGGCCATTTGCTGCTTGGGTGGGCCAGAAAGGGACGAAGGAAGGCACCCCGACGCTAATTGTCTGCACGTGTTGGTCTCACCACTTTTTAAAATGTAAAGCAATCTTTCCGTGTATTTTCTATTTTGCAATCCATATCTTTATTCCTCTTTATTAGTGAGGGTAATTGAATATTGACTGTGCATCTTAAATACATTTTCATCCTAAATAATAGTGACAAAAATAAGCCCAGGTATTTATTGGTCACTTACTGTGAACCAGGCTTTGTGGTAAGTCCTTGATATATGTTGCCTCATGTAAGTCTTAAAACCACCCCTATATGAGACAGGGGCAGGTGCCCGGGTGGCTCAGCCGGTGAAGTGCCTGCCTCCAGCTCAGATCATGATCCTGGGATCCTGGGATCAAGCCCCCGTCAGGCTCCCTGCTCAGGGTGGAGTCTGCTTCTCCCTCTCCCTCCTCTGCCCCTGACTCATGCTCTCTCTCTCTCTCTCTCTTTCTCTCACTCTCTCTCTGTTAATTAAATAAAGAAAATCTTTTTTGAAAGTCCATAAATGAGACGGGGCATGTCCACTGACAGAGGAGGAACCCGGGCCTCTGAGGGTACCAGCAATTCACCCGATTATCACAAGATTCAGTAGTGGCAGCTGTGCCATGATACTACTGATGGCCACCCTCCAGAGCTGTATTAAACAGTACCTGAGGCAGTTCCCTAGGGTGGCAAACTAGGAGGTTTGAAATTCATCATCTTGGAGCTCGGGAGGCCAGAAGTCGGAGCCCAAGTGTCGACAGGGATGGTGCCTCCTGGAGGCTCTAAGGGAGACGCAGTCTCAGGCCTCTGTCCCAGCTACTGCTGGTTGCTGAAGAAGCTCCACTATAGGCTCTGCCTCCATCCTCATGTGGCCTTCTCACTGCGGGTCAGTTTCTGTCTGTTATAAGGACCCGCTCCTTGGATTTGCAGCCCACCTACAGTTACATCTGTAAAGACCCAATCTGCAGGGCGCCGGGGTGGCTCAGGTAGTTTCAGCATCCAACTCTTTATTTGGGCTCAGGTCATGATCTCAGGGTTATAGGATTGAGCCCCACATCAGGCTCTGTGCTCAGCATAGAGTCTGCTTGTCCCTCTCCCTCTGCTCCTCATCCTGCTCTCTCTCTCTCTCTCAAGTAAATAAATAAATAAAATCTTCTTTTTTTTTTTTTTTTTTTTTTTTTTTTTTTAAAGACCCTATTTGCAAGGAGAGCTGTATTCTGAGGTTCTGGATAGCCAGGAATTTGAGTAGAGGAGGGCACATCATTCAACAGAGTTCAGCATCCACCTGGACTCCAAATCTGGGACTGCTGGGCCCTGAAGGATGTCTACAGGACCATAATGCTATAATCCTTATTGAGAGGGCGACATGATTGCCAGTCACGTGCCTGTGATTCTTCCATACATTTCTCAGAACTACCATACGGCAAGGCACCAGTGTGGCGCGCTGCGTCGTGATGATCACTGTGATGTCACTGCGTACTTGCAGGATAAACCAGCATCGTGAGAGAGCTGGGAAAGGTGTTTCTTTCCTGATCTGGGAGAGAGCCAGAAGAGCCAGATGCACAGAAAAACATCCAAGGATGTAACCCTGGGTAAAGAGTGGCTGGCGAATCATCACAGGCTGCCTGGCCTTCCTAAACCCTGGTGGGCCTGGCTGTGGTTGGCCCTGGAACCACTGGAGGGAGAGAACCAGGGCCAGGCCAGGGGTGGGCAAGGCCTCATCTGTACTCTGCTGACATAGAGAAGCCCTGACATCGGAGGTGGAGTTTCCACCAGAGGCAACGAGGAGTAGGAATTTTGAATTCCTGGCCACAGTTCATTCCTCCTTCCTTCCTCTGGCTTCGGGGGGAGGGGCAGTGAGAGGAAAGTAAGCCAAATAACAGGTCAATATTATTGGTGGGGAGGCAGGAAGGGAAAAAAGCAGCATTTCCAGAGGATTTGTTCTAATAATAAAATTCTGTTGATGAAATAGTGGTACATGCACAAGAGAGAAATGGAACATAGGGGAAACTTTATCCTTCTCTTCAAACGAAATCTTATTAGAGATTATTTGGAATAAAGACGTCTTTCGAGTCACTGCGATCATCAAAACGGGTTACACAGGATGTAAATATCAAGGGGGAAAATATAGAATGAACTAAAATCAACTGCCCAGTAAATAACAGCTAGTTTATAGCTAAAACCAGCAAAAATTCTCATACTTTTGGAATGCAAACAAGTGGCATATGTGCGTTAGACAGTTTAGACTGCCTCATTTGACCTTTTCCACCACCCTGCTGGGTCACAGTTCTCAACCTCAATATTCTGGCATTTAGGGCTGGACTGTTCTTTGTGGGAGGGGCTGCCCTAGGCATTGTAGGATGTTGAGCAGCATCCCTGTCACGACCCACGAGATGCCAACAGCACCTCCACACCCTGGCTGCCACAACCAAAAATGCCTCAGACATAATGAAATGTCCTCTGAGGGGTAACATTGTTCCAGGATGCCACTGTTCTAGCTGAGAACTCGGAAAGTTAAAAACGACCTTTCTAGGATTTACAACTACGTACTAGACACCCGTCTATCCCACCAACTGGTAGAAGCTGTCACAGGAGACACAAATTGTAGAAGGGAGGGAAAGGCCATATTCCTGCTTCTTTGAAGCTTCTCCTTCTAGCAAGTCAGAGCATGTGCAAACAGAGTTTTCCCTGAGTGGTGGCAATAGGGCCGGCCACAGCGGAGGTTATTCATCTGGCTTGGCTGCAGTTGTGGCTTCCATGGTAGGAGTGCCCTGGGGGGTTACGTCTGAGTTTTTCAGGGAGCCATTCTTTTTTTTTTTTTTAAGATTTTATTTATTTATTCATGAAAGACACAGAGAGAGGCAGAGACACAGGCAGAGAGAGAGAGAAGCAGGCTCCATGCAGGGAGCCCGATGCGGGACTTGATCCCCGGTGTCCAGGATCACGCCCTGGGCTGAAGGCAGGCACCAAACCACTGAGCCACCCAGGCGTCCCACGGGAGCCATTCTTGGAGAGGACCGACTTCAAAGTCACTCCTTCAGTTTTTCCAACAAATTTGTAAGCACCAAATTGCTTTCATTAAATTCCTTCCTGTATACAGATTATAGAGAGGTTCCCATTTCCTACACCAAGCCCTGATGTTACTATCACATGTCCCATCAGGGAGACTCAGGCATGCTCTGAAGACGCCCAAGTCTGGGCCATCGCTCTGCTAAGAATGCACTTCCTACCTTTCTTCCCCCACTGCTCAGCTTCCCAGAGCAGTCCACCTGCCAACACTCATTTAGATCCCAAGACCCATCTTATGCATGGCCTTCTCTATAATAAAGTTTCCTCCGCCAAACTGCTACCTCCTCATCCTCCCACACCCTCACCCACACTTGGCAAAGATAACTCCTCCTTTCCCCCTCTCTCCTACATTCTTGGTACCTTTGTTATTGCACTTAGCACAGTGAACGCTCTAACTGTAGGTTCATGTGCCTTGTCCCTAACTAAACTGTAGGATCCTAACTCTTTCGTAAGCTCCGGGGCCTCACTCGAGCTAAGTGCATGGTGAAGGGTGGTTAAATGAAGAATATATAAACAAATGAATGGATGGAACCTTGATATATCATCCCTGTTTATCTAATGACATTTTATCTCATGGTCCTCACCCTTGAAATTCTTATGGAATACCCAAGGGGAGCCAAGACTAATACAACAGGAAAGATATTAAGCTGTGTGGTTCTGATGGGTAGTGTATTAAGAAGAGCTTTGGCTGAGCACAGAGCAGAGTCTAATGTGATGGAATCAAAATGCACATCCTCGACACCAGTGAAAGACTCATATGGAAGAACAGAAAGGGGCCAAGTGGCTGAGGCCTTATAGAATAGGCAATCAAGGTTCAACGTGATAGGAAAGATAGGGAGACAGAGACAAAAGGGAGATTGCTCAGATGAGTTCAGTACAACAACAGAACCTAGGAATGGGACCCTAATCTGTACCCTGTTATCTCCATCATTATTATTTTTACTTTGCTACAAAAAAACCCCACTAGAACCCAGAAAAGTATATTTATATTGAGATAACCTAATAAATAACAAGGTCAACCTGTCCAAGCATAAATATGGTATTAAAAGAGACAGATAACTCTGCTTCTACAAAGATGGTCTGCTATTAGGAGGAGAAACCTAAAATTTAAATGCCAAAGATTGGTAGAGAAGTTCACCCATGGATTCTCAGGAAAGCTGTCGGCAAACGAATAAAGCAGTATTTTCTCTCCTATTAAAGAGAATAAGAAAATGTATATGCAATGGGCTTCACAAGAGTGGAATACAGTTCTTTTCATGATAGACTAGATTGGTATTAACCACTGATGTAGGTTATTAAAAGCTATGGCCCTTGTGAGCCTATTTTTAATTAAATATGAGAGCAAACCCTGTTGCACTGTTTTCCATGGTAGAGGTTGTAGGGTGGTGGCATTGCAGTGAAGACACCCCTGGCAGGAGGGGTTTGGGCACCTGCTCCCTCAGTCACCAGATGAGTGACACTGAATAAATCACCTACTTGCTATGACGCCTCAGAAATATTTGCAGAGAGCTTACTGTGCTGAGCATGGTGCTGAGCACTTCAGATAAACCACGTTACCTATGACCATGCTCTGTGACCAGCAATATCACTGTGTCCATTTCACAGACTGGGAAACTGAAGTACAGTGAGGGCAGCCCACGGTCACAGAGCTTTGAAGCTTTGACAGATAGGACTGAAGTCAAGGGTTTCTGACTCTGGAGATGACACACTTCTCCACTTTAGAGTCCATCAGAGACAGCTCTGGATAGAGCCACTAATCAAGGCACCATTTTGTGAAGGGTCAAGCCATGCTGGATCTGAGCCCCAGACACCCACCCCAGCATGGGCTGCCTCGATCAGAACTCCTGGCATTGTGACATACCACACTGCATCCTTGTTTCAAATCCACTGAGTCAGCATCTTCTGGGACTTTTCGTGGCAAAGGCTGTCCCGATCCATACAGGATTGCTACCAGGAAAGAACACTTACTGGAAACTCCCTTAGTGAGAAGGCTGGATTAAGGGTCCTGCCCACACTTGCTCACCTACTTCTCACAATCACTTGATGAGCAAGGGGCTAAATGCTACTTTTGGCGCCATTCTCTGGAAAAGGAAGCCAAGGCTGAGGAGTTTATGTAATAGGATCAAGGCTGCACAATCGGTATGGCCAAGCCCCCTGGCTTCTCCCCACTTTCTCAGGGAACACCCAAAGACTGTTTGCCAAACCCTGTCGAGGTGCTTTAATACACCTGGCATAGCACCTGCTACGACCTTATGAAGACAGGCTATTTTTTCTGTTTGTGAAAGACCAATTCTCTCCAACACAATCTCTACTTGTGGAACTGAAGGTGGCAGGGGCTGCTGGGGAGGAGGGAGAGAGAGAAAACTATTATTTTAGAGGTGAATAAATTCAAGAAACAAGTGTGGGAAGATTCTGTACTCACAACCCCCATGATAATGACATAAGGGACTTTTAATTCAGATAGCAGTTGGGTTTTAGGGTTAGAGATAACATAAACATCACCCAACTTCCCTAAGACCCTGTAAAGCCCCTTTTTTATGGAAATGTCACCCCCTGGACATTAATACGGCCTTAGGAGAATCTGTCCTCTGGCTTAAATCTGAATCTACTATGGAGCTTCCTTAGGAAGCCTTCTTAGGACGCTGCATGTCACAAGAATTAAAAGCAAACTTTTATCTCTCTGTTCTAAATCTCCTCTTTTCAATCACTAATCTCTCCAGGAAAGAACACAACCAAACAGCCCCATTAGGTAAGAGGCAGATAGAACTGATGTAAATCCCCCTGAATTAATGGGCCTGCTACTACTCCCCACAATGGCCCTTCCCAAGATGACCTTGACAATCAGCAGATCTTGTTTGTCTGCATTTTCCAAAGACTCAAGGCCCCACTCACAGATGAAGGAATCTGCTTAAGTTCTCAGACGGGCACCCCCCTCAAAGGCTCTAGAGGCTAACTGAAATTTACTGACATTACAGATCTTAAAAATGATTTAAAAAAGAAAAAGGCAGGGGCACCTGGGTGGCTCAGTGGTTGAGCGTCTGCCTTGGGCTCAGGTTGTGATCCTGGGATCGAGTCCTGCATCAGGCTCCCTGCAGGGAGCCTGCTTCCCCCTCTGCCTATATCTCTGCCTCTCTCTCCGTGTCTCTCCTGAAAATAAATAAAATCTTTAATAAATTAATTAATTTTTAAAAGGGCAAACTGCAATATCTCAACCTGACAAAATGGACTATAAGTGTGTCATGAAATAACCTATTGTTCTGGGGATTTTTTGCCCTGGAGGTCAAACGAGGATCCTTCTGTGCCTAATGATGGGTATAAGGAGTCATCATGGGCCAGGTGATGCCAGTGTAACACGTAACCCTCCAAATCTCAGTGTCTTAAGGCCACGATGCAGAAGCACAGGATATTTCTCTATGGCCATCTTGGGTCAGTTGGGGCTCTTGCCTGGTCCTTCCTCCAGGACCCGCAGTGACAGAGCAGCTGGTGTCTGGAACACTGCCGGTCAGCATGGCAGAAAATATGGTGCGGCATGCTCTGGGCTCTTTACGTTTCTGCCTCGAGAGACACAGGTCACATCCACTCAGATCCCATGGGTCGAAGCAACTCACGTGGCAAGGGGTACAGTCACACCGTGTACCCACGGGAACCTCACAATGGGTGAGGACACGTCAGGGGTGGGCGAACACTTCTCTAGGGGCCCCGAGCATGTGTGTATCAGGATCGGAAGTCACGTGTGTAGCAGAATTCAGCCCGTGGCCCCAGAAGCCCTTTGCCCACTGGGATACATGTTGCCCCCAAGAGGGGCTCACTCCTGCAGTAACCCACGCCAACTCAGAAAATTCTACGAGGCCCTGGCCTCTGCTATCTTTTGTCCCCATCACGTTTCCCTAATAGATGACCCTACCAATTCCCATTGGCAGCCCTTTGTAGTGTAATGAACAGGATGCAGGCTGATGAATGTGGCCACTGCACAGAAAACGTCAGTTCTTTCATTAAGCAAACCTTCCCAAGTTCATTGTATTGAACCAGGGTTTAGGCTATTAGGCTGACACATGACAGAGCCAATTCTAGTCACATTGTAAGTGCCTATTCATGTTTGGCAAATTCTGTTTTACGCACATGCACACATTTAGAATTGGACTCTTGTTGCCTGCAACTTTTTCCCCCCTTGAAATCTATTTTCCTATTTTTAACTGTTAATAATTAAGAAAAATCCCACTTTAATAACAGAGCCTCAACAAGCCTAATTGAGAGAGAACATAATGGATCGCCATAGCGGGTTTCTATTCTGCTGGCCACCGACATGCTTGCTCTTCCCAGATGCACTGATATTGATATACCGTGTTCATTTGTGGAAGGGGGAAAAAATAAAATATTTACGCACATAGTTTTGACACTGCTGGCTCTTCTTTCTGCTTGCATTTTAAAAGAAAACATCACTTACAAGCTCGGAATCCCTGCTAGTGAAGGAGACAGGATTAAAGGCATCATTCTAGGGCACAGGCTATGAATGAGCCAGCCTGACAGAGGTAGAGGCTCAGAGCATCCAGAGCCAGGAGCCCTGGCTGCTTTATCCCCAAACAGCCACTTCCTACGCAGACAGTCAATCTATAATACTCAGGCAGCAGGCGTGCTGTGGGGGCCTCCCGGGTGGCTGGCCCACACTGGGTATCGGGACGTAGACAGGACTAGGCCTGTGGTAAACTGGGAGGCAGGCCATCGATTACATTCCAGTGTCCTCAGCAGGATGATGTGTCCTCAAGGCAGCCTCTTCTCTCCCTCTCCATTCTCATCTCATGTCATAAGTCGCCATCGTTGCTCTCCGAGACTCTGAGCTGTCCCCAACTGGCCCTGCAGCTCCTGCTCTCGCCTCCTACAGACTGCAACCACATCTTTTTAAAACTGTGATTAAAATCATGTCATACTTTGCTTACAAACTTCAAAGGGCTTGCATCACAAACAGAATAAAATCCAGGCTCCTTACAACAGCTTTACGAGCTGGCATTTGCCTCCCTCTCTGACCTCATTGCCTGTCGCTCCAACTGGCTCCAACCATAATGGCTGCCTTCCCTCCCTTGAGCAAGTAAGTCAAGCATATTTCCACCACAGGATCTTTGCACTTGTCATGCCTCTGGTTGAAATTCTCTTTGGTGAGGATGAGGATGCGGAATGGGGAGTGACTGCTACTGGGCATGGGTTTCTTTCTGGTGGATGAAAATGTTCTGCAATTAGTGGTGATGGTTTTACAACTTTGTAAATACATTGAAAACCACTAGATATATGCAGTATATACGTAAAATGGTGTACACTTTAAAAAGGAGAGCATTATGGTACTGAATTCTATCTCAATAAAAAAAATAAAATGGTGTTTTTTTCACTTTTGGGATTATGTTTCCCCAAGACTCTGGCTTCTGCTTTCTCATCTTCTCTTGCTCTCCTGCTGGCTCACTCAGATGGAAGCCAGCTGCCATGTTGCAAGTTGCCCTTTAGAGAAGTCCATATGGCAACACTCCACAAAGAACAGCTGATAAAGGAACTGAGCCCCTCAGTCCAACAACTGCCAAAAACAACAACAACAAAAGAATTCTGTCGAGAACCATGAATGTGACCTTGGGAGCAGACCCTTCCCAGTCCAGCCTCTTGACTGCCACTTATGAGAGATGCTGAACCATGCCTGGATCTGTCATCCGTGAAAAGGGTGATGTGACCAAAGCGTGTGGTTTTAAGCCAAAAAAATAAAAACAAACAAATTTTAAAAAGCCTTCTTCCGAGTCCCCCAGTTCTAAAGAGTTGGGAGACAAGCTTACTTACAAAGGTCTGACCCCTTCCACCACTCTGCCACTTTGCTGTATTCATCATCCCTAATCCCAGGATTTCTTTCTGGGGGCATGATGCTCCTGGCATAGTACGTGCTCGAGAAAGTCTTATAGAACTGAGTCAGATTTTCTAGTTCTTTTTTTCTTTGCACGAAGCTAGAAAATGTTCTCAACAAGAAGGAAACAAAGGAGAGTAAAATATGCACATCCCATCGAGGTCTACTCTTTTCCAATCCCTTGTATGCTGATTACATTCCCACCAAGGCTCTCAGTGAAGGCTGGTGACCTTGCCCTGACCCTGTGACAGTGACGTTATTCTATGTACAGACAAGAGGTAGTTCTAAGATCTGGCCTTGGCTGTACTAACCTCTCTTATTTACTGGACAAGCCATCATCCGAGCAGCCCCCTTTCCTGCCCCGTGCTTTCCAATGAAGCGCTCAATCCTAACACATGGCAAATCCCAAAGTTAGGGAATCAATTTATACTATTAGAAGGCGACTTTGTTCCAGAAACAATTCACAGGGACCCTTCCCAAAGCTTTTCCTCAAACAGCCCACACACAGAGCCTGCTCCCCGCCCTGCTGCAACATGTCTCATTCAAGAGAGATTTATTACAGGGCTGTCAACACAATCCCACCTTTACGGAAAAAGATAAAAATAAGAAACACCTTACAAGAAGATGCCGTGGCGAAAGCTAAATCATAAATGTTTGATAAGGAATGGTCAAATCCAGACAAATAACTGTTCAATCCCACTTTGTATTAAGCAGATAAAGTCATACAGAAAATCAATGTGATGTATTGAAAGGGAGAAAAAAATTGCCAAGCTTGGGTATTGGGCTACATGGTGTTATGAAGTAGTCACTTCGTAAGAACCTGATAATACGATAGCAACATAAATATTTAAAAATGGGGTGCTTATTGCTGACTTGCCAGGCCTGTCAATGGCATTCCAGTTCTCTCTGCTGCTGCTGTTGCTGGAGGTAATTTCTGGGGTGACACATGGGTCCTCATGGGAGAACTGCAGAGAAAAGAAACTGATGCAACCGTTTTGGAGGACAATTTGGAAATTCCTACGAAACTAGATATTTTCAAGGCAAACATACCCTTTGTTCCAACACAGCCACTACTAGAAAGTAACCCTTCTGCTATCCTCCTTGTGCAGGTAGAAGGAATACACGTGCAGGAGTGTTTATCACCAAATTATGTGTAAAAGCAAAACATAAATTTGACCTAAATGCCTGCCAACAGAGGAATGAATAAATAAATTATAAGATGCTCATGTGATGAAATATGACGTAGTCATGGTGTGTTACGAGTTTGAGCTACATGTGCTGGTATCAAATAATCTCCAAGACATAAAAAAAAGCCAAAGCAATGAACAAAATACCTTCAATGGTTTCTGTTGCAAGCACTTTTTCTTTTTTTAAAGAAAGCTCTCCGTATGTGTATCTGATGATAAATTCACATGATGCTTCTAGAAGAATCTATAATATAATATATAATCCATGGTGGTTTCTCTTGGAGACATGGATGAGAATGAGATACGGAAGGAAAACATCTACTGTTAAGTCTTATTGAAAGGTTTGAAACTTTCACCATGAGCCTCCATTCCTTGTTCATTTCCCCTGAGTGGGGGAATAGAGCAGCAATCGCCACAACCAACACTAAAACAAGGTAACTGGAAAACCTTTTCTGGAGCTAGGAAGCCCTGGGTTGTTCCCTGAATCATCTGAGAAAGACTGAGGGATCTTTGGATGTTCATTACTACACCTCTGCCCCGGCTCCTCTCCCACCAGAAACCACAGCATGAAAGCTGGAGCGTCCTCTGGTGCAGACCAGCCTCCTCCATCTCCGGGAAGAACAGCCATGCTTCCTTCTGTTTCCCCCAAGCCCATACCAAGCCTCCTCAAATGAACTGAGCGGGTTTCTGCCAAAATGTGGGGCCTTTCACGCGCAGAAGTACATTTTAAAGACTGGCTCGCGGGGCCAGGCGACTTCTACCAGTTACCCTGTAGGGCAATGAGCTCCCGCTGATGGCATTATTTTATATAAATTGTAATTAAAAAAAAAAAGAGTAAAATGAAAGACAAAGACTTTGCAATAGTAAAAGATGAGGAAGGGTCTCCTGAACCAGAGAGTAATAAAAGCTTGCCAAACAAGCAGGTACTTACACAGAGAAGAAAAACAATCCTGGGATCACCCTGCTGAGAAGTGGGTTTGCTTTAAGGGGAAATCATAGGAAATGAAGATCAATTAACAATGTACCAATGCGCCTAAAGATGACTTGACTTTATTACACTAACAACATGTCACCTCCCTGGCAGGGGAGGCCCCTGGGACAAGAAGGCAGCTGACGAAAGGGGTGGGCAGTCTAGTGGTTTGTTCTTCTGAAGTAAACATCCACGAAGAGCCATGCTGTCTGCCTAAATAAGAAAAGTGGCTTACAAAAATGAAAGTAACTTTTTTTGATCATCCTTGACATGACACTTTCTATTTCTATATAGGTAAAGACAGGATCATGGTGATTTTTCAAATATTTTTGGTACTAGTGAACTAGGAAAAAGAGGCTCCTTTTGATAAACTAACAACTCTCCCAACCTAGCCTCCCAGACCTAGAGATTAGTACCCAGTTCACTCAAGAAACATTTGACATGAGGTCTTGAAAGCTGTTCTTCTTACATCACACTTTCCATCAGATGTCTCAAGTGTCAGGACACATCAGAACATTCTGGAGGTCTTGTGAAATAACAGGAGATGGTTGGTCTGGCTACCAGAGTTTCTGATTCAGGGGGTCTGGGGTGGGGCCACAGAATCTGCACGCCTAACAGGTTCCCAGGTGATGCTGCTGCTGCTGGCTGAGAACCCCCAGCACAATGGTTAGAAGCTTGGACTGTGGAGCCAAATGCATTTGATTTAACCCTTAGCCCTGTCACTCAGTTGTCTATGATTTAAACAGTCACTGAATCCCTGGATACCTCAGGATGCCTTATCTATAAAATAGACATACCAGTAATATCTGCCTGCACTGGGTTAAATCATGTTTCCACAAAATTCATGTCTACCTGGAACCTCAGGATATGGCCATATTTGGAAATGGGGCCTCTGCAGCTATGGTTAGTCAAAGTAAAATAACTTCATAGTGAGTTCAGGTGGGCCCTAAATCCAATGACTAGTGCCCTTACAAGAAGAGGAGAGGCTGTATGATGGTCATGTGAAGACAGAAGTCAAGACTGACTCACGCTACCACATATCAAGGAACACCAAAGATTTCTAGCACGTACTAGCAACTAGGAGAGAGGCATGGAACAGATTCTCAGAATCAGAACAGATTCTCTCTCTCTCCTTCCCAGAAGGAACCAACCTTGCCAACAGATTGTTTTCAGACTCTAAAACTGTGAGTTCTCCGTACATTTCTATTTTAAGCTACCCAATTTGTAGTGCTTTGTCACAGCAGCCCTAGGAAACTGATACATGGCCTTAAGGAATTCTTGCGAGGATTAAATTAGTGAATACCTAGCAGGTGTCTAGAGTAGGGCCTGGCACATAAGGAATAAAAGTGAAATAGTAGTTCATATTATTATTCTTTTGGTTTTACCCATACTTTCTTTCATTATTTTGGTATGAAAAATACTCTTTCTCTTGGAAAGCAAAACATCAAAACTGTAGAAAACAGTCTAGAGCAGGAATTCTCAACCAGGGATGCTTTTGTCCCCACCAAAGGGATATCTGGCAATGTCTACAGAGAGTCTGCTTTTTTAGGACTTGGGAGGCAGGCAAGCATTGCTGGCCTCCAGTGGATAGAGGCCTGGGTGCTGTTAAAACATCCCACAATGCACAGGAAGCTCCCACACACAGCAAAGAGTTGTCTGATCCATAAGTCAAAAGTGCAAGCTGGAGAAACCATTGTGAGGTGAAAAGTGAGTCACCTGATCCTTGAGTTCAGCTTCCCAAGATGAGAACAGGAGCAGTTTGTCGAGCACTACACAATGCTTCCTAAGGGAGCAGTTACCACCAACACACACAGCCTCCCCCTCTAAATAAAACTGAGTTCATAGTAATAATGAAGAATGACAACAAATCAAGAGTCTAGCATGGCCCATGGCAGGGGCTCAAGCAGCTCTTTGCCTCACCACCCAAACTACAAGAGGCAAAGCGGCCTCCATCTCCACCGGGAATCACATGCTCAGAAAATCAGGCGGGGCCTGAAATCTGTCATCAGGACCTGAGTGCACAGTGCAGAGGCCAGGGGTACTGTTGAGAAAGCTCCTGTGCTCCAGCTTTGACCAGGGTTGTGTCTTGTCTGAGAAGCAGAGGCACCTCTGGAACCCCAGTCTGTTAATTATGCTGTTTTCTCGTTTTGGTGGCAGCACTGAGCATCACAGGGGCGGGAAGTTACCTGGACTGTTTCAGGAGCAGGCTTGTCCATGACTGTAGCAGGGCCCTGTGATGCAGGTCCTTTAGAAGCTGGGGAAGACATCTGGAGAAGAAGCCCTAAGTCCTCTGTAACATGATCTCCTTCCAGTCTGTGGACCCAAAGGAGCTGGGAGTGTGGGGACCAGAGAGAGAAACTACTACACTGACCCAAGTAAGAGATGATGACAACCAGGGCTAGAGTGGTGATGGTGGAGATGATGAGCGTGCACAGATGAGAGGCAGCAAAATTGACATGACAAGTGATGACAGGACACATGGTGGTGAGGATGAGGGAGGTGCCAAGATGTCCACCTGGTTTTTGGACTCTGCAATTGGATGAATGGTAAGACCACTCATCTAGCACTAGGAGAGCACTAGGAGAGGGCTGCATTATGACTAGAATTAAATGAGTGCATGAACTAAGAAAACTTGCTCATCAAACTCATGCGCGAATTCCCTGATGTCCCAGAGTCTAGAGACAGACCAGGAACCATGATGAGCACAGTGACTCTTGAAATGGCTTATGTCACCATCCTTTCTGTTCCCCAAGTGTCCTCCTGCTTCCTGAAACACACTGTATTAGGTATCTACCAATCTTCATGAGTCAGAGAAATCCATCTGAGGAGCTTGGCTCTTGGCTAGGAATCACAGAAGGAATCACTTGTAGGGATAGCCAGGAAGCTACAGGGGGATATGCTCTGTGGGGGTGTCACCAAGAGGGGACAGAGAATGGAAATGCATGTTGGAGTGGTGACTGGACACCCGCAAAGGCCTGATAAGATAATGTTGATGTGCCATTGAACAATGACAGGGAAACTGAGGCACGGACAGGTGGCCATGCATTTTCCCACAAACACATACACCCTTGCATTAAGAGAAACAACAGAGCACAGCTTTTATTCTCAAGTTGACATAATATTTTTTTCCCTCCCACCCCACCTCGTAATGAAGCAAACCAAACAGAGGGAAGAATAAACTGCAACCCCCCTCTCAAATATGCCTTTGGTATGGAACCAAGATCTGACCCAATGTTGTTGGGTATTTTTTTTTTTTTCCCCAAGCAAACCAAGGCATTTCCCCAAGGCTGTGCATTTTGGAGTTTAAGATGCATAGAGATAACCATATTCAAATACAAGGCCGGCGGGACCCTGAGAGAAGGAACACACATGGCCCACAGGGCACACGAAAATCAAGCCCCTATCACCTAAATATAGGCTAACTTCTAAATAAGGCTTCAGATCACAGATTTGTTTACTTTCATTTGGTGATAATTGTTCACAGCAGAACATATCAGAAAATTCTATAATAGGAACCACAGCCAGGAAATAGTAAATAATTAATCACCCTCCCGCCCAGCCTCTTGCATCTCTGTTGATATAAATGACCGTATAATTCCAAACCCAATTATCACTACTTAGCCGTTCCATTTTGTAGTTAAAATCCCACAAAATTAAAGTGCATCAATTGTTAATGGTAATAGACCAGACAAGGGATTAAAGATTATTTTAATGTTTATTTCCTGTCAAGAGATCTTTTGGCAGGAAACACCACAGACAAAAGGCTGCACACTCAGATGAGATTCATATATTTAAATCTTCTAACTTCTAAAAACATTATGGATATAATTACTTGTTTAATTTACTTGTTCCCTCAAGATACAGGCTGAGGAGATCAAGCCAACTTTATTATATCAAGTTCTCAGAAAGGAAAAGGCATTGCTCAGTAGCATTTCATAAGCTGTTTTATCCTAAATAATCAAATCCAATTTAGTGCCTGTGTCCCAGTGCTGCTCACAGAGAGGAGAAGCAGACGAGGGAGTGGGAAGGGAGAGAGTCAGGGTGCAGCTCTCAGGCCTGCAACCAGAGGGACGTGTGGCCAAGGTACATTACTGAAGCTCCCTTGGGTCTCAGTTTCCTCATTTGTAAAATAAGCTTGATAAGAACCACCCCGTGCAGGCTGGAGAGAAGACCTCAAAAGACCGGGGCAAAGCAAGACAGTGACACCAGTGGATCCATCAACTCTAAACACACACACAGACATTTGATGCAGCAGTGCTGATTTTTAAGGTGGTGACCCAGATGATCCATACATACTTAATCTTTCTAGGTTATCATCAAGATATATTTGTATGCACATGACCACACACACACACACACACACACACACACACACACCAGAAAATATAACTGCAACACCCAGGGGCCTTTGGAACATAATTGAAGAATCATGGGTCTATTTCCAATAATTGAGTAAATTCCTTAACAACGTCCAATTTATTTAAGACATGAGTTAAGAAAGGTAAGAAATTCACAGGCAATACCTAACTAAATGACTAAATAAAATATATATCTATACTATACACACACACACACACACACACACACACACACACACGCCTATAGAGAGAGGGATGGATGGATGCATGGATGGAGGGGGAAGTACATAGATAGATACACAGACCGACAGACAAAAATAATAATTGCATACCTAAAAATACAATTTAGACCACAAAAAAATCAGAATCTTTAAAGGTCTCTTTTCCAAAAGTACTCAGTTTATTGTTTTACCTGGTTATTTTCTGCCACCTTCATTAGAATATAAAATCCATGAGGGGAAAGGTATCTATTTATTCACTGCTATATTGCTGACATTTTTAAAAAGATTTTATTTATTTATTAATGAGAGACACACACAGAGAGAGAGGCAGAGACACAGGCAGAGGGAGAAGCAGGCTCCGTGCAGGGAGACCGACGTGGGACTCGATCCCGGGTCTCTAAGATCATGCCCTGGGCTGAAGGTGGCGCTAAACCGCTGAGCTACCCAGGTTGCCCCACTGACATCTGAAATAGAGCCTGGAACATAATAGGTACTTACTTGATAGATATTGCTGGTATGGACTAACAATGATGACAAAGAATATATGTTGGCAAATCGAATTTAAATTTAAAAATGTAAAAAAAAAAAATCCCAATTTATCATCGAAGCAAAACTTCAAGGTTTCAGGTTACCAGAGACTTTGAAAGCTGTCTTAACAATTACCCATGAAAACTCTGAGACAAAAAACTCACCATCATTTTAAGTTATCGGTTTGCTGACAAACTGCAGCAGGGATCATGAGCTAATTGGGCCCTCGATAAATCTTGGTAGAACAAAAGTTTCATGTTTAATTTTGATAACTTTAAAGTCATGTTTAAGGGCAACTGGGTGGCTCAGTGGTTGAGCATCTGCCTTCGGCTCAGGTTGACATCCCAGGGTCCTGGGATTGAGTCCTGCATGGGCTCCTTGCTCAGAGGGGAGTCTCCTTCTCCCTCTGCAATTCTCTGCCTCTGTGTGTCTCTCAAGAATAGATAAATAGATTCTTTAAAAAAAAAAAAAAAAAATATATATATATATATATATATATGACTGTTTTACATCCCCTAATTCTTAGTCAGTATATTCACTTTGTTTACCAACAGAGGTCCTGAAAACAGGAGGGGGTGAGATCACAGATCACACACCAGGTGAAGGGTCGAAGCCAGTCTGAACTCAATACTTTCTGAATCTCAATTCTAAGCTCATCCCTTGTCACTGCTCTGGCCCTTAGAGTCTCTCTCTACCTGAGGATGAAGTAAGTCAGTTTGCTCTAAGCAGCAAAGAAGTTTACTTAAAAAGAAGTTGATGCAGTAGTATGGGTCCCCCAAACTAGATGTGACCTTGGGCAGATCACTTCTCTGAATCTCTGCTTCTCCTTCTGTAAGAGTCTCTGTGGTAAGAAGGTTTTACTTATACATATCTCTCAAATAATTTGGGGTGATGTGCACCTGCCAGTAACAGATACATGATTCAAACCCAACTCAAAATGGCTTATCATATGACCACTGGAAGTCTGCAGGTAGACAGGCCACAGGCACAGTGGAATCTAATCAGCAGCTCCATAAATGACACAGGTTTTCTCTTCTGTCCCCTCTGGGGTCAGCTTCATCTCAGGCTGGAAGGCCACTTGCATAAAGAATGGCTGAGCTTATCCAGAGGAAGTAGAAAGTTTGCATCTTCCTTGTGTACCACTTCTCAGAGTCGGGAAACCAGTCCCAGCAGCATTCTCCATTTTCATTGGTCAGGTCTGGGTCATGTGTCAATTTCTTTTTTTCTTTTTTTCTTTTTTTTTTTTCATGCGTCAATTTCTAAGCCAATCACTGGCAAGGTGCATAGATAAGCAGGATGGACTTAACTACTGGAGGCAGGAGGATGTTGGGGAGCCATCCCATAACTGTTGCACTTACTGTATAAAATACGTGAGGCAAAATAAATGACAAAATAAGCCTGAGTTCTTATTTTTAAAAACATACAGTGCTTGAACTATCAAATACCCTAACCAACAACAGAGAAGTGTTTAAGTACAAGCCATTCATATGCTGCAATCTTATGAAATCATCAAAGTATTTTTTGAGCAATATTTAGTGATATGAGAAATTCTTGTTTTAAAAAAGGACTATCTGGATCCCTGGGTGGCGCAGCGGTTTGGCGCCTGCCTTTGGCCCAGGGCGCGATCCTGGAGACCCGGGATCAAATCCCACATCGGGCTCCCGGTGCATGGAGCCTGCTTCTCCTTCTGCCTATGTCTCTGCTTCTCCCTCTGCCTATGTCTCTGCCTCTCTCTCTCTCTCTCTCTCTCTCTGTGACTATCATAAATAAATAAAAATTAAAAAAAGGACTATCTAGCTATCTATCTACATAGATTATGAGCTCAATTTGTTTAAAAAGTAAATGTCATCACTCAGAAGAAAGAAAAGAACATACAAAAAACATCAAGATCAATTATCTCAGGCCAGTGGAATTAACAGAACATTTTCATTTTCTTCCACCATGCAAATTAATCTACTACCATATTAAAAATATAAAAGTTGGGTTTTCAGAGTAAGGAGTGACTTTCAATGGCAGGGGAAGCCAAATCAGGTTCTGTCTGGGCCCAGCCAAGTAATTTACTTGGGTCACTATTTAAGAAAGTTAAATAATAACAGTCTAATAAAAATATAAACAAATATAAAAGAAATATCTGCCCTTTTTCTTATTACAGAGAAATCAGAATCTGAAAAGAAATTTGGCATCTATCCCCCAGCACCCAGTTCTTGAGTGTGATAAATCCAGAGTCCTGGAGCATGGGGGATTCTTGGCTGGGAGCTCCCGTGGTAGCAGCTGTCCAGGTGATACACAGGAAAACCCCGGATCCTAGGGAGCAGAGTGAGTTGCTGAGGGGTCTGTGTGATTTATTATGGCTTTCTTCATAGCCCTTTGTAGTGTCCAAGATTGCACTTGGCATTCATGGGACAGAGCTTCCAAACCTGTTTTAAGTAACGCAGAGCCTTGCTCTCAAGCTGCCTTCTGGACATCTGGCTTGTCACGAGGCCTCAGAGATACTTCCTTTATAAAAGTCTCAGGAATGCCAAGAATACATTCACTGTGAACCTGATCTTGGCGGAAAATAATCATTGTAATAACACCATCAATAACGGTGACCATCTCCGTGCCTGGCACTCTGCCAGCCATTTTATCTACACCATATCTAATTCCATCAGGAAATAGCTCATAATGTCCCCCATTCTAGAGATGATAAAACTAAGGCTCAGGAAAAGTAAAGCTCATTAGGAGTCCAACCAATCATTTTGATACAACCCAGATTCATACTCAGCTGCATCTGCTTCCAATGCATGTGCTCTCTGATACCGAAGAGGTTCTCCTCTGTGGTTTAGGGATGCTGCAACGACACTCCTCAGTCCGGCGCTGATGCTTAGCACCTGTACTGGTGGCAGAAGAGGAAGCAGAGGGCATGGCCTGGAAAGGGGAGCTGATCTCTGGAGGTAGACACACTGAGGTTCTCTAGGAATGGAAGCAACCAGTAAGGAGGTAACACATAAAGCCAAGAGTTTAGCCCTAAACCTAGGGTGAGCATCAAGGATAGAATCTGGCATCACTCCAGCCCATCTCGGATACCATTTTAACAATCTGCTTGCACTTCCAGGGACCCATGTAACGTCCTAACCCTAGGGGATTTGTTCTACTGCCAGAGTAAGACTCCAAATAGCTGCTTGTATTCCACCTGACATCCACAGATATTTAGGAGGCTAATCCAATCCTTCTATCTTTTCCAAAGACACAAAAGAACCACAGCTTCCAGCACCTTGGGGCTCTCTTTCTCATCTGCCTTTCCAATTTCAGCAAGTGGGAGATACACACTCATGAAATAGGGTAGTTTAAGGATGGTACAGTGCTGCTACTTTGGTGCTTACAACGTAAGAAACCTCTGTGGGCTCCTGATCCCAACGGAGGCATGATGCCAGGTGCCTGGACCTTGGGTGGGGGTCGGGGGGTCCAACTTCTTTGTGAGTACACTAGCTGAACAGATGTGTAATGGCTTCAACAGCCAAAGGGCTATCAACTGAACACAAGAAAAGCCAAATTCCTGTCAGTGCCAACCTTATGAGACAATCCATTAAGGAGACTCACATTGTGATAAGAGTTTAGGCGATAAACCCAACAGCCAAGTCACTTTCTTCTCACTCCTTTTTCATTGGAAGGTGTGCTGTGTAGGCGGTGCATAAACTCTGAAATGCTCTGCCTGCATCGGGCAGCTAGCTTGCAAAAACCCACAGTGGAACCTTTGTAGGCCAGTGGAGATTTGTGGGACGGGGGAGATGTGGCATGGAAACCCATTCCATAACCTTTCACCAGGCATAAAATTTACTGTGAATGGAATTCCTCAAAGTCCATGTTAGCTTCTGATTTAAAACTATTAAACCTGGTTTCCTGAGAACACTTCCATTATAATAAATACATCACTATGACAACATATGCTAATTGCACAATCTCAAAGACCAGAGTGAACAACCTATACATGAAAAATGCATTTGAACATGGCTGTCCTGGATTCATACCTCCAAGGCTTTAGATTCAGGCTGAGTCACTGGCAAATATGAAATATCTCATGGACAGGCTGCCATCATGGTGGACAGAACTGGTAGGCAGGGCACCGGGACCCCAATTTCACACAGGAGATAAAACTGGATCTATGTTCACTTGGAATGTAGGTGGTGTCTCCAGCTTACAGAATTTAAGGCAGTAAATCATCTGTATATTTACAGATATGAGTAAGCTCTTTTGAATGACAAAAAAAGAGGGCTAAGCAGATACACACACCTTTTCATTTTCAAGGTATGGCCTGAAGAAATTAGAGAAATGTTATGGTCACTATAGGTACTAATCTATTAAAAGGAGAAATGAGATTGTTTTTATGCAACTTAGCCAAGTTTTTTTTTTTTTTTTCTTTTCTTAATCTGGGCTTGTTCTTTGTGTACTTCTTCTTCCTCATAGCTCTTCCCTTCTTTCTCAGACATTGAAGCCAGTCCTTCCAGCCTCTAACTGCTGGGAGAGACACAGGCAAATTACCCAGAACCTACCCTCCAGGGAATTACAGTGAGATAGGAGAGGCAGATCAAAATGGTGGCCAGGGCCTTAGATTCAAGCAGACATGAGCTTGCTTATGCACCTTATCACCTTGAGGAAACAAGGTCACCTAATTGCTCTGCCCATTATCCAGATGTGTGACATGGAACTGAAAGCACATTTGTGAGGTTCCCCTAAGGATTAAACGAGATGATGGGTAAACCCACCTTGCACTCTGTAGACACTCAACACAAAAAATAATCATGTAATAACAGTAACCAATTATTTTGATCAAGGTCAAAAGTGGGCAGAGCCATAAGATCAGGACAAATGGGAGAGGAGGAGAAACAGAAGTGGAAAAGATCAAGGCCATGATGTGTGTTGATACAAGGGGAAAGGTTGTGTGGGAAAACAATGAACCTAGTGCAAAGTTTGAATAGAAATAAACAGCCACCCAGATGAGAACAGATGGAGGCCCTGTACTCAGAACTGGCCGTACCAGGAGAGTCAGCCACCACCATGTGTGCTTGGCAGGGATTCAAAGGCAGGCAGAGGTGAGGGAAAGCTTTCTAGTGAAAAAAAACAAAACAAAACAAAAAAAGGAGGGTTTCAGGCATGCCCTGATCAAGGCTGTTGGCATGGGGAAGCTGGAGGCAGGCTATCCAGAAACCACCATGCTAGGTGATTGGGTTCATGAGCATATTTGGCTTTCCAGTTGTCCACAAGTTGGAAGTAGAGACAAAATTAGAGAAGCTGGTGTTATTGAGCAAGTCCTGTCTGCTGTGGGTTGATTACCACAGAGTTGTGGTTTGGCTTCTTGGGCTGATGGCTGTAGAACCTGTGGGACAGAGTTCTAGGATCAGATACAGTCTGGCCATTGTCCATCTGTAAAGGCAGTCTCTCATTAGCAAGATCATCTATCTGATGACCAATGACCGTTTACCCTAGAGCTGTCTACAAAAAGAACTGTGACAAGAACTCTTCCCCAAAGCAGTGAGTGCAGGGGACTGGCTGGTTGTAGATGAAGCGAGCAACCCCCCATCAGGGCTTCCTTATGACAAGGGAACCAATTCTCAGAGGGGCCCATCCAGTCCAGACACTGATCCCCCGTCACTGTGGGCCTTTGTACAGGGATACACGTGAATTAGAGAGGAAAAAGGTACTTTGACATCCTAAAGAAATAGCCGTTTTTCATGCAACTCCTGGGAGGTGGTAATTTATTCCGTCATCTTTCAACATAATTCCTGTCTGATTGATTTTCTCCCTGGCTTCATCTTCTCCTAGGTACCACACACCTGTTCTGGGGAATAAGAATAAGTATGGTATATAGATAAGAGGGTTCGAGAAGCCAAATGAATAATGGAAAGGACTAAGCTAAAGCAAATGAAAAAGAAAAGCTCGCCATTTATAATAAACAAACAAACTGCTAAAATTATTACTAATGTTGCTTTTCAGAAAAATAGCAACGAAAACTTCTAGCTCCTTTGAATTAGAGAGAAAAAGGGTTGGGATGCCCTAAAGGCAGAAATACTTGATGCGATGTCACCAGCCTTAGCCAACACATTTTTGGCTACTGTTTTAGAAGCTTCTGCTTTGGGTCTATGTTTTGAACCCTGGTCTCTCAGTGGAAGACCCAGAGTCACCTTGAGGGTTGTTTTGAGGAACAGGGAGGTAATATTCTAAGGACTGGTGTGACACCTAGTGCTCAGTAAGCACTTAAGAATGGGGAGGAATATGCCCACCCTCCTAGCATGGTGGGAATAAAGGCTTGATAAAATGGAGATGCAGTCTAGCACAGCGCCTGGCCCAAAGCAGGCTGGCCTCCATTCTCCTCCGTACAGACCCAGAGGTGCTTTGTAAAGGACCTCATTGCATACTCAAAAGGGACCATTGAAAAAAAAAAAAAAAAAAAGGAACCATTGTCATATAGTCATGTGCTGGTTTGTAGAATGATGTAAATGTGTAGAAAGATAGGAGCAACCAGAATAACCAGGTAGTCTGCAAGGTGGGACGAGAGGTAAGCGAGACTTTGAAGCATCCTGTATCTGTCTGACCAGCAGCATTCACTGACCCTTCCTCTGAGCCCCGATTCCTTTGGGAAACAGCCCTTGCCCCAGGCCCCATCTGTGTGTCCAGAAGTTTGTGGTGGCAGATGACTTACACCCATCCAGTTATTCCCATATGCCGATTGAAGGATGCCCCTCCTCCCTAACTAGACCAAAGACGGTTAACTGGTCAACTCTAGGTTTTGACACTGGGGTTTCCCATCCTAAAGGTGCAGCTGGCTTTGCCAGTGGCCAGGGACAGAGCTCCTGGGTCAGCACAGGGAAAAGTTAATCTATGAAGGGGAAGAGAGATTTCTGATATCTTCTGAATACCCAGGTCCAGTGGAGCCTGAACGAACTATACCCCTGGAGTTCTCCCTTATATAAGGCAAGAAACGCCCTTTGTTTTGCTTCAGCCAGTTGAATGAAGTGTCTCTCACAACCAGGACAGTCAGACTGATATAGCTGGGTAAGTTTTGGCTGAGGGGACAGAGAAGGAAGGAAATTCTAGGTACAGTTCCTTCCTTCGGGGAGCTTATGTTCTAGCCGGAGAAGCATAGAAAAACCAAGTGAACCAAAAAATAAAATTGAAACCATGTAAGTCGTGATGAGTGTCTCAAGGTGAAGGAATGAAGGGCTAAGATAAAGAATCCTGGAGCACTGTTCTATTTACTCAGGACAGACAGTGTGGCGGGCAGAGTATGGAAGCCTAAAGGTGCCCACATTCTGATCCCTGAAATACACAACTGGGTTACTTGACATGGCAAAGGGAGCTAGTCCTGCAGACATAAATAGGTTAAGTTTCCTGAGATGGGTAGAGCATGCTCAATGACCCAGGTGGGACCGATGGAATCAGAAAGGGCCTAAGAACAGATGGAAAAGCCAGAAGGAGTGGCAGGATCAGAGAGATTGAAAGAAGCTACACGGCTACATTTAAAGGTGGAATGTAAGTGGTCCCTGCAAACCGTAACAGATTCTCCCCTGGAGCCTCCAGAAGGAACCACGACCTGCCAACTCCCTGATTTCAGGCCGGTGAGACCTTTTTTTCTTTTGGACTTGGAACACCCAGAAGAGGAAGGGAACACATTCACATGGTTCAAGCCACCGAGTTTGTGGTCATTTGTGATGAACAGGCAACAGGGAACTTCTACAGATGGTCAGCACTGGCCTCTCTGACGGGTGTTTATGCTGAGCACTGATGGACGAGGAGGCCAAGGCCATGCCAAGGTGGTGAGAAGATCACATGGAAAACCCTGGATCAGAAAGAGGAGGCTGGCACGTTCTGAGAACAGCACGGAGATCGTCACGGCTGGAATGTGTATAATGCTTAGCCTTGAGGTTCAGAGAAGAATTTAAAGCACTTTAAATATTCAATGCAGCCCAACTTTGGGGTTGGGTGGGGGGGAACAAAGCATTCTTTAATGATTTCCTTGATTTTAAACTCGTTGAGGTCTAGGACCGAAGCTCATCCATATATTAATAATAAGTAGCACAAAGAATTCCACAAAGTGCAATTTTCCTTCGTAATTCCAATTTATATGCCTATTTAGATTCCTAACATGCATTCCAGATCTTCTGAATGTGTCTTATTCTCATATATTCTGTCCTCCTGCACCCAGCAGTAGTATATTCATGTGCCCGACCCGTAATAGGCACTAAATAAATATTTGTTGGATAAATATGCCTGGGGTTTTGGGTTTGAAAATATACCCCCTGATGCTATATATCCCCCTATGACCTGTTCTCCCAAGTCACCCTAGAAATAATTAAAATGTTTCGATGGGTTGGAAGAGGAAGGTGACAGACCCAAGGGCCAGCGTTTGGCCACTGCCACTACCTGCCTGGTTGGAAGCTCAGGGGGTGGGGGTGGGGGGACATGGGAGAGAAGTAGGTCTAGTGATTTGTTCATGAAGTATTATCAAGATATCAAGTGAGCTAGAGGTCACTAATAATGGCAACCGCCTCATGCTGGGAAGAAAATATTTTTTTTGGAGGGGGGCTGTCCCCCACACCACTTGAGCTGCTGAGCGAGCAAAAAAGCAATATGAATAAACTCTGCGGGCACGAGAAGTCTGGGGCTCCCTTTTAAATCAGTTCCTAGAAGGCGAGAAACCAGTATATCATAGTGAGACAATCATTTATAATGGGACCATTATTAGGAGCCAAGATATAAAAATTGTACATGAAACAGCCTTATAAGCAGATTCAGTGCGTGGCTGATTAACCTCCCTGTCCCACCGGGGGCCGGGTGGCTCAGGGGAGTGGTAATGAGATGTGGAAGTCATTCGCCTCGAGGTCACAGGTTTAAAGCTGGACATGTGAGAAGGGGCCTAATTGCTGCTCCTGGGTGACTTCCCAGAGCACAAGTGGGCACACGCCGCCTTCTGGGCACTGGGACGCAGAGACCGGGGTTCGAGTCTGCAGAACCTGTGAGCCCGCAGCCTGGGCCCCCCTATGTAGCCAGTTCTGTTAAGGCTGATTCCTTTTTCTTCTTTTTTTTTTTCCTTTTTTTTTTTTTTTTTTTTTTTTGTTCTTTTAAGACAAATATGAGTATGCCTGGCACATGGTAAGCATTCAATAAATGGTAACTTCTGCTATTTTCTTTTCTAAGAATACATGTTTTCTTGTGCGTTCTTGGGCATTAAAAGAGCTAGAAGTAGCTGTGGATATTACAAATTCCAGTGCAGCTGGGTCTTCTGGGGTCTGGATAGGCGTACAGAGCCTGTCTGCCATTTCCAGTGAACAACGAAGAGGCCCTTATCTGGGGGGTATCTAGTTTGGGGTATGCCACGGGCAGGGATAGCAGAGGTGCTAATTAGTGGCCGAGAGCCTACTACAGATTAGGCACAGTTTTACACATTTCGCCTCCCTTCCCTAATCTTTTCCTTGCAGAATCCCCAGGGGGACGGTACCAGTACTAGTACTGCTGATGCAAGCAGTAAGCCCATGGTTTTACACCTGGTGGGATGAAAGATGGTTGGATTCCAGAACTTGGTTAGCCACTCCACTATATATCCCCAACATCAAGGGCCGCGCAGAATCAGGAAGGACCCTTCCCCTGCATCTGTGATGAATATGCCTCATGACCAGGGTTCCCCCGCTGATGCACCCTGATGGGGGATCGGTTCCAGCAGAAGCAGAAGAAGTCGTGGTCAGCGTGGGAACTGTCCATGGGCCCACGGCAGCTGACTTAGCTGACAGAAGCCCGTGGCAATAACACATTGCGGGGCGGGGGGTCTCAGCTCGTCTAGGTGGCTTGTCCATCAGATGGGTCCTGGTGGCAGGAGCATCATAGGAACAAATGAGGGGAGACCCACCGGCTCGGGCAGCACTAACTTTGACCTAGTGCACACAGGTGGCACTCAGCAAAGTTGAGAGATGCCACCAAGACTAAATTACAAGCAGGGAGCCCAGAGAGCAAGGAGCAAGGAGAGGCACTTTGAGGTAAAATGAAAGGCAATGTGAAGTGACAGGAAGATGAGGCTGGAAACCCAAGCCTTGGGTTCAAATCCCACCTCTGACCTCTTCCCCTTCCTCTCTCTCTCCATGCGGCCTCCCTACGGTCCCCTCCCCACCCTTCTCCTCATCCCCAACATAAAGACAAATGCCTCCCTGCCAATGTAGGAGAAGAGCTCTTTGCAAATATCCCTTGCCTGGGAGTTCCAGTGTGGGTAGGCACCAAAGGGCCCTGTGTTTAAGTTTCTGTTAACTGGAGAGAATTGCACATTATTTGGGGGGCAGGAGGTCTCCTACACAGGTATGTCACACCTAATTTAATACAGTTCTTAAGTGTTAACTCTCCAATAAATTGCTTGTTGTCCACCCCACCTCCCTCCCCCACCGCCACCAACCCTGCACTTTCCAAGGACCCGAGGCTCTTGATGAAAAGGGAGGAATAATCCTTTCTTTGGTGTCTGCCATCAAGATCTATTTGGTAACCCACTCCTCTAATGCTGCCTGTGCAGAGAAATAATTTCAGCTCCCCGTTAATTTGAGTATTGAACTGAAATTCTGCAGCTGCTTGCTGCCAAGCCTGAAAGCAGAAATTAATTTCAATGACCCAGGCGAGTGGAGGGGAGCCCTGTCAGGTAATTAGTCTTCGTCTTTTGCTACTCAGAGTCTATCACTGTGCTAATCCATACATAAACCCAGGCTTTCCCCGAGTCGCGGGCAATCTGCGGGGCCGTTTAAATACCTCTTGCTTCGGTTCGCCGAAAGCCGGGGCATCCGCAGCGAAAGGGATGACGGCTCCCTTTCATGTTCCCCTTCCTCCTACCTATTTGGGGCCTGCAGAATTAATGCAGCTGATTTACATGTTCTTTTCCTGTTTGATCGAGTCTGCTGTTGATTAAGTGGAGCTTGGGGTGGGAGAGGGGCGGGGGAAGGGCTCCCACTCCTGCAGCGTTCTGACTTGCCAGTTTATTAATGAAAGAGGCACCAATATTGATAGCCCTGACACTACAAGTGCCACAATTACGGGGTATGTCCTTCCAGGCTTCTAATTAAGAAGGAGCCTTTTCTGGCCTAGAGGGGTTGTATTGTCATATCTGCATTCGATTCTGCCTTGGGTTGGGGGCTCCCCTGCCTTTCCCTTTAGGAAAATCTCCTGGGGGGATCCCTAGACCCTAGTCCGCAAAAGATACACACAGGTAGGGAAAGCTTTGTTCTCAGTGGGGGTCATTTTGAAATCCAAGGAAAAAGAATGATTTTTGGAGAAGACACCTGTTCACCAAATACAGCCTGCCTTCCACCGTCCTGGTCCCAAACTTCTCTGGGTTTCATGTTTTTCCTGCCTCCAACCCTGACGGAACTGGGGAGGGTGTTTTTTTTTTTTTTGGAGGGTGGTTTAATCAATCAAATAGTAGCTATGATAATTTTTATGATAATTTTTGATAATTTTGATAATAAGCACCTAGAAAGGACTTCGCACCTCTAGCAAAGTTCACTGCTAGAGCAACTCTGTGGGAGGAGGGTTCCTGCAGTTCCATTTCACAGATGGAAAAATTGGTGTTCAGCTCAGGGAAGGTCCACAGCTGGTGGTTCTTTTTCACTCGAAGTCCTTCTTTCCATCCACTCCAGGCATGGAACAGAGTCCCCACAGGGCCAGTCTGCAGGCCTGTATTCCAGCCCACAGCCGCTGGCCTTTGGGGGCACTCTGATATTTCCAGAGAACTCAGAAATCTGGACATTTACATGAATTCCTCCTTAAATGGTGTTAATTCATTTGTTAATGGAGCTTGCATTTCACTCCAGTTTCAGGGATGCTATCTGCCTTCTTAGACTCAAGATCTATTTTTATAACCTTATTTATTATTATTATTAATTATTATTATTATTATTTTAAATTTTGAACACCTCATTCAAATGAAACTGACCCAGCTTTGTTTGCGGGCTTTGCCCTGTCCCCCTCCTGTCTGGGTGGTCGCACACTCTGAAACCGCCCCTGCATAATGCCAGATCTAAAATGGAAAAACCATGGTGCCCAGAGGTCTTCCTCCTAGTCTTTCCAGGGTTCACAGATCCTTGCTGTCCCTTTTTAGCAGGTCTGGTCTCTCATGTACACCAGCTGCAGAGAAATCAAGCAGGTGCATCCTGAGTCTGGGGGCCGCTCTCCAGTCCCGCCTCTCCTGCACAGTCCTCTTGAACCCAACCCTGGAGTATCTTGTGCGTCTCAAGATCCAAGGAAACCAAACTAGACAGGCCTGTGGTTTGTGGTTCTTTTTCCCCTTTATTTTATTGCCCCAAAACAGAACAATGGCGACTGAGCACTGGACAGCAAGCCAGTCTTTCCACTTCAGTTTTCTTACCTCTAAAGTGGCCTCCATATACCTCTCTCATTGCCTGCTGGGAGATTATCAAAGGAAAGCAGGTCTGACACTTAGTAGACCCGCAGGACATCAGGCTCCCACTACCAGCTCCCTATGTATCTTTACTCTCTTGCTTTAGACTCCTATTATTCAAGTTTTATTTATTCTTCAGAGGTTTTTTGTTGTTGTTGTTGTTGTTGTTGTTGTTGTTGTTTTCATGCTTAGGACTAAAGCTTGGAAATGGGATAAAACAAAATGAAACAAACCCTGAATCTTCATAGGAGCTACAACTGTGAAATCTCCTAATTGTTTCTCATTTTAGGATAAATTCCTAGAAATGACCACATTCCCTTCCAAAGGAGGGAGAGAGACAGAGGGAGAGGGGGAGAGAGAGAGAGAGAGAGAGAGAGACCTGACAAACAGAACAGAAAAGCTCTAATGTTCTAATGTATTTTATTGAAGTCAGAAGTGCTCTCTCCTGCCTCTGACCCCCTTCTGTCCCCTCCAGCCTGCTGCTGGGGGCACCGAGGAAAAGTCAGAAGCATTAGTCTGGTGTCAAGTAGCACTGCCATCCACATTCTATGAGAGTCAATTGCAATTAACAGGGCCATTCAGAAAAGGCAGGTACAGGCCAGACAAAGGGAGCATGGCCAGATCTTATCAGAACCCAAGGCTGGCAGGTCAGGCCTTTCCAATGCTGTCTGCATGGGAGGGGGGGAAAAGGTGGTAAAAGAATTGCTGGGCAGGGGAAGGAAAGCAGGACTGAGGAGGCTGGGGAGCACAGGGAGTGAGAAGAGCCAGTCAACTGAGGAGAGAGCTTTAAAAATAGAATGGCAGACACCGAGCCTGCTCCTGGGGTTCAGATCCTCACTCTGCCCAGGCTACTCGGGACACTCAGACAAGTCACTCACTGTGACCTCCAACCCTCAGCTGGCTTATTTGTGAAATGAGAAGGGCACAGTCACAGTACCTTCTTGGGGGGTTCTTGTTTTGTTTTGTTTTGTTTTAAATTGTCATGTGAAGTAATGTTTGCAAAGTGCCTGGTACGACGAGACAGCTCTTCCAGGAGCCAGACTTCAAGTGGGCAAGGAGCTATGGAGATCCAGGAAAGAAACAGCTTCTTGAAGCACTCATGCATCCCAGCAGGGAAACCTGACAATGCAGAGACGGGTGACCTGGCTGAAAGTGGCTCCGTGTCCTCTAGTAGAACCAGGCATGGGGGCCTGTCCTCCTCTCAGAGAAAGGAAAGGTCCCACAAAAAGCAGTCTTCCACCTAGCAGGTAGTCACAGATGCTGATAACAACTACAGAGATCCCCGGTAAGGGGAGGTGGCCTGCACATGCCATAGTTGGCCTGGGCCAGGAGAACATTATCCAGGCCACGTATGCCCTACCCATCACTACATTTTGATATCTCCCTCCACCCCGACCTCCATGGTGCTTAGATATCTTCAAACAGAAGAGATGGAGCACTGACTACGTATTTAGTTCTGTGCCACTTATCAAGGGGCCCCCAGAAGAACAAGCTCTATCGCCCCCTTCTTTGTTTCTTTGTTCTGAGAACGACATTGATGACTAAGGAAGTGCAATATGGTACAAAGGTCCAAAAAAACCTGACTTCAAATGCCAGGTGGGCCACTGATGAGTAACATGACTGTGGACCATTTGCTTGAGCTTTTACTAGCCTCGTCTGTAACACAGGGGTAGGAATACCTATCACAGGATTTTTTTTTTTTTTTATCACAGGATTTTTGCAAGCGTACGCAGAGAACGTCAGAGATGTGATGGGGTTTCAATGCGTGTTATTTGTTTTTTATTATTGCAGCATCCTCAAGATGCTCTAGATGGACAGGTGCCGGGTAGCTTGATGGTTAGCCTATCTCAAACGGGCCGTGCTCCTGTCTGGAATTGGGCAGACAGGGGGAACGAGTCCAAACCACACCAGCCTCTTCAGTAAGATAAGGAGCTCTCTCCAATGCACAGGACCTCAGACTGTCTTATGAATTCTTTAAGTGATCAAGCTCATGTTGGGCCAGTGAAGAAGTTATCTGAAAGGACCAGCCAAATTAACTGGAGGTTGAATACTTCTTGATCCTCTTCCAGAAGCAAACGCACAGCTCCAGGGAAGGTGGGGAGACTCCTCTCTATTTTTACTTCCTTGGCTAAGCTGCCTATTTTTGTTCACACGCCTCGGTAATTGGGTGCTTACCTTTCAGACCCTCTTAGAATTTCAGAAACTGTAGGCTAAAAAATCCATTAATTTAAATTTTTAAAAGTTCCCATGGAGCGAGGGAAAAGGGGGTCATTACGAGTAAGCAAGAGGACTGAGCATGGTGGGGGAGGGGAGCAGTCACTCGATTTTCTATCAGGAAAAAAATAACACACAGCAAAACCTCATTAAGTCAGTATCGGTTTATTCAAAAGAGCTTATCATTTGCAGCAACTATTCCCCAATCAACTGGATGCCTCTATTGTAATCTTCTTTAATGCAGAGAGTCTGATAATTAAATATATTAATATATCAGAGAGGCCAGGCTTGGTTTATTGGGTGGCATGAGGCATTCTGCGGTGATGCCTCCGAAGTGTCTAGCAAAGCAATCCGTGCATAGTAGGGATTCAGTCCCGCTTTAGCTGCCTTTCCCTTCATTTTGCATTATCAAAGTTCCAATCTGGTCTATAATATGTCTAGTCCTTATCAATAATAACATGTTTCCATTTTAATATACTACCTTTTATTAAACCGGAGCCACAAACTCTTAATAGCAAGGGCCTTTTCAGGGCACTTTAATCATTGCTGGCGAGCAGATGTCCCTCAGAGGAAAACACGGGCAATGTTCAGAGGCAAGGATGGGGACCGTCCATCCACCTTCATGCTGGCAGAATGAGTTACAGGATTGTATTATCAATGCAATTAGGCCAGGCTCCCTCTGCACTTCCACAGCAGACTTCTGAGCTCTGTACAGCAAGAGGCACTTTCCTCTGTGACCTGGTTTCCAAAGCATTTTCTTCCCCGAAAGCAGCCACCACTCATGCCAGGATAGAAAGGCCAACTTCTGAGTTTTGTTGTTGTTTTTAACTGATGTATAACTGACATACAAGATATCCTTTTAGTTTCAAGTGTGTACCATGGTGATTTGATATTTTCATACATTATGAGGTGATCCCCAGGATAAGTCTACTTATCTGTCACCACAGTTATTACAATATTATTGACTATATTCTCTATGCTGTACATTACATCTCCATGATTTATTTATTTTATAATTGGAAGCCTGTAACTCTTTATCTCCTTCCACTATTTCACTCACCCCCAAAACCCTCTCCGCTCTGGTAACCAAAACTTTCTTCTCTGTGTCTATGAGGCCATTTCTGTTTTGTTCTCTTTGTGTATTTGTTTTTTTTTTCCTCTTTCTTAAGATTCCACATGGAAGTGAAATTATACAAAATTTAGCTTTCTCTGACTTATTTTACTTAGATAACACCCTCTAGGTCCATCCAGTTTGTTATAAACAGCAAGATTTTATACTTTTTACTTGCTGAGTAATATTCCATTATATACAAATATATGCTTCATCTTTATCTGTTCATGTATTTGATGGACGCTTAGGTAGCTTCCATGTCTTGGCTATTGTAAATAATGCGGCAATGAACATAGGGGTGCATAGATCTCTTTAAATTGGTATTGTCTCTTTCTTTCAGATAAATGCCCAGAAATGGAATTGCTGGATCATAAGGTGATTCTGTTTTTAATTTTTTGAGGAACTTTCATACTGTTTTCCATAGTAGCTACACCAATTTATATTCCTGCCAACAATGCATGAGGTTCCAATACATTCCTTTTCTCTCTACATCCTTACCATTATTTATTTCTTGACAAACTCCATCCTTATTAATAACAACCAATCTGATAGGTATGAAGAAATATTTCATTATGGTTTTGATCTAACACTTGAATTCTGGGAATACCTGCAACTTACTGAATTTTCCCAACACGGACAGACACCCAGGTCCAGGGCAAACCAGAACCTAGTGCTTTTCATGATGACGATGATGCCAACAATGGTGACCATGATGATGATGGCAATGATGTTGATAATAGTAGGTGAGTAGTGATGCTCGCTAAGCACTGACCACTAATGTAGCTGTGTGTGTGCCGTTCAAGCATTTTCTGCATCTAATCCTGTCAACAATGCTCTGAGGAAGAGATTGTGTAGATGGAGACACTGAGGCTCGGGGAAGATAAAAGACCTGCCCAAGGCCCCCAGAAAGTAAATGGCCCACACAGGATATGGACGCAGGTGGACAACTTCAAGTTCTACACGTTATCCAACACTGACTCGGTGTCTTAATCTGCTCAACTGCAATAAGAAAATACCGTAGATGTGGCAGCTTAAACAATAGCCATTTAGGTCTCGTAGTTTCTAGAACCTGGGTAGTCCCAGATCAAGGCACCAACAGATTCAGTGTCTGCTGAGAGCTCTCTGCTGGACTTGCAGATGGCCTCAGGCTGTGTCCTCACACGGCCCTTCCTCAGTGCATATACACACAGAAAGAGATGGCAATATCTCTGCCCTCCTCTTCTTAGAAGGGCACTGATCCCATCACAAGCATCCCACTCTCATGACCTCAATTACAGCTACTAATCATCCCCCAAAGGCCCTATCTCCAAATACTAACCCATTGGGGGTTAGGGCTTCAATACAGGAATTTGGAGGGATACATTCAGTCCATAACAATCCATTTCAAGCAACTCTGACCCTTGTCTGGTCCGAAACAGCACATCAGAACCCCTGCCCTTCCTCCCAGATGAGCTGTCCCTAAGGTCCCTCAGTCAGGATCTAAGGCAGTGTGCCCAAGACCCAAGCCCACCTGCCATCCTTTGCCAGGCCTCTTGGATGACGGATTAAAGGAACAGCCAGGCATCTGTCCAACAGGCAAAAAACTTGAGTCTTAGGTTGAAAGGGTTTCATGCATCTGAGTCTAGCCCAGAACTCGACCCTGGTTAATCCTGAGTCCAACACCATCCAATTGCAGACACTGAGGGGGAAAGAGTACGGTTTGGGCATCAGACACAGTTAGATTCGAATTCTAATGATACTGGGCAAGGCATCCTGTCGGCACGGTGGGGAATAGATACTGCAGAGATGCAGTCAGGACTGTACGAGGAATCTCCAGGGAAGTCACGGCACTGTGGGCGGCATGCGGCAGAAGCTTTGTAAGTGCCAGCACCTTACAGGCTCTTTCTTGTGCTGAGCCTTTTCTTCCTGTCCTCAGCCACAAATCTGCACTTACCCCAACCCCTCTACACACACACACACATTCACTCCCACATACATACTCTCTGACATACTCCCACACTCTCTCTTTCACACACACATGCACACACATATATACTCACATACATGCACACTCCAGCCTAGAACTGAACCTCTAGGCCACTGGCTCTCAGCCTTATTCCTGCTGAATGATGTTTATAGATGGGACCCGTCCCCATCCATTCTAAGTCCCTAGAACTGTAATGCTTCTACTTGCTCTCCCGACCAAAGAGCATTTTTGGTGCTTGAGTGAGTAAGTGGAAGAGATATTACAAGGATGACTTAAGCATCAGTCAAATATATAAAATGCAGAAGCACATCATTTCCAAACTTGGGTATTTCAACATCCATTTGTAACAAGGTACTTGTTATACACTAAACCGGCTGCCAGTTCTTAGCTGACAACAATTTATGGTATTCCTGTTGCCCTGGGCACTTGTATTTTAAGGTAAAAGTCTCAAAAGAATGACTCTGATGATAGAAATGTTCTTCCAAATGTAAAAGAAGGGCAGGGAGGGGCCCTGGCAGATACAGTGAAGCACAGGGTGCTGTCCCCAGGGCTCGCTGCTGCTGCTTGAAGCGTTGCTTCCTTGGGTCGCTCGGGGGTCAACTACTAAAAGGACACATGGCCCTTTGGTTGGCAGGGCTGGAATCGTTCTGGGCAAAGAGAAACCTAGAGAAAACCACACCCCTCCGCTCCCCTTGCTAGCCTCCACGTGAGTGGAATGTGAAACGGGTCCCCACCCCCGTTTGAGGCACCCAGGAGCACAGTCCAGGCTGCAGTGTGCACCCCTCAGCCTGCAGAGTCCTCCTTATGAATCATACGTAAAATAGAGAAGAAAAGGAGGCCTGCCAGCCCGACTTTGCCCTCCACGGCCAAGCATAAAAGCACGCGGGAGGGAGCGGAAGGGGCTTTCTTGAGAAGTGGCCTTGCAGCAATCTGTTTATGGAAAGCAGGGGACCTTTGTAGTGGCATTGTGGTGCCAGAGGCCTGCCTGCGTGCTCCTCAGAAGCCTGCACGAGGAAAGGCTGGGAGCCCTGTCGCTGTGTGTGTTCTGGGGAGCACAGAAGATCTAACCAGAGTCCTGAACTTGTGGTTCTCTTTCAAAGGCATGCTAAGTGCAGAGTCACTTGCTCCACCTTGATGTTAGGAAGGGTGTGATTGTGGGGAAGATGAAGGCTTTGAGACCCAGGAGCTCTGACTTCAAATCTCTGCCCGGTCCCTGACTAACTGGGGGGCCTCCTGGCCACCTCAAACCTCCATGTCTTTGTCTGTAAGACAATGACAACAAATGTTGGGTCCCTCCCCCACGTGGCCCTTTCTTTCCCTTATACTTGAGAGTGATAAGGAAAAAAAAAAAAAAAGGACATGGGTATGGGACATGGGAGCTGCTGTAACAACATAGCAGGGACTCAATGGCTTATAATTCAACAAACTGTATTTCTCACAGCTCTAGAGGCTGGAAGTCCCAGACTGGAGTGCCAGCGTGGTTGTGTAAGTGAGGGCCCTCTTCCTGGTTCAGATCATGGCCTTTTCTCTGTCTTCACATGCTGGAAGGGGCTGAGGAGCTCTCTGGAGCCCCTTTTTAAGGCAAGAATCCCACTAAGGAGGGCGGACCTCATGAAAAGCATTTTGAGGGGTTGGGATTTTAATATATGAATTCTAGGGAAATATTCATTTAGACCTTTACAATGGCAGAAGGGAGGGCTTTTGGTGGTTGGCCAAGGGCACTGTAAGGGTTATAGAGACATCTCCCTCATTTTCCACCTCCCTTTCTTGGTCTCTTCTGACTTACTCCCTCCCCTGCCCCTCCCCACCACCTATAACATCTGCAGCATCAGGAGTGGGAGCATCCAAAAGAAAGGACTTTGGGTAGAGGCAGCAGGACAGCTCAATAATAACTGGTAATGCTCAGAGCATGTCAACCTACTGTGTGTCAAATACTAGGTTAAGTGCTTTAGAAATGAGATCATTTATTCCCCCACTTCCCTCTAGAAAATCCTAGTAAGAAGATAGATGTATTAACCCCATTGTACAGGGCAGAAAACAGAACCTAGGAAGATGGAGTAACTTTGCAAGTTCCTGAAACCCTGATCCAATTGAATCCTAAAGGATCAGAAAGAGTTCATTAGCTAAAGTGGGAGGGGGAAGAGCCAACAGCCTGTGTGAAGGCCCTGGCAGGACTGGGGGGGAGGGTTGGCAGGTTCCAGGGGGAAGGGGAGTGGGGTAAGGATAGGTGGCAGAGAGTACAGGGGTTTGCAGGACCTGGTAAGGATGTGGGATTTTATCTTAAGGGACAGGAAGAGCCTGTGAGGGGATTAAGCAAGGAGTGGCAAGATGGGTTTCCATTTTAGAGAAATAACTCTAGTGTACCTGAAGAAGGGATTTCTTTTTCTTTCGTTTTCTTTTTTCTTTTTCTTTTTTTTTTTTTTTTTAAGAAGGGATTTCAAGAGAGGCAAGAGGGGAAGCAAGATGCCAAGTAGAAACCTTACTGACAACTCTGCTAACTCACGGATTCAGAATTCATTTTACATTGCCAGCAACTGTGTTGTATTAAGACAAAGGAAGACCAAACTCCACTAGTGTTTTCTGTACCCCATCCCTTGTG
This sequence comes from Canis aureus, assembly GCF_053574225.1. NCBI lineage: Eukaryota > Metazoa > Chordata > Mammalia > Carnivora > Canidae > Canis > Canis aureus. Next base: position 16,195,545 of record NC_135613.1, on the reverse strand, counting down.
GAGAAAAAAAAAAAAAAAGACCCAAGTGAAAAAGTATTCCTGTTTTTCGAGTCTTTTAGATGGCATAAGAACTCCAACAGGAAAGTCCAATATGGAAAAGCAAGCAGAAGTGCCCTTTGCAAAGTTTTAATTTTATTTTAACTTTGCTAAATCTACTTACATTCACATTTTGAAATATGCATGCATGATAAAACACTGCAGTTATGGTCTATTGGGTTAAAAATCCACTTTTTGGAACGGGTTCAAGGGAATACTTACACAAAAGATCTCAGAATGGAGAGTAATTCTGTAGATAAAATAGAATGGAAACATTCCCTAAATAAGCAAGATAAATGCACCGTGAGAGGGCCTGGAACCATCAGTGACCGGTTCAAATCAGCTGGCCTTTCAGTCCCTCATCAGTGTCAATGTTCATACCTTTCCAAGGTGTCACCTCTGCTGTTCACAATTCAGGTGAAGCCAAGAAATTGACCCTCAATATAAGACAGTGAAATTCCATTCTAACATGCTACTCACAAAGCACAGGGTGACCATGGTGCTATTTTGCAAAGTTCCACACAAAGAGAGCTAAAAAAAAAAAAAAAAAAAAAAAATGCTGGAATAAATCCACCAACAAGCATTTCTGTGCTTCTTCTGTATAATTATCCTTGTATGGGGAGGCATACAAAAGAGGAAGAAAATACGATTCTTATCCTTAAGGAGTTGGCCCTCCTCTGAGGAAGGTGCCTCTCGGCTCTCAGGGTGTATCGGAATCACCTTGGGAGACTGAGAGAAATGCAGGTCCTGGCACCCACACTGCCACCCAACTCCCAGTGTATGAGAATGTCCACACAGGGACTGGGAATTTGCATCTTAAGCAAACAAAGGAGCTTCTGCTGGGGGCTGGGATTCAGAACCAGCAAACTGAAGAGAAGGAAAAGCTTCAGGAAGCATTAGCAGCGCAGAGCCTGGAGAGAGGTAGAGATCCGAGTGCTTGTCCAGCCACACCTCCCCCTGAAAGTGTACCCCATCCATGGCAGCTGTGCCAGATGGTGGGACATCCAGCTTTTGCTTTCCTATCTCCAGCAAAGGGCACACAGATCCTTTGAGTGGAGGCTCGTTCCACTGTAAGACAACAACTGATTCTCCTTTTAAGAGTCTTCTTGCCCTTTTCCTCAGGATGAACACATTCCAGTTCACTCAACCCTTTTCCTGAGGCCTTGGCCCCAAGACCCCAATCACTCTTGTCACTCTCCTTAGGATGACTTCCAGTCTGCCACCAGCACTCTTTTCAGGTGATACCCAAGATGGAAAACGAGATTCCAGACATGGTTTGACCAATGCCATATCCAAGGGGGGCATCTGCCTCTCTTGATCTGGACATCTATGTTTACTGAAGCTGTGCAAGGGCACATCGCTGTTGTCAAAACCTGACATATCTGAAATCACTATATATTCTATTCCATGGCTTTTATTCAGCTACGAACCTTTTTGAAAAAATGAAAGAGGTAATGCCACTCACACTGTTGCCTAGTGGTCTCTACTTTGTTTCCTAAAATTTCAGAAACTATGTATTTAGTTATTTGTTCCCCAATTTTCACAGGGACTAATGTCAAGGTTATTTCTTTCTTGTCTCCATCAACATCTTTACTCCCTTATCACTTGGATTCTTATCCTTCCCTGGATCAATCCAGTTCCACAACTTCCTTTCTGCTCCTCTCATTTTCTCCATGATTTCAACAAGATTTCCAGCAGACACACATGCTACCTCCTGGGTGACTTCTTTTTACTCAAGACTCCCGAGTATCGTAGGACATTGGGACGTGAAGGGGCCTTGGGGGGCCAGTCAAGGCAAGCCCCTCATTGTAGAGGTGAAGAAGCTGGGTATAGAGGGGCACAGGCCACACTGACATGCCCAAATTGGGGCCGAGCCAGCATTAGGACCCAGACCTTCTTCCTGGCTGAGTATTTCTCATAGTCCATCTTGTTTGGGACTCAGAGGCTTGGCAGTGTGGCCGAGTGGGCTCTAAGGCTCACTCCCTGGGGTAGGTGTGGTGGCAAACGCACTAAGAAAGACAGTGGTGGCCCATAAGGACCCCAAATTAGATAGAGTAAAATGTTAAATGAGAGCAAGAACTCACCCACACTCATGTCTCAGACGGGATTTCTATAAAACAGAAATAATGCCACTGAGATCCCAGACAGCGCAGTAGCATGCTGCCCTTTGTGTGTGTTGGGGGGGGCGGGGAGGATGGAGGAGGAGGAGGGACACAAACAAAACCAAGAGGGAAATGAATACAAAAACAAACAAAAAAGCGCCCCTTACAATGATGGCAGCATGCCAAAAGGATGGAGCTCCTGATGGCCAAATCTGGAACAATTTGAGCAACAAGACAAACAAAGTCATGCTGGACTATAACCCCAAGTGGAGAATAAATACCCATGAGCTGGCACTGATGTAAATAAATGATTGAGTAAATAAATAATTGGGGGAAAGGGACAAATCTCCCATGCAAAGGAATTCCTAATGGTTTATGTAGATGCTGTGCCTGCAAGGAGTGAGAACATCATTTTCTACTCCTGTAGTGTGGGCTGCACACAGCAACCTCCTTCCAGAAGGAACAGCATGGAATGGACAGGAAGAGAGTAACTGTATAGCGGAGAAATGGGACAGATACTGCCTAGGCCAAGTGAAGAAGGTCAATGTCAACAGTGATAAGTCACCTTGGCAGTTATGTGACTTGATATGATGTGATGCGAAGGGCACTGTACTTCTGAGGTATATCCTCCATAACCCATAATCCCAGTCTAACCACACATACACACACACACACACACACACACACACACACACACAATCAGACAAATCCCAATGGGGACATCGTACATAATTCCTGAGCAGCACTCCTCACAACTGCCCATGTCATCAAGAACAAGGAAAGTCTTGGGTGCCTATGTGGCTCAGTGGGTTAAGCATCGGACTCTTGATTTTGGCCCTGGTCATGATCTCAAGATCGTGGGATTGAGCCCCATGTCGGGCCCTGTGCACAGCAGGGAGTCTGCAGAAGATTCTCCCTCTGGCTCTCACCCCCAACTTGGCTCATGTTCTCTCTCTCTAAAATAAATAAATAAATATTTTAAAACAAACAAACAACAACAAAGAAAGTCTGAGAAACTATTGGTGCCCTGAGGAGCCTAAGGACACAGGATGACTAAATGCACTGTGGGACCCTGGGTGGGGATTCTAGAAGAGAAAGAGGTCGTTAAGTAAAAACTAAGAAAATCTGTATGAACTGTGGGCTTTAGTGAATAGTAATACATTAATATTATTTATTTAATTGTAATAAATGTACCTGATTATGTAAGAGGTTGATAATAGGAGAAAATTGGGTGTAAGATATGTGGGCACTCTGTCCTAGTGTCTCAGTTCATTTATAAATCTAAAAGTGACCCAAAATATAAAGATATTATAGTAAATGAAACAAAAGAATGCATATAGAAAAGCAGATGACCTTCTAGAAGTGGGGGTTGTTCAGGGAGGGAGACACTCTGATACTCTGAAGGGGGCATGTGAGCTCTGGGGATCAGGTTCCAGGGACTCCAGTCCTGTGGGGAGGGACAACTAGAAGACAGACATGAGGAAGGGCACAAATCATGGCGTGTCCTGGTCATTCGGGTCTAGGGATGGAACTGCTCATGATCCCATAAAGCCAAGTTGCCAGTGGCTCCACCGACATGATTTGTGATGCTCTCCAGCAATGCTTAGCAGGTCAGAACCAGGAGCTGAGCCTTTAGACCACTCAGGATCCTAAGTGACATCAAAGCAAAGGGGGTGGGAAATGTCAGCAAGAACACCTCCTCCCAGAGACAGGCTCTCGTTCCAGTGATAGAGGCACAACTCCGGGCTGGCCGGGCCACTAGCCAGGCTTTGCAAGGGGCCACGATGTTCTCACCTTTTAGGTTTAGTGAAAAGGGCTTTGTACACATACCCTAGAGGTGAGCACCATCTTTCATAACCAAGCTGACATTCAAAATTGTGTTCATAAGATCCTGCTCCTTTAGGCAAATGAATTCAAGCCAGAAATTGTAAGGGGGCATAATACTTTCCCGTTCACCATTGTGCCTTTCTGCAATAAATAATTTCTAGTCAGGGTGCTAGAGAATTCTAAATGATAGACATATTATGTTCATGAAAGACAACTTTAAGAAAAATCTTTCTGCAATAAAAGTGAGGGTTTGTCCCCCCTTCTTGGCATCCCAGCTTGCCATAGAAATGAGTGATTTTCTGAATTTCTGCCAAGTTAGATGGTTCAGCATGCTATTAGATTAGTCTGTTTATACAGAAACAGCCCAAAATAGGAAACATACAGAAGCTATTAAAGATATTGTCCTGTGAGGGAAAGATTTGAATGGTTTTCTTACTGCAAGTGGGAAATAAGATATGAGTCAGTATTAATGTGATAAAGAAGTTAATGCGTTCTAAAGCAAACCGTTGGGTTCTTCATCTTGTTTCAGAGGTGACAATAAAAGGAACACACAGACAATTATTTAGGGTTGGGTGAGCAGGGAAGGTAGTGAACACGTTGCACAGCCCAACCAGGCCTGCCAGTTAGAAATATATCCCTCTTAGAAAATAATGCTGGGGCACCCGGGGAGTTTTCAAAGGGAAAGATGGTTGGTAGCCCAAAAAAAAGGAAAAAAAAAAAAAAGACTAAATAAATATATAAATAAAACAAGGTTTCAGAAATTCAAAAGTGAAATTCCAATTTCACTTCTGCCCTTGGGTTGCTCCATAAACTAATGGAAATCATATGACCCCTAAGGTCAATGTGATTCAAGACGGAGGACTTATATTGAGTTCACGTGTGAGATGCTGTGGATTGTTACTTTCCTCATCTATAAAGTGGACAGTGTGACCTGTACCTTGAAGTGGCCTTGTCTTGCCTCAGTAAGTCATAAGATGAACTATGGCGGAAAGACACGGCCACATCCCAGCCACATGTGCTATTCCTGACAATGTTTTAAGATAGACAATATAGGATTCTGTAAGTAAAAGAATGTCTAAGACGCCCACTAAAGCCTGGTGCTGTGTATTATTTTCCTCTTAGTTCACAGATGAAAATCATGAAGAAATAGAGCTTTCTTAGGAAATAGATATTTCTTGTAGGGTCATCATCTTCTTGGCTGCCCTCTGAGGCCTGCTGAGTAACTTAGAACTTGCTACACAGCAGAATAGCACAGAAAGGTGAATTCTCTACTACCTAGAATGTATTTGCTTTCCTACTGCTGTGTAACAAATTACCACAAATTTAGTGGCTGAAAGTTATACACATTTATTATCTTACAGTTTTCATGGGTCAAGGGTATGGGCATTGCTTAGTAGGGTTCTCACCTTCAGGGTCTTGCCTGGCTAAAATCCTGGTATTGTTTGGGCTGTGTTCTCATCAGAGGCTTAGCAGAGGAAGCTGAATCACCTTTAAGCTCCCATGAACTACTGGCAAACTCATTTCCGAGACTGTAGGACTGACATCACCGTTTTCTTGTTGCATACTTTGGGCCACTCAGCTTCGAGAGGGCTCCTGCAGTTCCCTGCCATATGGTCCACTCCACAGCCCCTCTCACAACATGGCACCTTACTTCCTCAAAGCCATCAATGGAGACTTTGGCTTCAGATCCTCTTGAAAGGGCCTTCACCTGATTGATCCAGGCCCACCTAGAATGATCTCCTCCCTGATTAACCTAAAACCAACTGATTTGGGATCTTAATTATATCTTCAAGATCCCTCCACTTTGCAGTGTAATGTGGCCTAATCAAGGAAGTGACAGCCCATCATGTTTTTCATATTTTATTGGCTAGAAGCAAGTCACAGTCTCCCCACATTCAAGGGGAGGATATTATACCAGGTAGTAGACATGAGCAGATGGGAAATGAACGGGGCCACTTTAGGATTCACCTGCCAAACAGAGGAAGAAAACACAGGGGTTCACTTCTAAAGAAAGTTTCATCTTAGTAGGGTCAGAGTTACTTCATTTATGAGCTTGTGCTTAGAATCTTAGAGGGTGGAGAGAATCAAGATAGAACCCTGTGTGAGGAAGACAGAACATGAGAGACTCCTAACTCTGAGAAACAAACTAGGGGTGGCAGAAGGGGAGGTGGGCGGGGGGTGGGGGTGACTGGGTGACGGGCACTGAGGGGGGCACTTGATGGGATGAGCACTGGGTGTTATGCTATATGTTGGCAAACTGAACACCAACAAAAAATAAATTTAGGGGATCCCTGGGTGGCTCAGCAGTTTGGCGCCTGCCTTTGGCCCAGGGTGCGATCCTGGAGTCCCGGGATCGAGTCCCACGTCGGGCTCCCGGCATGGAGCCTGCTTCTCCCACCTCCTGTGTCTCTGCCTCTCTCTCTCTCTCTCTCTCTCTCTCTATGTCTATCATAAATAAATAAATCTTTAAAAAAATAAATTTATTTAAAAATAAATAAATAAATAATAAAAAAAAAAGAATCTACTCAGAAAAAAAAATGGTAGAACCCTGTGTTTCTTCCAAACAATCATACTTTCTCCAGGTTTTCCTAGAACTATGGGTTTCTAGGTATTACGTAGTAAAATACAGGCATGCTTAAAATGTGCAGTTAAATCTTAGTCACTGACAACCGGGTAATTGAAATCCTCCTTCCGTCAGGGTGATAGTAAACTTGGTCATCCAGGAGCACCAGAGCATCAAGAAAAGCCAAGACAGGCTCACAGGCAAACCTGTGTCCAGTTGTCCGAAAGACCAGAACAGCACGGGTTCAGGGAGGACAATGAATGACAGAATGTTATAAGCTGGCCAGCAAAAGCCAAGTTCTGAGGCCTCCAGACACAAGAAGAATAAGCAATGTCAAGGGGGAAGACAGATCAAGAGGGGAGAGATGGGGGCAGGCAGGGTTGGAGAAGAGAAAGAAAGTGAAGCAAATTTGATACAGGGAAGGACTGAGTGGCAGGGGAGTGGGGAGGAAGGAGCAGGAGCAAATGTAGCCACCAGTTAACTGAAAAGTTCAGTCCCATGAAGCCTGGCAGCCTGATTCCGCCCATTAACTTTAATGTTTCCAGAACCCCGCCACTTTCCCAGGTGTGAGTTGAAACCATCTGGTTTTGTGCTCTACCCTCCCTATTAAAGCCCAGCATCTTCAAAGATAAATTGTGGACCATGGGTGAGGGAGGCTTGGGGGGGGCGGGGGTGAAGGGGCTTTTTTACCACATGATTTGCCTCCACTAGAGAGAGCCTTTAAACAACCTTAGAATGGGATTGTTTTATTCTGAAATTGTGATATTAAAAAAATAGAATAAAATACAGTGCTATGGTTTAATACACAGAAACACCGCTTGGGCAAATAGCTCAAAAACAAACTCCTAACGAAACATATACAGTGTGTGGTGACCCAGACATGATAAATGAAAGAAGAAATGAACCGAAGAGGGGGGAAATCCATATCCAAAACCATGTCTTTACAGTAGTGATGTTTATAAATTTGACACCCTCGCAAGGAGAGCTCACTCAAGATTATTTCTATGCAAATATGCATTTTGCCAACCCAAGAGCATGCAGGAAAGAAAAAAAAAAATCCCAAATATGTTTCTTGCAAATCAATTCTTCTGAAGTACAAGTACATCAAGAAGCAGTAAATACACTGGTAAATATTAAAATGCTGTGCCAAATGAGAACTTGTCGGAGGACGAAGGTCCCGGATACAGGGGACAGGGGGACAGGAAACTGTTGCACGCTGCCCAATGTTCAGTATCTAGTCTGCCACTGATAGAGTCCCTTTCCTTCTTCCAGGGACAAAGCTTAGACACTGAATGCCCCAACCTCCCTGGCTCCTTGTGGTTGACAGAGAAAGCTCTAGAGAAGATTGCATGGAGCAAACTCCTAGAACACAGAGCAGCTTGCCTGATTGGAGCTGCTGCCCAAGAGCTCCAAATCCAGGCAACCAATAGGTTTTTAGGAGAAAGGAGAAAGCCTTAGGCCAGTCCCCTTAACAACCATCCCTCCTAAATCCCCAGTGAAGCTAGCCTGTCCTGTCCTGGTTAGGATAGTTCCTTCGATTTCACACTCCAGAAAGTGAAAGGTATAATATTCTTTATTACACATCCTTTCACCATTAGCTGGTAAGTGTACCATCTTGACCAGCTGTGGGTCTTCTGCATTCATCATTAGCTAGAGATTGTCTCGCCCCATTGGAAAGAAGAGGACCCTGAAGTGAGAGATCAACCTGCCCTCTCAGTGTCCTGTGGTTAATTACGAGTAGAGCTGGGTCTAAAGGAATCCAAATAAAGACAAGGTGGGATTGTGTGGTTTTTTTGTTTTTGTTTTTTGCCATGACCACCATCTTTCATTGCTTTTAGAATTACAAACTGTGTACAACTGAGGCGAGAAATTGCATAGCAGTGAAAGCTGAAAGGGGACCCAAAAGGGCCACTAGAGTTCTGGAATTATTCTATTAATATGGGTGCCGCTTACTCATGTGTTAGTGTGTGCAAATTCAGTGAGGTATACTCAGAGCATGTGCCCTTTTCTGCTTCTACTGCACTTAAATAAAAAGTTGAGGAACCTGCCCTGCTATGACAGTGGCCTGAGGAAAGTGTCCATTGCCTGCTTCTCTAAGGCTAGGGCTCTCACTTGGGGAAGATCCTCATGGGCACATCCGAGATGCCAGTGGAAAGCTTATTAGCCGAGTGTTGGATCACAGACCAACACACATCACAGAGAAGTGGCTCCACGTTTGCCCTTGTCCCTCTTGGTCCTATCTTCTGGGGGTAGGGAGCTCCCTCATGAGTCATCACACATGTTACAAAGATTAAAGCAATTCTGGCTTTGTTCCCTGCACAAAACACTGATTCTGTTCATGAAGAGGCTTTTTAGGAGCCGAACTGTGTTTCTTCCAAAAATCATATGTTGAAGTCCTAAACTCCAGGACCTCAGGATGTGACCATGTTTGGAAACAGGGCCTTTAAAGAGGTAATTAGGGTAAAGTGAGGGAGGAAGGATGGGCCCTTATCTGGATGCCGTCCTTACAAGAAAAGGAAGTTGGGACACAGACATGCATGGGAGGAAGACCTGTGAGGACACAAGGAGAGGACAGGTGGCTGTATACCAAGCAGGCAAGGCTCGGAGGAAAGAAGCCCTGCTGACACCTTGACTTTGGATTTCCAGCCTCTAGAACTATGAGACAATGTCCATTTTTTGAGCCGCTTAGACTGTAATACTTTCCCATGGCCGCCCTAGGGAACTCACACGATGTCCAAAGTGAGAATGGCTCCAGTGCTTGCCTGTTGAGATGGGAAGTCTCTAAGAACAAGGGTTTTGGAGTCAGGAATGCTGGGACTTGAGTCCTTGTCCTGTGGCCTGGAGACAGTCATTTCCTGCTCCCATCATAGGCAAAATGTAGATACTAACAACCTCATGGGCCTGTCATGAAAATGTAATTAGATAATGTAAGAGTGGTGCTGAACACCATGTCAGGCTCAGAGATGGAGCTCAATAAATATTAGCTGTTAGCACTGTTGATATGACGATGATAAAATGAAGATTAAAAAACCCTTTCTGGCTTGTTATAACAGTTTGTTATAATGATGTGTACCATGCAAATGAAGTGGTGCTACACAAAGGTCAATCAGCATTTTGATTGCTAGATATGTTGAAATATAGCAAGACATCTTCTTTCCACCATTCGGACAAACACTTCCCAAGTTCCTGGGAGATCAAGACAGATTGATGATGGGCCAATGGACATGGAGCCCATGGTGGTGCAGAGGGGACAGGAAATGCACACAGGTATCATGGAACCAGGAAGGATGGGGTGGTACCTACAGGGGAAGTCCAAGCATCACAGGAGCATGGTGGTAGACAGGGGACTCATTCCAGCTTGGGGACATATCTTAGGGATTCTCACTCACTGAACTCAGAACAGAGAGGTCACAACCCCAGAGAAAGTGATGAAGACTCCAGGCGACTGCTCACATGCACACCCCCAAGCTCACACTGAGTCCCTGCACACAGCTTCTTGAATGAGGGCACCAGCTGGATACAGTAACAGTCGCATCAGCAGAGCCACGGTCTGACCACTTTCTAAAATGGAATTGACCAGTGAACTCGGAGAGTTGAACAAAATGATCAGGCAGGGCTGCACAGACCATCGCTGGGTTGTCTCTTCTCAGACTGCATCCCTTGTCAAAAAAAAACCAAAAAACAAAAAACAAAACAAAACAAAAAAACCCAAACATTACATAACACTGTTTATATAACTAAACAAAGAAAGAAAAAAAGAAAGTGGTGTGTGTGTGTGTGTGTGTGTGTGTGTGTGTACACATATACACATACACCTGGAGAAAGCAGAGAATATGTATGCCTGTCATCACTACCTTTGCAAGGCCACAGGGGACCATGAGTCATAAGGTAGAGAATGCTAGCCAAGGGGAAGGGAAGCCAACTAAGTTTATTTTCTTGAAGATGACCCTACTGACTTCCTAAGACATCATTCCTCCCCTCCCACACTTCCTCATTTCCTTTCAACACACACTTTTGAGGCTACCATGCACAGGGTCCTGGGACATGGAAACGAGAGCAAAGGCATCCCATGACCCAGAGGATCCCATCTAGCAGGGCCCGGAGCTCCAATTAGCACCTTGAAGATTGCCTACGCCTTATCACACACAGGGATGGTATGCTGGAAATGTAGAGTCCAAACCATGTTTCCACAGTGTCATAACTCAGCTTCCAATCTTCCAGAAATGGTAGAAATCTCCAAATTTAAATTTAACTAAAAACCTAAAACTTACAAGAGTAACTTTACAGCTAGAAGCACACAGGAGAGACCTCAAACTCAGAATGTGCTCCCTATTTCTGAAACCTTGATACATCAGCCTCAGCTTCCAGGAAGACTAGGGTGGAACTGGTGATGACACCAAGCCCAGAACTGGGGATTATTAAACATGTGTTGATTCATTAAACCAAGCATCACAAAGATGTATGGAAAAGAAAAAGCTAAGAATGCACTTAAAAGACAACTGTGTCGATACTTCTGGGGTGTACATAAAAATACTTTAAGGCGGAGACTTGTTGGCACCCTCAACTCTGCTTTGCTCAACTTCACAATCAAGGGCTGGTCCCTGGCACTGGACTAAGGTGAACAGGGAGGGCTGCCCTTCATTTGCCATGCACCCCTGCCCTCTTTGGCAAAAAGACAACATACAGACTTCCCTGAAGTCAAGAGGTTGGCACTGACAAATATCAGGCAGCACCCCAGGGTCACTTGAAGAATAATGTGGAAAGGTGCCCAGCGGGACCCACAGACACAGAAAAAGGGTGGTTCTGTGATTGCCCAGACAGCCTGTCACCTCTACCCCAGCCAGGGTATAGGGGCCCCAGCCTGAAAGGCAGCAATCCAGGCTCAAAGCAAAATATGCGCTGAAGATGTGATAAGCATGATTTTACTAATAATGAGACAATAGACATACAAATAAGCCACCTTGTGCTGCTCCACCCAGTTGACTGTGAGGATACCCATGATGTCGAGGCTGGAAAGGCCCAGGAAACCCAGAAGGAGCTGATCCTGGAAAGTTGTTTCAATAACCATTTGGTTTGGGAAAAAAAAAAAAAAAAGGCTGTCTAGAGTTGACTCTAAATTATTCATCTCACTGAGTGTGAATATCCATTCATTTTGACGCAGAGACTTACACATGTTTAATTACAAGGGGCTGCCCTAGGGCAGCATACGAGGTCCAGCAAATTTTCTGTAAAGAGCCAGATAGTAAATATTTCAGGCTCTGTGTGCATATGGTCTCTGACTATTCAGCTCTGCCACTGTAACTGAGAGCACAGACGATATGTAAACAAATGGGCGTAGCTGTGTAACCAATACAACTTTATTTATGAAAATAATCCTCAGGCCAGACTTGGTCATGAGCTCTAAGTCTGCTGACCTCTGTAGGACACAGGATGGGCAGCATATCACATTTATGAATTTTTTAAAAAGATTTTCATTTATTTGTGAGAGACACACAGAGAGAGGAAGAGACACAGGCAGAGAGAGAAGCAGGTTCCTCAAGGCGAGCCTGATGCAGAACTCGATCCCGGGACTCCAGGACCATGCCCTGGGCTGAAGGCAGACGCTCAACCACTAAGCCACCCAGGCGTCCCTCACACTTGTGAATTCTGAAACATATCTGGCCTTAAAGGTTTCAGACAAAGGGCTGTGATCCTGTAGTTCCAATATTGGATCATGTTCTCTGCAGCAAAGTTTTTAACAAAGAGCTGGGACCCTCCTCCAATCAGTGCTTGGCCAGTCTCCATAAGTACTTTTTGGTCATCTGCTGTAATACTCAGCAACAATAGTGGTGATTGCAACTTTAATCTGGAATCCAGGTGTGTGGAGCTAGTGCAGAGCACCTGCTCTGGGTCAAATTCCACAGGATGACTTGCATGTAGTTTTTTTCAGGAAGAGGAGGAGGGTGAATGCCCCTTTTGAAAAGGGTAGGAAATTAGGAGTACAATTTTCCCAAAGAGAGGTTTCCCAGATGACCCTTACAGAAGTCCATCTGTTTCCAAGAGGAGTCCTTAGAACAGAGGAGCACTCAAGCAGCCCCAGGGTCCAGACGACCAAGTGTGACATTGCGTGGAGACAGGGTACATACTCACCAAGGCTTCAGGGAACACATTGGGGCTTTGATGCCCTAAGGATCCCACAAGAGTTATCCCCGCTCCAGTGTCTGAGGCTTTGGCCATATGGGGGGCATCAGGAGCTAGACCTTGGGCACAGACCTCAGTATGGGAACCAGTACTGGTAGTCCTGGTGAGGTGCTCTCAAGTGTCTTTGTGGACAACAGAAAAGCCTCACAGAGATAAGCTGACAATAGAAGCCATGAGTCAGAGAAGAGCACTGTCTCCAAGAGACAACTGTCAGGAAACTTGGAAGTAGTCAGTGGGGTTGTAAGAAGGACAGAGGCTATGGGTTCATGACAAAAGGGGCACGTGGCAGTGAAATGCAGGCTTGGTAGTGACCCCATGGCTTCTGGAAGAAATGAGA